>NW_026294791.1:15092500-17592500 GCF_026119805.1 Tympanuchus pallidicinctus | reverse complement strand
GTTAGTTGAGTGAAGCATGACAAGAACTTGTGTTTATAGACTGATACAATATTTAAAGAAAGTAAAGTCTTGGATAAGGTTTCTAGCCAGAGAATGAACTCTTGATTTATAGTATTAAAAACATTCCAAGTTAATTAAAATGTCCAATAAATATTAGTGGAGATATGTGCTAAGAGTCTGCAGTTTGAAATGCGAAGTAGTACATAAAAATTCTGCACTGAAAGAAATTATTTTGAAGGCATCTGCATTATAAGTGAGTATAAAATTAGAAACCTGTTCAGTAAAGGGTTCTTTTGTCTGTTCCTCTTGTTAGAGTGATACACTACCTTTCCATTCTGTATTTTTTCTCCTGAATTTTTCTACTTCTGTCCTTTGGTGTTCTAGCTGTATTTTAATTTTCCTAGTTGGTAATAAGCATCTATTACAGAATTATCCATACAAAATAGGTTGAAATATGTTGTCTTTTGTACAGTTAGTCAAAGAAAGCTGAAGATCCAATGCCAGAAGCTAAATTCAAGAGATGTAGAGCATGCAAACCCTGTGTTGCCAGAATAAATTTTAGAACATTACATGACACTTCCTACAGTGCACTGTGTGAAACGTAGTCTACAAATGACATCTTGCTGTACAAAGTTTTGACTACTCATACGGTGCAGTAGATGTTTGCCCCTACGTACCTAAGGGATCTGTGCTTCCTCTGAACTCCACACTGTGCTTCTGAATGGAAGTTCACTCATGCTCTTGGGTTAATATGGCCAAGATTTACTTATTTGGAAAAAGCTGCTTAATCACTTTGCTTGCACATCAGTGTAATTTAAAACTTGATCTTTTGTCCTAATTTTCACTCCTACTGAAACATGTAGGACTTCTTCACTTTTGACTGTAAAGAATCATGTTTCAAAGTGGGCCTTTCTGAAAGAAACGGAAACGCGCCTACGGAGCGGTGTCTTTCCAGCTATCTTGTGTGCCAAGTCTGCAAGTTTGTGGCACCCTTCCATAGCTATGCCTATGTTGGTGTGCTTGGTCCTGTGGCAGGTGCCATATGCTATTAAAGCCAATAGAGCAGCTCACGTTCTAGCAAACGTTTTGCTTTCATGTCGCTTTCAAAAAGCGGTGCTTGGTTATTGAGAGGTCTTACCTGGAGGTATGGATGTGCATGTCTAGTGGCGTAAGACAGCAGAAATATTGTAATTATAATCCTTAAGTGTTTCTATTGTTATTCATTTTTCCTGTAGGATGGAGTATTTGAGAGAGGATTGAGCCTAGGGTTCCTTGTTTTTCATCAATGTGTTTGCTACAGCAAACACTATGGTTTTATTTTAAGATATGACAGTCTCTCCACGAAGAGAGCACATGGAAGCTACAAGTGTTTCTTTCCAGAGCACGAGAGTATCAAAATTTGGAAACAATGGGTTTTTGCTTATTGCTGTGGTACACGCAGAAGACATGTAAGAATTTGAAGCCCCCTAGTGGCTGTGAGAGTCATATGCTGTAAGCAAGTCAGACACTTAGCAGAAACCAATTAGCTTTTAGTGCAAGTTTTATCTACTGCTATGTACACCCAAGTCTCCTTTGCTATCCTCTTTTAGATCTTATACAATGAACATTTTGTAGGTAGCTCTTCAGATTTTAAGATAGGTTGTTTGGGAAACATCTTCCTAAAGCCATGGAATAACTTGCTCTCAAAGTGTATCATTTTCTTGCACAACTCAAACTGTTGATTCTTGAAGCTGATGATAACTTCACTTTAAGATCTTTCATTTCTGCAGTACACTGAAGCAAATGCCCTGAGTTGTTTCAATTAAATGTTACGAATTGATGGACATCTACCAAATTAGAGAGTAAATAGTTTATGCAGCAGGTGTAATAAATGAAATTGTGGCCAGAATCCAAGCATGAATTCCTGTAATACACTGGAAGCTGCCACAGACTTCTAATTATATATATATATATATATGATGTGTGTGTGTATATATATATATATACATATATACACACATATACAAAATCCAATATTCCTCTGGTAGCAAAGTTGCAGCCAAAGGATGCTAGCCTTGTTATGTGCACAGAAATCCTTGGCAGAGTGCTGCCCCTTTTGTCCTGACAGATACCAGGAAGTATTAAAATACTGCAAGGCCTGGATTTCTTCTCTGCAGCTCTAAAACATTTCTTATCTTTTGAGCCTGTACACTAGAGACAAAGTCCAGGTTATGAGTTGGGTTTAAACACCGTTAGAGTAAACAAACAAAATTTTCTAACTGACCCCCCTCTCCTCCCCCCCCCCCAAACATTTCAAATGACCCTTATTGTGGGTTTCAATCAGTAAATATGATAAATGGACCTACTTCTTTTTATTAGTTGTTATCTATTAAAGACAATCTCAATCTTATTCAAGTCCTGTAGATACTGAGTTCTCACACCTTTCAGTTCTAATAGGTTTTGTTTTTAATTTTGCCAAATTCTGTTTAATACTTTGGCAACTGTTTGGAGTGGAGATGAAATCAGAGGAGAATTTGGATTTAGCCATTGATTTTCAGAGTCACCTTAAATTTATGTGTGTATATATATATATATTTAATAACTCAGTAGTTTATTCAAAACACAGAATTCTGAAGTAAATTCCCCTTCAGAAACAGAAATGATTTTAAGTCTTCAGTTTTAATTTCACTCAGCCCTTATTTTTCCCCCTTTGGAAAACGACAGGTAGGAATTTGCTTAATTTGAGCTTCTCTTTTTTCTTTTTAAGGTAGAGCATGAGTTCAGCAATTTTGTTTAATTCCAAAATGCAGAAAGGAAAATCTTTCACCTCTCCATTTTGTGAAATAGTAAAACTGAGTTGTTCTGGAATTCTCTATCTGTCTTTTGACCTGCTGTCCTTCAAGCAAACATTCGATTGTGATGATAGTAATACGTATTTTAGACTGTCCAGTAGCAGCTTGTACACGTACTTTCACTACTTTAAATTCAATTTGAAAGTGTAAAACAATCAGTAGTAAGATCAGTGCAGGCAACTTAGCTGTCTTGGATCAATAGCTTATAAACCAGGATCAAAATGAAAGAATTTCTAGAGAATGTATTTTTTTCTTTCTGATATGAAACATTCCTCCGGAAATACACAGTGACTCATTAATACATTGTTTCTAAGCTGATTTTTAAAAGCAAGTTAGAACTATAAGCACTTACTGTTATGGCCTGGAGTCTTTCCTTCAGCAATTCAGTTTCGTCCATTCTAGAAATCAAAAACAGACAAGTAGTGGAGAAGAACAGAAAGAGAACATAAGCAAAAGCCTCTTGATGGGGCTGCAAAACAGCTGAGGTGATTTAATCCAATTCCAGAGCAGAGGGAAGGCAGAATTTTTGACTTGTCGGGAGAGTCCCTGAACAGACGAGCAGATCAGTCCAGACAGACGCATGTAATGAGGGTGTGTAGAAGAGGCAGACGTGAAGAGTGCTGGCATGAGTTGACTGACAAGTTGGAACAGTGGAGCACAAACCCTTTTCCTTCAGAAGCTGCCAACTCTTTGTTTTAATGTGCTCTGTTAGCATGCCATTGCTTCTTTAACTGTTGAATGCCCAAAACAGAATCTGCCAGAGCTATGGTAGAAATATCATTATGTTTCTGTTTCTTTCCTTTCTGCATGCCTCTGGTGGCAAGCAGATATTGTGAACTTAAGTATTTTTATTTCTTGTGAAGCTTGTTTTACCTGTAATGTTTTAATCTGTTGTAATGCTAGCAGTGTAGCTGGTGTGGGGTTTGTAGGGACAGCACTTTTAACTTGATTTCCGAGATGGATTTTTAGGGAAGCTGTATGCATAGCTGGAATAATCTTTTGCAGATAATAACCTAAATGAAATGAATTTTAAACAGTCAGCTATAACGTTGAACGCTAGTATTAGCTGAGCTGTAATTGCTTAGATTATCTCAGACTCAGTGGAAGCTTTGTCTAAGTAAGGATTTTGGGATCATCATTTCAGTGTCTAAAACGACAGTGCTGTGTTAGGTGACTGCAAAATGACTCTCACACTGAATTTCCATTCTGCTGACTTGAAGTTTTTTTTTTTTTTCCTGCATGCTTCTGCTGAAAACTGCATTATGCTCCTCAAAGGAAGGTGTACATTCTGACCTTTCCAATTCCAGGAGTGGAAGTCAGCCTTCCAACATCAGCTTAGGAAACTTGCAAAACAAGTGGAACCGCCTGCAGTGAAATCCAGTTGTGGAAAAAATACTGACACAAAAGCATGATAAAGATAAATTCAAACAGCATGAAGTTGTAATGTGAATCTGGACTCTCTTACTCTCAGTATCATGTAACTCAAGTCTTTGCAAGGGTGCAAGGACACCAGCATGAGAGTCAGCATGTTTTGTTGTTTTTTCTTTCTACTAATACATTGAGATGACTGACCCCAGCAGGATTGGGTGAGGTGTTTTACTTTACGTGTCGGTCTTGGCAAATCAGGCTCATTACTAACAAATTCTCTAAGATGCTATGAGACTGAAAACTTGAAGTTGCATACTCATAATCCAACACGAACAAATATTTAATTTCAGTTTCCACCTTTCTGTTACGCCATCCCCAGTCCACATACCGGAGCAGACTCCAATTCTCCACACAGAGACTAAGGATGCGTTAATGTTGTTTTCTGCTGAGATCCTCCCTGAAGATTTGTTCAAACATGCAAGACCCCGTGCTTAATTCTCCAATGAAGATTATTATTTTTTGTAAATATTAATATATGCTTCACTTGCTCAGCACCCGAAATTTAAAAAAAATTACCACATAAAAGCAAATGAGGAGTTCAAAGGCAAGTGTATTGAGTTATATCAAGAGCTAGATTACATGGAAATTTAAATGTATTTAGTTCATGGATTTGAGAATAAGTTCAACTACTCTACTGAATTAAAGATACTCTTGCTACAGAAGCCAGTAGAGGCTTTCTGTTTAATCTTTCTTAAATGAGTATGGACTTCGTTTCTTCTTTTGTTCTTTAAAGTTCATCTTAATATTGAAGTGCTTATGTGGATTTCAAAGTGTTTAAGCATAGTTAAAGCAGCAAATGATTACATCAGAAATAGAGAAGTATATTATCTGTTCTGATATAAATGGGGTTCAATTATCAGTGCATGAAGAAATGAGACCAGTTTTACAGGTTCAAAATTAAAATAAATGGGATTACATTGCTTTGAATTTCTATGATCTAAATTATTTTAGTTTTGAAGCATAAGATTAATAATTTAAATGTTAAAAAAACACCTTACTTACAGATGTTACGTATTTACAGACCAAAAAATTATTTAATGTCATTCCCTAAATTGAAACAGGTTTTTTAATAAACCTGAAGAAGGCTACTTAAAGCCCTCTTAAAATGTTTTAAATCATATATATTCTCTTGCTAGGTAGGCTCTGTTGTTCACTCAGTAGGTTGTTTTGCAGTTATCTTAATCCTATTGGAAATGGGATTTATGTGCAAGAGAAGAAATGGACCAGCTGTCACTCTGTCTGCTGCTTAAGCCTGCTTCACCAATGGGAGTATCCACAGGGTCATGTTGTCAGATGAGTGAATACTAACAGCTGTGTTTTCAGTAGGCAAGATTCATTAACCTGTGTTTCTGTAACTGGCAATTGTTTTTTTCCTTGATTATCTGAGTTATGCAGAAGATGTTTACTGTATGGCTGTGTGATACAGGTTGTATTTTTGTGGCTTCACTTCTTTCCTTGTTCACTTTCGTTTTGTACTGGACTCTTAATACAGGATTAATAGTGAGAATGCAAAGCATGTGGTAAAGCAGTTGAATTATGAAATGAAACAGAAAAGTGGGCTTAAATGTAGGAGAATGGAATATCAAAAATCCAGAAGTAGGACTACTGAAGAACTATCTCAGTGAGAAATGCAGATTATATTGTTAATTTCTAGAGCAAAGACTGAATCTTGGCACAGAGAAATCCCTTCTCTTCAGAACTGATGCAGCTGTCCCTCTGTAGGCTGTGCCATTTGAACAAAACCATCCTCAATTCTACTCTCAATTTTCTTTGGAGGAAAAAAAAATCATTAACCTAAGGTAACACCTGTATGATGAATTATAGATTATTGTAGTAAACTGTTCCTTCTAAGAACAAACATCTTGTTAAAGGTAAAGAGAAGCTTTCTCACACCTTTTGGAAAATACATATAAGGAAGTGAGTTTGAAATGAATAGCACTGAGCAGATTGTTACCTGTTGGAGACAGCTGTACTTTTTGGAACGATTGGTTGCTAATTTCACAATTCATCTTTTTGTACATCTTAAACTGTTTTGCTTCTTGATGAATTGCTTTTGTAGAGCTGCTTTTGTAGTTCCTTTTTCTTTTTAGAGTAGAAGAAGGGTCTCTCACACAGAAATGAAGTGAATTTAGTATTCTTACAGTGAGCAAATGCACTGTTGCTGTGCATGTAGCCTTGAATTTCTGACAGCAGGGGAATGAAGAGGGGATAAATTTTATGGAAGATCCCTCATTGAAAATGCCATAGCTTTCTGTAAATTAAACCAAAGCCCTGGTGTTTGAGATGCCTCAGTTGATTGACATGTGGTCTCTAACATTCAGAATTAAGATTTTGCTTTTTAAAGGTGAAAAACATCCCAACAAGAATTAGAAAAACTGAAAATCTGAAAACTTGTGCTTATTCTTGATGAAGTAGGTATAAATGCACAGCTAACATATTTAAGCAATTTTACCTGGAATTTTTGTTAAAGGCTTTCTTATTGGCTTTATGCTATTTCATAGCATTTTCAAAAGGAATGAGGTTCATTTGTTTTATTTAAATGCTGGTTTAATGTTTTCAAAGCTGAAGGTGGTTTACACCATTAGCCTGTAAAGTATTTCCAGCTGGTTCAGTCACCAGCGTGTTAATGTTGCACAGTAAGGAGAAAACAGTGTCCAGATAAACTCTGGTGGGTTCATTGTGGTGCTGATTTTCTTGACTAGAAAGTATAGCTGTACTTATGGATGGAAAACTTACCCATGTGAAAATGAAATACATGAAGTTGAGGGACTTCAGTAGCAGCACCCATTGCATTACATCTGTTTTACTTTAAATTGAACTCTTAATTTTGTCAGGCATCCATAAAATTGTGAATGTTAAGCTGAACTGATAGGTGTTTCATGGAATAACATCTGTTCTTAAAGGAGAAAAAAGCTTTAAAATGAGAAGAACCTATCAAGATAAAGTTGAAAACTATCCCAGAATGTAGTATTTCGTATCTAAATACATATAGGTATACATGTATGTTAGCAATTAGTAAAAATACTTGGTATCTGTATGGGAATATATATAGATGTAAATACTGCAGGTAGGGCTATGTGTAACTACCACATTAGTCATGCATAGCATGTTCCATGGGGGACTTTTCTCACTGTTTTCCTTCCTGGCTAAAATATCTACAACTCTATCAGTTTCTGTAGGTCTCTGCACCTTTAATCTAGCAGCCTGTTTAGCATATAGGATTGCTTGGACATTACTGAGTGAGTAAGAATTAATGATGCTTTCTTTAATACTTTAGTTAGAATCCGGATTGTATTAGTTTGTATATTGGAGGTAAATTGAGGTGAAAATGAACAGAAAAAAAGCCCACACAAATGCCCTTCTATTCGATTACACAATATTAGAAATCATATAAAAATAAATTGTGTATATTTCTAGGATTCTAGAGGAAGTTCATAACATAATTCCTCTTGAGAGCTCGCAGAGGTTAAATTTTTGCCTCGAAGGCCTGTCTTGGCAAAGCAACACTTGAAAAATGTTATTAACTACCAGGCAGGTCTTCTACTGTAATGTATTTCTTACATCCTCTCACTGAAGCAAAAAATACCCTAGTGTCCCAGTTCTTACACCTCCATGAAGCTAAATTCTACCATATTTACTTGTTTGAGTAGACACACACCCTGAATCTCTGTGAGGAAAAGCCTTGAACTATTGTGTTTCTGTTGCTACAACTCCCTTCCTGTTGCTATTCATAACCATGAATATATGAGTCTTTAAAAATCAAACTAGAGAAACAGCTCTTGGTCATTGCCTTCAATTGTTTTCAAAACATTGATTATTTTTACTATATCTTACAGTAAATCTCCTTGTTGGTTATCTTTCAACATTAGAGAGAAGTTCTTGGAAGACAGCATGGTCTTTGCTGTCTCTTCCACATCAGGTGTGCAATGTGCATTATATGCACAATGGAGTTGATCTATAAATGTTATTGTGACAAATGATTCATCTTGCTCCATTTTCTAAAATTACACAGTGAATTTTGTCAGTCTGTCAATAATTTTTTAGTAAATTAAACATGTTTTGGTAGCCTATTTCATGTTCACAGACACTTGTTGCTCTTGGTTTTATGTATTTTAGAAGTGTTTTATGAAATTCAGAATGTGGGAGGCTTTCCAAAGCAGCTTTAGCAAACTCCGTTTCTCATTTAAATATCACATTTCAGTGAATAGTTTAAATGTAATTGTAGTGACAATGAGCATCAGATTCTTAATAGAATTGTTCCAGTGCTTCTGTAAGTGATAGTGTATTTGTTATTATATATATATATATATAGATGTATTTTAAAGAAAGTAAGTAAAAACACAGTTTAAAATACTCAGGATTGCAGCCTTAAACATCGTGGAATGTACTGATTGCAACTTAGCATTTTCCAGCTGCTGCAGATATGCATGTCTAAGAATAGTGCAGAATTTTAAATCCTACCCAGACAACTGTGTGGGGAATTTTTAGCAGGGTTATGAAAGTTAGCTTTAGCTGTGCAGTTAAGTTGTTTCATTACAGGAAATCAAATACCTCATGACCAGGGTCAAATTCTGGAGAAAGTAACAAAACTCACACTGTTGCTGTTTGTTGTAATGGAAACTGCATGATATATTCTTCTGATTCTTGTTTGCTGATGCTCTTGGAGAGCACAAACAACTGTAAATGGTGTTTGGACTGATACGAGAGCAGAGTAAAATTAGGGCCTTGTAGATTAACACTTTGTGTTTACAAGTATTGTGCTCTGAGTAAAAGTGCTGCTGGTGGAAGTCCTGAACATACAGGTGATTTGCTATACAATATGGAGGTGAGATAAGAATTCCTTAGCTGGGAGAAACCAGAAGACGCCAGAAGAAAACTAATGATGGTGAAGCTATTCAGCAGGCACTCCTAATGACTGGCCACTTGTTTGCTGCAGATTGGAAGCTGCATATGTTACATCAGTTGATTTCCATTTCCAGAGGCGTGGGCAAAACTCTGCTCCCCTGAGAAGCTGCTCAACCAGTTTGTACTTGTGGCAAGGTCTACCCTGAATACTGGAGCTTGGGTGTTCTGCAGAACTGTATGTAATCTTGTCTGATGGCTCCTCAACAGGAGGAGGTTCTTTCTTCACCCACGCTTCCAGCCATGTTTTCCACCCACTTTCCTTCCTCATCTGTGAACTAATTAAATTCACTAATCTGCCAGGAGTATAATTAAAACAAGACACCACCACAACTAAAAGCCCAAATCCTTGAAAGTCCACTGTACCAGCAGGCTGAACAGGCTCCCTGAGAACCATTAAGGGCTAAGAAGGAATGGGATTCTGGCTGAAGGTGGGCAGGGAGAGATGGACAGAGATGTGACTTTTGGCAGCAATAAGTTGCTGGACGAACTCGGCTATCTTGCAGACCTTAGGCCTGCCTTACCACTTATTCCAGGGATTGAGAGCTCTTACACTGACATATATAGTAAGCTATTTATCTGAAACTTGAAACTTTTCACTGCTGTGAAAACATGATGACTTCAGACTCTAGCAATCCTTCCTGGACTTTCACATATTCTCTATCCTGCCCTGTGGGTGGGCAAGAAGTATCCTCATACAGTTTGCTTTTTGTAAGCCCTTCCCAATATTAATGTGGAAATGAACATAAGATCATGCAAAATTATATTGTTAGCAGAGCTGATAAGATTATTTATGGGAGATCACTCTTGTTGCAAATGTGGGCCTTTTTTCTTCAGTGGAGCAGACCTCTTTCACGCTGAGAGGTTTTTTATTTGGTAGCAGTGGCTGAGAAAACTTGGAACTTATCAGTTGTTAAGACTGTCAACTTCAGCTGTTCCCTGTTCCTTCATAGTGATGGTAGGTTGTCTGTATAACACTGGGATTTTGACTGAATGGCTGGAGCCTATCAAGTGGAATACTGGGTGTGAGGAGCTGAAGCTGAATAGTCATCTGCGTGCCTGGGAGAGTATGTCACCATGTTAGATTTTCCAACATTCAGATAATAGCACCTGCAGTTAACCCCTTATCTCAGAGTGGTAATTATTAACAAGAGAAAAAAATTATTGGTGTAATAGGATTTTCTTTTTTTTCTTGTAAGATATATTTTGATTGCCGGGATTTGTAGACTTTTTTCATAGTGAAGTTTTCTTACTGGAAGGATAATAGTACATTCCTTCTCTTCACCTGAATCTGAAGTAGACAGCCTGAGTAATATTATACTGCTTGCTTTGTAGTTCCTTGGGGTAAAATTACATGAGAAGTCTGAACGGATATAATGACTGCATGGTGCTGAGAGGAAGCATCTTGCTTCTCTCTCTCACAACCTCTCTCCCCTGGATATTCATTCCTGCAGCTTACTTAGCTATCAGCTCACTAAGCTGCCGGGGACCAACCAAGCAAAGCAAGTGGCTATTACTGAGCTGGTGAGTCACATCGTTGCCCAGAGAAGTCTGATGAGTGACAAAATATGGCAAAGAAAGAGGGTTAAAGGGTGGAGATGTTTGGCTACTGAAAAACATAAAAAGGGGGGGAAAGAGGTGGGAGGAGTGGGAAGAAAAGGAAATGATGGTAAGCTGTTAGATAAGCTTCACTGTTCTATGCAAATTAACCTTAACACAATGCGAGAATGTTGTAATTCTTTTTTTCTTTTTTGAAGGCTGAAAAGGCTTTTCAAATGCTTTTGGCAGATCAGAAGTTAACATTTTATTATGATCCATGAATAATGCAAATAATAATAATCTAGCTGCAGGTTGTATGAAAGAATATTTCAGGAAATATAAAAGCTCTTCTGCTGTTCCACTTTTTATCTGGTCGTATCTGGAGAACTTCAGGCCTTATAATCATGAAGGCATGTGTCTTTATTATCTCTCAGCTCTTCATTCATTTCATAATTCTGTAAATATCTCAATAAAATATTGAAGCCATTATTTCAAATTCCTATTCTATCAGTGTAGAAGTAGCTGAAATAAAATAAATTACTTTTTTTTTTTTTTTTTTTTAAAGAATATCCTGCCACCAACACAAATTAAACAGCTTCTGCAGTTAAGAGGGATCTCGAGGAGTAATACCTCTTCTTGACAGAGGCAGTAAATGGCTTTGTATTCATTTGACCTCAGAGAACTTCAGAAACAAATTTCCCTTGCTAGCAGAGCTGGTAGTTCACAGACTTTATTAAAAATTTCTTTTAAAAAATCAGGTTAAAAATATAAAACTCAACTTCTTAAATTGTGTGAATTCTAAAGAGGTGCATTATAGAGCAAAGTAGCAATTTATGTGCATTATGAGCAAGTATTTAACTACGTTCAGCTGAATTTGTCAGCATTCAGATACTGGGGGACCTTTCCTGAAAAAACACATGAAGATGTGTACTGGGAATTTTCAGAGCTCTGAGTGCTACATCCTTGTATTAACTGGGTTGGTGATGGTTGAGCTAACACTGTTGTGTGCTACCATCTGCAAAATAGCAATTGTAACTGATGATGCTTGCAGTGGAATGTGTCTGCTCAGTGGCTCCTGCTAGAGGATTGAAAACAATTCTTCTTCCAAGCTCTAATTTCTTTGACTGCATCCTTTTGCCTTAATTATCTTCTTATTATTGCAGCTTTAGCAAAACCAACATCAACTCCTGTGCTGCTATGTGGTACTTTCGCCAAACTGAGAGCACCTACTCCAAAAAACCTTGTGAGCCTCTTCTTCCTCCCCACTTAAACATTATCCTAATGCTGTGTATTTCGCCTGTCCTTTATTAATCCTATAAACCCTCAGCAAATCTGTCTACCTCTGTCAGTGTTCGATGAGGAGGGCACTGGCAGATCTCAGTGTGCACCACCTGCACGAAGGGACAGCAGTTTGAATTCCCTGCTTCAAGTGTCCCTTGCTTAAACACACAGGGCAGCTTTAAGCACTCATAGGGCATTCTGAAAGTATTCCTTGCATATTAGTCCCTTAGGTTGTCTTCTAAATAATGGCTATTTAATTAATGCTTGTGGTGTTGGACTCTTATGGTGAGTAAAATTAAATGGCAGTTTTGAAGGCAACATGAATAATACAAGAATAGATGTATAGGACAGACTTTAAAATACTATAAACACGAATGAAGCAGTGAGGATTTCATTCTGGTAACACAGTGCTATCAAAAGAGAAAACTGAATGAGCATAGTATCTTGACTGAACTCTTGTTTCCCTTCTGGTATATTACTTTTAATTTTCTAGTTAGCTTTTTCCTTAAAGTACTTATACACTTGTAGTTTTCTAATTCCTGTAGGTAAAAGATATCTGCAGTCAAAAACGTTTGTTACGAAAAGCAAATATACTAGAGACTGCCACAAATCTTTCTGTGCTAAGTCAATGCTTTCAGATCCACTTTCTGGTATTTCTTCCTTTCATTTCCCTCTTATAATCCTATTTTCACTCTGTGTATGAAACCTATAACATCATTATCTAGATTAACATCTCAGATCTGATTTTGCCTTTAATTCACTTACTTGACTGATTGAGTAGCCAACAAACTGTGATCTGGTTTACAGTAATATTCCTAGCTAGTGAGACAATGATCACCCAGTCTAATTTATAGTTACTTCTAATACCTAGATATGCTCAGTTTCAGGCATTATTTTAATTCAGGAATTATTTTAATTATTTGGTTTGTACGTCATTGATTATTTCATTATTTTGCCATTTAGTCATTCTGAATAAGTGGAACCTCCTGGATAATGAAAATATTTACAACTCACGAATGAAGAGCCATGTCTTTCTGTGTGGATTCTCACTTACCTATAGGTTAAATTGGTAGTTTGCCTGGGTTGATCTCATTGTGTTTAAAGTTTACAGAAAGTCTCTGATGACATCTGCCTCAAATTTGTTTATTTAAAAAACAGAGTTGTCTCATTAGTTTTTTGGTTTTTTTTTTCCCCTTTCAAATTCTGGTTTTGCAAGTCTCATATTAACGATAAAACATTATGTAGGAAGAGCTGAAGATCTATATTCTTCCATATACCATGAAAATTCTCAAGTAGAAGCATGTTTTACTTTTTTCTCTGAGAATCCCTGTGTGGGACAAATGTAATTTTGCTATGGCCCACTGTGCAATTCAGAAATGACAAATTATGCATGTGTGTTCTTCTAACAAACTGAACCTTTTTTTGTTTTTTGAATTAACATGTAAGTAATATATAATAAAATGACAATACTAGCTTGCAGTTAGTAGTAGGCCCTAGTAGCTAATACAACAGGGCAGTATTAGGGGTTGAGGTTTTATGTGCCATTACACATGGCAGTGGGAAGATGATGTGAGCTAAAAAAACTGTAAGTAGTAGTTTTGTACTCCTCAGTTTTTTAATCCATGGGGCATTTTTAAAAACAGAAACGGAATGAAAGAAACTATATCTAAAAACGTCTGATTCAGTTGGTAAGATCTTCCTATTTAGGTATCTTGATCAACAATTCTTGCTTTAGGATTAGGATACTGTATAGGAAAATAATGTCATTGCAAATCCTTCTTCGTCCATTCAGTAAGAATTAAAAAAAATGCTAGTTTCTTATCTTCACTTTTGCAGAAAAGTCTTTCACAATAGAAAATTCTGATGTAGAAGAATAATTTGGCATCATTCTGAAGAAGAGTTGTGTTATTTTTTTCCCAGCACCATGAGGGATCAGAATTAGTGTTCAAGGTCCTACAGTAAATGAAAAATGAGTGCTGCTACATGGGAAAGATGCAGTTCATACATCAACTTCATCATGTTAAAGCTTAACGGCATTTCTAGTGGCTTCTAACAGACTGTTATCGCACTCTCATGGTATTTGAAGACAATGATAGCCTCAGAATCTTGAAGCCCTGGCTGGGGTTTCTTTCCTTTGCAGATATAATTTACTCTTGAATGGAGAGGAGTAATTTTTTTCTTTGCCTTTCTTTAGGACAATAAGTAGAAATGCAGTTGTTAACAAAAAGCTATTGATTTAAACTGCAGCGTATAATATAGCTTAAGATTCCTCAGAGAGATGTATGATGATATTAGAAGAGAAAAATAATATGATATAATAATATCCAGAGAATTTCTGGCTTGTCATCCTGAAGTCTTTTACAGGGAAAGTGTTGGATAGGGTGATACAAGGTCTAATCTTCTATTAAAGGAAGGTGATCTAGTGAGTACCAATAAAGGGAAAATAATTAGTCATGCTTATTTGATGTTTCTTCCGGGAAAGCAAATAGAGTTGATATATAAGAGCTAAGCTTACATAAAGACAATCCAAGAACACAGAGACTGGTAAAAAGGAAAGACAACAGTTCACTGTCATGGCATGAACTGGAACACTAGCAGGCTATGTACTCATAAGCAGCAGTCATTTCAATAATCTCAGGTGCAGGGTCATATGTTTAGGAAGGATAAAATTCATAAGATTAAGGCATTGTCTTAAAAAACATTGATCCTGAATCATGCTGGATAATTACATAAATATTAATTTTAATAGCAAGCCCATAGCTAAAATGCCAATTTTGCTGGCAGTGTTTCCAAGAGGATACTAAAATCTTACTGGAATTATAGAAAGATTTAACAGTTAGAAACCATGTTCTGCAAAAGGAGTTCGAGGGATTCTTCAGAAGCACTTCATAAGAAATGGAAAGTTGACGTAAATGATCTTCCTACTTTAGCAAAATGGTAATGGAATACGTGAATGGATGTTGAAATGTGAAATTTATGCACATGAGATTTTTATTAGAAATGCTGAGCATTTAATGTAAGAGGATCTGTGCACAGTCTTGCTGCAGACTTTATGGAAATGAAGTGGAATGTGTAAAGTAAAATTAAGAAATCTGTGGCAGAAACTGGAAAATTTCTTAGCGTGGTCTGGAAAATGACAAATTAGGTGGTACAGAAATGGACTCATACAGTGTTAGCTAAACTTGCTTGTGCTGTTCAATACTGTCTTGGCAATTAAATAAGAGTTAAAAAAACCTCTTATGTGGAGCTGCTATTCTCATGTCCCCAGCCATTCTGCCACCCAAGCCCACTGAAACACTCTGCTCTTCTCCTACTTTGCCAGTGCAGTTTTCAGGTTTTGGGAACAACCAAGTTGTCCTCAGATACTCAGCCACTGCCTTCTGGCTTTAATGAAGTACCACTTGTTTTTCTTTGAGAATAAATGTGTTTATAACTGAAATACACAGGCAAGAGTGCAGGTAGGAGTAGGACACTCTCTACTTAAACTAAATTGGTATAAAATGTGTACCTTTAACAACACACATACCTTAAACTAAATTTGGCTTTTATTTAAACAACATAATTATATTCATGCCTTAATCTATCAAGTATTGTTGTTCAGGTTATTTAGAAACAAATGCCTTACTGTATAATTGCAAATGCCATTTACAGGAAAATTTTAAAAGATTCCTTATGAATTTTTGTCAGTTTTTCTCTGACCTTTCCCACTGCCATAAGAATTCTGAAAAATTGTAGCATGTCTGAATTTGCTAGTTGTTACAGGTAGGTGGTGTTTTTTGGCAGTCAAATGAGAGCATTTTGGTGTCTACAATCCCACTGTATAGGTTAAAGACCATATTTACAGAACGTGATTTTTGTGACAGCTGTTGGATGCACTTGCTTCCATCCTTCTTCCTTGAAACTTGCACAATTTAAACTGTCTTTATAACATAGAACAATGGATTTTTAAATGCAGACTGGTTGTCTCAGTTTGGTGGTATTAGTAATGAAATGAAAGTGTAGGGACAGTGTGTCTCTTCATTATCTTATCAGAAGCCTAGCTGGGGCACAACAATTTGAATGAAATCTGAATTATTCAGAATCCAGCTAAAATGATGTTTACTCATTTGGTAAAACAGATGTTGAAGAAATCACTTTAAACTGCACTTTTAGCTTCCAGATACTGATACAAAATAGGGATTGCAACTTACAATGGCTGTAGTGACATACTGCTAAAATTTTGCTACCAAAATAAGGGCTCACCCAGCCCAGAAGAGAACTGAAACAACTGCTTGATTCCTGTTGAAAGCCCTGGCACTCTTAAACAAGTGCTTACCATGGAGTATGAGCTGCTTATGTTTCAAAGTGTGTCTCTTTTATTTCCATTGCTATAGGCTCCTGTGCCTTTCTGGTCTTTACAACTTATCTTTTCATGAATTATTTTGGATGGCTTAGACCCAGCAGCAGGCTAATAGACTGTAGTCATCATTAGCAAATGTGATTTGCCCTTGAACAGTCTCCCATGCTAATCTTTCTATGATATCACCATTCTTTTTCTGGGAGTAGCTGCATTTGCTAAATGCAACCTGCCCCTGTCAGTTTGCCAAGGGGAGGTTCTGCTGAGAGTTAGTACCTCTCAAAAAATGTCTCTTTGTGGCTTGGCCGACTTCATTCTTTGTGTGCTGAGACTGTGTATAGCAGGCTGTCTTCATAGAGGGCTACAGTTCAGATCTCGTTTTTGTGTCCTTACAAATCAGTAACCAGACTCATTATGCACTAGCAGATGACAGTGCTTAGTTTGGTGATGAGGAGTGGCATTTTTCAGCCTGAGAGACTGGAGGTTGAGATGGGGGCTGCCACAGCATTTCTCCTCCATCATAGCTTCTGCAAGAGTCCTTGGCTGTTCTGAGACAGAGCAGAAGATGCAACCCAGTAAGCAGGGCTTCTGCTAAATCCTGAGCCTCCCATAGCACTCAGGGTTTCCTTAGGGGTCAGCCCAATGGCATGAAGAAGAATTGCCTGGAAGGGACAGCAATTCTGACTTGGCAGAAGTTCCATCTCAGCTAAGTTGCAGCAGTGTCACTGCTTCAGTTTAATCTCTGCGACAAGGCTGTTTGCTGCAGCAGGCACAATTGCTCTATACAAAAGCATTGCATGGGTGCATCATGTTCAGCACACAGGCAGATTTTCATGAGTGCTCAGTCAACTCCTGTGACACTTATGGGCTGTTTTCTGAAGACCCAGAACAGGGAGCTCTGAACAGAGACAAGTTCTAGAAAGTCTGCCTCTGTCAGCAGCACAGTCTATTTCACTGTGCAACAGTAATCAATTCATGCAGGGAACCACCACAAGTTCTCTTGTTTTTAGAGGGGCTGTTAATTGGCTTTCAAAAAGAAAAATGTGAATCTATGATTTCTGAGCTTCTAGTCGGATATTTAATTCCTTCTGTCTTGATAAATGGTAGTCAGTGGTAATTACTGTATGGTATATATACAACACAAGCAACATAACATTGAGTAGAAGAGATAACACCCCTCTAGTTGCCTGTACGTATCAGCAAAGTGTATATTATGATTTTTTCTCAGGCACATCCCCCTAACTACCCCTTCTTCATCCAGGTACTGATCACTGACAGAATGCAGTCTGCGTAGCCTCTTCCGAGATACTGGATATTTTGTGAGCCCTTGGACAGGCAGTAGTGTCTGCAGTGATCTTAAAAATTAGAAAATAAGGGGGCCTTCGTAAAGATTTCTCTCTGAATTGGTGGTGTTGTTCACGTGCTACCTTTTCCAATAATGTTAGAGTCTTTATCTGTGTTGGGCAAAGTGTGCTGTTAGAAAACAAGTATTTAATCTACCTTAAATAACATTATATAATTCAATGCTTAGTGTGATCAAAGATCATCTGGAGCTACTTAGACTTAGCCTTCCCCTCCCTTCCCTTTAACTGTAACTGTATAGCTCATTTTAAAACAGTTTTGGGTTTTTTTTTTTTTAAGCTCCAATGTCTCTTTATTCTTGACTTATTTTATAGCACTTAGTATTTTTTCCAAAACTGTTTTCCCTATTGTGAAAGGGCATAGAACGCTACCTAAAGAATTACAGAGTGTAAGGGGAGAGATGGGGCATGGAGGTTCATGGTCTCAAACACACACTACATGAGAATAAATTGAAGTTTCTCATGGACAGCCATAGGGATTGACAGAAAAACTTCTGGTGTTGGGAGACTTGGCTGGTCTGTGGTACTAACAGTGAGTGAGATGGAAGAATAAGTAACCCCAGAAAAGGGTATCACAGACCAGAGGGGAAAAAAAAAAAAAAGCAACAACAAAAAATATCCAAGAAGCCCACTGCTTCCTGTTGATTACTCTGATTTCATTTTATATTTAATACCTTTTCATATCGGTGAGTAACTTTTGAATGTCCCTTAACAAGTTTGGAAACATCAAAATAGATCATGCTTGAAATTTTGGAAGAAATCTTATTAAGGATAACCTCAGGAACGTATAAAATAGTAAAGAGATTGCGAGAATCGGTTTGTGGTGAATTCTAGGAAAAAGTTGACTGATGTGTGAGAAAGTAAGTTTCTGAAGAAGCAGTGTCCATGACCCGTAGTTTAGTCTTTTGTCTGGCCAAGAGCAGGTACTTAAGAGCAACATGAAGGTTCTTTGATCAGCAGTTCTGTTCCCACGCTAGGAATGAGGCAGGGCTTGCTCAGCTGATGCCTCACTCTGACGCATAAATTTAGTTAGAGGATGAATATGGAGCAGGAGTTGGTGTGGCATCAGTGAGAATAATAACTGAGTAAGCCTCCACCAGTTGTTGTTTGTAGGAGAAGTGAGAGGAGAGGAAGGATGACCAACAGCACACCTAGTGTTACTCAGCTAGAGTAAAGGGTGAACTATCAAAAAAAAAAAGAAAGAAAGAAATTGGCCTTGCTCCAAGGATAAACCTGCTAGGTCTTGCACGTGTCAGCTGTCTGAAGTCAATGAGTAGATTCTACATGTTTTGACAGATCCTAGCAGGGTATGGACTGCCTATAGAAGAAGGGTGGGTTGTGTTCTGGCTGGTAGAGAATGGATGACACGGTAGGTTAAGTATGGAAACAACATAATGACACAATCATCAGGCTGCATGAATCTTAGTGAGAGCAGAAAGATACTGTTTGAGCTGGGATTTTAAGAGAGGGTTCTCCCTCTTCTGAGGTTTTGACATGAGAATGCTTCTTCCTGCGTGTACTGGCAATTCTCTTGTGTGTTTTTGTACTGGGTGAAACTAATGTTTCTAAAGAGGAGTCCATAAGTGGTTGTAAAGCATGGCTCTGAGAACCATGTGAGCGCAAACACACATTGCAGTTACTGATCCAGATCCTTCAGGCCTGCAACACAGTGAAATTAGCATTAACAAATCATGGTGGCTTGGGCTTCATTATATGGAACCTGATCCTCATTATACAGAGCCTGATCCTCTATGTCTAATCACCTGTTCAGATGTAGCCTAACTCCCCCTCTTTATGTGTGCTGCAAATAATGTACAGAATCAGACCTGCTATTTGTGAGCAGCAATGAATGCTGTTGACCACCATGAGATTTCAGAGGGATTTAATCCCCTGAGTTACAGCACAGAGTTTGCTCTCGAGGGGAAAAAGTAGCCTTAATTATTTTGAGAGATCAAAGTCATTAAAGAAAGGCCTGGCTGTGCAATTTAATTTCTCTTTTTTTAACATCCCCTGGGATATTGCAAGCTTGGGCTGCCAGAGGGGAAAGCTAAACAGCTTAGCATTTCATCTGCACCAGGGGAGCCAGCAAAAAGAACATTACTCTTTTAATGTTCAAAATTGACTTGAAAACTATAAGTGATTTTCAGTGGCGTGGGTAAGTTAGGTTTTAGCTCATTCGTAGTCTCCTGGGAATAGTTTTCTAAAATAACTTTTCTTGTATCTCTCTAATACCACGCATACCAACTTTATCCTTCTCAGCATTGCCTTTGTAAGAAAAATTGAGTATCACTGTCTGTTACTTTGATGGATGTTAGGAATAATAAACCACCTTTATCTGTCCTCCACATAGGAGCCCTTGAAAAGTTCCTTGTATATGGGAAAAACCAGTTTCTAATGCACTTTAATTTTCACCTCAAAGAAGGTCATTTCTGTGAACTCTGTAAACTTCTTGGAAAGAACATATTTGTTTTGAAAGAAAAATTCTTGAACATCAACCAAAAATCTCACTTAGAGGATGAACTATGCCCAGGTCTGCATAGACTG
This sequence comes from Tympanuchus pallidicinctus, assembly GCF_026119805.1. Lineage (NCBI taxonomy): Eukaryota > Metazoa > Chordata > Aves > Galliformes > Phasianidae > Tympanuchus > Tympanuchus pallidicinctus. Next base: position 17,572,278 of record NW_026294791.1, on the reverse strand, counting down.
AAGTACACGTTCCAAAATAGCAGTCATTCCTTATTAGTGTAAGCATCCCTAAAATGCAGTTCTTAAGTAGTAAGTTTGTATATATGGTTTAGGTTTTGTTTTAATATGTAGAAATACACATTGATATTTACATAGTAATTAGAAAACTTTCTTATTTCTTGGTCCCAGTTTAAGGAATCTCTTAAAGAATTTGCTGACTCTTTTTGGACTCAGCACTCCTAGGGTATGGTGGTCTCAACTGTGTAGGGGCTGAGGTGGGAAAGAGCACCAAGAAATGAACTGCTTGTAGCTCAAAACACGTAATTACAAGCTATGTCTGAGCAGATTCAAGGTCAAGCTTAATGTCTTGAAAGAGGAGGTTTATGGGAAATGATAGCTAAGAATTAAGTCTATAAAGAAATATATCTGTTCCTGCTCAAGTACAAGACAAGCTGCATTAATGTGCTCTGCTACATTGAATTACTCTGCAGGGAAATTATCTGGCAAGCAGTTTTAGAAAAGAGAAATTTTTAATTTCTGGCAGCTGCACGTGGTCAAATGATAGCTAAGGTACACATCAGCCAGGCTATACTGCAGTCAGCTGGGAGCACTGAATTTACTGCATCACGGGAGAGTCTTTCAGCTACTACCAAAACAGGACCAAATTAATTCTTTGAGTAGTTTTGAAGTCTGAAGAGTTATAGTTGTATCAGGGTCTGAATTTCTCAGTACATTGTTTGTGCTGAATCTTGCAGGAGTATCTCTTTTTGAGAACTTCTAATTGAATGCAGTGTTTAGCTGGGCTTTACATTGTTCATTATGAGTTACCGTCCTGCCTGTTCAAAAGCTGCACTTGTACAGGGTTGTTTTTGCCTTTTCTCAATTTTCAGTTAAACTTTTTTATCTGGTAATACCCAGTACTGTGCTTTCAGCATCACGTAGTTCCAACAGGATTGACAACTCTTACAACCTACACCAAGTTGCAAATACATGGAATTCCAGTCTGTGTAGCAGGTGAATACTTACCTAAGGCCATCACACTGAAACTCTGATGGACAAAGCTCAAGCTTGGAGAACAATGTTTGCTAGTTTTCCCACTTTGTTCTTCCACATAATAGTGCTATATTTTCCAGCTCTCTGTTTGCTCAGCTAGCTTTGCCAACACTAGCTATTTCCAGACTAATGGAAACTTTCCTCTGTGTGAAGCGCGTTATACTGTCATCTATTTGAAAATGGAAAACATCTGTAATCTTTGTATACAAAGAAATAAGATCTTACCACAAATATAGAAGCAAAGCACTGCTTATGCCCAGATCTTAAACATGTATTTGAAATAGCTGTGAGCTTGAAAAAGGATTGGGAATGTAATGAAGGATGAGTATCCTTAATATCTAATCATGAAAGGAAGAAATTTATTCTCTTATTTTGCTTCTTGAGCTTTTTATTCTCACAGGAGATGGCCTTTTGAAAAGGAAATGTGTCAAACAAGAAAGGAAGGCATTTAAGGAAGAAACCTGATTGTAGCCTGAATTCTTGGCTTGGCCTTATCGCATTCTAGATAGAGTAATGGAAGATGAATAGATACACATCCAAATTCAGCTGCTGTCATCAGGAGAAATTTGGAACTGGGCACAGGAGCCACATATCCACCTCTATGTGAAGCTGTTAAGGTGCAAAGTTCTCTGAGCCTGTGTCCTGACGTAGGCTGGTTGGTTCATCCTGTTCTATGAACACTAATGCTTAGGTATCATGGATGCAGTGCCAGAGCTATCTGCAGAGAGACTGTGTGTACTTTTTGGGCAAGGGATTTGTGGTGCTACAAATCAGGCTTTTTTTTTTCCTCTTGACAGTATTTTCAGACCTCTCAAAACAGCATACCTGCTGACTTCATCTTTTCCCTGAAATCTACAGCTATAGTGTGGCAGAGTGTTATGTTTAGGATATAAAATTCTGATCTCTTGAGTAATTTCTCAGACGTATTTATTGTATGGAATAACTTTACAGTTAGAGTAATTTTGTAGATTCAGAAATGCCTCAGTTTGAATATACAGAACCACAGAAATGAAGCTACAAGAGGACACACAAAGATGTTCCAATCTTGTGTAACAAGCTTTAGATAGACCAGATTTCATAGTTACATATTATGATAATTGATATGATCTCTCTTTTTTCTTAAAAACCAGAGTAGAAAAGGGAAATACCAGCTGAACAAATAGTTTATATTTTAGTTTATATATATAATTTGTATAATATGTACCACAAAGTTAGTCACATGTTTCTGTAACTTTTATGTAACAACTGCCAGAAAAGAATAAGTGAAGAAACCAGCATGAAGTACAGATTCATTTACCTTGATTTGCATATTCGTATGAGCTATGCCATTGCTAGAAATAGTTGCTTTGCAGGATTAGTGAGTGACCATCCACCATGTGATAGCTGGCCCTCAGCACGGATTTTTGAGAAGTTCAGTTTTACCTATTTGTTCTCATTAAGAACATTAGCTGGAAGGCCTGTCAAATGCTTTGTCAATGATCCCTCTACAACCTTTCCTGTACTTGTTAATTGCCTCAAAATAGCTATGGTATGCTCATTTCAGGGATTTAATTACAGGCTAAAGTACAATATTATAAAATAAAGCAGGAGAAATTTCACCTCTTCCTTCATTATTTAATTTGTCCAGAAGTCTTTACTAAGGTTTTTTTCAATGCCTGGTTTGTCTAAAGTAGAAAATGATATGAATTTAAAGAATTAGGCTATTAGTGTAGCATCACTGAGCTTTAGTTCAATGTATACCACAATGAATCCATAATCTAATACTTCTGAACTTGTTTGTGCTGCTCTACACCTTTTAAATGTTGGACTAAACACTATCATCTATTTAAGTGCAACACTTTCCTATGCTAGGAATATTCCCTTATTGGAGCTGGGTAATCTGAAGCTGTTGCTGTGCCTCTAAGTCAGCATACGAAGTGGGATGATTGAATCCTCCTAGCTAGTGGATAATAAGTGCTACTGATTAGAGGTTTCCCTTTCATACTTAATGCTTGCCATCTAGCTTTTGAGAAATTTGATTTATGTAATCTATTTAGCATTCAGTATGGAAAGTTATTTTAGAATGTGCGCAAGCAGTATTAAATAGAATAAAAGAACTGTGTTGGTTATAGTAAAGGAAACCTTTCCAAAAGGATAAATGAAGGTTCACTGCTATAGGTTTAAAAAAGCTGTAACTACACCTTCATGGTGTTTGCTAGGAATGACATTGTTCACAGACCTGTATGAAAATGTACAGTGGTGGAGAATCTGAAACTACATTTCCACACCAGATTGTGAGTTCTGCTTGGAATTCCAAAACTTGCAGTGTCTTTGAACAAATGGAGAAAGATTTCTTGAATCTGTAGTTCTGAGCATGTATTGTGCAGATGAGTTTACTTTGATTCAAAAGCCTCCATGAAGTTACTTTTTTTTTAAACAGAAAATACTGGAAACACTTGGATATGTGTTGAACTGTGATCACCAGCACTGCTGCTGCTATGTAACACTGCTGGACATTGTGTGCATTGATAGACTACAGTCAAACAGGCTGTGATTACTGTCACTTTGAGTCAGTCCAGACTTCCTTTAGTGCCCAGCCTTCCTCTCTTGAACACTTCTACCTTCAGATTTCATGACGTGACCTGTTACACCTTTTCTTTCCTGCTTCCTAATACTTATATTAACGAAAGGTCTTGCTGCTTTGTGCACACATAAGCTTTGTTATCAGTTGTGCAGCATTTGTGACTGATTACACAAGTCCTAGCCTGAATTCTGAAGGTGATAGGGATGGTGCCAGGCAATCACAGCTCTGCTCTTTGCTATCTGACTTTTGCTCTGTATAGCCACATTCTGTGTACACAGTCCCACAAGGACTGTTGCTGTAAATGTCTCTGTTTTGACACAGTTAAAACAGTGTCAAAATACATACAGTGATACAGTGAGTAGCAGTTAAACTCTTTCTTCACAAGGAGAGTAGTTAGGCCCTGGAACGGGCTGCCCAGGGAGGTTGTGGATGCCCCGTCCTTGGACGTGTTCAAGGCCAGGTTGGACGGGGTCCTGGGCAACCTGATCTGAATGTGTACGTTTGGTGGCCCTGCTAGGCAGGGGGGTTGGAACTACATGATCCTTGAGGTCCCTTCCAACCCAGGTGATTCTGTGATTCTGTGATCTGTGATTCTTTCAGAACATCAAAATGAAATGAAATCCCTCAGGTGTATTAGCGAAGTCTTTTATTGTTATGAAAAATTTTAATGTGCTGTTGGAGATTGTTATATGGAATATCTTCCCTTTCTGCTCCTTCTGAACATTCCCTTTTCTGATACAAAATCGCTGCGAATCGACTTTGTGATGAAATGTTGCAGTTTATGTGAGAATCCATTAGCTTTAGAGGACAAGTCTAAGACTAAGCTTTATGGGAGCCAGGGCTTGCCAATGAAAATCATAACCACGGGAGATAAATGTGATTTTAAAAAACATTTTTCTGGTGCAAATTAGAAAGGGAATGGCACTAGATCACTGCTGAAAAACTGGAAAGCCTTTATATTTTTGTAGATCTTGGATTTCTGAGATGACTTGGTCATGACTTTCAGCCAACAGGACTAGATAAGCCATTGGAACAACTTCAGGCATTCTTTCTTCAGGAAAGGATGGGTATCAGTGACAGTTTGTTGGACTGAATCTTCCAGAATTTGATTTCAGCCTTCTCTGAAAGCAGAATATGCCTGAAGTTAGATTTATTTTCATTCTTTAAGTGGATGATGTTTACACAAGTGTGATCAGCAAAAATCTTTGCTATGTGTTCAATGGCATCTGCTTAAAACTTCTCAGATGTAGTCAGCAGATCAGTTCTTTGTTGAGGTGGACATTCTGAGATTAAACTAATTATGTACCAATGTTGATTAGGATTTTGTTGGAGAGTGTCATTCCACCAATTCGATAAGAAAATTTCTGTAGTTTATAATGGATTAAAGTTAGATTTTAGATTGCTGCTGCATGCAGAAAGTGGAGATGGGAACCTCTGGAGGGCACTTTTACCATTTTGAAACTGATGAATTGCTCTCAAAGTGGCCGACTCCCTCTGCTGATTACAGAGCCTCTTTCTGCTGTGCTAATTTTCCTGTTGACAAAACAATATCCTTGGAATATCCTTGGTTTTTGGTTTTGTTTTGTTTTGTTTTGTTTTTGCATGCAGGTGATAACAACTCTAACGTGTAGGCAAATTAGATTCCACAGACTTTGAAAATACGTTAGCTGAATGTTTCAACATGAACCCAAGCATTATGTTCATTTTCGTGTTAATGTGTACAGTCTTTATATCTCTAATGTGAGCACTCAATACTTTTAAATTTTTCAACTGCTGATTACTGTGAAATCTAGAAAAAACATGAAATGCCATCCTGAAAGAGAACCAAGCTGGTACTAAGATGTCTGTTAACCCTTTGGCAATGACACACAGTCCAGCATTGGTATTTCTGACAAAGCTCTGTGAGCCTCACGGCAGGCAGATGTGGAGTAGTCTGCCGTTTCTCCTTCTCTCAGGAGATTTAGCCTCATCTGTAGTATTGGGCTTGAATTCTGAAACTTTCAATAATTCTTACACAAAACTGATGTCTCAATTATACCTAAAATTTCTGGAAATAACAACTTTGTCCCCTTCTTATAGAATATGGAGTCAGATTTCAGCAGCTTCCTATCAACAGATTGTTTAGATAGTGAGACTAGAAGTCTTCTTTTTGTATATTTGTTTTTCTATTTATTATGGGATTCTTCCTTGCCTTTGAAGAGATGTAAACAGATTAGGGATTTATCTTCCTCTGTTTATCTGCTCCTTTCTGTATCATTTCTAAAAATACTAAAAATTCTAAAAATAAGAACAAGTTATTTTATTTTAGACTAACTTATGTCAATGACTTCTATAAATGCATTTTAAAATTCTTACTCATAATTTCAACACTTTTATAACATCTTGGCATATTTTGCTACAACATATGCACAATTTTATCTTCACTGATGTAAGACAACACAGATGTCCAGTTCTAGAGCAAAAATTGTGATATATGCACATCTACCACTAATACAGGGTTTGACAAAGTGTGCTGGTAATTCACACATTGTGTTTGTAGACTTTGATTTTCCTTTTTCATCACTGCATCTGTTTGCTTTCTGTGCTTGGCTCTCTTTGTGGAGTCATTTCAGTATCTCTTATGTTGTGCATGGTGCATTGATAATAGAACTGAGATTCTGCATTCCTAGAGTAGATATAAACCGTAGGAATCTATGTAGGAACATATTAATTAACTTTGTACCTAAGCAATTCAAGGAAAAACTCCATATATTATGCAATATGCATTATTTAAATGAAATAAAAACCAATAACAGATAAAGTTAAACTAGTAAGGAAGAAAAAAAATGTAAGGAATTTGTCAAATTCGAAACTGGTTCATAATTCATCTGTTATTTATATAGAATGTACAAATCTCTCTACCAAAACTATTGACATCAGAGGCTATAATTTACAATAAAACAGGCAAAAATGACTGAGGTTATCTTTCTTCCCTGAGAGAACACACATTCTTCTCTGTCTGAAATTATTCCAAATGATTTGACAAACAGAAGTAGATTTAGAACAATCGGATTAAATTTAGCTACGTTTCAACATTCCCGTCTCTTGTTTGCCACCTGTCTTTCCATCCTCTCTTCCTGCTTTGCTCATCTCCCAAGAGCAATTACAGACACGCCAATATTTTAAGATTAGCTGAGTTCTAACTTTGAAGTAAATTCTGTCCACTGTGAACTGGCACAAACACATTAAAGCTGTTCTGGATTAATCCGTTTTGTTTTTGTCCTGCCCTCCCATATCCAAATGTATAACTCAAAATCCAGATTCACAGCATAATTGCTCATGTAAGCCAGTTTTTTTTCTTTTTCATAGGAAAGAGAAAAGCATTATAAAGAGCAGAATCAAAATACAGTGGGAAGGCAGATTATGATTGTCACATTTCCTAAGAGCAGTATACAGCCTGAAAGGATTTTAAGAAGTGGGGACCTTACCTTTTGTGTCCTTGGTGTTCAGAAACAAAAGCATCAGCCTGTATTTTGTGTCACGTTTCTCACAACCACTTTGCAGATGGCAGAGGACCAAAAGATGTACAGTCTGAGATAAATCCGCTTGGTGCTACGTTATGGTGCTTTATTCATGCATGCATCCAGGCAAAGTCTGACCACTTTGTGAAGAAAAGCAGATGGAAAGAGATATTTTAGTAATGGCAGGGTCTGAGAAATACTTGCTAAAGATACTTCCTCTAAAAATCAGTTTATTACCCAAGAGACCTAATGATTTGCTTGCTGGTTATATTCTAGTAAATATTTAACTTACTGCATAAGAAGCTTGGGTCTGTGTGATTTGTAAGCAGGTGCAGCTCTTCCCTTGGCATTTATTGGAGCCCTTTGTTCTGGACAAAGCCTAACTAAATTAGTGGGTGAGGTAAAGCGTGATGACTTACTGTAGTTGCTGGATGTTAGGCAGGTGATAAAAGTTGCTTTGAATGCAAGTGATAAACTTTCATATCATGAACTATATATCTTGACAGTCTTCTGGAAAAATCAGAGTGAATGCATTCTAAAATTGAATGTCTGTGATCAGGAATGTTAAATTTTCTTGCAAGTATGATGAGTATGCTATATTGGATGTGGAATTGATATGTTTTGCTTCATGCAAAGTTGCTTTAAAGGCAATAATTTCGCAGCAACTCTTCAATTTTTCTATGTCACCCTCCATGACACGTTGATTTACAGCTCCTGTGGTATGTGAAGAATGGAAGGAAATGTGCCTCCACGTTTGCCAGGATGCCACACCTGGCTCCTGAGGCCACGGCTCGGACTGGGGAGGTTCACCATGTACCTGCAAAACAGAATGTCTGCATCAATCTGCGAAGCATTTGCCCAAAAGAACATGCGGTTTCAAATATTGGTGTTGTATGTCAGATTGAAAAGTCGGGGAAAGCGCTTCAGCAAGCACAAGGAGCTAAGGAGGCGGGCAGGCTGGGCACGGGCCACTATCGAGTGACCTCTGCCGCCTGCAGTGAAAGTTTCAAGGGCTGGGAAATCGGCAGCGTAAATCTCTGAACTCCGGCGCAGGACAGCGTCCTTTAAAGAGACCTTCCTCTAAAAAGCATTCTTCAGTCCGACGCGTGGCCGCAGCACCGACCGCGCAGGCACGGTCGGGGGAGAAGGGTCGACAGAGGGAGGTCCCTCGTTCCGCAGCGCACTGCCTGCTCCCCCTGGCGGCGCTCCATGCTGCGCGGCCGCTGTGCCCAGCTGGGCGCTGCCCGTGTCCTTGGGCGCTGCGGGGCGCCGGCGAGCTTAATCGTTAACTGCTGGTGCCTCCTGCGGCTATGCCTGCAGCCGTGTCGAGTCCGAAATCACTGAAGTACCTGTGCTTCTTACTGCGATAGAAACAAAATAACTTGGTTTGGAGTATTTTTCTCTCGTAGCTGTTATGATATCTCTGAAAATACACGTGGGATTCTACATGTCAGCATAAACTGGTATCTAGCTCAGTCAAGAGCTGTACATACGTAGACCCTTTGAAACTGGGGTATGTTCCAACAATGTTGAAATGCAAAGCACGTCCTGACTAAAAATCAATGCAGATTTGAAAATATTATCCTTGATCATTCAGAACTGAGCCACTCAAATGGGTAAAGAATGGCTCATTTGGCACTGCATCCTCTCTCAGATTAGTATTCTTGTTATTAATTTAAATGTTATCTTTAATAATATCTTGTTTAATTCTGATGTGTGAAAGCGACCCACCCTCATTGTGTCATTTCCTGTGTCATTTTCCTACAAGAAATAGTGCCAGTCTTTCATCTGAGACTGATGCACTGCTCTGATTTGCAGCGATAGAAATCTAGTTGCGCTCTTCTGAAGTGCATAAATATTTCCAAACAAATATGTGACCTGGATAGGGTGGATCACTGGGCTGAGGCCAATGGGACTTTGGTCACAACCCTGGGACAGAGTGGCTGGAGGACTGTGCAGAGGAAAAGAATAGGGTGTTGGTTGATACTTATCTGAACATAAGCCAGCAGTGTGCCCAGGTAGCTGAGAAGACCAATGGCATCTTGGCTTGTATCAGAAATAGCATTGCTAGCAGGAGCAGGGCAGTGATCAACCCTCTGTATTCAGCTCTGGTGAGGCTGCACCTTGAGAACTGTTTTCGGTTTTGGGTCCCTCACTACAAGAAAGACACGGAGGCCCTGAAGTGTATCCAGAGAAGGGCAGTGAAGCTGGTGACAGGACAAGATAGCACAAGAGGCAATGGTTTCAAGTTGTGCTAGGGGAGGTTCTGTTTGAATACTGGGAAAAACTTCTCCAGAAGAGTGGTCAGGCACTGGAATGGGCTGTCCAAGAAGGTGGCTGAGTCACCCTCTCTGGAGATGTTCAAGAAGTGTGAGGATGTGGTACTAAGGGATGTGGTTTAGAAGGTAACATTGGTGGTAGGTGGATGTTTGGACTAGGTGATTTTAGAGGTCTTTTCCAGCTTTAATAATTCTATGATTCTATATACAATATATATACAATGGCTAATATTTTCCAGCCTATTGTAGAGTGCTAAAAATAGATTGTATTGAAGTTTTCATTTCTGTCTGAATAACAGAAGAATCTTATTTATCTCTAGGCATAACAAAATATGTCTGGTTAACTCTGTATGACAAAGTCTGGACAAGCTGGGAGTGGTTAAGATCTTCAGTATGTAAAAAACCTCATTTTTTTGGTGTAGTTTGAATAATAATGGAGGAAAATCCAGGACACCTGGAGAGAGGGAGTGCTGATTTTTAAATGGCACGTGTGGGATAACACACTCTTAGTGCACAGCTTTGTGATATATGCCTCATAGCTGTTCTTATTCAACTAAAATTTGAAAGCAAATTTTATTCTTAGAGGGAGTAAAACTGCTTCAAATTGCCTTATTCCATTATGTCTAATTTAAAATATTCCCTGCCCATCTAGTTTGTCTTTCACATAGCTTCATCTCACAGTGGAAGATTCATTCTGATACCACTTTCAGAGGTATATTTCTGGGTGTGGTGTGAAATACATTTTATTCCTCGGTATGTTCAGCTGTTAGGTACAGTACTTCTAGTGTGCTCAGATTAGTGTTCTAGTTTGGATCAGGAATTTACTTTTGCAGTCAATCTGCTTGTCCTCTTCTTGTCCCAGACATGCTTTGATTCCCATCGTGGAGAAGTCTTGGTGTGCTTTCACCGGATCTCTTTTGGATAAAGCTGAAGAGAATGCTGTGTCCTTGGACCACATCAGATGTTCTTCAAGTGCATTAAGCCCATAATAGGACCTGATAAGCTCTTGTTTGAGGTAACCCTCAAAAACACGTATAGCAAGGATGTCAGGTAGTCAGCAACAACTTTTACAGATCTATTTCTAGTGAAGCCCAGTCCTTGCTAATGTGTTTTTTGTTCTTGTTTTTTTTTTTCTTGTAGTACATTTTCATTTGTTTCATTTCTGTGATCTCACACATCCATGTGTTATGTTTTCTTTTTTGGGAGAGAAGGAGAAAGAAAATTGGTTCTTTGCCAGAGCCAAGTCTGAGGTTTTACAAAATACTCAGCAGGATGCTCAGTGTTGGGGTTTTGAATTGCTTGAACTAGAGAGCATGGAATTGATGGTTTTTGGGATCAGATTTCTCCAAAATTTCTCAGGTACTTGATCTGGAGCTTAACTTCAGGCTTGTCCATTTTAAGAAAGCAGGGGAGCAGAGAGAGATGCAAAAACATGTTTTCCAGCAAGCAACAGGGAAATGACAAGAGACATTTACATTTACAACGTTTACATCTTACACTGTGTAAATAACCACTTCTGGAATCTTCTGGAATCCATTTTCATTTTCTTTCTTATGTTCCCAAAAACTTCCTTGAAAAAGAAGTTACAGAGGCTAACCTTTGAATGTCATGTTCCTTCGTGTGGTATCTTTTGGATGCTAACATGTCTGAATGAAAAATAAACTTCAGTAATGATGAACTAATGCAGTCCTAATGAAATGCCCCTAGATGGACTGGAGTTTAATGCCACGGCAGCGTAGCAGATTTCTGGATTTTAATGAGATAAACAAAATAACTGGCCTTTACATCATACTGTTAATAGGCTGAACCTGATTAAATTAGAACAGAAGCAGTTTGTAGACTGAGACAGATAAATTGTGAAAACATCAAGTTCAAAGTCAATGACATGGCAAAAATTCCAGGTACAAATCACAGACACAGGAGGAAAAAAAAGGTGTGTATATATATATATATATATATGTACGTCGATGCTTCATTGTATTTATTTTTTTATGTGGTTTTTTTTTTTTTTTTTTTAATTTCTCTCAAAAAAGGTCAACTCAAGCTCCCATGGGTTGTAATGAACTCTGAAATGGAATGGGCAAAAATGTCAGCTCTGAATTGCTCAAGATATTTGATCCCAAACAAGACAGTAATATTTGTTGCCTACAGGACATTTCAGAGCAGGTTTGAGGTGGTCCAGGTTTTCTAATTTTTACCATGATTTTGCACTTGGAACTCCATACTATGGTTGAATCTAGCTTAGATGTTTGAGGTTAATGTATCTCTATCACTTAAAGGAAGAAATTGATGTTTCTTAATGTTTGAGGCAAATATTTAGGTTGAGTACCTATATAGTAAAGGCATTTTCCAGCCAGAAGATCTGTTCAAACAAATAGTTTGAGCTGAAGTTGCCAAATTTTTGATGTGCTGTTCAGACATAAAACACGCTCTGACTGCGTATAGAAGTCACTGCGTGGCTTTTTGTATCCTGGAACTGAAAGGCCCAAGTCTCCAGGCTTGGAGGCAGGTGACAGGTGACAGGAAGGCTCAGTGTTTGACTCAGAGGATTTTTTTTTTTCAAATATTTCACAAAAATGACTGCTTATTTTAGTTGCCTTAGCTTAGGAGACTGCACAATTGCTTGAGCTAAGACTCAGCAGAAGCACCTGGTTTCTGAGATTTGCCTCACAGTGTCTGATGTTGGTTCAGTGCCCCTCAAAGGATGCTTTGTTGGCTGTTCAAATGCATGAATCACAGACAGTAGGGAGTCCTCAATAAGAAGCCTGCAAGTTCTCCCTCTGAAATGATATCAGCCTATGGATAGGGAGTCCTCTAACAGAAGTCAGGACCACAGTGCTTTAAATAAAAGATCTGTTGGATGCCAGTCTCCCTGAAATTCAGCTTCTAGACATTTTAGTCATTTTGTTCCTCACTGGAAATCTGAGGCAGGAAATAAGCCTCAAGGAGATGTTAGTGTAGCAGTGTGTTGTTAACTCCTCTTTGCAGCTGGATGAAGCCTTGAAAAATTTCAGATAACATTGAGCTGTCTTAATGAAAGAGCATTATTTTGTAACTGTGTTGTGTACCAAGCTAATAGCTTCTTCAAAAGTTTGCTTCGTTAATTGGGAAGCACTAAAAGCTCAAAACCACTGTGAAGGATATGTTAATCAAAATTATTAATGAAATGTGATGACCTCCACATAGATGTTCCCATACACAAAAATAAGGGCTTTGTAATTGAGATCCATTAAATTGTGGCTACATTGGCTGAGTTAGCAGCCTCAGGTGCAGACTGGCATTCAATATTGCAAATTTTTTGCTCTGTTAGCTGTATGAATGGGATGGGAAAGAGAGCTATAGTGGCATTCTGTTCTTTACTAATAGGAAGGTGTTTAAGATGCAAATGGAAAGCTCTTCTACCTCCTCTTTTAATACATAGAATCTTCAGTCCGTCTTCACTTCTATTAAAAGAAATTTATTCTTTGAGACTGAGCTGTGCAGATTTCTATGCTACTCAGCAGTTGTGCTACAGTACATAGATCACAGATCTCATTCCCATGTAAGGACACCTCTTTCCTTCTGTAGCAGAAACTCATTAATTTTAATGTACACCAGTGAAGCAGCTGAGTGGGCTTTGAGGTCTCCTTCATAGCAGCATGTTGTGTTGCTTCTGCACCACTGAGCTCATTATTCTTTTATTAAGAAAGCAAGAAGGAATACAGTGTATATTCAGTCCTAGTGCTATCTTCCTCAGATATCACAGAGCATCAGCACTTTCCAGAAACACAAACAGCCTGCTCAAAAAATGAAGTGAAGCATTCTTTGTTTTATTTAACCCACAGGTAAATGAATATGTGGCACAACTGATCTCTGCTTCGCTATGTCCTAAGTTCCTCCTAAGCTTTGTGGGTTAAGGCTAGGAAAATTGGCTGTGTACAAAATAAATACTAGAGATGGTATATACAGCTGATATAGAACTTGCCTGCTTTTCCTCTGCAAACACCTGAACACCTGAATGTAAGATATTTCCTAAAGTCTCCAATATTTATCTGTGCTTACTTAAGTATATATTTTCAGAACTGTTACATTTGCTCTTTTTGTTTCTTCTTCAGGACTGGGACTTTCAAGCTTTGAGAACCCAGTTCCACTTCTGCCAGTTCCTAAATTGGTTTGAAAACCTCAGCCCAGTTCTGCCAGGATGCACGAGGGAGGCACTCATTTAATATTTAGTTTCATTGGAGCATTTTAGGTGAGGCACACAGCGGTGCTGAAGACATGATTGATTCAGATCTATTTCAGACTGGAATTCAAAATGGAGATTAGATTCAGCTCTCATATCTTCCAGCCTGTTTTCCCCTCCTCTAGTCTGTCAATACAAAAATGAATAGCAAATAAAGAATCTGAAAATTTCAGAACAGTCATTTGAAGTTAGTACTCAGGCAAAATACCTGGTGCTTCCTGCATATCCAATATTAGCCACGGTTTTATTTTGTTCATTAAATATGCTTCTGTTTATATTCAGTTTTGATTCTAAAGAATTCTTCAGGATTCAGCTGCAGGAATTAAACGCACGCAGAAATTTAGATTTTTAAGATCAACTCTTCCTCCTCCTATTCTGTTTTTGTCTTGTCTTGGAATAGGTTTGTCTCTCCTTAGTGTGTGTTAATATGCCTCTTTTTTTAAATTTATTTAGTTTTTCTGGTTTGCCCCAAGACGTGTTAATTTTGATTTACAGGCCTGAAAGTTTATACTGTATGCAGAAATTCCCTGAATACTCTGAAAAAATGTGCATGCCAAGCTCCAACAGGGCCTTATCTAACCTACCTCTGCCAGGTAACGGTTCAAGAAAAAGGATGAAGAAAAGCATATTGGAATGTCTCCCAGTAAAACCATGCTCTTATCTCCCTATGGTGATCAGAGTCTTGTAAAGAATTGCAAGCGTTAGCCCAGTTGATTCTGTGAGTGTGTGCTGAGTGGCAGAGGCTATGTGTTATGTTTATTGGTTTGCAGTTCAGTTTGCAGTTTGTATACCACAGAAGCACACAATGTAGCATGGCATCTTTCTGTTCTGCACTGTCAGGTGGAGTCACCAGGCAACCTTGCTTCCCTGTTCTTGCTACCAGTGTAACAGGTTGGGCAAATCCTTTGGCAGGTAGACAAAGCAGCTGAGCATGTTCTGCTGAGTAGACTTTTGTCTGACATGTGCAGAGACCATAGGGCTCCTATGAAGAACAGAGAGTAGACAAAAAGCCCAAGCACTGGAAATGCTGGAAGAGAAAAGATTTTCCAGAGAACCCACAGTGGTGTTCTATAATCCAGAGATGAAGCAAAGTTCATTGTATATTCTCCTCCCCTGTGTTTGCTTTAATGTTAGTGCTTTCATGTTCACTGAGAGTTTTAACAGCCATCAGAAAACTTCCAGACTGATCAACGCTTCTGAATCTTTGCACAGTGCTTTGGTTGCCAGTTGAAAGGGAAGAAGGTGAAGGTTGTGACCTCTTTGAAGCAGTGTGGCTTTGGACCAAGTGTAAGCTAACTGGAAAAATTCCACACCTTCTCTGGGCAGTCTGTTCTGGTGCCTCACTACCCTCTGAGAATTTATTCCTGACATCTAACCTAAATTTCCTCTCTATTAGTTTCAAGCCATTTCCCCTTGTCCTATCGCTATCATGATGCCCTTTTACCATTATATGTTTTTACAATGTAAAAGGTTAGACCCCCTCCTTCTTGTAAGCTCCCTTCAAGGCCTCAGAACCTTCTCTTCTCCAAGCTAAACAAGATCAAGTCTCTCAACGTTTATATAACAAGAGGTGTTCCAGCCCATTGATCATTTTTGTGGCCCTCCTCTGAAGCAGCTCCAATAGCTCTGCATCCTTCTTGTCCTGGGGGCCCCAGGATTGGATGCAGTACTCCAGATGGGGCTTCACAAGGGCAGAGCAGAGAGGGACAATCATCTTCCTCTCCCTGCTGGCCTCCACTCTTTGGTTGCATCCAGGATACTGTTGGCCTTCTGGACTGCAAGCATACAGTGATGGCTCATGTCCAGCTTTTTGTCCATCAGGACCAGCAAGTTCTCCGAAGGGCTGTTCTCCTAGACTATACACATATCTGGGATGGCCCTGATCCAAGTCCAACGTGCAGATATCTATATTCCTCAAGTAAGGATGACAGTGAGGACGCTGGGGGCTGGCATGCTAAAGATAACTAGATTGTTATTGGGAAACCTTTGGTGGATGGTTGAGAGGCATTGGCATCAGAACAGTTGATCTAAGAATGAAAATACCCATCAGTCAACATCCCCTCTCTATACTGAGTGCTAGTTAGGTAAAGGAGCTGCCTGCCTTACCAGGAGGCTGGGTAAATACACTTGGAATGTGGTAGCTGGAGAGAATGGATTGCTGCTTGGACAAAGATAAATCCTAATTGTGAAACATCTTCAGGAAAAGCAAATACAAAATATATTATATATATATGAATATAAAAAAAACAGGTGTAGAGATAAGAGTTATAAAATGTCAGATTTTATGAAAGGAACCAGATGATGGCAGCATAGAATGCAACAGAAGACTGAGAAAATTCCTGGGTTAAGTAGCAACAGAACTGTCCTTGAAAATGGAGTCAGAGTTCAATCTTTCCATCTCATCCCTCACTTCAGCAGTGGCTTTTGAGATATAGGTTTATGGCTCTGGGAAGGAGAAAAGAAGACAATTACTGTGTTCTGTGTTCATGTGCCAATCTTTCATAAGCTACGCAATAAATCAGCTCCGAAGTCTTTTCTGTGTAGCATCAGTGATAAACAGTTCTGCTTGACTCTTTTGGACTTAGAAATCATGTATTTTTTTCCTTAGCAATGTAAATTCTTCTAGAAAATCCTACTGCCTACAAGTCTACTTTGCTAATTCTTGTCAGCAAAATTAGTCTGTAACCACTGCAGTCTCCAAGATAGAATTTAGAATATATCTATATGTATAATGACAAATACAAGCTGGATACACACTAGTTTTCAAATGAAAAGCTTAACAGCCAATATCTGAATCATAGATGCTTGACTCAGTTGCCTAAGAAACCAACACCTGCTTTGGTCCTGTGATAGAGAAGTGCAATATCTGTGGAAAAAAACTCAGACAGTCGCACTGGAGCACTGTTTGGTTGTACTGGCAGAGGACAGGATGGTGACTGTGCAGGGGCTGTTTGCTCTAGACCTTCTGGTTTGTATTGGCCACCAAAGCAGGTAGTTGGGGTTTAGCACAACCCTTCAGAATTGCTTCTGCAGAGGTAGGCACACCATCTCAGGGGTTGCAAGCATGTAGGAGAGTATTTTCAAGATATGTAATGTTATGAATTAGTGTAACAACACAAGGTTACAGCCCATTCACAGCTGCTATGTGTATGCCTTCCCTCTGTGCTAGGAGCATTTGGAAGTGGAATTGTACCTCTGTATGATGGTAATTCTCAACCTTGAGACAAGTTCTGGAAGCTGAGCTGCTCCAATGGTTTTAATTTAAAGTTTGTTGGCACTGTTCCCCTCACAAGTTCAAGTGCTTTCTGAAATAGTTGACTCTTGAATTGCTGCGGTGACTGGCTCTGGCTCTGCAGATCTCAGTTACTGTGCAGTTGGCCAGCCTAGTTTCTAGAGCTGAACTGACTCTTGTGAAACCTACAGAAACCTACACAGTGCAGCTCAGTGGGAAAGTGCAAGTTTCAGAGAAAGTTGACTTTCCAGTCCTGAAAGATCTAACACATAACAGATGCCTGATAGATTCCTCTGGCTGATAAAATCAAACTCAAACCATGCAGTGGTATCAGTGAGTATTGTATGCAATCTCTATTGATGGAGAAGCTAAGCTCTCATCTAGCATACATGTAATAAAACAGGAAGGAGAAAATTCCTTAATGGAAAAAAACCAAAAAACCCAAAAAAACAAGATACCTGCTACTACACGTTCTCTAGGACAAACTAAAACCAGACCTTGCCAATAGAGACAAATTGCTTAATATCCATACTAGAATTTGAAGATAAAAAGTAGTGTAATTATTTATATTTTTACTACAGCAGCTAAGATTGCTCTCCTAAATAGATACATCGGTATTTTATGTTTAAAACATACTAAAAAGAGACTAGTGTGAAATTTTTCTGGAAAAGAGTGAATGATGTGGTACATTTATCAACACAGTAATAAAGCATTTATAATTAGACCCTATACTTTGTATATGCTTCAAGGAGAGGAATTTCTGAGTCAGCATGTGGCGCCATTAAACATTTTAAAATGTAGCTTAATAATAGCTTTTCACATCCTTTTAGTTGAATGTGACTTTTACTTTAAAAATAAAATGAAATAATTAAAAAAAAATTGCTCCTGGAGGTTGAGTGTTCTGTATTCATGCCATTCTGTGTCTCTGATTGCAAGTACTACAATCAAGAGAGTGAACAAAACAGGACCATGAAAATGGGCATCATAATTATGGAGTGACGCTGCTAGTGCACATTTTCCAAGAATGGTAATTAGGCACATGTCAGGGGTAAGCACACAGAACCTCAACATATAGCTGTGCCATTCCCTCCAGAGATGTCTGTTTCTATTCATGACATCCTTGCAATCTCTTCTAACCCATAATTTACAAGACAGCCAAGCATTGGTGTTTGTGTTGTGCAGTCTCTGCTGTTTTTCCTTCAGAGCAAACAGGAAATCCCAACATTGTATCTCACCACAGTCAATTTTAAGCAGTTGGACTTCTCCAAGAAAACTCTTTGCTCCTAATTTGTAGCTGGTTCAATATGCAGAAGTTTTGCAGCTGACACACTACTGTGCTGATAATGCTGTGCTCTTGGCTACAAAAGGTAACGTGTGTTAGACTGAGGACAACACCTGCTGATGGTGTCCTACAGAAGCTGTAACGCTGTCTTTACATCTTTCTGCTTTCTAGAAAGAGGAGGACCACAGTGGCTAGTTTATGAAGCTAAACACAGCATTAAGAGTGCTGTTACGTTGTGTGACCGTGTGACCAGGCCTGGATTTCTGCACGTGGAGGACAGCAGTTCTTCAAAGGAGAAAATCAACAGGCAGGAGATGGCAGCTGAACTCCTGGGTTCCTTGCGAGCCTTCATCACAAAATCCCTTTAAATCAAACTACAGTTACTGTTTCATTTTAACTGCAGTGAATCATCTTGTAGCAAGTTCTTCTGTGGGTTCTGTAAATACACAGTGTAAATTAAATTAAGTTGTATGCCTATTATCTCTACTTACTCTTCGATTTTTTTGCATAGTGTTTAGAATTGTCTTTTTACAGCACATAGATATAACATGAATACATGTACAGGAGATAAGACTGATTCTAGGCTAAAACAAAACATCGATCTGAAAGTCGTAGAATGGTATCCAAAGAAAGTGAAGTTTTTGTGTAATGGACCTTACTTAGCAATTTTACATTGTTTCATTTGAAAACTAGATGCTATTTTCATTGCCAATTCTGATGTACATTGCACTCTACCCTGCATTCTTTCTCTTCTGTTCTTTTTCTTAGGATGCACAGAAATAATACTTTATTTGAAATAACTGCTGTTGCGATAATTCTAATGTGTAGTGATACGCATGGCAGTACCAGAAACTGTCCAGAACCTCTCAAACTACCTCCCAGTATTAAATATAAGAAATAGTACAGCTTTTCTTGACCACATTACTTTTTTGGACAATGATATTGAAATTATACATATACATTTATTGCTTATATGAACAGTAAGTCTGCAAAACTCATATTTAGTTATATATTTATGCTCTGTTTTCAGTGCCTTATATTTGCAGACCATTTTAAGTAATGCATTTATCAAAAGGAAGAAAGTAGCTTTCATAAATTATTATTTCCTGTAAAGGGTCGAATTGTTAATTGTTCAGTTTAAAACTGTTTTGTGATCACAATTTGTCAGCCTATATTCCTTTCACGTGCTATGATTTTATTCTTCACAGCATTGCAAGTTGTTTCATAGCATTATTGCATGCTGTTATATTTGCCAAGTTGTACCCCAAAGGTATTTGCATTTCAGTTCTGAGCGAAACCCTTCCTGTACAGCAGGTGATTTGCAAGTTGCTTTGTGATATTTCCCGATAAAAAGTTCTATGTAAATTATCTTTACTACCATATGGCCTGTTCATGTTCCCAGTTCAAATCCAGTGGGAGAAATCTCTCAGCAAAATCAACGGAAGTGCATCTGGTCCACACACAGGCTACAACAGAAAATCCTTTTGGTTTGATTAGTCTTTCAATGGAAGTTCAAATAAATCAGATGTAAGAAGAAGCAAAGCTGCTCAAAAATGAAAACCACTCTGTGATGTGTTTGAGATATGCCAGAAGCACTTCTCAGTAGAGACAAGTATAACAGATTATAAATTGGCTTGGTCAGAGTGAAAATCACTTGTAAGAGCACTGTTTACAAACCATCTGGATTTTCAGGTCAGTAGTTTGCTGCAGTAATACTCGAGATGCTGCATATTTAAGCAGAACAAAATGGATTTTACTAAGTTCTCCTTCTCCTTTTTCCTTTTTTTTTTTTTTTTTTTTTTTTTTATGACCAGCTTTATATATGCAAAAACAAACAATATTGGTGTAGCTATGCTCTGTGCTGCTTTAGTTGAGGAAACAAATACTTTTACAAGAGAGATATGCCGACTGTCATGCCAGCAATGAAGGCAGAGTTTGTTTTTGCTGCTAACAGAAAAGCATGCCAAATTTGTGTTAGTGTTCCTTTCCATTGCAGCCACTCGTAATCTGAAAACATTTTCAAAATAAAAATGACAGTGCCAGTGAGAATGAATGAACTTTGACAGCAGTATAATGAAATGTGTGGGAGGAAGCACTCAATCTGTAGAATTTGAAAGAAAATCTAATTCCATCTCCAGTCCTTCAAGATGTAGTATTGGGCCAAGGACTCTTAATACAAGTAGCAACAGTGTACAGCCTAATTCAAGCGTGGTGAGAATAGTCTCTTCTGGTGCATGCAACATTAATTCTCCAGGGTTTTCTCCATCTGTTGTCCTGTATGCTTGCAGTGTAACCTCTTTGAGGCAGGAAGTAATTCTATTTCATGCATTTACTGTGCCTACCTAGCACAGTCAGACACTGCTGGGGAGATATAATCACTACTGTAGTACAAGTAACAATCTTTTTCCTTGTAGAAGTCACAGTGATAAAAGAATAATGATATAACTCATGTTTATAACATATTTCCTAAAAAAAAAAACAACACCAGAACCAGATGTATTTTTATAAGTTATTTCCTAAATACAGATGTAGGTTTGTTTGTTTTTATAACTGAAAGCAGGTACAGAAGTTGCCTCATTACTGTAGTGAAAATCTAGATTTTCAAGCAAAATAAGTTGTGAAAATCTAATGACAAACGAAAGCACGAATTTACCAAACAGCAGCAGCAGAAGAGACTTTCTACACAGGTAAGAAGCAATATACAGTAATTGTGGAACCCACAGGGAAGGTAGGAAAAGGAAACTGGGCTTCTTGTCAGCTCAGCTCTGATAGAACATTACCTGATTTGCAAAGCACAGCCTTCCACATCTGCCACCCTGCCCAGGCAGAAACACCTCCTTCTCCATTGCCAAGTGCTGGGAACCTGGGCTGTGTCTCTGCAGCTCTGATAGGAATATTCTGATCTGCAATCCTTCTGCAGGGACAAAGGCAGCTCATGTGAGTGTACTGTGGGTCTGTGGTGCTCCGGTGTTTGTAGGTCACTAATTAAAGACCGCAGGGAATTACTAGGAAAGGGAGAGATGGCTGATCCATGGCTTGAATCCGCCAAGTCAAAAGTGAGTGCCTGTTGGTTTTGAAGTTCTGTGGGCTTCTAAATATAATAGTAGAGGATTTACTGACTCTTTGTGGACCTTACGTATCAATCATAAGAAAAATTTACTTTTGGTCATGGAGGAATAGCAAACTATGGCCATTCTTAGAGTAGTGCAGTGCATTTCCTTGGATCCATAACAGTGCCCGCTGTCCCGAGTTTTGTCTTGAATACCAGTTTTTGGACCGGGGTGAGCGCTGACATGCCGGCTACAGCGCTGCCTGGTTCCAGAACGTTCCAGTCCGTTCCAGAAGGTTCTGCGCGGTTCTAGAGACCGCTGTGCAGCCGCAGCCTGGTGCCACAGCGCCCTGTGCCGGCAGAGTGCAACCGGGCAGCGGCAGAGCTGGTGCCGAGCGCCGCGCAGGTGAGGAAAGAAGAGTGGGAAGCAGCAAGGTCGGAGCAGGAGGGCAGAGCTGGTGCCGGAGCAGGGTCTGCAGCACGTAGCACTAAGGCTGGGCCTCCATTTTGTGGCTCAGAAGAAGATGGCTGTGGCTGGGCAATAGGTGAGTAGGTGGTGTGTGGCTTCCCACGTCTTCCTTGCACGTGTTAGGAAGGCTGGTTGTGGGCAGGTGTGCCATTTCAGGCATGCTAATGCTTTACGGTCTGAAGAACTACAAGAAATAGGAGATGTTCTTTTCTTTGCAGAGCTCCTTATTAATTTATTTCACTATTAAAATAAAATTTATTATTCCCCTGAGCGCATCTTGTTTGACACAAATCTGGATGGCAGAATCAGGGCCTATTCTGAGCTATGTGGAGTACAAATATGTGTGCTTTAGGGACTAAATCCATTACAGGGACTGGAGGTGACTCAGTGTCCTCCTGTGTTACACTGTGTTACAAGGAAAACAGTGAGAGAGCTCTCCCCAGGTTTTGTTTGTTTTTTGTTTTTAAATTAGATGCTACAGCAACTACTTGCACCCTTGGCAATTTAACAGAACTTACCCAAACTCAGATCTCATCAGGTTTTAATTGTGTGGTTCAGGAGTTATTAAAATAAGCCATCAAACAGCCCTGTAAAGGCAATCCTGTGTACCTCAGTGCACGGGGCTCATAAAGATAGGTGATCCCTAAACGCCTGAGCACAAATTAGTCTGGGTTAGGTGGATAAATAGAGAAAAGTTGTCCTGTGGTAGCTTACAGCCATAAGAAATTGTTCTCTAAATATTCTGGTTTTAGTTTGCAGCTGGTAGATCATCTGCAGGCTGCCCCTCCTTGCCATGTTTTCCATCAGAGATGTGATGTAACTGCACCGTGCAGCCTGCAGTGTTTTCACGCCCATGTGGGTGTGCCTGTGCAGGGGAGGCCTGTCTGATTGCAAATTGCAGATTCACAGGATAGGCAAATTGTTATGTAACTGCAATGAGGTGTCTAATCTCCGTTTGCCCAAAGCTGTTATACACAGAAAGATTCATGGTGAGTGCAAAGCAGTTAAGTTGAAGGTAGTGCCAATTATGCTGCTCCATACCAGCTGAGAACCAGGCCACCCTAATAGGCCACCTAAGAATACCTTTTTTTTTTTTTTTTTTTTTGTGACCCTGTGATGAAGCAAGCATTGTTGCCTCAAGGTCCAGGTGTGTTCGCACATTTCAGTGCTAGTGTTTTCAGTGTAAAACACCTGTGAACCAAATAGGACTGGATGGTTTTCCCCACCTCCAGTGCAGCTGTAGCATGGACAAGAGCAAAATGTTCTGCTCGCAGCCATGGGGATCTGCAGCACCCAAAGTTCTGGGAAGATGAAAGTGGCTGTTTGCCGCACTGGGCAGTGAACTTGCTGTCTGAAGGAGATCTTGAGTATACAGCAGTGTTTTGAGATTGAATGGGGTGAAAGACCTGACTCTGCGTATGAAGGAAAAAAAAAAAAAAAAGTCTAAATAGGCTGAATGCGTGGAAGAGGTGAACGTATCTCTTTAAGGAATGCCGAATATTATAGGGCAGCGTTGTAGAAATGTGCCTTTGTGAAACCAACAAGCTCCTGGCCTGTGTTCCCACCAGGGGGCAGGACGAGACAAAAATTAAGGCATTATTAAGGGGTGAAAAAGCAATAGCCCTGCTTTTAGCAATTGTTCCCTTTGGTTTCTGCAAAGCCACAGTCCCTGCAGCAGTATGGCTAGCTGAGTGAAAGAAGTAAGCCCTGTTTTTTGTTTTGTTTTGTTTTGTTCTGTAAGCAATGCTTGGCTTCTGCTTCAGTGAATGTATATGTATTACTGCTTCTAAGATGCTCTCTCCTCATGAGCATAAGCATTTTAATGTTACATAAACCTGTATCATAAATCTGATTTTTTTTTTTTTTCCATATTGCAAAAAGCTGGCTGTTACTTTAAATCCCTTCTGTAGCATCTTAGCTCTTATTTTTCCTGAGCACAGTTTAGGGATTATCCACTTCAATGCAAGGCTACAGTGCTATATTGTCCTTTGTAAAAACACAGTCACAGGAGCCTAAGGCTTATGCCATGCCCAATTACAGGAGGACTCTGACATCTTAAGCATTACTCGTGTCTAGAAATAATGCAGACAGCAGCCTACTTTCTGACGTATTGTTGTGACCCACTGTGCAACAATGGAATGAACCACTGGCTGAAGACTGCTTAGCCCAACCATAATACAGGTAGTTGTGAAGAGCAAAAATTAGGTTTGTTCATGCAGAAGTGGATGTGCTTGGAAGAAATGATGTTCGTAATTAATTATGGCCTAATCCCAGACGATCTGAGTGCTCAGCTCTGAGCAAGAAGATTGTGAAAGTCTTTTCAGTAATTGCACTACAGAATGTAGTATATGTAAGAGGAGGTGAATCACCCAAGAGCAGAATTATATAAAGTAGTTCCCAGGCCACTCCAAATCTATGTGTGAGATATGAAACCGGTAGCTGCTGTCTGTGGATGGCTGTATATTATTGCTTGCAGCCATATTACCTGTATGCTACCAAAGTTACCAGGTCCCAGTAACTGTGGTGAGAATAAGTGGTCTTTCATTCATCATACAGTTGTACAAGAATGAGAAGCCATCCTACCTCTTCACTTTGGCAATGAAGAAGTAACTGTAAATTGTGTGCTTAGCTTTGCCAAAGGTTTTCCCAAGCTTAAGGGATGCATTTCTGCATGTATCAGCAAAGCAAGGTGGAGGAAGATGGTCTGTGATTCTATGATAGTGTATAAATGTATAAATTATCTATAATTATATATTAAGAAGTTTCTGATGTCAAGTGGTTGAAGCAACTTTTGTACTACTGTGCTGAAACTTCTTAGGGAAACTCTTGCATTGAAATGTAGAACAATAGTAACTTGTTTCAAAC
Source organism: Tympanuchus pallidicinctus (assembly GCF_026119805.1). Taxonomy (NCBI): domain Eukaryota; kingdom Metazoa; phylum Chordata; class Aves; order Galliformes; family Phasianidae; genus Tympanuchus; species Tympanuchus pallidicinctus. The sequence goes on along the minus strand of NW_026294791.1, from coordinate 17,547,785 downwards.
AGTTGTAGCCTGGTAGTAAAAAGGAAGATAAGATTTAGTGAGCTGAAAATTGTCTAGTTCTGTAAATAGATGGAAAAGGAAATATTTGACCATTATTCCTGGCCCTATTCATTCAGAAAGCATTAGTCAGCCCTCCAAATGAGATTAAAACATTTATTGAGATTCTTCTTATTTCCCTTCACTTTTGCTTGTAGCTGTGTTTGTTTTGTATTTTAGGCTTTCCCCACTGGCTACTGATGTTAAAAGCTTCATAAGAAAAGCAGTATTTGTCCTTAACAGGGGAGATGTCATTCTTTCAGAATTCTCTGCTATTCCAGCAACTGACTGGGATAATGAGGGTGCAGCAGGGGAATCTCTGGGTACTTTTATTTCCAGAGGAATGAGTGAGCAAGGAAAAGATGGAAGTCTGGATAAGGCAAAAGTGAAAAAATGTGCTAAAGGGGAAAATTTCCTTGGGCATATTAGTATGCACTAACTTCCAGAAGTTAAATATTTATACAAAGTACAAGCCAGAAACAGTACTTCAGCTTTTTATTTTTTTTTCCTCAGTAGAACAATTCAGAAAGTTTCTTTGTGTGGAGGAGTGTAAGAGTTGGCTGTAACTCAAATTCAGGACATTTTCAGCTAAAAACATTTGGCAGGCAACTGAAAATTGCCAAAGCAGCTGCAGAGGCTGTTCTGTTCTGTCCTGTCAGTGCCTTATTCCTTGCTGTTCTCCCCAGGGCTTTCCAAGGGCTGGACTGAGGTGGTAGTGGCTCACTGCAGTGCTGCTCGGGGTGCTCAAAGGCAGGGAAGGCCACGGTACTCATAATTGCTCTGTGTTTCCTCATCAGGTGATGAGCTGCAACAAGTAGTACGTGAACTTATAATTATCCACCTACTAGGCAAATAGAGTTTTGTTGTGTGGCAAGAAAATCTATTAACGTGGCTAAGACATGCTTAAGTAATAAGTGCACAGATTTGAAATTATGTAGCTGGATGAAAGTCAGGTTAGTGATGTACATCTGTTGGGTTACCTGGATACAGCAGAGATCAGGACTGACCTCAGATTCAGCTGTAAATAAAAATGAGAAGAGTACTGAAAGCATGCACACCTTCGGCATAAACACATGTATTTCTTGAAGGTGTGAGTTTCAGCGATCAAATGTGCATCTTATCCTTTTGGACCTCAAAATAAAATAAAATAAATCTTGTTCGTAAGTTAATTGCAGATTATTAACCTATTTAAGCTTATTATATAACATGAAGTATTCAGAATGTTAAAAATGTTACATTTCTTTCCCTAACAGTCTGTAAACTCTCACAAATTCAATGTCATGGTCTTTAGCTCTGAATTGGATTTACAACGTAGTGCAGTTCAAATGCTTTTTCTGTTTGTTTCATAATCCACGTATTCTTGATTTTTATTTTAAGTGTCTATCCTTTATATAAAGGCTATCACTTATATATATATATTTTAAAAAAATATTACTTTGTTATTAATTAAAAATAATTGACAGGAAAAATGAAGGGTTGGAAGTTAATCTGCCTAAGAACAATGATGGGAAGATTCGGGAGGATTTAACACACACTGCTCTGAATTGTTCCCAGTGACACCAAGAAGGTGTGATGTTGGTGTCAGGAGTGGAGGAGCCGTTACACTGCATGCATCTTCTGGTGCTCTGCCCTGGCTGCTTCCAGGCATGAAGGAGGTGCAGCCCTGAGTCTGTCTCATTGCACAGGGGTGGCTGTAAAAACACGATCTGACTGAGCATTGTTCCTTAGATACAATTAATGCCTTATGGATGCAGTTTGTGTTTGTTATTATTATTAATTTTTTCTCCAAAAGCAAGGCGTAAAATGGACTTTCACATTAGTTGGCAGTAAATGGTCAGCTGTAGGAAAAAAGTAGTTAACGGAGGGAAAACCGAGTAAAACTATAAAAAAAAATTGTCCTTGATTTCTTGTAATTATAACAGTTAATTCAAAGTTTCCTCAAAGCCCAACATACACATCTTCATCTGAGAATCTCAAGAGTGCTAGAAACATTAATTAAATAAACTTCTTAATAAATCTGTGAAGGAAGATGGATAATTATTGCACAATACTCAGAGTGATAAGGCACAGAGAAGCATTATACATAATGTTAAATACTTCGCTGGTATGTGGAGTAGTTACTGTGCGAATTCTGGCAGAGTTAAGATCCATGAACAGGCTACCAAAAATAGCCCCTTTCAGGGTATCTTCATTTGAGAACAAGAAATCATTTTCTGATCTTGATACTCTTCTGATTGTTGAAGCCAAAAAGCTGTCAGACATGTCAGGTGAACAGCAATCTGAATTTCCGTAGCTATGGGGACTGTTGTAAGTATAAAGATCTTTTGTGAAGAATTAGCTTCCGTGAGGTATTTTTCTGAACTTCTTCTGATAAAAACAAATCCAAGACAGTCTTCACTTCTCAAATGTTTTTCTAGAAGTTGTATTACATGCAGAAGCCTTGACATATGAGTGCAGATAATGGCTTGTTTATTAGAAGCAGTCCTGTCTCAAGGAAGTTGTATTTGTTTTGAACAGTGGCTTAAGGATGCCCAAGTCATTATTTGTAATGCCAACGTTGATTCTATTCTGAACTATCTGAATTCTTTCTAGCATGGAAGTTATATTTTGGATCATAAAAAAAGATTGAAATACTGACAAAAATGTAAAAGATTGTGTGCAATCTCTGCTGTATTTTCATGAAAAAAAGCAAACCATTATGTCAGCTCTCAAGCATATGTGAGGATAAATTAGGAGGGAAGAAGGAACTCCAAAAAAAAATCCTGCAAGGCAGATAACTGAGTATAGAAATGTATTGTTACATTTCATTAACAGTAACAACTGTTATTATGCTGAGGCCACCAATACCAACACAAACAGGACAAAGTGGTTACAGTTACTTTTCCTTAGGTGCTTCTGTTGAGTTAGAGCTCGAGCCTTGGTTCACTTCCTTGTCTGCTGAGCTACAGGCGGAGCTGACAAGCCCAGCAGAGGAGGAAAATTGCAGTCTCTCTTTCTTCCTGTGTGTATAGATGGGTCTCAGGGTAAGGAGAATCTTAGAATTTGGGGCTACTCATCTGCAGCTTCAGTGGGCTGTTCACCAGCTGTGGAGTTTGCAGACAGGGTCCAAAGCCATGGTCCTTCTTGGCTAGGTATAAGTAGAAGGATGCAGAACAGCACAGCTCCAGTATACATAGACTCTTGCTAACTAGGGAGTTGTGAGGGAACAGTGTGATAGAGTTCCATATAATCTTTACTAAGTAATGTCCACTCTTTAAGCATTAGCTGTGATGTGCTGAAAGTAATGGCTACGAAGGCTGCTGTTTGTCTGTGTGTGGCAGATCGAGGCCAGTCCTGCATTGCTTACTTTGCTTGCCTGCAGTGCAGCCACAGTGGCCGGGTCTTCCCTGGGGCTCTGATATGGACTGATTTCAGAGCTCTTCAGAATTGATTCCACACATATCTGCTTTTCTTCTCAGCCTCATTAAGGCATGAATTTAGATGCTTCATTAAATATACATACAATTAGCTCCAACTAAGGGCCCTGATGGCTGAGGGAAAATTTTTTCTCGGGTGAAAAAGTGCAACGTAGATGCAATGTACTCTTTCCTTAGGGGGAATGGGAGTGCTGAGTATGAAGATAATCTGTAGATAAATGCATGTATGTCATGTGGTTGGAGTCTCCTTCAAATTTTTTATCTTCCCTTTCTCCAATAACTTTAATTGTGTGTTAAGTACATTATAAAATAATTGTTTAATGTTGATGTTACTGAGAAAACAGAAGAAAAAGAAAAGACATAAATCTAACAGAAAGGCTATAGATATCCTCTCGGCTTGCAGATATCTTCTTCAGTGCTGTTTCCATGGAAATTATTTATAGTGCCTGGAGGGAGTGAAGTGCAGGTCACAGATCTGCACAGCTACAGTAGGCTCTCAGCCCGGGTAGGCGGAATCTGACAACAACAAATGGGCATATCTTTGAATGGAGCAGTTCTGCTTTTAGAGGAAAATGTAATCTCTTACAAAAATGTGATTTTGAAAGAAAATATTCATCTCTATGGCAATTTGAGTGAAATTAGAATGAAGAGCTGTCAGTTTTCACGATGAAAGCAGCTTCCAGCTCTCTTCCCTCTGCTCCCCTTCCCCTACTGCTTGAAATCACTAAGGGTCTCGTCACATTTATGAGAGCAGAATTCTAAGTACCATGTTGGATAATCACAGTGTATTCCAGCTTGCCTAATTGCTTTACCTGGGATATGCTGAAGCAGAACACCTACAATTTGCTAAATGCTGTGGATACTGCCAATCATCAAGGAACATATTTTTATTTATATTAAAATATATGTAATAGAAATCATCTAAAAATGTACGGCATGGTTTTTTAATACATATTGGTATGTGTATCACATGTAACTTTTTCTCATCCTAGAGCTACAGAAATATAATACAGAACAATTTCTGTGGCATACTTCTATAGGAAGTACAAAGAGGTGAACAGGTATATAGACTACATTTTCAACTGAAATATCAAGACTTCATTTTCTCACCAACTACTCAGCAGTATTAGTGTAATATTAAGGAGTTTCTTACCCCTTCTTATAAAACAAGCAAACAAACAAACAAACAGATAAAAACCACCACCAACAATACCTTCAGGAGTATTTTATAAGCTGGGTACAAAGCCTGGCTTGTACTAGGCACAGCTATTGACTACCTCTCATTACTCTGTACCAGGTGATTACAGTATTAAGCCCTACATTGATTTGACAGAATTGGCTGCACCTGGGTGTGGCACATTGCTCATTAGTTCTCACATACAGTGCAGAAAGATGAAAAGGCCCTTCCAAGTGCAACTCTATTGGTTTTAGTTTTTTATAGATGGCTATTTGAAGGTTAGATCTAGATGAATGCTTTTTTTTCTATCCGTGGTTACCACAGTATGATTCTTTTACTTGAATGTACTACTGACTGCAACAAAGAAGTGGTAAGATTTTCTTTTTAAAGAAAAATTTGGTTTAAAAACTAAAGGATTTTCTTTGGTGTTGTTGGAGGACAGATTTAGAGTTTATGATGAACTTGGCAAAAAGGAGATCTGAGAAGTAAAGGAAGCAATTCCATAAGAACAAATGCGATCACCATGCTAAGGAAAGAGTGATTGTCTTTACAGATACAGGATACAGAACTAATGTTAGATAGAAATTCAGATGCGTAGTGTATTTTAAAAGCTTTAGAAACAGCCTTTGCCTTCTGTACTCCAGGCAAAGAAATTGAAATAGCGTTTCTGTTGGGCTAACAGTGTTGGATGGGTGTGCCATGAGGGACCTTGTCTGTCAGGGGGTAGAAAGTGATTTGCTGGATGTCTACTCTGGGTCCAGCAAGCTAGGTATTAGGCACAAAAATGTGGAAGAATGCATCTCTGTCATTCTTCATCTGGGAGCCTATAAGTGTGTGTGCAGAAGCCCTCGGTGTGAGGGCTCCCAGGTAATAACAGATTATTGTACATCCCAGTAGTTGATGCTGGACTCTGGAAAACTGTTGATTTGTGAAGCCTGTACCTTAATGTGGACCTGAGTTCTTTGTGAAGGAACTTGGAGTCCACAGGCAGACTGAAGGCTAAGTGCAACTCCAGGTTTCTTTAAAATAACAGAATTTCCTGATGGAAAATGTCAGTGTAAAATGACTTATGGACAGTTGCAGTACACGGTCAGGTATATGATCAGAAAGCATTATCAGTTGATGCTACCACAAGCAATCCCTGATTTGGTTATGCCATCTTCTTTTAAACTTTATATCAGCAATACTCAATACCAGTGAGGTGATGAGCTTGAATGTTTGTATTTTGTTAGCATTGAAGAAGCCATTTTCTTGCTACACAAAGCATGGTAGTAGTGAAGATTTTTTTGGAACAAAGAAATGATCCTGGAACACGTGATCTGTTTGCCTGGAATGGATTTCTTTCATGAGTTAAACCAGGGGTGACAACGTGCCATGTCTGCTGCTTACATCACACAAGTAACTTCTGTGATGTCTGAGTGCAACAAGAAGTTTAATAATTGCAGAGGAAACTTTCTTTTTATTTTGAGTCTTTCATTCTTTTCTTTTTTCTTGAGAAGTTTTTTATTCCCATTGTCTAGAAGTGAAGTAAAATTGTCCCTCTTACTGATCTTTCTCTTTTCCTTTGTTTGACTGACATAAAATTAGCTCATCTAGTCTGTGTGCCTTTCATAATCATAGCTTCTCAAAGAGAAGAAAAAGATTGAGTTTGTCTTTTCTTTCTTAAAGAATCTCTTTACCCATAAAACCAGTTCCGCACCAGTGCTGTGACAAGGTCTCTATACTTTTTTTTTTAATCTAGTTTTTTTTTTTTTTTTCTTCCCTTTGGAAGATACTCTTCCAATTAGCACAGGTTTTTTTTCCAACAGTTCAATTAGGCAGACCTCTTTATCAACTCAGGTGTAAAAACCTTAGTGGTGTCTGCTGGCTGGAGGTTAAGTATTAACTGCTGCAACCTAGAAATTCAGCACTCACCTCATTAATCCTTTTCAAACCATCTGTCATAAGAAGATGCAATATGCAACATTACATTTTATTTTATTTTTTCCCCTTTCGGCATCTGCAAATTTGTTCCTAATTCTGAGAAACGTGCTGTTAAATTCAGTAATTTTGTGGCCATGCTTTTGTGAGTTTGGATATCTTGACTGCTCTTTGTTGTTTCCATTGAAAGAGGCTCCATTTAAAATCTTTTCTATATGGCAGTAAGCAGTTCTTCACTTGTTATTATGTTTTCTTGTTGGGATGGACTGTTTTGAACAGCAGTGTGCTCAAAGCTGCTCTCCCTTGGAAATGCTTTTGGGAAAAAAAAATGAACAAAACAGAAGTGGCCCATATGGTCTCCTCTTGTGCAGAGTGTGTTCAGATTGCCACAGCGGTACGGAGTTGGTATGAGATGGAATGCAAATCTTAAATATGTTGTAGCCTGCCCATAAAGGCAGCGCTGCTTTCCTATAGCCATGGACTGAATGCGGGGAGCAGTAACAGCTGTAAGCCTTTCCCAGAAGACATGGAAAATAGAAGATAGACTATTTAATGTTTTATACAGTAATAAAGAGAATAACTGATAGGCAGTTGTAGGGCATTGTAGTGTTACAGAGCGGATGCCATGCCCTAACTGTGGTAAGAGATTCATTAGGTAATGAATTTGTCTGTTGTTACTGACAGTGTTATTGTGAAGATCTCTACTAGTTAACTCTTGGAGACTCAGTTTTGTATTGATGGGAATAGCTATTGTAAGAAAAAGCACTGATGCACTGTGATGGCTGCCTAAACAGGGCATGCGTGTTTTTCAGTTCAGCAGCATACTGAGATGCATGCTGATCTCTTTGCATTATTACTGAAAAGGAGCCTAACTTTCTTCCCAATAAACAAGATGGACTCCTTTGCTTTTCTCTTTGAGCTTTAAAGCGCTTTCTTTGTAAGGCTTATGTCAATAACAGTCCTCTGAAAAATACATTTTTAGCAGAGCATTAATCAGCGATGTTGTTTCGCTGCAGGTCTTTGATAAAAGCTTGTCCAGCAATGTAGAAACATCTTTTTTCCTTCTGCAGAGTGAAATAGAGGGATGCTGTTTCTAACTGTATTTTGCTCACAAATTCCAACACTCATGATTGCAGTGGGATTTTGTGAAGTGATTGCTTTTTTTTTAATTTACAAATTCCTGAATATAAGCTGTTAGAACCCAGCATGCATATCCCATGAAAAGGTCCAAAATATGGTTTTGTAGGAATGAAGCAATATTTTAACCCTATAGGATCCTCCTATTCTGTGTTCTTTCAGTTGTATAGCATCTAGACCTGTGTTTCATTATAATACTGAAGTAAAGCTGGATGGTTTCAACTCCTATGTCTTGATAATGCTTTGACATAATAGAAATTTTTCTTCTCCTTATAAATTGCTAAGAGTGCTCACTGAACAAAATGTGTCAGTTCACTAGACATTGCTCTGCGTAGAGACAGAAAGGGACCACCTGCTAGAAAGTAGTGCACAGGTTAGCTTTACTGCTACATGGGAAGGGCAAGAGAAAGATCTTGCACTTAATTCATTTTCCTAGGTAATAGTTAACAATGCAAAAAAAAAAACAAAAAAAAAACAAAAAAAACCACTCAAATCAGAATGGTGGAGATTACTATGGCCTCCCACAAAGATCTGTACCCACTTCTAAAAATTTTTCATGCTACGTAGCTACCTTCGGTTTTGCTTCCCATTGCATCAGATCAGCTTAATCTTTTTCATTATTTTATTTCACTGAAGTGAAATAAGTAACCATAGGGTAAATGGTCTCTTTTCAATGGCTGAGTCTGCATGCTTGTCAGCCAAGCAGAAGAGCACTACCTATTGGTGTGGCTAGTGCTTTTAGACTCAGTTTGCTTAATTCTACCTATTTTTCAAAATTTAGGCAGCCAGGCAGAGTGATTCATGCATTTCACAGTTTACTTTATAAGTGAATTTAACACATTTGTCCTGAAGTTGGTAAGAACTCTGAGATGGACGTCCCTGATGAAATATTCAGAAGAGAGCTGGTATTTCTGTGCTTTTCTATACTACCCATTAACACGTGGTAGCTCTAGAGAGACATCAATTATACAATACCTGAGATTTTCTTATAGCACTTCAGCTTCACTGCTCTTCCTCTAGAGCCTATTTTACAGCAGCTCATGCAGTACCATTAGGAATGTACATCTACTCCTGTGTGTTTGCATAGCCAAGCCTTACAAGCCTGAATGGGCAGAAATAATAATTCCATGGTTTGCTGTACTTGCAAGGGTACTTATTTCTGTAGTCAGTGTTCTGGCCTCTTGTCTCTCTGGGATTTTGAAATTTCAGTGCAGTAGCTGATACGTTTGATCAAGATGATGTACAGTGCACACTGAAGGATTCTAGGCAAATAAATAGTAGGCTGTCTTTGGCAGGAATGTATGTTTAAGAAGAAAAATCCTTACTATGTTGAAATGACCGTATGCTGTGGGTATAAGGATGTGACAGTTACCTCTTGGAGATTCTAATATAATTGTAGGATAATTATGCTGCTCTGTGACAAAAAATAGACGTGATCAGTCCCTAAATACTATATGTTTGCATTGGAAAGCAAATGCAGTCGGTGCTGTTGGATTCTGTCAGATAAAGCTGGCACTGAAGCAAGGGTAAGAAATGTGCAGACAAGTCATGTGACTGATTTCAGCTTAGATTGGCAAGTAATATAGAGGTGTACAAAGCAGAATGGTTAGTTTTTCTTATTATATAGCTCAAGCCTCACCTTGGACTTGTTAAAGAATAGCTTTGAATGAGTTACATGTAAATAGCGTTTAATCATTTGATCTGGGGAAGCAAAAGTAAGCCATTCTATTGCTAATTATACAGTTCATTTCTGTGTTATTGATTATGGAAGCTGGTTTGCTTTGTACTGGTGTGAATATCAGGAGTGCTTTTGTCTTTTGAATTACAAATGGAAAAGAAAACGTTGGTACAATGTTCACATCTGCAAGGAAATGATGTTTTCATCGCAGCATCTTTTTGCAAAGACTAGGGCAGTAGAGTTGTGTAGTCCAACCTCCTGCCCAGTGCACAGTTAACCATTTCTCATGGCTGCCTCTTCAGGGCTCTGTTTTATCTTGAAGACCTCCAAGGATGCAGATGGCACAGCTTCCTTGAGGGGCCTCACAGCCAGGCAGCGGGAATGTCCTTCTTAACAAACAGCCCGAGTCTCTTGCTCTCTTGCCATACACAGGTGTGAAGGGCCTGGCTCTGTCTGTAACCTCCTTGCAGGCGCCAGCAGGAGGCCAGTGAGATGGAAGATATGCTTCAGAGCTGCAATATCTGTTCAAAGCAATATTCCTAGAACAGTTGATTTGTTCATCTCGAATGCTGCATAATAGTATATGAAGTAGCACTTAGATCAAACAAGGTGGACTGTGGCATCCCTGAGTATTTCTGCTTTTTAAGCCTTAGATTTTTGTAAGATCAAACTTTGAGTGGTAAAGGTATGCAGTGTATTTTCTGTCTTCCAAAACTGATTTTTAAAACTCTCAAGAGGGGAAAATAAGAAAAAAGTAAGTTTTAATTTTTCTTCAACTTGCAATTCCGTTCAGACTTGCATCAGTCTGGCTGTGAAGTGTGTATGAGAATGTCAGTAAGAGCCTTGTCATAACAATCACATTGGTGCTCTTTGCAACCAAGGAAGAATTAATCATTCACATTATGTGCAAATGACTGTAAGGCTGATTTGTTTGATTATTATTATATTTTTTTAAATTAAGAAGTCACAGAGTAACAATTTCTTACACTGGGATTTTTACGATTTAGATCAACTTCTTCACCAGTGCGACAAATAAATGAGACAGTGGAATATGAACTAATGCTTATTCCAGAGCTGACATTTTTTTAACTTTAACGATAAGGGATAGTATTAAAATAAGAATAGGACGAATTAATTTCTTACATGCACACACGCAGCACTGATTAATTTCCTAAATATATAATTAATGACTTTCAACTGCTTACATCAGCCCTGGCTGGGGTGGCAGGAATTTTAGAATGTATATATTAAGGGCAATCCGTATCTGTTGAAAGGCAGTTGCAAAATGGTGCCTGCTGCCCTTGTTCAGCCACCACCAGTGGGCTTAACAAAGAATGGCTTTGCTTCAAAGACCAAACGTGGGGGTATGGCATTTTTCTTGAGTGTGTTTGTATGTACAAGCTGGCTAAAATAAAGCCACAGTGCAAGCAGTGGAATTCCATGGGAGCTTTAGAAAATGGAGTGCTGAGTACACAGCCTAGGAATATAATATTTTTATGTGAGCGGCAGGAGTGCTTTCTTGCAGCTCCATTCAAATTAGTGGCTGAGAGGAAATGCTTTTAAGGTTACGTACTGTGTTGAGGAGATGCCCCTGTTGCTGCACTACAGCACTGCGCTGCTTCTGCAACCGTGGCGAAAAAGAGAAAAATTGACTCTGAGAGTTGTAGCAAATAATCATGTACTGCAGTGGTAGAATGCAATGCTGGTGTACTCTGCCCCACTTGAGATGCCTTGGTGTGAAATGAGTTCTTGATTTTTTTTATTTCTTTTTTCAATGTTCCTACATTTGCATTCCAAATAATGGATTCTTGCTGTTTTTTTATTGTGGCGTATTTTTTTATTTTGTTTAACTAATCAATTTATTTTTTGGACTCCTTCTCTTGGTTTATTGCTCTTTAATTTTTGCATTTATGGTCTCACAAATTCCTGTGATGTCTAATAAACCTGGCAGTGACTGCACATTACAGTCAGAAGGACAAATCACATGAGCTGTGGGATTTGCACCTCCACATAGTAACAATATCAATATAACTGTATTTATATCAGTATAACGGTAACACCAAACATTAACTCTTCCCTCCCTCTATTTACAACTAATAGATTAGTTACTTAACACAAGGCCTGTGAATTGAACCTATTTTCATTCCTCCACAATTTGGTAACATTCTCACCAGGAATTAGAGACCAAACGATTGCGGCGCTTGATCTGATAAAGTGCTCTGAGACATACTTTAGTTCTGTGATTTCCATTTCGGTTTACTTTTCTCAAAACACATTTCACTTCATTGCTTGGTCTTCAGCAGGGCTGCTTATTTCTCTCCCCTTTGCTTTGTCAGGCTGTTGGATAAGCAGAGCCACCTTTGTTAGGCATCTGGTTGATACCTTACTAACAGCTGCCACTGTGAGTGTTAATGGAAAAAAAGCAGAGCTCTAATTTGACTGTCACATCTTAGCTCTTAAAATAATTTGTCCACCTACTTGTTTTAACTCACATCTTGGCACTGTTCAACCTTTTGCTTGGAGCAGTGGGAGCTACAGAGCAGTAACTTATTTGAGAGGTTTGGGAGAGATGACTGTGAAGCCTTTGCACAGAGAATGTTTGTTTTGAACATATTTTTACCTTCCTACCAAAAATGAAGTAATGAGTTACTTAAAATCCCTCCTGAGTTACAGATGAAGATTTGGGTGTTGTCTGTACAGCAAGGGCTGGTGCTGTCTGACAGCATGTGGTCACACAGGGGCTTCTAATCCTACCTGCTTTCTGACTTCTTGCAAACAAAATCCTTCTTGCTCTGTTTGTTGTCTCCCTTTAATTTTAGCAATATTCATACTCCTCTTCTCATTGGTGATTTCTACATTTCTAGTGTTTCTGGGTTCCTTAAGTGATGCTGTAGATAACAAAGAGCTTGTTTTCTGTTGGCCTTACAACGCAAATGGAGTACTTTCTTCTCTTATCTTTACAAGGAAGATTTTCTTATTGCTGTGACTAGCTACTGGATGTACTTTTTTTTTTTTTCCTGAGAATTTAGCACATTTAGTTTTCGAAGAAATTATAAACTTTCTATCCCCTGAGTTCTCTTCTCTTGTTGGGGTGTGGGAATACCCCAACAACAGCAAAACTAACACAAATGTATGAATTCAGTAAACAGGAAAAATCAACTACACAAACTTTTAAACAGTTGACGTATGTTAGAACCACTTCAATATACATTAAAGTGTTTTTGAGCCTTGGGCTTTGAGCTTACTTTGCAGCCAAGTCTCACTGCTTTGCTGACAGCTTGCTCGCAAAGGAAGCGGTGTGTTTGCATCAGGTCTGAGCACCCCAAGTGGTACTCAGGTGTGTGCTGACTATGTTTACTTCTGTATGCTTAAGTGCATGTAGTGAACAGACAATAGTCTGAAAATTTGTCAATTCAGTGATGGGAGGAAAAAGATTCATTATATAAAAAGTATTCATTATATAAAAAATATTCATTATATAAAATATATTATATGAATTATATAATATATTATATATAAAATAGTTTACAGGCAGGAGTTGTGGAATATGTATTCAAGAGTGCAGCAGGAGTCTTAACATCTTTTAATTGTTGTCTCCAATTACTTTGAATGTTCATCAAACATAGTCTTGTACACATAAACTCAGTGTATATACAGGGAATATTTGTAACAAATAGGCCCTGCTCTCAAAAATCATTTATTCTGAAGTAAAAATTGGTGGTAGAGGATGCTCTCACTTCATAGGGTACAGGCTTAGAGGCTTAGGATGCTGATGTCATAGAGGCCTTTGAACTGAGGTTTCCATTCCAGTATTTAGCTGGCAATAGTTGTATTGCTATCATCTTTTCTGTACTGATATTTTTTTGTAGTTTTCTTAAATCTTACTAAATATGAATGCAGAAGCAAGGAAAAATATTATCTATTGACAGTTTTCTGAGTTACAGTTTGAGAGCTTATGAATACTGTATGTTTATTGCTTTTATGAATCAGTGTGGATGGCACACTGTCAAGTGCAGACAGCATGGTGGGATGTTACATTATGGAAGCCTTTCTTTCAATGTTCAAGAAAATTAAAAGAAAAAAAAATAGTTGGAGGGAAAAGGCTCGATTAGGAGTGTGGGAATGGCATGCTGCATGCAAATTAAGTGACAGCATGGACTTAGCCTGATACAGAATGATTAAAAATTTGTGTACTTAATCTTTCAAGTCCTTATATACTTTCCCATCATGTAGGAAAATTCCAGCTGAGAATTTTGGGTTGATCTGCACAAGCATTAGCTTAAGGATTTTGGGGAACTGGCATTATATTACTAAAATCTAAACTTCTCATGCAATTCTATGAACCAGGAAGGATTTGAAATCTCAGCTGTGTTTTTTTAACGGTAAAACTGTTTTCTAATTCTACAGTTGTTTTCTCAGCTGTTTCTTGAGTGCTTCTACCAGGCTTTAATATTGCTCTGGCTACCAGCTGAGTCTCTAGGCAGCTCTCACGAAGTATTAACAAGTGTTTGAGAAACAGTCAATTGGACTGTACAAAATAAATGTTGTGAACTTGGTCATCATGTAAAAGATTGTTCTTGCTTCCAGAATACTTTCTTAGTTTGTAGTACAGATGTCAGGTAATGTGTATCCAAAGAACTAAGTGCAATAAATGTTGGATTTGGAATTTTTCCTGTCAGTAGCACTATGCTTAGCCCACCTGTCATTATCTACCTCAGATTTTTTTGTTTTTGTGCATTGTAGTCAAGTGCAAAAGAGAAGCAATTAAGAAGGCTTTTTGAGTATAACATACTCTGTAGGCAGCTCGCTTGTTGGAAATGACAATTTTCCCCTCTACATGTAGCACTTAATTTACTATAGGCTTGATTGTGCAGATAGAGTTCTTATTCGCTGATGCATTTGATGAAGAAAATAAAAATATGGTTTTATATACTTCTTCAACCAAGGCAAATAATTTTTAATTGAAATAATAATTCTTTACAACAAGGTAGGAAATTGCTTTTCCCATCCTATAAATATTCACTGTCCAAATGCCTTTTTAAAATTTTAGTGAAATTTTTTTTCACTTTTTTTTTTTTTTTTTGAACTTTTGCAAATATTAATGAAATTAAAATATGGAAAAAATATGGTAAGAACAATTGAAATATTTAATTTAATATATGCACGTGCACAGACCCAGTGATGCAAAAAGCAATTGCTCATCACCTGCTGTCTGATGCCCAGCCAGTCCCCAGGCTGTGACTGCCTATCACAACCAACTCACCTCAGTTTCATAGTTTTCTTTTTTGGTTTGTTTGGTTTGTTTCTGATATTTTTTTTTTAACGATGTCACAGTATGGAATATTGCTTTAAACAATTTAGGTCAGCTCTCCTGGTTCTGTTCCCTCCCAGATCTCTCTATTCTGCAGATATTCCTGCTTGGTCAACTCCAGTCAGCCGTCATTATTTGTTCCTTGCTTTATTATTATTATTTTTTTCCAAGAAAAGTGGAGTTGCAGTCTCTTGCTTAAGCATTCACATAAGAATCATCACTGAAATATTTTGTATGGAATACATTGGGTGAAGAAGGACAAGAGAACTTACAAATATACCAGCTGTGTTCTGCCTCAGAAATATATTGTTTCTGAGGCACCAGTGTTTGGTTTGCTGGATTCCCCTCCTGATTCACTTATTACGGCTCCATTAAGCACTGCCTTACACTGTGTCATAGAGTGTGTTTACGTCTTTGTGGAGAACTGAACTTGTGGGTCAGCATTTTTTCTGACTTCCTGTGCTACTGAAACCAATGGATTTGGTTGGAGCCCTTCAAAATACGTTAGACAAGTTAAAATCCTTCATTGAAGATCTCCAGACAGATTTGTTAAATATTCTGTTGGAGAATGATATTTAATGAAAGTTTTTATGTTTCACACCATAACTTGATTAGTTTTTGTAGGTATGACAAATTCTGGACTTCAAGTGGATTAAGTTTTTCTGCCATGGGTTAGAATTTGTTCTTCCTGACTGAGAATTAAAATATTAGATTGAGGATTTCGTGTAAATCCTTACTTGAGTGTGGTGAAGATTAAAGTGAATTCTGATTAACATAAATCTTGCAGTATCTGTTCCCTGGTCCTCACAGCTGCCCATAGGAAACTATTTATTTATTTATTTAAGAAAAAGCACAGAGAGGTTTATTAGTTCATCAAAACTTGTTGGGACAGCCGTCTGTGAAAAGCAAGTCCTTCATGACTTTAGGCTGTACAGTTCCCTGAGCAGGGAATCATAATCTCTGTGCATTTGTCAAATGCATGGGAAAATCTGGTAATGACAAAATCCTGTACAATAATTCTAGTCTTTCCTTCAAGTCCCTTGGTTTGATCCTCCCAATTCATATATTCCCCTCTATTTATTTTTTTTTTTTTGTAAGTTGAGATTAATTATTTTCAAAATTAAAGCAAATTCATATATCTACATAACTAACCTAAATATCATTCAGTGCTTTCATTAAGTTCAGTAGAAGATGCAAATATCCAGAACTTATGAAAATGAAATTTTGATCCTTTGGCTTTAAGTAGGTAAAAATGTACTTGGCTTTACATGACCCATAAATCCAATCTAGATACTTAGATGTGCATTGTGATTTAACTTGGACAGCAGCCTTATGCATGCCACTTATGCTTGAAATGGCCTCATAGCCCACATTCAAGAAATCTAGTCTGAAAACCCAGGGAACTAGGAAAAAAAATAGTAATTAAATAACTAAAAGTGAGCACCAGTATTTAACTCTGTTTCCATTTATGACTGGCTTAAAATAAGCATTTATTCCTAATTCCAAAAAGAGTAGTGTGTATGTGCATAAACACAGTGGTCAGCAGTGCTTGTAAAAGCCTCGAAGTTTTTAATTATGGATTAAAATGTAGTAGTGTGTTTCCTTCTACTATGACCACAATCAGGGTCTACTATAACATGTACAGTAATTGTTCCTTTTGGTGCTTACATGTATGCCCTTCAGAAAAAATATAAGACTTAAGGATGTGTTGGCCTAAATTGTGTTCCTGATGCTGTAGTTTTTGATCTTTCCTGTGTATTTGAAGTTTCGTCTTTGCCGTTACCACTTCTCACTTACATTGCATAGAACATTCCTTCAAACATTTTTAGTGAGGCTGTGATAAAAGGTGCCAGTAGTAAATGACATACCTGATAGCTTGCTGGCTCTGTTGGTCAGTATTTTTCTAGAGAATTGAGATTAAAAATTCTCAGCTGTGGGGGCTTTGCACAGCACATAGCGCTCTTCCTTAGGTACAGTATTTTTCTCAGGGTAACCTTGTGCCCTTCCAGCAGTGCTAGGACTCTTACTGCTACCTGCTTTGTGAACAAATGATTGAGGTCAAAATCACTGTACCTTAGTACTCATATTGAACAATTTGCTATTAAATTACGTTTAACTTTCCACTGTGACAGTGAATGAATAAAATCAGGGCTCTTAAAGCGTGTCAACCTAACATCAAATTACTTTATCTCTTCTTTCCTGTGGTTAGAAAGAAGGGAAGGGAAAACCAATTGCAGGCTCACAAAAACGGAAGAGAAAATGTCTTTTTGTTGGAGCCCTGGCTTTTTCAAATGTATTTGAGAACTGATGTGTCCTATAAAGAATTCTGTTTTAACCAGCTTGTAACTGTAAATTTGTAAAATTATGTTTCCTTCTGCATAAAAAATGTTTTAACACCAAACAATTTTTAAAAAATAATAATTTTAGGCTGTGTCACTGTGGGTGGGTGGATGAGTGGACTGTGACATTGCGTATGACAGGCACCTGCCCTTACAGAGCTGTCAGGCTAGTGCTTTTAGCATTACTGCTTCCAAGACTGCGGCTGTTATGAGAGTTCTTGCAGTAGAAAGCAGAAGGAAAGGCATGTAAGATTTCATTTTGAACAAAGCTGAGAGTTCAAATGGTATTTTGTCAATAAAATTACAAATTTTCTGGGGCACTAAGAAACTGGATGTGCAGAGTATTGGGCAAGTTTTTATGTTAATTTTTGGAGAGAAAAAGTATTGAAAGCCTAGATGTTCTCATATGTGTTGTGTCTGATTTTCTCTTGCCTTGTATTCTTGTAGTTATTAAAATCTTATTTTGAGTCTGTGATACTTACTCATGATACCTGCTGTGTGACTGAGAGAGACTGCACAATGTGTAGGAAAAAGGAGAATCATTAATCTTGTTTAGAAACTGCATGGTATCCCATGCCTTATTTCATCATTCTGGCAATGCTGAGACCATTGTTAGCACAGAATTATAATGAGCATTAGATAGAATCTATATTGAGTTGCAATATGGAATATTTCCTTAAGCTCAGTCTTGGATACCACAGCTATAACTTGGGCATTACATAGCTGGTTGGTTTTTTGTTGTTTTCTTTTTTAATCAATTGTATAAATTTTCACTTTCAAATGATGAGTTGTATTTTAACAGCTGCACTTGAATAACGCTTACACTTTGGCTAAGAATAACAGTCTGCTTTGGTTTACAGTAGGCTCAGATCACAGATAGCTTCAGTTTTTCAAGGCAAACTCAGTAGGGAGATAAAATGGACTCGTGGTGTACTGCTGATATACTGCTCTGGTCTTGGTTTTTCAGCCACGCTTCTGTAATTGAGACTACTGAGAGTTTTACTACTGTTGGAAGAAAATGGTATCTGTCCATTGTTTTCTGCTTAATGTTTGGCTATAGTTGTATATGATTTCACAGTGGGCTGTTCATGTCTGCATGTTGGCCCTAGCATGTCCTTTGTGAATGGAATGTGGAGAAACATTATGGAGTCTGTGTAAGCTTCTGGAAGTGCTTACAAAACTTGACTGCGTTATTTAATTGAAACATCTGGTCTGCCAAGGTAATAACTCACTTTAGTGTGTACTGAGAACCACTGGATGAAAATAACTGTGTTATTCTAAAAATAGTGGAAAAGCATGTAAAATCACTCCGAGAAAACAGAAGGTTTTAAATGAAAACAAAAATGAACACAAATAGTATATATTAAACTGTTAACTCTTTTTTGCAACGTGAAGGAAATCAGGTGTGCAATTATGAGTTGAGATTTGTTTCTTTTAGCAAACAGGAGAAGAACTTAGAATAAAATTTTCTGATGTTTTGAGTGGTTACAGTGTGAAATTCACTGCTAAAAAGCAAGCAGAAATGTAGTGTGCTGAAGAAAAAGAGGCAAAATTCTTCATTCTCACATTATGGTGTGGAAATATTCTATTAGAAAGTGACAATTTAAATCATGACTCCCTTTCCTTTTTGTTCTTTTTCTTCCTTTTCCTTTTCTTCTCCCTTTTCCTACCTCTCAACTGTCACTGACAGGCAAATAAATGTCCCTTCCCTTGGTAGGAGTATTGGAGTATTGGTGATCTTTAGGGTGTCTTCCAACTGAAACCATTCTATGGTTCTTGGTTTGCTCTAGAAGTTTTTGGAAAACATTGCTTTAATGGATTTAATGATTACTCTGACCAGAGGATTTAGTCTATTTTCGCTACTTTGCCCTATTTTACAACAAATCAATTCTTGCTGCTTCGTTTAGGTTTATTTCGTCAGGTATATCTCACAGGTTTAAACTGAATGTGTAAGTGAATCATCCTGTCTTGTGAAGGGAAATAAGGCATCATATGGGCATACCACCTGTCCTTCCAGTGATGTGTTCAGATACATTTTCTTACAGTTGCAAGCTGTAATTATCCTCTATTACTCTAACATACTTTTACTGACACACTGGACATATAGAATTAATTTATTAGTTGGTGTAATTCATGAAGAAGTTTAGCAGTGGTAACATGCTATAAAGATAGGACTGGAATACCTTCTGTGTGAGATCTCCATGCACATGGCTGTTTTTCCAGTAGAACTGAGTGGATTCAAGATAATTCTGTCCAATCTTAAATGGAAATACTAGATAAGTTTTAGGAAAATAAAATTATTTACTGTCTTCAATTTATATGAGTTTTACATTTCAACTATCGTGGGGATGCAAAGTGTATGTTTGCTTTTAATCAAGTTTATATTTCTATAAAGCTCTGTCTTTTAAGAGGTAACTGGTTGAAGCAATTTTCTTGTAAATCCTTAATTTGTCAGGTACTTAACTGCTTTTAATGCCACATTGCTGCTCTAAATGAGTCATGAAGAGCAGCTTTTTAATGGCTTGTGTTTCCCAAGTTGCATTTCAGGGTTTCTACCAGAGAATCTATAAACAAGATTTCAGCTGGAACTAGAAAAGAGAAGTTGACATTAATATTTTGGTACAATCCTAAGTCAGTGTGCAAGAGTAAACAGAAGTGATAATGGATTTCTTTAACTAAGAGGAACAGTGCAAAAAGATAATGTCAAGTTTTGATCATTTTTATTTCTAGTGTCTGTCTTTTGCATACATTGCAATTGCTCTTCAAAGTAAAAGGTATCACCAGAATAACCTATTTCATCAGAGATATTACAGAATGGCTGTGAGTTCATTTGTAGCTCTGTCACATTTTCTATGGACAGGTACTTAAGGGCGGTGATTTTATGAAGCCCTGTTGTATTCATGTGGCATTGTAACAGCTGCAGTTTTCTTGAAACAGAATACTAGGTATGTAAGAGCAGAAATGCTGTACGTTTTTTAAAGAAGAAAGTTTTTATCATCTTTCCATCTATGTCCAAACTGTTGATTATAATAAATTGTAGAGAAACTGTTAGAAAATGGGATGGTAAGTGTTCTTGCAAGACCTGATGTCAGATGCCAGTACAAGGCGGCTCTGCTTTAGGATACTGCTGTCGTTTGACATGCCTAAATTAAATACAGTTTGAAGCAGCCCAACGTTTTGCCATAAACACATTCCTTGAGAACTCTGTGAACCACACAGTTGAGCAGCTGAGGTTTTTCTCATGTTATTTCAGTGATATTTCTGCTTGGTCTTCCATATCTTGAGAGATTTGCCTCTCCTGAGCCACTCAGGCACTAATTCTTTAATTCTTGAGACAGTTCTGATTTTTACTTTGAAATTCTATTCAGTCCTGTATACAGCATACACAGGTAGAAAGATTGTTACTCTCAAAGACCATCATAAGTAATGGGAAAACAGAACATGGTACATCAGAAACGTGTTTTGTATATCATCTATACCCAGCAGTAAAGATTGAATACCATTTTACAGAATTACAAATTTGAAGAATGCTGAGGAATGGTGGTAAATAAAAGGGGGAGATGAGTCCTGAATTTACTGAATATTTCTTACGTATCTCTTGCAACAGCTAGCTGGTAATTATAAAAAATGGATGTGCATTAATCTAGGCCTTCATTTCAGCTAATGTGCCTATAAAGATATATTGATAGATGGTATATTTTATTTACTGTGTTTAGCATAGTGCTGTCCTTTGTAACTCCAGTATTTTGGTGATATAATTATTTCAGCCACCAGGTGGATGTGCAGTCATCTGTTGTGCCTGCAGCGAGGCTGCTGCCGTTGTGCTGACTAGAGAGAGAATGTTGCATTGCTCTTTCAGACTGTTCAATCTATTTCAGAAATCAGTGCTTTTTCTTTAGTGCATGCTGTGAATGTGCTGTACTTCTTTCCCACCATAGAGATGTGTTGCTGGAAAGGGCAAAGCTGCTCCCTCCCAGACTTCTTTGATCTCAAGCAGAAATGTGTTTTTGTAAAGTTAGGAAGCTTGCTTTTTCCACTGTGTTGCACAGAAGCAAAAAAATAAATTGCAGAGAATAAAAGAATAAGCATCATGGGACTTTCTCCATCTTTCTGAGTAACAAAAAAAGCTTCCCAGCTGCCTTTTCTGGAAGTGAAATTAACACAAGGGTTGCTGTTTGGCTACATTTAACGGATTCAGCATCTGCGCTTGCATTTAGGGTAGTAAAAGCCTGAAAGTAATTTGAATGTAACTGGGACTAAGCTCTGGTCTAGTCAGTTTCCAGCACTTTCTTTTACAGTTTTGGATATGTAAATTTGTGTCTAAATACACTATGTCATGCGATAATGTCAGCTAATTCTTACATGGGCCAGGCTGGAGAGTAGAATCTGTATTTCAATTGTACACCAGTGTCCCTTATGACACAGCTTACGCAGCACTCCTCTCAGTTTGGCGCTGTATTGTCTAAAGCTCTGAATGCGCATTTCATAGAGCATTATGTTGTGATTTCATTTTAATTTAGAGCAAAGCATTTGGAAAAACTTCTTACACTTGTTAAAAACTTACAGTATTTCAACTTTAGTCTTGATTTCAGGATTTTGAAGAGTTTTTAAAATTATGCCCTACAACTGTTTTCAGCATATCCTGAAATAGTGAGTATAACAATAACAAACCAAAATAAAAAGTGAATTAAAGTCTAAATGGTAATTTAGAATGTGCATGTTTTTAATTACTTAAAAAAAAATAATCAAATGGTTTGTTTTTTTTCTAATATAGGAGGCATTAGTTAATTTCATACTGAAGTATCAAATATGCTGCTAATGGAATCACCCAGATCAGATATTCACTCTTTCAAATACTGCCTTTCCGAGGAAATTTTTTTAAGGCAAGTGTAGCTTCCTGCATTGCTGTCCTGTGGTAGTCCATCCGCTTAAATAAAATGTTTTTATTTATCCTGAATGCTTCAGGATAACCCTCAAGATTAATTCTATGAGTTTAATGTGTAATAAATAAAATAAGAAATTGTCTTTGCTAACTGTGTTCGCTTACACATCAACAGAACATCTTTTCTTTTTTAATAGTTCCTTGATGAGAAAATGACTTACCTTTCTTACTGTATAATGTAATTTATAAAATATGAGCACTTTCTGGCTCTGCAACTAGACCGTGCATCCTTTAGAAGAGAATGACCTTCATCCAAGCACCCAAAGATAAGTTTATTTTTCTCAGGAAGAGCGGAATGGTTGTTATGACTTTGTGGAGCAGCCTAG
Source organism: Tympanuchus pallidicinctus (assembly GCF_026119805.1). Taxonomy (NCBI): domain Eukaryota; kingdom Metazoa; phylum Chordata; class Aves; order Galliformes; family Phasianidae; genus Tympanuchus; species Tympanuchus pallidicinctus. The sequence goes on along the minus strand of NW_026294791.1, from coordinate 17,525,503 downwards.
CATTTCATATATTACATGCAACGGGAAAGAATATGCAGTGAATTATTAGGCTGCTGCTCTGAGCTTTGGTGCCCAGCAAGCATCCATTTAGTGTCCACATACATGAAAGCCCAAGCACACTGTGCTTTCCATGTCTATAGCATGGAAAAGAACAAAGCTGTAAAGTTCTGTTGGTTGATTCAGACAGGGTGGGTGATTATTTTGCTATTCAGCTGACATTCAGGAGTTTTTCCTACTACCTGGATCCTGTTGTTGGCTTTTGCGAGCCGTAACTAGTATATAATCATTCATTGCTGGCAGTAGGGCTTGCTACTATGGTTTAATATGCCTAATTCTGTTAAGAATGATGTTTTCAAATGTATATCCTTCTAAATGATAAGACATAAAAGCAAAAACTTCCCATCATTTCATGGAATGAATTATGAATTATCTCTGAGTTGGCTCTCTTATTTGAGATCAAGTTAATCACAGCATTAAAGCCAAACATACAATTGATGTATGTAGAGAAGCCTTTCTACATTTACAGAAACTTCTGAAAGAGACATCCTAATTCAACTACAATTGGAGTTTGCAGCTAATATTTATGACCTGAAATAGGAGCATAAATTTGAAAGATGAACGAGCATTTTTCCTCTTTTTCACAATATGTCTTCGCTTACGCATTTAAGTTTTGATAGACCGTTACAGTAACTCATGGGGAATCCATAGGATTGCTGTTAGAAGCATTTAAAGGTAATGAATTCTTACTGTTGGATGTGTCTGGTAAAGAATATTATTGTGAGAACATAAATTAAAAGAAATGGAACAAATGTAGCTTGCCCTGAACTGTGAAATGAAAGAAAGGAATCGGTACAGCAAGGTGAGGTGATGCTGATGTTGAGAATGACTAACTAGAATGAAGGGGAATTTGGTCATTATGTGGCAGATGTGAAACGTCCATGGAGAGCACAAAGATGAATATAGAGCAATGGACTCCAATTTATTTGAAACTATGGAGTTGCACATTAGTTAATCTGTGATATTGGTTTTCATTTCATGATTGTTTACTTTCTTGTAATTCAGCACATCTGTTTTTATCATTGCCATCTTTTGAATCTTGTTTTAAACTCTGTTATCATTTTATGTGAACTTCTTGTTTAATGTCATCAACTTGAGTGTACTGACAGCACAGTGAATGTACTTCATCTCACAGAAATTCGTCAGATATTCATGTGTGTAAACTGGTATTAGGCTGAAATTCTTTGTATGAGTAAGTGTCTAGTATCCTTCAATACTGATGGGTTAGACCTGTATTGCAGATAACGGAGAAAAATAGAAGACATAGATACGCAATAGGGAGTGATGTATAGAAAAAAGTGTAAGCATGGAAATGAAGGAAATGAATGCCCTCACTTGGTGACAACAGGAGCGTGACTAAGTTTGCATTTAGATGGGAGTCAAGGGGAAGATATATATAATTTGAGTGTGTGTGTATATATATACATACATATTATTCATATTTTACAGGAATTCATAGTCTTTATATATAAAAAGAAACAAAGTCATAATATTTCATCAACCAGATTTTTATTCTGTAGTTTTGGGTTAATTCAGAGAACTTCAGGATGTTTCATTTGAATGGTAACTTCTTTTTGTACATCAGTAAATCACTGAAATATATGAAGGGTTTTATTTAATCTTATTTATTTCAAGATCTGACTCAGAACTGTTTACTCACTTAAGACTGTTATACCTCCAGTTATGCAAGATGTAAGAATACTGTAAGCCTGCATCCTCATTAGCTTGTTATTTTAAATTGCAATATTAGCTTTAATTTTGTTCTTAATGTTACAAAACACTGGCTTTTCACTAAATAATATTATTCGCCGATTGCTCCAACTTTGAGGACACAGCCTAGATCCAGTCTTAGTTTCCTCTTTAAGAGCAGACCATAGAAGTAGGCCACATCATATTGAACTCCCAGTGGGGGGTGAAATGTGTCAGAGTATTTTGGGGGGGAATGTGCCCACCTGTAATGTTGAGTTTATTTCTGGAGAATCAGGGACTGTAGCAGGTGACCTGCTTCAAAGTTGTGAATTCAACCTAAACTAATTTTCAAGAGTAGACAAACGTCTGCATTTGGAAGTATTTGTCGGATGCTTTGCTTCTTGACATCGCTGCAACCAGCTGTGCTAGATGACAAATTTCAGAGAAAATGAAACTTGCTGGTGAATAATGTTGGACTTGTACTGAAAGAAACAGATCTGAATTGTCCCCAACATGTCATTTCAGTCTCTTATAAGTGGGACTGTGGGAGTTAAGGCAAAGGTTCCTTTTCCTCTTCCAGCTGAGACATCAAAGTTACCCATGTAGTCTTAAAACTTTGAACAAGCTCAAATGCCTTTGCTATGAAGACAAAGAGGTGTTTGTACTGATGTGTGTCTAATATATATATATATATATTTTTTTTTTTTTTTGTAGCATTGAAGTGAGAAGAAATAGATGTTGCTCAGTACTTCAGATTACTGTCTATTCAAAGCTGCCAGTGTTTCCTGTATGTAGTATATATACTTTCCTATTAATGTGATTTTTTTTTTATTCTTAATTAATCTCTTCTTGAGGGCTGTTGACCACTGAGTTTTTTCCTCTGTATGTGACTCAAAATTCATCAATTCGGAATTGTCGTATTTCATTTAATGTAGTGTGCTGAACTGATAGCACCTAGGGTTTTCTTCTTGGCATTTGGGGATGTTTTGGGGATATACAGGGAAGAAAGATGAAAGCAGGGAGGTATAAATCACTTACTGTTTCTTTTTCCAAGCAGAAGGTTGGCAGACAAGCCAAATAAAGGTTTATGCCTGTAAATCTTAAATGGTATTTCTGAAAAAATACTAACATTCAAATTGATTCAAAAACATCTTCTCTGCTGAAAGTCAATACAAACATTTTAAATAGAGAAGAAATAATATTTTGTACTCTTGTGCCTACATTTTATACAGGCTAGATTTCTTCTCAGAAGATGTGAATGCTGTCAATAATGTATTATGAAAGTCCACCCTTGCGTTTACAAATTCACATATGAACCCTGAGGCATCAACTTGAAAAGATTTAACCCATAATGACAGCTCTGAACAAATGATTAACGATAACAATAGTATTGAGCTGTGTTAGAAGTGGAAATGTATGTCTGCGCTAAAAATATGTGTGAAATGAATAAACATTAAAAATCATGGATTAACACCTATATTGCGAACCTTTCTGTGAGATTCCAGAAAAGAAAAATCCAATTACATTTTTGAGAAAATTAGTGCTGGGAGAGCTGCAAACATCGTTTTAATTGTTAGATAACTAAACTGAAGCAATTACAAAATCATTGAGCATGAATCTGGTATAACAGTCATTTTAACTTGTAGGGCTACACTGACCGCATTAAAGTTATTTCAGATTATGCTGAAATAAATTAATTCTTAATTTGAATATTAAAATCTGACTTGATTCTTAGGAGATCAAGCATTTGATATTGCTTGCGAGATAGAAGACATATTTTCTAGGCTTAGACAAAGCAGCTACATCTAATGCAAGCATGCGTGTGGGGATTTCTAACATATCTTCACCTCAGACATTCTCTAGTTTATTTTGTGCTTCCTGAGAGTGGTGATGACTTTCACTAACAAAAAGCCTTGACACTGCAGTGTGATGGCACTACTTGTGCCTTGCCTTGCTAAGATCACCGTGCCTGTGTACCTAATTCATGTGTTGAACAAGTCTATTAGGGTCAATGGTTGCTCCTCTGGACAAATATCTGCACTGAAACTTACTTTCAAAAATCTGAAATTTTTGCTTTTCCAATATCTCCTAAAATGAAAAGAATGGGAACCTCTAATCTTTGAATAATAATCCTTACAGATGACTATGGAATCAAACTGTGAGAACGGCTCTTCATTTCTGTAGCGTTTATAGCAGTCATCATGCTTTGTCTGTGTTGGGATACACCCTGTGACAATTGTGTAGATGCTTTAATGCAAGCCAGTCTTTCAAATGCAATGCGATTTGTAATATTTTGTGGTAAGCGTTATTTCAGTATGACTAATTTATAGCATGTTCCTGTGGGGACTTTAAGACTAAGTGACAAGCATAACTTGAGAATTCAAAGCGACTATGAAACATGTCAGTTTGCAGCAGTGCAAATGTAGACACTGAATAACAGTAAAACTAATTTTATTCCTTGTAAATAAATAAATAATTGTTAACAGAAATATCATTGAGCTTAACTGGCTCCTGAGTTCACACAGTTTTATCCAAAGCTCCTTTTAAAATTTGTTTCCTTTGACTTCAGTGGATCTTTGCTATTGGTTTATCTACTGATGTTTGTGAAAATGCAGTGATTTTTTTCTTTTAAAAGCTGGAAGGCTATATTGAAAAAAAAAATCATTACAATGTTTGACCAATTATTATACCTTTCGCCAAGCAACAAGTTTTTGAACTATTACAAGCTATACAAGGGTAAATGGTTTTAAATTAGAAGAGAGTAGATTTATATTAGGTATTAGGAGGAAATTCTTTACCCAGAGCTCTGGAACAGATTGCCTGAGAAACTGTGGATGAGCCATCTCTAGTGCTGTTTGAGGCTGGATTGAGTGGAGCCTTGGTCAGCCTGATCTGATGGTTGGCAACCATTTCATGGCAGGGAGTTGGAACTGGATTATCTTTAAGGTATAAAAGCCATTCTATGATTTTGTAACTTTCTCCATTAATCAGCTGTATTCTCCTTCACTTTCTGGTATTCCAGCACATTACCAGTGCCTGCTATCTGTCATCAGATTTCTTCCACAGGGTGAAGTACAAACTAAGATGTGCTTTGCAGGTTTCCCATGTAGTCAGTGATACTGTCTCCTCTTTTACTGTCTTGTGTTGTCTCAATAGAACTCTCCCTTTCCCATTTGTAGTCTGTAACCTTAAAACATAAGAGAGCGAAAGTAGGCTAGACTTCTCTAAAAATCCCCGTGTAAATCTCCTGTTGCTGAATTCACAACACAGTGAATTCTAAGAATCCATCATCTATTGATGAGTTATGTATTATTTCAGTTCAAACTGATTTCCTCACAAATATGAAACAGGAACTAATAAAACGTGAATGGAGGAAATCCTGGAACACTCATTTATTTTCTTCACTGAAGTTTGATCCTGTTCCCATTTATTTCAGAGACTTTAGATCAGGCCCTATTGTTAACTACTGTTCCATTCTGTTTCCCTGGTAACGTTTTATTTTTAGCTTCTTTATTCTACAAAGATGTGGCATGGAAGGTTCGTTTTGAACATGAGCAATTGTAATTTTATTTTAAATGTTTCATTTCATGGGCAAGAAAAGAAAAAAGGAAAAATAACCCACCTAACTTGTCCCCACAAAATATCTACAAATATCAGACATTTTTTTCATGGCTTCAATGAAAGATTTTTGGGAGATAGACTATTATGAATTCATGTATTTTTAAATATTGTCTGTTTGCACATTGGAGGTGGTTCTGATTTTCTTTGGTTCGTAGAAGGTTCCATATTACCAATAGTACAGCGATTTAAAGAATAATTGATTTCAGAGAAAAGAAGAAATATTATTTACTCATCTTTAATGCTAGTCACCATTACTATCTGCACATCTGCAGGACAAAGTAAAGGATTTGTGGAAATTGGATCTGCTTCCATTTCTAGGCTCTATTTAATGGCGTATACTTGTATGACCATCTGAAAGCCTTTCTTAAACAATTCTTTGGTCTTCATAAGACTTCTTTGTAAGAAATGAGGCTAGCTCTTAGCTTTTAGACTCCAGAAATCATTATGTAGTAGGATTTTGTAGGAGGTTGCAGATTTTTCTTCTCTAGTATTATCTGCTTGTCCATTTGAATTCAACAGTCTCTCCGACTAAAGAGCAAGTGTAGAAGTTGATAAGAAATTTAATTTTTCATGTATTGATTTGTCAAATAATCGTGATTAATTTTAACCCTTTCTCTCAACTGAGAGGCCACGCTTAATGGCCACACTCCCTGAGAGGAAGCTTTGCTTGTGGGCTTTTGGTACTTATGAAGAGAAGGAGAGCAACTCTGCTACATAATAATAAAAATAAAAAAGCAGTTCTATGTAAATACAAGTTCAGAACAACTACATCGTGGACAAAGGAGAACATATAAATATCTGTTTTAAAGATTTCAGTACTTTTCAAAGTAGTTTGGATTTGGAGTACAATTCACCCATTAATAGATCAAGGACTTTCTGATTATGTCTTTCACTCGAGCTGCATAGGAAAGATGATCTGTCAGAATTTATCAGCAGATGAGTGATTATTTATCCTCTTATGTAGGCTCCTATTTATAGTATTTGTCAAGCAAGTTCCCTCCTAGGGGAGGATTACCATATGAGCACTACGTGGTGTGATGAAAGCCTTAACATAACTCAGGCTTTGTAATTTCCTTTTATCTGAAATAATTGTCATAATAAGATGTAAGGACTAAAAAAGCTCTTACAGTGCTGACTGAAAATCTTGTGCTATTCAGAAGGTGCCTTGGTTACAAGCAGATGCTTCTGTATTCCAGCAATTGTGAAATCAAGGCTCTTCAATAAATGGAAAAGAACCCCTGATTTTCCCTGTTGCTAAGGAAATGGTAAGAGAGAAATAATCATTCTTTGAAGAAATGACCAATTCTTGTTGTAAGATGTCATTCTCAGTATTTCTTAGCTCTGTAGCTTCATTTGTCCAAACAATTTCAACTATGAGGTAAGAGAGTCTGATAAGATTTAGATGATAGCTGATCCAATAAGATCACATCACTATCCCTCCAGAGATTAAGTAAAATGATGAGAAAGTGGCCAGTTATGGTCATTGGCCCATCTTGTCTTCCACATCCAGGAGTAGTGCTAATGGTAGTTAACGGGTTGCTTTCTGCCAAAGTTCCTTGTTCTCTTTGCATGGATACATTTTATTTTTTTTTTCCTCGTACAGTAGGCAGGAATGAAAGGCTTTCCGAAAGAAGGAATTACTAGAGCTTACAGAGAACAAAGACTCGTACAAATTTCCTGTCAGTCAGTTGTATCTGATGTGCAGGAAAGACAGACTGATTAGGACAGAGGTTTAGGACATATCCTTGTTACCAGCTAGAACATTTGATTTCAGAGTTTTGAATTTTAGCACTGAGAGGAGAGCAAAATTCTACCGCTTGCATATGTTGGTGTGAGTTACCAGCTAGCCCTGCTGCTATTGATGTTTTTTTTTAGGGTTGATTACTTGATCTGCTCTCAAAGACACTGTCCTTTTTGAAAGCTACATTTGCTGGTGCTGTGCATTATTTGCACTTCACTTTTGTAAAAGAGGAAAAAATTGAGAGCAATGAAAAATAACTACCTTGAAATAGTATAGCTTTCCAGAAGTGTGTCAGTCAGCTTTTATTTCTGTAGGCATAGAGGCATAAGGCTACTAGTGTTGAACACTGCCAATACAGTGGTCCTAATGCCATCTCATTGGGCTGAGGTGTAGGATTCTATCTTGGGTTATGCACTACTTCTGTGGCATTGAGACTGATTGCACACAAATAGGATAAAAGAAAGAAATACAGCCTATTGTACTGAGGGTTTGATTGTTTTTTTTTTTTTTTTGCTTCTGTCCTTTTGAATTACATTCTTAATTAGCACTTTTATCTCTGGTCTATACAAATCACACTCTAGGAGTGAAAACAAGCCCAGTCCAAGTTGAGGTTTCTTTTATAAGACTCTTCTCAGGCAGTTAATAAGAACATTTGAAAGAAGATGTAGATTTGAACTTTGTGTTCAGTGGCGAGTTATTGTAATAAGCAGAGATGTGGAGTAATGTAATTCCATAGACCAACAGTGCTTAACCAAAAAGCAAGGTGAGGAATTAACAAAATCCAGTGGATGCTCAGCAAAATGTCTAAAAATGTATGTTTATTCAATATCAGAAAAGTATGTGTCATCTTAAAAATGAAATTTGAAAGTACTTTCAGCTTGTTTATGCTTAATAGGTCTGTGATACTTAACCAGAAGCCTCCGCTTGCATGAATTGTTGGGTGGTGTTGGTATCAGAGATGTATAGACATTACAAATATCTGAACTTCTGGATTAGTAATTTCTTAATTCAATTGAATTTACTATTCTGAAAGGATGAAAGATTTTTTCATTAAGGGGGGGGAACAATTACATAAGGTTGATTCATGCTTTTTAATATAAGGCGTTACTGTGTAAGCTACTTCCAGTGAATACCATCGTGCAGTGAATGCATTTAAATGAAGCACCTTGTTTTGATCACAGAATCACAGAATCACCTGGGTTGGAAGGGACCTCAAGGATCATGTAGTTCCAACCCCCCTGCCTAGCAGGGCCACCAAACGCACACATTCAGATCAGGTTGCCCAGGACCCCGTCCAACCTGGCCTTGAACACGTCCAAGGACGGGGCATCCACAACCTCCCTGGGCAGCCTGTTCCAGGGCCTAACTACTCTCCTTGTGAAGAACTTCCCCCTAACATCCAACCTAAATCTTTCCTCCTTCAACTTGGATCCATTTCCCCTAGTCCTGCTGTTGTCAGCCCTTCTGAAGTTTACTCCCCTCCTGGGTGTAGGTTCCCTTCAGGTATTGATAGGCTGCAATGAGGTCACCCCGCAGCCTTCTCTTCTCCAGGTTGAACAAGCCCAATTCCCTCAGCCTGTCCTCATAGGGGAGGTGCTCCAGCCCCCTGATCATCTTAGTCGCCCTCCTCTGGACCCTTTCCAAGATCTGTATGTCTTTCTTGTACTGAGGGCTCTACACCTGGACACAGTACTCCAGGTGGGGCCTCACAAGAGCCGAGTAGAGAGGGACAATCACCTCCCTCTCCCTGCTGACCACCCCTCTCCTGATGGAGCCCAGGATCCCATTTGCCTTTCGAGCTGCCAGAGCGCACTGCTGGCTCATGTTAAGTCTCTCGTCCATCAGGACCCCCAGGTCCTTCTCTGCCGAGCTGCTCTCAAGGACCACTCCTCCCAGCCTATACGGGTGCCTGGGGTTCTTCCGACCCAAATGCAAAACCTTGCACTTTGCTGTGTTGAACCTCATTAGGTTCACCCGAGCCCAGCCCTCAAGCCTGTCGAGGTCCCTCTGAATGGCATCCCTTCCTTCCACCGTATCAACCGCACCACTCAGCTTGGTGTCGTCAGCAAACTTGCTGAGGGTGCACTCAATTCCCTCATCGATGTCATTAATAAAGATGTTAAAGAGCACCGGTCCCAAGACAGACCCTTGGGGAAACCACTTGCTACCGGCCTCCACCTGGACATAGAGCCATTGACCACCACCCTCTGTCTGCGGCCTTTCAACCAATTGCTTATCCATCGGGTCGTCCACCCATCAAATCCACTTCCCTCCAATTTGGAGATGAGGATGTGGTGGGGGATCATGTCAAAGGCCTTGCTCAGGTCCAGGTAAATGACATCGGTCGCCTTCCCTTCGTCCACCAATGCCGTCACTCCAAATTGATCTCACTAAAGGGAGCAAAACTGAATAATTTTCAAACCTGTCACTTTTTCCATTTAAATGTTAGCATCAGAATTCTACCAGGAACTGGGAGTGTATGGAGTATATGATTTATTCCTTGATTTGAAATAGCTGTTTAATGTTCTCTTTATAAAGCCTGGCTTGAACAAAGGCATACATTAACTCTGTGTGTATACACACATATATGGTGCTTCTTTCATTTTGAAAATACATTTTGAATGGGGAGATGCATCTTAGTTTTGTTCACTGATACATTCTGTGCTATAAGATCTGTGAAGAGATTTTGTTTTTGAATTTTATAAATCAGGGGTGTAACCTCTGTGAAACATTCCTACCAAATTACCTGTGAACTGATCTGTCATGTAAAACACTTTCATAAATTTATAAAAAATGAGTTATGTTAGTGTCATGTCTTACTTGACTTTTCACCTCAGGGACCCCTGAAGCCCTTTTAAAATTTAGCACAAAATAGGCATAAGTTTCAGTTTAATCATTCATAACTTCAAAAACTCTTCTGCATAAGTAGATACAAGTCAGCAATTTGGAGTCAGTTCACTTTACTTAGGGGCGCTGTTGCTGTAACCAGAATCATCTAAGAAAATAAGAGTTTGTCAGTAGAAATAATTTATCTACATCTAATCTAATCTCTATGTCAAAGGTACCCTTCATAGAGGAAGTTCATTTCTGGCCTAAATGTAGACATACAAAATATGCCTTTCGAAATATTTTTACTAATTGTCTAATCCATTGAAAGGATCATTCCCAGAGGAGAAATCATCAGACTTAGAGCTCAGCTTTAAGCAGTCATGTCCTAGAAGGGTCTGATTTACTCTGCAGTCTACAGAGTGGATGTATGTGGCAGGCTAAGACATGACCTTTAATTATGGGAAGTCAATTGGCTGGATAAATTCTACTCTTTCTGGCTAAAAAAGACAAAAAGTATTTTAAAAGAAGTCAACTTCTTGTACAAATGCAGTATGCTTGTGTATGATTACATACAAATAAAATTGAAAATCCTGAAAAAAAATGCTATATACTGCTATTTCTCCATACAATCACTGCTATAAATACAAAATAGGAATAAAACACCCTGGATTTGGAGTGATAATGGTGGAGGCTCACTCTATTCTAGCACAGCTGATGTAGGTATAGTAAAAGGATGAATCTTCCTCATGATGAAAATTTAAGTGCCCCTCTCAGACTGTGGTGCTTAGCTGAAGAAAGACTTTGGTGTGTACATTGCAGTAGCCTCTGTCCTGCTGGGCTTCTTTACGTGTCTGAGTCAGTGACAACTTGCATAGTGATGTAATGTCTAGCATTAGGCTGATTGCAACATGTGTGAAATGGGACCCCTAAGGTGACATTCAGTTCAATTTTGTGTGTAATAAAATGAGGTTGATTGTTCTTGATACAAAATTACTGTAGAATTGCTGTACCATGACATCACCTAATGCAAGCAGGGTAATGATGTGCCATTGCAAATTGCAGAAATGAAACACCTAGGAGCTCCCTGTTATGCACTTTGCCATGCTGTATCATCTTTCAATTTTCCTATTCAGTACATACATCAAATTTAACTGTCTCTTTCTTAATTTTGCTTTCTTTATTATTTTGACTTCCACCTATATTTCTTGATATAGAACACAGAGCACCTTATACATTTATCAACAGTGGCTTATTTTTTCCCTCTTTCCCTCCTTTCCTACTGCCTCTCTTTGCAGTGTTGCTGTTAGGCCCAGGTCAAAGCCTACCTCATCTTGCTTCGGGACCTCCAAAGAAGCATTCCTGGCTCAGTGATCGGGAAGTGTGCACTTCCGGGGGCTTGCAATGTCCCAGTCAGCATCAGGAGGTTACTCAGACTCTTGCGCTCTTTCCCAGGGTCTCTCTGACCCATACCATGGACATTGCTGCCTGTAACTTTCCCAGGATACTGAAATGTGTCTGAGACAGACCTTGTCCACTGACTCCAGACATTATGCTTTGCACAACCTCATTCAAGGCATCCTTTTGCTCAGGCAAATAACCTGCTGCCCCATGAGATTCTGCTGCTGGCCTTTCATGAAACTGGTTGCTAATACGGTGTGGCCAGAGCTTTCACCAGCCCTGACTATAAGCAGAGTATTCTTCCAGTAGCCACAGAAGGAGCAGCCACACATCTGTACATGAACTTCCTTTCTCGTCAGAGGGAACAAATGCTCTCCTAATTCTTTTGCCTGAGCCCCCCCGTCTTACATTATCATGAAGGTCTTGGCAGACAGATTGCCAAGTGACCCAGATCTGATGATGACAAATCAGTGATGACACTGGTTGAACCTAGAATGCTCTGGCTGGAAGTGTGGTGTGTGTGTATGCAATGCCACTGTACCCCTCAGCAGCTTTGCTGCCTTGTCCCCTTGCCACTCAAGGGTCACCGTGCTGGAAAGGCAGGAAAATACAAAGCACAGCCTGCATGAAGGCCTGAGCACACATGGGAGAGCTTATCAAGGTCAGTTTGCTTAGTGCATTGCAGAGGCCCTTGTGTTGGTCCGTACTATGCCGTTGGCAGCATCTGCTCAAGTCTCAGAGTGGTACTTTCCATCCCCAGCACTTAAAGGCCCTGCTGATGCCCCTTTTTGGAGTGTTTGAAGGCAGGGCTTGGAGACAGTGTTTTCTTTTGCATACCAGGTGTGGCTTATAGATCAGATAGTGTTTTTGACAGTGGACTGCTGTACTTAAATTCTTCACTGTTGCTAATAGTAGGGTGTTTGTCACTCTGATGACTGTGTTCTGCATCCTAACTTCTTCTCCTAGGGAGAATCCTTCCTCTTGGGATTGCCCTTGACACCTGGCCTGTTGTCATTCACAATCCAGTCAGAACCTCATCGTGTCTGACAGCTCTGCCCCACGCTAATTAGCAAAGATGATATAGAGACAATAGGAGCATAGCACTCCAGTTGATCCTGCAAAATGATCTGGTAGATGTGTCGTGACAGCATGAAGTTCTCAATTCATTTTATGTTTCTGTACATTGTTTTTTCAGAGAGACCCTTGTTTTGGTTCTGTTCTTCATGATTTCTTACTGCAGTGCTGTAGCTTGAGGTTTCCCACTAATAACCCCTTCCACATATCATGAGAAACCTAATATTGGAAAATAATTCTGCTTCATCACAGATGAGATGACTGAACATCAATGAAGAATTTTATTTTTTATTTTCATGATGTTAGCACAATAAACACAGTAGCATTGATCTGTACTTATTTAACAAAATACATTTATAGCAATTTACAAATTCTTTTCCATTTTAAAACATTGCATAACATTTTATTAAACACAATACTTTATATAGAGAGTTCTCATTTAAAAACATATTTCTGAGTATTTCCTCTTTTCAGTAAAGCATAGCCTAACAAAGAAATTCGTGCCTGTTAGCAAGTAAGAAAATCAGAACACTAAGAAGATGTCACCTGTAAATTTATTTAATTTTAAATTAAGGTATCAGTGGAATGTAAACAAAGAGTAATTTTACAAAAGGCTCCTTATCAAATATACATGCAGAGGTCTGAGTTCTAATGTATATATTATTACATTTCTGCTCTCTAACGTAATATAATTTGATAAGCCATTATTAAAAACAGTAGCCTTTGGCACTTTGAGTAAAAAAGAATATATCAATATTTATGTAAAGAACACAATTTCAATGATTACACAAGAGCTTTAAAATCTTTTGTTAAGAAATAGGAAACCTTAGGAAAAATATCACACTGCACTTGAAATAGTGCAGCAAATTTTAGAATAGTAAAAGCAACACATATGCCAATATATATCTGACTAAAACCAAGGAATAAAGAACAAACACTCCCGCCAGGAATCCTGCAGTTTCTAAAACAGCTAAATTGCCAGAGGGAATATTTTCTAATCTTTGCTTTATTGCCATTATTCTCTATTTTAATTTTCCATTATTTTCAGGCTCATCTACTCATGTTCTTTTGCCTTGCACTCACAAACTAAAACATGATTGCATATTATTTCCCTGCTTTCATAGGCCAACAGTGATTGTGTCTTACCTATTCCTTTAAAGCTAATTTTACGTGCTTTATCACGTACTCAGACTAAACTAAATCCAAAGGTTTTTTTTTTTTCATTGCAATCCAAGTGTTCATAATTCCTAGGACCCTCATACAAAATTTGGTATTAAATACCAAGGAATAAAGGTACTTTATTTTAAAAAGAAAAAAACAAAACAAAACACCACCACCAACAAAATCCTGATTTGTAAGTTCTAGAATCTGAGAATGCATTTCTAAAAAAATTGCTTTTTTTTGTATCCCTGGCATCTGTGATTATATTTCCCAGTTATCATGCCTTAAAGCATGCCTTCAACATACAAAGTACCCTGGAACCCAACCTGTTATCCCCTTACATGTAACCTGCAGAACGTTTCCCCCTAATCATCACATGCATGATGGGATCTTTGTCTTCACTAGTAGCAAAATTGTGGTCATTTCCTTAAGGGCCAGCATTCTTCACAGCACTAAGTGATGGGCAGGTGGGGGAAGCATTGATAGGGCGGCTGATAGCTAAGCCTGGAGCACCTGTGTAACCGTAAGGTACGTAAAGCTTTACATCCACTACAAATTCATTCTTCTGTGCAGATTAGCACACATCACCCTCCTATTTATATAATTAGTTAGGCCTAGAGTCAGATTTGGAATTTGATTGTGATTAGTTTTTTGTTGTTATTTTTTGGTCTGTGTGTGTTGTGCTATTTATCTTCCTGCAATGGGATGATTCTTTCTTCTGCTTGGCTGAAGCAGGCAGGGTGGGCTTTTCCTCAAAGATCTGTGGGGTATGGTTTGTAGACAAGTTCTGACTATGCCGTATCATATGTATCTGGTTATCTCATACCCCGAATAAGAAGATGACTTAGAAAAAATAAATAAGTCAGATAAAGACCTGATTTACCTGATTTAAGCAGTAGCTTATTCAGTAAGGGGACTTCAAATTCATTTCCACCCTTCTTGGTGGGGGAGCGAGTAGATGTCTGTTATTAGCTCTTCAGAAGAACGAGGAGCTACACTGCATGAGCATTACCCATGGCTTCCTCCATGGGTAATTGGGTTTGTTCTTTAAGTCCAAGACGTTGAATGAAGCTTTTCTTCTAGTATGCCCAAGATGTGCTATGTGCATTCCTTTCAAAGTTCATCAGTTTAACAAGTTTTGGCAATGGAGGGCTTTAGCAAACAAGCTTTCTTTTATTACATCTGAAGTTTAATTTATTAAAGTAATTTGTGTTCTCTCAGGTGCAGAGACCCTCCATGTTCTTAAGTGGCAGTGGTGAGGGAAAGAATATAGTCCCTAACAAGGTTCTGGAGGGTGTCTTAAGGAAAGTGAACAGAAGTAGTGTCAGAATGCAACACTCGTTTAGTGATTCTGCAATACCAAGGCATTCCATTATTTAAAGCAAAGCACTAATTTCCTAAATGGTGACTGGGGTCAAACTTGTGATTGTTCTTGTGGCATGCTAAGCAAGTAAGCTAAATGACTGCTTTTAATTGTGGGCTATGACAGTATATACTGTCTCCTTTGAAGCTGATCAGGAAACCAGCGGTTTGTTTTTATTTTCTCATGGCTCACCTTTCACATTTTGCAGTTGTAGGTGTCAAACATTACAAAGTTAAAAACTAACAGAGCAATGGACAGGGTTGTTTGGAAGTTTAAAAATGCAAGATCTTAATTACTTGTAGCACTTTAAAAGACCCCTTAAAAACATAATTTAAAACAGTTCTACAAGTTAGCCCACTAACAAGCAGCGTCTTCATTAGTAGCACCTGTTCTTAAATAAAAGTTGAGCAGTAGCAGCAAAACTATTCAAAATAGATAGTTATTCCATTCTAATGGAACGTCACCTACACATTTTTTGTTGCAGTAGACATCTTAAAGAACTACACAAAACCTTTGCAATCTTTGAATGTGACAGATCCACTATAACAAAGCTGTAAATATTTCTTACGCTAAATGAATGCAGCCAGCATCATCATAATATTAGCAATATTATTTTTAAAGTAACTGCACATCAATATGTCATGTGTTTGTAGAGTCTAATAAGTATGCAAATTTTCAAAACATGTAAAGTTATCAGCACCATCCTGTATTAAAGACGTGGTGCAAATTCTGCAAAGGTGAATATATACCACTGATACAGCATTTGCTATGAAAAATTCAGTCGATTTTGGACACAAATATAAATAAAAAAAAAGTTGGCACATTCAGGAATTAAAGTGTCTGTGTTCAAGACTGTTATTTTAACATTGCCCTCAGATAAATGCTTTGAGTCTGAAGAAGCAAGTTGTATGAAAACGTTTCACATTAGTTAGGTTCTGGCGTTGTGCTTTTCCCCCACTACATGATTTCCATAGGCTCATGCACTTTGCACATCAGCAGTGTTCAGCAACTTTTGCGCTGCCGGTCAATCATTTGGCACATAAAGGTAAATATCAACTCTAAACAAAGAGGGCAGAACCTCTGTGAAGATTTGTTTCCTTTGTGGTTGTACAGACCAGCTGATATGTCTCCTCTCATTCCTTGTATGCCCGTGTGGGGGATGTGCCTTTATAGAAGATGTTTCTGGTGTTCTCTGGACTGCTCCCTCGTTCAGGGATTAAAATGATGTTACCTTTTCTTCGAAGTGTTGAGTCCCTGCTAGAAGAAATGGACAGGGTCTCTGAGCCAATCTCACTTCCTTCCACTGGTGTGACTCTTATTGTAGTGATACCATGATGGTGATGCTCGGTGTTATCTATATTGCTTCTTTTCCTGTCACCTGACCCATAACTGTCTTTCAAGGAGTCACAACTCTCAGAGTCTCTGTTGAGATCATTTAATTCATATGTCTGACGAAGGGTGATTTTTTCGGGTCCTTTCCATTTCCATGATCCACTTCCTTCACCTTCTGATGGCATCTGAATTACAGGTCTGTTATTTTCGGGATGGGCCTCAACTCTGACAATGCTGCTTGGCTCATGGTCTGTCAAAGTTTTGTATCTGATGGCTCCTGTACAAGTGACTGTGCTTCCCTCTGAACTCTTTGGACTGCCCTGAAGCACTCCTTGCTGCTTAGACATGGCTATTACTTGCATGATTCTTGGCTGGCTGTTGCTTCTACATGCGACGCTCTTCTCAGCAGCTTTCAGCCATTTAGCTCTAGCTGAACTACTTTTGGGTGATGTGTTCACATTCTCTTGAGTCTCTTCAGGAATATGTACTAACTGGGAAGAGCCAGGACGTGACTGAATAGAGACCCTTGGCCCACCAGAAAGACCGGAGTTGTTACAACCTGGTACACTACCAGGTTGAATTTTCAGGTATTGGCTACTTGGACCATGGTGATCACCATTTACACCCACTCTGGAAGGCTCTGAGCTTGACCTCATTTCTATAGCCCTTGGTGGTGACTGGCCAGATTCAGTCTCTATTACTTGCAGTGACAGCTTACGGCTTTCATTCTTATTCTTCCACTGGGAAAGCAGCTGTTTGGAGCGGGCAGAGTCCATAGATGCATGAATTGTTGCATTTCGTCTTGCTGGATCTTCCAAGGATGGTGTGTTGACTCTTGGCAGAGTGTTGCTGAAAGTTACCATGTTTTCCTTTCCCATTGGGCTTCGTGGTGTTATGATTTCTACATCAGCATTTGCTCTCTTGATGTTAGTCAGAGAACCTGAATCTCTGTGGTTTCTATTAAGGATGCTTTCTGAACGGTGAGAGACAATGCCATCAGTGCTGCTACCATTTTTACCTGGCAGGATTCTATTGGCATCTTGACTGAGGTCTGTCAAGGATCTTAGAGGTTCTCTGTGAAAATTTGGGTGAAACACATTCTCCTCACTCGGCAAGAAGTTCCCCACAGCATATAGGCCCTGATATTTGAACAGAATCATTAACAAGTAGTTATGAAAAAGAGAGATTTTTAGGTATCTTAACTACATTCTTCTGTCTTAAATATTGAGTGATAGAATTAGACCACTTTAACTGAGAGTTCCTTCCAAGTGTATCCTTATCTTTATATTCTAAATTCTCTATATATTCTCAATCTGGTAGGTAGAGGTCTTAGTAGGATAACAAGGGAACATATTTCTTGCCTATAAACACTTAAGGAAAGTATTTAGCCTCCAATGCTCTTCTTATTATAAAACAACAGATACTGCTGAAGAAAGAATATTTTGTTATGAAAATATAAAACTAAATATTTGTAGTCTACTGCGTGAAGATATTTAACATCTACAATACTGTCTGCTCTGATTTAATAATCTTGTTCCAGCTCAAGTTGTGCCGTGATTGTGCCCTTTTCCTGCATAATAACCATGTAGTACAATATCTACACGATAGAACAGTTTATCAGCTTTAAATCAAATGCATTCCAAGCTGTGCATATCTGTTACAAGATTTAAGTATACAGCATTTTCTTATTCAATATATTTATTGTAAAATGCTGTCATTTAAAGATTCCACTGAGAAAGTGTTCTATGAAAGGCTCAAATGTCTGACTCAGTCTTTTAGGTTATGTCCTTTTTAGAGTCATTTGTATTTTCACCTATCTTTCCTCTTATTGATGTTTAGTTTTAAGTGCAGATTTACTGACCGCTGGGTTTCCGAGACAATGTGCCTTTTAGATGTGTGTTGTCTTCCCCATGTGGTTATTGCACGACCTAACAAAGACCACACTTGTTTGTAGATTTCAAACATGGGAACAACAACTGCATTTATGAGAGTCTGCAACAGCTTAATAATTTGAAATTATATACTCAACAGAGTGCCTTTCTGCTCACAGCATAATCATAGAATCTGACTTAGTAACTTGTGGGTTTTTATTATCTTCTTTGGTTGCTGTCATTGTTGCCACTGTGAAATCCATTTTTTTTTCCCTGGTAACCTTTGTAGGCGACCTACATGTGCCTTAGATTATTACAACACAGAGAAAAGGGGGACAGATTATGAATTTATTATTATACTAAAATTCATTGTTGACTTCCTTGGGGGCCAAAAGCCGTCCCACTGATTGTTATGACTATTTTATTCATTGTTACATTGTCAGCAGAAGTTCCTTATTGCTTACAGGAACCTGGATTGACACAATCATGTTGGAGATGTATTACAAGCAGCAAGCAGAAGCATCCAACATTTCCTCCAATCAGATACAAACAAGCCTATCTTATGTGCATCTTTCCAACACCCTTCTGAAGTGCTCCATCTGTTTCAGTACCGTACAGATGAAGTA
Source organism: Tympanuchus pallidicinctus (assembly GCF_026119805.1). Classification (NCBI taxonomy): domain Eukaryota; kingdom Metazoa; phylum Chordata; class Aves; order Galliformes; family Phasianidae; genus Tympanuchus; species Tympanuchus pallidicinctus. The sequence continues at coordinate 17,506,741 of NW_026294791.1, read as the reverse complement.
CAAAGGAGTAACCTGACTCAGGTATCCTATTTCCCTTGCAAAACTTCCCCAAAAGCTCTAAAGAACCACAAGAGGTTGATATTATCTTTGATTTCCTTCAGGTTTAGTAGTTCACTCAGTGGAGTTGCTGTACAATAAACCATTTTTTTTAATGTGATGTGAGCTCACACTGGCAGCAAGTACTGGTTAATCCAGTATTTTCCATGTATTATGCTTTGAAGTGTGGAGTAGAAAATATGTATCTTAAAGAAAGTGCATCATGTTAGAGTTGTTTCTGCATGTAGTACTAGACTATTATATACCACTTGGTGCATTCTCATGGCACTTTGAATTGAAATACGTATTTGCTTTTCCCTGTTTCTTCTTAGAAGTGGTTACCCTGAACACCATCATCTTCAGCACATTTGGATTATATTCTTAATTATGGTACATTACCATGACAAAATATTTTCATTTAAAATACCAATACCCTTATTGTTTACATATGTTTTATTCTCTAAAATATAACAACATCTATGTATTTACCAAATAGAGAGCAATTCCTCCTCCAATGAGAAAGCCACAGTAAACATCAACTGGGTGATTCTTATATTGAGTGATTCGAGTCAGACCACATATAATTCCACAGATGATAAAAGCAAAGACCAAAAGTGGCTTCAGAAGTTTTGAGGAGTCTGTTAATGTAGAATTGAAGTACATCTTAAAAAAGAAAGAGATGAAGAAGCAGTTACAGAAACTGAAATTTACCTCAGAAGATATATGAATTTCTCACATCAAATGTTTCTTGGACACTTAAATCGCTGTTACACTAATGTTGAAGGTAATCAGTTTAATTTTGTTTAGCAGCCTTGTTAAAATCTACTCAGTTACTATAGGAAGATCTGAAATCACAAGGAATGGATTTCTGAAAGCAGAGGCAATGTTGCTTATTGATGTCAATTAGGATAAAGATTTTATGCCTAAATAATTTTCACACTCAGAACCTAAATGTAAACGTGACTAAGCAGTCCCTGTGTCAGAAACATAGAAGCCAGATGAAAGCAATAACTTATCATCAGATGCTTTAGAGAGCTATTTCTCAACTGGGGGTGAAAATGGGAGGTAAAGGGAGGCAAAAATACTTCAAATTTTCACTCTTTCTCAGGCTGAAAAAGTACTGACAAGTTCCTGGTATGCGTGCACTTCTATTACTTAGTTTGATTAGTGAGTTGCTGTTGTTTTTCCCACCCCTCTCTGGTTTTATAGCATGAAGGATGGAAAATTCTTTTTAAATTTCAAATAGGTGATCACTCATACATATATGGGCCCCCATACTGAAGAAATGTCAATGGTCAGATATGGGAAATCAGCTATAATCACTGAAGCATGTTCTAATATTTCCTGCTAATTACTGGTTTTTATTGCCTTGCTTTGCAGTAGCATCTTTGAGGCCTCAGAGAGTGGTTGTGCCTGTTCATCAATGATGCAATTCTATGGAGGTCAAATGAAACTAGATCACATAAAATGTTTGTGCCTTAATGCCTGAAGTTTAAAAACAATGAATCAAGTGAAGAGAGCAGCAAAGGAAAGATAAAACATGTAAAGGCTGATTTGAATGGTAAGTTAAAACCGTCACCTTATAAGATAAATAAGCATTGCATTTTATATGTGAATAACATGAGGCATTAAATACTTTAATAGTACAATGGATAATGTTGCTTCTTAACAAAGAGTGTGAAGCAGTCACATCTTTTCTGTATTCTTTATAGAACTGCTTTTATTTTAGCTGCTGATAATTTCATTTTGCTTTTAAATTGACAGGATAAAAACTCATATCTGTTCAGAATGTCCAGGCAATACATCACTGTAATATGTGCAGCAAATTACATTCTGACTTTCGTCTTATTTAAATGAAAATGAATAGAGTTGATTACTCACCGAAATGTACACTGCTGCAAAGGCTGCCAGGGTGGCATGTTGAGATGGGAATGACTTTCTGCCAAGGAAGGACACTCAAATTATGTTTCTAAGATCAAATATACTGTGCTAGTGTTCACTTGAAAAAATACACTGGATGATACAGTAATTTCAGCTGGCACTTCCTAGGCAATATATGATCAATCATTAATATTTACTTTCAAGATTTCTTTTCTATCATCTGGAGAAAGAACTAATCTTAATATTTAGCATGGAATTATTTTTGTGTGCTAAGCATGGTAGGTATACTATGAGTGTGAATGAGCTCTAGACTGGATGCTTGATTTTAAGAGGGACATTTCTCTAAATTTGTTTTTATAGATAAATTTCCATAATAACTCTTATGCGTGTTTCTAATTATACAAAATATTTAATGAGTGAACCTGGTTCTTATGATTACTCCTACTGGCTTCACTTTGACACTTTGATGTAAGAACTTCTCAGCTATGTATACAACCTGGATAGTCAGTCCCTACCTTCATCTTTATTTGCTCTTTTTGGTCTTTTTTTTTTTTTTTTCTTTCTTAATTTTATCATTTCATAACACAGTAGGAGTTAACAGAGCGCAAAAACATGGAATGACTTTTTAGATGTTAACAAGTTCCTTTCTGAAGCACAGAACAAGAGTGTAAATGAAAATTTGTCCAAACTATGTGGCAGTAGGCAAAATCTTATTTTTCTTATTTTTCTTCTAAACCCGTTTCTTTCTTTTCTTCTAAACCCAATTGGCTAAAAGTAAATTAAATTAAAAAAAAAAAAAAAAAAGGTGAGAATGTAAAGAAGAGATTTTACATAGCAGAGGCAAAAATTTAGCTGGGTGTGGATTCAGTAACAGCTATTCTATGAGAGACATCTAGTTCACGGCTTGCGGAAGCCCTGAAAAATTCTGAGCTCTAGAAGTGAGTACTTCAGATGTGTATCAGTTTACAGCTGTACATTTTTCTCTTTAAATGGCATGGATGTGTAACATACTGGCTGCTTTGGTGAAGAAGAGTATGTCTTTCCTGCAGTCACAGGAGCCACTTTCACCTGAGACAGGCTGAAATAGAAAGCTCAGCTTGGGATAAATGCTTCAACAATCATTCAAGGTGGTTTTTGAGAATCTAGCTGGGCTGCATGTTTCTGCATCCATTTTTTCTAGCAGCACCGCAGCTAAGTTAAAATAGCAGAGATTGAAATATAGTCCTTTGCTCTTAGATGTTTTTCTGCAAAGGAGCAGATTCTGGTTTCTAAATTTATTTCTTATGTATTCTGCTTTGTCTGTTCTAAATAATTCATTCGTAATGAAATGTGTGAATGTAGGTCAGTGTGAATGCCACACTGCTGACCTGAATTTGAGCTCATGGCTCCAGCAGCTCCTTGACTCCGGCCAAGATAAAATCAGTATGATTCTTTTTTTCACTTACAAAGACAGACCAATTTTTTTCTTCTCCTAAGCAAGCCTTTCTCAGTTTGTGTCCCTGGTTCAGGGGAGGGCAAGGGGGTAAATATATGAAAAAAATACAGGTGCATATAATGTCTATCAACTCCTTTACTCTGTGCAGGTTTTAGTATAAGCATATATTTACTTACAGTCTCTGTGGAGTTATTCTGTAGGTTTGATTCTATGAAGTTTGGTACCACTCAGAACTTAGCCTAAATTTGATGGCATTTTGCTGGTAAGATACGTCACTATGCTACAGTCAGTTTTCTGTTTGTTCTGTTTTCTATTCACATGCTTTTAGAGCTAGCACAGTATGTGCACTCTGTGTACTTTCTAATGGTGACACTGCTTTTGCTCTTTTCAATTTGCTATCTGTTCATCTAAAATGAAAATAATTCAAGCTAAAAATATGTAGGCTTTTTGCTTGGCTCTTTATTGAGGAGGTGAACAAAGATCTCAAAGAATACATGCCCTGGGCTCATGAGACAGTATATCACTCTGAGTGCTCATGCATGAGGAATGCATGGGGGGGGAATAATGATTAGAGAGTCATACTGAGTCAGAACATCAGAAACAACAGAGGATAAAGATCTCACTGGAGATCTGAATAGAAATGATTGAAAGAATTCTTTGAAGATTAACAGAGGAAAAAGGATGAAAGAAAAAAGGTACTGCAGAAAATTAATTCATAAGGGAGTCTAGAGAAGAATTTCTAGAGCCAAAATTTCTAGAATGTACAAATTTAAAAATGAAGGCCATTATAAATGTCATAAGAACAAGTCCCTTAAAAACTGAAATTGCTGAAGTAAAATTAATCTCCTGAGCTAGAGAAGTTATATTGTAACTCCCATACTAGGTGACTGAAGGAAGTACTGAACCAGTAGCAACTGCTGTTTGCTTTGCTGAAGTTGTCACAATTATATGAAAACAAGAATTTGATAAAGGAAAATGACAATAAAATTTTAGTAAGGCGAAATCGAGGGTGGGATCAGGTGTGTCAGAGTATTAAGCAAATATGTTCTCTGTGATAGGAGTGAATTTGACTTATTAGTATATGGTTGTCTTCCTAAGAAATAGTAACACAAAAACCCACTGCTTAATCTTATCTGCTACAACTATTTCACTGGTGTGTTTTGTTTTGTTTTGTTTTAAGTGGTGATATTTAAACAAATATGATTGGAGTTTTTGGAATGGCTGCAGACAGCCAAATCAGGGCATTGTGTTTGAGATGATAACAAAATGAATGAGAGCAATTGAGAAAATTTTCCTTCCTATTCAACCTGTAAATGTGCAGCAGTTTCACTGGGAAACTGTGTAGTTGCAAAAGATTGCTTGCAAACATCCGGATTCAATGGCAGTATCACAGTAGCAGCAGATGGTTACAGGAGAGAGGTGAAGGCCAAATTATTTAAGCCAAATGAAGATACAATCATGCCCAGATACATAAATAACAAAGATGGCAAGTGAATCAGAGTACGAGCCTCAGCCGACCAAACATATTTAAGATCAAATAAATAATTGAGAATCTTTAAACGTTAGTGAAATCGGCTTGTTTCAGTGAATAGAGTCAGATTAGGAAATCTGCTGTAAGATACTTTACAGAGTGAGTGATTTCATGGTTCTGAAGTATGTCAACCACTGAAATCAATGTACATAGATTGCTCTGAAAGTAGTGCCTCCTATTTATTTCCATAGAAACTGGAACAGTTATGAAGAACTCCATAACCCTATTTGATAGAATATATTCTCAGCTACAAAACACTTTTTTTCCCCCCTACATAATCACTACCGTTAGCTATGTGTTTTTGTCAGAAATGAACAAGAGCCTGCAAGCTGGGCTTGGAAAAATCTGTACCAGTGGAGATGACCCATTGTCACCACTTCTGAAATGCACCATCCACTACTCGCTGTGCTCACATCCAATAAGAGTGTCCATAAATGTTCAGCACACATCAGTGAATGTCTGTGAGTGCCATTTTTTTTCTGCATAGGGGGATTCAGTAACACACCTTTGCTTCATACACACTTCCATGTCAGACACCACTTTGTTAGACTGTCCTTCTGCTGCCATCTGTCACACAGCAAAAAAATGTAATGGAATATTGGTGGGAAGGTTCAACCTCTGCTAACACTTGCCTCTGATGTCATGGGCCAAAATAATAAAATAGGAAGCATTACTTTCCAAACAACCCTTGTAAAAGCAAATAAACTAGGAAAGATATGCCTTGGTGATACAGACAAAACATTTTAATAATATCCATGTGACAAAAATGCAATGCTATAAGGCATAAAGTTAAAACAGAAACTAGCATCTTGACCTGCACAGAGAACCACAAAAGACTGCAAAGCTTTAGTGAGGTGGACAGGACAGAAGAAAAGAATACTGCTTTCATGCCTGCTAATTGGATACACAAGAAAATTATGCATCTCAGTCAGTAATAGAAATCATCATCATTTCAAACATTCTGTAATTCTGCTGTAATATTATTAGAGAGCAGGACATTTTTAAAAAGCACCATATGGAAAAATTTTGAAGGACTGCAAAAAAATGCAAAGAAATGTGATATAAATGACTAACAAGAGCTTAAACTGGTGTGGAAAAGACAAGACTGCTATTGTATTCAGTGAAGCGCTTTGTGATTTCTCCTTTGAAGGAAAGAAAATAATTAACTACTTTTAACATGCTTCTGAATCTGACAAAGATTTCCAAAGCCCACAGTTGGCCTAATGTCTTCATAAAGAAAATTAAACATCACTAAACAATGCTAATGTTCTCTGCTTTATTACTTAAAGCAAAAAGCAGAACTCATACAGACTTTATCTAGAAAAAGATAGAACCAACCTTCCAGCGTTGATAATATTAGCATCAGCTCCTGAGCATATATCTTCCACAACATATGAGTTCTCTGAGCAGGATACGTTTAAGGATGTATAGTTAGGCTTGCAGACGGTCAGGAAATATGGTGCTTGATATCCTGTTGATAGCTGTATAATATCAGTAACAAGAGCAGTAGAACAAAGACCAAACACATGAACACCTAGGAAATAAAGCAATAAAGGTTGTTAAGTTTATTGTATTTATAAATTAAATGAGTCATTGTCTAAAATGCACTCAACATTTTACAGAGATCTGTGGCTCCTGTAATTGGGCTTGTAAGAATTCAACTGTAGCATAAGATCTGTTTCCTTTATGGAATCTTATTTCAGATGAATTCTTTAATATAAAAATTAAGATTATTTATGCTTGTTTTCTTCCTATGGATACTTAATATTTAGTTTTGATGACCTGATATCCTCCAATATATTTTTTTCACAAAACTAAACTATATTGGAGCTGCTTCTATTTAAAAAACAAATTTTAACTGTCTGTAGTACAACCATCTATTTAAGTGGAGCATATGTGCTCATTCTGTGCTTGGATCTGCCCATTGGAACGTTTTATGTTTTAATAACACAACTGCCTATAGAACACTGCTCTGAGAACCTGATCTCTCTTTATTATTAGGGACTCATCAGCTGTCAATAACTTTGGCGTATTTTCACACGTTACATTTCTTGAGTACCAAGTCCTCACCACAATTACAAAAATTTTTCTTTGTCAATGATCTATGTTATGATCCTGTCTGATTAATAATATCAAATTCACAAAGCAGCTAATTCAACTTTTTAACTGAGCATTTTCTAATTGCTGTTTCCCTAAGGATCTACCTCTATTTCTCTACTTGTATTTATATCAAATTTTCATCTCAAACCTAAAAGAATTCTGAAGTAATTGTTCTACCAAAAATAAACTACAAATCCAGGGTATGAATCAAAGATGAAAGTAAAGCATCCTTGAGCTTTCTTTGGTAATGGAACAGGATGCCATACTGGAGAAGCTCTTCTTATGGCTGCGACCTAAAACCCCCTCTGCTCACTGCTGCTCTTAGCAGGATCTGCTTTATTGGCCATATATATAACTTCTCCTAGCATTGTCTTCCTGCTTGCCAGCCTGTAGACACCTAACATGTAGTCCACCTAGGAAGTTTTCAGTCTGCTGTCCTGCAGCCTGTCTTTGCATATGTTGCCCTCACTGATGAAAACTTTCTGGAACAGAGACAACCTTTCCTTTAGCCATTCATTGGCAGAGGGACTTAATTGTGAGAGTGGAGCAAAGTTCAGCCAGCCTTTCAATCTCCACTTTATTAAATACAGAAATAATGCAATTCATCACATCCCTCTCTATCATTATGTTGCCAGATTCTAGCCCTTTTTCAAGAGGTAGATAAGCATGTAACAGAAAAAGAATATCAGGTCTACTGACAGGTTCTAACAGGTTGTTACTGTCATGCTGAATGCTGTATCAGCTGGGTTGAATCCTTTTGATACACTGAAGACAGGCAGGGGAAACTATGCACTGAAACCGTTAAAAGGAAGGCAGTGCAAAGTGAGCAGAGAAGGAAAAGCAAACAATTATTTTAGAAAGACTGACAGTGGACTAGAAGAGGAAAGGGAAAATGGAGAACGTAGATACTACTTTGCTGAGTGCGGGGCTGCTTTCTTGCTTCCCCTTGACAGTTTCTTCTCACGTTTTCTGGCAAAAAAAAAAAAAAAAAAAAAAACAAAGCCAGTGACAGCCCTGCAACTGTTCTGAAAGGCTGTTTCAGAAAAGGAAATCTGCATGGTGGAAACTGAATGTACACAGAAGGCTCTTCTTTGTGAGTAACATTTGAAACCCACCAACAAATCTGACAGCTCTTCTAAGAAATGAATTGAAGTTGCATCCTCCTGCATTAATATTGGCCTCTGTTCCAATCCCATTTCTTCTTTTGGACAGGCAACAGTAGAGAATTCCTTCTCCTACCATTATCTGCAATGACAAAGAAGCTCTTAATTTAGATGTAGCAATTACTCATAAGACAGCAGTAGAATTTAAAGGGCTGAAAAATTACTCGGACACAACTGATATTTTCCACTGACACGTACATTCCTTGAAAAGGAATTTTACATATTGTGTATCAATATGTAAACATTCAGTAATGCAATTTAGCCTGTGTGAAAGTGGCACTGACATTAAATCCAAGCACCATAAAGTTTTGAAAGGAGACCTTTTCTTTTATTAATATGTTTGTGTAAAGCTCTCAGTGGAATTGGAGCCTTGATCCACAGCAAAAATTGGATTCTTCTACAGTAAAAACATAATGATCAGCAATTCTTGCCTTTCACGTGATCCAGAACCACAGCAATATCTTAACTCTTCTTAAGGTGGTTTTAGCCATCAGTTTTGGCTTCGTGCCTAGTATTTACTGTCAGCTTCTAATTATGTGGTAGCCTAATCTTCCATAATTATTTAATTTGGCTTGGATTTTAACCAGGTCCACAGCAGTAGAATAAATTCTGTCCTTATGCTCTGAAAAGAGATCATGACTTAAGACACAGGCAATTGTAAACAGAAATAAGAAGAATATAAGTGAAAACAAAGTGTTATTTGCTGGAAAATGTGGATCTATTTATAGTTTTTCAGTCTCAGGTTTTATTGGTTTTCCTGTTAAGTATTGCAGCTTGAAAATCTGTGTGGGGCTTGTTAGAATTCAGAAAAAAATGATGTGTTGAAATATTCAAATGGAGGGGGAAGTTCTCACCACTACGAGAAAAAGTCATAGTCTATCAGCAGATGAGAAGTAACGTAGGCTTTGCACAGGGCGTACAGTACAATTAAATGCTAAAGCATCTGAATTCAGAAGAGTCTGACATTGTAATGATCCATGTTTCTGCACACTAAGATCTCTCACTGGCATTTCCTATGCTTTATGAATACATATAGAAAATTTCTCAAATCCCACAAGCTGTAAGACATATGCCAATAATACACGTGGTAATTTTCTGTATTATTTTTGGGCTACAGTACAGACCTGGTTAAAAGCAGTTGCTACTCATTAATAATGTATCACCAAGCTGCTCATATTCTGACAAGAGTTTCTGTTCTGCTGAAATCATCTTCTCCCTTTGGACGAGCCATTAAACCAGTCTCCTTCTGTCTGCTCTTAACAACTAACTCTCAATTCAGATGTGTCCCAGTGCAGTTTGGGAGAATGAAATTGAGTTCACAGACAAGGCTGATACACCTTACTGAGCAAAGCTAGTTCTAAAAAAAGTGATATGTTCAGTGCAGTAAACTTAAAGCTGCCAATAAAAAAAAAAAAAGTGATCTTTTAAAGTGTTGTATCAGTTTCTTATGATACTCTGTCTGTAAACAGTTATTAATATTGTACAGCATTAATGAATGATTATAACTATTTTCACTCAACTGTTGATGCTTTTTCTTAACTTAGTACCTGCAGTTAGGATAGTGTAAATGAAGTGCTACAGGGAATGCTCTAAGAGCTGTGCATCTCCTTTTGCTATAGGAGGATAAAACTGAATTTAAAATCCTAAAGTAATTAGTTTGGGTGATACCCTGCAGCCTAACTGGAGACAGAGCACTTACTTTCTTTATGCCATCTGGAACCCTGTTCAAAATCTTCAGTAACTAATGGTGCACCTCAAACTTACCGTAATTGATGGTCCAGCAAAAACCAGACTAAGCAACATCAAAAAGGGAACTGCTTCTTGTGTAGGTTCAATATATGGCATACTCAGACTCTTGTCGTAGCAATTAAATCCAGAGTGAACTGGCTTGAAGACATCAGTAAGTTCAAGAAAATACAGGCTAACAACAGAAGATGCCAATATGGGCAACTAGAAATGAAGAAAACAAAAAATTATAGAATAGCATTGTATTTGCAGAGACAACATTCTTAATAAATCACTGTCATGTTTGCTGTTTACATCCCACTGCTCCTTACTATATTTGTTTTACCTTCTATAAATAATCAATTCTCTAGAGATATTATACTGTTCAGTTGATATCAAGTAACTCTGTTGTCTACCAAGCTATTTAAAATACCCATTCCAATTTTCAGCCCACATAATTCAGCGTTTTCATCCATGAATCATTAATGGACAGGCTTTAAATTTAATTTTGTTTTTAAAAGTAAGTACAGTAGTGCAATCTCCTCTGTGAGGTGTCAGCTTTCTGCTGTTCATCCTCACCCTTTTTGGTAATTTAGTTGCCATACATATGGCAGTATTTATACCCAAACCAATTTTTATTAAGATTCACAGTAAAATTTAAAGAAAAATACAAGATAATAGAGTGTTTTGCCTTGGTACATTCATTTTGTAATTCCATCAAAAAGCAATTACTTTTGATAAGATTCAGTCTGTGTAGAATATGATGACTGTATTCACAGTTCTTTTATCCTCTAGCTACCAGTGAATTTAACTTTCACAGTTGCTTACAGTAATTTATTAAGACTTTAGTTAGCTTTCCTGGGATAAATTTACCCCAGCTTACCACTATCTTCTGAAAACACAGATGCAACCAGTAATTCTTACAAGAGAAGCAATAGCAGAAAGACCTTTTGAAGCCATTGGGTGATGAGTAGATAGGGCAGCCCCTTCCCTAGGATGGCCAGTGGGAAGGGTGACTAGTAGCATGTGCGATTTCTCTGCATCCTATTAGTGAATGCAGAATAAATGATCAGAATTTTGGTTTGTTTGTTTATCATTTTCCAGAGTTCTCAGTCAACAAGGCAAGGTTGCAGCCAGTACCTGTGCCTCCTCTGCAATTCAGTGACTCCTTTCGTGTCTGTAATAATTAAGGTACCTATGGATAATGTTAACTGCCTGTCTGCTTTCTTTCCTCTTTTATTTTTATTTTGGCTATCACATTAACTTTTCCTTTTTATTAACTGCTGCTGAAAAGGAGAAGCTTGAAACCACTGAATACATTTGCTAAGACAGATAGAATAATAACAATCAGATAAGGCTACATCATACATTTTGAGAAAAAAATACTTCTCTTTTACATCAAGCACCTCACATTGAAAGGAATATGAACTCTCCTGACATCATTTCAGGCATTATGAAACTATATTACCATTGCAGTCTTCAGTATTTACAAACAATTAAAATTAATTGCTTGATTAAAATTGGTATCATTTATCCCATTCTATATTAACATTAAAAAAAGTGATAAAACTGGATAAATATGTGTACTGGAAAAATGATGAATAAAAACTTAAAAAACTTTTAAAAATGTAAACTGTATACGGCAGAGGGACAATGATTTCTTGCATTCCTTAGCTATTTTCAGGTTTTCAAACCTTGTGATTTCTAAATGTAGAGTTTTTTGTACATAAAATGTGATTTTGTTGGGTTAGGAAAGAAGGATACTTGCTAAATTTCTCTGAAACACACTTTTTAGTACACCTTAGGATCTGTTTGAAGTGAACAGATTCTGCTATTGCCAACAGTGTTCTTCTGAACTGAATCTTCTGAAGGTGAAAAACATAAAATTTTGTCTGCTGCATTATCTTGGCTCACATTGATTCCATAGTAATCTTACCTAGGTAGAGAAGCTGTGATTGCATAGAAGGGGAATGTTTATTGGCACCCTAAGTGAAGCTAAGTGCTATGAACACTGAAAAAATAAGACTAGGCGTCTAATAAGTTTGCTTCAATAAGTAGTTTATGTATACTTAATATATAGGTATACTTAACAGTTGGTCTTGTTGATCCTTGTGGGTCCCTTTGAACCTGGGATATGCTCTAACTCTGTGATATGTGCACTGAAATACTGTATTAAAAAATATATATATATACAATGTGTAACAATGTGTAACGTAGTAAATACACAAAACATAACGTTGAAATATATATAATAATAATGTGGATACATGTCATATAGCATGACATACATTTATTTCAGTTATGTTGGAATAATTATATAAAATGTAACTAAATTGAGTTCTGCTTCCTACTCATTACAGGAAGATGTCTGATTCTTTAGCTGTATGAATAATTCCTTGATTCTCACTTCCTGCTGGATGTAGTCCCTATTGACTATACAGCAGACCTGCATGATTAGTTACCATGACTGTTTCTAGTCATTATACAGGTGTACAGAGATAAAAGAGGACCTCCCTAAAGTCTTTGTGCTTCTCATTTTTTTTTGTTTGTTTGTTTTGTGGAACTGTGCAGAGACTGTGCAATTATTTGTGATAAGGTGACTCCTGTACAGAAGGACACTTCCCTGGTGTGTGGGGTCTGGCACAGTCTCTCTTGTTCTTCCTTGTACATTGAGACTGCAAAGCATTTGAATTCATGCACACAGCAATTTCAGTTCTGCACAGCATTGCACTGTTACGGTATTTGCGATGTCTTTTATTATTACCTATTTGAAAGTCATACCTAAATGGCTTGGCCAGAGTCAGGGTCCCAGTGAGCTAAATGGCCAAAATGAGAAAAAAGGTCCAGTACCCTTCTGATATCTCTTCACCTAGGCTTCCCAACAGGTTAATTTCCTGTGGTAGAAATGCAGGGCAGGAAGATGCATGGAGCACCTTGCACTCAGAGTTTCATCTTCAGCGAGTAATCTTCCTTTATTCTGACATCAAGAAAAGGAAAGCCTCTCCTGAGCAACAGGACCCTAACTTACCCATAAGTCCATCTGTGCTTTGGTTATGGTATTCTTAGGCAAGCAACTGTTTCAAGCAGTAATACTGAACAATCATAAGTAGATGGCATCTGAGGTGACATTTTATTGTGAATCACTGAAATATGAGATGCAGACAACTTTTTTTTTTTAAGTTGCTGTATGTTAGCTGCAATCATATTGTCAATTACAAAATTTAAGGAATCGTGACAATCCATTTCACTGTCTTACAGCTCCACTACAGGACTCCTATATTGTTTCTGACGGTAATTAACCACTCTTCTAAAAGAAAAGAAATAACTCTAAGGGACTATGAATCCCCAACACAGCTGCTTACAATTCTAATGAATAGGCTATAGTCAGTTTGCTATATACAGTATGTCAAATCCCACAGGAAATTTTTCCTCCTATCTTCTTTAAACTATTAATATAAAATTCATTTTAAAAAAAGGCCAGAGAAAATTGAAGATTTCTAAAACCTACAAAACAGTATAAGTGGCTATTTAATGTATGAATATTTATGGACTGTTCTCCTTAAGGCAGCAATAGTTCCATAATTACAGACTTCAGCTCCCAACACCTTGAAAATGCCAAATATAATTAAGATGTTATAATGTGTATTGTTTTAATTACAAAATGGAACAGGAATTTTCCTATTCCTAAGCAGAAAAATAAGCTCCCCATACATATACTCCATATATATACTCCTACTTTCTTGATTGGCTGTTGGGGTAAGATCCTTGTTTAGCGTGTAAATGAATAAATATATCTGTGAATGTAGAGTTTGACCCAAATGGCCAAATTCCCTTCAGCATGGGAGGGAGTCAGGACTGTAATCAGCGTAGTAATCAACACTGCTACTGAAAATAGTCTGATTTGGAGATTTTTGGTTGTTGTTTTTTCTTTTTTTAAGTAGTATTTCTCCTTTTCATTTTGTAATTTTTCAACAATTAAAAGGCTTTATTAAGCATTAATACTAATGCATTCCAAAGGCCTTGCTAGATGTAGTATGATGTTTATGATTTCTTCTTACTCTAGGATGCAATTGGGTTCATTTTTATGTTTGCAAATATTCTTTCACATCTTGCTTTTCCTCTTCTTGATCTGTGTGTTCATATTACATCCCCGTGGTTTACATGGTGTACATTGTTTTTGCACTTTGTTACTGTTAAATTAGTTTTAACAGTTTCCACTTCTTTATCTGACTGCTGGCGGAGTTGTTAGCAGCCTTCAAGATATCCAATACCAACATATGCCCCAACTCCTTGTCCTACATCTGTACTTCTATATGTTGTACTCTCTATAATGCAGGAATAATAATAGATATCTTGCAAACGAGGCCAAGCCTTAGTGGGGAAATCCTCTTATTGGAGTGAATCATGGAATCATAGAATGCTCTGGGTTGACAAGGACCATAATGATCATTTAGTTTCAACCCTCCTGCCATGGGCAGGGTCGCCAGTCACTAGACCAGGCTGCCTAGAGCCACATCTAGCCTGGCCTTGAATGCCTCCAGGGATGGGACATCTGTCTCTGAATAGCATGAGGCTGTCCTTTGGTCAGCTAGGCATCTAGGGCATTCAGTTTTGCCTCTGACCTTCCGACAAACACACTCTCATTCTGAGGGAAACATTGAAGTGTTTGCTGTGGAGTTAAACATAGGATCTTTACTATTCCATGGAGTCTCTACAAAGCTCTAATTTCTAATTGAAGGAGATTTTGAATCCTCCCCTTGGAGAATTCCCAAATGATCAATACTTCACTGTAATCAGGTTTTCTCTGCAAGTGTCATAAAAAGTCAGTGGGAATTAGATATTGAAGCATCCTAAATAACACAATTGAGACAGAGAGGCTCAAACAACAACAACAAAAAAAGGTGCAAATAGGTATTACCCTCTACTCCCATCCCTATTTCTACTCTACATTAAAAGAATATGCAATTGGATACAAACATTATTTAAATCTCTATGAAAATTAGTAGATTCTACAAATTTTCTTTCCCTAAAACTGCATGCTTGTAGTTACACATCTAATTTTCACTTTTGCCAGCACATAACTAGGCAGAGTCCGTATGTATCTTCAAGAGAATATCTTCAAATCCATGAGCTTTTCTGAGAGTGTAACCAAGGAGTATCACACATTCAGATGGTTAAACAAACTCTCTGGGATGCAGCTTTATGACCTTTTTTTGCCTTGCTTAAATGCATTACAGGTATTACCTTTTTTCATGAACATCCAGATCTTGTCTTGTATTAAACTATGTTAGTGGCTACCAGCAGACATTTTGAATATAAGTTACAAACATGATTAGCATGGGCTATATTTCAGTCAAGCAAATTGGGAAAAAATGAGATGCCTCTTGTGCTTTAATAGATAGATACTGATGTTTTGGTGCAGTGTGATAACCAGAATGATTAAGTGATTCTTTGTGAGGCAGGATGCAAGCACAAAGGCTGTGGAATTCATTTGTTTTACCTGACTATGTATGACAGGCAGAAAAGAGAGCAGCAGGATCTGAGGAACCAAGCCGCAATTAGCCAGAAGTGGAATAAAGACAGTATGGCTATCACACATGTCAGAGTGCATTAAGGGGCACTTGGTAGGATACTTGGATATATTTGGAAATAACTTCTGGACTCAGGTGGCCAATGAATTCTTCCATTGTTAGGTTGTTCTGCAACTCTTCCACAACAGGCAAAGAATTCTTTCAATCAGGTGATCAGGAAATCTATTTAGGCAAACAAGTAAATACACAGAGGATTGCCACAGAGATATGACTAATGAATGCCACCGGTTTCTCATTAAATCAATAGCAGACAAAGCATTTGGAAGAATGATGGTCTATTTAATAATTACGTTGTTTTCACTGCAAGGCTGTGGAATTATGGGAGATTCTATTAAACTGTATTATAAATGTCAGTCCTCATGATAAGGACTTCATGGTCTAAATGATAAGGCACAGTAGATGGATGAGACAAAGAGAGGGCTATGGTGGGGTGGAGGAGGCAAAGTATGTCTATTCTTAGCCAGCTGCCAACAGTGATTGCAGCTTTCAATCTCTGTGGCTGTTGTCCTGTTGTACTTTGCTGAGAGCTTCTTGAGACAGAAGGACAGGTTTCTTTTATCCTGTCAGGAATGAATACTGAGGTCATGACTATCATGTCTGAATACCTTCCAGAAATATGACAAGCAGGAAAAATAATACTAGGCAAAATGCTGCCATTTTTTCTTGCTTTTTGGAACCCATGGGCTCCTTTGTAGGATCCCCAGTGTGGCTCCTGCTTAGCTTCACTAGTGCTCTACCTGTGCCCTTAGTCAGACTGTTGTGATGAGCTGGGGTTAAGACCAAGCACAAGCTTAACTGCATTGCAAACTGGGATGTCATGAGGACTTCTTAGAGATGGTACAGAACACAGGATGTGTGTAGAACAGGGAATCTGTTTAACTTAAAAGTCGGATTTGTAGATTTTTTTGCTACATTCTAAAAAAATTCTCGTATACTCATGTTTGCAATATTAGACATTCAAGCTTTTCAGAAGCTCAGATTTCCATGTGTATTAAGGGTGTTTTGTTTTGTGCTTTTTTGTCTAAACTTCAGTTTCTACTTGATTTTGGATGCAGACTTCATGTAGTCCAAAGCTAGGTGTAAGGAACTGCCTTTTCTCTGAAGGATTTTTACCTAAACATTGTCTATGCTTTGTGAAAACTAATTGCGGAGACATTATGTGGTCTTTCTTCTCCCATATTAACTCTATTGGATTTAATTTTGACTCACAGCTTAGAATCCCAGGTGCCATTGAAATCTATTATCATTACCGTTTTGGAAAATTACATTATGCCTATTTCCATCATTGATTTTAGAGTTTAATTGAATTGTTCTGTGACTACCAAATTAGAGTGTAGCTTTAGAAATACAGCAGATATCCTTGTGCAGCTCCTAAAATCTCTTTATCTTTTGCCAAATGTTGATGGAAAACCTCTCAGCAAAGCGTAAGACCAAAAATAAAGTTGATACATAAGTGATAAAATTTACATTTTTCCCCTGTATATTACTGATGTATAGTAATTCTAAAAGGGCTTATTTCTCAATCTAAAATAATTTTAAAAATATTTCAGCTTAAGTATATGAACTTAAATGTGAAACAAACTCTTAGAAATTTTACATCATGTGAAAAATACCATGAACATATTCATCTTCAGCGAGAGTTCAGAAATAGTTGATGATTCATTATTACTTATGATTATTTATTAGTTATAATCAATGGGTAACCACAGTGAGATTTAAGATATTGCACTCCCTCTTGATTTTGAGACTTCTTTTATAGTGGCTATTGTGGAGTTATAGTAAAAACAAGAAAAGCAACATTCCGAAAAGGTGGCTTTTTGCAGGTTGAAGTGCTACTAAGTTTCAGCTAAAAGTTCATTCAAAAAGAAAAAAGATCTAGCAGTTAAAGGTGCCAATCCCTACATAATGTTACAATTTATTCTATTCTCCAAAATACACTGTTTCATACATACACAGGTCACCCTGAAAGTAATGCTGCCTATTTATTTCCACTACAACAGATAGAAAGAGCACAATAACACTATTTGATAGAGTAAATTCTTAGCTACGAAGCACTATTTTTAAACATAAGTTGTGCATTTTTACTGGTGGTGAACAAGAGCCTGGGTGTTGTGCTCATAAAAATCTGCACCAGCAGAGGTGACCCACTGTTTCACAGCAGCTATGATGACATCATTGCTAGGAAAATATTGCCCACAAAGCCCATCTCTTAATGGCCCAAGCAGAAGCAAGTCAGAAGGCACCAGATCCAGACTATCTGGTGTGTGTGATAGCACAATCCAGCCAAGTCTTGCAGTGTGCCCTGTGGTCTTGAAACCGGTATGGGTTCTGGTGTTCTTGTATTGCAAGAGAAGGGTTGTCGTCTTCTCTGGCCTTTTCAGGAAGTTCTAGTCTTCAGCTTAGTCAGTATTGTGATATAGCAGTCAGAGTTGATGGTTTATCTGGGTTCCAGGAAATCAATCCAGAAGGATCATCCCTTTCCTATCCCAAAAGACAGTGAACATCATCTTACCCACTGAAGGCTGCATCTTGAACTTTTTCTTTGATGAGGAATTGGCATGGTGCCACTCTATGGACTGCTGTTTTGACTCAGCCTCATAGCGGTGACACAAGTGCCCCTCTACTGCCATCTGTTGCACATCAGCAAAATGTGATGGAATATTGGCAGAAAGGTTCAGCCTCTGCTGCCATGCCACCACCATCTGCCTTTGACATTGTGGGAAATAATAAAATAGGAGCCATTACTTTCAGAGCAGCTCTCATACAAAAATAAATAAATTCTGTGGGTGTCGACCTTTCTCTAGTGGCTCACTCCTGTGCTCTTTGGTAACTTAATTTTTAATTTTGGCTGCAGATTTTTAACAATTACAGAAGGAAATCACAGAAAGGGTCATAAATATTTCTATTTTTGGAACATGTAATTGTTTGGAAAATGAATCTCCTCTGATTTCTAACATACTAAATCTTCCTTTTACTACTGGGTATTAGATCCAGAGGATGATGGAGGACTGAAAAGAACAGAAAAGAGATTCTCTTCCACCATGGATGACTTAAACTCTACATTGGCAAAGCAAGTAGCCAAACACAGACGGAGACCTAACATGAGGCATTATTAATTTTTTTTTTCCAGGACAATATTAGCACAGCCCTGGCCCCTCCTTTACGCCACTCTTTTCTGCTCATCTGCTAAAAGCCAGTAGTATGCAAGCTGAACAGCTCTTCTGTAGAAAAGGAAGTGATAGGGAGGATATATCACTGACAGTTTAGTAAGTGAATGGCTGTTGCTTTTAATAGCATCTTCCTCAAGTCTCAGACTGGCCCTTAGTATTTTGGGGATGCTGGTCTCCAATGCAATGTTATGTGCAAATCTAATGTCTATCCTGTGTGAGTCAGCCACATCACAAGGTCAGCTCAATGAGCAGGCTCTTAAGTGTATTTCTCCTCCTCGTTCCCTTGCACATTGTAGGCTTTTCTGAGAGAAAAAGTAATATACATGTAAAGCATTGTGCTACTTCCACAGTATGGGGATAATTTCATTTTCTACAGTTTGTGTGTGAGTTTTTTCCCCTAAGACTAATTCAAATATAGCAGAAAACCTACTTAGGTAGAAATGGGCCTCCAAGTAACAGCAGTATAATTTAATTCTTGCACTAGATACAAACATTTCGTTCTTAGGAAGGAAGATTTAGTCCTAGAGCACACTCTCCCAATGCACTTATTCTAATCACTGCACTTCCTCTGATTTTGTATCTTGTACAGTCACACCTGTGCACAACTTTGAAGTGAAAAAATGCATAATTTAAATGTGGTGGGTCATGCATAGCTGAAAGGCTACATAAAACCCTTCAGATGTGACTGAGAGGTGGCATAGGGCTACCTTCTGACGTGTACAAACATCTGACATTTCAAACCTAGCTCTGCCAGTATATATTAGAAGCAGAAGGAGAGGAAGTGTTTGGTGCTAAGACACAATGAGTATTCCCTGCATGTATTTATTTCAGTGGAAGTTGATGACCTATGTTTTGCAGGCTGGATTCCTATGGTCATAACAGATACTTGTTCTTTCTGCTCATGCCACTGTTGGAAAAATTCCATCCCCTCTGGGGACTGAGAAAACCTAAGTGATCACTCAGGACATTACGTCCTTCAGCATTCCCACATGTGAGACACACAGTAATGCACTAGTGCCACTGAAGTCAAAGGCAAAATACATTGTGACTTAAGGGGTATAAACCAGGATTTTTTGAAATGAGAGGGCACAGGTGAAAAGTCTTTTTATTTCACCAAGAATATATTTCTCCTGCCTCTAAATCATGGCTATTCTCTCAGTAATAGAAACTGTTTAACTCTGGAAATTTTCCAAATTTGTATTGAGATGGGAGACGTTTCTATTTAATCAAGAGATGAACAGGACACCTGGGAAAATGTTGGAGTTCCCATCTCTGGAAGTATTCAAGAGAAGTGTAAACACGGCATGAAGGGGTCTGGTTTGGTGATGGGACTTGGTAGGTTCAGGTTGGTGGTCGGACTTGATGGCCTTGAAGGTCTTCTATAACATAGGTGATTCTATGATTTTTTTCTGCAAGTGTATATACTTACAGCCTGCTCTCAATGTACTCTTTGCTGAAGAGAAACAATTTCAGGGTGAAACTTTTTATAGGAAGTACTGATTTTCAGTATCTCCCATAAGGGCGGACTTCTTAACACATCCCACCAAGCCAGAGGGACTTTCAGTTTTCATTGCAAGCTTTGACTTTTCCAGCTATAGAAACAAAGCTCAGACAACTCATAGTCTATGGAACCCTAAAATGTCACAACCGTAATTAGGAATAAAACAGGCCAGGCTGCCTGGCAGTGCTCATTACCACATGCCTCAGGTAATTGAGATTCACAAGGCAGTATAAAACTATTCAGCTCTCAGGATCAGAGGTACTGCTAAGCAGAAGTCTTACCAGCATTTTCAAATGCCTCTGAAGAATTATTATGGTACAATAGGGTAAATTGTTGAGTTTTTATGAATCATGAAATTGAAATTGTTACTGAAAATGTGTTATGATTTATTTTATAATGTTCATTTGTTTGCCTCTGATTTTTTTTGGAAGATGATCCATCCAAATTTTTTTGAAGCTCCATCTCTTCCTTTCAAATTGTTATTTCCTTTTCATTTCTAACCTTGTGAAGCTCTGGTCTGATTCTCCTTTTGCATTTCTGTGTAAATGAGAAATAGCTCCAGTGATAACATTGATTTTAAAAAGGGCATATTGGTTTTAAGTTATAAATCTGCTGTATTAAAATCTGCTGGTTTGATATTTTTGAAGTAGACTGAAATGAAAATTGGGCCCAATAATTTTTTTAAAGTTAACTGTCAATTGGACTGCTTACATTTTTTCCAGTTATTAAAGTTGCTGCCATTAAACACTTCCATTTATTTGTTAGTCTCATACATATTTATTCATGAGGATCATAAGAGGTGGAAGACCTCAGTGTCAGAGCTGTATTTGCCACTATTTCTAAATATCAAATCCCTCTGAAGCAGAAAACCTGTCTTTTACCTGTTCTTTTCTCTCTCATGCCTGAAATAAATCAGTTAATAGTTATTTTTCCTCTTTCATTTGATCGTATACTATTTTCTTTGGAATTTTCATTTCTTCTTTGTCGCAACATAATTTTTTCTCAACTTTTGTATAGTGTTTGAGAGAAAAATACTATGTATTTTACAAATACATCGTAACTTAATTTCTAAACAAGTTATTATTTCTTTAGCCTAGATTTTCTAGGTCCTGATGCTATATGGGAGACAGAATACTGATTTTTTTGTTTGTTTGTTTGTTCAAGGGTGCAAACTTAATTTTCTGTGCTTATTCACTGCAATTTGTAGTGAGGAGGGACTTTGATACGAACGGAACACGCAAAATGGAAGTGAGTGGGTGGCAGAGGGGGAAAAAATGATAGCAATTAGAGGAATGAGCTAAAAATCTCATTTCTCATCATAATTTCAACTCCAATTCATAATATTAAAAGCTTTGAAATTGAGAAAGCATTAATCAAATTGGGTAAGTTTTGTTTTTATTTGTTTGGCCTTTGTAGGATCATAACCTCCTGCTTACAAAGGAGATCTATATTACATAGCAATATCAGTCAAATCTCTCTGTCAATTACACTTGGGAATTTCTAATGCCAGTGAAATTATATTTTATTTAATCCCTTTATGGAAGTATAACTCAGTCTTCGGTTCTCCTTGAGCCAGTCACAACAGAGGAATGTAAGCCATCCTTTCCTTTTTCTGATGCTGCTTGTGTGATGGCATCTGCCTCTGCTGCGAGGCTCCACGAAGGCATTGCCATCAGTCTGATCGGAATTAGTGTGCATGTGGGTAAATTCAGGGTAGGTGTACCTAGGAAATACAAACTGTTTAAGTACCATCTGAATTGCTGCCACCAGTTCACTCAAATGATTTGTATAGTCACCTAAAATGTGGGAAATTGATTTAAGTCCTCCTGCTCTGCAATGGGAGAGGAACAATAGCTCAAATTTTCCTAGTTAATGGATAGGCTCAGGTGGATGGCAGGTTTTTTTCCCCTCCTAATTGTTGCTCTTATTTGTATTGAATACCTAAATGTTCGTTGTCTCAAGAGGGGGCATAAATCTGCAGTTTGAGAGCTAGAACTCACTTCTCAGGGAAAAGGGCTCCTGCAGCTTCTAGACTCTGTTCCTGTGAAGGAGTCACATAGAAGTCTTAGCAGTTCATTAGTAGCCCACTCTTAACCATGAACTCTGACTCCCTCTCAGAACAGCAGGGCACCGAAGAGGCTTTGCAGCACTGATCTCCCCTGCTTTTGACTTCTAACTGTAGGTGACCTGTTGAAGATTTTTAGAACATAGAATGGAGAACTCATCTGCTTCTTGTGGGAACAGTACAAAGAGCTCAGTCTAACTTCTGCACTTCTTGCAGGATCATTTGCATTATTCCTTGTAACAGCTACAGGGAGCTTCTAGGGGAACTGCAAGTATGGGATTAATATTATAGAAGGCAACTCTTGTGAGCAGCAGGGACACATTTTGTAATTCATGCTCTGTAATTCATCTTGTCTTGCTGCAGGCCAAAGCACAGCCCACCAAACTGTGTGGTTCTGTTGTGTCTTCCAGAATCTCTACATTGTGCCTACATTGTATCACCGTCATTCCCAAGATGAAGTCTAGTAATTTCTCACCCTTTTGGATTCCCTGAGCAACAAGGATGGCACAGAGTTAGGATGCCCCCTGACTTTGTAGGAACTTTTCCTATTTTCAGTTCTCCCTCCTATACAAAGCTAATGTAAGTTGTATGACACAGCAAACTCCTTTCATCAAAGAGTATTCCTTGAGCAGGCCTAGTACAGTGATAGGGTATGCATGATGCTTGCATATGAGGAGCCTGTGCAAAGCTTTCCAGTGGGTGCTGTTTACTTTGGGTTATCTCCCAGTCACGTCTAGGTGCTCAGGGAGGGAAGGGGGTAGAGATGCCTGTGTTATTTGAAACTCCTTCTGGTATTTATCTTCTTTACCTTCCAGAGAACCTCCAAAGCCCTTCATATGTACCTTAAAGTAATACTTTCTCTGTATTTCCTCCATTTTTAAAAATTTTATATTTTATTGTTTTTATATTTCATACATTATGTACTGTATATGTGTTCATATCTTTATTTAACCTACCAGTTATAATTAATTCTTATACCATATTTTACCATTAAATTTTTTACCATCTTGCCCTGAGATATTACATGATGCCTCACCGTGCCTCAGTCGCCTTCCTATTAATGAGGTCATCTGAAACACTGTGCTCAATCCGTAAACTGTTTTTTCTCCCTAAGCTTAGCCCATGCCTACCTGTGATCTTCTAGCAGCACCTACCCGGCTGTACGCCAGGCAGCATAATGCCTGCAAGCGATGCACGGAGCAGAGTGCCTCTGCAACTGCACCTGCTACCAGCTGAGCAGCCATAGCAGGTTTTGCTCTTTAAGATGTGCACAGAACCTCATTCCATTCTAGTCCGTGCATTTTTAGCTCTGTTAGAGATAGCACGTAATCCAAGGGTTGACAGAAAGACGCCACTGATCATCACATTAAGAACATTTCCATTTTCCTGAGCATTTCTTTCCAAATGTGATTTTTATTCTGCCAGAGAAACACAAGTGGCGTTCACCTAGAAGCTCTTCTAGAAACATGTCTTCCTCTCGAGAGGTCCCTGGGTACACGGCACCATTTGCTTAAGTATCCTTTTCGAGTCCCAGCAACTCTGAGAAATAATTCCCTCTAAAGAAAGCCAGCTCTTTGCGGTGGGCTTCGCCGCTGATTGCGGGAAGGGCAAAGCGCGGCGTGAGGATGCCGCACCCCGCGTTGCGGGAACAGCGCTGAGCCGCGCTCCCTCCGCTCGCGGTGAGCGGCGCTGCACGGCGGAGCGCCCCGCGGTGCCCTCCTCTCACCGCCGCCAGCCCCGCACTCGGAGCCATCCCAGCGCGGAGCCACGGCCGGTCCCGAGGCGCCGAGCGACCACTCACCTCCACGAAGTAGAAGCAGGGCAGGAGGGTGACGCTGTCCTTGGTCACTTTGCCCTTCGGCCGCTCCTTGGCGGACATGCTGGCGGGCGCTGCGGGCGGCCCCGCGGCAGCGCTCCCCGGCCGCTGGCAGCCGCCCGCCGCGGTCTCCTCCGCCCGCCGCCGCCAGCGCGTCCCCGCGCCGGGCTGACGTCAGGAGCGGCGGGGGCCCGGCCGCTTAACTGCTTCGCTGCGGGGTTCTCGGGCGGCCGCGAGGGAGGGGAAGCCCCCTGCAGAGCCAGGGGAGCTCTGGCTGCAGCCGGCGGGAGAGCGGCAGATGGGCGGTGCGGGACTGAGACACCTGCGCGGGATCCCGGCGGGCGTGGGGGTGCACGAGGCTGATCCAGGGTGAAACTGGAGCTTCGGTCTTTGGGAAACAGCAGTGGGATGGCTCTGGGAACAGCGTTCCTATACGGCCGACGTTCTCGTGCGGATGCGCTCTGCGTGAGCTCGGCACGCTGATGGCACCTCACCCGGCCCTTGTGCCCGTCAGGGGACGTGGGGATGGGACCGAAGGGCAAAACCGAGCGTGTGGCTTCTCTAATGCATGGAGTACGTGGTGCAATTCCCGCTGCAGCCTTAAAAGGAATGGAGTTAACCTGAACAATTGTTTCCATGGTGAAGTGTGGTACTTTGAGATCCTATCTATGGATCAAAGCTTGCAGCCTTTTGTCGGGTGAACTTCTGGTGATGTCAGTGAGAGGTATCCTGGATATGGCCTGCAGACTTCTGTGAATGAGGTAGCCTTGTCATTCCACTACAGCACATTAATGATGTGTGCAGAGCTCATCTTGTACGTGTAGGCTTGTGCTGTGGCACTTAGCTTTACCATTCAATGAAAGAAGTGTGACTCAAAAGGTCCTGTTTCATTTCCTGTCCCTCTTGCTTTGGGGAGTATGGGAAATAATGTGCTGCCTTGTTCTGTCTCCAAATGGACCTTAGTGCTGTAGCCAGCATGCTGTGGCAGAGGAAGTGAAGATTCCACCAGTCCCTTCTTTTTTCTAGCAGCCCCTCAGACAAAGAAAGTTCCACCAGATGTTAAAAGTAAAAATGCAGTTGTCACTCTTCATGCCTGCAGTAAATTGTGAAAAGCAAATCCACAATCTGACTGCAGGTAATTGAAAAAGACTCTTCAGAGCTCCAACAGGTTGCCATGCCAATGTGTGATCTTGTCCTAGCTCTGTCAGCCTGGAGTTCTGGGCTTCTCTGGCCTCAGAGGTACCAGGGGCTTATGGTGACTGGAGAAGAGGAGGCACTGGGGACTCTGGGCAGAGGAGGTACCAGGAGGGATTCCAGGAGCAGAGGAGGTATGTGTTTGGCTATCAGGCAAATTGCAGGACATCATTCTGGGCAATGTGTGTGGGTGTCTGGTTTTGGTTCTTATCAATTAGTATTCTAGCCTTTAAGTTGAAAACTTTTTGTTGGCCTTGCTGTTGGCTTACTTCACATAAAACAGCAAAAGTTCAGCAAGATTTTGCTAATGTCAAATTGTTGTTTCCCAGTTGCTGTAGTAGTTAATGACTGATTAGCCACTTAGAGTTGCACTTAATGTATCAGCCTCACTTGTTCAGGAGTTTGGCTTGGAAGTCATGAGTGCAATCTATCAAAAATTACTGGTGAGTATTTTGTTTACTGTGTGGATTGCTTCACTCTGGAAGAATAAGAAAGACAGAGTGCTTTGCGGTAGAATGAACTGAGATCTCACATGGTTATTTAATTCTAGAAGCTTACAAAAGCTGTTGTTAATTATGTTGTTATTGTAGTAACTAAAGGCTAATTAAGAGTCTAACTGTGATAGGTACAGTAAAACACAGGGAGCCAGCCTCTATTTCGCAAATTTTTGCTATAAATAGGTGTGTGGTACGAGGCGTGTGAATGCTGTAAGAGCAGGAAGATTTGTGTTAATTCTTTGGTTTTGTATCTCACTGTGTTATAAATGTACTGGTTGAGGGAGTTAAGAGGAGGCTGTGTATGATTTGGCAGAAGTGAAGCAACTGTAGGCAATAATATGCGTATGTGTTCCTAAAGAAGGTGGCTGTATGGTGGAGGAAGTAGGTAGTCAGCAGTGGCCAAGGGTATGCCGCTGTGTTAAAGACTATCTCAGCTGTGTGGTTTCACAAAGTAAAAAGTATTGGTAGTAAAAAGATTCAGAAAATGCTTCCTGTTTATCTCAGTCAAGATAGTCTTAGAAGGAAGTATGATGATGCATGACTTATGCATACTATCTATGTGGAGGATGGTCATAAGTACAGTATCTGTATTAATGCTGATGGCTTTTTACCCACCTTCGAGCAATCTTTGTAACAAGAAAATGTCATGGAAATATGTGGGCATAAAGCAGAAAACTGTTTTTTCGGGTTTTGTTTGTTTGTTTGTTTGTTTTAAAGCATAAAACTGCTCATGCTTTGCTTCAGCAAGACCAACTGAGTTCCTGGAAGAATTTTAAGTACCAAAGAAGACAGGGAACTAGAAGATAAAATGCAAAGATCTGGAGCGTAAGCCTCTTCTGACTCATCTGGAATAAAATTTTAAGATGAGAAATTGATTCTTGCTCCAACATAAGGAAAACTTGGCTGTCAGTGAGTGCCTCTTGTGATTTCAAGCTGATTTGTAAAAATTCTCCTTGCAAAACCATCGTCCTGTTAAAGGAGTATTATTGATGGACCTTCTTTAAGTGAAGAAAGAACTGTTCCTTGTAGTTCTCAGGCAGCGAGCAAGCATGACAGTTGTTAGAAACATGATATGAAATGACTTTCCAGCATAGCCTGGTGTGTTGGCAAAGGTGCACTGTAGAGAACTCAACCGCAGCTCATCATCTCTTTATCCTACTTATTTCCTTCTGAACCAAAGTTTGTCTATTCCTAGGCTTTGGTTAGCATTGGGCACAGGCAGTGACTGTAGCGTCACTACTTCCTTGGGGAAAGAAAGCACACTGCATAAACAGGAACCTGTGCTATATCACTGGATAAATACCCTTGCAGATGCAGGATGAAATAATTTAAAGAAAGAAATGGAATGGGTAGAGAGCCAGCAGATCCATGGCTCTGCAGATCCACTGATCAGACAATGGCACTGAGTGGTTTGTAGAAAGCAGAAGTTTGGCCAGAGGCTGCAGCTGCAGTTACTGTTGCTTGGTAGTCGTTGAAACCTCCTTTCCTCTGGCTGCCCCTCAATTTTCCTGTTCAAAGGTCGTTTCTAGGGCATGGACCAGGGTTACACTTTCATGTTGTAGGGATGGATTACTTGCTTTTGTTTTTGCTTTTTTTGCTTCTTTTTTTTTTTTTTTTTTTTTCCCCGCTAAGCATGGAATAGATGATATGGGCTCGTATTAAAACAGTAATCCTCTTCTGGAGAAAAAGTGGCATATGGGAACTGGTCTTTGCTGTTCTGCTTTGCTTGACACAACTGAATTCAGAAATGCAGGAGTGCATGTGTATATTTGTATATATACACACAGACACACACACACACATATATATATATATATATATATTTTTCCCCTCAATCCCTCAGGAAAACTTCTGGTCAGGGGAATTTGCTTTGAGTACTGAATTCACATGATACTCCATAAGTAAGTCTGCCCTGTGCAAGTGAGAGATATTAGTTATTTTACAGTCATACATTTAAAGAGTTGTTGTGGTTGTGCCGTAGAAGTTTTTAAAATTATTTCATGGACAGGCTTTCTAAGCTTTGGTGCAGCTGCTTTGATATAGTCTGATATTTGGAGGAAACAAATTGGTGGCTCCCAAGACAAAACCCCTGTCAGACCACAAAGCAACATCTTTTCTAGCATCCTATCAAGGGATCCTGCAGATGCACCTGATAAATGGGAAAAATCAAGCTGAATGACAACAAGGACATCCCTTTATTTATTAGCACTGAGTTTTAGTAGATTCAAGATTCTTCTTTCCTGATTTTTTCCATATTAAGCAAAATTTCTGACCCACCTGTAACTGCTGTGTGTGCAGTGCAGAGCACTCTTGAATAAGTCTCTGACAGTACAGGGAGATCCATAGTGGAACATGTTTAGAACATACAAAAGATCCACAGTGCAGATGGAAGAGCTAAATTCCTATTTGAATTTGTAATTGCGTCAAGCAATTGTTTCTCTACCATGCCTAATAATCTCCTGTTGCTGTAAAGCTCTATTTTCTGAAGTCTTTTCTTTGACTACTAGATATAGGTCACAGCTTTAAAGAGCATATGACTGAATGATTCCTGTCTTCTCTGCTGCTTTTTACGCTGCAGTGTTTGGTCTAGAAAAGGAATTTTGCATTTTTGTATGAGTCATGATGGGATCATTCTTATGAATCTGTGGCTTTAAATACCATCTAGGAACACACCTATAGAGTGTTTTTGCAGACATATGTGCCTGTGCTTTTTGGCGTTGGGCCTGTTTTGGTTTGGAAGCTGTATGTCTGTGAAAGCATAATGCCAGACTGTGGTTTGTATGAACGGTTCCCCTTTGTGTCAGGTTTAGCAGTGAGCAGTTATGTGGCTTTTAGTGAAGCTGCAATTTGCGTGGCTGATGCGGAATATGGTAAAATGAGTTTATGTACGACATGCCTGATAAGCTTTTATTCTGATGCTAATATTAGCTCATACTTGGCTACCTGCATACATCTCAGAATGTGAAAATCCCAGATTGCTTCTGGAGTACCGTTGGCTTTTACATGCAACTTCAAGTATGTATCAACGAATTACAAACCTGTATTTCTGCAGGGGCTTTCTGCCACATATGTTTTGCCTGACTCTGGGTGAGTTGCTTCTAACCAGCTAATTAAACATCAGCCATTTGCTGCACGAGCTGAGGCAGAGATCAAGTGGAAAACTGCAGCCATGTAATTAGCCATAGCACAAGTTGGTTTAAATGGAAAGGCAGAGGTCTAGCAGGATTCCTCTTTGCCCTGAAGTTTGTGTCAAACACCGTGTCAGAAAAGTGCTGATATACATCTGACGTTTGGAGGAGTACTGCTACAGTCACCTGCTGATGTTAATCTGGCCTGTCCTGATTACTGCATGTTTGTATATGACCTTAGTTTGCCATTTCTCAAACTCCGTTGTGGTTTTCTGATTTAAATATCATCCCTCTCAAAAATGTTTTTCTTAAATTAGCATGCATTAATACAATATTACAGGAGATTTTAATGAAAAAATGTAAGCTTCAAATTCTGTGAACAAGACAAATCGTGTGCATGGCTTTATGAAAGAAATTTAACATTCAGTGATAAAAGCAAGATGGTGACTTATTCATAGGAGGTAACAGGAAAAGTATCTAAAATACTAAAATATTTATTTCAAGAGTGTTCTTAGATGTTTCAAGTTCACAAGAGACATTTTTTTTTAAATCTTTGTAATATTGAAGTCCAACATTAATTTTCCAATGAGAGCATCAATTATTTTGAAAGCCTGTAATTACAGTGCTGTTGGTTGTCAAGGGCATAAATCAGGTGGCCTCAGAACTGAAGAAAACTCTTTTCCTGCACCATTAATCACTCATTTTCACTGTTAGTTATTAAAAGAATGTCTTAAAAAACTTATCGTATCTGTATGCTTGCTATAAAAATGTTTTTATGCATGTATGGAATCTTAAGGCTTAGATGCAAAGCGATATTGGAGTGAAAATGTCAGCTGAAAATGGCTGCAGTTTTATAATAACAGTCAGTATGTGTTAACATTGACTGTTTATAGCATATGGCACCAGAAAACTATCACTGAACTAATAAAGAAAGGAAAATGATGAAATGCGTATATTTTTAAAACTGTGCATGACATTTGCCATGAAAAAAAATTTACATCAGGCAGTAGAAAAACTCATTATTAATAAATGTTACACATAGATAGTGCTGTACAAAAGCTATTAGTGAAAATAACCGAGGATTTTGCAGTTGATGTGAAATTTTGTCTAGCAGTTGTGCCTGCTGAGCAGCGTAATGCCTGATAGGTACACATCTTAGACATGCTATGGTACTCTGGGTAGTTCCTAGTGCAGAATATGAAGGTCAGGCAGAAAGACATTTGGCTCAACAGTTAACACTGCAGTGCTCAATCTTTTTTCAATGTCAGGAGAAGCTGCAAATTGCAATTGTTGTCGTTTGCCGGAATCTACTGTACGTATATTCTGCTGCCTGTCTGCACGCATTCAGCAGTTGCAGTGCTTCCTAGGAATGTGCACTTGCTCAATGTTGAGGTCAATAACATTGCCCATGTGCAGTGTGTGTAGTCCTGTGACCCTTAGTAGTGCATGTAGTTATTTGGATACGCTCCAGTTCCTCTACATTATTGATGAATAAAAGCTGAATACAGCCAGATAAATATTCTTTCTATTCTACCTCAAAGTGTGGTTTTTTTATTTGTTTGTTTGTTTGTTTTTTCCTGTGTGATGAGTAGAGTGATGAGAGAGTAGAAGCTTCTGAGCTTCTCAGGTAAGGATATTGCTGGAGCTCAGAGCACAAGTCCTGAGTAGGGGTGTTATGCACATATGCACCTGTGGTTCCAAACTCTGTAACCTTGTTTTTTATGCCACTTTGATTTTTCTAACGCAGCTGCTCCTGCCTTTGAAAATGAAAGGAATGTGTTTTTCAAAATGAAGTCAAGATTGCCTGCATTACCACTGGTTGCTGATATCTTGGTTTCTGAAATAATATAATTGAGCTCTTCTTTTTTCTGTTTACCTGTTATTCAAATAATCTTCTGCTCTGTTATTTCAATAATTCTAGGGAAAAAGCAACAGACAGTGCCTTAAAAAAAGGGAAGCTGTATGTAGTCACCAAAATATCAGCAGTTAATAATTAGTTTATATTAGCGTTGAAGTAAAGAATAACTTATGTATAGGACACAATGTGGAGTGGTTGATAGGCATTCAAAATTATTCAAAGTTTAAATGCAGTGGTTCTGAAACAGTTATTCTGAACAATATCTGCCTTACGTTGTTATTGTGAAACAGATTAAAGAGGACATAATATGAATTCAGGAATTTGGCTTTGGGATTTCATTTGTGTTCAAAATTTCCTTTTATTGACCTGAACAAATCTGTGGGCAATATTTGCTCTCTGCTTCTGTGTATAAAACTGCTCTTGTAGAATTATACTTATGTAGGGAAACACATAAGAATGTATTATGTATGCTGGTTTTTTTTTTTGTTTTTTGATTCTCACATCAAGAGTGATTTCAGTGGAAATAGTGAATTATTTACAATAATTATGGTAAAAAATATTGTTTATAATGACTGAAGTGGAATTTTCTGCAATATAGCAATTATTCTCAGCCTGCTAAAGTCAGCTGAAAGTGAAAGGCTTTGTATTTGTTACAAATACAAAATACTTGCTTTCCATCCCAGCTGAGCAGAGAATTCTGATAATTTGTGTTCAGGCTCAGGTTTATTATATTATTAATCTAAAATACTGATTTAGCTTATCATGGTGTAGCAGAAATTCTAAGTCACAGCTTGAAGCAGTGATTGAGCACCTGGTAAGAAGGCAGGGCCAACCCAGGGATGCTCAGGTGCATGTAATGCCCCTGAGTGACTGGAAGGGTTGGAGCCAGGATCCACAGCTTCCCTGACCTCATTTAAGGGTTAGCAGTGGAGGTGAGGCTATCTTGCTGGAGATTCCTGTACACCTGAAGTCTTTTGAAGGTAAGAGGCTTCTTTCCTTTGTTTCTGTACCCACAGCTTTTACATTTGAACAAGTCCTCACTTACTGTAGCCTAGAAACTTGCTACTCTTACTGTTGCATTATAGTTGCATTATACTTACTGTTGCATTATAGCATTACTCATAGTAAGTAAGCACCTCATGATTTAGTATTTTTATTCGTAAACTACTTTTGTAACTGGAAAAATGAAATGTGTCTGGTCTTTAGAAGACCTTAACTTTGCTGGAGTAGCTTATTCGGTCAGATATACCTGGAATAGTTAAGGTAATTAAAGTCCAATTTGGGTTCAGTGATACTGACAGAAGAGTTCTGTTTATGGTTCTTTGTTTGGAGAA
Source organism: Tympanuchus pallidicinctus (assembly GCF_026119805.1). Lineage (NCBI taxonomy): Eukaryota > Metazoa > Chordata > Aves > Galliformes > Phasianidae > Tympanuchus > Tympanuchus pallidicinctus. Next base: position 17,474,716 of record NW_026294791.1, on the reverse strand, counting down.
TAGGAATATATTTTATATATTTATAATACATAGTTATGAAACTTACTTTCTGCTGGTATGAAACGCAACTATCTTAAAAGATCCTGAAGTAGAAAACACACGTTTCTATAGCACAGTGATGGGATTGTATTTTGTAAGCTGTTCTATTACACTTTATCCAAAATGGCTATGACACCTGGCATCTTCTGAATCTTGCTAGTATCTTCTACCACTAGGTCTAATTTCTGTTTCTTCCTGTGCCAAAAGCTAAGAGCATAGTATAATAAGATACAGACTAAATGTATTAGCCTAATAACTGAAGGGAGATTATTTTAAGTAATGGTGACAACAGTAATGAGAAGGTATCCATCATGTAAGATAGTGGGGTTTTTTTTTGTTTGTTTTGGTTTTTTTTTTGTTTGTTTGTTTTTGTGGATTTTTGTTTTTCTCTTAATGCAATTCTTCATTTTCTCTGACTGGAATATCTTAAATGCATTCAAGCCACTGTGACTTTTTCACTGAGTTTCTAGGGATGTTAATTATTAGGTGCAACTTGCACAGAAAATGGGGACGTTTGCTTGTTACTTGAGTGATGTGGACCATGTTCTGCTTATAGGTGTGCCTGTGCAATATGTGCTTGGAAGTTTAATAGGTTGTGATTTTTATGATTGTACTCATTCAAAACATGTTTTAAAAAACACTCAATTACTGATGAGTAGTTCATTTAAGTAAGTAGACTGCTGTGATAAATAGATGTATTTGTGTGCTTGGGAGCATGTTTATGTAACCACATACAATGTCTAACTTTTAAGCTCTGCGTCGAAGTTCAGTCCTCGTTCTAATATGTTCCTACACAAATCTGCCTTTTTTTTTTTTTTCAGGTGGCATTTGAGAGTAAGCAGGTATTGCTGATGGTCTCAACCTCAGTTTCCATCTGCCTGTCCTGTGATAGCTTGTTGATTTTGTAGAATATGTGGGAAACATAAAGTAGTTTAGCAACAGGGTAAAGCAGAAGTGCAGGCTGTATATTTGCTTGCACTATGTGCAGTTTACTCCGTGACTTGGCAAGTAGTTTTTTGTCCTGAATAGCTGCTCCTCTAAACATCAACAGTGAGATAAAAAAGAACCAGAGATGAGCAGGAGATTAGCCATATCTGATGACTAAACAAATACTTTTAGTTTCACATTTGTCTGTATAGCATTGGGCTATCCTTAAACAGTCATTCCTGAATTTGACACAGACTAAAAAGAAAATGTCTACATGTATAATCTGAGAAGTTTATGGTGCAAATGTTATCTAATGTGAGGTAGATTGAAGTGCACTTCTTCTTTGCTGCCTGTGGTAGTTTCCTGTGGAAGAACTCAGCAATGCTAAATAATAGAAGTACTCTAACAGCCATAGCTTCTGCCTGCTCCTCTGTCCTGTGGGTTAGTTGGTAGAGTTCTCCTGCTGCCATACATACAGCTGCAGAATGCTCCTCCACCTACTGACGTGTTTCTAGACTGAGATCTGACTTCCTGATAGCTTCTGTATGATCAGAGAACTATGCTTCCTTATCTGCTTGCTTTGCTCGTGTAATTTGAGGGAAATTAGTCTTTCTCATCACTTTTGTAGATGTATATACCAAACATAACGCCTACTTTAAATACATGGGGCCAGCATAATTTCATTGGGTTGTGAATGTTGTCTCTGTGGAAGGATCAAAGGCAGGTTCTGTTGATGCTCTGTTCTGTTCTTTCTGGAAAGACAAGAAGATGCTTGGGGTAGACCATCTAAATTGCTTTGGGAGAGGGAATGCTGTGCAGCCCAGGAAGATTCAGCAGCTGTTCCCAAGGAGTTTCAACCTGAGAAGAACCTTGATGAATTATATGCTGAGATCTACGAGAAGATAGATGCTCCTTTAGAATAATATGGAAGAAAATAAGAAAATGGCTTCCATGGAAAAACTATCCAAGTAAGCTGTCATCTGACCATGAAGCAAGGAAAAGTGACTGACCTGATGCTGCAGAATACTGTAGGTTCAGGAAACTGCTAGAGATTTGCTTTGTTAAAAAGTGTTATTGAGCTTCACAACTTATTTAACCCAAGCACTTGTGAATCTATTGAAAGCAAGCCATTCCTTCTGTGGAATATTACTTTAAAAATCCCACAGCATTTAAATTACTGGGACCTCAAATTAATCCACAACTTAATTAGATATCAGAAATTATTTAAAAACTCTTTTTCTTGTATGGACCAATGAATATCATCCTGCCCAATTTTCAGCATGACCCCTATATTTCACTAAAATATAACTGTTTATATATTTAATCTACCTAAAATTAAAAGACAAACTATTGGATTTTAAAAGAAACAAAACCCTTAACAGTATTTTCTTAATTCCAAATTAATCTGAATACACAATTGTGAAACTTGCTTCATCTTCCCTGCCCCCAACAGTTCGTATATGTTGACTGAGGCATTTGTTTGAGATTTTGGAGGCTCTGACAACAGAACATCAATATCAGCTCTTGTTTGGTAGAATGTAATTTTCATGGGTTTTTCAATACTATTATTTGCCTTCCTGCCCTTGTACAATGCTTTCCAGATACAAATTATAATGATAAATAGGGAACTGTGACCAATGACAAATTGCATGCTTAAAAAGTGGGAAAATGTATGATGGAGGTGATATTTTTATTACTGGTTAGTATTTTTACTGTTCTTTAAATGAGCTCATTCAACTCTATAATGGTAGTAATTTATTTCCAATTTTTTTCTGCATCTAACACAACCCTTTGGCTGCAGAAAGGATTAGCATTTTATGAGAAATTTTACCTTTAATTAATGGCAATTAGTTAAGGGTGTGGGAATATTTCCCTTTGTTCCTGTTGAAGTTCAGGTAGTCAGACCTGCTGTTAGAAGATGCTAAGGGTTAAGGATTTCGTTACAGAAGAAGTAAGGTAAGTAATCAGCAAAGCTTTCTTGTTTACATGGATACCACTTGATGAATATGCAGATGAACATGTCACCATCTCAGATACCAGATGGAAATTGTTCGTGACTCTTAGGTATGATCAGCAAGTTTATTTATGATGCGAAAGCAAAATTAAAAGCAGTGGCTGCACCTATCATCATAATTAAACCAGGTTAAATACGTACACTTTTAATCATTGCGGTGTCAAGATTATGACCACTGTTAAGAGGATAGAAAGTATTAGCAACTTCACAGAGCTCTAAGTGGATACATTAATTTGCTAATGGATTGGTTGCTGAACCACTGAATATTGATTTGTCTTGGGATATAGATAGAAGATTCGTAAGTTTGAAGAAGGTAATTAAAAAGGATGTGATGACTTGGAAGCAAGTATCACTATAATGTGGGTCCTTTTCTTACGACACACTTTGTTTTCCTTTTATTTTAATGCTCTTTATATGCTTATATGTTTTCTGTTCATCTCTCTTCCCTATCATTTCCCTATTTTTTTTTTCTTGCTATTTCATTGTCCCAGTTCTATTACTGTCTTCTACACTCTTTCTTTCTTTTCTTCTATCTTCGTGCCTTGTTCACTCTCCCCTGCATAATTCTGCTTCCTTTCCTGTCATCCTTTTTTTATCCTTTTCTCTCATCCAGCTCTTCTGGTTTTCTATTTTAATCTCACCCCCTATTGTTTACTTTCACCATGTCTGTTTCCAAACTCCCTACGCCTTTCTATATAGTGCTCCTTTTCCTTGTTATACTTTCTCCTGGATGTTGCCAGCCAATAAGCCTTTCTTAGGGTAATTTGCTAATTGAGACAGTAAGCAGAAATCAAGTGATCAAACCCTGAAGAGAGGAGCAATATGACACCTTTCTTTTACTTGTGTCTGTTTTCATTTTACTACTCTGAATATTAACTGCAGCAGTGTTTACTGGTGATTGTGATGCCAGTTTCCATTTCTGCAGGCAGAAGTGGTGCTGCAAGCTGTCAAGGTAGGCTGCCTAGCTCACTGTGTCCTGTCCTGTTCTGCCCTTCAGACTTTTACCCCCTCCACTCCTTTGCTCTCAGCTTTTCAAGGAACTGAGTGCAGGCGTAACCAGAAAGCTTCTTGTTTCTCTGATCCTAGTAACTCCACTGTGGGAAGGTATCTGTTGATCTATGACCTGCTGATAGAATCCAGGATAGAAGACTAAAGGTGCTGTAGTCAGAATTGTGGGTGGGTCAGGCACAACTTTAGCTGAAGAAAAGGAACCTAGTAGAAAGAAATACGTCGTTGCAGTGTTTAGCAGGAAGAACATGCAGTTTCTACGAGGAGATGAAATTACAGACAGAATACCAGTGTCCTGCTTTCCTAATTGCTCGCCTAGCTAGAGTTCTCAGATATGAAGATATGCTTCTTATCTGGTTCATACCATCTAATTTGATTATTTTCAAGTATTGGTGAAAATTCATTTAAAATGCACTTCTCTGCATTGCTATCAACATTTGGAACTGATACTTGAGTGCTCTTTTTTTCACTCTGTTGACCTAACCTTTCATTTCAAATAAATGTAATGGATATCTAGTGTAGAGCATCAAAGATGTGGTGATAGACGTTGACAGCAACAAAGAGTCAACATTTGCCTCTTCTTGTTTAAAACAGTATTTGTTTTATGGGTATTTTCAACTACATAATGGTTATTCTTGTCTAGAGTGTTTTCACAATTTGTTTTAGGAAGCAACATCTCTACACAGATTACAGAAAATGTTGATTTCTTTAGTGTGCTTGATTTGTACATCTGAGAATTCTTTGTGTGCAGTCAGTTTGTTTCTCCAGTGCCTCCTCAGTTTTGCCACTTGTTTGTGTAATTCTTGCCAAGAGCACTGAAGGACTATTTCTGAAACTCAGAAAAATCTGATTAAAAAGCATCACAAAACTCTTCTAAAAGTGGGAAGGTGACAATGGCAAAGTGCAGGAGATGTTTGCTTTTTGTTCCATTAACTTTGTCCTGTAATGTGTTGTTTTTTGATTTTTAACAAGCTCTCTGTGCTGAACTTTGTACTTTTTACAATGTCCTTTTTGATGACATGAAGGTAATTAAATTAATTTCTGTGAGATCGTTAAAGATTACCTTGACATTGCTGTAATTCTGATCTTTAAATATTCTGATCACAAGTTTTTTTTAACAGGGTTGATGGGATTTAGGATCTTTCAGGAACTTGTTAAGATATTGGAACATATAACAAATATGAAACTTTCCTCTCTGTAATCATTGATTGTAGACAGAGTCTTCTTCCCAGAGGTATTATGGTGATCCTCTAGTAGAATTTTTAGAATCAAATGTGTTAAGAGCTTCATCCCTTACTCCATTTAAACTCTTCCAATTCAACTGTCATGCAACAGCAATATGGCAGTTGTTTGCTCCTTCCTTGTCACCAGAGTATCCATATTATATAGAAAGATCCCCAGGATATGGAGGACCTGAGATTGTGCCTTCAAATACGTGTTCTCTATGGCAAGTAATTTTTCAATGCAGTGGCACTTTTTTAAGGACACAAAGGAATGACTTTTTGAGTAGATACATCACTGCAAGGGAGAAATATGGATTATTTTTACTACTGCTCTATGAAAGAAGTTATGAACTGTTAAAAAAAAAAAAAGTGCTCTTAGGTATGTATATATTTCTGGCATGTTCAGTAAGGCAAAAATACATATTCTTGAAGATAAGCTTGAAGGTTAAGTGTAATATTCTTTTTTTTTTTTTTTTTTTTCTGTAGGAGCTCTATGGACTCTAGGAACAGAAGAGAGAATAATCTCCACATGTCTCTGTAGGTGTAAATTATGTACGTTTTCAGGTCACTCCTGCTACCACAAAATCTGAAATTTGTAGCTTACTCTATAGAAAGAGTGAAAGAACTTTTTTTTTTTTTTTTTTGTAGTGTGATTTGCTGCTAGTTAATCTAGTAGAAGGGAGACCTGCAGTAATGTACAGAGCAGAAACGTGTGGATTTCTGCTATATCTAATATAATGTGGCATGCATTAAATTTGCACTAAATGGGAAAACTAAAGGTCTTCATAGCTCTTCCTCAGTCTTGCTCTCTTCCAGTTCCTTCAAATAACCTACTCAATGTCCTCATTGGGAAACTCTAAGTACTAAACTTCTTAGGACAACATCACTCCCCTCAGTAGTTTCCCTGTAAGAACAGTTGAAAAACAGGAACCTCGCTTCCAACCTTGAGTGCTTCACCCTGAGAGGTAAAGTCATGCTGGATTGTTTTTTCTAGTGAAATCTCATTTGTAATTCATGTGCTGCAGATGAGTCTTACTCATAGCTGGTAACATCAATCCCTTCAAGTTATATTGAATTGCCCCCTGTGCTGTTTCCCTTCTGCAGATTTCTGACAGTTATTGATGGGAGTAAAACCCAAACACTTCTGCCCAAATGCCCAGCAGGGTATATGTGGAAGCATTGGTCAATGCTTAGCTGTAGCCTCTGCTCAGTATATCTTATTTTGGTTCTCAGCTGGTCTTGCTCAACGGTGGAATAACTTGCATGGCTAAATGGCTCCAGAGAAGCAAAATGAAGCTTGTGTACCTGTGTCTTTTGGCTTTGCTTCTTTGAATAATTACATTAAGTCATCTTTATGAAATGGTGATGTTTCACTGAGATGACTAAAAGAAATGCTTTCTCTTCACATCTTCACTTGATGACCTTGCCCCCAGAATGATCCTGTTTTCAGGCTATACTTAGAGTCTGCGGACACTAATGGTATTTAGGAAAACAGCTATGATTCTTTTGAAAATGTATTGCTTAGCAAATGGTAAGAATGATTAAAAGAAGAAAGACCACCACCACCAAGAAAAAAGTAAGCAAAGCAAAAGGAGTGTTTGTATCCTTCATTTCTTAGTTTTTTTTAAAAGTGAATTTTTTTATGATCAGTGGAAGTTACTCAGTGTCTGCTAATTGGTATTGTGGTAGAAGTAAGAATTCAGACCCAGCTGAAGCTAATGAGAAGGCTCCCACTGAGTTTAGTCAAACCATGAGTTAAAGTATTTCCCCAGAGACAAAAGAGTTGAGGTCCCTGTGAAATGGCTTACTTAATCAAGGTATGGGATGCAGAACGGATACAAAAGAATTTAAATCGCACATCCAGGAGACTTGTATTCATGTTGTTACACGTGGCAATGCAGTTTTTCCAGAGTTGCCTGAGTGTTTAAAAAAATATTTTTTTAATTTCCATTCTGAAACTTTGGTTTATTGGTAAACTTTATTGTAATAATGATATTTAATTGTAATAATGATATTTAATTCCTACCCCCTATATGGCATACTTCATTTTAGTACCATGTACTGTCAGATCCTTGTTAGAAATCTTTTTTCTGAGCAGAATGAAAAACCCAAGGGCAGTGTAACAGGAAGGAAATCCTTCCATCTCTCTGCATGAATGAACAGAAATGTCAGCGTAGATCTGACATTATGCACATGCATAATGTATATGTTTTTCTTCTGATTTTTCTCTTGGTTAAAACTGATTGTGAAGGGAAATTGTTAAAAAAAAAAAAAAGACAACTGGAAATTGCTAATATATGCTGCTGTAAAATGTTTTGAATGTTATTAAATGGATTAGCTATGCCATTAGAGAGAACAGCTGTGTTCTGAAGCAGGAAATAGCTTGATTCTGCTTTTATTTTTGTTTTAAGTCAGTGGAAACTAATGTAAGACTGAAGTCAATGAATCTAATGAGTCTTTCAAAATATCTTCTTGGTATGAACTACTCTGAACATCACCAACTTGTGTGCAAAAACTATTAGAACCATATATTGCTGGGATTTCAGAGTAACTACTTAAACTTTCAGTAGGATTTGGGAGTACAGTTTAGCACTTCATTTCATGTCTTTAGGCTATGTATTACAGAAGGAAAGGATTATCAATTCTACAGATTTGTAGATCTTCACTTAGTAAAGTAGTTTGCACTTAGGGGTACGTGTTATGGTGAAAGTACATGAGGTGATGTGGAGAGTAACTTCATTTTATCATTCATCTATTAATTTTCAGTATGGAATGTTCTATGACCAACTGATTTTTTTATTTATTTTTTGTGCTATCAGCAGTGCAGTCAGCTCTGATTAATGAAAGTGGCTGCATAAGAAGAAAGGTGCTCATTGTAAAACTATAATAGACCTCCTTTGAAGAAGAACTAAGGGACAAATTTACTATTTAACTATGATATGAGTAGTGTATAGGTTGCATTGTCTTTGGATGCCTCACAGGGTCTGTGATCTCTTCATTCTCTCATACTTTTTATGGCTCAATTCTCACTTAGAGCTGTATTCTTTCATGATGTGGAAGTTACAGACAATGCACAGGCATCTGAATGTAGATTAATTGTCAAAGTTTAGTTACTCAGTCTCTGGGATTTCCAAGTAGTTGAGACAGAGGTGAGAGAGCATATGTGAGGGGGAAAAAGGCATCTCCAGGAAGTGATTTAGGTTTTAAGAGGACCGGATGAGGTTTCTGACTTCTGGTGGAGCTAGAAGTTCCTAAGTGAGCTGCAGTTAAATGATTAAATATTGATGAACTCAATCTTTGGTACGCATTTTACCCTCTAGGTTATTCCAGGGAAATCACATCTCCTAGAGTGTCAGTATTAATTTGAGAAGAGTGCGTCTTACATGTTCTGCACTAAACTATGACCCACTGTGAGTTGAAGCCTTTAGAATTTATCTTCAATCAATGTCATGCCAAATCATGTTCTTAGTGGAAACACATACATGAAACCTCATAGGAAATATGGAATTACAACCTCGTATTTCACAGGATGGTGACCTCCTTGTTACAGCAGCGTGTTGAGGATATATCTGCACTCTAACTGCAAAAGCTCACCAGGAATCACATATTTACAGGGGTTGGAAGGGACCTCAAGAGATCATTGACTCCAATCCTCCAGTAAAGCAGGTACCCTACAATAGGTCACACAGATAGGCATCCAGGTGGGCCTTGAATATCTCCGTAGAAGGAGACTCCACAACCTCTCTGGTTAACTTGTTCTGGGGCTCTGCCACCTTTACTATATAGAAGTTCTTCTGCATGCTACTACAGAAGTTCCTGTGTTCACGTTTTAGGCCATTACTCTTTGTCCTATTGCTACACACCAACATGAAGAGCTTGGCCTCATCCATTAACCTCCCACCTCCCTTTAGATAAACATTTATCGGATCTTCTCTATCATCTCTTTTGTAGGCTGAACAGACCCAGGTTCCTCAGCCTTTCCTCACACAGGAGGTGCTCCAGGCCCATAAGCATTTTTGTGACCCTCTGCTGGACTCCTTCTAGGAAATCCCTGTTGTCTTTGAACTGGGGAGCCAAAAACTGGACACAGTAAATGATTTTATGGTCTTTGTTCTACTGTGGTAACTGGTACAGATAGTTCAATGTGGAGGGATTTTATTCCCCAAAGACTGAACTGGAATGAAAGACTTCATGCTAAAACTGTGTGCTAAGAGGCCTGTATTTTCTTAGGGAGAACTAGTTACTTTACTGCCCACTACCATTAAGCTTCTGGGTACTAAATCCTATATTCCATGATGCAGGGTTTCAATGCAGAGCGACCTTAGCCTTATACCCAATATTCTACAAACTTTCTTTTTCAGTAGTAGGATATTCAGTAATAGGATCTTTTTCAGTGATAGGAATTCAGTAATAGGAAATTCAATAATTTGAAAATTACTAACTTGGACCTGACAAAAAAAAAAAAAAAAAAAAAACAAAACAAAACAAAAAAAAAACCACAAACCAACAACTCCTATTATCACAAAAATAAAGCAAACCAAAGGGGAAAATATGCATGGTATAGCACAGTGTGTTTTAGCACCTCTTGTCTTTAGCTGTAAAAGGCACGTTTTGTATTTCAAATTGCTGGTGCTGTAATTAAGATAGATATTTTTATTGAGATTACATATTCTTATTCTTAACAGTGCTAAAATGCTTTAGCACATCACATGACAGTCTTAAATCCTGAATGTACTACCATGTAAAAAACTGTTATGACTGTATTCACAGAAAAGCTCATTTTTCCATGTATAACTTGCCATGTGCTCTCTTCATGGTTACTCCACATCTCCCTTTTGCTTAATAAAAATCAGTGAGAGAAAGATAAGAATTTAAGAATATATATAAGAAATATAAGATTTTAAGAATGATGTGCTTCAAATCTTGTTTTAATTAAAGTAGATTTATTGAAATAAATGCAATTTTCAGGCAAAAGAGTAATTCATTCCTGTTTATAACTTGGTTAGGAACATGCAAGACTTGTACCATTCCTTTAATTTCCAATCCTGATGCTCTACTGTTCCTTTTCTGGTAGTTTTTCATTCTAGTCTTTCAAATTCAACACAGAGATAAATATACAGCAGCTGTGTGTTACTTACAGTCTAAGAAGAAAAATAATGATGATGCTAGCCATTGCATGGATACTTAAATGAATGGCTGTTTAGAGAGAGCCTGATGTCTTTGTTCTGTTATGTTCTACTGTCTCTGCCTGCAATTACAGTTGTGAGATCAGGGTGTGCATTGTCTATGTGGCACGTTAGGGCACTTCTCTTACCTTTGAATATTTTTACCTTGTGAACAAATGAGTTTGTCATGCATATCACTAACTGTCATGAGGAGTAAACCCTCAGTGTGTTGGACATCTCTACCTGCAAAAAGTTAATCTCCACTGAGTGTTTCTGAGTTTGATTTCAGTCTTGCTAGATTTATTTTTTTAATAGGAGGGGAGGCTGTTTCTTACAGTAAATACTGAAGAATAAAAATCTTGCTGAAATGTAAGGTAGCCTGAAATTCTTTAAATTTTGATACAGGTGAAAACATTTTTCTGTGGACAAACTTGTAGAGAAATGACATGGAGATCTTACAGGATTGAAAAGTAAACATCATTTGACATTCAGTAGCAATATCATTGTTTTTCTACAATAAATATTACCAAACAGTACAAAGTATTTTTAGTATACATTTAATTCAGTGAGCATTTCTTGTGGGGGATCACTATACCATCAGGGTTCTTGGGTTCTTCTTTGGGTTTATAGCTATAGACAACCTTCAGTTCTGATTATGTCTGTTCACATCTCATCTGTTGTTTCTCCACTGTGCAGTACTGTATGTTGCCCACGTACACTTACACTGGAGTTAGTATTTGTAGGCACTTTCTTTCAACTAAGGATGCTTCTTTGTAACTTCAGTGTTTCATGTGAATCAAGCCACGTGTGTATTTTTGCACTTGTAGCTAGTCTGCTTGTTGGAACTCAATGAATAAAAATATTAGTGTATGGGAGGGAAGGTGGTATGATGGTACATGTTTCCTGTATTGTGCTATTGCCCTCTGTTTTGCAGTTAATGACCATAAAACAATCAGCAGGTGAATGGCTAACTGGGTATATTTATCTATAGTACTGAGCACAAAGATCTTTTGAGGAGAGCATCCAAATATGCAGTAAAGTAGTAGTAATAGTTGTTTGTCATATTGTCTAGACAGTATATGTTACAAAGCACTGAAAGGTGAGGTACAGACTTGATTCTTGTGAAAAGGATTTAAATTGGAATAGGAGCTGATCCACTTGCAGTGGCACACTTCAGGCACAATTGTACTGTAGTGGAGTAATCCCAGCACATGGTCAAAATCAGGCCAGTCAGATTGCTTTTATATTTCTTGTCAGACTCAATTAAATAGCTGTTTCAAGTATTTACCCTTTATGGTGGTATTGTCTAGGCCTGAAAAGGCTATACTTCTCTTCCATACTGAGACTCTGTTTTGTCTGTATTTGCCTCCTTTCAATATTTGCTCTGTATCCTGGAGAGCACTTGAAACAGAAGATGGATGCGGAGACTGACATGCAGGCATGTTTTTAAGAATGTATTTAATGAGACAGAGGGTGAGCATTATTCTCAGTGCACTCGAGCAAAACAAGTTGCAATATGTTGCTAACACAAAGTGCATGAGCACATGAACACAGTCACGCTTCCCACTCTGCTGTCTCCTTTTTCTGTGGTGTTTGTTGCCCAGAAACTAGAAGGACATGAGCCATTTTATTTCAGGCTCTGCAGCTCCTCAGTGCAGGCACATCATAGATTTTATTTTATTTATTTATTTATTTTTCCTGCTAGGAATAATTGTGATTTCCAGAAAATTTTACGAACAGAAATTTTGAAGCCTGTTTCTTCTCCTTTGTGGTAAATGAATATTTTAACCCTAATTTCAAGGCAGAGATGTATATTTCTTGGAATTATACAAAATGTGCAACTGCTGTGTTGTTTGTGGGCTGCCAGCAGTGCTGCTGGGCACTGACAGCAGTGAGCAGCTGCCTGCATGCAGGGCTGGAGCCCTCTGCTGAGCATGGAGCTCTTGCAAGCAGAATACACGCATTGGTCTTCTTTTTGAATTCACCTTCATTTATTATTATTATTATTATTATTTTGCCATTTCAGGCTTTCCTCCATTTATTTTTTTTTCCATGATGCAAGAGCACATTGTTAGTATTTTTATCCAGCCTCTCATGTGTTGGTAAAATACAGAGGTCTAGTGGAATGACAGTATTGGCTCATCTTATAGCAAGCTCTAGATGCACAGACATTCCTGTATAAATGCTCTTTTAGGAGGCAAGAAAGTGATGGTCTGGGTATTTTTGTTTTAATATGGCAGAAAGATGCCAGTACCAGAACTTGTTGTTGATTACGAGTATACGTGTTAGAATCAACAGCAGAGTTTAAATGATGGCACTCCCAGCCATGCAGACAGGCCTGAGAGCTTGAACCGAGTCTGTTTCTGAAAATAAGTGTTGTGCCATTGCAGTAGGTTTAGAGTGCTTCAGCATCAGCCCATGCCAGAGAGTAGATAGCATTTCAGCAAGGCTCCAGCACTCCTGCCTGCAGCGGGTTCTGCTGCAGCATGGCTTGCTCTCATGTGGCCTCTGCCTTTGCTTGCCTTCTCCAGATGGTGTGGGGTGGCCAAGCAGGAGGCAGCAGTGGTGGAGCTGGGCTGGGCCTGCAGTTTGGGCAGGGCCATGAGGGTGTGAGGGAAGGTGGCTGGGCAGCACTACTGCAAGTGTAGTAGGTCCAGGCTGGAGCTGCAGGGGTGAGTGTGGGTAGTGGCAGCTGGGACATGGAGACAGGGACACAAAGGTCTAGTTGCACTTCTGGCCTGATATCTGAAACAGCCAACTAGAAACTCAGCTATGGGAGATAGAAATATGTTCTCTTTCTCTCTTTGAAGTGTATTGATCTGTGCAATAACGGTATGGCAGTGATTTGCATTGCTTCTTCCTTAGCAACAAGGGTCCCTCTGCCTCAAATGCATGCTTGTATGTTAGTTGGCACTGAAGATCCCTGTCAGGATTTTCCACAGCATTGACACAGTGCGTCTTGAGACACAGCAGTGAACCTGCATCAGGCCTGCTCAGTATGAACCTGAAGGGAAAAAAAAAAAAGTTTTTTTTTTTTTTGTTTTTTTTTTTTAAAGCTTATTTTTTTTGGCCAGAAGTAGAAACATGCCATCAGAGCTCGGTAGAGACCCCCCCCAGCTGGTGAGCACATGGTCTGCTGCCCCAGCCAGCGCAGCACTCCTGAACGGAGCAAGCTTGATGATTATGGGCGATTGTAGCACAGCTGGTGGCAACTCACTTGATGCTTGAACAATGTGATCTTCTTCAGTAGGAGCATTTGATTTCATTGAAGCACGAAAGTTAGTTTGCCTATGTGGGTACCTGATTCTTATGGAAACTTTCTAAAGGCTTCACGCTTTGTATCTGATTCAATTAATATTGATTTAATAAACATATAGAATAACAAATGTTGCTAAGGATAGTAACAGTTTAAAAAATTATTTAATTAACTGAAATTTTCCACTCTCCAGAAGAAAAGAACCAAGGAGATTGAAATAACCTGTGAAATGCTACTTAATACATAGGGGGTTTAAAATATTATGAGAACTCGCATAGATGAATATGGTGATGAGCATTTGAAAAACTAATTGCAGTTGAAGACTTCTCTACTGAGCATGATATGCAATCTTGAATCTTCAGAAATCTTCAGTGCATGGGACACAAAACAGGCTTTACCTTTTTGATGTTTGGTTCATGAGGGTATTTGTATGGCTTAGAAATGGCTTTTTGCTTGCAGTGAGTGTTGAATTGGTATGTAGATAAGGAGACAGCGCATCACAGCTGTAGCAAAGTGGGATGAACTCCCTGGAAAAATGGGATTTGATTTCTAGAGGCATTCATCTAACAGGATGAATCTGTGCAAAGCTTGCAGAATGTAAACAGCAGGGCTTTCATTGATATCAAAGAGCTTAATGAGTAGGAAAGAAAGTGTACTGGAAGGCATAGATGAGATTTTAAAATAAAATATTCTATATTTGCACTTTTTTCCAATAGTCTTTTCTTCTAATGTGTGATTCCAAACTCACAAATAGTATGTGTCGACAGAAGATACTTTTTGCAGTAGAATTTCTACTTGAAATGTATGAGGCATTTGGTGCTTTTCCATTTTGAACTTTATATACATTTGTTGGGGTTTTCTTTGCATGCACAGCAACACCAAGAAAGCTTTGGGGCATAAAGTGATCAGCTGCTCAGAACAGGAAGAAGTTCATCCTTTTATCAAATAGTGTGTTTCTGTAGCTAATGCTTTCTGGAGCGGCAGTGGTTGTTAAAAATAAGTAAATAATAAACCTAGATAATCTCTGACCTTTTTCAGTATTTTGCTCCTAGGGTTCCTAAGTTGTTATGGAAAACTAACATAAGAATAAATGTAGCAACTGTTGATCGATACAAAACTTGCTGCCTTCACACAAAAAGTTCCACAGAAGGTAGTTGACAAAATCTCGAATGTAGCAGGATTTGTTGCACAATGTAACTTTTTTATAAGCATGAAAAATATTAGATGGTGTTCCGTAATACTTATCAGAAAAATGAGAAAGTATTTTTCTCTAGCCACCAAAAATTCCTTAGCACAGAACCTTTTTTATCTGCAGATAGAAAAGTAGCAGCAATTCTATTAAATACAGCACTGACTTAACGCTTGTGTGTGCTGCTACTGAAGTTCTGGATTTGCTTTGCTATAGCAACTGGCATCTATGGTGGTCTTCTACCTAATGTATTGCATTACTCCATGCTGGACACCCTTGTACCTGGTGTACTGTGTGGTGATAGCTAGGCAGCTTTGGATGGGATTTCAGAGGACAGTTTGAAGGGCAGTAGCTTAAAAGTTGGTTGCTGAATTATTTTTTTTCTATCTAAAATGATGACCAAAAGTAGGCCTAACAGGCATATTCTTTCTTGGATGTATGACACTAGTGCACTTCCCAGATTGACAGAATGTAAAGTAAAGATTTTATTTCTGTCCCAGAAAAATGTTACTACTTTCCTAGCACTTGTTATTAACGTTTTCATTAGGAAGACAGTAAAAGTATCCTAGGCATAATACTACAGTTTTTACCTGCACGGTCCTTCTATATATTTTTAAAACTTCTTTTATTTCTATGATCATCAGGGAGTCTGAAGCCATCTCAGGAGGTTAGTGGGCCACGTGGTTAGTTTTTTTCCCAAAACCTATGACATCAGCTCATTCTGTCACATTTTTTGCTTCTGGTGAGAATTGTAGTGAGATAGACAGGGAAACTGAGAACCTGCACAAACGTATGCTGCCCTATATTTTTCCTGGAGCTGTCAGTTTGAAGTGGTGAAGCTGGCATGGGATGTGCACACCTGTGGTCGTTCTTGCATAGCTTTCAGCTTGACTGGAAAAGAGCTCTAGCTACTTCAGTGAAAATCTGTAGCTTTATGGTAGAAATCTCCATTGTGTCTTGTGTTCCCACTCAGGCTTACAGTAGACTTTCAAAATTTTGAGCGATGTTTTTAACAGTTTGCAGATAAAAAGGGAGAGCCAGAACAGAACTGGCTTTAGGAGAGATAGCAGGAGACTTTGTAGTAGAGCAGAACAGTCAGATATATGTACTTCATTCCATGTTGACAGATACAAGTTCAAGCTCTGGAAGTACCGGGAGTGCAATTGTATAAAAAATCATACATAAAAGTCTAGAAGGATGTGAACTGTCCTCTGGGAAATGACAGAAGCAGATCAGCATCTAGAACATGAAAGTCCTGCAGAAGTCAATTCTTCCTTCTGTTATCTTAAAGACACTTTAAAATTCACTGTTTGTGTAAATAAAAAAGTAGATGTTCAGAGCACTTCCACTAACACCTTGCTAGCTACTGAGTCTGGATGGCACCAGTGTTAGCTGCTTCGAAGGCCATTAAAAAAATATAAATTATATCAAGAAATTATGTCGCCAAATATTTTAAATTATGCACAAAAAATATACAAAGTGATATTACCAAAGATACAAACCTGTTTAAAAAATAGCAGAAGATGTATTTTTCTGTACTTCATGCCAAGATTCCAATTTATGTTTTTCTTAAGAGAAGGAAAGAGATCTCTAGTTTTCTCTCTTTCTGGAGGAACCAGGAACAGCAAAGATAAATCCTGAGTAAGAAACATTAAGTTATCTTCCAGAATCTTTCAAATACCACCACTGAAATTATCTTTACAATCTCAGTGTCAGATAGTCACTGCCTGTTCTATTATTACTACTCCTACCTATCTTGAAAAACGTCTGTTCACGATACATTCTCTATAAAAATATGCAGCCTCTTGTACTGCTTTTATTGCAGTAGTATCTAGGCCTTGGAAACAAGCACTGTATTAATGTTTGTTAAAAGAAAAAAACTTAAAAATGGTGACTATATGAGACAAGAGTATGCATTTGTATTTTTACTGTGTTTACTATTCATGCTTTTCAGGAAAGTTAGCTAAAATCCTAGCTGAAATATAAATCATAGCTGTAGCTGAACTATTAAGCTGGATCATGGCTATATCTGTAGTTAAAAAAAAAACCTTTTCAAAGGTCATTTTTCAATAGAATGTGTGCTAAATTATGAACTGTGTGTTTAATTGTGTGAAAGTCAGTTTGGTTTGCGTTTCCCTTCTCCCACGCATTTGTTCTTCCAGGGCATGCTAAAGCTGTCAGTGGTTCATTCAGATGAATATAGGTCATTGCACATTTTCAAGTACTCTTGTCCCAGTGGTCTCTGTTAGCTAGTCTAAATTCTCTTAAAAACATTTCCAGCTAAATATATTTTTCTTGTAAGTGTGGACACTCTTATCTGAGGCAACACGTTTGCTTTCTTTCCCCTAGTTCATTGTTACTGATTTTTTGAGTTACAGGATCCTTACAGCAGTGACTCTCATTTGCTGTCAGTCTGGACAGTAGCTAATATATTTGGAGTACTACTGAAACTTTTATTACAGTTACTAATTATGCTATTTCTTTACAAACTGTAACAGAGATGCATGGCACTGCAACATTCATTATCACAAAGAAACTCACATAGTTATAGCGAGGTGCTTTCTAACAGCACTTAACAGGTCTCAGCCAGTTGAAGTGTTTTTCACCTAAATGCATGAAAATCTACTGATTGCAGAAGAAAACCATTCAATTGTTCTGAAAGAAAAAAAGAGGTGTTTTAATAACATAAGATGTTCTAGTATGAATGCTTTAACTTTCTTTGATCTGTCTTAGGTTATTTGACAGTTGTGGTAGGCGAAAAAAATTTATTTTTGTTATAGGAGAGCCTTTAATTTCACTTGTACTGAATAAGCTTTCTGTAGAAAAAGATTGTGTAATGTGGTAAATATGCAGCAATCTTCTTGCAAAGAAAAAGTTAAACAGTGGTGAAGAAATAAACTATTAATTAGTAATTGATAGAAAGAGGTTTTTTCCCATGTTGTATTTCATGGAGGAGGAGGAAAAAAAAAAAAAGACCACCAGTCTAAATAGTAGGTTAGCATTACTCTGCCAGATCACTCAAACTTTATTTTCAACCACTTTTATGAATTATACATATACTCTAGGGTTGTCCCTTTAAACTGCTCTGTCAGTTCATACAGTGTCCCAGAAAAGGGAACTGTACAGAAATGTATTGTCCTAGAAGTAGCCATGAATGGCACTGTAAGGTCTGGGCAGCTTTCTGACTCTCAAAACCTTTTTTTTTTTTCTGTGAGTATATGAAGCAGATGGTCTTTTTTACTACTATCAGGAAAGTCCTCTGGTTCTTCATCTGCAGAAGAATTATGGAGTGAAAGCTCACTGAACACTGCATTCTCCTATCTATGCTCCAAAGGACAGTCAAGCAATCAGTAACAGGGCTGTAAATGTTCTTATTTTTATTCTTGTTCTGTTCAATGTCAGCCTCCAAACACAGACACAGAGTTGATACACAAGGCCATCTAGTCTGTCTCTGGTTTCTGACTGTGACCATTACAAGATGCTTAATGGAAAAGTGGGAGAAATAGAGAGTATACTTCAATGATTCAGGTACCCTGAATTTAGTGATTAAGAATCTGAAAATTCAGTTGGATCATCACATTGAAAAGCTAATCATGTCCTCAGTTCAAGAGTCTAAATATCTCCAGGGGCCTTTTCGTAGCTTTACCTTCCGCAAGAAGCTAAAACTCTCTCAAAAGACTTTATGAAACAATACATCCATTTTCCACCAGTGATTCATTTCTTAGCCCTATGATAGCAAGAAAAGAAAAGGCCAGACTGTACCTCTCAAGCTGAAAACTGCACTGGAAGTAAGCCTTCATTGAGGAGCAGGCAGCCTTATATTTTCTTGAGGCAAGAACACTTAAATGGACGTTTTTAGCAACTGAATTCAGAACAAAGATCACACACTCTTGACGCTACTCAGTAGGACTTCTTTCACACACTGATTTTGATCCAGATTGATTGTTTCACTGGCAGTAGCTCTTCTAATTTCTCTATAGTCTGTCACATCTTTCTATGAGATTATATCTTACTATATTTAGGTTTATATTTCTTTCCTGGCCGGCAGATTCTTTTTAGATGCTAGTATCCTAGTCACATCTGCTGTTTCAAGATACTTTTCTGGTAGAGGTTCTTTTTCTTCACACACTCAAATCTCATGTATTGCTCACTATCTGTTTTTTTTACATGATCATGGTTTTTTCCTTGAAAGTCAGATTTCTTTAGCCATGTCATTCACTTGCGAGATGTTGTCTTTAATATTATCTTTTTTCTCCTTACTGTCACCTCTTTTTAAAAGTCCTCTCATCAGAAAAAGTGCCTATTAATATGGCCAAACAGCATAAAACCTTCTTTCGAAGATCTGAGGCATCTAGCAGTTCAATTTAATCTTTTATTTTATAAATGTTCTTTCTCTTGGGGCTGGAAGAATTCCATTAAAGAACAGATAAAGTAGTCTTTCACAGCTGACAGAGGCATCTGGGATCCTTTTCTTGGTGTAATTCTTCAGTGGAATTTTTCAACATAAAGTAGGATTAGTAGATTCTCCTCACGTGATTTCTTTTTGTAGTCTGAAATGTCTATTCTTGCTTCTGTCACACTACATATCTTTCCTCCAGATCACCTGATTACTTACCTATTGACCCCTCTTATTAAGAATTTCTAATCAGCTGCATCTGTTTTTCATTCTGTAAATGTGCATCTTCACTTTTCCCTTAGCTGTTATTTCTTCAAACACGATTCTTGTCCTAATCTACTGCATCATGTGGTTGGTCTTATGATCCAGTTGTGCTTATTTGCATTGTCTCTTACTCTCTTCTTATAGAGCTAACTGCTCTTCTTTTCCACTCAGTATCTTCCAGTTTCTTTCCTTTCTTTCTTCACAGTGCTCTTTTGACTGGCTGTCGTTTTCTACTGCCTTGTTTTCATGGCATGAGTGACCACTTTCCTTTTGAGACTTTGTGTTTTAGATCCTCATTTTCTTCAGAGATCTACAGTTCTTGAATTTTTCACGCTATATTTTATCTTATTCTCTGTCATGTCCTTAAATCCCCTTTATAAACTTGATTCCATGTACCCATGGCAACAGTCACTTCAGATTCTGTAACCAAAGCAAGTGCTGAATTAATTCCTCAGTGCTTTTCTTGTTTATCAAGTCACATACAAATGGGGAAACTAAATTTTCATATCTGATGACTCTCCTCTAAAACGGAGCCCTTTTTCTAAGACCCGTGTTACGACCTTTTAAGGAAAACTTAGTGGGTATATTCCCTTTTTTATTATTATTTTTATTTCTCTGTTATTGTCAGACAATCTGTTAGATTTTTACAATTTCTTTCACAAATAGGGGTTATTTATCAATGTTTTTCTAGGAGAAGATCTGAGTTGCTTCTTGATGTGTTTTGGAATATCCCCAATTTGATATTCCTTCAGAATGTGATATTTGGCCTATTTCCTGACTCTTTGTTGTAAAAGACTTTCCTTTTATACCCTGAAATGGTCATAAATTCTATTTTGACCAGCATTAATTAGAGTTCAGAAATGCATTCACAGATCTACCCTCTATTCGTATGTTTCCAAGAGTAAAATAAGGTATAAATATGCTGAGTTGAATTGCATTTGGCATTTACAAAATGACGTGGGTTTGTATGGTTAAATTTTTTTGGTCAGCATTACTATTTTTTCCCACTTCTGTTTCCATGTAAAATAGACAGATATACCACCACATTGTCAGAGGATGGGCTCTCTGGAAAGTAGATGTTGAATATTTGTTTAGGATGCACTGAGCTTTGGGGTTATTCTTCCCAGAACGTTTAGAGAAGAAAGCCAGGAATAGGCAACGTGTATCTGGGATGGTGAGGGAGAAAAAGTAAATTGAATTTGTTACCAGCCATCTGTTACTCCCACAGAAACTGCTGCCTTGTGCCTGAGTGGTTAAAAACATGAAACAATGCAGCAGGTTTGCTCTGAAGGGGTGGCTTTGCATACCCTTGTCAAATACTCTTAAGAAGGTATGAGCATTCTTCAGTCAATAAGAACAGCTTGCTCCAGTGAGTGTAGGAAGGCAGTGATGAGTGTTGGTAGTAAGAGCTACTGAGCAGCTCATGGCAATATATGATTGAATGCTGTGTAAATTCAGAGTACCAGCCAGCACATCCTGGTAACTACATAGGTGTTACACACCTAGCATAGACAGTATCAACTGTGGAAGTAGGAGTGGAAAGCAGAAATGACTACAGGTAGAAGGTTGCTTAATAGTTAAGCAGGGGTGTAAGTGTGTATGGGATTGATTAATCTCATGAGAAAGCTGCTAGTGTGTTTTCTCACATTAGTAATATTAGAAAGAATTTGCTTTTCTGATTGTGCAGATTGTGGAGAGGACTAGTTCTCTTAGCGGAGTACTCTCCTACAAATAAGCTGTATCTTGACCATCTGTTGCCAGATGGAAGTGTTCTACTTCTGAATCACTGGCTGCAATGACATACTTATAAAATTAATCTTTCATGGGTAGATCCACAGCACAAAACTGCGATGACCTTCTTATACACGTGCTGTAGTTATGTTTTCTGTTCTAAAGGTCTAAAGTTACAGTATGGCCGTATTCTCCTGTGAGCATTTTGTTATTTAGAAGGCATTGTATCTTGTGACTTGCACCTGTCCCTACTGAGGTATCCCAGTTGCCCAAATACATTATATTACTGAAAAACACAAACTCACCATACAGTTTCTATTTCATCTTTGTATGTGAAATCTGTGAATTTATTTGAGGGGTCTGTGAAAGTCTGCAGTGAAGGCCTGTGGAGGCAGTGCTCAGGCAGGCCCAGAACAACTTGCTAGTTGGCTCATACACCTCCACCTACTGGTCTGCAATTACATTTTCCCTGTGAAAAAAGTTCATGTTTTTTTCCTTTCATTCCTTAAGATTTTTACTGTGAGTTTGTATGTATATATGTGTTTATTTAATGAATGGTGATTCAGAGGAAGAAAAAAAAGAGAAAAGCTATTAATAAGCTAAGAGGGATCTTTATAATTGTGCAGTAAAATTTTAAGTTCTCCAGAATTGCTCTGTTTTAATGAAGTATAAAAATGATTTCCATGGTTATGATCTATGAAGTTTGTCTCTTTACACATGGTGTTATACATAAATTAGGTCTTATTCAGGGGTTGAGAATTGTCAGTGAATTTTATCTATTCAGAAATAATGCCAAGTCTAAAATGCTGCATGAGGAGAACTGACTTATTTGGCTGGAAGGAAACAGAAAAACTAAATGGAATGTAAAGGAATAGTTTATAGAGACTTATAGGTGCTAAGTTCTATCATACTGATCTAAATGAGAAAAAGATGATAATCGGATTGCTGCAGTGACATAGAGACTCTCATTGGTGATATAGTGCATCTCTTTAATTTAGGAAAAACTGCATCTTCTCCCATCTGCAATAGCATCACATCCTCTTGTCAGTACAGAATTTGCGTACATATTCACAGGAGGAAAGTACTCAACACATTGTAAGATACAGTTTAACGAATAGCAGCAGTTAAACACTGGGAAGAAAACCAGTATTGTTAGGCTCAGGTTCCCAAAAGTTACTTTTGCTTCTCCTTTGTGTGTACTTTTGGTGATCATCAGAGTAGGTGATATTTTCCTTGCAAAAATCACATATAGGGAGGTACGTGAAGTAACTTCTGTTTGGTACAAGGTGGAGGTGAACCTTGTAATAGAAAAATGGTCTAAAGTCTCATACCTACTTTATTTTTTTAGTTATTTCTTCAGGACTTTTGGGACACAAGACTCGTTTGTGCTGTGTTTAAGGCAGATACAATGTTGCTTCCCTCTATCATGGCCTCTGTCATTCATCCCTCCTACATTGGTTGTAGTTGATTTAGTCTTGCCTCTTAATCTGCTCCTGAATGCCCAGCAAGACTATTTTAAAAGTTCTATGTATCTGAATATTTTGATTCTAAAAGAGAAAAAGGTGAAGACAACAAGCTATTCTAGGGTCTATATGGGGAATTATTCCAGATGGTTACGTTACAACTATTTCTGTCGTGTCTCCCTGCAGATTCCTGCAGTCAGCTGCCTAACCGTGGGAAGGTGTTTTTGTATACGCTTTCTGAATGGGAAGTACTTTCTGCTCTTATGGTGGGCAGTCATTGCTACACTCATGTCAGCTGGAACTTCATGTCAGCACAGGATTTTGCTCCTTCGTTCAGTAGAGGAGTCTTTTTTATTTATTTATTTATTTATTTTTTTTAATGCAAAACTACAGGATTAAGATTTGCCTTGATTTCACAAATGAGTCAATTTGTGAAACTCTTTCATTGGTTAATTCCATATTAATTTGCCTGTTTGCAAAGTAAGTACATTCTTCCTTCATCTTGTTAACATAAAAATGACCTTGTTATTTCTGATAATGCAGCTTGTTGGGCAAACTTAAATCCTATCACTAAAACATAATCCAGCGAATCCTCTTCTTCCTGATAACACTTCTTACTATTTAAAGTCCTGTGGGAGATTTTGATTTGCTGTTTGACAGACTTATAGGTCCTCCTAATATTAATCTTCAAACAGCATATAATCTAAAAAGCAGAAGGATATAGTTTCTCTCAGTTTTAGCTTTCATCTCTTGAAGTAATAAGATTTCCTCCCAGTACCATTTCAACTGTTTGTTTCACAGTTGTTTGATTTTTTTTTTAACTCATTCTTATATATTTCAAGATAAGGGTGCATCATTTAGATCTCAGTATTGTTACATGTGCACACTCATCAGAAGTCCAGCAGTGAATGAAGAAATTGGATTCATTTGTACAACATATTAGAAATCACTGGGGCAAATATGATGGTGATTGTGCCCCCAACACTCATAATGTTCTGTTCTGCACTTTATTTACTCTCCACCTAGATTTTGCTGTCTCTTGGTAATCTTTGAGGGCCTGACAGATGACACAGTGGTTATAGATTGTTTTGGTTATAGATTAATACTTTTGTGAGATGGAAAGGTATTTGGAGGAAGTGGCAGAGGAATTGCTCAAGCTTCAGAGGGAAAGATGTCATGAAGTTCATGACTGAAGATTCACCAGTTAGTAGCACTTACTAATTTTCAAGTAGCAAAACAGTTACATGCATTTGCTTGCTCTCACCACAGTGATTTGCAATTGTTCTTTTTGCTCTCAGATGATAGCAGCCTACTTTCACGTAGTTTAGATTTCGTTCACTTCACACTTCGCTTTTGGATGTGCATTGAAATGTTGATTTTGATTTTTTTTGTTCTGTGTCTTAGTTACCGGAAACAGCAGATATTTCTCCAGCATCTTGACTGTCAGTATGAGCTGTGTTCTACATATTTTTGCTACAATAATCTTAGGAGATCAATAAAATTTTTCTACTGGAGAGAATTGGCTCTTTGCTTACTCTGGCAGATCTGGAGCCTGAAAGAAAGATCATTTGTATTTTTTTGAAATTGTTTTTTAAGAGAAAGATGGTTTGTAAAAATTTGTTGGCTGAGTCACATTCCTTAGCATTTACTATTGAAAAAGAGAGAGACTATGTTACAGGGAAACCCAGGAGACCTGTAGGTCTCCCTGAGATTTGCAGAAGACAGTTTCTGCTTTTCCCAGAGCTATGTATATATTTTTTTCAATATGCAACATTTACTGTGTGGATGAGCAGGCAGATAGCATTGATTTTATGGAAGCTTTGCCATGGAGGAACTTGCTTTGGGACTTGACAAATTCATTCAAGTTTTTTGTTTGTTTGTTTGTTTGTTTTTTATTTTACTGCAAGAAGTAGTTTGTCATTTAATTGCAGTATTAATGATGAATTTCTGAAGTACTTAGGCTGGTGGGAATTAACATAGAGCAAAGCAAAACCACAGTTGAATCGATTCATGTGGAACAAAGTGAGAAATATTGCGGTTGCATAGATGCCAAGATATTACAGTTAAGCACCTTATTTTCAAATTGCCGTCATAAAGCTAATAGGATTTCTTCATTTGTCCTTCCTATTGTTCATTAATGTTTACTAATAATGGTTTCTGGGAATAAGGTGAAACCTGATTAGACTATAGCATTATTTTCAATCTAGTAACATTCTGATTGTTGTTGTTGTGCACGATTCAGTGTCTCAAAACAATAGGAAATTTTGGTTAATTGTCCAAATGCACCAAATGTGTTCTTAAATGAATGCTACGTATGTGCATAAAGGTCTGCAAATTGCATCATTAGGTTGCAATCTCCTTTAGCACACTCATACCACTATCTTGCTGCATGTCAGAATCCAGTGGTTTTTCCTACCATTAAAACATTCTTAAAAGTGTGCACAAATTCCCTTTAATAAAAAAAAAAGTAGAAGACATAAGATTTATACTGACAAGTACCATTTATAAAACTGAAAATAGATAAGTAACAGACCAAACACAGCATAGAAGCCATGTTTGTGTAGCATTTTTGTTTCATTATTGACTCCAGATACAATAAGACCCTGTCTCTTTCATTTTAAACACCTCTGCAGCCAGAGCTCTAGGCAGTTATGCAGAGCATATCGCCTTCCTTCAGATGGAACAATTCTCTGAGGGTGAAAATATCCTGTTTTCATGCTATCATTCAGGAGGTTACTGCCGTATATTTCCCAGGTATTTGATCATGATATCTTCTGGTGCTGTCTTACTGAAACTACCAGCTGGAAGATTAGGAAAGTAGGTGAAACCTTTGTGGGGGGTGGGGGAACAGACCTGAAAATGAAACCAAAACAAAAACTCCCAGTAAGAGGAGGAAGAGTTACAGGAAGGAAGGAATACACAACTATGATACTGGGCACTGAAAAGGACTCCCTAGGGCAGTGGTCACAGTACTAAGCTGCTAGAATTCAAGAAGCATTTGGCACTGGTCCCTGACATAGGCTTCAAATAATGGGTGGTCCTGTGTGGAACCAGGGATTGGATTTGGTGTTTTTTTTTTTTTTTTTTTTTTTTTTTTTTTTGTGGGTCTCTTCCAACTTTTGGCACATGTATAACAAGCTGTGCAAGGTGGGCAATACCAGGTTCCCAAATTTTCTTCAGGCTGACTTTCACCAGAAGAAGGATATGGGAGAAAACATTTGTACAAGTGGCAGTAAATGGATAAAACAAGTAATAAAGATTTGAGTAAATCTGGGGACTTCTTTTCAGAGTGGAAGATGCTTGAGTTCATTTTATGTGGAAAACTTAGTGGTGGCTCATAAGCAGCCTTCGTTCCAGGTTGCAGAGATGCTGTCCCTCAGGCACACTCTACTGGCCTGAGCTCCTCCTGAGAGCGTGTGCCCACAGTATTTTTTCCAAAAAAGGGAGAGAGAGCACAGATATGAGTATGACTCCCTTGTTTAGCAGCAAGGCAGACTGGTTATGGCGTGTGGCAAAGGCAGGCTTGTCTGGGGAACTGATCCTGTAGACTGTGGTTAGGCATCTTCCCCAGAACAGCAGCTGGAGGCAGGCATGCTAATGCATACAGTGGGTTACTGCCAGAGTAATTGTTTCATAGGCTGCCTAGTAACTAGTTACAAGAAGAGATTTCCTATTACTAAAACAGAAGGAGCTCTTTTCTGAGATCTATTTATAGGGATGCTTGTAGCATTTCTGCCATGCTTTCACAGGTGGCTTATTGATGTCTCATTTGGGTTTACTCATCTTCCTCCAGATCCATAGCAACAAACTGTGGAAAGGCAATTTCACATATGGTATGTGTGTGTTTCAGCAAGTGTCTGCCTCCATGTTACAGAAAAGGAAGCTTTGGGATACACCACAGGGTCTACAGTTCATCCTCATTTTGGTGCGCTGAGAGTTTTAGGCATTGGCTATCACAGAGCTGCAGTACTTAAGTGACATGAGCGAAAATGTGTCTCTCTTGTGGTAGTGTGCTGGAGAAGAGGAATCTTTGTTTATTCTTATTCCTGAGGTAACAGCTGAAGAGCAGCTACCTATTGGTCCTTAATGCCCAGAGCTTGTTCTAGTCTCTTCAGTGTGCTCTCAACTTCTCAATAAGTAATAAATAACTGCTATGTTGACATCTCTTTGAGCTGAGCCTGTAGCCCAATCTACATAGCTGTGCATGCACATCCCTGTATACAGTATTAATGCTTATATAATATAAGCATTAAGTGTTATGAGCGTCAGTAAGTCCCTGGGACTCACCAAGTGAAAATTTAAATCCAGTGGAATATGACCATAGAGTTTGCCCTGGGATACATACAAATAAATTGATTAATAGCAGAGCCATCATCTTCTATTTGCTTGATAAATAAGTTCAGCCTTTAACAGTCTGAGCGATTTCAAGATGTGCCATACTGCTTGTTAATGGAGCATTTTCTTTTTTGTTGCTATGAGTAAACACAAGTTGAATACAGAAAATTACTGCTGTGTTTGATAGCACCAAAGACTGTGCTAAAAATGTTTGGATTGACAGGTCCCAGCTGATGAGTTAACAGCTCCCAAGGAGACCCCAGTTGGTGCAAGCACAACTCTCACTGAGCAGAACAGTATCTCTGTCTCCACATTTTACTGATGCATGGGATGGAAGCCCTGTGTCATGCTCCCTAGCCATATCTGTGAGAGGAGGGGGCATCCTACTTGCTCAGCACACTGCTAAGGCTGGACTGGACACACACAACAGTGTGTATTTTCCCAGTGTTGCTTGGAAGCATCAGCCTGTATGGCTGAGACCTGTATGAAATACACATATACGGGCAGAGCACAAGATGAGGGAAGTCCAGAGGCAGAAGTTAAAGAGGAGTTGGTTGCGGCTGACTGATACACCAGAAGGGAAATCAAAGAGGGATTTGGGAGAGGCACAGAAGAGAGAAATGGAGAAGCAGGGAGATGGATGTGATATGTGAGGGGAGAAGAATGAGGAAAAAGTTTAAGAGAAAGGAAACTGGAGGAGAAACACAGGGAGACAGGAAGGAGAGATCATAGAAAAGAGTGATTAGATAGGAATGAACAGTAATGGGTAACAGCTGAGAAAAACAAGAGAAAGCTAAATGATTCTTTTTGTATCCTTGGGAAGACAGGAGAGAGAATTTATTTTTATTTAATATTTAAAGCACCAATTTTAATCAAAGCAATTATTTTATTCATTTATTTTAAGAAAGAGAGATCTCAAAGGGCTGCCTAGCACATAAAAGCATGTTTTTAGTTCTCAAAGATGCTAACTCCTCCTGAGATTTTTAGTTAACTTACTATTGGACTCATGGGCTGGCTCCTAGGAGCATCGTATTTACAATGTGTGGCTTCTGCTCATCTTTTTCTGCAGCAGAGATTAGCTCTGCAGGATTTTCTTCTAAGCAGTCATAGCTTTTTTTTTTTTTTTTTTTTTTCCTTTCTTTGACTGCAGGTTAGGTTTGTTTTTGTTCTTGTTTCGTTTTTAAGGAACTATGACATTGTTTGTATTTGTGATATTAAGAATAAATAGTCTGTGGATCCTCTAGAACCAGAAATCTACTGTGTTGTGATTGTGAGACATGACTTCACAGCTTGGTAATTCACTGTAGTTCTGTGTTCTCGTGCTTCTGTAGAAGCTTGGTAAACTGAAAACTTTTAAGCCTTCATTCAGTTAATGCACCTCAACAAAGCCCTGTAACATAAACTTTAAGAGCATGCTTCAATTTCTTTGAAGTCAGTGAAACCTAGAAAAACTCTGCTGAAAAGAGATAAAATATCTGTTTGGAAATAGAAGAGGTTGAATTAAGTAGGGATGTGAATAAAAAATTTTATGTGCAAATCATTGCATAGGTACTCTTATTTAGGAGAAAAATGGCTGGAATCAGTTTAGTATAATAGTAAAATCTAAGTTAACTTGAAACTCCCTCATACCAGAAAAAAAAGAACGATACGTGCAGTCCTTTACTCTGCTGTATTTCTCACCATTTCTTATTTTGATATGCTTATGTTCTATTCAGGCCTATTATAGTCTGTTGTGGGCACGCTATTCTCAGCAGTGCTGGCTTCTTACAGGTGGATGTAATATAGTTTTGTTCTCTTCACAGATGAACATGATTACAAACAGCAGGCATGCATCTCAGAGAAACCACACGGCATTGCCATGCTTCACTCTACTGGAGGTAAAACAAACTGTAGATAAATTGCTAAGTATTTAGGGTGTATTTTTGAAGGAAATGCTATTAGTAGCAATTGATTTATATTTATCAATGTATTTATGTTTATTTCAATATGGACTGTTATCTGTTAGTTGTCAATCTCTTTTTTTGCAGTTGTGAATAAAATTGTAGTCCCTGTAACTGTTTCTCAGTGCTTTCATGAGAGGCCATGTGAAAAGGGGTCTTTAACTCTACAATTTAATTTTACGTGGATTTAACTTTCTGAAGTTCCAGAATCCAACAGAGTGAAGTACCTCTGAGCTGGACTCTTATGGATATTGGTGGAAAGGGCTTGTTAATAATACTCAGTATGGAAGATGTTTCATTTATCAATCTTAAAGATGAGGAGCGGTAGAACAGAATGTTATAGTGGTTGTTCAAAGTCTTTCAGTCTGTAAGGAATGAGAGACTATAGCAGAAATGCTAAGTCACAACTTGAAGCAGTGATTGAGCACCTGGTGGGAAGGCAGGGCCAATCCAGGGGAGCTCAGGTGCATGTAATGCCCCTGAGTAACTAGAAGGGCTGAAGCCAGGATTCGCCCCTTTCCAGACCTCATTTAAGGACTGGCAATGGAGGTAAGGGCATCTTGCTGGACATCCTTGTGTATGTGAAGCCTTCTGAAGGTGAACAGCTTCTTTGTTTCTGTGCCTATGGCTATTGTGTTTGAGGAAGTCCTCTCTTGTTGCTGCCTAGGGCTTTGCTACTCTGCTGTCATTACTGTGCTTCCCATTGCATTGCAGTGTTACAGAGACGTTTGGGAATAATGCATATTGAGTATTGAGCTCCATTTGAAACACTTTCCTTTAATCTTGATCTTATTTTTGAGACTATTCTCAATTTAATTAATTAAAGCAGACACAGCTCCAATTACACCTGCCCTGCAGTGGAGCTGGAGCTGCAGCATGGCGTAGGTCTGTTGGGCACTCTTTGAGCCGCTTTAGGATGGATCACTCAGCCCCACCAAGAATTCAATAGAACTTGCCACGTGTGCGGTTTTTCAGAGTGGCTTCCATGACTGAATGACAACTGCTAACCAAACTGTGCTAAAACTAGCTTAGTTGGGTTAGATCCCGCAAAGATATGGATAAGGATGCTGCACAGCCATATCTGAGTGTGGCCGGGAGCACACTGCTTGCAAACATCTATGTGATGATGGCTGATATAGCCCTTCAGCCCCAGTGGAAAATCTTATGCAAGCATTTAGATGTGAGTTTCTTATTATACTGTAGTCACACAAGTTCTGTGATATGAGGTAAGGAGAAGGGTAGCAAGACATCTACAACTAGTTCTGGGAAGCCAGCACTGGTTACTGTGGGATGCCCTGATAATACACTTAGAGACATCTGGTAATCAGAGAAAGGATGATATCAATAACAATATAGCAACATGCTGTGGAAAAGTGAGAGGCGTAGAAATTGTGACTTAAGTTAAACTCATGAAATGTTGGATTATTTCTTTTTATCTGCACATTTTGGAAGTAGAAGTTGCTTCCATGTGAATAGGAAATTGCTTCATTGCATGGTATTATTTCTGTCACATCACTTCAGCTAATATTGTAGCTTGGCAATTTATGTTCACTCTTTTCAAGTAATGTTTGTGATCCACTGTGACACAAATCACTGTGGATCCACTGGCTTTTTTTGCCTGTGCTATGTCACACTGAGACAGCATCAGAGTGGATGATTTCTATATGAAATTTAACTGCATTAAAAGATCCAAAAACCTGATGTTGTCATGGTACTATTACATAAGTTTATGTCATAGAAGTCACTGGGAAGACAGTAAAGAACATCCAAATCTATAAATGGGTATCAAGGTGACATGATTTCCATTCTTGAATGTTGGAGGGAGCATTCAACCTTATTTATGTTCTGCTTCATCAGTTGTAAAGTCTAAAGAACTGTTCTATGCCCACTTCTGGTAAGATACACAGATAGAAGAGAAGAACAGGTATGCAGTAGCAGTACTTTATAATCATTTATTAGCATGGCTACCCAGGGTAGAAAAGGTGCTCCAGATATGTATCAGCTACAGTTTTTTCTTAAAGCATCTGGATAAGCTAAGTATGTAGTATCATCTGAGCACCTAAGTCAAGGCATTTGGGTGATGAGAAGGAAGGTCTGTGAGATGTCTTAGCTTTTCTTTTAAAGTCTCATGGTATGTTCTTTACTTCCATAGCAGAAGTTAGCCAAACCGCATGCATCAAAAACATAGTAAGAAAGCAATTGTAATTTGCTTATGTGGTAGCTGGAGAGCAAAACAAGTTGTTGAATGAGGATTCAAGTATCCACAACCATGCAACCAAATCCTCTCTGCTGATACAAGGGAACAGCAACCACCAGGTGCCAGTGGTAGTGACTGTCCTTTGGTGGTGATTGTCTTCTTGTGGAGACCTGATGTCTGTAATGTTTTTCTAAGAATGCAGGGGCGCATTAACAGCTAAGCTCTGTGTAACTTCCCAGCCTGTACTTCAAGAGTTTGTTTTGTGTGAGAAAAAGTAAAAATTACTTTTCCTGGAAAGCTGTTAGCCTTTATTTCTTAGGTATTTGAGCAGGTCTTAAGGGGATACCAAATATAACGCAAGACTATATGCAAATTCTATCTTGCTTTTCACTGGAACATCTGAAGTGCTGTTGCTCTCTGTGCCACTTGTGTCTTGGCAGCACACTCCCCTGAGCTCACTGGCAGTGACAGGGAGTTAGTCTCAGCTGCATGCTCTGCACAGTTTTGCCCATGCTCACCTCTCTGCCTGGCCAAGCCCTGGCTGAAGGCTAAGTGAAAGTCAGTACCTCAGCCCTAAAAGACTTGAAGATGCTGGCTGGAAACAGCAGCAGGGAATATTTACATTACATGTTAGCCAGGTTCTCTTTGCAGAGAACATGACTTTTTCATGAGCAGCCTGCAGGTTAGAAGGAAAAGAAAAGGTGAAGATCAGAGTGATTAACATTAGAGGAATGCCAGGTGTAGTGTTTCTCTTGCAACAAAGAAGACTAAGTTTTTTTACACTTAGAGCTTGCTCTCAATCACTGGCTCAACTCTGCTAAGCAGCTGCATTTCGACAGATTTCAATAGTTGATAGTTAGCAGACTAACAGATGATATTGTACTTGTTAGAGCTAGTTTCTATTCACTTGGTCTTTGTAGCAAAGGTTACTTCATAGTAGATTTTTTCCCCTAACTTGTTTCTAACTTATTTCTAACCTAATGAGAAAAAAGATCTAAAGATGTACAGAAACTTCCAGTAGTATGAAAAGCAGTCTCAACAGACTTCATTCTTCTGGTGATATTAAGCTCTACACCTTTCAAAATGTTAGCTTTTCTCTGCAGAGCAGTCTCATAAGCTACTGCTGTCAACTGTTCAGAAAACATCTGTCCTCTTCAACTCACAAATTTATTGAGAACGTGCACCTGGGTATTCTGTCATCTTTTCCAGATACCTTCATTAGCACTATTCAAAGCAATGAGCCCTGCTTTTATTGCTTGATCCTAGTGGATGGGATTTGGAGTCTCAATCCAACTACCTAAGCTGGAGGAAAAAATATACATTCTGTAAGACTTTGAAAGCTCAAAAGCTGAATGTGTATGGCAGAACCCGAGCTGTGTAAACATTTGTTATTTCCTGTTATTGTCAAGAGCTTCTGCTAGTTTAAGGCATTATTTATGCAGTCTCTCTTGTTCTTATTTTTTTCTATCAGATGTTGAATTCCTATGATGTTGCTTCATTATTTTTTTCTTTCTAGCAATTTTCCCATTTAAAAAAGCATCAGATTTTGAAAATAATCTCCTCAAATCCTTGCAGTATCGAAAGTTAGTTTCCCATGCAATACCAATTGATGACAGACTATAAATGTAGATTCTTAAGGCCAGTTACTGCCCAAGAGCACTCACTTTTCAATTTTACTTTGAGACCAGGTTTTTTTTTCCTTCTTAAAAGACTTAGTAACACCAGATTCAAACTTCTGCTGTTCTTGTAAACCTCTGTGGTTTTAGATTTAGGTATTCTATGAAAAACATTAAGTGGTGCTATTTAAACAGAATCGCACAATATGACAATTGATATTATCTTTTGTTTTCTTTTTCCACCTCCAGTTATGCATATAAATGTACCCTGTAGATGTAAATTTTAAGAGATGTTATTCTTTCATCCTGTATTCACCTCTAGAAATTACCAAAATTGCCTTTTTGAACACAGGGGTTAGAATGTCTCTAATTCTGGAAGTGGGCAGATCCTTTAATGTATGCATCTGTGAGACTGTTACTGATGTCTGTACTTCAGATAGCAGAGCTGCATTCATAAACTACCACTCTAAATTTTGTGAAGAACTTACCTTATTGCATAATGGACTTCCACATTCTTAGCATGCAGCCCTGAACTGTGCTTAGCTATACTGACAGGTTTTGTGGCTTTGTCTTTTTTTTCAGTCTTTACTGGGGAAGTGGCAATACAGCAGTGTTTGGGGTTTTTTCTGTGGCTTTTTTTTTAATGCTTCTGAAATGATCCTGGCAGACATTTTTCTTTGTCTTGGTTATGCACTCTGCAGGGCTCTTTATGCAATTTATTCCCCATTGAACTGTGAGATTTCTCATAGCTGAGAATAAAGATGACTCAGACAATTTATGGCTGATTCAACAGTAGGAGGTCAATCTGAGTTTCTCCTTTACCCTTTGGGTTCTAAGGATTTATTTTCTGCCTAAGAGGAGCATTATGTATCATATCTCTCTTGTGTAATTTTCACAGTCTACAAATTTCTTCTTTCTTCTCCTGGCTTCCAATACCTAAGTAGCTTGTCAACAGTCTTAAAAGTTACAGCCAGTAAAATACTTAGCGAAAGATGCAGAAAATAGTTGCATATGAATAGGTAAACTGCAGTTGTATGTATTTGTGGTGATGCTGAAATGCCACAAAAGAAAGAAGTAAAAAGCATTTCACATCTTCCATTGAAGTACAGGCTTAAGAGCCATCACTTATCAAGCATCTTTATTTTTTAACTTTCAAATATATCTTCTCTTTAAATCTTTAAATCTTTTTTTTCTTTCCCCATTGGATCCTTGACATGTTTCACTAAATATGTATACTAAAACCTGCATTTAGACAATCAAGGTCATAGTGTCGTTTCTGACTTTAAGTGTATTTGTTGGTGTTTATTTATTTCCATTCAAAGACTTATCCATTTTTCATATGGAGCAAGATGCCTGGTATCATTATGCTTCAGTGTGAAATGAAACTGCACATAAACGAGGAAGTACAATATTAAAATGGCATGCAGATTTGGTTCTAATAATACTGTTATTTTTGCTCTCTTCTCCACGGTTTAGCTCTTAATGTTCTGCATAGCCACTTGGATGCAAAATGTAGATCCTGAAAGGAATTGCACAAAGAACCAAGATTCTGTTAGCATCTCTACCCCATTGATAGTAATAAAAAAGCAGGTTTTTGATGTTTTAAGGAAATGAAAACTGTTACAAAGCTATGCAGAGCTTTGAGTACCATACACAGATGAGAACTACCAGAACAGGATTAAATATACAGAATCTTTGGAATTGAAATTAGGAAGAAGAAAGTAAAAAAAAAAAAAAAAAAAAAAAAAAAGCTGAAAACCCCTCTTATAAAATATAGCTTTCAGTGACTTTTATAGGAAGTTCTTCAAAGTGGTGTTGGCGGAATGCATGAGTTTTGAAGGAGGGAGTAAGTGAATTGCTCTGGCAGTCTATCATTAAATTTTTCCAGGACACTATAGATTTATGACTGACTGCCTTCTACAACCCCCTGCCAAAACCAAATAAACAAAAGTTTTTTGACCTTTTAAAATTTTGCTGAATGTTATATACAGCTTGTTTAATGAAGTGCTTGTAGGGTAACGCCTCTGTAGAATTTGTTAGTCCTCCATTCCAACAGACTCTTTTCCTTTGCAGAAACAGAAAAGTTTCCTGCACAGAGAGCCTTGTGTATGTTATTGACAAATGTTGATCAGACTGTATTTACTGCAGTTTGTTAAAATTGCTCTTGAGTAGAAATTACTTCATGTGAGTTATTCTTGCACAACTTCCTTTAAATTGCTAATTTCTGTAGCTCACTTTAGTAACATTTTACTATGAAATATGTGTGTACCACAATATGCATTTGTTCCATATTTGTAGGCAGCAGTAGTGCACTGTTAGAAAGTCTGCAGGGAAGGTTTGGCTATTTGTGTAGTATTTTCTTTTCAAGAAAAGCAACACATTTTAATCCTTTGGGACACTATCAAATAAACTTTTAACCATATCTAACAGGATGGTAAACATTCAGAAAAGGGCATTTTAACACCCATCATTCACTGGGCGCAATGCAAGTGTAGGAGAAAGAAGTGATGCTTATGAAAAGCACTAATTGAGCTAATAAAACTTTTCAATATCTTCTACTGACAAGATAAACATTGAAAAGCTAGTGCTTCTTCCAAATGGATAAAACACAGTAAATCAGTAAGTGTTCTTTATTCTCAGGCAATTTCTGAGCTTGGCTCCAATGAAAAAGTAATACCCTACTAAGTAACTTCACTGTAGACATCGTTTATGTTGTTAAATACTTGTGTAACAGGGAACCAGATGCAAGTAAATGTCCTGCATGTGTGGGTTGTGTTAGTCACCCCAGGTGATGCAGAAATGAGCTAGCTCCCCTTCTGTATTAATCCTCACCTGCTGGTAATGAATGCAATTGGAGTAGTCAATAAAATAAAGAGGGTGCAATTTCTCCTGTTTCTTTTAATGCCTCTTTTACTTTGAAGAAGTAAATCAAAGCACAAGAGGGTAGAAAGAAGGGATGATAAGAAGAGCAGCATCCATGGGAGGTAATCTTAGGGGAACTTAATCCATGAATGAATTTATTCAGAATTGTCTTGAAGTCTGAAGAAATTTCCATATTCTTCCAGATGCTCTTCTCTCTGATGCAGTGTTTTTTCCAGCCTTGATCATGAGAAATACAGGAAGAAGAAAATTCTTAGCATTGAGTGAATGTACTTTGGTTTAATACTCCTTCTGGCCAGAAGAAGGGATGGAACCAGGAGTTCTGTGTTTGTAGGACAGGAACATTCCTTTTTTTGGAGGATATTTTTGTATAAGTAGGGATATTTTCAGAAAGTGTTGGTATTTATAAAGAACTTGTCTGTCATAACTACTCCAGTTGGTTTAAGTTTTAATGCTCTGTATTTCTTCATAACTCCCACACTAGTGATGTTTTTTGTGAAAACTGAAATGAAAAGATTATCAAGGAGTATCTATTCATTACACAAATCTGGTAGGACACAGTTATCAACGTAGGAATAAATTGGTGTGTATTAAAAGCAATGATTGTTTGTCCCCCCATTTTATTTTTTTCTTCTGTTTCGGGTAAGAGTTTATGACAGAATCTCCTCTGTGTCAACGCTGTCATTACCCTTGTTTCTGAGGTTGCTAATTGCAACATGAGTGCAGGAGAGCTATCATATTGAATAGTGAGTGTATGATTAAAACTTGTGTGGAAGATATGCATGTTTTTGTGTTACCATCAGGTGGACTTTTTTCTAAAATTACTTTTAACGTCAGCTGTGTACCTCATGCCAATGTCAACTGGGACATTGACAAATTTGAAATTGTGCAATTTCTCTGGGGTAATTTTTCTTTTTATTTGCTAACTGAAACATTAACTGCAATGCTCCTAATGAAATTAAATGCTGGACACCAGGATGCCTAATAAGCTAAATATCTTGCTTAAATCCCATTTGGATACTGTCCTGATTACTTTAGAAGCAGTATTTAGTATGCTGAATATTAGCATTGCTCTATGAAGAGGTTAATGCTATAAAAACAATGTGTCCTAAGATGGTTGTATCTTTTTAGCAACTACCCACTTCATTTCACTCTATCTCAGTTTTTGTGCTGTCTTAGTGGGAATCTGATCCTTTAGCCCTTATGTTCTGTCCTTACATCTCCGACTGCTTTTAATTTCTCTAAATTAACAGAAGTCTTATGGGAGTGAAAGACCAAATGCTAAGAATATTTTAACGTCGCTCTTTTTTTGAGATGTACTTCGCATTTACTGCTTTACCACATTCCAGTCTATTCAAAGTAAATGGACCTTAGATTCTTCCACAACTGATAACTTCTGGCAATGTGAAGTGAGGGAGAACCGCATAATACCTTAAGGCCATTAGAATAAAGTCACTAGATAGACATATGAAGAAGAAATATTTGGAATAGTTCTGGCAGGCAGCAATTGAGCCTCTCCAAAAAGAAATACTAAAGATATTTTATGTTCCTTGGTTCTGTTCCTGCAATCTGGCCTTCCCATCCCTCAGCCACTTGCCCAGCCTAGG
The DNA here is from genome assembly GCF_026119805.1 of Tympanuchus pallidicinctus. Classification (NCBI taxonomy): domain Eukaryota; kingdom Metazoa; phylum Chordata; class Aves; order Galliformes; family Phasianidae; genus Tympanuchus; species Tympanuchus pallidicinctus. Next base: position 17,437,466 of record NW_026294791.1, on the reverse strand, counting down.
GTCTTGAATGTGCCAAGTCATACTGTCTGCTCATAATCCAGTTCTCTTTGTAGTGCCCTACTCTCATGCCTGATGCTATCTGCTGTGTGAGCTGTTGAGGTGCTGTCTTTTAATCCTGCTCTGGTAGGAGCCTACAGAATACCCACTTACTGCATTTCCTCATGATAAACCTGTAATTTGAACTCGTGTCAAATTTGCTGACGAGCAGAAAGGGATGTCTTGTGACTTGTGAACAGTTTTATCTTTCCCTCTGAATGGAAAATGGAAACAAGAAGTCCAGAGGGATATATAGTTCTCCTTGTCTTCTGAGACAGGTATATCTGGAAGTGTTGATGATCCCTAGAGCTGAAGCATTAACTCTTTAACTCCCAGTTCATTATATGATGAGGAATATCAGTAACAAAAATCATAACACCATGACACCAAGTTAGAGAAAATATGGTTCTATTTTTAGATTTTAAATATAATGATCAAATGAATTACAGTAATTGCAGTGAATCACCACTAGAGTGGATTGTAGTCATTAAGACTAAAGATTACAAATTTGTAGGTTGTAGTAAATTTGCTATCAGAGAATCATACCAGAAATAGATCTTGGGGGATTCCTAGGGGTCATGTAATCCACTTGTTCAGAGCAGGGCTGACTTCAACATTAGGTCAGGGTGCTCCAAGCTTTGTGCAGTCTGGAATATCTCCAAGAATGAAGATACCCTGTGGAACGAAAAGTATAAGGATGTCTGGAAATGGATGATTTCTGCAACAGTTGTTGTGTAGAATCTAGTAATTCAGAGAAGCTCTCTGACTACCTGCAGCATGGGCAGGCCTAATGCCTTGTAGAGGTTGCCCTGTAAGTCCTTCTCTGAGTTTAGCCACAGAGCCCAAAGGGATGTTGTGGAAATGGCATTCTGCAGGGGGGAGCTCCCCAAAGTACTGAGGTGCCTGTCCTGCAGTAGGCATGAGCAGTAGCTTGGTGGAAAACCACTGTGGGAAATGGTATCCTTGGTATGGTGACAATGGCACTCCGGGGTTATATGAATGTTTTGTGCCTTTGAAGCTATATTTGTCATTCAGTCTCAAGTTTCCATCTTCCTTGAGTTTTCAGCCTTTTCTGGATGCTCAAGAGCAAGCTAAAAAAGGTATTTTTTAGAGCAGAGATTCATGAAAACATGAACGTAGAGTGAGTGTCCTCATGTTGAATGGAAACATGCAATACCTTTGTTTCTTGTAGCTCTCAGGATCATGAGTGGTGAGGGCTGTATGAGGGTATAAATGAGCTGTGTCCTGAACAATGAGTATTTTGAATTGGTCTTCAAGTATTTTTGATATTGTAAAGTTTCAGAATAATTGAAGAGAATCGTCATCTCTGTTACTAGCATGATTGGACAGACTTCTGGTAGCAGTGAATTTTGTGTTTAATTGTTTAATAAATTCTGTGGGCTTTTTCTTTCTCCACTTAAACACAGTACGCATATCCTGAAATTCCTCTTTCTGTGCTTTTCATATGCTTTTAATTTTATGAAGGGATGGAACTTGGGGATGTGATTTCAGGTGTAATGCTAATGAGAAGTGTCTAGTATAATTTGTAAGAACATAAGTCGTTCTATCACACAACTGCTTGCGAGCTTACCCAGTAGAAACTACAACGAAGAGTGTATTGGATGTCTGCCAGGACGACCTGCATACACTTAACGATAACGAGATCTGGAAGTATGCAGTGATTATTGTGCATAATTTATGATATTAGTCTATTTGTCTTTCCCTTTTGAGAGAGAGTTAGAAAGTGGGTTGATTTAATCTAACATACAAGCTTGTGCTTGGAATTATCATTGGAGTCCTTTATAATTTACCTGTTCATGATACTATTGTGTAGGGCCAAGCCTGGCTATGCTGTGAGATATCTGTGCAAGTTTTACTATGCACCTGCCTCTGAACTGATGAATCCTCAGTGTCGGAAGGATGACCTCATACTTGTGTACTGACTTGCCACTGTGACCGTCTAACTATTTTATGCAGTTCTTGGATGCTATTTAAGAGTGGGATTTAAAAATCAGAGCTTGGATTTGTCCATGTAGAGTCCAAGTTATAAGACATAAATCTTACAAGCACACAGAGGATGGTATTTCATGTGAATTTTCCTGCAGATAAACCAGATCTCCGTTACTTAATCCAGAAGTGCTGCAATCTCTCTAGCAACTTTGGCTGTTGCTCACACATCTCTGAGCAATGTTTATTGCCTGCTTAAAAGCACTGCATGCTACTATACTACAGGTGGCTAAACTGTGGGTGAGAGCATAACCACAAAAAGGAGGCTGAATGTATTGAGGATTTCTTCATTTTTATGTACTTTTGGACAAAATTTTCATACAATACAGAATCTTGATGAGTGGGTAAACATCTACTTTAAGCACATCCTTGTAGTGTGGATATACAGAATATTTAAATGAGAAGCTGTATTAATTGGCCTCACTATTTACAGTTAAAAAAAAAAAAAAAGGTACAGAAGAAGACAAACTGTAGAATGGCAAGACTGCCATATTCAAATGAGTGAAATTCAGTAATATGTAGAGGGAATTTTTTGAATTGGTCTATAAAACCTTCAGGCATTGTGCAAACGTCTGAACTAATTTTGAATTATATATAAATTCTAACTGTACAGATACATACAGTACATTGCATAGGGTAGGCCCATGTGATTTCTGTCCACTTGATTACTGCACCAGAGTAAGTGCGTGCTCTGCTTATATCAGCTACTGATTCCATAATCTGCTGCATCAGTAATTCAAGGTATTACTGGTTGCATTTGAATGGGAGGTTCCACCATCAAAGAGTTGTTAAAGAGGATGATATTCTGGGTGAATGAGATGAGGATGCTTATTCCTAATTTGTATTGTTTTTATTGAACCAATTATTCTAAAGATTAACAGGTTTGCAGACATTTTGTAAAATACTGCACTTACTGAAAACGTATTTAGAAACCATCACAACTTCATAGTTGTGGTAACAATTTTCTAAGTAGGAGGGTTTTTCCTAAGATTATCTTAGCTTAGATTAAATATTTTTTCTAAGGACATTCAGATGTCAGTGTTTCATTTTTGCATTGACAAAAGCATGTTCTGTTTGTTTTTTTTTTTTTTTAATTTTAATTTTTGTTTTTAAAAATTACTTTTTAGTATTTTAAGTTGACAGCATGGTAGTATAGTAGTAGAAGTGCTAATGCAGGCTTTAGTTCTCAGGATGTGCAGGCTGGTGGTACTTAATGTGCCTCTGGCATCCCAAATATTCTGTTCTAGCCCGTGAAGAACTTGTAAGTAATAATACTTCTTAATTTGAAGATAGCAAGCAGTTTTATGAAGACTAAATATCTTATTGATGTAAACACTGACCAGGCAACTAATTTGCTGTGGCTACTACTCATTATATCCAACTCAATCATTTCATTGTTGCGTTGTCCTCCTCCTCATTTGCTTTATCTCCATCTGTTCATTCTTTCATTTACTTGTACTGCACTGTATGAGGTGCCCAAGATTACTGGGGCAAAATTTTGCCTTCTGTGGAAACAGGGTCTAGCTCTACGTGACACTGCAAGGCAAATACAGTATTAATGCTTATGCTACTATTAATTTTACTACTTTTTTTCCCCTCCCTGTGTGATTCAGGAGAAGTATAATTCCTATTTTGGAACTAACTTAGTGATGTGGAGGTGAAAGTTAAGAGTAAAATAGATCACATCTCACTGCAGTCCTTTAAAAGATGGGTGGTAGTCTAAGCTAGTCATCAGAACTTGATTTATTGTTCTAAGTGGTATCATCAGGCATTGGTATTTCTCAGGATGGGATGAATGGCACTTTGAGGGAATGATTCATCCTGCTCTAATGTAGTACAGCTTAGTCACTTGCTGGAGCTGTCTCTCTATGTGAACTCCATGCTAGGACCATATGAAAAACTTACATTAGATGTCTAATTTGTCTGAATCATATTGTGGGTGTTTTGGGAATTAGATTCCACTTCTGATTTTTCACTGTGCTCCACTTGCTAGAAAATTATTTTTCTCTTGCATTATGATGCTCCTATGAACATAATTTTGGTAGTATCACAGAATTATAGAATGGTGATTAGTTGGAAGAGACCTTAAGAGGTAATCTAGTTCCAGCTTCTCTGCTGTGTAGAGGATTGTCAGCCACTAGATCAGGCTGTCTAGGGTGGTATCCAACTTGGCAAATGCCCCAGCCTTTAGGATTTTAATAACCATTGGATGAAGTTTCTGAAAAGCTTTTCATACATTAAAGATACCCTTTGCTTCTTAAGTTAGTTTGTGGATAAGTTTTTATGCAAGTCTCTCTCCATCTATTTGCTGAATTTGCCTTGATAAGCCGGAGGTCTCTAACAATTCAGTTTGTTCTTTCTCTTCACTGCTGTTGTATCATCAAAATAGATGCAATATTCCCCTCTGAAGAGGCTGTTTTAGTGTAATGTGAAGATGTAACAGGGAAACTTCCATGGGGTTGCTAAATGCATCTTTATCATTCTGATAAAGCATGAAAGAAAAAAGTAAAAACAGCTGGATGACTTCATATCAAGTTTTCCCATTAGGAAAGCTTTGTTGCGTTGACTGTGTATTTTTACTGCCTTTTGCCATAGAATTGATTTATAACTAGAAAATTATTTTAAAAAGAAATGATGATATAGAACACATGAAGGATTAATGAATTTGTTTTTGAATTGGAAATATGTCCTAGTTATGGGGTTGTGATTTCAGAGTATTACAGATCACTGGAGCTAAGGTTTCTTTTTGTCTGCATTGCTCTCCATTGTGTCTCTTGAGATGATATTTCACTTAATTTTAAGTAGCAAATGAAAATAACAAGATGGATCTATGACAACTCTGAGGGGAAACCCCTGCTCTAAGATCAGAGGAACTGTTCCCAAGAAAGTTTCAAAACCAGTCTGTCTGTCGTCAAAGGTCAACTGGCAATTTTACCAGTACCCTTCTGAAACTAAAATCATTGGTTCTGGGCTTTTTTCTGCCATTCTGCTGTCACTGCATATCACTGATATAAATCAGCAGGGAATGCTGTAATTGCAGAATATATTTAGCTGCCTGTGTTAGTCACTGAAGGCTAATGTGTTCTTTCACTTCTATTTGTTCCATTTAATACATGCTTACGTATTTAACTGGGCAACCAATGAATATCGTGTTCATTATAATAAAAAGTATAGCTCTGGTTTCACTTGATCAGCTAAATGCATATTTACAAAAGCAAGCCAGTGATGTGCATGCCATGCTTTGCAGGCTGTTTGCAACAATGGGAATTTGTTTGTGACTATTAAAATATTTGCAATTATTGTATTTCTGCCTTTCATAATGCTTTCAGTGTTGTAGTGTCGTCTGGAGCTTGGACTTGCCTTGCCTATGCATTTTTAAGCGTTTTAAAAATTCATTTTGTAACAGATTGTATTCAGCTACTGCAGCAGTCAACTTATATAGGCAGAACTGTAGCAACCATCAATTACATGGATTTTTTTAAATGTCTGCAAGTGAGACAGAAACTAAACCACTTTACCAGCTGCAAGAAACTAAGCCTTTCAGAGTGCTCTGAACCAATCCTTTGGCAACATGCAAACAAGTCAATGTGCTATTAAAAATACCAAGGACAACAGTGGAGCAAGAAATCTTTCTCAGGTTCTAATGTGTATTAGTAGTGCTGTTGGGATTGTTGTGGTGATTGTGCAACACTTATAGGGTGTTTTTTTTTTTCTTTAATTTTTTTCATTGTGATCAGAGTCTTGTATCAATGAAGATTTTAAATCAATTGGTAACTTTAAAGCTCCTCTGCAACTTAAATCTTGTGCTTTCTAGTTTACAATGGCAAATTCACTTGTAGTATTTGAAGCACTAGATTTAGCCAATAATACAAGTGAATACTGCATCTAGTAGATTTATCCCTTCCTGTTGCATACTGTATGTTTAAATGCCTGGAAGCCAGACCTTAGAGCTTCAATAGCATCACTGCTGTAAAGTTAGAGAAGCATGGAGAAGACTATTAAAGAAATTGAGAAGCATGACAATGAGGAAAATCTATGTTTCATCTGATGGCAGTCAATACCTACTTGCTGTCATTTGTGTAACATCAGAAAAGGCAGAGCATTGAGGATATGGATATACAAACAGACAGAAGTGTTAGTAATTTAGCTTAGACTGAAAGAGTGTGGTGAAGATGGAGTCAGATTCTTGTCTTTGGGTTCCCAGTAATAGGAGCAGAGTCTGAGCCTGGCACAGAACGCATGATGTTCTGGTTTAATGAATGGAAATATTGTCAAGGGTTGGACACTGGCATGGTTTGTCCAGTGTGGTTCTGGAATCTCTGGCTTTTGAGATATTTGTCAGCTGATGGCATAGCCCCAAAAAGCCTCTGCCCGGAGCTGTGCTGACAAGGTGGTTGGGCTTTGTAAACTCTAGAGATTCTTTCAAAAATCCTTCAGGGATTTTGACAGCAGCTTCACAATGCTTATAAAGCAGGACTTCTGTCCTCTCATTCCTATGGCACTCCAGGTGTATCTGTAACACAGATTTAGGCTCCTAATAGCAAAACGTGGAAATATTTTGTTAGCTGGGTAGTGGAACTTCATCATGCAGCAGCATACTGTGCCATAGTCACAGATGTACATGAGGAGCTCCTGGTGTTCCTCTGGGGCATCTGCTCGGCTGCAGCTGAAGAGCTGAGCACACTGCAGTCTTGCTCCTGGATTTGGGCCTTATGCCTTCACAATGTAGCTATCTGTTTGTGACCCATAGGGGGAAATTAAGATGTGTGTTTGATAATGGATATTGGACTCCGCACTAAGGAAATGGGGAAAATGAAGTCTGTGCTAGGCAGAATTCACCACAAGATGTCTCATGTCTCACTATGCATTATTCACAAAGGTACGCAACTATGCAGAGCAGACTGCAATGCAAATGGCATGATTCAGATTATTCTGGGGGGTATGTTAAGAGCATGCAAAAATAGACTGGATGTGGAATCCAGAAGGGAAAAGCATGTTCTTCAAGGGCCAATTAAAAATAAATACATGGGAACTGACAGCGCTGAAGATGAACAAATCTCTCCAGAAAGGAGAAGAAAGCAAACAGTTAAACCCAAAGTGCAATGCGAGAAGAATGATTGCACGTTAGAAAAGCAGGGCTATCCAATGCAATTTGTTATTTCTAACAGCTGTGATTCAGTAGGCCAAGTGCAATCTTTGATGCTAAATAGTCTCTTACAGACTGCTGCCGGTGGTAGCATGGTGCGGTGCAGGGATGGGGGTGTCTGGAAGGAACATCTTGCCTGTTGATGTTCAGCATGTGGACCAGAGCCTGCACATGGGTGATTCTGTGCAAGCACAGGGCGCAGTTGTTCATTCTTTGGATGTGCAGATAGGTATTTTTAAGTAGAACGCTTTGAGGTTTGAGTCTGTGTGATTTTTTTTTTCTGGCACTGAAACAGACTCACGTTTTATTTGGAGGTGCTACTTGGGCTATGGCAGCTATCCGTTAGCTGCTAAATGAAAGCTTTCAGCATGAATTCCTTTAGCAGTTATCCGTATACAGAAGAGCATATATTGCCCGTTTGAGGCTTTTAACGCCTGCACATACAGCTACCAGGCGGGGCCGGGGCAGCCAGCGATGCGTTCCGGGGGCGAGGGCAGCCCCTCTACCGCGGCAGCCGGGGCTCTGGATTCGACTCCTTTGCTCCCGGGAGGGCTGAGGTCCGGCGCCGCGGTGCTCCCTGGGCGGGGCGGGGCGGGGTGAGGCGGGGCGAAGCCGCCCCCTTGCCTCCGCGCTCCGCCCGCCCGCCCGCTGCTCGAGCCGGCACCTCGCTGGAGCCGGTACCGAAGCGGCGGGCCGGGCCCCCGCCAGCCCTGCCCTGCCCTACCCCGCCCCGCCGCGCTCCCCGCCCCGCCGGCGCCCGCGGTGGATGCCGCCGGGGAGCGGGGCCGCCGCGGCCGCCGGAGCCCCCGTACATGCGAGTGCCCTCTCCGCTCACCAGCATGCTTTACTTCCAGATGGTGATCATGGCAGGGACCGTGATGCTGGCTTACTATTTCGAATACACGGACACCTTCGCGGTCAACGTGCAAGGCTTCTTCTGCTACGAGGGCGCGTACCGCAAACCGTACCCGGGCCCGGAGGACAGCAGCGCCGTGCCCCCGGTGCTCCTCTATTCGCTGACCGCAGGCGTGCCCGTGCTGGTGGTAAGCAGGGGGACCGCCGCGGGCTGCCCTGGGCACGGCAGTAGGGAGCTGCTGTGCCTGCCCTGCGCCTCGGAAGTTTATTTTTAGCATCGCTTTATATAAGCACTGGATCGTGTATTGGCGGTCCTGTTTGGCTGGCTTTGGGTTTTTTTTTTTTTAAATATTATTTGGGTGGTTTTGTTTCTCTTTGAAGCGTGTGTCAGGTGCAGGCAGGTGGCTACCTGCAGGGACTTCTGGTTGTTGGCTACCACAACGAACGCTTCACCTGGTATTAATGAAATACCAATCCCTCTGACAGCGTATTTATTTATCATGAAAATGAACTGTGTTGTCAATGGATTAAATTGCTTTTGCTCAATTCGGTCATCTCTGTATGTTACATCTACCGATGTGCATGCAAGCTGAACCTGTGTCTGTAATGCACTGTGACCTGTCAGTCAGATTTAAATGAATGCATCAAAAAAGTTTATTTCACTGGGTTTTTTTTTGGTTTTGGGAAAAAAAGCTAGGAGGGAATTGTTGCATGCACTGTTTGTGTTGTCAGAGAACGAGGGCATCAGCGTCATTCAAAGATCCCCGACTGGGAAGGAATAAGATGGGAGTATGCAGCCATCAGGGCTGGATTAGATGCAGTGTTACTGGGTGCACACACAGTTACATGGACACAAACTCCCTGTAAAGAGTTCATTTTAGTGGACTGTTGTCAGTAGAAAAAGCAACACACCTTCACAGGAGGAGGAGGCCTCTTAAGGCAGTAGCTTTAATGGCTGTGTACTTTTTCAGTGAACTATAAAAATAAAATAAAATCTGGGAACAGAAAACTTCATGAAGCTGATGCTGCTGTAACTGCAGACAGCATTCTGTTGAGCACTGAGGTAGCATCCAACAAAATCACATGGTTGGGTTAAGCTTTACTGTTTAACATATCAGACTGCAGTCATTTACAGTGGATTTGTTCTTTTTTTCTTCTACAGAATGAACTTCTTCATTCTAGAGAATGAACAATCTTTAGCAAAATATGCTGTACAGCTGTTTGTTTTACTGTTCTTTGTTTTAATATCAATTAGTTGACTATTTTGTTTGTCTGCTTGTTTGATCTTTTGAACCCTTAAATGCTGTTGAGATTTTGAAGGTTATCTTGTTGGTGTTGTGTGTAATGTTTGGTTTGCTTTTAATTATTTCTTATGTTTGACTCCGGATATCATGAAGATTTTGTCAGATGCTCACGAGGAGTTCGCTCTTTCCTAATGTGTGTCAGCAAAACGGATTGGTTGTTTCCATTCATTTCCTGGGTGTTAGGTGATTACATCAGAGAAATCACCATGGCATTTTGGTTTGCCAGTTTTGTAATTAGCCTCCGTAGACGCTTAGTAATGGAATTTAATGGTATTTAACTATTCTTCCTCTTGCTATCTTAACTGTCTCAGGCAAATGAGATGCACTGGTGGGTCGGGGCATGGAAAGTCACATTGCAGGTGACTGTTGCACTTTTTAATTTTAACTTTTATTTTACCAAATGGAGACTTCAGCCTCTGAGAATGTCAATCTTATGACTTCAGCAGCACCAAATCTAATCATTAACATTATTAAATAAAGGCAGAATCTTTCAGCCACAGACACAATTCTGTTCTGATTTTCCTTGGGCAGTTTTCCTGGGTTTAGTGCTTCATAGGACAGCTGCTCTGTCATGCATGAAATGAAAATTGTCTTTCACTGAAAGCAGTGATGAGGGCAATATTTCTACTGAAATATTTCTACTGAAAGCTGCTTGTATGCTTTTAGCGGTAGTAAAACTCCCTTGTTAAGATTTCACAAGGATTAATTGTGTTCTGTTCCATTTTCTTTCTGTTTTGTCTAAAGATATTTTGAACATAGGTGCTCTGTGTATTTTTTCTTAATAAATGAAATATGTACTTGTTGCATGATTTGTTTTTATATTTCTGCCTGTGAGGATGCAAACACAGACCTATGAAAAATGTGGATTTGAATGAATGAAAAAGTACTATGATTTGTGGAAAATTCACTGCTGTTTTCTGAATTTTTCTCTTCTGTTGCATTTTTTTGTCACAGTATTTTGTTAGTCCAAAGCTTCTAACTAGCTGCACTCTCTAGTGTAACGCTTATTTTTTTTATTTCTGTTAGCTTGGCTTGTGGAATTAATGCTTTTTCTGGAGTTTTGAGATAGATCACTGGAGGATCCATACCTTGGTGTTCAGGGTAACAATTAATTTTATTTTATTTATTTATTTCTTTTGTAGGATTGGCACTTCTTCCATTGGAGCTATAAGTGCTTCAATCCAGATTTCCCTAATGTGACTCCATAAAGGGCTCCATTGCATTGAATTTTCTTTAAGTTGCTCTAAAATGAGAAAAATTGGATTTTCCAAGTGACTTTGCTCTTTCCACATACTTGGTATCCAAAATCTGAAAAAGTAAAGTACGAGTAGCTGGTCTGTCCTGGTGAGCACCTCATCAGCAGTGGGTGCTGTGAGCTGGGACACAGCTGCTTCTCCACTGCTCTTGTGCCAAACCAGAGCTGCAGAAGCAGACATGCAGTGTCTGCTCACAGGGCGCAGGCATTTGCTGAAGCATCAGTCAGGATCTGGGTCATTTGACAGGGTTGTACCTGTGAGCACTATGCTAATCCTGGAAGTTCTCAGGTTAGTCTTTCAGACGGTGCTTCCTAGTAACACGTTCCTGCAGCTCTAGTGCCACATCACTGCCACACTTCTGTTCTCAATTCTGCTGCTTCTCTCGCCTGCCAGTCCCAGGTCATTCCAGGACAGCCGCAGCTGGTTGTCAGGTCACAGGTCTGCAGGGTTTGGATCTGGCAAATGGAGCCCTTGCCCAGAAGCAGAGGCTGCTTGCTGAGCAACACTTGGCTTGCACTGCTGCAATATAGGGATCTGAAACTGGGTCTCATACTCTGCACTTAGTATTTGCTGAATTTGAATTTCTGTAGTCTTATGTCAAGTATTTCAAATGTCTCCTATATCATGTTGCAGCTAGCAAGAAGTTAAATTGTTGTGCTGTTGACTTTGGTGGACAATTTACTGTCCATATATAGAGGTTACTGTTCAAAGCGCCTGTAACTTCATAGGCATAACAGCAGTTGGAGGAATCCAGCAGTTATTCTGTAGAATGAGAATTTCATTTCCCTCTTTTCAGTTGATTTCCAGTCTCTTGAGCAGAACATATATATTGTTGGTTTTCAGTCTATATTGTGTGGATTATTTCTAACGGTTGTATGTATTTGTTAACTCTGTTGCTGTAAGTTCTTCCACTGCGATGACCTGAATGATGTCTTTTTTCTCTTTCTTTTAATGGCTGTATACAGCTGCAACTTGCTATGTAACAAAACATGCTCCATTCCAATCTAATACTAATATTTATGGAAGGTTTACAAAGTCACCTTTGGGCATAGGTAAAGTAATTCTTTGGGTGAGCAGATGTGTTTACATCAGAAGCATAAGGCTGATAAACAGTAGAATGTCCTATGTAATGTTGATGAGGTTGCAGTTGCTCTCAGAAGTGTGTGGAAATCCAACGTAGGAGATTCCAGGAAGAGAGGATGAGACTGCCATAGAGGCAGCACTTGCCATGTGCTTGCGACTTCCCGCTTGTCTTGGTGACACAAGTTGAAAGAGTGAACACTGGCTGGGCATGCCTGTGCTTCTACTGTCTGTAGCAATGACAGCTGGAATGCTCAATACCTTTTTATTTTCTTTCAGCACTTGAGTCAGGTGTGAAGGTGACAAGCAATGTGTTCTTGATTTGATTCTACTCAAATATGCAGCGAGTGTAGATGTATTAGTTGAGAGCTCTGTGCTATTTAAGCCATTTCCTAAAATGCCAGTTCTTGCTCAGTGGGCCGGTTGCTTTTTTAGTCTTCTTATGACAGATGTAGCTTGGGAAATTTACGTCAGGCTAATCCTTCAGCTTCCAGATTGTAAAATTCTTCTCAGAATCTAGAGAGCAATCAATTCTGCACTGCTGCTTTCTAGTAGATCTTATTAATTTTCACCTCTCTATGATACCGTTAACCGTGCTCAAGGACTCTTTCAGTGAGTCCAAATGCTAATATGCATCACCTGAAATAAAAATAAAAATTTATCTAACACCTGGTGTAAAATTCAGTGTATTGGACTGATGATATACGCTGACTGCTTTATTAAAGTCAGGAGGAGATAATGACACATTTTCATTAGGATGTGCAAACAGTTTTATTATGCTAATGTTGTTTGTTTTTATTTCCAAGTAACAAGCAGATAATTATAGTACTTACTCATAAAACATACACTTTTATTTGCCTAGATACTCATGTATTCTCTATAAACCAATTAAAGACTGATTTGTTTTAGCATAATCCTCTTAATAGCATCATTGAAAACAGTATCTTCAATTTAGACAAAGTGTTGTACTTTTTTAGATCAGATAAATTTTTAAATTGACATATTTCAGGCAAGGAATTAGTGTAAAAACAAGGCCAACAACAAAAAACAGATGTTCTGGCCTTCAGGTTAGGTTTGGCGAGTAACTTTCTTCTTACTGAATTTTGAGGAATTTTGAAACCTGTCCAAAACAAACAAACAAAGAAACTGAGAAGGGAAAAGAGAAACATTGTTCACCTATAGGATGTACGGTATCTTGATTCTTTAAGAAACAACAAGGTAACTGGGAATAAAGAGAGAAAGGAGCCATCTTTTGAAGGCTCAGCACAAATGTCAGAAGCCTCTCATCTCTGCTGCCTTTGATCTCTCAGTAATTCCAGTCCAGGGCAGGTCAAGAATAGATGAAGGATGGGCAAAGACCTGAAGGGGATGCACTGCTTGTTTCCAATCCATAGAGCTGATGTGGTTGGGCGTGTGCCTGTCTCCCTTCCTTTTGAATCTGCTAGTTTCTATTTTCCTTCTTACACCTACAATTCCATGGAGTGTGATACCAGGGCTGAGCTGATTTTGTCAGACTGAGTTTTCAAAATGTTCTTGTCAGAGTAGCCTTAGTTAAGCTGCAGTTCACTCTGAAATGATTTTACTCTGATATAACTTAGTGCTGCACATAAAAAAAGAGTGCTGGCTTGTGATCCATTTCTGGGACATGAAAGTACTCTGTTATCTCTTACAACTTTAGGAAGAAAAAACCCCACAACTTGAGAGTTCTGAAAAAGGAATATTTCTGGGAATTTGTTGTGCCAGGAGTCTATGAATTCCCCTCACACCTGAGAGCTTCAAATGATTTTCATTCCTGGCCTCAGTCAGAAGAAAGCACCACCTTCACAAATGTTTCCTCTGTCTATTTTGAGCATTTTTTTTTTCCTCCTTCTTGGCTGTTACTGTTTGCTTCTGTGGATACTTTGATACTGTTGGGAAAAAAATTAAACCCAACCAACAGGGCGTAAGGGCAGAATAAAAGGCTTCTCTCCTGTTCTGCTTCTTCGAGTAGAAATGACTTCAATGCATCCTGAAGGAAACTAAGCTGTTTTGTCACTTCTGCTGGAACTAAATTAGGAAAACTTAATAAATAATGTAGGGATGCACAATTGTCAGCAGCTCTGTGTAAAAGGGCAAAAAAAAAAAAAAAAAAAAAATCTAAGAGTGCCCAGTGAGTTATTCAAATGCTTGTTTTCATACACATTTTCTAAGGCAAACGCGAGGAACTGACCAGCAAAGTTCTCAGCCTACCCTAACACTCTTCTCAGAAGCAATGAGTTGCCTTGGTAGGTACTGACCTCCAATATCTGAGTGTCTCTGTGTCCTGTCTTGGAAATAGTAATGATAATGCAGCTGGAGATTATTAGTAGATCAGTTTTGTCCTCTGAAAGCAAATAGAAGTATTGTTAATTATATCAGAAATTGTCTTCTACCTCTTACTGTGTGAGGTGTTTCAACAGTCCTGGAATATCTTTGAGAGCTTATGTGTGTGCTCTTTTCTTACTGGCACATTTGACAGACAGCTGTTTAGACTTTGCATGAAGAAGCAATTGCCAGAATCCTTTGTTTACTCTGTGATCGATTTCTTCCTGAAGGGACTTTTTACTCTCTGTCTTCATAACTCTTCACTCAACCTGCATACACAGGTGCAACTTCTTTTATTTCTTCTTCCTCTGTTCCCACTTTTTTTCCCTTCACAAAACCTTTTTTTTTTTTTTTTTTTTTTTTTTGACAGAGGGCAATGCTGCAGAGTTGAGGCTATTTACCTCATCCTCTTCCTTTGTGAAGGGGCAATTGCATTGTGACTTTACTTAAGAACAAAAACTACATCACACAGTTAAGGTCTGCAGTAACCTTCTGTACCAGATGTCAGTACTGGCCTTTTGGGACACTTAGCAAGACAGATACATGGTTTGATAGTCTGATGCTGTTTTTATCCAAGAGTGAAACCACTAATTGAACAGAGCTGTAACCAGGAGATAAAAAAAAAATACACTACCACTGTGGGCTTTGTCACAGTTCTTTGTCTGTCTTCCTCTTATTCTGTGATGGGCTACATGAATGATGTCAGCAAGTCATGTTTGTACTTCCAATTGAATTTATAATTTCTGCTGTGCTTGAATTTACAAACCATTACCATTTACAAACATGATCCATCTCGAGGCCATATGCTTCATCCCTTGATGGGCTCTCTGGATGGAAAGTGGCAAGCAGATGTGAGCAAGGCAGACAGGGTGCTGTTTGCAGCAGCTGAATGGCTGCTTGTCCTATAAATGATGCGCTTACATGTAAGTGAGAAATTGTTAATCCAACTGATCCTGCACCATACGAGTAGGGAATTTGTATGCACAGTTTGTAATCTAAAATAGGCTCAAAGTAATAATCAGCCACGATATCAAGCAGCTCATGTCCATTATGCATTGTACAGGATTGAAGAGATGAGTGTCCATATGATGCAAAATAACAGACCACCAAAGTAGAAATTTAAGTAGTTTTAGCAGTGGTTTTCAACCTTCAGCACTGTGATGTTTAAAAATCCTTACCATATTCTTGTAGCTTCTCTCAGATACGTTGAAGTGCTTGGTGGCCTTACTTTCACCATAAATGGGTCTTATTTATCTAAGGTGCAATACCTCATAGATTATATCTGCGGTGGATATACCACATCACCAGTATTCAGAAAGCATCCTGGGACATGGTGTTCCAATGATGAATATCCTTTGTGAATATACTAGTGTTAATGTTTGTTTTATGGTACAGCAAATCTGGCTTTGGAAAAGGAAGGCAAAAGTTCTGACACTTTCTACTTCTGATGAGAAGTCTGGTTTTGTTCATGTTGCTTCACCTCCCCTGCAAGCATTTATATACAAGGGCCACTTCGAAAGTAATGCTTCCTATTTTATTATGTTGACCTGTGATGCTAGAGGTGGATGTGGGTCTGGCAGTAAAGGTTGAGACTCCCCACCAATATTTTGTTACTTTTTGTGGCTGTGTGACAGACAGCAGCACAGGGACAGTCTGACAAATGGTGTCTGATGTGGCAGTGTGCGTGAAGCAAAGGTGTGTCACTGTATTCCTCCACGCAGGAAAAATGATACCCACTAACATTCACTGATGCTTGCTGAACATGTATGAAGATGAAAGAGGGGTGTGAGCTCAGTGAGGCGGTGAGGTGTGTGTTTCAGCTGTGGCAATAGTGGTTTACCTCCAGTGGTGAAGATCTGCACAAACGCAGCATGCAGGCTGGCAAACACGCATAGTTAATGGTGGTGACTATGTTGAAAAACAATATTTTGTAGCTGAGAATTTGCTTTATTGAACAGTGTTATTTTACTCTTTGTATCTGTTGTGTTTTCCATGGAGAAACAGGAGGCATTGCTTTTGGAGCAATGGAAGCTACATAATTATATCCAGCGTAAAGCAGTAACAAATCTGCAGTAAAAAAAAATTACTGGATATATTAGTTTTTATAAATTTAAATCTACTAGTAATTCAAAATTTGTTTAGTACCTCTTTAAAATTGGATCTTGATCCTGTATTCTATTTCCTGGATAGGAGGCACCATAAAACTAAAAAAGAAAAACAAACCACTGTCTTGTTAAACTCTAATGAAAGCAGTAAGCTATGAATTCCACTTCTGCTTGCTATTTTGGACAACATACACTGTTATTTGCAATTTTGCATGCACTTTATTAATATTCTGAATGCTCTCTATACAATTATAATATGGTGATTCATTAATAACTTATATATTTGCATTCATGTACAACTAGTTATGTGTTCAAAGGGGTTTATTCTTTATGAATACATTTTTTCCTCTGCAAATATGACTTGTTGCCTCTTACATGCATATGGTTAGGGACTTTCAGGAAAAAAAAAAAAAAAATTTTAAAAAAGCCAGCCAACTGTTCTGCTGTTCTGATTCTTTTTTACAAAACATATTAAAACACCTGTTGTTTTATGCTGGAACTTTTCTTGTTGTTTTCTTGTTGTCTCTAGAAGGGAAGTCATTAATTGTCATTCAATCTGTGAATGATATTATGAGGATTTTCTTTTGTCAATTTATATCTTGTCTCTTTGTAAATCAAGAATTAAGAATTAGAGTCAAGGTGGAACTCAACTTCACAGTGTAGTTATTTTGGATAGTAAAAAAGATTTCTGTGACATGTCCATACCAATTTAATGCTCTGACATGACTGAATTAATTCTGCTTAAAGATTTATTAATTATGGGTCAGCTGAGCTGCTGTGACCAGCCACATACCTACCTACAGCCTTTGGGGAGAATGAGATAAAGGATTTTAGCTTGATCAGTTTTAATTTAAGACCAACCAATACAAGCTACCTTGTTGGATGTTGTGGTGCGGGTGCACAGGCTGCCTGCGCACACAGCTCTGCTCATAACTGGCTCTAGTGTGGTTGGCCTGCTGCTGCCTGCTGTCTGCCCTCCCTGTTCACAGCCATATTCATCTCTATGCAGAGCATGAGTTTTAGCAGTATGATCACGTTTACATAGGTGGAACTTGGTGTCCAGAGCCTCCCAGCACCATGGTTTTCTGTGGTGTGTGCCCTCAGCAATGTCAGGGTGCCCCCATGCTCTGCTGAGGCTGCTCTCAGGCTGCGGCTGCTGAGCATCTCAAGGCTGTGAGCCTGAGTGCCCGAGAGGCCCAGGGAGGTAGCAGGGGCTTGTGCTGCACCATGCCATAGATATGCACGTGGCAGTGAGAGGGACATCCTGCCTGCTGGGGGCCTTCTGTGCCAAATGCTCATGCTTGGCTCACATCAGCACTTGGGTGACTCGTTGGGGACTCTTCCAGAATATTTAGCAAAGGCAGTTGAGATTTGTAGGCGGGCTGACCTTAGGGTATGTGAGTAGTTTGTGGATGTTTGCATCTGGCAGAATGAATGTACAGAGTAGGCTGTGAACTGTGTCAGGCTGTGCAGTGATGAAAGGGTCTGGGCACCCAAGCAGGATGTCGCCTTTGCTACCTGGGTGTGAAATGTGAAACTGGGCTTCTCTGTAAAGCTTTGAGATTTCTGCGTAGAAAGAATTGTACTATTTATTAATTAAATATCTTAGCATTGGTGGGATTTCATCATGTGACACAGTGCTGCCTTGAACAGAAGGGCTTTCCTGAGAGGAGTGACATGTATGAATGAGTGGTGCTGATAGCACCTTTTCATTGAGCCATTTAGCGAGTCAGTGTTGCGCTTTTACTAGGAATTTCTTTTGTTTCTGAATTGAATTGTGATGGCTCTGTGACTTCTACAGTGGAAGAAATCATAAAGCAGAGGCTATTTCTTAAAAAAAAAAAAAAAAAATCAAAAAAACATCATTAAGAAAAACAAACAACAATGACAAAAACAAACTCAAATCTTTGATATGTTTACCTACATGTGTATGTAAAATGTGCAGCCAGAAACAGCCAGGTTTAGAGGGTTGATTTATTTTATAACTGAATTCACATGCTTTTTAACCTTGAATGTCAAAAACAGTGGAAAAGAAGCCTGAAGAAATTAGTTCACCACATCAGAATACCTAAGAGTACCAGGATATGCTAACCCAAGAGGGTTAGCATATTGCAGTGTGTAAAAGCACCTTTCAACGCAGCATACTTTGAGCTTAAATTGCTCAAGTAATGAAAGATTACATTCAACCCTGATTAAAAGCAGAATATGTATAAATATATTTATGTAACAATTATATACTTTGTCAAATACTCATATATTGTCTTCACAGAGAAGACCAAATGCCAAGTCCTATAAAGTCTACCGCAAAGACAGTGTCAGAACTTCGCAGAATAGATGTGAAATAGATTAATTTATCCTTCAAACATGTCTCTCACCAGTTGAGCTTTTTTTGAAATTGTTTGATAAAGACAGCAACTTGTTAGCTTACTGTGTAGTTCTATGCAAAGAAGGTGAGCTTTGCTGAGGAAACCAACATGCGTGATTATATGAGTGGAAGGAAATAGAGGCACATGTTGGAGAATAGTAGCTGGGATTTTTTTTGGCTTACAGACTTTGCAATTAGTTTTCAGAGTACCGTAGCCTGCCTAAAAGAGCCGTTTTTATGCTCTGCTGTCTTCACAGCAAAGTGTACAATCTCCCCTCTGTTTTGTAGGCATTTCCTGTACTAGGAATTTTTTGCTGAAATTTCCCACTCTTGCTGCTTCTGTTTCAGCTCATTGGCTGCTGTGCTAATGAGGGCACTTGGGACTTCCTCTTAATTCAAGCATTGCATTGTATAAACTCCTAAACAGGGTCAGACAACATAGTGTTGCCAGCTGCACATCTGCAGCCATCTGGATTTGTGGCAGGAGCGCTAAAATAGACATGGTGTAGCAGAGTTGAAAGAGAGACAAGAGCAATGTAAGTCATATTTGCACAAAACCCTAAAGTAAATGCCCCATGTTTGATCTGCAGTACGTACAGAATCGTTATTGAGACGTTGCATTTGCATACATATGTATCAAATAAAGAGCGATGGGATGTGCTCTAAAAAAAGCTTGTTGGCTCATTCCTTGCCATTGCATTTTTGCAAGGAGATTTAAGTAAACATTAAAACCTCTGATAATCAAACAACTCTCTGCTCCCACTTCTATGCCTTCATTAATAAACATCACTTGAGCATATTCATTTATTACGATATCATTATTAAAGAGAAATAATTGCATGCTGTCAAATTACAGCTCTCAAGACTGAGAACAGAGAGGCAGGTGAATGGTGAACAGTGCTTTCTACCTGCGCATACCAGCTGTTAGGGGACCACCTGAGTGAGGGTCTTATCTCCTTTCCTTTCTGATCCTTTCTCATTGCTCAGCATCTCTAGTGACTATACCTGCAATTATGCTGTGGGTCTCCTGCAAGACAATTCAGATGTGAAATGGTTCCATTCACTTAGATTCCATGACAGAGTTGTCTGTACAAGTTGTAGTTCCTTCTTCCATGAAAGCTTTCATTTGTTCATTTGTGTTAGTTTGATGACTGTTGTTTTTGTGTCGTTTTTTCTGGGCTTTTTTTTTTTTTTTCTGCTTTCTTGGGCAGTAGAAGTGTGGGTTTTCTACTCAGTGTTTCTAGCGCTGTTTCTACACTTAATATTTTGTACAACTGAAATGAGACAAATCAGAATAAAGTTCTCATAGTTCTGGATCAAAGTTTTTGCATGCAATAGTTTTTTGAGTGTTTTTAACTCGTTTTTAATGACATCTGGATCTTCTGGAATTGTTGCTCACTGTGTGAAGGCTTTTTTTTTTTTAAGAAGAGTTATTTTTAGATAATATGCTTATCTGTGAGCACTACGATTCTGGACTTCTCTTTCTAGCTTGCATGATTTGAAATACCAATTTTGAAACAGGTAGTACCACCCCCTTGTAAAAATTATAGGTTTTGTTGGTTTTATTATCTTCTTGGTATGTCATTTATAGCTGAAATATATCTTCCATTTTGATATATTGTTTTTTATCTACAGTGCCGTAAGTTTTCACAACTAATCCTATTAAAATTAGTGGTTATTTTTTTTACCTTTGATTTCAGCTGGAAAAAGCTAATGACCTTTATGTTTTTGGCTGGCAATTATGTTGTATTCTCAAGATTAGGATTGAGGAGGATAAAGTTATACAGAGGCTGTTATAACTCAAGTGGAGCTAGTCGTGCTTTCAAAACTCTTTGATTGTGAAGATAATTTTTAATTTAAAAAAACATAAAATTGTTTTATTGGGTTATCTACTTGAATTTATCATTATAGGTCAAGTGGTAATGGACAGTAACAGAGAAGTCGAGAACAATTACAGATATATTTCTTGCAGATGTGTATTTTGTCACAGTAAACCAGAATACAATTTTTGTGGAATCTTACATGTATTACTCATACAAACAGCCTGTTTGCATCATAAGTATATTAAAACACTAGAGTGCTTATGTTGATAGGATAGTTGGTCCTTTAGTTTCAGTTGCTTGATGTCTATCCAATTTCAGTGAAAATGGATTTCCTTGAGCTGGTCTCAGAATAACATCTGTATGGTGTAGCTGGCCTTGAGTAGAAAGACAGTGTGAAAAGCAGAAAATTCAGATGGTCTCCTTCCTCTGAGCCTCTGAGAACAGTTGGCTTTAGTCATATACTGACTGTAAAACCACCAGTCTGTGACCAGAATCTTTAAGAGATGCCTTTTTACGTGATCAGTTTTCATTCAAATGGAGATGAAAGAGCATTTATGTTGAATTTTGCGTTGGATGTTCATTCTGAATAGGAAACCGTAGTTGTGTAGACCACCTAGGCTTTATAGCAAGAAGGAACATAGCTGCTGGAAATGATCATTGGTATGAGATTGTTGCCATTAGTATTGTGTTCACCTTGGAATAATGTCCTCAATGTGCAAAGATGGATTAAGAAACAAACTTCTTTCAAGATGAAAAAAAACTTTTTTTAATTGTTTTTTTTTGGATATCAAGACAGTGAGAGTGGTTTACCAAGACCATGCCATAAGGAGCTACAGGTTTTTTTTTCATATTTCACTTAAAGTTGAATAGAAGATATTATTTCTGCAGTTAGTTCAGGGCTGAAAACATTACAGCGATGCTGCATGGAATTTATATTCTCATAATGAGGAGAATTGGTTGGATTTTGAACACTTTTGTTTTTCCTTTACAAATATTACATATTAAATGTTGAAGCAAAGCACTCGGGAAAAAAAAAATGTGGAAAAATTTGACATAAAGCTGCCGTTTAAAATCCCAAATGAAATAATTACATGTACTAACAACTTTTTTCTAGTAACCATTTGTAGATCCAGAAACTGAAATTAATTGGTTTTTTTATCAGATTAAAAGTCATTTTCCTAACTGTGTCAGTTAAAGGAAGTATGGAGCTTGGAAAGTTTGGATAATTGCTCCTTCAGGTTTTTTGTTTGTTTGTTTGTTTACAAAAAGAAGATGTGAACTTAGATGAGGAAGTCATTTAAGTTTTATATAAGTTTATCTGGAGTATTTCAGCCTGAAATAATTACTTTTTGAAATAACTACTTACTTGCTCTATTTGTTTTTAGAAGGCAGTTTTGAATTCATTCCTTTCTCCATCAGTGTTTTCAGATCAAAATTTTAGATGTGAATGATTTTCTCTAAATTATCCATGCTTTTATGGATGTTTTTTATTTTTAAATAGAAAAGCTTTGTCATGTGGGGAATAGAACAATTCTCACCTAAGTCTGTTATCTGCTACCATTTAGGATGTGTTCTTGAAGGAATTGTCTCAGTACTGTGAAACCATGCCTGTGGTAAGTTAGTTCTGGAGCCAGGTGCCAGACAGTTGGCTCTCCAACTGCTGTGTTACCACTACTGAGCTTTCCTACTTCCTGGCCACGTCCAATCCTCTTGAGAACTGCAGGAGAGAGCATCTGATCACTGTTTATGTCCCAGCGACAGAAGGCACTCAGATGAGAGCAGGGGATGCAGGCAGTGCTGTCACTCTCCTGGTGCTACTTGCTTTCCTTGCTGCAGCATCCCCAGCATAGCCGAGCTGGGCCTTCTATGCGGAGGCACAAGGCTGCTCACTCAGCGGTGTTTGGTGACTGTTTCTCAGAAAGATCTCTTACATAACCAAGCTTTGCACGGTGCTGTGTGTATGATTCCAGCGACGGTGACGGTGCTGACATGCAGGCGCTGCCTGCCAGATGACGCATGCATACTCTAGAGGAGGAGAGATTTAAATATACAATCAATTGCTCAGTTAGGGAAAAAAAGAAAGGGGGAAAAAAGGATGCTTTAGAGACACTATAGTTACATATTCAATTTTTTCTGTTATACAGTAAAATAATGAATGGAGACGCTGAGAAGTGAGTGATGAAGCTGGCGAGGTCTCTGTGGTTGCGTGCTCCCAGGCTTACCTTGAAGCTCCCCAGTTTATTGGACCACTAGGCATACTGATATTTTTCTTTTGTAAATGGCCATGAATGCTGAAAACCATATTAAAATTTTGATACTCTTCTTTTAAAAAAAAATATTAAAAAAATGAAGGGCATATTGTTTTAAAACAAAATTTACTGGAAAAAGAATTGCTGTTACCCACACCATTTTTTCTCTACAAAAGCAGTGTTTGCCCCATACCTTTTCCCTATATCTGCAGAAGTTGCTTTGCAATATGGTACTACACCATCATGCTAAATGCAAGAGGGATGTTTTGTATTTAATCAATAGCAGGCAGACTTATCTAAGATTTATTATTTCATTTTCTTCAAAACTACTGGTCATTTTTTACTGCAGAAAATGTGCTCCTGTGGAAATCAACCCAGGCATTTACTGTCAGTTTAAGGAAGCAAGAAGAAATGAGAACAAGAAAAATACAAAGAAAATGGCCTCAAGGGAAAGCTCTGCATAATTAACTTGAAATTGCTACTGCTAGAAATACTGTTGCTGCTTTTTCTTGCCAGGGCTGTCACCTCACAGGAATTTTAGCTTAGAGAGGGGAGTGGAGCTTATTTGATGATCAAGGTTTTATGTGGCTTGATGTTCCAAACTCTAGAGACCACTATGTTGTGTGGCATATTGCTAAATGGTAAGAAGAAAGGATAATGAACAGGAGCAAGAAACCCTATTAAAGTTGTATTTTTGAAAAAATCTCACCCCAACTTTTCAAGTGGAAATCTCATAAGTGAAATAATGGGAAGATCATGCAATTTAAATGATAACAATTTGTGTAGAGATCCAGAGATAACTGTCAGTTTGTATTGTTTCAGTTTGGATTTCCAACTTCCCTTTTCCCTTTTGCGAAGGTGGTGTGGGGAAGTTTGTTTTAGATCAAAAGGAGGATCTGTGGGCTGAGTGAGATGCCCATTCTCATTATGGAGAAAACCTCGTCATGCTATTTCTTGCAGATGGTCTCACAGAAGCCTTGGTTGGGGATTGAGTCTTGCCTGAATGAGTGAAATACAATGCGTGAAAAAAGGAAGTGAGAAGAGAAATTAGAATGTACAATATTGTCAACAGTTCTCAACTCAAACACATCAAAACATGGATGAATATTTAGTAGTCTTTATAATGCAATAACTGCTTTTCAGTGTTACTCATCTTATCTGAGCGGTTGCTGTAGCTACGGTGCAACCCTGAGAGTTGGCAGAAAGTGAACCGTGTATTCTACCACGTTCCCTGGCCTGCATTAAATATCTGATGAATAATTGTAGATTCTAAAGCAGATGTTAGCAGGAAATGCCAATGAATATGTACACATAAATTTCTGTCCTAATCCCAATTAAAAGTGGTCACTGTTATCAACCTTGTTTCAAGCTTTCTTGTTTAAGTAATTTAATATGTCTCCAAATATCTTGTCATCAAATGCATATTTAATCCTAATTTGAACCTTGGGGTTTCATAGAAAGTTATGCCATATATGAGAGAGTAATCCATAAAATAAAACTCATTAGTATCTTATTAGTGCTGATTGGAGGTCATTAATTTGCATAGGTAGATACTGTTATAAACAATATGTGATATAGGAAAGGTTTTTATGGAGTCAGTTTAGTGGAAAATCAACAAGGTCAGAGCTGCTGTAGCTCTAATGTTTGGAATGAGTCAGGCTTGACATTTCACGTTGAGCAAGCTTGGGATGTGTAGAACCAAGTTAAGACTATATTGGAAGGATGATTTTGGGAAGGAGAAATCAGATTTTTAAATTGACATGCAGTGCTAAAACTGGGAACAGTTTGCCTGGATTAAAAATAACTAATACAGAAAAAATATGAACGTATTTGGGAGGAAGAAATCGGTGTAGAAATGTGTGCTAAATGCTGCAAGCATCCTATGCAGTAAACAAGAAAAGGGACAAATACTGCTAATCCAAAATCATCATGGAAAAAATCAGTTAATAAGTTAATTAATCAGGAGCCGGAGGTGAAAGAAGTATTACTTTTAGATATCAGACCTCATTCCTTCCAGACTGAATTCCTGTCTGTTGAAAGGATTGGCACATCACAGAATGGGTATGATTGCCATGGAGATGATTAGGAGAACTTTGCCCATATTTTAGATTTTCTGGTTGGTCTCTGCGTAGCTCTTATTTTCCACGCTTCCGTAAAAAGAGAGGATAATCTGAATGCTACTAATGTAGCATATGTTAATTTTAAGTATCTTCATCTAGGATGATTTGTATTCTTTCTATTACTCTTCATACTGTGAACCGAGTCTAAAGGTGTTCTCCACAGTCACACAGTGAAGCTGCAGTAGGATCGGGACGTGGCCTCTGCCTATCAGCGTTTAGACCAGTGCCCATTATGGTCCTTCTTATCTTGATGTTTTGTTGTTGTTGTTTTGGTTTTTTGTTTTTGTTGTTGTTGTTTTTGTAGCAGCTGTGTACACTGCATTTTTATCTAAGGACTGGGAAAATTATTTGTATAAACATATGTATAGAATCATAGGGGTTGGAAGGGACCCCTGCAGGTCAT
Source organism: Tympanuchus pallidicinctus (assembly GCF_026119805.1). Classification (NCBI taxonomy): domain Eukaryota; kingdom Metazoa; phylum Chordata; class Aves; order Galliformes; family Phasianidae; genus Tympanuchus; species Tympanuchus pallidicinctus. Next base: position 17,412,374 of record NW_026294791.1, on the reverse strand, counting down.
CTAGTCCAACTCCCTGCTAAAGCAGGTTCTCTAGAGTAGTTGCACAGAAAAGCATCTGGGTAGGGTTTGAATATCCCCCCAGAGAAGGAGATTCTACAGCCACTTTGGGCAGCCTGTTTCAGTACATATCCAGTACTGCATTTTGTATTGTTACTGTTCAGGGGAAAGACTTAATGAAAAAACACACAAGTAATTCTGTTGCCTTAAATGCCATTTGTTTACTTGTTGTTACTCACACATGGAATGCAAGGGACAGTGATGATCTCTGCAGTCAAGATACAGAAATTATTCTCTCCTGAAATATACCAGGTATACAAGTCTTGGTAAAATGCAAGAATGAGAGAGCTGTTCCTTTTCTTTATGCTATTGAGAAAAATGATGCTGGAGAGAAGGAGGAGAAAGGTCCCTTTGGACCTACGGAAGCTGAAGATTTTCCTTCCATTTCTGAAATATCATTAGGCTGATTACTGAGATGAGCAGCACTTGTGCAGAAGGATGGAGGAAGGGAGAATTGCTTTTCTGAGCTGCCAGTACAGAAAAACACAGAATCTGTATTTATTGCCAAATTCCAGAAGGATTCTATCAAAAGAAAACCACAGAAGCATAAAGATAAATGCCTGTTGTGCTCAGCGGCGTGTCCAACTCACATTACTTCTGAGGATAGAGCACTAGCCCATTATATCAAATATTTAGTCACTGCTGAATTCTTCATCGTTCTGACCCTTGCACCAATGTACCCACTCTAAGAGCATTTTCATTCAGGTGAGAATGTGAATGCTGCTCCCTGCAATTTTTGGAGTAGTGGGTTTTCCTCATCCAGGTCATCATCAAAAGTGGGGAATGTAACAAGTAGAAATGGTTGCTAGCGGCAAGGGCCCAGATGAAGCTGATGAAGGCAAGGTACTGGAAGGGAAGGTCTCCTTTTGTATAACCAAATGAGCAGCTGTCTTATTTGCTATCCCAGCTTCTATGGAAGCCAGAAATAAAAGCCTTTGTTTGTGATCAGCAGGTTCAGGGAGTCTTCCCAAGGCTGGATAGTTCAGCTTGCTGGAGTATTTTCTGTTTATGTTCTTGCAAGAGATTGAGCATTTGAACGTAGGTCATTCCAAAATTAATGCCTCATTTATTTCCATGGCAAATACAATAGATGCAAAGAGCACCACAATGCTGTTTAATAGAGCAAATTCTCAGCTACAAAACCCTATTTTTTCAACACAGTTGCTACCATTTACTAATCTGCACCAGCAGAGGTGACTCTGTTTGAACAGCTTTTGTGACAGCTTCATTGTTAGGAAAATCTTTCCCACAGTCTGTCTTTCATCAGCCCAAACTGATGAAGTCAAAAGGTGCCAATTTGAGACTATACAGTGAGTATGGTAAGACAATCGATTGATGATGTACTCCACGTTCTTCAAACTGTTATGGGGCCTGGCATTAAGTCACAAGAGATGAGTTGTCTTCTTCTCTGGCCTGACTCTGGAATGTTGAGTCTTCAGCTTAGTCAGTGTTGCGATGTAGCAGAGTTAATTGTTTGTCAGGGTTACAGAAAATCCAGACAGATCACGCCTTTCCCATTCCAAAAGGCAGTGCACATCACTTTATCCACTGAGGGCTGCGTCTTGAACTTTGATGGGGAATCCATATTTACCACTCCATAGAACTGCCATTTTAACTCCAGCTCATGGTGACACCACGTCTTGTTGCTGGAAATGATGCAATCCAGGAAACTGTCACCTTCAGCCTGATGTTGGTTCAATAGGTCCTGACCTATTTGCATACTGTGTTCTTTCTGTTCCTTTGTGAGCATTTGTGATATTCCAATGTTTCCTCCATTGTTTCCAACGCATTAAAACTGATATTTAGCTCTGTACACGGTTGCCTGGCTGTAATCCTCTGATTTGCCCAGATGAACTGATTGAGATGCTCTTCATTTAATGGTGTGACAGCTGTGCATGGCCATCTGGAACACAGCTCATCTTTCACATCACTGTTGCCACTGCTGAAACGCAGCACCCACTGCTTCACTGTGCTCACATTTACTGTTTGATCTCTGTAAATGTTCAACAGGCATACATGAACGGTGATGGCCATTTTTTCTGCATGGAGGAATTCAGTGGCACAGCTTTGCTTCATGTTCCAACTCTACCCCTGTGTTGTCATCTGTCACATGACAACAAAATGTAGAATATTGGTGGGAAGATTCCATCTTTGAAGCCATCCCACCAACTTCTGCCTATGATTTTGTGGTCCAACATAATAAAATAGGAGACATTAGCTTTGGAGCAGCCCTTACAAATCACATATATTTGCTGGATTCTGCTTTTTCCTCGAGTCTGGAAATATGCAGTAATTTTACTGAAATTATTAGATTTGGGAAAAAAAAAAAAAATCAGATAAATACAGAATGTTCGGGTTACCTAGGCCTGGATGTTTAATTATTCCAGAAGAAAGAATGGAGTTAGTGTGACTCACCAGAAAAACCTAAGTATTCCTCATCTTTATAAATTGCATTAGAATTGTTTTTTAGTTTTGTTTTGTTGCATTTCTCATGAGACCTGTGGGAGTCATCGAGCTGACTCCTTATTCTTGTCACAACTTTGATAAACTTGAATTCAAGATTAGGTGATGTTTCATAAGCATACTGAGAGTTCGTTAATTACAGATGAAGGAATTGTACTTCAGTATACTGAAAATTTTCTTTCATTGTAGTAAAGTGGTTTTACTTATTGGATCAGCTGCTCACATTTCTGTTTTGTGTAAAGAGGCCACAGTGATCTGAAACCAGTCTAAAGAAATAGATGAGTGTTTTTGTGACAAACTGAATTTTGCCCGTTACACATAACTGCAGAATTATTTTGTTATTTGTGCCACATTATTTATGGGAAACACTTCCTTGCTCTGTATGTCATAATTTAGCTGAAAATCATCTGTATAGACCTAATAATATTTAAGTCAGGCCATTAATTTGCATTCTTCTTGTTGACAACAAAATGTGTATATGAGCTGAAGCCATTTTCTTTAAACTGTTTTACTGTGTGTTCTTTGTTTTGTGCGGTGCTGTGTGTAGAACTGTTCAGATCTGTAGTAATACATGGCAAAGTTTATAATTTCTTTTTAGTAAAAAGTTTAGGAAGACGTAGGTGGTTGTCTGATTTGACAACAATATTTCTTGAGTTTGTGTAATTTCTTGAGTTTGTTCAAGAATTTAATTTGCTGGTTGTCATTCCTGATTATCCAAGTGTTACGTACCTTACGTATCAATAATATTTGCTACCTTTCATATAGAAGAGAGAAAATACCTTTCTTTTAAGTTCTGCAGTGAATGAATGTTGAAATATAGTGATTCTTCTATGCCACTTTCAATCATACATGTTCTACTTGCACTAAAGCTTCAACATCATTGACTTAATACATGTTTACATTTTGTAGTTGGTATTAGAGCTGAATAGAATAACTGTCGTAAGTAAATTAGGAGTCACATTTTCTTCCACAGGTAAATACATGTCTTATAGGGAATATTTTACCTTCACTATCTACATTTTTGTTTTCTTATTTGTGAGCCCTTTTAATTTTCCCTAAGTGTAAAATGTATGAGCTATAGACAAAATAATTAAAGTCAGACTTAATAAATTTAGTTAGCAAACTATGAATCAAACCCTGTAGAGTACTTTCTGGCAAACCATTCCTTCAGCGTGGGCTAGAGCTCTGCTGTGAATGTTTTCTCTGTGTTCCAAAATCTAGAGTCCACCTCTGTGAAATGCTGAATGTCAGTGAGAGCTATGAGGGGAAGTGCTGAGCATCTTCCAGGATTGGCCCTTACTTTCATTCCCATCCTGTGTGTTATGCAGTTTGTTTTTCTTGAACTAATACCTTTCTTTGTTTTTCTTCTCATCCTGAAAACTAGGCTATGTTATGTTGATTTCAAGCTCTCTTAGTGCAAATAAAGTAAAGAGGGTCATATGACCTATTTGCCTCATAAGAAGATTATCATACAGAACTTGGTTCACTTACGTTGTCTTTTGTTTTGTTTTGTTCTATCTCATCTTAAGGATGAGATAGAAAACTCTGTAATGTTAGTATATTTTATTTACTGTAATCTGATGTACTATTTCTCTCCCCTTTTTCTCCTCCCCCTAAGATTATCGTTGGAGAAACCGCAGTTTTTTGTCTACAGTTAGCTACAAAGGATTTTGAAAATCAAGAAAAAACAATATTAACTGGAGACTGTTGTTATATAAATCCACTGGTGCGCAGAACCATCAGATTCCTTGGTATGAGCAAAATTAATGTTTTCATTTTCTGAATGCTGAAAGTGATTAAATATGTCTTAAGTTTGACCTGGAGAAACTATTCAGATAACACTACAATGTTTCATGTAAAGTCCTAACTTGGGTGCTATGAATTCTTTCCTTTTGGAAAACAAATTAAATGTCTTGGAAGAAACAAAAATCACTTTGCAGAAACAGTACTAAGAACAGAAAAACTTGGGATCACAAGAGAGGGGGAAAAAAAAAAACCAACCAGCAGGCCTTGACTAGTGGGAGATGGAGAGGGGAAGTATCTTTACACCAAATATATGGTTAACAGTTCTCTTTTGGCTGTGCACACATACAGCAGCCAAAGCTGAGGACATCAGTGTATAATTGTGTGTTTTCAAAGCCTGCTTAGTTTAGGTACTTTCTTAGCCTGGAGCATGTATTATAATCTATAATAGATAACTGTATGAAAACCACTGAGGTCAGCTGTAAAACCCACCTCCCCTGACTTCACTAAATTTGAGATGTTGTGCTTTCTACTTATTTCATAGTAAATGTATTTCAGAGGGGGAAGTACCACCTCTCAGAATGTCTGCTAAATACTCACAGATGCTGCTTTTTAGTATGTGCAAGGATGTCGCAGCCAGACTCCGTTTGTCTGCTGTGTGTTTCTCCCTGTTGGCTGTATCTGAGGGCAGCAGCTGGGGAGCAAAGCTGCAGGGCAGCTCATCCCGTGTGCCCCCGTGCAGGGGAGGGAGGGCTGCAGCTGGGTCTGTGTGTGCTGTGCGTGTGCCATAGCCATGATGCTGTCTGCCAGTGCAGTAGCTTACTGTCACACGGGAGTTCTGGAGTCACTGAGTGGGAAACTGCCCTGCATAGAGCTGGAGTTATGTGGGCAGTCATACTGAGGAGCTCCTCCTGCTCCTATTTCTCTGTACAGGGCTTGTGTGTGGCCAGAGTCCACCTGGTGGGCTCTCCTTGCTCACAGAAGTGAAGCTAGGGTGGAGCAGGGATGAGTAGGGCTTTTGCACTGTTGCACCAGCCAAGGTGTTGCTTCATGTTACTCTCACGGAACTGACGTGGCTGCCTGTTGTGGGTCTGCATACACTTTGGGGCTTGCTGGAGGGCCATCCTGCACAGCACCTGGGCTGGGTACAGGCCAGTGCTCATTACTGTCGAGCTACTTATGGTGAATCAACCAGTGTGACATTGCTGACCAGACAGAATCCCAGGAACCATTCTTGGGCCTCCAGCTTTGCAGAGGGAAAAAAACTGGCCTTGAAAGATGCACGTGCTTCTGCAGTATCACATCTGCTGTGGTGTGCATCCATTAATGTCCTCATCCTCATGGTGATACAGGAATTGGGAGCTGACAGAATTCACATTATACTCACAGCTAGCTGTAGAGTTGAACTAGGGAAAAGGTAAACTGATGTGCCTATGGAATCCAGGAATCCTGTAGCTAAGGTGGAGTTTGAATGTGTCTGCTGATTTGGCTTCCCAGTCATGGTGGTTGCTGTGGTTGTATTTTCTTCCAGAGTTTGCTTTCTGCTTCCAAAAAAATAGAAAGAGACATCAAAATAGGATGTATCTAATTTTGCTTTCTTTTTCCACTAATCAGATAAATGCATTTTTATTCTTATGAACAAAAGCACATGCTTAATGCTTTGCTGATATGTCTCATAAAAAAAAGGGTGTTAGTATAAGTAGCTTCTTGAATATAATGATCTTTAACTCACTGTGTTGATATTATGATTAACATGTGCATAGAGATGCACCCAGTAGCAGACAGATAAAGACAACTTGTGCATGGCAATATTAAATTATTCAGTACTCAAACTTACAGCTGAGAGAGAAAGGAAAATGTTTGTCCGGTATGTGCAATGACTTTTCAAGTTACTTCACCATTCAGTGTGCTTGACTTCTCTGGCTTTGAAACAGGGCTATAGGGTGGAGAATTTGCCTCTGTTATTTCTGTTAGGTGAACATGGACAAAGGCTAGATGTTTGGCTAACTGCCCCAGATAGCTGGGCATGCATGGCTAGGGGACCAAGAAAGCAGGCTTTTTCACGAAAGATGAGTGTACTCCTCTGAAGAATGGAGACAGAATCAAGAGTGTGGGTACACTGCAGTGTTGCTTCTGCCATTGGATAGGAAGATATCATCTCCAAAATCATCAAGGTTCCTTAGGGTATAGTCTTGTCTTGTGCTTGAGGATTGCTCACATTCTTAAATGAAGGGAGCTGATTTATTACTGTGATAAATATTATAATATGTTGTCCTGGACTGAAATTGTCGGGAATTTTAACTCTTTGTTTCCCTCTTTAGGAATTTACGCGTTTGGACTGTTTGCTACGGACATCTTTGTAAATGCTGGACAAGTAGTAACAGGGAATCTTGCACCACATTTTCTTGCACTTTGTAAACCCAACTATACAGCACTTGGATGTAAACAGTACACACAATTCATCAGTAGTGCACATGCCTGTACTGGAAACCCAGACCTTATCATGAAAGCCAGAAAGACATTCCCATCCAAAGAAGCAGCTCTAAGCATATATGCAGCTATGTATCTGGCTGTAAGTATATTGTACTGTTTAATACCACTGTATTTTTGAGAGAATATTGACTCAAACTATTTGGAAGGGGAAGAATGGAGGGAAGGTAAGACAGCTATTGACCAATTTTATGTATATAATCCTTCTATGTGTTACTGTGAAAGCTTTGAGAATTTGGTTCATTGGACTTAATTCTGACAATTACATGTGTACTTACCTTTGCAGATGTAGTAAGCCTTAAAAGCTTAAATAATAAAAAAAAAAGTTTAGGGCCATGCTGAGAGAGGATAAATTGTTCAGGAATGGTTATAAACTTAGGATAACCAGGTTTTCAGTTTATTTTTCCCTGTTTCCAGGGAGAAGGAGAAGGCTCTGTTGTGTGGCAAAGGGAAGGGGGAAAGGATTGTCTGTAACCAACTGGTAGTAGTCTCTTCCTCTGTTTTAACCCAGTTCAAATTAGTGGAATTGCATGTGGCAGTATTTTTTGGTGGGGTAAAGCAGAAGACTGGGTATATGCAAATGTCTGATCTCTACAAGTTTCCTGAGGAACCATATATATCCACAGATACCAGAACTGATATCTATAGGTACTATAGTTCTCTTGCAGTGAGTTTGGCTCTGATTCTTCATTTAAGTGGGCTACAAGACAATCCAACCTTTCTTCCCCCTCTTCTTTGTCACACTGACTGATGAGTAGGGCTGGGATAAACTGCTGTTGCTGGGTGGCATGAGAGCTGCTGCTGAGGTAGTTCAGAAGTGAGAGCAGTAGGAATGAACCTTGCTCAGGTAGCTTAGTCTGGAGTTCAGGTTGTTCCATCTGCAAGCAGCAGCACGTGTTCTTCACCAAATTTCCTTGGGGCACCCTTATGGAAATCTTCCAGTTGACCTGGGCCTGCATCCACAGGTCTTTATAGCCCACTGGAAGGGCCCAAGGTTTCCCTCATGGTGTCAGTGGGGAGTAGGGCAAGTGTGTGCCTCTGGTAATTTCAGGATTCAGCCCTTCAAATCCTTCAGTATGTGAATAGTGGTGTGTGTGTGTCTGCATATGTATGTAGACACATGTGAGTGTTCATCAGTTTTTAACATACATATTTAATGAGCTGATTTTTAATCTTTGTTTGATCTGGAAACTGATGCATGCAAGCTGATACTTGATATGTGGCAGTGCACCAACGCCACGCTTCTGGGTATGGCTTCAGTGCCTGTGCTTAAAATCTGCATCCCTGATAGTAGCATTTACTTTAAGTTCCTTGTGGGCAATGCTTTCTTGTTAGATTAACAATTAGCTCAGGAAGGTGTTAGCTGCAAATTAGAGACGAGCAATAGTATTCTGTTCTAACTTGTGGTAAATGTAAGACTGCTAATAGTATCATCTTTTGGAATATTTGGGAGATATTTGAGGCTTTGCTTTGCTGAACTGTACATCCAAATTTGGTGCAAACTATTTTAGAAAATGTTCAGCATTCTACATTTTAATTGTTCCTATTTTTCTCATCCATCTGTAAAGTTGGATTTCCACTGTTGCCATGAGTCACAGAAAACTGAAGGAAGCCAACTGTTCAGCACTGCAGAGCAGAAAGGAAAACAGTATTGACACATTTTAAAAGGAACAAGTAGGCAATTACTAAGACTTAATACCTAGTGTCATGGCTTTTGTTACAGCTGCAGTGCTTTATGCAAAACTTATGTAGTCTGTGATCAATAATCAGTTAACATCAAAACTGGAAGCTGGTGTGATCTGTTTCATGACTTTATAGTCTTTCAGTAACAGCAGAAAAGGATATATCCTGTGTCATTAGTGTATCACTGTGATGCATGACAGTGTCATCATTTAACTAAAGCACTGTAAACTGCTGACAGGACTGATGAGTTGTTCTTGTAGGCTGCCTGAAGAACTAATTACTGTGATGTATCTGCTGACTGCTAGCCTACACATTAAGGTCCTTGATGCAATATTGGCAGTCTTTTTTTGTTTTTTTTTTTCAAATCTCGTTGCACTGTTGCTGCTAAAAATATTGTTTGTTACACACCAGGCAGAGAAATGCAATGTTCCAGTATCTAGGGTCATGTCCTTGCAGTGTCATGATGTTTATTGGGAAAGCTGGCTCTGAATAACAACTTTCTCATCATTATTCACTGAAGTAGAATGTTTAAACAGTAGCCCAGTCTTTGTATGAACACTGGTACAAAAGTTATTGAGAGCATGGACATAAAGACATTCATATACTACTCAGCTAGTACTTCATAAGCATATAATTTCTGATACAAAGTGTGCTTTCATTTTGTTTAACAGAAATGTTTGGGTGAGAGGGTGAGATTTTTACAGAATCTTTCTTGGACATTTCAGCCAGCTGTGCACACACCAAAACCAGCTTAAAGATACAAATAGGCGATATGCACCCAGCATCTTGTTAGCAACAGCTTTTTCATCTAAGTTCTTAAGCCTTCCTTTTTCACTCCTCCCCTCTTTTGTGAGTGGGTGGCTGCTATGGTAACTCTGAATTCCCTTCCCGCTGGAAGTACAGGCTTTTGCGAACAATTATATTGCTAATATTTAGACCTCTCTAGCATTTGCTTCCATTGCTTTTCTGAGTACCTATCAAGAAAGACTTAACAACTGAAATGTTAAATGGCAGCAATGTGCTTAGGTTTTTTTCTCTACCCTATCCAAATGTGAATGCTTCCAATGATTCATAACTTATTTCCTTAAGACTTGCAGGTTAATTTATCCCTTGCATACCTGAAACTTCAAAATGAACTACCATAAATATGTTTCAAAATCTCTACCCAAAATGGCTGTTATCTGGATATCTCCTTAGCTGATTATTCAGCTAATCTTAAGTCTCCTTTGTGTGTGAATGAGCTAGAGTTGGATTACTAAGTTCAGTGCAATCAGCGTTCACTTCTTATCAGCATTGCAGTTTCTCAGTTGGTACAGCATCTGCTGACATGGATATTAAGGCAGATACTCCAAATTCATTAAATTTATATAACTGTATAAGCTACATTTCAAGATGCATAAGCTAACATAGCCTGGATGATTAGAGATACATTTTGAATTTATGAAATTGTGTATATATTTGCATGAATGGTTTTGTTTGTCTTTTCCCCAACAACCAACACTCAGAAATGAGAAGTCACAAGTCTTTCTACTGGTAGGATTTCAAAGTGATCTGTGAAGATGTAGTCAATCTATTCCCATGGATTCAATGTGAGACTAGTGACTAACAGTTGTCCTTTGATGTTACAAATATAGGGGATTGTTCATTGCTAGCTGTAGTTTAAAATAAATTCTAATTAATCATACAAAACTTTGCATTTTCTTGCTGCGTTGGATAAGAAGAATTGACAGCTGACCTATCTGAAGCACAGCTTTTGAACTTGGTTCTATCAGATACATTTTAGACTTGCTTTAGATTTGTAATGATAGAGGAGAAGGTTTTATGTTTTGATAATTAACATAGTCCTTAGATGTGCAGGCTGCAATTACAACCTCAGGCAGGGCTAGCAAATACAGCTGACAAATAATACCTCCCTATATGCAGAGCTTTTGTTGAGATCTTGATCTTCTGCTTGGCAAGGTTCTATCTTCTAGCATGCTGCTGTATCACCCTTGCTGTTCAGTGTGTTTCTAAGTCACTGGGAAAAGACATCAAGGCATTCTGGGTCACAGTGTTGGTAACATGCCACTGCCTAGTGTCACTCCTTGATCTGGTCTTTGTGTCTTGAGGTTTCGTGTAATCTGTGAAGACCTTGTTCTTGAAGCTTCTTTATGGGTTCCACTCAGTGGGTAGGTGACAGTGGCGTGGTGAGTCTCTCTTGATAGGCTTTGAGTGTTGAGATTTGAGAGAATCATCGTATAGAATTTGCTTTGTTGTTTTTTTGTTTTTTGTTTTAATAAGTTAAAGATTAAAGAATTCTTTTGGCTGCTTTTCAGGGATTTTCTTTTCACTGTCTGTGTCTCAGTGAGCAAAAGTATCCACTGACACTGATTGTACAGTATATATAATGGTCTTCATCTAATGGATGCATTGATTGCTTCGGATTGGATAGCAAATAAACATTAAAATTTTGTTCCAGAGATTTACCTAAAGACCACTGGAGATTTCTTGTCAGTCAGTTCTTTGTAACAATTCAGTTGCTCAAGATAATAACCTCTGTAGCCTGAATCAGTTCTTGGTAATAGTTTGATGATCTTACGGTCTTGATACATTGGTGAATCTCTGTCTCCTCCAGTTGTTTCAAGTTGCATCTGTAAAAAACTCTTTGTGGGACAATTTACAGTGAATTCCAGCGTTTCTTAAAGTTTTTTTTCCTTTTTCCAATCCACAGTCTTGACTTTGAAACCCAAGTTTGCTTGATGTTATCAATAGTTACTGCAAAGAATATGAAAGAAAAAGGAGAAAGCCTCAAAAGAACAACAAATAAATCATCAGTGAGCATTTTTGGTTGCAGTATGGCTCAAATAAAATGAGAATAGGACTGTTCTTTGCTCTGGTAATAATTTGACCCAATAGTTACTAATCAAGGGACCTGAAGAGCTTTTACAATGTCAGGCAGGATTCTGACTAAAGACTTAACTTGCTTGTAATCTGCAGTCCACTACACCTCCTACTTTTTCATCTTTTTGATCTCTGAATATCTCTTTTCCTGTACCTATGATGAGGAATGTTGAAATCTGTGCACTTCTAAGGTGGAAGGTGTATAAGTTACGACTTACATTTCTTGCTACTAAATTATACAAGCAAAACAAAACTTGGAAATGTATATTTGGAGCTCTGCCTGGGAGGAATCAGTATACAGGCACCAGTCTCCTTTCCACTTGCCACTTCATGAGTCATTGTTCTCTGCCCACTAACAGACTGGTTTGTCCCTTTGTCAGTTTCCCCCGACCATCTGCTTCATGGAGGACCAAAACAGCAAGCATGGAGGACATCTTCCTCCCCATACCCTGGGAACTCAGTCTAATGAACCAGATAGGAAAACTAACCTTCCTCCTAGTTGGTGTGTCCAGCCTGATGACTAGCTCCACTCTAACCAAGATGGGACTCCGGGACTTCCTGAATGTGTGCATGTATGTGCATTGCTTTTCCTCTAGAATCAAGAAGAAAACTGTTTTATTATATTTCATTTTCAATGCAGTGCAGAACTTCAACTGAACTGACTGCATTAATATAGTACTTGAGCTGTAAGTTTAAAAATGGATGTCTGTAAGTCCTGACTTGCAGAATTCTGTTTCTTATGCAGAGCTTTTCAAGAGTATAGGCTACATTTCTCCAGAAGTTTTGCTGTACTTCTCTTGACCCGTTAGTGGAATACTGTCCTTAATATCTCAATGGCTGTTCTTTAAAGAAAAAATTAAAAAGTAATCTATGCTGTCAGAACCCTCTGATTATTGTTAATAATGAACTGAACATGTCAATCTTGACTATGTGTATAGGAAGGGACTTGGCACACGGGAGTCTTTGTTAGTCAGCAGCAGGAGTTTCTGCAGTTGTTTCTGCTTTTTGAGTGCTTTGTTTAAATAAGGATTTGAAGGATGATCTTGACTCTAAAAAATGGTTCAAAGAATTTTCTGCAGAGTACTCTTCAGTTTAGTTTTGTATTAAAAATGTTCAATTTTGACTGAAATATTGAAGAATCAATTACTAGTGTTTGCATTGCAATGCATTTTAACTTCATAAAAATTTAGCATCTTAGGTGATGACTAGTTGTTATAGATAACTGAGACACATTGCTACTACCTGCCTGAAATAAACTAACAATTTCTTATCAGTTGATTTTTCCTTCTCAATATTCATTTTGATTTTGCTTACCCTAAAACAGGATTTCATGCAGGATAGCCTACTGCCACTGACAGTCACCTTCACCCAAACAGTGTGTCAGACTTGATGATCTTGCTGCCTATTCAAAATGCTTTATTGAGCACCAGATGTTCTAACATATAGCATTAATGAGTGTAATGGTGGTAGTATCTGGAAGGACATTGGCACAGAAAGCTGCTGAGTAACTCAGCACAGGCTGCTCTGTAGCTTGAAAGAAAAAAAAAAAAAGTGGACTAAAACAGTGGAAGTGAGATTTGAAGTCATCTTGTCAGCATTCCATGTAACTCACTGAGAAGAGTTTGCTAAACTGTAAGGAGCAAAGGTAAAAGCAATGGGAGAGCAATGGGAGAAATTCTGTGTCTTAAATGAGCTAGTAAGAGGACAGGAGAAATATGTGTTGGAAATAAAGAATTAATCTCTCTTTTTAAAACCTTGCTCTGTCGGCACTATTGGAAAGGTGTTCATTGCATGAGGTACACTGGTGATGTGTTGCAGTATGCTGCTGTGATTTTAAGTTACCTGGTTACACTGTGATTCTTTCTTTCTGCCACGAATATTTCTTTAGTGTTTTGAACAACACAGCTGGCAGATGTTCTTTGCAGGCATGCTCTGACTGGTGCTTCCTTCATTTCATTTGATTGATTTACTGTGAGTGTAGCTAATCCTTCACTAAATTATTGCACTAATGCATAACTTGTTGCTGAGCAAATTCAGGTGAAATTTCAGACAGTACAAAGGGTTGCCTGTTAACCAAGGAGCTACCAGTTAGTGCAGACTCATCTGTTTCACCTTTCAAGCTCAAAATGGTTTCAAGTTTCAAGGGAAACCTCACGAAGAAACTTCAGTTCTTCATTTTTTAGAACGATAGTACTTTACCTAAACATGAAGCTTAAGGACTTCAGTGGGTTAGCTGCAGATGCTGTGGAATGTAAATACTAATTTTCCTCAAAAGCCTATTTAGTTGAAGTGCTGTTTTTCAGGGTGGAACTTTAAAGCACCCTTAATGTCAATATTGAATATAAACAAGAGAATGGAAGTTCAGAGTTTTGAAATTCATTTCCTCCATTGGCCTGTCAGAGCTTGTGCACCTAACCGTGTGGCAGAAGAGCTGCTGCACCTCCATGCTTTACATTTAATCCAGTAGTACTTGTAGACCATAAGACTGCAAGCAGGGCAGAGGTAGAGATCTCAGTTTCTTGGAGGATGTATAAAAAACTCCTACAGTAGGATTGGTTTTGGGTACTGTGGGGAATTGGTACTAAATATCCTCAGATAGCCTCTGAGAAGTATGGGGACGTATTGGTCAAGCACTTGTTGAAAGAGCCACATTTCATTTTTAAAAGCAGATATTGACATCTAGTTCACTTTTCACTACATTTGGTAAGCCTCAAGCTAATCACATGGAGAAGCTACATGTGAGGAGGAAAGATATTTGCTAATAAAACTAAGGTTCTGATGGAGCCCCTGTCAGGACAGGGTTTTTTCTATCACTGCCAACACCAGGCAGTGAAAAATTAGTCCCTCTATTTACATCTCTGCATAAATAAATAGGTTGATAGGATAGGGTTGTCAAATAAATAAATAAATGCAAACCCCAAGATACATAATCTATTTAAACCTCTAATATTTCTCTAATATTCTGTTCACCAGTTAGTGGGAAGTATTATACATTGGTATTAAACTTGCTTCTTTTCTGATTTTCAGATGTACATCACCAGCACGGTAAAAGCCAGAGGAACAAGGCTTGCAAAACCTGTTCTGTGTTTGGGCCTTATGTGCTTGGCTTTCCTTACTGGAATCAACAGAGTAGCAGAGTATCGAAATCACTGGTCAGATGTAATAGCAGGATTTATAATTGGAATATCTATAGCAGTGTTTTTGGTAAGTGTGTATTTGTCACTTTATTTTTTGAAAAATATCAATGTATTAGTTTATATCTCCTAACCCATGTTGGTAGACTTGACTTTTCGAATGTCCATGAGGTGTTTCTATTTTTTTAATTATCAGTTTCCTCAGAAATGTCGAATCCAAAAAAGAATTGATCAGATTGTCTATTTTGATTCCCTTATAAACCAAACTGTAGAGCTTCATCCACTAATTTATTTTACATTAAGCCCCACATTAAACAAGTGCATATTTCTTAGAATAATAACTATTAATATTTTAAAGCATTACATGCAGTAGAGGGATGCCTACACTGATCAAAGAATGAGTAGCATTTATTTTCTGGCTTTAAAGTAGCCCCCTCTGATTTATTTATTTATTTATTTTCATAGTAATTCAAGTTTAAATTGAAATTCCATTTTATCCAGTCAAAAATTCTTGTTTAGTTTTCTCATTTTTCTGGAGTCGTGTTCCAGTACTGAATCTGTAATCCTAGTTATTAATGACCAGTGTCTGTGTCAGAGGCTGCCACTAATGTATTAATCACCTTCACCAATAACTTCAGTGTAAAACTGCAGCATAATGTAGTTGTTGCTGTTTACTGTCTCTAAGTTTTTCTGCCTGGCAGCTTGTATTAGTACTAAAAATAACTGATTTTTTTCCCTGTGAAAATACTTTTGATATTGATTCTGGGATCTCAAGATCTTAAATCTCAAGCTTGCACAGGGATGACTGAGGTGGACTTTTTCACTCAGCTGATAAATGCAAAGGCAGCTTTAAGTCTCTTTGGAAACACAAGCAAAACACACTTGGTGTCCTGGTGTAGTGTTTGGTTGTGTGCTCTTAAGTTTTTGTATTATTTTTTTGCCCTAAAGTCATGAAAGAAAAGAGAGTAGACGAGAAGTCTGCTCCAGAACTTTTTCTTATATTTTTTGGTGTGTGCTGCATAAACTTCTCTAAGTAGAATGGCATCAAATTTAGTTGTGTTTTAAAGACAATATAATTGGAAAAAACTGCCTTAGTTGAATGTCTTAATTAGTAGAACCCCCTTCCCCTCCCCAAGCAAAAGAACATTGCATGCCACTTTCCTAAATGCCTGTGTGAGTCTCATTGCTACACTGCTGCTGGCCTGAGCAAGTTTAGTTTAGTTCAAACCTGGGCACAATTCTTGCCTTCTTGTCCTCCCTTTCTTACTCTGCTTGAGAAATTCTTTGCTGGTCAAAACCTACATGGCATTAGCCCTTTCTAGGAGCATAAGATTGTCACATATTTCATACATACCATGGACATCATTCCCTTATAAGGAAAGACTGAGTCCTGGGGCTGTTCAGCCTGCAAAAGAAAAAATTGAGTGGGGATCTTATTAATGCTGATAAATAACAAAAAGATGCAGTCAATTGGATGGGGCCAGGCTCTTTCTGGTGCTGCCTAGTGACAGGATGAGGACAATGGACCCAAACTGAAACAAGTCTTTACTCTGAAGGTGATGGAGCACTGGAACAGGTTGCCTGGAGTGGTTGTGGAGTTTTTTCTTTGGAGATATTCAAAACCCGCCTGGATGCCTACCTGTGTGACCTGCTGTAGGGAACCTGCAGGATGATTTCTAGAGGTCCTGTCCAGCCCCTGATTCTCTGCTTCTGTGGCATTGATTCATGACACTGAAGATGATTAGTATTATATTGTTTAGATTGGGTAATGGATTTGCTTTTAGATAAGAGAGCTTTCTTGTGCTTGGACGATGGATGTATGAAAAAACTGCTTAAAAATCTTTTGTTTTGTCATATTGTTTCCTATAAAACATGCACTTCACATTTGTATATTTTTGCTGTAAGCAGTGACTAAAGCTAGTGTCAGTTCCGCCTAATTGTGGGTGTCAGGATCAAAGCTCAGTTGTTCCTTAGCAATTCTGTTTGTCTTCTAATCCCTTCTAGGTTGTTTGCGTGGTAAATAATTTCAGGGGACGTCAGCCAGAACATGAACATTCTCATACGGATAATCTGGCCCAGATGCCCATGATCAGCATACCTCGAGTAGAAAGCCCTTTAGAAAAGGTAATGTCTCACTTTCTTAAAAATGTTATAAAAAAATATGATTTTGTACTTCAGCATGCTAGCAGTAGTCTCTTGGGCATGAGTAACTACTGCTGTGTGATTAAATGTTTTGGTTTTGTTTCTACTAGTAAAAAAAAATGGCTTTGCAAAGATGATGCAAGTGTTAGGCAAGGTTCTGTCTAAATAATACTGAGAGCAAGCAGTCACTGAAAAAAGGTAATATCCAAATAAAGAGAACATTTCAGGCATTTTTACCGGAAGTAAAGTTAGAACTACAAGCAAAGTTTTAAAGCAGTGTTAATTTATAATCGCTTTCCATCATTACTTATTAAAATCTCTTTTGTTATACCCATGCTTGAAGATAGTAAACAATCCTAAACATTTTAGGTTACCAAAAGTGTGTTTCTATGGCATTCTTTGAAATTGGTGTTACTGCTGACATTTTCTCCTACCAATTGTAAGAATAAATGTTTTTAACCACTTCCTAGTCTGTGCTTGTCACTTGAAATGGGCAGAAGTTGTCTTTTACTGAAATTGCTGCCAGCAGTAGGTTTTTTATTTATTTGCTTGGGGGGAAAGATTTCTTTTCAGGATAATCCAACATGTCTTTTTGAACCAAATGTGTCTAAGCTACTTCTACTGATGTTTTGTCACAAGGAGGTCACAGTATCATTTGCTTGAACAAGAACAAGCATTTAGATGATGAATGTGTATCTTCAAAATAATCCATTCAGTAAACTCTCTGTAAAATGTCAGAACAAACAAGATGTCAGTTGGCTTAGGACATACCATATTAATAAGCATGTCTTATTTATGTGCTAGGCTTTCCTACAGTAAAAACCATTTGTGTAGCTCAAAAGCCATCACAGATCAAAAGTGTACATTCTCTGCAAATTCTTCTTATAAGAGCTCTAGTGTTTGGCTGCTGAAATTTATTTTATTTTTATCCCGAGAATTAAAACCTCAGTGTTTCTACCTAATCTGACACTTTCTCATCCATGACAAACTGTTTTCTTTTCCAAATCCTAGGTCCAGGAAAGCTGAAATAATGTGGGGAAAGCAATGGGAGGGAGGCTGCAAAAATAACATTTGTGACTTGCCAGAACTCTTATTATATGAATGGGAGTCTTTCCTTCTGAACTCTTTTGGCTCCTGCGATAGCAGAGGCTAGCTCTTTGCTGTCATGGGACTTCTCACTTAAATCAGGGAGGGAAGTGCCAGCAAGGTGTTATAGTTGATGAGATCTTAGTGTATAGATTCATCTTTCCTTCTGTTGCAAAGTCTTTGCTCTCTCCAGACCGAGAAGATGAAATGGGAGGATGAGTATGTGCAGTATTTCAGAAATGCTTTTCTTCTGTTTCTACCTACGGAAAGCTTGAACTGGAATTAGCAAATAATTGATGAAAAATCTGCTCTTATCTGAGTGCTGCAGGTGGTGAGATGTTTATTTGTTTAAATGTCTGGTCTAAAGGTTTGTACAGAAGCCAGAACCTATTAAATAAAAGGCACTAGGAATAATACTTATGTGGAAGTAGAGTCTAAACTGAGCCATCTCAATTAACTGCTGCCACTTCAAGAATTCATAAGTTGGTCTTTGCTTTTTAACTGTATTTTTATTTTTGTTCTTTATTTTCCTCTAGAGAGAGGCGCTGGATGATTTGTGTGCTACTTGTCTTTTACCTGCTCTAACCATGTGCAAATTACTTTTTGCTGCTTCTCAGCTGGTGCTGTTCTAGTTATAGAGCCTGAATTCATAAACAGTTCTATTTGGCTTATTTTATATTTGCTTTTCTCTATTCTCAGTCTGAGAGCTTCTGTGCCAATATTAAAAACAGCCTTCATAAATTAGCTACTATTAGCTATTTTAATACTATATTAGCCTATCATAAATTAGCTACTAAGAGTTAAGACTAACCAAAGTTAGGGCTGAAGTCACAGGCTAAAACAGTCTTGGGATGAAGCAGAGCTGCTCCTCTCTTACCAGTACTTAAAAATAACAATATGGGCATTTGGGAGTGAGCAATTCAAAGTTGCTGCCCTAAACAGTAACTTCATTAGAAATGCATGCCAGATGGGACCTCTCTCTTTGCTATTTTGTTTGAAAATCACTCATAAATGAATAAGCACATGGTCCATCAAACAGACCTGGAAGCACCTCATTTTGTGTTTCAAGGTCTGATACTCATCTGTTGCAGTGCTGTTTTCCTGCTGAAGAATGAATGTGCTTGGTATGCTCTCTGTGCTATCACTGTCTGAGTTCTGGAGGAGGTCAGGAATCATCTATGAAGTACGCTTAAGCAGGAATATGTGTACTTGGAGCATTCTGAATTTTATATTCTGCTGGTTAAAGACAAGAGTAGATCGCTGTTTGCATGCCACTTGTTCAATTGCAGTGTGTGCAGATGATTAAGTTGTTCTGCAGAGGTACCCACATCTTGTGCACTCAAATAAAACAAAGTTGCAGAGTGTCTCCTGGAAGTACCTTGGCAGAGCTGGCTCAGCATTGCAGACTTCAGACTTATTACTTTCACCTTAACTACATTCATCCTTAGAATTAATGAAAAGAGTGAAAGCCAAGAAACCTCATCACTCACCCATCTGTTCCTTTTTCTCTTCTGTCTCTGACCTTCATCATCTCTTATAAGGCAATTTGTGTTTCAGTCAGCTGGCACTCTGCTGCAGATGGGAGGCCCGCTTGCAACCACAGTCAAGGCAGTCAAGGTTTTTCTTTTTTCTTTCTTTCTTTACTTTTTTTTTTTTTTTTTTTCTGTTGCAAGAGTTTCTGGGAAATAAGAATATTCTGGGTGGCACTCAGAAAAGTTTGAAGTTCAACCAATACAGTCACAGACTTTTTTCCTCTTTTGAGGGGGAGTCACACTTATTATTTCATGCTTGAAGTCACCTGAAATTGGGCAGGATTTACAGAGGGCTGGTACATGTCTTGTAGTGACTGCTGACCCTGCTAGACTATTTATGGAGGTATTGTAGCTTTGAAAAATCAAATACAAAGGAAATATGGAGCATTTGAGGAAGAACTGATGCAGTAGATGAAATAGGTTATAGAGGTTTAGAAGAAAGTGTTGAATTAGGATAGGCACTGTAGTTCATCTCCTATGGGATGTTTTCTATGTCTGATCACCAGGGCTCTGCATCTGCTCAGTATTATTTGCACACTGCTCTGTTTAGCGGTTGAGCAGAATTCATCTCCAGAGCCTCTGCCTGGCATTCCTTTGCATTGTTTCTTCTATTGGCAATGTCCAAGCCATGTCCCCAAACGCAGTTCTTTGTTGCAGTGAGGTTGCTTGTGTTTCAACAGTGGGACTGGCTCTCTAGCTGACTGAGACTGCAAACAGGTAGTTTGCAGTCTTTACCTTCACAGATCCGTCAGCTGTGGTAGTGGTGGTTTAGTTTGCCCTTTGAAAATGAAACATTTTAACAATAGCAAATATACATATAGACATGCATTTCTCTTAAATTTCTGATTGTGTTTTAAGACTGAGGAAGATTTTTCCCTTCTGTGTTTCAAAACAATGTTTTTTTTCTGTTTACTCCTCCTTGATTTATCATGAGATACAGAGGTCTTCAGCTCTGTGGTACTAAGGAGTCTGTCGCTGGTGCACTGTGTGTACAGGATGGCTGATCCCCGAGCCTGATCCCCGGGCTCTCTGGTGAGGCTGATGCCTTGTCACCAAGCTTGCAGGCTGAATGCAAAACGCAAAGATGTTTTAGGTCATTGTGCTAGGAGAGAACCGGGGAGAAGACTTGTGTCTAATTCTGCTGATCTAAGATATTTTAGTTCAGAAGTATCCAAATACTGTTGTGTTGACATCCACAAGAGTACACAGATATCCATACTGGTTGTGTTTTAGTATGTGTGTGTGTTTCCAGCACAGCTTGACTAGAGCCCATGTGCTGACATGAGCTTGTGGGCTGATTTTCTGATTTCTGTGGTCATATTGGGTCTCTTTAACAATAGAGTGTGTTAAAGGAGACAATGTTGTGTTTCAACACAAAAAGATCTAAGCGATTTTGTTCCAGTGTTACACACTTCAGTTGGCATTCATATCCTATTCTTCTGATTCAATCTATTTATATTAGGAGATTATAAAAGAAATTTTTGTTTTTGTTTGCATTTTGTTTTTTTTTTTGCAAACTTGATCACAATATCTAACTTTCAAATAGAATTGTATTTAAACATAGAAAAAGGAACAATATATTCAGAGTGACCCCTCCAATATGCGTGTTGTAGGTGTTAAAGAATCAAAGCGTTAGTAACAACCAAGAAGATCCCTTGCAACAAAGCTCCCTCAAAGCACACCTCATTAGATTCTTCTCCTGGATCTCAGGAATGGACTGTTTAGACCACCTGCGCATAAGGCAATAAACGTATGTGCGAAGGAGCACACTGAAGTGTTTGTGTCTGGACTTAAACCAGAGGCAGATGCAGTGTGCTGGCAGCGTTCTGTGCAGGTCTGCAATCTTTTAAAAGAGGACCTTCACTTTGAATTCACTGTTTTCTCTAAAAGTGTGACTTGTTCTGCAAAAGCATAAAATATGCTTTACTGAGCAGGAAGATCTTTGCAGTAACTAATCAATAGTTACTTTTTGCCAGAAGTACTACTGTACAATTTTTTGAGTTAATAAACACCATTGTGTGAAAGACTATAGGCAATTTTTCAAAATCCTGTTTTTGAAATTGGAAAAATCTTAAAGATGATGACTGTTACAAATATTTATAATTGTATTAATGAGTGCACAACAGAAAAGAAAAACAGATTAAAAATATTAAGTATGTCCTATGAAAGTTGCAAAGTAAGAAACTCACTATGGGTTTTTTTTCCAATTCTTTAACATTTTAGAATAGCTTGTAAATAGAAATTAATTAAAACCTTAACAGAAGATATATGGATATGGATAATCTTCCCCCAGAAACCTGCACTTAAGGCTTAGCCTTTTAGACTTTCGTTTTTCTACTAGTGGTGTGGGAGCATGGTTATGAAGCATGCTTTGTTTGCAGTGCTGACACCAAGCTGATGCTGTTGGTTTAGAACAAACGATAAAAAATCTGACGTCTGTCTGTGAAACTGTGTCTGCTAAGCAGACCCTCAGCATGCTCTTCTTCTGAGTGCTGTAGGTTGCCACAGAGTTGAGAACCCAATATCTTGTGCATGCTTTTTGGCTTGTTTCTTGCACCTGTGTGAATCTTCAGCTGGTGATGGTTAGTATCTCACACTGAAATTTTTCAAAGAAGGATATTTTCTTGGTGGTTTTTTTTTTTTTTTTTTTTTTTTTTTTTTTTTTTTTTTTTTTTTGTGTGTGTGTGTGTGAATTGTCTCAGAAAAGCTTGTTTTTGGTTTTGTATAAGCATATGAAAAGGCACGAATACCCAGTTTCATGAATCAGTATCAGTGATTCTCACCATTAGAAAGTCATTACTTTTGACCTAGTTATGCATCATCTTGCTTAATCCCTTGGAAATGAATCCACGAGTCTTCACTAGAGTCCAAATCAATTGCTCTCCAACTGGGAGCTTAGCATTTCTCCCTGAGGATTTACTGAGGAATGGGGATTTTTTTTCCTGTGTGATTCTGTTCTGTGTTCTACATATGCTTCCGTAGAGGGTGACCGGCTCATTTTGGAGGTATAGCTGGCAGGAGTGCCACATTCACCTTTATCAAGTAATAGCTACCAAACCCTGGGTTAATAGCACTTGAAATACTACTTGGTTCTCTGCATCACTGGAAAATGTGTGCCGCTTAGAGAAAGGAGTATTGTGTAGTAGGAAGTGAAATAATTGATTAGGTTAAATAATGACCAAAACACATTTTTTCTTCAATTCCACATTTTTCAACTATTTTGCTTATTAAAAAAAAGAAGAGTAATTTTAGTCTGATCCTGACTTAAGTTGTCAGGATAATTTTCAGATCTAAACAATGAAAAATGCCAAACTTAATAATAGCCTCACTGTAACTCCAGGCTCATTGAGGTTGCCCAGTACATCCTCCTTGCTCTGCTGAAAACAGACCAACAACTGAAATGCTTTGAAATGCTTGTATTTTATTTTCCAATTAGGAAATCTAAATTTGCTTTTATGCTTCAGAGTCCAAATCTGTAAACAATGACCAATGGCTAATATTGTTTACTGAAAACATTTTCACAGGAAGTTGCATGCTGATTGTTTTCTTTCCTCACACTTTAAAAAATGTCTGCTAGCTATGGTTTAATCATTGCTGCTTATTTTAAAAAAGAAAAGTTATGTTTTGGAAAAAAAGTACATAGATACATATGGTTTGGTGTTCCTCACCTATTGAAGCTGTCACAAAATTCAGCAAGGACGTTGCTAGAGCTAAAATCCTTAGTATACAAAGGAAGAAAAAGAAAAAAAATGCTTATCCTGTAACCTATACGGCCATGGGAAGGCATGTGCAGGAGAGATTCCTTTCTGTAGTGTGAAAATTGAAGATGCTCATTTTCTTTCCTCCGGCTCTTTGAAGACAGACAAATATCCAGGCAGTTTAAAGAAGAACTAAGGAACAAACTTCTGTGGTGGCCACTGTTTCCCTCCAGCACTTTCTATGGTGTGTGGTAAGGGAGTTGTTGAAGGACTTAGAGCAACTTCCCTTAAGCAAGAAAATGGAGATGCATCCCACTCTCTAGGAGTTACTTTGTCCCTGCCTTCTCTTCAGCTGGCACAGACCTTCTCCATTACATTCGAGTCTCTTCCTCTGAAATGTCAACAGAGGCATTTGCTTAAGTTAGAGCAAGAAAAATAGCAGAATTCTTTAGGATTCTGCAGTTTTACTGCATAGAGTTCTGTGTAGTATCCTGAGAAGTGTTTGTGTTCATAAGGATTGTTCTGGTGAAGGAAACAGGAGGCTAGCATTGCAGGTGAAGAGGACACTAGTGATTCAGAAGAACGAATTTGGAAATCAAGTTCTCAACTGCTGAATGCCATTTAATTGTTCCATGTCACTACTTGCTTCTATGCCATCAAACTCACAGGGAGCAATTCATCTTTTTAAAAAACATACAGCATTAAAATTGTTTTAAAACCAAAATAGAATATTATAGTCTGCTAGAAACTGTCCATTTCTAGGCATCTTGCTTTGAACTGCGAGTAAGAGAGGAATAAAATTACAGCAAGTTCAATTTTTCACATTATTTAAAAAATACATATAAAACTAAAATATTGTTGAACCCTTACATCTTAGTGCTTTCTTCAGTACAGTTACATATACAGTCATCCAGCATTTGACAAGAATTTGCTGTGGAATTGAGTGAGAGCACTACAGTGAAACCCAGCTTTATTTACATTTGTCTGCAATACATGGCAGGTATGAGGCTGTCACTAACACAGAAGATGCGACGGTTTTCACAGTGGTGACTGATGTCTACATGTGTGGTTTCTGGGTTTTTATTTCTTTGTTTTTCCTTTAACTTGTAGAACCACATCACGGCCTTTGCAGAAGTCACATGATGTTGACGCTGAGGTATATTCGCTCCATTGGACTTCATCTCTTTTCACAGCCCACTCACGATAATTGCAGTGTAACAAAATCAAGAAATTTTTAAAGTCCTCTTTCTGACTTGATTTTTACATCGTTAAATTGATACCTACATTTTGAAGATTTCTTAAATATTAGAACGTCACTTTACTTTCTAGCAAAAATATTAACTGTTTACTTTTTGATGGAATGGGACGAACTAAGCACTAATTACCTTTATCTGACACTACCCTCTATTTTGGCTTCTTGTTGTTTTTTAATGGTTCATGTACCTATTCCAGTAGTACTCCATACTTCGATTTGAAATTGATTTTTAAAATCTGCATTTTTAAATCAGCATGAATTTGTTTCCATTTGAGCAGTTTTAGTGTATAAAAACTAGAAAAAATATTACCTTCTGTATGAAAATGCTGTTTGCACATTGTATTACGCTGTATTCCATGTAAGATATCATTCAAACAATGTTATATGTAAAACTGGTGCTTCTGCTTTTGAAGAGAAAAAAAAATGCCAATTTTTACTGTAATAAGTATTGTATCATAATTAAAAGTTTATTTATTTGGATATTTTCCTGACATAATTGTAGTTGAATTGTTGATTTGTAGCTCTTGAATGTCTTGAATGATATATATGTATCTAGGTTAAAGAAATGAAAATTATATAGAAATTTTGATCATTGATATATTCTTTATTATACTAATGCTATCCCATGAGAGGTTAAGGGCTCCATTCTTAGCTCAGCATATCTGATGGGAAGCCCTGCTATCAGAGATCACTTAAACAAGTTACTGGAGGAGCTCTGCATCATCTCATATTTGTTATACACCCAGATGTTATGCTGGGAGAATGAAGTGCTAAGACAGGAAGAGGGTCACTGATATAGTGAGGAAAAGTGCGTGTTTCTGTCCTCCTGTTGGAGCATTTATGGAAAATAAGCAATGGCTGCATTAATTTACTTCAACTGGAGTGACTGAGACAGGCAGATTTTATCTCTAGGAATCCTCTCTATCCCTGTTCCCTTTTCAGGGCCATGTTCTTGCAACAAATCCACTGTCAGACTCTGCATTGCTAACAGGATTTTTTCCTTCAAATTCGAATGGTGTTCTTATATTGCTGTTATCACTGTGAAAAATCAAATTGAGCCTCCCCTTTAAAAGACAGCCTCACTTGACTATTCATAGTGAAGTATTGTAGATGCTGAAGATACTCTTAACTGCCAGAATGTTTTCCTCTGGCAAACACAGTTGTAACACTAGCACTATAGACACATTTAAGATAGAGAAGTTCAATGTGGTCCTTGAAAGGAGTACAGAATTCTAGGCCTTAAGTTTTCCATAATTCACTGCATTTCCTCTGCATCAGTCATTGGGAGAAGATATTTCAAACATAACTGTAGAATTGGATGTATATTTTTCTATGTTGAATTTTATTGCGTTCCCGCATAGTTATCCGTGCATTTTCATTTTAACTTCTCTTTTCACTAAATGCAGCTACCTAAATATTGCTTGGAAAGCAGGGCAAAGCCAAGTCTTCTTTGAGTGCAGTAGAGCAGTGTATCCCATGAAGTCATCATACCAAGCTGAGAATTAGAGAATAAAGAAATGTATCAGCAGGGAAAAAAATCATAGAATAGAGCCCTTAGCTACAATGGTGTTACTTAGGTGATTGAAAATCCACCTTTATTAGGCTACCAGTTGTGTTTACAAAATTGTAGTAGGTCCAAAGTTTGTATCACCATGTTAGGCACACCTACCCTTCTCTTATTAGTATAGCTTTCTAGGGTCCAAGGTACTAATGATCTCTGTGTGTAGATTTAAAAGAAATTCTCACTCATTTTTGCATGGTAGCAAATTTACATTTTTTTTAATATCTGATTTATAAGATTACCAAGAGATTCTTTTATGTTAAAAGAGATGACTCTTTTCCACTGTACTGTATATCATCAACTTGTAACTGGTCGCTTTCTCTCTCAGGATCTTTCCCAGTCAAATATTTGGGTTAAATTTATCATATTATCTCTGTGAACCAGCAGTGAGAAAACAAAGAGAGACACTCTGCTGTATAATGTATTTTTAAATAAAATAATTTTTCAATCATATGCAGTGTATTTATTTTAGATATCTGCTGTAGATATATGTTCATAGCATACATACAATGAAATGATGATTTTAAAGGACAGCTGCATTTGGTGATATATTTTCATAATTAACAAGGAGTTCTCAGTTGCTTTCCCTTAAAGGTTGTTCTGTGACACTGAAAAGCAGGAGTGAAAGAGCTGTATTGCAGAAGTGTCTTCTGTCTGTTGGTGAAGGACTCCCTCCAGGATGTGGACAGGTCAAGCTCCAGATCCTGCCTTGAGTGATTTGTAGAAGAGTAAGAGTTTACCTCTCCTGCTGTTGCAGTGGCTCCGCTGCCCTTGAGCTTGGGTGTTCACTCTTCCTTTCTGGACTTTCAATAGGAACAGTGTATCGAAATAAAAGTAAGTAAAAATAAAAGTAAGTAACATGGCTTTTTTATGGTTGCTTTTTAGAAAAATCCCAGTGAAGAAAACAAGCATCATCCCTTGCTGTAATTAGATTCTAGCTCAAAGTAGTTTCCAGTAAAAATTTGGTATTTGAACTATTTCAGTGGGTTTGAGTGCATCTGTTTCTATGATCATTGTGGACTTTTTGTTTTTATGATCCCTATGAATCTTTCTATATGTGCTTCAGTTAAACAGTTCCACTCTATTTGTAAATAAGATAAGCATCTTTAATTCTATATGCTGCGGTGTTCCTAAAAGAGGAATTCATAAGGCATGTGGGGACACCAGCTGGGCTCATATCCATACCATTTTAGATTCCCTTGTATGTATTCCGTTGTTTGTTCGTAATCATGAGCTGCATAAGACATACGGCAATAGCATCTGGGCTCACATCTTTTCAGCTTTTAGAAATGTTCATTTTAACAATATGTATTAAAAGAGGATAATGTTGCTATTTTTCAGCTGCAATTTTCTCCGCTGTTTGCTATTGCTGTCTAATTTTGTTGCTGTCCAAAATCACGAGTGTGGCAGTCCATTTGCATGTTATGTTAGCAGGGAGCTTTTTATATTCTTCTGAAGTCTAATTTTGGTATTTCTGAGCCTTGCCACATTGAAAGAGAAGTGCAGTACATTTTAGAAACAGCCAACCTGAGTCTGTTTTGAGCAAATGCATCCCTTGCCATCTGCATTGCCTTGGCCTCAGGGATGCTCAGGAGTGTTTATAGGCAGGAGGGCTGAGGGCTGGGATGGGGGAGCAGGCCTCCTCAGCCCTTTTAGGTCCCTGAAGCCTCTCTCAAGTGCACCGAGAGATCTGCCTTTGATGAGGTCAAAATCAGATCTGGCTTTAATTTGACCTGAGTGCAAAGTTTTCCTATCACACCCCAGCACCTGTCATCTCCCCTCAGGTACCTCTGGTACTGAAGGGAGAAGCTGGACAGATCAGGCAAGATAGCAGCCCTAACCTGAGATGCTATATGAGTGTGGCTGCAGCCGGAGCCGATGGCTGCCATTTTCTCTTGGTCCAGCAGGACAAAAGGCTGGGAATCTGTCATGACTTCATCTCCTCAGGCCTTTCTCTAGTCCTTTCACCTTTCAGAGACTTCCACAAGGGAAAATAGTAAAGGAAACTTGGCAGATAGATTTGTCCTGTATTGTCCCCCTACGTGGATGAGTCCTAAGCCTCTTATTTTGCCAGAGAAGCTCTGCTGTTCTAATATCTTCCCCAGTGACTGAAGCCACGGTGTGCAGTAACCAGCTTCCTGAAGTGATCTCATCAGCAGAATAATCATCACAACGTTAAACAGTTTCTGGAGGCTTTTTTAGTAGGTGGGGTTTAAAGCACTGCCTGGTGCTTGGGATGGAACTGGGTATAGCATTCTGGGATCACCTGTGAGGCCACTGAACCTGTCCTCTGAGACAGGGCTTCAGAAGAGCCCCCAGTAAGGACTACAGTCCCATAAACCAAATTCTGTGCATCAGTGTTCTCTTTTGGCAACATGCAGATTTATATAAATAAAAATAAGAAACCAAACCCTTCTTCTGTCAAATCTCTCACTAAATAAGTGTTATGCATAAATACAAATTCTCTGTACCTATAGGGATCTCATGGTATTGCTATCTTTGATGTGGTTTTGAATGAGATTCTTGGACATTCAGGATTGATCTGAAGTAGGCAGGTATCCTTAAGAAAGAGAGTAATCATGTCTACAAGTGTTAAGTAAGAACTTAAAGAGCTATAAAATGAGAAAGGGATAAATTTCAGAAGCATGGAAAATGCCTTCTTATACTCATTAACAAATGTCAGGTAGATTTGCTGCATTTTTCTAATTAAAAATTAAATTTGGGCATTTCTACATTTTTGAAATACTGCAGTAGAGAAGTGCTATTCTTAGTGTACTCCTTCTGCTATTAAATTGTCTGCTGCTTCATTCTTTTGCTACTGTTTCTTAAAGCAGCAGTTACTACTCCTTCCTAGCAACTTCTGTCTTTGCAGTAGCAACTGACAACTTAAACATATCTATTCAAATATTCTAAAAATAGGTCTGATGCAATAAGAATGAAACAATCATTTAGAAAAACAACACAAAAGCCCTTTTGACTCTCACTTGAGGCAGAGGGTTTGAAGCGAGTCTTAGCAGGAGTGCAGCAAGACCCTTGCCTTTTGACAGAACTTGCAAAGTTGCCAGATATGGTGATAGATATTTTTGAGTTTAATACCCTGGTTTTTTTTGAGAAAACAGTATTAAGATGTAGTCTTGGAACATGCAGTTTTCCAGAGACAAATAAAGAATGTCCTTATTTGCATTATATTTGTTCCACAGAGTCACACTCAAAGACAGTGAGACTGTGCAGAAGAGGAGGAATAGAAATGCTAAACAAACTATGTATTATCAATGGAGGGTGAGAGTTGTTCCACTCTGAGTCTTTTTTGGAAGTAAACCAAGTGAACAGAGACTTAGTATCAGCTGATAATGTGACAGTTCTGTTGTCCTGTGTATCCTACGGGAATATTTTCTACTTATACTGTATACATTTCTGTTAACTAACATTTTTTTAATGAGAACAAATACAAGATGTTTGATCTTCAGTTCTTTGTCAGATTAAGAGAAGCTGGTGCTCCCATGGCACTGGACACTAGGCTGCTTTTTATTTTCTGTCTGATGATGTGCTTTCACAACATATTTAAGATAAAAGGGCTGCAATCTGCTTTTTGAGTGGAATTTTTCTTCAGGAATCTGGATGCTGAAAGGAAGAGCCAGCCTTCCTTGAGCATCACAAGGTTTCATTCACCTACAAGGTTCTTTGTGGCATGCTTAATCTCAAGTGGTTTGATTTACAGACATAGCACTTTAGTCTGATTGTTGTTTCATTTGGAAGGAAAAATTCTGAGAAATATACATGTCAACACAAAAGGAAATAATATTTAAACTTGTCTTCATCCTCATTGGCTTTCTGTATATCTACTCCTTCTATTATACGGCTCTGTGCTCTGTCTTCACTTTTTCATTCTGCTTCTGGAATCTGTCTTTCTCATTAGATGCTGCATAGCACTGTGTCACACTGTGTAATGACCAGCAAGTGCAGACCCTACAGATAGTGGTCTAACAGTTGTGTTACAGGCATAAAAAATGACCTGAATGTGTCACAACAGCAACAAACTAAAGGGATGGCAAAGTTGTACAGGGCCATGTGTATTACGCGTGCTGCAATCGAGCAGAAAAACAAAAGTGGTCAAGAAAGACCTAGATAATGCTCAGTCTATTCTCATTTGTGCAGCTCCTGGTGGTAGTCAGAGGCATTGTTCCAGTTTTAAATAGGAGATATAGTAAGGGGTGCTTTACAACTTTGTATTTGTTACAATTAAGACCATATGTTTCTTCATTCTTGCAAATGTATGTGATATTTGGAAGCAGAACTCTAGATATGATGAAGCTTTCCAAAGAAAGCTTCTTATGTGGAGCTACTCAGAGGAAGTCACCAGACCACCAAAGATGTGCAAGAGACAACAGACAAACCTGAAACATCATTCCTCCCTTTCAGCCTACTTTTATCCTTCTAATTTGAGAGGTCCCTGCTTGAAACCCACACCCTACCCTGGTCAGGCTTTCAGTTAGAGCTCCAATGCAAGCCAGCAGATGTGAATCCAGCACCTCTTCTCCTGCACAGCTCTCCTCTCCCCAAGACTCCACTCCAGCTGCACTCACAGGCCGTTAGCAAGGCTCCAAACACAGCTTTTGCATTAGCTGGGAAGAGGACACAGGATAGCTACAGCTTCCTCGTCAGAGCTGTTGGACAGATGGAGCAAAGATATGCAGCCATCCTCCCCCCAATTAGGGTAAAAGAGATACCTAATGTATGCAGCAAGACAGCAGACTGGGAGACCAAGTCTTAGTTGCTGATGGGTATTTGCACATTTGTACTCTTACACTGGTATTACTCTTCCTGATGGACCTAGCTGTGACAGGAAGCTGCAAAGTCGTGCAATCAGTGGCCAGCCCCAGAACAGGGAAATGCTCTTTCACCTGCCAGATGGAGACTGGATTTATCATGTGAATTTATCAGCTGTTTCTCCCCGAAGCTTTAAGATGTCCTAGCATAGTCTGCTTCCAGAACAGTATGTTGTCAGAATAGGCTTTTAGTCTGTTCTTTCTTATTCCTGAGTAAGAGATAGATGTGATTTCCATTAATTCTCTGTAACAGATGCTGTCTTTTTATATATGTATATATGTGTGTGCCTGTTTCTTATTCTTGATTACTTTTTGAACTTATTCACTCTTCCACATTGGACTTTTATTGCTTTTATTACCAGATGGCATAAAGAGCTTTGTGTCATACATTAATCTAGCTTTAAAATTTTTCCATTTTCCTTCAGCGTCTTTTCTGGTTTTTATGCTTCAGCAGCAGTTGGTGTTTGTTTGCAGATCAGTATTTGCTGTCCACATGTAACATCTAGGCTCTCATCTCCCTGTGGCAGTGGCAGAACTTGGAAGTTCTGCTATTTTGCATGAGATTGGATATGAGTTCTATTTTCCGTGTGGAGGTACAGACAAGGAGGAATGTGAGACTTGCCAAAAGCAGGGAGAGCCCTACCTGTCCTGGCAGCAGTTTGCTCATGTCTCTTTTTGTGTTTTCTCAGTGTCCTTGTGGCTCTCTGTGCAGTCACACAGATGGAGGAAGCTCAGTTACAGGCAAGAGTGGTCCTTTGGGAGGTCCTGTACAAAATGATGGCCACAGTGATAGCTGTATTTTGACGTTCTAAACACTTCTATTTCTTTGTCAGAAGTAATGTTGGAAACACAGAGGCTGCCTAATGCTTTTTAATTTTCTCTTGTCTACCTCTTCTTTGGAACATGCATCATGATGCTTTATCAGTGCAAGTATTGTCTTATCTGTTTTCACATCCATTTCTCAGATACTAATGTCCATGTTTGTACCAAGGAGGGAGAACAATATTGACTCTCTCTTCTCTTGTTTTACTCCCATGCTGTGGTGACTCCTCTGTTACTGTTAGCCACTGTGACTTCAGTTGCATTTTAACAAAGACCAATATATATCAGCGGTAGTATTGGTTATGACTGAGTTTGCCTTATTACTACTTATTTGGCTACAAGTTTGATGTGGTTTGTATCTGTTAGACTGTAGATTCTTTGCAAAATTAATTGTCTGTACCTGCAAGCCACCTCATTGAATTGAGATTTCCTCACAAATGGAACCTTTAAATATCAATCAAAGTCTTTGGTAGACATATTTGTCTGTCCCACTGCTGTGCATAGTGTCTGCAGACATGGAGCTGTGGACATGGCACTGAGATGCTGCAAGCCAAAATGTACACATGAAAGAACAGGCCAGGCTGCATGAGTATCTTGTCATGCTGCAAAATGGTGATGCTGTGAAATGGATTGTGTGCAAAAACAGTAAAAGGTGAGAGAAAGAAATTTAGCTAAGAATATTAACAGCTATTCTGATATTACAATAAGATTCTGACTGTGCACTGAAATTAAGAAAAACAAACAGAAGCTTAAGAGAAATCACCAAAATGCAGCTTTTCAGACATTTTCTTGAAGAAACCATGTAAATGCAAAGAAATGGAAAGAGATTTCTGCCATTTCTTTTTAGACTAAGCATTTTGCTTTGCCATCCTGTGCAGAAAAGTGCAGTCTGTCATCAGTGTACAAGAGTATAAATTGACTGTATTTACAGTATTTATGTATTAGAGATTTGTTTTCTGATCTGTTGCCTGAATGGAGTCCATCATGCTCACTGTGTGCAATCAAGAAGGGTTTTGTTGGATACGGGTGTGATGCTGCTGGAACTTCTGATATTTGCTAGATATAACGTAGCTTCAGGGTTGGAGGTGATGAGTAAATAATCCTTCATTCACTGACTCTTATCACACAGAATTGCTCCAGCAAAGAGAGATTAAAGCCAAAGAACTGTATTTCCTATCTTAGCAAGAGAAACTGCCTCTGTTGGTAATAACATTACAGTTTATGCAGTTGTGAAGCTTCTAGATAAATGAACAGGCAATTCAGGTGGAGTTTGACTCTAAGTATAGCAGTCTTAACGTTTCTCACTGCTCATTTGTTTCTGAAGAGATCTAGAAGATGGATTTGCCAGGCAGTGGCTGAAGGGACTTGAGGAAGGTATTTCTACAGCTGCACAAGAGCTAACTGAGCATTTCAAATAACAAGGTAGGTACTCCACCTTATGAGCCTTTGTAAGTGTGAGAAATTGCTATCAGAGCATCCACTTTGGTGATCTGTTAACACAAGTGGTGACTGTGGTATCCAAACAGCGGGTGATTTTGACTTGCTGGATGTTGACTAACATGGTTGCCCAAGTAATAGGAACATACTGGAGTATGACTACTTTTTCAACCAAAACAACTACTTTGGCTCTTATGTATTCATGTTGATAGATAAGGGCCTTGTCCCTTGGCTGGTCTTTCCTGATTCCAGTGAAATACTGGTCAACACCTAGGAATCAAACCCTAGGAAACTTTTTCTTTTCAGTAGCAAAGAAGCAGCTCTTGGAATTGGATGCTATTCTTGTCTTCATTTCTCTGTTCTGGTTTTTCATGTCTCAACTACTATCAAAAAAGCAAAGCATTTCAGCACAAATGAGAACTGACCCCATCCTTTTCTTCCCCTATTCTTAAAAAATGGGATTGTAAGGGTCACCTTTGGTGCAGATGTAAGTTTCTAGTAATGTTTTTTGCTTTTCTAAATGGAGTTTAGTCTGAGTTTCAGACCAAGATCCTAGCCATTTTGATGAGAAGATCTGTAGTACACTTTGTTTTCTGGCTAGACTCCAAGTATATTCTGCCTGGCTTAATTTACTCTGTGCTGCCAACAGAATGACATAGTTTTCACTCCCTTTTCTCCCCTCTGGTATCATGTTGCTATGCACCACTAAAGGAGCTAATCTAAGACAGTCACTGGGCAAAAATGGTGATGGCTGAAGTGCTATCATGCGCTCAGTATCCAGTGATGCTGTACTGGATCAGGGCTCGCTAGCTCAGGGGATGTTGTTACCAACGTCCTTAGATTACTTGCACAAGAGTGCTAGATGCAGAATCTGTGTCCAGACTTCTTTGAGCATGAAATTTGTCTCATGTTTTCCCTGTTTTGAAACACTTTCATGAACCATGAAGGAGAACTGCATGGAGAAATATTAACAATAAAGCTCCATCTGTGGGAAAAGAGAACCGTGCATTCATTTTAAAAGGTAGCTTATAGCTTCCTCTGTTTCCTATTTGCATACTCTGCAGCCTACTTAGCAGCATATTTCCAGGTTTGGTTGAAATCTGGCAGAGATTAGTGGCTAATATTTCTTCCACCTTGGGTTCAGTCTTTGGGAAAATAGAATTAACTGAGGGATAGTGAAATAAAGACATAAAATGAAATACTTATTATTCTGAAAACATAAAGGAGGTGAGGGGGGAGAGAGTATAGAATTGAGAATATTGAAAGAGTGTTTTATGCAGGATGTTTGGTCTGCAATGTTCTGAATATGAAAACGAATAGCTTGTGCTTTAAATGCCTTTCCTTATAGAAAAATCACATTCTAATTCCTATCTTGTATGGATCTGGGCTTTATTATTTTGCAAACGTGGAAATTCTCTCAGCACTTATTAGAAGATGTTACTTCTGAATGTGTATGATTTTACTTATTAGTTACTTTTATACCAATGGGTCTCTTTCTGATTACTCTGGTCTTGTATTTTGCCTGAACAGATGTTAGTAGAACTATATTCACAGTGCTAGCACTGCTGTCTTGGGCTTTTCTAAACTCCTTGTAGCAATTTTACCTTCTTTCTGCATTTTTAGGCCAAAGTTCTCAAAGGCATTTTAACACCTGAAGGTTAGTAATTTTTTCAAAGGTATTAATTGCCCGTATCTAAATGAATGAAACTATATCTGGATGGAGCGGTTAATATTAAGCTGAACACTTGGATTTGGGCTTTATGTGCTGGCACTTGTGGAATGACTTTAACAACATCAGCTTGAAAGACGATTTTACTTCTTTTTTTGGCTCTACACAGAGAAATAGGATGCTGAGCTATGGAAATAAATTATTTAGGGCAGGTACAGCAAAGGACTTCCATGCATTCTGAGGAGCTCAACTTGAGATTTTGGATACATCCCAAACCCTTGATGAGCTCATTGGACACAGCCAGCATGGGCTGAAGGCAATGAGGGCCTCATCACTGACATAGTGGGGGCAGAGGCAGCCCAAACAATCCATGCAGAACAAATGATCCTGGAAAGGTTCCCAGGAACGAAGAGTGTAAAAGCAGAGATTATACCTCGTTCCAGCAGTGCAGTGCAAAAATGGGCAGTTCTTCAGGAGGCAGATTCTTTGGGCCAATAAAAGGTGCTTATATACCATAGCTGGAGGATTTGCTAGAGTATCTAGAAATGTCAAAACTCTTTAGCTTGCAGTGGGAGTTAGGCGGATTAACTTTTAGGTGCCTTTGAAAAGTGCAGTTTGTTCTATTCTTTTGAGAATTTTAAGTGGAAGCGTCATTGATTCTGTAGAATCCTTTTGACATGGCAGTTTCTAGATTTTTTTTTTTTTAAATCTATTAAGCCCTATATTGAAATAGTGCCTGTGAAGTAAAGAAAGCTTCGTTTTGCCTCTACTATGTATGGCACTGTTTACTATCTAGCCTTTTCCTGCTGCACTGTAAGAGAAGGAAATCCCTTTGTGCTGCAGTGTACTTAGTTTGAGCTACTTAGCAATATTTCTGCTCCTGATTGTCTTTGAAGAAACTAGAAAGAATACAGCAACAGGGCTTAATTTTCCTTTGATGTTGTTTTGAAACTTTCAGTTTAGGTAGACCAATATCTTTTGGAAGGAGGATAGAGAAGTTGAAAGAGCTGAATGCCTGTTTGGCATGTAGGCTGAAGGCTGGAGATAGATATATATATATAAATGTGTATTATCTATGGAAACCTGTGCGAGCCAGTGGGAAGTGAAAGCCTGTGACTCATCCCACATCCAAGAGGAGTTACTGTAGGATGGACGGCCTTTTGGGGGACAGAGAGTCTTTATGCTTTACTTGCTAACAAAAAAATTGCAACATGATAATTCATATTTTCCAGTGCCACCATTTTTTCTTAGTGGTGACATAAAGCAAAAGCTGGTTTCTAGAGCTATATTTGTAGCTTTCATGATGCTGCAGAAAAGGTAATATTTAACCTGCTTTGGAGTACAAACTGGATTTTGACTATCCTATCAGTTTGCTATGCTTCTTCAATGGTTATGTACTGTCATGATTCAGTCATACAAAACAAGTTTTCCTCACATTTTAGAAATACGTACTTAGAAGTAATTGTTAAATGAGGTCCCCACTGTTAGTTGGTTAGAGCCATGTTTCAGCACAAGGGAAATTTGTCAAGTTACAGAAAATGCTCATCTTGGGGGACAAAAAACACAACAATTTAATATGAAAATGCTATCAGGCACTAACTGTGAAAGCACCAATGGTTCTGCTGTAATAACTTATCTTTGTGTCTGCAAGCATTCTTCTAATAGAAAAAAATGATAATAGTGATTATGACATACTATGGCATTTCCACCATTATTTCATTACAGAACAATATTCAATGTTAGAAAAAAAATCTGTGCTTATATGCAAGCATGAGAATGTTTCTCTGATGTTCAAGTGTTCATTTAAGTGGCAGCTTTACAGTCCTCACCACCAATCATTCACAGAAACTAGCAAGATTTTATTAAAAAGTTTTAAAAACATTTGTGATCATTTATGCTTCTTTGTCCAAACAATTGAGTATTTAATTTATAGAACCCTGTAGCAATTACACTTTGAAACAACCAAATCACACAAAAGCAGAGCATCTTCTATAGTGTAATTAATATAATGAAATTCCTTTTGAGATTAGTTTGCCTTTTTTTTTTTTTTTTCAGGTAACATAACCCCACAATCTTTGTTAAAGTATTGTGACTACAGAATTACCCTGGTTATCCTTTTCTTGTTTCTGTCCAACCTGCCCATGGTGCTGTAATTCAATACCAGAAAGCAACAATATTTTTGTTTTATTTGATAGCCTGTACACATTTAAAATAATGCAGGAGCAGTACTCCAGTGCTCATAGATGATTCACTGCAGTGCTCCACAGTGTACTTGCAATTCTGTTCTCTTCATGTCAGCTGCAGCTGTTATAATGGCACATTGTGCATTTACAGCCTGAGATCACTTGGAAATAAAAACAAGATTTAGAATACTTCTAAGCAGTAAATAAGCAAAGAATGATGTTCTCCATGCTCTTTACTGCAGATGCTTTTTGTTTTACAGGTGGTTTCATAACACCTTGGGGCCTACCTAGCAGTTTAAAGGTAACAGTGTCCAATTAAACCATTCTGTTTCCCTCCACACACCACCTCCCTGAAACAGCCTGGTGGGTGAGGCACCAAACAGAGCATGTGGAGATTTTGTTTTTATTGACACAGCATCAATACATTTTCTGTGGCACTAAATTTGCTGCTAACTGAATAATATATTTTTCCTTTTCCGCTCTAGGGTAGAAAGTAAAATCACTTTTTAAGGGAGCTAGGAGTAGAAGGAGCCTTATGGGCAAGAAAGGAAACTATCCTTACTGAATCATCCACCTTGTTCCCTTTTTGGAGCTATTTCCAACAAATTACCGAGTATTTATTTTAATGGTTATTGCTGACAGTAGTGAGCACAGTGTGCGTTCATAACCACTTACAGTTCTCTGTACCCAAGGGTGTCACAACAGTCTTTCTCTCTTCTACAAGGTCTTGTGGGGCTTCTGATTGCTTGTTCTTCTGCTCTGGTGATTTTCCCCTGCCTCCCCTCTCCTCCTGTGGTTCAACAGCCACTCTACTGTGTGCCATGGCAAACAATTTGTCTAGAAAACTGAATTTCTATTAAAAAAAAAAAAAAAGGAAAATTATTGAGAGATACAAATAGCACATGGTAAGTCTCCATGCTTGGTGCAAAATCCCCACAGAAATCCTGCTTGCTAATTCTGTAAATTAACACTTCAAGTTGAGATAATGAAATAAGACTATATCAATTTGTCCTCTTCAGAACGTAGTACAGAGTAATTTCACAGAAAAGTCTGTATAAATTGAAGTGAATAACTCATATAATGAGATTAGCTTTTGTTTTTATATTTGGAATTCTCCCACATGTATCCATTTCTCAAGTAAGAATTTTGCAAACCAAATTTTTCCCAAGTAAGCCTGCATTCAGTTTAGAGTGGCAACAAATGACAGAGGCCATGGTGAAAATAAGCAAGGGAGAACTCTGAGGGAGTTGCAGTCATATGTACAAAGGATTTCTTCTGTGAGACAAGCTTAAAACTGATGACTTTTTAAATTAACTCCAGGCATCCATTACCATAAGATTTTTCTGCTGCTAAGAGCTTAGTATGATTTAAGAAAACCAATCAGTTGTATAGATGATGAAATTGTTCATGATTATTGTAGATGGAATTTCAAGCTTTTTGCAATATAATTAAACTATTAGGCTGAGGAACTAACCATGGCACTGAAGAAAGGGCTTCTATCGGATTTTATATTTTCTCTTACCCAAGCTTTTATGAAAATCCAGCACTGATACCTACCAGAGATAACAAACTGGATTGCATGGGTTGGTTTTAGTCTGCATTCTAAATCCTTTATCAGAATTTGGCTATGACTGAACAGAAATGTTCACAATTTGGTCTGCTGAGATTGGAAGTGAGCAAATCAATAGCATGGCATCATTTAATCTTTCTGCCTCACTAAACATGCATACACTTCTTACTGATAGATTTTTTGTTTGGATTGTTTTGTAGAAGTGGTTTTGGTTAGTAATAAAAGTACAGGCTGAATGGTCACTATAACAGGGCAGTATTGCAAGTTGGATAAAAGTGATTTATGTAGCTAGTATTAGTGTATTGTACATAAACAGGTAAAGAATATTGTTATAAGTCATAGCAGGGCATCATGTAAGGAGTGGACATTGGAGTCACTCCCATGGTATCTCATGTTCTCTGCATTTATAATGCATAATACAGTTGCTCTGCATTTAATTTATATTGACAAGTCAGGAAAGAGACTATAAAGAAGTTGGAGGTGAGTATTGTTTGATCTTCCTATATTATCACATTCAATATCAGTTGGGCCTACTAGTCTTCTGCATAGGTTGCAAGGCTCATCTTTTATTTCTGAGATGCTTAGCAATTGCTGGAAATCAGATCTAACATTAATGTGCTTTGCACTAGTCAGGATAAGATGTACAATGTTTCCACTTTAAGCCAGAGTGAGAAGTTTGGTATGGGGAGACAGACTGGATCAGTTTCTGTATTGGTGTGCAGTCTAACCAGGGGCTGTGATGGCACCTGGACCTGATGCTTTTCCAGTAACTCATAAACAAAAGTAATAAACTGCTGAATATCTGATCAATCCCAAATCTAGCTTTGTGTGGATTATAATTTTGATGTGGTTAATTATGTGCACAGTTGTAAACGTAAGGAATACTGTTTTGTTTTGTTTGTTTTTTTGGCAAAGATTCGTCAATGTGTAAAATTGTACAAAGCACCCTGGATTTTCATAAATGGGACTTCATTAATTCCTTACTGCATTTTAAAAAGCCTTCCTTACTTGTATTTCTCTTCGTAATTATCTTTACTAAAGGAAGAGTAGTGCGTTCAAAGGCAGTCATTTAATTTTGATAAGATCAGAACTGTAATATTTTTGTTTCCCTGTGATCTGATCTGTCTGTTTCTCTCAGGTTTCAGTGAAGCACACTCCTAAAAAGTGCCATAGGCTGCAGTCCTTGATGTTAAGATGCTGTTCTGATTAATAGTCAGGCAGCCAGCGAATTAGAGCTGCTGATCCCCAGATGCTGGCTGGAACTCCCACAACAGTGCAACAGCCAAAATGTAGTGAAGTGGCCAAAAGCAGTAAAAAGAGGTCCATGAAGTACTATGTCAATTACCTAGGTAAATAAAATAATAAATACATATAAAGTAACTTGCATAGACAACAGTAGCTGTAGCTTACCTGGCAATCAGTTTGTCAGCTATTTTTTCTATCATATAACAGTTTTAACAGTGATAACGATGTGAAAAAAAATCAGTAGTGTTCTGAACAAAACCTTATTTCAAATTTTAACCCTTAGCTACTTGACCTACTTGCTAGTTGCTGGGAAGTCCATCATGTACTTAATGAGAAAGTACTGTAAATTTGGAGGGGAGGAAAAAAGAAACTGCATGATACACATAAATAATGTAGTGGAAACTCTGATTTAAATTCAATGCTCAAGTTAGCCTGAAAGTCAGCCTTAACTGTAGAGTTGCAGCTGGCACCTCATAATATGAACACTTAAGTGGCCTGTTGTATTGATCCTCAGCGTCCACAAATGAAGCTATAAGCTTTCTTTAGAGCTTTGCTTCTGCTTCAATGCCCACCCGTGATTTAAACCAGCAGACTTCACAGTAGTTCTGTGTTTCCCTGGATGTGTGGAAATTCCCAGAGCAAACCTGCAAACATCCTGTGTATTTAGCTCTGCAGCTGTGCAAACAGCACAATGCATTTTCAATATTCTGGTTTAAACAAGCACATGGATAATTGAACTTCAAAGCAACAGCTCTGCTTACTCTTTTATGAGCATGCAAATTACTGGTGTGACTTCTCACTGGATTGGGAGCTTAATGGAACAATCAGTCTGATCGAAACCCACCTCGAGGCAGGAGTGCAGTCAGGGGGATTTCTGTGAGGCTAATCCTTGCTTTGCTCACTGGCAGGGTGCAAAATGAATGGCAGCCTGCAGTTAGCAAAGTTTTTATGTTTGAATCCCAGAACTCTGTATGGTTTCTTCCCTTCATAGCCTACATTACTTCTAGAGCAAGAGTCCTGATTCTAGCACTGTTTGCAGAGATCAAGCATAAGGATAGTAGGTTAGATGTGGAAAAAAATCCGTCTTCTCAAAGATTTGGTGTGGTTGGATGAAGTGTTCAGTTCAGCATCTTTCAGCAATTCTCTGCTCAAAGGTTGTTAAAATGTGAGACAGATTTGGCTCCTGTATTTGTATTTCCTGGTCTGTTTTTCTTTAAAATGAGCTTTAACTTGGTAAATACCCAGTACTTCCTCCTCTGAGTATTACTATTGTACAGCCAGTTTTTAAATGAAAGGCTGAAAAATACACTAGGTGTCTCAAAGCCAGCCAAAGTGACTTGCCATCTTCTTTTCTAGTTCACTGAAACAGATATGAATGTTTGACTTCCTGCTATTGGGAAGCTCAGCCCTAATTCTAATATAGAAACTCTAATATACAAAATTAAGTCCCAAGGGAGAGTAGAGGCAAAAGTGTGAGGGCACTGTGGAAGCTATCTCCACATAGACATCTAAATGAACTGAAATAACAGAAATTAAAAAAAAAAAAAAAAAAAAAAAAAAAAAAAAAGGAAGATAATATTGTGAATATTTGAAAATAAGTGCAAATTTCAACTTTGAGATGCAATTGGAATTTGCATGAAGCCACAAAAAAAAAAAAAAAAAAAAAAAAATTATGGCCTGTATTTCCAAGCAGCTGGTCATTTGAAATAAAAGATGATGTTATTTTCAGCAAATGCTGAAGATCCATGGGCTGAAACTTTGCAAGAAGCTGCCTTGCTGTCCTTTGGTCCTAAACATCACAGGGGATGTAGCCCACAGACACAGGGGTGCTCTCATATTGACCTTTGAATGTGACCTGAGAAAGTGAGGCAGAGCCCCGCTGGGACAGCACTGTGCAGTGTCAGCTGTGGGAGGCAGCCCAGGTCAGTGTCCCACTACCAGCATGCATGTCCCCCCATGAGAGAGAGCACGGAGCTATCAAATGATTCCCTCAGTGGAAAGTAAATGCTAAAAGCCAGTGCAGCCATGTGCAAGCATCCTGAAAGACATGGCCTGCTGGCACGTCTTTAAATCTGGCATTCAAAATTGCTCAGACAGATGGAACAAAAGTATGTAATAAAATGTGACATTTTATTTTATCATCCATGTTTGTTAAGTGAATTTTTCTGATTATCACCACTGTCAGGAGCACTGAATGTGAATTCAGATTCTGACAATTTGCAGTTTATAAAAACTAACTCCTGCGGTCAGACAAAAGAAAAGAATAATTAATTGCAGGATGCACATTCATGCGTGGAATCTGGCCACAGTGGGTGACAGCTCAGCCTAACAGAAAAAAATGATTTGAAAAAGTCACAGTTTCTGTAGTCAGTCATTTACAGACTACTGCTCAGTATTAATTACTTCATAGTCTTCCTTATCTATATATCTGTACTCAAGATATGATTAGAAGTTCATGTTTTCCACGCTGTCTTCCCAGTAGCTCCCACTTGTTCGGTGTGTAACTGAGCACCTTGCTTTCTGTCTTCCCCAAAGTCCAATCGTTGTGGTAGCAGAGCCTCTTCCTCACTGTTCTTTGCTTGCTGCTGCCCTGACCACACTCCCAGAGGCCAGGAGCCCCCCCTGGGCCGTGGCAGAACTGCAGGGGTTGAATTTCCCAGTTTTTATCCCAGAGAAACTAACCCAGAGATCCAGCACTTGCTGCACAGCACTGCAAACCAAAGGAGGAGGTGGAAAATTGGCATCTACACAGAGCGAGCCAGGACACTGGGAAAGATGGCCCCTCATGCCTCCTTTTCCAGTTTGGTTGGGGATTTTGACAGCAATTGTATCACTTAATATTCATTTAGTACTAAATTGGGAATATTAAGCAGTATATGATTGATCTTTTAATTAGCAATTAGATTA
The DNA here is from genome assembly GCF_026119805.1 of Tympanuchus pallidicinctus. Taxonomy (NCBI): domain Eukaryota; kingdom Metazoa; phylum Chordata; class Aves; order Galliformes; family Phasianidae; genus Tympanuchus; species Tympanuchus pallidicinctus. The sequence continues at coordinate 17,369,991 of NW_026294791.1, read as the reverse complement.
AAAGCAACCTCTTCATTGCAAGGGAGATGTCATTGGGAACTAACTTTGTATTTGGCAGTATTTGCAAACAGATTTACTGAATTTTATAGGTGACAATTTTCTGGGGCGTAGACCTGTATTTGCTGTGACTGCATGCTCCTCCTCCAAGCATGAATAGTTTACATCCCAGAGCCATACCAAAAACGTGTGCAGAGGTAAATACTAATTCCACAGTAGCAGCAAACTCAAGCCCCCCCGCCGGCCCTGAATGCTGGCCATATGAATAAGTGCACTAGTTACATCATTGGTACTCACATGAATGCCTGAAGAAATAATTATGATATTACTAAAATTTTTAGTCATCCTTTCCCGGTGGAAACAGTTTTCTCACTGAAGAAGTCAAATCAATGAAGGAAGCGCTGTCACCTGTTAAAAAGGTGCAGAAACAATCCCAAGTCTGGGGACAAAGGCGTTTCCCAGGGGAGGGGCCACATTCCCTTGAGTGTCTCAGTAACAGAGAGATTTATAGTCAGGGGCACTTGTTTGTTCGTGGCTGTTCCTCTGGTGAGAGAGAGGGTGACAGCAGACGGGGCTGCTTTCAGCCAAGGAGCATTGCACAGAACCTGCTGATCCTGCTGATTTCAACCTCCTGAAAGCTCAGCCCTCTGTATTCCTCATCCTCGTAAATGCCAGACCCTGGCTGCAAGTTATATCTGAACAATATGTGCCTGAATATTGCTGGAGATTCTCATTTGAATCTCCCTAGTCCAGCATTGATGCTGACTTTCTGCTGGTGCCAGCATCAGTGCCCACAAAGGGAACAACCGGCAGCGTTGGTGCTTTTAGCAGCAGCATTACCTCATTCAGGCTTCCTCACAGCTGGCTACGTAATCGTGCATACAGCATTTCACTTCAAGGAGCTTGTCACTTAGGCAACATGTGCTGTGGTGCTGGGGAGTGGAGGGAGCACGTGAACGAAGGCAGCAGAGGCAGCTCATTGGGTCACAGGACAGGCAGCAGGCTCCTTGGTAATGTTGTCACTGCTAAATGGGTTTCTTTTAGCCACTATCTCCCATGTCTTTCTAAGCAGTCTAAAAATATGCACTTACTGGGTGTGTATATTTTTCTCTATTTCTGACATTGTAAGTAAATATTTAAGAGCAGTTTCAGCACTGGATCACAAGAAGTGTTTCCACTGGGGAATGTGTTCTATTCACTGGTGGATGAAAGTGTTGAATCATTACCACTTGGGTTTTTGCAAGCACCTCTGAATGATACACAGGCCAAGAACTTTTTGCAAAAATTGTTCAGTAACATATTTCAAATAATGAATATTTCAAATAAATTATTAGGAGCCACACTTGATTAAGAAAAGAGGCAAAATAGTTGATGAATTTTTCATACAGCTTTACCGTTAATATAATAAATATTACATGGTACTGGAGGGAAATGAAAGATTTTGATATGAAGAAAGAAATTAACTATGAAGAGAAAGCACCTGAAAATTGGTGAAGGTGAGTATCCAGATTTGAGAGAGCTGAATAATAATGAAGCGATTTCCAGGCAAAAAAATATGACAAGTACAAATCACTTTGAGAGGCAAAATACTCATTCTCTTCAATTCTTTCTCAACAGAGAATATACGGACTTCCCAAACTTTCTTTGGTTCTATTTAAAAATGAAAGAAGACCCCTGAAGATAGCTGGGTGAGAACACACCTCAATCTGAATAAAGGGAATTATGAGAGCAGCAGAACAGATACACAAAATGGCTGTAACATTTAGGGGGGGGGGAGGGGAGAGGAGGAGGGAAGGGGAACATTTTGAATATCAAATTATGCTTTACTTTTAGTTTGCAAAGTGAATTTCAGCTTAATACTGAACTAGCATGATAGGGTAGTTTGTTTTTTGAAGACAGACTCCATAAGATTCCTGGTGTGCTCTGAGTAGGTTCATTCTGCAGCATTAGCAGCAGTGCCATTAAGCATGTCTGAGTGGTCAGGCAAATCTGCTCTGACATAATGCTTCAAGCAAAAATGGCATTAATTTCTCGTTGCTGTTTCACTCAGGTGCAGTGTGAACAGATTCTAACTAGTTTTATCAGCTGACTGTTCATTTTAACATTTACAAAATTAAATATTTATTTTTAATCTTGTTTTTATGGGAGAGAGGCAGTTAGCTTTTTTTCTTTCCAAATCCCTTCCTTGTTACCATCCTTTTTAATGGTGCATAGAAAGTGGAAGAGAGAAGAGAGGGAACAAGTTTTAAATAAAGGAACAAAACACATATTCCAGAGTTTAAAAAAAATAAATTCTAAAAGTGGAATGGAAAGGGAGATGCATTACATATTTTTCTCCATTGGGGCACACTCTGATAAATGCCATCCCTCAATTCAATTTCATAAAATAAGTTCCACTTAATGATGTCTATAAATAGTTCTCATGACCTCAAGAATAACACACTAAAAGGACATAAATGCTTTACATTCGTCATTTCTGCAAATGTCTCATTTACAAAATATGTCATGGGTGCACCAGTCTTCTCATTGGACATTTCCCAGCCTTGGCATATCAATCCATGTTTTGCACATCTGCTCCGAAAATGTAATTAGTTATGCCCATATGCTACAGAAGTACATGATAAAATACAGGAAAGGCTGAGAGGCCTGACAGACTTTCTCCTTCCTATGTGCATGTTGTTGAAGACTAAGAAAAGCATGAAGCTTTTTTTGCCCTCTGCCACAGGGCGAGGATGTCATTGTGTCATAGGCAACTTCAAGAGATTAGATGAACACACTTTGTAGTTAATTCTGTTAGTTCTGGTCATTTTGTTAAGGAGCTTATAACTGAAAAAAGATGGAAATATTTCCCACATAGATGTACCTTCTTGCCCTGTTCATTAGCATAGTTATGAACTTTGTAAAGCAATGAAAAAGATAGTTGGGATCCTCAAGTTTTGTGAAAGAGGAGATCCAGATGAGAATCTCTTGCTAATTTAAATGATCACCTCCTGTAGCAAATGCAGAAGCTCTGAGTGTGTTGGTCAGCTTTTTGACAGCTCTGCTCAGTCTTGCTAGCATGTGGCAAAGTAAACTAGTGACTAAACTAAAGCGAGCAATGTGCTGCCCACTAAAAGTTGGTTCAGTGACTGCTGTTTTCTTGTTTTTTCACTGAAATCCAAAACATTGTCGCACTGTTTACAACCCTAAATAATTTGTGGCCATTTGGCATTACAGAAACACCATTTTAATTTAATCTCTAACAGCACGTTTAGTTGTTGCATGAGTTGTTTAATGACTGTGCGCTTAAAAAAAAAAAAAAGGAAAAAAAAAAGGAAAAAATAAAGCCCTTTCAAATTATTACCATTCTTTTAGTTCAGTACGGAGTACAGAATCAAACTGTGGTACCTCCATCTTCATACTTTACTTTTAGGGTTAATTTGGAAAACTGAAAAGCTCTCCTGATTATAGAGATTTAGCTTTCTTTATAAGCTGGCTATTTTAAGATATCTGTTTACAAGATCACAATATGTAACATCATTCAAAAACAGTATGAATTGATTACATCCTTCTGGAGAACATGTAGCAGTAGAATAGGCATTTGTAGCTGCTGCACTGCCCTATAATTAACGCCTTATTGCTTCCCTTCTAAACACATGTTGCTACTGCTGGAAAACAGCTGAGATGCTTAAGATGAGACAATGGAAAATATTCCCCTCCCTAAATATACCCCTACTCTTTTTCTGAGAAATGGCATAACACTGCAGTCACTACCAGATAGAAGAATGAAGGCAAGATATGCATTGCATATTTTTGCTTCAGTTTATTTTTAATGAGCAGTTTTCCCCCAAATACTATTAATAACTTGAATATTGCTTAATAGGGAGATCATATTAGAACAGCTAAATAGAATCTTTGATGTTCCCCTTCATTTCAGTGGATTCTGGATCACAGCATAGTGACGGAATGCTCAATAATCTCATCAGGAATATTCATGTATGCCAGAATGAATGAACAAACCAAATTCTACCTTAGGGAACTCAGTTCTGCACTAAGCTAGTTTCAGATTTTTGGAAACTAAAAATAAAAAATATTTCCTTCATGCTCAGTTCTCCACAGAGATGAGGGAGCTAAACATCACCTGCTGGCTTTATGGAAACGTGGTGGTCCCATATGATGCTCGGCTGGCCATTTTATGAAATGTTACTTGTGATCCCACATGCATGCTATAAACTAGCTGACCCACAAGCAATGAATTAAAACAATATAACATCTGGATCTGTGTTATTAGGGTATTCCCAAGGAAAATCTTCACAACCTTGCAATATTATTGTAATAAATACTCTCGAAAAGTAAAAAGCAGATATAATATTGTTTTCCATAAAGGTCAGCTGTAAAACAAATGATTCTAATTCTATAAATAGCAATAATGTTCATCAGCTTTGTCAAACTGCAGATGACTTTCTTAGCAGAGAAGCCAAAATTCCCATAGCAGCCCTTGAAACTTCAGGTGTAACATGCATTCGGTATATGTAGCAACCTGTATAAATGGGGAACAAGAACATTTTGAGTTAAGGGTTAAAACACAACCTAAAGGTAATGGAAATCATTAAAGCAAATACCCATTAATTATATAGGAGGTATATTTCTCCTTTCATACTATTTTTTCTCTTCTGTATTCTGAAATTTATACATAGACTGCAATGCAAGTAACAGATGACAGTTATCTTTGTGCCTCTACTGTGGTATCCATGGAGCAATGCCACCAAGAGCTCTTTTGCCCTCCAGCTCCCTCTAGCCCATGGTAGAGGTGCTGCTAGGTAGGGTGCCCTGACCTAGCACACACTGCTCTCCATGCCACTGCCAGCTCCTCTCATAATGGGCCCTATCCCCTCTCCTAGCACAGCTGCCAAAGCCCTGATTGAACCTGGGAGAGGTGCTAGGCCTGAGCAGGAGGCAGTGTGTGACCTGTAGAAAGTGACTTTGCTCCCTAAAGGCTTGTTAAAAGGAGAGGAAAAATGAAATCAGGGATTTTCTCATATTGGTGCCTCTGCATTTTAGCCAGTTAGGGCACGGTCCTTTTTGTTAACAAGAGTTAGATAAGACTTGCTGGTTTGACCCAGAATATTAGATATTCTGCATAGGGCTGATGCTTTTCTGTATCGAGAGTCTGCTTTGATAGTAACTTGAGAATGGAGAAAATGCAGGTATAAAAAAAAGTTGGGCTCACTCTTCAGCAGAAATCTATTTCTTCATCAGCTGTATCAATACGTGACTGAACGAGGCACAATTGTATTTGTGTAATAATTCTACATTCTCCTAACAGTTGTGTGCTGTCTAAAAATGCGTGCCTCCAACAAGGGCATGATCATCATCACAGAATGTAAACTGGCTGCTCTTCCTGTTCTTGCATCTTCCCTATTGTAATTCTTCATTATTTTTCTTCCACACAATGAGATGGTAACAAAATATGTGCAACCACAGGAATGAAATGATGTGCTCAAAGGCACCCGTAAATATTGAACAACTTACTTCTCTACGTTAAGCTGTCACAATTAATTTGCACATAAAATAGGTACTGTCCTATTAGTGAATTAGCACAGAGTCTCCAAACAGCCTCAGCTATTTTCTCTTGAACCCAATTTAAAATGGATTAAATCTTTTTCTACCCTTGCTTTAGATTCCTTTTTGTCAGCCAGGTTTTTCTATTTATTGCAAAAGATACTGCTAGTGGACCAAAGCAGACAAGGCACTAGATTCCCTTAATGGTTCTTAAAGAATTACTCTCCATTTTTGCTTTATTTTATGGAATTACCGGCTGAGTTTTAGGTTCAAAGACTCTTTTGCTTGTATTAGAAACTTTGCACTTTTGTGTGAGATACTGCTGAAGACAACTGAATGAACTGAACTATCAAGTGGTAAAAAAAGAGATAAAAAAGCATTAGTATCTTGAAACCTCAAACTGCTCATCTAGGCAGTATGCAGTGTTCTGTGCTAAGTACAAGCTTTGTGGAGTCCCAGCAAATCTTTTGGGTTCCTGGGCAAGAGACGCAGGTGATCAGGATGTCTGCTTCTGGCTTATAACTGAACAGCCAAACACAGCGTGCTGAGTCTGTGAACAGCTCTGTGCATGAAAGCAAGAAACTCTGTGATAGCTGTACATATACAGAGCTTCTCATTCCGCTCTCATTTTAGAGACAAGGTTTTCAACACCTAGTGAAATCACTTGATTTAAATGAACGCAATTCCAGACAATGTATAATAATAAGTCTTATTTCTTTTCAGTTGCAAAAGAGCCTTATGAGATGATTTACTTTACATTAATTTTAAGGATGAAATAATATCCTGCTATAAAATTTTGCAAGCATTTATTCTTCTTGTCAACTCAAAAGGCAGTTCAGTTGCCCTTTAAGTTGATTTATTACTTGAGAACCAGTGAATCCTCCCCACCACGTGGTATCAATGTTGCCATGATTAAAACGAAGGAACCAATTCATCTTGGTTTGGATCTGACAGCTAATGGCTTACTTGCAACTCTTGATTATTAATACAGACATAATAATGCTCAATTCTTAACTAACCCTGTAAACAATACAATTATTGGAGGAAATAGTCCTGCTAAAAGCCACTGTTGTGTCACAGTCTAAATCAAAAATGTCAGAAGTCAAAGTATGTATTGTCACCTGTAGGAAAATTGACATCATTCTTTTCATTATTACACCTGTTACATTTTAAACAAAGACATTCTTTTGGAGTTCTGCATTTCTTTAGCCTTGCATCTTTACCTAAACCAGGATGCAGCTTCACTTCCCAGGTCTCCAAAAACTCTCAAGTGCCCCAGAAGTCTGTGGCTGTCCCCTTGAGGTGCAGGTGAGTGGTCATCCCTGATTTCCTGAGAGTCTCAGGCTCTGTTGGGCAGCATTTTAATGAAGCACTCCATGTTCAGCAAATGCTGCTGTGGGACAGGGCCCTTCCTCGCATCTCAGTAGGCTGAGATGTTGTGTTGAGGGACATGGTTTAGTAGGAGCTATTGGGAATAGGTGAATGGTTGGACTGGGTGATCTTTTAGGTCTTTTCCAACCTTGGTGATTCTATGATTCTATGATTCTATGATTCAGTGCTGGCAGGGCTGGAGACAGGCACCAGAAAGCCCCTCAATGAGTTGTGATGGTCTCAGTGGGAGCCTGAAAGCTGGGCAGTGCTTTAAGTATGCTTTGCTGTCCAGGTGCTTTCCACTGAGACTGTACAATTTGATCCTTTTGTCACCAGTCAGTCCTACCAGTTACCAGGTAGGTGCTCTTCCATTTGTCAGAACGGGTTTACTTGGCCATTTTCTTTTTCTTTGAGTAATCTTAATAACATGACAGAGGGTCCTCTTATATACACTTCTGCCCTCATCTATTCTTCATTAAGCTACAGGGGATTGCTGTGCAATGCAGGAGGCAGTGCTGATAAATAATATTATAGTGCGAGTTGGGCATTTGAAAGAAATCTCCTTCATATTCCTCCTAGCCTGCAAAGCTGCTGGAAGGTTGGTTTCATGAGTGATTTGTGCCAGCATTATCTTATTTTAGTGTCTGTCAGTGAAATACTGCCCATAGCAATCAGGCATGTGAAAGAATTTCCACATATAAAGCCTGAATATTTTGAAAAGTTCCTACTTCTACAGCCTGAGAGCAGCAGGGGTCTGCAGCTCAGTTGTTGAGCCCACATTCATTTCCTCTTTCTCTGGGCGGGCAACTCTCCACAGATCACTTCAGGCTTGTCATCCCTAACAAGGACAGTGTCTGCACCAGGCAGCCTCTCAGTGCTCGCAGTCACTGATGCCTCACAGCAGAGTCTGCTGTACCTCTCTTAGTGGCAGTGTGTGCTGGTTACAGCTCATCTGCTCTGTCGCTGAGAAGAGTTTTGGTCATTTCTTTGCATGTGTTTTCAGTCCAGCAGAAAAGACAAGTGCATTGTTTACAGGCTGTAGCTATGAAGCACTAACACAGAAAGAGGCAATGACCTTTTCTTGTCTCTTGGAATTTTTCCCTCTTTATGGTCAAGCCACAGACCACAGATGCTAAATGTGGCAGCCCTGACGGCCATGCAATCACAGTGCTGCCTGAGGAAGCTGGTTACCCAAGCTATGGCTTACCAGTAGCTAAGGTTTGCACACAAGTTCTAAGAAAAAGGCAGCTTAAAAAAAAGTCTTTTAAATAATATTTTGATCTGTGCTTTCCAAGTGTCTGTACATAAGTTGAGAGTGCTGTCACAAGTGCTTCAAAAGCACCTGACCAGTATCTTATGGCAGTGAGATGGGAGGCAATGCTCTGTCCCTGGCACTGGGCAGACGAGGCGTCACTGCAAAAGCTGGAACTGCTGGGCCCAGCGAGAGGCTCTGGGCTGCACAGCTGGCAGTCACCCCCCTGTCAGTCGCTCTGTGTGTGCCAGAGCTCACTGCTCATGGCAAACACTTCTAACAGGTCTTGAAATAGGGTGGAAGGTCCTTAGGAACCGTTCTCTGCAGTTGCCAGAGGAAGCCTATAAGCTATGGTGGTTATATATTCTCTAGATGGTGATTACCTAGCTAGGAAACTGCAGATACACTCTGAATTTTCTTTTTTATGATAAAACAATGACATTGTTTTTAAAAAGAGATCTCATGTGAGTTTGAGAATAAGCCACACTGAGATGGATGGGGAACTTTCTAGCACTCACAGCTGTTGTTTGGAGCTCTCCACAGACAGAGACACTGACATTGCATTGTTTATGCACACTGCTTTTTTTAGACACTTAGAATCACTTCTTCACTGTTTAATTAATTTCAGAGGGAAAATCTGCAGAAGGAAATTGAATTGTCCAGAACGAAGCTCTTGGCTGTATGTAAGAAAGTTGAATTCTTAGTCACTTTTGGCACTTCAGAAATCATCTTAAATAGTTGGGCTCTAACAGTCTGCACACAGCTACCTGAAAACAGCAGAAAGAATATCCAAACTATAAGCAGATTGACTTTGAGCAATAAAATAGTTCAAACACTTTCCAAGCATTAGCCTAAAGAAGCTGAAACTCCATAACAGAAAAATCTTTGGAAATAGGGCTAAAGACACAATCCGTTTTCTAAAACGGTAAGTGTTGGAAGTATTGGCACAACTCAGAAAGAACAATGTTTGATTGTACTTAATAAGAGGCCCCATTTTTCCTTGATACTGCTACTAGAAAATCAGAAGAATAACAACTCGACTCAAACCTCTACATGACTACTAAGGTTTAGTAGTCTAACTAGCTAAAGAAGAAAGTAAATGAAAAATAAATCCTCGACATAATGAATTGTAGCCCACTGTTTTCAGGAAGGATGTGAAATATCTGCTGCTGCTTTGATCTCCAAGTGCCTCAGAGAGCAGCTCTCTGCTTGGGCAGAACATGCTGGTAAAAATCAATGCAAAGCACATTGTGGTATTCATATCCCAACCAACCAGGCATTGCCCTTTCTCAGAGGAGCTTAAATTACATGCATACTACTTAATTTTTGGTTGAGCTTAAACAATTGAGTCCTTCTAGGTAAGCTTAGAGGCTCCTTCCTGAATGTTCTTTTCTCTGGCACTCAGAGTGTTACTGCTGCCTGTCCTGTTGGATTCCTGTTTATAGGACTGTACACTACTGAGAGATTAGGAGCTAAAAAAAGCAAGCAAAATTCAGAATTAATAAATGCAAATTAATGCACACTGGGGAAAAGCCAATTCTCCTATATATACACACTGATGGAAATTAAATTATTTAGTAACCTTCAGAGTAGCTCTTAGTGTTATGAAATGGCAGCTCAGCATTCAGTGGTACTTTAAACAGGAAACAGGAAAGAATGTGAAGTATAATTGTGGCAATGTGTTCATGTCTGGTGTGCCTGCATTTTGATGACTGGTTGCAGCAGAACTAGAAACTACAGAGAAAACCAGCATCTATGAGCATGGATGTGAAATGGCTTTTGTATGAGACGGTATCAGGCTAAGGCAGTTCCTCTGGGAAAGAGGCAGTACTTGGAAGTCATGCTAGAGGTCGGTGGCATGGGGAAGTCAAACAGGAAACAACTGTCAGCTCTTCTCTGTTTAAGATGCAGAGGCCATGATTTGAAATTACTGTAGCTGGTTTAAGAAATCACACAATAACTTGATTTTTCCTGCAAATTGAAATCCATTGATATCCAGCATGGTAAACTGTAAAAGTTTAGATGCAGTAAAAATAAAAAAGGATTATGGGTTTTAAGCACATTGATAGAAGCTGTGACGTAAAAGAAAAAGAGCAGCATGGATATTGCGGGGAAAGAGCACACATCACTGCATTGACCATCTCTGCCCTACGAGCACTGACCTGAGCACCTGGTCCTGGTTTGCATGATGAGCTCCTTATGTTTCCCAGGCTAGGAGAAACCATGCTTCCTGTAGTATTTCACAAGCATCTTAACTGCTACTTTATAGCTCAGAAAATTGAGTCAAACTTTCATTAAAGCTTCAGGGGCGGCATGAGAGCAATCTTCTTGCTCTGCCTAGGTCACGCTCATCATTTGTTTCTTACAACATTCAGCCTGGGCACAGTCACAGCCAGCCAAGTGCAGCTGAGAGCTCAGGAGCTGTAGACGTTTGCTGAATGACCCAAGCAGGATCACAGATTCTCACCAGAAGATGGTGAGGGCTGACGCTGGTTCCCAAAGCCAGAGCCGTAGTGAGGCGGGGTCCGATTTCTGTGCTTCATTCTCCCCAGGTTCAGACTTAGGTTTGCTCCCATTGTGACTGCCAAGGAAAAAGAACAACTGCAGCAGTTCTCAGTGTGCCAGACCTTTGGTGGTATCATTCAGAATCTTTCAATGCATTGCTGCAGCAGCAAATCGTTTTAGCAAAAAACTCTTTTCCTTTCTTTTCCCTTTCACTTCCATACCAGCTCTCTGAAAAGGGAAGTTAAGCACAGTGGGAAGGTCAGCTGTGGGAGTAAAAGGCTATTCATTGGCCTCAATGCTGCCAGCTCTTGCATTGGCAGAATGAGTGCTTTGACTAACGTGATGTCTCTGCATATACAGTCTGCATGAACTGTCAATCTTTTATCTTTTAAAAAAGATCAAATGAAAGATGCTCAGTTGACTTGTAAATAATACAAACTGTAAGCTGCATTAACAGCACTTTAAAGCAGTATTAATCTCACAGAACAGCATCTTCCCATACCACTTTGCCATCAGGTGACTAGATCTATTAAAATAATCCTGAACTGCTCCTTCAAATCCATGATACAAAATTTTACAAATACAAGCAATTACTCAGTATAGAGAATATAATATGGAAGCTACAATGCCAAAATAATTCTGACGGAGTAGAATGCAGAATGAAGACAGACTTTCCTTATTAAACTTTTTATTAAAATTGAGCTTTATTTTACATATTTAAAATACTTTATATCCAAGTTATGCAATATGTATGAAAAAAATTGAATGTGAACACTCGCATAAAAATATGTGAAATCATGACTAAGCAATATAAAGCAATATATAGCATGTTCCAAAATGTATTTCAGGAGTAGAATACCTGAGTTTTCAATAAGCTGGTTTCCTGCGTTTCACTGATTTTAACAGTTGTATTTAAGAACGTATCTGATCTCATATAAAGCACTTCTTTGGTTGAGAAAAACTTCACGGAAAAGGTAGAGATCAAGCAGAGATATTACTCAAGGCCTGTCCTCAGAATCTTCTTCCCCATGATGATCCACTGTTTGAGATGCTAGGAAGGACTCCCATGTAGCAAGGCACTTAAAAAAATCCACAGATACATATTAATATAGCAGACTGACTTCTGTAAAACTGGTAGCCAAGGAGAAAAAGCAGCAGAAAAAGAGTAGTACATATGCATTGTCACAAGCTGTTTTTGTGGGACCATGGTAATAGCAAAATATGGTTTCCTAAGCAGCTCAGTGATATGCAAAATGTTAGCCAGCACACTGGGTGAGCTGTAAAGGTCACTTTTACATAATGACAAGCACACAGTGTGAGCATCGTAATTGTATGTGTTAGCATGGGAGATGCTAACATTAATTATGCTCTTCTTTAATCTCTCCCTTTAGTTACAGGCAAAGATCTTCTCCAAATAGAAAGCACAGTCACACACAGTTCCTTGGTAATCTCTGTGGATTCCTATAGCATACCCAAAATTCTTTCCAAGTTAAATTAATTTTATTTTTTTCTAAATACACAGATAATTTGTTTTTCCCCTGAGTAATGAGAAAAAAATGGGACCAGAAAGGCAGGGGGCTGAGGGGAGATTGCCATATTTACAGCAAATGTATTTCTCTCCTAATGGAAAAACATATTAATAACTGTACAAACTATTTATATATATATATATATATTATATATATATATTATTAGAAGCAGTATAAGTGAAAAAATAATGATAATAAAAATCCCCAAATGAACTGTAGTTCAATTTGGCTTAAATGAGTGTTGGCAGCCTTTCAAACCTTTATAAATCAGAAGTTAGTATTGAGGATCATGGCAAGCTTATTGCTGGGTAACCCATGATGTGCTGATGCTTGTTACCCAGCATACCAGGTTTCTGCCATTTCACATCTGTCATTAAAACAGTGGAGCCAAACTCATGCAATAATTCTGTTTTGAAATGGAAACATTCTAATAAAACGTTGACTTACACACTCATACTTATTGCTATTGATAATGCAGCTCATTTGCTTCTTACTGTACAGTTTTTTCATGAAGAATCTGAAATATTCATAGTAAGTAACTCTTCTGAAAATCTCAACAAATTCTCTTATTTTAAAACCTGAACAGCATACTCAGTTAATTCAAACTTTGAATTAACTCAGACCTGAAAACATCGTAATTTCCTAAGTGAAAACTCTTGCCATAAGCCATTCAAGCTACAATAATGCACTACTGCCCATCTACCTGCAAGAAGACAGTTGGGCTGATCTGACAGTCACAAATAATGATGATTTATGAAATTTAAGAGCAAAATGAAGGAGGTACATGAAAGGAGGTAGAATGTAGTTGTTGAAATCCGTGATAGTATGAGGAGGCAGGATCAGGGACGTCAATAGAAAATCTAACAAAAGATGGCAGCAGTTGTGCCTCTGAAGACACAAAACCAAAAAGGGGCTGCATGATAATGCAAGAGATTAAAACATCTACTTGATTGAGATCACAAAGAAAAAGTACGTAGGAACTTGCTTTCACATGGGCCCTTATCATTATCAGACATGTTAGGAAGTCATTATCAGATATGTCATGTTATTTGCATGTTGTCCTCCATACCACATAAACCATAAACCTACTCCCCCAAGCTTATTTCTGTGATCTTGACAGATCTAATCTCCTTTGCTTCTTGCACTGCACAACACTGTGATGCTGAGAGCACACTGAAGGTTTGAATTACTGTGAAAAGAGAGGAGTAACTGGATAAGACTCACAAGGAAATCTGCATTTCTTCACTGGCCTTTTGGAGAAATGTTATTTTGCAATGGTAAATCAGGGAGGAGCAGTGAAAGTAACGCTAGCTAGCATGAACAGTGATCTGCAAATGTTGCAAACCGACTTCTGACTTAAAAGGTCTTTTTGACCTTTTGTTGAAAGCCGTTAAGGTTTGTTCAGTAGAGTCTCCCTTTCTTCATATGACACTGTGGCAGCTGCATCTATCTGAGGTGTCTGAGCTGGAAGGCGGCTTCTTGGTTTCAATATGTCAATAAGCCAGCTGTTAGAAATGTGTTTTCACTGTGGTGCTCATCCTCAGATTTCTATTTGCTGGAGCCCAGACTGGATTGCCATACTAGAAAGCTGCAAGGCACATCTGTTTTTCCTAAGCTTTTCCTAGGTGTGAGACAAGAAATAATCAGTTTCTTGAACAGTGTTTTGTTGGCAATGAATGAATGTTGGTTGTTTTTTTTTTCTGAGCCAGTTTAATTTATACTATGCAACTTCATATTTTGTCATTTGGTAATTTCAGTAATGTGTGGTAAAGTACATACATCATCTTTACTGTCTTGAATATAAAAATGGATCCCTATTATCTTTGCAACACTGAGCCAAAACACATGTTAAAATCCAGTCACACTATGTTGCTTATCCAGATAGATACAACTTACCACAGTCTTTCCACACAAGGATGCAGAGCATTTTTTTCAGTTACACAAGTTATTTGGTTTTTAATTTATCCTCATTTATATAACCAGAACACATTTTCAAAAATGTAAGAGCAATGGTGGCTCATTTCACTGTCAGACATCACAGTGCTGCTACAGCTGACAAGTTTTATAATTAACCGTACCAAAACAAAAGTAGGTCTCTGTGCCTTAGGCTCAAGCTTTTTATATCGTGAAGCATGAACTGCGTAAACGACATTTTGTTACTGATGTACACTTCAGCCTTATTACAGAATGCTTTTACAGAGTTCTCCTGGGAGGGTGAAAATGGAGATCTAAACACAGGATATGCCCACTTTCACGAAAGAGACAGAAAGGAGACAAAAAGAAAAACCAAACCCTGGAAATTAAACGTGCATGCATAGTGTTGAAATTCATAATCCAATTATTTGTAAAAGCCCAGCAGAATACATTAGAAAATCTAAATATACAAAATGAAAGAACTTAAATAGGCTATTTTACCTAAAGTATTCTGATTACTACTGTTCTGCACGTCTGTTCTGCAACACCATTTTTAGAAATAGCAGCAAGAGGTTTTCATATACAATTGCATATCTAACTAAAAAGGAGATTTAAAAATAGAACATGTAGTAGGGATGGTAACAGAAGCAATGTGTCATATGCCATGTGTTCCAGTTCCCTGTTTTCCATGGTTAATACCTTAAAAATATCCTTCGTGATGACATTTCCTAGAGTAGGATCTGCAAATGAAGTCTTCTGTTTTTGAGAGAGAGTGCCTTATAAGCAACGGAAAACCAAACTGGTGTATTTGCTGGATTTACAGTGTCTGAACAGTATTTGGACAGTGCTCCTGCTTACTCCGGTCTTGTTTTATTTTCTCTGAATATGTTAACAAAGTTTTTTGCTGAGAAAATTAAATACTTCTTTTTCCTTGATGCAAATATCCTACAGATTATGGCAAACATGAGGAAAAAACAATTGGTAAATGTTTAATTGCTGTTGTTCTTTGAAGCCAAAGTACATTCCTGGGTACCTGGATTGTTGGCTAATATGAACCAGGATGACTTCAGATACACTAGTTAAGTAACAAGAACTTTGTATCTTGTTTTGGTTTGAGTAATGCTCTGTCCTAAGGGCACTGAAGAATATCTATACCTAGCTTAATGGAAAGACCTGGTGACAATCTGCTCTCTCAGCTGTATGTTCTGCCCTGTGGTTAGTTTGTGATTGCAAACACTGGGAAGATTGTATGTCCCATGAGCTAAGAGGTGTGCTAATTCAGGCCGTTGTGTTGCACCTAGGGCATGGGAAAAAGCAGTAAATGAAAGGGTATGGCACTGAGACACACTTCAGTCAAGGATTCTTCTGTAAGGCAAACAAACTGATGTTTTCTTCTTCAGAATGAGAGGTCCTGATTTCAAATTAAAGCCTTCTCTTTTCTTTTTTCATAAAATCCTTCTTACTTAAGCAAAGCAATTACACTCATTTTAAATACAGTAAGTTCTAAATCTTGCATATGGAGAGACTTAGCATGTATTCAACTCTTTTTTCGAAGAGAAAGAAGAAAACTTCATGAACTCCTGAGACCAACTATAGGAACTGCAAGTGACTGCTCAGTCATGGTAATACTGGGCTGTTAAATGGCATCATATGCAGATGTATTGTGCAGATTGTACAGTATCACAGGGAAGACTTTGTTCTCATAGGTCTGCACAGAAGCACCCCATAAACTTGAAACATTGAGCTTTAATTAGTGTCTGTTACACTGAGAGAGTCAAAGAGAGTGAGATTCCATAGCCGTAGAAACAAAGAACACTTCTTAATCAAATGCTTATCTTAAAGGTAAGACTTCATTTTTAATAGAAAGCATAAGAATCATATTCTGATGCTCAGATTTCTCAGATTTCTCCCTTCCTAAAGTTTTACTCTAGGTAGCAAGCACAGGAAGATGCTAATGTTTTGTTTGTTTGTTTCCTATTGTATTCAGGACAGTAGGACCTATCATTTATAATACAAGGTCTTCTCCAGTAATTAACCATTAGCAATAACAACAGGTTTCAAAAAACAAAAAACAAACAAACAAAAAAACCACCCACATTTTAGATAAAAACTTCCCAAACTCTCCAAATTAATTTTACCAAATTCTCTTGAATGCCAGAATTGAGATAATGATTTTCTGCTAAAAACAAAAACAAAAACAAAACTGAAACAAAACTTGATAAGCCCTCATGTTTCAGCCAGGGTAGCCTAATGTTTGTTATTACAGCAATTATTTTTTTCTAAAATCTGGAACTCTCAGGACATAACAGGAAAACCATTTAAAGTTTTCAAGAAAAGCACCAACAAAGAACAATGTCTCAGTGTAAACTGACTTGTCCAGTATTTCAGAGACTATTGAAAAAGAGCCATTGGTACCTGTGGAAACAGTTGAACCATTTTTCACATATTTAACTTAGTGATAATAATTTCATGTATTCTATGAGTTATGACATCTTGAAATGAAATTCCAGTTCAGTGAAAAGCGTTTTTAGACAGGAAAGAGACAAAAAGAATTATTTTTGTGGTTTGATTTAGCTAATCATTCATGAATAAAATATTCCAATATATTTTGCACTGATTTAACAGATGTATTCATGATAAAGAAACCAGAGATCATCAGTAGCTGTAAAAAATGTGAGAGGATGCCAAAAGTTTTCTGCCTGATTTCAGAAAATATTTTGATCTTCATATGTAACAACAGATTGTCAATGTCCGCACATCTCACAGGCTGCATCCTAATTAACTAGACTTGATGATCAAGAGCTCTGTCTTTTCAATTATGTTCTAACAAAATGATTTGTAAAACCAGGGCACTGATTTTACATTGAGGCTAATGGACAGCCCATAAAAAGATTGGAACGTGGGACTGGAAGACAGATATCAACAGATATCTGTGAAAAATACTGATTTTTAATTAGTAGATGGGCAACTGCTTTTACTACAGGAGAGTCTGAAAAAAATCAAGATACTGGGATACTTTCAAAACAAGCACAACATAAGCAACATGTTGCCTCTGAAGAAACTTCACAGAATGCTTAAGAGATTTTGTTACATGTATTCAAGTTCTGCTGGTTAGAATATCTTACTTGGAATTTTTACCAAGAGTGATAGCTATGCCATTTGAATTGAAATTAAAATTGTATCTCAACCGTTTTGCTTTCTTTCCAAAGCAGTCAGTTTCAATTATAAAAAGATTTGATTTAGTAACTGTAATCCATTTGTGCATTTTGAAAAATATGCCATAAGCTTTTCATATTGATGTTATCCTAGTGAAGTCCTATTGGTTCACATTCCTCAGAGAAATAACAATGAGAACTATCGGAGTGTGCTGTTTTAAAAGGAACCACATTTAAATGTTTCTCTCATGTAAAGTAATTTATAAATGCGAAGCCTTCCAGAGGGCTTCTTCACACAAACTGCAAAAGTCACTGCAAAAGGCTTCCAAGCTGAAATATAGCAGCTGACATTCAACCCAAAAATATCTCCCAAATTCTTGTGGTTAGTAAAACAAGACTGCCCTCTGTTGTTGATGAACTCAGGATCAACCACTTGGGTACAAATCAAATATGTTTTGCTTAAAACAACTCAAGTTAAGGAAATGGTCTCTTTCTTCCCACAAAAACTGATTCTGAAATTAACACAAGTTTGGACTAAAATGCAACATTTATTCTTTAGATACAATGCAATGATTTCTCTGCTGAAATAATCAGTCAGTAATAACTACTGCTATGAGAAAGGGTTTTACCTCTTCATAGTAACGGAGATTATTGTCAGCCACATTAGTGAACGCTGATCTCATATCATACTGCATGTTTTGCTTCCATCTGTCCCAGTCTGCTTTCAGTGCATTATTGGCACATTCCACTTTATCTTCAAGTTTCCCAATCTCCTCTGAGAACTAAATACAAATTGTAAACATAAAAAATAAAAAATAAAAATCAGTAGCGTTAGCATTTTAAAATTGATTGGAACCAAGTGACTGTAGTGCAGTAAAGTGAACAGAACTGCAGAAGCAAGGTTGGTATTAAAATTAGCACATCATTTCCTGGTGATAAATAATTTAAAATTTAATTCCTAATGAATAGCTCAGTATAATTTCAGAAATATTAATAGCAGAAATTTGAGACAAAAACTAAAATGTTGCTGAAAATATTTTTTGTTGACTGAGAAGTTACAGACTCTGGCACCTCTTTGCTGGCACCCAACAGTAATGCATCTAAAAAGGAAAACACTAAGGGCTTTACTGGAGCAAAATCAACTTTACAAATGAGATTTGGCCAGAAGACTGAGGAAATTCTGATAGAACTTTTGGTGACTTCAGGAGAAATCAGAATGGGGGGGAAAACAGCAGAAATTATACTCAGATTTCTTGCCCATCACCTTGCAGTCCTTTGGAGTGGAACTAACCCTGGCGTGACCATACAAGGGAGTGAGAAATACCAAAGTAGAGAAAGAACTTAAAATGCAGGATTTCAGCAAAGCAGGGACTTTTTGAGAGATCCAGAGTCAAAAACTTGAAGGCAGCTGCTATGCAGCCATTATTTTCCTCTAATTGCTGGAGATGCACAAAGTGACACCAAGCTAATGGGAATTAGAAATAGATAAAGGGCCTCTCTCTAGCGAGTCTTCTAGTCCTGTCACTGATTTTGTACCTATTGTCATTTGCTAATCAGCTGTGTCAGTGCTGGCTGGCACCCAGTTGCAGAATGAGACAAATCTTCTGCAGCTACAGTGTGAATGAATGCCTTAGGACTGCACAGCATCTGTCTGAAACAAACCTAGGGAGGTCAGGCACAAACACCATCTATAAAGATCATAAAGCAGAAGAAGCTGATCTCCTTATATTGTTTCCATTGCAACTCAGGTACTGTACATCTTCCTCTTATTCTTTTTACTTTTCTATAAGGCAGAGTGCTCTTTCATCATACAACTTCTCTGTGAAGTTGGATAGCTCTCTCGCTAAGTGCCACAGAGCTGGTGCTTTCATTGATAGGAACTTCCAAGTCTTCTATAAGATCTTCAAGGGATGCTTAGGCTATTCACACATTGCAAGAAAACCAGGCTTCAGAAAAGGACATGGAAAGCTGTGGTCCACAGCCTTCAGCTCCAACCATACAGAGAGGGTGCCATAGCTGGAGGTGCTGCAAATAGCAGAAACTAAGCAACTCTGTCTGGAACAGGGATGGAACCTGAGCCCAATCGTTAAAATTGGAGGTATCAGGGGAAGATGACAGCTCATACACATTGCTTGTGTGACTGTTGTGAAGAAGAGACATATGTTTTAACCAAGTAACTCTTGTGTGTGTACATTTTCACTGTTCAGTGCTCAGAAGTCCTGTTCACAGTCCATAAAACCATAAAAGCATAAAACCAACTCAGAGTCTGACAAAATAAAATCCTTATGCTCAAGTTAGGCAAAAACAGAGTAGCTAGGAAAAATGAAAGAAATTTCAACCAAATGTTTTTTCCAACACTCCATGATACAGAGAGGAATAAACATTTTTAGTTTAGACTTTATTTCTACACTGACTTTCCTTGCCACATTTCTAGATTCATAAAATATTGGACGCTATTTAAGAAGAAAATGAAAAAAATATTATTTCTACTTTACCGAAAAGCCAAAGTTCAATTATCCAGCTAAATCAGTAATCAAACTATGGGCAAGAGTAATTTCATCAACTACCAACAGTGTATTCAACATGAAAAGGTTAATCCAAAGATTAAATATGGGGAAATTGCCTTTAAAGATATTGCAGGCAACTGGATTAGGTATCTTGGGCATGCCCCAAGTTAACTGCCTTTCCTTCTAACACTAAAAATGAATGCACACAGAATACTGAAAATAGTGACTATTTGTAGATGATTTAGAGTAAGAAAGGCAGTTGAATCCATTTTCCTGCTTTTGCAAGAAAAAACAATTCTTATATAAAAATGACCTGACTGCATGGTTAAAGAAATCCGGTTTCAAAGTCCTAGTATCATCATCTTCCCTTTATCTTGACCTTTGTATCTTTAAGGCATTTATTTTACAGTTTGTTTTTGTCTTGCCTTTTCTAGGAACTGGAGTTTTCTTCCATGGTGTAACTACAGTGTGATGTGGCAGGCAGGCAGTTCTACATCCCTGCCTGGATATGCGGTTTAAGCATCACCCTCTAAAGTCCCCCAGTGTGTATCAAGGTGGGGGCTGAAGTTAGAGTCTAAAGACAGAGTTTTGCCACACTTCTTCATCTCAACTAGAAAGGTTTAAGGTCTACTTTTTCACAGCTGAAAAGAAACATACATACTATCTTTTTCAGCTGAAAGCAGAAATCAACAAGTGGCTTGGTTTCTGAACAAGTACATCCATGTAGTGTGTACTTGTTTTATAAGGTTTACATTGTTACAATTTATCCTACAAATTAAATAGGATCCTAAATCCATTTTCTTACACTGACCTCATTGAGGCATCTAGAGCAACAAATTAATTCTTACATCAGTGGTTCCTGCAGGAGGACAGCATGGTGCTCAGCAGATGTTGTACCACTGGACAGAAGCAGTAAGACAGGCCTGCCAGGGCAGAAGGCCACCAGACATGAACAGGGTGACCTGTAGCCAAAGGGACTTGCAGCAATAGCAAAATTACCTGCTAGGTGACATAAAATTATATAGTATCTCAATATGCCAAACAGCATGTCCTTGTATCTACTACATGAATTAGTCCTTCACTTGGACATACTAACCCTGCTCAGCCTGGAGTAAGACATAATATACATTCAGAATGTGATAGCATCAGCATTTAGCATTTCTTTTCTTCACTTCAAGCTTGAATAGCAGAATCCATAAGTCGGCATTTAAACCTGTCAGGTTCTGTCGGAACAGATTATACCAACCTTTTGTCAGAATTAGCATTAGTGCTTGCAGCAGTATCAAATCTGTACCCAAGACACTGAAGGAGGCACTGGTTACTCCTTTAGAACAGAGCATAGGAGCAGCGAAGCCAAAATGGTAGCCTCTTTACAGCCACAGCTCTGGAGGAAAGAAAGGCCTAGATGAGCAGGAGGGCATTCAAACACCCCTCTCAAAAATCTCTGTCAGGAGGCTGCATCCAAAATCACAATCTTCACACCTTCCGTACTTTGAATAATGGCCACCTTCAACACCTACATTTTGATGTGGGAGGATAATTTGGGGGTTTTTAGAAGCATCACAGGTACCTGTCCTAAAAGCCCAGTAGGAGAAGCATGTCTCAAGAAAATGTTTATTCCTAGCCAATAAACCTGATGTCTTACAAGGTTTAATCTGAGATTACAGTCTGTCAGCTGCACTGACCTTGGGAATGTTTTGCACTCTCTTGCTGTATAACTGCCTGCTAGCTAAATCATTTAATGTTTGCTGTGACCATTGCTAAAGATCTCACTGCCTTTTATCAGCTCTAAGGACATGCTGAGATTCTGTATCTATGGTGGAAGTATACTTCAAATAAGATTAGAGTTCTTGCAAGTCACTGTCAGCAGAATTTCTGGCTACCAGATAGCACTGACAAGTCCAGTCTGATGTCTGTGAGATTATTAGAAGATACATAGGGTATGTCTAAAAACAAAGCCAAAGTCAGCATTTGACACCAATTCCAATAACAGCACCTCTGTTTTCAGGCTCTTTTTCCAACCTCCTATTCTGAAAGCAGTCTGGATAGAAGTGTCAGGAAAATAAGTCAACATGTAATAAAAATTAAAAAACAGCAAAAAACAGATTCAGAAAACAGTGAAAAGTTACTTGAACAGTTAAAAAATAGCAGTGCAAAAGTCTCTGTGGCCAAGCTACCATTAATGGAGAAAATCTTCCACTTCTAATGAAGAAAAAAGTCAGCAGGATGCAGCCGCCACTCAATTAGAGAAGACAGGATTTTATGATCAGACTAACAGACATCTGCTTTGCTGCTCTGATGAGACTGTAAGAAGAGTCGAGATCTCAGCATTTTTTGAAATGAGTAAGAAATAGAGAGGCTGGAAAGATAAAGCAAAGATCTGTACATCTGGGTAGCCACACAACCCACAGGGTTTTACCACAGCGGTACCAAGGAAATGCAGGAACAGTTAAAATGACCAGGTTCAGTGGAAGCAAGGACAAACATCTCATTATGGAGCACAAAGTTGTCAGTATCGAATCAATGGTACAATCAATGCAATGCAAAAGGGAAAATTATTCTTTTGTCTATAACAGCTGAAGAAAACCTAGTGCCAGCATCTTGTCTGAGGACTCCACCAGATTATACCAGAAATGCTTTCTTAGAAGGCCATGTCCTGCCAGGCAGTGTCCCTTGGACACTGGTAGATAGCAGTAAGGCCAGCTGCTAACCAAGCTTTGTGAATTGCATTTCAGCACTGAGTCACTCTGTGCAAATGCAACTGTTTTTAGCAACAAACTATACAAATGGGAAGTACTGATAAAAGGGATGCAATATTGATGCAAAATTGATTTAACTAAGTGCATACAAATAACTTGAGCAATGACCTATAACATGTCTTCTGGTCAGATGAATATCTTAATATGTACTCTATCTTCACATGCAGTGCAACTAAGAGAGCTGATCCGTGATACAGCCAGCTTGAGACCTCACTTACCAGTTAATTGGCCAGGGCATAGATACATATATTTTGTAGATAGACTGAGAATAGAAATAATGAAGTAAAAGTTTGCTTGAAGATGGTCTTTGCTGTTTCCTACAAATGTGAAGCTAGTGTTACGAAACTTGTTAATTTATTACAAAGAATAGTTTGTAGTTTCCCTATAAACTTTTAGAAGCAAAAAGCAGAAATGGTTCTCCTGGCAGCCAGTGACCTCTCTGAGTCCTACAGGCTGGTTCCCATATGTGGTGATACCCCTGCACATCCCCATAACCCCAGGTCAAGGAAACCATACGAGCCCCTGCTCTCCTTCATCCTCCACTCTCTGTGTTGCTCAGTGGCTGCCACCATCCCTGCCTTTCAGATTCACAGGTTTTGCCTGCACCCACTGAGCCTTTTGCACTGGTGTTCTGCCTGCAAGGGTAGGCAGGACGGCTGGGAGCCGCCAGCCTGGGGTCACAGCTGCCAGCTGGTGGGGACACCATGCCAGGGAGCTGAGAACATGGTGGCCAGGTGGGGAGCAGGCAGTGGGCAGCAGGTCAGCCTGTGCCATCTAAGGGCAGCATGGCAATCTGCTGGCTTTGCTGGCAACCACAGAGAGCAGAGGACCAAGACCCATCTTTGCTGCCCAGCTCCCAGCCTGCTGCAAACTGTGTCCCAGACTAAGGACAGGAGAAGCAGCAGGAGAAGAAGAGAAACAAAACAGATAAGAGAGTAGAAAGGCAGTAAAATGAAAGTACAGTGTAAACAAATAATTTCTGCTTCAGGAAAAAAATGTAAGTTTTTGCTGGCTGTTGCATTATACAGAGGCAAATTATTATGAAATACAGTGCAGACATCACAGATATCAGATAGCAATAATGTATTCCTACTTGTTCTTTTAATTGACAAGAAATCAAATGAAAATACACACCTCAACTGCCAAAAGGTATCTAAACGGCACATCTTTACATGAAAGCTAATTGCAGCAACTAATAAAAAATATCTGAAATGTCAAGGACCTTCTTCAATGTACTAAAAAGCTGCAGTGAATAATCACTAGTTATTAGTCATTTTTATATATTATTTATACTGTATGATACTTGGTGCTAACAGCTGGAGGACATTATTTAGGTGTTAGAGGTAAAAATAAAGTCTTCAAAATGCCAGTTCTGTCCTTCATTGGATCTGCAATGTGCACAGGTGGCAGCAGAGCAGTGTGGGAAACCATCCCAAGACCAGCACTGCTTTGTGCTGCATTGCACACGAGCTGACCAAGACCAGAAGCAAGCTGGTGGCAGTGGTAGGAAGGTGAGCTACTGAGGCTGTGCAAACTCAACCTGCTGAGCTTTGGTGATGGCTTTGAGGATGCTCAAGTCCATGTGCTATAGGTATGATTGCATTAGAATGAAGGTGTCAGCTAGTAAAAAATATCCTAAAAAATAACCAATCCTGGAAGAAAGGATCAAGAAATTTTCATTTTAAATATGTCTCATGAATGGCTTTGCTTTTTCTACCTCCTATTCCTCTCTTATGTCAACAGAGCAGCAGCCACAATAGCACTGCAGCAAGTCTTACTTTAACTCTCAGTGTGGAAGAATGCTGAAAATAAGCTGCTGTGCCACCTGCATTGACACCACACACTCCACTGGCAGTGTGTCCTTTGCTGTAGCTGCCTTCCCACTGAAGTTTTGCTTTTTTCTCAAGGTTGCCTTTGCCTGGCATGTGTAGCTACAAAGTCCCATGGTTTCCCAGAGGAAGTACAGGACACAGAGACACCATACAGTTACAGTGCATGGCTTCACAGGACATGCATTGTTCAGGGGATTCATTTTCTGCAATTAGAGTAAGGCCTGGAATATTTCAGCGTTCTGTACAAAGACATACTCACCAGATCCTTGTCTGCCTTTTTATTGGCTAAAGCATCAACTCTGGAATCAAGCTCACTTTGAATTTGGTCTCTCCTTTTCAAAACACCCTTAATATAAAAAAAATAAATAAATAAATACAAAAAGAAGAAAGACAAACTGAATATATTCAGAAAACCACACAACATAAATTAAACAAGACACAATTCAAGAACTTTGGCATGATACAAGTACCTTCCTAAAAAGCAATTCAATATCATGTAGTGAATACTTATTTTTCAATATCTATTTTTTATCTTGCATGTTTTTTTAAGAGTCTTAGTGAGTCAGAAGTCCAGGAATCCACCATATAGGTATCACTGCCAACTGGATGAAGAAACCAGCAGAAGCAATTAACTTCATATCAACACATCCTACCATGTATTCATTTTGAAAAAGGAACAGGAGTTTGTGCAACCCAGTATCCAAAGTATGTTGTTTGAGTTGAGTACTGAACTCTACTTGAGTAAAATCAGATAAAATTATCATGAAAATGGTAGCTATAGTAACTTTGATATATGTGCTTATTTCCTGTGTATGAAATTATTTCCTCCTGTAAAACTGCCTTACGAGTATTGAATTTTTAGCATAGTGTCAAAATAGATAGGGAAGGAAATGTTACTTGTTGTTAGACTACTAAACAGGAATGGTATTACAGATTAAATTTTTATTTCTGATGTTCATTTGCTCTGTGACCTTGAGCAAGTCTTGAACATTTCTCTTTACCTGAGTTTCCGCATCTGCAGAAGTACACTCAGGTGTGATTAACTCACAGAAGGCATTAGTTCTTTTAAAAAAATAATCAAACGAAGGACAAATATAATTACAAATCTAAAACACCTCCTCTTACACTACTTTGCTGCAACTGATTTTACTTCTTCATATAACTAACAGATTTTCAGTATCTACCTCTAGCATAGGGCATGTTGAATCAGCAGCTCTACCTTCTCTAGCTGTCTTGTTTGACTGTGTTCTTTCTGATATCTTCTCAGTTCAACACAAACTACATAAAAAATGGAATAAAAAAATAGGAGCTGAATTCTTAAATAATTGTTCAATGTTTCTTCTAGAACAGATATTCAACTAGAAAAGCCTGGTAAACCTGACTTTGGACAGCTCTGAGTAATACACTGGCAGTATATACTCACATAAATCTACCTTTCAGTAGCTCAAAAAATCTTTTGTTTAGATAAATATAAAAAATGTTTAGCTGTAAGCACAGAAGCAAAATAAATACGTCTGGAAGAGCTGTCCATCATGTTACAAATGCTTTATTTTTCTTTTTTTCTGTTTTTGTATTTCTTTTGCCCTTTTAAAAAACTATTGTTTTGATTATATGCTAAATTTTATCACAAATACTCCTTAAATTATAAGATAAAACCCAATGATTTTAATATTGGTATGTTACAACCAGAGGCAAGTTCTGACTTCCAAATGCAAATAGAGGGACTGTTTTTTATAAACATATCATTATATTTTTATAATATTTTGTATAATTAATGCTATTCTGACACAAAAATCCTCAAATAATTGCGTGTGGACCCATAGCTAACTTACTGCTGCAATCTATATGCTGAAGCTCAGCGGGACAGAGTTACACTCTCCAGATTTGCTCTGCCTCTGCTGTGAGTCAGCTAGAAAGGAGCCTGTCTCGATGTAAATATTTAGCTACAAATTCATCTCTGCCCTCAGTTTTCAGCTAAACTCAGCACTGGAAAATACAAAGTCTAATCCATTGTACCTTCTGTACATATGCCAATTATGTTAGTGAAGCAGCACATAAAAGTGCCTGCAGTGAGGGGTTAAAGACATCCCAGAAATCAGGTTTTATTAGTGTGTGACTTCCCCTGTTGTATTTTTAATATGAGCAGCCCTCTCCAAACTGTGAGAGGCAAGTAAGTTACAGGAAAAAGAAATTCAGGGTGAATGAAAGGAAAAGAGCAGTGGTTGAACAGGAATGAGCTAGAAGAGCAAGACTTTCCTCATTAATCCTCTGGCAACTTAACACTGTGTTGCAAGCACTTGGACGCTGCAACCAGAAATAAAATGAAAACAAAGAAAACAAAATAAGCAATGAGCAACAGAAACTTGCCACTTCGTGCAGTAAGAGCCAGGGTGTCATTCTGTGATTTGTACAGAGAAATCTCCCTGCTAGGCACAAAAGGGAGGACCTGTACAAAGGTGAGCCACAGCATGTCTTTAATAACATGAGGGATGGAAAGGCTCACAGGTAACAGACTTAAAAACAAGAACTGAAGGAGGAAATACTGCAATTTGCTAAGATATTAATCTCTTCATGCTTTTAAGTACATTAATACCTACCTCGACCTACCTGCATGTACATTTAAATAATACAGCCTGTGAGATACGGGATATTTTGTATGGTTTCTCTTTCAATGAAACTTATCACTGCAGCACTAGTTTCTAACTTTCAGAAGCTAAACCTATTGAAAAATGGACAATGTTCTGCCCAGTGCCAGTAAAAGCCTTTGCTGGCTAAGTTATCTTGGGCCTTGCTGTACGCATGGCCTGTAGCACACTCCTGCTGCCCTGTGAGCTCTCAGGGTTCCTAGCAGAGACAAAAACAGATACTGCAGCTTGCCTTGGGATAGCAAATCCCACAAAGATGTGTTTGTAGACATTTTTTGCTTTCTGAAGGCAGAAGAGTGGGAATTATGACATGCTAAAATTAGTTTTGGAATTATGTTGATTATCAATCAGGACAGATTTTTTGTATTCTCTCCAAATGTAAGAAAAATACATCCATAGAGGGAACCGAGAGCATCAGCTTATGGCAGAGACTAAAACAGGCTTGTGACATGGGGACTGGAAGCTCCCTGCTGTTCTAGAAAAAGAAGAAGTAATTTAGGAACATCTCCTAGAAAAGGAGAAACTTCTCCACTCCTTCTCCCCCGCACAATCTGTTACTGCATATTTCAGCAGTGTCAGAAGAGGTCTTTTTAAGGTGCTTTTCCTTGAACCTTTCTGTGCCCAGCCCTACCACACACAGCTCTAAAACCAGACTTTTGTACTGCTACCACCCTGCCACACAAACTACTAAGCAGTTCTTGTCTGAAATGGGTGCCTCTTGCCTGATTGTTAATCAGGAAAACGGGACAAACCAGATTCTCTGCTAACAGACAGCCATCCCCCTGCCGTGCACATTTACTAACAGCAGAACGGTGGCCACAAAGTATTTTTCATCAGTTACGGCCTTGCTTCCAGAATCTGTCAATGGCCTAAGACAAACTTCACATACTGCCAAAAGCAATCCTTAATGAAACCTTACCATCAGAATTTCACTGTAGAGAACGTACTCATGTATGATTGGTAGCAGATTTTCAGAGAGCCCGGCCATTCGTTTCTCTGTAGCTTTGCAACATTTGTCAATGCAGCTGGCGACGCCTTTTAGGGAATCTGCTATATCTTCTTCTGATGCTGACCAGAGTGTGTGGATGGGGCCATACTCCTTCATCTCATTAAAATACTCTTAACAGGGACATAAACACAGATTAGTCTTTTGTTCGCTAACAGATGTCTAAGTGGTACTAACCACAATCTCCTATTTACTGTGAACACAGCAGGGAACAGCAGTTTTATTTTAAAGTCCCAAAAGGTGCAGACAACACAAGGAAGTTCATTCCAGTTCTGTGTTTGACATCTTCTTTAGAAATTTTTATTAATCTAAATAGATGGATGCCACAAGAATTGCTTCTCTTGTGCATCTATATCAAGAGATAATTTGTGGAAGGCCCCAAAGTCACTGTGATGTTTGGTAGAACTTAGCTTGGGCAAGCCTGAATATGACCTGAAAGCAGGATGTATTGAAAGCATAATTTTAACACAATTGAATTTATAATGAAGAAATATCCAAAAAAAGATGGACACACACACAGCTGTGTGCTGTGAAGAATCCAGCATCTGCTATGAACGCATTTCAACAAAAAAGCATCCATGCAAGATGGAACTGAAAATCACATGTTAAGATACTACAAGCAGGAACATTTTCATGTCATTTTCATCAGTGCACCCTGCACACTGGTGCTCTGCCTTTTGCTATTTGGAAAATCTAGAAAGAAGATTTATTAAGCTTTTGGGACCATGTCAAAATTCATAAGGTTTTCCAAGAAATATTTTGGTGCTGATCACTTGAATCTAAAGACCTTGGCCAGCTACTTCCACTGGAATGAGCCGTATCAAAAAGAACGCTTTTCAGCAACATGCATTTTCACTTATTAAAACCCCTCTAACTCGGCAAGGATGTGCTGAGATCTGGCTCTGCACACTAAAGCACTGAGTCTCAGTTATTAGAGAACACAGTGTAGCACTTCAACTTCTACACAGTAATGTCCCTTAAGTGCTGACCAGTAGAATCAACAGTAATTAACAGACGTAGACTGAGACCAGTGTTAAGCTTGGAAAATTAATAATTTAGAGTTGCAAGTTGGTGTGCAGGCTGCTGTTATTTAAGGAAAAGTATGAGCTTAAGTAATCCTTCTCTCTAAAACTCTTCACAGACAGTTTCCCATGACAGAAACTACTGCCAACAGTAAAGCTCTTGAAATTAAAAAATAATCTACTTGGCTAACATGTGGAAAAAAACAAAACAATGCAGAATGAAACTAAAAAAGACACATATGGAGTTCCAAAATCTACACAGCATAATAACAGTATGAGACAGCACAGAAAACTGACTCTTTACATTCCATTCAAAATACAAAATGTCACACAGCTCTCCAATAAGCACAATAAAAAGGTAGCCATACTTGCTATGTTTCTTATTTTTAAGTTCCCTTTTGGCAGGTCAATGATGTGTTAAAACCCTCCCTATTACCAAGCTGCTCTAGTTAACTTGAAGATCTGCCAGAACAATGACTATTTTGGAAAACATGGTACAAATACAAATCTCCCTATTCCTCTGTTTGCTGGAAATAACTATTTTGCTTGGCACAATGAAAACAAATTTACTGTTTACAGCAAGTCATTTGCCAATATATCAATTTCTTAAACCCATTAAAAATATATTTCTTTTCTACTTACCCCTTTCTTCCTTGTAAATTCTATGAGCTATTTTGTCCAGTACGTTTATTTTGTGACTAAATGTTTCCATATAATCATTCATTTCTGTAAACATTTCAGGACGATTTTTAACTCCTCCTCTTACTGAGGATGCTACAGCTCTTACGGTCTGTCCCATTCTGCTCAGCAAACTTGGACCCTGCTTCTTGTGCGAGGAGAGTTCCTAAAACCAGAATGTACTGTGTTTACTTGCACATACATATTTAAATTGTTTAGAAATAATAATATGTGATTTAAAGCTTTTTGTCTTTTTTTAAACAAAAACTGCATACACCTCAATGGAAAAAAAGACAAATCAGATGTCTTTTTAGAGGCAAAATCTTAGTCTAAGATTTTCTGAACAGACATAAAGATATTGTGCATTGTGCTCTTACAAAGAATGACCAAAGGGGGCAGAAAACCTTTACCCTTTTGTTCCGTACAGTGAGTTGACTACTTTGCAATCTAGCCTCTGGAACAAGAAAACAGAGGTAAAGATTGCATTGGGAAAAGCAAACAATGTTCCTACAGGAAGAAGTAATCCAGCTATTTTTTTTTAACAGTTTTTACATCTTGATAGAATAACCTAAAGTTCAGAGAATGGCTCTGAATACAGAAGTCGGATCTTCACATACATCATATAGTACTGTGAATCTGCCACAGAAATCCAAACACAGCAACAAAAAGTGCTGTGGAAGATACAGTGATACTTATGGCTGCAGAGAAGATAACTAAGTGCACAGAAGAAAAGGCTTTCTTGGGGAAAGAAAATTCCAGAAATTCCACATCTTCTTCTGACCCTTCTGTAACAAGCCATCAGAGGATGCTGTCGAGTATTAATCTAGGGAGGCTCCTCATACACCACTACTGACACACCATGTGGTTCCATGTAACTGTAGATAAAAATAAAGCCATTTTACCCAGGCCTGTGCAGTAAGAAAAATTTTGAAGTCTTCATTAAAAGTTAAGGTTGGGTGATCAGCAATACGGTTCAAAAATTTATGTAGAGCTTTTCTTCGAGTCTCAATGAATTCATCACTAAATCGTTCCACCATTCCTTTCATCACAAATTTTTCTGGCAATGGCTAAGGAAAGAAAGAAAAAAACATACTGCATAACTTGCATAGTATCAAAGATATTATAATAGCTTTTCTACTTGCTGAAAACATAGCTATGACCTTATAAAAAACACCACGTAAAAACCAAATTGTTTCAAAGACAAACATAAGAAGTACCCTTGCAGAATTTTTAATTATCACATACACATGCATATAAAGCTACTAACGAAAAAGTTAGTTTAATGTTTGTCAGATTTCAGAAACCCCACAAAGACCTCAAACACCTTTGTATAAAGCTGGGGCCAGAACACAAATTAATAAAAATAATATACGTTTTAGCAAACGAACAGGAATAATTAGTGTTGGATGTGCTTCTTCAAGTTTGCTCTTCAACCAAAGAAAATCCTGATATCGTCGTCGGACCTCATATTCACAGGAGTCAAATTCACCACGAGATGTCTGAAAACAGTTAACAGAAAACATGGTCCAGGAAGTTAGAATAGTGACTAAAAAGCACAGTATTGTTTTACATCTTGAGTAAAACTACATACACAATTCTAGTTTGCCCATGCTATTTGCTTGCAGTTTTTAAAGCAAAATGATTAATTGTTTTAGGAGATAAAACATAATTTTTTCAAGAAATCAAAGTTCTACTTAAAAAAAAAACAACACAACAGATTGACTTCAAATAATCAGTCTGACAGTGTTTCCAAAAGGTTTCGATCATTACTGTAGTGTGATGTTTCCCTTTTAACAATCACAGTTATGTTCATTGCACTTAGGGCACTTCTGAAGGAGTTAAAAATCAAAGAGTGAGGAAAGCCCATTTTTTAGCATTTTGGAAAAACCAGAAAGAGCTGACGTATGTCCCTGAGGCCTGCTGACACCATCCAACAATCCCTGCTTTCAACGCATGAGAACTTCAGCATATCATAGCACATTGCCCATGTTGTTTAACGGATTCTTCAATCCATCAACCCCAGTTTTGAAGCCCTTTGTCAGAGCTCGCCAACAAATCTTTAATACTTAGAAAAAATGCTTATTACAGCACTGCAAAATTGCCAAACCATGAGATTTTATCATTGCTCCATCTTCTGGAGTCAAGCTACAAAGAGCCCAGGTGTTCAGCAAAGTGATGCACTGTTTAGCATTAGTTGTTGCACAGAGATTTACAGTGTGACGCAAGCACATGGCAAAAGAACTCACTCACACTCTTGTAAACTAAACATTTTTAAGGACTGAATAAACTTTCTAGGTGTGTGGGAGGAATGCTTTTACTTTATCATCAACAACCAGCATTCAAATTAAATACGATAAGGAAGGATGAAAGGGATAAAGAAGCAAAAGCAATCCACCTTAAAGCCCTTCCATATTTGCCTGCAGAAAAGATGTTCATTCATCTACAAAAAGATGCATGAAGTGAAAATTATTGCTCACAACCTAATGAACATAGCTCTATTCCTACCCTTTAAATATTTTATGAGGAATTGATAAGTTCTCTATTTAAAGATGAATAATTCCCATTTGAAAATTTGGTTTTAAATGTATCTTTTAAAAAGAACTCAAAGTCAAATAAATGAACACAGTAATTCTCAAATCATGGCCTGCAGAATATTTGCTGGTAATCCCAAAAGAGCTGGCTGGTCTCACAGTGCTGTCTTTCTTCCTTATTTCCAGTAAACAATTTGCATTCAGGACAGCTGAAAATGCACTATGTTGTTTGCTAGTATTACTTTTTCACTTGAGAATTTTGGGAAATCATATGCAACTGCAGGTTGGAAACAAACTTCCAGGTGACAGTGGGCACTACAGTTACTGAAGAATGGAGCTGAAAGACTTTGCAGCAGGTGTGCTTCAGGCAAGGCAGCTCTTTTCTCAGTATAAAAAAATATTGCCCATATACATGTGTGTATATACTTACACTGATTTTTTTGTTTTCAGAATCAACTGCACAGTTACATATGATTACAGTGGTCTATAACTCATAGCAGAGTCAGAGCACAGTTTCAGTTGGGTAGTAACCCAGAGAATGGTTCACAAGAAGGCTGAAAATGCTATCACTGCTACCTCCGTGAGGCACTGAGGTTTACCCTGATCCTCATCTTATAGATGCTTACCTTTGTGACTACTCTGTATGTAATAAATGTTTCAATGGCTGTAATGTGGCTTTCAGGGTCATCAACAGTAATGAAGAGATCTTTTAATTCTGGTTCATCTTCAAATTTATACTGGTTTATCATAGATGAGGGGGATATTGGCATTGAAGGACTGAATGAGTTCACCTCAGCCAGGGACGTATCCTGCAGACAGGACATGAGAACATCCACATTGAAACATATTTATACACAACCAAACACATCTTGGATGCTAAAATGGTAAGTTCTAAAATAAAACTTAGGACAGACAAAAGAATTATATGATCTGTGACAAGTCTATTATTCTCTTCAGTATTTGCTTCAGTGAGGATACAAGGAATGAGATTTATTCTAGCACTGATCAAAGCAAAATGGTACCTTCTGACAAGAAATTTATGCACAGCTATAGAACAGAACTTGCCTGTGGATGCTAAAATGAGTTATGAATACAAGCAGCCAGTACTTGTGCAGTTTGATTACCAGCTTTGTTAACATTGTTTGCAGCATTACTTCAGGACTAAGGAAGTTTCAGTTATTTCTAGTAGGCTGTACTATAAGAAATTATGACTTTAAAAGACCAAGACAAAATCCAATTTTGAGTTTTTATTGGAATCAGATATTTCAGCTTGCACATATTTTAGAATAGAATTTGAAATAGAAAACTTTTACGGATATATGAATTTACTCTTTAAATAGGTATGCATGTAGTATAAAACTGGTGTTTAATTTCTTAATTAAATTAAATCCACTAACTACAGAAAACAGCATAATATAAATAATATATGTTTTAAAATAATGACAATTAAAATCATCACAATATTTGAAACATCAAACATTTTATGTAGCTTTTCTAATATATCAAATGCAGTGAAATATTTCAATGAACTACAAACTTTAATATTCATCTGTGTTTTCAGAAAGTTTCCTAAAAATCTACAAGACATAAATAAAAAATAGAAGTGCGTGTAGCAAAAATAAACTGTAAAACTGCTTGAGGAAGCATGCTTCATGCACACACTTCTTTTAAAGCAAAGAGGTCATAGTGCAATGGGCCCAGCTAGTGGGAAATCGCTTCTTAAAGCTGACAGAGCATGAAAATTGCATTCTCTTTTGAAAAGTTTAAGAAGCTGATATGCAAAATTGAATAAAAGCTGAAGGTTTCTGAAGGAGGTCAGCACGTGGATGAGCAGCCGCCTGTTGGGTCGGCCCACCAGAGGCTGACCAGCCCCAGGCCGCTGCTGGCTGCTGGCAGCTGGCAGGGTGCTGAGGAGCTCACCCCACACAACACGGCATCTCACTGGCCACCACAATGGAAGATGCCTTCTTTTTGGGGGGCTTCTCAAAGCAGAA
This sequence comes from Tympanuchus pallidicinctus, assembly GCF_026119805.1. NCBI lineage: Eukaryota > Metazoa > Chordata > Aves > Galliformes > Phasianidae > Tympanuchus > Tympanuchus pallidicinctus. The sequence continues at coordinate 17,335,753 of NW_026294791.1, read as the reverse complement.
GCATCCTTAATTCTCTGCAACATCAGCAGCTTGTTTCAGGCTCGCTTGAGCTACCTTTCCACTTGCTTTACAACGCAATAAAATCAATTGCTTGTCTAAGCCAATGAATAAGCAATATAGAATGGTTTGGGTTGGAAGGGGCCTTAAAGATGACCCAGTTCCAACCCTTCCGCTCGAGCAGGTTACCCAAAGCCCCATTTGCCTGGCCTTGAGCACCTCCAAGGATGGAGCACCTGCAGCTGCTCTGAGCAACCCGTTCACAAGGCTGACTGCTCTCCTGCAAGCAAGATAACCCCAGTGGCAAAAACTGCCCTTCGTAGTGCCTTGCTGACTATGGAGCATGCAGAAAACAGATGTTGCTGATGAGAAAACTCTAAGATGTCAGAAGTAGGAATGTATGAGTCCACACAAACCAGAGCTGTGTACTGTCATGTGGGACTGAAGAGTACAAGACTGGTGTCACTGAGGCTGGCAAGAATTTTTCCATTGGCTTCAATGGGGTCAAAACTATCTCAGGGACATGTTCTTCCCCTTTTCCTGCTCTGACCCTCATTTTCTACTGCAAACTCTCTCCTTTTGAAATCTATCAATGTACTCTCACACATATGGAGTAGAAAATCATATTGGGAATTATGCACTGAAAGTATTAATATACCAGACCTTCTATTCTATAACTCTGTGATTAAAGGTGATGGTTTTAATATTATATAGGTGCTTCACTGTATGTCTGTCAGTTACTTGACTTCTTTTACTCAGACTGTTCCAGCCCACAGTTTCTGTGCTGTATGTGGTCAGCCCTGACCAAAGCAGTGGAGGATGAATACAAAAGCTGTGCTTTCTCTGCTCTACAGCACCAGCTGCCCATGCTCTATGTGGAGAATGAGCACAGTTTCCCAAATGTGCTTGGGTGAAGCGAAGTACTGAGAAAACAGGAAATTTCCAGGGAAAGAAAAACGCATGTGAGCATGCATGGGATTTGAATGGCCATTGATGAATAATGACAATGCAAAGCCTAATCAAGGTAAATGTGTTTCGTACTGTCTAATTTCCTACAGGTCACCAGTATCTTCATGTTTCCTTCCTCCTCAGTTGCTACTAAAAGTTGTACAAGCAGGTTCTGGAAAGCATGTTTTTATATGCAAGGGCTCACAAGTGTGTGATCTGAGAAATAAAACTGCAACAAGAAAAATCCATGGAACAAACAAGTCTTCTGTTTCGCTGCTCTACACCCATTGTGTCATCTGCATATGAATGACTGCATGTGAGTTTTAAGTAAGCACATCTCTTCTTTACTTCAGGTTTACTTCCAGCAGTTCTTGACAGAACACGGTAAAAAAAAAATTAAAGCTAGCTTTCTGTTCTTCTATACAGCTATGACATTAAAGTTGGAACTATGCTTTTGTGTATCTGTTGTGGGTGGAAGGAATTTTGTGGCAGAAAAGAAAACAAGCAAATGTTCCCATTCTTGTTTAAAAATTTTTTCATTTGACTGAAATTGGCCACTAAGAGTCCAAAATTAATATGGGATAGAAACACTTATGCAGTGGGAACAGCCTCAATGTGGGCTGAGCACACAGCCTGCAGCTCTCTGGGGAAACCATTAAGCCCTGGAGTTTGCCAAAACACTGCTCCTACTCAGAGAATGGACACTTGGCTCAAGACTATTGCCATCAGGCAGAACATAGAGCATGCATCTGAGACCAGGGATCCAAAGCAGGTCTGGAATCAGGGGATATGATGGCAGGGTATCTTGTAGGAGAACAGCTCAGTTGTTGGAGCATTCTTCAAAGAAGGAGAGAGATTCCTTGGCTGAACACTCAGCTTTTAAATCAGGCTCAAATCCTTGATCCACTTGTTCCAGAAAAAAAATTGTGCAATTCTGCAGTGGCACATACATCTTTCCTACAAGCACCATGAAGAAAGTTTGCTGTGATTATGGAAGAGAACCAACTCTAAAACATTTTAAGCATTAACCAAACCAGCTCTGTCAATGCCATGCGAGGGCACCAGGAACAAGGAACAAGAGGACTACCAGAGTGAGTATTGCAACACAGCTCATGAAAGAAAGCAGGTTGTGGTGTGACTCATAATTCAACCTTGAGAAGTTGCTTCTGCTAAAATGACTTCAGAACTTTCACCATGGTGACGGAAACTTGGATAAAATGAAATGCAGGTTACATCAGAAAATGGTTTATCAGAGCTGCTGAGTTAAGAAGCCAGTCTGTAATATTTGAGATATGTCACGGGATGCTGGCTTAATGGTTATGACACTGCCAGGTCAAATGTCTATGAATTTTCATACAGTAAAGACTTGGCGACTACATCTTGAGTAATAACTGAGGGTATTGAGGCTGACAACTTTTTAAGAACCTCATTTTTCATCATTGAGATAGTTGGTCTGTTCCACTGACTAAACTTAGAAAAATGAAGTTGATGCAGCACCAGGCACTGAGCACTGCGCTTCCTCTGCATCCCGTTCAGCCTGTCCACATTACACCACTGCCTTAAGGATAGCAGTGTAAATTAAACATGAGGAGGTCTCAGGACAGTGTGTTACAGACAAATAAGTTTTACAAAAATCAGTCTGAAACTACATTTAACCTGTCAGTGTCCCTTTCATATAACGGATGCATGCAAACAAGCTGTAATCCCAAATCACCTCCACAGATTTTCATCATCTTGAAAGATCAGCCCTCAAATTGAAGCTGAAAGCAAACTGTCAATTTCTGGCTGATACACAACCACCAAAAGCAGGAGCCCAAGACTTGCACATAGAATATTCTTGTCTGCAGAAAAAGGTCATCATTCTGCATGCAGTAAGAATTGTTAAGATTTACTATAAGCAGGAAATATTTTGCATGAATCTGCATGGAAGATACTTAAGAATACAGATTTTTGTCTGAGAGCAGGAGTAGTTATATGAAATACTAGTTTTGTTTTCTGTTCTCAAGGAACATCACGCTTGACAAGCATGTCGGTGTGCTGTATTGACAGGCATTGAAACTGCATGCAGAGCTGCCCAGGCTTGCACCTGCCTGGAAAAGAAAAAAGGACTCCAGGTGAGAAACAGCTAACAGTACTGAGCACTGGTTTTGTGCTCAAGTTCAGTGAATGTGATTTAGTTAACTCTAGTTAGGCTTCAGAAAAGCACAGGTAACTTGGTAAGATTTAGCCTAACCTTTTGCCCATTATAGACCATTAAATCACCTAACAGTCCCCTTGGCTTTAAAATCCATCAATTTCAGGATTTTTACTGCAGTCAGTTTAAATACGTCCCAATAATCAACTCTTATTCCAATGGTTTTTATTTACATTTACAAAAAATTGCTTCTTTTCCATAGAAATACAGGAGATATATCTTTAATTCCAGTAACAATTGATCCCAATGAAGAAGCGGGATATCCCATTTTCAAACAGGAAAGACACTCGCAGTTTCTCTCCCCGTCGCACATCCTGGAACGCAGCAGTTCGGAACTTGCAGAAGACGCCCAAGCAGAAGCTGCCCGCTCCGGCGGCTGCTCAGCGCCTCCCGGCCTCCCGCCGTGCGGTCAGTGCGCTAAGGGGCGCGGGGACGGCGCAGCCCCGAAGCGCGGCGGAGCGCCCGGCAGCGTCCCGCCGAGCCGCTGCATCGTCTGCACGCGTAGATCAGCCGCTGCCCCGCGCCATGCCCGGGCCGCCACGCTTCAGGCATTCCCGGCCGAGGGCTGCAGAGCGGTTCCGTGCAAGCGAGGCCGAGCGCGAGCCCGCCCCGCCCGTCCCGTCCCACCCCGTCCCGTCGGCAGCGGGGGCTCCTCAGCCACCCCAGTCCCCACTCGGTCCCGGCTGCCACGCGCACCCGCCTCGGCTGCGGGGAGAGCGCGGCTGGGCGCGGCCGTACCTTGCTGAACACCTCCAGGTCGTCCTCATCGTCGTCGAACGCCAACACCTCGGCGGAGGCGGTGAGCAGCGGCGTCTGGGCCGCACCGGGGGCACCCGCGAGGGGCTCGAGCCCTCCCCCGCCGGCGGGGGGCAGCGTCGGCTCCGGCGTCCGGCCCTCCGCTTCCATCCTTGCCACGAGTGCGGGCGGCGGCCCCAGCGGAGCCGCTCCCTGGGGCGCCGCAGTTGGCCGCCCGCCGCTCCGCCGACCCCGGCCCGGCCCAGGGCAGCCCCGGGGCGCGCCCAGTGCGCAGGAGTGGAAGAGGCGGTGGCGGGAGGGCCCGACAGCCGGGACGGGGCGGGATGCGGCGGGACCGGGGCGGAGCGCGTGCCGCGGGCGGGCGGGGACGGGGCGTCCCTGTAGAGGTGGTTGGAAGGTGGGGGCCGCTCAAAACGCCCGTACGTGATTTCGTGGAGGTGTGGGGGTGACGGCTGCGTATGACCGGGTCTCTCCGAGATCACTGTGGTCTCGGCCACCCGCTGGTATCTGCTCACCGGGGGTGCTGGGTGAAAGCGGTGGTCTCTGCAAAATGGTGAGTCCTGTGTTGAGCTTAGGAGAAGCAGCCACCGGTTTGTTTCCTGGGAAGTCTTAGGGAGTGTCTCAGCACGGACTGTGTGCCCGGGTTTTATTCCCCTGCTCAGGGCCCGTTTTGCTGTTGCAAGCCCAGCTGGAAAGCAAAACTTATTCCTGGACCCTCACGTGCTCTGGATGGCCTTTCTGTTGGTGGCCGGTCTGGGGTCCGGTCCTCAACCTGATGACAGAATTGGTGGTGACTTTGGCTTTTACTTAGACACGTTAGCACCATGTCACATGAGAAGGAGTGTGGGCTCAGCCTAAAGTGCTGTGAATTCCTTTGCAGGTCCTCCAGCAGGCAGGCTGTACAGTGTACTGCCCCTTGGTTCTCAATCTGTCAAATTAGAAAGGGCAAAAACCATAATGAAGTGAAGGTCTTTCCAAAGCCACTCATTTGTGTAACACCCGGAGCAGTTGGTGAGGACATTGATGTCGGGCTTCTCAATGGAGTGTTGAGCTACAGATTTAAATAGAGGGAAAATGAACACTGAATATTCACTGAACCGTGCTAAGGAGAAAGAGGGTATGCATATGTATTTAATGTATAGCAAGACACTTTGATGTCTGAAGGGGAAAAAAAAAAAAGAGAACAAACATCAGCCGGAGCTCAGCGTGCTGCCGGTAGAGCCCCGCGGAGAGCTGCGCGCTCGCAGGCGGCCGCCACCAGGGGGAGCTACAGCTGTGCTCCGCCCGGCTCTGTGCGGTGCGGCCGCGCTCCCACCGCCTGCCCGCCTGTCTCCTGCAGTCCGTGCTGCTCCTTCCCGGCCTCCGGCTGTCCTCGTGTACCAGCTGCTGATTGGAAACCGGTATCGCGAGGTTACTTCCCTTTCTAATCGGTTCTTCGTACTTCGGCAGTAAGAGGGGGGCAGTCTTCTGACTGCTGATCCGCAGAGGTGATGGATGAGCATTGTGCCCTCTCTGGGTTTGTTTTTATTCCTCTGTTTTTAAGTGCCAGAGACATGCCGTGTTTCTGAATGAAGCACCCGCAGCCTGTAAAATGCCATGTTTTTTATGTGTTTGTATTTAAATTCAGGTGTTATACTCGTGAGGCAGTAATGGAATAAAAGGAAACTTAGCAAGGACCAGAAATGCAGACAGCACGCGTTAGGGATGATAAATAAGGGACAGCAGTCAAAAAAAGTATAAAACTGATCTACTGCAGTCTTGAATACTAAGGCTGTCATCTCTCTCATACTAATTTTTCAAAGTTTTACCATTCTCTTGGGTTCTTTATTTCTGTTGGAGAATATACTTTAATTGGATTTTTTTTTCTTTTTATAGTTTTTTATTATCTCATTAATCAAGCTTAACAAGATGTATTTTTAGATTGCTCAGCGGTGGTGCTTTGCTTTCTGTGCTTTATATTTGAGGTACCAGTCTGTGCAAAAAAGGTATTCATTGTCCTTTGCTCTGGGAAAAATTGGCATATAAGAGTCCCTTGGAATTTCAGTCATCACCAGAAGCTGTGCTGGAACACAGCAGGAAACTTTCCTATCCTCACTGGCACCTGCCTGTCCCATGCCTACCCCAGCTGTGCCTAACTGATGGGAGGGCACAGGGAAGCCAGCTGTGGCTTCGGGACATCCTCTCTTCCCCAACAAGGCCCAGCTACCAGCATTTCTCTGCCCTGCAGGATTTAGCAAACAGAGCTCTTTACAGACTCAGGAATTCGTCACCAATTTTCTGGCATAGGAGCAGAGATAACTGTAAACAGCTGAATATTTGAGACACTGTGGGAGCACAAACACAGTTACACCTAGCAGAAGCTATTCACAGGTTTCTCTTGCGCTATTTCAAAAGTCCATTGCTGTAGATCTTGGGTTTCTGTGTGCACGTGTGTGCCGGGGATGTGCATGTGTAACTACAGATATTCTTCCCTGAGTTGGGTCTTGGTAATAAAGATCAATACGTCAGAAGTCTTCATGCCGTGAATGTTACTGCCACACTAGCTATTGCACTGAGACCATACTTAGAAATATTTTGGCAAGGAAATGTTATACGATGTAAAATGTGGTGTTTTCTAAGTAACTGTTCAGTTGCTGTGAACTTCTGTGAAGTGTTCCAGGCCCTCCTCCTGGGGAACACTGGGTGCAGCACTCGCATGTGCAGGGGCTGTGCTGCAGTTGCCTCCAACTTTTATTTATACAGTTAAGCCTGAAAAGCTGTTTTGTATTACAAAATTGTCAGTGTTGCATTGCTTGCATGTCCCCTTTTTCCTTGCTAAGAGTGTTGATCCTCGCTAGTAATCCCTTCCAGAGTTGCTTTTTCCTGAACAAATTAAATTTACAAACACCGAAGCAGAACCGAGCTGTTCCTTTGCTCTCATGTGCAGGCTGCATGTGATCCCTTTAGGGCACAATACCACTTTGAATACTTAATGTTGACTTGTCGAGTTTCACCAAATGCACAGTGATATGGATGGGATTAAATCCTGTTTGATTTCCTGTCCTCCCTAGCCAGGCAGTGGGGGGTGCGGAGGGCTCACAGTGTTTTACACTGTTCCACCACTGAAGTGCAAATAATAAGCATATTAGTGAATCTGCTGACATCCAACACCTTGGCACAAATGAGAACAGTTTTCCAGATCTAAAATGCATTGTCAAGTAGTATTCTTGTCAGGGTTATCTAACGTATAAGCAGAAGTCATTACGTTTACACCCAGAAGATAGTTTGATGGTGAATTAAGGGCTGACCTTCCTATCATACTCTTTATTAGAGCAGGCTTTACTGTAAGCTCCATATAATGACTCAAAATCAGGTTAACTCTTTGTGTGCCGTGCCTGAACTGGTGGCAGAGTCAGAGTGTTAAAGCTCTTGGGTAAGATGTGCGTGGCTTTGCTTTCCAACTGCGTGCTGTGCTGAGGCTGAAAGGTAACTCTTGCTCTTCTATTGCCTTCTTGTTGTTGCTACTATGCTAAGAATAGGAGGTACTTTTATCGATGTATTGTAAAATGCTTCTGTTGGTGGGTGAATGCCAGGCTTGTTTATTTCAGAGACCATCAAACGGTCTTTGTTTTCTGACTACCCAAAGGAAATTACAGTGTAGTGTTCTCATAATCATGTTATCTTTTTTTATAGTTGCAGATCAGTTTTATGACATTGTAGATGCACAAAGCCCTGATCGATACCTAGAGACTTGCTATACTTTTAAGTTATGTGACTCTGCCAAATTTTAGACATAAAAATATTCCAGGTAAAGCATTATTGGGTTTTGTAATTTTTTTACCACATCTAAAAACAGTTGCTGAGCTTCATTGGATGTGAAAGCATTGATTTTTTTGGTAATACTTTGAACTGCTGTCAGAGTCAGTCTGTTCTGATGTAGCATTATCTCTTCTGTTGAAGGAATAGTTTCATTTTTCCAAATAATTGCTGTTCTTCTCATTTTTGATGAATAGTGTGTTTAGCAATCTATATTTTATGGCGTGAAATATTGGAGTGCCTCTGAGTCTGAAAGTATCCAAGAAATATATTAATACTTAACATACCTCTGAAGGTTTATCAGATTAATTTGATAAATGTATTGAAGTTCTTATCTTACTTTTCCTGATGTCGAGTTTGGGAGCTCTGAACTTTTGGTAGAAGGAAGGAGATTAACACTGGGCCTCTGTATTGCCTGTTTGACCAGGTGTGGTCCTGTCTGCTAAATAACTGGAAATAAATGACAGCAACTGATAGGAATGTTACACATTTACAGATGTCTGCTTGTAACTGAAGTTGAAGAATGAAATATCTGAGCTGTTGCAGTGCAGTCCACATGCTCTGCAAGTGCTCTGCAAGCCTGTGTGATCTGTGGCAAGAATCTCTTGGCGTGGAAATGGGCTGAGCAAATTGATCTGGGTGTTGTGTCACGGGGCCAGTAGGCCTGACGGAATGCTGGCAATCTGCTACAGAAGTCTTTTTGGCTAGAAATAGGTGGAGAATTCACTGCCTGTACTGGCCTCACCGTCTGGCACAGTCAGCCAAGAGCTGGGTAGCAGTGCAGCCACCAGCTGTTGCCAGGGGCCCCGAGGTGCACAGGCACCCATGGCAATGCACCCTGCTGCTGCAGCCGGGGAAGCTTCTCAGCCTTCTATGGGCACAATTTGCTTGTGCTTGGGCAGCTAAATCCTGGGTGCTGTGTTATTGTAAAGGGCAGTGTCTCAGGGTCATTCTTGGTAAAGTATGTCCCTTTTTGTTCTACGGAGATCGGAAAATGTAAAAAACTATTAATGCAGAGGAGAAAGTATAGTTCTGGATGGTGGATTGTGGCCGAGAGGAAAGAATGCAAGCAATGCAGCCACAGAGAGGAATTTTAAAGCATATGTGTGAGACTGCCAAAATGAAAATTGCAGCCGAAAGAAGTGAGCCAGCAGTCTAACTACAATCGATATCCAGATTAAGTAAACAATTACAGCCTGCCAGGGAAACTGAAGTGTCTTCAGGTGTAAATTCTGGTTTATTTAGTTTATTTACCTTTTTTGCCATTTATGAAGAGTGGGGTTTCTTTTATTTACATCTTTTTGCAGCCTGCAAGGTAAAGGCAGTGTCAGTTTGTTACTTATTCCTTGTAAAGAAATGATACAAGCCAGTTAATAGTTGAAGTTATTTTGAAAATCTGACTACCAGAAAGTTACAGAAGTGACCAAAACAAGTATGTCTGAGTCGATACAGTTAGAGAATGTTGGAGAAGCAGGCGTGGGAATAAATAAAACATGTAATGGGGTAATATTAGAGTACTTTATAATGCTGACCTTGCCCAGCGTAGACCCTAGAATGGAAACAGTTGTGTTTGCAACATTTTAGAAGTTTTCTCACCAAATATTAAGATGTGGAAAAGCTCTTGCATGATAACTTGGCAGTTGGTCCACCAGAATATAATTTCTCTCCTTGCAAGGTTTGCAGTAATGTTGTTAAATAGCTCAACGTTGTTTTAATGCCATTAAAAGATATACCTAACTCCAAAACTGAGCCAAGACAGATTTGTACATGTAAGAATATTTCTTATGTTCCAGCTCAATCCCTCACCAGGAAAACATGAAACCAGTAGCATAGTAGGCAACTGTTCTACCGTAATTCCCTTATTTTGTATTTAAGTTTGCCAAAATAGCTTCATGCTTTAAAAATATCAGTTGGTCCTTGTGGACAGAGAAGTGTCAGAACAAATGAAGTACAAAGACCAGCTACTCCCTGTGTGTGTTGCTTAGGATTAGCTGAGGCACGTGATGTATCTGGGGGGGGAATGCCATATATTGAGATGTAGCAGAGCACACAAGAAAACAGAAAAGAAGGCTTCACTAATTTTGTAGCCGCATGAAGAAAATTCTTTCATTTTATTTCCTCTCAGCATGGTGGTTTTACTGTGAAGAATTTGGGAGACTTTCTGTCAAGTACTGAGAGGCACCGGTGCCAAATGCTAGAAAAGAGTAGCCGAGGAAACAAGTTAAATGTCAAGGTTTTATGCCAAGACATCATCCAGAATTCAGTGTGACTTTGGACAGCGTGGTCAGACTGCAGCTGCAAGAGCTGTAGACCAGATCAGAAAGGAAATGTTTCAATAGATGCAATTTATGGTAGTGGTGCAAGCAGTCATATGCTTTCTGCAGCTTGCTCTGATTTATTAGATGTCAGCAGTTTTTGACTGGGCCCCATAGATGTGAAGGGCCAGATTTGCCTGTTTCTTACAGGGGAAATAATGGAATTAGATGCATATTTTTCTTCAACTGATTTTGCACTTAGGGATGATGTAGTGGCAGAGCATTTGAGATGTTGACCCAGTAGATTTGCAAGAGAACATGTGTTTTCAGTGAAACTTGTGGATGGACTGCAGTGCCAAAGTACTATGTTCTGGTGGGCTGCAGCCAGCTCTGTAGTTCTGCAGCATTGCCACTTATTTTCCACAGATAGAAAAAGTAAAAGCTCTTAAGCAAGACGAAATTGCAGGGAAGAGTGGGTGTACCTCTCAGCTCCTATGAGTTAAATCCCTGCTATGTTGGATGAACTTGTACACGTATGAAAGGTCTCTTCTGTATTCACCTTTCTGAGAAGCATTTGCTGGATGGGTGCTGTGGGAAGAGGAAGGAAGAGGTAGAGCTAGAGAGGTCAGTTCTTTCCGTAGGTGTATCATTGTGCTTTCCTTATCTGTAAATTAAAGCTGCATGTTTTTTGTTTGACTTCACTGAACTTCTAAATCCAAAACAGACAATATGTGTTTTTTTTTCTGGATGCTATCACATAAGACAGCAAGTGAATATCTACTAGACTGCAGCCTGTGGCCAAATGTGCTACAGGAGTTGATTAGATGTTCTGAAGGAATTCCTATTTAAATTGACTTAATGATTTGTACTACCAAATTTCACATTTCTATTTTGTATATGAAGCAGGCTAGAATTTAAGGCCAGTAACTGTTCTTGTTCTTGCGTGACATACATGAGGAAAACAGATATTTATTAAGCACAGCAATGAGCAGAGAACAATTGGTGGAAAGGGTTCATTTTCCTTATATGTTTCTAAGGGGGTTTCTAAAGACTTCTGGGTTTGCTTAGTGGAGAGCTCCACTTTATATGTTCTGGCTTCTCTTGAACTGATAAGCAAGCTCTGCTGATACAGCACTCAGTGGCCAAGCATAGGAAAACAATCACAGGTAAACTTGTCAGTTTGTAAATCAGCTGGGAATTGCTTCGACTTTTTATTGGGTTATAATAGCTGAGAAGTGTCTTCACCTGAATTTGCACCTCTGTGCTTAAGAAAGCCATTGTGTCTGCCAGAAGGAGTTATGTGAAATATAGAAGACTTCCATTTGGTTCCTGCTCCACCAAAGTATCTCCTGTAATTCTTAGTAAGCCCCATGGTTTCTATCTGAGGATGAGGATAAGGCAACTCAAGCTGGTTTTGGTATCATGCTGGAGCACTAGAAGGCCATCCTGGCATTCAGCTATCTTCTCTGCTTGATAAGAGCTATCAGATAGATTGGAACAAATCTCTTTAGCCATCTCTGTGCCTTCTTAGGATTTAAGAACAACCTCTGACAAGATTCCTATGCTATAGTAGAACCAATGCAAATTTAATCATAAAGCAATGAAGAAATTGGCCTGAGGTTCCCTTGGGAACATGCGACTGATATGTGAATGCCTTTTGCCTTTATCCTTGGATTTACCTGCACACCTGAATGCAAACATCTGCCTATAGATGCGGGGAAAGGAGGAGAAAGGAGATAGCCAAAACAAGGATGATAGCCATTAATTTAAATCCAGCTGAAAAAGTCTGAATAATCCTTTGGGTACTCGTCCTATTAAGAAAGTATGATCTATTGAATAAAGCATTCCTTCTCATTATTTTTGTAGTATGGAAAAGCAGGTAATATACAGTTCAGTACAGAAACTGAAGGAATGAGTCACCAGTAAAAGTATGGCCTGAAATGTGAATAGCTTTAAAACAAAATTATGCCCACTTAAAAATGAATCAGACAATTTTTAGGTAACTGACATTTGAGAGGAATGGATACAAATAATCTCAGGATTGATCAAAAGGTAAATAATGAAATATACTGCTTCATAGTAAGGAAGCTGAAAGTAAGGAAATAGCATTGGTAAACTGCCTTTGGAGATTGAGATTGACATAATTGGTAAAATGAGCCTGAAACTGAGAAATGGGAGTTAAGACAGCTTTTTGAACTGCCAAACCTACCTCTAGTAAACAAAAAGATGAGTTCAGATGTATTCCAGTGCTGAAGGAGCTAACTGCACATGGAAGCTTGGAGAGCAAGAAGAGAAGAGAATGGCATGGATAGCACTGGTTGGGGAGGCCAGTATAATCCAGCTCCTGCAGTTTCCATGGATGGATTCCTTGTTCTGTCATTCCTGCACTGATGGGTGCACCCACGAGTGATAAGTGCCACCAGTGCATGTGGCATCTCTGCAGATGAGCAGAAGGAGCCATTGTATGTCTGGGAGGGCAGTGTTGGGTGTTTGGGGAGACAAGTGCTTGCACAAGCCAGGTCTGTGCTTCAGGCTGTAGTTAGGTTCTGTAACCAGCAGAAGGATTTTGAGTAATCTGGATAAAATTTGTTTATGATCAGGACAGAGTAATTTAAATGTTTTTATGCAAATATGATGAGCTGGAGCAGCAAAATGCAGAGTGTTAGAAGGATTGGAAAAAGAGAGAGGGAAAACAGATCCCCATATGAATGGGACGTAGCAATCAAAGGATAGCATGTTAATTTTACAGTTAAAGAGTAACTAGTGTAACTAGTAAAGGTTAAAGAGTAACTAGTGTAGCTATTCTGTTTGAATGAAAAGCACTTCAAAATCAGAGAAGGATGGCTAGTAAAATTCTACTAATCTTGTGAATCTGTAGGATATTCTTGGATTGGATTTAGTTACCAAAAGGAATCTTTTTAAAGCACTCCATGTTTTAATGTTTTATGCGTGGTTAAAGCATTAAATGCGACCAGCAGTTGTGACCAAATGGTTGGGCAGCCTTACACGTGGGAGTACTTAACTTCTTCAGGGTAGCTGGGAGAACAAACACTAATAATACTATTAGTGTTTGTTTATTTCTAAATAAGAAATAAGACATAATTTCTAGAAATAAATATTACTATTTATTTCTGCTGGAAATAGCTGACTGACTTTGCTGTTCTGGGTGTTGTGGGTTGTTTGTTTTTTTTTCGCACTCTTCTAATTAGAGGCCAACTTTAATATTTCACGTAAGTAATGAAGATACTGTAGATGAACTGATTTAGGAATGTATTTTTTGTGATTCAGATAAAGTTAAATGATAGGATTAAGACCAGTAGGTCTGTAGCTGAGGATTTCAGATGGATTTGGAAGATTAAATCCACCTAGACAGCTTAGAAATATCTGAAACTTTCTTACTGAGAAGTTTGAAAGCTATATAGAGTTAATATCCAAAACAAAACAAAACAAAAAAAAAAAGGAAGCATTGTAGAAAAAAATTCTTAACTGGACAAATGGCTATATAATAAAAATAAATGAACTGAATAAAATAAAGATTGCAAAAAAAGTCTGACAGCAAATAGATCTATGTGAAATAGGTAAAGAAGCATAGGAATAAGGTGAACTGAAAAAGCAACAAGCATCAAGCAGAACTAGACCTTATCCTGGATGTTGAGCATGATAAAATTACCAGCCTTAAGTAAGCGCTCACAGAAACAACCTACTAGGAAGTGCATAGGAGCACTGTTCAGCAGCTGAGACCTAAAGAGTAAGAAAATACTTTATTCTGTCCTCCGGAGCTGATGATATTGACTTCGGTAGAAAATGGAAGTTGCCTCACAGGAATGTGTCCACAGACCTTAAAATAAGAAATCATTGCAAGATGAGCTACAAAATGTGAAAATTTGGGCATAGTGAGGGCAGTGATCAACTGTTTCCAGAAAGAAGAAGGGGCTGGCTTGTGAACTCTCCTACCTGATATACGATATGTATATCAAATAAACAGTGGTTAAAGGAAAAGGAAATGTGGTCTAGGTGGTTATAGGTCTTTAGTCTGATCTTGAGGTCTTGAAACAAATTTTGAAAGGAATTCTTCCTATTCCACCAAAAGCATAGATTTTTGTTTTTTAGATAAATTTCTTCCTATTTTACCACGTCTGTGGGCTCAAACACTTCTGATAAGATTGTACTTTGAGGTAATACTGGGCATCTTTTTTAAAGTGTTTGTGCGTGGATCAGTCTAGCACTACTCCTTAACTCCATGCCCATAACTTAGTTTGGTACAGAACAGGCAGATCAAGATTTGTACAAGCATGGATTTAAATTTTTTACTTTCTCGTTGAGTACCCAGAATTGAATTATGGAACACAGATGATGGAGTTTCTGTGAGATTCTCTTCCAGCTGATATGGAAACAGCTAGCTCTACAAAATGATCTGAACTTTCTTCTGCAGAGTGATTGAGAGATTACCAAGAAAGCATTTGAATCTACAAAGATTTTCCTGTAAGAGTTGAGCTCGCTAGGCACATTTTTGTTCTGGAAAGTAAGTGCTTTAAGCCTTGTGCTGGCACTAAGCATATATTAAGTTGTAAACAGCAAATTGTTTAGAGGAAAAAAAATATTTTTATTTTAGCAATGCTATTGTAAATGAGGTGTAAAACCACAGCAGACCTTCTCCAGAAATGTTCCCTAATAAAAGAAATTCTTTCCTGACTATCAGAACTAACAGCTTGACTGGAAGCATCCTAAATACCTCATTCTCTGTACTAAATCTACAGGCACTGCATGAAAAAATGGACAGTTAAAGACTTCAGCCAGATACCAGAACACAAGTGACTCTTACATTTCATGATGAGTGCTCTTCCAGGCCTTTTGGGATAGTCCAGTGGGCTGAGGCCTGAGCAATTCTTCATGGAATTGAGATGAAAAATGTGGGGCATTTTTAGAACACGAGTTGTTTTACTGTTAAAATTAGTGTTTACAGTGCTTATCACTGTTGAAAATAGAGCTGGCAGAGGACTGTGCAATGAATAAGTTTAGGCAATGCTGATAAATTAGAAATAAAACCTGGGAGTAGAAGTTGTTCATAGAAGCTTTTTAATCTTCCAGTTTCCCCAAAATTAAATATCATATTGCTGGTAACTCTTGGCATCCTTTGCAGATCTGGAGTTCAGATACACTCATCACAAGTGCTTATCATTAGAAGGAGTGATTGTGTCATCTGCAGTAGAATCATTCCACACCGTTGGTGTTTCTTGGCAGAATGACAAGTTTTAACTTGACATTGTGTAACCCCTGTGAAAGAAAGTGAGTCCTACCTTTCCGTGAATAATTCATTAGTAAGGCAAAACACTGACTATTCCAGAGAAGTAATCCTTTCTTTCTGGGGAAAAGAGAGGGGTACTAAGACCACTTATTTTATCTTTTTATTTTTTTATTTTTTAGTGTATGTAAATTAATCCATATTGTTTTCCAAGGGTTTCTGGAGCCAACCAGCTTTCTGAGAATGTTGGATTGTTTGGAATTAAATAAAAATGCTGGTAAGGTCAGTCTTTCTCTCAGAAATCCAGCCAAGTAGCTGTTTAGTTAAAATGTGCTAGAGAATAATTTCTAATGACAGGGTTATACTGACATTATTAGCCATGGCATACAGACCACATATTTAATACCTGCCAGACCTGAAATTGTCCAACGCCTTTTTTCTGGAAAATGTTGTCTTTTGTATTTACTCAAACGCCGACGAACTCAACATTCACAGGTGTGATTAAAGGAGCAGTGAAATATTTACAGTAAGTCATTTTGTCCTATTTTTAAGTTAGAAAAATTCTGGGTTTTCCATTCAGCTGGATGAACATCCCTATTGCAAATAAGCTTAGAAAGCATAAGTTGAAACATAAGACCCAGTATAATATATTTTTCTTATTTCAGGTAAGCTATTCTTAGGTCTCCTCTTTGAAGGCTCTACCATTGCAATTTTTTTTTTTTTTTTTTTTCACAAAATTGTATCAGTAGCAGATGTTCACTTTATTCTTTTCTTATTCACTTCTAATATGTATTTTTCATGCCTTCTAGAAAAGATTGGATACCATTTTAAAGCATGTTCTTGATAACAGGCAGGCAAGAGCTGGATGAGCCTTTCCTTTATTCATATGTGCAATATCTTGGGTATTCGAAGGGCTCTTTAGTGATCCCTTCCTATAAGAAGCTCAAATAATTCCTGGTATTTTATTAATCTGTCAGAGCAAGGGTTGCTTCTGAATTTATCTTGGTATTTCTGTCTGAAACTGCTGTGCAGCCTATGCTTCAAATTGCCAGCATTAAATCAACATAGTTTTCCTCCTCATTCTTCATCAATTTGTCATATAGATAAGCCCACTACCTGCACAAGCAATCTTCCATTATCCACTGTTCTTGCTGGTTTCTTCCATATACTTCCATCAACACCCACAGAGGCTTTTTACTCTCAAATATATTCTGTCTTTTTCTCTTTAGGTTTTTTAACTCCACTGCTTAAGATGATGTCTGCTGATAGCTAATGACTCTAAAAATTGAGCATGTCATATGACTTATTTTCTCAGTGATATAGCTAGGTGGTTTGGACTTTAGTCTCTTGACATCATATAAAGGAAATAGGAAAAGAAATCTAAGTCATTTTTAAAAATGCACAAGAGAAAAAATGTGTCTTGGTGACTTTCATTATTTATTTTTCTTTATGGTAACTGTAGCATCCACATTTCTAGTTACTGAAACTGTACACACTGAAAATTTACCTAAGTAAATAAATACAAGTTACCCCCCCCCCCCCCCCTTATGAACTAGGGAGGAAGTGTCCTTCGTGAACAGGTTTTCATCCCCATGAAGTTTAATCATTATTCAGATTCCTGTTTTGTTGTGTATTTGCTTGTTCTTAATTGTGCTTCTGTGATATGTGTAAATGTAGCCTCCATAACTCAGATTTTTTATTTGCATCATAAAATGGTAAAGAATTTCTAATGCCAGTATTATAATTGAGCATTGTGTTTGAGAATATCATGCCTCATTTTTCTCCATGCTGCATCGTCAGTGGACTGCTATTGTCCATCCTGATTATTTCACTGTATCAATTAGGCAGCCAAGGAAGGAAGAAGAAAAACAGCTGATATAGATTAGGTGACCTGTTGCAGATCACAACACACAACTTTGACAGCATGAGAAGGAGGTACACAGCCAAACGTACCAAGTTTGGAGTCATCAGAAATGTAACCCTCATTTTTAGGAATAGGTGGAAGGTTTAAAATTGACTTGAATTTTGTTTTTATCCCATTTCTGCTTCTCTGCGTAAATAACCATTTCCAGCAGCTATTGTAAACCTCATTGAAATGTTTTTTAAAAAGTAATACTTTTTAATTATCATAGTAATTTTTTTAAGTGTTAAAAAAAAAAAAAAAAAAAAGCATAGGAAGAAAATCTCTGCAAGCACTGCTTTTCCTTCCTTAGAGCATAAGCACAAGTCAGATGGGGCATATGCTTTTCAGAGCATGTAACCTCCAAGTGTGGGCATGCTGGATACCAAAAAAAGAGCTGCTAGACTTTTTACAAGGAATAGATTTCTTTGCAGAAGAAAAGATTAGCAAAATCATCAAAACACCTGAAGAAAAATAAATTCAGAAATAAAGCAAATGGGGTGCAACTCTAGAAATGTCTGTAATTGTATAGAGTGTTTGCACATAAATACTTTAAAGGAGATATTTCCTCTTTCAGAACAGACAGAAGCTGCTGATTCCCTCTGCTTCCTTATTGCTGCTGCGGGTGCCCCAGGCTTTTTCCTCTAGTGCAGCTGTGCTCTGCTGAAATAAATGGCACTTCCTGGGGGCTGCATCTTTAGTTACTGGTACAAGAGTCACTATAATGTGCACTGAGATATTTCAATAACGCTTTCAAATGACTATTAAAACACAACTCTGAATAATAAAATCGCATGGTTGCAGACAGAGCTACCAGTGACACAGCTACCTACAAATTATTTCCTTCAAAGAGGAGCTAGTAGAAAAATTGTACGGCAGCATGGAAAAGCATAAAAGCCCAGATGCGCAGTGATGTGGTCTCACTGCTGGCTGCCTCTTCTTCCCAGCTCCCTCCCTCTTCTTTGTTTTGATTTACAGTCTTCAAAGTATGGAGTTCTCACAGCTCAGCTCATCTATTGCCTCTCATTAAGGGGAATAATCATTTGTGCCTAGCAGTATGAAGTCTGGAAAAGCAAATTCATAACATACCAATGTCTTCAAGCTGATCCAAGTTATTTCCTATACAAAGTGAAATGATACTGAAGAACTGTAGCAAAGAGTTTCCTTCTCTATCCTAACATCCAGCTGCAAATGGATCACACTGAAGTTGTTTTTGATGCAGCAGGTTGTTGGCTTCTCAGGGCTGGGACACACAGGGCTCATCTGCCAGGGGCTTTGCAGCAGCTGAGGCTGTTGATTTTAAAAGCATCTGGGAACACATTGCCTGGCTCTGAGCACTTTGTATGTCCAGTCGGATACCAGTGTATTAAGGCAGCAATATTATGAGTGGAGAGAAATGCACACCTCTTAGGGCAATTAAATAAGTCGTAAAGTTCTGATGGGTGCTTGGAAACAGTCCCACAGCAGCTAACACTGTCTGGCCCTGGGCTTTTTTCCTTATCATTTTTTATTTTACTTTTGCTAATTCTACCCTTAAATACATCTCACACTTTGTCACTTCTATTTTTTTTTAATCTGAGCAGCTAGGCTTGTCATCCTGGGTCCATGAAGGTAATGGAAGTGGTATCTATAATGTGAACAGGAAGATATAACACTTCAAACACCAGCGTATTTTCCAAGCAGACTCTATATTCACAAAATGTTAGAATTTAGGCTCTTTCCAATAACAACCAGGACCACCTCATTAAATGCCACGTTCTAGAACCATAGAATCACCAAGGTTGGAAAAGCCCTCTAAGATTATCCACTCCAACTGTCCACCTTGGAGACCCTTTCCCAGCCAGTCCTCTTCATCCAGCTGTCCCTTAAAGAGAAAGCAGATACAGGTCTTGTTTTTAAGTTATTTCCTCTCTGCATGAAAGTAATTTCTGTTTCACTCTTCACTATACGTTTCCCAGAGTATGTAATATCTGCTTAAGTATACCAAGACCACAGATTTGTACTGTGTTGTTTGTGTGGTTCGTAACATTTGCCCAATGGTTAAATCTTCTGAATTCTCTTTTTTTTTTTTTTGTAATAGGATTTCAGTCTCATCTTGCATTTTAGATAATTTATTTTATCATCAGAACTGTCAAAATTTGTACTAGGTACTTTGGCACTTTGCCTATTTAATGGCCAGTTTATTTAGGAACAATTCGAGTTATCTCCCATATATTTCTAGCATGTTTCAGACAACAATCTCCACACTATTTGAAAAATCAGTAATTGAAACATGAACTATGTGCTACTTTGATAGAAAGTATTTTCTGGTTTTGTTTTCTGCTTGGGGAGGAATCAAATTCCAGCTAGTGTGGTCATTTATTCTCCCTCCGTATTTTATTTCTGGTAGCTTGTTCTACGTAACTGAAGAGTGGTGTTAAAGCCTCATGAACACATCCAGATACCTTTACATGTACATGCTCTGCAGATTTGTAGAGTTACCAGAAGGAAATATTTTTAATTTAAAGGATTTAAATTTCTTTAAAGCTTGGATAGGATTTTGAAGTGTCAGAGAAGAAATGTCTGCATTTACCTTCAACTGATTCTATGCAATAGTAGAAGGAAATGATATTCATAAAGATGTCCGGAAAAAATAGTTTCTTTAATTCTTTAGTAGCTTAAATGCATCACTTAATTTCACCTGTCTCTGTGTATTTGTGCTTGTGAATACAGCAGGATTAACATGTTTGGGAAAGTTAAGAGCTGCTGTAAAAAAGACAGTGGATAGTTACTCAAATTCAGCATAATTGAGATTAGAGATGCAAACAACTGCTCTTGGTATTGATAGCTGTACCTGATGTTCTTTTGATGATTTGTGTCATTTTTGAAAATACATGATTTTCAAGATGAAGCCTTTTATTGAGCTGTCAAAATCTTACAGTTCAGATTTCAGAAATAATCAAATTACACCTTATATACTTAACTAAAGAGACCGAAGTGCTTTTCACATGCAGCATTGCACTCAGCACAAAAACAAATGCTAATGTGACTATCTGTACAGGACCAAACTTTAACTGAGATCTGGGGTGTTGCCATGGCAATTCCAATTGTTGGAAAAAAAAATCCCTTTCGTGCTTCATTCTGACATTATATTGCAAAATGATGATTATGAAGAAACACGCAACTCAAAAGGGGAAAATTCTCCTTTTGAAGACGCAAAACATACTTTCTATCCCATTTACTTTTTGTGAAACTCTAAGTATGTGCTCAGATTGCTATAAGCTGTTTTTTAAAGATTCACATACATTTTTGTTTTTCACAAATTGCCATAAAACATAAAACAGAATGTTATTCCTTCCAAATGTAATAATCTACAACATAGGAAACTCCAAGACATATATGTCATTTCCTATGCAAAATATCAATTTCTATTACGTTACACTGCAGACATGGACTTTTCTGTTACTGAACAATGCTGTCTGCATTAGCTGAAACGAATACGAAACTTGCCTATGTTATTTATCATCTATATAAAGTATAATCAGAATAGCTTGTAACAGTCAATAGATTAGTCATTTCTGTTTCTAGTTATAAAACTGTTTTTCTACCGATACGTCTCACTATGAGAAAATTGATATGGCTATTACCTATTCCTTGCTAAATCGATATAAAACAAGCTTTACATTAAAAATAAAAAAATAAAAACAAACAACCATACACACATGCACACGAAACCCAAAGCACAGGAATGCTTCAAAAGAGAAACAAATGAAAGGATACGGATAGGATTTGGTTTGCACTGCAGATCTGCACTGAAGTTTACTATGCATTCCTTTATGTGGGGAATGCATAAAATGGAAACATTTCCAGAAGAGAATTAATTCTTGCAGTGCTGCATTGCTGCTTTATAAATAAATCATTGTCCTTTCTCTATTGATCACTGGAACAATCCAGTCGAAGAATGCTGACTTAGTGAAGCCCTTATTGGTGTGTTGGATGGAGAGAAAAATCCTGGTAAGTGGACCCAGCAGTGGAGAAGAGGGAAAAGCCCACACTGGGTTGAGATCAGGTTTGATACATTAAACCTGGCCGTTGATTTATTTCTTACCTCCAAAAAACCTTGACAAAGAAGCTGATTTCTACCATGTCTTTCTTTCTTTCTTTCTTTTCATAATATCATTGATCAGGGGGAGTACTAAATACAACACTGGTTGCTATTGATTAATGCTGAAGATCTGTGTATAATATATTCTGAATTTTTTTTGTGGAACATAACAACACATTCCAAATGTAATCCAGACTTTTTATGATCTCAATAATATTTTTGTGTGGAGAAATAAGGGTTCAATTCTTTCAGGAAAATGTTAGGTTAGTTAGTAGACTCGTCTGGAAAAAAACAGTGCAAACTGCAAACTGAGGTGAAATCTGAATTTTGTTTGGTTATCTTAAAGATCACAGCTTGCCAGTCTGACAACTTTGTGATGTCAGATTGTCCTGATTTGTCAAGATCACTAGTATCAGGCCCCAAGGCTTTTCTGGGAGGAAGAATAACCTGTTACAGAAATAAGCTGAGAAATACTTTTTCTATGTGTCTGTATGTTATCAGTATTGCATTTTAAAGGTCTATAACTAACAGAACACAGCTTTTACCAAATCCTGTAGGAGGTGTCCCTTTCAAAACTACACTCACAATGTCATTTCATTATCCAGAAATTTTAGCAAGTTCTAGAATATACATTTCTTCTTTTTGATGCAGTGTGATCTACCAGTAGACATGGAACTATGTTGATGGCAGATTGTTCAGGGACATGGTGGTGCATAGGTTTTCAGGCGTGTTGTTATCACATTACTTTTTTCTGTTTCCCATCAGTTACAAAACACTTCCAGGATGCAGGTTTGTGAAATACAATTATTTATTCCGCTGTGTGTTTTGTCTCAAATGTGGCAATTGGAAGCAGCACATGCTAACAGCATCCTCCCCCAGTGCAGGCTGGCTGGGTGGTAAAAAACACAGTATTAGCAAGCTTTCTTGGATACAGCAGGGGCACACGGTGTCAAGCAGAAGAGCTCAATGTGAGGGACTGCAAACCTGAGCCAGGAGGTGAGCTGAACCCTTTGATGAGGGGTAGCTGGGGCATGCCAGGACCGCTCTCTGCTGTACACCCCCAGCTGGCCCCAAACTTCCCCAACCTGAGCAGTAAATCTGGAGCAAAAGGAGTTCAGAAAGCAAATCTGGAGGCAGAGGAACAAACCAAGCCTGCCTTGTTGCTGTCATGGCAGAAGCACCTGGCACAGCCCTTGCATTCAGTGATGGGTTAGCATAGGCGTGCCCTGCCTTTTCCCAGTGCCCAACTATTGGTCCTTCTGCGCCTCCTGTCAGCGTGCTGAGATACCTGCCACCATATTGGATGAAATAAGTGGTGATTTACTTAGCTATATGAAACAATGCAATCTTTTAAACAAACAGACGAGCACAGCATTGTTACCTATTTATTGACCGTTCCCATCTTCCAGCTGAAGCGGGGAGTCTGACCGCTGACCACTAGATGACACTGTTGTATAACGCCGTGCTCAGCATTAATGGCTTTAACAATAACTAATTTACTTAGGGAACACGTATGTGTATAATTAGGAGTCATCAATGTCTTTCTTTTAAAATAAAATAAGTTTACCATACCCAATTAGATATTTCTTAAAAGATGAATTTCATTCTAATTGAGTAAAGCTATGCTACTGGTTTAAAATATAGCAAAGGATGTATTTGTATCTACTTTCACAGTTTCCATGTATTTTTAGTTCTTGCAATAAATGGATCTGATTGCACCATTTAAATCGATGCTCTCTCAAACTGGTATGACATAAATGATTGTTCTGTCATTGGGATTTTACTGCCATTGTTTTCCGCGTGTGAGGTTTGTTAGTGATCTCTCTCTTAAATCTCATTCTGTCTTTCCCCCTCCTCCCGAGTGTGATCTTGAATCTGCATGTTCTTTCCATCAAGACTGAAGTAATCTATTTAAAGAGCCAACAACTGCCACCGTGCAGGACTAGAGCCTGGCCACAGGCTTCCAGGCAGCACCCGTCAGCAATCCCCGGCGAATGAATGAGCTCCAAAATGTCCGTTGTGTGAGGGGTTTCTTTAGACGCTCAGATTTCCTTTAGCTGAGTGTTGCCCATGGAAAATCTGGTTTGTACAGACATCAGACTAAATTCAGCCTAGGTGAAATGCAAATTTGGTGCTTTTCTATAGGAAAATTGCCTTTAAGCTTTTATGTGAACTCACAGTGCCACACCCAGTGCGGGCAAGGCTTACATCCCTGCCCAAGGAAATTTTAATGTCAGAATTTGCTTTACCAGGTGAGTTCTGAATATCCCCACCAAACGCCGTGTCACTGCCCATATTGGGGCTGTGCTCTCTTTACAGTTTCTTCAGGTCAGTAGGAGGTTTGATGCAGGTGATGTTCCCATCAGCCGTGGTGACTCCAGGCAGGGCACCATTGCTTTCGCCTTATGGCTGTTCCTGTCATTCCATTCCTGCGGCTGCTTGAGCAGAGCTTGTCTATTAAATCTTGATGGCATTTTTGAAATTAATTTTAATGATTTTCTGGAAAAAAAAAAAGCTACTCCCGCAACAAAATAATGACAAAGTCATCTTAGAATAATTTTCAGAAGGTGGTTTGTAACTACACAGTACCTCAGAAGTTTTGACTATTATCCTATTTGTGCAATGGTTTTTCTGCTATCTCTGTATCTCACATGCAAGATTAAGGGCTATTATATTAAGTCACATTTCTGTCTTATTTACTGAAGTGTTGTTTCGCTAAATAAGGCAGCAATGATTTGAGCTGGCTAAAAACCTGCTTGAAAATTATCTTTCAGCAAAAGGTTTTCAACAAGCTCTATTTTTGAAGCTAAAGTACTTGAATTCCCAATGACCAAATTCATTAAAATATAAATTAGCCTAAAGAAACAGATGAATTACAATGGAGTATTTGCATATCATATTTGATGTGAATGTAACAGTTTCTTCATGTAGACTAACAGCTACTACGATCTTCAGAGCCTCAGGGTTGAGTAAATGGCTACGGGGAGAATAAGGAAGGAAAGTGGACAAGGGTGGAAGCTATTTGTACTGAAGAATATTGCATAATTTTGCAGTCAGAATTAAAGCCTGTTTTAAAGCAGGTTCCTCAACTAAGGTGTATCTTATCTAATCAGTCAGCATCAGAAGTATATGCATGTCACAGTGTTCCAACACAGAAGGAAATTCAAGGAAATAAATGTCATGTTTTGATTGTATTTTCAGAATTGTAGGTAATTAGTGATTATTGCAAAACAGGAGAATGTGATCTGAGAAATAAAGGTGAAGAGCAATCAGGCTGGATGGAATTACAATGCCTTATCTCTGGGGAGGTAAATGATCCAATTGTGGTAAAGACCTTTGCATCTGCAAAAGGCAGGAATAGAAATTACTCATAAAGTTTGACCTGTTGTTCTGTAAGTAATATAGCAGGGACTCCAACAAAGAGTATCATGTCAGTTCTTTCTAATAAATGAGGCTGAACTGAAAGAGTGGCTTCTGTAGTTTCTCTGATCTGTACCAAATATCTGCTCTATGCCTTCATGTGTATTTCTGTGAATTGCTGATGCACTTGGCCAGTGAGTTTTCTGCGACTTCAAAGCCAAACCTTTCACTTTGCTTTGTATAAAACATGCCCAGAAGCTGGGCACTGAAAAAGAGTAAGTAGGGAGAAAAATATTGATTTTAGATGTTAGGATAATCTAACAAAAATGGTTCCACCTAAAAAAAGAAAAAAAAAAAAAAAAAAAGAAGAAAGAAAAAAAGAAAAAAGCCCATCTCTGCTTCATTTTGGATTTCTTAGCTTTGGTTTTGTGCCCAGAGTTTCAAGAGAACTCTTTTGTAGGGAAAGAACTAGCTCCATATAAATGCAAACAATAAATACGAATATTGCATCTATGACTTCTACACTGTACAGCAATACTGGAGAATACACTCTTAAAAGACACTTTTTCACATTGTTTTCTGTGAGAAAGGATGAAGAAGGGCATAGTTAGTCTTCAAGAATGACTGGCATCGCGTTCATCACTGGCATTTTGGAAGGGGTTTTGTCTGATGTGGTAGAGCACAAGCCTGATTAGCTCTAACATAATTACCTTTGTTAGCTTTTGTGATGTAACTCAATGTATGTCATTGTGCATCACTTTGATGAAATAATGTTGGGAAGAAAGCTGAAATTGCCAAGTAACCCCAGACATATGGTCCCCTTATAAAAAATGACTAAGGTATTTTGAAGCCTACAAGTCAATAGACCTTTATACTTCTAAATCATCTAGAATATCTTTGAAAATGCAACCTTTAATACAGTCCCAGCTTTCTAAACAGCTTGAGGAGTCATCCCAAAATTTCAAGATAAATTTAAAGTCAAGAAAAATGAGGAATGGCCGAGTTCATTCAAACTGAGAAATAATAAATCATAAGATGTGAAGAAGGGAAAGTTCCAGGTCTAAAGCTTTTCAAAACAATGTGATTTTAAAATTTTGTCATACGATTGTCATAGAGCAAGTCACACGAGCAACTTGAAACGTGTAAGTAATCTGATAGGTATTACTATTATTGCTCCTTAGGAAAGTGTTTCAACAATGAAGTGACTGGCAACCTTTTACATTTGTTGTCTAAAATACTTTCCACCATTTTCTTGATTTTGTCAAAGTTTTCATGGATGAAAGAATTCTTAATATTCAACTTTGCAGTATTTGAAACCAACTCAGATCATTTTATTAGAGATTTATAAATTTTATTTAAACCGAATCCAAGGAAATGGGGAAAAATATTGCAGATGAATAATTTTTTAGGGATTGGGAAGAAATAAAGAAGTGTTTGGTATCAGAGCATATAAATAGTTCTAGCTGACAGCAGAACAATAACTTCAGAAGATCACAGATTATTCTCAGCTTTTAATAAAAAAGAAACGAGATTTATTCAATTTGAAGATAAGAAATTATGGCTCAATTCTGCTCTTTAAGCATTTTCCCGATAATTTTAACTATTGATTTCAGTGTTTCTAGTCCCGATTTGCACTAATAAAAACGAGGTGCAAATGAGTGCTGATGAGTCTCTACTGAAGTTAAAGGAATAGTTTAAAATGTCTATGAATATTCATTACAATTCAGGAATGAACTCCAAATTGATCATGTCTATGACTTCTGGTGAATTTGCTGTCTGTGAGCATATAAGCACTTGAAATTAACTTTCATGAATATTTGCAAAGACAAATTTTCAATTAGACTTTTCAGATACAGAAAATAAATGCTTAGCAACAAATTCTTAGAATTGTGAGATTTGAATTTCACACCATGTTGCATATCTGAAGGACACAAGGAAGGTTTTGTCTGTGTGGAGACCATCGATGAACCCTTACTTTGTTAACTGTGGGAATCATCAAGGAGAAGAAACAAATGAGAACAACAAATGTAAGAAGATAAGAAACAGTGTGGATTTCTATTTCAGGATTTTCTTTTTTTAATGTATTGAACACTGTAGTTGAGCATGAGGTGAATCTTAGAATCTGGCTTCTCCTCATTTGTGCTGTCAGGAAATTGTCACTAGTATTTTCCATGACTACGTCCAGTCAAAATCATTTTAAGAAAGTTGTTGGGTGTTTTTAACTGCTTAAGACACAGGAGTCATGATAGAGTGGAGAGGCTGATTATTTGAAGTAGCTTAGAAAAAGCACTATGCATGTGATCGATTACTGTCATTTGACTCCAAAATGAGATCTGTGGTTTCTATAAGTTTCTTTTAACTTGTAAGAAGCTCTAAATCCAATAAGATGTTTATATAAAATAGTTTTTGTGGTATATCAAGTTTAAGCGTGATCTCGTGATCTTGAGTGTGTTGTGGCTTGCAGGATGACCTGCAAAAAATATTCATATTAAGGAGTACAATAGAAGGGACAGTTGAGGAATTCTTCTGTGACAAGGGGGAGAAACCTGTCAGTGTGTGAGTACGACAGGACGTGTCCTGTGTGGCACATTGATGTTTGTATCCCAGACACTAAGAGAGTATACCTGACCCCTCTGTGGGCTGGGTAGAACAGGTTAAGACCTGAACTGTGACATGTAAAGATTCCAGGAGCCTGCTGAGTTGCTGTAGGACCCTGAGCTGGCTCAGAGGAGGTGAACTGAAACACCCCAAGGAAGGAAGGAGCACTGCACAGGGTGAATAGCCTGGGCAAAATTTGCAGCAGTGCTGCTGATCTTGCCAGGGCAAGGAAGGGTGTTTGTTAATAACTGCAATCTATAATTTTGTTTTTGGTTTGGTTTTGTTTGCTTGCTTTTTAAATTTTTGTTTAGTTTTTATTTTTCTGAGTTTCACCAGTGTAGTGCATAAGAAGTTTGATATTATGAAAAAAAATTTCTCAGAGTATTAAGGAACAGGTTGCCCAGGATGGTGGAGTCACCATCCCTGGAGATTTTCAAGAAATGTGAAAATGTGGCACTGAGAGACATGGTTTAGCAGGGATGATGGGATCGGATGATGGTTGGGCTAGATGGTCGAGTGGTGTTTTCCAAATTTACTTAATGATTATGAGATTCTAAGAGCCTAGCCATTTATTTTGCTGGAACATGTCCTGATTTCATCTTTTATCCTGTCAAATGAAAAGCACATTCTCTGTGGCTGGTTTGGGTACTTTCCTACTTGGGGACTGAAGAACTGAAGTACTGTGTAGGGAGAGCACTGCTCCCACTCAGTTCTGGAGCCAGCTTGAGGGCAGGTGTTGGGTGGGCTGGGTCATCCCCTCAGCCGGCAAAGCCAGAGCCTCCAATGCACAGCGGGTGGGGGAAGGTTGTTTATGATGCATAAGGTACCCTAAGAGGGTCAGGCAGCTTGAAAGAAATCAGATCAGGTTTCTGAAACTCAGACAACTGAATTATTCAGCATGCTTCGCTTGCAAAGGTGCTGAGCACCTTGAATCCCATGTTTGAATAGTCTGCAAGCTAGAAAATTATTTATTGCAAGAAATTTGTGAGTAATTTGAAACTAGGAATTATCTGGGGAGGTTTCTAAGAGTTT
Source organism: Tympanuchus pallidicinctus (assembly GCF_026119805.1). Classification (NCBI taxonomy): domain Eukaryota; kingdom Metazoa; phylum Chordata; class Aves; order Galliformes; family Phasianidae; genus Tympanuchus; species Tympanuchus pallidicinctus. Next base: position 17,307,592 of record NW_026294791.1, on the reverse strand, counting down.
TGTAGACAATTCATAAACAAGAAAATAAGAATGAATAAATTATTTTCATCTCTAGTTTTGATACTGAAGGAATTTAGCCCAAGTGCCTAGAAGGCATGCATGCAAAGGATAGGATTTCTTGTGTAAAAGCTATACAATGTGATAACATGGTTGTACTGCATATTCAGTTTTGATATGTAACCTTTTAAATAAATTGGAATACTCTCTGTGCCTATGCTGCCACACATCTAGGTATCATAAACAATAATTTTGTAAAGGTCACTTCTTCACTAAGCATTTAGAGCTCATGGTAAGAGCTGTGTAGGACTATTAAAAGGACCTTTTTGTTTTTATTTTTTGGAGGTCCTTGGTAGTTTTTCTGCTTTGAAGCTATATTCAGTATGGGTGCTTGGCAGTTCTTTGTGCCATGGGTCTGGTGGCCCTTACTGTGCAGCCCTGTGCTGTGTGTCTCTGTGCTGCCCAGTCTGTGCTGGCAGCAAGTGCCAGTGTTGGCCATACATACTAGGGACTGTGGTGCTGCAGGCCTTGGGTGGGCAGCGTCCTTTCTGCTATGCATAGGGAGTAATGTAGCATGATCCACATGGTGGTAGGCTGCTGACCTGTGTCAGTAACAAGAGGTAATGGCTTTAAGTTGCACATTTAAGGGGAGGTTTCACATTCACATCCTACATTGGATGGTAGGAAAAATTTCTTCTCAGAAATAGTGGTGGACTGTGGGAACAGGCTTCCCTGGAGGTTTTTAAGGCAAAGATGAGGCACAGAGAGCCATGGTTAGCGGTGAAGTGGTGATGAGCTGATGGCTGGACTAGGGGATCTTAGTGTCTCTCCAACTTTAATGATTCTGTGATTCTTTGAGTAGCATTTCAGAAAAAGCAACTATCTTGCCATGTTATCATAGTCGGGAACCTGGTCAATACAGGTGCCAACAGCAGTGTGGGAGGGCTGTGAGCCCAGGTGCTCTGCGAGCTCAGCCCAGCTGGGCAGTGCCTTGCTCAGCATTCCCTCCAGCTGCTGCTGCCACACAAGGTGCCAGTGAAGCTGTTGGTGAAACCAATTTATTTTGGCCCAGCCAAAGACTTATTTTGCTTGGTCTTGCTTAAATCCTGCAAAATATTTTGTCTCAGATGAGATTTTTGGAAGATTGTAGCTCATCTGACCAGCATTAAAAATAGCTATATCCACTGGTCTCTAGAAACAAAGGCATCCTGTTACACATACTCTTTAAGTAATACCTACTGGGATGTTCTTTCTTGTGATTGACAAGATGACCTAAATCAATATCCTTCTATTTCCAGACCTCTTATTTTAAGGAAATCCACAGCTGTCTTGCCAACAGCAAGTGCAGAGGAGAGGTGTTCCCTGCTGCAATGGCACGAGAGGACAACCTGAGCAGAGTATGTGGGTTCATGCAGAGCAGGTCCCTCTGGTAGCCACAAGCCTTTCAGGTGCTGCTGCTGCTGCAGAGGCTGCTTGCCCTGGGCCCGCTGGCTTCTGCTGCTGCTAACCATGCTGCCACAGTGTTTATTCAATACCTAGGAATTTTATTTAAAATTATTTCAGTTCTCTCTCAGCAAGAAGCCCATGAATGCATGATTCAAAGCTTTGATTTTTGCTTCTTTGGAAGGCCTGCGCCTAGCGTCAGTCTGTGATCTCACAGGAGGTTACATGCACACAACAACAAAGATGTATCAGCCCAAGTTTAAATTACCCCGGTGACTCTTCTGCTGGAAAATATCTTCACTGTTTGTGTGGGCAAGCTGCTCAAAATCAATACGTCCTAAATTTCAAGTACAAGTGAGGGCTTTTTGCTGCCCTCTCCTGTATGCCCATGCTGAAGCCTATCAATAGATTGTCTATTTTATGAGGTTCTTGATCTTATTTAAATTTTAATACATTTGTATGAGTGATTTTTGAAAAAAGACATATTTTCAATAACATTATAAAAATATGTACTCATAAATATGTTTTAACATTACCAAACTCAAATCTAAGTTTCTGTTTTTCTCACATTGCTCCACAAAATGGTTTCTTTGACTAGTAATTTTGTTTCTCTGTTAGCACTGACCTTCCCAATGACCCCTCACTGCTGAATCAAAAGGAATTTTGCTTGTGTAAGATACTAGGAAATTTTCTCAGGAAAGGGATAGTACTTAAGTCTCATACAAAGGAATAAAAGATGATATTTCCCTTGTGATTGATAAGCATCATTTTAAAGTTGAGCCTGCTTTGTGGAATGGTGAAAAATGGTTGCAGCAGTTAAAAAGAGGATCAACTATGTAGAAAATAAGAAAGAGTGTGAGTTGTAAGTGTGGAATATGAAATGATTTTTTAGACATCAAGTTAACAAATTAATTTGGCTGACATTGCCTTCAATTTACATAGAAACCATTTTTCATATTTTCTGGGTAGATCATTTTCTATGTTCTGCTGCGACTGGGGGAAAAAAAAAACCAAGCAGATGAGTCCTTTAAGGCAAGAGAAAGCATCCCAAAAGTCATTTTAACTCATTCCAAGAGCTGTTCAGCAGGCGGAGATTCAGTGAATGACAAAGGCGTGCACAGAGGGAAGCAGGGATGCCAGGTTAACAGCTGGTATCTGAAAAAGGCCAGTTTGCTGTTTCTGTTGGTACCTCTGCATGGAGGCTGGGGTAGACTGTGCTGATCAGGCCATGTTCCAGCAAGAAGGATGTTTCTGACAGGTTGCTGGTCTGGAATTCCTGGCTTGTGAGATCCCAAAGCAAAGCTGGAGTGTCCTTCCACACTGCCATTCACAGGTGGAAAGCCATTCCACTTGGACTCAGTGGGAATACCCCACCAAGGGAAGCTGTCCAGGACTTGTTTCAGTCCTACTCACATATTAGATGTTGCCATTAGGCTAGGTGGACATATGCCAGCCCATTTGAGTTCTCTCTCTTCTATCACAGAATTCTGAAGCAATTGTTTTAATTTATGTCTATTTGTTTCTCTAATTCTTTCTTAATGCCTCAAAGTTGAGCAGTTGGTGATAGGACAAAGTTACTCAGAATACCATGATTGCCCTTTTTATCTATGCAGGCATGTAATAATATAGGCTGAAAATGTAGGCAAGTTAACCCTTGCATGGTGACACTGGGCAACTAAAAGAAAACTGTAAACATGCCTGTTTACATAGTTAAGACCATAATTTAACTCAGTATTTTATGGACACAACATGGAGAGTGTTCACACATCCAAAAAAATAGCACATGCATGAGAGGGCTTAACAGATATTTCTGATTTGTTCCACAGTTTGCAAAACCACAAGCTCTGCTATTGTGATCTGTTTTGAAATTAAACAGTAGCAACAGGCCAATTCACATTGACTGCGGCTAGGAAAAATAAGGTGTTAGGAAGAGAGAAGCAATAAATAAATAAATAAATAATAGGTTGCCTATTCTTCTTTCTTTTAGCTCTGGCACAATTTGGCAGAGATATGGGGAAGGGGCTTTTCACCTCTTCAGGGAGAGACATAAACTTGGACCACACAGTCTCAAACTCTGCCAGCTTGTCATTCAGTTCATGCATTCAAGATGTTGCATATTAATAGCACTCCCTGATGGCTGGTGGATGTGGGTCTCTTCACCTATACAAAATAAGCCTCTTGGCACAAAAAAGTACAAAAGAGGCCCACATAGGAAAAGAAATGCACTAGAGAACTGCTTTGGAGAAACTCTGCACAGATGCTCATGTGCAGATGCATATTTCAGATGTTCTTTTTTCCTGATTAGCATGCAGCAAACTCACCTGTTTTGATGCCTAGAGGAGTCACAGCAGAAGTAGCGAAACACCTGTGTGAGTTCATTTTTTTTTCCCTATGAATATGATTTCCGTAGCATGCTTTTTCAATTGCCCTTGTGTGTAGCCACTAACATCCTTTTCAGTCTCCCTCTTGGATATGTGTGAGCTGTACAGGGTAGTACTTCAAGATGGAGACAAAGCACAGACAGTGTGAGGAGCTGCACATTGAGAAGGAGAAGGGAATGTGAACTGGTAGCACCAACTCTAATGGCATAGGAGCACTGGCGGCTCAGGCAGGATGAGTTCTGGCACAGCTGAGACAGGAGGATAAGCTGTCAGGAGCTGGGTAAAAATTTGGTACTCCTGATTTGCAAATGTTCAATTTACATGGGGCCTTACCTGAGGTGTGGTCATGAGATCCATGAACAAGAACCAGCCTGCTTCCCCCTGAGCCTGCAATGTGTGGGTGACAAGGAGCATCTGATCCTAATTCTCACACTGTACTCTGTGGGAAAATCCTATGTATGCCACAGAAAAAATAGACTCCTTTGTGCTCTGCTCCATCATAGTTCACTCCACTGGCAGAAAGCACAGCTCAATTCTATGTGTGTGTTTTGCAAAAAATGAGCCTCGGGTGGAGAAGGCGGAGGGAGGGTTACTTGTATGTGTGTGGGTATCTGGTGCAATCCACAGTGTGAGCCACGTTTTTCTGGCTATTTCAGCATATACTGAGAATGACACATGAACAGTCCGAGCTATTTTCAGAATTGACAGTTTTTCTTTTCACTCTGATAATTGCTTCTTTAATACAGTAAAGTATGCAAAGTGCTTCAATAAACTTTTAATTAGGAATGGGAGTAACGGTGAAACTAAGAGAAAGCTTTAGCCAAAGCTAGAGCTGACCTTGGCTCACACCTGTGTTGAGCTTGATTCACTTTTGAAAAGAAATCGCGTATCCTGGCATTTGTTGGTTTGTGGCAAGCAGGTGTCCTGAAGAAGGGCAAGAAATGTTGGTTTTGTGGTATTTTTGACTCAGGAAAGACCCAGCAGAAATCCTCGTTGGTGAGAGTCAGGAAATAAAGCAGCTTGGGTGTGTTTTGATCTCAGATGTCAAATACTTCTTTAAATCAAAATATTCAAAATATATGAGGTTTTTAAAAAGCTCTGAAATCTTCTCAGATCCGTACAGCTGAGAACAGATTACAAGCAGAATTCTCCGGATTAATCTGAGATGGATTTTGCTGCAGTGGCAGCTCTTCGACTGAAGCCTGCTGATTGACACCAAGAATGGGAATACACTGTGAAGGGGGGTCTCTATTTTCTCTTAATCTGTCTAAATCAATTAAGCGTTTGAGATGTGGTAGTGTATTTTCTGGGAACTTAATTTCTCATCCTGATGAGAAATGTAACCAATCCCTTTTGACTTTGCAAAGGAAAATGCATCCCACAGAGCTGCGTGCAGTGTATGTAGAAATATATGTTTAATGAAAAATGAGAAATTATGGATCAAATAACTATGTGGAAGCCACTCTCACAAACAATGAAGATCATACTGGATGAACTCCAAATATCATTACTATTGTTTAATATCAGCTCCAGTCCTGCATCTGCATAAGATAGTGTCAGAGATAATAATCTCACCAGACCGATATAAACTGCAAAACTGAAATTACCTTGCCCAATTACTTTGTTTTTTCTGGTGGTGTTAAATGACTGTTTTTGTCTGAATCATGCAAGAGAGCTGTGATTTTTACCTTTAAACTCCTCTGAAAATGCAGCAGTTTAGCATGAATGCCTATTTCTTTCCAGACTACGTTATGTGTGAGTTTGATAGGAGTCACCATGGTGAGGAAAGGAATAATGGATTTTCAGGTAAGACATCTTCATAATGAATTCACTCCTTACACCATGTTAACGCCCACACATGGAATTAAGGACCTCTGTAACACAATGCAACAATTTACTAGAAATCACAAAACACCAATAATAGAATTGGATTGAAATTGGCTGCCAAATCCTCTGTCTCTGATAAAAGAAGGATAGGTAAAGTTAAGCCAGCACTTTTTAACTCCTTCCTATAACTTACTGTGGGTCCACTGTGCATTTTCTAAATGAGAAAGGAGGAGATTGATTGCAGTGCTATGTATGCAACACAAAATGCATTTAAAAAAAAAAAAAAAAGTTTCAGGAACAGCAGTGAATATAAACTCAATTCAGATGGTATTTATTTAAATAATTACAGCAGTTCATTAACTTGGATAATCTCCTGATTTACGCAAGTGAAAAAAGGAAGAGTCAGGTTCCATATTGTATCTTTGGATTGATAAAAGTAAGCGAGCCTTTATGGAAGAAGCATGTGAATGAGGTTCCTCAGCTGACATTTTAGAGAAGCACAATCAAACATCAACATTTCACAAAGGACTCTTAAATCCTCAGACTGAATCTTGTCTGTTTTCACTAGTAGCAGAGTACCAAACTGTAAGCAGAACTGAGCAGGATCTGACTTTCCATCACAGACAGTTAATAATTAAATCAAACATTATATTCAACAATAGAACATATGCATCAGCTTCTTTCAAATTGCATTTCCTTCCTGTTAGATCCATTAGTGTAAACCAGACTGCCTTTAGAAAACCCCTTATTGCTGCTGTCTTTCAGCACAGTTCCTGAAATGGATAATGTGGTGCATATTATGGTCAATTACACAGAACTCCCTAGTGATAGGGTTTTAGAGTTTCAGAATAAAACAGCTGGAACTACAGGGCTGTAAACTAATCTGAAAAAGAGACAATAGTAAGACATTTGATGCACATTGTTAGAACATGGACAAAGACTAGATGTGAAATACTACCTATCACCATGCCTACTGTATCTCACAGCATCTTCTCTACAAAATGCCAGTTAACTCTTGAAAGCCAAGACAGTCAAAAGTGAAAGATTTTGCCATCAACAGATGTACACACAGCTCTGTGACCTAAACTAAGCAGAAACATTAAAGGAGGAACTTGATACAGACTCCTGTTTCTTTTAATATCAATGGAGTTTGAGTCAAACCCAGTACCCTATTCAAAAATGATAATTTGTTTGTGAATGCATAATAAATATATACTTACACATTCTAAAAAACTTTGTCCTTCTCTCTTTTATTAATTGGAGGAGCAATGAAAAGTGAGCATTTTGGATGCAAAAATTGCAAGTGGTTTTGGATATATCAAGCCTACTGTTAACAATATGCAGTGCTTGATCCTCCATCAATACAAACTGACAGAAGAGCTCCCATTAATTTTAGTAACACAGGAGCGAATGTTTAGAATAACATATGCATCATTTGGAAGCACAGTGACCATGATTACATGTGTAATCACAGTAATTGTGCACACAATTGCTGGTTGGGTATCTAAAACTGCTTTTCATAAATCAGTTTCTCTGCTTGCATGTATACTCACTGCAGCCAACTGTGCAAATACAGTGCAGCCCAGAGCATCCCTACCTTTGTGCTTGCCGCTGACGTGATACAGAAGAGGGCTCTATCTGTAGCTATGTGTATGTGGGATAGAGAAGCATATGTTTTTGTTGCAGTGGTGTGAACAATAAATAAGAAAGGAAGAAAAATTGTTGCAGTGTCTATTTGGGAAAGTAAAAGTGTGAAACTACTACAACTAATTTTTCAAAAGGACAGAGACTGATTTTCACCGGCTCCTTTCTTGCAAGCCTGCTTATCAGCAGGGTCCAGCAGGCATCAACATGTTCACATTTTGCAATGCTGTGGCAAAATAATCAAATTATTTAGAAAATAACAGCACCATACTGCAATAAAATAAAAAATAAGATATGAATTAAATAATAAAATAAGCGATGAATACAATTTTGCATTAAAAAAAATCAAATTTGCAATTTAGGCTGCTATGAATTTCTTACATCATGAAATGTGAAAATGAGATGTTCTTCCTAGCTACAGTTAAAAGATTTGCTCCTCTATACAGAAGATTGATTTTTATAGTCATAACAGTGGAAAAAAGCACATCCTTTGTAGACTTCCGGATTCATCCTTCTGCTCAGCAAAATGGTAAATTCTACACAAAACATTTTATTCTTCTGTCTCTTACAGTCATGGCTTCCTTCTTCCCCCGGAGAGCAATGAGTCTGTTTCCCTTTTTCAATAACAGCTTTATTACAGCATGTTAAAGGGAAACAAGAAGATGAACAGACCGGGCCTGGCTGTGCAGCGATCACTCTTCTGAGGAGCCTGTGTGAAGAGATGCTGGTCTGGGGAAAAGCAGAAGATATTTGCTTTATGTAAGTAAATGCGGGTGCAGAGTCCTATTGTCTCAGCATGAGTAAGCATTGAGCAGTTTTCTAAAACTTCATTGTAGTACTTGAATCCCTTCTTTATTCTTTACAGGCATTCTGCTGATAATCAAAGCAAATTTTTACTGTAATTTCATTAGAGTAGATGTGACGTAACCTCACTGAAGTCCAATCAGAGAGAATTTCAGCGCTGTACGTTGTTTATGGTCTGCAATATTGCAAATAGGAGTTTTGCATGTGGACTGAATTCAATATAAAGCATTAAACACTATCTCTTTTGTAATTAATGCAAGAGCTGTATGAAGTCTGCAAGCTAAGAAATCCCGCAAGTCCTGTAGAAAATGTTTGTTGTTTTTTTTGTGCAGATCTGAAGTATTATTCAAGTTCACTCCAGAAGACAAGAGAACTGTTGGTACATGATTTATATAAAGCTCTAAGACCTGGTGCTGAAGGAAACTTCTCTCAGAAGTGTGCGTTTATTGTTTGATACCTTTGGTGATATGTGATGCTTCATCTACCATCTCTGTAAGTGTGGTCTCACTTTCACTGTTATTGAAACGTGTATCAAGTGAAATGAAAACAGAAATTTGGGAAAGGATATAATTAACCTACCTGTGAACATTAACCTTAAATATTGTGCTAATTACCTCAATAATTTAATCACTGCAGATCTCAAACTCGTTTGTTAAATATTCAATTCTGCAAATTGTTTCTGATACAGAGGTGTGGGTAGCTTTCTGTGAATGTAACCTTCTATATAAAACTCCTTACAAAACCATTGTATATTTGCACTTCAGCAAAAAAATCCACCGTCAACAAGACTTTTAATGGCAATCACAGAAAACATTCCCTGGGGCAAAGAAATACAGTGCCCTACTACTCGTAAATCTAATGAGCGTGTTGTGTGCTGAGTAGGCCACAGCAAATTTGTCTGCACATCTTCAGGTTTGATTCCATGGTAGTCTAGACTGGAAAGTTTCTTTTGCCTTGTTTCTTTGGCTGTGGTGCAGTTGTGTGGTTGTTTCTTACCTGTATACCTGATTACTTGAGCAACTGACCACATTATGTCCTTGATCTTCATCTCTTCTCATCAAGTGAATATTTTGTGCTGCTTCTAGGCCATGGGGTCACCCCCAGCCACTGCCGCTGGGAAGCAAAAGCCAGGCCATGGGAGCTGGGCAAACTGCCAGATGGGAGGATGGCTGGCAGAGAGGGGGCAAGAGGTGAGGGGCAGGCCCTTACATCCCTGGCACCTCAATCTTCCATCCCATGGAAAAAACAAGTCACCCTTCCTTCGTCTTTTCCCAGGGGCATCAACCAGCCCTGTGTTTCAGGCTGTACAAGATGGCAGTACTTCTTTGTTTTTGTAATGTATGTCTCACTTACTGAGAAAGAAGATGAAGATTGACTTTGACATCGTGTTGCTGCACTGTAAATTTTACTATTAGAGTAAGGTGCAAAGATATCCTAAATCCATATGATGGCCTACACCAGACCTCTGTCAGGAGCTCTCTGATTAGGTGGGTATTCACTGTAAGTGCTTGTTTGGGACTACATTATTACCTTATCATATATTATTCGGAATTTCTTTCTGATTGCCTATATTTATTTACTACACACTTGTACACATAATTCATACTGTTTAGTTCATCCCTGGCAATAAGAAACAAATTTCTGTAAATTTAACTGAATAAAGTTGTATTTGCCTTGTTAGTCATCAGAAGTCTGGTTCCTTCTTATGCATTACCTGAGTTTCTGGGCATTTTTTCCCTTCATTTACTCAAAAAATGACTAATGAATACAGAAAGACAGCCAAGACAGGATGAACTTTTGGACAATTTATGCAAACACGACAGATGAGAATAGATTTACTATAAACATGTCAGGCACAAAAGACTTGACTGCTTTTTAAATACAGTGATACTGCAAGAGATTTATGGATATTTTCAACTGTTCATTAAAGAGAAAAATATTTTGAAACTATAGGCACTCTCCTTTTATCCATTTTTGCCTTCCAGGCTGAGTTGCAAACCTTTGATGTTTTCTTCACCAAAAAATAAAAGTAGTTATGAATTTATTTCTCCCAAGCACTTTCATTTTTGTGTCAATTTACAGTTTTTATTACATTCCTGGCAGTCCAAATTATGGTGTTTGGAGAGCAGCTAGAGTCCCCAGCTCAGAGTTTTCTGAAAATAGGAATGAGGTTCACTTAATGATGCTTTCTGGCACTGCCTTTTTTCTCCTCCTATAGTAATAAAAGGTTAATAAAATCTATGAATACTTTAATGGCCTGCTCAAGCAACCAACCAATTAAAGGTTATTTAGATCTAAATGACTGGTAGCCACTCAAAAAAATTAACATGCAATGACTGGTACCTTCTGGATCAGATTAAGAAAATGAGAATTCTTAGATATGAAACTGTACATAACATAATCCTGATAGTTGACCAAGGTATCAATTCTTACTGCCAGACAGGTATATGCTTAACTGCATCTGTTTAGAATCTACTTCTGTGCCTATGTAAATCAATAATAAGCCTTCCTTTCAACTTTAGTGCAACCGAAGTTGTTGTCTGTCAATGATTTTGCAAGCTAGGATTGAGCTACTGGAATAGTTTAATGAAATTAGGGGATTCTTTCTAAAATCATATTAAACTCAAAGAAGTAGTAGGGAATTTGCACTTGCATTAGTTCTGAAAACCATTGTATCTTGCCATATTTCCTAGGAGGTCAAAACACTGCACCAAAATGGTAGCAGGAAGGATTGTGCAGTGCTGGAAGATCTCATCCTGCCTGCTTATAGTGCTGACTGTGCTTCTGCTTTTTGAGAAGACAGGAAAAGAAAGATGGAGAAAGAGGAGATGAGAAGATTTGGATGGAAAATAATACAGTTTTCATTGCAGACTTAGAAGGGTATCTACAATTTTGTAGCATCATGATTTGAGTGTCCAGAGAACCTCCAAAATAAGACTTAAGACCTTAATGAAGGTTTTATTTTTGAGAGAATACAAAAAGCAGCTGACAGTATTTTAATAGTTTTTTCTGGACTTGCCTTTTCAGCCTCTTAAAATTAATTGAAGAGCCACAGACCAACACACATTTATAAATAACATAATGCAGTTGGGGATAATGCAAATGTCTTTATAAATAACACAGTATAGCTTAAATCATTATTTTTAATGCTGCTGTTTTTTGTTCCTATATGAACAGGTCTGTACTGGTCCGCATTAATTAAATTTAAGTAGGATTTCTAAGGCCAGATCATCATTACTTCTGTGGACCTGATTTAAGTCTGCAGTAAAACATTTCTCCATTTAGTCTGGTGCTTTTGTGTCATATTTCATACACTAGTTGTCTCTTAATTAAATCCATGATGGCCCACCAACACAGACTATTAAAATAACTATACTTTGCACTTGACATATTTATGAGACAGATTCATAAGAGTATAGACTGATACTTGAACTACTCACTGAGAAATGCTAATAAGATTATGATGAAGGTAAGATTAGAACATTCGTCTCCTTTTCTCTTCTCTCTTCTTTTTAGAAATTTATTTTTATAACCACAGTTCACTACGTCTATTTCGGGCTCTTCGATGTTGTATATACCAGCAATTCTTTCTGTCTGTATTTATTTATACCACTTCAGGAAAGTGCTTAAGTATTGTGTCCTTGAAGTATGAATATGTGCAGATGTCTGTAGAACCTTCGCATGGGATTGACGTGTTCAAGATATTGCATATTAAGAAATAGGCATAGCTTTGAAATTGGATGAATGTAAAATATTGATTATCACAAAGAGCTTCATTGCTTTATCTTTATTGTCCTGTTCCTTGAGCTGTTCTCTGTTAGGGCCAGCAATGTCTGCTCCCTCTGGGGAAGGAGGTAGCAGTACTGTGCCTGTGGTCATGTGCTGCATATTGGCATGCTAGGCAGGATGTGTCCTAGCCCAGCTTACAGGTGCACAGCACAACATTTTTGCATGGATTGGTCTGTGCGATTTGCTCTATGCCTTTTGACTATCACTGCAGTTTGAAATTGTTTGGATGTATGCTCTCAGCAATTAGGAAAGACAAGAAAAGGAAATCATATCCATGAGTAGTATGACTTGAAGGGTTGCATGGTATTTGTTAAGACTGCTCTTTTTGTGGGCATGAATATCTGGCAATGGCATTCCTTTTCGGATCGTTTATTGACAAAGTCAATACCGATATCATTTGATATTTTTTTAAATAAAGTGAAAGTGGTGGGTTCAAGGAATTCCATTTTTGAGAGCGAGGACAATAGAAGTGATAAAGCTGCTACCTGGATGGTCTAAAATCAGCAATGATTTCAGTTGCTTTTCAAGACCAAGACATTCCCCTCTTATGGACCTTCTCCTTCTTTCTCTCCCTTTTTTCCAGTTATATCTTTCATGGAAAGGCTCCTGTACATCACTGAATCCAAATGTGGGCACAATTGCAGATGGCTGTAAAGACATGCAGTTTGAAGGATATTTATATTATCAGTGTGGTGTATAGAAACCCAGATCTACATGGTGTTCTGATTTCTTTGGTGATGATACATTACTGTGCTTCACACTGGTATTTTCTATGAAATTACTGTAAGCATAAGATACTGAGATTTCATTTACAAATAAATACAATATTAGAAAGTAAGAATAATAAAGATATATTAAATATATGATCTTCTCGAGAAATAAACCAGCTACAGTTCAGGGAGCTTCACTAAACACATTAAATCTAATAAAATCGCCTACATGTACTCCTGACACTAGTAGTAATTAAAATAACTTGTTTCAAAAAATTGGTCCTATACATGAATACTTATTGGCAATTATTTCTAAGTTCTTCAAACCAAAGATAACGTAATTTGATTCACGCACAATGTTCTTGTAAATGTGGTTCATAGTGGGTTTTATATGCAGCTTAGGACTGTTAATTGCCATTTTGAGCCTCACAGTAAAATAGAGTTCAATATGTCGCTTTTTCTGAAGTATTGAGAAATGTTTGAGAAATGCTTGTCTTAGTCTAATCAACTGTGAATAATTTATTTCTGAGTCCTACTTTTCAGTATAAGTGGATCTGACTTTTCTCGGAGCTTCTAAAGTCTAATCAACTTGTTATATTCATTTAATTAGGAAAGTCTGTAACGAACTGTGAAGTGTATGTACCAACAGGCTTTCTTGTTGTGTAAAATGGGTGTATTTTCCCTGTGAATGCAATTGTGTTTGTTTGTACTGACAGGTAGCCACTACTAAACATTTCAGGATTTTATGGATACATCTAGGTCAATATGCATAGCACACAGATGTTTTCTGAGCTGCCTTTTCTCCTTATGCTCGGACAAAAGGTCTTTGACCCTGGTCTAAAATATTGCCCGGTGCTTATGGGATGTAATATGAAAATCATCAAAACTGTCCTTGGCAGGATGTTTCTTTCCATTAGTTAATTAAAGTGGTTTATTATTGCCTACAGCATGATTGCTTTATATGTGTTTTTTTTGTTGTTGTTGTTTCGTTGTGTTGTTTTTTTTTTTACAAAGAGCAGATGTGCCCATGTCCTGCACTGTTTCTCTTTGTTTTGATAAGTGCAGGAGTGAAGTCACTGCCTGGCAGATCTCTCAGTGATGTCTCAGAAGGAAAGGAGAGCGCTGGTGGGGCTGTGCAGTGGCAGCACAGGGAGGAGTGCTGGGGCTGTGTGATGGCACGGAGACGGCACTGCAAGGAGAGAGGAAGAGTGAGTGAACCTGCGAGCAGCACGAGCCCAGGGCAGAAACAGACATCATCTGGAACTGTCTGCCCACGAATGCTTTAGAAGCAACACTGATGATAACAAAGTGGGTATTGGTGTTTTTTCAGATTGATACCCCTAACATTTTGACTGGAGTATGGAAGTGAGGAGTAGCTGATCCTAACATGCTGGACAAGATTGCATGAGACTTGAAACTCACTCCTACTAAGAAAAAAATGGAAAACTCCAAGTCTTCAGAACAAATCTGATTTTTGTTTTTATGTCTGCCCGTGTTTGATGCGGGAGTTGAAATCAAAATCCAAATTATATTTCCAGATCTAGGGGTCATTTTGAGTACCTTTCCATCTCCCTAGCACAGGATTTTTCTAAAACTCGTTGACATCTAATGACAATAAGGTCTTTCATTACAGAATCACAAAATACTCGGCCTGTGGCCTTATGTTCAATTAATATTTATTTAATAATCATAGGTAAATTAATTTCCATTGTTTCTGTTCTAATTCTATACAAGATTGTGAGACACAACTAGAGAAAAGCACAGAGAGCCTGAGTAAATGTTGCTCATAGAAAATGTTTCTATTACCCTTTACTTTTAAAACCATTAATAGATTATTAGGAGATATAAACATAGGAGACCATGGTTCATATTTGCATATTAATGAAATCCATGAATTATACATTATTTGCTATAGAGAGTACTAGGAACAGTACTCCTTCTTTTTTAATGGCTATAAAAGCTGGCGTTTTCCTGGAGCACACATCACATCCCCTCTGCAATACCTTCTAATAGAAAGCAAGCAAGCCAGCTCTTCAAAGCAATCTCTCACTAAATTTAATAGATTTGTTTGTGTTGCTTTGCAACACACAAGTGTGACAGTTCATTTTAAACAAAATAGTTTTAATAATGTCATTACTAATATCTGTTTGGTCATCTCTCTGAAAAATGGTGTTTTAATGGGAATGTTTCATTTTAATAAATGGCAGAAGAGGCAAGCTGCCCTGAGTCAGCAGGAAGTGGATATACACCAGAGAACAGGCTGATTGTGTTAGATTCATCCAGAACATTGAACAGCACACAGACAGTCCAAGAAAAAGCAACTGGCTTTATTCAAATGATTAGTCTTGCTGCTACGCTGTAGCGCAGATTCACACATTCTTCTATTATTCCTTGACCTTGTGCCAAAAACTCCCACTTGAAGTAATAATTAGAATTAGTGTTTCCAGTGCATGCTTCCATCTTCCTAACAAACAGTAATGAAATGTGGCTTTTACAAAATATGCAGTTAATTAAACTTTTTAAAAACATTGGTTGATTAATACAGTTCCTCTGTGCTATCCCCTTGCCGTACCCAGCTCTTTCTACCTGATATTGGTGAACCAGAAGAAACGCAGTGAGATGAGGGACAGTTTGGAAATTTGCACTTCAATATTGGTTATATTTATTTTCTTTTCTTTCTCATTTTGACTCTGTCTAGGCATAAACTGGAAAGATGGCCATTATTTGTAATCACAGGTTTTTAAGCCCAGGACAGTGTGCGCATTATATAACTGCTCTACGCATACCTTCAGCATGAATATGAAGAATACATATATCAAGAGCTACAAGGTAATAAGTGGATTTCTAGGCAGGCTGTTTAAAGAGGTGGCTCAGTACTGTATTGCTTAATAACACTATGCAGATAGAAATTCAGATTTCATTTTTTAAATATTATTTCCTGCTTTTTTACTGTCTGCTTTAATTATCCCGGTGCCAAACAAGTGTAGTCTTTTGATTGATGAGAGTTCCACCCCTTTACCCACACCCCTGCAGATATGAGGCTCCACAGTTTAGTACCATAAATCACTGTGATTGTATAACTTAACTACTGTATGATCAGAGATCACATACAGTGTTAGCCTGAATACACATTCATCCTTCGTTATGAATGTTTTTGGGCTAAATTTATTCTGGCAGTTTGAAGAAATATAAGTTTCTTCATGGAAGAAAGCAATGCATTTTAAATAAGCAATTCTTTCAACAACTAGAAATAATCACAAATGTCTTCTATTTGCAATCTTCATTAATGTGAGTTATTTCATCACTTTAGGAGAAATCCTTTTCAGAGAAAAACAACAATTAAACCCCTCCTCCCCGACAGGCTCTGACAGCTAAGGATCTATGGATCAGCCATTTTAGTAATTAACCACAATTCCTCTGATTTGTGAATTTCCAGATGATGAGGCAGGAAGCAAGTTACATCTTGGAGAAATTGCCCTCAGGAGAGAGGAAAAACTATTGCGAGGTTGACAGCACAACCTTGTAGCAGCGCAGTTTGCCTTTCCCAGTGTTTCAAGGAGTTCCAAGCACCCTCTTGTAAATCATCGGCTCACATCTATTTATTATCTTCCAGCCCAGTGCACAACACTATCTGTTACACACGGATACCAGCAATATTACAAGGTGGACTCCAGGGATAAGAGACAGCCAACCCCGCACACCTCCCACGCCTGAGTCATACCCGGGGTAACGCCAGGTCCTGCTCATACCTGCTGTCGGCAGAAATGAAACAGTACGAGCTGTTGTGTTTCAGAGCCTTTTTTAATTGATTCTCCAGAATGCTTGATCTTACCTGCTGATATCCCTGTGTTATTATTCAGAGGCACAGTCTATCTGCATAGCAATGGACAAAATGCCTGTGAAAATATTGCTATTCATTCAGTCGATGTCGGAACTGGAGTAGGCACCAGCTACACTCTGCAGTGCTTGTCCTGGAATATTAATAAATAAATCATAAAAGCCAATGCTTCAAATATTGAAAAATTCACACTTCAAACTGTGTTTTGAACTATACTGAGAGCAATGTCTCAGATTGTCCTTTTGCTTTATATGAACAGAGGAAATTCAAAGTAGGAGGAACTCTCTCTGGGGATTTGGTGTAGGGGAGTGCCACAAACCATCATCCTTCCTGTCTCTGCCATGCCAGAGTGGCCTCTCCTGGGATGTGCTATGAGGAGCAGACAGCACATCTGGGGAGCTAATGTGGCTTCAGATGAAATTATCTCCTGCAGAATCCATCTTGGCTGACAGCAACGTGCACGCAAAGCAGCCAGGCAGTGGCGGGGAGCCAGGTCACAGCAGGGCAGGTGAAGGCTCGGTGGAAGGCAGCACCTCCCTGTGACTGTCTGAGTTAAACAAAGTTCCTTGCCACACTGGTTATCCCTCTATTCAGGGCTCATATTGGTAAGCTCAATGTCGTTGAAGCCCCCAGCCCTGCTACCCACTTGCAGTGCTCTCTTGCTGCAGGTCCTGACTCACAGAGTGCTGCACGGTGTGCTGTGCATGTCCGCTGTGCAAGGAAGGGTGAGGGAAGATGCGCTCTGAAAGGTATGCTCTAGTTCAAGAATTGCTAGCTGGGCTGGTGCCTGAACTGCAGAATGGGTTTCCGTGGTGTGTGTCATGCAGGGGGCTGCTGGTAGGCACTTCTGATGGTTCCTTTTTTTTTTCTTTTGCTTTAAAAGCACTGAAATTAGCCAAAAGCTAAAGCATATAATGGTATTTTGTAGTTTAATTGTGAATACAAGGCTAGACTGGCACTGGAAGTCACTCAGGTACATCTAGTCAAAGGCCAGAAGAATAAGCACTGCGGGTATTCAGTGCTTTATCTGATTAGAAAAGCCTGGCACAGATGTGATTTCTGCTCCATATATCAAGTTATGGCAGGCTTTTGCTGCTTCATTATGAAAGCATGTGAAGTAAAATAGGTTTTGGAACATAAAAAATGACAAATCTGGGAAAATATCTATATGCCAGATGGGTGTAGGAAGAATCTTTGCGACAAATATATTATTAAGGGAATATGCATAAGGAAAGAAACAGTGCCCCTCTCCTCCAAGGATGGACAGGCAGGAAGGTGGCGTCTCACTGTGTCTAATGTATTCTCATCTAGCCTAAATCTAATTAATTGTATGGCATCACTGACATAAAATCTAGGCACCACATGCAATAATCATAAGCTTCATCGGGGTGCTGGTAGGACCTGGCGAGTACTCTGCCATCCCCACTTTGTTCCCCTGGACGTCTCACAGAGGAAAACTGCTGATGCAGGGCTCTGGCTGCGCACCATGGGCAGATAGTGGCTGCTCACCTCCTCCCCTCACTGCCACACTCCATCATCCTCCTCTGAGGCACTGCTTGGAGGGGCCATGTAGGAATGGACATTATCTGTAGGTTCCAGCTTGAGGCACCTGCAACCTGGGGGACTCTGCAAACTGCTGCCCTGCTGCATGGTGCAGAGGTCTCAGCTTTCCCTTGATGCACACCTTGTTGGGGTTTTGCTACATATCTGGTTTAGACTGAGGGTGCAAATGACCTAACCATGATTAGTGTGTTCAGAATTGAAGTAGAAATGAAAAAGGGAGGAAGGTGGGGCAGTCCTGTCGCTTGGCTTCCTGTAATGCGATTTCACTGATGCCCTATCAGCTCTCTGATTGCTCTTTTCCTACTTACACCAAACAAACCAGGAGGCTTTTGCTCACAGGCTTCTAGTACTATTTTATTTGGCAGTTATGGAATAAAAGAATTTTAGTGTTGCCTTAGAGTTTCTCCTGACATCTATCACAACCAATCCAGCTCATATGTGGGTGAAGTGTGTTTTGATCCAATTATACAATTCTATTGGAGCCTTGTTACATTCTCATCCCATGTGCATGTTGAAAAATTCAAAAGCAAAAGAAAATTCTACAAAATGTTTCTCACTTACTATAGGCTTGGAGACACAAAGCTAGACCACAGTGTTACTTGTGGAGACTAGTAGCAAACTAGAAAACAACATATTCTTCAGGAAAAATAACAAAAAACGACAGAACGAACCAACAAACCTGTTAATCAGCAGCAAGATTTAGAGGGGGAATAGTACAATCTGTGTTATAAAGAATATTGCAGACAGACTTTGGGGACACAGCCTTACTTCTGTTAATTGCAGCAACAAGAACTTTTTTGGTGTTCATCACAATAGTTATAATGACAAAGCATCTGCCAGTTTGAAGACATTTCTGAGGTGCATAAAAATGACAAATTTCAAGAGAACCCAGACACAAAATGGCCAAGACAATGCAGCTAACATCCCAATGGATCATAATGACTATAATACTTAAAAAACTGATATATTTCCCACACTTGCAATATCTTTATGGCAAAGATGTATTATTAAATCAACAACCCATGTGCTATTTGATTACCGTGATGCATAAATTGATCGAGGATATTTCTGGCTCATCATTTCCACTGTTTTCAGGCTGAGAAACATAATGTAGGGAATTAAGTGTTTCCTTTGCTCATCTGCTGTAGAAAGTCGTGCAGCTTCATGAAGCACTGCTCCTGGGAGAAGAGGTGCACTTGCTCCAAAGATTTGTGGCTCCATCATGGTGGGCTCTGACATGCCCACACACAGAATGCAGGTCCTAACACTCTGGTGGGAAGATGCCAAGACCAAATCAGCATCTTGGGCCACCCAAGCTGTTACACAAGCACAGGTGGCTCTGTGGACAAACTCTGATGACAGTACAAGGAGCATGTCTTGGAGCTCAACTGCAGCTGGGAGAAGATTCCTGAGCCACTACTCCTCCTTGGTAAATTAAGTTCTGCCTGCCTTTAATTCCAGTAGATTAATA
Source organism: Tympanuchus pallidicinctus (assembly GCF_026119805.1). Classification (NCBI taxonomy): domain Eukaryota; kingdom Metazoa; phylum Chordata; class Aves; order Galliformes; family Phasianidae; genus Tympanuchus; species Tympanuchus pallidicinctus. The sequence goes on along the minus strand of NW_026294791.1, from coordinate 17,288,125 downwards.
ATCAGTTCAGCTTTCCTTATATCGGAGGCTGCAGAAAGGTTCTTGGCCTCCAGTTCTGAACCCTGCCTGTGTCTCTGCACCTCACGGGAGGGTGAAACACTCAACACATCTCCCCACAGTTCCTCTCGGTCATCCTGAGCCCTGTCATTAAGCTCCACCACAGAAATCTGTTTAGTCACAGAAGCAGATTGCTTCCATGAAGCGCAGAAATGTAATTTGCCAGTACTTACACTTACAATATTAAATAGTAGCAAGTAGATCTTTCACCTTTTCAATTCTTTATAGCAAAAAATACTTGGTGTGAAAATCTCGACTCTACAAGAGTCGATGATAAAATCTGCATCAACGGCAGAGCTGCTTTTACCCTCAGCACGGTGAGTGGTTTTATTGGTTTTGCATTTAAAGCTGTCCTAATACATCCGTGCTTTCAGCATAAGCCCCGCATCCTCATACACTTGCAAAGCCAAGAGCTCACCTCCCTGCTGCCCTCAGCCTGCACCTGGCCCATTGAGTGGATGTACAAGGTTTAGCACATGCTAGGGCTGTTCTCCCATGGAAATGGATAGCCGTGTCGGCTCTGGAGGCACAACACACTTGAGTGCAGCCATAAGCCACCACGCCTCACCCCAGGCTCCAGCCCACTGTAGTTAATCATTAAATAATTCCCCTGGTGATGTTATCCAGTGCTGATAAATTACAGATTTCATTGTTTTGCCTGGAGCAGCTTTAAATTGTGTTAATTTCATCAAAGATTGACACTGGCTTTTATTTCCTTTTGCTGCTGTTTTGTCCTGTAAAGGAGATGCACACTATAGACTTCAGATTGCTCACATAATTGGCACAATATTTCTTTTCTCATATTTTGAAAAAATTGTAATCAGAGCCTTTGAAATACCGAGAACTTTTGGATCAATAAAATACTAATTGCAGTGTATTCAAAAGAGGAATATTACTGCAAATTCAATAGCTTTTAAAACAACCTTATTGTTGACCATGTTTGTTTTACATGTGATCTCAGAATGCTTTCTAATTTTAAACAGTGTTGAATTTATTCCACCTACAGCACACGTTTCTGACACAGGGTTTTCTCAAAAACTGAAGATGAAATACATTATACATATTCCTGATTAGCCAACCATCATCAGTCTGATTCTCTCTTTTGGCAATAGAAACAAATTTCCCCAGGTAGTCCTATTCTACTCACTCCAAAGAAAAGGGCAATCTTGAGTTCGTTGGATTTTGATCAGACCTTTTATGGCAAATTTTGCCCACTTTGGAACAAGGAACATAATGGTTCAGTGTGTGTTGAATAATAATAATACGTGTTGATAAAACAGATGCAAAAATTTGGAGCTGTGATTTTCAATTGCAAAATTGATATTAAATATTTTTGGTACCAGAAGCATTTTGATGTGGTACAATAGTCTGTTGTGGTAAGTAAGAAGATGTTTTTATCGTGCAGTGCTGCATCTCCCCGAGCAGTTCTGAATTCTGCTGAGAAATATTGAATAAAACTTCAAATTCTGACTGAGGCCCCATGTTACTGTTGGTGTTTTTAAGACACCTCCTTCAACACTTTCACAGGGTATCTAGGGTATTATTATTATTTTAGCACATAGCATAATACAGTCTAAACCACTGCTTTGCTGTAAATGTGCAGAGATGTTTATTATTTCATGAGCTGTCAGGTGTGCAGACGCTTTCAACGACCCTGACCAGCCTCACCTGGAGCCTCCCACTCCCTAACGATGGGCCCAGGAGCTCTATTTAACCTCAGCCCAGGCTCACCTGTTCTCTTTCATAATGCTGTAGGAGCATGGGTTCTCTGCTTAGTTACAGCTGTAGTTGCCTACAGACCATGGCGTGTTCATGGATCTCCTGGCTGAGCTGCAGATCTGCCCTGTCCCTGTGGATATGTCTGGCAGTCTGTGGGTTATCTCTATCCTGATCTTGCATAGTGGGTTGACCGCCTATCTTGACTTCAGACCTGTGCTATCCTGTGAGTTGTTCTAGTAACGAGCTAGTGGTTGAAGCTGGCTCTATCCCCAGAGCTGTACTTCTCTCCTGGCTTGGTACTATGGGATGGATCTGCCTGGTGGTGCTCTCAGTTCCTGCTTCTCTGTCCTGCTGGGATAAGGTATGGATTAACTAAGGTAAATTACTCTGTTAAACATGTTCTTAACTGCAAAGAACCTGCCTTGTCTGTATTTTTATATTTTGTGCTGACTGCTTATAGGTGCTAAGTTTAATATCTCAGAGTGTCTACTATGCCAAAGACAGTTTTGGTGAGCCTAAGCTCCTTTCCCACTCTTGGGGATGGGAGATGCCATCTGACTGTGTGCCTTCCCTGAAGCTGCCATTTCACTTCTGCTCCAATGCCCAAATATATCTTTGGTTTCTAATTAGTCATGAGAAACTTTTGATAAATCCTTGGAGTCTACATCAGAAATGAGGATGTAAGTTTATTTGAGAGCTGAGAAAAAACTGGTTGTTATGCTTCAGTTGTTTGCTCTTTTCAATACTGTGTACACAGTGATAAGTTGATCTAAATCCTAGGAAGTTCAGGAGAGTCACTCCAGTGATTTTTAGCAGAATGGATTGGCTAAGAGTCCCTAAAATACCTATTCTCAATTAATATCAGCTCTTGTACAATCTATGGCACTCTTTCAGGCACTAAGCAGAGCAACTGGAATTTGTAAACCATAAAAAAAAAAAAAAAAAGGGAGGAAAAAACACCTTATTGAGTTCTTTTCCAATGTGTGGAAGAAATGTGGTTAATGATGTCATCTTTCCTCTTATATTCTGTGGTGTCTCTGTTAGGACAGCTCCAATCCTGAATTTAATCTAGACTGTAGAGGAAGGTGGGGGAAAACTGCCTATTGATTTCAGTGACCCTGTTCAGTCACTTAAACTATTTTTCAGTCAGACTTTCCAAATACTGTTACTCTAAAGTTCTGACTTCCTGAACTACAGAAAACTATCTCACCAGATTCTTACAGGGCAAAGCTGAGGCAGGAGAGTCTGTCCATCTGGGGTAGTGCAGCTTCTTCCATTGGGACATCTACAAGGGGGTTTGGATATTGTTCAAATGCAGTGTTAGTGTAAAAATGGAATAATACAGGCTTCATACTACAAAACTGTCGCCTGGAGTACCTGCCAAGTGAGACCTTTTACATGTGGGGATTAATTGGTGTAATCTTTGAATGTTGTTGCTTCCAGCTGCTCTACACAGATTAGTCTAGCAAATTGGAAAATCTGTGGATTCTTCCAAGCACATGGGTTAATATATTCTTACTTTAAAAGTTCTTCTGCATGTACTGTGTGAGGAAAAGAAAAGCATGAAAACAAGACTTTGGAAGGTAGGCAAAAAGTCAACGTTTGTATCATGATACATCTGGGTTCTTACCACCCGGGTAGGCTTGAGAAGCAGACTTTCCAAATAAAAATAGCAGGATAATAAAACAATCATAGTAAAAAGCAATGGCGAAGTACTTCAGAAATCTACATTTTACAGAAGTGTAATCATGATTTAAAAATACAGAAACAGTGACTCAAAAGAGGGAGAGTGTGGGTGTTTGCTAGGGATGAGTCAAAAGAGAAGAAATCTCAACTCCAGAAAGCAAATGCAGAAGATAAAGCAGTGTAAGTAGAGCCTGCAAAAAGGCACACCAAATTTATGCGTTTGTTCTGCATCCTGGGCTCATCTCTGTTATGCAGAAGTCATTGATTAACTGACCCTAAATTGAAATGGGGCAATTAGGCAGAGTAAAATGTCTACAGCATAAATTATACAAGAAAAGTCTGAAGAGAGCCTTCTCTTTGTCTTTAAGACATGCCAGCTGTTTCTTCTCTACTGTGTGTCTTAGCTTCCTAGATAAGCATATTCCTTTTCCCTAAATCAATCTGATGGACTGGAGTTAACTACATCACAGGGTACAGCTGTGTGTCCAGATACATTTTTAATAGGTCAGACAGTCCTGTGGCAAAATAGTGAATCATGTCAGCAGATGAGGAAGCTGGAGGGCAATAGTCTGTGGAAGGACCTGCAGCATGCATTGATGTGCTCTTGTTTCTGGTTTGTAGAACAGTTTGTCACATGCCTGAGCTGAAGCATGTGTGTTGCTGGCACATACTAGTCTGGAAACACCTTTGTAGCAGATTTAACTTGTTTTTAAAGCAAATCTACTTGCTTCCATTGTCTAGGGGTTGTGTGAAAACCTCTGTGCAGACAGTTTCTTTTACCATGCCTCTCTTCACACTGCCTAATCACTGTGGGTACTTAAGAGACTGCCTTAAATTGAGGACAAAGTACAAATCGCTGGAGATGAAAAAAATAAAATAAAATCATATAATCACTAAGTTTGGAAAAGATCTCCAAGATCACCTAACCCACCTATTACTAGCAGTGCCCATTAATCATGTCCCTGTGTACTGTATCTACACGGTTCTTGAACACCTCCAGGGACAGTGACTCCATCTCCCTGGGCAGCCTGAGCCAATGCTCCACCACTCTTTCAGAGAATAAATTTTTTCTTAACATCCTATGATGAGCACAATCTGCTGGTTTCAGCTACAGCTTTTGCTGCCAGGCTCAGACCAGGTTGCGTGTCACTGTAGTGGGAAGAGGACCAGGTATTAACTGAGGACAGGGCCAGTAACCTTTTGTATCTGCACTGAGCAGGGTGTTGGAGTGCAGTTGGCTCAGGCCTGTCTTGAGAGTGTTTGGTTCATGTTCAGTGGGTTGCTCATTGCTCCCTAGGGAAGCCAGTCCTGGTTCCTGGGTCCCAGCTGGGCGTGTGCACCCAGTATATTAAAGCCTGTGACCAGTCTGACTTCTCTCCAGAATGAACAGAGATCTTGTCATCTATCTATCTGAACAACAATAGACACCCAATAATCATGCTGTAAAATGTTGTGCACAGGTTTTAGAAGTAAAATGGTCATCAGGTACCTTTCTGATATTTTGTTTTCTCACTTTAGCAAGGTGAAAGCAACGTGAAATTTTCCTCTGCAGAATGTAGAATTTGTAGTGTGGCTGTATTAGATGAAGAGCTTATCTTGTGTGAAGCCCTTTGTTACTGATAATGAAGGGAAAGTGAATTTGGTATTTACAAGCACACTGAATAGCTGTTGACTCCTGCAGACTACTTCAAGTGCTGTCCTCTTTCCTGGTTCTGCAGGCAAGGCCTGGCAGTGAATGGGGTGCACTCACGGTAGCTGCTGGATAATCTTTTCAGTTCTGCGTTTTTAACATTCAACACAACTGAATTTAAACTATCTTCTGCTCTGTCCATTTCTTGTGCTTTGTACAAAAAGCACCAAAGAGACCCTCTCACACCTGATCAGATCTTCCCTCTCACCCGCAGTTGTCTGTACCTGGCTTCAATTCTCTTGGCAGGACCCCTTAGGGACAGGAGTTCAGTGGAGACCAGGGCTTTATCATGCTGGTCCAAATATGATGTGCAACGCTGCTAAGATCAACTGAGGAAAGGAAAAATAGGTGAACAGTTAAGTGGTGTCTACCTTTTCTTCTGGGCCTTAGGACTCTTATCTGGCATCTACTTTATCTGTTACAGGCATCTTAACCTCCAGAATTGCAAATGCATGATTTTTGTGAATATATTTATTTAATAGAGAGGATTTAACATTTCATAATAGGGTTGGAGTGTTATACTGTGTATCCAGTCCAATTTGAAGGAAAGGGGAGATGTTTCCATTGTCACATATAGACTGTAAAAACAGGAGGCTGATAATGAAAAATAACGTACCAAATACAAGAGAAATGTAAACCAATTCAGTCCTGTAATATATGTGCTTGTTTGATAGTTTCTTGATAGCAAGGAATGTTTACACAGCCATAAAGTAAAAATATCTGAATATCACATAGGCATGATAATTTTGAGCAGTGAACTCTTTTATAACTCATTTGAAATGAACCTGTCAGTCATTAATGGTCTGTGAAACCCTACTCCAAGCTGGTGCCAACTTTTTCCCACAGAATAGTTACATCGTGATAAGCTCTGCTGTATTCACAGTAAATCAGGGAGTACAAAAATGAAGTTACATGGTAAGCTTTGCTATATTGCTCAGTAAATTATTGTGTTAGATGACAATTACAAAATAAGCCTCATTTTACTCTTTATGGGAGCATCTATCAGTAATGGATGAAGGTCAATACCAATGTTTTTCCTCCTGTTCTGCCACCTACTGCACATACTGTTTATGGACAGTTAAGGTTTGGGGGGGACCACTGTTAGCCTTGTATGTTTGTGTTTGTGATGCATGCAACAGAGTGTTGGGAACTGCACCACAAGCCTTGTGATGTCTGAAGGTGTCTGGTTCAGTGACTGGAAGGGAATCCTTCTCTTTCAGTGAGTTCTGCCTATTTATGCTGAATAAGATTGCATCTTTCCATCTCCTGGAAATGCATACTAGATCTTTATACACATTTTGTATTTAGGTCTATATACTAGATCTTATATTTATTTGCTGAACTGTCTTGGTTTTCACTGTCCCATCCAATTTTATTTGTCAGCATTGCCATAAGTAGCATCTCTTTTTAAACTATTTTATTGATTCCTGTGGCTTGCAGGACCATTTATTTCCCTACTAAATTCTTGTATGTGATTTAACCTGCTGTCCCTATTTGACAGTTCTCAAGTCAATCAGTTCTTTATTCCACACCAAATCTTTAGATCTTCAGCATCAACTGTCTCCCAGAAAGCTCCGCCTTGACATCTCCTTGCCCTTCAGCACTAGGGACTGGTACTCAGTTTCTTGTCTTTCTCCCAGGTTGTTTCCCTGTGCTGCTCTCTGCTTGTCCTCAGGGTTCACAGCTGTCTTCTGCTTGATTTCATCTCCCTCAGTGTCTCGCTACTTCTTAGAGATTTACATAACCTACTGCTGAGTGCCTCAAATGCAGTTTGTTCTCCCTCCTTGGCAGAGCCTCTGAAACTCCCACTACTACAGCCTTTGTGCTCCACTTCAAAATGCATACCTTCTAATCTAATCTTAACAAAATGAAATAAAAAGGTTTCTGCTGCCATTTCAGTTGGGTTCCCTAAGGTACATAAATTTTTAGAGTCAGATGGTGGGAGATGTCTGCCTTTCAAAGAGCAGGGAGTTGTCTGCATTATGTTGTCTCCATAAAGCATCATGTACTGAAAACAGCTATCATGTACACCAGAGCTGCAAGAGCCAAATCTGTTTACAGCACAGCAGAAAATCTCCAGTAGCATTAAGTGATATAGTCTCTGTCTGTGCAAGCTGAAGATTTGGCCTTCAGTGAGGACTGCAGTCTAAGCAAAGAGATAGATAATGGGGCCACTTCACCTCTTATGGAAACTCACTGCTGATGTGGAAGCAATGCTGCAATATGAAATCTGTGCACAATAATGCTTTGTATTTACAGAACTACTTTACATATTTCATTGATGTTATCGAAAATGTTATTATCAAAAATGTTTTTTGTCCATGAACTTAGGGCCCCTTCTAAATCCTAGCATGAGGCATTACCCTGTTACTATGCGAGACTTGCTGGTCTACTTCTGTTTGGCACAGTGGATAAATGAGAAAAGAGCTCGAGTCTCTTCCAGCTAATGTTTGAGACAGTCACTTGCCACTTCTCTTTTGTTCAAAGTCACCTTTTTTCCTCTATAGAAGTTTGATTGAGATTGTTGTGAAGGCAGGAGGGGTGAGAAATGTGGGATGTTTTCTAGTTTGCATGCAAGGCAAATAACTTAGAGTATGAGTTGCTAGTTTAAAAGCCCTCAAGAGGATGTTGCAGGGCTGTGATGTAGTAAGATGTGCAAAATCAACACTTGCTGCCCTTATTTAAAATGTCATAAAAATGGGATGTCTGTTCTTTCTGCAGGAGTAGGCTGTGTAGGCAGTATATTAGGACCCTATAGTGGTGTGCATCTGTTATGGGGCCAAAAAACAGATGTAAATCCTGTCCTCAGCAAGTAAATACGCAGTTGCATGCTGAAGTGTGAGTAGCCCCTAGTTCATGACATGGCACACGCATGTTCCCATTAAATATGAAGGTACTTCTGAGGATTTTGAAAACCTGCATTTTAGGTTTGGCTTATATGTAATCTATGATGGGAACCTGGACGGTTCTCAAAGCCAAGATGAGATGCTGCCAGGACAATTATGCAGCCTGCAGTCTAAATCTTGTTGCAAGCAAGGTGTGTGTCGAAACCACTTTATTCAAGCAACTGTTTGGGAGTTAAAAGACAAACTTTCAAAAGTGTTTCATGCTTATGAGCTGGCCCTTTGAAGCTGTTGTTTCTGCCTTTTGTAAAAATCATGTGGTTCATTCTGAAATTGCGAACTGCCTGGTCGCCCTGGAATTGAATCGAATGAGGACAATCCTTTTTCCTAGAAAAGATGTGCTGAGTCTCTTCAAGACTGCAAGGAAATGTACAATGAAACAGCATGCTATCATGTTTTCTTTTGACTTCTTGATATACTTTGTAAAAATATTGCTATGTATATTTCTAAAAGCTAATCTTTCATTGTACAATGATATTTTTTGAAAAAGCCCTTGACTTTTGTATAGCTATGTTTCATCAGGCATACTTCATACTTGTCTAACAACTCCTAAATTGCAAGCAGTACTAAGAAATGCCTGGAAAAATAAGTTGCTTTAAACTTTGTTGAAGGGAATTTAGGATTTTTATTTTGTATATAACCTGCTATAATTTTCTTAGCTCTTGCTAAGTGTAAGTGTGCTTTGTTGGGTGAGATCATCTACAGAAACATTTTATGTAAGACATGTAAAAACCTCTGATGTTAACTTCCCAAATCATAAATTACTCCAGGCGCACTGTATCTAAGTGCTACCATGAGCAGGTAGAATTAGGTTTCCACTAATGGGGAGAAGCATCTGATTCATCAGGCTATCAGTTATTGAAGAGCTACACATGCCAAGTAAGAACTGTGTGAACACATATACCAAGCATACCAGAAGTGAAGTTTAAAGTATTTTAGCTAATTTTAGCCTTAAGTTTTTCCCAGAAGCCATCTTATGCCTCTGGTACTCTTTAAGTGACACTCCTTAAGCGTCACTTCCCGCACAAACGCCTTTAATGCAGGGCAAAAGCACTAAGTAAACCAAAAAGCCAAGCCCGGAAACAGTAACATCAACTGACTTTCTGGTGAAATCTTGGTGGTTTTTCAAACATTTTCTCTTGCTTCTTTCTTGTATTATTCTCATTTCCTCTTCATTTATGCTGATGGTTGAATTAAATCAGGGTACAAGTACTTTTCTCCACTAAATGCCCTTAAATTTAACAGCCTCATGGCCTCAGTGCCCTTCTGTGCTAAGTATTGTTTTTTCATAGACACAAGTTAATTCCCATCGTGCTGTATGACAGGGCTGAGCATGGTGAAAGCCCAGCTTGCAAACTGCTTTATTTCTTTCCAGCCCCCCTGAGGAATTCTGGATGTGTTGGTAAAAGCAGATAAACCATCATTGCATTTGTTCTGTTTTCTTACTTCTGAACGTTTTCCTTGATGATATCCTGCAACAGAGGGTGCTCCTCTACATTTTGTTTCCCCCTACCTTGCCCCATCCAATTTCTTTCCTATATTTTGCTTTCCCACTAGGAAAGCAATGGCTATAGATCTTCACTTAGTCTCTGCTGCAAATCGTTTGCATGACTGGAAGGAAAAGTACACTGTCACTCATGAGCCTTTACACCTGCCAAAGCTAATGAGATAAGCTTGACCCTCATTCTGCCTGGTTATTTAGAGCTTCACACTCTCAAGCAGATTTCTAATGTCCCCAAGAAGCATCTGAGATCTTACTACAAATGTTCCTATTAAAAAAAAAAAAGTGGAATATAACTCTATATAATACAAATGTTATCTAATATACTTTGTTCTGTTTCTTACATGTCTTTTTTGCGTTGAAGAATTTAGGCATAAATGTTTCATTAGAAGAAACAACAAATGCTTTGTTTATTGATCACTGACACTTCAAAATTCCTTTTGAGCACTGAAGGAAATACAGTAACAGCGGTTTTTAGCAAAGGTGCTTCCAGCCATCCTAACCCTAAAGCAGTGCACTGGAAGTGCATGTCTTCTCTGGGGTCCCTAGTTGTAGTGACTTCGCCCCTATAAGATGCAGCTGAGGTGGGATCAGAACTGGGTCATATAACTCATTGTGTTGGTGACAACTTGCAAAGGTGACAAATAGGAAAAGGAAATGGCTGTTTGCCCTCAAAAAAAAAAATATGAGGTGATTAGCAGTGGATGAACAGTGTTTGCCTTCTGATTAAGGGAGCTCTCTGAAGCTGCTTTCTAGAGTTCCTGACTCGTGGAAGGGAGAGCAGGGGCTGGGGTGTATCCTGGGGATCTTCTCTAGGCTCTGCTGGACTGGCAGCATGGGCTACTGGTTGATTTTTGCTTTTGTGGGATTTTTAACTTCTAAGGAAAGCATGTTATAAAATAATGATTTTGTAGATGAAGGCCTAGACAACCTAGAGCCTTTCAAAAAGATTCACAAACCCTCTGGGCCCATGTGTTGTATTTATCTTTTAAGGAACCTTGTCATTAGGCTCAAATTAAAAATGAGCTGCCAGTTTCTATTAATAATTAATGCTGAAATGTTAGCACTTTGAAAGACTGTTTCAAGTGCAACACATACCATTTAACGCTGAACAGTTTTATATTTACAGTAATTCCACCTTTCATCCCTTAATGTCAGCCTCTAAATCTTTAATGCTTTAATCACACTTCTTATTTTGATATCCCAAGTGAGCTGTCCTAACCTGTGTCTGCTCCCTTTCAATAAGGTACACATTTTATACTGGAAGGTTAGTCAGCAGCACTTGTTAATTATTAAGGAAAACAAAATGCTACCACTGGAAAATTGTTTGTTCCCAGCAGTATGTGTTACCTTTAATCTGTACTGACAAGAAGCAAGAGGAATCATAAAATAATCAGAGGAGCCAGGAGAGAGGATTGTATGTGAAGAACATTACCCAGCAGAAATGTAGACAGCCTTGATTTGATTCCATAAATGAACCTAATTACTGGATAATGTATTGTTCTACAAAAGTAACATATCTGCACAATATGTAGTTAAAACAAGACATTGTGCATTCAAAGGCAGATGACTTTTGCTTTCCAGTTTTTCTCCCTACAGCGTGTTCTTGAGCTGTGCTGATCGAGCTCTTTTCTACAGAAGTAATCCAACATGCAGCTGGGGTCTGGGAGCTGCTTTTTTGCTGTAGCCTTCCTGTTATGAATGGGGAGAGTTTTGTGGAGCAGTGGGTAGCTAAATGTTTCAGAGTTTTCTTTTACTGTGCTTGGTTAACTAGCAAATATCCCAGACTAGAACTATAACTGCCAGGCAAGCAATGAATATTTGAAACACACCAAACAGCAGTAAAACAGCTTCTTGCAAAGAAAAGGCCATTCTAAACCTGTAGTTATAAAATGTTCCTCCAATTTGTTCAGATTTTCCTTGTTTCAGAATGGCACCTTGACGTGGTATATAGACAGATTATACTGATGACTACAAATACCAGCTTTGAGCAACCACATTAATGGCTTATAAAGGGATGTTAACCTATAAGTTAGTGTTTAATTATTGGGATCAGTAGACTGAAACTGCCTTACATCTGGTTGATCCCCATACTTTAATGTATAGCTGTTATGAGTTGATTTTTTTTTGACATATTTTATGGGACAGATGCGTAGGATTGGCCCACTATTCCTGTATTTCCACCAGTGTTGCCCTTTGGGGGATGCAGACAACACTTTATGATGAGATATTTCAGCTTGCCCCTTGCTGTGCAGGTATGGGAGGAATGGTGCTAGAGAGGGACATGTGGTGGCCCCTGGGCCCCCATGTTGACCAAACACATAAGGTTGTCCTTGTGTTGGATGATCTCTTAATCATGTGTGCCTGTTAGCTAGAAATTATCCAGCTTGAATGCTAACATTTTTCTTTAATAGTGAGTGTTACTTCTGTAATGTTGTGATCTGAAATGGGTATCGTAGAATCACAGAATGGCTTGAGTTGGGAGGGGCATTAAAGATCATCAAGCCCTAAGCCTCTGCCGTGGGCTGGTTGCCACCCAGCAGAGCAGGCTGCCTAGGGCCCTATCCTGCCTGATTTTGAGCGGGGCTGCTTTTTATCAGGCTCCTGTTGTCTCTGGGCTTTCTTTCTAATTACATGAACAGGGGATGAAGTCCTACTAAGTTGTCTGTGCCAAGAAAAAGAATTACTGCACTGATACTTTCAATCCTTACTGCCTTGTTTAAAAAAAAAAAAAAAAGCTTTCAGTTTACTGAACCTCCACCTCACACATCAAAAAAGAAATAGAAAAATTCCTGCTGCTATGTTATTATGCAAGCATCCAATTCTATCCTTCCTTACTGTGGAGACATGCACAACACAGGAAAGTGTTAAAGAATATTTATAAGATGCTCAACAGGACAAAACAAATGGACATGTGTAGTGTATGTACATTGCTCATTACAAACGTGATTAGCGTGTATATAATAGATGTGTTGTTAAAGCACAGCAGGTTCTTCAAAGTTTACAAGTTTATTATGAATTGATTTATTCATGAAATGCTTTGTTTCTATGACAACTTTATTGGTTTGCCTGTGGTCTAAATACATATAGGCATGGCAGGAATTCCACAGTACAAAACAAATTACATGCTACTACCTGAATGGCTTGATGCCTATAGGGAGTGTACAGAAATAGTCCGCAATGAGGGCAGAAATCACCACAGACTGTGCTGGTGTGAGGAGGCTTGCTTAATAAGGAAAAATGCTTAAAGGTCCACCACAGCTTCCATCTCTGCAATAAAACAGAAAGATAGAAAATGAAGCAAGGGATCTGGTAGGAAAACATAAAAGAGAGCCAAGCCCTCATTGCAGAAGTACAAGTATATTCAAGAAAAGCCAGAGATCAAACACTAGTGCTCTCTCCCATAAATGTAGAACTTGAAAGAAGCTATTAATATTCACAACAGATCTAGAGTTACAAAAGAAATTGGAGAGCTATTGTTTAGTGAGAAATTAGCGTGAAGATATAGGACCTCAGCTGATAAAAGAGTAGGGAGGCTCATTGGGACAACATAAAATAGGATCAGAGGAAAAGTCAAGTGGATCAAATGGTAAAAGAACAAATTCCTAAAATATAGGGAAAACAAGGCAGAAAGCACTGGGAAGATGACAGTGAAATAGCGGAGGTCTGAGAATTAACAGGAAGATAACTTTTTAAGTAATAGAAAATGCATCTTCGTATACAGCAGAGCTTATTTGTCCCTTCATGACATTTGGGTCTCTGTCCAAAATAATATCCTAAACCATGGTAAAACAATGATGCTTTGGCTGCTTCTGTCCTGTGATAATGTTCTTCGGGAAATGACAAACAAGAACAGAATTCTGTGAAGCAGCTTCTCCTCCACTGCTTGCTGTCTATCTGCTTTTTAAAGACACATATCAGAGGCAGCAGCAGAAAGCACACTTGTATTACAAAAACAAGTTTCCTGGCAGTTTGTTTTTAATCTAAACAATGCTGCTTGACGTTCTGGATCCTTCATAGAATCAATATGAGAATTTCAAAGGAAGGAAAGGCCACTAATTACCTACTGCCTCCCATGAAAGCCAACATGAAAACACCTAAAATTAAAGAAAATCAGGGCAAATGCAAATCCTTGCTTAGTAACCACAGGCTCTCCTGCCTCTGAAGCGCCCGTGTTGTAATGGAGGTTAAAAACTTTCTGCACCTACTACATTCAGACCAGGTTTGTGGCTTATTGGTGGAGATAATCACTTTGTCAGGTATCCCTCATCCAGGTGCTGCTGGTTTTATCTCCTATCATCATGGTGTGTGCAGAGCTTGGGGGTAGGTCATGCCACCCTGTGGCCCTGCATGTGCCTTGCCTCCCTTACACTGAAGAACAGCTGGACTGTGAAATTATCAGGCTTCAGACATTTGGATTTGGCATGATAATGAATTCCAGCTGGTGCCTTAGTAAAAAAAAAAACTTAAAAAAAAAAAAAAACACACACAAAAAAACCCAGCACCCTCTTATGGCCTTCATTAGCTAGGCAGATTCATCACCTGCTTTGAAAGGTGACTAGGCTGACACAGACAGGAACTGCAAGAGAACCTGGGCCCAGAAAGCATGAGAAGAAAGGGGCAGCAGGATGTGCCATGCACATGGCTCTTTGCTGCTGCTCTGTGAGTGCCTGAGCCATCTGACTAGTTTGATGTGCAAGTACTAATAAAAAACTTCTCCAATTAGTGCTCACTCTATTATTCCTAACTTGTGTTCTGAGCCAGTCCCTTCCATGCTCCTAATTACCTGTGCTGCACTAAGTAATGTTGCCTTCCATGTTTTTATGAGCTGTGGTCTCCTGCAAGAGGAAAGAATTATCAGCATCTGCCTTGACAATTGATCTGAAATGGTTGTGCTAGTACAGCTGGTCAAAGCACGTATTTACAACCTACTGAATGTTTGCAGGGGTAGGCACTACTGAGAGAGGCAATGGCCTCTTCTTCAGACAGGAGAGTCTTTTCCTTCTGTACTGTGCTTGCATCAGAGCTACTCAGTTCCAGTAAGTTTGTTCACTGTGCTGTCAAAAACAACTCTAGTTGTACTGCATCAGCCCAGCTCCTACCATCTGGTGCACCTATTTTAGTAGAAGGGTGGCCTTGAAAGACCTACTTTGCAGAAGATTTATAAAGAATTTTTGGAAGTCCCTCTTTCTTCCCTCTTGTAAATGCTTGCAGGGACCTATTGAGTGTTATCCAAAGTGCACAGGAAATTGTCATAGTTTTTTCCATAATGAATTGCAATATTTAATTATTTAATGATGGCTATAAAATGAGTATAACAAAGGAAAAACTGTTCTGAACTTTTTTGACACTACTTGGCAAATACTTGCTCTTTATCTGACACACCATCGTTTACTCCCTCAGCCCTTAGGGAACAGCAGGATAGCTGAACTATTGATATATTAGAAGAAAAATCATAAACAAGGAAAGTAAGTTTTGACATTTTGAAACTAATGGTGAAGTTTGCCTGCACTGTGTCCCGAATGCTCAATGAAAAGTCTAGAGGGAAGATCGTAATGTGCCTTTCAAAACTCTGCATTTCAGTCATGGGCTGTATGATCATCTCTGTGCATGCATAGTGTATATATAGATGTGTGCGTGCTGTCATATATGAACTGATGTAGCAGGTTTACTCAGCACTTCGCATATTCATCTGCTTAATAAAACTGCCTCTGCATAGCTTTGTTGGGCTTGTGTATATGCATGTGTGTGCATATACATGCATACAGAGAGGTTCTGAGCAGATACTCTTTTTCATTAAGCAAGTGACATTTTCATGCTGGTGCAGCATCTATCTATCTTCTTTCTGGCAAAGCTGTGTGCCTTTCAGTCAGCATCTGACTAAAGATCAATGAGAGAGAGCTTTTTGAAGGTGCTTTCAGGTCCTGCGGCAAGGGAGATGATCAGAAAACTGCCATAAGCTTCAGACCCACTTGACAAATGAGGAACTATTTTGGCGCTCTGTAAACTGCTGTCACATCAGTTAGAAACACTAATTAGAACTACTTTGCTATTGAAAGTGTCCAGTGCATTAAATATCACTTCTGCTTATTGCAATTATCTTATCCATTGACTTACACTTCATACCACAAGACTATCAAAGATGGAAATGCGTAAGGGATGGCTTAATAATTTATGAGGGAAATTAGAACTGAGTGGCAAATAGCTTTTGCCTGCTACTCTTTGACCTTTCATTCCTTGTAGAGCATGAAGCTCACGTGTAAAATGTGCTTGCCTTCAGTTTTGTGTTGCTGGAGAAGCAGATAGTGCGAGATGCCCAAGTAGCAAACATACGATTGTCATCTTTTTCTCAGAGTGGTGCAGGGGTAAAGCAATGGGTATCTTCTGAGAAGTGGTGGGACACAGTGATCTGCAACTAACAACGTGAGAGCTGTTCTGTACTGTACCGTTCTTCAGAACAGTTCTTGTTATTGATAGAAGCAGTGTGATTTCGTTAACTAATCTATACCGTGTGAGATTTAGAATAAGTGATGATTGTTTTTAATGCCCTTTCCATTCTTCACGAGGCAAATTTGTAAAGAATAAAAACTAGTTAAAAAGAAAAATAAAGATTTACTTTTGTAAAGAAAACTTCATATTTTTATTTTAAAATTTGGTTGCAATATTTATACATAACTTAGGAATCAGAAAAAGGAAGTTAGGAGCTTTCCACACTGTAAAAGGCAGAAAGATGGCCCTGCCACTTAGGATGCTATGATTTCATATTGTGCATGGATGTTTTTAGCTGAGGGGAAAGAAGAAATTATCGCTCTAAATACCTTGCTTGCAATCTAAAGTCATGAGGCTCGATTCCTTGCCCTGCTGTTGCAACCTTGAACCAGGCACTTCTTTCTGTTCAGGTTTCTACTGATGATGTTAGAGCCTGTTTAATTACCAGGGTGTTGTGGAGGATCAGGTCTTGTTGCTTTAAATAGAAGACAATGTTCTTATCACCACTTGTTTTTCTGAAGAGCTGGAATTCAGCGCATATGGCTGATTTCTTCAACTCTTCAAGTGATTTCTTTTGTTCTTGAAATTCTGTACATAGGCCAGCTTAAAAACTGTGTTCTGTTACTCAAACATTAATGAGATGGAGCTGCAATGCATATTTTTTCTAAGTGTTAATTTAAAGCAGCAGACAGAAAACATAAAGCAGCAATGGGGCAGTTTCATCTAAGAGCTCTTAGCAGGAATAATCTTTGGAGATCTGATTCAAAAACTAAGAAGCTCGTCCTGTTTACAGATGCATTTGTATGCATTCAGTGATTAGTGCAGAACATTGTTTCTCTGACTGAAGTCCTACATCTCACTACACTGCTCCATACAGAAATACTTGTGGAAAAAGTCATGAGAGTTTCTTCTTCAAACTCTCTAAGTGATGGCGAGATAAAATACTAACAAATGTATAAATATACATACACTCATAGAAATGCAAGTATAAAATTATAATACGAAATGGTCTGGTTCTTTACTCTGAATATATTTACAACTTTGGTCTTGTTTTTCAAGGGAGAAAAGTCTCTGAAAGAGTAGAATGCAATAGTAGGGTCTCAAACCACACAGTGAGCCTAACCCTAGCCCACAGACACAGCCAGCCAAACCCCAGTCCTTGGCTGTCCCCTCCAGTTTTGATGCCCATTACTGGGAGAGGGGAGGAATGTGCTTTTGTACATTTTAAATGGATACATTGAAAAACCACTTCATTTTTCCAGAAATTCACTGCAACATTGAGATTTTCCATCTATTCTGGAAATTACAACCATTCTCCTTCTAAAGGAGCTATGAAAAGTTGTCAAGGTCCAGCCATGCCTCCTTTTCCATCCCTATGAAGTCAGTAATAGTGTCATCAATAAACCACTGGAGCCAAGGGACCTGCCTGGGCAGGAGGCATTGAAGCTGTACAGCTCAGCTTGGGGCTTTGCTTTCCTTCACTCTGGTTGTCTGAAGCTTCTTTTAAGTCTGTTGACCTTAGACCAAAGCAAAAAAGAGGATGATTTTTAAGCAACGTGAAATTTAACTTGGAATATCTGTTTCCACAGCAGCCAATTGAGAAGAAGGTAGCTTTATCAAGTAGCTCATAATCACTGGGATTTACAGAAGCTGAAAATGAGCAAGAAAGCACGACTGCCAGAACCCAGCTATGGTATAACAGTCTTACAAATATCCACACTAAGAACTGAGTACTCCTAGCATAATTTGCATTGCTCACACAACTTTGAAAATCCCCCTGGCTTGATGTTTGTGTCAAATTTCACCTTTTATTAGTCAAATTCTGCATCGTATTTAGTGTCAGTTTTGATAGCCTTCTGCCTGAAATAGCGTGTCACTATCTCTTCTATTGCTGGCACATTTCAGCAGGGAGTTACTTCTGTATTGGTTTCCCATCAGGTTTCATGTTCCCTTAAAATCAACTATTAAGGAAAAAAAAAACACGTATTACTTTGATTTCTGATTTCACATAAAATTGCTGAGACAATCTCTGTTTAAAAAAATAATAATAACTCTTCAGATGGTCCATGCTGTATGGCGTACATAGCAATGTTTATTGTTCTGACAGTATTTTAGCAGCCAGCACTGAATGGCTCATGCAGTTGGCTTGGGAGGCAAAGGCATTTCCAAAGTCAGAATTCAGCTAGGTTAAGTCATTGTGAGTTCTGAAATAGTGGGGCAGCTGAATGCTTTGTCGCATTTACTACCTTTGGAACATACTTACAAACTGTGGCTGGATTGAGCCACTTGTCTTTTGTAGGTGGAAAATATCCAGTACCTATTTTTAAATAGTAGTTGAAAATAATAAAGGTATATAAAAATACTCAATAAGCAGTTGAGCATGAGAAAAATATAAGAAAAATTGCTACTGCATTAAGACATATGGTTGCAACAATGGACTGATATCCAATAATTTACTGTGACTAAATTCTGAAACACAGATGACTGTAAAGTGTTTCCAAAACCATTCTTTTCTAGCTGACAAGAGGTTGGATTATGTGAACTGACTCACTGTTCAAATGGGGCTACTGAGATTAGTGTTGGTTCAGGCAATCCTTGACCTCAGTGATATCTTTCTGTTACAGAGGAAACTGGCTTTTAGGCTAGAATTCTCCATCTTTTTCTGCATCTCTACTATTTGAAAATACTGAAAACAAAAAGGTTAGGTGAAGCAAAGTATGAGTTAATGCCAGCAAAGTTGAGCAGCTTCTTTACTACTTGCTTTAGTGAAATAATGCTTGAGTTCTCCAGAAGAAAAATCCAGTGGTGCTGAGATATCAGGTAGTCATTTCAAAACAAATTTTCACCCAAGCCTGTCTGTGTGTGAATATACACTTGTATGTATATAAAAATCTCAAAACTATCTGTTTTATTTCATTGTGATATGTTGGTTTTTTGTTTTTGTTGTTTTGTTTTTTGTTTTAGTAATGACACTGAGGTGAAGCTGCAGATGTAGAATGTCTCCCACACACATTCTTCTTCAGGGCAGGCACAGGGTTCCTGTGAAATAACATCAGGCTTGTGTCTGTACAATAAATTGAGTGCAGCAGCACCTGAATTAGCCTAGTGCCTCTAAGCCTCCCTGCAGTTGAGCAAGGAGCAGCCCAGTAGCACAG
The DNA here is from genome assembly GCF_026119805.1 of Tympanuchus pallidicinctus. Lineage (NCBI taxonomy): Eukaryota > Metazoa > Chordata > Aves > Galliformes > Phasianidae > Tympanuchus > Tympanuchus pallidicinctus. The sequence continues at coordinate 17,268,925 of NW_026294791.1, read as the reverse complement.
GCACTGGTACTGCACATTGTGTATGGGACACAAGTGATGTTCAAGCTGATGCCTGCAACACCCTTGTGCTACGAGCTGAGACAACACAACTACTGCAGCTGCAGGTTTGTCTTTCTGTGCACAGTCATGTGCTCAATTTTGCCAAGCATCCTACTGAGAAGAGAGCCTAAAATAGGAGTTTAGTTACCTTGGCTCTTTGTAGAGTCAGTCAAGAGATGCGGTTTGAAGCAGGTAAGGAACGTGCCTTCTCATTACATGTTAGTCTCCCCAAAGAGCATTTCTGCTAAGTGTCTGACAGCATTGTGATCATCCTTTCCTCCCATCTGCATCTGTTGGAAGCACCATTGGTCTTACCATCACCTGTGTCCTGTGCAGAAGGCAGAACAGTGCTGCTGCCAACACAAGAGGCAGGAAGGGTGACATGGAACAGATCTCTCTGGGCAGCAGTCTGGGTTGGTGCTGCAAGAGCCTGCAGGGCTGGCAGGTTTGGGAGCAGGGAGGCTTCTGGTCTCTGAACTCTGATGGAGAGAGTAAGCATGTTTGTATGTTCTACACAAGAACTGAACACAAGGCATGCTGAAGAGCAGGAAAAAGGGGGAATCAAGTGCCTGGGATACATTGGATTATTGTAGATCTGGGTGTCCCCGATTTCTCTGGGCATCTCAAACAGGGCTTTGCCCGGAATTCATTGGAGACAAAGAACAGATTTCTTTTCAGGAAAGCTATCAACAGGCACTCAGATTGCCTTCAGGTCTGAAAATAACAAATGAGCAACACAGAAGACTGCTGATCAGTCTTAAATTAAATTAGAACTTGCAATTTTTTTAGAAGAATCTTATCCCTAGGCCTGTCTATGGTCCAGGCAGTGTACATACCTTGTCAGACCGTCACTCAGCAGGTTCCAAACAGCTCTGCATCTCCAGACATTAAGCAGGTAGCCTGGCACTGGCCCAATAGGTTTTAGCATGATGCTGCAGCTGCTCAGCAGTACTTGATCATCAATAATTTTCTGGCTTTTTATCAGCTATTTCCCAGGCTATAAATCCCAGGCTGCAAATCAGTTGCATCCTTTTTAGTTATATGGAAGCAAAACAAGATGCACCTGAATTCTTCTACAATTTCATGTAATTTCAGTATTTACCAGTGAGAACATCCAACCAACCATCCTCTATCTTTCTTCCACTGGCTGTAGTGCTCCTTTCTTACTCCTCTGTATGCAAACACTATCTGTTGTATAACTGAGCATAAGCCAGATAAAAGCAAAATCTGATGTATTAACGATGAAAATGTTCTGAATAAAAATGTGGATAACTGGGATTTTTTCCTAGGATTGTGCTTTTTCAATATTTTTAAGAGCCTCAGAACTTGTTTCTGAAAGATTTATTTTTCTGATCAAAGTGAACGTCAAGTTCTTCTATGTCCATCTGTAAGCAGATTGAAGAATGATCTCCTTTCATGTATTGTCTTTTCTAGGCAATAGGTTTCACTAAATTCAATTGGGAAAAGGGCAATCGGCTGTGCCTTGTGGCTGGTCTTCAGTAGTCTCTCCAGTGCTGTTGAAACAAGGCACAAAGAGAGGCAGTTATAGGGAATGTGTGGTCATGGAAAGAAGCCCCCAGGCATGGAGCTTCTACGGGCAGTGGGCTGCTGAGGGCTTCCTGTGTGAAGCCAATAATGATGAATGAATTAGGTGTGAAAAGTCTATATTTTTCCTTTTGCATATTCATATCATGAGCAGTGGTAGCCAAAACGTATAGAACATGAACATGCTGTGGGTGCACAGAAATGTCTTGCACGTGGAAGTGATACTTTCTCCACATGTCTCAGGACCATGTCACTGGACTGTATATCATACAGTGGGCGTACCCATACCCCAAAAATGTGATGGCCATGTCCTACTGAGATCTGTAACTCCAGTCTAAGTACAGTCAGGCAACAGTGTTTAAGTGTATTCTTTTCTAGCAGGAAAAGAAAAGAAAAGAAAAGAAAAGAAAAGAAAAGAAAAGAAAAGAAAAGAAAAGAAAAGAAAAGAAAAGAAAAGAAAAGAAAAGAAAAGAAAAGAAAAGAAAAGAAAAGAAAAGAAAAGAAAAGAAAAGAAAAGAAAAGAAAAGAAAAGAAAAGAAAAGAAAAAGAATCCTGTAAAATCTTCACAATTACTCTTAGACAGGTCAAGACAGTGCAACATAGTGCATAGATCATATGAGTCATGTTGAAGCTGAATCTATACTGATGGAGAGATGCTTTCATTTCAGCAAGTTTTGAAACACCTTATTGCCTATGAGCTAGATTATTTTTTCATAAATTGAGGACAACAAATAAGATGAGTTTGGCCCCCGCCTTTGTTGCTCAATGTGGTGAGCTGATCTGTGAGTAATGGAGCAAACAGAGCTATCTGTTCCAGAGCCACCACAAAATTTTCCATTGTTTGGGGAACGAATCAGTCCATTCTCTGCGTGAAAGGGAAAGTCACGCTTAGGAACCTGATTTGTCGCAGTGATCTTTAATGCATTCCACTGCTAGTAACATTCTTGCTGATATTGGGGTCCTTTGTGCGCTTTATATCAGTTTTGCTTTCTTGCCTGGAAATTGGAACACCTGTATGTGTGAGGAAGTCAATCTTTGATTCCTTCTAGCTCAGAAGTGTGCCTGTTAACATGCTTCAGATCACTGACGGCACTGATAGTGGCACAGAACCAAGTTATGAAAAGTTTATTTTATTTTTAATTATTTAACCCTATCTTCTGATTGCAGTGTGAAATTTCCTGTTAAAATTAACTCTACTTAGTTGCACAAGGCATGAAGGGTCTTTTGGGAGCTCTGAGCAACATTTGGAAGGGCACAGCTTTCACCATGTTCATGTGCCGGAGGGAGTCAGAGCTGGTTAGAGACTTCCATGCTAAGAAAGGATTAAGAGAAATTCCTGACTTGTGAGATCAGGTACTATCCTGAATACCAATTCCTCCCCAAGAACTTGTTTTTGTGGGGAATTCCCTCCTGGACTTTGTTATTCCAAACTAAATATGCACTGATATCAACAAAAGGAGACAATAGAAAAAATAAAGGGGAGGAGAGAAAGGGAGTGAAGAAGAGATTAAGTTTATCCAACAAGACAGCTCTGCCTTCAAGGATGAGGAAGTGAAGAATGCTAGAATTTCACTTCTAATGGTAAAGGGAGGGTTTTTTCTTCTATTAAAAGGCATATATTACATATGTAAAAGGCCATACGTCTTTGTCAGGTAATATTGTAGCTGCTGGACAGGCGGTGATCAAGAGCTTGTTCCTTCAATTGCCTCAGGCCCTTGAAAAGGGCATAGGGGAGAGGCTAGCTGCCTGTCCTTACTCATATGCCATAGGGAGACAGATACCCACTTCTGGACTGAGACAGTAAGGAAAAAGTGGATATGCCATATTATTCTATCTTGCAATATGAATTGAGATCCTATGCCAGGAGCAGGCAGTGAGGTTGTGCTTGTGTAGAATCAAAATAATTTAAATTCTGCCTTGCTGTATTTGAGATTTTCGGTATTTGCAGCATGGTGCCCCTGAGCTGGGGCAGATCCACCTGGTTGGACACCTGCACCTCTCCTGAGCTGTCCCACACTGCACCTTCTACACAGCTCTGAGTTGGCCATTTCAGAGCTGGAGCTCCTCCAGCAGGAAGATGCTGCTGCTGGAGAAGGGGTTAATTCTGCTGTCTGATTTTTCATGTTTTGCTCTTTTCATTTTCCCTTACTCCTCAGAGAGAAACATGAGCTCAGATTTACAGAGCGCTAGCGCTAGACCAGGCTCCTCTTCAGGGAAAGCCTGAAATGCCAGGCAAGGATTTTACTCCTTTTGTCTGCTTTTCTGCAGAAGTTGCTTGTTAAAAGCAGTGGCTAAGATTCAGTTGCAGATCTATGAGATGTAGAAATCAGCTTTAAAGCATGACTTTGGGTCCTGAATTACTCCAAAGTCAGCAATGAAACTCAGATTTAGATGGTCCTAATGAGCTCTGCCCAGAAATGTGCCATGCAGAAGATTTCAGGGCTATACCTGGGCTAAACTAACTCCTAGTGGCTTCCAGTGATAGCATTTCCAAAGCTCAGCCTGTGGGGCAGTTTTTCAGGGGTCGTTTGACAGCATCTCACCACAGAAAAGAGCACTATTGAACTCCCCGGAAAAGCTATGAAATTTCATACACTGGATGTAACCCCAGGGGACTAATCCAGCCCCAACCACTATCGCTCTTAGATTTGTGTTTCATTCAAGAAGTCATGAAGCAATCTATTTTGCCAGAAAAAAAAAAAAAATCATTATTTTATCATCATCCTGAGTACTTTCCATGAGAACAAAATTTATCAAAAAATGCCTGAGATATTTGTGAAAGATATCAATTGCACAGAGAAGCCTCACATTGATTGGGAACTCGGCCTCTCTCCAGATTTTTCTGCTTGTCATTTTTACTTAAATACAAATATTAATGAAGACCTAAATGTGCCCTTTATTGCTGCCTTTTATTTCATTTTCCTATAAAGGTTGTTTGTAATCCTACAGAGATATATATATATATATGTATATATATATATATTGCTTTAAAAGGTACTTGCTTCTTGTGTATGTCAGGATAGTGCTGCATCATTCCACCTAACTATCAATAAATAGGAATGTGGAGCCATGACTTCTATTTGAAGACGTGCAGCCTCCTTTGTACTGTTTCTGTATGCCCAAATATATCTTCCAACTTGTAGCTGTAGTACAACATCTGAATTAAATCATGACTTATTCTTTCTATTAAAGCCGTGTTGTCCCTGCCATTATCCCCTTTTCCTGTAAATGAGTACAATGAAAAATTGATTTTAGCTGTATTGGGCTGCAGCAAAATAACAAAAGATGATTGTTACATTATCAAAGTCCTCTCTGCTTCCCCAATATAGGAATTGAAAACACCTGTCTTTATCTTCTCAATCAATACAGCACCTGAGTCCCATTTTCCTGGAAAAAGGTGTCCACTGTGTGTTATTTAGATTTAACAAATGCATTATTCAGACTGTCTTCATTTATTTTGATTACCTGAGATTGCTCTGCCATCCCTGTGAGTTATACGAAGCCTAATATTAAATGCCACACTAGACTAGTATGTCACTAACAATATCAGGTGACTTCTCTTACGTGAAGAAGTGTGACAGCGGAACAAGTGCACTTCTTAAAATATATGTGGAAAAGTTGTGTTCTCAGGGACATTTCATTGCACGCTGTTCTTACTAAAACCAGGGCAGAGGGCTCTGGCTAATGGCTGCAGCAGCAGAATGGCCTAATTGGAAGCACGGCTGGGGAGAGCAGCCATGGACACTGGCGTCTGCATTCCAGAAAAGAGGAGCCAGTGCTGGGTGCCTAAAGCTGTCAGTGGAGCTTTGCAGCCATGCTTTTTAACATTTTTAACAGGCAAAGCATAAAGCAGCTAATTTACTGCATGTCTCAATAGCAGTCTAGAATGATCAGGCATCCAGTAAGAACAGAGGGATCAGAAAGGAGCTCTAGAGACACGGCCATCGTTTCAACATGTGCATTTGCATATTCCATCTAATGCCTGAAGTCAGATGCCTAAAATTAGTAGATTTATTTGGATGTGTGGAAATAATTGTAATTTGTTTCATAGCAATCAATTTGTGATGCTTTGATTTCCCTTTCTGCAGAATTAAATTATTAAGGGGCAAATAGGATTTTCAGCACACTTTCTATCATTTCCCTCTGCTTAAAGTTTTGTCAAGTTTGACATGCTTCAACCATGAGTAATAAATATTAAAAAAACAACAACAATGATTCAGTGAAAACCAAATTAAGCACAAGAAATGCAAAGAGATGAGGGACAGCAGGACTGTACCTTGCTAGGAAATGGCCACCACTGGGACCTCTTTCCCACATCAGTGATTCTTTGCACCGTTCCTAGGTGGAAGAGCAAGAAATCAAACAAGACACTGAAAGTGAGCTGACCATGGGTAGAGGCTTCAGTTTGGGTTTTGGCAAGCATCAGGGTAGTTTCTTTCCAAGGGGGAACAGTGCTTTGTCCGTCCTTCTTTGCTTTGCATGCCCCCCGGCAGGGGTGCTCTGGGCACAGCCCCACTGCTGGTTCTCCTCCTGCAGATGGTATGAGGAGACCCTCTGCACCTGTATATGGCCTGGGATGCTGTGTTGCCAGGGCCTTGGTGCAGCTGTGTTTCACTGTAAGCGCAGCTTGCAGGCGAGCTGAAAATGAGGCTGGCAATGGGATTCTGGCTTTCATTAAGGAATTTGTGCCTATTTAAGAAATATATGCAGGAGCATGGTGCTGATTATTTTAAGATCCTATGCAAGTGTATTGATTTGCGGTAGGAAAAGCTTGCTGTGATGTGTAAATTAAGGCACTTAAATTGTCCTGCTTGGCAACTGAAGCACCAGATTTGTTTGCTGAATGAGTTAATGCCCCACCGTGGGTTTGTAGCTGATCCTTGAGGTTAGGTATCAAGAAAAGTTTCTTCTCAGAAGGAGTGGTGGGGTGCCTGGCATAGGCTGCCCAAAGAGGTGGCAGTGTCATCATCCCTGCAGATGTTCAAGAACAGTGTAGATGTGACACTGAGGAACATGGTTGGTGGACATGGTGGGATAGGTTGAGGTTGGGCTGGATGATCTCAGTGGTCTTCTCAAAACTGAATGATTCTTTGATGGGACGCCCTCATGTGCCTGGGCCAGCTGTTGGCTGTTGCTATGTCAGAGAGCCCTGCCATGGTCCAGCTGCTCCGCCACGCTGGCAGTGCCCTTCTCTTGCCTGCAGAGTGCATGGAGCTTCAGGCAGTGCTCATCGTGCGTATCCAGGGCAGTAGAGGCTGAGCCAAGACATGCCATGGATCCCGTAGGATCTTAACAAATACACAGAGTTATTGCTCTGCTGGGTGCAGTTAGGGATATTCTGCTCCGACCCTGCCCTGAGCCAGAAGTGGGTCAGGTGTAACTGAAGAGCAGACGGACCTTAATTTTAGTAATGCATGTCCTTGCACGTGCACATCAGGAGGCTGCTTTAGGGATAAACCTATTAACATACAAATCCAGAAGTTAGATGTACCAGTTCTTTGGCAAACGCGCACATGCAGGCACTGTGCTTATTGCACAGCCATGTGATCGCTGCTTTGGGAGCCTTTCGGAACATGGCCAGGCTGGTGGATGCCCACAGCCATGGGGGCTGGAGCCAGTGCAGGGGGCTCCTGAGCAAGGCAGCGAGTGCTGCTCCTGCAGCTGCTTCAGTAAAGCAAGAAGTCAAGAGGAGAACTTTCTCTGGTGGATTGGCTTTATCCCTTAAGTCACATCTGATACTTAAATCATCATGGATGCATTCAGTGAGTTGTTCTCAAATCCACAGTGCAACAGGAACCGTTCAATAATTGAGGGAATATTTAATGCAGAAACAACACACGTATCATCCATCAGGGCAAATCACCTGACTTTTGAAAGCCTCCATACAATTCATGAAGTATTTGCCCATTTAGAAAAAGGCCATCTTTTAAGAAAGCTGATAGCTGGAGAGCTGTGCGATAGCAGAAGCAGTGGCTTGGAAATGTAACTCTGTCAGAGAGGGCAGTGCTGCAGCCTTTAAGGGGAGATACATTCTTCTAAAAGTTCCAGATAAAACTAGGGGAAAAAAATTAATTAAGTTAAATGCAAATGTTAACATGCATGTTTTAGTTCTCACATTTTACAAATTTAAGAAGTGCTGAATTTTACTGGCAGTTTTCTTGGCAGCAAATGAATTCTAAAGATGCACATGCAAATATTTGTCAAAACTGAATTTTTAATTTTGCATCCATAAGGATTACTCCAGAAGTGCTGGCATCCTCAGCTGCTCATAGAAGAAAACATGTCATGTGGCACATCTGGCCAATCACAGCAAGACAGTGCATTTTTAATGATTAATACATAAAGTTAAACAAAATATATAGTGAAAAAAATGTTGCCGAATATATTTGAATAACAAATAAATCCAAGATGGTGTGATTGACTTTTATATATATACATATATATGCATATATATACATATGTGTGTATTCTCTGATCAAAGTGAGGCAAAATTAATCAAATAGATTATTCATTTTGAATTATTTGTTCAGTTCTGTTTTTACAAGCGGTGGTGGGATACCTGTGACTGGAGCTAGCTCCAAGGCTCCTGTACTGTGTGCCGTGTGCTGCTGGTGGCTGCTGCTTCTCTCTGTCTCTGCTTCACACAAGGCACTGAATTTACTGTGATGATGCATCTTCTGTGTGCAGGAGTTGCTAAAAGCAATTAGGTCTTGAGTAGTGTGCACTGAAAGTCCTAACATGCTCATTGGCCAAAAGGGAGCTGAAATGTAATGTTGCCCATTTCTACTAAATTATTACAACACAAATAGAGCTCCTCTGCTTTGGCCTCTGTGCAGAATTAGATTCAGGTTAGAGTGCATCCGCACACTTACGCTGAGAAGCACTCAGCACGGGAGCCTAATTGTACCCCAGATATCTACACCCTATTTAGATGGAACATTTAATGGCTCTACTACCACAAGTCTGTTAGCCTTTATTGCATTTATTTTCATTAGAAAAACTAACCGTTGTGTTCTCTGAGATAAATACAGTAATTAAAATATAATTCCTCTTTCTTTGATGGCCACACGACATATGATGCATGTCCTCAGTCTAGTCCTGAGCTCACAGAGCTTCACTGAGCTTCATGAGTAGCCCTAATGGGGCCAGGCAGGCTCAGAAGACATGGGGCAACAGCCAGGCATTATGGCAGTGCCCGTGGGGTAAGAGGACTTAAAGCATTGATCCCCCTGCTCCAAGATGTGGGCGCTGCATGGCATGTGCCAGCCCTGTGCTGCCCAGCCCTGCCAGGAGCACACTGCGGTCAGCTCAGTTCAGAACAGCCACCAGATGATGCGAATGTCATTGCCAAGGCTGACTGTTTGAAATGCAAAAACACACAAATGTAAGTGGCACTGTCAGCTCCCGAAAAATCACATTTTCTGCAGTCTGCAGTCCTCATTCTGTTCCATATGTGGAGGGATTTGTATGAAATGTTCCAGGCAGAAAGTGAAAAACTCTGTGGTGTACTGGCACGATAATGCTATCTTGCATGAATGCAGCGCTTTCCACTTAAAGTGACTTGCATAAGTGGAAATATTATCCCCATTTTGCTGATGAAGAAACTGAAGCCCAGCATTTCCTTTGAGTCACATCCAGTGAGTGGGGACAAAGCCAAGAAGGAATGTGCTGATACGCAGGATTTCCCATCGCCACCAGACAGGTTGTCTCCATCCAGAACACTTCATTCTGACTTTATAGTCTTCTTCTCCCTGATTAAGGCACCATCATTCTGGCCATTTAATTTCTATAGGGTAGAAAGATAGATCATCTGCATTTGCTCCAATTTGCTCACCAAAGCATCTCTGAACATCCTTATTGTGCTGGGAGAATTTTCAAGCTTTACCTGCAGTAATTGGGCACAGCTGGAAGAGGTCATGCCCAAAATTAACTGATGCAACTGGTGTTGGCATTGAGTCTATTTGTGCACAGGCCTACCATATATGGAAACCAGCAAAGCGCAGACTTACGTTGTCTGTAAGAAACCATTGTTACTTTGGTGAGAATTATTAACAATTCAGCAAAATGATGTGAGACATAATTATGTGAGTAATTGATCTATGCATATTAAGAAAGATCACAATTCACAGGTCATTATGGAGCATTATTGAGGCATTTGAGTGTGTCAGTAGAATGGTTTATTTCTTCACATGGATGCTAAAGAAGACTTAGAATGTTGCCATGTGCAGAAAGCTGCTTGTGCCAGTAAATTATATTTACATCTGCTGCATATGGATAGACGGGATACAGGCCAAGTATGTGATGGTGGGAAGCAGCTTGCTGCTTCTGTTTTGGGAAAGTTCATCACGGTTGAAATTTTGGAGAAATGCGATTCTGAATCAGAGAGAGAGCAGTAGATGAGCTCGAAACTTCAGCTGCTCCAAAAACTCCATTGAGAATAACATACTATCTCACGTGTCTTGTCTTTCTATCAAGTTTTGAGGACGTTTTCTGGTTGCTGATAGGAGTGGGGAAGAAGAAGGAGATCTTGCACTGAAACAGAGAAAAACATCCATAACCCATTTCACTCAGGTTTTCATCTCTGGAAAATGGAGAATGTTGAGTAGGTCCTTCTTTGCAGTTGCAGTGCCAATAGTTTGTTGATTTTTAGTTGTTGAATATGGAGAGCTGTCTAAAATGGTATTGGGTGCTTTCAGATTTGGCTGCTAATGGGAAGAACTGTGTTGATCTGACCATACTCTGCATCTCTATCCTTGCATCTCTCTCCGTGCTTGCTGTGAGTGGGAGAACTGCTCAGGCCCAGGGATGTGTTAACATCCTGCTCAGCATTGAGGCTTCTGCTGGTGTTGTGCACAGTGGGCACATGTAGCCTCAGGGCAGCATGGTTGCTATGCCTGCATGCCAGCACTGTGCATGCCTCCTTGCAAAGCCATGCACACTTACCTATCCCTCATTTCTGCTGTCCAGGAGGGCTCTGACTCCCACATGGAGCACCCCACAAGGAAGTCACCATGAGCCCTTGCTTTTCCAGGTGTGCCCTTGGATTCCCCCAGAACACACTCTGGTCCTTCCACAGCTGTTCCTCTTTAATCTGTGTGCTGCTGCAAGCACAGCAGCTCTGCCTGGTAGAGCACAAACAGTGAAAATCGTGCAAATCTGAAGTATTGTTTTCCTGGCAGTCTATGGGCAAACCATGTATTTAGGGGCTATTTCATTAAAGATTGACTGCACACAGGAGAGAGAAAGGGATGGTCTCCACCATCTCACAATCACCATTTTTGTTCTTTCAGGTGCATGCCAGAAGAAATCCCAGCTGCAGAGGTTGTTGATGGCATTTGGGCAGACCCACAAAGCTGCAAACAGTCGGTATGTGACTTAAACTCAATGACTCTTGTAAAGTGAAACCACAGCAAGCTCCACAGTGATTTGTAGAGATAAATACATATTTCACAAGTAAGATGCAAGTATGCCTAGTGTGTGCCCCAAAGTGCACACTCCTGCTGCTGTCACTTGTTTGTGTCTATCCAATTTTGAATAATGTTTGCCTCTCAAATTTAATAATTTTGACAAGTTAATTTCAGCCTGTTCCTGACAAGGAAAATAGCTATGAGGAATTAAAAAAAAAAAAAAAAGAGGAGTGAAATGCTCCGACAAGGTAATAGCATGATATTGTATGGCAAGCTACTTGCATTCTAAAACTACTGAAAATGTTAATATCAAAGTGCATCTTTTTTGCCCGAAAAAAGGTGCTTAACATCTATGCTGGTGAGAAATGGCAGGGGGCCCTGGAGCAGCCAATTTGTGTGGTGGTGCCTAGAGGCTAAACCAAAAGACAAGAAAAAAGGCTAAATATTAATAAAAATTCCTAAATGAGCAGTATGAGAATAGTCTAAGTATTTCCTTCCTTGGTCTTCAATGCAATGGCTGCACTTCTTCAGCCCTACCCAAGCAAGCTGAGCAGCAGGACGAGGCAGTGGATGGAGCTGCTGGTTCCACAGCTTGTCAAGGATTGTGTTTGCTCCTCCTGCTGCTTTGTTCTGCCCTCTCACCTCTTCTCTGCCACACCATACCCACCCAAACCTGCAAAGAAATTAGGTTTATTATTGCCAGGGCGTGTATCAAGCCCCATACGTATGTAGAGAGGCTACTCCTGGGGTATCCTGGCTCCATCTCTCTTTGCTCAGCTCTGGCTGGGGTAGGAAGTGCCTCAGGGTGCACTCTGTCCAGCCACTCCTCTGTCTGTGATGGACACGTCAATGCGTAAATTAAAGAGAATTTAAGAAAAATTGGCTAGAGAAATTAAAACTGCCTCAGGCAGCTTAGCTTGTACAGCAACACATAGAGTACTTAGCACCCTAGATTTCATTATTCTTAACAGCATAACTGGAGTCCTATTTTCACACATTAAATATTCTTGGATTTTTTTTCCCAATGAACAGACATATGATTTTTCTCTCTGCCATCAACATGCATGTTTTGTCCTTTCAGAGACTTTCTTCAAATTGGAATACAGATTAGTTTTACCTATGATTTAAAGAACTGTAATGCTTGGTAAGGTCTCGATTCTTGTCTTTTATGGAAATGTGTAGCCGTGGGGGCTATGGAGAGCTGCTTTCTGCTTAGCACTTCTGAGAGGAGAGCTGTGCACAACTGCACTATTTTCACGTCTCCTGGATTTCACGGACTGTGAAATTTGACTGTTTGCCATGGAGAAACAGTGTTTTGTACGTAGAGATGGGCACACTCTTGTTTTCTCCCAGGCCTAATCTGCAAACCCACAACAGCAGGGTAGTGAGAAAGAGGAAACATAAATATCAAAGCCTACAAGAGGCAGGGACCAAACTGTTAAAGCCAGTTGTAATGTGCCTGAGGTGTAAAGGATAAGGATGTATTGTCACCAGACTGGCAGTATTTGAGATTCTCACTTGTCTCAGCGAGGGGAAGACTTTGCAAGTGAAATCCACAGTAGGCAGGGTACTAGTAAGCCATGCATTGTTCAGGCAGCAGGTCACAGGAATGCCACTTGCTTGCACGGCTTAGGTGTGCTCAGCTGATCTAGTGAGTTTTGGTTTGTCCTGCAATGGGCTTGGTGGGATTGGCAGCATTGCCATTGGCCTTATCTTTACATTTCCATTTCCTCGGTTGAGACGCTGTGTCTAACAAAACCTCATGCTTCAGGGCTTTGTCCAGGCACCTTCTTGGTCTGGGAATACAGTTTTTGCATGCATTTCTGCCTGGAGGTTCCTGGACTCTGTTTCCTCATGTTCTTCTGAAGCCTTAGAGAAGTTCAGGGTGATTTGGATGGCAGAGAGCTGAAGAGAAGAGAGTCTGTCAGGCTGCGCGCTAAGCTTTGGTACCTACATCTGGGTGGGCTGAACAGCTTTCTGGGCTACTCTGATATATTGCCTAAGTCTCCATGGCGCCGCATATGGAGAACCTGGACTTGTGAGTCTTAGCGCAGGGACTCATAGCAGCTGTGAAGTAGAGGGTCTGCCACCACTTGTTGCTGCCTTGCACATCTAGTCTTCAGCCTCCTCCCCGGTGTGCAGGTTTGTGCTGCTGCTGTGCTGCCTGTCCTGCATTCAGACAAACCAGGATACCTCAAATGAAGTGTCAAGTGGCACTAGACATTTATGCTTAGAGACCCACAGCCTTCCTTAATTGCCTTGAGGCAAGAGTAGATGACTGCTATAGCGCAGCCTATGATCTTCTTCAGATATCTATGTCCTACTGCTCATTAAAATTATGTCTAACCTACCGGGATGATCTGGACATGTCTCAATAGTTCTTTGCTATTGCAGGGGGTTTCAATATTGCTGGCAGCTTTGTCTTGTTCTCAACCAGTGAAGCACAGTGAAATACTTTAGTCTAATGAAGTATTTGAGTTTAGTATGTGGGAGGAAAGTAGTGGCCCATCTGGTACAAGAGGTCAAACTGTAGATGAACTAATAGTCCCTTTTTGGCGTCAAATTATGAAATTCATGGAATAATTTCTAATAATGAATGCATTTGTACTACTTGGATGCCTTCTGAATAATTTGCACACAGAAAAAGGACCTGTTTTGTCAAGCAGACTGTGACAAACAGTTCTTCCAACTCTGTAATATGCAGACATGTATTTTTGGATATTCTTTGGGGGGAAAATCTACTGCAGTCAAATCTACATAACCTGCAGGAAAAAGAATCTGAAACAAAACAAAAGATATATGTAGATTATGAAAGGTAGAAAATCGAGTTGGAATTCTAATGTAAATGTATGTCATTATCAGTAGAGATCACTTGTGAAGCACTATTTTAAGTTAAAGAGCTGAGAATCAGAATATTAAAGTGAAAGTCTTTTACATGTGCATTTAGAACAAAAGCTACCCTGTCATTAGAAATTATATATAACAGCTGGATGAGGGTTGTTGTTTTCAGTGTTTGGTTTAAACACAATAAAGATGAACAAAATTGAAATGTGTTAGTTGATGCATGAGGATGAAGTCAAGATCAGAAATACAATTTCCTAATTTTTCAGATTTATTCAAAGATTCTTCCTTTGTATTAACTCCTACAGATGTTTAATGAATGCTGAAGACCAAATACTCCTTTCCCCCAGCCCCCCAGGTTCAATGTATTTCATACAGGAAACCTGATAAAAAGAATATCTGAGAGGAGGGGAAGGCAAAATCAAAGCTGATGTATCAGAACATCTACTGCATGTCTAAACACAATGAAATTAGAACTATGTGGGTGTATTCACTCATTTTAAAGAATGTTCATTGATTTTAGTTTTATTATGTTTGGAGTTGCAGTGTTTTACACAAAGACCATTTTGCAGATCTTTATAGTTCTATAAAAGCTTGCAACAATTTGGATAAAAATGACTGCACTGTGTATTTTCTTTGTTTCTGTTGCTAGACATTATGCTTAGCTTTAAGTACAATGAACACACAATGCTTTGTCCTTGTCTCACTGAAAACAAGAGTAATGTAGCTGCAGACCAGAGGTATCCAGCCCCAGGTGTACTCAGATTATCCAGCAGACACCTGGTTTGGCCATGTATGGAGTTGGTCTTCAGACAGCATGAATCTGACACAAAATCTACCTGTAGTACCCAGAAATGCTGGACACAAGAGTATCAGTATTTAGCAAAGTCAGCTGGTAAAATTCTATGAACATTTTTTACTGAGATTTCAGAGATACTGAGATTTCATCATGTTCTGGTGAGATTCTCTCCTTCAGCCGTCTGTCTGCCCAATTAGTTTTTTTGCAATAAGGATCAGCATGATGGAAAGATGAACAAGTGTCCCAGCAAAGCTGTGGGTCTTACCTTTTTTTGTTAGAAAGATGAGAAATGAATTGTAGTCAATGGAAAAATGAGACACAATATCCACAAGTGCCATGTGTAGCCAGGGAGCGATAAGAACAGGACTGAGCATGGCAGGGGGAGTCGTGAGAGTTGGGGTCTATTTATAACTCTGTAGAGATCCCACTGTGTGGACTTGGACAAAGTGCTCTGGATTGATGTGAATATCAGTAGCGGCGTGTAAGACCCCTGTTGGCTTCCACGAGCTTTGAAGTATGTTTGAACCAGACTTCAGTGCCTCTGCGCACACTGCACTCCCCACTCCTGTTCTCCAGGGCTGCAGCGCAGACCTCCCGCACAGAGCTGTCAGGCCATGGTGCTTTCTCCCAGAGCCACAGGGAAGGCAGAATGAGGGTACGGGACAGTGGGCAGAGAAGACTTTATGCTGAGAGACTGAGCTTGACATCTGCCATGAGGTGAGAGATCATAGCACACCCCCCCCCCCCCAGCTCTACAATGAGCTGGCAGTAGGGAAAGCCTTGGCAGCACCACGAGGACTGTGCCATAAGTCTTGTGGCTCCTTCCTTTATAGGTGCGTGGCTGTGTGTATGTCCAAGGTAGTTGAGGCATCACTTCTGAGAGAAGAAACCCTGCCTACTGAGCACTCTTTCCCTTGAATGTCTGGGCACTTCTCTGGGTGCAGCTGGGGCTACTGGGCACACTAAGACATAGGGCTTAACTATCTTGTGAAAATGAACCAGTATTGGCAAGGAGATCTGGTGGGACTGGGCTTCTAAGCAGCTGGATGCCACAGGGACAAAAGAACAGGTTCACAAAGTGACCTGTATAAGCTGCCTCTTCCAACCTATGGAGCAGCCTTCTTGTCTGTGAGCAAGGTTTCACACTTGATTTTCATTGCAGCTGAAAGGTGAGGTGTGTTTCCTACCATAAATTGAGTAGGCAGTCTACAACTCTGGATGCATTTTTCAAGGATGATTTTGGCTCCACGTGTTTTCCACAAGGACCTACTCTTTGCTCACATATCCTGCTTGCTAGGTGATTGCAGCTGACCTGTGCTCCATCCAAATTCATGAGCACTGAGACAAAATGATTTCCTGAGGAAGGGAGCTTACAGTCTAGTCAGCTGATTGTATTTATCTTCAAATTGTTTGTATGTGGGGGTAGAGGGTTCAGCTGAGGTAAGAGCTGGCTTTCCCCATAGTGAGAACCCAGTGCCCAGAGGTTAAGGTCAGTAAAAGCCCTGACTGCCGAGGCCCAATCTGTGCCTGTTACAGGCTGCCACAGTGAGGATGGAGACCTCAAAAATGTTCCTTTTATTGCTGATCCCAGCTGGAGGAATTTTAGTGTAAGAAATAGGCTTATGTTTAAAGAGTTTGTTCTCTAATCCTGGCATGTTTCAAAATCCTGGGTGAGATTTAGTTAAATCCATGAAAGCAGAAGAGATGAAATTCTAACCTCAGTATCCACAAAATTCCTACAGTACAGTGAATGGGCAACTCACAGTCATTAACGAGTTTATCTCCACCTCACACGCCTACACACACAGTTTGTCACAGTGTGCCACAGGGAGGTGTTGCCTTCTGGAAAGTAGTGGGGTGGTGCATCAGTATGACACGTCGTTGTGACACATTGGTGTGCCTGTGATGTCCAAGGCTGGGTGCAAGGAAACCTGTGCTGGGGCAGTAAATTCTAGGGCTGCCAAGCCTGCTTTACTCTTCTTTCTGTTATTCACTAAGCACAACCCTGTATTCAGACACCATGTGTGGACCACAGAGGTCTGCACTAGGATGGATGCAGTCAGCAGAAAGTGGGAGCTGGGACTGAGGGAAGGGGCTTTGCGGGGCAGCAATCGGTTCCTGACTCCTTAGTGGCACCTGCTTATCAAGTCACAAATTGTTATTCCCAGTAGAAGTAATTACTACTATAAACTTTCCTGGCTGAATTACTGCAGTAGGAGAAAAGTCCTGAGGAAGGATTCAAGATGGAAAGCAATACTGGCTGGATGATGTAGGCATTATAGGTGAGAAAACACAGCACTGTGGTGCTCCTGATGCTTTGCCATGCCAGTATTTATTTATTTTTTTTATCTTTCCCAAATAACTTCTAGAGTACTTTCACTAGAGTATCAGTAGCAGCATCAGTTCAGTAGCTGTGTGGAGAAAGCCAGCCCCCCTGACACAACAGCACAGAGGTAAGCTTTCACTGGGATTTCCAAAAGAAATTGGCTTCAGCCAAGATGTGTTCTTCTTGTATGTGAACAAGACTCCTTCAGCCCTCTGAACTGTTTTTCAAAAATGTCCCACAGAACTCCAGAGCAATAACGGTGAGGGCTATGAGGTTGCTTTAAAATATCATCAAGTTCTTTGCATCCCTTTGTTCCACACCTTGTCAAAACAAGGAGCTTGTTCTTTGAAAGGAGGCAGCAATCTTTCTAACCAGAACATTTCAATTGCAGTTTTAAAATTTATTGAGAAAATCACTGATTTTGCCTGTCGGAAAACAACCCATCTTTTTTTGTGTTATTTTTGTGTGTGTGTTTGTTGTTGTTGTTGTTTTAATTCCAAATGCTGCTGATTAGCTTCCAAAATTGAAGTAATTTAATTATTATGTGGATTCAGTGTGTGCGAGGGGAGCTTAGTTTTCTCTTACCAGTACTTGTTGTTTTACAGGATGTGCCACAGAGTTGAAACAATTTCAGTTAATTTTGTGTGTTTTTGTGAGAAATCTGCTGGTCTCAGGTGACATCTATCTCAACAGCTAGAAATACAGTGCATGTAGCATGTGTGGGCTGCCAGATTTGCCGTGGCTTGCTGGTACATCCAGTACCTGGGCATGTCAGTGCCATGCAACAAGAGGCTCTCCACAAAGCATGGGAAAGTCCTGGTGCAAGGTCTTGTAAAAGGACTTCCAGGACATGTTTTTTGGATAACATTGTCTCTTGCGTTTCCTCGTGCCCTCCCAGAGACTTGGTGCTATGCAGAGCTTTAGCAGGTAATATTTGTGTTAGTGAGCTTTATATACTTTGGCTTTTAGCTTCTGTTTTGCACTCGCATTGAATTGTTCCCAGATTTTTGTGCCTCACTATAATTTACTGATGGTGCGAATGTCAAGATGTAGCCATTTAGCTCACTGATTTGTGGGAGCAATGAGGTAATTTTATGCCCGGGTCTTCTCATTTATACCTGCCAGCAACACAGAGGCAGTCTTTCCTAATCAGGCATTAAAAGTTCTTGATTAATCTCTGACTTTGTTGGAGTCACTCCAGATTTAAGCCAGCGTAATTCATTCCAGGATCAGACCCATTAAGTGCTTTCCAGTGACTAATACAATGTGTCATTCTTCTGCTCTTAAGGATTTCTAAAACTAGGAGAGATTGTTGCAGATCGGTAAGATATGTGTCTCTTCTGACTCCAGTGGCATCTTCTCTCTCCTTCTCCATCTTTCAGAGATTTGTCTCTGGGTGTAATTCCTTTATTTCAATTTCTTTCTGTATTCAGCTGGAAGTATTAACAAATGGTGAAGTGTGATATTGTCGATCCAGTGCTCTGTATGGTCAGGCAATAGGGACAGAAATAATTAACACAGAAAGTTGTCTGCCAGTATCCTGCTGAATGAAATTGGAAGGAGTTCAAATACAAAAAGATTTTTTAGTTTACCACTTCTAAGCTACATGTAGCTATAGCCATTTGGAAAGACAACTGCTAGCTTCCATTTCAGACTGCTTGACAGCACTAACTAGAGCACTAAGAGCACCTCCGTTTCAGCTTCAGCAGCTCACTAGACTGGGGTTCAGAGCATCATTTGCAGATGGGAGAAGAAGTTAGAAAGGGAAGTGGGTGCTGCTTTGAAGACGGTGAACATGAGTGGAGAGGATGTCAGGTGTCCTTTACTACAGTTTTTACTGAGCATCCATGACTGTGTCAAATCCATGTTTTCACAACAGTGCTGTCCTTTAGCTCATTTCTCTGCCTCTTCTCATCCTGATACAGAGCCATCCTGCTCCCTGTTCCTCCCCAGTGTTGGGTTCATCAAGTCCGTCTCTTTGGCTTCAGCTCCTGCACTAAATCACAAGTGACCTGATAAATCCCAGGAACAGCACTATGCTTCTGCATATCATTTGCTTAAAGCTCTTGTACTCAGTCACTAGATGTTTCAAACCAAATCTTACCAGCATCTTCTACTGCTACCACCTTCCATTCAAACCAGAAACATCTCAGATGAAACATTTACTTTTTCATACTGGCTCATGGTCATCCTCCAAGTGAGTAATGTTGCAATGTTGCACTCCTCTCCACCTTTGTTATACTCAGGTGCTTGGAGTCTGAGCATGTTCCCAGGAGTTAGGGTCAGGAAAGCACAATATGGCCTAAAGCTCCATAATCTCCTGTGGATTGCCAGTCCTCAGTGCCCTTCCTAGAGATGAACTGAATTTCACCAGAAAACTCTTCATGTTATCAGACATCAAGCCACTGAAATGCTTGTAAATGTAGTGTATCCCTCACACCTCCAGAACATTCAATAGCATGTTTTAACCTGTTCAAACTAGGCTGTAAGAGCACAGTTTCAGAGGGCTGATAAAACAAACAAGTCAACCCCATGCTTTACTTGCTGTAAACTGGTTATCTGTACCGATAAAACTGCATGTAGACTAAAATTACACACCGTTCTGTCCTGCCAAGTACAGAAGCTGTTACGTACCTTTTGTATCCTACAATTAGCAGTGCATCCCTTTGTTTCGTCTGCCTACATCGGGAATGTACTCAGTGCTTCTAATGTTTTCATAAATGACAAAAGACTACATGAATAGCAGAAACAAAAGACAAAAATAAAGAGAAGCAAGCCTCTGCAATGGTTTTCCTCTGGAAACTGTTCAGAATGGTGGGCTGAGACTGCTGTGCAAGACAGCAACACTCTGTGGTACCTTTAACTTGCAAATACAATGAATTATGCAGCTTTTCTTCCGGAATCCCTGGGTTTGCCTTCTCCTTTTGGTGATCCTGAGCCAGTCTTTGTGTCCAGGCCATGGGGACATACCATGAGCCAGCCCCCAAAATCTTACAGGTCCTGCCATACTCTGTAAAGTCATGAGACACTCAAAGAGAAAAGGTACCGTAAAAAAAGCTAAGCCTTGTTGTTGCTTACAGGTAGGTCTTGCGCTTTAATTTTGCTCTGTGGATCATCTTGTTGAGCATGAAAATGATGAAGTCTCCTCTTTCTCTTGTGAGAAGTCAAGATGAAGATCTAGAACCATAGAATCATTTTATAACATCTAGTTCATTATTAGCTTCAGAAAATTGCCTTCATTATTTCCTTGTCAAAGCACTGTTTCTCACTGATGTTGTATCACCTGCTTTCTATCAGACACTGTTGTCTCGGCCAGGAGGTCTGAGAGTCTTGCCTTTCTCTAAGAGACAGCAGAGCTTGAGATGCTTTGTTGAAATACTGCAACTGTTATGAACACTTTGACTTGAGATTGCTCTATGACTTCCGCCACATCTCTTTTTAAATTTTAACTGAAGACATGTATTTATTTTTCCCATGCATCCTGAATTCAAGCTTTAAAGCCGACCTTGCTTAATTTGACCTTATCTAGCTAATTTATCATGGGCCTGCATTCCTAAACAGTGCTAAATGGAGTACATTTCCTTCTATCTTCCTGAGTAACTAAGTCTCCTGCAAAACTCAAACCATTAAAAATGAGGATGATAGGAGAAGCTCCAAGTTATAAGTGAACTTAATATACATATTCATAATCATGTCAACTTCACTTTTGAAACAATTTCTGAAATGTTAGTTTGCCATAACGGCTGGTCACAAAGCACAAAGGTTAGGTTAAGCTTCTTTCGTTAATGGTTTGGCTCAATGCATCCAGCAGTATAATGTATTTTATCAGTGAGGGAAATGATATTGGTTTAAGAGGTTTCATGTAACAGTCATATCCTGGCCAAATGTAATTTTGAAAACAATCAGAGCCATTATGGCTCACACAGAAAGAAAGATAAAGACAGATAGCTGTATATGGGTTTTTAATAAGTAATTCACCCTGGGTCTTGAAACATCAGATTGCCAAGTAATATTATTAATGTATAAGCATGTTGGTAAAATCATGTATTCTTCCCCATTGGTTGACTATAGATATGTTTCTGATGCAAATATCGTGTAAGTGTATTGAATCTGAGCTATGTAAATAGACTATAGAGTACATCCATCAAGTAGTTGACTTGATTATTTCACACACTAAAGAGCATTTTCTGACATCAATCTACATTCTGCCTAAATAGAACATTTTTCACCAATGATATTATGCATCATTTACTGTATATTTGATACTAATTGTTAGGCATATCGATCACCTGTCACTCTGAGAGTTCAGTGATCCTGGCCACTTGTCCCAGCAGCCCAGGAGCTGCCGCCCAGGGCTGTAGCCCAGGAGAGAAGGCTCAGAGGTGGGATTGGGCTTGCCAAACCACTGCTTGGGCAAGGGGCAGCTAAATTCTTGTAGGGATTAGACTAGAGAAGCATGCAAACATGCTGAAAGATGAACGTGTGCCGCTGATCGTGCATCTGTCTTTTAACCAAGGGTAATGTTGGAGCCCGGGCCACGCAGCAGGAGGGTGTGAGCACTGTTCTCCAAAGTGCTGCTCAATGCCAAAGTGTCAGGATGTAGTGCCTTGGCAGAACAGTAAGGAAGAGGGTCAGCCAGAGAGCGGAGGTCTTCATTTCTGCATGCAGAGTCTGCATATGCAGCAATCGGTTACCTGTCAGGGGACAATTATATCTGTAGCTGAAGGACACGGCCCTAACCATCGGAGCGGTTAGAAGAGCCTGATAAAACAGGAGCTGTTTTAATTTAAATACGCTGAAAACTCTGATCAATTTCAAACGTCTGCTTCATATATGAAAATGTGAAGATTTTTAAATAAATTTAACTGCAGCCGGAGGGGGCTGTTAATATTGACTGTTCTGTATCTGTCACAGCACATACATTATTGAACTAGAAAACTACTGAAAGCAAAGGCTTTGGAAATAGGAGAAGAATATATTGATTTAATCATTGCATTCTTTCAGCAGCTGCTTTACGATATTTTTTACAGTACGGAGCACAGACTGTGTGCTTACCGCATGCTTTATTCACTGAGCAGGTCATTCCTTTGCTAGGTTTTCCTCTATAACCACTGTGTGCTTCACAGCTTTCACTCTCCAGACTGCCAAAGCTCTTATCCAGCCACTCATCTTCTGGTGGCTCTACCACTGTCATCCCTTCCCATCCACAGCTGTCATGGTTGCCCCTTTGAACCCATTCCACAAGCAGCCTCCTGACATCCCTCTGTCCTGCTCAGCTGGCCCCAGCTCTATCCCTGCTTGCTGCAGTTCCCCATGGGAGGTTCTCCCACCAGCATCTGGGCTAATCAATTTCCCCATCCATGTACACAACTGGCCACAATACACTCACTTCAATATTGCCTCTCCCCAGGGGGTGGAGGGAATAATTCACTTTGTTTTGTGATAAGCAGTAAATTTTCTAGAAAAAAGAATTTTAGGGGTATCTAAACTGTTAACAAACTAGGTCAGGCTCAATAAATTTTCAGCCAATGAAAAAATATCAGGGAAGTGGCAAGTAGCAAGAGATGCCGAAAACCTTGAGACAGTTCACTCTGACGTTTCAAAAAATGAGCCTTTTGACTCCTCTGCCTTGAAATGCATTTCTCAATTATGAACTGAACCACAAGAGTAGAAAAATTATAGGAAAGGATTAGAATACCCAAGCTTGAAGCAACATTCTGTCTTGGGTTGAATTACAAGATCTAACTGACCTGAGGCAGTTTTGCCCCACAGATTCTTCAGTCTCAGAACTAAACCCTTTGTCATTGCTCAGCTCTGCCCAGCATGATCATGTGCTCAGTGTAGAGATTCTCATTTTTTTCACTTCTGCCCCCAAACACTATTCATCTGTCTGATCTCTTTTCTTGCATTTTGCTTTTTTTCCTGGAAGATCAGCTCCTTGAGTTTGAAGTTAGTCTCCATACTGGGTTGCCACCACCTCCTGATTCAGTGTGTTAGGCTTCTCTAGAAGGCTTACCCAGGTCAGTCTGGACATGCCTATGACCAATCTCCAACCAAGCAATGAAGATGCTCTGTTGCTGGAACAGAGCTGCCTGGCCTGTGCAAGGTTTGCTTTAGATCTTTTCAGCTGTCACTGTGGAGATCTTCTTCCCAGAGTTATTTATAAAGGAGGATTTGATTGAGGTGCGTGTGAGCCGTTGGTGTGTTGGGCAGTGCACAAAGTGCTCTCCCATCGCACAGTCCTACTGCTCTTTGCACTTCCTACACCCAGCTCCCTCCCTCCACCTGGCCCCAGCTCCAGGTGCCCAAGAAGGTGGCTTGACCCGCAGCTGTTTTGGGGGGAATCCAGGTAGCAGCAAGTTGTGTGATGATGTGGGTTACCTGAGCAATTGGTTTGGAGAGAAGGCTGGCACAACAGGGTTTATTTGGGCCCTTCCCTGCTAGAGCTGCAGTGGGAAGATAGGCACAATAGGAAGGGGCTGCAGGCAGGAGGAAGCCATGCCTGCCCTGCCTGCATGGCCATGGCACTGCCAGCAGCCCCTGCAGACTCCTCAGGGCAGCATTTCCTTTCTTGCCCATGAAGCACCACACAGAGCAACAGTGCTTTATAAATAATAGATGTTTAGAAATGCTTTGGAAAAAAATCCTCTGCAGAAGGATACAGGGAGAAACACTACTGAGGCATCTCTGAGACTGCTGGAGCCACAGGCAATGCCATCATGTCCATCCATCCTCCTAGCAGGCACTGCTCCCTGTCTTACATGACTGTTTCCTTTGCAGGCATCTTACATTGTAGCATTAAGACACAATGGGGTGTGCTTTGCTGGGACATTAATAATACATTGGTTCCATTGTGAGCTGTGCCTGTGAAGACTAAACGACTTCAATAGCCCAAGAAACATATTAATGCTCCAGCAAGATGCATCCTAGAGTGGTAATTCAGTTTTATTTTGTCATGTTGCTTCTGATGCAGGTTTCATGACGCTGTGTGTCACAGTGGTGCACAGTGGCATGGGGCATCCCCCCTGTGCCTGTGGGCAGGGGCAACTGGAGCTCCAGTCCCCGTAGGCTGAGCACTGGAGAGTGTCTGCTGACCTGTGCAACAGAGGCAGCAGTTTGGGGCTCAAAGGGCACATCCATGCACTGGGAATGGGAATATGGACTGTCTGTGTATGCCTAGTGCTGCTGCTAATCACATTCTTCTGAAGGAAAAGCCAGGGTCCTTGTTAGCAAGAGAAATGGTGAGGGGCAGAGAAAGAAATAAAACGATATCCCAAAGAGTATGAGAAGGAAGGAAAGACAGACTGCCGTTTGTAGGAAGTATCTCACCTCATTAAGCATCTTAATTCTCTTTTATTGTCCGTGCTGCACTGAAGGCTCCGAGATGTGTGCGTGATTTATAAACACTGCTGTGCATCAGCTGAGTGGTTTTATGCCGGGCTCAGGGAGGCTGAGGCACGTGTGAGGCTCCTTCTGGGGCTGCTTTTTCTGCAGCATCAGAATTTTGCCCAATTTCATTCTCGGCGCCACTTGGCTCTGCTATGCCTGTATGCTTTTATTTTGATAAATGTTTAAATACCTTTATGCCAAATGAAGGCAGGTAAATATGAGACGGCTTCACCCTGACATAATTCTAGAATTAATTCATACCTGGATAGCCCTGCATTTCATTAAAGTCCACTAAATAAGAGTCATGGATGTTTATTCGGAGCCAAGGAGGCTTCATGGGTAATTTTATAGTCGTTTAGCAATTTTATTTGTTCAGATTAGCATATTTTAGATTTTCTTATATTCTTAACCATGTTAGTTGTACAATCACAAAGAAAATCTAAAACAACAATGAAAAATGCTGTTGTTCAGATTCCAAGATAAATCCAATAACAACTCTGACAGGATTGATTACAACAGAATCAGCAAAACCTCTCTACTCTTTTTAATGCAGTTTGAGACATGAAGAAGATAATGAAATATGTTGCTTGACAGTAGAAGATGCTATGTTTAGAGTTAAAAGCAAGCTGCTCCAAATTTTGTCTTTTGTTGTTGAAACATCTTTTCTCCTGCAAAAGATATTTTATGCTAAAATGCTAGGTACATGAAATTACATTAATTTTGATGACATTTTCTTAAATAAATTGAAAAAAAAAAGAATATTTTTCAAATTATTCATTTGGGAAGTTCTACTTGGTAAAATGAAATTGCAAGCTAGAAGCAATTTTGACATTAAAATCCTTGAGTATTTATTGCTCTAACCTCATTTTGATGCATGTCACCAGCAGTCTTATTTTCTGTGGTGATTGCATGGAACCTTGCCCTTTTTGCATCCTCTTTCTTCACCTTTCCATATATATGGGTAATTTCACTTGCAAAAACGAACACAGGTACCACTACTGTGCAGCCAGTGGCGGATCCACCTGTGCTCACAACCTGTCTCCTCTGTCCAACTGAGCTCTGGTCTTGCTTCCCTGATGTCTCTTGTAGATGACTGTCTGTCAACTCAGACTCAATGTGAATGAGACAGACCTTGTAATCTTCCCCACATCATGTCTTCCCTGCTACTCCCCTCTTTGATCACTGTGGACATCCTCACCATCCCGCCTGTCATTCAGGCCCATAATTTGTGTGTCAGCTTTGACTCAGACCCTTCTCCCTGGTCCACACATCCCGGCTGTGGCATAATCCCACAGACCCCTCCTGCTTAGTATCTCTAAGAGGAAGCCTTTCCTGGTCAGAACCAAGACAAAGACCCTTGTCTCTCCTCTTCTTAACCATGCCTCAATTAGAATGTCACTTTTTTTTTTTTTTTTTTTTTTTTTTTTTATTAAGCCTTGACAAATGCAGCCTTGGCCTTTTGGTGCCCACTTAAAGTAATACTGAAAATACACTTTTGTTAGCCCATCATGCTCCCATTTTCTGTCCACCTCTCCAGCAGGCACCTTCTTTTTATTTTGCCTAATGCTTTGAGAATCAGTCCCCACTCAGGCCTTGAGCAGAAGTCCTTTATATTCATGCATGAAACAAACACACGATAATATAAACCACTGTTCTGTATTAATATTGTCAGTATGAGAACATGGCACAGCATATATCAGGTCATGCCTTTTTATGGCTTATTTAATATTCTGCTATTTTAGTGTATTCAACATTTATATTATTATTGTTATTTGAATAATTAACTTTTCCAGCTATTAATTACAAATTATTTTCTAGATCAAAGCAACTTCCTCTTCTGTCATAATGAAACACTTGAATTCTTGGATAATCTGAACATGAAACTAAGGTAAGAGTCAGAGTGTTTAATTACAAACAACCAAGAGAAGCTTTGATCTAGAAAATAGGATTTCAAACGTTATTTTTTCACCCTAAAGATAAGATCTGGCATGACAGGTTGCATTACAGATGTAAAGCGAAATCATAGAAAAGTTCTGCTTTTGTGTTGCATAGCCTATGAAATGTGCTGGGGAGACTCATTCACAGTATGACACGTGTCAGAAGGCTCCTGTTCCCTCCAGTGGCTGCGAGCATCAGTATCCAGTCAGCAAACTGGCCCACCCTAGCAAAAACTGAACTTAAAGCTGATGGGACATCAGTGAGCTCATTCTGACGGCCAGATCCACCTGGACCCAGAGCTCATGGTGCCAATAGTGGAGCTGTGACAATGATGGCTGGAGAGGGTCTCTGGAAACCTATAGTGAGCCTCACCTGCTGTCACTGTGACACTGGAGAAAATGTCGGGTTTACATTATTAAAAATATAAGTCAGATCAAAGTTAAATTTTAAAACTTGCTTCTATTCTGGCACATTCTGAGATGTGACTTTGTGCTCTCATTCATGGTGGGTACGAAATAGCTGCCTTTCCCATGAGTTGCTGTTCACATTCTGGGGTTTGGCCAGTGCTTGGACATACATTAGATTTCTGCTTAAAATGCACTTATTCACTATTTTACTTTCCTAAAAGAATGTACTTTCTGTGGATGCTTTGCAGCGTCACCAGAAAGCAGTAGGAGAAAAATGTTAAAAATTGCCAAAGAGAAAAAGGAGAAATTACTGTGAAAGATTCACTCACAGCACATGTGTAAGAGCTGTCTTCACCCAGATGTTTCCCCTATACCACAGCAAAGGTTTCTTACAGCGTTCCCCTGTCCCTGCTGAGAAATCCTGGACCCAGCAGGTCCCGTTAGGAGCCAATAGCTGGGGGATTCCTGCATCTCAGAACAGTCTCCATGGAGACTCAAAGTGGGGTGACATCCTACAAACCGACAGCGATAGAAAACCACATTGGCACCATCAGAGGATCAGAGGGTGCTGTGCTCAGCCACATGCCACCAGGGATGATTTAGTTCAGCTGGGTGTAAATCAGATGTGACTCATCAGCAGACACTGCACAGTCAAACGTGCAGAAAACACATCGGCACTGAATGAGAGCCTGAAACACAGCTCGTTATTTAAAGAGAATTATGAGAATGCCACGAGTTTCAAGAAGATCAACCCCACTGAGGAAGTGAAAGCCAAGAGTTATAGATGTAGCGATAGGAGGCCCTGAGGATTTATTAACTGTTTTGTTTAGACTTACTAAAAAGGAATGACACCCATTATAGTGTATCACGGGAGTGAGCTATCTAACAGCCCTGTGGCTGTAACTGCAGTGGTGCTCTGTGATAAGGTGAGGAGACTGTGATGAAACATTCAGTAAAACAGAAGTTTTTGCTTTGTAAATTATTTGGTCGATTCAAGAGTTTTCTCAAACTAATATTGTCCTACAAATAGGTACCTCTAAGGGCAAATTACCCCATTCTCAAGAGACATGTATACTTGTACATGTCTGAGATGTTTCTGGTCTTTTTCATGTCAACTCTAAGCAACCATAGCTGTGTTGTTTCAGGAAGATGCCCTCAGGCTCCATGGGCTTGCCACCTCCTGAGCTGCAGTGGCATTTGCTATTCTGAACATGGTGATACTCAAAGCTTGGCACTGGTTTGGAGAACACAAGTAAGTGATGCTACTTAGGCATTTCCTCCTGCAAATGGAATTCCAACATCCCCCTAAGTTATTCAGCCTTGTCCCTCTTACTAATTGCTTCTGGAATCCAGACTGACTTTCTCTTCAGTTTAAATATGGTAGTATGTTGAACCAGGATAGTTGAAATGCAACTGGGATTGCCTGTCTTTTTTTTTTTTTTTTTTTTTAGAATATCTTTTTTTTTTAGAATTTTTTTTAGAATATTTTTTTCAGCTATCCCTCTGATACAACAACAGGAAAGTATCAGATTAGAAATCCTGTCTCACACCATGATTTCTACCATTGTCCTATGAGGATGCTCAGTCCTTTGTGAGTACATCTTTTATTTTCATTTGGGTGAGCTTTGTTGCAGCTTAATATTATTGAAAGTTAAAGGACAGATTGGAGACTGATTATAAGGGTATGGTGTACCATGGGAAAAGCCTAGTAATACAAATGCTTTGCCTGAGACTCAATGACTCTGTGTTCTGCAAAAGCTACTGCTGACATCCCTCGCGTTTTTATTGATCTTATAGATTCAGTACCAGGATACTTAGAGTTTAGCTTTGCTTTGGGGACTTGTTTATTTTACCTGAATTTTCTCAAAATGCAAGAGATTAAAGTGATCCGATAGATTTTTGAATGCTGGCCTAGAAAAATATATAAGAAGTTTCTCACTCAAGGTAAGCCAGCTGTCTCCAGTTACCTCTCAGTTCTGCCACCAGATTTCTGATACCCAGAAGCTCCTGTTGCAAACTCAGGCTGGGGATGGCTGAGCATTCCCCTTCCCTGCAGGGGCATTTCCTACCTTCCTAACAGGAATTGTGTGCAAATGTGGTACTTCCAAGGACGTGAATGAGTGCTTTAGTTGTTATTTTACTTAATATGAAAAGGTTAAAAGGACCATGAAAATGTATAGTGATGTGGAAATTAATGATGGTATCTCTTGTAAGCTAGAGATGTGTATGTACCCATCCACCTGTAATGTTTTAAAATATACATAGCAAAGTGCACAGTGATAACGTATTTGATTTTATCTGCTATAAACATGTATACCTGTCAGACAAATAGCTTCTCTCTCTTCCTACTCCCTGTATTGATAAAATCCAGAGAGGATTTAATCTGAGTGTGCTTCTCCACATTATTCAACTCAATGATGCTCTCAAAAAGTTCAAATATTTAAGTTGGTTCAAAGTCAGAATATTAAAGGTAGTTCTTAGAAATTCAGTAATAGTAACATTTTCCTAGCTGAAGGATACCTTCACAAATGGCTGCATCATGAGCATACGTAGTTGATTACTTTGCAGCAATTAGGAATATAGATGAAATATAGGGAAACTTCTTGTCTAGGTGAGGAGAAACAGTGAAGCACCCTCAGCCCCTGACAGCTAAAAAAGCCTGCTTATATTACTATCAGGTAAATCTTAAGGCAGCTCAACATTGCAGTATGGTGTGTAATCCAGGAGTGAGGGGTTGGATTTTAGGTTGTCCTCTCCCACCAAACCAGAAACCCGCAGGACAGCACTGCAAGGTCATGGCACCACCAAGGGACATTTAGGTGGCACCAGCTACAGGCTCCCATCACAGTGGCATGGGGCAGGAAGTGCCACCAGCCAAATCTTTGGCAGCCACCATCCACCAACCCATCCCCCACATTTGTGCGTGTGCAACCCTTGTACATCAGGGCTGAAAGAGCAGTGCATAAAAATCAGCTTTGAAGGCAACCGATGTCTGAGCACCTACAACTGAATAAGGAAAGACGCACTGCTGTTCAGTGCAGCAGACCCTTCCAGCTCAGTTCACCGGTTTTGGTGTAGAGGCACGTTGTTTGTTTTAAAAACACCAGCTGTGGTGAAAGAGGGCTGCCAAAGGGAAATGCAGCTTTTTCCAATGGTACAGTTTTTCAATTAAAATTACATAGAGAGAAAGCAGGCAAAACTTACATGGAAAATTCAGCAGGCAAGGAAACAAGCCGTGCACAATGCTACACTGCAGTTCCGCACCTCCTAGAGCAAAAGGGAGATCACATGCTTCACTTCAAGCTCTCTTTAAAACACATCCCTAATTATGAAATCATTACCAGCAATCTGCATGATAAGGAAAGAATTATTATATTAACCTGGGATCTTCAGGGCACTCTGAGGGACCGTGGAGCAGCGCTGCTGCAGCCAGGCAGCATGCTCCCTCCCCGCTGCCATTCTGTGAGTCACTTCTGCCTTTAATCTCCCATTAAAATCCTTTCTAGCCTCTTCAGTTTATGGCTCTGTTGCTGCAAGGTGGTTTGTGGCACTCAGTATTGCTAATCCTTGGGATTGCAGCGTATTGAGAACAGAATAATTGAAAACAGCTTGAAGCAGTAGTAGTTAGGCACACAAATCAATGACAGATAATCATTTAAGCACAAACCAAAACAGACATTTACATGGAAAGCAATCACAGCCTTGGTGTTACACCCTACTCTTGCCATGCAGAATCTTTCAGGATTTAGCAGAGCACCCTCTGATGCCAAAACCCACTGCCAGCACACGACTGTCCCCACGAGACAGCGCTGGCACAGCCCTGCCAAAACCTGAGCCCAGCTGTCAGTGGGACAGTGCAGGCCATGAAGGCTGCAGGCTCCTGGCAGAGCCCAGCCACATTGCCAGACGTGCCCCAGAGTGTTAGAGGTGCCTGATGGGTCCCCCTGAGTCCCTCAGCTTGGAGGCACTGCAGGGCTGCATCCTGCCACACGACTTGAAGGGCCTTTGCCCTTCCACAGTAGTGGTGAGATGGTGGGCTCTGCTGGGTGTCCTACTCAGGGCACAGGGTCCTGCTGGGTACCCTATGCTGGCGTCCCTGTGCTGGGCACAGGCTGAACAGGTGGCAGAGGACATGAAGGGACTGCTACTGACTTGCTTGTGCAGATGGGAGCACATATTTGCCTGTTGTGTTCTGATGACAATCGTATTTATACCAGCTGGTTGAAATGTTTTAATAAATGATTACCTGATGAGAACACTTTCTGATGGCTGTGGTGCTGATTTTTGCTCATTTTTCCCATGGCTCAAGTAACTGTTCAAATTAAAATACAGAACAAAATCAAGAAAATGACTCTTATGTCTACTCCTAGTGAGGTGAGTGGGACTGTCTCCCTGTTATTTAGCCTTTCACTTTAAAAGCATCAGCATCCTCAAGGGGGAAGTTTCAAAACTTCAGATGCCAATTTTCCTTCCACTTTTTGTGACTCCGGTGAAAGGGTATTATTTATCAAACTAAGTATATATTATAATCATCTCAAAATGGTAAAGATCAAAGACTACCTTGCATCAGACAGAATTACAGTACCATAACATTTTATCTTGTTACAGCCGATATCAATCATGACATGACAGCAAGCTACAGAGAATGTTTTTCTGGGCAGCTCCACTGACACACTGCATCATCCGAAATATAGCAACCAACCAGCATGTGCTTTGGGTGTGAAAGTGAAAAACTAGTGGCATAAAGGAGTGCTTTCAGTATCCATGCCAATGCATGTGGTCATTTGGCAGTGAAACATGGGCACACAACTTGAATTCTGCCTGCAGTCATTGCATCGTCGCAAAAAGGGCTGAAATCCTGTGAAAGGAAAGAGATCCTGATTCCTGGTGACAGCGATGACATTTTCCACAGCTGCCCCTGATTGCAGCAGGGGCTCCTATACAGTGCTGCTGCCCTGGGGTGTGCTCCATCTCCCGTCCCCAGGAGGATCCAGAAGCTCGTCAGTGAGAGCACAGCATGGCACTGCACAGCACAGCTGGACACAGGTGGGCAGCCCAGGGCCAAACCCTCAGCTTGCAGATGTGGGTATGTTTAATAGAAGGCTTGGATCAAGAGTCTTTTCAGCATGGCCAAGAACTGGAGAGGGAAGGAGTGAGTTTTCTCCTGGCCACCCTGGGGCTGTATTAGCCTCACCCTGTTTCACAGCTCTAGCACTTGTGGTGCTGCACACACCATGTCTCCCAGACTTATGTCTGGGAATATCTGGTGGAAAATAGGAAGGAAAAGGGAATTGCAAGAGATCTGTTCTCATACCTACCCCTTCACATGTGGATGAATCCCTCTCCCCCCACCTGGTTTCAGCTTGATGTATTCCTCTTTGCCATACGCACAGGTAGCACCGCTTTGAGCTGAAAATGCCCCTGAGCTGCTGGCCTCGAGGGGACTCTCGGGCTGCAGCAGCACTCATCCCACAGGCAGGACATGCCCAGGCCCAGCACACCAAGAGCACCATCTGCCCAGTCCTGGGGCTCTGAGCGAGACCAGGAGATGGGTTGGGGCAGCCTCAAACAGGCTTGGATCTGGTGAGTGGAGCACCTCAGTCTCTGTCTTTGAGTCATATTAACATCAACATTTAAGAACCTTGCTTCTACCCTTCTACAGTTTGTTTCCTGGAGAATTCTGACCAGAGAGAGAACGCTTAAAGTGCAGTGAGGAGCAGAGGAAGAAGTAAAGCAAATGCCACCAGGAAAGTATAAGGGCTCAACAAATTTAAACATCTTTGGTTTTCTGGATTCTCTTGCTATTTGAATACAAAGCTGCTTTGTTTTACACAAATAGCCCATCTTCAAATTTTCAGTCTCCTTCTGCTTAGAGCCACACAATGCACTTCCCAGCCAGCCACTAAAATGTTTCTAAAAACTTGCAGAATTATTTGAAAAAGGGATTCCTATTCCTTATGCATAAAACATGCATGCATATTCATATTAAAACATTTAGAAAAATTTGTACCAGTTATAATTAGCATGTTTTGTGCATCTATTTTCTTTGCTATTAAATAACAAATTTGTGGTAACCATAGCAACTGGAACATCACATGGTACTGGTGCTATTTTGGGGATAACATAAGTACCTTTCTTAAAGAAGCATTCACACCTCTAAGCTATGAATTTTAATAATTTTCATGATAAAATATCTGTTGGGTTGATTGCATTCATCCCTCACTACAATGCTGATTTAATGCAGAATATACTACCTTGTTTTGCATTGCGTGTGACCACTTAGAAGCACTAATGGGTCCTCTAGCTCTGCAAAAAGGCAACAGACTTAAGAAAAGGAGAAGCTATGCAATATATTAAAGGAATTCACATTGAGAAGAAAAGTACAACAAAATGAAGGATTTCTGTTATTGTTTCTGGGAGCAGAGCGACCATTGGTCCTGTAGCTCTTTAAGCTTGGATAGAGGAAAGAAGAGGACAAGAGAGGCTTTCATCCTGGGCAGATACCCTGCTGCAATAAGTGGAGGTGTTGCAGGAGCTCAGCTGGAGTCTGGGGGAGGTTCCAGGGGACATCATGAGATGAACCTCAAAGGTGGCTCCCTCCGCTACAGCCAGGTGTGCCTGGATGTGGAACACCACTGTGTGCAACCTCTCAGAGCGTCACATCAAAGGAGATAGAGAGTAAGAGACTGAAACCAACAGCAGCCATTAGAAGAGTTTAGGTGGGAATAAAATCAGCAGCCACGTGCTGGCTTCTGCTAGGGGTCTTAGATGAAAAACATGTACGGCTTGCTGGAGCCCTACTTCACAGAGGAGCAAGTCACCTCAATAAACCCCACCAGTGTCATGATGAATTAAGGGAAAAAAATGGGAGAATATGGAAGAAATTTCAGTGTTTGGAACTGGTAAATCTTTTAATCATGAATATAAAAGTAGGATAAACTACACAGGCACCTATGAGAAATGAATGCTATTGAAACCATCCACCCACAATGACACAATTAACTCTGAGCATGTGAGCATCTATTTGAATGAAGACACCCTAAGATACCAGGATAGTGCTATCCACCACCGGGGCAGGGGCATTGAGGATCATAAAATCAGTCATAGAATCATCCAATCATCTTCCACCCTGGGTGGCTCCTACACAGGTGCCTTGGGTTAACACTCACAGTAATGAGGCTAGCAGGCTCTGAGTCACTCAGGCCAGCTGTACTTGGCAAGACAGAATCTGGAGCAGGGGAGTTTTGCCAGGACAGGAAAGTGAGATACGTATACTGATCAGAGGAGCTTTGGGTCTGAGTTGTAAGGAGAACACAGCAAGTATATGTGAGAGATGGGGGATTGTGGGGGCTGAAGGTCTGTGTAGGATGCCGTAGAGTAGTTCTATGTGTCTGTTTTCTATGCTAAATGATTCCCATGGGGATCCCACAGTGCTGCCCTGCTGGGTGCACGGCAGCAGCAAGAGATGAGCTGCTGTGGCTTAGGGCTTGTGTCTCTGTGCTGTGGGAGCTGGACTTCATCGGCTAGCTACAGGCACTGTGTGTTCCTGGGATAGGTACAGGAGTAAAAGTTAGTGAGAAATTATTTTGTAATCTCACTTAGGCCAAACCTTGCAGATCTGAGCCATGCTGGGAATTAGCCTGGGTAAAGGCTCAACAAGTAATCTTTCTGCTTTCCTACCACTTTCCCCAGTTCAGCAATAGCACTCACAGCTTTTCTGTGGAAGTCCATTCTTACACACTGCTAACTAGTTTTAAGCACAATGTGGTAGGTCTTGCGAGAATGACATGATACTGCATTGAGGGAGGTTCAGAGTGGAGGTCTGGGACATTAGGAAGATGTCTGTATTGTGATGGTGTTCAGGAACAGTCTTCCTATTGAGGTGGTTGATGCCCCTATCCCTGTCAGTGCTCAGGACACTTTTGGATGATGCCCTCAGAAACATGCTGTAACTTTTGGCTAGCCACAAAGCGGTCGGGCAAAAAAAAGGACTGGCAAGGCAGTGCTGGGCTGCCCACATGCTGCCAGCAGACTGGGTGGGAGCAGAAGAGTCCTGGCAGGCAGCGAGGGGCAGAGGCATGCTGTGCTTCCCACAGCTGTGCAGTCAGATGGGAACCTCTCCGCCTCTGTTGTGTTTGGGTGGGAGAAGAAGAGAGGAACAGGATTTGGGAGATGTTGGTAAGTGATAAAATACAAAGCAGTCCTTTTTCTTATGTTGTAAATGAATCGCTTTCTGCCTTTCCCTTTGTTAAAGCTCTTAATCCAGCCTGTAAATAGAGGCTTTTCCTTCGGAGTGCATGTTTAGATATAAGACTTAGAGCTAATCTGAAGTAATGGGATCAGAAAATGGAAGATATATAGCAAAGAGAATGCAGTATACACTCACACTAGCGAATGTGCTCCTGCAGCCCTCCCACCCGCAGCACTGGGGCTGCCCACCTTCGGGCACATAGCATTTCTGTGGCATTCATGACCAACTCTGTACCTTCCTTGTTACGCTGCCCAAAATCCTGTACTTGAAGCCATCAAAAAGATGATAGATTCTCAACACCAGGCAGCACCCTTCTGTAAGCACAGCCAGGGCAAGGCGTTGTTCTTCCTGCCTCTGGAAATACTCCAACTCATATTCAATCTCCACAGGAAGAAATCCTGAAGCTTCACGTACTTGTGCTGATTCCAAAGAGCTCTCTGACCCGGGCAGTAGATTCTGAAATCCTGAATTGTTTTCTGCTTGCTGGAAGTCCTTGCTGCCTAAATGGGAGTCTATATAAAGTAAGAAACTAAAGGAGAACTGGAATTTCTATTGTGGTTCTTAAGGATTAACAGAAAAATATACTGAGAATATAAATAGAAAACAAATGCATGTATTTTTATTTTAAATCCATAAATAGCTGAGACACTTTCACCACACTTAGTAATTAAAACATTCTGATGCCATTTGATTGTATTATCTAGAGCAGCATTTCATCAGATTATCTTTTTCAATGGGTGCCACTACTGACCTGTGATATTTTCGAAGATACTACCAGCGATACAAAGAGATAAACCTCAAACCAGTACCACTGAGGTCATTTGGGAAAAGCACTCAGACCAGCGAGCTCTGAAAGCAAAGCTTTTACTTCTTGCATTAATCTGTTGTAAATCATGTGGAGAATCACACACCAATAATTAGACCCAAGGAAAAAATACTTCAGATTTCTCGGCTGATGCCCAGATGCGTTTTCCACAGCAGCAGAGGTAGTGATTGATCTCTGTGGCCACTGCTGGCCTCAACAAGCCTCTGTCCCCTTTGGGAGCTCTGTGCCAGCAGCAGGAACGGACATGGTAGCACCAACACAACTTCCTGATGGGCAGCAAAGGGCTCAGGGCAGGCAGGGGCAGGTCCACAGGTCCAAGCCTGCATTGGTGGCAATTGCAATTGTCTGAATGGCATAAACAAGGGACATGCAGCCATGTCTGACTCCTAAAAATAGCCTTTATCACTGTTGTGCACTCAGCAGTCCGGGTGAATCTCTCCATACTGATCCTAAATTCTGTTTTCTTCCTAAAGTAAGCCTGGTATCTATCAAAGCCTGAAATCACATTGTGAACATTTAAAATTGTTGTTAGTATTACTATGCTTACTTCCAAACAGCAGAGAATTGTGAAAAGCTTGCTTTGAATTCATTCCTATCTTACCTCTTTAGATACCAGTGAAGGCAACATTTCAATGTGGCCACACAAGCAAGTACAACTCACTCTATTTTGTTCTCTGCATTACACACTTGAGCATCTCCAGCTTCAAACATCAAGCCATAATATTTAAAACATTTGGAATAAGCACTTCCTTTAACTTCAGCATCAATATCAGCATTACTGGAAGGTATGCCCTTCACAGCCCATTTCAACATGATACTGAAAGGCTTTCATTCCAGTTGCATTAAATCTCAACTAAGTCACCTAATAACTTGCAATATTGGGAACTGCTTGGCACCACTTGCGTTACTAAAGCTCAGTAAAGACACTGTGGTGAGAGGTCAGCCCTGGGCCAGGAGCCTGCAGCACAACCTCGTCTCTTCCAGTGTGTGTCTGCAGGCTCTCAGGGCAGTGTGCTGACCCAGGGCTCTGCAGCTGCCTCACTGTTTGTGAAATTGCCCTGGGGGAAGTCTGTGCTGGTCCTTCCAGTCTAAGGGAGGCGTTGCGATCATTGATACTGCAACGGCATCAGTGCCTCCAGAAGGATCTTTGGTGCTCCCTGTGAGAGAGGTGGGATGCACAAAAAGAGATGCATGTGAGATAGATAGACAGAGGGTTAGTGTTCCTCCACAGATTATTTATTTTTATCTAGAAGGAAATCCTTTATGATTTACTGGTTTTCTTTAGACTAAACTATTTTATAGTCCCCCCATCCCCCTGCCTCCCTCCCAAAAAAGAAGGAAAAAAGAAATCACCACTGAACACCTGTTTAAAGAGAAGGCAATGAGGAACTGTTTCTGTTGTATCAGAAGTATTTGTTGGTACAGAGCAGATAACTGTAACTGCATAATAAGGTGGAGAGAGGATGCTATTAAAGGATCAAATACATATACTAATTAGGAAGGACGTGTACATCCACATATAGAGAACCTGGCAGTGAGAAAATGACAGAGATCCAGCACTACAGTGAATTATAAATGTCAAATTACAAGGATGCATGTAAAAAAAGCTTGTAACTGTTAGGAACTAGATTCTGTATTCATGTGAAAGCTGTTGCCTTTATCATCTTCTTAAATCCCTCTAAGGTGTTCTGTCATTCACTGTCAAATTTTCTACATAAGATAATAAGATGTATGTCATGCAAGTGTCCAAAACTGATTTTCTGCCACTGCCAGGACACACCAGTATATATATATTTATTTATTTTTAAGCAACAAGAATATTAAGCAGGAGTCTGCTTAACTATTTTCAGTCAATTACAGAAGGATTTTTCACCTCATATGTGATAAAATCTTGCACATGATGCCCAAAATGTAAGTTAAAAAGGAACTAGCAACGTGTGTTCACATTTGTCTGTGGACTCAATAGGCTGTCAGAGAGCCATAGGATGCACAATAAAAATGGATGCTAACTAAATTTTGATGTGCAGGAGCACGTGTTTAATTTGCAAGATGTTTTGTTTAATTAAAAGGTAAATACCATTTATAATTCTTCTCACAGACTGTTTGAGAGCAGCAACAACACCTACAGAGCTCTCGAGATGACTGAAGAACTTTGATGCGTGTGATCCATAGGGTAGGTACATTTCAACGAGAATATTTTGCTCTTTGTTAAATGAGGCTTTGGCTTTTACGTGAGCTTGGTTATTGCCTCCAAAAACTGATAGACACCAATTGCAAGATGAAAGCATGTAAACTGTTCTGTCATGGAAGTGTGCTGAAAAAAAGCCACAAGCAGCCCTGGTCAGAGTATCCAGCAGCAGGCGAATCACACTTCCCTTGTTGGCTTGGCTTCAACCAACAAGAAGGGTTGGGAATAAGCACAGGCTGTGACACCCTACTCCCCAGCACTCTGAAGCTGGATCCTGCCCTGCTCTAAGGCTCTGGTTGTATCAGCCTCCAGAGTACCTGTGTCTGGTGCTCCTGGGCTGTTGTTTATATTGGTTTGGTCTCAGCTGAGCTATTTCTAACAACGAAGAACATATTGGAGAGAGTTACAATTTGCTGTAATCATATTTTTCCAGTTTTTCTCTGTGATAATTACTCCCATAAATATCGTTGCTTCACCTCAGCTCAGCCGAGTGCTCTCTGTCTCTGTGCTCAGTCCCAGCCTTCCAGGCCCTGGCGGTGGTGGAAGGACGATGGCAGTGTTTGTTATTGCCTTGACCATCTGAGCTGAGGGTCTCTCCATTTCTGGCCCAGTTTCTGTGCTGTATTAGCTGATCAAAAATTGCCATCTGAAACGAAAACTGGCAAAGAAAATGTGTCGAATTGTGCAAATGTTTAAATAACGTGTAATAATAATACAGCTTTGACTTTGTCGTCAGCCAGGCAAAGACTTGAGAATCAGGAGTCAGGGTACAGCTTTGCAGTTAATGCGTCTGACTTTACCGCTGGCCACTGGCTGCAGCTTAATTAAAAAAATCTATAAGACCGATGGCTATTTTTAACCATCAGCGTAAGAGCTTGGATGAATTTGCACTTCAGGGTGGCAGGCACAGGGAGAAGGAGGCACCCGGTCTGCCAGCACTCAGGGCAGGCAGGTGTGCTGGGCAGAAGAGGAGAGGACAGGAGTGTTACTGTCCCTCTTCTAAACTTATGGAAATGCAGCAGAAGATTTAGGGGCTTGCCAAAGTTACTTCTGTTGCCCAAACCCAGGCAGACCTACGTTTAAACCCAAACCTCCAGATTTCTGGTGTCCCTCGTCACTCCAAGGCCATCCTTCCTCTCCAGAAGATGATCTATAGATGTATAAATGCGCATTGATGTAAAGCCAAGTTACAAACCACAGGCCTTTCAGAACTCATGTCCCTGACAGATTGCGGGAGAGCTTGAAGTCAGGAGAATTGTGGTTTATCTGACCTTATGCTAATCCTTCCCCCTGCTTGTGTCTTGGTCAAGCTGCAAAAAGATGGAATATAATGAACCCCTTTGAAACCCATATTTTCTGGGTGTTGGGCACGACCCAGTTTTCCTAAGTTGCTAGGATATTGGGATAATCAGGGAAATGAAGATTCTATCTTATGTGACAAGACTAAAAAGCTTGATTTGAACAAAGGAAATGATGAGAAGGAATATTAGTACACTGTGAGGGGAGTAAATATCAGAACTAATTAAGTTCAAGGACAAAATTGGCATCTGAACAAATGGATATAAACGGGTCCCTTAATAAATGTAGGCTGGAAATCTTAAGAAGCTGAGTTATGAGATTCTGAAACAGCCTTCCAAGGGGAATAGTGGGACCAGGACAGCAAGTGCTTTTTAAAGGGATCCTGATCATTCTGTGAAGTGGGCATCATGCTTGGGAAACCAGGGTTACCATCTTGGGCCAAGGTTTCTAAGTAACATCCAGAACTTCACCATGATGGGACACCTCGGTGATGTTCTGGGAAAGAGAAGTAGCCAGACACGATGTGTATCAAATTATGCCACATATGTTCTGTTTTTTAGGTTCCTCCGCTGAGAGAACCCCTTCAGCTCCCCGATTCTCCCTCTACCCTAGCACGTGAGACCCACAGCATCTCCAGGTAACCCTTACCTGCTCCCACATGACACTGTTGGGCTAAAGACAAAGCAGCTCGAGGCACCGCTGTACCTGGAGCTGAGTGCTCGCGGCGCAGCCAAGCACCTGCGCGCTTCCCTTTCCCGCTGCTGGAGATCAGCCTGCCTCCCACCGCCGGGACGGGCGGGGACTGAGAAGCGCGGCGGCCCCGTTCAGCAGGACCCGTCCCGACCCGGTGTGGCGGCGCACGGCCAGCAGGGGGCTCCGCCGCTCCGCTCCGCGCCGTGCGGATGAGCTGCGGCCGCGGGGACCCGGCTCGGCCCTGCTCCGAGAGCTTGCCCGGCGCCGCCCGACGCCCCCCGCCCCGAGGCGAGCGTTCTACCGCAGATCCGCTAGGTCGGGCCGATAGCACACTGAGCGCTTGCACACCGCCGCGGCCTCTGGCCGGGCCGGAAGGTGTGAGGCCTCCGTGACCCCGGGGCGATGAGGGCAGGGCGAGGCGGCGGAGAGACAAAAGGCCGCTGGCTGTCAGGCTCCGCGGCAGCGCGGGGCCGCCCTGTCCCCGGGCAGGATGCGGCAGGGCCGGGGTCTGCCTCGGCGACCCGAGAGGCAGCCGGGTCAGAGTTGGGTTCAGAGCCACAGCGGCGGCCCTGGGTGCCCAGGGCGGAAGGGCGCGGGCGGAGCGGCCGCTGTGCCGGCTGTAGGGGCTGCAAAGCCCGTGTGAGCGGTGTTACCCCGGGTAGCAAGCGGAGTGGGGGGAAGAAAGGGAGTCGTTAAACATCTCTGTTCACTTACTGGAGGAAGAAGAGGGAACTGTTTTTTTTTTGTTTGGTTGGTTTTTATTGTTGTTGTGTTTTTGTTTTTTTTTCCCTGGGTTTGAAGCTCCTGAATTCTAAGCAACAATAATTACATTGTTTTAACGTTGTGTTCGTGTTTTTGTTTTTGTTTTTGCTACACTAGAGCATTTTGTGCATTACCGTGTAAGAGATGGCGAACTGTTCTGGGTAGCAGCATTGCTGAAAGTTGTCACTGTCCTCTTTGGGCAGGTGGGGGTCTGCTATGGAGTGCCCCTTCAAGCTGTGGCTCTTGAGCTGCATTTGGTAGGAAACTTGCCTGCATGGAGGTGGTAGGGCAGGGTCCTGGGTGCTCGTACCAGCTTGGCCCTGGTTGGTGCTCAGATCTTGCCTTGTTCCTAAAGGTGAACTGGGAAAAGAGGGGAAAGGGCAGGCCTTGACTGGGAAGCTTCCCTAAATCAAAAGGAGAGAAGGAGAGCAAGAAAACAAGGTGTCTTCAGAGTGGCACCTTGCCTCTTCTGTTGTCATCTCTTCCAGCCGGGGTTGGAACAGGGGCTGCAGGGCAGCCAAACAGCACCACTCTGTATCACCCCGTGCCCCTGTTGGAGAAACACATCCAAACCTCGCGGGGAGGAATCGATCCCAAGAGAAGTCGGACCTGTTCCGGGCAGGGGGCCTGGGGCGCTGGGCCCGGCAGCCCCTTCCTGCCTCACGCAGCTCGGCGAGGACTTGACCTGCAGAGGGCAATAGTTGGACGCGAATGCTGACAAAAGGCAGCGAAGCTCCAGGCTCGGCCCCGTGGCCGGGACCCAAGAACGCTGTGTAGGTAGGCATCGGCGCTTAATTAATGTATATTGAAACAAAAGAACGGGTAAATTGTTTGATTTGTCTTTAGGCTACGTTTTCAAGGCTAATCTAATTCATAACCGTTAGATTTATTCTGAAGAGATTAACACAAACTTCCAGGAGAGGCACGCGGTTAGCTCCAGAATAACCCTAAACACTAATTGTTCGCTGCCACATTTACATCAGCCGTTTGGATTTGTATCGGCGCCGTTATCGCTCTCCACTAATCAGCTGGGCGAGGTGGCAGCGGACGGGAGCGTCCCCGACTTGCGGCGCTCGGCAGGACGCGGCCGAGCGGGACGCAGCAGCCCGGCGCCTCGTGCGTGTCCATTGTCTGCGCCGCGGGGCCGGGCCGCCGCCGTTCAGCACCGGGCGGGTGGACAGCGCCCGGCGCGGGGCTGGGGGCGGGGGCCGAGGCTGGGGGCGTCCCCCGGCAGCGCGTCCCCCCTCGGTAGGGGAGCAGTCGGGGAGCGGAAAGGCGCACCCCGACGGGCGTACTCTGTCTCCCCGTCTGCCTGTGCAGACACGACAGCCGTAGACGTCTGCGGCTCGTGTGCATATACTGCTTTAATAATTACATATACATCTCTATAACCTCATTATTCAGGAAAGACTAGAAAACGCGAGCAAATCGG
Organism: Tympanuchus pallidicinctus; assembly: GCF_026119805.1. Lineage (NCBI taxonomy): Eukaryota > Metazoa > Chordata > Aves > Galliformes > Phasianidae > Tympanuchus > Tympanuchus pallidicinctus. The sequence goes on along the minus strand of NW_026294791.1, from coordinate 17,226,783 downwards.
AGTGTTGACAGCAGGGGTGATTGCAGGTCTGGATGCACACTCCGTCTCTTCTCAACTCGCCGCCCCCTTCTCTCTTCCCCCCCCTCCCCCCCCCCCCCTTCCCCCCCCAATCATATTTATCTGAGATTATGTCAAATTTCAGTGATCGGAAATGTCTTGCCCAAAAGCAATTCCCGCTGGAAAAAGTCAAAAGGGTTCCTGGCATTAAAAAGACCTTGCGTCATTCCTGATGAAATTAGCAGCGCCGCATGTTTAGGGACTGCTATGGATGCACTTTGGTCACAGTGAGGAGGCAGGGATTTGGGGTTTAAGCCCCCATCTGGGCAGGAGCCGTCTGCTTTCACTGGCTGTGAACCCCGGGACCAGCACTTGAAAGTGTCTCAGACCCGCAGTCCATTTTTTACTTGTCTTTAAGTGCATGCGATGGGAATTGCTAACCTCGGCTAAGGAAATTTCATTTCCCCCATCCTGCTAAACGGTTCTGGTCGACATATGTTTGTTATCAGAGAGAAGTGCTATGAACACAGAGCCATTTTCTTAGCAGCTCTTTGACTCTGCGTTACCATAGTCCCACACGGCATTGGTCCTTTCCCTTTGGGAAGTCATGAATAAGAGACTATGAAGCTTGCACGTCAGATCTTCCTCAATTAATCCACCATTAGCATGTTTGGGATCCTCTACTGGATGGTTAACAGCAGCTTTGGTAACTGTATGCTGTCCATACCCAATTATGCTCTGCTAAAAATGAACTCTGCAGAACAACCTTCCTGAGCTGTCAGTGTCTCCCGTTTTCCTATTTTAACGCTTGTGTGTAGTGGCAGGCGACAGATGGTGTAGATCAGATCGATTTGATTGCATTAGGCGATTTTTTTCCCTCCTCTCCCCCCCGACTCCTTTTCTGGAAGCCCACATTCAGCTGAGAGGCGACCGCCGGGGACACGGGAAGCGAGAGCAGCCGCCGAGGTGCGAAAGCAGCGAGCCGCGGCCGTGGAGGCGCCGGGTCCTGCCCGGGTGGATCCGTGCTAATCCGGCGCCGGGAGGGAGCAGCTTCTGCCGCCCGGAGCCCGTCCCCAGCGCACGTCAGATGACTCCCTGGTTTTACACACGGTTGGAGTTCTGCTCGAAACCTGGATTTAAAGGGTAAGCGCTTCACTAGAGGTGGATTTCTGGTGGTTACTCGGGTAGGTGGCGAATAGAGCAAGCTCCCGGCGATTTTGAAAAGAGCTGCCTTTAAGACAGGATTAATGTTTTGTTCCTTCCTTTATTCTTTCATTTTTTCTTTCTTTTTTTTTTTTTTTTTTCACGATCCCCCCTACCCCACCCCTTACCATCGCTACCTCCCCCACCCCCCTCCCGAAAAAAAAAAAAGAAATCAGGACCATTTCTTGCATGGGGAGACATCGCGGCTCTCTGTTGACGGATGGGATCGATATTCCCCCCTCTGAAATTCGCTTTGCGTGACCAACCCGAGCTCCACTCCTAGCAGCTTAATTGTTTAATTCCCCCCATCCGCTCTCCTCCCTCCGGTACCCCGCTTCCCGGGCACGGTAGGGGCGGTGGCGGTGCCCCGGGGCCCTTCTCTCGGGCTCCGGGCTCTGGCGGCGGGGAGCGGGGCGGCCGCGCCGATAAACATGGCTATCGGGAGCCGCCGAACAAAGGTATTTAACGCGCGGCGCGCCGCCACGGGCACTGCCCGCATGCGGCGGGGCGAGGTGGGCAGCGCGCCGGGGCGCCCCTCCGCGTGCTGAGCGTGCCCGGAGCGGGCGTGTCCGCCTGTCCGCCTGTCCGCCTGTCCGTGCGCCGGGGAGCGCTGGGCGGCGGCGGAGACCGGCGGGGCGAGGAGCTGTCCGGGTGGCGGGTGCTGAAGGCCCGCGAGCGGTGGGTGCGGAGCTGGGCAGGGTAGCGAGGAAGTTTCGGTGCCGCGTTCGCGGGGGGATGTTTACAGGAGAGGGAAGGGCGGCGTAGGATGGACGGAGGTAGGAAAAGCCAGGAGCCGCGCGGGGCTTCTTTTTCGCGAGGACTGCGTTCTTTATTTTTCTTTCTTTAAAAAAAAAAAAAAAAAAAAAAAAAAAAAAAAAACAAACCAAAACAAAAAACAAACAAAAAAAAACCCCACAACCGTAAAGTTTGGATTTCTGCCTAATTCTTGATGCGTATGTGGAGCGCCTCTGGATTTTGGAGAGTACAAGCCTAGGTGGATCACTGTAGAGCGCTTTTGCCACTACTCGGTGTATTTTACTTTTTCAAACGGCTTTTGTTCAAGTTAAAGAAAACCCGCCGAATTGGTTCTTTTAGTTCTACCGCTAGGAATGGGGCCACAGCCTTCAGTTGCACAGCGGGGAAAATTGCAGTGTTTGTTATTTACTTTCTAGGTGCCATTTCAAACGTAACTTCAAAGCCTGCTGTGTTAGAGAAATATAGGAAAGTGCGCCTAAAATGAGATTAAAATAGAGGAGAGGGAGCTGGATTTTTTCTTATTATTTACATAAGGCATTTTGGCTATCAAGGTATTCTTGTTTCTCTTTGTTTTTCTCCTTTCTTTCAAATTTACACAAACAAATGCTGTCCTCTCGTAGCTTTTCGGTGCTATAGGGGCTATAGCGGTACTATGGCAATGAAGCTAAGAGCTCGTGTTGAGGAAGGAACACGTAGTACAAGGCAGAACCGCGTGGCAGTTCCATTCAGAACCCAAAGAACAGCCGAGAGGTCTCCGGCAGCTGTGCGATGAGAGCTGTGCGCGCCGCGCGGTGCCTGGGGGGCGCGGGTCCCCCTGTTTGCGCGGCTCTGAGCGCGCAACACCAGCTCCCGTCCCCCTCCCATCACTCACGCCGAAGCCGTCCCTAGCGCAGGGAGCTGGGCTGAGATCACACGGAGAAGTTCCTCACCGCCAGGCGAAGCGCGCCGTGCCGTGACGTTGCAGAGATCCTTTCTATTTAGTTGGAGAACAATAAACGTTTATTATCGCCGCTGCAGATCACCAGACAAAGCTTCCCCCTCCCGCCTCCCCCAAGTACGAGCGCTGCTGCTACGGGAGCGGCTGCGGGGGGCGGCAGAGCCGCGGGCGCGGTTCGGACAGAACTTCCCCCGTTCGGGCTTTTCTCCCGGTTCGTCCTTTGCAGGTGGGCGCGGGGGCGGCCCCGCTCGGGGTTGCGCGGGCACAGGGGGGCCGGGGCCTGGCCCGGAGTGCTCTCGGAGCGGTGCTGGCGGCGATGGGAGGCCCGGGGAGCAGCGTCTCTGATGGGCTCGGAGCCTCCGCTTTTTCTTTGATTTTTCTCTCTTCACCGCTTTGCTTTCCGCGCTGCCTGCTCGCGGCAGCCCACCGAGAGCCAAGACGTAAAATACGTTTCCAAAGCCCAGATGAAAAGTCTCTCAGGCGTGGCTGCTGCTTTATCGGAGCTCTTCCAAGCCCACCTCTGCAAACAGATTTGTAATATTTGTGTGCTTAACAGTGCGTCTCTTCTACAGGAATCTGTTGCCGTGTGTGACATCTCTTGCGAGCTCCCAGAGAGAACTGATGGAGCATACAGCTAGGGAATAGGATGCTGGAGAAGCTCAGGGGGAGACGCCAGGCAATTACCAGGTAAACTCAGCCTTACTTTGATTTATGTCCCCCCGCCCTGCCTGAGAGCCCTCGCCCCCAGCGAGGCGGGGAGCAGAGGGAGCTACGCGTGTGCTCACCACCCGTCCTCTCCTTTGCCTCTGCAGGACGGGGAGGAACGGTGCTCGTTGGATATGGAACGAGATCTCGCAGCCCTTGTGGATTCTCCTTCTTCAAGAGGGGAATTATAGTTATGGATTTATTGTCCCGGTGCAGCACTTCCACCAGCGGCAGCAGCAGCAGCTTTCTGACTCTCTTCGGTGACGGGTATTCTTGGGTGGATAATACGGATTACGTTGTTATTGCTTAAGAATACGCGTAGTCGAGGAGAGTACCGGCGGCGGGCAGGCAGGCAGGCAGCGCGACCGCCCCCAGCCCTCCAGCTGGCTCCTACAGCCTCTAGTTGCCAAGGTAGCACCTTTTCCATCTTTTCCTTCGCTTCGCAGTGTGTCGCTCTGTCTGTGTCTCTACCCGGGCGGGGGTGGCTCGGCCGGCCCGTCCCCGCGGAGGGGCTGCCCTCTGGATGCGTGTGTGCGTGGAGCGGGCACGGGGTTAGGGCAAAGTGCGGGGCCGGGGCTACGGGAGGGGCCTGCGGAGCTGAGACCGGTTCTCCCCTGCCCGGGCTCGCTCGGCCTCCAGCCCGCTGCCGTTTGCCCCTCTCCGCCGGGGGGGAGCAGGGAGGAAATGGGGGACTCGAGCCCGCCGGCCCACCTGCAGCAGGGTCCCACCCCCGAGATGCGGGTTGCCCGAGGGGCAGCGGCTTCGCCCGCAGCCGGCGGTACCCGGGACTGGAATGCTCCTCTCCTCTGTCGAGCTCAGAGTACGGCCCCGTGACCACTGCGGCCAGAAAGGCTGGGAGCCGGCAAGCAGCAGGCTGGTGAGGCGGGCGCACCCCGCACCCTGCCCCTGTGCCTCGGCTGCAGAGGGCACCAACTGCCTGGCAAGGATGCTTTGGGACAACCAGTTGTGGCTGATCACTTCCAGGGGGTAAGAGAACCCTTGCCCCATGGTAATGGCCTTGTAGGGCAGAATTTGGCTGCTCACTCTTGAGTCCCTGAGGTGCTGGGCTAGAATGCATGCCCACAACCAGGACTGAAGCGTTGGTTCCCCACTGGTGTTCAGGCCATGGCTTCCTTGTCCCCACTGAAGGGCTCAGGGCTCCCCAGAGGTAGATGCAGGTGAGAGACATAAGCAAGAGGCTGTTCATTACCATTACCATCCCAACCATGCCTCATTTATTTAATGTAGGATGGATATTTCCATCCCTCTTGCCAACCAGAGCAGCAGGGCATGGGCTCTGGTTAAAAGCCCAGACAGCCTTTTGGATGCTGTGCTTAGAAAAACACAAGCATAGCATTTTTTCCCACTCCTGTACCCTCAAGTCTGCTAAATATGGAGTAGGAGTGATGGCTCCTGCTTTTCCCTTTTCAGAGACCTCTCTGCACACCTTGTGATCCCAGGTCTCATTGCCACATAATGGCAAGTGGGAGACCAGATTCCAGGCTTAAATGAATTAGATCAGAAGCCATTTTAAGGCAGGACTGAGGTCACTGTGATGAGCTAGCCTTTTTGAATGGCTTCTTCCCTAGGCTCAGCGTGAAGAGGTTGAGAATGATTTTTAATGTGGGCAAACTAGATGTAGGGGGATTGCTCTGTTGTGAGTGTAAGGCGGCAACATGGAGAATGTCTTCCTCTGTCTCTTGCTTAGCAATTGAAAGGCCATATATATTCTGCTTAATTATTTCAAGCAACTGCCAAAGGATTCTTACTCTGCTGCCTTCAGTAGCGACTGGAGCTCTCGTTGTTACGCAGACATGGATCTGTTATTCTATAGACACATCTTTGATGCTAGCACTCTGATCCTCGTGTTTCTCTAATACTACTTGAAAGCAGATTTTTTCTTGTAGTTTAGTATGTTCAACAGCCTCAGAAATAACGTTAAATTATGCTTTAAAGACACGATCAGCTGCTAAATCATAGTCAGTTCAGCACCGTAACGCATCCACATTCACAAGTGCTGCAGGAACGGCGATGGAAACACTATTTTAAACATCCAGGTTTGTATTACAAACCTTCCTCTGATCTGAGCTTTCGGTTGACATTTTCCCTTGAGTCATGACAGAGAGAATTATCAGGAGTTCTGATTTCGTCACATAAAGGCTGTGGTTTTGTTAGCTCTGTGCTCAGTTGAGTATCTTGCAGTACAGATTGGACTATTCCACATAAACACAAGCTTAACAAAATGTTTCTTTATACCTAGTTTTCCTGTCATTGCTTTCCATCTAACATGATTAGCTGTTTTTGCTGAATAATGCCTTAATGACAGAGCCAATGCATTTTTAATACATGCACTCTTTGTCATAGTCAAAATTAACATTTTGATTATTGTAGATTTCTTTCCTGTAAAATCTTTCAGTGGATTGTCATGTTATGGGTTTAAAAGAGGATAGCTGTAAGGTCTGATTGGAGAACTACTGGATATGCTCGTGATAATAATTGTAAAATACTGTTTAAACGCTCAACAGCATGCAGGCTCTTAGAGTGATGTTTCCCAGTGTCACGATCTCACAATTGCTCTCCACAGTTTTGTTAGCAATCCTGGGTTCGCTACGTAGGGCTACCAAGGGCAGGAGCACTGGGTTCTGAATGCCATACCCCTGAAAGGAGGCTGCTTGTACTGTGGACCTGAGCCCATGGATGCTCGGAGCTCCTGGTGGCTGCTCAGCCGGAGCACAGGTTGCTCATGTTAAATCCAAAATATCTGAGGCCAGATCCCTACCATTCAATGCCACAGCAAAGCCCCAGTCGATTTCACTGTGGGAAAGGTTAGACTCCTGGTGAAAGGGATGTTTACAACCCTACACTCCTTATTTTTTTTATTTTAGAAATCCAGAATCCCGTGTGCTAAAAAATGAGTTTAAAGGCCCCCTGCCTCTAATAGTCTAATGATATTTTATTAACAGCAAAATATATACTGGAGGTCTGTAGAGCAACATAATAAGAAATAGCTCTATAAATAAGGGTGTTTAATTGTACCAGTACGCGAGTTTTCTGAGATGACATTTTAGAATGAGGTTTGTGGTTGCACTGTGTGCTAACAGCTATTTTGGTGAGTGCATATTTAATTAATTTAGAATACTAAATACCTGTTCTAAAATTGTTTTTGTAATCTGCATCCTGGTAGAAAATTAAATAAAGTGCCAGCCCCAAAATTAATACTTGAGCTTAGCCTATTTGTAAAGGCCGCGGTCCTCCAAAGCTGAACATCTCTGGGTCTCTCTGTGTGCTGTAGTGGCCCTTCAGGCTGCTCACATTTGTAAGTCTCGGCTGTGCCAGGCCCTGGAGCAGCAGCAAAGTGGGAAGCGGGGCAGCAGCCCTGCAGCCCCTGTGCTATGCTGACTTTGGATGGCTTTGCCCGCTCTGGGGCGGTCCCCATGGCCAACTCCCCCAGCAGAGAGAGGCAAAGGGCCTTGGGTGCAGGTGTCTGTGCGGGTGAGAGGTGATCTCACTGGGTCTGTGTGTAGCAGGAGGCGCTGCTCCTTGTAGCCAGACCCCAAATTGCGTGTTGAGGGCTTCCATTTGATTTCACATGCTCTTCCCACAAATACTTAAGCCTTACAGCCCTTATATATCTCTCTTTCTGGGAGGACCGTACGTACATATGCATGTACCTCTGAAGGTAGGCAGCACATAGCACCCAGAGCTCCCCTCTTACAGACTCTGAGAGGCAAACCCCCCACCTGCCTCAGCAGGGGCTGCAAAGGTTCCACGTGCCTTTTGGCTGGTGCAGGGATTCCTCCTGCTGCATGCAAAGTGCCCTAAAAGAATTATATGCACTACTGCATGCCGATGCATGTGCTTCTGCAGGTGCTTTTCGCTGGGATGGGGTCTGCTCTTCCCAGTTTCAGGACCATGCCTGACTTCAAAGAGTGTGTAAGATTTCCTCCCACGGCAGGTCTTTGCCTTTTGTGTCAGGTTAGATGGTTCCTAGTGACAGTGGAGTTTTCTTGGAGAAATGGATAAAAAATAATTCCTGTGTATACACACAGATATACACACATTTTGCAGGTATAAGAAGTTCTCTGTCCTTTCTTGCTCTCCTTACTTCTTTTTTTTTTTTGATATCACACTAGAAGTAACCTGTACAACTGGAGGTTTATGCATTTTTTAATAAATAGTCACATACACGGAAGGCTTTTTCTTTTCTTCTCTTCTTTTAAAAAACTAACTTTTTTTTAGGGGGGGGAAGGGGAAATGGAAGAGCATTTTATGGCACCTCACCATTTTTCGGTGTAAAGGTAACATATATCATATAAAATATTTAAACATAATTTTTACCAAATTAGTTTCTGTCTCCCCAAACCTTTAATTATGGAAACATTTCTGAGACATCCCTTGATGCTTGTGCACTATCTATTGCTATCATTTCATAACCAAATTGCACAAAAAAATCAAAGGACCTGATTATCATGTACCTGCAGTTCACAGAGCTATTTATAAATGTTGGCACAATAATAACAGTGACTCAAAAGGAATTTAAATGACTGGCCAAAAATAAGACCTCTGAAAGTTAAAACCCAAGGTAGAGCTCAAGAGGTAATGGAAAGAGCCTGACATGGAAGGGCAGAGATGTTCCAAGGGAAGGCAAGGGCCCGGAGGTGATGGCTGGGAGTGCTGCAGAGCCACCCACTGCAATGGGTGTGGGGTGGTGGTGTGGTGTAGGGTGGGTAGATGTGCTCCAGCAATGGGAACCATGGCCACAGAGTTATACAAGTGTTGTAGTATGGTAAAACCAAATCTAGTTAAAACAGCCGGAGGAATATTAGATTAAATGTCCCAGAACCTGGAGGGGTTGGCTAGTGTTGGGAAAAATAAGAGCCCTGACTATTAAGCTAGAATAAGCAATGTGTCTGTGTGTGTCCGTATATACACATGTACTTATATACAAATACCTAGCCAAAGTTACATAATCTTGCTTGTACAGAAAAATGAAATAAGCATGCCGCTACTGAAATATTTCTCCAGAATCTCTCTCCAGACATCTGCAGGAATTTTGCCATTGATTTGTATGGGGGTGGACTGCTACTGGTCTGCAAGAAAGCCACCAGGCAGCTTGGTGTGTGCACTAAAACCGAGGGGCCGTGCAGGGGGACTGTTTAGTGTAGCTGTGCAGGAACAGCCGCTGTCAGGGAACCTGAAGCTGCTGTAGCACCGGAGACAATAGAAACTAACAGCACAGTTAGCAGCCAGGAACACCCTTGGTTGGGCGTCGGAAAATGAGCTTGGTCAAGGCATTGCAGGTGGAGAGCTAGGGTTGGAGACTTTTTGGCTTCTGCGTTGTTGTTCTGTGGGTTTGCTGTGGGTCTGATCGTTCTCCAGAACTTGCTACTGTTAGGAAGAAAGTTGTAGGCCCAGAAGGCAAACGTAAACTTCCCAGGTTGGTCTCATGGAGTATTTCAGAGACTGGTCGGATTTGACCTTTTATCTGCTTTCTCATTAGTTGTCATTACAGTACAGCTCTGTATTAGTTCATCTGAATTTTATATAATGTACACTTGTTTTACTTTATTATATGTTAGGCATGAAATGTTGGAACAATACAGCTGAATTATCTTCAATATTAAAAACTGCTGATTCATAACCTTGTTTGGAATATTAGCTGATCTTTTGCGAAGACAGGACAATATCACTAAGTTTAATAATGTTCACAGGGCTGATCTGTCTTTTACATCACTCAAAATCAATGATAAAGTGAATGCTGTGGGACTGATCTTCTCTAATTGGAGATCGAGGGACATTCTGAACTAGAACTATGCAGCACCTTATTGTGCAGCCTGTTACCAAAAAATAAATCTCACTGCATCTTACAGAGGTGTTTACATAAATAAAGTAGATTTCATGTAACTTCTTTCAGATTATCTGATAGTTATATCTTTATAAGTATTCACATTCTCCTAACAAGTTGATAGAAAATTCAAAGATGCACCACAGTTGCAATTGCATTCCATAGGATTTATTTTATTTTTTGAATTAGGTGGGAAATAGTAAGAGCAGGAAGGCTCGGTGCACTGTTATATCAGTCCACCTGGGATCTAAACTTTCAACAATTACTCTCTAAGAGAGTATTTATTTCTTTATTCCAATAGTTATTTTTCTGAATATCCTGAGCTGTAGAGAAGAGCAGAGGAAACTTTCTCAACCCTCAGTTTAGGAAGCAATGATTTTTCCATTTTTACGAAAGAGTTGTGCTTTCCTGCATGTTTCCCATGGATCTGAATTACATACAGGATGGTAAAATGATTACTTTTGAGGTTCCAGTGTACTCTTTTTCTTTTTGACTGTGTATATCACACGGCCCTTTGTTGTGCTATGACATTATGATGCTGTTATACATGTGGTGACAAAAATGCAGCCGTTTTCAGCCATTCACGGAGTCTCCAGTGAAACAGGACCTGTGAGTCCTGCTCTCAGAAGCCACAGACAAAACCACTTTCCCTTTCCTGTCTGTATTCAGATGCTTGTCTTTTGTGTGTATGTAAATATATTCTTTCTAGTGCGGGAGGTAGGGCTTGTGCAGACCCTTCATTAGAGCTGAAAATAGTGATGTTTAATTTTCATTTGTGGGAGCTGCAGTGAGTCAGTGCTGTTTGCTCAGCTCCAGTTCCTTGTTACAAAGGGAGGAAAACTCCAGCAATGGGAAGGAGCCCGAATGGGTTGATGCAAAATCTGAGTAATGAGAGACAAACAAAGCCCTGCACAAAATACCTAGCAGGAGTTTTTACGTTTTGACTCTTAGCAAACGCTGCTATATTTGGAGTATTTCACGTTCACTGAATGTAAAACTTAAATATGTGCCCTGTAGAGTGACTGGGAATAATAGCTCTGCTTTCTCTAATAAAATCTCTTTTCTGCGATTAGCTCTGGAGCTAGCAGTAAGGTCGGTATTTCATTTCATAGAAGTCAGCTCATGCTGACAAGGGTTTGGCCTTCTTAGTGATGGGCCGTTTGCTGCTCAGAAGTGTGAGGAACAGCTTTCCGAAATATCGATAACTTGCCTTTGCTAGAGCTCGCCATCAAATTGAACTCACAGTATTGATGCGCTGCAGCCACAGGATGGGAGAAGGCTTGGGCCTGGCGCCATCCTCCGAGCTTTGCTTTTCCAGCTCTGCCATTAGTGTAAATCAGTGGCTTATAATGAAGTCAAATGAGATTTGTGCCCAAATTACAACCTGGTCTTGGGATATGAAAAAGAATTAAAAAATTAGGCTGAAAATGTTAATGTTCTGCTTTAGCTTTGTTTCAGTTTGTTGTATGTAAATGTGCTTATATGCACATGCACACACGTACGGAGCTGCATTTTATTCCTGTGGACATTTCCCTTGGCCACTTGGCTGCAGTGGTGCCTGGCAGTTAACGAGGACCTAAGAGTGCAAAATCTCCTTCCTGGTGAGCTTTGATTGACATGTGCAGAGATTTCAGATAAAGGCTCTGGGATCCTGCTTCTCAGCCATAAAAGGAAAGCAAGCAAGCTTCATCCCCAGCTCAACCGTCTGCACAATGTACATCAATAACGAGACGGCATCTATTTATATATTACTTGGAGGAAATAACTGGGTTTGCACATGGCCTGGGGAGGCACCGCAGCTCCACCAGCTTCCACGGGGCTTTTGTTGGCAGCCAGGTTGATGGCTCGGGTATGTGGGACAGGAGACATGGCTGAGGCTTGCTGTGCTGTGAGAAGGGGCATGGGGAGCATGGACAGGGTCCAGCAATGCCCCTCTGCTGACTGCTGGCCCAGCCTCTCCCACAGAGGGGAAGGCCTGCCATGTTGTAGGAGGAAAGGGAGAGTTCAAGAGAAAAAGTGATAAGGTGCAGCCAGCTTAAAACCTGCTGTTGTCTTTTGGCTGTGTTGTTGTGGAAGGTTTTCGACGGTCATGCTTTTCTCACCCAGAAAAGTGGATCATTGACTAAGACCCATCCCACATCAGGCTACCATGGCACAGGGCAGAGGTACAGGGCTGAGCTGAGATACTAACACAGACTCTTGGGGCAGGGGGCCACTGTCCCCAAGCTTAGCAGTGGTAAAGACACGCAAAAGCCCCCAATGGATCTCAACCTAAAAAGAGATTTTGCTGTGTCCTTTCTCACTCCTCTCCTCACTGGCTCTTGTGTGCTTTGCCCATATGCTCTGAAGCTATTTTGCTTTCAGTTTTATGTCTGCTTTATGTAAATGAGAAGCATGAAGCTTCTCTGCTTTCTGCATTATAAATGGGGTGGAGGCTGACTGACTCCCTCCGGAGGCCTGCAGGTTGCACAGGGTGCAGGCACTTGGGCCAGGGGCTGCCTGAGGGCATGGCAGTGGTGTGTGGAAGGGGCAACCCCAACCCCATGGACCCCACACACACAGCTTGCAGGCCAAAGCATCCCTATGCTGCAGGAGTCCATCAGCCCCTCTGGGACCATTCTAAGAGGCATATGTTTGCTCAGTGTATTCACTTCACCCTGTACAAGCTGGCTGCTCTCAGGTGCTGGTTTCCAAATCCCTCCTGCAGGACCAGGGTAAATCCAGGCTGTCTCTCTGGAAGCACTGATATGTTTTGTTTCATTTGTTCCTTTTGTAAGTCAAAACTGGTGTTGGTTTTTAGTACTTTACTTTTTGGCTTACTGCCTTCTTTGTCTGTGCTTTCCCAGTCCCACACAGATTTTCACACCACCAAATTTTGTCCTGGAGTTTTTGTTTCCCAGTGGCTGAGTGCTGTCCCACACTCAGGACAATGACGCAGGGCTCTGGCTGTGGCCACAGCCTGAGAAATGCCAGAGGCACAGCAAGTTGCTTGGGAGAGGCTTAGGGTGAGAGGGTGAAGAATACTCTATAAGACAGAAAAAGAGCCTGACCACGGCCTGCTGTGGAAGGTTTGGGTCAGAGACAAAGTGGTGGTGGGCTCTGAGGTATCACCCTTCCACCCATGCTGCCCTGAGGCCCTTGTGGGGTGCGTGGCTCTCAGCTGATTCTGGCAGATCTGCGCTTTGTTAGAATGAATCCTAATTGAGTTGGTGGTACTTCAGTAGAGAAATGGCTTCAGGAGTCCCAGCCTAGGACCTGCAGGGCATAGATGGCATCGTCCCTGCTGGGGCTCTGCCCTGCACTTGTTTGAGCTCAGGCTCTCTTTCACTGAGTTCATAGAATATGTGACTTTTTTTTTCCAAAGGCATTCATTAACAGAGATAAATTACCTAAGGTTTGAATACTCTGATTCAGCGATACACTGTGAGGATTAGGTTTATTTTGTCTGGTCAAATGTTTGCTGAAAAGTGATAAAAAATGTCTCCGCCTTTCTAGAGCTGCTTATTTGATTTCAAAAGGAAGGTATGACCTTTCATTTCCTGCTGTGATTTTCATTAAACCTCTGCGTATTTTATTTGTCAGACCACATATAAATTTGCTACCACTAGTGTTTCTATATAAAGTACTTATAGGATTGGTAAGCAGTCTATAAGTCAAACCACAGTTTCTTGAAATTCATTTTAATCCATAAAATTGCTAATTAAAGCTACTTCTCAGTACCCAAAAATTAAGTTAACAGTAATTAATGTAGCCAGCCTGGAACCTTAGGAAGCTCCTGCCAGCAAGTGTCTTTTGGTGCACACAAGAGAATGCAGTTTGATTGTTGGCACCAACAAACAGGTTGGGAATTGTAAACACGGTAATTAGCAGTAAGTTTCTGGATCTCAACTTTCCAGACTGGCGGTCTGATTCTTGGAGTAGCTGCCGCATGGGAGGAGGGAAAAACAAAGTAAGGGAATTAGAGCAACCTTGCATTGCTCCACCAACATATGCCACTGGACCAGTGTTTTTCTTGGCAAAGATTTCTGACAAGCAGTTTAAAAGCTGTGTTTCAGCCTTACTGCAAACTGTGAACCTCACTACAGGCATCAACCAAGCAACTGTCCCTGGCTCTTCTGAAACTCCAAATGTTTCTCCATGGAAAGAGACTGTCGAGTCTAAGGTTTCCCTGTTCCATCTCCATGGTGGGGTGCATTGTTGATAAGGTTATCAACAATAATGAGATTAAAAGTTAAAATCCAGCTTTTGCACTAATCCCAGAATATTCTATTGTTGAGCTATCAAAGATTAAGGTTAGAGTAACCTTATTAACCCTTGATGTAGTGTAAGTTAAAAGGAAATGTCAGACCTAATTCCACCATGAAATTAAATCTTCGCTTCCCTCTCATCATTTGATGATTCAAACACAGCTTAGTCCGGACAACATGTGCTATGAAAATAATAAACTCACATGAGTTTAAGAAATTCCGTCTGAGAGACAGAGGGAGAAAGGGACAATAATACATGGGCTTAATTTTGTTCAAAATTAAAAAAATAATGTTAATTCAACCAGCCTGTGTTCAGGAGCTATTCAGCTAGAGCCAGCAAAACATGGAGGGTGTAGGGATCCAGCTGATGCAAACCCCTGTGGTGCAACGAACACAGCTCTGTAATCCACAGCAACTCACATCTGGCCCAGGGCAGAGCAATTTGTTCTGCATTGGGCAGCAGCTGTGATGGCCTCCTTGTCTCCTTCTCTTGCTTGCTGAGTTCTGTGTTATTTCTGCCCAGTGCCATGGTTGGGTACGGCAACACAAGAACTCGAACATTTCTGCAGAGGTGCTTTGAGTACAAGGGATGAGGTGATGAAAACAAAAATGTGTCAGAAAAAAAAAAACCGAATGCTCATCTTTCTGGCAAAGTAGAGCCAGGTGCTGGTGTAACAGGCACAGGTTTTCTTGGCTAAGCTGATTTGCACTGCATTAAGGAAGTGCCCTCTCACCTGTGCTGAACACGACCCCTGCTCCCTCCTGCCGAGCCCATAAGTAGATCTGAGAGGCTGCTCTGGGGCTGGTGTTATTTGTGTAGGGGGGAACATGTTGACTGGTTGATCACGATCTGCTTAGGTGTTGGTGGGAAGTAGACCAGGTAAATGTGTGTTTCCTTGTGGGGAGCAGAGAAGGGAAGTATGCCCTAATTAATTAATTAATTTTTTTTTTTGATTGGCAGAGAAAATACAATGGTGATAAAAATGGGATGACTCAGAACTCTTCTCTTTTTTCACCCTTACCTTGTTGAAGTGTTATAAAATTTAAATAACTCTAATGCTCACTTTGAGTCTCTAGCAGAAGGATAATTAAGAATTAAGGTGCTGCCTATAGTAGGTGAGCTCTCTAGAGGGCAGGAGCCATTGTGAGAGAAGAGATACCTTTGGCAAATTCATGCCTGCTCTGTGGCGTTTTCACTTCTGGGACAGTGCCAGCCCTGCACAGTGCTGAGGCTGAGGGGTGGGCAGCATCTGCTTTCAAGTCCTCAGCAACCCTGGTGGTTCTGGGTTGTGGAGCTCTGGCTTGGCTTATTCCCTTTATCACTGAATCATGTTCTTTATGTGGGCTGTCATGGCTCTGGTTCACATTGGCTCAGGTGTGCTTGTGGGGTCCTGAGGTACCTCCTTCTCTGCTGTTGCCCCAGGTCTCACGTGCAAGTTGAGTGGCTGGGGCTCTTCTGGTTTTTCTGCAGCTCTGCTGTGGTGTGGGAATTGACGCTGTACCTGTAGGGCTGTTCAGAAACATTACTGTTGCTGGTATAATGCTTTCTTCTAGGTAGCATCCCTTTTTCTGGACAATTTCCCAGTAAAATAGTAAATGGCAACTGCAGAGCAGTAAAAGCAGTGGCATACTTGTTTGACTGATGTTACAAAGCCTGCAGAGCAAATGCAATTAGGCTTCTCAGTGTGCAGCAGCTTCCTTTCCTCATGTCCCCACTGTGGAGGAGCCGCCCTAGGTTCAGCTTGGCCTTAAGCTGCAGATTCCTATGGAGGGGCTATGTGTTTTTGAGCCCTCCTGTGCGCCTCAGTGTCTTCTCAGGTCTCAGAGCTGCCCTTCTCAATGGGACAAGGTCCTTGCCAGTGTCTGTGCACCCGTGACACCCAACTGTCACCAGGACACAAAGTTGTTTCTTTGGTATGGACAGCTGATGCACTGTGAACCCTTTTGTGGACGCTTTGCTTCAGAAAGTGGTGGGGAAAAATAGATGTAACAGCTCAGATTCCTCGGGAAGAGGTAATAGAGAACAAAAAGCTACCAAATGCTGAGGGTTGCTGTTAGCTGCAGTGGAGCACTGAGGGTCATTCACTTGTTGAGGCTGACTGCTAGGGAACAGATGGGGACTCATGCTCCTGCCCTCCTTCAGCTGCATCATTGGGTTTACAGAGCTATTTTGTATCTTGTAGACCTGCTGTGTGGATCTAGGACTGCTGAATGATGCTGTGATTGCTGGAAATGGTGTAGTCTGGGAAGACTGGAAAAGTTTCTTCCAGCCCAGATTGTTCTATGAGCCTCAGATAGAGGTAGTTGTTATGCAGTATCCCTGAGCTGTGTGGAAGTGACGAGATGTGGCCCTGGCTGGAAGCAATGATCCTACAGCCCTCTCAGGCCTGGTCTGAATTCTGAGTCATTTTGTGCACAGGCAGCTGTTGTGCTGCAGGGCCCATTCCCTGGTGCTGTGGGTGGGAAGCAGCAGAGCTAGGAGCAGGCACTGCAGTGCCAGTATTCCTGCAGCCAGCACAGGTGTAGGGCTGCCACGCTCTGGTCTGTGGTGTGTGGGGAGTGCTGGCTGGTATGGCTCCACAGTCTGCAAAATAGACCTAAGTATGGATGACTATGCCTGGCTAATCTGGGATACGGTGAGCATGACCTGACTCTCCTTTATATACACATCCTTTGATATTTCTGCATGTCTCTACAGAGAAAAACAAATCATGTACTGATTTTTTTTTTTTTTTTTTTTTTTTTTTTTATTATTATTTTACCTACTATTATTTCCTAAGGACAGCTTTGGGGTAAAGTGGTAAGAAAGCTGTTTCCCTCTTTGGACAATAACAAGCCAGAAGGCTGTCAGTGTGGCAACCTGTCCCTATGTAACAAGGCAGAGCCTCGCTCTGTGGGCAAACATCCCACACGCGTTGTTGGGAGCTCTGCCTGGCTGTCCTCGTGGAGGTGGGCTGCTGCTGCACAGGACACATGAGCAGCGGTTTCTGTTTTTAATGTGCCAGATCATAGCTTGCTCATCGCTCCAGCTCCTGGGCTGAAAAACACTGTCAAAATGCAAATGCAGGAGCTGACTAAGAACCAGTGAGTACGCAATCTGGATGCTCCAAACTTGAGCGCTGTGATTGATAAAGGATATAAAATGTGACTTTTTATTCAAGCTGAGGCACTCTGTTGGTGTTATGCAATTCCAACAAGTTTGTGTTAAGAATAACCACTGTGTTTTGCAGAAAGTGTGCGCCCATGCGTGAGGCTGCGCCATACACACAGCATGGTGGCTCAGCTGTGTGGGGCTGTGAAGGCCGAGCTCCCTGACAGCATGTGTCCAATGGGCCAGTGCAGCAGCCAGGGGCATCCTCTAGCCATGCTGGTTGGGGTTCAAACTGTGATTTCACAATCCCAGTATTTCCCTATATTTTCTTTTAATTGTAAAAAGCAAAGAGGTGAAAAAAACCAACAAATAATTTTCAGTGGAAAATGTTTATATTCATAACTTAAAGTGTTCTTCCAGAAATTTAATATTGCTTTTAATGTCTGAGTGTGTGAAGTCACTGGGAAACATGAAAAAGCAGGCTCTTAGAGAATTTGCAGGTTGATCCCCTCTCTCACAGACCTGCCAATGTTTCTATTGATGGATTCCCTAATAGTGCTGGATAATCTACTCCAAAGCTCTGGAAATCTGATTATTATTCCTAGAGGGCAGATCCATAGAAAGGTATGAGCCTATATTCACTAAACCAAAGTTGTTTGTCATACGAAGTAAATCCCTACAGTTCCCTTCTCATACTCCCTCACTGAGAAGCTGGAGGTACCAGATTGGCAAGTGGGTGGAGAAAGGTGGAGGGAGATAGTCTGATGAGCCAAGAAATTAATGTTTCCCTCTGTCCCAGTCCCCCAGTGTAACCCAAGCACCATTCTGTGCCCGCAGGCGGGATGCAAGCCTCCAACACCTGAGTATTCCTGCCGAATGACATGGCACAAGATCAGGAAAAAAACCTGTTTACTACAACATGGTCTAGTTTTCAGAGTAAAACAGATTGCTGTACATTGGGTGTGAAATTCCCTAATGTTTAAGTAATGATTCTGGGAACTGTATGACTGACAGCCTGAGCAAAGCACTGTCTGAGGTTATGTAAGTCTCTAAAAAGAAATCTAACCCCAAATCCAAATTGTGTAGCAGATCTGAGTACTGCAAAGTCTAAGCATTGCCAGATTTGAAAGCCGTGCTGCTGCCTTATATAAATAGTCATGAATACTCCCAGAAGCAGCATCCCAATGAGCTCTTTTGCTCTCTGAGTGGATCAGCATGATGCAGTGGAGCTGCCCCTGTGGGCTGGTGATAGCCTGACCCATTGGGTGTAACTGGAGCTGTGGCTCTCAGGGACATCTCAGGCAGGGAAATGGAGCTGCTTCCAGCTCGGGTGCTCATGAAGAGGGAAAAGAGATGCCTTCTCCCTGCGCTTCCTTGTGCAGAAGCAATTACAGCACATGTTTATGAATTCCATCCGGAGGCTGCAGCCCTTGCTATGAATCTCAAAATGTTTTAGATTTATTAGCGTCGCGCTGCTTCTGACACAAAGGATGTGAGGGACAAAGAGCAGCAGCTCCTGTGCTTAAAGGAAGCACATAAAACCCTGCCAGCACCTTCATCATTCTATGCGTCTGAATGCTGTTAGCTGGGCGCCATTGTACCTGCAAATGCACTGCTGGCGTTAACTCTGAGATGTGCAGTACTGCCTGGGCAAAGGCGTGGTGGTGGGGGGTGGTTAGAGTGCAGCTTGGGCTCCTGTGGCAGCTCCTGTTGGCTCTTATTGCCTTGTCCCAGGTGTGACTTAAGGCAGAAAATTGAACTGATGGCATTTAGATTCTTAGGAAGACGTTCTCCAGTAAATATTCTGTATATATACCTATATATTCAGTGTTTGAATAAATATGTAAAGAGAAGGGACGGAGTACGGTCTGTGTGATAGAGCTAACCAAATAATTCTTGGGATTAATTTTGCAGAATTGTGCAAGAAACATTTCTTATGTCCCATAGTCTTCTCAAACTGGCTGAAATGCACAGGGGTTGTACCTCTGAATTTTGATCTGAAGTAAATTAAAAATTGCCTTTTTCTGTGGGGGAGAAGGGAGGAGCAGGTCTGTGAAATTTTTCAAGCACTACTTGCCATATCACTGTTACTGTGGCCTGTCCTGGGCTAGGTGAGGAAGTGGTGCAAATTCCCAGCACTGCCCACCTTGCCTCTAGAGGAAGGAGCAGAAGAGAAGAATAGGATGGGTGAGCAGGAGAAAGCGGTAGGGAAGAAAGTGATTAGAAATAGCAGAGGAATGGAAGAGATAGGAGAAAGCAGAAAAGAAAGAAATAGAGATAAGGAAATGAAAATGAGAGAGGGGGAAAAAAGAAAAATGAAATAATGGATAAACAGGACAGAGCTCAATAGTTCTCAGTTTTCCCACTCCTCAGGTGGGAGCACAGTGTGATTCGGAGCCCTTGGTGCTATTGCAGGAGATTTTCTCCTTTTAGCTCAGGGTGTGTGAGGAGCAGACACCAGGTCCTGGTTGAATCTCTGCAGATCTATCACAAAACCATCACAAAAGATGAAGTAATGTCCTGTCTGGCCACACGCTGAGCTGTAGGTCTTTTTGTTGGTGCTTTTTTTTTTTTTTTTCCCTCCATTTAAAAAAGAGGAGCTATCTGATGTGTTTTGTTACTGTCAGAAAGAAAAAAGTTACTGTAATTTAGAGGAGCTGAGGGTTTAAAATTAAATATACGCTCAGTGCATCCAAAGATTTGGTGATAACCAGGTTACTGAAATCAGTGCATTTTTATCAAAGACAAAAGGTTTTGGTGTTTTTTTTTTTTTTTTTTTTTTGAGATGTTTGTAGAATATATCAGTTCTTATTGTGCCCTCTTATAATTACAGATGGGAATGATGAAAACAAGTTCCCATGCAATTACTTGCTCTTGCTTTAAAAAAAGTCAAAGACTAAATCAATTTCAGTAAGGAGTAAACTGATAGTAACCTTGTGAAAGAGCAGTCCAAAGAGTTCCACCCTACCGCTGTAAATGAAAGCAAACCTCAGCCATGAATAAGTGTCCATACAAAGATTTAAGATGAGATGATGTGAAAATGTTTCACTCAGCATTTCGGCCTGTTGGGAGTGAGCTCTGGATCTGGGCTGGATGACAGTTAATAGCACATCTTCTGTGTGCCTTGGGCTTGTCTTTCGGAGATGCTGTCCTTGGATCATCTGAAACATCAGCTGCTCTCACAGAGGAGAGCTCTGATAAATGCTCTGATCCCATTTCCGCATCACTTTCCAACTCATCAAAGCGATTTAAAAATCAATATGTTATATTTAACAGGGAGGCCGTGCATTTCTCACTGGGCAGGAATAACGCGTCAAGTCTGCTAAGAGAGAGTTAATGTTCCAGGTGCAGCCTTTGGTTGCACAGACCACAGAATGTAAAGAATATTCCAGGAAAGCCGTAAAGACGGATGATACAGTGATGGCTTCTGCAATGTTAACAATACAGCTGTGCTTATGAGCTACTGCGTGTGCTGGTGCACACTGTCTGGACCTGAGCATTACTGTGTGGGTGACAGGAGATCTACAGGCATCAGAAGGGCCCGTGCTGAGCCCAACCAGCTCTTGCCATTCTAACACGTAGTGAGACCAGGACACAGCCTGGTGTAGCAGTAACAACCTAATGTAGTTAATGTCTGTGAAGGTGCCCAGATCAGGGAAGGTAGGGCTGCTGACAATGCTGCCAGACACCACAGTGGTCTGTATGGTGTAGGGCTGCTGCTCTGTACAGGGCTGCAGGACAAAGCCTCTGAATGAGCTTGAGTCATTCCTTCATCAGTTAGAGTGGCACCACTGCACTTTCTTCCTACCAAGCTGCAGGAAGACAAAGAGCATCTTTAGCCACAATAGGTTAACACAGATTGCTTTAAAGTCTGGCATGGTAGGAAGCTTAGGGAGCCTGGGTGAGGGGTGAAGGAGTTGGGCAGAAAGAGGTGGAAATGAAGAGGAGGAAAAGCCCCATCAGCTGCAGGTGGAAGAGGAATGATTCCTCTGTTTTTATCTGTTGGCTGAAGCATCACATTTGCAAATAGAAGACACAAATGTTCACAATGCACTTAGGAGATCATTCTTCCTAGATTTCTTTACTTGTTTATAGAACCACCTGCCCCAGGCATGGTGGGTTCATGTCTCCAGGTGAATAGGCAACAATTGTTATTCAGGTTCCTCCTTACTGCATGGTCTGCTGGAGGGTTGCCTATGGCCTCCATCTTCCAAAGGTTTTAGTATGTCCAAAATACCTAGGACTCTAGTATCTCACACCTCCCCATGTGTAATTTTTTTCTTAGAGCATGAAATACAAGAGCTGCTCTGAAAGTAACGCCTCCAATTTTATGATGTCAGCCCACAACAGCAGATGCTGGTGTTATGGTAGTAGAAGTTGAACCTTCCCACTGATATTCCATACATTTTTGTTGTCATGTGACAGATGGCAGCAGGGGGGCAGTCTGACAGAATGGTGTCTGACAGAAGCGTGTGTGGAGCAAAGGTGTCGTTGAATTCCTCTGTGCAGAAAATAGGGCACCCATTGACATTCATCAACACTTGCTAAATGGTTATGAAGACCAAACAGTGAATGTGAGCACAGTGTGGCAGTGGGCTCTGCATTTTAGCAGTGGCAACAGTGGCAGTGGTTTACCTCTACTGTTGCAGGTTTTTATGAGCATGGCATGCAGGCACTTATTTATCACTGGCAAAAATGTACAGCTAATGGTGGTAACTGTGCTGAGAAATAGTATTTCGTAGTTGAGAATTTGCTCTATAAAATAGTGTTACTGTGCTTTTTGGAGTAGTTGTGCTTTCCATGGAAATAGCAGGAGTCACTTTTGGTGTAACCTACATGGTTTGGCTGTATGTATAGGATTTCAGTAGCTTAGATTACTTTCATATATTTATAGTAAAAATAACAGCTACTTAAAAACTGATTATCAATCATGGAAATACAGTAGGTGTTTTTAATCTTCATAAACATAACTACAAATCATTAAGTAATACGAAGTATTTTATTGAAAGGCACTTCATGAAAAAATTGAATACATTTTATCCAATTTGATATGAAGTTTCACAGAAAAACATGGTGGGCCTCAGCTCTTGTATCTTGATAATGATATCTGCATTGATGTTATTGAGACAAAATTAGATTCTTTCCAAACATGTAAGATTCTAAAGTAGGGATTTGGAGAGCTTTAAAAATCTGATTTTGTTGGTAAACTATCTGCAGATGTTGTGATCTGTTTGCACATACACATTCACAAATACATACAATGCGTTCTATATTTTACTGAAAATTTAGGACTACTGTCACGTATGCCATACACGTATATTTGATGCATGGCTGAGCATGCACGTAAAGTACATTTATGTAACTATATGTGTTTGTACATACGCACATTGCCTTGTGCTATGCAACCCAAAAGCTGTGTTGGGCTATGCAATGTATGGTGTTGCATTAAATGTGGAGCTTGGTGCCTGTCCCAGCCTCCCTGGCTGACCCATTCATCGTGTGGCTCTGGCAGCCACTGGAGATGCAGACCTGCAGCAGGAGCTTCCTTTTTCTCTTCTCTTCTTGTGACTGTGGGCTACTCTGTGTGCTCCAGAGTAGTGCTGTGCCAGATGTGATCACCATGGGCTTGTGAGGCTGATGGGAGGTAATGGAGAGCTGCCCTCAGCAGTAGGTTTGTGCATTTCATCAGTGTGGGACTGAGTGGGGAACTGCTTCCCCCTGGAACAAAGGCAGCCACTGGGGAACGATGTGCTCCTGGGACTGACTGGGCGGCCTTTGCCATTAACCTGCTCCTCTTAGATGGGCTCAAGAGCTGAACAGATTTGTTGAGTAAATGCCATGCCTTCAAAAGGCAGCAACGAAACCACCGGAATGATGTCTTGGAAAAGCAAAATATTTTTGTTTGCTGGCAAGTGTTTAATTCATGTGCAGCCATGCTTACCTCTTTGGATGTCAAAGAAGAGGCTTCGCTAGTGCAGCGCTGCCCGCTTACCCCGATGACAAATGCCTCAGCGACAGAAGTCACCTTCTGCGCTCAGTCGAGCTCGACCAGAGCCGTCCCAATGGCCGTGCTGCTGGGACTCCGGGGACGGCTGCAGATGCAGAGCTGTGGTGCTGTATTTCAAGTGATGATAAAAACTTGCCGGGTAAATCGGTGGAGAGTGGCTTGCTGGGAGCACGTCAGCCGGTCTATCATTGTGCAAAGGCAGCAGATGCAGTCAGCGCTCAGATGAAATGGTTCATCACCCGCTGATGCCTCCCGAGGGATGGAGCCAGGGAACAAAGAGATGCTGGGACCTCCTTGGGCGGGAGCAATACTGTGGGAAGCAGTGGGGAAGGACAATGGGGAGAGTAAGGAAGGAAGCATGGACCAAGCAGAGGAGCCTATTTTGCTCCATGGCAGACCCACAGCTGCCCTCAGGGCTGGGGGAAGAGCCCTTGGCAATGCCACATTCCAGGAGCGAGCTGGCTTTTCAAGAAAAGGAAGGATCAGGGTGGCAACCAGCAGGGACATGGGATACACACAGGGTTCTCACTGCTACACTGCTACACGGCTACACTGAAGCTGGCCACTGGCAAAGCAAGTGCTGGTGGAGTGCTAGATTATTGTAGCCCATGTGCAACTGGCTCTGTGACCAGGGAGTGCTGTGTGAGGCACAGATATGCTGCAGCTCCAGGACAAGCAGGCAGATGCTCCTCAGGGTATGCCGCAAGGAAAGACACCGCGAGGCCAGGGCAGAACCTGGCCTGGCCCTGGGCAAGCTCTCAGTTGGCTCAGGTTGGCCAGGCCAATGTTTCCCTGTGCTCCTCCCCTCTGGGCACCTGTGGTGCTGTGCTCGTTTGCCCCAGCCAGGTGTTGGCATCAAGTGAATCCAGCCCATGCGCTGCTGCAAAGGAGCAAAGAGTTTCGGAAAGCAACTGCAAAATGCATATGTAACAAACAGAGATGCTGGTAACAAATTCTATTTTGTGATGTTTTTCTGCAGCTAGAACTTGAGGATTTAAAAATAATAATAATAAAAATAATAATAATAATAATAATAAAAAAAAAAACAACAAACCACACAGAGATGTGAAATAAAGCAGCTTGTGTCTAAAGGAGTTAAAGTGCCTGCATTAACACCTGCCACTCCTTGATTCTCCACCTGCTGCTTTTCTAGTTTTCCCCTCTGCCCCTGCACAGAGCTGCAGCTGCTTGGATGCTCCCTGAGCAGAGCAGAAGCTCTGGGCAGTGAGGGCAGCCCTCTGCCTGCAGGGCTGTGTGCTGAGCCCTGGGCAGCTTGCCGTAGCTCTTTGTAGTCATGGTGCCCTTGCTACCCTGTGACTTGCAGTACTTGTTTTATTATTTACACTAACTCATGTTCTAGACGTCCTCAGGGGATTTCACCCAGGTAAGCACTGAGCTAGTTCACCTCCTGTGAATCCATAAATGCAGACACCTCGGATGTAGTTTTTCTGCTGCTGCAGTCTCTGTATTATTCACTTTTGCAAGGTCCTTTTTAAGGAAGCTAATAAACCTGTCAGGACAAGCCCATTGAATCTCATCAGGATGCTTCTTTCACTCCCGAGGTCCCTTTCATAACCAGCCCGCATGCTGGCACTATTCGTTAGGCGTACTCAGTCAGCTTTGTTCTTTAGCATTATTGTGTGGTGTATGTCTTTTTTTGTAGTACCTGAAGCTTATAAGACAACTATCGGTTTGCCTCCCAATGGGGGAGAAGGCATCTGTAATGTGTTTCATGTCTCACATCTCTGAAAAGGAGTGGAGAACACAAGCATAGTATCTTGTGGGTTTTCTGTCTTAGAGAATTAGGATGTCTTTGCATTACTAGCAGGAAAATACTGAGCAGTGCTTGATCAGTAAGAGGCATTGCCAGAGGTCTGCTATAGTCTGCACCAGCCAGCGGTAAGTGTTGCTATAGGCTATGGAGCTAGGAATACAAAATGTCAAGCGACAGTAATAATTCATGCATCCTGGGATGTATAAAACCAACAGTATGTCAATAGCTGTGGCATGCTCTGCAGAAAATATGCAGGGTTTAGATGTCGCAAAAGCCTGTGTTTTCCTTTAAATCACACTTTCCTTAGTGAAATATAGAATTTTCCTATTTGTTAAAAGCATTTATTTTCAGCTTCATGTCAGTAATTTTCTATTAAGATTCTAAGAGATACACAGTTTGAAAGGGGCCTTGAGATCCAGAGCCAAATACATGTATTTATTGAAGGAAAGCACATAAAAGACTTCTAAAGCAGGGTGCAATAGTATTTGAGATTCATGGACCATTTCAGCATTCATAAAAGCATATATGGTTCTCATGTTGGCTTTGCTAGGGACTGAACTGTGCAGCTGGGTTACCCAGGAGGTATCCGGCGTTCCCTTAAAGGGAAGATCATTGCGACCATTTGTAATTTACTTGGAAAGTGAAATATCTTGTGAAATGAGTGAGAGCTTCTCCAGTATCCACCCTCCTAAAATACTTCAAGATAATTAATATTGCTCATCTCTTGTGAAAAGACCCTGAGGAGGGTAAATGATTGCTGTAGGGAGGCACAGCGGGCATCAGAATACTGTCTGCCTGATGCTGGCCTCCTCTGTGCTGCTGCTGCCTATGAACCAAGAAGTGACGAGTGCTGTTTTACCTGCTAAGGCTCCCACAAAAATTCTTCAGATGAAACTTTAATGAGAAAAGGGAAAAAAAAATTGTTCCAGCAGACCCATTCTTCTCTGTGCTCTTGTGCACCTCAGCTGTGTGTTGCCAGGCCTCTATTTCTCTAAATCTGCCTGGAATTAAATAGGGGAAGCAGAGCAGTTGCTTGTTGTTCACGCTGATATGAATATGGGCCTTAACATACAGGTAATACTTCTGAAAGAATGTAAAATATTAACTATAAAAAAAAAAAGAGGAAAGACATCACAAAGAATCCTGCCATGCATTATTTAAGCCTTCCCCTGTGAGGCTGAGGGCTCCGATGCTCTTCCAGCAGCAGCATTCCCTCTGCTGCAGGGCTGTGGGCCCCAGCTCCCACTTGGCTGTTTCGGGCCCTTTTTGGAAGCTGTTGATTCAGACAATAATTAAACATTTTAAATATCATCTCTATTCTTTGAAGACTTTAAAGTGATTTGATGGCAGTGGGCTGTGTCTACACAAACAGGCACTAATAGATATTTCAGCACATCTTGCTGAAGCAGATGTTAAATACAAACAAAAAATTAAGCCTGCTGACTCCCTGAGATGTATGAAAGGGATGTCTTTGTTGTGAGCAGAGTGACTTGGCTCGTTCTGCTTCTTCGGCTTGGTTCAGGGAGGATGTGTTTTGCAGTCCTCCCATGATACCTGGCAAATTTAAAGCTGTCACTGTTGATCCCTCTTCTCTTTGTGTTAAGGGAATGTCTGTGGTGTTTATGTTATGGGGGAAATGCTATTTCTACTGATTGTATTTTCATTGTCTCTCTTATGAGGGTACTGTTTGCCAGCAGCTGTGGGGCCACTTTGATGCTTGCTCTGATGCCATGTTTATTGTGCAGCACAGTTGAGCCTACAGTTTTTCTTTCTAATCAGAGCTGGCGTACTGGGAAAAAAAAATAAAGCTTTTCTTTAATTACGGTTATCTCAGAGGTCTCCATTTGTAATAGTGAGTGGGTGCTGGAAACCTATGTTTGTATATACCTGTGTATGTTCTGATTTCATTTTAATTCTGGTAATGTTTTGCCTTTCTCTGCTTCTCTCTCTGACCATGCTTGAGCAGGGTCATGGATCTGTTGGTGGGATGGCAGGGGTATCTGCGTGCTACCACTGCACCCTGTTCTTTGCTCCTGCTCAGAAGGATTGGTGTCCAATTACAGAAAACAAAATAATCTTTCTTTAATGAATTCACTTAGGGAAGTACGTAGCTAACATAACCAGACCTGGGTGCTGGTGGCAGGAGCAGAAGCAGCTTAGTTAGATTTAAATATGTGACATGATGTTCATGCCACCCCATTGATGTGAAGGTATACAAGATTACTCTGGTGATGGAGTGTGCTTCTAGTATCAACAGAGCCCTGCTGGCTCCCTACCTCACTGCTGCATGACTACACCATACATCCTTGTGGTGATGACATGCTGGGTTTGAATAATGCCTGTGTGGATGCAGGTATCCCTTTTCTACCTGTATCTTACAGCCATTTGCAGACTGATGAGAAACCATTCCATTTCCATCCTGCAAATTGGAAATTCGAGAAGCTGAGTGATGTGTTCAAGATGATGCAGCAAAAAGAAAAAGGAATCAGGCCACTCTGTGCAATTTAGGGGTCCTCTAACTGCCCCAAAGATTTCTAGCAAAAGGCATCCAGTCCCCAGAGAGGCAGCTTCCCTCCATTATTTCTCTCAGTACTGCTGCTAACTGTGGAGAAATACAAAATCTATTATTCATTTCTCCTACTCATAAAATCAATACCTATCAAAATACAAACACAATTTAAATCAAAGGGCACTTGTTGAGTGCAGATCCTACTAATTAGATACGATTTCCCAACAATTTCTTAAATTATTTATCCAAGAGATAGGTAGCAGGCACTTTCTGTGCCCCAAAGTGAATATTATAAACCTCTTGTCATGATACAGCAAATGTGAAATGTAGTGCGATGCAACATGATTTGTAACCCTGATGAACTAATGCAATGTCAATAGACATCAATCTGTGTGAAACATCTGTCTCGTTAGAACATCTTATGAGGTATGCTGCAAGCCAATAACCTTGCAAAATGGACATATCTTTGTGAAGGATACAGGTTGTGCCGTTAGAAACCAATTAAGGCTGTAATGCTCACCTGCAATAGAAGTTACTGAGCCACCCTCACTAAAAAAGTTTACATAATGCATAGATACCCGTAGTGACAGCAGTTCCCTTTTGGCTGGTGGATGGCTATGCGAGCAATTCTGCTGTCATATTCAGGCCCTTTTTCTCACTATGGCATTGCGTACTATAGTCCCATAGTCTACATCTACATAGTCTACAGTATTTCTCTCATATCTCATTAATTACAGTTTGAAAAATGCAAAGAAAAGAACAAATGCTTTTGAAGATTGTTGTGCCCAAACTGGGAGGCTGCTCTCCCATAAAATTAAGGGTCTGCATTTGTCTGTTGGTAATATACATCGACGCTCTACGATTCTTAATTATAAGGATTTTTTTTTTATACGGCCTTTTGTGGTTTCAGTTTTCAAATATAAACTTACATCCACATGGTGGATCTTAAAATTCTATCCCAGAAGCCACTTGGGATCTGAAGATGCGTGGTTGCCTTATATAAACGTATGTACTCACCAGGTTGTTTTCTATCAGTGATTGAAAGGAATAGTCTGAAGAGTTAGGCTTAACAGGAATTATAATTCAGTGCTTAAACCTCTCTTCAGTGTACTCCTCTGCAGCCCTTGTGGTGACCAAGCTGCTGGGAAAGGTGCTTGAGCAAAAACCTAGAACTGCCCAAAGTGCTGTGTGATGCAGTAGCTGCTGCAGCCTGTGATCTGAGTGCGCCTTGGCAGTACTTAGGGGGAAGCAAGGCAGGGTCTTAACTTGGGATTTTATGGCATTTAAAAGTACAAGTCAGAATTGTAATGGTATTTAAACCTTCCCTATTGGTAGTACAGTAAGTCTTTCAGCTGGTAATCGGCAAATTCTTCTGTGGTGATCTGTAAAAGGCAATTCTGATAGTGACAGAGCTGGAGTCTGAATGCTGAGTACAGGACCAGCTCAGAGCAGACTGCTGCACTTGAACTGATGGGAGAAATCGAGGCTGCTGAATCAGTGCTGTGTTAAGGATGTGCTCCTGCCCTTGGTACCTCGGGCTGGAAAGGGCAGGAGCACCAAGTGTGAAAAAGTGTTGCATTAAAATACTGGTTGTACAGGATTAGTTCTTCATCAATTATTTAGCTCCACTTCTTGTATTACTATTGTTTTTAATTAATAGAGGGTTGGAAACTATTTGTCTGGCAGGTGTGAAATTGAGGCTCAGTCCCAGAGTGTTTGTTATAAATCCTCGCTACACCAAGTGAGGAGACAGTCCTACGGTAATGTTTTGCATTTTCTCAGCCCATTCTTATTTAAATGAGAACAAGCTATCTGGAAGGAACATCAAACACTGCAACTACTCTTTAGTGGTACTTTCATTTTCTTGTCCTAATTCCTTTTCAGACATGTTTAAATAGTGTGTGATTGTATATTAGTGACTGCAAAGGTTGCCTAAATTAACACCACAGACTAATTTTGTTTTAAATGGAGGGAGGAGCACATCTGTTTCAAAAAGCTTTGTAATATGCCTTTTGTGAGTTTGAATTGCATACAGTAATGACCACTTAAGTGAGCTGCTACACACAAAACTACTTATTTGCAATAGTATTAACCAGCACAGCTATAAAATGGCACTCATATTTTTGTGCATTGAAATATATTCCTCCTTTCCCCTCCCCTTGAAAATTCAGCCCCTGTGTTAGTGTTCAGTGGGTACCAAAGATGAGCTTTGTGTTCCTCCCCATGGCAGATGTGTTATTCTCTGTAGGACCATCTGGCTATATCTTTTATGTTTTGTTTGCATCTCCCCTAGATAAATGAAACATGAAATGTTTTGTGGTTATAAGTATTTTTTCAGCCAGGAATTATTATAATTGTATAACATTATAAATATTATTGACATAGCTATGGATGACATCGGTGGATTTCATTTGGAGGTTAAAATTGTGAGGTTTTGCTATTCGTCACAGCAGTTTAGGGAGGATACAGTTTGGACATGAGCACACAAGGGAGGTATCACCTGAGGGACGCATACCTCATACAAACCTCAGCCAAATTACTTACAGAAATAGAGAAGTATGCCTTTTTCCATAGTCGTCCTTTTTACAGATAAAGATATTTACAGCCTCCAAATGTCTACAGTGAACAAACTGAAAGTGAACAAACAGAAAGGTGCAAATACTTCAAACATGGAAGCATTAAAGAAATGCTTTGCAGAACAGATTCTTCATCTTGAGAAGGAGGTGGAGGACTACCTGCTACTACTTGACCTCTCCTGTAGTAGAAGGGGGCTCAGTATCTGCAATTTATCTGCCTTGGGATGCAAGAAAGAATTATTATATACTTATTTTTCAGAGGAAGAGCCGAGACAAGGACAGAAATTAAAGGACCTTTCTGTACACGTAAGGGAATTCTATAAAAGCTAATGGGTTGAAGAAAGCTGTGTGCAGGCCTGGGCTAACCATTAGACCATCCTCCAAAAATTTATGTTGCCAAGTCTATTGCCACTAAAATCTGAAAGCAAACATTAGCAGCCAAGAACATCATGCTAATTAATTGCTGCAGGAGGACACAATTTCCAAGATCTAATGAAAGATGGAATCCAGCTCCCATATGTCCCACTCGATAGACCAAGAAAATGAGCCCATGTTTTTCACAGAAACCATGAGCAATGTCCAACTACATGTCTCTCAGCTGAATAAAACTAATCACCAGATGCAGAGATGGAAATGGCTGTTTGTCGGCACCCAGACTGAAAAACCCAGCCAGGATCTGTTCTTGAGGAACCATTTTGATTCACCATTTTCATTGCAGATTCAGAAGGTGGTAACTGAGTACCAGGGCACATTTCTCAGCTGCTGTGTTAGTACCCAACACTGTATGTGCAGCTATACAACAAATCTGCCTGTTCACCTTGCTGAGCTGCAGGCTTGTGCTTACTTGAACCGGAAATTCCTGTCAGCAGGATGCTTGTGCCAGGATGAGAGTGTGTTGCTGCAAGGGAGAAGTAAAGGCTGGAGGGTGAGATCTGCATCTGCATGTGTCTTGAATGTGGATATCCTGTCTCTGCTGGCACTTAATCTTACTTTCCAGAGGCCCATGGACATTTACATGCAATTGTTTGGCTTGTAACTAAGTAATATTTCTACTTAATGTTTGCTATCTGATGGGTGTGTGTATTGCCAAGCTGATTCCCTGCGTGTGCATGAGGATGCCTTGCAGCGCACGGGGAGTGCTGCTCCCTGTGTGTAGGGATACACCCTGACCTGCTGTGTGCCAGAGCTGTGTGTTGCTGCCTGTATGGCACAGCAATGCTCCACTGCTGCTGTGAGGCACCCAGTGCAATTTCAGGTCTGTCTGAGCAGTGCTGATTAACCCAGCTGCTGCTGTCATGCCTCTGGCCCTGCAGTGCAAGTGTCTTTCTTGCAGTCATGGTCTGAGCCCAGCTGGGACATTAGGGAGCGTCACAGTGGCAGGCCAGGCAGCCCCACACAAACAGAGAAACAGGGCTGTGGAGTAGGGTTTGGCAGACATCAGTGTATAACCTATGTCTTCTGAGCATCACTTCATCCACCCAAATGATGTCAGTATTTGTTAAGTGTTTGATTTCTGGAAACACCAAAAGTTCTCACCTTCCTCTGTCATCTTTTATATATGATACATATGAAACTTGTAACCTGAAAAGAGTATACTGACACCGTGCTTAGTGGAAATGGGCACAGTCGAAGCACATATAAATTGCATGGCAAAGTTTTACCTTGAATATTGAAGAAAATATATTTTATTCTGTCTACTCTGAGGAAAAAAAAAAAAAAAAGGAGGTTGTGGTAAGTAGTTATAACATGTAATTGTAATTACATTTCTAAACTTCAATAACTTCCACACAGAAAGACACACTATTTTGGTTGGCATCAGTAAAGCATTTAAAGTCATAAGGGCTGCTGTTACGCAGCCTATGGAATACAGTTAGACACAGGATAGTTTTCTGCAATTGGGCTTGAATTTCACTCTAGGTTTTACGTGACACAAATCTCCAAAGGCACTCCTGGTTCTGCTCTAAGAGATGAGATCAGCACTTATGAGCACGTGTTTTGATGACACAACTCAGAAAATTGAAGTGATTATTGTTATGAAAGGACCAAGGTAATAAGTTTCATGTAATATATGAGCACCTATCAGTCAGATAAGCCAAGAAAGGTCATAATCCATTATATTAATGTCATAAATGTTATAACCTGACATCAGGTTGGTGAACTGGGTCTCTTGGACTTTTAGAAAGTGTTGCTGTGTTAAGCTTCACTCTGTCCTTGAAAGACAATTTTAATATCAGTTTTTACTCCCAGAATAAGGAACCTTAAAGATTTTCAGCACAATGTAAGTAGTCTTTCTAACCTTCACAGAATTATTGCTGTGTTTTTGTTTATTATTATTTTTTAAGTAACTGGCTGAAGCATCACAGCAGAATTCAAGATGCCATGCATGGATGAAGGAAGAGAAATCAGCAATGTGATAACTCCTGACAATTGAGATGCTGCCCTTATTACTTTATTTGAATCTTAGCCCATTACTTTATAAGTCATCTATGAGGAAGGAAGGCAAGATTTATCGTGCCTTCTGAAGGTGTCTTGACAACATTGACATTACAGGCCTTGTTCTCCAGAGTCAGTTGCTGTCTTATTGCTCCTAAATTCTCATCACTGATAGCTATATATTTTCTCTGCATCTGTTGATCAGTCCAGATCCTCAGCTGTTATCTAGGCCTTTGATTTTTGGATCCTGAGGGAGTATTGAGTCAGAGTAGTGCACTCGGTGCAGCGGTTGCCTTCTTATTTTCAGATGGGTGCAGCAAAGAAAGCAGCCCTAGTAGACTTGGAGTGCCTTCAGTGGAGAAATTGCCTTGGGGACTGCCTGGGTCCTGACAGACACTCATGAGGTCTCTGTGGACCCCAGGAGATTGCTGAAGGTGCCTGAGTGAGCGCAGCATGGCCACACAGTCACTATGCCTTGGTGCCATGCTGCAGGGTTTCCTCTGGGCCCAGGTGCAGTGAATGAGGAGCACCATGGCTGGTAGCGGCTTGGTGGCAGCCAGAAGTGCTGACTGCATTGTCCTCACTGCTGGCTGCCACAAAGCCACTGCCCTGCCATTCCAAATGCCAACCAGGGCCTCCATCCAGAAGTTACAAGGGTAGAGGCAGAAGGCATAGCTCATACTTTGTGTCTTGTGCTACTGAGCAATGCCCAGGGAAGCGGGCTGCTCAGTGGCTTTGTGGCTCCTGGACATACCCCAGCATTTCTCCCTAACAAGGCTCTCTTCTTGCCAGCACCACTGCCTAGGGCTGCAGCTGCTGCTGAGCAGTTCAGGGCCAGGAGCAGACTGTTGCCACCTCACATAAATCTGTTCCCACCACAGGCTCCTGAGAGAGGGTGAGGGGTGACCGCTGAGCCCCTCCAAAACCAAAGCCTCAACCTCATGTCCACGCTCACTAACGTTACCAGTTCTGCAAGGGACTTGCATCATGCTGAAGTGTGGACACATCAGAAGAGAACAACCCATCTAGCACGGGACAGCTTGGAGGAGTGGTATTGTGTGCTCCAGAAATACAAGAGGAATTGAAGGTGAGTTACTATGCCTTGTGTACAAATTGAGCAGTGGGGTAAGTACTTCTGGAAGGCACTGTGCTATATTTACTGACTGCATCAGACCAGAGCTGTGGTTTTATGTCAGACTTAAAATTCAGCATTTCCAGCAGACTCATGCTGATGCACAGGTGTGATAACACTGACGCAGGCAGCAGGAAGCCACCATGAGTCACTGCCCAGCTTCCTCCCGAACCCGGGGTCTGTGGTCAGCATGCTGCAGCATTGTCTTCCTGGCCTGCAAACATCATGGCTCTAGTCGAGCTTGTGCAATCTGCAAATCGACCCTGTTTGTACTGAGCAGGTAAACGTTAAAAGCGAAACAAACATGGGTGAACATGAGCTATATAAGATACTGCAAATCATCGCTTCAAGTATGAGCATAATACCTGGAACCACAGGCAGGAAAACACATTTACAAACTATCAAATTATCTTGGGATAATAATGTAATGCTTTTCAGTGCTGTACTGTGTGTTCTGATAGCTGAGCAAATAATACTACAGCTGGCAGAGGACCAGAATTTCAAAGAGCTTTCATGAACAGAGAGCTTCCACAGGAGAGAGAAGGGTTTCTGTGTGTTTTTTTGGGGAATGTTAAAAGCAAACGTGGTTATTTCAATGACTTGGAACTGCACAGAGTAACATCTTATGATAAATAAATCTTTTAGACAGTTTGTCTACTTTATAGCATAAACTATGAAGTGCTTTCTTCTTCATATGAGGTTACTTCTCTCTGTGATTGCAACAATATTCTTTTGATCAAATGTGCTTTCAGAA
This sequence comes from Tympanuchus pallidicinctus, assembly GCF_026119805.1. Classification (NCBI taxonomy): domain Eukaryota; kingdom Metazoa; phylum Chordata; class Aves; order Galliformes; family Phasianidae; genus Tympanuchus; species Tympanuchus pallidicinctus. The sequence goes on along the minus strand of NW_026294791.1, from coordinate 17,192,817 downwards.
CTAGCATGAACAAATCAAGGAGCCAAGAAACTATAGCAGTTTGTACGCAGAAGTGGTGTTGGAATATAAAATTTTTCAGACACATTTTTCAAGAAAACAGAGCCCCCTTTGAAATTTTGGGCTAAAGATATATGCTGGAATGCTGTTTATGACTCTATAGAAGTGTATGACACCCGAAGTGCTTTTAGGATGCGCCAAGGTATATCAAAGAGCATTAACTTCAGCACAGCTGGGAATGTCCCCAGATTGCCTTATGAATACATGTTTCTTATATCCTTTATGTTAGCTACAGTTAACATAGCCTTGGTCATTGACGGTAATCCACGAGCTAAGCCTATTTGGTGAGATTTAGCATCTACATTTTTCTGCTCACATCTGCTTGCCTGAATATGTAATCTGCCTGAATGTCACAGTTTACATCCTATTTTCATTGGAGGATAACGAAACTTGATTGGTGTCTTCATCTCCTTCTTTGGGTCTATAAGAAATATTCCTTCTTGTCATCTCCTCCTTACTGGCACTCTTCAGCATGATCCTTAGCCAGGTCCTTCATCAAAGACAAGTGCATGTGAGACTTGCAGGCAATCAAAAAATCGTCATTGTTTGTGCAGAAAAAAGTGTGGCAATGTTACTCCAAAGACAACAAGAAAATAAAGGTGGAGTCGTAATTTCGCAAACTGGATTTCTGTACTTAACCTCTCACAAAGCAGCAGACAGCAGTAGATTTCTGAAGACTCTTTCCTTTTAATTCTTACCAAACTTAACTGTAGCCACTTCAGTAATTCTAGTACAGCTCAGTCCTAGAGGTAAATTAAAATTAGGGAAAATTAGACCGTTTCTAATGAGGTGGTTATTACACTGAATAATGATGATTATTGGTTCTGCTTAATAAAACTGTCAGCTAGTGCAAAATATATATTAAGTTAAATTACATTACATTACATTCTGATCAACTCAGAAATTCCGTGCATTTCTTTCCCACAAACCGTGGGCATAACGAAATGTTACACAGCGCTTCTTTTCTCAAGTAGTCTGAAAAGTGAGGCTTTCACACACGACCCTTTAAAGCCCTGATTTAAAGCCCATTAAATGCAATGCGGTGAGGATTCATGCTGACTGCAGTGCCATGTAGGCCAGGACTTCACTAAAGCAAGCAGTATTCTCTCCTTCTGCCTGTGCTAAATATCTGCATAGTAGTGTTGTGGCAAATATTTCACAGTATTCTTGGTCTGCCCAAGGAAAGATGTTTTATCACATGTTTCCTGCCCCCTTCCTCACCAGTCTCATGGCTGCTGGTTCCCCCGCTCTTCCCTATTGATTTACCTAGCATGTTCTGAAGTGGACTTTGAGGGGTGAACTATACTTTTTATTCCCAAGGTGAAAGCAGTGGGAAAGATTATCCATTAGCTAAAAACATGATTCTTCTGTATGAAACCGGATGTTGGAGCCCCAAATGCATGGAGGTGAAGCAGCTCACCAGAAGCCTGTTGGCTTCCCAGAGACACAGTCAAAAATCTGAATGCCTTTACCCCCAGGCTGCCCAGCAGTGGTGCCAAATGGTGAGAAGAAAGCTAGGGGTAGACCAGAGACAGCTGTTACCCCATGCCTCCTCTGTGCATGGGGTGGAGATCTGTAGAATGTTCTGATAGAAACAAAGCCATATTTTTCTTACAGAAAAGGTGTTTGCTGTATTGATAGTAGCACTATATTTTATAAATTCTGTGAGATTAAACAAGCAGAAACAACTGCATGACTGGAGATTTACCTATGCCAATTGGCTTTTGAACTGGGGCATGGAGGTGAGTTAATCTTCACTTGGTGTACAATGGAACCCAGAAAAGAAAAGATTTACAGTAAAATTTTGCTTCTCTGACTGTGCTTTTGCTTTTACAAACAGCAGTGTGTTATCTCAAATGCAGGTGATAACATGGCTATTAAGTTGCAACATATGCTGTTATAAGGTTTTTATCATGCTTTGAAACATTTAGTCATCAACAAGATTCCTCCTTTTATGAAGCCCATTTTGTAGCATTCCATAAACAAGGTTCAACAGTCACAATTTCATTAGCATTATATTGTTGCCATAGTAATGCAGTACCAATTCAATTGATGGGCTTTTCATCCTGGGCTTATTATAGGACTACTCTTCTTGTCAAAGATACATCTATATGGGTACATCAAACAGATCTTATTGTCTGAATATTAGCACAAATTGCATCATATGCTAATTTGGATAGCAACATATCACACTTTTGGCATCAGACCCAGAAATCATCAGACACGATAGAAGTCGCTAAACACCATACATGTCAAAGTCTCATCCCCAAACTGGGAAAATTACTTGCATTGTTTGCTGCACTTTCTGAATTGTTATCAAAAAAGCACTTGGCTCTGCTGTGACTGCTCTGCGATGCTGCTGGGACAGCATAGCTTTGCAGGTGGTAATAGCAATGGAAAAAAGTAGAATCAAGTGTTGAAGAATAAAACGTGATCTGAAGAGTACTTGGCCCTTGTTCTGGTCACATGTTCTGCAGCATGCTTTGGGGAGGCACTGCCAAACGCAATGCCTTGGTTTCCCTGACTGTAAAATGGGAATAATGACCCCTCTCCCTCTGTGCAGAGCACGTGGTGAATACCCAGTGACAAGTGATATCCTGTACTGCTAAACACTGTTATTAAGTGAAGGAGCAATATTTTTAACAGCTCCAGGAAAATACACAGCACAGATCTACAATTTAAGTAATGTCTCTAGAGAATCTGGACTCACCCAGTGAGACACGAAAGTGTTGGCAGAGTGAGCGTGTGGTGGAACATATGCGCTTATGGAGGAGAAGAAAGATATTCACCTCATTAAAAATCATGACCATTTGTAGGGTATTTTTTTAAATATGTGATGTTGTAGGCTACAGGGGAAGTTGCTGCAGCAATCAGACCAAGAAATGCAACAATAAAATTCAAGGCAGCAGGGTGACTTCTTATTGTATGTAGAAACATTTTGTACATTTTCACTGCTTTGTTGATGATTGTTTCCTATTTAGAAAGGAAATACCTTTTTTTTTCCTCCCAACACACAATGTTCAGTCTATCATTTCTTAGCTTAATCATGTTGCGTCCTTTGCAGCAGCAAGTAGCATTCAGTATAATCAAAGATGTGTTCCACTTTATATGATAAATTCTGTCTGATTTACAAAGGCAGTATCTTCTCCAGCTGAGCAAGGAACGAGAGACCTTCACTTGTAGATAAAAACCACTTCAGAGGAAAGGCTTCTCCCCCATTAGGATCCTATTGTTCATACAGAAAATAAGCATTGTTACTTCTATTATCTATCCATTTACTCTTACAAAGATATACCCAGAGGATCCATTTACTTGTACCCAGATATACCCAAGTGAGACTGGGACCTGCTTGTGCCAAGCACAGCAAAACCATATAGAGAGCCATGATCTCTGCTTCAAACAGTTTATAAGCTGAAGAGCCAGAAGAATGGCAAGAGCAGTGAGTAACAAACTCAGAGATGAAGGAGGTGGTTGTGGCAGAAGCAGAGTGGATCTCTAGCCTGGATGCCTGCCTCACAGGGGGAAGGAAATTCTTAGGATTCAGTCTCCATCTCATACACATAGCCACGCTCTACCCCCTAATTCCAACAGCTGCATCCGTACTGCTGAGCAGGGGCAGCCTGAGGCAAGGCTTGCAGCCAGACAGTGCAGCCCACCCATATTACCTATTAAACACCTTCAGGCTGGCTCCAGGGCAACCCTGTTAATCCTCCCAGGGACAAAGGCTCAGGCATACCCTATGTTTTCAAGCATGTTTAAGGGCATTGGGGTCAGGGTACCTGCCAGAGGAATATTAATGAGCTCCAACAACACATCCGAAGTAAGAGGGCTCAGGCTTCTTCTTGTGTGGTAGCTGCTTCCAAACCCAAGCCTGAACAGATGGAAGGTGGGGAGAGAGGAGTTTTCGGTCACAATAGAAAAAAAGCCTGCACGAGGAAGGGAATGCTTTGATCAGGAACAAATATGATGTCTCATAGACGGAGGGTAGGAGCTTGGAATTATTCTGGTGCTCTGCCTCTCTCTTTCTTAAAAATCCTTGTGGTAAAATGGTTAAACTCTGGGGGAGAAGGCATTCATCTTCTAATGAGTAAATACTTCCTTTTTCTTTGTGGTGCCTGCTTACTTTAATGCTTCCAGAAAATCTCATTAGATTTCAGCTTTATTTATTTTTTTGTTAAGGAATCTGAAGAGAGTTTATAATTTAACTTTTTAATAGAAACTTTGCATAGTACACTGGCATGGATTTGATCTCATAAGAATCCTGATCTCGTAGGAATTCTGATTTGTAGTAAAATTCAGTACCAATAGGTCTGTTGTTGCATTAATACAAAAGCTGGCAGCTTTACAGTAGCAATTTTACAGTAAACGTATATTCTTATAGTGGTTTTGCTTAATGCATTTGATAATGGTGAAGACAAAGATTTAGCATGCAGAAGTGATACCCTTATGATGGTATTGTCTGCTGTAAACTGAGAAGGACATTTGCTTATTTTAAAGTGTTTATCTTAGATGACTTAAAAAACACATTTTACTACTGAGTCAAATATGGAAATTAATTTTCTGTCATCAGTTCACTCCTGATGAATCTTTCTGTAAAACTTGATATAAAAAAGGTAAGAGAACAGTGAAAGTGACAGACCCCTTGCCTGAGACATTAAGGGATATTTGACGATCAGAATTGGATGATACCACTCCATTAGCATGGTGTACATATTGTCATGCTCATAGTGCAGACAGTTAAGAGAGTCCTGGAAGGCTGTGCTTACTGGCAGAAAGCCATGAAATGCAGGTACTGACAGGTCCAAACTGCCTATCTGGCACCTGCTCTCCTTCCTCTTCCCACAATTGGGCTTTGGATGCTCTGGGAGCATCCATTTTGGATATTCTGGGAGCCGACCTCCTGGTCATGATGGGTTGGGACAAAGCACAGGACCTTTGGAATAGGATGGACAGTGTGGTTGAGCCAAGTTAAGCCAGAGTCATAACAGGACAGAGTCATGCCCTGCAGGGATGGTCCTGGCTGATGGAGGCTTCAACCTATCTTGTTATTACAATCTTGTGGTGCTGTTCCCTGGACCAACTTTTGTCACACCAAGCCACCCTGGCAAAGTCAGGGCTCTGCACAGCCAGCCTAGAGCCAGCATAGGTCCATCAGGCCCCTGGCAGTGCATCTGTGCTTTTCACACCAGCTGCTCCTGAGCCCCTCTGCAGAATCCCATGAGTTTGCTGCTCTGGACCCCTCCTACAAGTGAGGTCCCTCAGAGCACAAATCAACCACACACACAGGCCACCTGCTGACTGGCTTCAGCTGGCACTGCTGGGCCCAATCTTCACAGGCAGAGCCAAAAGTACAGACAAGAAATAGCTCTCTTCGTGCCACAGCTTGTTTTGTCATTATTCTCTTCACTTTACATTTCCAGCATTTTTCCTTTCTGCACAAACTAATAGGAGGAAATAGTGTTTCCCATTCTACTAATGTAATACAAGCAATTCGTTTTAATTTTTGTTAGGAGCGTTGAAATACCAAGTGACGGTACTGAGATTTGTTGCACCTCTGAAACACTATAAAAAATTATCTGAATGATTCCCTGCTTGCGCTGGCTTAGATGTTCCTAGGGAGAGGCACACGCACAAAGGGCAGGAGGGCACGCGCAAAGGATAGGAGCTGTTGGTGGATGCATGACAGCAAATCTGCTTTTGATCTCTTCCTGTGATTTTCTAGGTGAGCCCCAGACCTGCCTGTGATCGGCAATCTCTGACTTCGGCCACGCTGCGCAGATGGAGCAACATCCTGTGTGCCCGACCGCTGCATGGAGCTGCCCATGTGCTGGCACCCTGACCCAGCAGAGATGCTGCCAGTGCCAGCTTCACCCCACTCACTGCTGCCTGCCCACCTGCCTTCTTTCCCCAAGCCACGGCCCACACACCACCAACACCACCATCTCCGTCGCTACCCACAGCACAAATGCAGTGTGGAACAGCGAGTGTGGCTTGGGCAGGCTGAGCTTGTTAAAAGTGTGGTTAAATAAATAGTAGGACTGTAATACTGGGAGGCTGATTGGGATCACAAGATATCAGTGTCGTATCCTGTGGCTTTTATGTAGGGAGATGTAGATTTTAGCCATCACCATCTGGCTATCCAACAGATAACAACCAGAGGAAATGGACTTGCAAATCTTCAGTTGTGAATAACTGATATATTGTTGCCAGTAATTTGAGAACTGCCAGAAGGAAAAGGTTTTTTTTTTGGATATGATCAGACTTTTAATACGTGTCAGCTTTTGACTATGTGTAAATTAAAGAAACTCCCTAATTTTCCACCATACATTTTAAACCGTGTGTCCAGAGAACTCAGATCCTGTAGAACCCAGATGTGGATATATTATTAGCTCCAAATTCAGGCAAGTAAATAAAGTAGCAGATGTACAACTCAACTGGTGTATCTGCACAGTACAGATCGGCCACCACAGTATCTAGGTGTGGGTTAAATGCTATGAGAAAAGAACAAGAAATAAGCAAAAAATACAGTATTGTAGAATGTGCATGTTATTAACTTCTAGAAAATCTCAACAGCTGGAATTTTAGAATGTGATATTTGGAAAAATATAGAGAGAGAAACACATTAAGTGTGTTTTACTCCAGAGAAAAAATGCAATAGACATATAGATCAAATTATAATACTTAGTACTTCTAGGACAAATTCCAGTTGAGGATCATGAAGTAATTGGAAAATATTAATGATTTAGCCTTGCAGCTAGATTTCAGGTAGATAATAATGATAATTATTGCTACAAATACATATCATCATTCTTGCTCTGAAATGAAAATTGAGGCATAGAGGTTTTATGTATTTGTCCAAAGTCTGTTTTACTGCTGTAACCATCCTTCTACAGAATTACAGTGTATTAAGTGTGCCCTTTTCCAAATATTGTATGTGACATACTATTCAGTTCATGAATTCTAAAAACCAAGCAGCTGAGCTTCCTTATGAAGCAGTGCCTGTGAACATCTCCATTTGCATTTGAATCCTCAAGCAGTGACAATCCTGCTTAAAAAAAAAGAAAAAAAAAGAAAAAAAAAAGGGAATGATGAAAATCAGAACAAAATCTGTCAAGGGCCCATCTGTGACTGCATATCAGAATATCACTAAGATGCTCTGAGGAACAAAGTTGTCTCCAAGTCTAACACATAGTGCTTTCTTGTCTATGGAAATAATTCAAGATGGGTGAAATGAGGGCAAATAACATGAAAAACTCTGTTTCCCTACTGAACAGTGCTGGAAAGCAGCATCTCTGTTTCATGGATAATCTTGTTTGTGATACATGTACCAATGATTAGATAGTAAAGGCTTTACATGACAGAATACTCAGCATGTTCACATCTGCTTTAGATAAGCATGCATAGCTGTTGCTTCCAGTGAAGCGTCAGGGAGCCAGGGGTCTTTGGCCCTGGCAGGTGAGAACTTAAGTTAGGTACGTTTGTGGCAAGCTTTCATAGCCTGCTACCTGAAGCAGCATGAAAACAAAAGGATTTACTCCACCCTGGCCTTAACAATACTCTTGAAATCACATCTATTTCCTTTTGAATAGGAACACATAAAGTTAGGTAAACTATTTGTAAGCTCTTCAGGATCTGAATTCCTGCAAGCCTTAGTCATAGCTCTTTGCTCTCAGATATGCAATATTTGGAACTGATTACTGGAAATAGGAGAAACATGGCATTAGTGTTGTTCTAATACACTGTATTTTTTTTCTTTCAATTTCTTAGAGTATGCAAATATTTAGTTAACTGGTCCTCATGGTTTCTTTTTATTGAATTGCTTTCACCATGGCAAATAAATATTCATAAAGAAGTGTGGACAATAAATCATTTCCAATAGTTCAAACCATTTTTTTTAGACTGCATATATATTCAGCTGTGACTTGCCTTTAATATTTAATTCAAAAGACAGAACAGACTTGTAGAAGGACAGAAGAGCTAATGTGTCAAGCAATAATTAAAACAGGGGGTATGATTAAAACCATTTTGATCTACATTGTGCTCTGTCAAACTCATAATCTCCCATGTTTGCTTAGATGATTTTCCATTTGCTTTATTTGGAACCCAAAATAAACATCCGTTTGAAGATACTGCACAGAACAAAAGATTTCAACCCTAAGCTTTTGGGACCTGGAGCCCTTCCCTGCTCTAGGCTTTGGGTATATCTTCTCTATCATCCTCACAAATCAAATCTCAGGCAGGCATCCTGAGATGGTCATCCCTCAATTTAATATTGTAACTTCTCTGGGAAGTAGGTCCATATACATAGCACGATACGTCTAAAGGACAATCCAGTGTAACCTGTTTCACCATTTAGATTGAAGTTAAGAGCTCCCAAAGAAAGGTAAGCTAAAGATATAGGGAGTTTATACATTTGGGGACTGTGGTTCAAATTCAAATAAGAGTGATATTTCTTGCTTCATTATGTGTTTTGACCACCAAAATACACCTTGTATTTATCCCAAATTCACTATCCTTTCTGATTTGTTGCTGATTTTGGGCCATAACTCAATAAAGCACTTACGTACAGACTTAAAGAAATTGATTTAAGAAAACACTACTCTTTGTGTTTAATCCTGGGCAGACATTCATCTTTGAAATCAATGGGACTTATGAACAGCCCTGACCTTGGGGTCTAAATGGTTGCTGAATCAGTGCATTGACAGAAACATACTGGAAAAGATAATATCCATGTCTAATCAGAATTATAGTCTCTACTTTCATGGGAAATTACCCATAGATAACACATTATTCTGCTCAAGAAATCCATTTTATAGTAGTTATTAGAAAACCTTAACACATTTTCTGTTTATGCCAAAGATACTAGGTGAACAGCGTCTTTCTTGATAGTGTATCTGAACTATACTTCAAATGAAAAAATAAATTACAGGGAAAGTGCTGGCATAAGAAGGCCCTTTCTAATTATTTACTGAATCTTTCCCAGTTGCCTGCTATGTGCCAGACTTTTGGGAGATGTGTGGACAGAAGGCAAAGCAGAGCGGTTCTGAAATCCCATGGACTCAGTCAAAGACAAAAGCACATGAAATACTGTGTTATGCAATATCACATAAACAAAGCTCTCTCCTAAGAATTGCATTCACAAGGGTGCCTGCCCAGCCTACATATAGAATTCTGAGTGAACATATTTTTATTACAGCGAGAGAACAGTAAGAGTAAAAAGAGCATGTTTATGGTATCACAGCATACATGTTGCACTATGTAAGTGCAATTCCGGGTGAATCCACATGGTTAAAAAAAGAAGTAAGTAAAATAGTTGATATTATGTTGCATGTAATAAAAATCTTCTTGCCATTCCTAAAAATGTTTTATACAAGTAATTTTTATTATAACAGGAAGCTAACAAACAGGATCTCTTAGATGCTGCTTATAGATCTGAAACACAGGCTTAAGAGAGGAAATGAATTATAATGGGTCCTATTATGTAATCTAATTCAATAAATGATGAGCACAAAGACCTTGAGAAGACATGGAAAACATCAGTGAGTTCTACCTCTCTGTGCAACCCTGGACAGATACCATGATCCACATTAATCCTCTGTTTCTAGGACAGAGTTTAGGAGCAATACATAAAAAGCAGCTGTACAATGTTCACCGGATTCATACTGATGGAGACTCACATGATTACCTGTATCTATTCTGATGCTGCCTACTCTTACTTTACAGCTGATGAGTCAGGAGTATGCAGCTGCTGCATTGCATGCTCATTGCACACAAGCTCTCTGTACTGCCTGCAAGCCTTTGACTCAACATTCCATTGATCAAAGGGCAGAATGTAATAGGAAAGCACAGAAGGGCAGGATTTGTCTTTCTGAATAATTCTCAAGATACCAAAAAAAAAAAAAAAAAAAAAAAGAAAACAACGTCAAAGCTTCTACCCCTTTTCTCTCATATCATTTACTTTACCCTAGGAGTAGATGAGGTTAGAGAAAATCTGTATTCTAAACCAGCTGATGCTTCTGATTGTCTTCCCACATATGGTCATGAATTGGAACTAACACCTGTTCTCAATGAAATCAGTAAGAGCCTAGCAGGACCAAAAAGCTTATATAGCTCAAAGGGAGGAAGAGTAGTTCTTTATTGGCTCAAGGGCTTTTTCCACCATGAAGGCTAGCTAGAACAAGTAATGAAGGTATACCATTGTGTTAGGCCCTTCTTCATCAGTTCTTCAGTTTCTGCTAGACTCTTACTGACTTGGAGCAGGCACTAATTTAGAGGTAAGTTTTACAACTGAATTAGAATCTGGGGTTTTAAATTTTCAGCTTTTGTGATGTGTTTGATAACATTGTAGTCATATTTCTATATGACTACATTTAGATAAATAGATATATTTAGTTATCTGTTTATTAATTATCTCTAAATAATATATGTGTGATATATTACTATTACGTATTACTTATATGTAACTTATATAACATATATTTGTATAACTTAAAGTCATTGGGAAAAGTAATGAAAAACCTTATCCTCCTCAATTCAGTAGTATTTGCACTGTTGTGATTTTTGAGGATCTAGAAGGAAGTGACCTGCTTTGTTGTGAACCAAATGCTTTCCTTATGTGCATGAACATGTTTGTCACTTCCGTTGTACAACTTATGAGGATCACTGTCCATATCTGAAAGTCTTCCTCTTGGTTTTATTTTCTGCTTTTGCATTCTAATGTTAGACCAACTTCTTAATAAGTGTTGATTTGCATCAATTTTAGCAGAGCCTGGCTGAAGTTTAACTGAGGTGCTGCCTGTTTAAATTTACACCTGAATTGCTTTGGGTTTTATCATTGTTATTATTTTTTTTTAACTAAAAAAGATTAGTTCACTGTTCTCTGAGCATCTGTTAAGAAGAAATGTGCTGAACTGCCCTGATCACAAGGAATGCGGGCATACAGATGCTCAGTGTTCATGTTTTTAATAATAGTTTAACACATACATACTGCTGTAGCTCCCCATGGAGCAAAGAAAAAAAAAAAAGATATGTTACATCAGTTTAACAACACAGCCTGCTATAGTGCTTAAGGTAATATGAGGTGAAATGCAGTGCAGAGTATCTTGGTATGGGAAAAAATACCTCCTATGCCTGTAAGGTTGGGGAAGAGTATTTTCCTTCTACTAAAAGCTTTCCTTTTTCTCTGTAATTACCTGGAATCAATGAAGGCATATAAGATGAACTAGGTGGAAAAGACTTCTCTTTGTTCTGCAATGCACTGTGATTGATTTCATTATACCTGAAACATCTTTATCAGAAGGATGTCTGACCATGACATGCCTTCTCTTCTCCAGTGTCCTGAACCTTCTCCAAGCAGATGTAGATCATTCCCTAAGATAGAAGGTGACTCTTTTCCTTCACTACTTAGGATTTATTTCAATTTAGAAGTTGTCTTTGTGTCCTGTAGGCTAATTACTAAAATAAACATTACAGCAGCAGCCTTAGTATGCTTGAAAAATAAGAAAAGTAGATTGACTTTATGTCCTAATGTAAGCGATTTACTACAGAGGAATAAGAAAATTTGAAGCTGCTAATGCTGTGACAGTTGTAAGAGAAGAAGCTGTATGTGGTGTGGAAAGATCAAGTGAGAGATCTTAAAGAATAAGAGATAGAATGGAAACAGCTGTGAGAAACAACAAAAGAAGGGCAAGTGTATCAAAGGTAGAAGCTTATGCCAAAGAGGCACATGCAGTGCCAGAGTTATTTCAGTGACAAAGCAGAAAAGGTTTGATTAACTTTCACAGATAGTAAAGATGATCAGAAGAAAAGGAGGTGTAACAGACTGTAGAAAAAAGTTAGGAAAGAGTAGAAAGGAAAAGCATAAGTTTTGTTATTTGTATATACTTCCATGTTTCTGCAAAACATTCTATGGCTCTGTTAATGCAGAGATACAAAAAGCACAAATAGATGTAACAGTTGAGGCACAGCCTCAACTACTGATTGAACACCTGGGGAAATGACCTGGTCAGCTCTGGGAGCACGGGTGAAGGCAATTCCCCTGTGTAACCAGAAAGGGTGGAGCCTGGCTGCACCTCTCTTAGACCTCATTTAAGGGCTGGCTGCCACTGGGGAAGGATCTCTTTCTGGAGATCCCTCCTTGGTAAAGCATTCCTCTGTGAACCTGGAATCTTCTGATACAGGTGAGTAATCTTCCTTTCCTTTATAGCACCATTCTATTGTGCTGGTCCTACTGTCATCACACCGTTGTTGTAATCCCATTATATTGATCTGTCCAGTTGCTATGCAGCTTAATATTACTGTTGTCTTGAGGCTCAGTTGTTTGATTCAGTGCTCTTAATGTGTGCTATAGGTAATTTAGAAAGCATAAAAGGGAGGAAAATTTGTGTAGTCTGTATATTGATAATGTCTGATAGCTATAGTGTAGAAATTTCATGTTCAATTTAAGAACAAAATTGATATGATATTAAAACTTGGGGCTTACAGCCAATAAGGTTCATATTTTAACTACTTTTCTTGACTTGTACCTCCTCTTCTGTCACTTCAAAGGTACAGCAGATGGGCAGTAAGTTACCTTCTGGGGGAATTTTACTTGTGTTTTGAGGCCAGGGTGGAATAGCAATAATCACTCTCATCAGCAGGTTCTCAAACTGTTGTGGAGTAGTACAACTGAGCCCTAACAGAGAGAAGAATCTGTAGCTAGACAATCCTGTAAAATAACATGCAAATAGTCCAGTTTACCTTTTAAGTTCTCAGAAGTTAATTGAGAAAGATGCTAATCAATATTTTATGTGATTTTAACCTGATGCACCAAGCAGCCTGCCTTTGAGAATCTTTCTGATTAAGGTCTACGGTCTTCCCAGGACTCAATGTTATTTTGATGAATAACATTTCTAGTGCTCAAATTTTCTAGCCAATTATCATCAAACACCTAGAAAGACTTTCTGTGGTGCTAGATATGCTTTGAAAGTAAAATAAAATGCTCTCAACCACGGGCAAGAGGAAATTACAACTTCGTTGGTATACATGCTGTCGAATCTTGAACGGCTGGTTCCTTATTTAATTTTGGTGGGAAAATATTTCATAGTTGATAGATGGCAAAAATAATACAACTGATTATATCTGAAAATAAATGAAGCTGCAGAAATCACAGAATTTTAGGGGTTGGAAGGGACCTCTAGAGACCACTGACTCCAACCCCACTGCCAAAGCAGGTGACACATTAATTTGGAAACTATATTCTCCAGTTAAATATGGTTTGAATTAAGGATTTTTGTATTTTGTTCCAAAGTGCTCTGTTTCATGTTTAAAAGTAAAAAAGACCTTCAATAAAGCTTAATAAAAGTATGTAGAACTTACAGCACTTGTTAACTCAAGTATATTTCTATTCCAGAAATACTTCAAGGTTACACTTAAGACTGGTAGACTAGAAATGTTTGACTCTTGATTTTGTTCTGTGGAAGAAGTAAGAGATGGAGGTGCAGACTTGAACAAAAATTTTACTGGAGGAAACAAAGCCAGCTATGTTTCTCTGCATGACTCTACATCCCCTCCAATGCATCCTGCTGTTTTTAAGGCTTGTCTCTTTCAGGATTACAACCTACATCTGTAGTGAGAAGCACTTGCTCAGTGTCCCAATACTCAAGCAGTGTAAAATCAGATCTAACAGATTCTGTTACTGTGGCTTAAATGGTGGGCCCTGACTCATTTTTTTTAAATGGCCAAAATGTACTTGCAAGTCGTATAACCCAAAAACAGAGCTGACAGTTGAGTATATGATGGGAGAATAACAAACAGATGGGCTAGTCAGTCTGTTACAACATGGTTCAACTGCAGGTCTGGCTGTGTGCGGGGGGTGGGGGGAAGGGGGGGGGGGGGAGCTCCTTAGTCAATCTTAATTGCCATAGTTCAATTGAGTTTGGTGTTTACAGTAACTTTATTTATATGCTACTGATTAATTTCTTCTGTAATGGAGGGGAAAAAAAACACCTTTTAGATCCTGTGATATTATGATCCTTTCAGGTTTATAGTGAGTACACCCCCTGTCAGAAATACACATTCTCTCTGCAAGTGTGAAATGACAAGTGTGCATATGTATACAATCTAATTGTCAGTATTTGATAAGCTTAAAAAAATGTTTTTGCTATAGAAGCTATCAATGTAGGTGTTGAGGCATGTAGGAGGGATCCTTCAAGTTTTTTGAATATTTGAAGCAGGAATTTGTTGTGTGGGCTTACAGGACTTTATCTGCCTCCCTCACTTTCTCCATGAGTCCAGCTGGGTGAAAACAGATATTGCAAGCCAGCTGTTGTGGTTGTAGACTAGTCAGATGAAGGCATTTCTGCAGGAAGGCGAACGCAACTTAGACAAAATCTGTCACAGTAGGAGTCTGTTATGCAGTTTGAGTAACATCTTGGATGTGCAGAGTGGTAACTAGTACAGAGTTGGAGAAGATGTACTGTGCATAACAAAAAAAAGCCACAACCAAATGTGTACTAATTCTCAAACCCTTTATTGCAATGCTCTTTTGTGTAAGAAGTTGACAGATCCACAAGAACTATGATACATATTTTTAAAAATCTTACTGCATGCTCATCTCAATAAAATTGTTTTGTAGGGTACATTTTTTTTCCCCATTATAGATGTTTTGTGATATGAGTCTTCAAATAATGTATGTGGTAATGAGAAAATAGTCTTCAAAGATAGATGATGAGGAATTAAGACAAATGTCTTCAACATATGCTTTTCTACAAAAGCTGTCATAAGGTTGAGTGGCTTTATGGGTGTTAACCATAGGTACAGAAGAATAGAAACGTAGAACTGGTTTTGGAAGAAACAAAAATAAAAGCAACACTTACATTTTTCAACATGAATAAAGTTCACAATTTTGGGTATAAGACTAGATAATCTCCTCTTCATTTTGTGAGAGCATTTATACTTTGTCTTCTACTGCAGTTTTTTTTTTTTTCAGTGGAACGTTCTGCACTGATGGATAATGTTTACTTTAAGGGATTAATTTTCAGAAGGAAACTGGTTTAACTCAAAGGTTTTTTGATCAAATTGACTCTACTTGATCTGATGTAGTGATCTTATGTGACCTTGGTTAAATTACAGAGAAAGATGATGTGGGCTGTTCATCCTATTGGCAATTTCTATCTTAGGATAGGGTGCAAGTGAATTAATGTCTTCCCATATTTTTCAGAGACCTTGAGTAGGAATTAATTTCTTATATTCATTTCAACCTTGCCAAGAAGGCAATAACTATTGCTGATTGTGAAGTTAGCTATTTCTGAAGTGGTGAAATAGTCTTCTGGAATTTGCTCATAACAGTTCAAGACAAACAACCAGCTTGCCATCAGCCTAAAAGTTTAGCAAGGACATAAAGATACACTCGGAGGATGTTCATATTATCTGAACATCAGTTCTCCAGTCAACTACTAAGGCTGTGTCTAGTCTCTATCCATCAGCTTAGACAAGTAAGTGGGAGCTATGCCACATGCATGACTAATAAGTGAAATTCAGGGGGCCTGAGTAGTTAATGGGTACAGTAAGATGTGAAGAACAATTTCCTTGAGCTCTCCAATGGGGAATTTAGTCAAGTTTTTACCTTTTCTGCCCTACTTTCTTGAATCCACTGAGCAAAAAGAATGATAGCCTAAGATGAAAAATCAAGTTAGAATGTGTAACTATGAACAACAAATAATAATAATAATAATAATTATGCATACATTATTTCTGCTTTTCTCTACCTTGGTGGAAGGACAGATCTAGAATTGAGTGCTTGTTAAGTAGGTATTCATTGTTTCATTCCAGCTCCTAAGAAAAGAATATCCACAGCATGAGTATATATATCTGCACATATATACACACGTGCAAATATTCTGAATTTCCTAGTAAAACTTGCCTCTTCCTATTATTAATGAAAGTTAAATGTGCACATCACTGTAACCTTATGCTTTTTGTGCATCTTAGCATTTTTAATGGGTCAGATTAAAAAGTTGTAAGCATTGATAAAATATGGTTCTTACATGTCTGAAAACACTTTTTTGCTTAGTTATCAATTAGTATTTAATCTTCTATTTAAAAAATGCTTTTCAGCTGTTTAAATCTCTCCAAAGAAGCAGTACAAGCTTTTCAGTGTCTAAGGCCTGTGACTTCTAAAGTCACAGGCAGTGTAAACCAATTGTTTGCAAAGAATTGGAAGTCTCTATGGGAAGTAACTTGTGGGCATGCAAAGAGCTCTTTGAATATGTGGAGTCCTCAGTATTTATGTATAGCTCTAGTGGAGGAAGAAAGCTTTAATATTTTAATGGCAGTCCAGCATGCAGTTAAGTAACGTGGAGCAAATGTAATCTTTGTGTACAATAACTCTACATAGAAAGTTGTCTGCAAAGGTAACCCTAACATGTGCTCTCACATAGTTAAACAATGTGTGACTTGTAAATTGTCATCTCTATGCAAGCAAGCAGTGTGTCCTCTGGGAATGCGATGCATTTATAGACGTGCTAGGAAGAAGGAAAATGTTCATGTTAGGAAATTGGGCAATGTGGCAACTGTTGTGTTTACTGTTACAACTCTGATTTCTCTGGTAAATGAGCCTACCATGTTGACTTATCACGGGACTAGAACAGTCATGTTCAACCTATGGATCTCATGTAGCCTGGCACAGCTAAAATTTTGGCCATCCCTACCTCTCACTATAAAGGTGCATCTCTCCCCTAAGCAACTGTCACTCAGCACCAGCTGAACATTGATGTCCTACTAACCCTATATGGGCTGAACGAAGGATGCTGTGCCAGCACAAGTTATGGCAAATTCATGTATTTTCATGTATTGGCTAAACACAGTCCTGTGAACAGCAAAAAATATGCAGCCATGCTTTCTGTTTTTATAAAGAAATACGAGAACAGATTTTAAGATTGCAAAAAAAAAATTCAATTTTTTTTATATTTACAACTCTGTTTTCTATCAAAACATGAAAATGTGCAGGTCATATGTTTAAATAGTTGTGCATGCAAGAGCTTCTGACTTTGAAATGAGGGGCAGGGGTTGGCTGCATGCAACTTGTAGATTGGACATAACTGTGCTAAGTAATTCAAAGAGTCACTTCATACTTTGTCAGTGTCTCTGAAAAGAAACAGTTACAGGACTACTATTTAAAAAAAAAAAATCTTCTGTTGATGCTCCTTCAATTGCTGAAAAAGCAATTTCTTTTGCTTTGCTGAAAAAGCAAATTCAGACAAGACAAGCAATTCAGTGAATAAGTAAATCTCACTGCTTGCTTCCCTTTGAAACTGTAAGCATGGCGGTAGTTGGATTTGCATGGCCCTAAGCTCTGTAGTAAGTCACCATCTCTAGTGTTTACCTGAGTGGAGAAGTATTGATCTGTTGCCAGAATTTAGGCATGCACTAGGACTTTCTCTAGTGGCTTTGCAGTCTGACTTCTTAGAAACTTAGAAACTTTCTCTACATGGGGGAGTGAGGGTAGAAAGGATGGT
Source organism: Tympanuchus pallidicinctus (assembly GCF_026119805.1). Classification (NCBI taxonomy): domain Eukaryota; kingdom Metazoa; phylum Chordata; class Aves; order Galliformes; family Phasianidae; genus Tympanuchus; species Tympanuchus pallidicinctus. The sequence continues at coordinate 17,175,265 of NW_026294791.1, read as the reverse complement.
TGTCACAGAGGCAAACCCACTGGAATTCATGAGGATTTCTGCATCTGGTGTGAACTCAGTATCCTTTTGCTATACTTCCATAGCACAATGAACTGTTTCTGCACCAGGCAGAAACACTTGAAGGGCAGACCTGACCCTTGTCAGAAACTTGCACACAGGGAGAGGAGAAATGCAAATGACAGTGTACTGCATTGAGCCTTGATGCAAATGGTCTTATCCTCTGAAACAAGGCTTGTTTTATACTCCTCTTATTCCAGAGGAGTGTGTGACTGGGAAAGTGCTGGCCTTTGCTTTTACTCTCCAGGACTGAAAAAATTGGCACTGGAAGAGGATGTTTCAGTGTAAATTCAGTGCTTTCAAGTTTTAAGATCCTATGTTGGATATTTTTTTGTGCATGAAGGATAATCTGGTCTGATGTAACTGGGCAACTATTCAATTTCTCTAAAGTGATCTTCACTGTATATTTCCTGTAAAGTACCTTAGACCTGGGAAAGAGGGAGGTGAATGCTCCCAAGTCAGTCCCATCTTAACCTGAGAGTTGCAAGTGCTTTTGTCTAGGAGACCCTTGTGTTAGATGTATATATCTTCTAACTTGTAAATGTGGGAATTGCCTGACTCTTCTACCTAGACTAGGTCCAATGATATGGGAAGCATATTATGAGACTGAAAAGGATGAGGTGCATATAAGGAAAGACTCTTGGACCAGTGCAAACCCAGAACATCAACTTAGCAGTTCTCAAGCTTAGTAATAAATACTGGAATTGTCTACAGATGTCATCACTAGAGACTGGAGGAAAAAGAGACAGATTTCTGTCCCCTAAAATATCCTAAAGAAACATTTGGTGGCATTTAAATAGGAAAACATTATGTGATGCCAGATATAAGCTTTATTTTTTTTAATATTTCTTTGAATTGCTTGATAGTGATTATCAAAGATGTTTGTGGTGTGAAAATATGTGGGTTCCTCTTGCTTATTTTTTCCCAAGATAATCATGTTGAAACTTGTAGTCCTAGCTACATCTAAAAAAAATTATAAAGCAGTTTAGGGAAAGAAGCTTTTGTTTACAGTGGCACAGATGGCTGGAATAAATTAGTGGACTTGCTGAAGAACAGTTCATTTTAGTTTTAAATGCATTTGGACACTTATCAAAGCTCACATGGTGGCCATTTTGTTATTTATTCATCTATTTGGGCTTTACTGTTCCATGCCTAAAGGCTATGCCTGAGTAATGGTCAGGGGTTCCCCCTAACAGAATTCATAATTACATACAACCCACACTTAGTGCGTTCATACTCCTGTACTGTGATGCATCCTATGTTACTCTGTGCTCTACTCCTTCTGAAAAACACTGCTAAATTGTAACAGGGCAGATTAGAAAGGCAAGATCATTGGTGAGGATGTTTTAATTTGAATATTTTTTGTCAATATGTGAGTTAATAAGCCAGACTGAAAAGAAGAAAACTGAGAGTTGCAAATCTGTGCACTCTCATAGATGCTAAAGAGTGCATAGGAGAGCAATGTGGGTCCAGTTCTGTCTGTCTTGAACCCCGTGAATTTGAAAGATGACTCCCTGCAGGTGAATAATCTGGGTTAAGAAATCAAAAGTTTAGAAGCTGGGAGGTGCTATCTATGAGACTGTAGCTGTCACTTCTTGTGTGCAATGAGGAGACTGCTCCTATAGTAAAGATAGCGTGTAATTAAAAACAGTATAGCTGTCCCAAGCTACAACTGCACAGCAAATTATAGTCTGGAATATCCTGATTTCTGACACTTGAACTGATGTGAATTATGGGCAGTTTTTGAGGAGAAAGTGGGGAGTTGTTTGCATGAGATGTCAGTACACTAAGACCTCTAGGCTCACTAATATATCACTGCCAGAATTTGAATGCTGAACTTTCAGAGTTACAGTTTACCCTTTAAACTCACAGATTAACTGCTGCAGTGGCTGGAGGAGGAATAGTTTGTTTTAGATTGCAGGCTGTGTTACTGGAACCTTTCAGACTGGAAGGGCATGGCCTTGCTCTGCTGCTGCTCTGCCCTCCCAGCAAGCAGCTGTCCTTGCAACAGGCAGTGGCTGGAAGCTTTTGTAGAAAGCTCACATGCAATTATTTCTTTGACATGTAAGTGAATTTTACCTGAAGAGCATGTGGAACAAAAGGTTAATGGCAATTTTTCAAAAGCCTATAACTCAACCAAGCCTCAATGGCATTTCATGCTGGCACTGAAAGTTTGGTTTTTAGCATACATGCTCTTTCTGCATTTGAAACCCTTCTGGGAGAGGAGGAGGGGAAGCCAGAGGCTTGGAAATTCAGGAAAAAAATAGCTAAAAGTACATTAGGCTGTGTGGAACCTCTCAAAATTTCTTAATTTAGAAAAATGGGGACTTCAGAATATGTGTATTCTGAGGGATGCTGCACATGCCTCCCTGTTTCTGCTCATTTATTTCCTGAAACAAAGTTCAGCTGTAGAGACGCTCAGTGCTGGTAAGAGCAGAATTGCTACAACTAAGAATCCATGTAAATGCTGTTACTATTCATTGGGTTTAGTGGGGCAATAGTCTTATGGGTACCTGGTCCTTGATGTGAAAGTAACCAGGGATTTGTAACCTGCTGAGAGAGAGAAAAAGGCGTTGACACCTTCCCCCAAAAGTGGGAGATCTTCAAAAAGCTATTACCTGTGACAGCTCAGAACCTGGCAGTGTTCAGAACAGCTGAAGTCTGGTGGCTGCTGCTTGGCTCTGCTGATACAACCAGTATTTAGAACAATTGGATTAGAACGTGAGCTGCAGGCAGCTGGATGCTAAGCAATGCATTTCACTTATATGGAAAATATCCCTTGTGGAAATGACTCGTGGGCCTAATGCACTCTTCCATCCAATGTGCATCTGTGGGTCAGGAGCACACTCACACTGACTATTCAGCAAAGCCAGTGTTAATGGTTACAGATGGGTGCTAGCAGTGCAGGGGCACTGCTCCTAGTTCTCCTGTCAACACTTCAGTTGGTTGGCATGGACAATTGTTCACAGGTGCTGTTCTGTGTTATGCTGAGAAGGACTGGGGAAAGTCAGCTCTTGCTCAGAACTCAAGGCCACAGCCTTATTTCTCCACATTTTATATGGTAAGCTGTCTCCACTGGGCATCTCAAAAGTGCTCATTTGTGAAGGTAGATGTAATGTTATTGTAACTACAGTTATGATTTTTTTTTGTGCTCTCTAAGTGGCACTCTCAGGATATGTGAAAGGAAGAAAATTAAAGTACCCAAAGACACAGTGATGCTACTTGCACCTCTTCAGCAAGTAAGAGTTTAAATTTTAAAAATATTGATAATGCTATAATAACAAAAAGGTCGAAAGTTAACTGGATAATATGAGTGCTGTAAAACATGTTGAGAGCTGGATCTGAGATTCTCAAGGAGAATGTATATGGTAAACTTCTTGGCACGCAAATCAAAGATTGAGTATGTACTGAAGTCCTCTGTACTTGTGAAGCTGAAAAAACAGCTCTGAAGTGCTTTGAGATCACAGGTGTGGTGCCTGGATGTACTGTCTGGAAACAGATGTGATCAGCTGTTCAGCATTTTTTTTTAATGCTGAATACTTCTGGTGTTGTAAGGCAGCAGGGAAGACAAACCCCTTTGCATACAGTGTTACAGTGGGAATGTTGTTTTTTTTTTTTCAGTGGTACTGTAAATATTGTCTTCGAGGTGTCAAACCACCAAACTATTGGAGAGAAGAGAATGTTTCAGAGTGCACAGGTGCAGCACCTGGCTACCCTGGGGCACCCCTTGGGCGCTGCTGCTGCGGGCCGGAGCTGTTCCCGGGGGCGCAGGGAAGGTTTAGTTCTCGCTGAGGAGGGGAAGGCTCGTCTTCGGCCGTCTCAAGCGCTGTTGGCTGCGACGTTCTTATGGAGGTGAGACAGCAGGCCCTCGACAGGCCCCGCCGGTGGCAATTCGCTGCTGTCCGGGGAGCCAGACGCGAAGGACGAGGGCAAAGGCGGACGGGCCGCGCGTGCCAGCTGAACCCGGGGCGCTGCCGCGTGCATGACGGCGGTGCGCGCAGCTCCGGCGGGGGCGGGCCGGGCCGCTCCTCCCTCCGCGGCCTCGAGGTGAACCCGCTCGCGGGGGCCGCCACGGCCCCTGCCCTCAGGGCGCCCCGTGAGGCGCGCGGCGCTGCGGGGAGGCCGCCCGCCCACTGGGGCGTTGCAGCCCGGGCTGCCGGCTCCGCCTCCTCCCGTGTTCCGCTCCACTCCGGAGCTGCGGGGAGCCGGGGGAAGGCGGTGGCGGTGCGGACAGCATGGCTCGGGTGCTGAGCCGGGACCCGGTGGACATTGAGGTACCCACTCGCCCTGCCGGGGCGGGCGGCTGTGGCTGGCGGGGAGGGGGCTCCGCCCGGCCGGGAGCGCCCGGCGAAGTTTGGCTGCGGGGAGCAGAGTCTCGCCGCCGTTGCGAGCTCCGTGCTTCCGCGGCTCCGCTCGTCGTGCCGACCCGGGGCAGCCCCTGGCTCCGCAGCCCCCGTCGGGGCGGCTCTGGTTCTGCGCGGCGGCGCCGCTCCGTTTTGCGAGAGGCGTCCGGGCTCGGCCCGATGTACGGGGCGGCTGCGAGCCGATGGGCGTGTGGGGGCGGTGCCTCCCCTCCTCCCAGCCCGACACTTCCCGCAGCCGCGTTCTCCAGGGTCGGGCCCGCGTCCCCGGGAGGAGGTCAGGTGCTCTGGTGCGGCGCAGCGTGGCTGAGCGGCGCGGGGGGGCCGCTGCAGTGCCCGCGGGTCTCTGCCCTCGGGTGCCCTTCTGCGAGCCAGGCTGAGCGCGTGGCACAGCGGGACCGCAGCGGCATCCTTGCTCTGAGACCGCGACCATGAAGTTGTGTGCGAGTTTGCCGAGAGTCAGCCTGCAGCTTTGGAACGGGGCCTGGACGTGGTCCGGCAAGAGATAGGGAAGAGGGCGAGTGGTTCAGTGGGTGCTGCCTCTGCTCCTGCCTGCTGCACCCTGCCTGTCTGTGGGCTTCAGCTGCTTGAGGGAGTCCAGCAGAAACACAGCAGCAATATTACCACTTGTAGCCGGCAGTCTCATCCTCTCTTGTGTGACACAACTTTTACAGTGGCATATCTTGAATCCTAAAATATTAGGTTTAGGGTGTACTGCTTGCTAAGGAGTCAGCATGTGTAAAAATGCACAGCAGCCACACTCTGGCTCGGGTATGCCAGTTTTATTATCAGTTTTCCTGAATTTTTATGCCCAGTCCATCCCCTAACTAAGCTACTACTCAGACCTCTGTTAACATCCTCAACACTGATACAAGTGGTCTGACAAACTGAGCTGTGGAATGGACAGGAAGAACAAACTTGTGGAAGTCCTCCTGGATGGGAGGGTGGCACTGTGGTATGAAGTTGGTGCTGCTCTATCAGCTCAGTGTTTTCAAAGCAGCTAATCTATGATTTTTCTTTGTATTGGAGTTCAGTTTTCCATTTGACTTTAGTAGTAAAGGCTTTTGAATACTTCTCTTGGTTACTTTTTTTTTTTTTAAAATTCAGAATATTTCGAGGATTGTTACATTGCATTTCTAGCTAAGTACAACTCATTCAAAGAATAATGAGATGTGGGATAACGTTTATAATGGTATACAGCACAGTGTGATTTAGAAGGTGGATATTGAGAAAGACCAGTGTTTTCTTTGCTCTCAGGTTACAGTTACAAACTTTGGTCAGCTCTTCATGGGTTACTTTTCTTTCAGTGCTCATTTCATTTGCCAAGAAAATGATGGCAGGCTACTTCTAACCAAACGTGTTGTCCTTTCCCCGTCTGGCTGATGAAATTTAGTCACTACATGATTTGTCTCCCAGATGAATATATCAATACTTACTAATAGTCCACTTGCGACTCTTATTTTCCTGCATGTGACTTTTTGGGGTAAAAAAAAAAGTATGTTTAGTATATTAGTATATTTTCTATAATAATGTAGTATATTTTTTCCTTGAAGTTGGGAAAGTGTGTATTAGTAAAACTGATATCATTGTAGAGAAACAATTTTCATAAAATGCCCTGTTCAGCTGTTATACTGCAGACCAGAAGGTGATCAAAACATTCAGGATTTGCTGCCTCTTCTCATGTTGACACACTTCTCTGCTCAATAACTAGAGTTCTAAGAATACTTACCTCAGCGATTCATATAATTAACGTATGAAATATGACCATTGTAGTGCTGATGCTACTTTTACGTGTTTATATACCTAAGGCCATATAAGAAGGCTGATATCACTGGCTCAAGAGGAGCGAAGAAGCTGTGCTAGAAGTTGCTAAAATCACAGCCAGTTCTCACACTGTTATAAGTAAATCCAGAAAGTTGTCCCTGAGCAATCTCCTTTTCCCTGGTTGGCTTAGCCAGTAGCTTCAGCTGCATCCTGTCCTGGAAATCCTTTGGCTGCTGTTTTACTGAAGGAGATAATGAAATCAGAGATATTGTTCTATAGATCTACTTTCTAATTCTGTAAGTCTAGGAACTTCACAATTAAAATATATATATACTTCGTCCTAGGTATTCAAAAGCAAAAGCCACCACCAACAATGAAAAGACCCATGAAACCCAAATAATTCCTTTCTTGTCAGTGTTTGCAAATAATCCAGGCATTATTTATGGGCCTTGTGCACACCTCCTCCAGGCATACTCTAGGAAAGCATACCTTCCTTTTTTAAGATATTTTTTTCATATCAATGTGTGCAAACCGTTCGCAATTATTTCTTTTAGAAAATTGAGGATTTTTTTTAAAGCTGTCAGATCCAGTACTCAGGAGTTAATGAACTGCTAAAACTACAAAATGCTGATTAGAATCTTAATTCAGTTTATTGAATTTGAGCAAGCCAACACAACTGCATATGTTTTCCTGATTGCATTCCAGTCAAAGTCCAAATTCACCACAATAATGACCTTTTTTAGATGAGTTCTGGACATTTTCAAGCAGGATGCATAGGAACATCAAACACTGCCCAGCAGATGACTGCCTGCTCTTCAGGGCAGTCTGTGTGTGTGGCTGGCAGGTCTTGGTTGCTGCACTCCTCCTTGTCCTCTCATTTGGTGGTGTTAGGATGCTGGTACCTTTCTGGGTCTTTGTTGACCACTCTATAGTCAGTTGGAGCAGGACTCTCAAGCTTCCTTGGTGAAGGCTCCTCCTTGCCACAGTAGAAATACTGTCACACTGTCCTCATCAACCTAAAGCACTGACAGCAAATTAGCAACCACCATACTACATACCTCAGTGTGAAACAGTATTATCATTCTTGTAGTGGGTGGAGAGAGGGTATGCTGGGGTTCCACAAATCCAGCATTGCAATGAATCACCTATTGCTGACATGTAGAGGGGTGGAATGCTGGAGAGTTGTAATCTCTTGCTAAGGTCATGTTCTGAGAGCAGTCTGTTGGTCATCTGAGAGTTACCAGGTTATGTTTATGGCATGTGTAAAATAACAAATGTCATCCCTATAGCTTTCTAGCTTTCTCTTCATTTGGCTTTAGAAAGTCTAGATAGCTTTTAAATAACGCCTGTTTGAAAAGTTTGTTGTAAAATTCATTTGCATACTTTTATTTGCCTTTATGTTAGATGATGGTTGCTTACTTATTGCTGTACTGCACTTCTATTTCTGTGATGGTGTCATAAATAAATTGTTGCCCATTGTGAACCAAAGCTTCACAAGATTCATTAGCTGCAGGGTAAAGGCAGAATTTCCTGAGGGTGCTCATCTAAGGGAGGACACAGGAGGCTCAGTGTCCAGGCTGGTAGGCTGTGATCTTGCTCAGCTGCTAGGCGCACATTGTTCTCTGAGGGCTGCTGATGGAGCTGCATGAGGTTATGGCCTGTGCAGTCAGCACCCCCTGAACTCTGGGACTGCAGCTGATCCCAGGGCTGAGAATGGTGGGAAATGGCCTGCTGGTCCCATGGTCTGTGCTGCTACCTACCAGGTGTCTTTCAGCCTGATGTAAGCTTTATTTTGTAACCTGCAGTCCCCGCACTGCTTAAAGCAGCAGACCTGACAGCAGTGAAGGTTCTTTTGCTGGGATATTTACTTAGCTTGTTCCTTCTAGTTCCTTCTTCCATCACTGTGAGAACAAGTTAAGCAAGTTTCCCCTGACATGTCTATTCTTCTCTAAGGTTAGATGGACTAGAAGTGTGAAAACACTGTGTGTAGCATAGGAAATGAAGCTACAGCTGAGAGCTAAGCCCTAAGTCCTGTAAACCGTAACTTAGGTAAGGGTTGAAAAATAAAGAAAAATGTAAGAATAAAATTCAGGAAACCTCTAGTAGGATGGGGAATCCTGCCCATCAGCATGGGCCTGAGAACTGCTAGGGAAAGGTTGTGAATAAATAGCTGAAGCTTTCTTTGATTGAGGCCAGGCTTTTATTTTAAAAGTGCCAACTGCTACAGTCTCTCTCTGTTTTGGAGATACCTGTCATTTGTTTGAAGTTCCATAATGAAGTTTCAAAGCATAAAATTATTTTTTAGGTAAATGCTTTGTAGCTTGCTATGATGATCAGATGGCTGTTCTTGATTGATAGCTGCATCTGCTGAGGGTCATTCAGTGAGGAAACAAAACTCCCTTTTTGTTTGATGAGTTTCTCTGAAGCTTCCATTGTGTGAGTGGCTTTGTTGTAATAGTCTCAGCTGAGTGGAACAGCAGTGACTGCATGATGGTCTCATAAGCTGTTATAGACCATGGTGATCAGGTATGTCTTGAACACCACAATGTACTCCTGAGGTGAAAGGCTGGGTTGGTGTGTGGGAAGTAGGCTTCTGCAAGTGGCACTTCTGGCCTTTCATGCTGCACATTCAAATCCTGCTGATGTTCAAAGACATGTAAATTCATGCCTCCACTGCAGGTAGTCTGCAAAAATTTCGGTGTTGAAATTCACTCAGGCCCTCTGAAGCAATGATATTGAAAGAAAAAAACTTTTGTTTTTCGTTGTTCTTCAGCCTTAGAATTTTACTGCTGTTCATGAAGTAAACTTTCAATTTTTTTCTACATTTTAAAAAATTTTCTTTTTTGTAAGATAACCGTAAGATAGCATTAAAAAAAAAAACCCTGCTATTTTCACCCTTTCTCGTAGCTGCTATTTATGAGAAATGCCTGCTTTGGTGAGACTTGTGGTAGTTTTTGCTATTGTGAACAATCTTGAAAACAAAAAGGAATAAATTCATTTTCTCTTTTATTACATGAATGGACTTCATGATGGTTTAATGTAGACTGGATGAGTGTTATTGTTTCTTCTGTCGGTGTTTCTGTAACCATGCAGAGCTGTCACATCTCTTAAGTAAGTGGAACTCTGATGTTAAGATGTGGTTCGTGGGGCTGAGTTTGTGCCTGGCTGCTGGGGGGAAGCATGGAGGAGACTGGCTGTCATGCAGGCAGTCTGTGGAGCTTTTGGAACTCATTTGCTTGCACCCAAGGTTGTCTCCATCCTACAAGCCAGTATGTATGTGCTATGCAATCTGTGTTAGCCAAAAGCACATGCTGCTGCTTTTCAGAAGAGCGTGTCTTTAAAAATTCGTTGTCTGTCCTATCATATACATTGTGGCCATGTCTGTAAAATGACCCTGGAAACACAAACAGCTGGCACCGACCTGGGGACACGCTTCTGCATAAAACATTGAGAAGAGCTGGAATCACCGCTGCCAGCAGAATGGGGCTGCGCGTGCCCTGCCTGCTGTGCTGCACTCACCCTTTGGCAGCACAGGGCTCACATCAAACTAGCTTTCTCTGCCTCTCTGGTTGCTTGGCAACCTCCCGGCTCTTATTAGCATATGATTTCTATGCCTTTTTTATTTCATCAGTGCAGTGTTACATGCGCTGCTCCCTGCCCTGTGCTGTTGCCTTTGTGAAGAGCAGGATTTGTGCCTCTATGTAAGACTTGGGCAAGGATGATTTGGAGTTAGGAAACCTTTGGCTACAGATGTCTTAACAACTCGGAGAGTGGCATTTGTGTGGGCATGTTATTCAAAATGATTCATTTTCATTTGCTATCATTTTTTGCGTCAAGGGCAGAATTCTTGTGGATCAGAACAGCATAAATCTCTGGCATCCTTAAACATAGAGAGCGTCAGCTTGCTAAATGACGAGAGGTCTATGCAGATCTTGGTGGTCTGTATGCAGTTCAAATGTGGTGCCATAATTGAAGATGAAGTTAAAGAATTGAGTGGTGGAAATGAAATAAATCTTCTGATTATCTTCTTGCAAGGAAATAAGAACACTTTGCCTTCAAATTGTCTGGTTGTAGTTTATGAAGTTAGAGGAAAATTGGACTGGGTCTTAAGTTTTAACTTCAAATTGTGTTTGTTTTTCTTCTCATAGATTGCTACAACTATGAGGAATGCCCAAATCTCTTTTGCTGTTGCAAATGACAAAGAACATAAGATTCAAGTTGACAAATTGCTTTAAATATCAGAGAACACTTTCATTACTAAAAATCACAAAACATATTAAGGTTTAAGTGACAAAGTGAGTACATCTGGGGACTACTTAGATCAAGATACGTATAGTTTTTCTTAATATTAACCTTACAATAAGCTATTACATAGTTAAGCTGTGGTAGAGTCACCATCCTCAGCCCAAAGGGATCAATCATTCTTGCAAGTAGTAGGAATGCAAATCTTTGTAAAGCAATTCCAATGTGAAGAAATTACTTTCTAACTTTCCACAGCTGCCTTACAACACTAGACGACCACATCATCTGAATGAGTTTCTTGTCTATATCAAACCAATAAGTGCATTTGTGAGAACTGACCTCTCACATAACTAAATGATAGGACTAGAGGGAGTGGCCTCAGGTTGTGCCAGAAGTTCAGGTTGGATATTAGGAAAAAACATTCTCTGGAAGTGATATCAGGCACTGTAATGGGCTGCCTGGAGAGACAGTGAAGTCACTGTCCCTGGAGGTGTTCAAGAAATGTTTGAATGTTGTACAGAGGAACACTGTTTATTGGTGAAATGTTGGTAGCATGTGGATGGTTGGACTGGATGATCTTGGAGGTCTTTTCCAGCCTTGGTGATTCTGAGTTCAGAGTAAGTGGTTTAAACATTGATCAGCCTCAGGAAAAGACATGAGAAGTCTCAATTGGCTTAGGCATCCCTGACTCCTGCACAGTAAGGGTGTTGGAGTGACTTTCTCTACAACTATAGGATGGGCAGTGCTTGGGTAGTGCTGCTCAGGACAAATACTACCGGACCTTTTGGTGTGTAACTTCAGAACAAACAGAATAAACCTCTTGTTTGGAGGTGGACTGAGTTGGGCAATTTCACTTCTGCCCTCTGTCGTAATACTTAGTTGTATGAAATACCTGGTCTCTTACTCTAGTCACAGATACCTGTTGAAGCAGATGTCAAATTTTGAGTGTTTTTGGGTCCAGCAGAGATATAATGATATAAAAATGGATGAAGCCTATGGATAAAAGTATTTTGTGTTTTTAAAAATGCTTCCAGTATTTATATGCATGTCTACAGAATGCTTTAATAGCACAATAAATATTAATATGTGATGACTGTTTTATTAGTAAATTTAAAGCGATAAACACAACGAAGTCCTTGAAAATACCATCTCTGCTCAAGCCAAGGTTCAATTTTATTTTCAGTATGACATTTGCTGCCTGAAGTATTACAAGTGGCTTGACCTTAAAATTACGTTTCCTTTAGTTCATTGAAATGATTGGCCTTTCCAGTCTGACTTGACATTGGCAGCACAAATGGGGGAAGACGGACATGCTTGCCTGTGACTTCAAGCTAATTAAAAAAATATCTGTTGTATCTAAATATTTCTATGTAGATAGGATGGTAGTCATTAGTTAAAAGCAATCATGATGTATTCTGACATTTTAATTTTGGGTTCAAAACCAATTACATATGTAATTAAAGGGAAAACTATCCAGGCAGCCAGACTGTCTGATTTACACTCACTGTGCTGGTGTGTGTAGGTTTTTAACAGATGTACCTGTGCATGCTGCTTTGGGAATGTGGAAATGAGGTGTAAAAATTGAAAGCTGCTTTGATAACTGTTAATCTCTTCTTCCCAGCGATGCTCGTCTTTCAAGTATTGGGCAAATGAGCAAAATAATTTGCTTTGTATTTATTATGGAGTTTGGACTGTGCCATTTTCAGATGGTTGCATTGTTGTGGTGCTTTGTATATTAATATATTACTGCATGGTTTTCTTATGCTCTTGTGACTTAAAGTATCTCTCAGGTTTTATTTAAATTTAACATTCTGTTGGAATGAGTTATCCTGGTTAGGATTTGCTCAGCCAATAGGACATCTCAGTGACTTGGAGTGAATGCAGCACTGCTGGGTTCTAGGCGGCTCCTTCCAGCTACAGCTGCTGGCTCTGTACTGTGCTCTCCTCCAGCCCTGAGAGGTCACTGTGTTGCTCAGCCGCATTTCCAGCATTTGTTACAGAATGGTGCTGTGCTTTGAAGGGGAAACTTTTCAGTCTTGAGGTGAAAGGACAGAAGTGAGGATGCGTCTTTGTGGGTGTGGAGAAATGGGCTGATGCGTGGAGGGATCCAGGGGGAAGGAGAAATAAAATAGGCTCTTATCTGCAAGACTGCAAGCGAGCTATCGCAGAATTTAACAATTGCAGCATTTTCCTTTACAGGCTTTGCATCATTAACATCTATGCTACCATCTAGCTCATTATAAAATGCCTGTTTTTGCCTTGATTCTGAAGGGCATTGTACAAAACCTCTTTCCATTCTGCTCTTAACAATAAGACAGCTCCCCTCCCATCCAGGCATGTCTAGCATCTATGCACAACTCCAGAATGCATGTGTAAAAGTAGGGAGAAGTGTTAGAATAGGCTATTAAAAATGTAGACCCATAATGTGATTAAAGAAGATTGGAGGTATAAAAAGAGGTTTTACACCTGGAAGTTATTATAGTTATTTAGATTGAGTGAGAATAATAACCAATTGTTTTCTAAGATGTATGACACATTTATGAAAAACCTTGAAGGATAAATGGATCTTTTTAGTATGCTACTTCCACAAAGGACTCTATGAATAAAATAATAGTGAGAGAACTCTCAGTGGATGCTGAATACTGCTAATTGATGAAATTATTACTTATTACGCTGCAACTGAACTCTGCTTAGAAACACTATTTTCAGTATGATTTTTTTGAAAATGACAGCTGAAATGTAAGAGGCTTTGTATTGAAAATGAATAGTGATAATTTCTTGATATCTTTGAAATGAAGGATATTTCAATGACAGTTAAAACTGAGAAAAGTGATTTTTTTTTTTAAGTACTCAGATCATGGAATATTGCTGTGAAAATGAAATGAACTTTTCTGAAATCAATAGCATAGAGTTGATATGGATTTATGAGGCATTAAAAATTCTTAGTATTCTTATTTATAATGAAGCAGTCAATTATTTGTGTCAGCAGTCTTCGTATTATGTCACATGTTAAGGTTAGAAATGAGGTTTTTGAGATAGAATTTTCCTAAATGCAATGGCTACACTCTAATTGTAAACTAAATCAGCGTTGAAGAAGCGCTCCATCACTTACTGCTCAGGGCAAGAATGGGAGTGAGTACCAGATTTGCCACTGATTTACTGCTGACAGATTTCAAACTGGCTGATCTTATTTTTCTTGGTATGTCATTTTAGGTCCCTGTATTGACTCTCAAGGAATGTTTTCAATAATTTGTGTGAGAATCTGTGTATTGCATGTGGTGTAGTATTTTGGAATATAACTGTATGTGAATACAGGATCTGATTTCAACCTTGATAAATGTATTCATCAGTTTTAGGGGTATAATAACTCCATCCCTGTCAATATCAGCAATTTTCTAACTCTGAGGGGCAGCATCCTCTTGTATGAGTTTGAACACACACTTACGTGTGTGCGTGCTGATGGGAACATTTTGAGGTGGGTGATTAGAGATTATTCCCAGACCTATGAATTCTGCTTCTGTTTTAACACCATGTTTGATAATGCCTATTCTTCGGTTCCAATTAAAAATTCAAAATTCTAACAGTTTTATGAAGCTTGTACATAGCTCTTCTAAACAGATGGAAGTGAGAGTAACAAAAGGCTTTGGGAGGGAAAAAAATCCAATGAGATAACCACACCAGAAGTTGGTCTAGAACACTGGTGATTAAAAGCAGGAACGAGTACAGCAGAGCAGAAAAAGACAGAAATACTATCCACTTAGAAAATCTCCAGGCTGAGTAAATGCTAGCATTTTGATGTGGCAGAGGTAACTGATACTACTGACTGAAGGGCCAACTCTTCTGTCGGTAGGGTAGGATAAGAAAAAGTTTTCAGAACTGTGAATTATTCACTCTCAAATGAAGCTGTCGCGTGCCTGCTTTCAAACCTTGGCACTGGGGAGGAGGTTCTGTCAGATAAAGAAGAGCAGGAAATTACCTAAAGCATTTATCTAAAGATTACCTGGGTACTTTTCATTCGTATAATTCCTAGTATACTAAGTATTGTTGCTTATGCTGCAGCTGTTTCTGTTACTCTTCAGTATGTGCTGTTGCAAACTACGAAGAAAATGATGGTGATCTGAGACAAGGGTTCTGAGACGTTTCCATTCTAAATGAATGAATGAAGCTTTGGGGTATATTATAGTCTAGGGTAGTCCAGGGGAGAGGGTTTTGTCTTCTTAAAAAGAGAGGAATTATTTTTTCTGAAGATCCAGTGCTTAAAGTCTGCCTTTTAGCAACTGGAAATTCAAAGCTTTAGAATCATTACTGTACATTTATAGGATAACTGATTGTGTTTTTATAATTTAGAAATTTATAATTTAGAAACTATAAAAGTGATAATTCTTCCCCATTCAGAGGTCTCATCACACAAATGTAATTTGGCTTATTAAGTAAGATTGAAAAATAATGCTACATCAAATGCTCATCATAAAATGCTTAAAATTTTGCCCATAAGAATGAGACAAAGTAGGGTAGATCAGAACCCAAATGTTTGCTGTCATATTTTGAGATTAAGCACCTTAATTGGGTTATTCTGTTCTTTTTAAGAGTATCACAACTGCTTCTCGCCCACATGTTCAGTAATGTTTAGTATCAGATTTAAAAAATCAAAATGGTTGAATACAAGTGAAGAACTCCAAGGAATTTTTTTCTTTTTCCCCATTATCAATACATTTTTGTTGTCATCTGAAATGCGTGTAGCACCTTATTTATTTATGGAGTCATATCATATGGGATTTCTTTGCTTAACGGTGACTGTAGGAATAATCTGTAGCTCTGCATAGGAAAACAGATATAAAAAGGAAAATTTGGCCACAGTGTCCTCCTGCCTTACTTGCATTGGATGCCAGTTTTTATTCCTTGAAAACTGTGTTGTTATCGAAAGTCTGAAAAATAGTTTAATTTGTAGCCTCAGGTATCAATCTCTTATTCCTTGTAAACAATTATCAAACTCCTCATGTTTTGACTTTGCTTCTACAGGCTTAGCATTTCCTTTTTGGCCAAATACTCTTTTGTATGCACAAGATTACTAGGAAATCAGTAGTGAAACTACAGTAGTGAAGCTGAAAGCATCAGTTTGGTATTTTACCATTGCATTAAACAGTTGCCACTGAAATTTTCTCATTTGCTGCTTCTTAGTGTTGCAACAGATTTAGAAAGTCAACATAGATATGCTTGGCACACTGGTGTAAGTATAAAAGCCATTCACAGATGCTTCAAGCAGTGAATGTACTAGTTCTTTCGCATGTGTATTGTCACCATCATCCTTGCATTTCAAGTCCATTTATTGGACTTTGAAAATCACCTTTAACAAAGTTTTCAGAACATTACTTCTCTCAGCTGAAATTAGTTCTGCTGTTTTTGCCAATGATTAAATTTAAAGCAATAATAACTTTAATGCTAATTTCTCTCCTATGATCAAAAGTCAGCAGAGCATTCACTTTTCATTAACTGACATGTCTGCAATGTGAGTTTGGTCTCTCTGGTTAAGCAAACAAACACCTGTAATTGCAGTTGAGCGGAGGTTTAATCTGAGGGGTTCAATTGTTGGGATACAATGGCTTATTTTTGGTTTTGGCACTAAAGCTATTTACAAAGGCAATTGAGCTTGTCTTCTCTATCAGTTGTTTTGTCATCTTGCAGGAAAGTGAAAGTAGAATGTAAATGTATGTGTATGGTGATCTTATGGACTTAAGATGACTCCCTGTATGAGTGAGCAGTTATAAATGTTATTTAGTAGTCCTTGAATAAAACAGCAATTGCATAATTCAGTGTGCTAGTGATTGAGACATAGATAAATATAGTGAGGAAGCAAAAAAAAAAAAAACTTTTTAGACCTTTGAAGTAAACTTAAAGCTTCAGAAAAAATATAAAGAGGGAGGATATTTTTTTTTATCAGGAAGATGAAGAAGGTACCAGGTTGTGGGGGCTATGGCTGTGCTTGCTTTGAAAGAAATAAATAGCGGTGAAGGAGCCAGAGTTGGCTGTGATGATGAGTTGATGTGCTTTTTTTTTTTTTTTTTTTTGCATTTATTCAATCAGTTGGATGATTAAAGATTATACAGTTCATGAGATAAAATGTATTAAACGGTTAAATGTAGGCTTAGAAGGACAACTGCACTAAAACTTAAACCTGAAAAACTAAACACTTTTAAACCTCTGAAAACTGTGCCCAGCTATGCCTTCTCAGAATTTGATGTGGGAACACAAATAGCTTCTGATATGGTGTATTGTTTATGATGTGAAAGTGAGGCCTTATCACAGAGCAGGGTGCTCTGGAATGACCTCAGGTCTGAGGACTTTGGATTGCGGTGCTATAACATTGAGCCCACTTTAATCTGCATAGCTTTTAATGTGTTGAATATATGAATAATTCACTGAATGCTGGGATACTACCTGGATACTTAACTTCAGGCACAGAGGGTGAGTATTCTCTTCAGTTTTCTTTGTGAGGGTCAAGGCACTTCTGCAGAGATGAGTTATGTCAAGGCAAGCGCATGCTGAGCTTCCAAAGGAGTAATTTACCACCCAGAGCTCTGCTAATAGAGAACAGTGTTTGTTATCTATGGGAAGCAAGTAATGCTTATGTTTCCCATTTTAATAAACCTCTTATATTTTACAGTAGTACCTAGCATAAATACAGTACTGAGGTGGAGAAATCAAGTTCTTAATGTGAAAACTAATGTATCTGCAAAATTAGGCAGACTGTGCATGTGGTTGTGTATATTTCTTCTTTGTTAATTGCTGAAGCATGAAGTTTGCTTGTATAACGAAGTTCCGGAGGTATTCAATATTTTGTTAACGTAGGTATATGCAAAAATAAGTCTTCACTGATGAACTCACTTTTGATGGTGATTTATAGAACTACTCAATTTAAGAGACAGTATTTATATAATGCGCATTTGGGTGAAATCTAGTGGTAAAAATGGTAATGCTGCTTTCTACATAACTGACACTGGATCTAGGACTGCACCTCAAAGATGACTGCACACTCTGATGTTATTGCTATAAAGTAAAACTACTCTCACTACAGACCACAGGCTGTGTGAGGAAAGGAAGATGCCAGGAATGAGTTTGTTCTGATATAAAAGCAGTCTGTCATATGGGCAAATGTAAAACTACTTGGAAATGTAAAGAGGAAGATGTGGCATCTAATGGCTAAGTTAAGCCAGTGACCAGTGCGGAGTTAGAACATGCTTACCATAAGGTAATGCACTGACATCAAGTTCTTGATCTTTTTTGAGTCTCTGAACTCATGAGGCTCAGAGAAGAAATAAGTGTTGTGATTCAAAGTGGGATGCTGTCCCAGATATGGCCTGACTGCCCTGCCCAGTGTGCTGCAGAGCTCAGTGCCTGACCCCAGCCCCTCCTCAGCCTCGCTTCATCTGCCTGCAGTGTGTCTGCTTTGCTGGCATGAAACATGGTCAGAAGCTGTTTGTCCATCCAGGAAGGGAACCCCTCTTCTAACTCTTTGGATGCTGAGGACTCTTATTTGAAGATAGAATGGTAATATAAATTATTGGCCATGGAAAATTTTACCTGAGGAATTTATCCTGGTTTATAGAGAGGATTGTGTCTTGCCACACTGTGATACATTATAATATAATGCCTTTGTCCGTACATGCAGCCATTTGTCTTAACAGAAATGTATCTGGTAACGCACAGAAAAAAATTCTGGGGGGTTTCTCTCAAACTCCTTGCTGTCTGGGATAATTTTTGATTCTAGATTTAGGGATGTCTGAAGGTTGACCATGATATTCCCATGTTGTTTGTCGTAGTTTTCCATTTTGTCTGACTTTATTTGACATCGTCATCTCACAATTAAATCAGGCCTGACTAATGTGAAAGCACATTGTTCTTTTTTGAAATATCTCAAGAAGTCATCCAAATGTCTAAGCTGTATATTATCTATATATTAAGTAGATTATAACGTTTTTCTCATTGGTTCAAGACTTCCATTAAAAAAAATACAAATTTGACACAAATATTTGTTTGAGGCACTCTATTGTATTACTCTTAATCTTAAAGGTCCCTTCCAACTCAAACCATTCTATGATACTATATAATAGCAGGATAGAGAAACTCCCAACTTTCCCCATGTCCTCAGATAACAAAAAATGATGTAGAATTGGCTTCTAGAAAACATATCGTGACTATTTATTTTTTTTAATCTTGATTATCTTTTAATATTTTGAATTGTTTTTGAACTAGGATGTTTCCTTGCTCATTTGGTGGTGGAATTTCTACTTGGGGGTTTGCATGATGGCTGAAGTGCTGCATCTGTTAGTGCTTCATGCAGCTTTCCTGAAGGCCTAGCAGATGTGAAAGATAAAGTAAACTAAGCAATGCAAAATGAGGTATTAGTAGATAGAGTCATCTTTTTGTTAGCTGACAGAATTCTTAAATACTCATTATTCTGGGTCATTCAATCTCATGAAAACAAATACTTCTACTTCAGGTTATTTGGTCTTTCACTGACGAGCACTTAATAAAATTAGCTTCATGTACTAGAAAATAACAGGAGAAAGACTCTAGTTACTTGCTTCTGTCAGTAGTTCAACACTTGCATAGCTCTGAAATTAATTGTTTAGTATGCTCATTACTCTTAGAAAAAATAAATATGTTCTCATTATGCTCACTTGGTGAACATATGTACCTTGCAATACATTTAATGTTACTTGCTGTGAGGAAGATTACAACTCTTTTTAAGGAAATTGGGTAGATTAATGGAATGGGGTGGGTTAAATTGCTCTCCACATGCATTCCCTAGTATGCCTAGCCCAATGCTGAATTTTAATTGATATATATACATATAGGCTGTTCTGAATGTAATGCCTCCTATTTATTTTAATGAAAACTACAACAGATACATATAGCTATTTGATAGAGCAAATTCTCAGTGATAAAACACTATTTTTCAACACAGTCACTACCATTAGCTATTCACTTTCACCAGTGATAAACAAGAGCCTGCAAGCTGTGGTTGTAAAAGCCTGCACCAGCACAGACATGACCCACTGTTTCACTCACAGCTGTTATCTAAGAAGATGTTGTCCATACAGTCCATCTTTCAGACAGTCCAGCCAAGATTAGCAGTGTGTTCCACAGTCTTCAAACCGGTATGGGACCTGGCATTGTCATGTTGCAAGAAAAAGGTGGTCTTCTCTCATCTGACTTTGGAGTTTGAGCTTTCGCCTTTGTCCTTGTCACAATATAGTGGTCAGAGTTGATGGCTTGTCCAGTTTTCAGGAAATTGAGAAGAATCTGCCCCATTTCTACCCCATAAGACAGTGCCCAGCACTTTATGCAAATTTTCAGATTCGTCCCCCTGCTGCCATTTGTCATACAGCCACAATGTAATGGAATATAGGTGAGAAGGTTCAACCTCTGTAACCGTACCACCAACATCCACCTCTGCCATTGTGGGCCAACATAGTAGGAGGCATTACTTCCAGAGCATCCCTCATATAAAGCAGTTTAGCTAAGGATGCTCAGTAAAGCAACTGGAGTAAAATAAGATACAACCTGTGTATTGCAGGGGCTGAACTGAACTTTATGGTAAAATGAACCAAATAGTGCTTGAGATCAGATTTATGCTCATGTTTTGTATATGAACAGTTGCATTTTCAGTGACTTTGTTATGGCTTTATGCTCATTGATCTATGGTGAGCCTCAGCAGGGGCTGTTAATAAGAAACTTCCCTGTGTGCTGGAGGAAGTGGACAGAGGCCATGAAAATAATTCTGTCTTATCAATAAACCTATACAGTTTTAGTGCTGTGACCTGTGCCAGAGCCTGAAGTGGTCTTTTTTGGTCCCTATTCTACCTTTGATTTACCAGTTGCAAAAATGAGGATCACTTAGGAATAAATACTCCTGATGTAACTCATTGGTGTCAGCTGTAATTCTTCTGGAGACAGAGAGTAACCTTTAGTGTTCAATTTTTAACCAGGCTTTCTGTTCTAAGCAAGAGCTAAGGTCCAGGTGACTGGGATGTCTTGCTAGGGTTGTTAATTTGAAAAAGATGTGGAATACTTCAAAGCTGAGTTTGGGGGGGGGGGGGGGGGGGGGGAAAGAAGCTTTAAAACTCCGTAAATCTTACAAAGACTGTGCTAGATGAGTAGGACTTCTCTAAGACTGCCTTGAAGGTACTGCGGTCCCATTGATGATGTAAGTTGTACTTTCTTAACACTGTTGTCTGAATTTGGCCCATGAAACAGACTTCAATCTTAGGATGTGGGTTTTGGAAGATGGAAGAGCCTTGTGTATTTCACACTTATCATTGATATGTTAACTTGTCAGGAACAAAGGCTATTTAGCCTCAGTGCAATATAATGCTATAGGAAAATGTATGCCTTGGTAGTAGAAGTGGCATCATTCTATAAAAGACTGCAATCCAGTTTGAAAGCAGAAGCAAGAAGAAAAATTTTCCAGGAATTTATCTTAAGACAATACAGAAGAAAGTCTGCCTTTGTGTATGCACCGTGTTTGTTCATGGCAGGACTCAGAGCTCAGGAGTTCAAGCTAAAGAGCGCATTTCCTGTTACTTGTGAAAATGTCTACAGAAACTGGGCCTCCTTGTTCTCTCACTCACCATTTTCTACTTGTTACTGTTTTTCCCATCCTTCAGTTAGGAAGTTCAGTAAGAAAGCAGGAAAATATCGCTCAAATCTTTTTTTTTTTTTTCCCCTCATGTCATGCTAGAACATCATCATCTTTGGAAGTCACATCCCCTTCTACCTTTCCCTACTTGGCATTGAAACATTACAAACGAGCGTTGTGCTTCTAAAACTTTCCATTTTTTTCTGAATATGCTTTTAATTAAAGATCAAATTTAATTACAATAGCTTCTTAAGATTTTCAACTAAAAGGATGACTTTATAAGATGGAAATAAGATAGCTATGACACTTTCTAATGAAATAAATATCTGGTGTAGAGAATTATATTAATACTGGATTACTGCAGGACAATGTGAAATCTGTCTTGAATTATCTGGAAATGCTGCACCAGAAATAAGACTCCCAACAATAGAATGTGTTTCTATCCCAAGTGACTGCCTTGAAATCACTTATTTTGGAGTAATATTAAATCAAAGACTTAAAAAAATTACTCACTGAAGTATAACATGCTGTTTTAAAAGCTTCTATATCCTTTTCGTTAATAGATGATAGTGAAGATTAGATAACTTTTTTTCATGTGGACTTGTTAATCATAGCCTTTAAAGTAGAAGCTAAGCAATAAACATCTAATGAATAGTTTATGGCAAGTTTTATTCTTTCTTAGAAGCAGTGTTGGCACAGATCAACATAAACCATTTCTTGTTAACTTCTCAAAATTTAAAAACGGTAGCTATGACTTAAACATGCTACATGGACGTTAGATATCAGTAGTTTATAGTGCTTAAGTTAGTTAACATTATTCACAACAAATACCTTCCATTCTAGAAATGAATATATTAGAAAATATTAGAATATATCAGAAAAAGAAACTACTCTTTAGTATTTTTAGGTTATCTTACTATTGTAAAAGGCATGAAAGAGCAAACTGTCATGGATGATTATTAAATTCCTTACTGTACTGGATTTTGAGTGAATCTGTAGAGGCAGTGTTCTAACTCATCTGTGTAAATAATAGAAGAATACTTTGGTGATGCCAGTAACTGTCATTGTGGTACAAGGCTGCTAGTTTAACTCCAGTGTGCATAGTGTTCAGCTTTGCCAAGAGGGTGCACACAATATGAGCCATATTTCTGTGTATTTACAACCCTGTTTATTTCTTCATCAACACAGTACCTAAACAGATTTCTGTGAAAATGCAGCAGCTTTATGCTCAGATTAGCAGTTATTAATGAAAATGGATTTGTGCCTACTTTATTTTTATAAGTATAATCACCTGCACTAAAAGTAAATATATAATTTATTGGTACTCAATGACTAGTCAAATAGCATCTTAAAGCGAGGTCCAGTCTTCACAGTACTCTAAAAAGGGATGTAGTATGTATCCACCAGCTCCGTTTCGGAGTTTGAATATTGTCTTTACAACATTGGGAAAGATCAAATGACATCTGGCAAGAGAGAGAGTTTTTTTAGCAGAATGTGTGGGAGTGGGACAAGCAAGATCACAGATGCCCGGATAATCTTACCTTTTCTTACCTCTAGATTTCTCTCCTGTTCTGATGGCCAGCGTATTTGAAAGAACAGGGCCTCAGGTTTCTTTTCTTGCACTTGCAATTTATTTTTGTTTAGCTAGGCGCATATATTGTTATTGCAACAGTCCCTCCAGGACTTTCTTCTCAGTAATTTTCCACTTATTGGCTGACTTACCTCAATGTATTTGTTAAATTTACTAAATGTCTGACTAGCCATAAGCTGCTGAAAGCCAACTAGGGAACTGAAATGAATAGGAAGAAAATACCCTCACTAATTTTCCTTTCTGACAGTTAAAAAGACTCAAAAGCATTTGCATTACTTTTCCATTCAAGCAGTTAACTTCACTTCTGAGTTATTTTTAAACATCAGGGACTTCTAGCTGAAATAGTCACCTAGGTCAGCAATCCCAGATTTAGGCAGTATATTATTTAAGTAGTGGGAATATAAGCAATTTTATGTTGTATATGTGATTTAGTATGTTCTTAATAGTGTGCCAGTTTTATTTCAGATTTAATTCTGGAACATACTGGACTATGCAGTCCTTTTGGATTTCTGCAACTGTTGCACTTGGAGCCATACTCCTGTTGCAGAATTCCAACAGGAGCAAACATATGGGGATTCTTCCGTCCTTGGCTTGCCCCACCATTTGTTCCACATTTTAAACCAACTGGTGCTGTACCCAGTGGAGTACATCTGTTACGGTTTATTACTAGAAATTTGCAATTCATTTCAGAGCTTGCTAAAATAATTATAATATTCATGGCTAAGAGTACTGCATTAAGCAATTACAAAAGATAGTAGGCAAGATTTTGCTCAAGTGCATGCGTGATTCAAGAGCTACTGTCCAGTTTGGGTGGTTTGGGCACTCACTGGCCTATCAGCAGCGAGTCAGATGTGCTCTGACAACTGAGTTTGATCAGCTTGAGAAATTAATGTAGCAGCAGAGATGCTGTAAGTGACATCCCTTATGTGAATGTCCCTGCTCTGTTTTAATTAAGAATGAAAGAAATTAGCATAAACCACCACTGAATGCCGTTGGTTGCCACATCTTGCCTGAGATATTCAACTGGGGAACACCCAGAGGTGGAGCAGAACTTATCCTGCTGGGATAATGGAGCTGCATCTGTAAGCACCTTCTTAGAATGCTACCTCTTTGCCTTAAAAAGCAACAACAACAAAACAACTCAAACACAGGGAGAAAAAATACACATCTAAAAACCCAAACTACATAAGCATCAGTGCTAAATGCAACGCGGGTTGCTTTTTCATCTTTATCACCCACACAAGCAGATGTACTCAAGTGAACTTTTAAAATCAGGAAGCGTTCTGATATACATAACCTATCGCATTTGTCAGTTTCTGTCTCTAGCTCTATAAGTCAGTCTTGCATGTCTTTGATGCATAGCAACAGTGAGTACACCTTATTCACTGCAGCCTAGATGTATAATGCTAAAGTGGAATCTTTTTAAAGGAAATCTTACAAAAACCAATTTCAAAAGTTACAACAAAGAGTATGCCTGTTTTGGTTCCCTATCTTAGATCTGGTTCTTGATCTGTCAGTTGCATACTGTTCACAATTGCCCTTTGAATTATACGAGGTCAGTTTTGTACAGAAACCTGTCATTTGCCTAAGCTGAAGAAAAGCTTGAGTTCCAAAAGGCTGACTTAATTTTTCAAGTTACTCTTTAATGAAAGACATTACAAAGTTCAGTGTGCACATGTTTTCTGACTACAACTGCCACTTAAAAGTAGTGCTGTATTCCAGCACTTGCATCCTTGCAAGTGAAAACATTGAAGAGAGGAAGATTTGTAATGAGGGTAACTTATCAGGTCACCATGTGCAAAAGCAAGTTCTTGTATAGGAAAAGCTGGAGGTCCCACTGTTGTGATAAAATGTGTAAAAACAGCACGAGTGCTTTAAAATCTTTTTACATATTTTGCTTTGCTGTACACTTTTTATTTGGAGCATTATAATGAAGTAGAATCACATGTTTCCATGTAGCCTAGGTTAGAAACATTGGGGAGTGGAAACTTATCATAGGGATGGCTGGCTGCTGGGTGTAATGCTGCTTTATAGATATCCAAGGAATGCCTTTTAAATGTTCAGAACCAAGTATTGTGGAAAATGAAAATCTAAACAGATTCCTATGACGTTATGCTAAAATACTGTTGTTCTGGTTTTACATAGCAGTGTAAATAAATACTTGGTGTGATTTAAGAAGCTTCAAATGTATTTTTGGAAATTCAAATCTGTTTTTTTGTATTTTCTCTTTTCTTTCTACAGAACCTCCTAGCTTTAAACCCCCGAACGCAGACTCATGCAACTCTTCATTCAACTGTAATGAAGAAACTAGTCAAGAAGCATTGGAAAAGGAATTCTGACAAAAGTTGTTCTGTAAGTAGACATTTATTATTGCATCTGAAATATGCAACAAATTATTGAGGCTGGAATCTCAGTTGCATGGGAAATTCAAACTTGAATTTGCTGTGGTGTTCTGTAGCCAAAGTTATCTTCTAGTTCTGCTCCTGCAGATAAATTGTGACTGGTTGTTCAGAACCAGTACATGCCATACATCTTTCTTTTTGGGGGGGCTGGTACATCTTTGAAGCAACTTGTTTTCCTCTTGTTCTGGAGTCGGATCAGCCTTGAGCACCTGTGATTATGGCATCCAGCTCACCACTTCCCTGAGCCCTGCAGGGCTGCTTGCTCTGGGTTGCCAGCATTGGCTGCCTTCTTCCCACT
The DNA here is from genome assembly GCF_026119805.1 of Tympanuchus pallidicinctus. NCBI lineage: Eukaryota > Metazoa > Chordata > Aves > Galliformes > Phasianidae > Tympanuchus > Tympanuchus pallidicinctus. The sequence goes on along the minus strand of NW_026294791.1, from coordinate 17,149,911 downwards.
CTGCGTGGCTGCTGCCTGCTTGCTCCTCTTGTTTCTGTTTCCCATGAGTAACTCTGGGAAGAGTAGCACTTCTGTTGGTTTTCTTTCCTGAGAGTTATAACTATTCATTCAGTGCAGAAATATGGAAACAATACACATTTATATGTATGTGTAATATATATACACGTGCCATATATATACATGAAGATGTATATATTTTATAAATAAATGAAACTGGTATTAACACAGTTTTCAATTTCTAAATTTTTTACTTTGTATTTTTTCAGGAAATAGGTCTTGATATAAATGTATTTGCATTATAAAAGGGCTATAGTGTTTAGAATTTCTGCCATTAAATATCACCTTTTTCTTTCTAGGTATTTAGTTTCCTAGTCTCAGTGTGATATTTGGCTAAATCCAATCAGACATGGTTGTCTCTTTGATCTCTTGGCTGATTAGAAGGTCTGTAGGGCTTTTAAGGTATTCCTACAGATTCTGTTAGATAATCCTCTAAATTCAGAGGAGTGAAGTCCTACTTCCAGAGTACTATTTCTGCATCTCTAAACTGTTTCCCTTATGTATACAGAATTGTGATGTGTTTTAATAGTGTTACCATAACACTTTCTGCGACTAATTTGGGTCAACTTGAACCTAAATTTTTTTTTTAAACAGAATTTTCTCAAAATAAAGAACTCCAACAAATATTTGCGGGAAGAAGCAACCTAGGATATCCTTAGTATTCCAGCCATCCTCTATTAATCATGATTCCTACCTTTGTAAAATGACAAGAATCTGTGTTACTGTAGCTAGCTTTCCTATTTTCTTATTTGTTAGTTTAGGTTTTTCCCAGTTGTTACAACAATAACGTAAAGCTTGGGTTTGTGAACAGGGTTGATTTCTTTAGGATGTCCAGTGCAGTTATTGCCCACAACTGTTTTGATGTTGTACAGGTAGTTGAGCTGCTCAGTAAGCAGCTCCTGGGCAGCTGCAGTTTACATACTGATGTTTTCAGGTGGCCTGAAATCAATACTGAGCTTGTGAACTCCTGTGCTTTCAGAAACTTTGATAAGAGGCTTAGGTATCCATGCGGTAGGGGTAGCAGGCACCTCTGCAGTTACCTCATCAGCTGTTCCTATGGAAATTATTCATTACATAGTTGGTTGAAGCTCCAGTTATAGTGCACGTATATATCTTTCTGATGAATGTGCACACATTTTCCAAAGCTCGTAGCCTTCAAATTTGTTACTATCTCTGACTTCTCCATTTGATCTTTGTACTTTCAGTTCATAAAATCTGAATATTTAAAGGTTTTTTTGGTAATTGAAAGTGCCTAGCTTTTTAGAAGCTCCCTATCTTCCCACATTCCTACTTCTAATTATGTGTACCCTATTGTCTTCAAAGTTTTTGAAGCCCTAAGTCCTGAAATTATTGGGCCGTGCAAACAGCGTGGATCTTGAGGTCATAGCTAGTCTGTATGTCTTGGCTGAATTTTGATTCAGAAGAAATTCTGAACGTCCTCCAATATAGCGTGATGGTATTTCTTAATTGATTTACAATCTATGTAGATTGCTCTGAAAGCAATGACTCTTATGTCATAGAATCATTAAGGTCTAAAAGAAACCACTAAGATCGTTTAGTTCAAGCATAAATCCATCACCACCATGCCACTTAGTGGGACACCTACCTGTTACTGCATGGAGGACTTCAAGGACGCACCTCTGCTTCATATGTGCTTCCATGTCAGACACCATTTTGTGAGGCTACTCCTTTTCCGCCGTCTGTCACAGGGCAGCAAAATGTAATGGAGTAATGGTAGGAAGGTTCAACCACTCCTGCTGTTCCGCCAACATCTCCCTCTTATGACGTGGGCCAACATCATAAAACAGGGGGCATTACTTTCAGAGCAGCCCTCGTAAGAATCAATTTGGTTTGGAATTCTGCATTACTGCATGCAGATCTGTGGGGCAACGGCACTTTTACATTCTCCAGGTCATCACTGATTAGTAGGCAAGAACAACCAAATGCTTTCCTGGCCTTGTATGAAAACTATAATGTAGGAAAGGGTATATAGAACATAATTCTTGTTATAGTCTAAAAAACCATTGGCAGTAACAATTGTGCCTCTTAATGGATAGGTCAGGCTCTTCTGAAAGACCACAGAACGAAGTGTACTACTTTGCATTTCCTTAAAATCTGAATTTGTCTTTTAGCTTTGGATTCTTTTGAAATGTGGCTGATGCTGTCTTAGCAGAATTACTGTTACAGGGAAGGTGGGAGTATGAAAATACAAAACTAATTAAATTAACAGCTCTCAAAACTCTGAACAAAAGCTGCATCTGCTGAGGCATGCACATAGTGACTTGGTAATGTCTAATGTACTTCCAGATGGCAGACTTAAATATTTCTTCAGAATAATTATACGAGTGAAATTTTAACTCCTCGTCTGCTCTGAGACGCTTTTGCCCATTAAATGAGTTCTGAAGTGGAAACTGAATGTCAGTGTTTTTCATCAGCGCTCTTCAAGGATGGCCCAGTTACACTTTCAATAAGTGCTGTTGTTTATTTAGTGTGTTTAGCAACCAAATTTTGTTGTAAAACTGATTTATTGCTGTAGATACACAGTCATTCAACATCAGAAATTTTGTCAGCTTCAGATCAGAGTATATGGGTCACCCTTGGTAGCAATGCCAAACCTAAACATTAGCTCTGTTGACATCTTCTGAGTCATACTGGAAGGTGGCATAAATTTCAGGAGCATGGCTGGGGAAAAAAGATCACTTTGTCAGAGGAAATCCAAGGCAGAAAAGTTCTGAGGTGCTTATACTGACAGTAGATCTTTGGAAAGGATGGTAAATTTAGGTCACAATAGATCATCAATTTCATAGATAAAACCTGAGCAAAGGAATGAATTGTGGATGCTGTGAGTTTTTGATTCTGGTGATACTTTGATTTCAGGATTTTCCTCAGCAATTCAGGATTGTTTTAGATATCAGATTTATGTTTCTATTTATGGTTGCCATCTTGCTGTTCTTCAATTTTGGTAAGCATTTTATGCTTGATGACTACTCAGGAGCTAGAAGGGCACTTACTGTGCGCATTTGCATGGCAGCTAGCACCATGCTGAAGTCCTTGCTTGTGATTAGTGTTTCTAAGCATTATGGGCTGAATTCTGCTTGTATGTGTACATGTGCAGATTTGTGGCTTTTGTACAATTTTATAGAAATATTATAAATTCACTTCTTGCTGGGTAATTCAGTAAGGTGTTGTATTGCAGCATTTTTTTTTTAAAGAAAGACAACTTGTGGTACCTACTTAGTGTAGAAGATGATACAAACCTATCTATATTTTCAGAATTTCTTTGGATTCTGCTTTAAAAAATAATAGTAGAAGTTGCTCCAGATGGAAGAGTTGGAAGTATTTCAACTAAAAAGAGACAAAGGAAATGGAGTTTAAATTGGTTTGTAGCTAATTGCCATAGCCTGTAACAGTATTGATTTTCTGGCAGTAGTAGCATTGTTCTTTGTCCTTACATTTGCTAAGCCTGATCAACATTTTGCAACATGAACTTTTCTTTCTTGAATAAAACAACTTTTAAGCTCAGCTTTTTTTTTTTTTTTTTTTAGTGACATCACTTTGGGACAAGACTCTCTCATTGTTCTGTAGTTCGTTCTGGCCATCGAAGAGAGCCAAATTCTTTGCTTTGTCTTCTGTGCAATGTTATAATGCAGCTACCAGATTGGTTTGTGCTGAGATCTGCGCTTAGCTGTAAGATGCAACAGATCATGTTGCCCTTTAATTTCAGAGGATGTGTTTACTCCCTTAAAAGAGTAATGATTACAGGGTAAAATTTCAAACTACTTTTAATTTTGGCAGCATTTCAGCGGCTGTCACTGTTGCATACGAAAATCTGTTTTAAAAAAAACAACCCTTATTTAAAGTACAAAAAAGTTCACTTGGACTGTTTGCTATACAGATGTCTGTACTCGTATAGGAAAACACGGATATAAATGATTATCTCACAGCTATGATCAATTTGTTACCCTTAAGTATTGCCTTACAATTAGGTGGGAAAATGTCATGTGATTTTTTTTTTTTTGTGCCCAATCAGATATCACTGAATAATTGAGTTAGCAGTTCTCGTGTAACTGATGGGTGGAAGCAGAAATAGTGCAAATTGCAAAAAGATATGAAGCCTGGTTCACCAAAGCCTAAAACCAGGAACCTTAATGAATAAATACTCAATGAATAATTTGGCCATTTCTAGACTTGTATTGATGAAAGAGTATATATTTATAAATAAAAAATATTCTCACATATTGTAAAATAGAGAATGCTTATTAACAGAAATCAACTCAATTATATATATAATCTAAATGTGCAGTTTACCTTTGCAAATATTTATTTTTGTCTTCATTGCATATGAATATATAAGCTTAGCTCTTTTCTGAATGGATATACAATGGCAGATGTCTCTCTAATCGCTGCTCTATTCAAACATTAATTGGTAGAACATATGTAGAAATCTACTAGTCTGAATAGGTGTGGGATAGCAGCAGTCTTTTTAATCACATCACTATTCAACGACTAATTGGTGTGATGATTAAGGGACATTAGAGGGAGCACTTTGACATCTGATTCTTTGAACTGATGTCTGCTCAGACTGCACTGTATTCATCATGGCCAGGCTCATTTCTTAAATAAAATACTCTGATTCCCAAATGTGGAAAATATTGCATTAGGTTCTATTGAGGTGATTAGGGAATTTGAGAATGATTCTTTTATATAACTAGTGATTGACTGTATATGCACAAACTATTCATATGAATAATACATGGGTTACTTTGAGTATCAGAAAGAGATAAGAAGTAACATCAAGAGATTTTCTCTTTTCTCACAGTGTCAATAATTAAATATTAATATACATTTTAAAATGTACCAGTTTAATCATTTAGCAGTCAAATTCTTGCTCATGCATTTTTTAGATTAACTAATTACTCTGCATTTCCTCGTATCGATACCATATGCTGGCATTTACAATCATTTCAGTAGAATAAAGTGGTTTACATGTTTATATATGATAACATTTATCCTTGCTCAAAGAAATGCATATTATAATCCTTGAATTTTTTGTTTTATATGTATTTTATACATCTTAACTTTTTAAGATAAGTATTCTGCACTTTGTTGTTATAAGCCAATAATAAATTAGTCTATTTAAAAACAATATCCAGTGAGTGTGCAAGTAGGTTACTGAAAAAAACCTACTTTTCTGTCAATTGCTGAGAAGTATTCTTGGATACCTGAAGGAAAGCAGTATACTAATCTACTAGAGTAATGTTTGGTGGGGTCAGGGAAATGGAAAAGGAGGAAATATTAAACTTTTTAAAAGGTGAGATAAGAATTTAAAACTCAAGAGAAATTGAGGGGTTAGCATTGAAGCCATAAGTTGAATACGTGCCAGTCCAAATAAATTACTTCTCCTAATTCTTACTTCTCATCTATATAGAGCAATCTTCTCGCTTCTCATTCTTTGCTAATTGAAATTTTCTTAGTGCCTTAGCTTTTGTACTTAGAAATGTGTATATTTAAGTGTGTATCTTAGTTTCCCTGCTTTCATGATTTTGATTTTAAGGCCATAGGGGAGATGTGCTTAAGAGACTTTTCTGATGATACCACATTTTTTTTCTTAGCTGTGCTCAGAAATAAATGTGTATTTAATTTGTCTTTCTGGTTTTGCTCTCTATTTTGCTTTTTTTATCAATCAGTATATTTTTCAGCTGATCCAACATCTGTGAAGTCCACTGTTTTCATTCTGTTATCCTCACAACTTTCTATGCTTAATGTTATTAGAGAGGCAAATTATTGTCAGACTGATGAACTTTCTATATTCAGTCTGGGGAAAAAAACCACACATTCTAATAATGGTAAGATGCAGATACTCTTTGATTAATAACCAACAAACTTCAGTCATTAAATCAGAAGGGATAAAGTCACATGTTAAGCTGAGTGGACTGGAGTCTTAAATTTAGCAAGGATTAATGTTCTGAATAGACAATCACATGAAATAATGTTAATCAAGCTTTTAAAGCAAATTTTAAGTTATTATTTTGTAAAACTGAGGAGATGAACCTATTCGGATCTTTGAATTGAACTAACCTGTTCAAGGGTGTGAATTTTGAGAAGGTTGTTATTTTTGTGAAATATGTAAAAAGTTATTTGGAATCAGCATCCCAGCTTGTAAGGAAGAGTTTCAAACTAATGTGAGAAACACTTTCCAAAAGAATATTAAGAGTATGATAAGTCAAGGGAGGAAAAATGGGATTGGTAGGCAAAGCAGGAAGTACAGAGGAAAAAGCGATAACTTTGAAAAGTCAAGTTGATTCACACCTGGCAAAAGAAATTAAAACAAATAGTAAAAGGTTATTCAGCTATATAAAACAAATAGTAAAAGGTTCTAAAGCTATGTATTTAAAAGAACAAGGAAAACCTGTGTGAAGATAGGATTATATGTCCTAGGTATTGTCTGAAATCTTTTTAAGCTGTTGTCTCATTTCCAATAAAATGAGACTAAAACAAGATATGGCTAATGGGCAAACAAGTCCAGAAATAGAAATTACCCTAAGCAGGCCAGAGGGAAACTTGAAGTTTGATCTCTGAAGTCAGTAGGACAGAAAAATGACCATAAAAGAATCACAGAAAAATTGACATTAGAAATTTCAGGCTTAAGTGTGAGACTGTTAAATAAATCAAGCTGTGTGCTTTTGCACATATTTAAAGAATAGTCAATCCTATCTCTATATTTAAAAAGAGCTGATGGGCAGCTGTAGCTCAGTTAGTCTTGTATTAAAAGCAAATGGAAGATAAAGCACAATACGTTTTGCTCTCTTGGCTCTTTTAAGGGTAGAACGTGACGCAGTGACAAGCTGTTAAGTATCATCTGCTTGGATTAGTATAGCAATGTGGATGAGGACCTGGTTTAAGGAAATTACACTGTCTACTGCTGAAATAGCTGCTCCTGGGCTTTTAACAGAGCTTGTTGAAGGATCAGTTTTCGGATTCATATCGATTAATATTTTTATTAATGAGCTTGACATAAATATTAGGAGCATGTTACAAAAAAAGTCAACAGGAATTGTTAATACAGAAGGAAGTTTATCATCATCAAAAGAACTGTATAACTCTGGAGTTAAAATAATAATAATAATAAAAGGTAAGAATAGATTTCATAGTGCCATTAGGAGACTGCACAGCCAAGCGCTTGAGGACAAGGATGGCTAGGAGTTAATAGCTGAAATTAAGAGAGAAGGTGATTTAGAAATACCAGTTGATTATAGGGTGGTTGTTCCATCAAATGGATGAGAACACAAAAAAGTCAAGTGTCGTGTTGGGGTAATCAGACCTACTGCTTCTGGTGGTGCTAGGCACATAAGGTATGTTGTTATTTTCAGTAATCCCAATAAACTGTCAGTTATCAAGGGGCTGTTTATTGAGATGAGATTAGAAGAGCATGGATAGCGTAGCAGAACAAAACTATACATTGTTGTGCTCAGGGAATTACGGATTTTTTTTAATAATCTGTGGGTAACATTAGCATAATAACATGAAGATACCCTTTTGCTGCCAGAAAATAAAGGCTGAGAGTGAATATGTTACTAGTGTTCAGAGCAGAGGTATGCTGTGCTGTGGCCTCGCTGTAGTGGTAGTGGGGAAGGGACATCTAACTGCACATGCAAAAGATGGCATAATGCAACTGAACATAAAAGCGGGGGAGTAAATCCATTAGCACAAGTTGTCACGTTTGGTCTCCTATGTATTTTAGAGTTTTGTACCATAGATGTCTGATATGGCATGCTCACAGTTATTGCATGGTTTTTCTGTGCTGATTGCTATCTGTCAAAAGAGGATATCTGTAGAATACAGATGAGTAAATGGCTTTTAAATCACTTAAGATACCAAAGTGATGAGTGCCATTGAAACAATCACAGGAAAAATATGTTCTGCCTTCGAGTATGGTTTTGAATGGTGTTCAATTAAGGCCACACACAGCACAAAAGGGCTGCATGTAAAGTATGAAGCTGTGGGGCTGCTGACGACATGAACGCTTCCCAGTCAGACAGCAGTTCTATGTAAGATAGCATTTTGTCAAGTAATTAACCCAGTGTTTTAAAGCATGCATGTGAAGGGGTCAAAGCAAGTCTTGGAAGAGCAACACTTTAAAGCTATTTTTGAATTTAGTTAATTGACATAGTTTGGTTTTTGATGGCCTGTATCACTTAGAGTTCTGCTTCATTCTTCATCCAGCTTTGTGTACCCTTCAGCCTTGAATTCCTACAGACACTGCTGTGGGAATAAGATTAATAAACAGGAATTTTCTACCTGAATGTTAGGTTGTCCTGTGTGAATTATTTTGCTTGAAGTTTCTATTTACTATGTAATGATTTGTAGCTGTATGATGTAGACTGATACTGTTAAATGTTTGTTTTGTTTTTTTTTTTTTGATATGCGTTCTGATTCATGTTCTTCTAAATATCTACCAGTGCTCAGCTATGCAGACATCAAGCTGCTTTGGGGCAGATTTAGTTATGTCTAAAATTCCCAAGTAATAGCACCGATTTTGATGCCCTTCATAAAGATGGATGTTAAGCTGAATATTTTTTGCCATTCTTTAGGACTTCATCACAGATGGGTGCTCAGCTAAATTACACATTTATCTTCTGCTGTAGCATTTCTTACTTCTTGATTCCCATTCCAGAAGTCCTAGTATCCTTAAAATGTTAGTTCCTAAGAAAAACTTTTATTTCAATCCCAAAATTAAAGACTTTTCTTTTGAGGAAGTTGCTGCTGACTGGATGGAATCTTGCACTGCTGTGGAACTAAAGGACAGGGGAAACTATCTTAGTACCTATCCTTGAAACTCTGTCTGGCTGATGCTGAACCACTGATATTTTTAAAAGTATGGACTTAATGGGCATTTGTTTCTATCTTTTGAAGACTGAGCCCAGCAAACTTTTTTTTTTTTTTTTTTTTTGAATGGAAGAGATAAAGAATAAAAAGTAAAGCTTAACTTTTACTTCTGTCACATCTGAAGTAATTGGAAATAAGATATTGAATAGCTTTTAAGATTCTTCCTATCAGCTCTAGGAACAGAATTCCTTAATAATTTCACTGTTTTTTCTGGCTTTATAGTGCCTAGACCACTTTTCCTATAATGTACAAAAGCAACTACTCACTTTGCTGCAAAGCTTTCAGCAACAGCTATGCAGGAGTGTAAGAAAACAATGAGCTGTACAACTCCTGGGAAAGCCTTAGAGGCTACAGTAGTTAAGTGTACGTATCAAAAAATTCTGTGAGAAACATTAACATTCTTCTTCACAGTTGTACTGTTGGTGGTATTAGTGCATTGCAGCATAGTTGAGAAAGCAGAAGGCAGCCCCCAACAGTTAAATTGTGGTTTTCTGTGGCAGCACGAATGCTGCTGTTTGTTCACTCTTGGAATTTTTTCCTTCTTTCTTAAATGCTCTCTGCACTTACCTGCACCCTTAAGTGGCAGTTGGTGTGGGACCCTCTGTGGTTGCTTCTGGTAGGCACCAGGCCTTTCTAGGTGCCCCATGAGTGATTTGGTTCTGTTCTGCAGCTGCGTGTCCTGCTTGGAGCTGTTTTATGGTAGGGAAGGGAGCACAGAGCTGCAGGAGTGGGATAAAGGAATGCATTAAGGAAAACAAGGCAAGGGAAAGCTGTGACATAGTGAAACAGAGCAGAATATGTGAAATAATTAGAAGGGACTGGGGAAAATTTAAACAAGGGAAAATAGAGCAGTAGGGGAAAAAATCCAAGTAATGAAGGAGGAGAAAAAGAGAAGAAAAGAAAATGACTGGATAAAAATTAAACACTGGAATCTTAAACACTGCATACATGAGGGGAATAGGGGAAATGCATAAGAATAAGGCTTAGAAATTGAAATTAATGATGTTTCCAGGAAGAAAAAGAAAAAATTTGGTAATTGTTTAAGAGGATAATTTTTGTTTGTTTGCTTTGCCATTGCCTTAATCTCTCCTATTGCTCTGCTTGCAAATGTGCAATGGTTGTGGAGATGCTCAGGAGCAAGAGGTTGATTAGTAGGTCCAATATTAATTGTAGAAAGGAAAAATACTTCATATTAAGATTCTGTGCTATTTAGAAAATATTCTGTGGTGTAAGTTTGAAAATAGCATTTTCAAAACTAGGTTATTGCTTTTTATTGTAAAATGTGGGTAATTGCACGGAGGGCACCAGGATAAGTTCTGGTTGCTGGGAAGGAATGGGATGCTCAAATTCCCCAAGTTAAACACACAAGCAACAACTCTGTCCTGTTCAGCATTCTGGGAACTGAAAGCTCCTTTCTGGCAATAGCTGGCCCCATTTCTAGACTTGAAAATAACATAGTTGTGTGAGGAAAATGCTACGAGAGCTCAGAGACTCCAGCAGGAGCTGTGCTGCATACACAGCTGTTCAGTTTTGTTGTGTCTTGAAGGTGAGACTGAACTGGACTTCTCCAAACAGTGCTTATAGCAGGAGTGTTGCTCCAGGCTTCTCTTCTGTAAAATGGATGCACTTGGTACCTGAGAATTGAGGGAAGAGGGTTGCTTGGTGCTGCATGGCATGTTGTGTTGCTCATCCAATCTTGAACACAGTAGTTTTAAAGATGCTAACAAGGACAATAATACTGAGTGTCTAAAGACAGGCCAGAACAGTTTGGAGAGGAAAGCTAATTAGGTGGCACCGTGAAATCTTCCAAAGGAAGGGCTTTAAATGGAGCACAGAACTAAAGAGGACACAGTGTAATACTGAAGTGTTGGATTGTTAGGTGCTGTGGGTGGTAAATGGACTTGAGACCTGAGTCTATAATACTTATCCTGGGTGTTTTCAAGTGCTGTGTGAATAATAATTTTAATTTCTAGAAAGCTTTTATATTCAGTAATTCCACTGCTGTGGAGGGAAAATAACAGAGATTCTGTAAGTTGGTACTCTCATATAGGTGGGATTATTTCCTTAAATACTTGGTCATTCCATTTCTCTAAAAACAAATAACAGGAGCAAATAAAAAAAAAAAAAAGAGGGGTTGAGCTTTTGAGTATGTGTTTTTTCTTGTGCTCTTTGTTGAAGGTCAAGAGCACAATTTTTTTCTGAGGAGTGCATTTCTATCTACATTTTTAAGATTCTTTTTTTCCATGTTATGAGCTGTGCAAATGTTGTTCCTCAATATTATTCAGCTCTTCACATTCACTTATTTAATCTCAGTAAGTTAGGGGAACAATATTTGCTAACGCAGAATAAAGAATGCAGAAGGAAAAGCAAGATCTGTTGAGGTACAGGAAAATACTATAAGGGTATATAGCATTTGGATATTTGTTTTCTTGATAAATTTTATTCAGTTAAGTTTTCATTGTCAATTGAAAATAGTGTATTTAGAAATCTTGTGTAGAGATTGTCTCTGTCTCTACTGTGCCTTTGCTGTCTTGCATGACTCCAGATTTTTAACCTTTTTTAGTTCTTTTGCCCGCTATTCTGTTGTGCTTGGTGCTTTCGTTATGTCTTCACTCATCTTCCGTTTATTTACTTGTCTTCCCCATATTGCTCCCACTAAATGTATTGTTATTCTCGAAACACGTGGTGTCTGCATCTGCTCTGAAAACAGCAGGTTGAATGCAAACAAGATTCTGTACCTCGTGTGAACACAAAGGCTGTTATGAATTTTGCTGCTTGAAATTTTGCATGAAAGCATGAAAGGGAAGTTTGCAAAGTGCCATTTCAGATCAGAAGAACTTTCATACTCCCAGTAACATTGCAAACTAAAAAGTCATGTATGTTTAGTAATAATCTTCTAGATAATTACCTGTGTTTAAGGATTATATGTATCACTTAAGCTGAGGGAGCAACACAAACTCTGAAATTGCCAGCTTCCACTTCAAAATTACATGAGCAGTATTTCTGGTAATTAATAACAAAATACAATTGCAGAATTTCAGAAAATACCTCATGCACTGGAGTTTCAATCCTACCTTAACAATATTTTTCTGTTTCTGGAGAAAATTTGTTATGTTCTTGTATATCTTAAAAATATTCCTGTAAAGAAACTGAAAAGAATTGATATGGTTATGCTAAGGAAGCATTGATTACAGCCTCCCACAGTTCTACTTAATATTTTGTTCGATTGATTTTTATTTGATTGCTAACACTTAGGGGTGATTTTCTGATGGAAGCCTGCTATTTTTGGTATATTAATATATGTATTTTTCAAAGAGCCTGTCTGGCCAATATGTCTATGTCACAAGATGGAAAAAATGGCTGTAACAAATGTTCATTTATTATGAATGACATGCTGTCAATGTTATGTAAATACCTGAGGGCTCAGTATACTTTCTTCAGATGTTAAGAATATATGTTTTTTAAAAATACATATCTTTCTTTTGCGGACAATTGCTCAGGTATCAGTTTTAAGTTACTTTACCCTGTTTGGGCTGAACCCCTTGGGAATGAGTTGTAACAAATGGAATGGAGGAGCTTAGGTGATACAGTGTAGACTGTAACATCTTCTAGATAGAATCAATCAGTCCTTTTGCTTTCTTGTTTAGCTTTCCACAGTGCTCTGTAGATGAAACAAATGCTATTAATCCTTTGGAAACCCCTTCACATCCAGTGTGTTTAGTTGCTCAATACAAAGATAGTTTAAAGGGGCTTCCTATGTGAAATACTGCTAGTGGCTACTGAGTAACTTTAATAAATTGCCGTACCAATGTTATAATGCAACAGAAAGACATTTTATCCAATAGCAGATGGGTGCTTAAGTCTGTGAGAGGAGATCAATGGAACCATTTAGCTTTTTGTGTTGCTTCAGTGTTGAAAGACAGTCTGTTCCAAATCAAGAGAGGTCTGGTAAGAGTATTTCGTAAGGTTTTATTGTAATAAAGCACAATGTTTCATGAGTTCACATCAAAAGAACTAGATGTGCTATTCCAAATTCATAGCAGTTGTATATTAGTCTGTTTTTCATATTTTTTTCTTTTGCATGTAATTCTGTTTAATTAGATTCTACTCTATCTGTTGTTTCAAGACTCGATAAACAGGAGTCTTATATACCAGCTGCTAAAGCAGGAGTTACTGTCTAAATGATATTCACAATGAGTATTTGGAAGGTTTACAATTATACCCTGGCTAATAAATTGTGCTATTTTCCCCAACACTTTTAAGTGCTAATCTTCAGAAGGCATTTTAAAATTAGCAAAAATTCTGTCAAGAGATTTACAAAAATTGTTAGCATGGAGATAATTATGTCACAGTCCTTGGACTCCATCTCTGATTGTGTGTGTAAATCAGAAAATGTCAGCTGTGTTTTCCCTTAATAATTATCCTTTGCTGCAATATATTACAGTTTAGATTACTATTACAATGTTGCTTTAGGTTTATAAAACACAGGATAGTTATTTCTAAAGTTTTCTGCTGATAGTTCAGATTTCCAGAGTAAGTTTCCATATTGATCTATTGATGTTAACATTTTATATATAAATAAGAAGATCAATATAGAAATAACCATTCTGCACTTCTTATACTGCCCCTGAAAAAAGTCAGCTTTTGAAAAAGAAATCCTTTCTACAGTATAGTCAATATCTTCGGAAGAGCAAGCTAACATGGCCAGAATTTGTGATGTGTGTAGTTTTTTTTCTTCTGGAAATCTGTCATTACAATCTACCACCTTTAAAGGAAGCCAACTGAAACATCAGAGAGAGATGGCAATGTTCTTCACCATTTGATTCAGTCAGTTTCATTTTAAGCAATCTGAAGTCTGGATTCGAAGACATTCAATGTAAAGATCTTAAAAACTGGGTGTATGAGCATTAGAAAATCGAGATACTGTACTCTGTCAGAACTTTTCTAACGTATTATAAGGAAAAATGAAAAAATGAGAGGAAAAAAGTGTTCTTACTATTGGTACTAAACCAAAACTTAACAGGTGAGAGCTCTTCTGCTCTTTTAACTTTGTTGCTGTTCATTTCTTATTGTTTACATACAGAGAATGTTCAACAGTAAAAATAAATGTGAGATATTTACAAATAGGCTTCCTTAGAAATTCTCCTAAGTTCATGTGGAAGCAATAAATTGTAAGAATTTGGCAGTTCTCCTTACCTAAAAACTTCTGTCTTAAAGGGGGGGAGGGGTATTTTAAGTAAGGCTTCTGATTTGGCAGTGTATCAACTAGGATAAAAGATCTACTCTACTCTGGTGTTGCACGCTGTCTTAGAATAGGTCTTACTCTGTTGTCAGATCAAAAGATTCTATTTCTCAACTATCTAGAAATGTGTCTAAGACATTATCTGTAATACTAATGCTTTTGTAAGTCTTATGTGAAGTATTTCAGGATAGAGCAGCATATGGCTCAGTGTGATCTTGTTCTTCTTTGGCTGGATGGAAGATTTGTAGTTGATTTTGATGGAAGTGGGGTCATTTTTATCAGAGCTGTATTGCAGAATGGGTGAATTTAAATTGTGGCCTCAAAGGTTTTAGGCCTGTCACAGCAATGCTTTTGTGTTTCATGCTGATTCTCATTGATGAAACCTGGCAATAGAGCAAATTTGTTTTCTGAGTTGTGCATTTGATCCACTAGCCCAAAGCAACAATTGTCTTTCTCTGACAAAGTCAAGAAAAGAGGGCTTGACAAACACAGGGAAATAAAGAAAACTAATCTGACAAACATTTACAGTCTTTTTTTTTTTTTTAAGTGTACAACTTCACTTTTTCTAGAATCCTAGAAATTTATTTAGAAATAGTGAATATTTATATTTGTGTGAGCTAACTGGTTAGTTCAACAAGTACCGAAAAGTATGAGTATTTTCAACTTGGTAGTTGCTGACTTCAGACTTTTAAAAACAGAATACTATGAAGTTGATACCAGGATGTTACAATTATCAGTTGCCGTGTCTGAAAAAATAGATTTATGAGCACATAGTTCCTCCTCCAAAAACTTACTGCTTTTTTAACAGGAATAACTTGAAGTAAGAAAGTCATTGCCTTATGTTTATAGTAAAAGAAGCTTTCCAATTTGTGCATTAATTTTGCTTCTTCATTATCTTCATACTCTCATTGTTCATCTTTCTGATTTCTGATTAGATGCTCCACCAGTACACTGTATGAAATGCCAAATACTTGTGGATATCTAGTGCACACCTGCCTTTTTAACTAGTTATCATGTAGCTTCTCAAATGATCAATAAGCTTTTCACTTATATGTATCAAAACTGTTCCACTCTCTCTTGATTTTTGGCTCATTTGAAAACTTCAAAGTGTTTATGCTATAGGAAAATAAGTATTTAGATTTCTGTGACTTTTTGACATGCAATGATAGTTTGATTTATGATAGCAGTGTCCCTAACTGTATCTGTCTACTTATTTTTCATTCTGAACCTCTCCAAGGTATTATTTAGTTTAGTGTCATACATACTATGAATCTGCCAACAGTGATCTCATACAGGAGGTATAGAGTAAAATGTAATTATTCAACTGCAGAGTTAAAATTTCTAGATGTTATCTATACCCAAAGAAATTAATTGGCTGCAAGCTTCTGAAATCAATTTTTTCATTGTTTGTATTTTGAATTTTGTACTTGAATTGTTGCTGAAAACTAAACACCTGGAGGTTTAATTGCTCACTATACTTAAATCTGTAAAGTATGATGGACCAAAACACTCTGCTCTTTGCAAGGTATATATATACACATATTAATCTAGTTAGTAGCATGGTGTAGAAGAAATGCTAAGTCATGGTTTGAAGGAGTGATTGAGCACCTGATGGAAGGTAGGGCCAACTCAGGGGAGCTCAGGTGCATGTAATGCCCCTGGGTGACCAGAAGGGGTGGAGCTGGGATCCACTGCTTCCCCAACCTCATTTAAGGGCTGCCAGTGGGGGGTAAAGGTATCTTGCTGGAGATCCCTGTGTATTTAAAGCCTTCCTAAACTAAACAGCTTCTTTCCTTTATTTCTGAGCCCATGGCTGTTACATTTGACCAAGTCCTCACTTGCTGCAGCCTAGAACTTTGCTCTGATGCCACTGCTACGCTTTCCATCGTGTTACATGTGGATAATAAAATGAGTGCAGGTTTTGCTACTGATTTAATATTTAGAAATGCAAAACTCATCTTGGTCATGGTCTACTGAAGTTTCACCATTTATGTGTTCTTCAAAGTATTATTGTGCTCAGAATTTCATACATATTGGGGCCTTTCTTATTGACTGATATCCTTTTAAGATATCTTAAAAACGTATCTATGTCTAGAAACACTGTGCAAACTGATGCTCAGACCCATGAAGAAACAACATTAATAGACATGTAGCTGTGCTTATTTTTAGTCTTTCAGACTGCTGTTCTCTTTTCATTGGGAGATCCACGCTAGTTTACTGGAATACTGCACCTGTAACTAGAAAATAATAGTAGCTACTGTCAGTAGTTGCTCACTTGTTCAATACTTACTGCTTAAGTGATTATACTGTGAGGTCATCTTCCCTTAGTGGGTTTGCATCTGCCTTAGTGTTTAAGTCATTTTTTTCCTAACGGCAAAACTACAGGCTTTCCAGCTGCTGTACTTTGGATGAGAACTATTTAGGTGAAGGTAGCTGAGAAAGGTAGATGTGATATTGTCTAGAACAGCTTGTGAAATTTGGAAAAAAAAAATTAAAAAAAAAATCATCCTCCCAAATGAATTATAACATTTACTATTTGAATCTTTAAACTATGTTCCATTGTTTGTTCTGTGTTTTCTATTTATTTCCATATTCTTATGTGTTTTTTGTGTTTTGTTTTAAGGAGTATTTGTGCGAGTGTATGTGATTAGACTTTTCTTTAGGTGCTGGCCACCCTTGCTGCCCTTCAACTGATTAATACAGAATGGTCCATATAGGCAAATGGGAAACACCAACTGAAAAGGATTGAGTGACTTACTTTAGTGTTTCCCACTTAGACACCATCAGTTATTTTAGATTGTAGGATATAGAGAGGATTTAGGTTTCTGCTTGATAAAATCTTGTGAGCTTTCGATCCTTTGTCAGTTCTCTACGTGCTTGATATCATAACGCCAAGAGAAATGAACTGCATGATGCTCAGATTTTCCTGAACCTGTGGTGAGTTGCCAGTGGCACAAGACCGTTAATAAACGGGCTTTAGTCTTTCAGTGCTTGGAGCAATATTCCATATGTTGTTTCCCTTGATCTGTTTTCCTGAAGGATGCAAAATTTGATTGTATGCTTGCACAGATGCTTTCAGTTTAGTACTGATAAATCTGGAATTCTTTCTATATTAGCATTGTCAGTTTGGGTTTCTTTTGCGTATTTTTAGATGAGCTTACCTGTTTGGTGAAATCCCTTTGAATTTTTCTGTAAGATTTTGACATACAAAGGACATCTGATTGTATTGAGGGTCACCAACCCTCAATATGTTTAAGGAAAGGGTTGATGTGGTGTTTAACCACATGGTTTAGTGGTAATATTGGAGGTAGATCAACTTAGAGGTATTTCCAAATATTAACAATTTTATGTTTTCATTTTTGTATGGGAGAGAAGAATGGAGAGTTCTGAATGTAGACTTCTTCATTTCTACTGTTCAGAAACGTATTGTTGAAGTATTAAAAGTTTGTATTAAAACATCTACAATTAAATTGAGAAATAACTGGACAAATTAAGATGTTTTGTTAGATCATTGACAAATATCTAATTATTTCCTCTCCAGTAATGCTCATGTAACTTCTAATTGAGTATAACTATAAGGAATCAATACACAAGAAATAATAAGTTATTTATTATAACTTTAGGTATGGACTTCAAAATTAATTCAGCTGTTAAGATGTGTGGAAGCATATGACCAACTAACAGTTCACATGTTCTATTTAAAGAGCCTGATAATGCTGCCTTTCTAGTTGTTAGCGATGATAACTGTTAATGGTGCTTGCAACTTGTGTTGCTTCTCAACCCATGTGGCAAAGTTATGCCTCCCAGAGGTAAGTTTTGGTATTGGCAGAAAGTATTGCAGAGGACGGCAATACCTCAGAGCCTCTAGCGTATAAAGTCCTATGGATGATGCAGGTGATTAGAGAACTCATCTGCTGTGTTTCACAATCACTTTGTACAGATGCAAATTTTTGTTTTACTCAGTATCTTCTGAATCAATTTTACTGCCTGTATGGGAGTGGAAGGAAAGTGTCTCTGAAGTACTCTGAAGTAACTTAACCATTTGCACGGTTAAAAATAAGAAGATAGGGAGATTTTATTTCTTTTATTGTCACAAAATGTTTGTCTTCATATCAGCTTTAGAAATATTGATGAATTCTAATCTGGAAAATATATTAAGTGATTGAGGTCTCTATAAACAATCTTTTTAGTTCTTACCATATTCAGAATTGTGTTAACAAAGCTTGGTTTGTTCTAACAACACTGCCTGTTTCACTGGGACAGAATTTATAACTTATTTTAAATTCACATTTAGGATTTTATTCTTTTCTGTATGCTGTGTTGCTTTGTGTATTTGTAAAGGAGAATTTTATTTTCTCTAAGTGATAAATCTATACATTTAATTATGGAACATTTATAAGATTTCCATGACAACCATGTAAGAAGATTCATGTTTACTTTGTTTCTGAGTTCTCAGTGCCTTTTTAATGACTACTGTATAATTAAAACAGAATGCATAATTTGTGAGATTACATAATATAAATCAGTTTTGTTTGCATGATGCTGGACATTTGTAATACATGTACAATATACTGCTGCAGAGACTTACATGGGTTCTTGCATTTGTTGCAGAATTGTGAGAAACTAGAAAATAATTTTGATGACATCAAGCACACGACTCTTAGTGAGCGAGGAGCACTTCGAGAAGCAATGAGGTAAGTCTGGGTCACCATAGCAACAGTCACAGATGTGGTAAAGAAAGAGTCATTCTTCATTATTGGGGGAACAAATGAGTTCATTGCCACCATTCAGCTCTATTCTCTAAGGTATTAATTTGTCAGTGGAGAGGCTTCCCTTGAGGCTGTACTTTGGTTTTGAAGCTGCATAAATGTTAAGCCTGACTGCACAGTAAAAAACGTAAATGTTTAATTTGTTATTTAAAATGCTTAAGGGGTGCCTTGCTTTATATTTATACTAAACTGTGAGTGAATGAAAATATTGTTCATCTAAATTCTGTAAGTGTTAAAGAAATTGTACAATGCTGTTTGAACAAACCTGTGCCTGCTTCTAAATTGGATTTGATTTTTAAGTATGTGGTGGCCTATGTACTCAGATCACTGTTTTTACATGATTTTGGTTTTGTTAATAGAATTTTAAAATGCATGTGGTATTTCATGTGCTGTAGGGGTGCATATTCTGCTTAATACTTTCATATCATCTAATTCCTTTCAGAAGGGGGTTAAAAGTTGTCAGTAAGTCAGTCTTTTCTTGCTGCCCTTATTTGCATTGCCGAATATTTTGGTACAGGACTCCAAAGAAACTCGAGCTATAGTGTCCAAAATAGGGAATGATCAATGGATGAAAGGAGGCAGAATAGAGAAAGAGTTTCTAAAATAATTTCCTAAATACATTAAGATTATTAATTTTAGTATTATTTATGTGTGATAAAATTGGGCAAACATGCTTTATTAAGTTTTGAAAGTTAGGTAGTAATAAACAGTAAATCATTTCACTTGCCTGATATAAGTAACTTCTTAGAGTTGCACAGTAAAAGGTACAAACAACAATAATATTGAGGAGAAACTCAAAAAACTAATTAAAGCCATTTGCTTTGATTCTATTTGTAATCCCTTTACATTTATGAATGACTTTATGTTCACGACTCTGAACGACTTGATGTTCATGATGCTCTTGGCTTATGAACACTGCTATGAATAACTGTTTGTAAAGGTACTGTGTGAAATGTAACTTGCCTATTTAAAAGCCTTACTTATTACCTTCCAGTGATATTCTTTCCTTTCTGAAAGTCATTAGCCTTTCTAATTTTGATTTCTTGTTCTTTGTTTCTTTCCTACACTTAAAGGACTGACTGTGTGGTCAGTCCTCTGTATACATAGATCTTTCCTGTAGTGCTAGTAAATGAAAAATGACTTATAATAAAGATTTAGGGAACATATGGTGTGTGAAGCTACTTTTAGTATTTTCCCCAAGCTGGATTTCTTGTCGCTGGTCTCCTGTAACAACATTCCATGGGTGGTTTTGTGGTGTTTTGAAGTACATGACTCAGCATAGTTAATCTTTTAAAAACTTGGTAGCTGACAGCTCTTTGGTGATAAACATTCACTTGAGGAGGGATCTTGAGCGTTTCAAAGGTCATGCATCTGTTACAAGGAGCATGTAAGATCACAAGAATTTTCTACATCGCACAAAATAGAAAGCACACTACTAACCCATACATTTGTATCCTGGTCATTTTTGGCAGCATACAAACTGTTTGGAGGAATAGTAATTGATCTTAAAGTTTGACAGATATTGTGCAGTGCTGGAGTTCTCTTAATTGCCCTCAATGTAATGTAGCTCTTTGTTGATCAGAGGATGGTGAGGAATTCTTGTGCATTGCTTATGTGTTTGTAGATAATATGCAGTCATAACTACTATTGTATTCCTTTTTTCTATCTTAGTAAATAGTTTTATCACAACCCAGGTTCTACTTTGTTGGCTTTTTTTTTTTAATTCTCTCCCTCATCCCACTGGGAAGGGGAGGGTAAGCAAACAAATGTGTGGTGCTGAGTCATCTGCCAGGTTAAACCACAACAACTTGATGGCTGCTTTTTTTTTCTATTTGGATCCAAGATTACATGCAACCTACTTTAGTCTCCCAACGTCTTCGAGAGATGAAAGTTCACTTTGCTTTCCCATTGCTGTAGTGGACTTTGGATCAGGTGTGGGAGGATATAGATTTGCTGACACAGGTATTGAGACACTTGCCTCCTTTCGGTTGGGGAGGAAGGCAGAGAGGGCTCTGTGTTGCACGAAGGCACTGGAATCATATGCACATGAAAACAACAATGGAAAATCCTAGCTGGATAGCTAAGCAGATATGGCTCATCTGAGATTCACCTATAAGTTGAGTGGGCAGTCTGCCCAAATCCTCTGATTTCCCAGAGTAGTACTACTGTTTGGCCTGATGAGAGAAACAATGAACATTTTTCCCTAGTGCTCCTGTTTGGATCAAGACCTTCTGCTTTAAATTTCTCTTTGAGAAAAATGGTCAATTTAATATGTATTTCAGTATATTTCTCTCTTAAGAATGTTACTGTACTTCACACAAACACCAATAATCTAGTGGGGTCTTGTTTTCTTCCAGATCTTCAGATGATATTCAAATTAAGGAGTAGAGGAAAATCATTGCTCTTGTTTATATTTAAATATATACAAAAATAAATTTTCTGGAAAATCATAAAATGTGAAATTTCTCTAGTTTTACTTCATGCAATATTTTAGACCTTGAATCAAATAATGAGATTAGTTGGGATAGAGTGGTATTGCAAGAATTCAGTTTACTTTTATTTGCTTTATCCTATAAAGTATTCAATTCAGTTTGTGTGTGTTTTTTGTTAATATAGTCTAAAAGTTTTGTTTATTATATTTTGATGTAATGACAAAGCTTAAGTAAATCCCCCTCCTTGGCCTGCTGGTGAGCACTGCCCAGCATGGCACAGGGTCTGCTGGCCTCGCAAGGTGTTGCTGGATGACTTTCACCTTCTCCTCCAGGCCCAGAAGGATCTGACTGTAGAGCTGCTTTCCAGATGCCAGCTGCCTGCAGTTGTTCCTCCCCAGGGGCAGGATATAACATACCTCTTTCTTTGAACTTCATGAGATTCCTGTTAGCTTATTTCTGTGAGCATGTGAATGCCCTCTGAAGAGCAGCACAGAGTATTGGCCATTTGTAGACTTCCTGAGGGGCATGGCTTCATGACAAGCAATGCATTGTGTATTGCATCTTAAATTATGGTACCTTGCTCCTGAACACTCTACTGGCAATATGCTTTAGGCCTATGTCTACTGTAGGTTGCATGAAGTTGGTGTCAGACAACTGAAGCCACAGTGGGTAGCATCCTGCAAGTCTGGCAGTGTGGCTGCTTATGGCAGCGAGCCATCAGTGAGACTGGTGAGATGTTATATATGTGAATGGGTCTTCCTTGTAGGTGCATAAATCTACGGTCTGTCTTGTGAACATTGGCTGAATTAGTATGCATGAAAGCTTTGCAAGTGAAAATTAAAGCTGAATATTTTTATACAGTCTCTGTGTTAATAAAGAAAGATTTAAACACATTTCATATTTACAAGTGGGAAAGAAGAGAGAAAGTTTACTTGTCTGTTTAGATCAGTCTAAAAAGGCATCAAACTTCATTTGGAATTTTCTTTTGCATTCATATATTTGCATATTTTGGATAATGTGAGCATGGGAGTGAAGCTTCAGCTATGATTTCCAGTTTTATAGAAGCAGTTTCTGTTAATGATGATATTCACTCTGTTGTCTTGACAACTGTATAAGCTGGAGTTAGTAATAATCAAGCTGCTTTTAATATGGTCTAGACTCTCAGATGTATTTGACAAATAGTTTCTATGGCTGGGCAAAACCCAAAGAAATTGCACTGTAAGGGGTTCCGTGATTTCATGAGTGCACACTAGTTAGCAGTTAAAGCCTGGGGATGTAAAAAAAACGAGTGTGCAGTGCAAACTACAAAATGTTGAGGAACTTGTTTGGGCTTCTGCATCTGCTCTGCACAGCAAATGCATCAGTACTGTCCCTGCAAACTGTTTTGTGGGGGAGAGGAGGGAAAAAAAAACACCTCACTTTTGTGTCACTTCAAGGGTGAGGGAGCCTGTTTCTGCTTTTGAGCCATTTAGTTTTATAATTTAAAGAAAAAAATGGATGACAGTCAAAAATTTTGCTTTTAGCAAACTGCAGGAGATGTTGTCTGATGTTGGTTCTGAAAGAGGTTTTGAAAACCACTGTGGCAGATGGCTTACCACAAAGACTCCAAAGATGCCATGCAGTGGGTGCAGTGTCATACCTTTTTCAGTGACTAATAGTCACTCATCTGCAAACTGTTAGAGCAGAAAATTGCATTAGAAAATCTTGAGTTCCCTCTATGGATTCCCTTTTTGTTACTTTTAAAATGCAAGGTTTTAGGAATATTTCTTACATTTGTTTTTTTTTGCTGCCATTATCAATGGCTCTCTGTAGGTCATTGACATTTGTTCTTTTATGTTGTGGAGCGTTGGACAATTTAGTTAGAAGGGGGCTCATGGCATTTTAGACATTTAAAAAAAATGTCTGGGGCACAAACAGAAGCTGGGTGTGTCACAGCTTTGTCAAAGGAGCCTGGTGTTTCAGTTCAAGCCGTCAAAGCTCATGCTGTTTTATCTGCAAGTTGTGAATTTAATCACTACTGTAGTCAGCCTACACACGTACTCAAAAAAGCAGTCCATCCTTACAAATACTGTTTTAAATATCTGCTCTGGTTTCTTTCCAGGCACTTATTGTAGTTTTCAAGTATCTCTGATAATACGATCAGCTTTTCCTCTTATCTCCATCATGCCCGTCTAAAGTCATTGGGCTTTGCATTGCTTTGGGCATCTCTGACTTTATTCGCCTTGGACTTCAGCATACAAAGCAGAGCTGGTATTAAGGATAAAATAATCTTCATTCAGAAATGCTTTATCATCTGGTGATGTCTGCTTTGTTTGGCTCATTGTCAGCAGATCATAGTTATCATAATTGTTTAGGACACTCTGGTTGGTTGTAATGAAAATTAGTAGCTATACATACTTTTTTTTTTTTTTTTGCTACTTTATACCATACTGGGTGCTGGGGTTCTGGAGATATAAGTATATATTTATTTATATAAAAAAAATAAAGTCTTCATTTTCTTAGAAATGTTTTCTTTACTGGGATGAAGGAGTTTCAGAGATTAAATTGGGTCCAACTGTGTGTCCCGAGATACTTAGCTTTCATCAAAATTAATCTCTGCTTCCCCTGTGGACTTCTGAACCTAAATCCTGTTTACATACTTGAGGCTATTTAGGAGAGTAAGAAGAGATTTTCAATGAAGCAATGTACTGGTGGAACATTAAATTTAAATATTAAGACCCTATTTATTTTTTTTCAATAACTTAGTTGTATAAAATATTAAAATAATATCAGTACCGTACCATTGCTTATTTGACTACAAAATTTTGGAGAAACACTTTCCATCTGCAGTGCTGAAAAGGAGCTACTTAAAAGGAGAACATATTTTATCAGTTTGCTGTTGAAAATTTGTTTGGCACTCAGGTAAGCCCTGAACCACTTCAGATGCCACGTGGCTTGCTTAAGTGGGTGTAGCTGTTCTAGGGATGTGGTGTCACCAGACTCCTAGCCACTCTAGAGGTACCTTCCCTAGCTGGCAAAGTCACGGGGAACAACATTGTTCATCATGCTTAAAATACTCCAGGAGTGGATCACTGTTCATCTAGTTGCAGGTAATTTCTAATACAGGAAGTCATTTACTTATTGTGTAGTTCCTGCTGGATATTTTTACTCTTTTCTAGTTGAAATATATCTATTTTAGTGAATGTAAAGCTGTATATTCCTTGCTTCTATAATAATTTTTAAAAATTCTACTCAGGTATCAGACGAGTAGAGAATTTACCCCTAAACTGGAAAGGCCTGAGAAATTTTTTGATGTTGGTGTTGCTAAACATTTTACTGTGTACTTAGCATAACAATGTAATAACATATGAAATGTGTTTTTTCTTAAAATTATAGCTGCAAACAGAGGTTTGAAATGTAATTCTTTTAATATTTTCTCTATCATATTCATTTAATTATCAGTGTAAGATAAGAATTCATTATTCTTGTGCTGAGAGTGTGAAACCAAAAGTTGATAATGGTAACTCAATGTTTATAAAATAAAGTGTTGTTCCTGCAGTGTGGTCCAATTACACAATAGTAGAGTAGGGGTGTAACGCAGAAATGCTGCTTTCTATTTGTTTCAGTAAGTTTAGCACAGTGGAAAATGTGGCATTCTTCCAAGGTAATGCATCAAGTTTACAGTTGACTGGAAGTGCAATGGAAGTTACTCTAAGACTTCATGTGCTGGCTAATAACTCTGGTTGAATGTGTGAGATAATTGTTTTATGAAATCTATTTGATGTTTCGTTGCAGAGAGTTTGTATCTTAATTTTGAGTTATAATAGTATTCTAAGAGGTATTTGAACAAGTGTCTCTGTAGATGCTGCATTTACAATGTTGCACTTTTAGCAATTGAGCATAATTTATATATGGATAGAGCTCACATGCATTCTTCTTCCAGTAGTGTGCTGAATCTGATGAAACTCGAAAGAACTGCTTCATTAATTTGGTCAAATTATTTGAAAAAAAAGTGTCAACAGGCTGTCTCATTTCTTCTTGATGCTTAGAGAGCTAGTAACAAATCAGCAATTTGACAGGTATGAAGAAACCAGAAGTTGCGAGGTAAATTTCTCAATAGTGACTTTACCATTTACCATTGAGATGTGGAGAGTTAGATAAGAATCTCCTATAATTTTTGCTCTTGGTATAATTTTTATTAATCTTTTCCATCATGTTAGAGCCATTTCCCAAATAAATATTTAACTTCAAGGCAGACGATGTTACTGTTGTACTGGGTTTAGCAGTCAACCCACTGCAATTCCCTCAAAGGTGCTACAGAAAATTGCCAGGTCACAGCTAGAACCCAATAGTTTAGCATTAGGTGAGAAGGCAGGCAAGTAATGTGTCTGAATGACTGGAGGGGGTGGAGCCTGGAGGGCTCATGTAAGGGTTGGCAGCTGAGGGAGCAGCATCTGTCTGGATAGAGATTGCACTCCTCTTGAGCTGCTACTGGTCAGTCATTGGAAGGACTGAGACAATTGTCCTTCTCTGTTACCTGCTGCTGCTCTGTAGTGTCTGCATCCTACTAGAAGGTTCTGTCGTTGTCACCTTTTGCCATGCAGGTGTGTTAATATTATTTACATTTTTGAAGAATTATTTGTCAGGAAAATATGCACATTTAAATAGCATGTGAATGCCTCTAAAAGCTCCTCCTTGCTATCTTCCAGCTTGTTTAAAGTGTAATGTGGAACAATCGGTCCTTAAAGGTGTTTAGCTCCTGATGTTTTTTTTTTGTTTTTTTTTTTTTTTTGTGAGAGCTGGATTGAGGATATCATTTAATTTGAGCAGGTTTTTGAGTGCTGCTATAGGTAATTATATCAGCTCTGCACTTGCTGGGTTATATTTTATTATAAAGGTAACATTTCTAATCTTAAATATTTTTTTAGAAACCCTACCACTTTTCTCGATCTTTTTGTCTAGAAAGAGCATCTGATAACTTACAGAAATGTTCTTTATAATATTTGAGTTTGGATTTACAGTAAAAGCAGTAACTGCTACTAGCTTCTAAAGCTTTCCAAAGATCTGTTGTTCCATACATGCGTCTTTTTCTGAAGTATTTCTGGATGCCTTTGACAGCACTGATCCAGCAAGTGGAAGACTGTCACTGGCAGCATTTATCTTTGCAGGAAGTACATTTGTTTCAGCTGATTGGGGTAGTTTCAGCTCTGACATCTGAACATGTGTAAGTATGCAAAAAAAAAAAAAAAAAAAAGAAAGAAAAAAGAAAAAGAACAGAAGAATCACAGGGTTAAAAATAAAAAGAACTATAACAAAAAAAACATTCAACGATCTTGGCCAATGCTGTTTAAAGAGACAGCATTGTGTGTGAGGGAAAAGTGAGTAGTGGTGTAGCCAAGCATCAAGGCTCTGCACTGGGCTAACAAAGAGGTAACTGTGGACAGCTATTAATGGGACTGGAAGAAGAGATCAGTACTAAAGGGAATCCTTCAGTAATTCCTACCAGCATCAAGAGCACAAGCCAACTGTCCATGCAGTTAATGTAGTGAGCTTGCTGGCTGCAAAAGTGTGTTATAAATGTTGTCTGGGTCTAAGGGTCCTTGTTCATTGGAATTGGCTCACACAGTGGTGAGGGGTGGAAGAGTGAGAGCTGAGTGGATTGAGGGCACGTGCTGATTTGGCAAGAATACAGGTTGAACTTGGTATGTAGCAGCAGTGATCAAGAGTGCCTTCCAGATGAATAATTGAGTATAGGTTGGTCAAAATTTTCCTCTCAGCAGTGACATAATTTGGCATGGCATGTGCCAACATTTAATGAAGAATACACACTTGAGACCTTCCAAGCTGGCTTGATGCCCCTACAGCTGCTTTTAGAGCTCTGAAAGCTTTATTTTAGGTTGGTAAAATATCCCCCTGCACATACAAATAACGCATTTGAACATCACCTGTCAGGGGTTTTGGGAACAATATTGTATGGTAGCAATCACAAAAGGAGGATCAGTCAGAGATAAAGATCAAAACTACAGAGCAACAAAACATGCTTGTCCCTAGATATCCTGGATCAGAGTATCTGCTCAACACCTTGGTTTGCTTTGATGACTGGCACTGACACAGAGGTGCTGCTTTTTCTGTCACTAAACTCCAGTTGAACCACTGCATCTGTGTATGTAACATGCTGTGATTTTTTTTTTTTGGCACTTTTTTCTTATGGCTGAAAATATAGTGAAAGATGGTGTTACAATTTGGATTTCTAAGGCTATGTAAACATGCCTGGATTAAAAGCAAGAGCCATCCAAATTCTTTGTAAAATTATCTATCTTCCATCCAGTGTCATGCATAACTACTGCATCCCCAAGCAGACTTGAAAGATTAAACTCTACATTTTATTTATTGTTACAAAATATGTTCCCTTCTTCAATCCTGTAATGTTTTCCTGAGCTTCGGTCCTTATTGCACGGAATTTTCACCAGCAAACTTATAATCACTTCCATGCATGGCAGAAGTCATCCTTTATACTCAATACTCAGTGTGGAAGTTCATTTTTGTGGTAGTAGCACCGCTTAATAACATGGAGTGTTCAGGAGGTCAAAGGACAGTGCTTCTCTAGCTGAAGATTATTAGTGAAAACATAACTTGCTGTTGTTGCCTTCCTGAGTATGCAACTTAGTGCTCTGTGTTTGCACTTAAATTGTCATTTAGTGGTTAATGTGGAAAATGACTAGCAAAAGGGAGAAGAAATGTTCAGCATTTTTATTCTGCTTTTATTCTGGCTGCAGTTAGAACAATGGGTCAAAGGCATTAAGTACAATCTGCTTGTTTTGCTTTACCTTTGCATTTTTTCAGTCAGTGGATAATGGCCAGTTAATAGAATTACATTTATTCCTTTTTTTTTTTTTTTTTTTTTTTTTTTAGGAGAAGGATTTTTCTCATCTTTACTGATTGCCAAGTTATTTGTATGTAGAGAGAAGATTCTTTTTGTATAATCAATCTGCTGCTACCCATTTTATTGCCAAGCATTCCTTCTCTATGGTAGCGTAATGTTACCTAGGGAACAGCTTAAAGCTGACACATACAGTGGTGCCACAAATTAATTTCACAGTTATCAGGATATAGGGTGATAACAACAACACAAGCTACTGTGAAATTACCATTGTTCCCATTGAGTTACAGTGTAATTATTACTTTTGTGGCAACTATGCAAATAACTCATGTCACCACTGTAGGATGGGATGTGCTTTCCTTTCTCTGATTCAGTACTTTGTGCTACAGAGACATCTTTATGTACTATGTACTAGAGCTGTGCTTTGAATTTTGAACTGAGATCTAAACATGGCTATGTCTTCAAATAAAAAAAGCCACAAATACTTGAGACCAACACCCATCCCCAAGTCCCCTGCTGTCTATTATCATCTGGAATCATAGCTGCATTTGTATGCTAATCTAACAAAATAATAATCAAGTTTTTAGTTTTCCATTATTTCCAGTGTGAAACTGGGATGTTTCCTTCAAGAAGGGAGCTTTGTGATAGTTACTTTTATTAAGGGACGATTTCAGGTTTCTTTGCTGCCACTTTGTGGAGACTTTGGTGGAAGGGATAGATCATTTTTATTACATTGCGTATTCTTATATAAATTGGTAGGAAAATATGACTGGAGCAAGATTAAGATACTATCCTAGTATGTAAAAACAACTATAACAGCAATAAAACAATGCCTGCAGCATGATAATGACAGAAGACAAGGTCTTCTGTCTTTCACCATGTACTGTGGTGGAGTTGGCATGGGTGCTCCTTATATCGCTTTAAACCATAATTTCTTGGGAGACTACAGCTTGAGTTACATATTTCAGAAACACATCTCAACGATTTTTTTTCATCCTTCAATTGGGATTTTCAGAAATTCCTACAGGGAGCTTAAATGTGCAATTTGCAGTTATGTATGGATATATCACCTTCAACTGCTTTTAAAATTTCCATTGTAATAAGTGGCTAACAACCAGATTTTCAAAATTGCTGAGAATAGTTAAAATCTAAAGAAGAAGGAAAACTTCAGAGACAAATCGTTTAGAAAAATAAAGCTACAATTATATGAAATGAATGAGCACTTGATTAAGTAATCTGTAACCAAGTAAAAATCTGGATAGATATTGATAACTTCCAATTATCAAATTGAGTGCAAGGTAAATTTCATTAGAGTACAAGATTTTTTGAAGATCAGAGCTTCATTTCTACTTAAGTATTCAATGATCTTTCATTGAAAAATAATCCTAATAATAGAATGATAGATTTTGTTTTTTAATTCTTATTTTATATTTTATAGTAAACAAAGATGAAATAATTAAATTTGATGATTTTCAAAAATTTGCTAGCTTACAAGCTAGATTTCCCTAGTTTGTGCTATATTGCATTGACAGAAGTATAGCACAGCTCGATAAGCATGTTTGTGAGAACACACATATGAACAATGTTATGAAGGAACTATGTCCTCAGCATTTCCAAAAAGTATACCAGTACTGAATCACCAAGATTTGAGCTGCAGAGATCTTGTGAATTTGTGTTAAATTGTAATTACACCTTTTTTTCTTATGAGTGAGATACTTGTATAATCAATGAATATAAAGATGTTATGATTATGAAATAAACAAGAGAGTTTGGCTAAGCAAGTTATAATAACAAAAAGAGAACAGATAGAATGCTTTCCTGTGAACTTGGGCTCACTGCAAAACTCTAGAGGAGGAATCTCCTGAAGAGATCCTTCCCCACTGGTAGTCAGCTCTTAAATGGTTCTAGGAGAGCTGCAGCCAGGCTCCACCCTTTCTGGCAGCACAGGTGAATTGCCTTCGCCTGTGCTCCCATGGCTGACTCATTGCTCACCTCAGGTGATCAATCAGAGGTTCAGGCTGTGATTCAGCAGTTCCCATGCAATAACTATATCTTTTTTGAAGTTACAAAAAGAATTGAAGAGAAATTGTTGAGGCAGGAGGAGGAACAACCAAATGATAATGGAGTATAAAGGAAATAGATATTCTGTGTGTCAGTCTTCAAATATGCAAGGGCTGCTCTGAATGTAACACGTCTTTATGTGATGTCAGAGGTGGATGTAGGTGGTATAGCAGTAGAGGCTGATCCTTCCCACCGGTATTCCATTACGTTTTGTTGCTGTGTGACAGATGGCAGCAGTTCTGGTAGTTCTGTCTAACAAAATGGTGTCTGATATGGAAGTGTATATGAAGCAAAGTGTCATTGAATTCCTCCATGAGGGAAAAAATGACATCCATTAGCATTTGTTGACACTTGCTGAATGTTTATGGAAACCAAAGAGCAAATGTGAACGAGGTGAGGCCGTGGGTGGTGCTTTTTCAGCAGTGGGCTGCTTCCATTGTTGCAGCATAGACTCTTGTTCATTGCTGGCAAAAATGTGCAATGAATGGTGATGACCATACTAAAAAAAAAAAAAAAAAAAGTGTTATTGTGCACTTTATATCTGTTGTAGTTTCCTTGGAAATAAATAGCAGGCATTACTTTTGGTGCAACTTATATGTTAGTGTTTTTCAAACAAACAATTTTCTGATACCATTTCTTTAAGGAAATTGAAAAACTGTACAATCACAAAATTACAAAGCAATATGTTGTCCCCCATCAAAGCATTGTTTTTCTGAAGGTTACACATACACTAATGAAGACTTTACTGATATTTGAGTTGTAGTACCTGGTGGAGAATCATTTAGTGTAGTAGTTTTTTTCTTCAATAATCTGCTAGTTTGTGTTCTTCACTAAGAAAGCAAGGTTCCAGTTTCTCCCTTTTCATGAATTTTTTGTTTGAGTTGTTAAAACCTGCTGAGTTCACTGATGAACTAAAGCACATGAATGTAAATCCTCCAATTGATGATCTGGGAGGAAATAGTCAAAAGATAAGTAAACCTTATGATCTTGCTCATTTATTATCTATACGATGAATAATGGTGAAAAACCGTATGGTAATTAATGGACTGGCTTCATGGAATGGCTTCTGTTGTATGTCACTCTTTTTAGAGATTTGCTGATAAGTATATTTATTGCAGTGTGAGGAGGTCACTAATTACTGTGGATATTAGTGAGACTTTGCGAGAGTACTCTAAAAATCTACTTTTTAAAAATTCCCTCCCTTTACCCTCCTGTTGTATCACTTCTAGTTATTCAAGAGCTAAGCTAATATTTAACACCACAGCAATGCTCAGGTTTGATGCTGTTTAACCCATATAAGTTTCATTTGGAAGAAACAGCTTGTTCTAATTAAGAGCTTCTGGAAAATCTGCTGCAATCCTTGCATGCTGTTCTTAAGAGTCAACCTTGTGGAAGCAAGTAATTAAAGGTTTAGAGTCACCAGAGGTGTGCTCATTGGCCCAGTTTTGGATGGAGCAGGGAGGTTAGGGAGTGTTGTTGTAGTACTGTGGGGAACTTTCACTGCTGTTAGTAATGAGCAAGAAGCTCAAATGGTTCATAAAAATTAAATGTTGTCTTAATAGGCCTGATGATCCAAACAAGCAGTTTTGCTCAGGTATTCTGTAATGAGAAGATTTTCTTAATGGAAGTAAATATAATAAAGCTGTTGCTTATTATTATTCATGTTAATATTGTATCAATATAATCTTTCATATATTACCACTATTCATGTTAATGAATAATAACAATAAACTTGAAATATATGATGGACTGTTTCATTTTTACATACATGTATCTCTAAAACTGCTTGCATAAAAATGCCTGGCAAACTGTGCATTGATAATTAGGAATGATTTACTTGCCACTAGACATGATTGTATGCTTTTTGGTGTATTTTATGTTTTCATAGGTTTACTGGACTAATAGCGATAATTTTGTGTTGCATGTGACATGTTCTCTTTGAGGTTTTCAAATAAGGGAATTGTCTTAGTGTTTCAGTATTTTTGTGGCTTTCTAATCTCCTCTCTTCTGCTCAGTTTCAGTGACCAGTTTCAGCTATCCTGGTGGTGAGCCAGGAGGGAGAAGTGGGCTTTATTTTGGTTTTAACCATCTGGATAAGAAAACCACCTCCCACATTTAAGATAAAGCACTTCTATCTTTTTCTGGCTCGCCCTTGTAAAATAATGATACTCCTGCTTACCCGTGTTTGTCTTTTTTTTTTCTTTTTTTTTTTCCCCCCAGTATACTTTTTTTGTTGTTATTCATGTGGCCAGCTATGACTTCACACATTAAGAGGGACTAAGCCACCTTCGTTTATGGAGTAGTTGTCATAACGGCTGTGAGTTTCTGGACTGATCTTGCATCCTCCAGTCTCTAGCTAATAACGAGTGCTCAAGGTGCTCAGCAAAAGTATACTGAGAACTAAAGCCTAGATCTGACTGCTAGGGAAGCAGATTCATACCTACTTACTTATAGGGTGTCAAAACCTACATAAAAACGGAGTTGATTTTCTGCTGTATAGTCAGTGCAAACCTCTGCAGAGCCCTGGATTGGTCTTTTAGCAGGTTCTCATGGTTTCTGTTAGAGATATAAGCAACCTAAACTAGTGTGCAACTTAAATCTGAGCTATATTGTGTATTGTAAGTACAGAAGGGTGTGCATAGTTGCTGAATGATGACTTAAAATCATTCTCCAGCAGTGTTAAGGGACAGGGTGTCTAAGGGCAGCACACTTATTATTCTATTCTTACAATTGACATCATTTGTTTCATTGTGTTCTAGCTGTGTTCTAGAAGGCAAATGTACCATGTAAGAATGGGAGAAGTCCTTAGTTGTGCTTCTCTTGATGGAAGGGGTGAACTTTTGACATGGAACTTTAAATATCCCTTCATGTTTATCACAACCCATGACTGAGGGAAATAGGTATGTGCTAATGTAGATAAAACACTTTTTGTTTTAAGTTTCACCTACCAAATGAAACTTAAAAATAACTTTGCCTGAAATTGTTTCTCTTTGCCAGATGAAAAACTATGGTCCTCTCATTTTATGATGAGCCTACTATTTCTAAACGCTGGGCTGCTGAAAATTAAACATTATCTGTGCTTTGAAGAATGTAATGGTTCTTCTCCAGGGGAAATTCTCTAAATCAGTATTAAAAATAAGTAACTAAACCAACAAACACCACTCCTCAACCCTAGTAAATAAAAAAAATGAAGCCAACACCAAACAGAAACAAGCAAAAACAGATCTTTTACATTTTTACAAAGTTGGTAATGTTATGATCTTTGGCTTCAGGGCAAAAGCATTTTTCTATGTCTACATAGAAAGATGTTCATGTCATTTCTGCCTCTGCTATAAATAAAAAGCTGGATTGGTTGGCTGGATTGTCTCTGTAATGAGTTTCAACTGGAATACTATCCCTCCATGCTTGGTTTAGGCACCTTTTCAGTGGAACATTTTCTGGTTCTAGAAAGATTTTAACCTCTTCCTTGCCCAGGAAGATGCACTGTTACACAGGAAATGGCTTCAAAAATAGAAAGTTTCAGGATCAGTGGATGTTAGTATAATTTCAGTTCATCTAGAATTCTCCATTTTCTTGTTTTGAGGAACTGAGTTTGAGGAATCACTTTCAGTTTTGTTCTTGACAGACAGAACTTCTGGCATCCATTTTACTAACTCAGCCTAGGACTGTGACTTGTTCTTAAATATCAGCTACTTCTATGTCGCACTTCTTTGTTAATTACTTTGCTCAGTATTTCTGTACAACTGAGCAGAAAATAGTATTTTCTCATGGAAATACTTAAACTTGCAAGAAGTTTATTTGCAAAAATGCTTTGGGCAATTTCCCTCTGACCAAGAAAACATACTTTAGTAATATAGGTAATATATGACATTGTACACTCAAACAGTAGAGAATAGGTTAAACAAAACATTAAAAAGAGCCTTAAAGCAGAAACATGAATCTTAACAGCTTCTTTAGAAAATATGTAATTAGGGAATTCCTTGGGGGAAAAGGTATCTTTTCATTGTCCCTCCCTGAGATCACTAAAGAGCTTTCTTTTTCTGCTTTTAATAATCATCAGGTTCTTGTTGTGGATAAATTAAATCTGCACATCAGTGTGCTACTTGCATATATGAATCTCTTTCCTCAGCACATGTGGAAGAATCAGGAAAGTGCTGAGCACTTTGGGGAACAACAAAGAACTCCTACTTCTTTCACTTAATGTTTACTTAAGCCAAATGCTTAAACTTAAATGCTTTGGTGTATGTATAATGTAGGGCTGCATACTTAACTCTGCAAGTGAAATATCTACATGTTGATTTTGTTGGCTCATGAAGATAAACTCAGCTCCTGGAAATAGTGTTTTCTTCTCGTGTGATGATGCCCTGCTGTGAGGCCAGTGCCCTACCTGACACAGCTTGGGTTTTCTTTGTGAGGGTTCAAGGGATCCATCCTGAGCTTCATCCCGAGATTATACAGTATAAACACTAATGCTGCTGTCACACCAAGGATAGTCCTGATCTTGTAAGTACGTTTCTCTAAGAAATAGGATTAATAATTAATATATGTTCCCTCTGTGTAAAATTGGATAATCTCTGACAGATGGTAGTTTTTAACAAGAACACTGCAATAATTCAAATCGGACTAAGCATGTTTTATCCGTGCTTCAAGACTAAAAGACGCTCACGTGCATGAATGTAAAACCTGCATGGCTGTCTTACATTCCTCTCTACTCCTAGTTTTAGATCATGTGCATATGGAATTTTTGATTGCCGTCAGTAATGGAGTTATGTCAAATTTCATAGTATTCAGAAAAGATCTGTCTTTAGCTGTCAAATAGTGTGCCTATCAGAGGTGAATAACTGATAAGAAAAACTGGAGAAGGAACTATATGTATACGTATATAGTCATAACTAATCATTAAAAAGTGTAATCTAACAAAACTGCATTTTGTGTATGTGTGTGTGCGTACCCACATACAGGCAGATATAGGTTGTTTTTTCTGTTTGCTCTTACTTTTAATGGCCTTCCATGATGCTCTAAAAGAAAGGAGATACTTAATCAGTTCTCATTTGTGCTTTACTGGGGGATGCTCACCCATATTTGGCACAAGGACAGTCTTGTATTGGCTTTCAAGAAAAGATTATCCATCTCTTTTTGGAAGCCATAGGGTTATTAATGTACAGTGAAATAGTTGAGATACTTTGAAGGAACTGTCAAATATCAGCACCAGTTTGATGTGCAGGCAGGAATGCCTGATGTGCTGTAAACATATTCGATATTTAGAGTCCCTTATTTCACGAAAAAAAATTGTAAAAAGCATGCACCATGGCATACTTGTGATGGATGGGTGTCATTGTTTAAATGAAGGCTTTGAGTCACAAATGTATGTGCAAGTAGCTATTTTCTTCCATTTGTAAAATATTATGCTAAGTATTTCTCAGAATGAGTAATGTACTATATATATAGCATTAAAACAGTGTCTAAAAGTGCTTCATGTCATGTTAAGTAGAAATAGATACATCTATTGAATGCAACATCTAGCTTGCATCTTTGGAAGTGTTGGTTTGGACCTTTTTTTCTTTGATAATGTTTTTGAGGTAATATGCATTTGTTCAGAAGGATATATGTATTTTTAAAAGTTATTGACAATAAAAATATTGACGTTAAATGGACCAATTATTTTTTATATTGAGAAAGTTATTAACATGAGAATAGTTCTTTAGATGGCCAGCTCTGTCAAAAATAACTGGCAGTTATGAGACTGGTGGTGATTAAAGCCATTTATGTGTTGCTTCCACAAGTTTCTAAAACCGTGTAATGTGAGCATTTATGCTACCCTGCAATGTAAGAGCAAGCATGTCCAGCCCACGGGCTGCTTGCAGCCTGGCACAGCTTGCAATGCTGCCATTATGGCTGTAGCTCTGCTCTGCCACAGGACCCAGCCTGAGTGCACAGCCATCACTCAACCCCAGCCTGACATTGATGTGCTATTAACCCTCTCTGGGCTGAAACCAGGGCATGGGGAGGGTGCAGTGCAGTGCTAACTCAAGTGATGGCAACTGTGTTTCTGCATTTTGATACATTGCCTTAACACAGTCCTGTAAACAGCAAAAACTATGCAGCTTTACTTTCTGTTGTGATAAATACATTTCAGAGCAGGTTTCAAGATGCAAAAGAAGAAAAAATCAATTTTTCGGCTTATTTGCAACTCCATTTTCAGTTGATATTGCATTACGTGTGAATTTTCAAATGGAATGTGTAAAGTTGCAAGCCAAAATTTGATCATGTCTCTTTTCCAGACTTGTATAAGCCCTGTCTTAGCAGGGAGAAATATCTCTCACTTCACAGTCATGCCTTATTCATGTCATCACTTTTGGCAGCCTGTGCATTTGTGAACAGCTGTTTTTAAGGATGAAACACAAGGGAAGTAAAACTTCATCCAAAATCTCTGAACACCTTGAGAGCTCACTATGAATTGCAACTGCTGCCATCAACCTGACTGATGCATTGGTGGGATCTTTTAATCTTGTTTGTAAAACTAGTTTTGTTGCTCTGTTTTTCATGTTTAATAATGAAAACATTAGAAATTAAATTGTTACTTATATACCATTAATTGTACTATATTTTTTTATGATGGCTGATCATGAAAGCATTGTCTCCTGTTTTATTATGCTGGCTTATGATATCAGAGGTGGATGTTGGTGGTATGGCAGCAGATGTAATGGAACACTGGTGGGAAGGTTCAACATGTTGTTGCTGTGTGACAGATGGCCATGGAAAGGCAGTCTGACAGAATGGTGTCTGACATGGAAGTGCATATGAAGCAAAGGTATTTCATTGAATTCCTCCAAGTGGAAAACATAGCACACACTGGCATTCATTGGTCCTTGCTGAACACTTATGGAGTCCAAAGAGGGCATGTGAACCCAGTGAGGTGGTGGATGGTCTGTTTCAAATGTAGCAACAGTGGTCAACTCTGCTGATACCGACTGTCCCCAGACAGTCCTGCATGCTTTTATTCATTGCTGTTGAAAATACGTATCTGATGGTAGTTACAGTGTTTTCTTTTTTTTTTGTAGCTTAAGGTTTGTTCTGTTAAGCAGTGTTATTGTGCTCTTTGTATCTGTTATTGTTTCCATGGAAATAAATAGGAGGCATTACTTTTGGAACAACCTTCATAGATCCAGCCCTAGACAATTCCTCTTCACTTGATATGGCACAGGCAAGCAAAAAAGTTGGGCACCCATGTTCTAAAGGTTGAATGAACTCTGCAGTGAATTTCCAAACTAAGGGTCGTCTTGTTCCCCATTGATCCTGTCAAAAGGGGAAGGAGAAGCAAAGATAATGTAAGAGAAGCATTAGTTTTATGTCCATAAGACATGATTGTATTTGATCATTGTTTCTATTTATAAATTCAGTTCAAAATCTTCAAATGATAGTAGAATGATAACTTTGGGTAAACCCATTTTTACCTCATCCAAAGTCAAGACATGATACAGTTTTGTGTTCCAAAACTTGAATACAGACATCTTTGAACCATTCTTTTGATATAATAATTTCATTAAGCCATTAGTATTAAGTTTTAAAAATAAATTATCTGGATGCAGTACTTGACATGGACCACAGGAGAGGGCTTTTATGATAGAGGCCATCCCAGTGCCATCTTTTTTTATATGCTGCCATGGAGATTTGCATTGAAAACAGTTTAAAAAGTGGCTAGAAACGTATACAACATTTCTATGCTGATGTCACTGTAAACAGTAAAGGTAGAGGAATGAGTGAAAGCCACAGTAGAGTGAAGCATCATTTAACGAATTGAAGAGTGTGCTTCCCTCCAGGTGATGCTAAGTAGACTCTGAACAAGTAATGAGGATAATCTGTGAATTCAATAATATGTGATAATCTTTCTTGATTTTTTTGCATGCTATTGAGATCAGTGGATATTTGAATATAGATGGACAGTTTTCAACTTTTCTTTAGTTTTCATAGATTGAGATTAAGACTGGAAGTTGATCATTGCGTGATAATTTTTGTAGTGCTGCCCTAAATCTGAGAAATCAGTCTAATCTTTAGGAAATATTTTCTAAACCCTTGTGCCTACTGTGTCAAATTTCTGCAAAATGGTAGTCCAGAAGCTGTTTCCTTTTTCCCTGCAAAAGTAGATTGACTTTGAGAGTATTAACAAAAAAAAAAAAAAAAAAAGGAAAACTTACTGCATTTCTTAAAGTTCTGCTTATTTACTGTGTAATAGAAATGCTCACAGAGTATTTTTGTAGAAGCTGGAAGAGGTTGACAGTAGCTTATTATAAAAGCAAGGAAGATATTGTTCTTCTTGCACTGATACATGGCAAGATTACTTTAAGTTTGTGAGCCATGATGAGCTGTGCCTTTACTGAGATGGATATTGGATGCATATTGAAATGACCATCATATTCTGCTGGGCTTTATTTTGTAGCATTCCAGTATTATGAAGTTAAAGAAAGCTTTTTTTAGCTTATTTTTAAGTTTTTTTTTTTTTAATTTCAAGTGTTCCGGGGCACAGAGGTGATGATGCTAGCCTTCCTGTGAATCCCTACTTCATTTGTTCTCATTAGAAAGCATTTGCATAACCACCTGAAAGACAAACTAAAGGCCAAGTGGTGATACAGCTTTGCATTTTTTCCTTTCTGCCACAGAAGTGTAGGTTGTCAGTGAATTCTTTGCTCCAAGATTGGACTGCAGGAAGGAAAACAGCTTCTGTAGTATCTAGTAGTATGTTTATCAGATTCTTGCACTCATGTTCTCTCAGTCTGTTATAATTCCTCATTTATTGGTTGTAGGGAACCAAAAAAGAGAGGGGATAAAGAAGAGGGTTTTTTTTTTGTTTTTTTTTTTTTTTTTTTTTTACTTACTAGTTGTGGAATTAAACAACTGTGAGGAAATGTCAAAGTCCTGGTTCTTGAGTCTTAAGAAATTGTGTCATTCCACGTAAGTTACTTTGCCATAAGCTGTGTATGGCATTGTTGTGCATCTGTCATTAATTTGTACAAAATTGATGTTTATATATCTACATGGCAAATTTAAAATCTTTAAGTATATTTGTTCTTAGTTTTTTGTTGTCTGGCAAGTTGTGTTCTCATCACGCTTTTCCCAGTGTTGCTTAAAGAGTGTATTTAAGAAGAGAGCGGGTTCATGCGAAGCTGCCTTATGGTTCACGTTGGTATGTACCTCCTCCTGAGCTGACAGCTGCTGCTTTAATTTCAGTAAGAATCCACGTTGCCTTCCCTATGGCTTCTCCAGGTGCTGCAATGCCTGGAGGAGGTAAAATTGCACTAACTTTTACAGATGTCAACATCTGCACCAGAGTAGGGCTGTGTTGATTAAAACTTCAGTAGTCTAACACATTAGGAGTAATTAACCAAAACTACTTGTGTCTGTGCAAAAGATATTTCACTTAGTGTATAGCTTCCTTCTGTCTTCTCCTACCTCTGAGGCTTAAAAGAAATCAGCTGTTTGTTTTACTCGTAGGAACTCAGAAAAATGTAATGTGAAATATTTCTACTTTTAGAAATATTTGCTGAAAAATACTTAAATTCAATAAATTTGCAAATCATTCTTACACTAGCCATTGTATGGACATCCATGAAGACTTTTTCCACTACCTATACAGGCTGGGGGATGAAAAGACAGAGCATAGCCTTGCCAAAAAAGACTTGAGGGTATTGGTGGATGGCAGGCTGGACATGAGCCAGCAATGTGCCCTTGCAGCCCAGAAAGCCATCTATATCCTCGACTGAATCAAAAGATGTATGGCCAGCAGGATGAAGGAGGCAATCCTGCCCCTCTGCTCTGCACTGGTGAGACTTCACCAGGAGTACTGCATCCAGATGTGGAGTCCTCAGTACAGGGTAGACACAGACCTGTTGAAGCACATCCAGAGGAAGTCCAGGAAAATGATTCAAGGGATGGAACACCTCTCCTATGAGGACGGGCTGAGAGAGCTGTGGCCCTTTAGCCTGGAGAAGAGAAGGCTGCCAGATGACCCAATAGCGGCCTTTCAGTGTCTAAAGGGGAGCTACAGGGAAAAAAGTAGACAGGCTCTTTAGCAGGGTCTGTACTGATAGAATAAGCTGAAATGGTTTCAAGCCTAAAGGGGGTAATTTTGGATTAGATACAAGGAAAAAGACAAAGTGAATGTGGTAAGGCATTGGTATGGGTTGCCCAAAGAAGTGGTGGGATGTCCAGGGAGGGGGCATCTCTGGAGACTTTTAAAGCAGGGCTGGATCAGGCCCTGAGTAACCTGATCAAGCTGCATGTCTCTCCCTGTTCATTGCAAAGGAGTTGGGTTAGATGACCTTTAAAGATCCCTCCTAAGTCTAAGGATTCTATGATCTCGAAGTAAAGAATTTCTTAAAAAAAAAGAGTTTGAAGCTCACTTGGTGATATAATTTGCAATAATTTGTCCATTTTCCTGCTCAGTTACCCTTGATTGGAATAACTTTTTAAGTAACCCTTAAATTCAGCTTTCAGAAGGGACTGATGGCTTAGGGCATACATAGGGCAGTCTTCTCTGGGGCACACTGTTTTCTAGTTATTCCTAGGGTAAACTCAACCAAGATCTTTTTGTTAACGTATTGGCAGAAAACAAGGAAGTTCAAAGATCTTGTGTTCCTGTGCCTCTCTGTGGAAATACCATAGCTTGTTTAATTTAGAAATTGTACTTTGAATTTACTGTTTAAAAGTCTGCATAGATAGAAGGGATTTGTTTGCTACTTAAAAACTCCCTTTCTCTTGAATACCTTCAAAGCTATTCAATAGAATTACTGGATGGCACAGTTGCACTTCTTTAAGTTTGCATGAGACAGATGGATGCTTTATATGACATGTGAAAGTGGAGGTTTCCTTCAGGATAGTTTCTCTTCAAAGTTGTTTATTTGCAGACTGCAGTCTCAGGATAGCACTAATGCTTCTGTTTGCAAGCGATTTGTGCCAGCCCCAATACAAATAAAACATTAGATTTGTGCCTTCTATTGTAAACAAATGTGCACATTTTTGCAGTCTTCAATCACACCTTATTTTATCAACAAGAATGATCGTTATTTCTTTTATTGCAGTGTGCAATAAATACCACTTAGAACAGTAGTATGTTGTAACAAAGTGTTATAAATTGAGTAGAAAACTAGCTAATATGGAATTCAGACAAAAAGTGAGATTTTACCATGCAGAGCATGTCTTCAAAGTGTTCCATACAATTGGAAAAGGCTTTTTGTTACTCTAATAAATATATGCATACTGTTTCTTTTCCTATTTAACTAAAAAAAAAAAAAAAAAAGTTTTATGCTAACACTGCTTCTGATATATTTGGTAACATATTGAGTGGGTTAAATTATGTTATTCCATGTGGTGATCACAGTGTACAAATCACTGTCTCTTGTTCAGCATATTTTGAATGCAGTCTGTCAACATTCGTTACCCTTCTGGTATTTTTAGGAAAAAAAACCAATGGAATTAGATGTAAAATAAATTGCTCTTTAGTGTTATGATGCAGTATGTGTACATGCTAAATTACACCTTATTTTCTTTTTGAAATGAATAGAGAAACTTTGTGTATGATTGCTATTTTGATATTTAGATCCAAGAGATCAAATTGATAGGAGAATCATTTAGGAAAAGGTATGTTAAAAATTAATCTGTAGGATTTCAAATTAGTGTGTGAACATACTGTTTTTTGCAATAATTAATGTTGTAGTTATATGCACTGGAGACAATATTGAGTGAACTGAATATTGTGAACAATTTAAAGCTGTCTAGTCTTTCCTCATTATTGTTAATTTCAAACATACTTTCTGCTTCATACATTTAAAAATGCAAATAAATCTCTTTTCTGTGAAATAAGACTTCTGAGTTTTCTGAAAATGAAAAATGCTAAATAATAAACTAATTTCTTTTAAAGCCAGTAGCTATTTTCTGTATCTTTGAAGTTGTCAGAATTTTAGCAGTGATTCATAGGAGTTTTCTGAACTATTAGCAAAAAAAATCTTTTCTAAACTTTCTTTTAATGATGAATTTCACAAATAACACTTCTGTCATTCTAAATGGAAAGTATGTTATCATCTGTCGTTACAGTGGTATTCATTGTTGAGTCTACACCTATCTCTAGCAAAATCTGAAAAATGGTGTATTCAGTGCTTAAGGATTTTGTACTAGAAAGAAACTTTCTCTTGTCCTTAACAACATTTGTTTGTTGTTTAACAGCTGCATGCAGCTTGTTCTCATGCAGGCGTTAAAATCAGTACAGTTACTTTGGTGCTCTGGTCAATGTTCATTCACAATTATATGATATGAAAAACAGTAATTGATGTTACTTGATGTTATTTTTTAAATCACTATTCTTTTTCTCAAAAGATATTTCAAAAATGTGTCATTGAGGAACTCGAATTTCACTGACTTCTAAAATTACTGCTTTTTAATCATCATTAGCGCTCTCAGTAAAGGCTGCTTATTTGAAACTCAACAATCTTATGATCAATGATTTGCCTCTAAAATGCTAAAATAAGAGTAACTGCTAAGTTGCCTTCACTCTTCAGAACAAGCAAGAGTGTAAACGAGCAGAAAATATTGCCGTAATTTTACTTTAGGGTACAATAAGCAACCGTGATTTTGCTTACATGTGGCAGCAGAGTGAGGGCTCTTCTGTTGATTCATGGTAGCTTAAAAAAAAGTCAGGAATTAAATTGATTAAGAAAACAGTATATAGCATAGTGGTCCATTGGAGTGCTCAGAAATTGTTCTGGTGTTGGCTAAGATGCTTGGATACAAGAGATTTTCAAGGTGTAGGCTGCTGAAAGCTGCTAAAATGTTCTGTGCCTTAGTCCTTAGTTGTCATTTATAGTCATGGTAAATTATTAAATATGATGTATTTATGACACAGTAGCATGAGCAGCTACGAACCGATTAGATCAAAAGTGTAGTACTTGAGTGCATTTATCACACATACTAAATGAACTGATTTTTAACTCCAGTTAAGATGATATATATTCTGTAACTTACCTTGCTTGCATTGTGAGTATGTAGAAAACACTGGAATTCATGATTTTGTGTCATAATATCTAGAAAGGAAAAATTAAATTGCAATATCTCAAAACTAGTTGGATTTTTTTCTGTTTATAGGTGAAAGTTGCTTGAATTATTCATTATTATTTGTAATATTTTATTACGAACTGTTATTAATGAGACAGATGCATTAAATATGGCACCCATCCTTCCAAAATTTGCGGCGTTGCTCTTAGAAGTCAGTGAATTACTAGTTGAAGGATTAGTTTTTCTCAATCTAAAAATGGAATTTGAAGTTTAAATTCTTTGATGGGACTTACTGATCCTAGAGATTTATTTCGGTAAGTGACTTTGGCTTTAACTGTAGAAAGATTGTGTTGGAGAAGGAGTAGAAC
This sequence comes from Tympanuchus pallidicinctus, assembly GCF_026119805.1. NCBI lineage: Eukaryota > Metazoa > Chordata > Aves > Galliformes > Phasianidae > Tympanuchus > Tympanuchus pallidicinctus. The sequence goes on along the minus strand of NW_026294791.1, from coordinate 17,106,196 downwards.
AGATGAGATTTTAGTGGCCTGAAAGTAATAGGATTCACCTAGAGTAGGAATGACTTCAGTTTAAAAGATATGAATAGATTGCACTCTCAGGAGAAATTAATAAAAATAATATATTTTCCTGACAATCAGGAAACTGCTGGTGTTAATACTGTACACCTATCAGGTTAATATTGAGAAATATGTCAGAAGTTTATCTAGAGCTGATTTCAGGTTCAGAATAATCACTTTAGAATTTCATTTGACTTTGTGATGTGTTATCTTTACAAAGGCAACACTGTAAAGTGTAAATTTAATTACTTTCTAGAAAATTACTAATTTACACTAATGATAGGAAGACCCTTTTTTGAATTACTGAATTGTGCAAGTGAGCAAGAGAACAAGCAAAAAAGAATGCACAACATAATGTACTTAATCTCTTTTGACATTTGTTGTTCAGCACTAATTATTGATGGCAGTGCATCGTCATGTGCTGCACTACAAAACCTAGAAGGCACACTCGGATATGTTTTAGTAAATACCATGCACTGTAGGTGGTAAAACACTGACAGAGCAGTGTTACTGCTTCCTCTGCTAAAAAGTTGGAGGGTTATATTACCTTATCTAATGCTGTACTCATTTATCTTCTTTTGAAACTGTGGATTAAGCTTTGTGTCCATTAATGGTATTTTGTAAACAAAAAATTAGGAGAATTCCTTAGGATTTCAGTACACAGAAATCACCAAAATTGATTATGGAGAGATTTTTCAAAAATGCAAACAAATTTTGTTAATAATTTTGTTTCTTTTTTTGTTTCAATCTTGTTTCCTTTTTGTTCTTTGTTAGTTTTATGCATCTGAGGGTTTTTGATTTCTTTTCTCTTTGAAAGATAGCAGTCAAATTCATCTTCTCTCTCTGTAAATCTCCTGGTCTTCGTAGGAGTTAGTCATGAAAATGAAGTTATGAAGAAAATATTTTTTTTATTGTTCTCCATTCTTATCCAGAATGAAATACCTGTGATGATTGCTAAAATATACAATCTTCTGATTATGAAGAAAATTGCTTTGGCCAGATAAATGTTTAAAATATGTTGGGTCTATTTCCAAGAATATGCTGCTGGTCATGATGCACATCCAGTACTTTTTAAGCCCGTAGTGAATTGGGTAATTAAAGAGTAACTGTGTCTTTCTACTTTTCCAGGCTTGCGAAGGAAAAGCAAATTTTATTGATTGAATTACTATTGACTAAGTGTATTTACACTAATTTATCCTTTCCTTTTCTATTGCTTCCTGTTTCATAACCAAATACATATCAATGGCACAACCAATAAATAATTTAACAATATTGTTTTTGAATTTATATTGGTGTTTTTCATTGAACTATGTAATTGAGTTTGGAGGTCGTTCATGTGCCTATCTTGACTGAAAAATTTCATGGTATTCACATTTTCATAGAAAATATAGTCCCAGAATATACCTGGAAGGTAGCTGAAATGGAATTCTAACAGAAAATACTGATGCTTGCAATCTAGAAGATGTTATCAAGATGCCTTCCTGCAGACGAGCAAACTGCTTTTGAAGTTGCTAGCAAGACATGTCCTGATTGACAAAGTAATCTGGTGAAGCTGCAGCCTCACTCACCGTCTAATTTCTTACATTAACCCAAGATTTGAACACATTCTGATGCAATTGGGCTCTAGTAGAGGAGGAGAACATTAGGTTAGTCTGTTGACTTTCCTGAGCCAGGATGCCAGGGACTGAAACCATTGAGAATGTTCACCTATTGGCTTCCTCCATAGTGAAAGCTGAGATCCAGGGAATCATAGAAGGTTTTTAGCCACACTAGAGCTCAGGACAAAAGGGAGTGATGATTGTCTAGTGATGGAAAAAAGTAAAAATGCGTGGTTGTGAGCCTCTGTTTCTTATTGCAAAAAAGGTTTAATAGGAGCTGCATGAGTCTGTACGTATCCACTTCTTTTGGCATTCAAATGTAGTACAGAAAGCAACCAGCAGCCCTTGCTGTTAAAGACGACAAACTGGTAAGAATATTAGGTTTGTGATTGTGTTGATAATACAGCCTGTATAACAGCACTCTTGAAAACCTGAGGCATGAAGATACTGGAAATTATCAGATCTGGTCACTGAAACTTTAATGCCTCTGCATTAGAAAACAGAAATGTTAAAACCACAGTATCTCAACTTAGGTTGTAGGAGCAGTTGTGAATTTGCTAATCATCAATACCGTGTGTTTTTGTGTAGAGAGAGCAGGTAATAAGGAAAGATGGAAAAGAAGCTGTGTTTTATACTGATTCCTTGGCTGTCTGTGTGAGGAATATATTATTTGGACCTTTGAGGAGTACTTTTTACATAAATCAATTTTAATGTTTTTCTGTAATTGTTTTCAAATAACTGTGTAAAAGAATTGCCTAAAGGCAGACATCTTCTCATTTGTAGTAAATGACACTACCAGAGGAGAATATTTAAATTCTTCCGGCAGATTTTTGAAAATGCAGTGCCTCTGCAAGATGGGAAAAGTACACTTTTTCAGTTGCACTGCATTTGCAGTCCTGGGATTGCTGTATTTGACATGATGATAACGATTTGAGAATTCACAAAGTGATGTAATGCCCCATACTCAAGAACAGGTGATATATCAAACCAATGCTGGATTAACAGATTGTTCTCATTAATCCATCCTAAATTTTTTCTAAGCTGTGCTTCTCTTAAATATTTGCCAAAATGATGCTGAACCATTCCAGAAAATGTCTTAATTCTCATGCCATTACCTTTGGTGTGAGAGGAAATGTGGCCAATGCTTTCTTTATATAATCTTCATAAGAGGGTGTGAAAATTCTTTCTACTCAGGTTGTAAAAGTTTTTCTCTCCCGGGGAGAGAAAATTCTTCCACCTTTTCCTTAAAGTAACAAATGTTTATACTACTGTTGCAAATGCAGATGAACTGATTGTGATCTGGTTCACACCTACTCAAGCTTGACACTAGTAGGTCAGTGCCTATCCTATGTTTAGCCACTAAATTGAGTTTTCTTTTCTGATATATTTCCCTCTAAAATCTGTGATAATTTTAGAAATCAAACAAGAGTGTTTTCAGGCAATTGTATCTGAAAATCTTGGTGCATAATAGCCACCTGTTTAGATCCTTTGGTTGCTGTTATTTTAACTACAATATTCTTATTTTCCCCTAATTTTGGATTGTATGGTTTAAAAAAAAAAAAAAAGTATTGTATATGGAAAATATTACTTGATACTTGTCACTCTTGTAGTACTAAAAAACTTCAAATATGTATACTCTTAAATTCTGTGAAGTTTAAACTTACCTCTGTGCAGAACCTCAACTGCAGATTGATAAGCAGGCATAAATTTGCCCTTTTAAAAGGCCATTGTCTGACACTGGAAAAAATTGTAAAGATAGTCTAAACCTGTTAAGTCATCACAACTAGCCTTCTGTTCAGGAATCTTTACAGTAACCCTGGTTTACCCTGAGGATTAAAGATTGGCCAGCTGTCTTATAGCCCTGATCAAGTAGACTGCATGTAGGAGTTTCTCTACTCTTGACAAATCAGTGTGGCAGGAGAGAAAGTGTGCAGTGTGGTGGTTCTGTGAATCAGCCTTTCCATCAGGTTGTAAATCTGCTTGTTCTATCAGATTCATAGGAAGTCAACCTTCATATTACCACTGCTATCTCCATCAGTTCTCAGTTAAAACTAACAAACAAAAAAACCCCCAAAGCTTCACATTTATTTATTTTTTTTCTTTTGTGTAAGTGCCAACAGCCTGGAGAGTGACTGTTGACTGTCTTTTGTTTATGTTGTAGTAATGTGAATACTGTAAAATCTTCTACAGTGAAGGTGATTATAGCAAAATGTTGATGTAGCATGTGTGTGCCATTTGTTCGGTCTTAATGAGCCAGAGTATTTACTTATAGCAAACAAAACTATATCCTGTGAAATGTTGCTTATCTTTAAACTCAGGGTATTCTGAATGCAACATTTGTTGCACCTTATAAGGGCTTCCTTTGCTCTGTGCTGACCTTTGTAGTTGCTCATGTGATTTCTGCCATGAAGGTTTAATCCACTAAGAGGACTCTTGATTTGAATCTTTACTTTTTGAAGAAATGTAAGGTAGAGAGGAAAAAGATATTTCTGCAACTGCAAAGCATATGAGGAAATGCCACGTTTTTAAGATGTTTATATATTTTAAACAGGGATATGTTTGGTTTTTTTTTTTTTTTTTTTTTTGTTTTTTTTTTTTTTTTTTTTTTTGTTTTGCTATTGATAAAGAAAAATGACATGTTTGGGAAATGAGAATAAAAAATTGCATGATTACCCTGTGTCACTTAGTGAGGTGTCGCATGAGAAAGCTTTGTCTGCAGGAGAGAATGAAAGACTGTGGTTGCACACATGCAATTTCTATCAAAAATATTAAGGTTTAGAATTTCTCCTCAATCCTAGCAGTTTCCACATTAGTGAATTCTCTCGGGGAATGGACATGAGGAGCAGTATGTCATTCTCAAATATATAGCTGTTTCAATTTTCAGGTGAGAATAAGGGTGAGGATGCTGGAGATGTTTCTGCTAGACTGGGCTCTGGGAATTCATTTCTGGAAGTCTTGTGCTAGGCTGGTTTAACAAATCCCTTAAGGGCTTAAATTATAGGCAAATGAATGGTCTGAGTTCCACTGGGACTGCAGTCATATTAAAATAAAGAACAGTTAAGCAGTCAGATAATGAATTAGAGTGCTCACTGTCTTTCAGGAGTGAGTTTTTACTGAGGATTCTCTAGCAGTTTAAAAAATAATAAAAAAAAAAAAAAAAAAAAAAAAAAGGAAAAGCTGTTTGACTGGGGATGATGAATACCTCCTACATGGGAAGAAGCTATCAGGTTCATGGTGGAAATATGGCTGAACATGTAGTTTTTCTGAAGTTATGAATTGCAATGCTAGCTAAAAATGCTTCATCTTTCTCCAAGCGTGGATACAAGGCAAATTGGAACTCTTATTTTGAATACAGAATTCAATGAGGTAATTCCTGCTCTTGTCTGCTTCAGACTGTGCTCAACGTAGGATCAAATCCTCAGGTGACAGCATCTGCAAATCTCCTTGGTCTTTTACCCAATTTCCTCTTTCATGATTCCTACCATTTGCTAATAGCATCATGACTTTGGAAATGGTGGGAATTCATTGTACATAGAGCACTGAAGTGTGCCTTGGATGAAGCCAGAATCAGTCTCAACATGGTATCAGCTCTGCATTGGCAAGGCAACAAAAAAGAGCCAAGGATTATTTGGAGATCAGATCTTAAAACTAATGATAATGTTAGCTTATCCTGTTTCTGCCTTTTCCAAGATGACTGCTTCACAAAATTTCTTTAAGTCTCTGCTTTAACTGTGCTGGAATTGTTGATGTGCCTAAATAGCAAGATGGACCGGCATTAGCACTGTTGGTCTAATTGTTCAGATCTCTGTGGCTGTAATGAATGATTCTTCTGGCTTTGTAGTTTTGAACTGAGAACACTTTATTTAATTACCAATGCGTGCGTTATACTTCAGTTACTTTCAATGATTTTTTATATATGTTCTTATTTTTATTAAATGTTTGTATTAAAAGTTTTCAGTACAAACAAGTGTCAGATGTGAATTCCTGTTGTTAACAATGTGTTGTATGGTGCCACTGGGAAGATGGATGTAGGTGATGGAAGCGTTTTGTGAGAGAGTATTTGTAACTTAACTTGTGAACTGTGTTTTTCCTGACATGAACCCAAAAGAGTTTCACTGACATTAAGACAAACAAAGTGTTTCATATTTTGAAAAGGTAACTTACACAGGATAAGAGTCATGCCACATAAAAATAATTTCTTCTCTCTTATAAAGACTAGAGGTAATCCTTGATATAAGTCAAAAAGTCAGCATCACTTCTGGGAGAATAGTCCAGGTGAAAGAAGATTATTGTGTACAGGGCAAGCTATAATAAAAACTGTCAGTTCTGTCAACCCATTCTGTCTAAGGTCTATAGAGGATTAAAAGGATATTGAACATCATGTAACAGCTGTCTTCTATGTGAAAGGGATCACTGTTGTGGTGAATGGAAATGTACTGGTTTAAAACACTTCTAAGACTAGGGGTGGCTGAGCCACAAGTGCTCAGGATGGCAAATAAAGTGCTGCTTTCAGGGACTTGAAGGAACACAAATTTTAAGAAGTAACATTGAAATAGTAGTATCAAGAAATCAGAAGATGCAAAGTAGCTGGTGCAAGCGCTAACACCACTGTCAGAAACATCTGTTGTCAGATACTGGATCATATTTTTTTTATTAGCATCATCTGTTAAGATAAAGGTGTAGTGAACAATAATTAAGAAGTTGTAGAACAGAAGTGAAGAAGTTTCAGATGAATGGAGACAAAAGAATACAAAAAAACAAGAAGAAGCTAGGATAATGAGAAGAGAAGGGTTCCTGCTGTCAAGAGAGTTTCAAAAGTGGATGAGAAAATGCAGTCATCTGTGGAGACCAAGGAAGAAAGATGAGTCACTGATGAATTGAATGGTTTGGAATCTATGTCCATACGATTCACTGTCTTTTATGTATCTGAAAATAGCCTTGTCTGTAAGTGCCATTATGCTGTACTTGGGTAGGAGGTTTTCTTTTCTCAAGGCTAACTCTCACCTAGCATTTTGTCCTTTCAATGGAGAGTACTTCCCTTATACCTCCTGCTGCTGCCAGCAGCAACATCTTACCTGTTTCTGATTGTGTGGACTGCCTGTTTTAAAATTTGCTGCTTCTGGTCATCTTAATGTGCGGACAGAAGTCTTTTTCTGTGAGTCTGCAGAAATCTCATAGGATCCACAGGTTGCCAAAGAGACGATGATGTGGGAAACTTTCCCTCTCTTTCTTTAGATATGAACTTTTAATACCAATTTATGTAATATTGAATATTTTTAAGTCCTATGCCATGGTAGACACTGTGTGCTGGGTATTTCTAAATATGCTATTCTATGTATGAAAAAAAAATTATTGAAATGCAAGCATCAGAAGCCATAGGCAAGTGAAGACAAGCTGCTTTTTCTACTATTTTCTTGCAATCCCTCTTTCTCGCAGTCTGTAAGTCTCCTTCCAAGTTCTGTACCTGCTTATATATATTTTCCTCTAATACGTTGTTTTCCTTACGAGTTCTGTCTTGCTTGGTCTTTAGGTAGCCAGTAATCGCTTCAAACCATGGCTGTGGCATTTTACTGCCTGTCTGCATCAGTCCTTTAAGGCTCACTGTCTTTCTGGGATGCCAGTAGTACATAGCCAGAACCAAAATACTTTTTTTACGGTCTATTTTAACTACTTTTCTGTACGGTTTCTAATGCTCCTTACATTTAGAGGCATTATGCAAAATTATGTACTTGCAGTTGACTCTGGGATCATTTTGTCTTCATTGTCAAAAGTGCACGTACATAGCAGAGTTCTCAGTGTTACATGTTAGCCTCTGTTTCTGCTTCTTGATTTTGAATGAACACAATTCCTCTAAGTCTCATTTGTTTTGGTACTTATCAAACTTTGCTATCAATTTTTATTATGTTTCAGTATTTACACCTCACAACAAAATCTCCCTGCTGCTTTATAATCTTTCTGCTCTTCTGTGCCCTGTGAAATGCAAAGTAAGACAAAAGTAGGCTCTTACCAGCCTCTCATCATTGCAGTAGAAAAAACTGATGGATCTTTATCCCAGCATCTCTCTTAAATTAATATATGTCCAAATCTTTGAATGTGAACTGCTCTCAGATTTGTTGAGTGGAGTCAACTCCTCTGCCATTTCTCTTAGAATGGCTGACCAAAAGATGTGTATACTAAATATCTCTGTAAGTGTCTTGACTATCAGGGCTATCTCCTTGACTAGCAGTTAAAGTTTTAGAAAATTTTCCAAATAGAGCTAGAAGATCTTTTTCAAAATTGGTGTTCGTCCTGTTGGAACTCACATAATTGGATTAGGATTTGATATGCTTCTAAGTGTCTGCCAACAGTAACCATGATATATGCTATTTAGTTGGATTTTTTTTGGTGACATATGAAAGTTTGATAGGTTATCAGCAATTATCTGTTAGATATTACTCCAGAATATTTGTTTCCACCCTGGCCTTTCAGCAAACATGACTGTACTTCAGATAGTATGTATTATTGCCAGTTAGTTAGGTAACTATTCCCTGCAGTTTCAGGTAATGAAATAACTAAATTGCCCATCTTTGTTTAGAAGTGAAGACATGTTATAGGCTAGTCTGATCAGATATTCTGGATGTAAAATAAAATACTTAAAAATGTTTCAACAAGCAGACAAATGAAAATAAACTGAAAATTGTCTTTGGCTATGGTTCTTTTTTTTTTTTTTTTTTTTTTTTTTCCCTCTGTAAACAAAAATATAGAACTATTTTCTGATGTCCCAGAGGAAAGAATTTACAGAATTTACAGAATGTACAGGAATTAGTGACTATTTTTTTCTTCCTCATTTGTGTTCTCTTTTTTTTTTTTTTTTAAATACGAGACACATTTCATAGTTCTCTTGCATCTTTTTGCTTCCCCAAAGAGTAGTATTTGTTCCAGAAATCTGCAGTCTATTCTATTTTTCTTTTTTTTATTGCTTTGAAACAAAAATCACTACTTCTGAAGTGCTTTTTTTTCCTTTTATTGCTTTTAGACATTTGAAATCTACTGTTCTCAGTGTTGCTTTTGTTGCTGTTGTGGGTTATTTTGTTTGCCTTACGCTATATTAGAGGTGGATTGAATGAGATTTGTGTGTGAGGACACAATTTCTGGTGCCAATTTTTCACTGACAAAATTGTTAGGTACAAATCTGATAGCTGATAATGTTGGGCTACTACGTAAATATCTTTCATATATGGAATTTTGTTCCTGATAGAGATTTACAAGTGTTCTCACCTTAAATATTAAATAACCTTTGTGTTGCAACATTTTTGAAAGCAAGAAATCCAAGATGTTAAGTTCACTGGGGATACTTATGTATAATTTAACACTTTTCAATAAGAGATGTAAATTTTGAGTTTAGATCTGTGGAAACAAAGTTCTGTCATGATATAATCATGGGCAAGCCTGTATGGCTTTGCCAAATAATGATATTTGCATAAATATAAGAATATATAACATTTGCATAGCACTTTTAGGAGTTTTATATCTAACTTAATTTATCATTTTTCAATAAGAATGAGTTGAACCAACAGATAAATGCTTCCAAAATGAAGAATATTAACTTTCTTCGAGTTTCTCAAGTTGGGGTTTATAGTGGTACAAAGAGTGTGTTGCCTTTTGCATGGAAATAAATGAAATGTGGCAGAATCAAAGAGTGACTTGTGTTGTAAGGGACCTTAAAGATTTATCCCATTCCAGCCCCTCTGCATGGCAGAGTTGACACCTGCCAGGGGTGACCTGGGGCCCCATTCAGCCTGGCCTTGAACTCCTCCAGGAATGAGGCATTCACAGCTTCTCCAGGCAGCCTGTGCCAGAGGCTCCCCACCCTCTGAGTAAACAATTTCCTGATAATATTTAAACTAAGCTTCATCTCTTTTAGTTTAAAGCCATTCCAACTTTATTCCATAGGGATGCTTATTATATGCTCTTTTCCCAGACCATATTCATACCTGGGATTGCCCTGATATGGCCTTTTTGAACCTCATTAGTTCCCATTGGCCCTCTTCTCAAGTTTGTGCAAGTCTCTTTGGATGGTATGCTGCCTTATTGTGTCAACTCCATCACTCAGCTTGGTGTCATTGAAGAACTTGCTGAGAGAGCACTTGATCCCACTGTCTGTCTGGTTGATAGAGATACTGGAGTGCGGGGGTCCCAGAGCTGACCTTTGGGGGACATGCCTTGTGACTGGTCTCCAGACAGGCCGTAGACCACAGCGCCCTGCCTATGACCATCCAACCAACTCTTTATCCACTGAATAATCCACCCTTCAAATACATATCTCTCCAATTTAGAGATAAGGATATGTTGCAGGACAACGTCAAAGACCTTGCAGAAGTCTGGAGGGAAACGCAGTATCTTTTAAGACTCATTATAGCTCATATGTATCTGAAAGAGATTCTGTTCTATGAAGGTGAAGCAATTGACAATAGAGTATTCTCTGATAATCGACAGCTATTTTTTCTTTTTGTACTAACGAATGCTGACATAATTATTCTGAGATTAGCGTAGATTTTGCTTTGTCCAATGCCCTGCAAGTTTATGCAGTCTCGAATAGTATGACCGCTTAAAAAAAGTAACTTTGTTGGTAAGCATGTAGCTCTTCACTTATATTTGGTGCAAATTAGGTGATTTAGAAAAAAAGAATTTATATATTCTTAATGTTATTTTCAGCTAAAAACATACCTATGGAATAACCTTTTAAACTGAAAGGGAGGTTTCATAGAATGGGAAGGCAGTTAAAGAAAAGAAATGTAATACTTAATGTTTCTTTATATGGGAGTGTGCATGTTGAATTGAAGCTCATTATAATTGTTGCCACATTCTCTTCAGCGTGGTATTTTGTCTGATTTTTTTTTTTTTTTTTGAAAGGATCAATCACTTGCAGCAATTTATGTAATAACTTTCTGGTGAATGATTCTGCAGTTGTATTTATGCGTTTTGCCTGGCTCACTAGAATGCAGTACCTTTGCTCCTTGGTACAGCAAATCCACTCTGTAATATCTATTATGATATGGTCAAAGCATAATTTATTGTCAAATAGAAAAATAGGTCAACATGAATGTCACTTGATGATCAACCCCCCAAGTTTAATAAAACACCTCACCAGCATGCATTTTGCACAGTGCTTGATGTTTTATTAGGACTACAGTACCTTACAGTACCTAGCTATAGCAGGAGTGTAATTACAGAGCTGTCAGGGTGATAAGTGGGATTAATGGCAGCCTGGTGCACTTTAGTCTGCAGAGTGCTCAGAGAATGGGAAGATGGTATTATTATAAGAGAAAGTCTGGACTGGCATATTCATGGCCCTCTCCCCTCCTCCCCAAAAGCTAGCATTCAAGTTGGAGTTGCCTCCCCCGCTCTCTATTAAATAGCTGACATTTTCAACAGCTGTTATTTGTGAACCAGCTCAAAATTCAAAAAAGATGCAATTCGACAAAGATGCTTAATAGCCACAACTGGTAACCGCTGTACTGCTTATCCTGCTGTGTGCCATTCTAGTCAGTTTTGACATGAGATTTTTCTATATATAGTCTGTAGAAATGTATTTTATATTAAATGCAGTTCTTTTGATCTTGGGTACAGGGCTGTAACATTTTTAAAGGAAACCACATTCAGGAAAGCGAAGAGCCAAAAGTCATAATGAAATCTTTGCTTTTTTTTTTTTTTTTTTTTTTTAAGTGTGATTAAAAATTTTTAATTTTTTCCCCTTCCTATTTCCTTACTGCCTACATAGACAAAATGATTATCCAAGCCCTTATCAAGTCAGATATTTTTTCTACGTAACTCCTGTTCTCCTGGCTTCTAGTCCTAGTGCTTTTCTGTATTTTCATCTCTTTGGAATGCTAAGAGCATCCTGGCTCAATCTCTGGGCACACAAACAGTTTGAGGTTCCCTCTGGCCTGTCTTTTCTGGGTAAGGCATTTATAACACATGCTTGTTGAGCAGAGCAGCAGTGCATGTAACAGCCACAGCTAAATCTGCTGGTACTTGTCTGCTAGAGCCCTCTGACATCCTGGCTAGTTGAACTAGTAACCACCATGCTGTTGAACCTGAAGTCTGGCTTTACCACATTTCCCAGCCTTTGCCATCCATCAGATTATTTGCCATTAAGTGTTTCCTTTGGGACCCCTTTCTGCATGAGTAGATCTGTGAGGAAAATCAGAGAGTGCTACCAAAATTGCCTTCAAATTCAGCTACAGTATTGCTAGTGCCATGGTGTTTGCAGTGCCCATCTAGATGATAATGAATAGCAAGATGAAAGGCTTATTAATCTTTTACTTAACAGACTTTGCCTTTTTGCTTATTCCACTCTTAATTGAAAGAAAAAAAGAGCATGCCAACAAACAAAAGCAAAAGCAATGTATGTGATTGACAAAGTTAGTCCAGTTTTTCACTGGAGGTATTTCAATCTCGTTTGTTCTTTTTAATTTACTTTTCATTTCTTTGTGTGTATTGTCTGTAGGATTCTTGCGGTTAATGTATGTGCAAATTAATTCAAGAATAACAAGGTAACACTTTGAGTTTTTAAACAGAAATGTTATGAATATGCTCTGTATTATTCATTTGCAGCTTATCTTCTACCACGCTCACTTGAAAACCTTATGCTGTTGGCAGCATTGGTATTCCATATCTCTGTGACACATTTTCTTTTTCTTCCTGCAGATGCTTGAAGTGTGCAGATGCCCCCTGTCAGAAGAGTTGCCCAACTAATCTGGACATCAAGTCATTCATCACAAGCATTGCAAACAAGGTAAAATCACACTGGCAGTGGTACATAGAAGCAGAGAGCAGCAGTTGCTTGCAGATCGGCTAGTGCTATTGTACTACAAGGTTTATCTGTGTAAAGTTTTAGAAATGAAATAAAGTGTTTAAAAACAGATGCTTTAAAATTCAAGTCATAATTTTTAATTACTTTTACGGCAGTTCTGTATTAATAGAGATACCATATACTGAAAATCCGTTTCTTTGTGTCAATTTTGCTGTGAAGGTTTTTGCTTTCAATGGTTTTCAAATGTACTTGTATTCAAAAAACTGAGTATTACAATATAAGAATTTAACTTCGCTCTTACCTGAGCTGTTACAGGTACAAACTTTTCTTTCATTAAAGATGTTATTGTTGTTGAATGTGTTATTAAAATTTAAGTTGGCTTTGGGCAGAAATATGACATGAAGGTGGCTGTCTCGAGCAATGTTTTCTCATTTTACTTGAAGAATTTCTGCTTAATGCAAATGTGGTCTGTCACGTAGACTAGCAGGAAAATATTACAGGAATAAATTGAACTTCTTCTTTGGAGGTATAGTGCCAGCGCTTTTACTATAATCATAACAAAATCCTAAAAAATATATATTATATTCGTGTTTTACAAATGACTTTTAACTACATGAGCTAGGAATAAACAAAGATGCCTACAAAATTGATATAAAATATTCATGGACAGTCTGGGACAGCCTAAAGAGGACTGGATAGTGATGCATCTTACTCTTTGAAACTTTCTTCCATCTGTGAAATCATTATCTGCAGTGTGATTTATTTATCAGAAATTTTATTTATCTATATTGACAATGTTCTGGAGGTGGTATGAAGATTGTGTGGCCCCGCATTGTGTTGTGCCTGGCTGTTGGGTGCAGCTGGAAGTGGCTGTACAGGTGGAGCTGGACAGAAGGGAATGGCAGCAGCGTGGCCATGCATGAGTTGACAGCTGCTTTGTTGGTGCTACCTTCATAAGAAATGTTAGGATAAGAGATCTAGGATATATGCATAAATTATAATGTAGAATTGATGTGATTTACAGTAATTGGCATTGTGATCAGCATCTGCAAATAGACTGCTTCCTTATCGTGTCTATACTTTGTCAGCATGGCATTGGTTTCCATGAATGTCAGCATCTGTTTGTATAACATTTGCCATATTGCTTGTTATTATATCCTCCGGGCATTGTGAAGCAGATGAACTGAACAGGGAAGGTACAAGGCAGTAAAAGCTCTAGTCTTGTAATTTTGCAGTAGTTTCCTTAGGAAGTGTAAAGCAAATTTTATGAAAGTGTTTTACCAGAGTTGTACTTGATCAAGGATTTGTTATGCTACTGTCTAAAAGGTAGTAGCTATGGTAGGATGATGTGTTGTTGAAGATAAAATAGGGGCCTGATAATTGAAATAAGAAAGCTGGGAGTAAAAAGTCAGGGAAGGCAAACTGAATATTGCAGCAGGAGATATAAGAACTGGCACCAGCGTCATCCTGGAATGAGATTTGGTGGCCCTTTTAAACTCTTATAGCCATCAGAAATGTGATGCCCTTTTGTGATTTGCCAGAAAGGGCAAGTCATTTTAATAGCTGATTCATTCTGAATTCTGCAAATCCATTGCAGAGCAGAGAAAGTCAAGATGAGTTGACTGAAGAACTTGGAGTGTTAGATTTTGGCAAAGATACGGGAATAATAAGAGGAATCTACCTTAAAGATGTGAAATCTTTATCACGGTACCAACAATGGACACATTCTTCAGGATTTTAATAGAGACAGATTTTACTTGTAGGTGGATAGTGAGTCAGGTCAACCCTGTAGAATTTGGCTTTTTGATAACTTTTAAAGCACCTTGGAAGGTTCAGCTTCTAGGTAAGCCTGTGCTTTTGCTCTGAGCATTTGATACGATCAGTTGCTGTTTTATCAGGAAATCCTGCTTTAGAAAAGAATTGCAGTATACTGTTATTCTTCTGGGAGACTTACTCCTTAAAGAAAAACCCAAGTATTTCAGATTACTAAAATGTAGTCACAGCCTTTCTTTTTTGGACCCCATCCCTGGCAGTAGCTTCTGTATTCAGTTTAAAACAACTTTTTTTTTTTTTTTTTTTTTTTTTAAATAGAAGTATTCTATGTTTTTGTTAATTGCTAGAGTTAAGGTGGAAGTTAAGAGGGAGATACAGAAAGTTGAAATGATTCACTTGAAGTCCTGGCCTTGGCAGAGCTGACATGAGAACCTGCCGGTGTGGCTGGTACTGGATTGGCCTCTCTCCCATTTCATTCTGTAGTATTTGAGGTACCTGCATCATCTGCTATTTGAGGAGACAGAAGACAAGAGCAGTGCATTTTTGGAAACCACACTGAAACTTCTGATTTATATTTTTGAAAGTTTATAATGGCAACAAAGTAATTTCTCATTTAATTATTCAGTAGTTTAATATATTTTTTTCTGAATTTTTATTAAAAAGATCATTTAGATATCATTCAGCAATATGCTTGCTGAATATTTTTGTATTAGTGTAAATACTGTCAAGGTTTTGTTAAATGTCCTTGAAGATAGTTTTCAAAGTTTAGTTGTTTATAGGAGATGCAATTCAGTGAATTCCTCAACCTCCTATGTGTCTAAGCAGTAAACAGTATTGTACTCAGGTATTTAAATATTGTTTATTATTAATACACATGTATGTGGATAGCAGCATACTAAAAATGAATTACTTTGTTAGGTATTTGAGAGCTGTGTTGTATGCAGTTTGCTTTGTTGGAAAGCTGCTCTAGTAATCATAAAAGGTCAGAGATTCTTGTTCTCTAAAGCCTGCAGCTTTTTAGATGTTTACAGACCATGTACAATGTAGTCATTCCTTGCTGTTCTGCTGTTAGACTTCAGATCAAGAGTAGAAGAGAGAAAGGGATGATTGTTTCTGGGTTGAGAGGGTAATTGAGTTGCCAGGCTCAGTGTGCCTTGCGCCTTTTTGAGAAAAGGGTGTCTCTTATGGTGTGTTGTGCTGGGCCACTGCGCCTCAGTACAGTTGGGGCCACAACGTTCATTCTCCTTCTCCTTACAAACTGCATTACAACCCCACTTTATAAAGGTCTAATCTAGTCTATTGTGTCTTCCCAGTTATCCTTTCTCATTTGCAGACTGCTTGCATGTGTCTCAGAGACCAAATTCAAATTCCCCATGTAGGCACTACGTTTGTTTTTGAGCAACAGAAGGTGATGTGCTGCCTTTATGTACAACCTTCACACAGCAAAGAGTAAATTCTTTGTTTTGTAATGGACAAGAGCCATCTTCATTCTCTTCTTTTAAAATTAAAAAAACCCAAAAAACTAAGGGAAGAGAAAATGCATTTAACTGCTGCAGAAGGAAGCTTCCCCTGCTTCCTTATCTACTCTGAAATAGTATCGGCAGAGAACTTAAGAATTTTTGCCCTCCTTTCCTTATGTTGATATATCAAAGCAACAAGAGCTTAATAAAATGGAGCTCCAACACCCTCTATCCCTTAGAGGCTGTACAACCAAGTTTTATAGCAGCGTGAAATCCTACAGCTTTCAGCCTAAGGGCTGACTGCCTGTCCAGCTCTCCTTTTGTTAGGAGAGTGCCAGAGGAAGCTGCCAGCAGCTGCTCACCAGTCTAACTTTGTACTGTGCAGTGAGTCGGTCTCAGAGTTTGTTGTTACTGGACACCTTCATGGTTGAGTAGTTGCATTGAAAAACTGATGGTGCAGTTCAGACATAGGGATATTAAGTTGTGTTATATGACATAGACATAAGGAGTGAGAGACTCATCCTATTGGTCTGAGTCTATAATGAAGAACTGAGGATGCAGAAATATTTTTGTGATCTGGATATTCAAGTCACACTCTGTCCCTGCGCCCCCATGTTACAAGCTCTCATGTTTTTTCTCAGGTCTTACAGTAGTATCTTGATTCTTGATGTTGATCCAGCAGTTTTCTCCTTGTTCAGGAGGGCCACCTCCTGTATGTGGTCAGAGCTGACATGTCAACCGTTTTCTAACAGGCTCCATAAGTAGATATAAGCCTCTGGCAATCATTTAAAATAATAATTAAAAAATACTAATAGAGGGGAAAAAAAGCCACATTCCCTTCTGGGTAATATCAAGTTTTTAGATTTAAGACAAACATTTAGGTTAAGATGAAATTGAAGGAAAGAAGTATTTTCAAAGGAGAAATGGAGGACCAAACAAACTGGAGGCTAGGAGATGGATACCCAAGGGGTTAAGATGAATCCAAAGTTTGGGAGATTGAGGGATTAAAGGAGAAAATGTATGTGGTAATATATGTCAAATGAGAAAGAAGAAAAAGTGTGTTGACAAAGGAAGACAAAAGACAGGAAACTATGGGATCATTAAAAGAAAATGAAAGGAGAAAAAGGGTGATAGGACTTAGCAGTACAACAGTTGAGAGAAACAGAATAATGGCTCTTCTGTTCCAGAGAAACTCAAGGTAAATTAACAAAGGACATCTTATATGATATTGGAAAGATTGTAGAAGATCATAAGTTTATATGTAAAATACTGTAAGAGGGATACTGTTAATACAATGAAATATTGTTGAAGTCAGAAAGCTGCTCGATGGTTGGTGATAATTATATACAGATATGCATCACAATTAATTTCTAAGTACTACTTTGATTCTGTAGGCTTTTGAAATTGCTGTTTTGTTCAGCTTTCTTTGTTAATCTTTGTGTATTTCAGGTCACCGAATACACAAAACATTTAAAAGGAAAAGTAGTAATGGTGTTAAATTGATGTACTTGAAGCAATGACTTTTCTTGAGATGTCTGTTTGTACTTAGTGTAATGGAATGGCTGACAGCTGGTTTCAGTTGCCATAGTGTAATTATGTAGAATAGACTTTTGCGATGACACTATGTCAATTAAGGAATCTCTCACATTCTAGACTACAAAGGACAAAATGACAGTACAAGATATTTCTTCCGTTCTTTTTCATAAAAAGACAGTGACACTGTGTGAAATTACAGTCCTGTTATGATGACATAAGTCAAATGATGTGAAAGATTTCTGGATTGATTAAAAATCATCCACATTATTGTATAGAATATGTATGATTTGGTTAGCTGTTATGTTTTGCTCATTCTTCTGGGAAGACATTTTGGTGGGGAGCTGACAGACTGGGGGCATTTCTTGTTATGTTTGAACTGGTGTGTGTCAATGTGAAAAATGCTATTTATACAACAATATACTTTAAATAGTGGTTCTTCAGTACGTGGACATTTTAATCCAGCAGAGTTTGAGTAAATTTTAAGGCTATTGTGAAGCATGAATGTGGATAGAGATGGAGGTGGAATTTTCCCACATATTTTTTTGTATGCCTCTTTTTTTAAGCTTCACCCAGAAGAAAAGGAAATTACTTCTTTCTTTTTTTAATATATTCACTCTATCCCATAATCCTGATGAAGTCAATGTTTTCATTTTTATTGCAAAAAGCACAATAATGTGTATCTTTTTTTTGAGAAAACTGCAATATCAAAATACCCTGATGCATAAGGAGTTTATAGAAAAAGCTCTTAAATTAAATGAAAGAAAAGATGCTATAAGCATTTCCTGATAGTAAATGCAATTTCTTCTGGTCTCTGTATTGATCCTATGTGTTTTAATAGTTTTTTTTTCCAAGCAAAAAACAGTCTCATTTGCATGCAAATTATATAATGTCTCCAAATGATACATGTGGAGATCCTCCTTTGCCTGGTTTCTACTGATTATTGATGTCTATTTAAGGCTTGTTTTTGTTCCCTATTTTAGCAGTGTAGTATTTATTGACATTTTGATGTAGGAAACCACAAAACATCCTATCCATTTTAGATTAATTTATTTCTATGGAAGTGCACAGGAAAAGAAATTCTATGAACAAAGGCATGAGCAGGCATTTATCTCCTTTAAGAATTTGGAAACATTCTAGTTTCATTGTAGGTTTAGGCTTGTTTCCTCTGTGATGTTTGTAAGAAGCTAGCCTACTGAGTCATTGTCTCAGAAGCTAAGAAAACACTCCAAACTATTAAGATAGTTTGCATCATTCCATATGCTGGAGTAACTTAGTGATTTTAATGAATTTTGCCTGCCTTTAATTCAGCTCTCATGTACTGCATTTGGTGTGCAGTTACCAGCTTGCTGTGTTTGTGCCTCGCATCTGTTTTGTGTGCAGCCTAGCTAACACCCTGTTTTTCTGGAAATAAAATGATCAATAGTGAATTAAGTATTCTGCCTTAAATCTCACTAATAATTGTAATGATCACTAATACATATTTTCAATGTGGGAAAAAATATATATGCCCAAAATGTTCATAAACTAAGCATTAAAGTTATTGCCCATATTCTGAAAATACTCATTTTTACTGCAGCAAATGATGGTTTGCAGTGGTATTGCACAGTCTATATAACACCATTTAGTGTAACTTTCTAGAATTTATTTCTTCAGTTTTTGTGAAATATTGCAAAACGTTTTTTTAAATAAACTTTGCAATATCGGATAATAACTCAGCACAGTGAAAGCAGAGTAAATAAACAGAATGAAAGGACAAAGAAATGAAGTGAATTAGAACTCCTGCTCTTGCCTTATCCCTGTGTGAGCATTACAAAGGCTGCAGACAGGCTTGCTCTCAGACCGCTGTGTATAGTCATAATGGCAGCGTGAGACCATATTCTGTCACTGGCAGTGAACAGTATCAGTGGGAACAGCAGTTACACTGCTGGTTTGGAAGGTGAAAGCTGGAACAGGGCATGAAGTAGGACAGTTAGGGAGCTATAGCTCTTCTACATATATAATATGGTGGCTTTTTCACTGGCAGATGTAGAAACTAAGTCAGCGCTTAACCTGTACTTCCCCTTCATCTTTAGAGGTGTCCCCCTTAGCACAGCTAGTGAAGTAACACAGAAGATTTGCCCTGCTGTCAGTATTGCCCTTCTCCCAAAATGTAAGTGGAATGCTTTGAACTTCAGTTGTGACAGCCTTTTAATTAATTTATCATTAAGACTTTTCAGATGTAAGACTAGAAGAGAGAGATGCTCTTTGATACACTTACCTGATGTCTTAATATTGCTGATGTTGCAAAGCTTGGAGGAGTGGCTGACATGCCAGAAGTGAGAAATGGACAGGCAGGAGAATTCAGTGGAGAGGAAACTGATGAGATTCAACAAGGGCAAATTTAAGAGTCCTACACCTGGAGAAGAATAATTTCATACATCAGTACAGGTTAGGAGGCTGACCTGCTGGAGACGAACTCTGCAGAGCTCTGTGTGTTCTGGTGGGCAACAGGTCAATCATGAGTCAGCAGTGTGCCCCTATGGCCAATGGTGTCCTGGGGTGCATTAAAAAGAGCGTGGCCAGCAGGTTGAGGGAGGTGATTCTCCCTCTCTACTCTGCTCTGCATAGGTCCTATCTGGAGTACTGTGTCCAGGTCTGGGCTCCCCAGTTCAGTAAAGAAAGGGAACTTTTAGAGGGTGCATCAGAGGGCTGCAAAGATGATTAAGGTACTGGAGCCCTTATGAGGAAAGGCTGAGACCTGGGACTGTTCTGCTTGGGGGAGACAAGACTGTGAGGGAATTTTATCAATGCTTATAAATATCTAAAGGGTGGAAGTCAAGTGGGTAAGGTTAGGCTCTTTTAGGTGGTGCCCAGTGACAGGACAAATAGCAAACTGGAATGCAGTAAGTTCTACATGAACATGAGGAAAAATTTATTTACATTGACAATTCCAGAGCACTGGAACAAGCTGACCAGAGAGGCTGTGGAATCTCCACTGTCCTTTGCTGTGCAAACTTGTCTAAAAAACCTGATTTAGCGGGAGGGTTGGACTAGATGATTACCAAAGGTTCCTTCCAACCTCTGTGACTGTGTGATTGTTATATTTAGTGTGATAAAAATGTACTATATATATTTCAGTACTCTCTTTAGGGAGTAAGGGTTCCTAAACATCAGTTGCTCAGGTGATGCCACTATTAGTGGTGGCATCAGTAGCTCACAATCATGGCAGCAGCTCTTCATAATTCCCCAAATTAGAGCCTTGCCTTATTGTATTCCACCATGCTTCCTCCTGATTTGGAGTCCAGCAGCAGTTGGCCTAAGTTCCTTTACTTTGAGTTCAGCCTACTTGCTGGACTTACGTGAAGTCCTGAGGCAGGTTTCTGTAGGTGTTCCCTTAGTAAGCCATGATCTCAGTCCTATATCCACAATGAACCTGGTCCTATCTATCTGCTCTGTGGCATA
Organism: Tympanuchus pallidicinctus; assembly: GCF_026119805.1. NCBI lineage: Eukaryota > Metazoa > Chordata > Aves > Galliformes > Phasianidae > Tympanuchus > Tympanuchus pallidicinctus. The sequence goes on along the minus strand of NW_026294791.1, from coordinate 17,085,545 downwards.
GCTGTACTTAAATTTCAGTTTGGATTTGCAGAGCAAGTAAAATGTGCCAGCTGTGTTGACACTGCCTGTAGTGGCACAGCTCAAGTGTGACATCCTTACATACTTAACAGATATATAATAAATTAATTTAAAATAGAAATAATTCAGCAGATTTAGTTTTTAGGTATAATGACTAGGTTTGTACATTGATTTTAATTACAAAGCCTAAAAATGTAGAACATATTTGTAATGAAGTTACTTAAATAAAAATGTGCATGATAATAATTGTTTTTCTTGGATCAGAAAATAAAATTAATAATCCTTAAAAATACGGAAAGGAAAAACATGATCTTCATACATTGGGAGACATCAAACTTAAACATTCTTTAAACTGTTTCTTCTTTGATTTGGTAAGGAAAGTCCTCAGAACGAGTTTGTGATTTTTCCCTTTGGAGTGGAAAAGGAATAACTAGATGTAATTGCCTGAGGAACAGGAGTCTGTTGACATTTGAAATGCTCTGTGGTGTCTAGGCTGGCCTCTGAGTGCTGCTTCAAAAAGGCATGGGGCTCTTACATTGACTGTCACCTCTGTCTGCATGGTTATGTCAGAGATATGTCCAGTATAACTAGACTTCTGTGTTTTAGCTTATGAATTGAGTTTATAATGTCTTTACTGGTTGTTTTTAGCAGCTTTTGCAGTCTCTGATGTATCAAAACTGGTAACATCTATCTGGCAGAGTGAAAGGTTTTGCTGATATCTGGAATGTATGTTTATCTAATGCTTCTTTATGTTGGAATAAATGAGAACTGGGCATGGTAATGCCCATAGGTATTACAGGCAAAATGATTGAAAGAAATTCTCCCAGAACAGTCTTGTAAAGGGTTTGCTTGCTTAGCTAGGACTAGAATTTCAATGGATTTTCATAGGATTTTCTCAGACACTATTAAAATACAACTGGGAAGCTGTTTTGTGTTTCCAGGTGATGGACAGGCTCTCATGCTGTGCATCTGTAAGCAAAAGTTCCAATTCTGTCTAAGTATATTTCTTAAAAATTGGCATTCTTTTGGGAATTTCTAGCGGAGTCTTTAGCATCTGATTTAACTTCAAAAAATTAACATTCAGTCTTCTGATATGCCTTCTGGTGAATTTGAGCTACCTGTTACCTGAAGTCCTGTTGCCCATTGTTTGTTATACTGTCAGATCTTGATAACTTCTTTTTATTCATAACTGGATTCTTGCTCACCTTGGTATAGTATTCACTTTTACTAAATGCTTCTCAGTACATTAGCTTACGTGGCACACAACAGCACTGAGGCATTGCAGAGGGTCTATTGTGACTGAGTCCTTCATGTCCTTCGAATTCTACACCTGGATTATTCTGCATCTTCTGCCCTGGGACAGAGTGATAAAGTGTTTTGTTACAAGAACAGTTTCATGATAGTGGTGATTACTGAAGATCGGAATGAGGAAGAAGTGGACGGAACAAGAATACATGTTGTTCTTTCATCCTTCAGTTATTAATGTTTTGGAAATAGCTGGAACAAGATCCCTGCATTAATTTCTCAACTAAAAAACTTTTGTGGAACTTCAACTATGTGCTAATTCTAAGAAATACTGTTACAGTCTTCTGAACTGTAGCTGCCTTTAAAAGAGATTCTGGTATTAAGAAATTAGTAACTCTTTTATGGGCTTTCCTTGGTGAGGCTTTTAGAGGGAGGTGAGAAGTGGTAAAATGAAGACAAAAACAGAGCTTACAATTAAATCAACTTTTATATTTACCATATAGAAGAAAAGATATTAAATGCTTGCTTTAATTACACCCTAATTTCAATGATGTAAATGTAATATAAGTGCAGAATGTTCATCAGTAGTTCTCTCCCTCCTAGTAAGACTTCAGTTAAAAAAAAAAAGTTGCTTTCTGACTACATCAGACACTATAAGGTTGTGAATATTCATCATTTTTTATTATGGGAACAAAACTTACTAGTTATCTTATACATCAGGAAACCATTCCTTTTTTGAAGCTGTACACTGAATACTGAGTATGTGTTAAATTGTAAATTTTACGTGGAATCTTTAATCAGTCCCCTGTTTTGCTGCTTAGGGAAATGGGGAAATAAGTGTTTGCTCTTATATGCCTGTGAGTGAGGAAAAAGAGTTCAAACAATTCAGTAGCTCAAATCTGCAGGCAATTAGATAGGAATCACAGGCTTGGGACAATTGATGCTACTGATGTGATGTGATGTAGACACATCTGCAGAGATAGTGTGCACAGATGTGTAGAATAAACGTTTCATTCCTTGTGTAAAGAACTGATAGTCTAACTAGTGCTGTCTGGTCAGATCTTCAACAAAGGTTACAACTCAACTGCTGCCCAATTAACCTAGAAATGGAGAAAGTATTTACAAGTTGTCTAACACAGATTTGTTAATCCTACAACTACCTAAATCTGAAGATGTTTACGATAATTTTGCAAGCTAAAAAGAAAAGTGTTTTCTTTGCATAATCAACAATTCTGTTGACTCTTTTTTTGCAGAACCTTCGAAATTTGTGTAATGTGGTGCATTTAAATGATGTCAGCCTTATTTATTATATTTGTATAGTATTCTGCTAGCCAGTTGAAACATTTTGTATTTCTGATCGATTTTTCTTTTCTGTGATGCGTGACTCTTCTTTTGTTTTCTTTTCTCCAGAACTATTATGGAGCTGCCAAAATGATTTTTTCTGACAATCCACTTGGTCTGACGTGTGGAATGGTGTGTCCCACATCAGACCTTTGCGTTGGTGGCTGCAATTTGTATGCTACTGAGGAGGGGCCAATTAATATTGGTGGATTGCAGCAGTTTGCTACTGAGGTAAGTGGTACTTGCAAATGCCTGAAATGCTTTGTATCTACCAAATAATATTGTCTAAGTGAATGTCTTTGTTAATGATTAAACAAAAAAAGTTGTATTAATAAAATAAAGACGTAGGAAGTTAAAATAATTATCCTTTATCTAACAGCACATTCAGAAGCTTAAAACTTCTTTTTTAATAGAACACTTTATGGGAACATAAGGAACATCAGATGTGAACAAGAAACACTAGAAGTTGAGTTAATTTATTTTAAATGGAAGATTTATATAAACCAGGTTAAAACATGGATCTTACTGAGGCAGGCTGCAATGGGAAAAAGATCAAATGTAGCTGCATCTGTAGCTGCACACTAAGTATTTACAGCACTCTTCTGAGCATAAGGTAATTCCTACAACAGAATTTAACTTCTTCTGACTGTAATAAACCCTCCTCTGTGAAGCCTCACATCTCTACAAGAATGCTAGCTCTGGTGGTAAAGGGAGAACTGCTCTCCCACTACAAATTGGTAGGTATTATTTACTATCCAGAAGTACTTGGCTTTCTCATCTCCTTGATGAAAACTTTCATTTTGTTTTAATGTTGCGTATGGATATGTTGCTTTGACATCTTTTCTTTTTGAGAGGTTTTTATTATTATTATATATGTACAAAGCTTTGCTCTATGTAACTTAATGCATGCTTTTGAAAAGTATAAAAAAAAAAACACAAAAAACCAATTTAAATTTTACCCCAAAATTGCTGTTTTCAATGAGGATCAATAGTAAAAAGAGATATCCATGCCCAAGTATTGGTTTCATTTACTTCTCAGAAAGGGGCATGTTTTAGTAATTTCAGGTGCTGCTAGTAGTACAGACAAAACAAGGTGTCATTTATTTCTCCTTAACATGTATATGCAGTGTAATATGGTACATACTGACAAATTTGTGGCAACTCCTGAAACTATTCTCTTGTCATTTCCCTCTCCCCCAAGTGCAGGACTAGTGTGCATTTGTATTTTCTTTTGGGCAAAGGAAAACTTTCAGATGATTTAGACATTTTACTGACCTGTTTTGCCAATAACTGTGTAAATAAATTCAGGTTGGCCTGAAATACATGTCTGAGTTCATCTACTTAGAAATATGTAGATGTACATGTGTATACTTATAAATATATAAGTTAGTAAATGTAAATATGTATGGAGACTTTCAAGGCTAGGCTGGATCAGACACTGAGCAACCTGATCTAGCTGTGTGTGTCCCTGTTCATTGCAGAGGAGTTGGGCTAGATGACCTTTAAAGGTCCCTTCCAGCTCTAACGATTCTATGATTTTGCAATTTTAGCCACAGAAGGTTGTTACTTGCTACTTGATGATAAGATGCTTTTCAAAGGTTTCTGCTAGGAGCGTGTGTGTTATTTATGCCTCTGTACAGATTTTAGTGCTTGAGATTTACATGAAGAAGGTGGAGGCAACATCTTGTTCTTTTGAATGCATGGAGAGGTTGTATCTAACGGATGGCCTCATGTGGTACCTCTTCTGATCTCCCTGAAGTATCTTTGTGTAAAATTTCTCATTTGATCTCCGTGCAAGTGGGGAAGTCTACGTAATTGGCTATGTTTTTTTTTTTTTTTTTTTTTTTTTTTTTTAAAAAGGCATATGCATATATTGAAATAGCAGATTTTATACAACCCGTAACTGATGATTGTGCCCCTCTTCTGCATCTTGAGCCATTTGACTGGTTATTTTTACAAACATATGACAACATGCCAGTCACCTTTACAAAGACTGCAAAAATGTCTTTGTAGGACAGACCAAAATAGAAATGTAAATTAATCTGGAAGTAACAGATGATACGTCTGTAAGAACAGTTTTTTATTCTTCTGTCATTTGTCGATTTCACACCCTCTTTTCAATGACTGTGGGTCGTGATTCACTGAGCAAATATTGCTACCTGATGCAGGTTTCTTTATCTATTTGTAGATCTTTCTTCTTACCAGGAGATTGTAAATCTTCTGGAGCATCTGTTAAACTTTTCTGTTAGCTGAACCTTCTGTAGCCTATGTTACTTAAGTGCTTATCTACTTAAATGTGCATGGGATTTGAACATACAGAAGTAAGAATCAGTATAGTTTGAATCAAAGTTCTTTTTTGCAGGAATGAGGCTGTAGACATTGAGCTGCATTTTTCTACCTATATATTGAACACCTGTATATTGAATTTTATCAATTAAGAGATTATTTTATCAATGCTTCTAATGGCTTTTATTCCATATATGTGAAAACTTAATGTTTTCTGAAAAGCAGAAAACTTATAAAGAAAAAAAATAAACGTTTGTCAAGTAGATAATAAATATAATACTGAAATATTACTGTTTAGGAAAGAAATGCAAGTAATATCTGGTAAAACTTGATTTGTGTTGCCTATTAAGCCCAATGCTATGATTAATAGAGAGGAATTATGGCTTGATAGATAATGCTAAATATCTACCATTTTTCTTCAAGAATCTTTAGAAATCTATTAAAAAAGCTCATTGCTAGCAAAATGATTGATATGAAATGGCGGAAAGGATGAATAGCTCAGAATGCATTTCCTCATGATATACCAAGTTTGTTTAAATGATATATCAGTGTCAACAGTTCTAGCAAAATAAAATCGGTGTACAGTTTTACTTAACACTCTAACATAACATTTTAGTAAATTGTACTCTCCTTACTGTTTTTGTACTGTTACACATAGTGCGCTTATAGTTAGAAATAATAGGCAGTCACTTTAGTAGTAAATATTTTTTTAGCTTTCATTCAGTTAATTTTTACACTGAATATGTGTGTAATTGCAGAAAATCCAGTAGCGTGAGGGCTTCCATGAAGCAATTATTATTAAAATACAGATTCAAATACTCGAGAAAATGTATTGTACTTGTGTAAATGTACTTGTAACTGCTAATACAGAAATTGTCCCAGATATGGTGAATGAAGCATGTTCATTGCTTTTACCTATATGAGTAACTTAGCAAATTGTGTGATTTGGGTGTGCAACATGTGGTACTGTTAATGAGAGCTGCATGATAATTTTCATGCACTGTGTAATAGTTTGTCCCACAGGGACTTATTTACTGAAAACTCCATTGTGTGTAAAGCCAATTTTAGTTGTTTTTTTTTTTTTTTCCCTTGGAATTAGTCTGAGGATCTTAAACTTGCTGCATTACAAGAGAGCAATAATAAGAAGGCACAACTGCTAGCTAAGATGAAAGATAAAATTGCAGCAAAGCAGGAATATAGGTTTAAAATGGAAAATATATGGATGCAACGTATGCCCCTTTGTGCTTCTGAACAATGACTGATCATCTGCTCGTACTGCAGATAAAACTCCCTAATTGTTCAATATTAGTCTTGCACATGGTGGAGCAAGAATCATGGCACCTTAAACTCAAGCTTTTTCCTTCTACTCTTTCTTATAGTTTTGTAACTATGTTAACCTCATTTTCAGAATAAATTATAATCCAGTTTGAAATATTGTGGATTTTGACAATTAAATGTGGAAAGAGGAACAAACATACTAAAGGAAATGTCCTTTTATGTGTGATATAGCATGTGTATACTGGGATGCAGTTACCACGGTAACTGATGCATCTAGAGAATAACATGGAGTAAAAGCTCACTATTATAAATGATGAGTGTCAAGCGCAGGTTACACCTGCTGCTGCACAGGTCAAAATTATATTAATGTCTTTATCTGTCTCCTTTGCTTGAGTACTTAAGAACCAGGAAACATCTCTGTTTTTTTGGAACACAAGTTCAGAGAAAATATACTGAGAATGCAGTGACAATACATGTGGGCATGAGTTATATGACTGTCAGTCCCACAAAATAAACTGAAATTACCGGTTACTGGAACACAAGTTTGTAAGACTGTCGAAGAAAAGGAAACATGGTCTATTGCATTCTGAAGTATTGTTACTAAGAAGCTTCAACATTTTGTTTTTCTGAATCTAAAGTGTCTCTCGTGTTTCTAGTTAATCATTCTGAAATGAGCAGCACAATCTAAATAGAAAATGTATTATTTTAATCTCTGCATACTCAATTTCAATACTAGATTGTTTAGCACTGTGAAACTCATACCAGCTACAGCTCAGGTAATTTGTTCCCCTTATGAGATGTGTGTTGGCTGTTGTTACAGCATAAAGCAATTGGAGAAGGAAATCTGATACTTTTTCTCCTGATGCCTTTACCTTTGGGACACCTCAGCAGGGTGGTGGGCTTGAAGGGCTGTGCTGAGGGCCAATCCTTCCCTCACCCACTGCAGCTGAGGGGGCAGTGGCTGCCCAGAGGGAACACCCTGACAGAGGGTGCACTGTACCCATAGGCCCAGGCCGCTCTTAGTTGTACATTGACACCTTTAGCGAGTCTTCACGTAAGTGAGATGAGGTGGTGGTTCTCCTGGAGCTCCAGCTGCTGGCTGGCTCTTGGCTGCTGCCACGCTGCACCCAGATGAATGATTCCTGACACGGCCGCAGGCCCCTCAGCACCGCCTGCAGAGGTGGGCGCGCTGCCCTGGCTGAGGAGAACTGCTCTGCAGAGCTGAGGCAGCAGAACAGACAGAAAGACAGCTCTATTTCGTGGCATTAGCTTCTACTGTAGCATGTCTTTATTTCCTATTTTAAGTCAGATTGTAATCTATTATTATTTTGATGGAGAGTGTGTGATAGTTCAGGGATGAATCTGAGGTGTTTTGGCTTCCTATGCCGAGCATGGAAGACTTGCTGATATTTGGGCAAGTTATATAAATTTTTCTACAGTATGCTATTAATTTGTTTTGTTTCTGTGAGAGAACTGGAAGGAAAGGCAGATATGGGGTTGATGTCTGAGTCTTCTTGCTGGAAGGTTGAGCTTTAAAATTCAATGTATAGACTCATTTTTCTGAATGATTTGATTGCAAAAAAAATTAAAAACAAACAAACAAAAAGCTTCAAACAAAAATGAAATCGCATTTTTGAGAGAAAGTTGGACAAGCAAGAAGAAAGGATTAGGATTTACTGACTATAGGATAAAAAGAATTGGAGAGGGCAATTGCATGTAATGTGGTAATGAACACATACTAGCAAGACAGTTATTTCTGTACGCAAATGTATTGCACTGAAGAATTCAGTGATATTTAATTAGATGAATTACAGTGTAGTGAATCTTCACCATGAGGTGAGTAAAAATCTTTTGAAATGCACTGAAGCAGTTTGCTATTTTCACACAGTTACCCTGCCAGCCTTAATATGCAAAACTGCCACTGAATTCCAGATGGCAAGATATTGCCACACAAGCTGGCTCTGCTGCATAAAGGCAGTTTCAACCTATTGGCAAGTAGGCAGAATTAAAGTTGAGCATTCGTCCTGAACTACTAGCATTTCCTGCATGAGTGCTTGGTTCTGAAGCCTAGCACTGTATTAGAGTACTACTGGGCCTTAGTATAACATTCAGTTGTTAGGTATGACCGTTCAATAATAAATATAAAAATAATACCAACAATGCAAATTCAGTACAAAATTTATTAACTATGTGCATATTCATAGTGATCAATATGGACATTAAATATGCAAGTTATACAATTTGCATCACTGAGTAATCTTCTAAAACAACTGCATGAGACTTCAATGGAAATTTGGTATAATTCAAGCCTTTCCTATGTGAATGTAATGAAGCAGACATTTTATAAATATCCTATTGCATTTTTGTTATCACTGTCTAGTTTCACAGTATAATTTCAGTTTTTCAGCCTATAAATTCCATTAATAACCACATTAAACCTTCCCATATTGTATGAATTGTCAGGTTGAAATGACTCTTTTTTTAAAAACAATTATCTGTCTCTTGTTTCTTGCAGTTTTTTTAAAATGCTATGTCAATTTACTAACACTGGTGGAATTTGACACAAAGTTTAGTGGGGAGAAGAAACTAATGATTGGTTTACCTAGCATGGGTGCTCAAGTGCGCATGAAGAAAATGAACATTGATTCAAAACATAAATGAAAAATTCTATTCATGAGAAGAATTGTCAAAGTTTAACTTGAAAGTTTGACTGCTTCTACGATTTTAAGGATAGTAAAAAAAAGAACTAGGTAAACTTAATGAATATCATATTTAAGCTATTTAATAAGACAAATAAAAATTATATATTTTAAAGAGCTAGTTAGTGCTTTTATAATGCACTCCTGCGTTGACGTAAGTGGGAAAAAGTCTGGTAGTATCCAGGGGCAGCCTTTGAAGTGTTTGTGATAGGACTCAAAATCCCAATGCAATGAACTCTTGTATCCTTTTGGTATAATATTGTGCTTCTGCTATAAAGATATACTCTTTGGGATCTGTATACTTTCACTAATATCTAAAATAAAATGAAGGTGTTACTCTACTCTTCCATACTCCTGATCTTTAGTAGCCTATAAGGGCCATGGGTCTTTTCTGTACTTTTTGCAAGTTATACAAGGTAGAGACTCAATCCCTTCCCCGCTGATGTATGTACATACAGAGGATGGTGAAATCTTGCCAGAACACCTCTGCCTTATCCTCTTACCTTTATGGCTGTATGAAGAACTGATTTAGAACAAATCTGGAATAAAATGTGATGTTGCAGTAAGAATTTTGTGCAGAGAGAAATGGTAAGAGGCTGTTCCCAAGTACTTTTAGTAGTTAAGGTAGAATGGAGGAGATCATCTCTATTTAAGAGTTGAAAAATTGAGGCACTGAGGGAGCAGCCGAAATTTCAGGTATGTATACAACTGTTGGACGCTCAGTTATAATGATATTGGCTTGATATCTGAATTAGAGGGTCAGTTAACCTGAAATGTTAGAATCATGTAGGAGGGCAAATCTACAGTAGGAGTTAACTGTGAAAATACAATGCTGAAGACAAGAGACATTTTCTAATAAAAGTTCCAAGTTACCCGGTGATGTGTTGGTTGCCTGTCTTCTCAAACCATAAATAATTTTGCTGAATTACAGAGAATGTATCTGAAAGAAGCAGAGCCCCTTCAGTAGCAGGGCAATCCTTTTCATTATTCAAATAACATTATTTTAGTAGGTGAAAGAGTAGTCTGAACCTCTTCTGGAAGGAAATGTTTGATATTCTAGATGTTCTTTGCCATCTGGCTGACTTTGTGTTACTATGCTTTTGTTGTCAGACTCATCTGATCTTTTTTAAAGTTTAAGGTAGTGAAAGAGCTGACTTCAGACAGTTTTAAGGCAAGAAGAACCATAGAAGTACAAAACTAACTATAGTATTTCTCATAAATGCACACATTGTCAGATGATAGTCTTGTAATGTTTTATGAAGCATTCCGAAATATTACATCCACGTGACAGTACTAGTGGAAACTTCCTCCATGTTACTCAAAATGTTCAAGAGGGAGTATGAAGTATGTATGTAACCTTTGAATGTATTGCTTTTCAGGTGTTCAAAGCCATGAACATTCCTCAGATCAGAAACCCTTCCTTACCTTCTCCAGAAGATATGCCTGAAGCTTATCATGTGAAGATTGCACTTCTTGGTGCAGGACCTGCAAGTTTAAGTTGTGCTTCTTTTTTGGCTCGATTGGGCTATTCAAACATCACCATATTTGAGAAGCAGGAGTATGTTGGTGGCTTAAGGTAATTAAAAAAAAGAAAAAAGAAAAAAAAAAACCACATTGAAAACAAGTACTTGCGGCTCTACCTAGTGAAATAATTAGTAGTTGTTTAAAATGCAAATGACTGAAATCAACCCCCTGCAATTCTTAACCTTCAACAAATTGTAAAGAACACAAAGGAGGGCACCTTTGCATTTTGCCTACATGGTAAGCACTTGGCTGATAATTTGCATGATTCAGGTTCAGTATCACATCCTCTATACTAGAAGATGAATTTTTACCACTTCAACAATGGTTGAAGTCATATCTTACAAGCTCATTGGAACTGCAAAATAAAAGAGAAAGTATTTCAGAAGCCATTGAGAAACCAATTCAAAATCAAAATTAAATTTTACACCTTGAAAATGGAGCCACTTATTTGTTATTCTGTAAACATGTTAAAAGTAGAAAGTAGGGTGATGCACTCACATTTCTCTCATTGCAGCATTACTGAAATCAATAGAGTTGACACTGTTAATGAATTTGATCCATAATGTCATACTGTCAAATACTTAGAGCTCTGGAAGATAGAGAATCAATGCTGGAAAAGTTGAACTGATTACTTTTTTCACAGGGAGTTTCAAAAGTATTTTATGTAATATCAAGGTTTTAATGCATGGGCATTTAACCAAGTGAAGCTCTTTCACTTGAACTAGTTGCCATAAAATGATTTCATATTTAGTACATGAAATACCTATTCACCTATTTAGTAGCAAATAATATTTCATGAATACTGGATTTAAAATCAGTTTTGTTGCTGAAAAGTGATAGTGAATAATGAACTCTTTTTGAAAAATGAAATTTGATGGCAAGTTAGACTTATCACAGAATCACAGAATCACAGAATTGTAGGGGTTGGAAGGGACCTCCAGAGATCTTCGAGTCCAGCCCCCCTGCCAAAGCAGGTTCCCTACAGCAGGTCACACAAGTAGGCATCCAGGCAGGTCTTGAACATCTCCAGAGAAGGAGACTCCACCACCTCCCTGGGCAGCCTGTTCCAGTGCTCCGTCACCTCACTGTAAAGAAGTTCTTGCGCACATTTGTGCAGAACTTCCTATGCTGCAGTTTCCAGCCGTTTCCCCTTGTCCTGTCTCCACTCACCACTGAAAAGAGTCCGGCCTCGCCATTCTGCCCCCCACACCTTAGATATTTATAGACCTGGATCAGGTCCCCTCTCAGTCTCCTTTTCTCAAGGCTGAACAGACCCAGATCACTCAGCTTTTCCTCATAGGAGAGATGCTCCAGGCCCTTCACCATCTTTGTGGCCCTCCGCTGGACTCTTTCCAAGAGATCCTTGTCTTTTTTGTACTGGGGAGCCCAGAACTGGACACAGTACTCCAGATGAGGCCTCACCAGGGCAGAGTAGAGGGGGAGGATCACCTCCTTCGACCTGCTGGACACGCTCTTTTTAATGCACCCCAGTAAGCCATTGGCCTTTTTGGCCACAAGGGCACACTGCTGGCTCATGGCCAACCTGTCATCCACCAGGACACCCAGGTTCCTCTCAGCAGAGCTCCCCTCCAGCAGCTCATCCCCCAACCTGTACTGGTGCATGCAATTATTCCTCCCCAGATGCAAGACTCTACACTTGCTTTTGTTAAACCTCATCTGGTTTTTTTCTGCCCAGCTCTCCAGCCTGTCCAGGTCTTGCTGAATGGCAGCATAGCCTTCAGGTGTGTCAGCCAATCCTCCCAACTTCGTATCATCAGCAAACTTGCTGAGGGTGGCCATTATCCCCTCATCAAGGTCATTGATGAAGATGTTGAACAAGACCGGACCCAGCACAGACCCCTGAGGAACACCGCTGCTTACAGGCCTCCAACTGGACTCTGCACCACCAACAACAACCCTCTGTGCTCTGCCAGTCAGCCAGTTCTCAACCCACCTCACTGTCCACTCATCTATCCCACACTTCCTCAGCTTTGTTATAAGGATGTCGTGGGGGACAGTATCAAATGCCTTGCTGAAATCAAGGTAGACTACATCCACTGCTCTCCCCCTATCCACCCAGCCAGAGACAACATCATAGAAGGCTACCAGGTTGGTCAAGCACGACCTCCCCCTGGTGAACCCGTGCTGACTACTCCTGATAACCTCCTCTTCTTCCAGTTGTCTGGAGATGACATCCAGCATAAGCTGTTCCATCACCTTTCCAGGGACAGAGGTGAGGCTGACTGGCCTATAATTGCCTGGGTCTTCCTTCTTGCCTTTTTTGAAGACCAGGGTGACGTTGGCTATCTTCCAGTCTTCAGGCACCTCCCCCGTCCTCATGTTATGCTGACACAAGAATAAAATGCAGTACTTTCTGCAATTGCCTGCCTCTTCTGTATTTGAAGGAATGTTATCTTAATTTTCATCTGTTCTTTGTTTTAATTTGAGTTTAAAATTGATCTTAATTTTTTGTCCTATTGAAAAAAGAACCTTCACCACTTTTTTTTTCTTTTTTTTTTTTTTTTGTGTGTTTTTATGGTCAAGCAGTGCATTTTGTTTTATCTTACTTTTAAGAGAATGTAGCAGTCACAATCAAATTTTATTTCCATTCATTGAAGAAAGTTTCACAACTTGGTTAAGGGATCAGTTTTACTCATCTTGATTTTAATATTGGAAAAGAAAGGAGGCAGCAATCACCCATTGCTGGAATTGTACATCTTCGCAGTAGATCTTTTAAGAAGCTTAGGTTAACGATGGGTATATTTTCAAGGCTTTGTAAATTGCAAATTACCAGCATGATCGAATTAATTTTGTACTTGGAATTTTACTAGGGAAGAGCAGTGCTTGGTCCTTCTAAAATTTGCTCTGCCCTTTTGAGTGTTTTTAACTAGGAAGTGCCTTTGTGTGTGTGTGTCTCAGATTATACTTTTACAAATATTTCAATAAAGGAAAGTTGTTTAGTGATTTCAGTTTTAGTATTGTTGTATTTAAGCCTAGTACAACTCTTTAGTTGTTTGGACATGTCAGTTTTTCACACTTATAGGCAGATTTTCTTACATTTCATAACTTTGTGTAAAGTTTGTTTTAGAGAAGACATGAGCAGATCATACTCTTGTTTAGAGACAGTGAACAAACTTCACTACTCCTCCTAGTTAAGTCACTCACTTGCAACATAAGAAAATCCTGCTTTTGCTAGATTAGAAGGATGTCCTTTAGGCAAAAGCAACTTGTGATCTGTGAGAAATACAAAGTACCTGTCCAAGTTCCTCTAACTTAAAATTACTGAAGAGATGAATTCATGGGACTATGTTCACATCCAAGAGTGTTGTTCTTCATCCTCCTGTACCTTTGCTTTTTTCTTCTATCTCTGCATTTTCACTGAAGAGATTGTCTGTTGGAAGAGATTGTACGTCGGTAATTGTGCTAAAAGTTGACTTTCATAAGAGGTTTTTTTAATTCATCATAAATGTGCGTGCATGGGTCCCCACAGGATCATGCGTATTTGCATATATGCATATAGGCATATTTCTGTGAACACCGTTGTGGTTTAACTTGGCAAGCAGCTAAATGACACCAGACACTATCAGGAAAAAAAACAAAAAACAACTCCAGTTTAAAACAGGACAGGCATGTGTACATCTATACTCCATAGAATGAAACTGTAACTAAGTTTTTATTAAGAGCAAGAAAGCATTTACAAATTGTGACAGTGACATAACACAGCTAGGTCTATTTTGAGTTTTTTAAGAGTTAGAGAAACGACAGGCCTTCAACATCACAGACAACTTGATAAAATACAACTTCCCTTTTTTTTTCATTAGATTTTTAAATTCAATCTCAATTGTATCATACTGATGCATTATTTTCCTCCTCAGAAAGCTTTTTTTGCTTACCATGACCTATCAAAGTTGCACTGTCATTTCATATCCATTATATTTGATATTTAGAGCATTTTTCTTTGTGCTTTAGTCAGAAAAGGTGCAAGGTCATCAGCATTAGAAACAATAAGGAGGAACACCAATTTATCATCAAAATAATTAAAGTTGGTGAAACTAAGTAAATCCTTCTGGCCCATCAGTGTTGGATCATAAAGGTGGGGTTGTCACTAGCAAGATGTAAAATAAGACTGAAACCTATCTCTAACCATGTTTTGTTATTGAAATAATTGATCCATTAATTTGGCATCAGATTAAATCAAAGGTTTGAAATATCTCCGGAGAAAATTTAACTGTTCTCCATGTTCTATCTTTCTATCTCCTTCAAGCAAAAATATCTAAAATAGGGCTTCACTGTGTTTACCTATAACTTGCCTCCATAAGAGAAAACTGGCATGCGCTTATGTGTCATTTCATTGGAGATAAAGATCTGTACCAATGAATATGAAGTTGGATTCTCTGTTGGTACAATTTTCCATTACTGGAGACCTATGGTGCTGGGACATTAAAGTCATTCCTAATCTTAATCAAGAGAAAAAAAGCCAACTACTATTAGATGCCAAATAAAAAAAAAAAAAAAAAAAAAAGCAAACAAAACAAGAAACTAAGAGCTGATAGAAAATGACTGACTTTGTATCTCCTGAAAGACTGTAGAAGTTATGAACTAGAAGTGGATGAGGGTACAGTTTTAAGTACCATTGCTCAAAATAACATATTGCTATTTTTAGGCAGGGGAAATTTGATTCTTTTTGAATAAATTCTTGAATGATTGCTAGGACCTCACTTTTCTAGCTATGAGACCTCGTCCTAGAAAGATAAATTTATCTACTGCTAAATATGACTGGTGAACAAAAGGCGTGGAGCTGAAGCTGTTTTGTACCAGAGCTTAACGTTCATTAAGTAATGATCTACAAATGTGTGCAGTATTGACCTCAACTTACTTCTGATCTGGATTTTTAGTACTGTGTGAAAAGTGCTATTTTGTCACTCTAAAGATTTAAAAAAGCCAAGACTCAAAAATGTTTCCATTCAAATACCTCCGAATTAACTAAAGTGTGTTATAGGTATTAATTTTTTAACACCTAAAAAGCACCACCACTCACCTTTCTTGCTTATAGCTGGAAGTATATCACAAGCTTTCTTTATTTATTTCAGCGCATCTGAAATCCCTCAGTTCAGATTGCCATACGATGTAGTGAATTTTGAAGCTGAACTTATGAAGGATCTCGGAGTGAAGGTAATGAAAAATATATCCTGCCTATGTGTAGCTCAAAGGAAAAAAAAAAAAAAAAAAGAACAAGGAGTCTGCCAAAGATTAACAGCAAAATGTCATGCACATTAGTAAAGAACAATTAAAAGCTGCACTAGACAGAGGCAGGAAGATGCTTCCTCTTGCTCAGGGCATTTGTCTGTCTCCCGTCTGAATGCCACTAGTTTAGAAAAGGGCAATCAATAGTTCTCATCTGACATGTCTGCATGTGATTAATTGTCTGTAAGAAACAAATTCCTAAATTGCTTTAGGGGTTCAATGTAGCTATTGGAATGATTTGATTTTTTTTTTTAATCGAGTTTTTTCATGCAAGTTTGGCACTACTTAAGACATTCATATTTTATACTTCTCCCTTCTCTTCTTTTCCCTCTTCCCAAGTTTTTTTTTTTCCCTTAATGGCTTATAATACAGTCCTGTATATGAGTTGCTTTATTAATTTGATGCATTTTATTATAAAATTGTTAATGTGATCATTTATTATAAACAATGGCAGTCATTCGACTCCTTGGAAAGCAATTGCTGCACATTTTTTTAAATGAGTATTGTTTATAAATAATGGGTATGTTACTCTATTGTTAATATATGTCTGGAGCTTAAACTTTAGATGGTATGTATGAGGGCTCCTCATTCTAATAGGAGCACAGAATGCATCACTAAAACAAGTTTTACAGTAGCAGGAGGGGTAAAAATATTTTTAGCATAACAATACAGCATTCAGTCAAGCAAGAAAATATTGTAAAAATCTTCATATTGTAAAAGCTGTTCATATTGTAAAAACTGTTATACCAAGACCTAAGTGAGAAACTCATAAGTGCCCAGATTAGGTGTAAGGCAAAGCCTTAAATGCTACAGATCCATTTTCTCACTCTTCCTGGGTTACAAAGCAAATTTTAAAGGCTGATAGACTGGACACGTAGTTAGGAATTCTGTAAAAATCAAAGCAGTGAGAGTATTTTAAATGAACTTGCTGGGTATTGTTTCCTGGAAGCCTCTACAAAACTCAGATCCCCGGAGTGCTCTTCTATGACAAAGTCTCCTGCAGGTGGGCCATTGTGTCATCCTGATGTGCAAGTCCTTTATTGTTTTGAGATGCTGCAGAAAATTTCAGTATAAATTTACTTCCAAGCTCTGCCACTGGTTTGCAATTGACCCTTTTGCAAGCTGGTTAAGTACTTTAGCTTTATTCCTCTACAAGCTTGGAAATATTTTCTGGTGTTTATTTAAAGCATTTCAAATGAAAGTGCTTTATTGTCTAAATGCTCAACCGTGCTGTTTATTCAAGTAATTCTACTGAAATTAGTAAGAATTAGTCAGGTGAATAAGGATTAGAGAGCTGGGCCCTAGGAGTATTATGAATCCCTATATAAAACAATATTGCTATTTTAATTCCTTCATTAGATTTTCATAACATATGTACACAATAGGACAAAAAAAAAAAAAAATGTAATGACGATTTATGGAATGCGTTTTGTTGCCAGTGAGCTTGTAGCCTGTATTCTTGAAAGGATTACAGCTGTACCTGGCTTTTTCAGTTCTGATAGAAAATAGTCCAGAAAAGGAAAAAAGAGTCAGTGTTTTAGGTATTCTATGCTGTGTCTTATATCTGTCATTTTTCAGCTATGAGGAAAGGACATTTTCAAAAGTACACTAAATGGAATATAGGTAGATTCAACATCAAACAAGATATGCAATGACATGAAGACTGAACTCAGATCACAAAGCACAGTTCTTATACAATGGAGCTTGGCATTTTGATAAAGAGAATGCATAAGTGATTTATCAAAAATCTGGGGGAAACATTCAAGTCAGAGAGTCTGAAGTTGGGAGATAGAGACACATAGCCATGTCAAAAAGCACGAAGTATCAGAAGAGGAATCACAAGCACTCAAAAGCCCTTGGTTTGACAGAAATGTCCAATAGGTTTGTGCATCTCTAATTGCATGACGTCCAACAGGTGACTGCCATAGTTGCCTCACTGAACACATAGCAAACACTCCTCCCCTTCATTCTCAAAACAGCTGTAGACCCACAACCACCTGTGCAGCGGCTGCTCAAGGCAAGGTTGCAGGTGGAAGGTTACTTTGCAGTTATTCAATGAATCAATGTCAGTGACTCCAGTCTAGGTATTGTTATTTGCTGAATTAGAATTAAACAATTGTCAATTCAAATCCAAACTGATTTCTTTTATAGTTTTGAAAATCTTTGTTACCTTACTGTATAGACTAGCTGGCATCATTGCTAGTAAGTAGGGTGTGCTGCAGTCTCCACAGAGTGTGCTTCAGACTTGTCCAACTCTGGCCCGGTTTTTCAGGTCTGAATCTGCAAAAACACCATTTATTTTGCCTAGTGTTTTCTCGGCGTAAAAGTGTTCTAGCTAGCTAGTGATCTCAGAGAAAAATTAAGGCTGTGAGCTTCCAAGGCACAACACAAAGAAACTCCTGATGCTGTATTCTGCATAAATGCCAAGTGCCTGATATTGTGTGGGGAAACACAGCTTGTTTTTCTGTTCAGAACCCTTGTTAACGCAGAATAGTGGTGCCTTTTATTTTCTTTACTTCTCTGTAAGCAACTCATACTCTTACTGCTGTTTTTGCAATAACTTAAATTGCTTGGGTTTTTTGGTTGCTGTATAGGGTGATTGTTCCATTTAGCACACACGTTCCCTAAGCTGGGTTCCTGCTTCAACATCATATTTCTTAAATTCTGATTTTCACTTAGAAATATTACCTTTTGTAGTCAACACTGAATAGTTATTTACAGTAGAAAACTGCCATTTTCAGCTTTACCTCGATATTGCATTCCAATTTGTTTGTTCAGATTGCTTTATTATCCCTTTCAGCTTACAGTGGAAACCAAGCTAACTTACATTGGCTGCGTATGAAGGTGATTGAAAGTTATGTTTTGCCCAGATCTAGTTTGGGCCACTTAAATCAGAGCTGATCTTTTGAGCCTGGCTTAGAATAAAATAATAATGATAATAATAATAATAAAAATTATGTTGTTCACTGGAAGATTCTGTGAGATGTCAGTATTCAGGACATGGTAGAAATTATTTTCATATTATCAGATAAAAAGCAAATAATTTTAACTCTTCCAGATAATTTTTAGTAAAGGCCTTGCTGTTGATGGAATGACACTCCATACCTTGAAAGAAAATGGCTATGAAGCAGTCTTCATTGGAATAGGTAAGAACAACTCAATTTCCTGTATTGTCCTCTTTAAACTGAAGGAATGTCCAAGAATAAATTAAGACTCATAACATGATGTTAGACTACTTCAATCTGATACATTAAGAAAACAATATGTTGTGATTTATTTATCCTTCGAAGAAGCTAAAGCTGAGGGTTTAATATAGCACTTTGTTTTAATTTTCATATGGGCATGATAGATTTGTAAGTCAAGCATTTAGTAGAATGCCTTGTTTTTAATCTAAAGATTTCAAAAATAGATAAACCGAAAAATTTAATTATCTGTAATTTATTGTCTTACTGGCTTAAAAGTGATGTACAAGTTCAGTTTTCAATTTCTGTGAACAACTTACTATGCTCAAATAATTACTGAGTCTATATGGAAGGCAGTGATACCATGCTTGATTGCTTTTTCTTTCATTTATATAAAACATGTGGCATCTTCTACATATTTTATAGTGTAGCAAAATGTAATTATGGGATACTTTGACAAAATAAGCTGACTTTGAGTTATACTAAAACTGTCATGACAGGTCTGTCTTCTCTCATATGCTTAAAAATTCTCGCACCTGCCTCCTGTTTGAACCATTGTCTCTTTTTAATGTTAGATTAGAATTGTTATCCATTTACAAGTATTTTGAAGTACAGCTGGACCTATCGCTACCATATGATAGGAATGTTGAGCAGGCATTGTCTGCAGTTGGTATGAGGCTTAATGCTCTTTATTGATCTAGACGTTGCCTAAGTGAACATAATAGGAAACAAGTTGTCCAACTGTTCCTCCTTCCTATTATTGATTACAGAGATGTAATTCTTAGTGCAGCGACAACTGTTGTTGTTTACCATCTGTGTATGTAGTATAAGCTTTGCAGGTCTATTCTGTCATGTGATCGCAGACTGTTGTGGTTTATTTAATCCTACATCCTCACATACCTAGAGATTTATGTGAATGAATTTTTGTTGTGTGATGTTTTGACATAGTTGTATGCAAGGCAATAGACCCAGTATATCTTTATTGTTTTAATCTGTCTTTTAAACTGCTTTCTGAAGTTTCACCGATTACAGATTAATGAATGTTTGCTTTCTGAAGCAGATTTTGGAATCTCAGCATGATTTACCCATAATTTATGACTCAGGCATTTAAAATGTTTGATTTAAAGGTTAGCAAAATAGATAAATGAGCATTTTGTGAGTAGGCTTGTACTGTATTATATATGTGGCTTTATTTTCTTAATGAAGTCATCCTAATATTCATTTCTAACCAGAAACCGTTTATGTAGGTATTGTGCCATGCAGATACTAAGCAAAGGGGCAGAGACAGAGCTTTAAACAAGAGAAGTTATCTGAAATATAATTCTCTGTAAACCACTTGTTTACCAGAGTAATTAGTAAACAGAAGGTAAAAATGCTTTCTCTCTTTTTTATTTTTTTTTGCCTGCTGAAATATGTATATTTAGGACAATGCCACTGTGGACTTCCTTGAATCTTAGAAGTGACATAATTAAAGGATACTATTTACATAAAATAGAAGTTGCAGATTTGGCTCTGAATGAATATATAACTTGATGAATTATAAATCTAGTAGTTTTCAGCTTTCCCTAGTAGTGGAGGAGAGAAAAAAAAGGAATAGATGTGTGAAAGTCAAGGTGACTGAGTCAAGTGACCATACTGAGGATAAATGAGTAACGAAGGATTTCTGTGGGAACAGATGCAGCAACTTCACTGTTCTTTACTACAGTTATGTTTCTGCACTGTCAGAAAAAGCAACAACAATAATAATAAAAATAACAAAAGCACCTCTCCAAAACTCTAGCTATGCTGTGTGCATTGAAAATAAAGGAAATTAATGTGAAGGGGAAAAAAAGAAAAAAGAACAATCTTTTTTTTAATGAAATAAGAGCTGTGTGACTTGTGTGGCTTAAAACTCTACAGCCTGCTTTCCTGTGAAATATTTTCTTCTTTCTGTTGATAATGCAATTTGGAAAGTGTCCTGAAGTCAATATATTTTCTCTTCGTCAGACTTGAAAAGCATAGAGTTCCCAAATAGTTTCCTAAAGGATATACATTAATAGCATTGCTCTAACATACTTTATATTATTAAGTTATACATAGTTTCATTGCCCTTGGTTATGGTGGCATTTGAGACTGCAGTGGTGCTTATCTTGAGGTGAAAGTTTCTCTCTAGGATGTAGGTCTGAAGCTTAGAAAAATTTCATGTACCGGACCTGAAGAGGATCAGATGGCCATTGCATGCCACCAAACTTCTGGTGTCTCTGCTTGACAGTTATGCCTTATCTCTGCATTGTTTTATTCTGCACCATCTTAACTTTCTAAATGGGCTGCAGCTATGTGTATATAAGGTGATAGAGACTGATGTGGAGTTTGGAGTTACAAAGCTAGGTGACTAGCTGTGAGTAGAAGCTTTAATACTTAACTGGACAAGTGGTAATGCAAGAGATCAAGTCTAGGCAGTAGCACACTGGGAGCCATAAGTAACGGAACCTGAGTTCTTGCCTTCAATCTCTTTTTTTTTTTTTTTTTTTTTTTTTTAACCTTACCTAAACTGTATTCCATCCAACTAGTTTTTAACAAAGTATTTTTCTTAATTTCTAGAGGACCAGTATGCTAATTCCCTCTTCCCTGTTGTGTGGGGACTGTTGAGTCATGCCTGAACCACTGGTTCAGCACATGGGGAAAGGACCCAGTCAGCCCTGGGAGCACAGGTGAAGGCAATTCACCTGTGTGACCAGAAGGGTTAGAGCCTGGCTGCACCTCTCTTAGACCTCATTTAAGGGCTGACTGCCACTAGGGAAGGATCTCTTTCTGAAGATCCCTTCTTGGTAAAGCATTCCCCTGTTAACCTGGAATCTTCTGATACAGGTGAGCAACCTTCTTCCCTTCCTTTATAGTACCTTTCTATTGTGCCAGTCCATCACACCTTTGTTGTAATGCCCTTTCCATGGTATTGATCTGTCCAATTGCTACATCTGTCTATCGTCTACTCTTGTATTCTCTCAGTTCCTCTTGTACAAAGGCATGTATTTTAAAAACATCCGGCAGCAGATGTTATCTCGTTTCTTATACGATAACTGAAGAGTGGTAAGAGATTATTAAATCAAAGTCCTTAAATTATCTTTTTAAAACTCAGTTCATCTTCCTGTTATGTCTTTCGGTATTCTGTCGTTATTCATAATCACTAACTGAGGGTAAGTGTGTATTTCAGGGTTAAACCTAAATTTTCCAAAAAAACCCACCAAACTGCATATATGCTTTTCACTTAGCTATCAGAGCAAATGTGAAATTATTGTACTTTTACTACTCACCTTCTTGAAGTTCAGCTATGTTGTTAGCAAAACAGGTTTCTGTGGCTCTTCTTTAAGACACCACAAAGCATTTTGTGAAATGTTTGTACAGTTATTTAACTGAATGAAAATGAGTAACCTAAACCTTTGGATGTGTTGAAGAATGTCTGATGTAACTTTCAAAACAAATACGTAGAAATTATATCACTATAAAGATACTCTACATACCTTTACACAAACCTGTGTACATATTCTGTAGTGATTTTATGTAATGTTTATATTCTCTCTTTATAGAGATAAAATTATCTTCAAGGATTTTTTTAAAATTATGTAAAATATATTTAAAAAGCTATAAGTATTTAACTTAGACACTAGTGTCTGTAGGCTTGCAAGTAAACAGGAAGCCCTACTTAACTTTCTAATCAATTTTTTATTACAGTGCAAATTGCAACTAGTAACAAGTCTGTCTTGTTTCTTCCTCCATCTTGTCAATTTGGATTGCTGTAGTCAGTTCTATTGTTAGGATATTTAGAAATTTTATTAAATGTTGCAGAATTGTAGCTTTCATGAGCATATAGATTAAATTCAAGAGACTGTTACTGGGTTGTAGCCTAAATTATATCTCCTACTTGCAAGGGTTAAAGCTATAAATAAATAAATCCCTAGTGGAAAGAACCTTTGTGATAATTGCAGTCATTCATAGGTAATTAACATAGCATTCAAACAATAATATAATCAGATGATTTCATTGATTGGAATGAAATTGCGCATGCACACACACAAATTAAAAGTCAAGCAATGATGTACCTTGTTTTTAATAATAATAAAAAAAAAGACTTCTGAGATTGATTTACTGCCTCTTCCCCAAAAAAGTAAGTAATCTCTTCATGCCTGTTATTATCTTCTGATTAACTATGCAGTGCCACCTGGTGTGCAGATGGGAAGAATATTACACATCAAGAGCTCTGTTCACACCCACCCACACAGATATAAACCTACGTGGCAAAAAGTGAACAGATGTTCATTTTGCTTGTGCTATAGGAAAAAATTGTGCATCGTATTCCTGATTCATAAACTAAATTTGGAGAACATGAAATCTGTGTATGGGGCCCATAGGCCCATGGCCAACACAGATGTTTATGGGAGAAATATATTCAAAACGGTTCTCATTTCAGGTTATGAATAGAATTTTGTTTGTTTCTCTGTTTTTTGTTTTACCTTATATTCATGAGTCTTTTTTTCGGTTATCAACTCCAAAGGGTGAAGTTTAGAAACTGTATCTAGAATTTATTTGTTGATTGTATTTCAAAATTGTTTTCCCTTAGAATGTAAGAGACCTCCAAAATTATGATTTTAGGCCTCTTTGCAAAGCAGTAATGTAGGAAGTCACAAAACGTAATGCATGTTATTTAAAGATGTATCTGTAAAAGTACAGAGAATTGCACAGCCTTAGCATTCTAGGATTTTTGGTTATATTATTTTTGGTGTTGATTATTATTACTTTATAATTTCAGAAGTATTTTGTTGCTTTGGAGGTGATGCAGTTTTTGCTGTGAGAAAACCAAACCCCAAAGACCAAATACGGCAAGCAGGGGAGAAAAATATGTTGGAGGTTGTGCTGATGGTTTTTGATTTTAAGATCAATGGTAGATAAGGATGGTCATTGCTTCAGAATATTTCTACAGCAGTTTCTCACTCAGTGTTTAAATGGTGAGAAATTGGCCTTACAGACCTTACTATCCATATTCAGTAAAAGATAAAACAGGCTGCAGAACCAAGCTAAACTCTTAATGATTGTGTAAAAATGTAACTTTAAGGTTGTGAATGAACCTCTAAGATGATCTAGTTCAACCATTCAGCTGCCTTCAATACTGTCCACTAAACCATGTCCTTAATAATACGTCTGCCTAGCCTTAAACAGCTCCAGGGGAAGTGATTCCACTACCTCCCTGAGCAGCCTGTTCCAGGGCCTAATCACTGTTCTGGGGAAGAAATTCTTCCTAATATCCAATCTGAACCTCCCCTAGTGTGCAGTGTAAGGCTGTTCCCTCATCCTATTGCTAGTTACCCAGGAGATGGGATCGACCCCTATCTCGCTACAACCTCCTTTCAAGTAGTGAGAAAAGCAAATATTCAAATCTATTTAACTGCAAAAAGCAGTGAGACTTTGTTATTTGCTATAAGAATGAAGTCATCAAGTTGAGTCATGAAGTCATAGTGAATTTTGAACTGTTTGAAGAGCAATGGTGCAAAGATAGCAGTGGCAGGATCTGGGCAAACCCAATTCCAAATATTTTAATACTACCACACAGTAAGGAGAGTAAATTATAAGATGAAGAAATTTAATTTTTTTTTTTTTTTTTTTTTTTTTTCAATAAAGAATGTGAGGCTAATGATACATGCATTTGCAGCTTAGTGGAGAACAGGATCAGAGCTGCTCATTGAACTACAACTGTATGAAACAAATTCTGAAGGAAGAAGGTCTGCATAAGACTGTGCAGTCTTTGTAGTCCATCTCCTGCAGAACCCTGGCTGGTGGCTCACAGATTTGGAGAATGCATGCATTTTTCTGTAATGCTGCAATTCCTAATAAATTTTCGTATCTCATGGAAAGAGTATTACAAGTGAATTGTGCCATAAATCATTTCTAATACAAAAGTTATCATCAATATTAGTGTTCCCATCTTCTGTAACTTTTGGCTCTAAAAAGATTATTAAAATACAAAACGAATATAGTCACATTAGAAAAGGAAATCTGTGAAAGAACCTGTTCTTACATGCTTATAACAGATGTTTGAACATGCTTCTATTCCCAGTGCACCATCTTTCCTGGAGTCCAATGATGTACATACATCCAAGAATTTTTATGCTTGAGGCATCTTTTTCTACTGTTGGCATTTGTAGTAATCTGTTCTTCCAGTTCTGTGGTCTTTACTGCTGCTCTGGTTATTGGTGGAATGTTCCTAATAGACATCGGAAGCAGTAGGCAGTTGAAAGCTTTTAGGGCTCAGATGCACACAAAAGCTTATTTATTATTAATAATCTTAGGAAACTTTCAAAAAATACTAATAATCTACCCTTGGGCATCCTTAATTTATTCACTTGCAAATTACGCAGATTTTCATGCTCTTATTTGCTTATCTTTCCCACCGAAGAAAACTACTTAGCATAACAATCTCTGCTGCACATGTTTTACAAAACTCTCTCCTGTCTCCTCCTAAGATGTCAGACTGTTTCCCTAAAGAAATGCTCATCTAAATATGACAAAATCAATTTTGTACATATTGTTTTGAGTAGTTAATTTTTAACTATATGGATTAATTGCGATTATTTAGTAGTTTTGCGGAATTTAGTCAAGCAGCTATTTCTGTGCATTTCTGTATCTGAGAAATGCATAAAAAATTGCTGAAGAAGAACAGTGATGTTAGATACTGTGTTTTTATATTCTTGATATTATACCTGTCATTGTTTCATATATGAAGAGAAATCCTTGCTTATCTGTTCTTTCCAAAAGTTGATTCCAAAAGTTGATGTGGGCAATACAGTTACTTGTACATCTAAATGATAGAAGTATTAGTTATGCTGCCATCTTTCTATTTCCACTTTTGTTTCCAGACAAAGAATTAATGACCAAAATACAACCTAGATGTCACTTGATACATCCTCATTTAGTATGATTGAGCTTTCTTAGCCTGGAAGGAGTATGTATTTGGTCCAGTAGAAATGTAAGCAGACATCTCGTGAAACGTTGTTCTTTGCATTGTGCGAGGAGTGACATAATACAAAATTTAAACAATGAGTTCAGAAATCCTTTAACTTCATTTTGTTTAGGCTAGATAAATCTTGTGATCTTAGCATTTATTTCTAGGATTGTACTGAAGTAGGAAGCGTATCAGTCCAGCTTGTTTCATTGATGAAAAAATGGCAAGCACTTCTTGATGTTAACGAATAAGGTTTTAAGCAGCTTTCGTGTACACCATTATGCCTCATCTGTACTCTTTCTGTATTCACATTCTTTCTTCTGTCCACTCACAAGAGGTGCTCATTGGATTGAAATGACAAGTTTAGATGAAACTTGGGTCTGTGGTAGTACTTGGTGTACTTTTAGAAACTATCACAGGAAGCCACCTTGCTTTACCACTTTTTTGCTATGGGCAACTGATTCCTAGGCATCCATTCCTGGGCATGAGTGGGGCACACAACTTCTGTCTTGCACTTTTAACTCATCTGCTTCTGTTTTTATCACCTTTTACTAGCAAACCTTTGCTGGTACAGAAACAATTTGGTATAATTAAGGCAGTTAAATTGTTTCAGGGCAATTTCCTGACACGTTGGTGTGTTTGAGGTCCCTTTTGGTCCTTCAGTTGGGGTATTCCCAAGTGATTCTGTTTGTCTGGGTGGGATTCACAGGGCAGCCTGTGACCTGTAGCTTCCTTCACCTCAGTCTGGGCCAGTGGAAATCCTTCTGTCCTTCAAAATCATCACATTAGAAGCCATAAGTATTTGTAATTTTTTTTAAAATACTATTTAAGTGTTGCTACTGTGTAATAGCTTCTACCACTATGGGAAAGAACATCCATTACCTGCCAGCATTGTATGTTATCACTTTGGTTTTAATAGGATGGAAACTTTTAATGGTAACAAATATCTGGAAATAAAGCTTTAAATGTTCAGTGAAGAAAATAATCTTAATTGAAGCTATGCGAGAGTTTTTGTTGCTGTCTCCTGAATTTTGAGTGGATAGGGATCATGTTTTGTTCTTCTATATGTCAGCCATATAATTGTTTTTACTGTGAAATTAAAATTAAAAGACACTGTGAAATATGTATGTTAATAATGAGTACTAATACTTTGTATGTAATTAGGATAGCACATGCAACTACTGTAGTAAGTGTCACCTGGCAAGTCTTCTAAAAGCAAGTTTAGTGTATGTAAATATTTCTCTGGGTTTGGGTAACATGCTGGGGTATTGTGTAGTGTTAAGACCAAATTTGACATCCCTTGTCTGTAAGTCACGTAGTCCTTTGTGCACTTTTTATAGTTAAACTTACAGTAAACTATATTTATGAAATGTTTACAAGATTAGAAGACATAAGCATACTAAATATTCAGAGTGTTCAGATAATGCTAATTTAAATTACATGTTTATCTAACAAGGGAAATATTTTCCCAACATTGTCCTTGACAGTATTTTCATTCACAAGCAATCCTTTAGCTATTGTTCATTCATTTGAGCTAGAAATGTAGAAAGATGAATATGAACCATTAGAGAAAGCAAAAATGCATTTTCAACAGACAGTAAGACAAATCAACATTCCCTCTAATGATCTTTGGTGATTAGTTTCATAGGAAGAAATAACTGGTAATGAGAATTTAGAGATCAACATGTTTCAGTCAATTCATCTTTAATGGTAATGCTGCCACTATGCCAGTTGCTACCAGTTACTTAGAAAGTAGGAAATTTTGGTGTATTGCTACATTTCTAAGAATTGTCAAGGTTTTGTTTGTTGCTATTTCGTTAATGCAATGGCAAACAGTGTAAGTCACTGCTGATTTCTTAAGATTTTCTTGTTAGCAACAATTCATTATTGTTTTTTTGACTAATGATGGCTATTTACTTGAATATAATGTGTATTTTTAAAAAGATTCCAACAATTAATAGGTAGTGAAATTTAAGTGCCTGGTTATTATGTAAATTTAGGTGACATCATCAAAGACCATTTCTCAATAACATAATGTATTGCTTTTTCTCAAATTATTGTATTTTTCATGAGAACAGAGCATGTCTTACAACAGAAAGTTATTCTAATTTTATAGTTAGTATATTGCATAGCATTTAGTCACTGTAAATCACTGCAATTCATTATATCAATTTACAAGTGACTTAGGCATGATTGCTTTTCTATTCACTGCCAGACAGGCTTGATGCCCTATTATGGACTAATACAAATCTTTTATATAAGAGAAATGATAGTTAAATTTTTAATCTGAAAGAAGGTTTTTAGCATTTAGAGAGCTCAGTAAGAGTTGCTTTAAAAACAAAGCAAAATGCTCCTAAGAAGTGTTTACATACTTGGTCAACCAAAGAACAGCTGTTTACATTTGTAGGTTGCTTTTAGCTCTTCAGCTTGATGCTTTGCAACTGTACTGTAGAAGAAATTATTGGTAGCTAAGTTAAAATGGAAAGTCCAAATTGTGAAGCATTGTGATGCTTGCTCTGAAAAGATTTTAGACTGCTTATTGTGTTTTCATTCTGCCCTGAGTGAGGTTGCTATTTCCATGTGTGGGTGAGGATGGCCTTGGGAGCTGTGAGAACTCTTCCAGCATGGGTACTCAGTGCCAGCAGCTGCCTCTGCAGCTTCAGCACAGAACCACAGGCATGGCAATGGCATTATGTGTCAGGGGTGAATGTGATGAATTTGACTTCAAGACTGCTACAGATCCAGGTGTTGTCCCATGTTATGGAATTTTAAATTGCTGGTTTATTTCCTTGTATTCAGAGTTTCTGCTCTGATAGCAGAAAGAAGTTTGTAGGGCTGGGGGACACATTGACTGCTCTGTGCAGGAAGCAGGAAGCGCTCAGCTGTGGTGTCGGTACTTGTGTCTGGCAGAAAATTCCTGCCTGTTCCGTTGCTCTCAAAGCTATTAGTAAAGCTTAAGAGTTAATTTACATTAAAAAACCAAACAAACTGATTTCCTTCCTCCAGTACAGAGAGTATAAAGAAATCACCCTGACTGTTACCAGCCATGCCTTCTTTGTGCACAGCTTTTTTTGGGAAGCCCCAAAAAATTAAGGAAATCTTGAAATCTTAGCATTTTTTAAATCATGGGGACATGGAGTCTTAATACACCCTCTACACTGGCAAGTCAGTTCCTTATTTTTCAGATGCAAATATGGGTCTTTGCATGTGCTGAATGTGCCCTTTATTGTATTGAAGCATAGAAAATACACATTGTAGCTCAGTCACTTCTGTAGACCTGCCATGCTTGCAAGAACGGAATGTGTTTAATCAGCCTTGCAGAGTGAATAATCATAGATACAAGTGTGGTGTTCAGTATTCATTCAGAAAGCTATAGAATATGCAAACAAAGTGTTTAGTTAAAAGAGAATTGAGTGAATTGCAGCTGTGGCAGGCAGTGGTGGTGGTTTTTAACTGGAAGCCATGTTTGTTTCCTTTAATTTTTCACTTGGTTAATAACAAAAATATAAATCATGCACTACAGTGGATCGACAGAGAGAAGCAATGAGATGTAGTGCTCTACTGAGCATGAGACTTAAGCTCAGCCTGTTGGCCTTATGCTTCCTTGTCAGCTACTGGCCTCCTGGCAGGCTCAGTTCTTCATTCTCTGCTATCTAATGGGAATGGAGAGACAGCACTGGAAGTGCAATAAGTCTCTTGACTGTATACTTGCAATCAAACATTCAAACCATTCCTAGCTATTTGCAATGTGTGCTGTTCCAATAAAATTTCATTTATTTTCTAGTATTTTTAAAAAGATGCAAGGCAATCGAAATAATACATGAGTCAATATAAACTTAATTTGATAAAGGGAGCACAAATTTGATAAATGAGCACAAATCTGTCAAATTCTGAATGATTGAGGAATTTGAAATTTTTTATGACAACTTCTTACTTTGCACAATTTTGTTTTCCTTCAACATCATTCTGTTAGAGATATATTGTCTAACTTGTTTTCTGAAATAATTTTTAATAATTTAAAATGGAACACATCTTGCATAATGTCTAATACAGATTTATTTAAACATTTCAAATTTGAAAAGATCTAGTCCAGAAATAGTTTGCTTACATGATAGCATTTTACTCACTTGTCAAAAATAATAATTGAAGTCAATATAACTGCATTTATGTTGCCAATGTTTGAAGAGCAGCTTGACTTTATTTCTTCCAGATCTCAGAGAAAAAAAAACCTCTTACGTAAAACTCCAAAATCCCTTGTAGTAAAATCTGCCATATAATACAGAGTTCCATATTTCTAATAAGTATGTAGTAGTACAGGGGTCAGGGACTAACCAGTGAATAAAAGTCAAAACTCAGAATGAGGTGCCTTTCCACTTTAGCACTGGGCAGTGATATATACTGATAATGTTTGATTAATGAGCAGCAGCCTTGCAGTGGGTGAAAACGTCTGTGAGAAATGATTTATTATTTCAAAGGTATTGGAAGCTTACCATATCTTGTAGATTTAACTGTGTGTGCCTGAATAAAATAAATGAGATGCAACATGTGAAAAATGAAAACACATTAGTTGTAAAGGATGTGTCACAAGCAGGGTATTTTTGTTCAAGTACACTTTGTCATGGGGATTTTTTAATGTTGCTCTGAATACAAATCATTTAACTGGTTCATAAAGTCAACCTAGTTGGAATCCCTGCATCTATCACCAAGACAGAAATGAGGATTAAGCTTAATATGCTGGAACTTCCCTTGAATGTTTGCATTTTGCGTTATATACAGCTGTTTAAACTGTGCAGATGAGCACAAAGGCTGATTTCTTAGAAATACAGTAAAAGCTTAAAACTGTATAGATGCAATTTCAACAATGAAATTAGGAAATTTCATTTCATTAATCTGTAATTTCATTAAAAGAAAGTGTCATTAATGTTTTTTTGTTTTTTTTTGTTTTGTTTTGTTTTGTTTTACATTTGCTACGACAGAGGCTCTAAGAACAAGAGTGTAATTCTCTTTCACCTGTGTTAATTCTGTGTCTGGAACAAAACAATGACTTGTAGATGAAGATTTTACTTTTTGCAGTTCCAGGTTAATCTTGCAGTAGTTTGTAAAGCAGCCTTTTTTCTGTGGTATGTTTCCATGTGTGTTGATCTGCTGCCAGGCCCCTGGTTCTGCTCAGACCTCCTGTGGAGTTTGGGTCACACACAGATAATTAATGATGGCTCAGACTTACCTCCATGCAACTACAATGTATGTTCAGACCAACTGGACTGCCCCGAGTCTTACATTACATAAAACTGTCTTTCCTCTAGTTTTTGCATATGGGTAAGGTGGGACAGTAGAAAGATACAGCCTGCCTTCCTATTTTAGCATCTTCTGTGAGATCAGGGAAATATTTGGAAATTCTGGTCTGGAAACACTGTTCCATAAATATATACCTACGACTTGTGTGGACCTTAACCCTCACTCTTACATCTCTGTTCAGTCTAATTCAATAAGCATCTGAAGTACTGAAGTATTTTTTTGCTTTGGGTTTTGGCACAGATGTATAATCTTCAGCCAGAAAAAAAAAATCAAAACATTTTCCTGATGTGTAAAGAAAGTTGTAACCTGGTAAAGTTTTTAATAAGGCCTGACATTTCTTAGTAAAGTTGTATGGTATATTGCTATATCCCTTGAATCTATTTTCACACTTTGCTCTGTGGGACTTATTGTGCTAAAGCACACTATAGTGTAGTAGACGCATTGTATTTAGACACTTAGGGTCATCATTGTTTATCAGTAGCTTTGTTTAAGATCCTGGTAGATCCTATTCATCACACTTTCTTTCTTCAGTCAGAGCCTTTTCTACTCAGTTATTCATCTTCTGATCTTGCAGGTTCTTCTATCGTGGGACTCTATAACTGCAATTCTCTTTTCATGGTAACTCTGAAATAATAACATGAGGAAATTTTCAGACGACTGCAAGGATAGCAGTTCTTTTAGGTCCGTGCATAATGTCATAGCTTTGAGTTAGAAGGTTCTCTTGTTGATGCAGATGCAGTCTCATCCTCTCATCAGCTAGTAGAAGTTATTTTTCTAAGATTTACTATGCAGGTGAGGGAATCATGAAATGGAGGGCATCTGGTTTTACTGTCACTGGATTTCATGAAACAGAGCTCCAGCAAGGATAGCAACTCCCTCTCATTGATGTGAAAGCGACAAATGTAGTACATCAAAGGAGTGACCTTTCAACTTAATAGTATGTGGAATGAGAGCAGCTTGCCAACTATGAGATCTTGGTAGTATCTCTACAGCAGTTGTTGGCCTAGAGAATGAATGGAAGAACAGCTGGACATTATCTGAGCTCTCAGAGAATCCTGATCCAAGTACTTCTGTAGGCAGATGCATGTGTGTTGGAGTAAGGGAACATGTGGAGGAAAGAAACTCAAACAATTAAGTAATCAGAACTTTTAATAATGCTACATGCATGTTCCAGTGACATAGTCTAACAGGCAATATGAGAAGCAGAAACTGTCTGAAGCACAGTATATCTGAGATGGAGGGACCTGATTCTGCATGGAAGGACCTGGATTCAGATTCCTTGGCCAGGCAGCTAAGTTTATAAGCTGTGTGATATAGAAAAGGTACAAGCCAATGTAAAGCTTTATTTTTTTGTGTGAAGAGAATGTGTAGAAAGCTTAGCATAGTTCTCCACCTTCCATAATGAGAAACTGATATTGGTAAACAGTGCCCTGAAGAATTTGCAGTTTGGTCTGACATCATTCCTAAAGTATGGAAAAGAACAGACTGTTGGTTTTGATACAACTCCCTCTTGAGGGTTTAACACTGTCCATGCCAGAAAATAAAAAGCCTGAGCTATGTTTTGGAATGTGGAAATATTCTTTGCAGTCTAAAGGTAAAAGAAAAGAAATAAATCTCTATAGTGTTCTTCCCCACTTCTCGAATGGGTTATACTTTTAATCTTTGTTCCACAATAGTAAGAATTGAGACTCTGAAGTAAGGACTTTGTATTTCATATCCAGTTCTATCACAGAGTCTATTCATGTTGCATTATTTTAAAATAATTCTTAGTGGCAAAATTGGTTCACATAAAAATGAGGGTATTCAGGGCTATTTTTTTTTTTTTTTAACTGAGTCTCTTGAAGCTTCTGCCTGTTCAGAATCTATGTATTTTTACTGACTTTTTAAAATCTGAAAACAGATTCAGAATTTAGTGCTCCAAGTGTGCATGGAAATGAATGAATAATTATGAGTATTCTTACAGAAGTGTGGAGTAATCCCAAAGCAAGTATCATTCACAGATCTTGGAATTTCTACTGCTGTTATGTTTGCTGTACTGCATCCCAGAAGTATGCAGAAGTTCCCATTATTCAAGCTAATATTATTTTGAGAAGACAACGATTTTGGGTCCTTCTACTTTCATCATGGTTTCTCAACACAGTGGAACCTGAACAGAAAAATACAATATGCAAAAATTATGAGCTAATGCTGCAACACAAAATTAATAACATCATTGGTTGCTTTTAAAAATTCTATGCTGTTTTTGCTTACATTCTTCAGCAAGGATTGGAAGTATTCTATAACAATATGACTAATTATCTTCACATGCATTTATCACTAAATAAACTTCACACAAGACAGCAAGATTGTTTACTTAAGCAGTATAATACTGGGAATGGAAGATAGCTCTAGAACACAGGATTACACTGCCAGAATGGCACTATTTATTAAGCTATGATAACGCTAATGTTCCTCTTTGATGTATAGCATGTGCGACTTCAGCTGAACTTGTAGAGAGCCTTAAGGATGTTTCATTGAACATTTAGTATGGCAGCAAGCCAGAATACATTTAGCCTAAACCCAGATGACAGGTTGGTAATGAGGTAGTGATTGATGACCACTGCTTCCGTATGAAAACCTGCTTGATATGCTGGGGGGGAAATGCATTGCTAGCTCTTTTCATTTCACTCCTGTATTAGTTATTCTTACTGTAGAGGAAATAGTATTAGCTGCTGGTTATTCAATCCTGGTTTCACTTTTAGATGAGAATTGAGTGCTCAGCTGAGATTTTAGAAGCACAGCGCTATGGCTACATTTATGTGTAATTCAAATCCTAATTTCAGTGGATTTTTATTATCAAAAATAACTGCAATTATATCACCTATAAAACACCCTATAATATTCTTATTACATGCCTTCTGTAATTTTACAAGACCTATGATTCACCTCCTGTGCCATCTAAAAGGCATTGCTTTCCCTTCTAATATAAAAAGAAATACTTGGCCCTAAGATTGTAAAACATTGCTCAAACAAACAAGCCTGAACAAAAAGCAACTCTTTATTTTGCTTAGACCTCTTGAATGCTTCACTGTAAAAACATTTTGCATAATCAATTCAGGTGATAGACTAAATGTTATTCTGTGCACCTTGAAATATATTTAGGCCCAGTCTTTCAGAAAGATTCCAACCTGATGTCTGATGTAGCAGTAAGAAAATTTAGAAGTAGGCATCAGAGAACCATAGGGTTTACATCCGTAGCTGTACTCAGGCAGGGTGTATATTAGAGGTCCCTGAAGCTGCAGGATAACTAATGGGATCACATTAAAGGCTGGTTAGAAATTACCCAGGGATGAAGCAAAGGGCGCTAGGGCAGCATAAATATCCAGTGTCAAAAGAAACTTGTTATTAGTGTTTTTCCAGGCAAAAGGGTCTCTTGATCAGGAATGGGTGAAGAAGCTTGTCACCCTAACCAGAGTGATATGACACTTCCTCATAACAAAAATATGAGCATGAAAAATTAGGACAAGCAGTAGAACCAGAGCCTGAACAAGATGGTTGTGGAATGAGACTGGAGCAGTTTCCATCTCTCTCCTGCGGATCCGTGCGAAGTAAAGGAAGTGGTCATGCTCTGTGGGGTGCAGCGGATGACTTTTTGACAAAGAAACAACGTCATATTATAAATGCAGATGTTTGGACCTGTGATGTGTTTATGACCATTCACTGGAACCAAACAAGACAGTCTGTCATCATAGGATTTTACTGACGAGCCTTACAGGAAGGGTGGGTTTTAACTGGATCAAGTTGTGTCTCTTAGGCCAAGCGAAGTCCTTATGGTGTTGCTTAGCAGACAGGAAACTGCTATTGTACGTTATAGCTGACAGTGATCACTTTGGGCCAATCAGAAATGTGTCTAGTGTGATTCTAGAGAAGAACAACAGGATAGGCAAGACAGGAAATTATTAGTGGACTTCCACTGATGTAT
This sequence comes from Tympanuchus pallidicinctus, assembly GCF_026119805.1. NCBI lineage: Eukaryota > Metazoa > Chordata > Aves > Galliformes > Phasianidae > Tympanuchus > Tympanuchus pallidicinctus. The sequence goes on along the minus strand of NW_026294791.1, from coordinate 17,050,502 downwards.
GAGCTGGTTGTGACTATGCTTACAAACAAGTTATTTGGTACCATAGTGCATCAGGAAATGGATGCTGTGTCCCTTTTTGGTTGACACTGTGGAAGACACTTTTGTCTGCTTGGGAATATAGCCAGGAGTGCACAGATTAAGAGATAGTCTCTTCAATGCTGGTAGAGAGTATTCTTGTGAGATTACAGTAGTCTTTGAAGGAGGAACAAAAGTAAGACAGTCAGTACCTTCATCAGGTGCAGGGAGAGGAGGTCAGTTCTGGATTTAGATATACTGTGCTGAAGTTTAACTTGATATCCACAAACTGAAAATGATGAGGACAGGAATTGTGATACAGGCTGTCCAAGTCATTTAGTCTCCAACAGAAGCAGAAGTATTTTTGTTCTTTTTGTTTTCAGCTCCACCCCTTTGATGCTTTTGTTCTTCATGTGTCTCACACCTTTAACTCACAAACTTTTTGTGTAGTAAGTTCATTAGGTGACATTGGTCTACCTTTTGTTTGGGGGTACCCACATCACACGTTGAATACCAAAATAAAAAATGCTTTATGAATTAATGTCTTTTGATGTAGACATATCCTTTATCCAATGAAAACTTAGACTCTATAATTCCCTTGTATGGTTGTAGCATCTTTGGGGCAGATGATCTGTTGTGAGAGCTACCGAATTTGAGTTAAACTTTTTTTAATGAATCTTTATTTGTATGATTTTTTTTTTTTTTTTTTTTGTCAAATATTTGCAGTTTTAAAGCATGCCTAATTGAGATGACCACATTTTTTTTTCTCACTGACCAGTGACAGGGTGGAACAGGTCCATTGATTTTTACTGCTTTACTGGAAAGCCCTTAATTTTAACAACTGGTGGCACATAAAGATACGGTATTTGGGTGGAGATTAATGGCCATATGGTGTTGTTGCTTATACAGTGGAAAGCCTAGTTATTTACTGTAAAATCTGTCTCAAAATTCTATACGCAAAGCACAGATTTCTACTTGGTTTGTTTCCATAACAACATACAAAACAACATCAATCATTTATAGTAGATTTCCATGCTCCATAATTAGTTGCAGTTCTAAGGAGTGTGGGAGGAGTCATGTAAAATGTTGTTTTTTATGTGAAAAACAAAGTTAGACCTTGTTTTAACGAAAGCTTATGCACACACTTCACTTTCTACAATGCAAGTAGTTCCACTGACATTGATGGCTATGTCTACATAGCACTGATGTAGCAACTGGAGTGGCTGTACTCATGTCGTGCACTGTGTCCCATTTGAATGACAGCCATGTGAACTATGTTTGCTTTATGGGGATCAAACTTGGTCTTGACTCAAGGTCTACCTTAGCAGATACTATCAGTAGAACAATTAAGCATACAGTACACAGACTTCAGTATGAATTGTAAATGTTTGCAGTAGCAGTGCCTATGTTATTGCAGAAAAATGATTGATCAAACTTCTTAAAGAACTTACTTTATGAAAATAATAATAAACTATACATCTTTTTATGTAGAATTTTAAGCCAATGGGACACCTGCCAAAGCGTTTATGACATTTTTTTGCTTGTGTTGAATATGTTCGTGCCATCTCTACACTTCCTACAGTATAACACTCAATGACAGATATTGCCATATGCAGCTGTTACAGCATCGTAACTTCTTCTCTGAGCCAGTTCTGTAGCTTTATCAAGCCCTTGTAGTGATCTGCATATTGGGAAAGTTCAAAATCATATGCATGAGCTACTACTGTTCCCCTAGTCTTCATGCTTTGCTAGAAAAACAAAGATATGTGTTTTTTTTCTTTCCCTGGTCTTAATTTACAGGGTATTTTTTTTTTTTTAAGGCAGTTATATAAATAAGGAATAAGAAAGTACATTTGACAAAGCATCTTTTAGCTGACAAACCCCTGAGCCCCCAGGCAAGAAGTGCTTGATTCTTGTTAGCTTGGGGCTGCTCCAGAGATGATGCTGATGATTGAGCGTGGAAAGAAAAGGTTGAAGGGAAAAACCTTAAAGAGAGTGAGGGAGAGTTGGAAAGAATGAGTAGAGTGGAGGAGGGAAACAAGAAAATCATAGGGAATTAGGACTGAGAAAATAATGGAAATGTAAAGGAAGAAAAACTTGATATACTAGAATGTGTAAGCTGAAAAAAATTGTATGCAAAATAGCAAATAGAAGAAGTAAAAGCTAGAACACATGAGAAATATCCATAAAAACAATAAAAAATTGAATTTTTAAAATAATACAATATAGTTGTTAATTATCCACATTTTCAACAATTTTTGTTACATACATCCAGTGTCAAATAACAGTTAAAGTTGAGAAAGTACGTATTCTGAATGTTTCTCTTTCAGCTGTAGTAAATTAGAAAATGGGGGAAATGTACATATTTTAAGGATTTTTACATAGATTTTCATTATATTGCTTTGTCAACTCAAAGAACAAGCATTTTATTGTGCCAGTCACTGTATACTTTATTCCAAAACATAATTAAATTACAACTAAAGTTGCTAGGTGACAGGCAAGAGAAGACATAATTAGGATTTTTTTTTTTTTTTTTTTTTTTTAAAGATAGTGAAAACTAGTAATCCTGAAGGAAGGTTACTATTTTCTGAGGTGACAACAAATGACCATCTCATTCAAATACATGGTTCGTTAAATAATCACCTCCTGCTCTGCTTCTGCTGTTGAGCTCCTAGTACTCTAGGTAGAGTCAAGGGAAATAAGAGGACTTTTAGCTAGGTACAAATTCTGATTTGTTCTCTGAAGAACTCTTTGACAGTGTATCACTCTTAGGTATTTGCATGTGACTCCTAAAGACAGAAGTTGTGGCTGTCCATTGCTATGCATGAGTCTTTTTACCTGTGTCCGCTATGTGCAGGTTACCAGCAAGAGAATTACACGTGGTCTGTAGATAAGATTCTGCTCATTAAAACAAGGAGGGTTTCAAAAATCAACACTTTACAAATAATTATAAAAGTCACTCTGAAGGTAATGCTTCCTATTTATTTCCATGGAAACAACAGATACAAAGAACACGATCACACTATTTAATAGAGCAAATTCTCAGGTGCAAAACGTCATTTTTCAACATCACCTCTATTAGCTGTGCATTTTCAATAGTGATGAACAAAAGCCTGCATACTGTGCTCAGAAATCTGCATCAGTGGAGGTGATTCATTGCTGCCACTGCTGAAATGGACTACCCGCTGCCTCACTGTGGTCATATCCACTCTTTGGTCTCCATTCAGCAAGCATCAACAAATGTCGGAGTGTGCCATTTTTTCTGCATGGAGGAATTCATTGACACAATTTTGCTTCATATGCACTTCCATGTCAGACACCATTTTGTCAGTGTTCCTCCACTGCCATCTATCACATGGCAGCAACATGTAATGGAATACTGGTGCAAGGTTCAGCCTCTACTGCCATAGCACCAATGTCCACCTCTGACATCATGGGTCAAAATAATAAAATAGGAGGCATTGCTTTCAGGTCAGGCCTCATAATAGTGAGACAGGGAATGTGTGTCCCATGCTGAGTAAAGCAGAAGATTGGGTCATGGTGAATGTGGCAATGTCTAAGAGGGTCTTTGGAAAGAGCTCTGGAAAGTTTTAAATATTTAAAGCTTTAAATATTGTTTCTTCCCTTCTTCAATGTCGCAGTAGCACTGAATTCATGAGATATTTCTGATTTGTTGAGTGTATCATTGTTTATCTCTTTTCAGATTTTCAAGCAATCTTATTTGGATTTATGAATAAAATTTCATTAATATTCCTCTACTTTGTAAAATCTATGTAATTGGCAATTTTGTGTTTCAGCACAGTGCATTAAACTGTTTGTGCAAGGATCGAGTGAATAAATAAATAAATAGTTAAGTCCCCCAAAATTCCCCTGTGGTGCCTCAAGAGTAATTTCTTTTTAATCTTAGAAAACTGCATTTAGAAATAGGGTTGTATTTTATTTTATTTTTTTCCATGCCTATTCTACTGTTTGTTCATTCAGATATTCGGAAAATTAGTTTAATTTGTTCCTGGGCTATGTGTTTCTGAAAATGTCTTTTTTATCTTAAATTGATTATAGATGTGACCATGACATAAGTGTCTGTCTGATATATAAATACATATCTGCTCAGCATTTGATTGCAGAGTTAAGATATCTAATAATCTTAATCCTTCCCTTCAAATATACGAGGGCATGAGCTCTTAGAACCATATTTACAGGTAGGGAGCTGCATCTGTGCATGCGATTGGTGATGTGACTGTTAGCATGGGGTTATCAAGCCGGTAGCTTTCACCACACACACACTCTGCCTTTAATATACAGAGCTGATTTTGTACGAGTGCCTAACTGAATACTTGTTTTCTACATATGTGTGTATCATAAATAAATTGGTGGTTACGAGAATGCAGAGGGTGGGGTTTCTATTTTTAGCAGAGGATTCCTTTTAACTCCATTTCTTCATTCCCATACAACTATAGTTGCTGCTAAAGTTAAATGAATTCATACTGTAGCAAGCGTTCAGGCAGGCATGATCTGGTTTTGTATGAGCAGTAAAACTAATCAACGTTATCATTAAAATATTAGGGTGAAAATCTTGATTTGATACAAACAGTTGGTGATGCTGAGTTTATGAAACAGAATTTTGTTGATGTGGCAAAAGATGCGCAATGTTAGGTTTTTCTAATGGATAGTAGGATTTTTCATGAACTTTCTATATAAAGCAATTGGGACCTGTTAGAAAATGACATCAAAAGATTATTCTGATTTATAGTGAGAATTACTCTTACATGTTGCAACATCAATGACTATAGGCAGCAACAGTTCGAAGCAAGCATTTATATTGTAATACTTTAATCATCTGATAATGGAATTGTAATTAAGTTTTAATATAAAGCCTTTGGCCATTTTGTACGCTCTTGTCTCAAAAGATGGGTATTCTTGATGAATAAGGCAAGGCCCAATTCCATTACAAATTGGGAAAGTGGCTGTGAGTGTTAAGATGTGGTGTCTGAAAACAAGTCAGTGAATTATGAAGTGAAAGCATGGAAGAAGGCAGTTTTGAACTGATGAAGTTTCAAAAAGTAGCTTTGCAACATTGTGTGCAAGCCGTATTTTCTAGTTCTCCCTCCCTGTGCCTTTTTTCTTTGTAGCGAGGGTAGATGAAGGAAGGGTCTGATTTCTGGTACACTGCCCCTGGCTACAAGGTCTCTGTAATAGAAACATATGGGGCTTGCGGCAAAGAAATGCCTGCGCATACCTGTGAATTTCTCTCAATTTTATGTGAATGTCTGGCACCTATTCTCTAGTAGGGAATACTTTTCTTTCACTTAAGTATATTAGTAGGTTTTCTTTTTCCAATCCCAAATAAAAATTTCAGAAATCTCGCAGTGGCTTAGGACGTCAACAGGGAGTATTTCAAAGAATCATGAAGAGTTGAAGTTGGAAGGGACCCTTGGAAATTGGCTAGTCTAACCCTGCAGCTCGGAGTCAGCTAGAACAGATTGCCTAGGACTGTATCCAGTCAGGTTTTGAACATCTTTGAATATGTAAGAAGGCTTGCTCTGAAAATGTTGTGCTCCTGAGGTCCTTTGCCTCCAAGGCAGTCTCTCTGCCGAGTTGCATGTCAATAATGTAGATTCAGACAGATCTTTTGGAAGTCGATGTACCCTCAGAGATTCTTGTGCCTAAAACAACCAGAGTATGCAGGTGCACACTCAGGAAGGAGTTTATTTCAAATGCTGAATTATTTTTTTCCACATCTTTAGCTATTTTCCAGTTAACAGTAGATCCCTGCAGGAAAACTTTTTTCAAAACTTGATTTTGTTCTGAATACTTTTGCAAATGTGCCTGACTTTCACTATCTCACTTGCCTGAAAATCCCAGCTAGATTTTTCTCTGGCACACAGGTACTGCTCTGAAACTGCTGAATATGTTCCTGAACAAACTACTCTGTTCCAAGTTTTGTGTACTAACTGCACAAGTGAATTGCTTATAATCATTTGATCTTTAGGATATATATATATTTAAATCTAGACAGTGTTAGCCGTTTTATAGTTATGTAATGCATTTTGTACTTCTATAAAATGCGTATCAATTACTGGCCACTGACTTTCGTCCTTCTTTAGTTATTCTTTTTATTTTACTATTATAGCACTACATAGAATATTTGCTTACCATGATTTGCACAGATAATATTTATTCTCAAAAAGGCATGGACCTAGTGTAGCAATTTTTTTTTAGCATAAAGGAATTGAAAATCTCTGTGCTTTTCTGATTTGTTTGATTAGTCTGAGAAAGCCCAATAGCTCTTGGGGCTTCCAAACAAAATATTCAATAGCAAGTTGATGTAAGTGAAGGTGGCTACGTTAATTTCATCTTAGTGATACAGAAATCAACGTGTTTTAATACTGATTTTTGTCTAGGTTTGATCTAAAGCATAATGGATAGCCTAATGCCCTATGTTTAGTAGGCAATACAGTGTGTAGCTCAGTCCTTTTCTAAGCTTGGTCAGCACATTAAGCAGGTAGGTCTTATGACAGACAGACAGCAAAAGTCTTGACAATGCGTAGAGATTACTTTGTATAAAGAAGATAGAATATTTAAAACTTAGTATGTACTTGTTGGTACTACAGCATATCTTCAAAGCCTTTGGTGGTTTTGAACAAAATTCCCTCTTAGCTCAAAGTAGATCAATAATATAATAAAATACAGTAGAACCCCAAATTGCCTTTATTTCAGTCAACCTGATTTCAGGACCCTTGCAGAAAACTATCTTTTGGTTTTCTTCTGGAGGATGAATAAAAAACCGCATTTAGTAGAAATGCAAATTTCTACAATTGATAAAAATTAAATCTGTTTAAAAAGAAAGAATAACAAAAACTGCTTCTTAAGTTTCTGCTAGTGGCATTGTATTTAGGCACTTGAAAGCAATTTCAGAAGTAGATTTGCATACAACAGAAACCTGCAAGCAAATTGAAAGTGCTGTTTAGGATTCATAGAAGATCAAAATGCATACTCCATCTTTGACATAATTTGTCTTGAGGTTTATGAAATAATTTTTCATCAGATTATAATACTTAAAGTAATTAAAGATGCAATTTTCTATTTAATAAACAATGTGTTTTGTAACTTCATTAGGGATGCTGCCTTTCTTAATTGTAATGGTCCAAAAGGTTGTCAGTGAACTGTACATTAACTGTAGAGATAATAATGATTTTATATGCTAATAATTTTTAAATGAATAACTCATGTTGTTTTTCATTCACATGGGGAAAATAATTTACATTCCTAAACCTTACTTTGTTATTAACCCTCTTACTTGGGGAGAATGGATATCCTTGTATAAAATGTTCATTTGTTATACATTAGCACTAATGCACGCGTGTAGGACCCACTGGTATGAAAGGATTAAAATCAGCAGCATTAAACAAGCGGGAACATTTTGGAAAGAAATCCTTGTTAGAGGACTCTACAGGGACCGTGTAACTTGATTTTCTATTTATTGATCAGACGCTTCTTGTTTTTGTTACCATTTGTAGCTCCACTGGGAATGAATCTTCCTGCTGTGGTATCACAAACACAAAATTATGCACCAAGAAAGCATTAAGGACTTGTGCTCACTCCTTGATACATCTATGTGACTGGCCTGACATTAGCCTGGGTCAAATGCCTGTGTCAGGGGGACCCTATATGCTCTATTGGGAGTATTTACACTGTTGCATGCAGGCTGGTTTAAGCAGCTTGTTTTAACTTTTTGTAATAGTCATTTCTCTGGATCTGGCTACTGCTTTGTGGACCAAAATGGGATGTAGACTTCTGCCTCTCTGATGGTTTTAGTACCTCAGAAATTAGTTGCTTAATATCGGAAGTGTGGATTTTACATTTTAATTTTTCATACTGGCCACCTAAAGCATGGGCTTAAAATGAGTGCGTGTGTGACGTGTGCAGAGTGCTGCCCTTACAAGCCAAGAGCTTTTGTGACAAAGTTTTACTTCATTTGCTTTAACATTAAGCTTTGGCAGGACAAGGGGAAATGGTTTTATGTTGAGGGAGGGAAGATTTAAGTTGGATGTCAGGGGAAGTTCTTTACAGAGAGAGTGGTGAGGTGCTGGAACAGGCTGCACAGAGAGGTTGTGGATGCCCTGTTCCTGGAGGTGTTCAAGGCCAGGTTGGAAGCCTGGGCAGCCTGGTCTAGTATTAAACATTGAGGTTGGTGGCCCTGCATGTGGCAGGGGGTTGGAGTTTCATGATCCTTGAGGTCCCTTCCAACCTGGGCCATTCTGTGATTTGTGTAGACATTTGGAGATCCCCATCATTTCCCTTTTCCTTTTATTTCAGATAGTAGCCTTACAACATCTGAAATACAACCGCATTATGTTTCTGACCCAAAGCACCAAATTTAGTGCTCTGTCACAATACAAGAAACACCAAGGAAAATACAGGCAATTGACAAGAGTGGTGTAGTTAGCTTAAAAAAAAAAAAAAAAAAAAAAGTCATGGTCTCAAACTTCATATAAATTCTCAGTATATGCTGATGTTAGGAAAAGAATTCAGATGTAGTTGATGGTTAAATAAACGTGTAAAGAACAACTTATGACTTCTTTCTTTCATTGACCCTTACTCAGAAATGGTTTGGACATTGCAAAATCATGCTTAGTTATTTCCGGTATGTAAAAGTGCGCAGGGGGTACCTGTAGTTGTCTAATATTTCTGAGGCAATCTACATGTGTAAGAGAATGCCACATTAACAAGGTATTTACATAAAATCCCTTGCTACAGCTGCTTTTAAAAGGAAAGACAGATAAATATGTGCTTAATGATAAGGACATGTGAAGTAGGTAAGTGACCTGAGGAGAAAGCTCATTGACCTTCCAGCATGCTACAAGAATGTCATATTTGTTGCAGCATACTCCATACTGTTATGCAGCATGTGACAATCTGAGAAGATAATGCCTCTGACAATGCACACTTACTATTCACCATCAATTATAAAAGTGTGTGCTATTTTTTTTAATTGATAGTGAACACTGGAGCATAATCATGTTAAAAGTATCCTTGCAGAATGTTTCTTTAAAGAAAAAAAAAAAAAGAGTAAGAAAGTCTTCTCAAATGTTTTGATAGATGATTCATTGCATTTGAGCTGCTGTCAAGGAGCCACTGTAGCCAAGCCTATAAATATGCAGTTTTGAGAACTCTGGAAGCATATTCTAGTGGTGTGACAGATTCAAAAAGCACTTTTTCTACTGCAAAAGCTAACGTTGCTTTCTGTTATACATTCAGATACAGTTGCCTAATTAGACTAATTGGTTGGCAAATTTTCCTCCTTTTAAACAAAATTAGTTTGGAGGAGAGAGAACAAATATCATCAGAAACCTGAATTGCTCTTTCTTTCCATAATAATTGTTTATTTTTAACAGAGCAGAACAAGGCTTTATAACTTTGAGGGAGGGAGGCTGTTTAATTTATTATATATGACATTTTCCAGAAGAAATGAGTATTGGCAGTTTGTTTATAAATCTTTAACCAAAACGATCATAATGTAATCACTGACCTTCACCTCACTCACAGTGGCAGTAATGGATACAGCTACAACAATAACTGTTTCCTGATGGTATTATAACAAAGAGAGCTTTCTTTGAGTTGATACATGTGTGTTTTCTGTGTTTTGTATTGTCTTGTGAAGAGTTGAAATACACCGAGGATAATGAAAATGAATGATAACCTAGATGTGTTCTTTCCTTGAACTGCTGGTTGTATTAAATCCACTGTTCCCTGCAAATCTATAACATCCTTTTCAGATGAATTCAGAAACAAGGAGCTGCGTTCTTTTATTCTTGGTCCAGAGATTAAAATTGATCACACAAGACACAAGGGAGCAGATTGTAGTATCACAGCTCAATGTGGTTAACTGGGATAGTGCATGGCTTCTGTTCTACTTAACTGTGTGCGTACAGGTTACAAATATTATTGATTGCAAGGGTCAGCAGAGGCTGGAGGGAGGTTATGTTGTTCGATGCTATTTGGTAATTTTTAAGGGACAAGAGCTATGAACCCTCATAGCAGCTGGGACAGGTACAGTTTAAATCTGACAAATGGAGATTTATGTTTGTGTGAGCTGGCAAAGACCTTCAAGTAGAAATAATAAATGGAAATCTGATAGGTTGTTTTATCATGGGTCAAATAACGTGCTGTAGGAGAAGAGGAAAAAAAGATTTAATTATTACCTATTCATCAGAATGCACTGATGATAGGTTTTCAGTTGTAGATCTGCACTGCAGAAAAATGAATAGTGTTTGGAAGTGTTTTTATGAGACATAACTTTAAAATATATGTAGAGATGGTTTACCTGAAGTGATTTGAAAATGCAGCGTGGGCGGGATGATATGGGAGTAATTACTGAATAAGCTTTATAGCATCTTTTTGTTCCTTCGTGTGGACAAAACCACTCTGTTAATATTCTGAGACTTAAGATTTAACTGATTTAACATGTTAAAAAGAACTAGGAAGAAGCATTTGTTTCCTATATTGAGTTTTCAGGTTGTACTTTGTTATTCAGTAGGATTTGTAAGACATTGCTGTTTTACACTGAAAGCTAATTGAATTGAAAATAAAAATTAAAAGTTTGAATGAATCTTTACTACGTTTCCAAAATAGGAATAACCAGAAAGACCTATGTTTTGCAACTAATATTCAGCATGGGAGGTTTTCTGTCCAGAGAAGTAGGATTTTGTCAGTATTTCATGAAGATACAGTTCTGGCAAAGGATGCAGATATGTCACTCATGTAGCCTATTGTTTCATTACATTCACAGAGCAAGGATCTTATGGAAGTAGCATGCCACAGTAGTAATAGCGGTGAGTTTAAGAGGAATGGCTGTGTTTTAGATGTTTTCTGTAATCTCACCTGTTCGGCTTTTTTCAGCTTCAGGAAACAACATTATAAAAATCAGTCTGTATTTGTAACACTGTAATACCAATTGTCTCTTATACTACAGTTGGAGAAGAAGAGACTTTAGCTAGTACAAACTGTCTCAGTAAGCCTCAGTGCAGCTTTCTCACTGTACACTGCATGAGATCTGACTAAAGATGTTATTCCAGGTTATTAATGAATTAATTATTCTTCATATTTCCAGAGGAAATATGTAACTATATGTCTATAATGGATTTTCTACTGTTCCTTTGCAGAGGCCTAACATTTTCTATCTGATGCCAATTATTTGTGGCTTTTTCTTTGAGTGTTTTCCTGGATCTTTGTTCCCATTTCCATATGCAGTTTCTATCAATTTGGCTTTCCAAGATCTTTTTTCCTTTTTTTTTTTTTTTTTTTTTTTAAATGTCAAACTTAACACTAATAGTAAATTTGATTTTCTCTTTGTAAATTCATATCGGATATGATTATTCCAATGTGCCAACATGACTGCCTATAATACTGGACACATATCATGGAGGAAATCTATAATTTCTATTACCAACAACTATTTTATTATTTTATGTTTTCTTTACTTTTTAGATCTCTTCTGCTCCTGTATACTCTTTCTTTTCCATCCAGTTTATTTTGCTTTATTTTGCTTTCACTTCTACACATATACATATTTTCTCTATTGTGTCTGAATACCCTTAACATGGCACATAGTCTCTGAGATATTAGGGTGGGCTTTTTGTATCTTTGAAGTTTACTTTTGTATCCTTGTAATTTTATCCCCAAAGAAGCAAGCTTCTTGCTTTTGCAGCCAGTCTTCTTCAGCACTGTATTGAGTGAGAGGAACCTTTTTTGGCTTTTTTCCCTTTTAGTGTGGTACAGCGTATCACACTGACAAATAGTATCTGGCTGGTGTCTGGAGGAAACACAGCCCCCTGTGTCTTTCCTTTGGCATGTTAGTGCTAGGAACATGCTTGTAGAAGGAAGAGAGAAAGGAACTGACAGCATTAACATGTCAAATCTTAAACTTCAGCATCCCTGCTATGCCAGTTCAAGGATGCTCCTGAATAATGACAGCTTGTGCCAGTGGTGTGAAGTGGCCAAATTCCAGACAGGACTAAAAATCAAATTCAGCTGTGTTGTAAGCTGAATGGAAAGAACTCTTTTCCTGGATGGAAAAGCACATTCTTATGTGAGAGATGGATTTGACTGAGGCGACTAAATGCATTTTAGCTAGTGACCTTTTCAGATTTGTAGCCAGCATAATAAATGTTGCCAAGATGACATAAGAAAGGTTAGCAGCAATATTCTACTTTATTTTTATAGGAGATGTTTCTTTAGTTACTTTCTGCTAGAATTTACAGAATTCTTATGTTCTGCAAATCAAGATTCATAGCAAACTGTTTCAGTGCTTTAAGACCTGCAGTAAACAATACAAGACAGAATAGAACCAGAGGCAATGTAAACAGACTTCTGCATTCGTCCATCTCTATGATGAGGTTTACTTCATGGCAATCTTCATATTTCAGTAAGTCTTTCACCAGAACTACCATTTAACTTGCTAGCATCCTTAGCATGGCGATTACTTCAAATGTGAGTAACAATTCTGTGATTAAATATTACTTTCTAATCTAAGAAGAACTGCTATATAGGTCACTCGGAAAGTAACATATTTATTCTCATGCAAACTACAACAGATGAAAAGAGCACAATAACACTATTTAATAGAGCAAGTTCTCAGTTATGAAACACTTTTTTGAGCATATTCACCACCATTAGTTGTGGATTATAAAGTAAAAACCTGCATGCTACTCCCATAGAAATCTGCATCAGTGGAGGTAACTCGCTGCTGTTGCCACTGCTGAAATGTACCACCCACCCACCTCACTGTGCCATCCACTCTTTGGTCTCCATAGACATTCAGCAAGTGTGAATGAATGTCAGTGAGTGCCATTTTTTCCTCATGGAGGAATGCAAAGATTCACCTTTGCTTCATACACGCTTCCATGTCAGACACCGTTTTGTCAGACTGCCCCTCTGCTGCCGTCTGTCATACAGCAACACCATGTAACAATATTGGTGGGAAGGTTCTGTCTGTCCTGCTGTACCACCAACATCCAACTCTGACACTGTGGACTAACATAGTAATACAAGAAGCATTACTTTTGGAGCAACCCTCATGTAATTATCTTCTGTTAATTTGGGACCCTGAATATTGCTGTCCAACTTACTGTTGATTTTCTAGTGTCCTTTAAAAATTATGTTTTAAAACCTTTTAGTGATACTGTCTGCTTCCATTCTGAGTTGTGCATTAAAAAAATCTTTTGGAGGATAATTTCTCAGGTCAAACTGTGAGGTGAAAATCTCTGTGATGCTTAACTGAATACCCAGATATTTATGATTGCATAATTGCCATATTCTTTCTGCATCTTTATTAAATCATCCTGAGACAATGATGACTTTCACTAAAAAATTACCTTAGCCACACTTGTTTGTTACCCCAGTAATATCCCAAATGCAGATCCCCTGTGTTGCCCATGATAAAACTGAGAAAAACAATTCAGACATAGGTAATGGGGAGTTAAACTGAAGGTTTGTGAAAATCTGAATTGATGATCATAAAATCAAATTAAGGGTGGCGTTTATGTCTAATGGAGGCTAAAGTGTTGACATTTACCTTTAACATGTCTACGACATTAGTTTTCAAGCTAATCTGATCATAGTGGACGCTATGTGCTCTGAGCACAAACCATAATTTTGCAGTATTTTATGACCAAAGCTCATAAATACAACACTAATCCTAATTTTCTATCACTCATGGATTAATTCTAAACTATCTGCTCTTCTTGTATGCAGTTTCTGATTCCTGGCTACATCTTGTGAAATTTTGGCTATGTCTAAATTGGGACAGGACAACTGGGTTCACACATCAATTAGATTATAAAAATAGGTTTGGTCTGACTATTCCAGTCTTATTTTTTTCAATACCACTTGTAAGAGCTCAGATATTACTGCAATTTAATGATGTTGTAACATATGAGACATATGGACTGTGTTACTTACAGGTTCAGCTATTTATTCAGGCATTTCTAGAAGACACTGGTGTGAACAATGCTGTTCAACTTACAGTGCATTGCAACAATTGTGTAGGGATTTTGCTAATAAATGTGAAGGATTTTTTTTCACATTTACTCATTCTAACATGAGGGTAAGAAAATGCTAACGCAAGTGTCCTGTAGTTCTTTTGCTTTTCTCTCCTTACTTTTATTTTCTATGAATGAGGCCTTTAGAAATCACTGGGGATTTACCTTACAGATCTTGCTAGGGCACCTCTTCCAAAGCAAAGAAATCATTAATAATAAACTTTAAAAAAAAAATAAATAAATAAACAACAAAAAGAAGTTATATTACAAAATAAATCTACCAGGCTTACAAAGAAAACAAATTTGAAAGAGCCACCTGCTGTGGAGATGAGGCAGTAATCTCAGCAGCAGGAAATAAATGGAGAGAAAAAGAAAATACAAAAGCATAGACATTAAAAAAGTAATTAAAACACTTATCTCCATCAACATACATAGCAAACAAAAAAAAAAAAACCCAACCACCTAGGAAACATACTCTATTGAACCTCACAACAGGAAATAACAAAGCTGCCACCAAAAAAGAAAAAGCACCGAGCGTCCACCAAAATGAGAGAGATATCATTTAGAAATAGAGGCCTTGAATGCATTTACTAATGTGTTAATCACTAATGGACTGACCTTGAAAGAAGCTGAGCACCTGCAGAGCATTTGCAACTTTATTGGGCGTTTATTCTTTCAGAAATACCTTTAAAATGTACAGAAAGCAGCTCTCCAGATACCGATGGCTTTCTGTTCCATTTCTTATGAATAGAACAGCGTGAATTGTAATGGCGCGCTTGCTGTAATCAGGCATGTGGCACAGCTCTGGTGCCATATTTGTGTAGTGTGTTTCAGTGGAGTTCACATATCTAAATTATTGTTTAAAATTGATCCATGGGCAGTAATTTTATCTATATTAATATGAATGAATATGGTTTATAAATAGTGTGTATGGTGATGAATACAACTAGGTTCTATCATGTCAAGGGAATGCTATGAATTTTACAGTTACAAGAATCTACTGTTTTGATGTTATCTTTAAGTGACCACTTTAATGTACTTAAAATTCATGGTCCAGTTTATACAATTCATGAACTGTGAGATGTAGAATAAAACTGCCTTTTATACATAGATTCTGATCTCCACATCCCTAGAATGTATCCAGACTTTTTGAAGAACAGAGCATTCAGAAATATTGAAGGATGCTTGTGTGCTTGAATTTACTCTGTGTTCCTTTCTGCTGTGCCCCTTCGTAGTCACTCTGACTGTATGGAATCTGTGGCTGTAAGTCTCTGGGAAGTGAGAAGTGCTATCAGAAGTGTTACGCCTAAAATATTTTCATATGGAAACATGAGGAGCAAATTGGAGCACTTCAGTAGGTTAAAGAGCAGGAAGATGAGAAAAATGTGTACCAAAGACTTTTATTGTTAATTCAAAAGGTCACTTTCAGGAGGGAAATGGTGGATTTAGAAACTTACTTTCAGAGAGTGACTGTTAGATCTGTATCTACTGTAGGGCATTTTTAAGAAACACAAATATGCTGTTATATTGTTAATGAATAGCTCATCAGACCATGTCAATTCCTCTCCGATATTTGTGTCAGTCTCTCCACCAGACCTCCACTGTTCATTTCCACAGGGCACATGAGTGGCCAGAACTTGCTGTTATTCCTCAGTCTGGTTTAAAAAGGAAGAAAAAAAAAGCATATGCATAGAGCCAATTTTCTTTGTTTTCTTTTGAAATAAATTTGGATGAATTTCTAAACGTAATGTCATTTTGAGGCAGTTGAAAGATTCATTTAAAAATGTTGAAACTCAGCGTCTTTGCTTAAAAAACAAACAAACAAACAAAACAAAACACAAAAAATTCTTAGTGTATTTCAAACAAATTGCTTTAGCCAAAATGAATTTACCTTTTTACCTAAAACGTGGGGTTGGTAAAAATATTCAACCAGCCCTCTGCTTGAAAACTCTCTATTCTCACAACAGCAATAGCTAAGACAACGAATGGGAACTTTACTTGATAGACCCCAGTTCCTCATTTGTTTACCTGATGCAGCCTGAATTATTCCAGAATGTTGGATTAACACAACGAAAAATGAAACAAAAACCCACCAGTGCCTGCTGTGGGGAAAAGAAAAGTTCACAGAGCTGTAGTAACTTTGCTCCCCATAGGTTTTTATATGTTTACACTTCAACTTCAGCTCCTTTTTTAAAAAATTATTTATTTATTTATTTTTGTCTGGAGATTTGTTTTCAGTCAGCTGCCAATGAAAACTACACTTGACCCTTTTCAAGGAACAAGACTTATTTTGTATGTCAGTTATTAAGACTGGCTGGGAAGTTCATATGAAACTGCAAATCTGCCCAAACATGTCAGATTTAAGTAATTCAGACAGTAATTTCAGGTTCAGAAGGCAGTCCTGTTTCTGGGGAGAGGGGATTTGATCATAATAGGAAAGAGATACATGCTGTGCCTCTACTCCCACATCAGTTTTCCTTTCCAGACCAGGCTAACATTTACAGTAATAGCAGCAGTACATATTTCCTTTTTAGACTTGCTGACTGATATGTTGACATGCCTTGATTTATTTGGTGCAGCAAGCAAGTGGACTAGGTGCATTTCTTTGCATGCCAATCCACTACATTGTGTATGCATCACTCTTTTAGATTGCCTTTGTATATCTCGCAGACTCTAATAATTTTGTGATTCATATTTCATCTGGACTAGGGGATTGTAAAAGGGTCTAAATTGTGTCTCTTCAGATGGAGATGAAGAACTTGACACCTACAGTAAAGAAAATTAACATGTATCTGTATTGTGAGAACAAAGAATAAAATGATAAAAGTAGATATTGTTTCTTCTAATATTTATCTTTTTATTTATATGTATGTATGTACATAATGGATTTTGAAAGTGGGTGTTAAAGCCTGTGTTTTACAATGCCTCCAGTATGACTTTAGAAATTATATAATGGGTCAGACTTGATAGAAGGACTGAAAGTTAAGGTACAACCCACTGCAGAAGGGATTATGGTGTTTTGAGGGAAGAAAGAAGGGGGGAGGTTTTTCATGCTTAGGGTGATGTTTCTTGGGAGATAGCTGGAGCACCTGGAGAGAGAAGGCAGTTCATGGAATACCAAGGGGTCAGGAGTGGTATTCATTTGTTTTCTACACCGTACCTGAACCACACTGGGATTATCTAGATTAGCTTTTGGGAAGCTGAAATAGATCTACCATGCTAGTTGTTATTTTCACAATGTTTGTACTTTCTTAGCACGTGACATTTTCCTGTAGCCTGTGTGTGTGGTTTGGATATTGGCTGCTTCAGAATTTTGTCTCCTGGAATCAGCAGGTAAAGGGACTGAGGCTGCAGGAGCTCCAGGGCTCTGGCTGCTGTAGGCAGGGATCTGGGCAGTAGCCTGCTGCTTCTGTAGTTTTGCAGAGTCATGTAGCAATGCCAGCAGTGGAATTGTAATTCCAGGCTACCTCCTTTTGATTGCCTTTCGAAAGAGTTGTTCTTCAGTTTCAGTGAAGGAAATTATTATCATTAGATTTTGGTATAGGTTATTTACACACAAGAGATCTAGAACAGCGATAGATCATTTTAGTACAAGAAATATCAAGCAATAAATAAACACTTTTAGGTTGCTTTCAGGTGGATTTGGAGAGTAGAGAAATTACTAACACTGGTTTTAGCCTAAAACCTAAAGGAAAGACCTCATGTTTTCGCAAGCATTTCTTGAGTGGCTCTTGGCTATTTTGTAATGCATGAATTCCCTTTTGCTAAAGATTTTCTCTGATTCTTCTTCAAAGGGTATTTATTTTCCTTTGTTATTTTGACCTAAATTATGTCTTTCATAGATGACTGTTGTTTTGTTTTGTTCTTAAATTTTATTTCTTCTCTAAAATTATTTGCACAAAACTGTATTTCTCCTCTGTAGCTTTTTTGTCTTCATCAAACCCTCTTTCTCCTGGTAGGCTGTTGGCTATTTATCAATATTTGATCCTTCTGTAAGGCACACTTCTGTAAGGTGGCTGTTTATTGTGAGATGATATCCCTCAAAAGTGAATCTTACCAGTTTCTGATCTCTTTCTGTCTGCCTGACTTTTAGCTTTTTAGTTTTTTAGCTTTTAGCTTTAGAAAGTACATAATCTCTATTTTAACAGAACTAAATGCTATTGCTTTAAAGGCAAATACTAAGCAGTTGTATAAGATACATCAGAATCCAGTACAACCTGCAGTGAAACTGTGCCAGGTGTTTGTAGGAAGAAGAGAAAAATTCCCAGCATTTCCTTCAAATATAGATATTGAAAAGTTAGAATGGATTTTCATGTTATTATAATCAAAATGAAAATAGTAAAATAAATAGCAGAAAATGCCATGGATACTGTCTGAGCTTTGTTTTGTTGATTGGTTATATTAGCCACACTAAATGTTGTTTGATTGAGAACACTCATAATATAAATCCTTTGATTTCAGCAGCGTTGCACTTACGATAAACCTGAACCCTGGACTTTTTAACTTTCTCTTAATTCTGTTTTTTTCTGTTTCTCTTAATTTCTGTTTTTTTCTTCAACCGGTGGGAGCTGAACTACTGATGGAGTTACTACTGTTGTTAGAGATGGAGTCATTTTTATTAGGGGGATTATGTAAGTGTCAAAAGTGGGAAAATATTTATGAGATTTTCACCATGTGTTCAACAGAGGGCAGACAAAAGATAGAATGGAAAATGTCTTTAATTCACTCTGCACCTCCCAATAGTGACAAAAATGTTTCTCCTGAAATCAAAGTCTACTGTGACAAAGAGACTACTGTGGTGGTCTACGTTTATATCAATTGCAGTAGATACACTACTCTGTCCTTTGCCTGTAGTAGGCACAGAAAACTCCTGTCAAGGTGCACTTGTCATAGATACTTAAGCAGTATATACAGGTTTTATGCATTTTTTAAAGATAATTTTTTTAATAGCTCTTACATATTATAGTTTCAGTAGCATAAAGTATTTCTGTCAGCCTCTTAAAATATCCATTATTCATTCTTAATTAAATGATATTCTAGTCTACATAGCAAGTACAGCATTCAAAGTTCTTGAAGTTCAGTAGAAGCTTGTATTTTTTAACCTTATTTTTCTCAGTATCCAGCTATAGAGCAGCATTTTTTAGAAAGCAATTGATTCATAGTTTTGTTTATCATCAGAGATCAAGAAAGTACTCAAAACCATGAGATATCTGAAATGAAAAAAAAAGAAAAATAGAAGCTGATTTTCATTTGCTTTTTGGTTTGTAAGCCTGCCTTCTAAATTCAGTGGGGTCAAATTTCATTTTTTTTCACAGAAACTGCTGAAGCTAAATATATACTTTTTTTCCCCTTGACTTATACTAACTTCATTCAGAGATGTGGGAGGTCGAAAAATTTACCCCATGTGAGGTGACTCCTGAGAAAATCCTGGGGTTCTTACAGCTGAGTCCTGTACAGTATTCAGTAATGAGGCAGCTTTTTGGTGCTTCAGTAATAGAAAAAGGTCCTAACCCTTTCCTACTTGAAATAGCATTCCTCAGAGTACAATCCTGCTTTGCTGTTGGTGCTAAAGCAGTGTTATTGAGGTTTTCTACCAGCAGCCAATGTATCTTAAAGAGGTGAAAGATCAGTGCTGCCATCCATGTCTGGGGATGGAGCGAAGTGTGTTACTTTGTTTACTCCATTTCTGCCTACTGGTTCTAAGGGCTCCTTGGTTGCTCTTTGCTTTCTGAGAAAGAAATATTGACATTTACTTCACTTCAATAGGTAATTATTGATTGGTATATTTTCATGGGAATATGATTTATTTATTTTTTTTTAAGATTCAAATGTGAAAGTCAAAGCCATGTTGAAAATACCCTAATTTATTCCATTTGCAAGAAAAAAAGTTTTAACTTCTGTGCTGGGTGGACAGTTTTCTGTGCTGTATAATGTATAAACAAATGTATTAACAGCAGCAGAAAGCCTGTCTTTGACAATTGGAAGATACTTTTTGCTATTCTGTTTTAATCAAAAGATGTTTGTTTCTTTCATTGGTTGTGAAGAGTATCACTGTGTCCTACTGCTGTTGGATAAGTTTGTGCTGTTAATTAACGACAAATAGATGTTGGCAAACAAGGACTTCAGGGTGTTGAGAAAATGGTCAACCACGACAAAAAAAAAAAAAAAAAAAAGATGATATGCAAGTAGTCAGAGATAAGAAATTTAAACAGCATCAGCACTCATGCCCATTACTAATAAATTAGGCCATTCCCTATTGCCTCACTTGTGTTACCTGGAATCTAACTGCATTGAATAATACCTCAAAACAAAGGGAATGAAACTGATTCCCAGCAGTTTGAGTTGTGCATGCAAGTAAAGCTACGTAGGAGAAGTTTATTACAGTCATGCTTTTCCCAGTAGCTTCTCTACTTCTGCATCCAGTATGTTTTGTTTTCTTTAACCCTATTCTTTGCATTTATTTTGGTATAAGTTAATCTGAGTGCAAAGGTTATTCAACAACCCTGTTTTCTAATGCTGGTTCTATTAACAGATCAACCATTCTGTATGCTGCTGACAACAAACATGATGCTGCAGTCATTTGTGATGTTTTTTGTTTGTGTGCTTTTTTTTGAACATCTGAGGTTTTGTAGGACTACCTGTATTGTGTTTACTTTTGAGAGTGTTCATGTAATGTGAAATATTTTTTATTATTGAAACTTCCCTGACGGTTCTGATCTACCTTAACATATCTGTTTCAGGTTTACCAGAACCAAACAGAGACAGTATATTCCAAGGGCTGAAGATGGATCAAGGGTTTTACACATCAAAAGACTTCCTACCTTTGGTAGCTGTGGCAAGTAAGCCAGGTGTGTGATACTTTGCTTCTGTTGTAAACATATTCAGTAAGTCATTAGCTGCTCCTGAGGTACGAAAATGCACAGGTGATTAAAGCATCGCATCCACCTACACAGCACCTCCCTGTGAAAAGTTCTGGGCCAAGGCTTTCTCCTCGGGAGCTGCAACCTCAGGAGAGTGTGGTAACTAACATCAGTTCCAGAGACTGTAAAGCAAATAGTCATATATAAAAATCTATGAACCTGGCAATCTGTTACCCACAATAAATTACATTTGTTAATTGAATTGTATTCTATAGATATAAAAAGCTTCTCATTTGTATATATTGATAGAAATTACACATGGTAAATATAGGATGGTCTTGAAATCTGATATTAAATCTTTGCTGACCCACATAAACAGCTACTTTGTATGTTGTTGGTAATTTGTTTTACTTGTAGCACCGTTATCCCAAGTCAGTCATGCACTGAATGTTCACAAGCAAATTTAAAGGGTCAGTAGTTCCCTACCCAAAAAACCTCAGGACAACATTAATATGATCGCAGTTAGACAAATGCAGCCTTTTGTGCTTTTACAGATTTGTTTCGAGTGCAGAAATGCCTGATTTTTCTACCCAGGGAGTATAGATACTTTCTGTGGCTTTGAAAGTGATGTCATAAGCCCTGGAAGGATGGATGACGTGGGACTTGTGATTTTTATGCCACGTTCCCTCAGTCTAGATTCTCCAGTGTGCTGATAAAAATAAAAGAAATTTCACGTATAATTTTCTGGATATATATCTATGTCTGTTCTTAGTGTAGTATATGTTTTTACGCAGGTGACCATATATTTAATATAAATACACATATGCCACTTTCAGCTGCAAAACGTTTTTATTTGAACCATTCTGAAATTTCTTTTAGCATCAGATAGAGTTGCTTGCTTATTTAGAAGACTTTATTAGCATGTTAAAGAATATACCTCCTTTGGCAAAGTATTCTGCATGTAGAAGTAAAGTTTATTACTTCATTTTATACAAAATATTTAGGAAGGGAAATATTCCCTATGCGCCTATCCCCATCTATCCTATCTCTCTGCTGTTTTGATCAAATGCTTTTTTCTAGATATGTTCTTAAGCTCAGTGAGCTCAAATGAGTTGGGAGAAAAAGTTGCTTTTTTTCTTTACCTTTCCTTTTTTTTTTTTTGGAAAGTGTTTAAAACAGGTTGAGAATATACACTTCAAAACATTTTTTGATTAACAAAAGCAAAGCAAATCTTTAAAAGCAATTCCCCCTCATAATAATGTGACTACAGATGCTTCGTAGAATTCTACATACGTGCGCACAAATAGGGTGCTCAAAGGCATCTTCCTGAACGAGGGTCTATAAAACTGTGATCTGCATCTTTTTAAATGCTGCGATGTAGCATTCCCAATTTATCAGAATATGTAATGATATTTTTCATATTAAGTCTAAAATAAATATAAAAACAAGAATAAACATTTTTTTTCTGACTGGCAGTAATAGATTGCTATTTAGTGTTGTTTACTAATCGATGTGATCTTTCTATCTTAATTTTAGTCTTTCTGCTGCTGTAGTCACCTCTTGATCTCTAAAGAACAAAATTTTAAAATATAATACATGTGTTGTATATTCTGCTCTGTCCTCAGATTTACTATGACATTTCTCTGAATGATAGACTTACCCACTTTAAAACAGACAGTACTCTGCATGCTTGTTATACTTTCCTCCAAAGGGATTCCCTTGGTAAATACAGTCATTTAACTTGTGAGTGGCTTTGCTACCATTGGCTTATATTTCAAATTCTTGTTTCACTGCACCCTTCCAGCCTTCTGAAAATACTCAGAAAACAGATATGGGCTATTGGAGAAATAAGGAACAAAGTGAGCAAGCACAACTGGTCCACTCTAGGCTAGGTTTGCATGGCATTTTGAGATGCACTCTTGCACTTGCTCTTTTTCTGTTGTTCGATGTGCATTTTTTGTGGAGAATTAAATTCTTTAAAATTAAAATTAAATTATATTATAATATAATATATATATATAATATATATTATATAATATATAATATATTATATAATTATATTATATTAAATTAAAATTATAAATTTTTAAATTCTTTAAAAATAAAATAAAAAAGTTTAGAGAGAATAGGAGTCTTATTAAGTAAATGGCAAATGCAATTCCATATACATGGGGGAAAATGATAGCATTTGCCATATATCAAGCATTTTACAAGCGGAGAGAGGATATATATTTCTAATCCATTTCTGTGTTTAAATTACAACTACTTTCTTATTGAATAATTTGTGTGTTTCTGTACAACTGAGAATGTTGAAAATCTGCTAGTGCTATAGCAGGATATTCAAGTCACAGTGCAATGATTATACGGTTAGTTTCTCCTGACTGAAATTATCACAGGCTGGTTGAGAATGTAACATTCTATTGTTTATGGCATTGTCTTTAAATTGCAGTAGTTTCCCTAATAAATAGTTCTACTTAAACTGATAGCAAAGTGGAATTTAATGCAATACACAGAGTGAATCCGAAAATACAAGCTATGGGTAACAAACACACAATGTCAACATTCTCTGCATGTAACTTTCTGCAAACACTTTGTGAAAACCACTGTAGATCAACTATTTTTCCTAGTGCAACGTTTAGGAATTAGTATAATAATAATCTTTCTGCCTGCTGTTCAGCTGTCATAGGGAATAGTTTCTGAGAACCACGTCAGCATAACCTCACAGAAAACTGTGTCTAAGGGGCTAACTTTGGGAAGCTATCATCCGAATCTATCAACCACTGAAAAGTTTTCTTAAAAAAAAAAAAAAAAAGCAAGTGATATTCATTATGATCTGTAATGAGTTGTTTTTTTTTTTTAAGCCATTGTGGTACTGAGTCTGATATATGAGAAGCTTAATTTCTGAATAAAAACATATTACAATGCTAATTTCTACCCAAAAGGACTCACAAAACTAGAACTGCATCATTTGTATCCTTTCCAGATAGAATGGTGCTGCTCCTTAGAGTTCTGACTATAAAATTATGTATATGAGCGTATCTTAAAAATGGGAATAAAACTGTCTTTCAGTGAAGCAGAATAATTTGATAGTGACACTCCATGCTTAGAAACTGTAAGATGCAATTTTACACTGCTTTGAGTACAAGTACCTTTTGAGCTGTCAAGCAGAAATGGTTTCTCATACTTGAAAATGGGGTTTTTCCTTTCATCTTTCAGGGATATGTTCCTGTCACTCTCCATTGCCATCAATACATGGAACTGTGATTGTACTTGGGGCAGGAGACACTGCTTTTGACTGTGCAACATCTGCTTTACGCTGTGGAGCTCGTCGTGTGTTTGTGGTCTTCAGAAAGGGCTTCACTAATATCAGGGCTGTCCCAGAAGAGGTAAAAGTGAAAAACACTATTCATAAGAAGGAATAATGGTTGTTATTTCTGTAGAGCCTGAAAGTGCAGTGTTGGTACTTAAAAGACATCTACTAAAATATTTGTTTTTAAAAATGCTCTTAAAATGTATCTGAAAGTTTATTTAAGCTCTAAAGCTCAGTTTATGTAGTCTTTGGAGAAGTCACTTCTCTGTTGTACTCTGTAAAGTCAGAGAGATGCCAAAAAAGGGTAAAATTTCCTGTAAAGTAGAAATCTGTAAAGGTCTGAAAATCTTGGAGGTACCCCAGGGATCCATGAGGCATTGGAGTATTATAGGTAGCTCTTCAGGTCCAAGGAATGGACTTTATGGCTGCTGCCTAGTGAATCTCAGTGATCTTGACACAGCTTTATGAATCTCTAAATTCTTGTAAGGAAATTATTTATGATGATTTTTGTTTGAATCACTGCCAGTGGCAATAGAGAGATGACATTAATCACATATTTCAGTGTTCAAACTGATTTTTAGTTTGACTTTGCACCTTGGCATTTATCAGGACTTCTGCAAATTCTGAAACTGGATACGCCTCCTTAATTATCTGTAAAGCAAGAATTTTTTTTTTTTCTGGTTAGATTTTCTTATTTTGGTGCTTCTTCCATTATAATTTTTTTTGGTACATCCTCCATACTTTTGAAAGATTTTAGCTAGTAGTACTTCAATTGCATCTTTAAAAAAGGATTTATGGGAATTTGATAATCTCTTTTCAAGAAGGTCGATGTCTTAGAGATCTTATACAAAGTGGATGGAAGTGGAAAAAGAAAGAACAGATGTGTGGAAGCATAATTATGTTTCTGTTGCACTTAAAATAAGACATCCAAACACCATGAAATTACTGAAGTCATTGTGGCAAAGATTCATGCTATTCAGATTCTTCCTCATTAAGAATCAGCTGTCACTCTGAACCCAAATCTTTGTTAGCAGCCTAGGCCAATTCCTAAAAGCTATCAATGTTCATGTTATTACATCATGCAGCAGTTTTGAAAAAAATATATTAAAAATAGCTTTAGCTAGTAATGGCCATGCTAGAATGATGTCAGGTTGAACACTTTATAAGATATTATGTAATGTAAAATATACTAGCTTTATGTTATTTGTTAAGTAAAGACAATCAAATACTGAAATCTCTACTAAGGCATGCTGTTAGACTTTTTTTTTAGTTTTTTAGACTAACTTTAGACTTACCACATCAGAGAATATTAAGTATTGGCAGTCATGCTATTATTTCCACATGGTATTCGGCATTTGATAATAAACACAATCTTGAAAACATATATTGGATTATGTACTTAGCTAATGCTATGCCTCTTAAAGCACAGACAGTTGCAAAAGGTAGGTCTTCTGCCCTCAAAGAAGTTATTCAAAATGACAAGGAATTAGGAATTAGGAAATCACAGGATTGCAGGGGTTGGAAGGGACTTCTAGAGATCATCAAGTCCAACCATGCTAAAGCAGTTACTCTATAGTACAGCATACAGCTAGGCATCCAGACAGATCTTAAATATCTCTAAAGATGGAGACTTCACAACCTTTCTGGGCATTCTGTTCCCGTGCTGTGGATTCTAGTGTGCAGTTTTCTATGTTCCAGTTTTTGGCTGTTGCTGCTTGTTCTATCACTACACTGAAAAGGGTTTGGCCTCATCAAATTGCTTCCCACGCTTTAGATATTTATAAACATTGATAAGATCCCCTCAGCCTTCTCTTCTCCAGGCTGAACAGATCCAGGTTTCTCAGCCTTTCCTCATGTGGGAGATGCTGCAGGCCCTTTACCATCTTTGTCACCTTCTGCTGGACTCTTTCTAGGAGATCCCTGTCTTTAGCTCCCCAGTTCAAAAGAGCAGGATGCAGTACTCTAGATATAGCCTCACCAGGGCAGGGTAGAGGGGGATCATCAACTTCTTCAACCTACTGGCCATGCTCGTTTTAATACACTCCAGGATACCATTAGCCTTCTTGGCCACATGGGCATGATGCTGGCTTATGGCCAATCTGTTATCCACCAGGACCCCTAGGTCCTTCTCTGCAGAGCTCATCTCCAGCAGGTCAGCCCCTAACCTGTACTGATGCATGTGGTTATTCCTCCTTTTTTTATTATCCTTTACCTCCTTTGCCAGATTAAATACCAAGTGGGCCCTAACCTCCCTCATTGCATCCCTGCAGGCTCTGGCTATATTTCTGTATTCTTCTCAAATGGACAGGCTCTTTTCCCATTGTTCTTGGACCTTCTTTCTTCCCTTTGAGTTTATCAATGAACTCCTTGCCCATCCATGCAGGTCTCCTATCACCTTTTCCTAATGTCTTACTGTTATGGATGTACTGATCTTAAGTTTAGAAGAAGCAGTGTTTGAGTGTCAAACAACTCTCATGGGCTCTCTCTCCTTCCAATGCTCTAGCCCATGGGATACTTCTAAGAAGGTCCCTGAAGAGGTTAAAGTTGGCTCTTCTGAAGTACAGCAATCCTTCCTGTTGCTTTGCTTCTTCAACATAAGATCCTGAATTCCATCATCTCATGAATGCTGCATCCTGAGCTGCCTCCAGCTTTTACGCTCTCAATGAGCCCTCCCTTGTTAGTCTGAACGAGGTCAAGCAGCACACCTCTCTTCATTGGCTTCTCCACCAACTGTGTTAGAAAGTTATCTTCAATATGTTGCAGGAATCTCCTGGAGCGTGCATGCCTGGATTGTTTTTTATGCAACAAATATCAGGATGATTGAAATCCCCCATAAGTACCAGTGCCCTGGATCACAAGGCACCTTCCGGCTGTTTGTAGGAGCCCGCATCAATTTCCTCCTTCTGATCAGGTGGCCTTTAGTACACACCCACAGCAGTGTCACTGGTATTAGCCTGCTCTCACTCACAACCTCTCCACTTTTACCCCCAGGTGGAGCTTGATAGATTCTAGTTCCTCTGTTGCATGAAGAGCAACTCCACCACCTCACCTCACCAGCCTGTCTTTCCTAAAAAGGACGTAAATGTGTCAGAAAACCATTTGCATTGCAAATCTAACAAGCGCCACTGTCTAGAAACTGATTGATTGAGTAGCACAGAAATCAGTATTAAGATGCCTATCAGTATAACATACTCAGTGCCTTCTGCTTAAGAAGAACGTGTGGTAACATCTTGAGTGAACTTTTCATAAAGCTTATCATGTTTGCTTATTTATTTTATTACTTCTACTCTACAGATGGAACTTGCAAAAGAAGAGAGGTGTGAATTTCTGCCTTTCCTCTCCCCTCGGAAAGTTGTACTTAGAAGTGGACGTATTGTTGCAATGGAGTTTGTTCGAACTGAACAGGACAGTGATGGAAACTGGAAAGAAGATGAGGATCAGGTTGTTCGTCTGAAAGCTGACGTGGTGATCAGTGCCTTTGGTTCAGTTTTGCGTGATGCTGAAGGTAATCCTGAGTAATGCATTTCATAGATATCAATTGTTGTTTCAGCTGCTGCCATTTTGTGTCCTTTGGTGGTTTTGCGAAATGAGTCTTCAGGAGATTATAAAGCTTGTGACTCAGTCCTTTCAACAGAATTTTGTTTGCCCTTTAATTATGTTTCTTAGGACAAAACTAAGAGTATGATTAACATCAGTGTTCTCTAAGTTACCGTCTAGAGCAGGAACCCAAATTAGAGGTACAATTGCTCAGTATATATCTTGCTTTCCTCTCAATGCAGAAGGGATAACAAAGGATACTCCTGGGGAGTTCTTCTGGACTCACTAATTAACCTTATAGAAACTCATTATACTACAACTTCAGACTGAACTGATGTGATCTCTGAAACCATTTTTACCTGTTGAATTAAGAATTAATTAAGAATTAAGACAGATTCATTTTTCTGGTTTAGCCACTCCTGGGTATCACTCACTTCTTATATGTACCCAAGAGGACTGTGGCTTCTCTCATACATGCAGAATTTGTTAAATTCTTCTGTGCTTTTCTCAGCATGTCTCATTGTTTACTTGTACATTACAATCTTTGGTCTTAAAAATAAATAAATAAATAAATAAAAAGGGAAAGCAAGTATTTAGTTCAGTAATAAGTATAAAGAAATTGGTATGTAGTTGGCATTTCAGTGTCTCAATATTTTACTCAGATGCAAAAGAGAGCAGAAGAAAATGATTTCAACTAAGAACACAAGAACTGAGCAAAGCTCAGACTGTGTTCTCTGACACAGGTTAAAGAGTTCAGATGCATGTAACAAAGGTGACTTGAAAGTAAAAATTTATGAACAATTCTAGAATGTTTTGCTGTTGATAATTTTTAAAAATCCCCTGGTTTAAGTCTTTTGGAAGGGTTTGCATAACCTCATGTGATAAATCAAATATTAGTCTATGCAATCAGTTTATTTCGTTGTGATTCATAGAACTTGTGATAAAGGAGTGATTCTGTTTTTTCCTACACTGCAAACTGCTTCATCTAAAAGGGCGAACTTTGTTGTGTTGCTTAGCCATGACAATGTGCCAGCCTTGTATTTTCTGCTATGCATTCACCCTCTAAATGGCATGTTGTAAGGTTTTTAAATATGAACACAAAATTTGAGGGAAAAAAAAATCACGTAGCAATCTGATCATGAAAGAAAAGAATCATTGCCCTTGGGTTTGAGCAACACTCTTCAATTTCAGAATGTATTTTTGGTGAAACTGCTATTAAGATGGAAATCAAATTATAAAGAAAGAGGCAGGAAATATCAGCATTTGTTTTGTACGTTCTGAAAGTGAAAAGACTAAGACTGGAGGGAGTAAAGTACTTATTCTGAGCACACCATTTCAGTTGCTTTTAAACCTTTATTTTTTTGCCCAAGCTGTCCTAGCAAAAGTTCGATTTACTTTTCACCATCGAGCTGAATTATAACCAAATCTTCAGACATATAGAACAAAAAGGAGCAACTGCAAGACATATAAATACCTCCCGATATCTTATATTCTTAATGTCTTTCTAAAAGGCACCGTATTTTTGTATTCAAGAGATGGAAATATTCAGATTTCTCCAGTAAGAGTTTGAGAAGAGAGCACCAGAAATACTTGAAACTGGACAAGGCCCTGAGCAACTCAGTCTGG
This sequence comes from Tympanuchus pallidicinctus, assembly GCF_026119805.1. Classification (NCBI taxonomy): domain Eukaryota; kingdom Metazoa; phylum Chordata; class Aves; order Galliformes; family Phasianidae; genus Tympanuchus; species Tympanuchus pallidicinctus. The sequence goes on along the minus strand of NW_026294791.1, from coordinate 17,021,115 downwards.
CTTTGAACTTGATCTAACTTTGAAGAAAACTTTGGACTAGGCGACTTCCAGAGGGCCTTTACAGTCTGAATTTTTCCATTTCTAGATGACTCACATGCATGTTCAATAAGCATGTTATTTGTTGCACATGCAGAGTTCTGTCAATGATCTAATTTATAAGGCATCTCTGGCAATAATGGATGCTGGTATAGGTGGTATACTATTGGTATGGGTTAAACTAGCAGGATTTGTCTATTTCTTATTAATAATGTTTAATACTGATGTTACTGATGTAAGAATAAAGAAAATGCTGTGAGAACCAAAGGGAATGAAATGAGACTTAGTCCCTGTTCAGTGAAGTGTAGGACATTCTTTGATATACCTGTTTTGCTTAACGCAACACAAAGACTTGTGTGCTGCTGGACTGACCAGAAGTAGTCTATACGCTAGAAAGCTTTTTCTAGTTTATTATCCTCATCAAGCTGTTTCATATTCTCTAGGGCAGTAACTATTACATTTCCACCAAAAACTCCATGCACTCGCAGTAGATGTTTAGTCTTTTCCTTTTTTCTTAAATAATATGCTAATCGTGTTTTTAAACAACAGTTCAGTAAATATTCATCCTCCCATTGGAAATCACATAAATGCATCATTCATTAGAAAGAAATCAGTTGTAAATCCATTTTATGCTCATGAAGTTGCTAATAGACAAAGCAGAAGTGTTGCCCTCTAGGCTGTTATAAGATCATTGGCACTTTACTGAAACCAGTTTAAAAAAAAGAAAAAGATCGATCTACTATGGATAGAGTAAAAACAAGGTTTTTCTTTGTTGTTATAAAAAGATTTTGCAAGTACAAGCTGCCTTTTTCTTTTTTTTTATTTAAATTTTTTAATTATTGCATAGATTACCAAACTCTTCAACCATCATAACTGATTAACATAAATCAAAAGATGAAAGAAAATTTTGTACCCTTTCTGATGCTCCGGCTTTTTTGCCTGCTTCATTATTTTGGAGGCCTGCAATGTATTACTGCAATATCTCTGGCACCGTTCTAAATTGCAGCTAATCAACATATACACATGTAATGCTAATTACATCTCTAGTACTGCATGCAGCCTCAACATCCTATTCAAAACAGGTCTAGTTGGTTCTAAAGTCTAAACTTCGAGTACTTGTTTTGTTTTGGTTGTTTTTTTTTTTCTGATAAATAAAAGGGAACAACATTTCGGGACTGCAAAATGTTACTCTGGAAGAAATGTCTTTGTTCTCATTATATTCTTGTATATTCATGTGAAGAACCTGGACCTTATGTAGAGAACCATGACAAAAATTGTGGAAAACAGTACACCTGATCAGAACGTGCTCCCAAACAGAGTGCAAGACAAGTGTACTGTGCAGAGGCTGGCAACATACATTCTGATCAGCAAGCTAGTGACAGGCAGAAAATAGTTGGCAGCAGTCTTTCAGCAGGAGCCTCTCAAAGTATTACCTGGGCCCAGCTTTAACCAGTTAAAGTGCTTTTATTCCTGTTACAGTACATCAGTGGGACAGAGATGCTGGGAAGCATGACTGTACCTTCCTTTGTGTTCTGGGCCTCCAGACTGGGCAGCGTCGGCAGTTAATGAGACTGTTGGTGTGTGTGATAGTTACAGTTTTACATTTCAGATTAAGAAAGATACAGTGTGTTTGTATTTTTCTGAAGTAGTGCTTCTACTCACTGTAAAGGAAGTCTGCAAGATGGATATCAAAAATAACATTAATGAGCTACTAAAGCTAAAATTACAGGAACTTATGAAATTGGTTAAACATAAAAACCATTAAACTGTTTATTGAAGCTTCACAGATATACTGCAGCTAATGAGCATTTCTGCTATTTAAATAAGCCCAAATTGAACACACATTACATGGATACATAATTAGTCATGGCAGTCAAACACACAGATTCACTTTTAAAGCTTTATTTGAGGAATCTTTTCCATTTGATTTGTTTTGTTAATTAAAATATTTTTTCTGTATTCACTTACATTTTAATATTGTTTTTGCAAGCACAATAATTTGCTGCTGCTTTTCCATTTGTGTTTATTTGCTCTTTGAATACAGCAAATGGAGAATATATATTCAGAACTGTCCTTTTGTTTGGTATTATTTGTGTTTAGCATCATTTGATAGCATTAGAATAATTCAACTGTATGTTATTTTTCATACAGAAAGTTTATTTCAAATTGTAGATGAGGGCTGTTCTGAAAGTAATGCCTCCTATGTTGCTATGTTGGCCCTCGACATCACAGATGTTGGTAGTCTGGCAGCAGAGACTGAACCTTCCAACAGTATTCTAATGTATTTTGTTGCTGTGTGTCAGATGGCAGCAGAGGGGCACTCTGACAAATTGGCATCTGACATGGAAGTGCATATGAAGTAAAGGTGTGCTACTGAATTCCTCCAAAAAAATGACACTCGCTGACATTCATTGATGCTTGTTGTGCATTTACGGAGAGAAGAAAGTGGATGTGAGCACACTGAGGTGGTGGGTGGTGAATTTCAGCTGTGTGACAGTGGGTCACCTCCACTAGTGCAGATTTTTATGAGCGTAGCATGCAGGCTCTTCTTCATGGCTGGCAAAAATGCACAGCTAATGGTGCTGACTATGTTGAAAAATGGTATTTTGTAGCTGAGAATTTTCTCTATCAAATAGTATTGTTTTACTCTTTGTATCTGCTGTGTTTTCCATGGAAATAAATGGGATTTGTTACATTCAGAGCAACTTATGTAAAATATCTCATCAGGCTATAAAGGAGAAGGCAACAGAGGCACAAGATTGCATGCTGAATTTTGAAGGAAAAAAAAAAGCTGTATTAGTTTGGAACTTTAAAGAATGTAAGATTGAAAGCATTAGAAAGACACTTGTCTCCTTACTCTGTCCCAAAGAGAGCACCAACAAAAACAGAAAGCTTGTTGTTCAATGGCAAACAGCAGCTCAGACAACTGATAGCCAGGTTCATCTCTTACAAGCTCAGGAATGGATCCAAGATTTTTTCTTACACCTTGCAGAGGCACAGAAAAAGCTTCCGTTTGGGAAGACCAATGTTCTTCCCTTCTTGCAGGCAGTAGTAAGTAGTGCAGAAAGTAGTCCCTTCAAGTGCCCTGGATATAAGATCCAAGGACATTAGGAACTCATATAAGATGGCTTTGAATCATGTCCTTATTTTTACTTAACCTAAATCTTGGAGATTATAAGAAAAACAGAAGGAAATAGCTGCTGGATACCATGTCAACCGTACCACAAGGGAAATGTGCTTTCTCAGTTTTAAAAACACTGAATAAGGCAGATAAATCCTCATTCCCCTGGGGGAGGTGTTTCAAGCAGATGCATGTTGGACTTTTTGGCACTCAAAAAGCTTTTGATATAATTATGGCCATACAATTATTTTAGCACAAAACAATCCAAAGATGAATTTGAGAAAAGCAGCAGATCTGAAGTAATACCCATTTTCCTCCCACGATGAAAAGAAAGTAGCAGTCATAACTTTCAGTTGTAAATAATTTCCTGTGGAAAAACTGCATCGCCAGTAGTGTGTTGCCTTCTAATACACAGATTGTGGTTTGGTATCATCTCAGAGAAAAAAAATGTCATCTATCCCAACCCCACTACCCAACCCTGCTGTAGCAAGTTTTCCTCTGTGATTTTTTTTTTCCTTCTGAACATGTCTTTACAAGTCTGTATGTATTTGACTTGTGAGAACTGTCTGGACCACATGCTGAGATGGCACCACTGCACTCAGTAAGTTATCCTATGTATGGCTGATTGATGATTGAAAGTTGTCTTGACGTACAGCCTGAGACATAAAGAGGAAGTTAACGTATCGATTTATAAATATTACTGAAGTATAATAGGACTACTATCAGCAACCACAGGCACTTTCCTTAGCAAAACAAAGCAAAAACCCAACCCAACAAACTCTCATTTCCAGACTGAAAAGTCTCTCGCTCTGAAGGTTCTGTTTGGTGTGACCTTTCAATAATTTAAATATTTTTAAAGGAAGCAATTTTGTAACTTTTTGATTCTGCTAGTAGGCAAATATTATTCTTGCCAAGTTAAGCCAAAAGCAGGGTAGGAGGGATTGTGCAAGCAGTATGTCTTGAATATAGATTAAATGTTTCTGCTTTCAGCTTGAAATTGTGATTCTGCTTTCTGAAGCAGATGAAAAAAATTAAAATCCAAAATTTTGGGTTTGACTCCTGTGGACATTTGTGTTTGCCAAGGGTAAAAAGGAGAACATAGGTGGGATAAGCAGATTTAAATATTTGTATCTTGCTTTTGTTTTTATTATTTTGCCCCTTTTTATACACAGCTCTCCTCTTTGAAATACCCTTGTGATATTTGATTTGGAGACGAAGGGACATGCAGAGCCTGGGAAGAAAATTCCATCATGACATTGTGTGAGAATGTCTTTGAAGGTTGCTGTACACCTGGGTGTACACTGGGGCAGTAGTGTGAATTTACCCTTGTGTTGGTGTAGGAGAAATATTCTTGTTTTAAGCTGGCAGGTTTCTCTTTTACATATATGACAGCACAAGAACATCAGTTTAATTGACCTTGGCAATCTGCATCTGCTAGCGGTATATCCCTGAGGGACAGCACAGTTTTAAGCTGCATTTTATTGCAAAATCTTCAGTTCTTTTACACTTAAAGCCACATAAAAATAACTCTCTCTGATATATGGCATCAACATTTGCTGAAAATATTGATTGAAAATGTGATTCTGTTCATGAAGCTGTTCTGGAGTGTCTCAGCGATAATAAAATAATGTTAGAAGTTGCATAATCAAAATCATGTTAAGAAAGAAAGATTATTTTTAAGATGATTTATTTGTAGTCAGTGCCATTTGTCAAAATGTTTGTCTGATTTTTTTAGTCATTTCATCCACGTTGTTTTTAAGGACAATATTAGTTCACACACAGAATGCCTACATACTGTTTACTGGCTTAAAAAAATTAAGGTATTTAATGATCTAAATACTCAGAAATTTTAGTGACAAATATAAGAAAGGTCATCTTTGTGTAAGCATTTTATTTTTATTGTTTCTGTAATTTCACTCTTTATATATTTGTTTCAAATTGAGCCTTAATTTCAGAATGTTCTGAGCTTAAATATCAATACAGTATGTTTTCTATTTTGTTGTAATGTATCTTTTCCAGGAGAAAAAAAAAAAAAAAAAAAAAAAAAAGCTTTAAATCAATACACTTCTTCAAAACCAAAGCAGCAAAGCAGTCAAAGCATAACAGCATAACATTTCCTGGTAGGGAAAATGTTGCATATAAAAGTTTTCTATCAGGTTTGGTAATGACCTGTGGAAAAGTAGCAGTGTTTCTGTTGTGAGCATTAAGGAATGTGTGAAGTAAATTCTGAATCAATTTCTAAAAATCATAAACATTCGTCTTTGTCTTTAAACCTCAAAAATCATATATGGTATATTAAGTTGTGCAGGAGTTAATATGTTAAGTTTTCACGTGGAAAGCATGTTGATGTGGAAAGTACAGCACAAAGCCATGGGTGGAGGGGGAAAAAAATTTCCTTTGTTAGCTTTGTTCTTAGTAGGGTTTTCAGATATTTTTTTTTCCTTGGATGTAAATAATATTAGCGTGAAAGACTTTGTAACTTCTGGGGTACATTGTTTCTTTTCAGTGAGAGAGCAGAACAACACTAAAAGCAATTATTTCTCGTAGCCAGTCACTTCTTGTGACTCTCGTCGTATTTTGTACACATGTCTGGTTTTGGAGGCACAGAGGAACCAACCACTTACTGATGTTACCAAAGAACTGTTCCATACAGTAGATGATATTCTTCTGAGTTGTGCTACTATGTACCTCTACTACCTCAACATAAATGTTTCTGTATAGAAAGTAATTTTTCAGTTCTGTCATAAACTCACATTTAATTAAGTGAAAAAAATTAGACCTTGGAACTCCTTTTCTAATTGCTATCAGAATGTATTTGAGAGATTCTGACAACATTTTTTTCTTTCTTCTGCTAACATATTTGTCCTTCATTTTAATTGCAGTCAGAGAGGCCATGGCACCTATCAAGTTTAACAGATGGGGTCTTCCTGAAGTAGATCCAGAAACTATGCAAACGAGTGAACCTTGGGTTTTTGCAGGCGGTGATATCACTGGTCATGCTAACACTACAGTGGAATCAGTAAATGATGGAAAACAAGCCTCTTGGTACATGCACAGATACATACAGGTAACTATTTATTTATTATAGATTAAATATGCAAGTCTAGATTATTTGGTGATTTGTACGTTACATAGTCATTCAACTTAGATTGCATACTTGATTTTGAGGAGTTGAATCCAGCTCTCTTACACTATCCTAACACTGAAATCTAAGAAACTATTTCTGAACTCCAGTTGTGAATTCCAGTCAGGGAAAATAACACCGTGCAAGTAGAAGTCCTGATTGGTAACTGGGAAAAAGGAAGTGAGTCCATCGTTATTAAAAAAGTAAAATATCTCAATACTGCGTGAAGTAAAAAATAATACTGCCATCGTTGATGGCAGACATTTTTAGTATTTCTTTTTAGTATTTCTGTTTTAGTATTTCTGGAGTATAAGTGTATTAACAGTTTACAGAGAACTCCTGTGATCTACATGAGAACCAGAGTTGGCTTTACTGAGGCTGATCAAACGGAAGCACAAGACAAAATAGTCACTGAATGCAAAGAGCAAAATAACAGAAAGGAGAATTTATCTGAGTAATGAAAATATTAGGGGTACAGACTTGAAAAACCTGGTAACTACTAGCCCTGCCTTTTCTAGTTGAGGAGAGAGCACTAACTGCAGAGGAGCTGTTAGAGACAGATACAGCCTGTGTGCAGACAGCCAGCTGACAAAGACTGTGTTCATTGTGTAAGGAACTTTTTAGAAATACGATACATGATTCATTCTTCCACCAAAAGAGATTTCAACAACTGAAGTTGGGACTGTAACAGCTCGATGTCTTTCTCCCCCATCCATCTGCTCAAAGCCTCTCTGATTGCATGTTTGTGCAATTTCATGCTGTTGGGGTCTGATTTCACTTCCTAAAAATACTTCAACTGAAAGCTTGTTGTTAGTATCTGTGCATATTTTTTTTTCACTTGATCTAAAGCACTATTTGTGTCCTGGCTTCTTCAACCCTTTGAAAATGCTGAGTGTGAAACATCTTTAAACCCTGATGTACTTGCTTAATTTCTCAGTACACAGTGAATTTGGGTAACTGTGATACTGGGACATCTCCTTTTTAGTCTCCTTCATCTTTAACCCCTATAAATACAACTATCACTTGAAATCCCTCCTTTTTCAAGTTGCTTCCTCCTCAAAACTTTCCTCATAAAACCATGACCCTTTTTTCTTTTCCCCTGGTATGTATTGAATGCTTTGCAGGAAATCTGAATAGTCTGGTTTGAGAATTAGAATTTTAAAGCAAGCAGGCTTGTGATATTAGAGAATTTCCGTTACCCTTTGCAGGTTTCAAGGCAGCTTATTCGACCTTACAATCTCACCAGGAAGCTAATGGGAAATCCTTACAGCAATCTTCACAGGAAAGTTTCCAAATGTCAAGTGTCACCTTTCCAGCTGTTAGATGAATGGGTAGCCCAGGGGCATTTATTTGGATGTGCAGCCCTTGTAAAATCTGGTTGCTGTGGTGGAGTGCGCTGTAATTTGGCAGTTTGCTTTACCAGTTCTTGGACTTGGTAGATCTGAAGGAGGGTTTGTATTTTAAAGAAGTTGTTTATGAGAGGATAATGTTACCCTCATGTCTGTAGAGGTAGATAATGCATGTGGGTGCATATTTTTGTGTGTATTGCATGGTCATTCCACTGCCCCATATTCTGAAAACTTTCCATGTGAAATGAAGAAAAACCTTTTAAAAGTACCTTATTTTCTCTTTACTTTGAGATTCTTAAGGTAAGCAATCTTTGTGTGAACTGAGTGTCTGAATTATGTATGATAGGTATTAAACACATTGTTATCATCTATTCATTTGCATTTTAGTTACAGAAATAGGTAGCCATTTTCAAAATCATCAGCTCTCTCAGTATTTAAATGTATAAATAATGCAGTCAGTGTTTAGTAAAATAGAAATATTCCATAAAATATACCTACCAACTCAAGACAAACCCCCCACCGCCCCAACTCCTTGCAGAAATTCCTGTTTGAACAGTATGCTCCTGCTATCCGAACCTACTCCAGACAAAGACTAAACAAACAGATGGGCTAGCTATGTGCCCTAAAACTCCAATCGTTTCAAGCTCTGGCACACGGTCAAGTGAAGCATGAGATCTAGACTCAAGAACTCTCCAGTAGAAATGCCTTATGTTCAAAACCAGGAATTATTTACAGAAGCTTCTTGGCTGCTCTTTCTCTGGAAACTTTCCATCATTAGTTGCCTAAATGTCTCCTGCCTCTTAACATTTGCTGCCCACTCTGCTAAGCATGGGTTAATTTCAGAAATTGTTGCCTGCAGCTCTGTGTTGGCTTAGTTTCTGTAAAGATGACCAGTCAAAACCTAACCAAGGGCAGATGAAGTAGAACCTGTTTGAAAGTGCAGTCTCTTTTAAACAATTCTCTACAGGTCGGTAGGGGTTCAAACACAACCATTTCAATTAATGTAACTATGTACTACTCCCATTTATTCAGGATTCAGACTTTTTTGTTACTCCATGAATGTTGTAAAAACATATTTAAATTAGTCTTGGTGATTTATTTAATTTGGGAATTTAATTTGGGGATTATAATGGCCCTTGCTTTTGTCCAAAGGTAACTTTGTAATAGTGGGCAGAGCAATATAGGCTGCTTTCTGTTCTATGCCTCAGTTAGCATCCATTTCTTCCATTTCATCTTGATCAGTGAATGGGATTTATTATTAACTATTACACAGTAGCTATAGTCAGGATAATTTACAATTATTGCAGGACTAACTAATAATTTTCTGTGCCTGCTTTGAAAGCAAGACAGGTCTCCCATCACAGTTCTTGTGTTGTTTTCTTTCTTGACCAGGAAGGTTTAGACACCAGCCTTGACTCTGTACTCCTCCTCCATTCATTCATACACTTTCCTGAGAAGCATTTTCCTGTATTTGGCTGTCAATACGACATCTTATTCTCACTAAAATCCTTTTTTTAAATGTAAATCTCCTCTTTGTTTATTTGTTTAATATTGTTACTGGCCCAGTGTGACCAGTATCTTTCATATTTTAAAATTGGCATGTATACTATGCACTTGAGAAATAGAGGACCAGATCTTGTCTGATATAAATTGTACTTCACTTAAGTGAAATATGAATTTTGAACACATCTCTGTGTTCTGTGCAACTGTGAACCAGTGTTGTGTATTTATTATTATATTTCTTTATCTATGCTGTCAAAAATATAAATCTGAAGAGTATAGCTGTTGATTCTTTTCTGAAGGTTGACCCTTCTCATATATTTCTCAAGCATGTAAGAAAGTACCTTATTTCATAATCGATGCCAGAGATGGGTGTTTCCCAGGAAACTTGTCTTTGAAGCTGTTAATTATACTCTCTACTTCTATTCATGAGAACTGAAAGAAAAGAGGTGAATGTCCCTTGTCCCGTAAACCACCATGTAAAACACTAGCATGGAGACAAGTAAGAAAACATTTTCAAAAAGTTGGACACAGTGCATGTGCAGGGAACCTGGTATTTTAACTGCATTACTATTGACTAAGAAATATGTCTGTTCCAGAAAGAGAAAGCCTGAAAGAAGCATTAGAAAATCCCTGACTGGACAGAGCCCTGAGCAGCCTGCTCAAGGTGATCCTGCTTTGAGCAAGGATGTTGTACTCGATCATCTCCAGGCATCCTTCCAATCATTCTGTGATTTTTCTTTTTTGTGAAATAACATATTTAATAAAGCCAAGGTGTATAAAACAAAGTCACGTAACAGGTAATTGGAAAAAGGTTAGAAGTTATACAAGTAAGGGAGAAAAGCTGTGTTTTGAGATCAGACTTAAAAAGAGAGTGAAAGCAGGAATGAGATGAAAATATTTCAGAAAAACTCTCAAGCAGTAGGATTTGTAGAGAAGACTCTCTGTGAAAAATACCAGTAATACAACTACTCACTCTCATAGTCTGTCTTTGTTAAAGGCACAAAAATGGAGTTAGACCATATCACTGTGGTTAAGAATTTTCTCCATCTAAAGAAAATGAATGTCACAAATTCTATCAGGTTTAATGCTCGGTCCCTGTCTCAGCCCTGCACTACAGGCTGTGCTGCTTTTGCCTCTGGGCATATCCTGGTTAGAGCAGGGCAGGGACACTGCATACTGTGTGCTGGGGATTTTTTACCACGCTCTTGCAGTGTCCAAAAAATTGCCATGACTGAAACAATAAAGTAAGTACCTGCAATATTGTTAGCTTTGCTGGTTGGCATCAAATTAGAGGAAGAGTGAGCCACGCTCTTTGTCCTCTGCTTTTAAAAATCAAGGGAAGAGTTATTATAAATAAACTCTTGCCTGCAGGCTTTCTTTTCCTATTTGTTTTGCGTTGTCAGGGAAATCCTTCATTATAAAGATTATTTTGCTTTCAGGAACCTATAAAACATTATAGTTTGCCAAAAGTTTTGCTTTGTAGAAAACAACACATCAGGGCTTACTAAATTTATTTCTTTTATAAGCACTGTGCTGAAAGGAAAGAACAGCAAAAATAAATAGAGCTAAAAGTGAAGTGATAGGATGGAGGAAGATAAATCTGCAGGGATATAAAGCTACTGGCTACTGAACCTCCAGCTCCATCCTGCCTTTGTTTGTTTTTGAAGACCTGGATTCATCCATTTTTTTTAATTTTATTTCTTTTCTCCTCCCGTTCTGCTACCTGGGCAGACTCAGGCCACCCCAGCACAAACAAATGGTTAGGCACATTTTGAGGTCCTTCAGTGATCCTTGATGAAATTGCTAGTGGTTTTGCTCTTCATGAGGATGGTTCAGCGGGAAGAATAGGCCTGTTTGAAATGTTTGGGCAAGTGGCTTGTGACCAGTTTACATGCAGGAGGAAAGGCCTATTTTTGCATGGCTAAATTCAGTAATCTCACTCGAGTCTTTCTCTTCTTCAGTAGATATTTTTGTTTATTTATGCATCTATTGCATTATATTTATTTTGCTTTATCACAGGATGCTCATTTTGGGTTGCTATTAGGATTCACTTTCATGTAACATTCCTTTTAGCCGAGAGCAGCTTTAGAGATTATATTGTCCTGCTTGGGAAAAGAAACGGTACAATGTAACTTAAGCTGCAGCACTTCACCTATTTATCTGTGTATCTCTCTGTGGCAATCAATATTTACAGTTATACAATGATGGAGTAATTTGTGAATCATCCACTGAAGTATACCCACACAGACCATGTGTACAGTTCTGGATACAAATAATAATAATAATAATAAATTAACAAATGGCTGCTTTCAAAATGGAAAATTGGGTTTATTTCTCAAATGTGCAAATGCGGGGGAGTTGGCCAAAAGCTTTTCCATAAGTCTCTTAGCTGTCATTCTGCCAGATTCAAATTCAGAGTTCAGTGTAAGAATTCAATATATTGATGTTGGTTTCAGCAGGTATCGCAGCTTGCAAATGTATAGCAGAAAAAAGTGCTACCATTTAAAAAATGCTCCTATATCCGTTCTGTGATCCAGGAGGATCATAACGTGACTACATCAGCTGCTGCCTGGGAGTAGTGGTCAAGTGGTAGAGTTATGCAAAAATTAGCTTTTTACAAAATGGCCACCAGTGGGGACATGTGCAGATTGACATCATTTAGACTAATCTCACTACTTTCCATAGTGGCTTTTAATGCCATCGGAAGATTTGGCCCACAGATGTGTGCTCTCTGTCTGAGGAAATCTAAGGTCATAATCTGAGACAAGAATCCAGGCATTTCTGAGGCAAAACCAACAAATTAACTGTGAAGATTGGTAACAATCTGATGAACAAAAGATGCCAAAACAAAAATCAAACAGAACAATGGAAAAGCTTTATTCTCTTCCTGCTTATTACTTTTCATGGATGAAGAGGGGTAAATAAGTAACACAACAAACAGAGAGGTAGCAATTCTTAAGTTGAGGTTTTTCACTGCTACAGAAAACACTAACAAATGCTGTTACAGTGTTTCTTCCTTTTTGTTTTACTTTGCTGATGTTGTGGTGAGATTTCCTAGAAACATAGACTGCGTGGGGATTTTCTATGTACTCAAAATATCTGCCTTATTTTGTTGTGGTTATATCAGCTCCAACTTCTAAGTGAGTAAAGATTTTAATTCTGCCTCCTGCAGCCTGATTAGGATGCTGTTCAGCATCTGTACATGGAAGATTCTGTCTGTACAATTTTTGCAATATTAAATGCAACATTTACATTGAAAGCATTTCACTTTGACTCTCCAGAGAAAATGCCACCTTTAAAACTGAAAACAAAAGTGACTGTGGTGTCACAGGCATAATGTGTATGTTCTTCTTTGATCTTGAATCAGAGGCTAATTTTTTTCACTTTTGAAGTATTCATGTTTGTTAGTAAATTTGCATATTTTGATATATATCCCAAGGCATAGAAGAGAAAAGTGCATGAAGTCCAAGTATACTGAGTCGGGGTGGAAGCCTACAGAGTGATCTTGCCTGTGGATTCGTTCCCTCATTTTCCAGAAATCTGTACACTGGATATAGAATACTCTGAGTTGTAAGACATCCACAAGGATCCTTGAATCCAACTCCTGACTCCATAAAGAACCACACAAACTTCAAACCCTAAGTCTGAGTGTGTTGTCCAAATGCTTCTTGAACTCCAGCAGCTTGGTGCTGTGACCACTGCTCTAAAGAACCTGTTCCATGCCCACCACCCTCTGGTGCAGAACCTTTTCCTAAAACACAGTTTTCATAGGTCACCACCTGGGAAGAACACTAGAAAGGGCCTGTCTATACGTGTTTGGTGTTGGTGTTTGTTGGTTTTTGTTTTTTTTTTTCTTTTTAATCCTCACTATTACTGACTGTATAGGGAACAGAACTGGCTATTCAGAATGGTGAAAAAAACAAACAAACAAAAAAGCAATGAAACAACAAACCTTTGGATTAAACCAGGCAGTAGAGGATATGAAATAACTGTTTCATTATTACAGTTCTTCATGTGACATAATATTTCAGCATAAAGGCTATTTGGACAGAACATGTTCCACATGCAAGTGATTAGTATATTTTGCTGATTTGCAATACTTGAATATAAAATAGAATAATTCAAATTTAGTTATTATGTATGAATGATGATGATGATGATTATTTTTAACTCTTATCAAGGTTAATAGTAAGTTATATAAAAATGAATCAGCAAAAATTACTGTGATATTTTTCTTTTTACAGTCCTTATATGGTGCTGAAGTTTCTACTACTCCAGAACTACCACTCTTCTATACTCCCATAGATTTAGTAGACATCACTGTATTAATGGCTGGACTGAAGTTTCCAAATCCTTTTGGCATTGCCAGTGCAACTCCTGCTACTAGTTCCTCAATGATTCGAAGAGCTTTTGAAGCTGGATGGGGCTTTGCTGTCACTAAAACATTCTCCCTGGACAAGGTAAGAATATAAATCAAGTCATATTTAGCACATAACTAATTTTTTGTATATTTGAAAAAGGTCTTAATCTTTTGGAAGTCTCACAATCTAGGCTGTAAGGATAAGCAGGGAAACAGTGCATCATGTAAGTCAAATTATCTTGAAAGTTCCAACACTGCAGGTTAAAGGTAAAATAATTTCTGTTTGTGATTTGTTTTTAGGGTTTTGTTTTGTTTTATTTCCTGTTGGTTTTTTGTTTGTTTGTTTGTTTGTTTTTGCTATTAAATGCATATTCTTCCCTTTTACTCAACAATGTTTTTAATATTAGTGAGCTAATAACAGTAATGGTACTGTCATAAAAATTGCAGAGAAATTGTTTTCTGTGAGAGATCAGAATTCAGAGGGAGTGAATGACAGCTTTATTAAGCAACTCCTGAAAGGCTGCTACTTTGCCAAGGACTGCCAGGATAAGCCATTGAAACTGAGTTCCAATTGCAGTTTAATAATGCACGCGTGAGCTTGAGGCTGAGTGGATGAGGAAGATGGAGGCACTGTAAAACAAGCCTATGGAGAGGCAAGTAGTTCTGTTGGAGGTTTGTAGCTCAGAGACAAAGCTTCAGTAAGATGTAGTGGAAGAGGAAGGAGTTAAAATAAATTCTTGAAGACATTGGCTCCGTGTGGCACCTAAAACAAATTCCTCACACAAAGTTAACACAAAGTATTTTGTGTTAACCTGAAGTGGGTGAAGGATAGTTTGATCTACAATTTGCGTTTGCAGTGGGTTTTCTGTTACAATATTCAAAATAGCAAAGTGAGATTCTGAGCAAGAAGTTTAGACTGTGAAAGAAAAGGGTGATTTTGAGAAAAGTATTGCAGAGGAAAGAAATGAGATTTTGGCTGGGGCATAGACACAGTTCGGCTGATGTTGGGAGGAAGAATATCAAAAGTAAAGTCTCAGTAATGGTGTGAATGGTGGTAATGCATTGTCAATTGGTGACAAAGGGTATCATGGAGTGAAGAGAGCTTTTGAGATGTATTTGGAAGGAAGAGACTTTTATTCTTTGTTCAGATATGAAATGTAAAAGAGGATTGGTGGATGGAGACCTTAGCAGGAGAGAAAAAGTAGGCTTTTTGCTCTGCTACCTCAGCAGGTAGCCTTCCAACATCAGGAAATTATAAGGACAAAGGACTGTGTTACTAGAGAAGACTATAAAAGATGTCAGAGTGGCTTCTTCTCACACTAGAAGTATTCCAAGGAAGTCAGTGCTCCTATAGATTGCAATGGAGATTCTAGTCTATTTTACAGGATTTCTTATTAAAACACTTTTCAGGACATAAATGTCATTCAAGTATGTTTATAACTGACTTATGTGCATAACATACTGTCAGCTGTAATTATTCAGTGCCTAGGCTGAAGGTAACTTATAGCAAGTCCTGAGATTTATGTATTAACCAATGTTATTTCTGATATGCTTGCAGTTCTCTCAGACAACACATTGATTGCTGGGTATTTTGAGAGCTAAACAGATACTGTCTGGTTACAGATTTGAGTAGTAGTTCAGAAAGAAAGAAGGAAGCAATTGTAGGAAGTGATGATGATAGTCCGATAAATAGTAGATTCTCAGAATCCTTTCAGAATCAGTGGTTGAAATCCAGTGCCCCTGGATGCCATGCTCTGGATGTATCATTCCAATGGAGATCGTTCAAGAGAGATGATGTCTGGAATTGTATGTTGCAGTGTGCAGTAACACTGTCCCACACAAATACTAACAAGTTTTTCTACCACTGTAGTCTTCCCAATAGTCTTCCTATAGCAGTAAAGCCTTAGTAATTGTAATGATTTGAGATGCTTGGCTGGAAGGTGCTGAAGACATAAAACTGCTTGGTTTATAGTAGCATCATGAAAATTAATGCTACAAAAATAAATATTTCAAATGAGAAGAAATGCACAGTGAGATACAGCAGTTATTCTTTGAACCACAAATACTACACAAAGACTGCTATGTTGACTTAATGCTGAAACAAATAATTGGAATAGATTTTTGATTAATGTAAGCTGGCATAATGTGCTTTTTTAAAAAACAAACAACCAAAAAACATGTAGCTTTGCTTGCATAGACACAAATCCTATGCATTGTTTAGAAGGGAACAGTATGCTTTCATGGGCTGCAGTACCTATGGAAGCAGAGATTTCTGATTTCACTCTCCTTCCAAGCTAGCAAAAGCTGACTGTGCAGAAGGGCCAGAAACAGAGGTTTCCTGAAGTGAAGAAGAGTTTCAGGGAGAATGGGAGCTTGCTTGACAACTTTTGATATCTGAAGCTTTTCTGCTTCAGCCTTGGTTGTATGTGATACAATCAGGATTCTGCTTTTATCCCTGTTGTCTCCTTGTCTAATATGTCCTGGCTAGATTTAACTGCTTGTGCAACAGTGGGAGCTTAGCAGCAGTCAAAACACTCCCTCTTCTAGGACTGACTGCTGAATGCACCACCATGTTCAGTCTCTGATAGGGAAACCAATGACTTCCCTATTGAGTGCTGGTGTCATTTGGCACTTTAGCAAAAGTGGCTGATGCGAAGTAAATTTGGATGACATTTGACTACTGAAGAGCATATACAGCTGAAATACATGGATTAAGGACAGTGTGATGGAATAAAATCAGAGAGAAAGGCAGGATGAAATACGGAAGAAGGACATCCAAGAAAAGAGGGAAAAGGTTTTAAGTTGGAGAGGAGTGATTATCATGAGGATCATTTCACATGAACTTCGTTTTCCTCATTCATTGCCTAGCACATCAAAGTCTTGTAAAACACTGAGCTGGGGTACCTGAAGCCCAGGAAAGGCCGTACGTTCTTATATTGGCCAACTGTTGGAGAGCAACTGAGCAATAGTATCTGCTGGACCATAATTTACTTCCCAAGTTTTCCCAGCCATTATCTGTCTTGCATAGCTTTGGTGTACATGGGAGGTATATAGCATAGGGAATATTTTAGAAAATGGTGGATATTACAGTTTGTAATATAAATATTATTTACATGGTGCTATGCCTGTATGTGTCTATATGTTTTAGAAGAGGAGGGGGTCATGATTCATGATTTGCAGAACTTTATTTATGAAAGCAATCACATATACATAGCACCATTAATATTGAGTAGATTTGATTTCTTCCAGAAATTAGGATAGCTGCTTTTAACATGGACTATCACTAGGCAAGAAAAGTGGTAGCAGAATAAAAATGCTCCTTTACACCCACCTTCTTCTGTACTCATGTCTTCACTCTTTCAGTGTAGAATCAATAACTCATTGCTCTGTTGGTTCAAACAGAGCTTCTGTCTTATTCAGATAACTCTGCTACAAACTATTATTTGTAAATTCTGTCAGCAAGCTATTTAAAGGGGAATGGAAAAGCTGCATATCGTAGAGTCCACAAAGAAATGAGTATCAATCACTACCTCTTTTAGAAGAACACAAAACTACATACAGAATGAGAAATATTGTGTTAATTAAACAAGTAACAACGAGTGGGAGGCTTTTTTAGTAGAACTGTTGTACTGAGCTGGTTTATTTACTTAGAATTTATTATTGAATACTGGTTAGTATATAAAATTTGCATTAAAATCTTTAATCAGAAAGTTTGTACAAACACAGTATCAAAACAAGCCAGGGATTATATGAACTGTGCATGTCTTTTCTCTAGACATTTCCACTACCACTCTGAATTTATCTATGAATTTGGGTTTTATCAACTCAACTCAGCTTTGTTGTTCTCCTAGTGCACTGTATGGGCTGCTTAGAAAGAGGAAAAAGCATGGGATAACAGCAATATTTGCTTTGATTTTTAGATGCTTCCTTCACTTGTAAAATTTAATTCTGATTAATCAGATACATCTGTCTTTATTCTGCTGTGACATGCATTGATTTGTGATGCTGTCGCTTTCAATAATGTGGAAGCAGTTGCCTTTATTATGAGAACAGGCAGAAATCAACATGCAGACTAACTTCATTTCTAATCTTTAATGTATTTTCATTGTATATGAAGCAAATTGCATGCATGATCTTAAAAACAAAGCTACAATTAAAACTAGATTATGTTTGAATGAACCCATACCAGAGAAAACTTTCTAGTCATAGTGTATGTTTATACCAATTACTGAAGCAGAATTTGCAATATATCTTCAGAACCATTTCTAAATGAAAACCATTCCTGGTAGAGAATTCATTAATTTACACAGGATACATAGCATATCTATATGCTGTTATTTCAATATGCAGATTCTGCCATCAACCAGTTATCTCTGTATGTTTGCACTATGTGCATCTCACTTTATAATTGAAAGTGGTGAAAAATCATAAAACAATGACATATTGTTTTCCGTAACATCAGTAGTTCACAGAAGTGAATCTGTATTTTAAAAATATATATTTTTGTATGATATTACAGCATAGTAATTTAGATTAAACTAGTTATAATTTATGGTGGCAAGCCAAAATGCTGTTTAAGATGCATTAAAATGCAGAACCATGACATTTGAAATTCTGATGTTCTTAATATGACAAAGGTTATTCTATGGAGTTTTTCTATAATATGAAATATTAATATTTCACAATACAGTTTTGATGAAGTACAATTTGCCTAGCTTGCATATGATAAAGAAATTAAATGCTTACCAAGGGAGTTCAGTGAGAATTAGAGCCTTGCCTGAACATCTGCTTGAAATGTTATTATCCTGTCCTACTGACAGCATCGCTCCCTCATTGTTTTTTGAGATTGACAGCTGAATATTGTACTGATTTCTGCAGCAAATATGTTTAGGTGAACTTTGTTTCGTTTTTTAGAAATTTAGAACATGCTTTTGATTTCCAACCTATTTTTTTTTTATACACCTGACATTTGTAGGTGCCAGATTGAGGTCTAGTATGCTGTAGCAAAGATAGACCATTGACTTGCAACTAAATGCCAGTTGATATCTCAGTAAGCAGAAATATTACTATTCTTCATTGTGTGGTCTGTATGAAAGCTGTATGGGCTTTCTTTGGGGAGACAAATGATCAGCTTGTTAATGTCAAATATAAAAAGGACTGTTTGCCTTCTTACTAAATAACATCAGACAACTTTTATTAACTACATTATTTGAAGAGAAAAATGAACATTTTACAGGATTCCTTTGCATATAAAGCCCTGTAGGTTGAATTATTTATTGTTTTTACAATTTTTAAAATGATTATGAATGGTCTAAATATTCTTACATATTCTTTACATACATTGTTTTGTTCTGTATTTCTGAAGGAAAGTTAATAAGAAGTATTGTCTTCATTGTTTCCAATTTTTACATTATTTAAATCTCTTCACGTAACTAGCAAAATCTAACACAGGAGGTAAGAGGCCATAGAAATGAAATTGGGTGCATTTATTTTTTAGATTCTGTAACACCAACATTATTATTTTGCTTGAATACTTTTATACAGAAAATGTGTTACTTTGCTGCAAAAAGAAACAGACCATTCTATAAATCTGAGAAGGTGACAGGAATTTATAATATATTAGTTTATAAACGAAAGGGACTTTATTAGTTAAAACAAACAAACAAACAAAAAAAAACACAACAAAAAACCTTTGGACAAATGTCTAACCATATAGCACTAAATATGGCAAAGATATATTTCTTCTGCACAGAGCACCACAGTTTGCTCTTCTGTGGAGAACTTTGTTAGCCCAGGGTGTGGAGCACAATGTGACAACACGTCAGTGGATTGCAAGGAGGGATCTGTCACACAAGGTGTGAGCAGTGTGTCAGTAAATTGACATTCATGCTGAAGGAGAGAATTCTACAGTGGAGCCACAAAACAAAACAAAAGCTTTCTGCATCTCCCTTCTCCTTCCATTCATGCTCAAGGGGCAGAGTGAGCTTGGCTGTAACATTTGTCTTCTGCACCTTCAGCTCATTTCATAAGTTTCATAGAGCCATTGTCCAGCAATAACATACCTTCCTGAAGGCTGTAACACAGAGCTGGCCATCGAAGGAAAAGTTAACTGTATTTCTTAAAGCCGGTTCTTGGTGCGCTCAGATTCCTCACCTGTAATTGTCTAAGGATGCATTTTCCATTAATCTGTTTGGCTTTTTTACACGGTGTTTGGAGATGTTTTGCGTTTTATTTCTTTTTCCTTTTTGAACCAATAGATTAAAACACTATAGCAACAATGGATCAACACAGTTTAAATTTGACAATTAAATTTGGACAACTTGTATATAGAAGTCTATAGTAGTAAACCAGTATTTTCATGAAACATTTTGCACTTAAAGCAGAACAACTGAGAAGCAGTTTTAGTAAAATTTGGAAAAGAGTAGAGACTGTAATACTAAATATTTTTCTACATAAGCCATTCTATTAAGAATACTTATCAAAAGTAGGTTAGGAGGAAACACTCCTCCTCTGCATAATGTGTCATCTGGTGAAGTGACCAGTAGTAAAGAGGAGACATCTTTTCTAATAAGAGCATGACTACTAGCCAATAAAGCAGAATGGATTTTTGACAAGTAGCTAAAAGTCTAACCAGTATTAATTTTTATGGTGAAGAAGATGCTTTGCTCTTTGTTACCCTTACTTTATTTACTTCCTTCTTAAAATGTTTTCAAATATTGAGCAGAGAGAGAGAAATGAAGAACGCAGACATGAATGCTTTTTTCAAAACTGCTAAGAATCTGCAGCTCCTGATAGCTGTATCTGAATACTCAGTGTTTTTGAATATCACTTCCTGAATAAACAAGATTAGCAAAATCAGGTACATAACATACTTGTGTCAAATATTATCCAGACAAAATATTCTTCAGCTATTTCTTATGCCCTTGTCAGATTATTGATGATTTTGATGCTACTTCATGTAATGTTGTGTCAGACAGTTTCAGCGTAGGGCAGAAATTGCCAAATGTAATTCTGAAATTTAGAATTTTTATCTGTAATTTTCAGTCTCAGTTAAGAGTTATAGCAGACTATTTTTAGTATTTTGTTTTACTGAAAACAACAGAAAACAAATGTTGGGGCTCCACCTTTGCTTACTAATACTACAGGCTGCAGATGTGCTGAGGAAGGCATACTTCTGACACCATGCCTTCTCCCCCAGACATCAGCTATAGTTGTTTCTTGGTCAGCTCTGCACATGGTAAATGGCAGCCTGTCTGTCGGATGAGAACTTATCTGCAGCAGGAAAAAGAGAGTTGAAGCATCCCATACAGCCTTTGAGCTTCTGCAGAAATAATGTCCCAACCTGACTCTCTGTGGACAATCCTAACTTCAAACATGTATGTTTAGGTACACAACTTGTGTTAACAAGCTTGCAGACATAAGCTGAAATGATGGAACTGTCTGCAAGATAGCATGTATTTCCACACATGGGTTTACAGGGTTTTAGCTTAATCATTTTTGTGATTTTTGTTTATGCCAGAGTGCCGGGGCAGCATGCATCATCTAAATCTCAGGTTAGCTCAGATCGTGATTTCCCAGTTGGTAAATGAAACTGGTAGGGCTGTGTTTAATGCTCATTTGGCCACACAAGAAGTTAAGAAAACAAAGAGCAGATTTTTGAATCTCATAGTAATATAATTGCATTTACTCCTGATGATGTTTTTATAAAACCAGAATGAAGTCTCTTATGTTTAAAACTTGAGAAGTTCCTTTATTAAAACACATATTATCAATGGAAATACGTATGTCACTGTATACTAAATAATGCTTCTTATCATTAGTTGAGGTGTTGCCATTGTCTAAATATAGAACATAGTCAACTGTAGTTTTACAGGACTCCATCCTTCAGAAGGAAAGTGTAGGATTTTTGTCTGTAGCATGTAGAATGTCTGTAGCAGAGTTAATTGCGGCTGGAGACGAGTGTCTCCATCCCATGAACTCTGGAATTATTACTCTATAAGTTGTCACAGATAATTGCAAAATCCAATTTTTGGTCTACAGAAAAGGGAACACACATCTTTAATACTCTTAATGTATGTATTATGTTATCATTTAATGGTACATTTTGACATCATGTAATGTAAAAGCATACAATTTCAGATTTGTGTGAAGGATTTCATACTACTTAAAATATTTTTACTGAAATACACTAGTGTCACAATTATTGTTGTATCTTGACTTTTTATTATTAAAGCTAATCTGCTCTCATCTGACTTTGCCAACACAACTTGGGACTATGAGACAGTGAATTACAATGTTAGCTATAGCTTTGAAAAGCAGCTCTGAATACGTTTTCATTGTTCTCTATCATATGCATAAACTGACAGTGAGTTTTTTCTTGACTAACCTCTTTGATGATTCAGTGGAATGTAAGAGTTTCCAAGCAAAAAAATCACAAAAACACATTAGAAAAGAAAATGACATAAAGTAATGTTGTAGCAGAGTGTTTTTTCATTGGCAGCTGACCTGCTGCTGCTGTTTAAAAAAAAAAAAAAAAAAAAAAAGGTGTCTTGGCTGGAAGTCAATTCGATAAATGAACTGGCTATATATTGATTTTCTCCCATTTCCCTTGTTATGTAATATGATTTCCCTTCCTTTGCAAAGGTTGCAGTTGTACAGGATGGTGCTGGGATTGCGGTCGTGGGAGCGTATTGGAATGTGTGGAGTAAGAAAGGCTGTCACAGCAGTCAATAAGATCTGAGAGGTGTTGACTAATTGCCTGCTAATTACACAGTAAATTGTCTAATTAAGCTGATGGTTAATTAGGGTACACTCGCACAGCAGTCTTGTGGAATTTTTGTCTGATGTCTGGGAAGCAGCTTGTGTAATTGGCAAACTGGTAAGGACTGGCAGGGAACAGGACTGGGAAGCACGCTGCCAGCAGATGACAGAATAAGGATGCGTTTGCACAAAGGTTGTCATGTGAGCACCAAGGGGTTTGTTAGCCTTCTCCAGCTACATGGAAGCAGGCCTGATGAGAAATTTATCTGAAAGCTACTGGAAGCTGTAAATAAAATACAATGTAAGCATGTAGTAATCTAAAAGCAGTAGCACGTATTCTTCTCATATGTTAGTCAGAATTTGGATGTTACGTGGTTTCCTTTAAAATTTCGGCTAATTAACAGAGAATGCTAGAGTGATTGTGTAAAGAGCATCACCAAACAGTACAGTTCACCAGGGCAATAATTGCTGCGTTGTGATTTGTTTGGTGGAGTCCCGAGCATACTCCATTTTTGTGCTGATGTTGAAAAGGGATGACTGTTAATAAGGATACTCACCAACCACCATAACCATCATCTATGATATTCTGAATCCTCATTAGTCATTGTATCCATCCCTAGATGTGACAGAGTATGAGCAGGTCATAATGGTGTTCTGAATTAAATATGTGTGAGTTATGCTAAACTATAATACAGTTAATGAAAGTATCTGGATTCCAGGCTGTGACCCAAAGACCATGGAAACAGCTGAGAGTATTAAACAGCGAGAGTCTGGACAGTAAAGGAGTGTAGACACCAATTCAGCAAAAGTGTCAGTTCTCTGTGATTTAAATTTAATTCAGAAATGTACCTTCATATATATGCTTCTGTAAAGTTAATTATCAGAATCAGAAGAAAGTGCAGTGTAGGACTGGGTCTTTACATACTGCAAAGATTTAATTTGAGCCACGTATCAGCAAATCTAAGGAAAATAATTCTTCTGTATCCTAAACAATCTCAGAAAGTGTGCGTATATATATATATATGTACATATATATATGTATACACACACACACACAAGGAATGCTTTGATGTCAGCTAAGCAAAGGAAAATATGATATCCACTTTCAGTCTTGGGAATTATATATTTTTTCATAGGTGCCCATCTTTTTACATTTTAGCAAGTGTGATATTTTGTTTAGGCACAATGTCATCATCTCAATGGAATTAAAAAAAAAAAAAAAAAAAAAAAAAAAAAGGTGAATTCCAGACCTCGATTACTGGTTAAACACGTCTTTTTCCACACAATTATTTAAAAAATAAAATAAAATAGTAAGGGTGTAAATTATGCTTTCTTTGAATTAATGAAGCCTTTTTTATGCCACGATCTTCTTGCTTCACCTCCACAGTTAACAGTGCCTTTGTGTAGCTCCGTCTATGTTGTGTGGCTTTGCTTATGATTTTTCCTTCAAAAACAACAAAGCAAAATCACGAGCAATCGAGAGGATTTCTACTGTGGCAGGCATAAGATGTGAGACCAAGCACTGAGGCCAGTCTAAGGGGCCTTGACCCTCATCTGAGGGGATTATAATTATACTTACTATGCTGCTTCTCTGTGTTTATTTGTCTAGAGCAGAACACTGTGATTCCTCTGCATGAGGTTTTGAGATTCTTTTCACAAAATAAAACCAATGTAGTTCATTGATTCAAGTCAAAAGTATCCAAGGAAGCTAAACGTGCCTAATTTTCTTTCAAATAAAACATTTTTTAGATTTGTATTTGATGTTTACATGCACGCATTTCCATATGCATCTGCACATGTGCAAAAGCAGACCTCCTCAGTTAATTTTTCTGTACTATTTTTTAAGAATTGTTCCTTAAAAGTATAAGAGAAACTATTCTTTTTGTCTCTGACAGCACAGTCAGAACAAAGCTCACTTCACCAGCCAGCTGCAGGAGCTGAAAGCACAAAGTGCAACCATCACACTTGCTTTCGTTGTCTGTCATGGGGCAGAAAACGGATATGTTGCTAATGCATTTTATTCTCTGAAGACAGAGAAAGGAGTTCAGAGGATAATTGTTACCTTTTTGCATGCTTTTGAAGGAATTTCTGGCACATGCTACTATGATCTCTGATGTAATAAATTGCACAAACATAAAGGATGCATCAGGTAATTCACATTGTGTAGTAAATATATGTAAAACTCCTAAAATCTTAAAAAGAAAATACAATAATGCTATTATTAAATAGCAATTAACAACATTCTGATGAATTGTGTTTCAAAAATTATTAATGCTTTCATATGCAGTTGTAGCTGCATCTTATTATATGCGTATTACTCTGTGCTTGATCAAAAAAGGAAACGTTTCCCAAGTACCTGCAAGCGGTGTTTTCCCAGCCATGTTCTTTCCTGAAAGCATTTTTGTTGTCCATTGGCAAAGCCTGGTGCTTAAGCAATGGCATTGGAGGAGCCCATAGTGCGTGCACTGTTGGTGTTGCGTGCTGGTGCATTGCTCATCGGGTTCTCTCCACACGTGGCTCAGGAGGTTCCTGATCACTACCTTTTCATTTAATGTGTGTATCAAGCCATAGAGAAGGTTTAGCAAAGTGTCATTGATTGAAGTGTTTTCAATATGTCGAAACTCAGCCTTATAGTTCTCAGCTGATTTAGCTTGAGCAGTTGATTGCATTATTCAGTGTTTGTGTGAGACTGGGGCATGGCTGAGAGCATGCTGAGCAAAAGTCAGTCCTGCCAAGACAGGAATAATGCTAGGATTGTTAGAGGAAATATCCAGAGGCTACAGCAAGAGAATTATCAGTCCTTCCGGCTGAGCATTGTAGTTCTGTTGCAGGCCGTAACTGCAGCAGCAGATAAGAGCCAGAAGAGTGAACCCCTTTTATTTTCTGAATGCAGGCCGTGCTAAAGGTATCCATGCTTTGCATTTCAAGATTAAACTACTGCTGGTGCTTGCTATATGGAACTACTCTTTAAATCTATCCAAATATTGTTGGTGGTAACAAATTATATGCCTTGATGCTATGAGGTGCCCCACTGGGGAATTTAAATCCTCCCTGCCCATACTGGTGTTCCAGTTATGCTGGGCCAGAAGGGGAGGAGTTGCTGGCAGTTCCTCTGAGCGCTGTTAATGCATACGCTCTTGCACCAGGGTGATCTGCAGCAGCCAGGCTGTTAACTCCAGTGCAAACTTGAGGAACTTTTTTTCCTCCTTAGCTTTGCAAAATTAAGAAAAGAATGAATGTTGAGTTTCCAGGTGCTCTGGAAACTCTTTATGTTGCTGCCAGGGGCATTGTTCTCAGGTCAGTTGCTTGCTGCTAGTTGTGTAAGAGATAACTTTTAAGGCCTGCGAGGAGTACCTGGAATGGGTGGTTGCACATGATAAACAAAATCTTATTTTCCTGTAGTCTGCTGTATTTAAACTCAGACGAATTTCTCTGCTTATTTATGGATTTCTTTCTTTGACATCCAGAGAAATTTTGTGCCTTCAGGGAACAGCAGAATATTGGAGTCCATCTCTGAAGTTCTGGAGTACACATTTTTGAGTGTCACATTTTTGTAATGGTTATACTGCTGTTATTTCTTATTCCAGGCAAAAATCTGCATCTGTCTTGGACTAAAATTGAGCAAATTTATCAGTCGGAAAATTCACAAGGGATATATTATCATATTTTTTTCTACAAACATAAATTTTAATCTGGAAATGCCAACTTAGTCTTTACAATAAAGCCATACATATCCAAATACATAGTTTTCTTTACTTGAGCACCTTTTCCTCATAATATGTTTTAGATTTCCATTATAGCCCTCTGATTGGAGAACACTGAAAAAGTATTTAAGGAGAGAATGAGTACATATGTGAGAATAAAACATTGAAACTATAAACCACTGACCATCCATCTCGCAATTTCTTGTGTACCTCTTAATCAATAAAAGTAATGCTTTGCTGCTGCAACAAAAATTGTTCTTACTGTATGTTTGGAGCTGCCTACATAGAGATACATAAGCACTGTCTTGGGTAAATTTTATTGTTTTTTATTTTTCTTATCCTCTTACATTCTTTCTTTAACAAAACTTAAAGAAAAAATAGTGCCAGAGACTCTGCTGCTTTAGAAGACCATCCGTACTTGATTTTTTTCAGGATGCATTGTATTGCTTCCCGGTTGTGATGTAGATGTTGGAACGCAGCATCACACACATTCCTGCTTTGCTGTCTCTGCACAAGAGCTTACAATTCCGGTACTGAAAATCACGACACTAGTGACAGTTGCAAAACAATGTGATTTGATGGCGTGATTGAGGCTGTAGCATTTGTATTCAGCATGAATGTTTACTGTGGGGCATCTTGACATAGCTAAACTCTCATGGACAGAAGAATTAAATGCAGGGAAGTAAAACATATTTTTTTCAAAGTGATAGAAATGAGAGTTTTTGGTTTTAAGAGATCTTATGTGAACATAACTGAGAGGAGGGAGGGCAAACCAGCATTCCTAGCCAATCCATGCCTACACACATGTATTTCTTCTGGCTGAAGCTTTCCCTTTGGTGCCATTAGCATTTTCATTTCAAAAAAAAAACGGCAGTCTGCAGTGAAAGCAGTAAAAATGTTCAACCTGTGGTTTAAATTATTGATTTTTTTGAATATTGAAGCTGTATTTCAAATGGGTTTTGTTTGAGTTACTTCTGGGTAGAGTGTTCCAGAGGTAATTTGATATCTAAAAGCCTGTGTATTTCTAAGCCATTTCAGTCTTTTGAGTTCCTTCAGCTGATCAGCTGATTGGGTAAAACATCTTATTGTCTTCTGAATTGCAGGCAATAGAAAAATTGCAGCTCAAGGTTAGCACACAGACTAGCAGACTATTCTCTTGGTGATTTATTATGTGTACTCAGTGTCCAATCAACTGACAAAAATAGCTCATTTATTTTTAATGTTGTAACTTATCTTCACTTAAAAAAAAAAAAAAAAAAGAAAAGAAAACTTGCTTCGAAGTGCTAGTATTCACAATTTAGTTGGGGGGAAACTGTCATCTATATAAGTAGGTCATGATGCATAATTAAAATTAGGTGAGTTCATGGTATGGAATACAGTTTCTGTAAATAAAAAGTTTATGCATGTATTTTCACAAACCAAATGCATTGCGTTACTACAGAACAAAACGGCTTCTGTGTTTAAAGAACAGCAGTACAAGCAGCATTCGTATTTATATATGCATGCTTTGATGAAGGAATAGCAAAGTAAATGGATGTTTCATTGGAGTACAAATTACACAAACTGAAAATTATGAAAAATATTTTTCAAATATGTATATATAGTACATGCATGTTTAAATAAAATTCAAATATATGAAGGCACGTCTTGAAAAGATGTGTGTCATTAAGAGCTTATATAATGCCCAGTTGGCTTACCACCCACAGTAACTCTAGTTTCTGGCTGTAAGAGTTTTCTGAAACATTTGTTGACATTCTTGTGGTAGTGCACTTGAGTATTTTGCATTGCAGTTTACAAAATACTGTTCAAATATCACAAGGAATAAAGCTTCTGCTGCGTCACTGTGTGCAAAGAAGCCTGTGCTGGCCTGCTCTGTACTGGCTTCACAAGCCAGTACATCATCTAGGGGAAAGTTTCTAAGTGAAGATGTAAAAATAAACTTCCTACTGCCTTCAAAAACAGAAGCATGCAGTCCATGCCTGCCTATATACTTTGTTGTTTTGCTTGTTAAGATATGTGATTGCTGGCTGTACTGTGTATTTTAACTTATGTACGTGGGAATACAAATACAAATTTGGTCTGAGCAGCAAATATCAATGATTTTTTTTATAGTGCTGAATTATAAATCTATGTAACATGGAGCTCTTGTTGGTCCTTATGCAAACTTTGTTTCATTGGAAAGGAGGAATGAGAATGCTTGTCTGATCCGGTATGTATCAGTAGCAAGTGTTCCTGTTCCTCAGTGAGGTTTTGTATTGACCTGTGCTTTAAACCCCGTATCTCTGTGATAGGAAAAAAAAGATGGGAAGGTATTCCATATGACACTTATTTGTCATGAATACAATTATCAATAATCAAGATAGGGAAAAAGCAAGTTGCATGCTGGCTCTGCCCTTTGGAATACAGCCCACCTGGCCCCTGCATTCCCAAAGCCTCTCCAGGACTGTATATGTGGTGCCATGAGTTCACTCTCAGCTTTCTGACAGGAGCTATTCTGCATCCTCACAAATCAAAACATCATTCAGAGGGTCAGAAAAAGCCTGTTAGTCACTCAAAAAAATGTAACTAACTCAGATTGATAGTTCAATTCAGAGCAAAAGAGTTGAGAATTCTGGCAAGTTGATTAGTAAAGGAATTTAGAAAAAACAACTTGTCAGTTTCATTTATTTAGTTTAAAACTATTCTGATACTCTTTCAGCTGCATTTATGTCTATAAAAACAAATTCTAACAGTTTACGTAGTCTTATGTATCCCCTCCGTTTTCATAGCCAGCACATAGAGAGGACTAAGAATGCTAGTTCTATTTCATGAATTTCAAAGTAGCTGAGCATTCTAGCAGAAATCACTATCTATTTGAAAGATCCTATCTAAAACTAGATCTGAATTAGTTTTTTCTTTGAATCTCATACAAGGTATTGAAGTGCTGGTTAATACTTTCACAATTTCTTTTTCCCCACAATTATGTTAAGTGTCCAAATCCACATCTAATGAGGCTCTGAGAGCAGTAAATGGCTCAGTCTTGCAATCCTCTTCTCAGGCAAAAGATCTGTTGGCTTCAACAGAACATATGCACAGATTAAAGGACTACGTTATAAAAAAAAGTTTACATTTAAGGGGCTTGTGTTACCAAAGTAGAAGCTCTATGGATAGATTTTCTTTGGAATGTAAAATAAATTATTCCCCTAGATGCAGAAAGCCTTCCACCACCCCTGTGTACTTATATATAACTTGAAATTGTTTAGTGCCATCTGAGGAGTGGATACTTTGATAATTATAATAGTTATTTAAATAATGTTCCAAACAGAACTGATATAATTTCCTTGAATTTTTGAGCCAGATATGACTCAATTCTTATAGTATTTAAGCATTCTTAGTGGAAAAAGGGAGTGCTTCATGTATGTTCAAGACATACCTTCATATTTGTAATTCATCCTCAGCAGATAATTTAAGGGAATAATGTGATTTTTCTCTAAATTACTTAATCCAGGAATAAAAATATTTTGTATTAAGCATAAATTTCATATAACTTTAGTATTCTATAGCTCCCCAATGTTGATTCTTTGTGCAAGAATTTTAACTCCTCTTTAAATAGGATTGTATGTAAAACATTTTTCTTCTCGTTTAGTAAAGAAATCATATTTTTCTACCTTGAAAGGAAATTATTTTTTCTCCCCTCCTCCTAGGAGAATATAATAGTCTTGATTTACTTAAAGCAATCTGGAGGAAAATATTTTAGTGCTGGTTCACAATTTAGTAACGGAGCTTTACAAAACAGCCCCTAGGAATAGCTATGAATACATTGATTATATGGTTTCCCTATGAGAAAACAGTAATTAAAATTTTACCATAGATTGGATCAGGACATGTTAATATTTTATTAGGTAATAAGTGAGCTTGATATAGGTGTCCAGAGTTGTTGACAGAAGCTTTGTTACTCCTTGTAGTATATTCTCTTATATAGATAGTCACCTGCATTTTCTCATTGTTAGCTGTTTCTTTCAAAAATGTTGTTAGAATTATGAGGTTACCTGAGATTCTCTCTATTTTATTTTTAATTCTGATAGATCTCCTTGTGAAGCATTAGATGTCTTGTTTCTTAGATTTTTCAGACTGCCTTTTCCTCCCCATTTCATGGGCCATTAGTATTTGTCTAGAATTCCTAAAGTTAAGCATCATAAGCATCATAAACTACTACATATTTTAATTAATATGCATTAAATTTCAAAATTTGCTCACAGGGCCTTGGAAGCTTCGTAGTTTTCATGGAAGGATACAGATCAAAAGATAAAGTCTATGCAGATACTTGTGTTCCCATTTTACTCCATTAATTTCCCTTCAAATTAGTATTGCAATGCTTTGCTTTGCTTGCAGTTGAATAATAGAATCCATTTGATCACTTTTAAGCATTTTCTCTGGGTTATTTTCCAGAAATACTTCATCATTATTTTAAAGAACAAAATTGAGTTACAGATACAGATAAACCTTATTAGGTATTTCATGCAAGCTGTACAAATAATAGCCTGTTGGCAGCAAGTATATAACTTGCAGGACAGTAAACTGAGTTTTTACATAGTTTCAAGTTATGCTATCCTAGTATTTCAGGGATTATCTGTGCTGCTGTTATATAGCATTTAGTTTTATTGTAGATAGTCTCAAGAATCTCGCTGTTGGAAATGGATTTGCAAAGGCTTATACTTCTACTTTTGCCATCTGGATGACATTGATGTTAATGAGAATGGTTCGCAACCAATTGAGTTAGATAAAATTTAAACTCTGGTTACTTGGCGGCGCCAAAAAAAGAAGGCATTTCATGGATTTATTTTTTCGTTTTTAAGCTCTGGGGGAATGATTAAATAATGATTACGGTAACGTAAGAATGTCATCTTGCAAGTCTAAGTCAGAGAAGTTTTCTGAGGGAAGGTAATTGTAAGTTAATGGTGACCTCAAGTTAAACGATGCGGGGTAGAGAATAAGGTCTCCAGAAAAGACCTCGGGCAGGCAGCAAGTGGCGAAAACACTTTACATCAGCAAAACTCAACCTTTGCATTCATGTCTCTGATTGGTTGGGACAAAGTGAGCAAACAGGAAAGTTACAGCTGTGTGGCTGCTTCACATCAACATTTTAGCATGTTCCTGGTCAGCAAATGCCAGCATGGGTGCTAAAATAATAGCTCTGCCTTAAGCTAACTTTGCCAGCTCTCCTGAGTTCCACCCATTTGACTTGGTTACTCGGCTATGAAGGCAGCTAATAATTGCTTCTATAGCATTGAGCTCTTTTCTCATTAATTCTAAATGAGATCTATGCTGAAATGCAGGACTGGCCATACAACATTGATTAGGTATAGTAAATTTATATATAAATTTATATAGTAAATTTTTTTTTCCAGAAATATTTGGTGGTCCAGCCTCCAGATTTCCCAGCTGATTTTGAATGGGATTTGTGAGTTGCTTATGAGTAAGCTCAATTCACAGAGTCTGAACGAATGATTTCTCAAATATCTTGTTTCTTAGTAGATTCCAGTACAATCTTTATAGTACAATATTCCATATTGCAGAGATATTCCTGTGGTTACTTCAAATAGTTCCAAATGTGGTACTTTTTTGCTTTCTTGAGTTTTGTTCTTCAATTACAAAAGCAGCATTGACCATCTGCTGCTGACTTCTTGTCAGTGACTGTATTTCATGGAAATGCAGAGCACAGCCCAGAATAAAATTCTATGCTGTGAAAGATCTGTTTAACTGAAGTAAAACAAAAGCCTTCAAAAAAATACCCAACACTTGCACCAAGGAAAAAATTGGGTTTTAGAGTAATATTTATCATTAGTCAAAAAAGATATGAGCTCATTTAGACACCGAAAAGAAACAGTTTCAGAAGAAAGTGAATACGGATAGAACTCTCACTCATGAGCTGCAGATCTTTTCCACAGCTAAAGTTTTGACCACAGTGCAGTTTGACCGCAGAAATTTAATCATGTCTTACTGCTTATACCTTTATCAGGAAACTGATAAAGTCTGTGCACACATTAGCAAGAAATTTTTCAGATGTCCTTCAGGTTTTTTTTTCTTTCTCTTCTCTTCCTCCCTCGTTTCTCTGTCTCTCCCAAAGAAACTGCTATAAAGCTGATGAGAATTTGGATTTGCTTTGAAAGCATCTTTTGTTCAAAGACTAATTTTAACCTTGTGATAAAGATTGCTTTTTTTTGTATTCTATTGAATGCTATATCTAGACATTGTTTTTCAAGGCAAAGTACTGTAGGATGTAATACAGTTTAAAAATGATCTTTTGTAGTTACAGTACAAATGTTTCTGCATTCTCTTGTCTAAAAAGAAGAACAAATATGTCAAAAATAAGAAATGTATTAAACTTTATTTTAAATATTAGTTAAATACTAATTTTAAAGTGAAACAAATATGCATTATAAAAAGGTTTTTTTTGTACAACTACCCAAGAAAATGTAATTGTATAGAAAGATTCAAAACAACATTTTCATGTAAAATAACTCAGCTGGAGTACCTTTGGCATAAATGCTCAAGTTACTGTTCCATGTTTGGTTTGTTTGCTTTAGGTTATGTGTGGCTGTTGGGTTTTGTTTTTTGTTTTCTTTTTTTAAAAACTTTTCATCATAATTTAAATTGTTTTGTTTTGTACTGTAATCTGATTTATCACTTTTTGGGACTCTGGGCTATAAAATTAAGAATTCCAGCCAAACTGTCATGTATGAATTAAAGAAGCACTGGGAGACTGCTGCTGTTTTAAGCCAGGGCAGCAGATGATTCTTACTTAACTTAGAATGGGGATGGCATTGGCCTGAGATTGTTCTAAGGCAAAACAAGTAAACTCTTCCCTTATACTCTGGTCTGTTTAGATTATCCAAAGAGGTTGGGTTTTTGCTTTCTTAATCATAAGTTATCAGTAGTGATGGCATGCTGTCTGAAATGCATTGCTAAGAAAGGTGGTGTGCTGAGCAGGCAAAAGCTTAGGTTGAAATTAAGTTAGACATCTGTAAATTGTGAAGTTTCTCATGAATTCTTACATTTATATCTTAAAGCACTAATGAGACAGTATAAAAAATGTCAAATGCATGGTAACGAAACCTCTAAGCAGCTGTCATTTGTCTTCCACGCAGTGTAAGTGCTTCAGCAGTTCTGTTGCAAAATCCTGATGCATTACTTTTTCCCTTTTGGGCTCCAGTCTTCTTTGCTAACTTATTGATTTCTAAAGCTAGCTTACTTGCTGGAGCTCTAATGTTAAATTGGTTTAATAAACACAAATGGCATAGTTTAATGTTTTAAAAACATTTATGATGAAGTAATGCTCTTTTTTTTTTTTTTTTTTTTTTTTTTTTTTCTGTTCATTATTTGCGTAACTGATTATTCAGTATAGAAATAGAGTGTAATATTAAGGAAAATTTAGAAGCATTGTTTCTACTTCAGACTTTTGGTATTTGCATGCTGTCATTGTTAGGGAAAAAAAGCCAGCAACAACAAATGGCAAATTAGATTAACCCTATGTTGCAAGCACATGACAAACATCCATCAAAAAGCAAATAGGAATATATTGAAGTATTCTTTTCCCTCCATAGCATATTGATCTTATAAGTAAAATATGAAGAAGTGTAATTGCTAAATTAAAGCATGTCTCTTTTTCAAGATCTTTTTCTATATTAGTGGAGAGATCAGCACTCTCATGCTTTAAATCACCGATGTGAACAATTGTGGAAGGATGAGGAAATAATAGGTTTTAATGCAGTTCTTATTTTCATTGAAGAACTTAAAAATTTTTGTAAAAATGATGTAAAATTATTTTACATCATTCTATCATGAAGAGAAGCAAAGCAGTGAAGAGGAAAGAGCAGGCTAAGTTTAGACTTCACTCACAAACGTGATGAAAAAAAGGAGGCATTTGTAGAGCACTAAATTGCTTATAGATGGCAGTGGAGAGATTAGAGAAGTTTCTGCATGGTGGGATGTTCTGAGATAAGTTTTTCTGTTAAGGTAGTTTCTGTTTTGTTTGTTTTTTATATGTTCTCTGAGGGGAAGAGGAGGAGAGAGTGCGGAAGCGACTTTGCTGAGGTTTTTTACTTGTTTGGATAACATAAACTCTGTCTAATTCCGTGTCCAAAGTAAACTAAAATAATTCATACAAACATTAGAAAATCAACAGGTGGCACTGTGTGTGCAACATAACCTGGAGAACGAAACAGCACGATGGTTTGTGCATGGCGAGGTGCCATCTGCCATGCCTAACTTCCTTGGGAAGTAATCATAAGTGAATCTGCCTGCCCTGCTCTGTGAACCAGTCTGGCAATACATCATAAAAATCCAGCAGAATCAGGTAAGGTCTGTGCTGAAGTTAATGAGCTCCATTAATCTGAATGGTTGCACCTGATAGAATGGATGGAATTTGTTTGTGAAGGTGCTTGCAGTGGATTGAGCTTTCTGCTAAAACGAGTAGACAAGCTCAGCTGAAAGAATGCTATGGAGAAATTCAAGAGAGCAAGTCCCTAACCCGAGCCTCAGAAAAGCAACCCTATGGAAACATCACATGCCTCACAGCTCCGATGTGGGAGAGAAAGCAAACAGCTCATAGAGGATGTATAGGAACAGTGCTATGTGAAGTAGTATTGTTGCTTCAGGTTTCACTTGCCTTTTTGTAGATGGTTAAAACTCCAGAAGGGGTGATACTAGACACAGTCTGGCTAGACAGCTGAGTCACAGAAGAGGCAAATCATCACAAGACCTCGAATGAGTGTTGGCAGGGAATTATGAGGACATAAGTATGTGATGCCATTCATATCTTTGAGGGTGTTCAAACAGCAGTGAGCCAGATTTCCAGAATGCTGTAACGACTGTGATATTAGGCAGAAAAGGGCATCTCTCCATCTCCTCCTTATTTTTACATTTGTGAAATTGTACATTGAGTTCTACTGTAATTAGTGCAAACTAAAACTTGATGTTGAGGGACTGATAAGAGCATTTAGCAAATGAACTTTAAAAGTGTTTCACTTGTACTGTGTTTTGAAATCTGTGCAGCTCTTTCAATAGTTCTTTGATTATGTGGGGAAAAGGAGTCCACTCGAATTTGCTTAAATACCTGCATTTTTCATATAATGTGTTTTGTTGTTTCAACAGTGAAGGTTGTGTGTTGAATATAACAAAGCAGAAATTTACAAATGGGCTTTTATTCATAACCCAGCTTACTGTCTACTAACCTGAAGTATGCTTTATTAAGATACTCAACTGCAATTTTCTTAACAAGGTATTTATTTAGATCATGATGAGGACAGCGTGGCTGCATCCTGGCTGATATTGACATTAAGTGAGTTGCAGCCCCAGGACTGTACAGACAGATACTTCATTTGGCAAGCATAATGTCCTTGCTCACTGGAAGAAAGAAAGGTCAAATTAACTTTGTAAAAAGTAGTAATCTAGTCATTGTATTAAATCTTTTTTCTCATATTAATGAAAAGAAATTGGTAAAGGTCACTAAATCCTATCTGCTTTAATAAATTAAAGTTGAAAAATACTTGAACTGTTTTGTGACTTTCAGTGACTTTGAAGGCCAACACTGTGAGGCAAAATCTTCTGCGTCTCAGAAGCCTTCCAGGGGAAAAAAAAGTTAACACTTGGTATAGTGTCTTTCAACGCATTTATAACATCCCTAAATCTTACCAGGAACCTTAATTGTACTGCAGATCTTTGTACTGCTGACCATGTGTACTTTAGGACTGAATATTTGCACAACTGGTTGATGTATCAATTTAAGGTACCATTTCTAGTTTTCTTTCCATGACACAAATACATGTGCTCTCTAAAGCTACTTTATTATTATATCGAGTGTTTGTTAAAATACAAGTAGCTACGATATTTTGGGAAAAAATGGATGCAAAAGAATGCTTCAAGATCTGCAAATTAATAGAAACATATTAGAGCTTTGATATGAAAAACAATATAGCTTTACACTTGTGGTTCTTATATTTGCCTAATATACCTACGTTAATTGTGTTGGCATGAGGCTATGATATACCTTTTGGGAGACTGTGTTTATTTTATATTCCACGGTAACTCATCTCTTCAAGCAACATTTTTCTCCAAACTCTTTTATTTTTAATTCCTATCAGAGATGATTGTGGAAAAAAAGTGTGAACCCTGCTAATGAAGAGCTGTCTTTTTTATTCCCCCAAAACAATAACTCTGAGAGAGGAGTGAATGGCTTGATTCATTTCTATGGGTCATTAACTTTCACGCCTACGGATGCCAATGTTAGTATTCACAATGTGAATTATTTCTCTACTGATCACTTTAGCAGAAACACACAATAAATATGTGTATCGCTTGATCTAACGCTATGCCTGGCATCCCATTGTATCCCTTAAAACTCAGAATGTCACTGCTGCCCAAACATAAAGGTCTGTTCATGCTTAAACAGCGTGGTTATGTCTTGACAATACAAAAATCTGTGACAATCATTAACTACAAATATGTACAAAATGTGAAAAAGAACAAGTTTTAGAGGGAATAGTAAGATGCAGGCTTCTATCTTGATTCCCACTTTCATTTAAATACAGCTTACAGAAAATAGATGTGTTTGGGTTTAGATAAAAGATCCTGTCTCAAAACTTACAGATTAAGACTGAAGTAGCTTGTAATTCAAGGATCCGATTGTAGAATTCAAGGATTATTAAGACAAATGCCTCAGATTATTATTAGTGTTTTAATTAACCAACAGGAACAAAAATATATGTATAATGAACATTAACACAATCTAAAGTCATCAGAATAGGAGAATTGTTCTCAAGCAGAAAAGGGGACTCTGAATCAGAAGGATATTGGCACTTTGATCTGTTTGACATAATGGCTGTGCTGATCTCCTGAGCTAGAAATGTTTGAGGAATTGGTACAGTTGTTAGTGTGCTCTACTGGGGAAGAGAAAGAACTTCTGAAGCAAAAGAAAAAAATCAGTAACTGAAATATTCATGAGTCACAGTTTGGCCCTTGATTCTATTTGTTCTCTCTGTTTCCTCCTGGTTTGCATTAACTTTCCAACAGTAATTTCTTTTGTTAGTGTCTAGTGTAGAATTTTCCTAATCCTGAAATCTACATTAATTTGCAACATTTCCCCAAGAAATGAATGAATTTTCTATGGACTGTTCTGTTTACTTTTGCCAATACCAATTAATTTTTTAGTCTTTTTTTTTTTTTCCTGAGCTTCATATTTTTGTGTGGTCAGAGATAAGATTTGTCCTCCCACAGTAGCACTTCGTTAAAAGTTTTTTATCCTCAGACTTCATGGTACACGAAAGCTTTGTGCCATGTTTCCAATTGATTGTTTATTGCTTCTGTTCTCATAGGTAGGTAAGAAATATTTGCTTCATTTTGGAGTTTGAGGACATTCTGCTATTTCTATATGCAGACATATACTGTTACCTGTGTCCAGACCAATTTATCAGTGGGGTCATCTCTTTAGCAGCCTGCTGTTCTTAAAGTCAAAAAAGTTTGTAGGTTCATATGCCAGAGTGTTTTCTCTCAAGTTTCTTGCATCAGTTCTGTGGTAGTTTCTATTCACTTATCGAGTGAAAGGGTTGTGTGCATAACTGGGGAAAAATTCTGCTTTTTCCTGAAGTTTCAGAAGAGCAATGATCAGCACCAGCATTTGTTCACCCCATTTCTACAAACAGAGAAAATCAGAATTCAAACAGAACAACCAAAGACTTCATGTTCCAATTCTGGTGAGCTGGAGCACAGTGGTTACTGCAGCTTCCTTGCCCGCTGTTTTGGGGACAAACCCTAACAATTGGCCCACCACCAGGAGTGTCCATCTAACATGGCCTTAGCAAAACAAACTTAGTTAGATGCCTCGCCTGATTATCTTCCTGCTTAACTCTCATAGCTGTGGCAGGAGACTGAAGACAACTGTAAGGCAAGTTTTGTATGGGTATTTCACACTTATCTCAAAGAGGCAATTTTCTGTCACTTGTGTGATTTCATTCTGTATGTACATAGACAGATTCCTTGAATCATCACATAAGTTATAAATTCCATTTTGTTTCCTTGAACTGTGAGTCTCCTTGTGTCTGGGGCTGTCATGTGCTAACAAGAGCCAGGAGATGTGCCAGCGTGTCAGTCATTACAAACTCTCTCCATCCTGCTCACTCTGAGCTAGGAGAGGCAAATGAGTAATGGGATCTTGAAAAAGGACAGCCCATTCCTCTCGGGAGGAACCAAGACAAAAGAGTCAGGTGGTAATGTTTGGATTTCAAAGCCAAGAAGGATTTTTGGAAGCAGAAGCAGCTTGGTCAGGAAAGATAACAAAGTGGTGCAGGGCACAGAAGAGGGGTCCTGTGAGACTGAGGCGGTGGGGAGGCAGTGGGAGCTGCTGATTGAAAAAGCAGCTGTGAGCTGGCAGGGGACAGCAGGGAAAGGGCTCTGAGCACCAACGGGGATCTCACAGAATCTCAAAGAAAATTCAAGAGAGTAAGGAAATCTAGGCAAAAAAAAAGCGTGTGTGTTTACTGTTTCATGTGTCTCTGCGCATCTCTTGTGGTCATTAATGTGAAGGGTGGCTGCTTTTGAGACAGTTTGCAAAGTCTGTGCATTACCTGATTCAGCTTCATGGAGTCATGCAGAGATAAATTGGTCCTCAGATGTTGGCAATGACTGCAGGAAGAAGCAAGTTGAAGCCATAGGGATTCAACAACAGTTGCAAGGTCTCAACAAGGGTCTCTGTTCTTAGAAGAGATTGCCTGGAAACCCAAGGCAGATGCAGGAACTTCAGAGTGTTTTTGTATGGAAGCAGAATGAGGCTTTGTGACTGTCCCACAAGCATTTTTTTCAAAGCTGTAATATGTCAAACTTTGAATTCTTACCTTTACTGAAACGAGAGAGTGGGAGGAGAACAAAACATGCATATGTTAAGATAACAACCATACTTCCATAGAGGGCTCCAAGCATTGCCTGGCACACACAGCCACAAGTCTGCCACAGGGTGGGAATTGTGTCCCATCCACTTACCCAGAGGATGGGTTGGTGGCATGGACTTAGTGCTTCCTTGGTTGCAAAGCTTCTGACTCATCCAGAGTGAGAAGAAAGGGAGAATGAAGCTCCAGGCAACTTGAAGCACGGTCAGAGTAACATCCACTTGCTGGAGATTAGCATGTGCTGTGCTCGCAGGAGTCTGGTTATCAGCTTCACTTGTTTTGCCATGCTGGATGGTGCGATAGCACTGGCCTATATGTAGGAATAGCTTTCTGGGATGGAGTCAAATAGCAATTTCCTCTGCAAACTGATATAAATGGTTCTTCTGCATAAGCTGCAATTTGTGTAAGCTGTTTTGGGAACGAGAGGAGTGTACTTTGCAGTTTGTTTTGGGTTTGCATCAACTCTGAAAACGTTCCAGATTTTTTCTTCCTGAAAATATATCTTAACTGTTGAGAGAGAGGTGTGAAGCTTTTGTGAATAAGGGAAAATGTTTTAATAGGAAAATTAGGAATTATTGTGATCCCCAGGTTTCAGATTTTTTTTTAGGCCATAAAATTAGATGAACTAGGGAGATTACTTTGAATGATTTCTATATATGTAAATGGACATGTAATTAACTATCACTGTAAAATATTAATGCATATTTACTGTATAATAAGTAATTCAACTTTATAAACAAATGAAGATTATCCCAAATTTACATACAGTGTGAAGAAAAGTCCCTTTATCCTCTGTAACTGTAGCATTTGGCAGATTTAGGAATAAATAATCTTTTGTGGCAAGGGTATGCCTTATCAAACATATGCAGATCAGTGCTAATTAATGCTAATTAAGGTTTCCTGTCTATCTAGTTGGAAAAACGTCCAAATGTTATGAAATCCAGTTAGTATGCCTATTACCGTAATTGTTTTATATGGGATGGTTCTTAATTAAAATATGTAAATTGACCTTAATTGCTATATACTAATGGAGGTTCATGTTATCTCACTAAAAATGACAAGATGGTGAGGAGGGATACTTAAACAAATAATTCCAATACATTTGTAAATAAATGACCTTTAGTCAAAATTATTTTTTAATTGGAAATTGGCAAAAAGAATGTTTTACCATATATGTTTCTCTTTAGGTTTAAGTAATATCCGAATTTACAGTCCTTTGTAAATATAGATATGGTGACATTGTAGCTTAATTAAGCCTACTAAACAAGTCAACATTTTGCGTGTTTACTGTATATTTCAAAATTGTTTGCTAACCTCGTGTTTACCTTCAGAAATATTGTAGATTGCAGCATTGATCTTAATTTGAACCACTTCTGTTTCAATTTTGTAATTTTGATCTCTTTTAATCATATCACTTTGTATGTGAAGTCTGATGTACGGGTTTGCTGAGGACCGGACCTGTGACTCTGACTTCTCATCAGGCCTCGCTGTTTTCCAGGATATTGTGACCAACGTTTCTCCGAGGATTGTGCGTGGAGTTACTTCGGGTCCCATCTATGGCCCAGGCCAAGGCTCTTTTCTAAACATTGAACTGATCAGTGAGAAAACAGCAGCATATTGGTGTAAAAGTATTACTGAACTGAAGAGTGACTTTCCAGAACAAGTAAGTACCACTCAATCGTGAAGTATATTTAAAAACCGCCATTTGTGGATCTGTAAAAGCTCATCTATTTAATGTTTAGTAAACAGAAGGCCAATTTCTCTACAGATGATTGTTATTAAAAAATAAACAAAACATACAAAACAAAACAAAAAAACTCATCCAAATAATTTTTATGACAGCAAATGCTGTGAAATCTTTTTTCCACAAACAGAGGACAATTGCTTTCAGTTAGGCTGATGTTTATGTTCAGGTATGTAATAAGGAAAGAGCTGATCCCAGTATGGATGCTTATCAAGCGCTTCTGTGAATAAGTTTGTATTTAAGATCATATTTAAAGATGAAACCTATAGTATTCATTTTCATTGTGAATTGAATTTGATTGTGAAAGCAGTCTTTATTCTTTTCATTGTTAATCCAAACATGAAAGATAAGTAATT
The DNA here is from genome assembly GCF_026119805.1 of Tympanuchus pallidicinctus. Lineage (NCBI taxonomy): Eukaryota > Metazoa > Chordata > Aves > Galliformes > Phasianidae > Tympanuchus > Tympanuchus pallidicinctus. Next base: position 16,980,141 of record NW_026294791.1, on the reverse strand, counting down.
GCCTGCTTTAGGAGGAAAGAAACAACACTGACTTGAAGTTAACTTTGCTACAGGGAGAGGGGTTATTAGAGCCTTCTTGGCTATGGGGAATATCTGTCTAGAAGGTAATAATGAAAGTTGTGAGCAGTGATGCCAGCTAGCTCCAGTTCTACTGAAAAGAACAGCAAGGTGAAAAGTAAAATTCACCTCAATCATCATCTCAAATGGTAAAGCTTGAAATCCCACAGCCTGGGTCTCTTCTGTCTTTAAATTATTACCTCTGTCGTTAAGCTACGAACAAAATAAGAGAACATTCCTGAGTACATCATGGCATATAAGTAGTCAGATTTTTTTCTTCTTCCTGAAGTTGAAATAAGAGTGCTTAAACACATTTTATTGACAGTAGAAGTTAAACGCTGCATGTATAGTATGTCCTACTTAATTATACGTGGGCTGTGTGCTGCTTTGCTCAGGTTCACATCACTTTATTTACCATGGCTGGGCTTTGTGATAGTGAAAATGTGAACCAGAGGATAATGCTGTAATTCTCTGACTTTAACACCCTTTGTCTAAGTCCTGGATATTGCAGGTGGGCAGACTGCTGTGGGAATGGTCTCCTATTGCAGTCTTCACCAAAATTCTCTCATGGAACTTTGTGCTTTTCACTAAATTCTTCTCCTCCATGAGTGAAAGTGCTAGCAACCATTTCAAAAGGAAATCCTAATTTTAGAAGACCTAGCTCTGCATGTGTGATGTGAAGAAAGTTCCACTCCTCTGTAGTTCCCGGGGTGGACATCTTTTGATCTTCCCTTTGGATGTGGATTATTGTGCATTAAGTTCCTGTTTGCTGTGGCTGCTGCTGTGGATTTCGTGGAGCTGATATTGAAGTGTGGGCAGGGAACACAACACCCAGCACTGCACCTTTCCTTTCCTCATGGAGATTGTTAAAATGTGCCAATGAACTCAACTAAGAACTGCTATAACTGTAATGGTAAATTTGTTGCTAACTTTAAACAGATTTTTGTTTGCCGAGTAGAAATCTCTTGGTGCTTATTTTGAAATACTCTGAATAATTAGAGCTTGCAGTTATTATTATTATTATTATTCTAAATCCTGTTCTCTCCTCTAAAAAGGCTTTTTAAACTTGATGTCATTTGGGTTGGTTTTTTTTTTATTTTTTTATTTTTTTAAATTTTATTAAAACTAAAAGAAGTTTCTGCCTGGGTGAGCTTGATTAACAAACAGAGAATGACACTTTCGACTCAGGTAAAAGCTAAGTGCAGATGAGGACACTAGTAACTAAAGAAACTTACCTTGCTACAGGAAATATTGAAGATGAACCAAAATTGTTACATAATCACTTCTGCTCTGTAATGCAAGCAATTTAAAGTCGAATTTTCTGTACAAGTTAGAAAGATATAAGCAAAATAGTTACCTCATTGGGAGCCAGTGTTGAAACTGCATCATATTACGTGCCTTTAGGAAGAAGCAATCTGTAATGCAAAAGAAGCTACTCAGTTCCAGTTCCCCTAATAAGGTCTAGGATTTAAAGTAAAATTTGCAAGGGATTTTGCAAAAGAGAACCACCTGGCAGAACTCGATGGAAAATATCAGGTAGCTGTGACTTGCCTCTATAGATCAGGAATTAGCGCCCCGATTGTACAAACACGCTGTCTGCTATCCTTTGGCAGGCGCCTGATTCCTTCTTGAGTCCCCTCTGTCTGCAGCCTTTCCCAGTATTCTCTTCTTTGACCCTGAATTTGAGCGGATCTGAGCAAAATCTGCCCACAGCAAAAAGTTTCTTGTATACTACTGGCGTGTTAATTAAATATTTTAATGGTCAAAGCAGTGGAGAAAGAAGGGAAAATGATCTGGATTTTGAAGGCTTCTTTTAGAAATATCATCAAAATCTTTGCTGTTTCAACTTTTCTTTTTTTTTTTTTTTTTTTCTTTTCCCCCTAAAGTTAATTCAATATCACTATTACTGTTGTTTCTTTTTCCAGAAAACCATAACAACAGAAACTAAGTAATTAGGTGTTACTCGCAGCACAGGCCCAATAAATGTATATACTTTATAATACATTAGGTGCTTCTCTGTTTAAGGTTTGCAGTTGAAGATGGGTTTGTTTTCCTTCTGTTACTTCAGTCCTCTCATTGAGCTATTACTTCAGCAACTTGTTTGATACCACTTAAAACATATTGTTTTATTCATCATTGTTCATAGTTAAATTTTCAAAGTAGGTAGCATGAAAAAGTGTCCACTGATCTCCTGTATGCCCAGAAAACATCCTTTCAGTCAGAGAGCTGTGAAAGTGAAAAGAAAATAGGTCTTTTTCTGTTTGTCATCTCTTTTTTCTTTCCCAGATATTGTGTTTACTTATGTATATTGGCCTGCCTTTGTTGTATCCAAGCATCTTCCTTACATGGTTAACTGAGTTTTTTTGATGTGTCTATGAAATATTTCTATTTTTCTCTATTTTGAGAACCACATAGAGTATCTGACACTATAGGATTTATCATTGTCTGAAATTAATAATCAGATAAAAATTGATTTTTTTTTTTAATTTGGTGCTAGAGGCTGAGAACTTGGCACTGAGTAGAGTCAGAACAGTGATGTTACTAACTTCACAGTCCTAAATATAATAGGAAAATATCCCTTCTGAATTAGTGGAAAGCTGATCCCTTATTGGTAAATTTTGCATCTCCCTCCCAAAAGATAGCAAGTTATTTGTCACATGATATATTAATCTGAAGCTCAAGAAAAAAAGTGAAGGAAAAATACTGATAATCAAACTTTTCTGATTGAATATTAATTAGCACTTGTTTGAGATAAATGTCTTCTGCAACCTCAAGTAGTCAGGTAGCCTGTTCTCACTCCTCCCTGCTGTAGGGGGATTACCTGGGGCAAGATCAATAAAAGCTGCCACCATGTAATACAAATATTACCTCAATGTCATAATGAGCACAAGGAAGACTTCCCCTAAGGTCTACTTTGAGTTTTTTGAAATGGCCATGAGAGATTTTCCAAAGACTCAAGCAGACATAGCCCACAAAAGACCCATTTTTTCTCCCTTCCTGGTGAAGAGTTCCTCTTTTGTTGATGTACCAGGCCTGGTTTGCATGGAACTACCTTTCTTCATGGCAGGCAGTGTGGCACTGTATTGTAGATTTGTGACCAAAACACTGTTGGTAACCCACAAGTGTTTCAACTCATGCTGAGCAGTGCTTGCTCAGTGTCAGGGCCTTCCTGTTTTCTTCCTTTGCCCTACAGCAAACAGGCAAGATGACCCTGGAGGTACACAGCAGGGACAGCTGACCAACACTAAACAGGGGGATATTCTGCTCAGGAATAGGATTTAGGAAAGGGCAAGAATGGGTAATTTTTTCCCTAAAGTTTTTGTTGCGTGGATGCTCCCTGAGGATTTGTTTGCTTGGACATGTGATATTTGAAGTGCTTTAGATAGCTGGACAAGAGATCTAACACTGATGTCGTAATATGTCTAGCTTTCATATTCTATTTATTGAGGAGTTACTTGACTGTACACTGTATTGGTGTACTCCTAGACAAAATGGTATTTTATCATATATTCAAGAAACAGGAGACTTAAGAAATATGAATTTGGGCAAGTAGACTTCACCTTGTGATATGATCAGGAACAAAGAATATGAAGGGCAAAATATCACTTACGCAAGTCTGTAAGCTATAATAATCAGTAGAAACTGGCTGAAAAAGGACTACAGAACCTTGCAAGAGAACTGATATTTAATATTCACTTATTTGACAGTTACAACGTAGTTGTTATCTGGGCTGGGAACTGTGAATACTTGTCATGGCAATAAATCTATACGTGCCAGTAAAACCAGGAGCTGTATGCACAGTGGAATTGAAAGTCTGGAGAATCATTTTTGGTGATTGCAGAGGAATCAGGTATATTGCCGGTAGCACTTTTTTCTTCAGAAAAAGCCTACAAGCTGGCCCTCATCCAAAACTTTTGCTTATCATAGCTAAGCCTGCTCGTTTGAGTTGGTTAATCAGCTACTTACACAGATGTCTATTCTTCCACTCCCATAAGCAGGTCTGTGTATTTACAATACCTTGTAGCTAGTCAAAGATTTTAGGGCTTCATATCACCCTGGAGCCTCTTCAGCATTTGCACTGGGGAAAAAAACTTGAGGAGACAAATGTCTGAAAGTGGTAAAACACTTATCTATCAATTATTGTGGTGATGGTGGTGGGCACAACTACCAGAGAGTCTTTCAGCACCTTCCCAAACCCATAATTGGTACCCAAAAGTAAGCAAATTCATTTAAAAAATTTCAATACATAGATTGTTTGTGTCTGAGCGCAGGCAGGGGAGGTTACAGCACTGCTGATAAAGGCCTTTGGAATGATATTTAAAGAAGAAAAATAGATTGCTTGGGAAATGTCATTCACCACAGGGCTGACAGAAGTCCATCACAAACCAGAAAATATCTGAGAAATTTGAAAAATGAAGAACTGGGATCTTGGAAGATGCCGTACTGAGTATTTTTCAGTATTGCTGTATTTGTATACTGATGTCCTAGAAGTAAATTTTTGATCTCCTTTCTGAGCATGAATGAGTTTGAGCTGCTGTATGATTCTAAGGAATTTATATAGGATACCAGATTGTCAGCTGTGACACTGATTCTGTAACTCAGATATTGGTGTCGTGACGTGTTGGATTGAGAAACCTCTTCTGCCAGAAACAGTCAGTACTTTAGGACCCCAAAACTAAGCTGAAACATCTTGTCTTCCTAATGTTTGTTCTGCTGCACGTGGAATGTTGCTGACAGTCCTTCTGACAGTTAGTCAGCAGAGAGCAGCTTCTCAAGGCTGAAACTGTTAAAGATATATTTTTGTTCAACAATTTTGTTCAGAATGTCCTAGGAACACCTGTCAGGAATAGCCATGCCAGAGTGTGAGTGAGAAGAGCAGATCATTGTATTCCAGGCTGATAACTGACTTATCTGCAGCATTGTCTAAAAAATGATTAAAAATGTCTTGAAGTTCTTAGGAATGTTATATTACATTATACTTATCTATGCAGATATGAATCAAGACAACTAGTACAATGAAAAACATTTGTATTGTTTGTAAACTTTTACCCTTCTGTCTGCACTAACAGTAGACCTTCTATAATCTGGTTACTGGGAGGAATTGACCAATGTATCTGTAAAAATCTTTCCTATGATTCTTCTTTGAAATGTAAAAGGGATATAGGTTGGAAATTTTTTTTTAAGATATAGAAGATTTATAGGTATCACATTTTTACTGTGAGAACAGGTATAGCCTGTTTTTCTCAGTAGGCATGTTAGGGATAATTTGAATATTATTGCAGGCATTGTTATGACTTTTACTTTTGGTGAGCGTTTAGAGGTCTGTGGGATGTTGTGTGCTGTACACACTATTTACATTTTGACATAGCAGTCACTGTGATGGGTTCGAGTTATGTACTGTATTAATTTTTTTAACATTTATATTTGGAATTCAGAACAACGTTTGTAATCTCTGTAGTGAGGGAAAGTGAAAGGCAGAACCTTCTCCGTGTTTTCAGCAGTCATGTTTGGAAGAAATGAAGGTCAAATCATCAGCTGGCTTTTTTCTGTACGTATCTGTTCTTTCTTGGGCTGGCATAGATAGGTATAGCTTTCCACACAGGGAAACCATATTTTATACTCCAGTGGATGCATACATGTATCCGCTTGAAAAGTCACAGACACCTTGACAAGCTTAACTGTGGAAGATGTATCTACAAAGTCAGAGGGAAACAAGCAGGTGGGGCTGTTCCCATGTGGAACTCACCTTGTGCCAGCAGCAACCATGTGCTGTAGACCTAAATGAGGACTGCAAATGCCATGTGTAAATGCCCAAAAGAAGATCCTTGTACATCAACTGCTTATCATGGAACTGCCCAGCAGTACAGAGCAGCTACCTGGATTCTCTGCTTTCAGGTTCACTAATCACACTGAAAACTGCAGAAGTTGTTATTGCTGCAGCTTAAATTTCTTAAAGCCAACCATCATGGATGCTTTGTAGGAGGTGAAAAAACCCACACAGCAGTTGTTAAATTCACCATATGGAAAAGATCCCTTTCACTACAGAAAGCTGGCAGCAGGCCTAGTCCCTTAACATCAGAGGAAATCCTAGCTGAAAAGGGAGGACGAGGTTGCAATGAAGTGCTCATACTAGCTACCTTGCCCAGGGACTAAATCTATTGTCCCTAGCAAAGGGGGGTGCAAGAATGGCCAAGACTTATCAATATCCTGTGACCACTGTGATGGGTAGATAAGAAGAGACCTCAGAGCATGGAGCATACAACTACCTTCCCTTTCTGCCTTCCTCCTTCGCCACAGTGAAAAAGAATGAAAAATGCTACCTAGAAAAGGGGAGAAAAGAGCTGCTGTAAAGAAGAGCTGAAAAATACACCTCTGCATGTTCCTTGGGAGTTCTCACTCTCCCAGCTCCTGAGGGTGTCCTCATTTCTCCTGACACCTGTTCAGCTCCTCATGAACTTGCAGAACGTATTTTCCTCTTTGCAGTCTACGGAGGAATTCATCGAGAACTTCAGTTTACCCACTGGGTTTACACCAGAAGTCCTTTTCTGTAGGCACAGCAGTTTCTATTTGCAAAAATACATGAACAAAAACAGAAGCTAGCAACAGAAATGTTGATGTATTGGGCCTTTGAGACCACATTTTCTTATAAGGAAGGAAACTTTCTGGGAAAGGCACTTCCACAGTTCATAATAAATTCTCAAACATCATATGAACAAAATATTAATAGACATGGGACTGAGATTCAAAATATGATTCTGTAGACTTTAAGTTCTTCTTGACGCTTATGTGTTAGTGAAAAAATGAGATAGTACTGGAAAATTTTTATCTATTATCAGCATTTATTTCTGATTTTTACAATATTGTTATCTGTAGCAAATTTGCTTGAGGCTTGAAAAGTAGGGGAGGACTGGCAAGTGGTCAGCTGACACTTCTATTCCAGGAGAGATCTTCAGACCTTGCATGCAAACTTGTAAATGCTCTTCTAAACAATGGAATTACTAAAAAGGAAAAAACAAAAGGGGGGAAGGAGGATGGGGGTGGAGGAGGGGGAGGAAGGAGCTTTTGTGGTAGGCCATACCTTAAAAAATGTGATTTGATCAAAAGAGACTCTGCTGATGAAGGCAGCTTCGGTTTCCAAAAGCATCTGACAGGGTCCCTCACTGAAAGATTCAAAAGAAAGCTGCTATAAGATCAGAGGAAAGAAATACACATGAAAATATGACTAGTTAAAGACGGAAAACAATATTAAGGAATACTTAATTTTCACACTGAATAGAGCTGCAGTTAAGTTCTCTGGGGATCTGTATTGTGTTCTATGCTATTTAAAATAATTATTAACAGTCTGGAAAAGAGAGAGAATTTAAAAAATGTAAACTTTGCTGGTAATGGTAAGTCTTGTAGGCAAACAATAAGAGCTGAACTATAAGGGTATTGCAAAAGATCTTACATTACTGAGTGATTGGCCAATGAACTGCCAGATAAAATTAAATGAAGACAAATGTAGTGATGCATGTAGAAGAAAACAGTTCTAAATTTATATATACAGTGATTGATTCTAAGCTAGCTATACTAAAGTTGTAGCAGAGAGAGCTATGAAAATCTCAGCTTAATGCTCAATAACATTGAAATAAAGCATATCAAACACAGAATTTATAGGAAAGGAAGAGAGAGTAAAGAAAAAACCTTCACTATGCCACAGTACTGGTTCATTTTACTTCTACGTTTTGAATAGACTGCAGTTCAGATTTATTTTTCTCAGCAGCCGGATTGGAACCAGAAGGGAGAAGTGGAAGGAAGTGGCAGGATATGCTTCTGCACACTTCACAGTGACTGTGGGACCTGCTCTTAGAGGGCACTACTCATGCCAAAGGGACAAAAAAAAAAAACTACTGGAAGAAATTATTTAGACAAGGCGATGGTTGCCATCAATGATCTCATGTATAGGAACACAAGGAAGTCTGCTAAAAATGTACCCAGAAATAATGTGTGTTTGTGTGTGTTCAACCGATCATGCACTATGTGTCTGATCAATTGGTCCCAACTGCCACGATATTAATCTCCTTCTAAATGTGTTCTGTTTTTAAGAATATGGTTGCTAATCTAGTAAAGACTGGAAACACACATTCCTACCACCAACTCAAGAGAATTTTATTTCTATAAAGCACATACCTTCTTCAGCAGACTGCAATTTGTAATGAAAGTATGACCTCACAGTAAATTCAGTGAGATTCTGACAATCACTGATTCAAATGTACATGTTGGTGGTGACAAATTAGGACCTTGAGGAGAAATGTGAGAAGGTCTTTTATGTTCTGCACTTGGAAACAACCACTTTGTTGAGAAACCTGTCAAATTAGTTTTGTGCAGAGCTGTACTTTCTTACTATGCACGTTATAAAGCCATGAATTATTTTGTTTGTTTTACCTTCACAGCTATGGTTTGACAAATAGTAAGTAGCACAGTAAGGCGGAGAACTATTTGTACGTATGCTAAGAATATCCTTTTGATTTGGAGAGTGAGTTATTGATCTCTGAAAGAAAAGAACAATTTTCACAATTCTGTGAGGACTATGAGCTCATCTTTAAAACTTTAGCCTTAGGGTAAGAACTAGGAGAAAATTAAAGCAGTTTCTGAAATACTTCACCAGCTATCTCCTAGAAAATGACCCAATCTTCATGATTATTGGAAAAGACAAACTCCCTAATGGCCAGCATCAGCTGGGGCTGGTTCAGGCTGTTTTTTGGCCATTGCCATTGCTAAAAATTCCTTATTTGAAGAGAGAAGTGAGTGGTCATTAATCAGAAATCTCAATGAAGGAGATGCACTAAATGTAAAAATGCAAAGAGGATAAAAAAAATATATTCTAGAATGTAATTCTGCTGACCATGACATGAATAGTTGTATATCTTTATTCATCTCACTAAGGCTTAAACTTCCTTTTATTTTTCTGTATAGACTATTATTTACAGAAAATAAAAAGACTTCTTAAATGCCCAATTGCTTTTTTGGGTTTGTGGGGTACTGTGCACACAATGAAGTGCTACAAAATGATCTGCGAAATCTGTGTGTAAGACAGAGCAGTCATTCTTTCTAGAAATGTCCTCCATAAACAGCAAAAAATTGAATTGCATCATGCATAAAAAAAAAGAAAGAAAAGGCAAAAAAATTTGGTTTAAAATCATTAGCAATCAGTGATATATCAAAATTAAATTCTTAACTTTTCAAAAGTGCCAAAATTCCACTAGCACTATTACCTGTGCAAATCAATTACCTCTCCCCACCCCTAGTACTTTTCCTCATTTCTGTATCAAACTTTTCATAGACAATTGGGTTACATTACCAAATTTGATCTTCTAAAATGCACAGCAGCTGCAACATTCATTTTTAGTGGCTATGATATGATTTTAGTCTTTTATGAGGCATTGAGCTTATATGATTTAGATAATTCTGCTTTTTTCTCTTTTACAAACTGTATACTACAAATTTAAAAGCAAATTTATACTTGGTAAAAGTAATAAGTGTATGCGGTTCCTGTAGCCCATATTCTGCACTTAATTTCTATGATGTGGTTTGCATTTTAGGATTCTGCTAGAGCTCTAATGAAGAAAAATATGAAGGCTAGATCTATATTTAAAAGTCTTGCTCATGTACTTATGTAGGCTAGAAACACTAAAAATAAAATCACTTCTAACTACTGTCCTAGCAGAACCCTAGTGTAGATGCAGCTATACCATCACAGAGTTTATTTTTATTCAGGATCAAGTAAAGTGTTTGTTTCACCAATATGAACTGCACTACAGGAGGAGAGCTAGCTCTGCACAGGCATGTTCTAGCTTAGACCAGAAAGGCAAAGGCACCACTACAGCTGGAGCCATTCTTTGACTGACAGCTGCTGGACCTTATCCCAGCTCCTGGTGCTTTCTAGTAAGGGGGATTGTGAAAAGATCTCAAATTCCTTTCAAAATACAGGAATAAGAGTTTAATATATATGTATGTATGTATATTTATCCTCAGAGAAAGATGTAGATAAGCAGAATTTTTACAAGGCTCTGAACTGATCTTAGTCTGTATCCTGAACACCGTTAATATCCTCTTAACTTTTTATGTACACCAAGTTTAAGAACTGTGATCATAAACTTTTACAAAACTGTAGTCATGAAACTTCTTGTAGGTGTCACATTCCCATATTCTAGATATCAGTTCACTCTGCTCTCATATTCAAGTCCTTTTTGAAATTCTGATTGAAAGTAATGAACTGTACTCACTGTTATGGTTAGGTAGCAAGTAGTAAACAAGTAAGATTAGGTGGCCAGCCCAAAAAAAGCAGACTAATACCATCTTATGACATTAGTCTGGTATTTTATGGAATTTGAAAGAGCTCTGAAATAGTCAGTTGCTGCAGGTGCTCTGATTTAGGTAATTCCTAAATCAATAGAAATGTTTTTGTATGTATAAGCCATGGGTGCATATCTAGTGGAGGTGGAACAGTCATTTAATTGCAAAGGAAAATGTGACAGTATGTACCGATTTTCTAAATGTTTAAAACAAGTAAAACCAAGGTTTTGTTCAAGTAGACTTAAATACATCCTTCGTTATGAGTCGGTGAAGTTCAGTGTGAACTGTAAGAAACAAGCACTATTTTTCTATTCTGTTCCCTGCTGCTGGGCCTGTCAGTCTCAGCTCCTCAGAAAAAATGTTTTTCACTGGCCTATGTTTACATATTATTCTTTTTTAAGCTGACTGTTTTCAACCTGTTCCAAATTTCATTTTCACTTAATTATCTTTATACCTAACATTTTCGTAATTACATGTATTGTTTCAGCCTATGCAGAATAGTTAGGAGTTAGGGTTTGGAAAAGTCATAGCTCTAAATTTCAAGATAGCGTTTATAAAACTCATAGCACTTCACTTGTGCCAAAGTCTGATGCTGTCTGTCGCTGTTGAGGCACCGCAGGATTACCTCTACTGATACAGGTGTATTGTTAAATAAGCCTAGGGTTCCCATTAATGTGAGCTTAATGAGAACTGGTTGTCTTCCTCCAGGTGATGAGAGCTACTTTTGTTCATTTGGAGAGGTGAAATCTGAGGAGGAGTGAGTGAAGTATTGGTATTTTTTGCCTGGTATTTTGCTTTGCTGTGATGTGAGGTTTGTGTGTTGTGTGAGGGAGGTGAATGGTACACTGTAGTTGTGAAAGTGGCCTTTCTGCTAGGTTGCGGGTCTCTGTCTCTGAAACAGCTGATTCTTATTAAAATGCAGAGCTGTGTTGGTTCAGGTTGTGACAGGAGAAGTAGAACTGAAGAATGTTGCTTTAGTACACAGTAAAGAGGGAGAACAAAATCCAGAAGTAGATAACAATGAAGAAAAATAAACTGGCCCTGCAAGAACACAGAGTGAAACAGTACAGGCAGCAATGAAGCAGACCTCAAAAGGGAGCAGAGATGATAGGCTGAAGTTTATGTGAGAGAACAGAGAGCAAAATATAGACATAAAAGACGTGTTTGAACAAATGCAAGACTTCAGCAGGGTCCTCTGCTAGGGAATGTCTCAACAGTGTTGGAATTGGTAAAGATAGGTGGCTTTATGCTTAATGCAAGAGTATGAGGTAATAAGAGAATCAGGGAAGAACACCATGCATATCTGTGCAGGGAGAGTTCATGGGATCATCTGAAAACTCAGATTTGGCAGGGGCCTCAGGAAGTGAGGTGAGCTAGTCCAACTTTCTGCTCAAAGCAGAGTGATTATGGAATCAAAACATTCAGAGAAAGCAATACTGATTCAGGGAAGATGCCCAAAGAAGTGCAAATTTAAGTGATCTTCAGCAGAATTGTTCTAGAAGAATAGGCAAAGTGTCACAAGAAAATGAAGCATCGCTAACAGATGATAGAACAGTTGTTGTTGGGTAGTTAAGTGCACTGCAGCACTCTGCTGTACTGCTCAGTGGGAAGGTAACCCAGAAGGACTTCTTGTAAATGATTCTCAGTGAAATTCTGGTGGAGATGCATCCCTCAGGTCCCACTGTGGCCTTTGAAAACATCTTGTTTCCAACCTTGTGAACACTTGCAGTCTGTCTCCCTTCAGTCCCATTGAGCAGGCAGATCTTGTGGAGCGAGGAAGTTCTCTTTATGAAGATACCTAACCAGGAAGGAGAAAACAGCTAGGAGATCAACAGGTCTCCCCCACACAACTGGCATGCAAAGCCTTCAGATAATTTGTTGAAAAGGGAACAAGACCTACAACCTGTTCCTGCACACCTTCTTGATGAATATACCCTCATCTATCAGAATCGCATAGCTTAAGAACTGGTTGTGAAAAATCAGGTAATTATCAGTGCTTTTGGGAGTATTGCTGCAGCAGTAATAGGGCAAAGAGAGAGTGGAAAAGCTGGGGAGGATGCAACTAGGCTGACAAAATCACTTATTGCTCCCAAGCATTATTTTGGCACTAGCAATGTCACATGATGAAATAGATCACAGAGCTGTAGAGTGTAAAGAGGAGGAAGGGGTTTTTTTTTCCTCATCTAAGCTACATTTTCCTCTTCTACCTGCACAGAGTCTGCTAGTTTTCCTGAGCCTTCAAATCCAAGGAAGCGAATTAAAGGAAGCCCTGGGGGTGATGGAACAAGGGAATAGAGAGGATGGACTTCCTGGGGATAGAAAGAGACAGATATGTCCTGGGGAATTGCTGGCTGACTTAATGCAGGAGTCAGCGAACTCTAACAAAGTTATTCAATGTACATGTTGTCTCTTTTTATTTTCAACTGAATTTGTTTTCTAATAAATTAGACATCTTTATTGCTAAGTAATAGGGGAAATTTATGAAATCTGCATGCCTCTGGAAGGAATCAGAGCCTGGAGGAACTGGAGGAAGGATCTTAGAGTACCTTTCACCTAATGGTCACTCATTCCTTCTATTGGAGCAGGCTACAGCCCTTGCACATATTCGTCTCCAGTTGGTTTCCCCCTCAGAGGGGCACCCTGCAGAAAGTTGCTCATGCTTCTGTTAGAATAAACAGTAACAATTAGCGAGGTACTGTTATAACTGTTATAAAAAGGACTGTGGATATATCTCAGTAAAAAATCTGATGAGAAAAAAGTGTCAATAGGTGGAGGAAAAAAAAATCAACAAATTTGTGTTGCCTCTTGTGAGTGCTGTTTCCATATGTTTTTTAAAGTAAAATAGTTTGTCAGCATCCTGGTGTAAAGCTTCTGCTACAGGTCGTAGCATGCATCTGAAATATCGTAGAATTAGATATACCCATTGTCCATTAGCTACTCCAATACTGTATTGGCCTCCTCTGGTTTCCCTTTATGTTAAGACAGTGCAGAAGGTACAGAAATACAGCGGAGGTATGGCATACACACAAGGGTTTATAGATATTCTTTGCTAGGAGTATGGCTGAAAATGAGTATCTGTCTTCTCTTGGATTCTGCCTTTGTTAACTTGAATATTTTCCTTTCAATAATGCAAATTTCTGTTCACTTATATTCAATTTCACACTTTACTGAAGAGACTAAAATTTGGACATTGTTTTCCTTGTCCAAAATGAAATCCTAACAATTCTGCTGAATTTTCTGCAAAGTTTTCAGCTGCATGGATAATTTCCAATGGAATTTGAAGGGCACTGAAATTTTCAACAGTCCATCATGAAATGGAAATACTTTTTTAATCTCACAAAATATGTGAACTGCTTTCTACAAGAGCTACATTTTCTTTCATTAGGTATTTGTCTAGAGAATTTACATTTCAGGTTCACTTATCCTGTCCTCAAGAATTATCATGTCTTAATCAAGAGTACCTTCAAGCATGAGAGCTGTAAGTGCATCAGATCTTTTTTTGTTCTGTCCATTCACTTTGCTTTTAGTCGTATTCTAAGTTGATAAGTTTCTCTTGAAATGTTTTAATGAAAACTTAGCTTTTCATTTAGCGGCCACTTCTGTGAGAGGTATCTCTCTCTTCACATTTATGTGTACTAGTAAGGCCAAAGACAGTGTAGCTCTACTCCTGCCCCAGTGCCACCTGATGCAGAGCCGGGTTTCACGTGGCAGAGCAATTACATTGCAGTCACAGCAAGCCATTCCCTTGTTTTACTACTGGTGCTGCCAATCCTAAAGGGCGATCTGTTTAGCTTTGTACCTATGGGACCTGCTATAGGGAACCTGCTTTAGCAGGGTGGTTGGACTCAAATATCTCTAGGTCCCTTCCAACTCCTACAATTCTGTGTGCATTTGTGTGCTCCTGTCAAAGCAACAGCATTCAGTTGTTTTCCAAAGAAGTAGGCTTTTTAAAATTTCTCTGAGGACATTAGATCCTACCTCACCAACATCCACTAAATAACTAAATATATGAAATCTCATACGTAGTATAGAAGTAGAGTCATCATAAGAAAATAATTGCCTTTGAACATGAGCACCTCTATTTAGCCTGGAAACCTTTGTTATTTCCTCTTCATACTGACTTTGCCTGTGTCATAGGGTGAGCAAATGATAATATTTTTGTACTCCTATCATCAACTTCTCCAAATATATTTGCCCGCTGATAATGTTTGGCCGATTTGTGTACATCTGTTGTATCTTACTTTCACTTCAGTATGAAAAATACAGTGGAGAGCTCAATATAAAGTCATATATTAAAGATAGGGCTTTATTCAAGAGGTTTTCTACAAAAATCTATGTAATAACTGTACTAATATCCCCTATTGTATTATTTTCATTTATTAAAATTATCTTAAATGTATTTTAGTTGTAAGTTAAGGATTAAAACAGTGGATAGTTAGCAATTGTTAAATATTTACTCTCTATTTGCTGAGAAGAGAGAAGAGAAAGAGAATTATGGGTCAGCAATGTCAAGACATTCCTCATTACTTGTCTTTATCATCATGCAGAATCTTTTTACTAAGGCAGCATAGAAAGAATAGATTTATGGACTGAAGGTATAATGTTTAATATGTCCACATCCATCTAGATTGACATTTTCAACAGAAGTGAATTTCCCAGGAGATACAGTGTTACTGGTTTCAGTGGATGGCATCATTTACTTCAGTGTTCCATTATTAAATTGATAACAAGATAATTCCTCTGCTTCTCAGAGACATGACAGGGTTTACAATTGTTAACTTTCTTATTGAATGGGATTTGATGTTCTAGGTAGTTTTTAATAAGAAGCTTATTTTTATTTCAGTTCTGCAGCAAATCAAAAATTACGAGAAAGTGTATAACCTAGTTAGGAACCTAGTTAAGTCCACAAAGCATCAAAATCTAGCTGGTTTAAAGAGGGTCATCTTAACAACCGTATGTCTTTGTGCCCGTACTGTTTTTCACTACTGCATGTTTAAGCATGTTTGTGCAGTATGGAATGTTTACTGAAGTAATCCTCTGTCTTGTGAGGTATATATTAGAAACGTTCTGTATATTCTCTGGTTGGGTGAGCTCATGGATGATTATTTCATCAACCAGTGGCCATTTGGAAAAGCGGCAGACTGCTTCAAGTGGCAGATGAATTAAGCTCTAAAAATCTCTGCTGGCAAAAATGTGGCATAGCTGCAACTTCTGATGCTGAGCTAGAGTGGGAGTCAGGGCAATGAAGCTGTTAAAGGGTCTGGAATACAAGTCTTTTGAGGAGCAGCTGAGGAAACTGGGGTTGTTTAGTCTGGAGAAGAGGGGGCTCAGGAGTGACCTTATAATTCTCTACAACTATATGAAAGGAGGTTGCATCGAGGTGGAGGTTGGCTTCTTTTTCTGAGTAACTAGAGATAGGATGAGAGGTCATGACCTTAAGTTGTGCCAGTGGAGATTCATGTTGGATATTAGAAGACATTTTTCTCTGGAAAAGTGGTGATGGAATGAGTTCAGGGAGGTGGTGGTCACCATACCCGGAGGTTTTTAAGAAAAGGGTAGATGTGGCACTGAGGGACATGGTTTAGAGCAGTCACAGACATGAGTTGATGTTTGGGCTAGATGATGATCTTAGTGGTTGTTACAACCGTAATGACTCTATAGTTCTGCAAAGACAGACTAGCAGTATGAGTCTCAGTGAGGTGGAAAATCTCTCCCAACCCCTAAAGTCCTGGAATGCTGGGGGATAGATCAGAGTTTGGCCTAGGTTTCATTTGTTCATTTTAGTATACAAATACAAACTACAAAAAAAAAAAAAAAAGGAAAAAAAGAATATTTTTCAGCAGCAAGAATATTTTCCAGTTAGATATTTGCAGCGTTGTTTATTGTTTCACTGAAACAGCTAAAGAATGCTCAGTCAACTGTTTTTTGTTAACTTATGACCAAGGTTCTGGCGCATACCTACGCATGTGCTGGACCTTCAGGAAAGGCTGCAAATGCGCCAACTTGTTGCTGTGCATGGATGAGGGAGGATGTGGGTCAGAGATGAGGGCGCATATCCTCATTCAGACAGGAGGGATTTTAATGGTTTGACATAGTAGTTCAGCTACCAAGAGCAACTCCTGTCCTAATTTGCTGGTGTAGCTGTAGATATCCTTTCCTCTGGTGAGTGATGAATTAAATATTTTATTTTTGCTATTGTTTCAGACAGTGTATGTTCAGTGCTTAGCTTCTTCCCAGTAAATACTTCCTCCTGGGGAATTCTGGTTAAGAACACTCAGGTTTGTTCAGACAGAGCAGGTCATGTGGCAAGGCTGTGCTGTGGTATGTAGGAATCAGAAAAATGTCTTGAAAGGAAGATTGCTATCTTTCCATCTGACCAAATCACAAATAGCTTCTGAAGTTTAGATCAATCAAGAATAATTCTGTGGTTATTTGAAATCTGAGTCTTCATGTAGCCTTCAGTCTGAGCACTTATCTTGTTTCACATCTTTCTCTCCCAAACAGGTAGCCGTCACAAAACTAATCCTTCTGCCTTCTTCAAAACTCCTGTTGATTTTACAGCTTTCAGGGGAAAAATCTCTTAATGAAAGTGCTCAGAATCTGTTTCAGCAAGGACTGTGAACATCAAAAACAAAATCCTGGGGATTTTGCAAGTGTTTGAGTAATAGGAATGAGGCACCAATTGAAGCCAGCAGCAGTGTAAAAATGGATCACATGCACACACTTGATGCTCAAACCTGGTGTATCAGTGAGAAGCAGAAATGCTGAGGGTGTCTGAGCTCCCTTAAGTGTAGGTAGATCATGCACAAGCCGGGAAAAATGGTTTAGAAACAGCTGTGGGCCTTTAGGAACAGCTAAGAGCCCATGTTAGAAGGCATGAGGATAGAGGATCATGTTTTCTTAAATTTACAGGAATTGCCAGAGTTCTCACTTAAATCCAACCCCCTGAGAGTTTTTCAGACTCTGAGTGTCCTGAAACTCTTTTATTCCCTACAGAGCAGTACAAGGACAAATGGTAATTGTCTGCCTAGAGTTCTGCTGTTTTCTGGCTTTAAATAGATGTTCTCAAGATCAACTGATCAAAAGTGGGCCCAGTTATTTTTTCTCTCCTGCCTTTTGTTTTTGAAACCTCTTGCAGTGAATTGGGTGTGTTATGGAAGAAAGATCATTTGAAAACATATGTAACGGTGAATCTCATCTTTTTTTTTTTTTAAATGCTATTGCATTAATATGAGACATCTATATTGAGATAATGGAAAAGAAAAACATTCACAATGGAAATAGATTCTAGTTTAAGCTTTCAGGGGGATTATTATAAACGGAGAAAAAGTAATTTAAATACTGTGGAAAGTACCTTGTTGGTGTCCTTTTAAGTGGAATAGCTACTAATGTGTGGGTTACAGGATTGTGTGAAATGTAGCTTTTTACTATGTGCTTAACTACAGTATATTGCTATCATAATCATGTCTAAATGGTACATTATATACCTTCCCCTTTCCATCTCTTTCCCTCCACCAAAAATTTTATTTTTTAGATCTTCCCTCAGTAATAAATTCCCTTCCAGAGAATAAGTTCAGATGTCACAAGCGTCTATCTGTCCCTTTACAGATATTAGGAGGCACTGCCCGTTACTTGTATAGTGATGACCATCTCTCTGATTGGGTGGGCACAGGGCAGTGTGGCAGTGTCTCTGCACTGTGGCTCAATAGCTGTTTGGGTGAGGAGAACAAGCGAGATCTGGAGTAAGGAATGGGCCAGGGATCCCACTGTGCTTCAGTAGTGCACAGTTTTACAGCAGCCCTCATTCAAGCAATGACAAAGCTGCAATTTAGTCATTTCATTTACCATTCACCGCAATTCAGTGGCAGAACTGGAAGATCTGTCAGAGTCCCCTTTTGTAAGGCAGGAAGGCATTGTTCCGCCTTGCAGTATTGGTTCAAACAACTGCACATAAACTCGGATCAGTATTGCCACTGCAGATCTGGCAAGAGAAGGCTGTGCTGCCTGGGGACCTCCTGCACAGAGCCATGCATTGGTGGGCTGTGGAATACTGGCTCCAGGGGTTCCAATGTGGTACATGGCTTGTCAGGCAGGGATGCTTTTGAAAAGCTGTTAAAAAAAAATCAACTGAAATGTGATACATTTTATTACATTCAAATAAGGCCACTGATTTTTATCATTTCCTATTGTTACTTGCCTTGCACTTCTTTTTGTAAATAATAAGAGATCATATTCTGTTTTTTCCTTCTTAAATGCCTGAATAAGATTTATGAGTAGGTTCTGACCTCAGACATTACAGGCAGTGCCCCTATATGTCCACATATAATTTGCTGTTTTATTTTAGTTGTGGGGTTTTTTTGTTTTTTTTTTTTTTTTTTTTTCAAATGAAAAGGCTGTAGAGGCATTTGAGGGAAGAACAGCCACTTGAGGAAGGACAGCTTGTTAATGCGGGGTGCTCCACCTAGGAATTGAGTTCAATTTCAAGATATGAGAACACCAGGGAAAAAAAAAAAGAGAGAATAAAATTCTTACCATATTTAAATTTCTGTTAATTCCCTCTGAGCTCATAGTTTTCATGTGAACGTACACAGTAGAAATGTATTGTTTGCTTTCATTTATTTTTGTTGTAAACCACTGCTTCTGTCAAAAGTATCTACTTAATCTTCAACGTGAATGCTAAAACTAATCAATATTAATTAGACATGTCTTAATTAATGGCTCTTTGAAACAACACAGATCTTGTTCCCTCCTCTTTTGTACACTCCCAGCAGAATTTTCAAATTTCATTAATTACACTTGGCATAACCCAACTCAGCTACTTGTGAATACAGTCAGTCACCTTTGTCTTACAACTTTCCCTGCTGAAAAATTTGGTATATACTAAAGCTCAATTTTGTAGATTTCTGATATACTTTGGATTATGTCTGCAATCTGTGAAGATCCTTATCATGTTGTCAGTGTCTGAGTTGTTTTGGTTGTTTTTTTTTTTGGCTTTATTTAATGCATAAGAAGTGTGAATTTGACAAGATATACTTTCTAGCTAACTTCCAGATAGTGCATATTTTAACTCTAAAATTCTCATAGGCCCTTTCGTAAACTGGTTTTTCACAATGATTTGTGGTTTTGAAATTATTAGAATTTTTTAAAAGAAATTTGTGTTTATCTCTGAGTACTCAAATTATTTCAAATAATAATAATATAAAGTAATAGAGAGCAAATTCTGTTTCATAAACTTTACCTACAGAGCTATCCGCAATACACAACAGTGTTGTACATAAGAGACAATATTTTCTTCTGTCAAAAAAAAAAAAAAAGCTGTGAATCTAACCTACATGCAAATCTTTCATACATAGGAAAGAATGTGGCCAAATTTTTTCTCTCTTTTCTCATTTCTGGCAGTTTCTTTGAACTCAGAGTGATCCACCAAAAAACTTTAACCTCAGCAAAGGTATTACAATAAGCCATGGTTACAAACAGCAGCTGGACCTGGAAGGTGCTGTGTGCAGTGGGGTGGTAGGGCAACATACAGAAATTGTCCTTGGGGAACTGAAACCATGAAACCTGGGAACCCCTTTTGTTTAAAACTCAAAGTTTCCTGCCGCTCTCTTGGCCCTTCCAGATTTTCCCTACTTCCTCAAAGTCTCATCCCGTTTTCATTTACACCAAATACTGCCAGCTGCCTGTCACAGTGCTCAACTTGCATAGCAAGGGATTTCAGGGCTGCTTTTGGTGTGTCCATATTTCCTGAATTCAGCTGGAATATTGGGTCATTTGTTGTCACTTCAGACAATAAGCTCTCAACGCTTACATCTTACTCATTTCTGAAAAGCCCTAACTACTTCTTGTCTATTATAAATAGTAAATAGCTTAATTGCTCTTACCTCACAAGTGAGTAGGCTCGACACTTTTTCTCTAGGACTGCCTTTGTTTGATTTGTCGGGTTCTATGTGCTCAAGAGAATGTAACTTCCTGTGCATTTTCTAATTGTCAGTGAAATAAATGTAGAGCTCTATTTCATTATACTTGCTAGTGTATGCAGCTAGCAGTTTCTACATGCAGGTAGTTAATGTTCAGAATTACGCTGAAGTATGGTGTTAAAGAATCTGATAGCACTGCTGAAAATTATTGCCTTTATATTCTTTCTAGATCCTGATTGCCAGCATCATGTGCAGCTATAGAAAGGACGACTGGACTGAACTTTCAAAAATGGCTGAGGTAATGGTTTCCTAAATGTGTTGTTCCATCTATCTTTCTTTATTCTCCTTAAAAACAAGAACTATAACATGGAATTTGTGAAGAAAAAGAAAAAAAGATTCAAAGTGAAAAATGAGAATTTAAAGCACATCCATTATAATTTGTTTATTCTGTGTTTTCATTAAAATGATGGAAATGTAAATTTAAAGTAAATCTATTCCATAAAAATGGTCCCTTGGATTTTTAAGCTGTACCTGGAAAGCCTTTAGTCTTTGAATCTATATACTTTTTATTTGCATTTTAAGCAAACTGTATATTATGACGGATGCCATGATAAAATTTAATTCTACCTTTGAGAGCCTAACTTGATCTTACCTTGCCTACAGGCACACTAGTTTGACAGCACCAAAAGAAATTTTGAATATAAAACTCTTGAATATTTAAAGTATAAAAGGCTCATTTAATGCTATTCTAGTTTTAATACAGACTTTCAAAAATGATAGCAGAGAAAGCCAACATACATAATAGCAGCCTGCATTCTTCCTATAATATAAATCCAATCTTACAGAAAGAGACTGTGCATCAGAAATCTTGATTCAGTTTGAAGGAAAAAACCCTACTTAAAATCATGTACTTGTGTCCATAGGGAATAGTGTAAGAAATATTTGATTAACGCAGTAATACTTTCATTCAGAAAGATGTCAATATCTGAATGTACCACAGTGTTCTTGTTTTTAGGTGAAACAGATTTTTCCTTATAGATTAAACTATCTAGTGGAAATAAAAACATGGTTTAAGGTGGAAAAAAAGAATGAAGATCTAACACACTGGGTAAAGAAAAAAATGTGTTTTGTTTGTTTGTTTGCTTTTTTTTAATTTATTGATAGTATTAGCAGAAATCTATATGTTTTGTAAGTATTAGACAAGAGATGCTCCAAAAGTAATGCCTCCTATGTTATTATGTTGGCCTACAATGGCAGAGTATGATGTTGGTGGTATGGCAATAGATGCTGAACCTTCTTGCCAATATTCTGTTGCATTTTGTTGATGTGTAGCAAATGGCAGCAGAGGGGCAGTCTGTCAAAATGGCATCTGATGTGTATGACCCAAAGTTATACCCTTGAATTTTTCCATGTAGAAGAGCCATTGACATGCTTCAACATTTGCTGAATGTTTATGAAGACTAAACAGTGGATGTGAGTGCAGTGAGTGGTGTATTTCAGCAGTGGTGACAGTCACGAAAGACAAGCCACCTTCTGAACAGCCACACACAGCTGTCACACCACAAAATGAACTGCTCATCCACATGAACTTGCGGATTACAAACACGGAACTATGTAGATCTGAATATCAGCTTCAATGTGTTAGAAACTATGACAACACTGGAATATCACAAAGTCTGCACTAGGTGGATCGCACCAGTGCTCATGCAGGACCAGAAAGAACACAGTCTGTAAGTTTACCAGAGCCATTTGAACCAATATGACTCTTAAGGTGATGGTTTCCTGCGTTGCATCATTACTAGTGATGAGACATGGTGTCACCACTATAACCTGGAAGGTGAATGGGGAATGTGAATTCCCCACTGAAGAAAAAGTTCAAGATGCAGCCCTCAGTGGGTAAAGTGATGTGCACTGTCTTTCGGGATAGGAAAGGGAGTGATCCTTCTGGATTTCCTGGAACACAGACAACCCATCAACTCTGATTGCTACATCATGACACTGACTGAACTGAAGGCTCAAACTTCCACAGCCAGGCCAGTAAGGAAGATGACCATTTTTTTGCAACATGATAAGGCCAGGCCCTATACAAGTTTGAAGACGATGGAGCACGTTGCCAATCTTGACTGGACTGTCCTGCCACACCCACCAAACAGTCAGGATTTGGTACTGCCTTCTTCCATTTGTTTGGGCCATTGAATGATGGACTGCATGAGCAACATTTTCCTCGCAGCAGCACCATCATAGCAGCTGTGAAACAATGGGTCACCTCTGCTGTTAGATTTTTATGGGCCTGACGTGTAGGCTCTTGTTTATCACTGGTGAAAATGCACCAATAAAGGTGGTGATTATGCAGAAAACAGCATTATGTCACTTAGAATTTGCTCTATTAAATAGTGTTAATTGTGATCTTTGTATCTTTTGTAGTTTCCATAGAAATACATAGGAGGCATTACTTTCAGAGAGACCTATATGTTTATAATACTTATTACAAGAGTGGGACATTTGATTTTTTTTTTGCTTCCATGTAGCTGAACATGTACATTTGGACATCATTTCTTCTTTACTCAGTGTATGAAACCCTCATACGGCTATTTGGGAAGACACTTCACTGTTGTCTGGGTGTTTTAAACCTATGAGGGAAAAAATCACTTCGGGGACTTAGGGAAGTGAAATTAAACATTATAATTAAGTGCCTTGGTGATCTTCAACGGTAGTCCATATTATACCTGTATTTACCCAATTGACCATGAAATCTTTTGTGGGATATGTGCTTGACACGAGCCCCGGCGCTTTTAAGCTGACTAAGATGAATTGTGCCTCTTTCTCTTCTGCCCTCCAGTTTTAAGACAAATATTTTCATCTGTTTGTATTTATGCTGCCCCTTTTAGGAAAAAAAGAAATTATTCAAGTGCACACAATGACATGCACCATATGTAGAATACCTTTCTGCTGCAAGGCTGCTGATTGCCCCCACTCCACAGAAGGCACTGGGTACTTCACAGTTTTGAAAGGGCAGCATGTTTTATCACATGCCTGAGGCCTTGTGGAGGAGGCGATGCTGAGGCTGTCCCAGTGGGAGCCTCCTCGACTCAGCAGGATCCTGGGGACCATGACCTGCTTACACAGTCGTCCTGTCACCATGCTGCCATTGGGCCTGCAGGGTGGCCTGGCCTGCTGGGCAGCCAGGCAGGAAAGGACCTCAGGTACGTTCTGGCTGCTCCTGTGATTCCTTACGCTGGGCACTCTTAGGCCATGGCCATGCAGCAGGCAGAAGTTCAATAAGCAACAACAAAATGCAAATGCAAAGCAAAATGCCAGCTACAGCCATTCAGAACATAAGCAGAGAGCTCTATAGCTCAGGCCCATGCAATTCAGCGAAGTGTGTTTGTGTGCTACCAGTGTACCCCACAGCTTTTTTTCCCTTTTATTTTAGGTAATAGAGGATGGTAAGAGAAATTAGCATACAGGCACTTTTCCCAATAATCTTGCTCGACTTCAGAAACAAAAATATTTAATAACAAAACGTATGGCACAGTGCAGTCATCTGAACAAAATCTAGAAAAAAAATGCATTAAAGCAGAAAGGGGAAATTTATTCCTCAACCCCAGCTCTTCAGAGCTGCCATTCCCTGTGTCACTGACTCCCGAACCTTGCCCTTACTGCTGGAATAAGGCACTGTGAGTATATTTCGTTTTTAGCATTATGCAGAACAAATGGTGATGTCATTTACATTATTTTCACTTTAGTTTCCTTTGTATTTTTGGGAAGCCATATGAATGTCTGAAAATTTTCCCTGTAATTGCCAACATATTTCTTTTTCAGTCTATCACAACAGCTTTCTCTCTCTCTCTTTTTATCTTAAGGAGAATAATCAAATATATGAATAAATATATTTAACATTAGAAATAAATGCCACAGGAAAGAGTAGATTACTCAAAGTTAATTTTGTTGTTTGTGTTTTTTTTTTTCTTTTGCATGTTGCATAGGCTGCTGGTGCAGATGCACTGGAGTTAAATCTATCATGTCCTCATGGTATGGGGGAGAGAGGCATGGGCCTGGCCTGTGGGCAGGTAGGTTGCAACAGCAATCTCTTTTGTGTCTCTTCAGCAGTTCTACACCAACACATTGCAAGTCATACTTCAGGGGAAGACACAAGCAGCAGATTACTAGCATGAGATTTTTAGGTTGAATGTGTTTAAATATTTTGCACTAAAAAAAAAAAAAAAAAAAAAAAAAAAGCTGAGAATATAAACAATGCTTAGTTTTGCTCAGAACAAAAATGCATAATGTATTTGACAGAAAACAATATAAAAACAAGTAATTTCCAGAAAGTGCCTGGACAGAATTTGTTGGTTTCATTGCAGAGCTCTGTAGATATCTTTGAGATCACAACCTGCTGCAAACTGCCTATATCAATAATGATTTTGAAGGACATGAGATATACAGGCATTTCATTTTATAATGTTTTGCTTTTGAACCTAAATGTACTCTTGAATCACAGAGCATACATTCTGGTAGTGCCATCTACAGTTAACTTTGTCTTTTTTATTAGCCTGCATTGTATAACCTATAGATTTGATGGATGTGTACAATTTAGATTGGGATTATCCATATCACACGTTTCTGTCATGCAGAAACATGATATACAGTTTTTCAATACATCCTATAATTCCATTTAGGAGCATACATGTTATTTTGCCTGCGAAAAGAAAACAAACATGCTCCAAAGTCTGTTCCCATATTCCTTTCTTTTTCTAATTTTCAGATGTTTGCATGTTTTGCCCATAGTTTGAAATTTGTTTTGGTTCAGAAACATGCTCAGAAGTGAACTTGGAAATTCTCTTAAAAATCTTGGTTCACGTAGGATACCTGGAGAGATTTTCTGGAGTTTGGTCATTAAATTTTCACAAGTCTGAAGTCTGTTTACCTTTGCATGCATTCCAAAGGGTAATAACGAGTTTGTGTATTTGAGCATTTGTTTGGCTTGACTTGAATTTTGAGAACTCAATTTCCCATCTTGCTACATTTTGAGATGAGGAAAGAAAGAGAAGGGAAACGAAGATTGGAAATCGCGATTGCATGTGCTAAAATCAACATATACTATTCAGTTCATCAAATTGTGCTAGTAGACATCTTAATTCATCCTCACTTCCTCAGCTAAACATAAAACTTGAATGGTATGGTTGGATAACTAAACCATTAACTTTGTAAAACTATTAGCAGGAAGACAGTAGGAGCTGTAATCATTCCAAAGCAGCAGCATGCACACTTTAGCTGAAGCTTTATCCTAACAGTAGTGACAGACACAGTGCATGGAGCTAATTTATTATTTTTGTTATCAAAATGATGCCAATCAATTCCATGCTATAGATCATTGTATTTAATGAAAGTAATATGGATGCTTGTCATTGCCAGTGGTTATTTTCCAAAGTTATGATTAAAAACAGGAGAGAAGCAAATTATAAAAGCCCTCCAGGACCACACTAGTAAAATAGTAACAGTTATTAATTCTTTTTCAAAAGCTTGTTTAACAACAAACAGCTGTAGTGGTCATTTTTATAAATTTATGAAGCAATTCCCACCCTTCACTCTGCACTGCATAACCCAGTAGTTTGGATTGTCTCAACATGAGATTGCAGTACTGTTCACTAGAAGGCTGCACTTATCCAGAGAGTGTCCTGAAAATTTACATGGATGCAGAAATAGGCTCATTTCAAGCATGGGGACTTTTTTCTTTTTTTTAATTTTTCTTTCTCTCTCTCTTTTTTTTTTTTCTTTTTTTTCTTTTTTTTCCCCTTTTTGGCATGCGCTATTTCTTGCTTTCACTGGCTAGAGTAATATATGCATGTGAAGTTGCTTGAATATGTAGTCAGTAGGGAGCTGTCTGACTACATGAGTTTTTACATATCTTTCAGCTATTGTAAAATCAGAGAACCAAATGCAAAATCTGAGCATTCAGGGCTATCATGTGGATTTGTGGCTCTCCTTGGAGGACATCAGATCCAAAGCAAGAAGATTACATTATATATATATATATATATATATGTATGTGTGTGTGTGTGTGTGTTTGTATAACAATATTTCTTTCCCATACAATATAGATATTCGTTTGAATGCTTAATACACACTACCTCAAATATATTAATGTTGTTTCAGATGTCTCACTAAAAATGAGAGTTTAGAGATGAATCTATCTCTTTAGATAAATAACTGAATAAAAGTGATCCTTTGAGGGCCAAATACGGAGGTTCTTCCACTAAATTGGCTAAAATAAACTTAAATGTAGTTTATCAAAGCAAAGGATGAGGATAGACCAGATAAAATAATGATGAATGCTGGGATGAATGGTAGCCCTTGTGGGTCTACCCAGTGTGGAGGTCCTGTAGGACCCCAGTATAGATGCCAAAGTGCTTGGAACCATTTTGGCTCCATGCGTAATTTTTTTTTGTCCCTTGAGCTGAAGTCAAATAGGTCATATAAAGGTAATGTGTGGGGCAAAGGGCTCAGATATATTCTGAACACTAAAAAAAACAAACATGAGATATCTAGAAATTAGGGTGTGAGATTTTGAGAGATAGAGTGGATTTCAAGTAGAGCAGATTCTCTTAAAATATTCCACATCTTCATAGGAAAATTTCTAAGGTATTTGGTCCATTTTTATGCCGAAGCACATTAAAATCCTCAGGAAACTACAGAAATTACTCAGTTAAGAATAATGACAGAAAAACATGCATGCATATTTTTACTATTTCTAATTTCTAAAATGTTCTTCTTTCTTTTTCTTTTTCTTTCTGGATTTTTTTTATTTGTTTTTTTTTTTTTCTTTTCTTTTCTTTTTTTTCCTAAAGGTAAAGGAAAGGTTAATTATACTGTCTACTTTTTCTCCTCATTTCAATTCCTGTGGTGTGCCTAAGGGGAACATAGAAATCTGGGAACATTGGATTTGGTTTTTTGTTATCTACTCTCAAACACTTCCGCTGTTTATACCCACTGTAAATTTTAAAAAATTCAGACATATCAAAATAATATATAAAAAGAATTGGTGCTAAGGATGGTTGTTCTTTATACTGAATTACAGTTCTCAGGTTTTATTTGATTTTAATTCCAAGTCATTAGTGCAGACGCTCTGGCGCCTAAGCAGCACCGCTAGCCAGAGGGTAATATTAAGAGGCATCTGTATCGCTGCCAATAAGTTACTTAAAGCTGGTTCTGTATAAAATGTCAATTATATTTACTAATGCTCATTAATGATAATAAAGTCAAGGTTTGTGTTCTTTCATAACAATCTGCAACTGTATAGAAGTTTGATATCACTAAAAATTGTAACAGAATTTCCATCATTAGCCTGAAGAACACCAAGACAAGGATTTTCTGTGCATCAAATAACGTTATGTGTTTAATAGTAAACCTGAAGATAATATGGTGAACAGCAGATTATTAAAAAAAAGACAGCATAATTTATTACTGAAGTAACTGTAGCAGAAAATTATAAAAATAATAAATCAATTGAATGCCTCAGAAGGTAGCACTCACATTACAGTGTCTAACTTTTGAGGTGCTCTATTTGTGATGTGCTTTTTGCCTCATGTAAAGATTTCAATTTTTTTCTTTTACTAATCTTAAGAAGTGGCATTAAACATTCAGGACCATTACTGTGATGTGAAATCTACAAATTTCAATGCTTGACTTTTTGGTTTTGGTCCAAAAGTCAACTGTTCCCTCCAGCTGTTCTGGTAAGAATGAATAAATAGTTGAATTAAGTCAATAACCTCGGTTTTATTTTGCATTCCTGCTAAGTTTTGTGTTGTTCTTTGCCGTACAGATGAAACCCCAGGCTTAGTATTTGCATTGTGCATATAGGTAGAATCTCAAGAAAATTGACTGGGACAAGTGATACATAAATACTTTGAAAATATCAGTAAGTCTCTGTAGCCAAACGGAGAGTGAAAAACAACATGGTGAAAAAGAGCAGAACAGCCTGCAGCTACTGGAAAGGCAGTAACAAAGCTGCCAGATGAGTAGCTATGAAGTAGGCAAGGTGTACAGCAGATGATATAGCAAGGAACAAATTGCAGCCCGAATGTTTCAGATTGGGCATCAGGAAAAAATTCACCCAGGAGGCAATCCAGCACTGCTGTATGCTGCCCGGCAGGGTTGTGTAACCACCATCTCTGGAATTTTCAGGGCTTAGAGTAAAGCTGTAGCTAACCTCATCTGTTGTTGGCATTGTTCTCACTCAGTACAGAGCTAGGTCTAGCTGACCTCCACAAGTCATTTCAAACCAACATTTCTGTGTTTCTGTGGCTTCACTCTACAGAATTTCTGTCAAAAGGTATTGCATTGTTTTATCAGAGACAGCGACCTATTTGTGGATAAGGGGAGGCACAAATACTTGTTCACTGGGGTGAGATCTTCAGTATGAAGTAGAGATCTCAAGTTGAGCACATTAGTTGCATTTCCGAAGCAGACAGGAACTTTCCATACTTTTTAAAAAAAGACAATCAAATATCTAAGCCTAAGTACAAGAACAGAGATTTTTTTATGCCATGAACAGATATTTTAAAAACTGATAACATCCTGGCTGATAAATATTTCTCATTAATTAGTCATACAATCTAACTTCTAATATATAAAATATCTGCCTATCTCAGCATTAAAACTATAGGTTAGAGAGACTGTTTGGTTTCCTTATTTTATATTGAAGGAGACATATATTTCTCTTGTGAGCACTGAAATACAGATCCTGGTTAGTTAACTATTCAGATCACATGTAAAATGAGCTTGCTTCGTAGATCTTTTCTTACCTTTATTTTTGTTTTACTTAAACTCTGCTTGCTACAGGCTCTGCTGCTGTGTTTGTGTTTATTGCCTGCAATTAGGATGCAAGTTTCATAAAAGCCCACATTGCCTCTTTCAGAAGAAGTCTGTAAAAAACAAAAAGCAAAGAAAACAAAAACAAGAAACAAAAAACAAACAAACAAACAAAAAAAAGAGTAACAAAAGCCCTGGTTACTCTGGAAAGATGAAAACTAGCTGCATGGAACAATTAGATTTGCTCTGCTGTACCTTGGAAATAGGAAAGATGAGGCTGTTTCTTAATTGAAGTGCACAGCATAGCATGATAATTCGCTGTTGCTCTGACAGCAAGGAGCTTGAAGTATTTTAAATAAATGATGCCCCAAACAGAATTTGATTATATCTGCGTTCATGTGGCATTCTAGTATCACCCTACAATAATATGCTGGTTAAGTATAATTCATTGACTCCTGCAGGCAGAATTAGTTCCTCCTCTTTTGTATCAGTTACTGCAATAAATTAATGCAAAGTACAGCAGGGTGGTGTTGTGCTGTGCTGTAACAGCAGTGATAGCATTCTCCCCCCCAAAATCCCATGTAACTGAACTGTGGTTACTGTTGATGATTGTGATGAGGTTTCAGGCTTTATATTGTTCTCCAGCATTGGCTGCTCTCCTCATTTTTAGGTTTTAAGAGAATAAAGCATAACTGCCTTTATGTCTTTCAGTCCACTCTGTTTCTTTGGGGCACCTTTTAGCCAAGTGACCTGTTTCAGTCAAATCTCTCACAGACTAAACTGTTTCAAAGATGCTGCATTTCTATAAGTTTCATAAAACTAGGCAGCTGAGCAGAGAAGAAGAGTTGTCTGCTGCCTTAACTGATGGCTATGAGCATAGGAAAGCTCGGTCAGACGCAGGAGGTGAGATCTCCAGGTGCAGACTCAGACTGAGGATTTTGTAGCTGAGGTGCTGACGGTGCTGCTCATTTGTCACTGCAGGCAGAGGTGATGGCGTGCGCTGCTTCTCCCTGAGCTGTTCACCAGTCCTGCACTTTGGTCAGAGAGCAAAGGGCCACCCAGCCCAAGTGATCTTCTGCAGCAAAGTGCTAACAGGCCCAAGGAGGCCCTGGTGCACTGCAGGGACAAAGTGTTTGGCATCATGTCGCTGAGGGGATGGGGGGCATGTGAGGAGAAAGGCTGCTGCCGGCTCCCTCTTTCAACTCATGCATGTTTTTTCTCAAGCCAGAAGGTGTGTTTTGTGGGCTGATTATCAAGAGAAAGAGCTTCCTGACTGTGTGGTCACTGCTGGTTGGTGAGCTCAGCCACCTCTCTTGGGACCTGTCTTCCATTCCCTTCCTATTGGTCTCGTGGGATCCAGGGGCGAGGAAATGTCGCGGTTTAAATGGATTTCTTCCACGTCTTTAGTTCCATATGTCCTTTTAGTGCTCGTGTGTTCTGCTTTTTTGCAGCTCATAAAAGGAGACAATGCTTAATAATGAATTATGGCTGTTAATTGCTATTTTGTCTTAAGACTTCTGTTTTTCATACACTTGAGAAGAAATGAATTAAGTTGCATAGTTTAATAACTTCATCATCAGAAAACCATTCTGTATTTTACATTGCTGTTTGACAACATTTAATCCACCCCTATTACTTTGAAAAAATTTTAATTGAATTTCTCAAAACTCAAAATAGAAAATAAAAATGAGATTATAGACTGGGAAGAAATGTTAACAGCACTCCACCTTACTGCAGTGTTTTAAAGACATGGTGTGGGTGTTGAAAAAATTTGCGTATTTTTTATGTGCAATGATTTTTGTTTGCATATGGAAAGCATTCTCTATAGAATCAGTTTTCTTAGAAAATGCAAAAATTATTCTATTTTCTTGAAATTCATGAAGATATGATGGTAAGTTGGGGATAACCTTATTTTCAGTCTCACTGTGATGGAAGCATTTCAGCTGAAGTTCACATTATGGATAACAAGTGTCAAAAAGAAGGTCAGTTCCTCCAAAATATAAGTGAGCTACTACTCTTTTTAAAAGAAATAAAAAAGATTTGGGCTGTTTTAATGGCACTTCAGTGGCCTAACTATGACAGAATATATTGTTGGTGCTTTCCAGAAAGAAGGAAAAGCATGATTTTCTTAAAAAACAAATGGCAACCTGTACTTATTCATGCAGTTGTGTTTTCATGCACTGAGAAAGTTTCAGAAAAGGGAAATACAGAAAATTCAGGTCTGTGGTCTACAACCATTAAGTGTTTGTCTTTTTACTGATCCTGTCGGCTGCTTTGCCTTTGGATCCGTGTTTGCTACATAACATGCTGCATTTGTTCCTAGCATGTCCAGTACACAGGAAAAGAAAAGATCAGCAGTAAATACCTATCTGCAAATAAAACAAAGCAGTTTCAGATTGTTCATCTTGGTGCACGATAAAAGTTAACTACACTGTGCATGTTAATAGCTTTTCCTTCTATGCTCAAAGTTTTATGCTACCATTTGATAAAAGTAATTAACAAAGTCTCTTCCCTGCCTACAGGGAAGATTTTCAGGATTAGATTCATACTTGAAAAATTTTGCCTCACCTTCTAGTAAAATTAGGGCACTAGAGGGCTTGCTATTTACAGCAGATCAAATCTGAATTAGAGCCCATATGACTATTATTTTAAAACTTGGTGGGAAATCCTCAGAATATAGTTTTTTTGTTTTTGTTTTGTTTTTTGTTTTTTCAAGTTTCTGTTTTTTTCTGCCTCTTTGCTATAGAAGAGGGACAAAGAGCTTACCAAGATGACCACAGGCAAAACCTGCTTGTAGCTGCAGCACTTGCACATTCAAGCTATATGCTTTCCTTTGAAATTTTTTTGCCTGTGATGTAAACCTTATCAGACCTTTATGCTTTCTAGAAGGTAAACTCTGCGTGAACTAAGGAAGTGAAATATTGTCAAATCATTCTGTGTACTGCTTTTTACAGTGATACGAGAAAAAATATTTTGATTGCTAGAAACTACCAAGATAAAATATTTTGTCAAGGATATAAAAGCATTTGTACATATTAATCAACACCACCACTGTTGATAAATAAATCTTCCTGGTTAGTATCTCTGAGATGCTTATTAAAGGTAAGTATGCTGTTTCACATATTTCATTGAAGGTTTAGACACAGTTGGTATCGGAACAAAATCTGATTTGAATTGGCAGTCTGTGTTTGACCCTTTCAGGCCAACAATTATTAACCTCTATTCTGACAACCAAGAAAAATAATGGTTATGTCCGAGTCCTGTTATGTTGCATTAAAATCAATAGCTGTAAATAGTGATTCCTACAGTTTTAGCTGACCTATCTCAATTAGATATACCTATAGCATTTCTTAAGCCTTGTAGTTTGTTTTAAAAGTAGATTCTTTTTAACAATGTTGTTTCTTCTGGTTGTTTAGATTACGTTTTTAATGTACAAAAAAAAAAAAAAAAAAAAAAAAGAAATTTTGAATGAAGAAAAATGTTATGGTTCAACCAGCCACTTAAAAATAAGACTCAGTTTTCAAAATAAATTCGGTTGTCTTTCTCTCAATGGTGGGGAGAAAGCAAAAAAGCTTTCACATGATATGAAAAAGAGAATAATTGCAAAGCTGACTAAATAGAGACAGCCACAAACCTTTCCAGTCTCACTTGTTTTTGATCTTGACATCCCTCTTATCATTTCTCCACCCCCAGTACAAGCCTATGTTCTGTACCGGTCAATCAAAAATTTCCAGCTCATTTTTGACCTTGTCTTCATGTTGGTTATCTTCACAGTCCTTAAGAAAAGGACTGCGAAAGAAGTGTGGGAGTACCATCCTGTTAATAAGGAATCCAAAGTGGATCTCCCACACAGTCCTTTGATAAATGTATTTTTGAGTTTGGATACTGACCTATGTTAATACTGGATGCTATTACATGAAATACGTTAAACACTTATACATACAGTTTTCTGTGGGTGGGTTTGGAGTGTTTTTCCTTAACATACTGTTAAGCATTGTTCATTGGTATATATCTAGCAGTGTACTAAAAGAAGGAAATGCCGTAACAATTTATTGTGCCTATTTTTTTCATCTGGGATAGAGAGAGGTGATCAAAGGCTGTTTGTTACTATGCTTTTAACATCTTTTAAACCTTCTAATTGAAGAGCTGGAGAACTAACAAATGGTGACTGTGATGCCAAATGAGGGCAAGAAAGAACAGGATGGAAATCTGCTGAAGTTGGAGCTTATTTTGAAATTCAGATTCTATGAAAACATTTTGTTAGCCTTTTAAGATTGATTTGGCTAGCTGTTTTCTATTTACATGCACCAAATTTCTTTTCAAATTTTTGAAGTAGCCTAATTATGAGAAATACAGTAGTGTCTCTGTAGTATCACTGGCTTTTCTCAGTACCTGCTCTGCTATCTCTGCTAGTGTAGACTTGGTTTCAGAGCTTTGACTTCTCTGCTCAGCCATGACCAAAGCCTGGACCTAATCTTGAGTGACTTGATTTTGTTCAGTGGCACACTGGTACGACTGGAAAAAAAAGGAGAATCTACATTAGGCTCTCTCAAGTGGAACTTGTAGTGACTGATCTGAAGAGAAGCTGCTGAAATCACAGTGCCATGCTTGCAGCTCCACTTTAAAGTAATGAAGTCCTAGCATGTAACAACAAAGCTAAGAGGGAGGGCTTTTTCAGTTCATATAGTATAAAAGAGAAAATAAATAGTTTTTGAATAAAGTCATGAGGTTATTGCTTAGAAGTGTGCATAGTTAAAAGCAAATACAAATTAAGAGGCTTTAATAAATACGTAGTATACAAAGATAGATAAAGCATATAATAAATAATATGAATGAATTTAAGTTTAAGCTATAGAAATAAAATTAAATAGAAATAAATATGAACACAAATGGAGTCTGTATGTGGTTTCCAAATGGTGATGTTTTTGCATAAATGAAATTTTTGTAACGAAAAGAGAGAACGTAAGCTGAGAAACCTAAGAAGAATTTTCTAAGCTATATTTCTACATTTTAGTTCACCATATTTTCTAAGCAAATATATGCTTATTTCATTAGCATTACAAGCTTATTCATAGAAGCCACATGATATCTCTTCAGTTTAAAGATATAATAGATTTGTTGGCTTTATTCATATCATAGAAAGAACCCACAGTAAGTGAAAATATATATATGTAAATGCATACGTTTACCTAGCAGACTTCTCTTAGAGTATTTCTTAAAGGAAAAAAAGCATTTTAAAAAAGATACTAGGATATTCAGAAATGTCTCCTTTGCTGATTGATTGCAGTTCTGTATTTAAGTCAGTTCTATGAGGGCAATGTTGGGCATCTCAGAAGATAATGGAGAAAAGCAATCTTTGCTCCATATAATGTGCAAAAGAGTGAGAATAATATGGAAAAAGATGGTTGTTAAAGATTCTAACTTGAAATGCTTTAAGCTGAAATTCCCACACTTTAATTTTTCCTTCATATTTGAAGGAATGACAAAACAGTAATTCTTCGCATATGAAGAGTGTTGAGATTTATTTATTTGTTTGTTTACTTATTTATTGCTTCCTAATTTTTTTCTAGCTCCATTTTTGATCTGGAAAAGAAATACGTGGTAGACATAAAAAAAAAAAAAAAAAAAAAAAAAAAAGCATATCAGCTTATCCTATGGCCTTGATATATAGGATATATGATCTCTGTAAAAAGTTTTTCTCCAGATCTACATCTTTAGTTTATGGAGTGAATTGAATGGATAAGGAATCTGTAGGAATTGTCGTTACTCCCTCATTAAAGCTGCTGCAAATGTATCTCACCAACACCTGCTCACACTGCAGACTGTGGGAGGTAGTGCCACTGTAACGTTGATAAGGAAAATCTAGCATGGCCTCTAAGAAAATCTACATGGTAGCTGCAGATGACAGAGACTTTTCTCCTTCCTTCTTTTTGAGAGAGTGCATGTTAGACCTAGTGGGCTCTCAAACAGAACTTGAGTTGATAACGGATTTAACCCATCCTTTTCAATCTATTGTTGAATGAAATAGTGAGAATTATACATAATTCAAATTTAAAAGCCCAATGTTGCAAATTCTTACTCAAAATCATTTTGTGTCATCATTCCTGAACATAAAAGCTTTTTTCCATGTCCTGTAGCAATCCATACTATTTTGGAAAACGTTTCTACTGTGGTGTACAAGTGTCACATCACAAAAAATTCCTCCAATGGAAATAGGTGTATGAGGAATACAGGATTTATTTTCTGGAGAACCACTACAGAAGGAAAGTCTGTCACCACAAGACTGCACTGAGGAGGGATACTCGCCACCTCACTTGACTATCAACCACATATAAGAAACCCATATCAACTTTATGGTATTTAAATTAATTCAAAGGCAAGATGAATCCTCTGCAATTTAGAATTAGTACAGCCAGACATTTCTGTTGTAATCTCTTCATAGTTTCATTTATTTCCATGAAATACGTGGCGGGGTTACATACTGTCTGCATAGCATTTTCATGTTCGTTGTTAAATATTCAGGATGTATCTGC
Organism: Tympanuchus pallidicinctus; assembly: GCF_026119805.1. Classification (NCBI taxonomy): domain Eukaryota; kingdom Metazoa; phylum Chordata; class Aves; order Galliformes; family Phasianidae; genus Tympanuchus; species Tympanuchus pallidicinctus. The sequence continues at coordinate 16,944,488 of NW_026294791.1, read as the reverse complement.
CTTAGGGACAGTAGGATGTGGGATTCATCTCATTACCAATGCCAAATGTAATCAGAAGGCAACTTGCCGCTTTAATTTTTTGAGTACTTATAGGTATTGTTGTAGTTAAAGTTATCACGTGATCATTTAGATAAAAAAGGGGACTAGTTGTTTTTCCTCTAGTATATCTACCCATTGGCAATGAGTAGTTAGGATTAAAAGCTCCTTTTAGCCCAAGGCTATAATGAATATTCAGGAAAAAATGAATCTGTACTGCTGTTTGGGGAAGTAAAAAGACAACCTCTGTAACATTAAAATCTCCTGTGCCTTTGGAATAAACAAGCAATATTTGATTAAGAACAGGAAGACAGAAAACACAGTGATGTTCATCTCATATCAAAAGAGACTACATATGACATTAAATTACCAACAGATTCCTGTAGATACAGTGCATGAATCAGTATTATGTCTTAGCTGACAGTAACTTCATAAAGTTTCATTTAGATGGTTAAAAAACAAACAAAAATAAAGATGCAGCAGGTAAATTAAGGGTGGTAGCAGTAGATGTTCAAGTCCATCAAAGTATTTGGTCATTCCGGATTAACACAAGCAGCAAAACTGTGGTACAAATTCTATATCAATTGCACTGCATAATCATTAATAACAAAACTTAAAAACCTAAATATTTGTAATAGAAGCGTTAAAAAATGGACTAGCTTAAGCAGAATAATGTTTTAGTTGATTGCAGATTTGCAAATGAAAATGCTCAATTGTTTTTACAGCTAACAGCTGCAGATATAGCTGATTTTACGTATCAAGCCATTTAGAAAATGCTTCTTAACTTTGTAGGCTTCAGAAATCACTTTTATCATGATAAAAGTTACAGGCATTGTCATAAAGTTGAATTGGAGTAAAAAAAAAAAAAAAAAAGAAGTATTTATAGTTATTTATATTGCATTTGCAGTGACATAAGTATTTTTAGGGGAGATTTTTGTAGCATAATTTATGTGCCTCAGGGTCCATTTCCTTACAAGTTATATTCTCATCCTTTGAATGTTTTATAAATCCAGTCTCTGCTAAGAATGACTTTAAATGGACTTTGTAAATTGGCCTGAATCAGCAAAATATGTAAGTAAATTTAAGTCTGTACATGACCGCTTTAAAACTAGTGATTGGTATCAGGTTATTTACCTTGTTAATTTTGCACCTGAGTTTAAAACTGTACTGAATATGATAAAAATAAAAATTCTTAGAAAAGTTAGAACTGCATTTCAAATTGGGATAATTTTTTAGTCAATGATTGCACTTAGAAGTAAATTCTGTCTTTTTGATCAATTATATCTTTCTCAAAAGCTGTCTTCTAGTGTGAACTCTACAAATCCCTCTCTATCCAAAGATAAACTCTTAAGGACTGGCTAAACTGTCTTAGGTAGAGTGGAAAAAGGGCTAATGTGAACTGAAGAGGTCTGTTAATGAGTTATTGTTGAATGCAGATTAAAATAACTAAAATTTTAAAGTGTTAATGTGTGTTGGAATAAGATTTTATATGACAGCACTACAGCCATCATGAAGTCAGCATAAGGAGTTATGCAGTGTCAACATCATTGTGGGGTTTTCTGAGGAGAATTATTTACATAAGGAGTATACAATTCACATCTTCTAGAGGGTCTCTCATTTCTGCATTGAGCCTCAAGAAATCTTAAAAGAGAAATTAAAGTCAAAGATGCAACTACTTTCATACTGCCAGTGCAGTGTTCATCTATATTTCATCGAAGCTCATGAGTAGGGAGATGACCATTTCTATTGGAATGGCTCTGCTAAGTCTCAAGATTTTACTATTCACATCCAGCACTGTGTACTCTCTTGGAATGCAGCCTGTATGTTATGTTTGCATTTTACTGCTGATGTGGAATGACAAAAACAGCAAGAGAACGTTACCTGTGTGTTCACTAAACTGAAAAGATTCTTGATCTGCACTGGATTGTTTTAAGCTAAACTTCATTTAGCTTTATCCCATTTTCATAACAATGCAGCTTTCTGAATTTTTACAATATCCAAATGGGAGAGAATTTTTCTTTTATGACAGACCTAATTATCTGTGAGAGTGATAAAGATTTAGCAAATGTAAATAATTGCTGCAATACCAATTAACCTACCCACAGGTTATACTTGTAGTAAATCTTGTAACAGTTCTTTTTCTTGAATCAGGTTGTGCATCATGTTCTACATGCTTTAGTGCTGCAAATTTTAAGATATTTGTTGAAAAAACATTAAAAGGCAACAGGGGAGAAAAAAAAAAGTGAAAAACAAAAAACAGCAGCACACACCCTAATGATATTGGAGAATAATGGAGCCAGAATGTGTGCCAAAATCACAGTGTCACTTTCACTGTGGTGTTTTCATTGCAGAGGATAGCAGAGGATAGATTACTGTCTGCATGGTACCCATAAGTGAATCAAATGCCTGGAAGTCATAAAAAGCAAACAACTGATTTTGATTTTGTGCTCTAAAAGAGCAGATTTTGATCTTTCATTTACATTTTGGATGTCCCGAGTTAGTCTGCCTGGTCAGAAAAGAGTCCAGAAATGCTGAATTGCATTCTGATAGCCTTTCAACCTTGACTCATCCTTATTGTTCTGATCAAGGCACAATCAGCCAATACTCAGAATTGCATTATTTGACATGATTGTGATTATTTTCATCTCACCTTACATAAAGTAAGCCATTAAAGTTGAATAGTAATATTTAAAATATATGGATAAGGACACTCTCTTTCTCTCCAAAATATATTGTTCCCAACTCTGGCAAGGGAACATTTTGTGTTATTGTTGTCTTGTGCAAAAAAGCAAACTTTCTTTCATGGGCTAACCTTTCTGTAATGAATATGCAGTTACTAGATGTGTCTTAAATAAGCTAACTAGTGAGATGATGTTTCGTCCCGACGTGTAATTTCAGAAAATCACAGTACAGCCACTTATAGCAGTGTTTTCTATTGCCTTGATATACCTTTTGTTCATATTACTTTTAATTATGTTCTATATTTATCTGACCTATTTGAACAGGATCCAGAGCTGGTGCGGAACATCTGTCGCTGGGTTAGACAAGCTGTTCAGATTCCTTTCTTTGCCAAGCTGACCCCAAATGTCACTGATATTGTGAATATTGCAATGGCTGCACAGGAAGGTAACTGACTCCACTGCACAAGCTGTGCAGATTTACTAATCTGCTGGATATGGAGAGGACATGGGAGACTTGCAGAAATAATAACAGATAACAATTAAATATGAAAACAATTTATTTGACGTTTAGATGAATGCTGTGATCAAATGTTTCTTAATTTTGTTCATGTTTTATTATAGAATACAGCGATATATAAAGAGAATTATATTAGATTAGCATTAAAACATAATTTTGTTTGCTCACTCATATTTCTATTATTGTTTTCATATGTGTTTACCACACCACTGAACTTTCCCTTATTTTTATGTTTAGTAGTAAAAATAGTGTGTCCTGAGAAATGAGACGCAACATTTGAGGGTATATACATTTTTTTCCTTCCTTACAGCTTAAAATACAGCAGGGTAGGAAATTAATTTAAAAGTAGGTTTATTAATCCATCTCTTAGAAACAGTCATTCTTTATCTGTTGAGTATTTCTCACAGTAAGAACCTAGAATAAGGGCTGCCTGGTCAATAAATAGCTGCTGTTGGCAGCTTGGAGGGGGTGCCCTCAGTGTTGGGGTACCTTCCAGTCTCAAACAGCCACTGTAGTAGATTCCAGCTCACACAGCTGAACTGAAGAGATCTGCCTGTCTACCCCTATTTCCTTGGTGCAGTCTTGTAACCTTAACACATCTTTCAACTGATGCAGCCTGCTGAAAAGCTAACGTTAAATTTGTCAGCCCTGGACTGGTTTTAAGGACACTTCTGCACATCCCTGTACAGTTTGTTGCTTTCTGTCTTCAGCTGTTTATTTGAAATTCTAGTTATTTTACAGTTTCACCATCTTTCTGTTGTATTTTTTTCCTCTCTTGTTCTTATACTCATTATTTAACAAAAAGTGACTGACCTTCTCTTTCACAGGTGGCGCAGATGGTGTTACAGCCACCAACACAGTGTCAGGACTGATGGGACTGAAAGCAGACGGCACACCTTGGCCAGCAGTTGGTGCAGGACTGAGGACCACATATGGTGGCGTGTCAGGTAGGTGTTGCCCTTTTTGATGCATACTGCTTCCTTGGAGGCTTTCAGAACATCAGGAGGTCCTTGTAGTGGGCTAGAATATCATGTCTGCAGTCGCACCGAGTCCTTAAAGCTCACTGCTGGTCAATGTTTCTAATAGTCATGACAGATGGAACAGATTAAGTGTGAAGGCTCTTGTGTTGCCCTTTCCTTAATGGTAAAAACGCTGCATCAGAATACTGTGATAGGGTCACTGGAGAGGGAGCAAAATCTCTTCTCTTGTGACCCTTGCTTTTCCTCAAATTTTTCATTCTGTCACAATTGTCAAGCCCCGCGTTAGACAGAGGCTAATGAAAGGGCATTGTAGGAGGAAATATCAACAATCCAAATGCAGTGTATATTTCATAGCCCGAACTCTGGCTTATCCTCCTGCCTTCCCACTGAATGCACCTCTTCAAAGTAGATTATTTCATCCTCTTCCTACTGTGGGAAAAATGATATATCGTATTAGGCAAATATATGCATTTTCTGTAGTTTATTCCTTGAAATATATATTCAGAACTTGCATAGACTGTACTTCCAAATCTGCTTCACAGTTTAATTTTAAAACCAGCAACAAAACTCTTACACTCCAGTTCAGTGCTTTTGCACACTAATGAATTAATCTATTGACCCTATGCACTCTGTTGCTGTGACAACATGAACTTGGCCCTGCAAAGACAATACTGTGAACTTCTTGACTTCACTGGTATGGAGATTAGTCTCCTTGGTGATAGAGGTAGCAGTAAATAAATGTAACAGAAGTAATAGTGTCCTCATGATTGTCAAACACTATTTTATCAGGCCCGCCTCTCACTGCACCCCAAAAACATAATCAGAAAAAATCAAACAGGCAAAAAAAAGGCTTTATTTTATGCAACTGATGTTATCCTTGGAGAACCATAAGAAATGCAGCAAAAGACACCGTTTAAACAAACTTTAATTCAGACAAGTATGTTCATTGTAAAATTGCTTTATTGCCTTAGATAACTGCATGGAATTTGGAATTTTTTAGAGAACACTAAAAGGCAAGAGACAGATAACAATCAGAAAAAAAAATGTTATACCTATTGCATAATGATTATTTCACAGTGACAGTCCAATAAGATGTTATAATTTTAATATTATGCAAAATGGGAGGAAAAGGGGAACAAGGAAAGAATGGCTACAGCCCATTTCAATTTCTCTAGCCTGCCATGTTGACAGGAAAAGAATAAAGGAGGTCACAGTGGGTGCTGTGCATTAAAAATTAATAAAAGCACTATTGCAGTAGTATTTTATATAAGTAAGACCATTCACATTTTCTCATTTAAGTTGCAATTTCTGAATAATTCTTCCAACCATAAGTCTGTCTAATAAAATCTATAAGATGGCTGCCGTATGAAATGTGTGTCTCATGTCACGAATTTAAAACATGCATGTAGTGTAAGTTATAGTGGTACCTGGATGCTCAGCATTTCCATGTTTTGTAATTCTGTTATAAATGAGACTCAAGGAAAAGTTCTCCATTTCTTTTATTTATATAATGTGTGGGTGCTTGTATGTAAGTATAGAAATATATTTTTCTTCCTGAAGTTTTGCACATATCAAAGGAAATAGAAGGTGACTTTCTGGAATGCACTATTACCTATGATGCAAATCTGATGCATATTTAAAAAATATGAAAAACATTGGAAGTGCTGTTTTCAAAGAGTGCACAGTTGCAGACAAATAAATAAAGGATTCTTGCTGGTTCTTACTGATTGACATCAGTAGGTTCCAATCCCACAACTCATTGTGCGAAAGAAAGCCACATAGCCAATAAATTCAATAGATGCTGCACACATATTGCAGTATTTCCTGCTCAGTGATCAGGGTATAATAGTATACAAATTTTCAAAACTGGGACAGCAATTTTAAATCAGGAGAGCTAGCATGCTTGTGAGAAGGCAAAAAATGGGAAAGCACTGGCCTTGTCAGAGCAAGGGGCGGGCGGCCATGGTCCTGAGCTCTGTCCCTGGCCATGGCCTGCAGGCAGATGCTTGACCTTTTGCTGCGCCATTCTCCTGTCAGCTAAATGGCAGTAACACCACCTACGTGCCTACAGTCTCCCCAGAGAGTGCCTTGTGCTCCTCACACAAAAGTCGCTTTCCCATTTTCGTTTGCTTGAACTCGTTGTTCTATTTTGTTCCACTGTATTGTTTGATATAGTGAAGGAGCTTTTGTTGTTTGTTTCAAATAATTCCTCTCAAGATATAATTCATTTTTAAATGAAAGTCAGTGTAGTGAAAGTCAATGTTGTTACAGAAGTGATAAGTTTGGGATTTTTCTGCATGTTCTTCCAAAGCACGACTGTTTTATGTTTTCCAGTGAGCAAATCTAGAGCAGATACAGAGCACAGCCAAGTTATGTCTTGCTTTCTGGATTTTTTCCAGTTGCATGGATTCTCTTTCTCTTCTGGCCTAGAGCTGGCCCCTACGTGGCAGGGACCTACAGCACAGGAGCTGATGAGGTGAGGTCCTGCACCTACAGGGCTGTTGCACTGCCAGTGCTGTGTGGTATGGCTGCAAGAGATGGCAGCCTTCTCATGAGGGGACCTGTCGGGGTCTGGAAACCCACCGCAGCTTGCAGCTGGTTGCCCTTGGGGTCACCTGGTTGTGAGGAATGGTTCATAATGGACTTTTGGTGCTGGATTGAACTGGATTCTTTTTTTTTTTTTTAAAGAAGTTTATCTTGTGTTTCCCCACTATCTTTATATATGACTTGTAGGAAACTCCCCAACTCCCCAAAAAAGTCAGAGGCTTTTAAAGGCCATCTAGCTCAATTCCCCTGCAATTAACAGGGTTGCCGACAGCTTCATCAAGTTCCTCAGAGCCCCATTCAGCCTGACCTTGAATGTCTGTAGGGACAGGGCACCCACCATCTCTCCCATCTGGGCAACCTGTGCCAGTGCTTCACCATGGACACTGCAGTGGAAGTGGCATCAGGTGGCCAGGAATGCTTGAGGTTACCCTCAGCTCCCAGTGTGAAGGCCAATGTTCTACACTCAGACACAGGGCAGTAGACTGGCTGCTGCCCACTGGCTGAAGGATTCTGCTGACAGCCTGAAGCAGGCTGCTGGGAGGGATGAGCAACATGGTGGCCAGTGCTGCCAGGGACCCGGCAGCAGGGCTGTGTAGTGTTTGTGGAAGCTGGGCACTTAGAGGACAGCTGTTCTTCACCATGTCATCAATTCACAATGGCCACACATTTGTTAATACAGTGCGGCTTACCCTCTCCAGGTGAGTGTAACACTCTAGTGAGTTTGATGAAGGTTTCCATAGAAGTGCAAATAATGAAAGTCTGTTAATCTCCTTGCCTAGCAGCAGCCTGACATTTTGACTTGCAGTCTTCCCTACCTTCTGCTGTTTAAAAACGTGCTCATAGATGGTGATGTACTGAACAAAGATTTTCCATGTGTGCCTTCCCCTTGTCCTCTTTGCTCTTCATCATCTGCATTTGAGGCAGCAATGCTGGAAGGTTGTTGTTCTTCTTCCTAGAACAGATTACCCCTGCAAAGGGATTGGTTTTTTAATTCTTTTTAGATGAGTAAGTGACAGGTTGTTTATTGTGGTTTGTCCAACATTAAGAAAAACTAAAAAAACAGTTAGATTCTGAATTGTCTTTGGAAAAAGATTCATTTATCTGTTTTTTTTTTTGTTGTTGTTGTTGTTTTTTAAAGTTCTAGCATATTATGTAAGTATTTCAAAGATGCATAGACTTAATGAGATTAGTTAAAAACCCCATTAATTTAAAGTTGTCGCAATTAGTGTTTGCTTCCCGGCCAGTGCTCAGGAAGTGACCTTCCTGTTCTGATATAATTCGATCAGCTGAAAATTACTAAACTGTGAGAAGCACGGCTGTTTCCTCCATCCTACCCTGCTGTGTGGTGGGTGGTTTTGACAGGGAGGATTTCAGTATCCCAGGTGAGCGTTTGGCCACTGGACTGTAGAATTAGTCTCTCTCTATCTCCCCCTCTTCCCTGCAAATATTGAATTATTAATACAAAGTGAAACAGCTCTCACAGGATACGCAGTATCTGTAGCAAAGCCTGCTGACCTGTATGACTGTGTGATTTGGGAAACCGAGTTTTAAATCCCTGATGTGAGTCCCACCCGGGTCTCCTGGACACAAGGTTTATCCTCTGACTATTGAACATGGTGAAATCTCCTGTGTTTTTCTGCACTTTCTACCTCTCTTCTGGTGCCAGAAAATCTTTGCAGGGAAAAAAAATCGCAGTAAATTTGACGAATTTGTATTTTCTGAAGAAAATTCTTTTCTAATTGGCACCACAGAGCTTCAGCTGAGCCCAAGGGCTACTGTAGCCCTTCTCATTTTTGTGGACCTGTTACATGAGAGGACAGTGCAGTTAAAGGGGCCGGTGTTCATCCTTTTTTGTTTATAGGTTTCCAGGAAGTACTCCTTACTGAAAAAGTGAAAATGTCCTGATAAAGCCTCCAAAACATAGCTATGGAAATAAGCCCTTGGAATGAAAGAAAAACATGGCAATTAAGATATGGCTCCCTAGACTGTATTACTATCATACCTGCAGAAGTTGAGGCATCATTTGATTTCCATTAAGGAGCTTTTACAATTGACCCAGCAGTATTTCAGGTTTGAGAATATATAATACATTAGATTCTTCTATGCATGCAGTACAGAGTATTCATTTCTTAAAAAGAAGCTAATACTGTTATTTATCCTCACAATGAATAATGATCACCGTCTCTGAAAGAGATTATTTCATCGGTATAAATATATATGATTTTGAAAATGTGTTTTGTAGGTACTAGAGTAGGATGCCAGGTTTCCCAGAGAAATGCTAACATACTGTCAGCAGCTACATGCTTTCCTAACATTTATTTCCTTTAAATTTATTTTAATTTTAGAAAGCTTCTTTTTGTGAGCACTGGTACCGTACTTCCATATTACAGATATGTTTTATATCACACATCACATTGCAGCACTATAGGATATTTATTCCAAGCAAAATAGAGCTTCTGTGTGAATTTCCATGTTTTTTTGTTCTTCTTTGTCGCATGTTTGTTTCTTTGTTTTTGTCTGGAAGCCAGATCCTTAGGGGATAAATTTATAAAACCATAGACTGGACTTAGCAAAAAACTTAGGTTAAAAGCATATCTCTCTGCTGTGCACTCACTACGTATCCTATTAATGCTTTGTTGCAAAAATGTTGCAGGATTTTACAGTAATAGTTCAAACACTTCATGCCTGTGTGCTGTTACAGATTTATCCAATTATTATGTGCTGTAGCATTTTGACATTATTTGCATGGATATATGGTACAGCATATTAATGTGTGCATGTTTGTATGTTTTCCAAAACAAGAGAGATTCAGAAAGTTGTGGTTCTATTCTCATAGCTCACCCCAAGAGAGATCAGAAAGAATATAGCCGGCTAGCAGATTCTGTAATTAAATGGGGGAAAGTATAATTGTTGAAAATCAGCGGAGGTGGTTAATTTCACTTACCTTTGAAGTATGTTAGTGAAGCTGTCTCTTAAAAAAACAAAACAAAACAAAACAAAACAAAAAAAAAAAAAACCACAAAAATACTATCAGACAGCATTTGTGACTTTTAAGGGAATATTTTCAGGTGTTATTTCATAAATTAAAATATATACGTTATATGAATAACTGACATTATTAATAGGAGCATATATTATAATCTGAAATGTATGATTCAAACTGAAAGAGGTAAATTTAATAATATAATAGTAATAGCTGCCTTTTAAAAGAAAAGTGGGGAAAAAAAACAATAACCAAGAGTATTCACTGTCATAATCACAGTTCTCTCAGTGACTGCTCTGTTGATTTTGGTCACTACCAGAGAATGAAAAGCTGCCCATCGTTGGAAATAAAACAAAATATATATATGCATATGCACTTCTGTTTAGTGTAAATATTTACTGAGAGTTAAATGCTATTTATATTAACATATATTTATAAAACAGTTTAGATGGGAACAAGAAAACAAGTATACATCCTAGTACGATTTTAATTTTGGTTTATTATTTCTTTTAAATGTAGCTCAGCCATTAAAAGCCCTTATTTGCATATATTATGTCAGTATTCATAAAGAGTCCTCTGTTTTCTGTGGTGTCCTTGCAGCAGTCTGATTTCTCTTAGAGTTCTGCCGTCACTGGTCTGTGTAGAAGAGATCAGAGCCCTAATAATAGATTTTTGACAGGGAGCTCGCCTGCTACCTGCCCTACACAAATCCTCACTGTTCATGTTTGCTTCATGGCAACAAAGCAGACAGAAGGAAAATGCCAAGTGCTGAGTTTGAGGTACAGCCCTGCCATAGCTTGACATTTCAGCAGAATAGCAGTTTATGAGATGCATAATTTTTCATCTGGGACTCAGCTGCCATTTTCATAGAAGCTTGCAGCTCATTGACTGACTGGAAGTAGGGCAAAGGTTTACAGCGTAGATCAAGGTCTACATCCTTCCATGGCTATTTATAAATAAGTATTATTTTCCAGATAGGGTCAGAGAACTAGGCACATTTTCTTTGCATTTAGTATTTTTGAGCTAATTTTTTTCCTACAAAGAAAACACTTTACACTTCTAGCACAGGTGCCATTTGTAGTTGATTAAAAATGATCGTAATTGATTTCATTTGCCAAAAGATTAAATGAGTCCTGAAAAAGAATGAAGCGTAGGTCTTTTCACAAAGCATTTAAACAAAGCCATGTTTTCTTCTGGTACTTCAAAAATCCCTCATTCTGAGCTTGAAATGAGTAAAAAGTCTTTATTCCTGAAATGTAATTGGTTCGTGTTTTATTATTGTTATAAATTGCATTTAAATTTTCACATTCGTGCACTTGTACCTGGGAAACAAATGCAGTGTAGTACATGTAAAAGAGTGTTTAATTTAGAATTACACATCTCTGTGAGCTTCAGTAACAGTTCACCATGTCACAGTCTCATATAGAACAATGGTACAGTACATTGGATTAATTAAAGAAGCCTTGCAGAGAACTGAATTCTCAGTATGTCAAGATTTCAATTTTATGTTAAATATTTTCTAAAGGCCAGACCCTTAAATCTCAGGGGCTGTACCAAGCAGTGAGCTGTGAATTTAACCATAGGCTAACTGCTAATGATAAGGAAAAGAGTCCAAGTTGAGGCAGCTGTAATACAGTCATTGGATTAGGCTATCAATCACTCAGTTCCCTGAGGAACAGGCAAAGACGACAAAACAGTGAAAAGGGAAATTAGGAAGGGAGGGCATGACTAGAATGAGATTCTTCACCAAATGTATCTGTTAGTTGGCTGAATCCCTGAGCATCAGACAGAAATGTCCAGCATTACTCTCAGACTAAAAGCCAGTATTTGTTCAAAACTCCTAGAAAACCATCAAATCATCATTAACTGTTGCTGATACAGTGTTCTAAAATGCAACCAGGCATATTCTTCTGCTTTAATAGCCTGTAATTTCATTAAACCACTGCTGTTGAACACACAGGATTTGCCATTTACATTAAAGCTCGTATGTAATATGTCCAGGTAAAACAATTCATTTCCCAAAAGAATGTGTTTTGTGGTGTTCAGGTTTTTGTTTGTTTGTTTGTTTGTTCGTTTTTATGAATAGATAACCATTAGGATTTCAAATCTTACTGATGGTTACTGAAGGCTGATGCAGATGATGATTCAGCTAAATCTGTAAATTTTACTCAGATGTAATATGGTGAGAAAAAAAACAGAAATAGAGAAAAACTATGACCTACCTTGTCCAAGCATGGATGAAAGAGCTTGTGGTTTTATTTTGCACACAACTAGATGCAACTAGAAAGGATTGGAGAAGTTCATATAATCATGGAGATTGCCATGGGTAAGCAAAAAATGCTTGTGCAGTTAGCTGTTTAGACATTCTCATTAACAAACATTTTAAAGCAGGCTGATAGTACAGATGCTTGAATTGAAACTTGTTTGCAGTAATGGGCAGAGATGAATGTACCACATGCATGCTATGACCTGGTAAGAACTGCTAATATCAAGACTGAACCTGTTAGCATAGTCCTTGTCAGCACTGGTTGATTGTCTTTCTGTGTCTGCCAGGTGTAGGAGAGAATGTTATCTCTTCCTCTTATGATCACCTCATCCAATTTTAAGCAACTGCTCACAGAAATATCTCTCAGGGTATTGTCATGCCATATCTTTAGGAGATCACTGTATTGACAAAAAGCATGTATTTCTCTCATAAAAAATACAATTCATATTGAAAGTTATTTAAGTATAATGATTTAAAAAATCTAATGAATTATTTATTGGAAAAATACTTGCCATTTAAGTACTTTTCAGTTTATTCTAACATAAATATTAAAATATTAACAATAATTTCAAATAGATAATAATTAAAATGATAAAAATAGAGAAAGCCCTCACTGCTGAGTTTGTTTACTAGTAAGTCTCAGCAGCTCTCTCAGTCTGATCTTTCTCACCTCTCTCCATGGATAATCACAGTGAAGTCAAAATGCATTTTAATTCCCAAACGCTGCTTGAGCAAGGTCGAGAGATTCTAGCAAGGTCTACCTTGAGCAAGGTAGAGACACAACTCTGAAGTCTTTCATACAAAGGAAACACATATCTGCTTTCAGAGAATGGACCTAAGCCTGGTAAAAAGTTTTGCTCACTATAAAAGTGTGCATAATTTGCAGGAACTGAGTGCCTTATGATATCTCAGTGGCTACTTAGCAAGTGGGAGGAAGGATGACTCTGGCATGCTGACCAGTCTCTGGCAGTCATGCAAGTCAGTCTAGCCTTCTGCTCTAATTGCTGCAGACAATATAGGAGAATGTTTTATATACAGAAGCAGTAATTCTAAACGATTAAACATATGACTTGTTTAGAGCACAAGAAGGTTATTTTAGCTGGCAGTGTTCAAGTTGCAAAGCTTTGTTGCAGCATTAGCTGTGCAATGGATTCAGATGTGAATACAGGTTATGAGACCTTAGTGAGTTTCAGTATAGGATGCAGAAGGAAAGACGTGACAAAGGAAACTGGTTCCTAATTTATGTGAATATATGTTGGTGATAGAAGCTACTTGCTGGATTGTGCAGGGATTATAATTGCCTTTTCTGCCATTTTTCTTTTGACTTCGTATCTGAATCAGTTGCAGGGTTGATTTAGTTGAAAAATAAAGATTTTGCTATATATTTAATGTCAAAATACGAGTTAACAAAAAGGCTGTAAAATGTCATCTTATTTAATATCTGTTACCATGAAGCTTATGTTGTTCATCCTTCCCTCCTGTGGGACATCAAGAAAGGCCAACTGACTTCTGTCTCAAGATATCACTGCTCTGGACAGTACACCCCAACTTGTGTGCTGCATGCTGGCTCCTCTGCCTCGCTAGCTCAGTAGCTTTGGTAACCCCAGTGTCTTAAACATCACTGTGAGGGTGTTGGAGTTCCCATTATTCTCCCTACCTACAAAACTCTGGATTGATGAGTTTTAGAATTGAATCAGGAAGTGTTTAGAAGAGAAGATTTCAGTGACATTAAACTGAACAAGCTTAAGTTAATCTAGTTGCAGGATATTCTGACAATCAGATACAAGGGATTTTGAGGAAGGGGAGTAGATCTTTGGAACAACTAACCCAGGGCTTTGCTTTACATCCACCTATGCCAAAACAGTTATTGCTGCTGTCCTGCTTCCACATAGGAGAAAGCTTCACAGTGCTGGTTTGCTATGATTTATGATGAACTAACCATAGTGAATATATTTTTACTCATCTAAATCCTATTAAAATTCTGTATTTTTAGTGTCCTACTTGAGTTATGAATAAAGCCTAAAGTCAACCTCACGTGTAAAATGCAGAACACAAATTATAGCAGGTTTGTTTAACTGAAAGAACCTGGGTTTGTATTTCAGTGGACATTACTTCGCCCTTCATGGGTTATTATGAAAAGAAAAAAAAAAAAGTGTTTCACAACTACCTCGTTTTTACTTTATTTTTTATTTTTTGCCTTGCAAAGAATGCAACAATTGTATAGTAGGCAGGTAAAGGATCTGCATTTTATTGTGTATTTTCATGCATGTATGTCATTGCATGATAGGAGATACACAAATATCATGCTTGCAAACAGTATATAGAAACAGCTCCTACAAAATCTTTCAGGAAGTCTGCTGTAGTAATTTGTTTTTCCAATGTATGCACAATTTACAATATCTATGTTGCCAGATAATTGCAAATATCTTCCTTATTAACATGCAATGTATGTCCATCTTTGCAAAGTCCTTTTTAAATCCCAAAGGATGCTCTGAATGAGGGATTTAGCCTCCATTATTTAGTTTGAGAGCTGAGTGAGAACTGTTGAGTGTAGCAGACATTGTTTCAGAATGAGATGCCCAAATCCATGGTGCAGATGTGGTAGGTGTGCAGGAAAGGTGTTTTTAATGCCAGTGAGGTCTGGGAATAAACCTGTGGTATCACACCTGACTCAGCATAGAGGTAAGGCTGATGCTGTGAAGAACTTCATTTCTGACAGCTCAAAAAGAGGAAAAACTCTCCTTTGTTCCACGAGCAGACCTGCCAATGAGGATGTAGTTAACTGTGTTACGGTTGTGTCTGGCTGTTCCTGAGTGACATACTGTTTTTCAAAAGTGTGTATGATTACTCTGGGTCCACATTTTGGCTGGGCTGACCTTGTCTCTCTCCGTCACTTATTGTTGTGCTTACACTGTTAATGTTAGACAAGACGCCTGTGTACTGATTACACCAGCTTTGGCAGCGTTTTAACTGATTTTTGAATATATGCCCATTCAAGAGCTATTTGGATTTTAATAGTGAGTACTGAGATAAATCTTCTCATTCTAGTCCCTGATAAGTTCTGTTTTATCAGGAGCACTTTCAGGGAAAGTGTTACCAGATGAGGCTATTTAAGAATCAGCTGCTTTTTCTTTTAAATTAAGGAGCTTCTTCAGAAGTCATAAAAGACGGGATTTGAAGAATTCAGACCTCCAAGGAGGAGCTGGTGGTTCCCTAAGAATTATTTTAAGAGTGCCTGCTACTTGATACAATCAAGATTATTGAAAGACTGAAGAGGTTGCTTACACCTTCATTCACCATTTACCCAGGAAACATGCATGTGTCTGGGAGGCTTCTTTTACTCTTCTGCCTTGTCACTATGGAAGAGATGGGCTAAGGTCCTTTCTCCATTGACTTCATTAGGTTTTTATATTTTTAATTTAGGTACTCCTATCAAATGGCTTAGGTAGTTTAGGCTTGCATTTTTTAGGCAAGTTCATGATTCATCATTTTTTGGTGCGGATTACACTTTTTTCCTAAAAACACAGATGTTTCTGGTTTTAGCATACTCCATTTTATAATCTGATGTCACCATAGAAAGTGATACTTGTGTGCTTAACATTAAAATATCTTTCAGTCAGCTAATGTAAAGCATCTGGTGTTCTTCTGTATTTTAATAAACCCTAATAACAGTATTGCAATCCCTTAATGCCGTTTCTCATATTCTTGTTACAGTAGGTATATGGCACGCATTTTCTGGTTTAAAAAGCTCAAAACAAATTTCAGCAGTTTAATCTCAGTGTTAGGAAAAGGATCACAGCAGCTGTTATAGTATTTTGTATTTAAGCTAGTTTTTGTAAAGGCTTGTGACACGCTCCCTGGGTGCTAAATATTGACAAGCATGCTCTGGCAAGCAAGACCTGGCTTGGTGAGGTAGCACAGCTCGAGTCTCTGCATTGACACTGTAACCCAAATCTGAAAACTATTATCCTACTCCATTTATTTTGGCTTTATAGGTGATACTGACCACTTATATTAGGGATTTCCACTGTATTTTTAAAACTGTAAGTTTGGATTCATATTTGATTTAGGACAGCAACACATTGTGCATCTGTGTTTGCTGACACCTTCAGTAATGTATTGTGAACGGAATCACAAAAGACAGCATAGAACCTTCATAACTTCAAACATTCAGAACGGAAGCAAACACTGCATGTAAAATAATTTAAAAATCACATTTTTCTTTTATGCTGGGTAACAGACCATGTCCTAAAACTGCGAGGCTGTAAAAGCTGTTGATCAAAAGTGAAGCTTGGGCATGTATTCATTATGGGATATAATTTAGAAGATTAATTTTTATTTATATTATGTAACTGAAAAGAAAAATCCACCTTTTTTCCCACCCTAATTGTAAGTGCAGCATGTTTATAATGTTTCTGGTTTACTTTTTGAATTTCTGAATAAAGAACTTAAGCCTATTTGGGCTTTAGTAAATTTGGCATGTGGACTAAATTGATTACCAGATGCATTGTGCAACATATGGCACTGTACAGTCTTTGTGTGCTTCATAGTATTCCTTAAATTAGCAGCATTTGTTTTGATTCCAAAAATGCACTTGTCTATGCTTTCTAGTGCTTTGGACTAAAATACTGGCTTTTCAGTGCTAAGCAGATGTGTTAGAATTTCCTGTGGAACATTTATGCTTTTGTGAGTCTTCCTCTTTGAGCACTCCACGCTCAGCATTACGTTAGTGATAGCCCATACAAATGGAATCTCTTCATTATCGTGTCTACATTCACTGTTTAAAAACTTAAGAATTCCTCATAATTCTCCATCACCAAGGACAAGGAAGCGAGCCAGTTTTACCCAAAGATATTATCCATGAGTGAATCAATTTTCAGGTATGTTTTATTTTAGATTAAAAAGAAAACAGGAAGGAAGGGGTACATAATTCTCTGTGGGAGATATGAGTAACAACAGTCCTGCATTCTTCTGTGAGGAGGTAGACTTCTGAGCTTAAGGTTGTGTTTTGAGTGGGCATAAAAATTCACCCATGAAAATGCACAGAATAAAGTACCAAGGTCTGGGACATTAGTATGCAATTTAGTTCTAAGAGCAGCCTGCTTGAGTTGATTTAGAGAGGTTATCTGTAAAATAGTATACCTTAAATTACCAACAATTTTAGAGAAAAGAGCAATATGATGACCTGGTACAAAGGATATGTAACCAGGAGGACTGCATGCTGCCTCTTCTCTCCGGATGAAATTACTGTTCACACACACATTTCCTCTCCAGGTCTCCTCCTTTTCTCTTTTGAGATAAAAGTATTATAACTTTGTATGATATTTTGATATTCTCTACTAAAAGACACTGCGTAAGTGCCAAATATTGTGGTTGTTTTTTTAATTTCTTTGTGGTAGCAGCTATGTGTGCTCTGAGCAGTATTTAAAATCAAAAAACACATGTGGGTCCCTGGCTTTGCATTAATTGCCCTTTACTTTGATCACTGAAGACCAGTGAATGCAGTTTAGGGCTGTGTTACTATCATTTTTCTTCAGTGGAAGCCAAGGGGATGAGTAAGTACATAAATTAAGTCCCTTACTCACCCTCTGAGCTGCCCTCATTGGATAACAATTAAAATGATCTGACGGAGCAACACACTAAATTCCCTAGCATCCCCTTCTGTTGCTCTGAATACATAAAACAAATGAGTGTTTAAGCCTATTAATGCTGTTATTTTTTATTAATGCAGAAAGCAGTGTTAAGATGCAGGTGTGTAATTTCATCTTGAAATCAGCACTGAGTTGCATGGTTGATACAAAGGCAGGACTGATATAAACGTGTTTTAATTACTAGCCCTTGATTATATATCCAGAGCTAGTAAAGGCCTCCGCAAATAAGGCCTGTGCTTCCGTTATGCCGTGGATGGTTTACACAGCACGGACATGCTATTATTTTGCTTTCCATTAAGACATTAGCTGTTCAGCTCACTGTACACTCTCATCTAGAGAAGTGGCATGAAACCTCTTGTAACTGCGAAGATTATTAAAAAGAAGCAATGGAAGAAAAAGTTTTTCTTTACAACTGTCAACCACGCACAGCCAAGGTCTCCGCTAATGCCAAGATATTGACACTCTGTGGGGGCGGAGGGGCCTTTTCTTCTACAGAAAATGAAGTATTGTCATGCAAATTTCATTACAAAAATACAGAGTTGTAAGGAACTAAATATTTAGAAACTTATGTACCTAGTTATAAAACTGTAATTATAAGAAAGTGTTGGTTGTGTAAGGAGTACTTCACATCTGTCAGAGTGTTTTAATGTCTACAGTAGTTATTAGCTGAATATTTCCATTATTACCATTCTGTGAGCAACTGCCACGCTTGAAACTGATTGATGTTTAAGAGTAAAGCGCTTTTATTACATGTTGCCAGCTTCTGAGGGCCAATCTCATAACCTACAGTGCCTTCAAAGGAGTGATGATACCTCCTTTTTCTGGAACAAATCACATCTGAGGAAAGTGAAAGAGTGAAAGAAGCATTTATTTCCTTATTTAATTCCACAGAACTTTCATTGCATTGTACACTGCTCTGCTACTGAGTTAATATAGTATTTTATCTGCCAAATATGACACTGGACAAACACAACTTTTACAAGAAGAGTGATGTTTGAATGTAGGCAACTAGCGCTGCGGGATGGCTTGACTTGAGGCAGTGACTTTAATTGTGAGTTGATGGAACTGTGGTGTCATTCTTTCATTGCCTGGGTGCAAAGCAGTCTTCTGACAGGGTGTGCTGGTTGCAAAGTCTTCACTAATTTTTTGTTAGTTTGTGGATTTGTGCTCTGCACAGATCTGCAATTTCAGTGAAAGAAATGTACGACAAAAAAAAAGTGAGAACCTCCCCACTAAGTATTTATCTTCTAAAGGCCATGCTGTCTTACTTGAGCCTAGGCAAAGCTTTTTGAGTTATTCAAAGGAGGAAAGCTGTAAGAAAATATTGCAGCAAGTTGACCATAAATAATGCTCTTATGGGAGTGTACTTTTTGGAGTATTTGTGCATGTTGCTCAAGAATTAAAATTTTTCCACCCTCACCCTAGATGTGACTTTACTGAAACTGATCTATAAAAGCAGAGTGCCCACCAGCTCCAGTGGAGGCTGCTAGGGAATGTGAGTTTCTTGTGCCTTCCTCCCAGAATAAGGCAGAGAAGGAAAGTAATGTTACTTTAACACCACCATAAATGTAGTGCCCAAGCTCAGCTTGTAGGAACAAGTTGACATGCTGATCTCATTTTAACACGTTAATGACTATATTGGTACTTTAAACTAGCAGTTGTTGGAAAAGTTGGACAGCGTTTGCTGTGAATCTGTGTATTAAGATAAGACAAATCTTGAGACTTGGAGAATCCTTCCAAGAAACTATTATCAGCTGTTTTCTCCTTGCTCATAATTTGATCATCAAAAATCATATCACCTTCAGCATTCATTATGAACTGCTCTGGTTTTCATTCTTGTTCACCTGACTCTTTATCTGCCCAAATCACTTTGTGTCAAACTCAAAAGCTTCAAAGTGAAATTTCCAAAAGGCACCACATTACTCTTCCTTTCTAAACGTTACCCTGACAGCAGTAGCTTGCTTTCCACAGATCTCAGCAGACTCTGGTGTGCCTGTTTATCTTTCCAAATGATGATGTGCCCCACCTGCTTGTAGACACGTGCAGATCTCCATGAATAATCAAGGTAGCTAGTTTCTCTTTTTTTATCAGCAGAAAAAAAAGTGTCAGATAACTTCCTACTCATCCTATGGCAAGTAGGTGACTAAGGCTGTATGCTTCAACTACCTTAGCTAAAACTATCAGTTCTCCTACTTTTGGTTGCGTGAGTCTTGAGAAAAGGGAAGTGTTGAGATAAATGGCTATGATACACACAGTGCTGAAATAAACATTTATTTTAACACATTGTATGTGATGAGCCATTTATTTTAACACTTTTCACTTGAAGTGTTGAAATAACAGGTTTTATCAGGGGACGTGTCATCCACTGTTTTATGTATATGTGAATATGGAAATATATCTACTGAGTGTGCATGTATATATATATTCACACAGATTATATAGATATGCAATAATAATATGGCAGATGTGTGCATAGACACATGCTATTACACCTGCAAATACTGTATTTTCAGCTGAACTGAAGTAACTTGTTTAACAAAACTTTTGTTTGTGCCATCCAAAGTGTTTTTTTTAATATATTTTATATGTATATTGTGTATATAAATAGATACAAATACATCCATACATATCATTTCATGTTACAGGGTAGTACCAACTGGATGAAATAAAATATGTAAACCTCATAAGGAGATATGCATGATAATGGGTTATGTGAAGAGAGGGGGGAAATACTCATTTAAGCTTTCTGTGTTCTTAGTTTCTTTAGTTTGCTGTACTTTTTTACATTCTGCTTCCCTTGCTGTAAGGGACTTTCTGGACCAATGGGTATTGAACAGTGCAAGGTATGCTTCAGGTTTTGTAGATAAGCTGCAAAGATCATTACTACCTTTTTCAGTAATGTCTTTATTTTTAAAATAAGCCTCAACATCCAGCTCAGCAGTCAGTTGCCACTCTGCCAGCACGTCCTTACTACATTGTCTTTGTATGACCTGAGCTCTGTGTGCACTAAAGTACCCACGCAGGCGCTTGGGCACACACACATCCTGCTTCCTGGCACCAGGGTCATGTTGACCACTGTAGTTGTTTGTTGAGGAGGTTAAAGCTGTCTCAAACAAAGGCAGTACTGCTTCTGAAGCTGACAGGGGCAACTGTGCCTTTGAACAAATCTCTAAGCTTCTGGGTAAACAGCTACAAACACTTCTACTAGATTTTGAGTTAAGCACAACTGCCTCTGCACTGGGATGGATGGGCTGGAAATCTTAGTGTGTGCTGGAGGGTAACATGTCTTTCAGCAGAATTTATCATGAGCTTCTTTGTGCTACTGTGATAGTTGCAGTGGTCTTGTCTAGTAAGTGTGGAAAGTACTCCTTAGATGGTCCATCTCCTTTTGATGCTAGTCTAATTCATATCTTTTTCCTTGTATTGTGCTGGGAGTACATCTCAGTCATCAGCAGTACTTTTATTATTACTATTGTTAGGATATTCCAAATACAATCAAATGATGAGTAAGCATTGAAATTAATTAAAAAAAAGAAAATATGCACCATCCCAGTACATGAATGTTATATGTAGTTATGATATACTAACGAAAACTAGTAGAATGCAATGTCAGTGTGGTGTAGAACCAGAGTTGGCAGTGATATTAAAAAATGGTCAAATCTTGACTTTATTATGGTCACCAGAACCTTTTGATTGATTTGGAGGAGTTGGTGTACCACCCTTCAAAAATTATCAAAAAAATGAAATTTTTGGCAGCCATTGATTTGAAGATGGGGCTTACTGTTATGCCATAAGATGACTAACGTCTCAAATGATCTATTTGTTAAAGGAATAAAATTTCTAATGGATAATATCCAGAGCCAGAACAAATCATGCATTATTATTACTGATGTTGGCAAATGACAATGAGTAAGTAGAAATGGACTGAATAGGCTGTAAAAGACATAAGGAACAATGATAGGACTCTTGTCCTGGTCCTAAATTGACTCAAGGAACACTGGGCTGTGTACCATCAGAGCTTTGGCAAGGTCTGTCGTTAGCTTGCTATTTGGCACTTCCTGTACTTTTTAGTGCACTGAATATTGAGTGCCCTATTTTGGGACCTCTTTGTGGATCATCTTTCCTTCTGAATGTCTATTCATTGGATTTTCTTCTGCAATAAAGAAGGCTGCTCCAGAAGTAATGCCTCCTGTTTTATGATATTGGCCTATGACATCAGAGGTAGATGATAGTGGTATGGTAGTAGAGACCGAACCTTCCCACCAATGTTCCACTATATTTTGTTGTTATATGGCAGATGGCAGCAGAATGACAGTTTGACAAAATGGCAGCAGATGTGGAACTGTGCGTGAAACAAAGGTGTGTAATTGAATTCCTCCATGTGGAAAGAAATGGCACCCATTGACATTCATTGATGCTTGCTGAATGTTTATGGAGACCAGACAGTGGATGTGGGCACAGTGAGGCAGTGGGTGGTGTGTTTCAGCAGTGGCAACAGCAATGTGAAAGACAAGCCGTGTTCTGAATGGCCATGTAGACTTTTATGAGTGCAGCATGCAGACTCTTTTTTCATCACTGGTGAATATGCATAGCAAATGGTGGTGACTATGTTGAGGAGTGTTTTGCAGCTGAGAATTTGTTCTGCCAAATAGTGTTACAGTTCTCTTCGCATCCATTGTAAATTCCATGGAAATAAATAGGAGGCACTACTTTCAGAGCAACCTACATCAATGCATTCACTGGCCGTTTTGAAGAATATGCCTGCTACACTGTTTCATTAAACTGCTGCCTTATCGGGTAATTGTTTAAACATAATGCCACAGCACTATCAAAAGGAAAGGTGAACTAATGGCATTTGCAAATGTCAGGGATTATCTTAACACTTTTATTATAGTTTATAAAAAGTAGGTTCAGGGCATTCCATGGCAATTATTTCCACAGAAATTGGTTATTTAAATAAATTGCTAATTATCTGGATATGACAGTATTGAAAACCCTGCTAATGAGTTATTTGATAAGTGTAGCTTATGGTGGCCACCTACAGGTGGGAGAGAGAAAGAACATACAGAATAATTGCAATAATTGCAAGAAATGTCATGCAAATGATTTTTTTATGTACTGTGCGTTTCCCTTGACTGTTTACAGATACAGGTAATAGATATATATTCATGGTACTGTGATCACCAGTTTGAGGCAGCTCACATATTTGGCACAAAATTTCTTCAAAAGATCTATGTTTTCTATGTTTATTTCATAACCCTCAAACTTCCTTATCTAGTTGCTTCCTGCAGGATTGGACTGCTCATCTAGAGTGCCTGTACTTTCCCATATCAATTCCCTTGTGTAAAGCTTTTTCACCCAAATCTGGTATTTGAAGTTATTGGCTTCTGTTGTCATTAGCTGTATTAATTTTATCTGTCAGGGAGATAACAACATCAGCCATCTTCTGAGAATGAATTTAGAGAAACAAGGAGAGTGATGTTGCTCAGATTATTATTATTATTATTTTGGTAGCACAGAGTTTAGCGATAATTTATTAAACACAAATAATGTTGCTTTCTGTATCAGCTTATTTTTCTCTGCAATATTTACGATTTGTGGTTTAAATTTGATATTAAATTTGTAAAACAGAACTGTAGTATAACATAATTCAAATTAAAAATAAATTTCACTTTGCAATGTGCAGAATGGGGAGAATTATGATCCAAATTAATGTTTATTCCATTTAGTAACCATAGATAACAATGTTTGCTTTCACCAGAGCGTGTCAAAGGTGTGAGTGTCCTTTTCCAGTAAATCTGTCCATCTTGTAGATACAGAGTTTGATAAAGACAATTCAGACTGTTTCAAAATTCAGACACCATGTTATTAGTCTGAACTAACTCACCTCAATTCTGTTGGTTGTGGATCACTTTTAACTAAACTATTTAGAGCTGTTGCAGTTATCCTAAAGACTTTAGACTCCAAATTGGTGCAGAATACTGCAAGTGAAAATATATAGCCCAGTGTTCAAGATTCCTGAGAATGTTTTTTCCCCGTGGGTGAATCAGTGGGGTCAAGAAGTTCTAAATTTTCTCAGAACTTCCAAAGTTACAGTGTTGTTTGAAGCTACCATTGGGTTTCTCTCTGAAGAAGGTATTAAGTTTGGCTCTCAAGCCTCAATTGAGTGAACGTTTTTGGTGCTTAGCAGAACTGAGTTCTACAGAGGTTCCAAGGAATTATAAAGTCTTACTAAAACATGTCTTCTGGCATTGGTAAAGTGTTTTTTTACTTCCTATGGAAAATTAAATGATCAAACAAATAAGCAGGTAGAATATCTCTCATCAGTTTACCATCAGCTTGTGTCCTTAGGACAAAAGTAGCGCTGCCTACCTGTGTTGAACTTGTCAAGGTTTTTGACTGGTGTATGTTGTGCTTCTACTTTGCGGTCTGTTCTGCCTCTTGAATTTCCTTTATCTCAGTCCCTGATAGTAATGAAAAATCTGATCTTTTATTCAAACAAATAAAAAAAAAAAAACAACCAGAAAGGAACAAACAAAACCCTACTTTGTTCTACAGCTAGAAAATGGATCATGGACTTTTGCATTATACAGTTTTTCATTGCTGAAGTCTTTATGTAACAGTATTTGTTCTAAATGAGAGACTGGAAAGAGTAGTGTTCGACATAAAATAGCATGGCATCTCCACCACATAATTTTGTCTTCTTTTTTCAATCTCATCCCTTGTTTTAGGTTTGGATAAATTGACTTTGTTTATTAAATCTCATTATTTTATAGCAGGGCAAATGATAAACATATGTAGTGTCTAGTAGCATCTGTAACACTGCTATCAAGACAGTACCATACCAGCAGTTTTCTTGCTACGGGTGCTTAACTATTGAAATTACAGGTCTCAGCATGTCAAAGTATGTGGTTAACACTTATTTTTTAGTATATGAAGTCTGTTTCAAATGGATTTATTTGGATCTCAGCTTCTAAAATACCACTGGATTTATCAGATAACTTTCTGTAAATTCCAGCCAGTACTTACAACTCCTTTAAAATTTGGCATTAAATCTCCTTTATTTCACTTTTAAAAACTCCTTCTCCACAAATCTCTGTAATTAAATTTATCACCTTTCTATGATATTCTCATGAAAATGCAGGAAAATAGAAACTCTAGGTCAAATTCATTACCTATTTTATTTCTTTTTGTTTCTTTCTTGATAGCTTGGCTCCACTACGTTTTTTTATTCTTTCTGTAATCTGAAGGTTTTCTCACCATTTCACTACACAGTCCATCTGCTATTGCAAGTAAACCACATTGTATTTCAGAACAGTGCTTTTTATTACAGAAAGGAAGCTCCTGAACTGTTGATGAAGATGAACATCTAGGAGAATGGTTTTGTGTTCTGTTGTATTCTGTAGACTCAAATGCTAAGGAAAAAAAATGCTGAGATGAATGCTGAACCTCAGTCAACCCTTTAATTGTCAGTAGGGCCACTTATTTGCACTCATCAGAAGCACTCCTGAAATGTTTTTAAATTCATTTAATTGAATTAGAGGTGAATGGAATACTTTTATGATTGTACCAATTTTTCACCGGCTTACTAATTACCAAATGTAAGTAATAACTTATGTTTTGGATATCAAGTGCAGGTAGTTCTAAAAAGTATGCGTTCCTTAAGAAGTTCTAAGTTTCTTTGCCACATCTACTAGGCTTCATCAAATCGTGTAATTGCTTTCGTTAGGCTGACTGGAGGCCTTTCTGATTATCTATTGTGCTGAAAATGTAAATAAACTGTCATTTGTTCCTTTTTCTTCACTGACCATGGTACAGAGAACTTCATCTAAGTGGAAAGGTGGCTAATTTAATCAGACTGAGAAAAGGAACAATTATATCCTGTAAATGTTTTCTTGTGGAACTCTTTTCTGTGGGATATAATTTAGGTCAAGGATCTGTCAGACTTAAAAACTGATAGAATGCAAACTCTTAGAGTTACATTGCAGATAAAAGAATATAAACCTTCATGACTCAATTCATATGTCAGTTTTTAGCTCATGCAGATTGGGAAGAAATTTCCCTATAGACACATAATTTCCAAGTTTCTAGTTTCTGTGTTCATTCACCCTTGTGAAAAATAACTACCACATCACAGTGAGATACTGGAGTAGCTGTGTCAGTGCCTGAAAGCAATATAGCAAGTCTGATACTTATCTGTAGCCTCAATTTCAAACATGGAAAAATTTTACAAGCTGGTGTTTTTCATTGAGATTATTTCAATACTCTTGGCTGTGTAGTGTATGTCTTAGCATGTATGGCCTCTGAAAGACTTTACAAGTAAATTCATCAGAAGTACCATCCAGGTTACTTCTTTTTTTTTTGTCTCAGGTCTTTCTTTAGGACTGGTCCATCAACTCTGTTGTAATATTTGCTGTTTGGGTACTAGCATTCATCCTTTTTCAGAGAATCATTCTGTTCCTTTTTGAAACTCATAACAATTGATCTAGCTCAAATGATGACAAATAGTCATTATCATCCAGAACAAAGTTCCTGTTTAGCTCCAGCTCCTTTCTGTCATCCTTTCTGTTATATACTTAGATTCCTTATTTTTTTAACGAGATTTGTAATTTTTATGAACTAGGCTTTAGTATCCCATCAAAACTAAAGGATAGTTCATGTTGGGTTAGGCTGCCCATTGAAGAAAATTGCAGTTTATAAGCTGAAAACATCATTTCCCTTTGTAGCTTCTGTTAAAACAGCAAGAACTATCTGTGTAAATTCTGTGAGTAGTCCTGGTCACTGGCACGGGCACTGGAGTATATCGCGTGAGTCCTGATAGAAGGTTGGCAGTTGAGAACAGTGTCTGTCCTAAGCCAGAAGATACCATTGTTTAAGAAGGCAATTTGTTTTTGAATCCAGGTCAGCTGTTGATAGAGACTGCTTAGCTGAGCTTTTGAATGTGAATGTGCATAATACCGATAGGCCAGAATCACCTGTTCATTCAACGTTGTCTGCTAGAGTTGTAGTGAGAGACAGTGGTATATTGTAAAAGGCAATGTGAACTGAACGCAGAGTATTTTTAATGGTTAAGACAAACCTTTTAAAATTTCCATTTTTTTGCTATGCAGAAATATCTTGACAAGTCATCTCCTTTACTAAATGGCTGGCAAACTGTGGTCCTTCTGCTTCACAAGAGGTAGAGAAATGATATCAGCACAGATCAGCTGGGTTGAAGAAGAAAGTTTTGTCTGAAAAAACTAGGACATTTGTCAGGCATTTAAGCAGAGTTGTGATGCATTGTCTTACATTTGTTCTTTTCCTGCACTTCTTAATTGTGGTTACTTCTTCCACTTGCTTTGTTCATTGCGTTGGTTTTCTTTTTTTCTTACCCTTTGGTTATTTGCCCTTCTAGAAGGTTAAATCTTTAAAGGTTATAACAATACCCAATGAAAAGTATTCAGAAGTATTTTACATCGCAGTGTTTCCCCAAGTTACCTGACACAGTATATTTCCATTTCCTTGTGTAGGTTGACAGCCAGACAGTTCCTCTGGGAATAATGTATCCCTCCCATAAACTACGGTGTTTTCCAATGATAACATAAAATAATCCTAAAAATTCTCTATACATAATGTAGAATTTTTAAGAATGCGGGAATTTTTCAGATAAATCCCAAATAGCCTAAAAATAAATTGCCAAATGTTATCAACTGCCTATGTCATATATCAATTAAAAAGCAGCATTTATATGAGTATTTAAAATAGTTGCATACCATCAATAGGCTGTAGCCAAATTGTGACTTTAATCATAATTCCTCTAAATGTGGCAGGGAGTTGTCTGACTCAGCCTCTATATAGCATTTGAAAAATGTAAGCTGTGGTCTTGGAGATTCAACCATAAATGAATTTACTCTTTTGAGCTTCTGACTGTCATGTTAATAGTTTAAGGGGCCTTACTTAAAGGATTATCTGAATCTACAAACATTCAAAGGGAAAACATATTAAATGACAGATGAAGTGTCAAGTGCAGTGAAATGGTGCTTTTAAACAATTTTTAGTCAGGCATAAAGAAATGGGATGCTTCCTCTTACTTGTACAACATATGTGCTCAAAAAAACCCAACCTGATTCTTTATGTAAAAGCATAGATCTCTTTTGTCTACAGTGTATGGTAAAATATTGTTTTCTGTCTCAGATATTGCTAAGCTTTGTTTTGAGCAACAGCTAAAATACTGTGCAGCTTTGCAATGTTTTCCAAATCTTTTTGCAATTTGGTTTATTTCACCCAAGTTCGTAATACTTTTCAAGCACTGATACCACTTGAAACCCAGTTCATATCATTTTATAATTAATATGACCTCTGCATCTCATAATTAAATGTAATTTCCTGATTTTTCTACTATGAGGGAGTGTAAAGGGGGTGTTCTGATGCTGCTAATACAATGTTCTGTTTTTCTATAGGAAATGCTATTAGGCCCATCGCACTCCGTGCAGTGTCTGCTATAGCTCGTGCTCTTCCAGGATTTCCCATCTTAGCAACTGGAGGCATTGACTCTGCTGAAAGTGGGCTCCAGTTTCTGCACAGTGGAGCTTCAGTTTTACAGGTATATTTATTTCTTTAATACATTAAAATTAAAATAACTTTAATTAAAGCTATAATGTATCTTTCTTTCACATATTATCATAGTGGCCTTTTTTCAACAGTTGAAAGCAGTTTTCAAGTTTTAGACATGTTTTTTGCTAAAAGACATTCATTTTAAGTTGGAGTTTCCAAAAGAAGACTTTGGATGCTACAATAGCAATCTGGGAAAAGGCTGTCCATGAGTATGTCATCACTTTTTTCTATAATCTGTAGGATTTAAATTTCAAACATCTCTCCCTTTCCATACAAGCAAGGCCTACACAGTGTTAAGCTTGAGTTGTTCAATCATCCTTTATTCTTGTTTTATGTCTTCTGCAAAGAGCCTTTTCAAGGACAGAAGTATATCAAAAAACTTACTTGAGTCTCACTGGGAGTCAATTTAAAGTAACTTTTCTTAATCTGGGAATCTGTGCCTCTTAAGCATGCTTATTGTAAGAGAAGGTGCAGAGCTGCACCTCCTGCATATGGGGTTGTTATTGCAGGCCATAGTATTGAGTAAGGTTTTGGATTGCACACAGTGGTTGAAGCTGTTTACTTTGCCTGATGGATTATTGTGAAGCCCTGAACAAACTGGCTGGGTTAGGTAGTCCCTGTTGTGAAAAGGAATCTTGTTTGTTAATGTGGATACCAGAAAATTGGCTGGAAATCAGCCCTTATCTGCTCTAATAGGTATGTCAGGGCAGCACTGCAGCATATGTTAGACAGATCGATAAGGAACGCATGGTAGTTAAGTTAGATAGTTCCATTATATAACACTATATTCTGGTAGGTACTTGTCCCCCTCTATGTGGAGCTCCCATCAAAGTCAACAGCAGCTGTAGATACTGGCTTTGTGTCACTCCATGGGATGACTGGAGTGGTTTCATTCTCACAATTCACTGCAACATTAAGAATTAGATTCAGTGTTAGATTCAGTTTATGCACAGCTATGGTGACAACTGACAGTACTCACGTGTTCACTATATCAATTAAAAATAATTAAAAATTCTGGGGCAATTTGGTATTTTGGTTTGTTTGTTTTCTTAATATGCTTAAAGTTAGTATTTTGGGGAGCTGAAGTGGAAGACAACTGGTATTCTATAGATTTGTTACATTTTGTTTAGCTTTGTTAATACTATTTCCTATCTTTTAAGTTTGTTTGAGAATGCTTCAAACTTCTTTTCTCAGGAACAAACACAAGACCTACCTTTTTTACACAATGTTCTGAGAGCTTCAATTTAAGTGCTAAGTAATGGTACAAATTACAGAGCAGCATTTGTCAACAAAGAAGTAGGATTGGCAAGGGAATTTTTTTAGTGCTATGTATTTCATTTATTATTGCTAATAATGCTCCAGTTTTGATGACTTTGTCAATTACAATGTTACATGATCTCAACTACACATAACAGAATGATTTTCTGTTCTACTTCTACTACATCTGTTTCTGGATGACTAAAATTGAAGTTTTAAAATGTCATTTATGTATGTTTCCTTTATATAGACTGTGTAGCTGTTTATTTTCTTGTTTTGTTTTTCTTTTTTTTGTTTTCTTCTACTGTGCACCATTGGTAATGAGACAATGGTAAAGATAATTTTCTTTTATGATAAGATTACCAGTTGCCCTTGAAAGTCTCCAGGGATGGAGCATCAACCACAACACTAGATAACCTGTTTCAGAGCCTCACCCACCCTCATTGTAAAAGACTTTTTCCTTATATCTAACCTAAATCTACTGTCCCTGAGCTTGAAGCCTTTTCCCCTCATTCTATCGCTATAGACCCTGCTAAAGAGTTTGTCCCCTTCTTTCCTTTAGCCTCCCTTTAGATGCACTATTATTATTTTCTTTTAACTAATAGTTACGTTCTCTGGAACTAGCTTCCAGAAATGGATCTATATGGTATTCTATGCTTCAGAGAGTAATTTCTTTTTCCAAATGGCCTTTCCCAGAGATGATGAAAAAACTCTCACTATATTCAGACTTCACCAGTCTAATCAGCTCTAGAACTGATTTAAAACTCCTCTAGATCAAATCCATCCTCAGTTTGAGTGGCTTATTTTTGTTTCTCTGAAGTAAGGCAGTCATTTGAACTTATCTGAAATAAATGGATTGTAAAAGTGCTGCGTATGTAAGGGTCTGAACTAGTTCAATTACATTTATTTAAAAATAAGTCTTTAGAAAACGTCATGCTAGATTGTGAGTATGCCATAAATTTCTCTCATCTAAGGAAAGGCAAATGGAAAAGTGAGGGAAACAGGTAATTTGTATAGACATTTATACAAGGAATACACTTCTCTGGGGCTAGACTGAGACATCCATTTGCTGCTCAGGCAAGATACTTTGTGATAAACAGAAGAAGGCAACCTCATCTTCACAAGTTATCTTTGGAACAAGTTATCTCTGACGTCAAGGTCATACAAATAGCTGCCTAACATACTTCTCCTTGAATCCCAATTTTTCTCTTAAAATGTCCTTGGTACCAAATGCCTCAGTTCTTTTGTCTTGAACAGTAAAAACTTCTGTTGCTTTGACAGGTCACTTTTGCTTTCTCAGCAAAAGTGATAGACTGCTCCAGAGGCAGAAAGCAAACAGCCAAGGCTTTGGCAGTGTGGACATGCATTCTGCACTCAGCTGTGCCAAATGAGAGCAATCTTCTCACCTGCTCCCAGCTAAAAACCTGAACCTGCCCACTGGCCCTGCTACCACCACCTTGTTACAAAGAACAGTGTGTGGATGTGCCCTTGTTATCTATGTTTTAATGGGGTGCAAATTGTCAGTTCATCCAAATTTAAACACATTATGTCTGATATAATTAAGCAGCACAGACTGCAGTGATCCATCTGCAGAGGACAGCTAGAGAGCCCAGGATGGCGGTGCTTCTGTGGCCATTGACTTCTCTTTGTTTTGCCTGGACAAGAGTCCAGTGTCTTCTCTGCCATGAGAGGATGATGTTCAGAAGCAAGGAAAATACAAAGGCTTTGTGTGAGTTGATTTAATTGCCATGTGGTCTCTCTTAGAGAAGAAGCTTATGAATAATAAATGTAGCCCCATTAAAACCAAGATCAGGTTTGCCTCTGCAGCTATTTCACCTGTGATCAGTTCTCCATTGTTTGTTGTTTTTTTTTTTTCCAATTGCTTTTCTTTTAAAATGTGGGGATTTATTTTCTGTTAACAAAATGGAAATTCTTAATTTTCCATTTACAAAATTGTAGTACACGGGAATGCAAGTAAGGAGTCAGGTGATGAACCCGTATTTTGATGCATGCTCTTACAGCCTCAAATGGTATTGATCAGGTATGTTAGGGAATGGTTGTGGGAAAGAACGTCAGCATTCGCTGTGCATTCTGTCTCCAGCCTTAGAAAACAGACAGCAGCATTTTAGGCTACTACTGACAAAATGTTTGTATGTGAGGAAGTTTGGATCGGCTTTCTAAAACACACTGGATCACTGTAGCCAGTTGTAGCTGAAATTAAAATTTTATACAGCAATTTATCCGTATTATTCCATATTATGATATAGTGAGGGAAAAAAGCAACAATTTTTTAACATTTTTCAGTAAAATGCTGAAATGTTTTTGTGATTTTTTTAGCTGATTCCTTAGGATGGTAGTTCTTTGTAAGGCACCCAAACCCCAACGTCTTTTAAGTATGAGCTTGGAATAAAAAAATAACTCTGTCGTGCACTCCTTTATCCAATCCTGCATTCCTCATATACACAAAGCTCCAGAGCTCCAGAGATGTCTAGCTGCAACTTTTTGATGTACAGTTCATTACTATAGGCTTCCAGTGGGGCTGAAATATGTGCTTTTTCTATAAGTGAGCTTTTTTTTAAAGCCACAATTAATCAAAATAAGATGTATATTGAATTTTTTGCATCTTTTGCGTCATATATGTGATTTAGCATGACACATTGATGGTTTGTCAGATTTTTACAAGGCTTTGAAGCAGACTTGCATTTTTCAAAGTCATCTTGCTGTAGGAAATTAAAAATAGAGACAATTATAGAAAATTCCACTGGAAAGAGAAAATGCATTATGGAAAAAGCAATAAAAGCATAAAAATATTAAAGTAAAAATCACTTCACAGTAGCCTGTATGATTCAATTGTAGATCAATATTGTGTAGTTAATGCATTAGCAGTAGAGCATTAATTTGCAATTACCGCAGGTGATCTGATCCTCTGTGTTCTGTCCATTGACATAAATGACCTTTTGTTGAAAGAGATTCTGTAGTCATTATTTCTAGCAGCTGTAACAAAAAAAAAAGAAGGTAGAACAAAGGGGTACTTTCTGAAGTATACATTTTTCATGGCAGAGTCTTTTAACATTATATTCTGGTATGGAACACGTTTGCTAATCTCAAATTTTAGTCATTAACTTGAAAAGAATATGTGTTTCTTTTCAAGCATATTTCTGTTCTTTTAAAACGGACAACATACCTGTTCCCAGTTTTTCCACCACACAGCCAAGACTGAAAATCCACCCATTTACTGCCTTCTTCTATGGTCCCACGTGGCAGAGAGCAGCCATCAGTGTCGCCCCAAGACCTGCCCATGGCATCCAGCTGGAACAGGGCTGGGTGAAGGCACTGCAGCAGTGCAGCAAGGCAATGTGTACTGCTTGCACCAGGACCTTCTGTCACAGGCAAGGAGTGCTGTGGGAGTGCCTGTACACTGGGGCAGCTGTGTGAGGCTGGCTCTGTTTGTGCCCTCCTCTCCATGCTAGCTCTGCATGGCATCTCAGGGATCAGACCAAGATCAAAACCCCTTCTGGAAATATTTTCCAGATGGGAAACCACCATTTTTTGCTTCTGCAAGATAAAATCTGCCCCCAGTGTGGAACACAATTGTTTCTATGAGACTGCTTGAATTTTTTGTAACATTTTCAAGGAGATTTCTTGTTGGTACCTCTGTGGAGCCAGAGTCTCAAGGGATTTGGGACAGTTAGATCATTATTTTTTCTTCAGCAGGCATTTTACTGAAGTTTTTAGCTGGGAGATTTTATAACAGAGGGATGGCCCCTTGTGCATGAATAAACAAGTTTTCCCATTGCAAAGTAGTAGGATATGAACTCCGAGTGAGTGGTCTGATTCTATTTGTACAAATATGAAACCCTGCAAGGAACCCTTCCATGAGATATAAAGTGTCCTGGATGTCAGAAAATACAAGCAAGGCTCTGAAAATATAATCACTAAAATGATATGGAAAAAGTCATAAAGATTATGTCATGTCTTAATATTTAAATGCTATCATTTTCTCATCCCCAAGCGCAAAAATACAAACAAACAAACAAACAAACAAACAAAAAAAAAAACACAAAATCTCTGAAGTAAATGTATCCTGTAATGATTTGCCATACTTCCCCTCCCCCCCCCCTTTTTTTTTAAATTCTTCTTAAGGTCTCTGATGCAATTTTTCCATGTTTTTATAGGCTACAGAACTGTGAAACAGAGAGCCAGTTCTCTGTGCACTTAATTAGTGGTTTTTTAAGCGCATCTTGGTGTCTGCTCAAGTCAGTGAAGGCATTGATATTGAGATAAGTGCGGACTAGCTGAGGCCAAAAATATCTTATCCAGGAATGAATTACTGCTTATGCCCTTTAGTGGTATGGGGAGTAAGAGGTCATAATCACAGGGCTGATGGAGCAGGGCAGTGATAGAACAGGCCCACTGTTTTGGAGTTCCAATTTCTACCTTGAAAACTATTTCATCTTGTGTTGAATAACAGTGACTTTGAATGCAGAAGAAGAGCTCAGAGATTCCCTGTGTCTATTCTCAGCTCTGTGTGGGGAATGTGAAGTCAGGTTGCAGGCAAGTCTCGAGCACAGGGTGCAGTCTCTATGGCTGGGCTTCTCCTGCCCACCCCACTCAGCCCCTGCCACCCATACACTGCACTGGGGAACAGAGGTTTTTCGTTATGTTGGCAGGGAGGTTTGTCTCAGAGAGCTCTGCTCATGGTGACAGAGAACAGGTGTGCTTCAGCATCAGTTGGCAGCACACACCTGATGCACACTGTGGCTTGGGGTAGAAGAACAAAACCTGTACAAAGCTGTTCGCCAATGAATAGGTTGCTGGATGCAGGTCGCCAGAACTGTACAACTGAGAGTCAGACAGATTCAAGAAATAGCTCTTTATTTTTTATATATTTTTAATATTTTTTATAGACCAATAATTTTAAGGAAGCAAAATGCCACTTAAGGCAAACACACCTTTCACATGTAAGTCTTTTGATTTAGATAAGAGTATCCTCAGGTAGAAGCAGAGATTTAAAAACTGCTAAAGCCTATGTTCCCAAAGAAGCTCAATGTGTTTGTACATCCTTTTGAGTATCCTCAGACACATTTGAACTTTGCAGCCATTTTATTTGAAATTCGGCAGAAGATAGAAATTATTTTACAATAACAAGTTTTGGAAAAATGAAAAAGTCACTCAGTGGAGAGTTTGTACCTGCATTCCTTCACTGTAAGAACGATCATGCTATAGGCTCACCTCCATTAGACCTCTGAGAATCCACATGGGACAGCACTGCCAGGGCTGTGTCAGCCACAGGAAAGCCTTTAATTGGCAGTCACACCTTATTAGACGTCAGAGAACCCAACCAGGAGACACAGACCTGCTGGAAGCCAGGTATCATTAGCTCTGCTGCTCACAGAGCCGCATGCTTAAAAAAGTCTTCAATGGCTGTGGCACTGAATGGAGTGGCCCTTCTTTGCAGAGCTGAAATTTGCAGTACATGGAGAAACAAAAGAGGGAACAAAGTGCTGTTTGAACATGTCGAAATAAAATCAAAAGAAAAAGGAATGTGAAAGAGAGAGAAGTTGGGACAGAGATACATACAGTGATCCTTCTAATAAACATTTCGTTATTTTCTGCTTTTTTCTCTGCTCACTGCTAATTAGAGAAACTCAACCTGTTCTCAACTGTCTGTCTTCTTTTGTTAATAAAAAAAAGTCATTAGAGGACTACCACACTTGCTCTGTTAAATATACTTGAAATGGAAATTGCTAATTGCTGGTGAGAATTCCTTTCAGTGGAAATCTCAATTT
This sequence comes from Tympanuchus pallidicinctus, assembly GCF_026119805.1. Classification (NCBI taxonomy): domain Eukaryota; kingdom Metazoa; phylum Chordata; class Aves; order Galliformes; family Phasianidae; genus Tympanuchus; species Tympanuchus pallidicinctus. The sequence continues at coordinate 16,909,188 of NW_026294791.1, read as the reverse complement.
CTCAGACAAAAAATTCTAGAAAGTTCCTTGGTCATGGATAAAAATATAAGGTTGTAACAGGTTTTCATTATTGATGTTTACTTTTATTTTTTTTGCCACTTTTAATGATAAGGTTCAGTATTCAAATCATCATATCATAAAGTTCTGGACTGAGCTCTAAGCTAACAATGCCTTTTATTTTGTGCAATTTCGCAGTAGTTTTTACATTTTGTTTGGAGCTGTTTAAGGGATTTTTCTATTAGCTTTCCTTTTTTTCTACTCATTTTACCAGCTAGTAAATGAGGTCTGCATAGATAGGATTGTTATTTCATAAATTTGTAAGAATGAATTCAAGCTCATTCCATAACAATTGCCATTTTTCATTCTTATAATGGATTCTCATGCAAAGTAGGTTTAACTATCACTGAATGGTAATAATTATTTAATAAAAATTAGGTCTCAATGGAGCATTAGTTCAAATGCTGTCCCATGGCAGTTGATCCCAGCCCCTGCAGAGGATCTGTCCCTCACTCTTGCAACTGGGAACACTGGGTTTCCCCTTCCCTTCTCTACCCAGGTGTCCACCCTGGGTCTGGTGGCTTGGTGACTTCAGAGCTGAAGGCATGCAAATAATAATTGCTTTAGCAGCGCTGTCTCTACCTCCGTATCCCAAGGATCCACAATACTGTTTCTCTTTTCAATGCTGTTTCTATTTTTAATGTGGATACACACTACTGGTGTGGATTCAAACTGCCACTGTCTGAACGAGCACAGACCTGTCCTCTCTGCAGATAAAAGGACATGGTGTGAATTGATGTCAAGTGATTTTGTTTAGTAGTTTACAAAGTAGAAGCAACATGGAGATGACTTTTCAAAAGAAATTTGGCTTTCTAGTTTTGTTGTGGGCAAAGTTATTCTTGGGTTTCAATGTGGAAGTGACTGGAAATCAAACTGAAAATATATCCAACTCATACTGGATATTGAAAATGTAAAGAGAAGGAAAGATAAGCACAGTGGAAAATGCTGAGTTTCTTTTCTTGTTACTGCCATCTCCATTAATTAGAGAATTTCCCGTATTTTCTTTTAAATTACACTTATTGTATTGGCAGAGGGCTTGATTTTCCTGCAAGGGAAAACGCAAAACATTCAGGATTGCAAAGCTGTGCTGTCAGAGACGTTTTTCTGGGAAACATTATCAGCTGTACAAAGAATGTACGCAAGCAAGAAATTTTCCATTTTGTATTGCCACAGCTCTGTTGATCCTGCAGACTGTGGGCTGTGCACCAGCTTGGATTGGTGCAGGGCTGATTGCAGTTTAACAAGACCAGGTGACCATTCCACTGGTTCCCTCAGAGGTAGAAGAGTCTTTTTTTTCTGCCCAGGATGGAGGAAGCAATCTGGGATTGGAAGCCCCAATGCCTTTTGAAGTATTTTTCTTGCTACAATATAAGCCCTCTGACACAGCTTGATCTGTCTGCAGAGATGCCCTTTTATCCACGCGATTTGAATGAAAGAAACAAACAGAGAAACCATTTTTCTGAAGCTGGCAGTACATTTAAGAAAAGGTTTAATTTCCTTCAGTATCTGAGTTATGTCACTGCTTTTCTTGCTGATATTTATTTTTTGGACAGAGATAGGTAAAACAATCCCCAAGGAAATGTGGAAGTGGGTTTTTATCTCAGACACGGAGGACTGAGAGGGTCAGAACTATTTTATTCACATGAATCTCACTCTTCAATGGACACAGCAGCTGCTGCACAAATTCGTACAGGCAAGCTGATAAAGGATGAAAGTAATTTTAACTGAAATAAAATGTGACAGTAGTAGAGAGAAAGACTCACAAGGATGAGGGGTTAATCATTGCAGGACTGAACTGAGGTTCCAAAATGAAAAAATTGCTTTTCTGTTTGATTTGGAGAAGTAGGAAGCTTTCAGAATTCTGGTCACAGGATGACGTCCCTTAGTAAATGGCTCTCATTAGAGTTTGTTAAAAACTTCTTTGAGGAAACTGTTCCTCATTGACAAATTTTATTTAATCAAAATAGATCTGGGTTCAAGTCCCTGCTGAGCCTGATTCACTGTCCTGGGTTGAAAAAATCAGAAGCTCTAACCTGAATCTTCTACGCATTAATGAGCCTCTGCCTTACGGATGTGTTTACCCTCCTGCAGATAAGAGGCCACAGGAAAGATGCACAGGGAGAAGCCGATGACCAAGAAATAGTTATTCTGTCACAGGAAAGTTTCATGATGGAAATGCTTTTTCATTTTAACTGATAATAAGATTTCTAAAAAAGTGTGTTAAAGAAAAAATATTATTTAAGTGAATCAAAATTTTGTTTCAATCGCTTTGCAGCATATTTTAGTTTCGACATTTCATTCCAATTAACTTAGATTGCAAAACAGACATTTTAAAGCTAAATGGAGCTGTTGCATTTCATGTTGTCAAACAGCACATATTGGCAATTCTGAAACTTTTTCCACACATTTTTTCAGGATACAGTTCCTTTCTGAAAAGCGTGTCTACCTAGAGCCACTCTCGCTTCTGACAAACAGGCATTTCCAAAAATGGAAAAGCTTACTGTCTCCAGTCAAGACAGGATGGAGTTTTTGTTGTTTAGCTCACAAAGTAAATGAATAAGTGAATAATCTTAAAAATGTTACTAACTTCTGACTAAATGCGTTATGGGGCTGTCAGGCTTTTGACATCAAACCTCTGAGTCTGAGCAATTTAACTAATATCTGTTTTAGAAATACCTTTTGAGGAACTGGAGGGATATAGGACATTGAAATGTGTTGAGTAAATCTCCATCTATCTGGCACAGCTCCTGATTCTGTGCCAGCAGCTGCAGAACCACTGGGAGGAAGGGAAGATTTCATTTTCCACAACACAACTTGTAAGAGAGAGGTGAGACCTTTAGGTGTTAACGAACAAAATATGAAGTGATATTCAAAATATATTTAAAGATGGAGAGCCTGTGCATGTGATTGCACTGTTTACACAGGGGAGTTAGTTCATCTGCTTTCAACGCTATCTTTCATTTTATGGATCTAGAGTACAATTTGCTGTAGATGAGGCTGTCTCCACACTGCTCAGTGCTCAAGGCATGTGGAATCATATTTGTTTTCTGGGTGAAGATGATCACGATCAGCACTTTTATCAGTGTATTTGCCCACCTACTGCATAAAGATCCACTTTGCTGTTCCAAGTACTGACAGAATGCTCTAGTGAGATAAGGAAATATAACCATTCCTCTAGGGATGGTTGACAGGAGAAAAAAAAATTAGCCAAAATACTATTATCACAGGGAGCCTTCTGAAAATTCTTCATTTCTTCTGCATTTTTCTTCTCAAATATTTGGGATACAGAACTATATAACTCAGAATCCTTTGATAAGTACCAGTTTCCCACTTCTAAATGTCCAGTTTAGGTATTTAGATGAAATATGCATTAATTGTCATAGAAGACTTAGGGGAGGAAGGGTACTTTGGAGCAGGCTATGAATTAATGCATCGAATAACATGCCTAATAGCTCCCTTACAGTGCTCTTATCTCCTGCTATACCAGTGAATTCTAGCCTTCTTCTCTGACGTTGCTAGCTACTCACTAGTGCCCAGGGTTGCTAGACAAGGTTTGTGCCCTGTACTCAGGGTCCCAGCAAAGATGTCACCTTGGTGCTAAGGCAGTTTTTCCTCACAGCCTATCTCAGCAGGCTTCTGTGGCTTTGCAGTGAGCTGTGTGCATCTTCTTGCTGCCCACCTACAGCTGCCTGCTTCCCTTACCTGTGCTGCCTACCCCCATCCTCATTAAATTATCAGCTCTGCTCTGCTCAATACCACTTCAGCACTTTTTTGTCCTGCTATAGAGAAGATCTGAGCTGTAGAGAAGTAAAGCACTTATCCTGCAAGTTTTCTTGAAGACCTTCATCTCCTTTGAGCTCATTTTGAGCTTCATTACTTACTGACATTAGCCTATACTTTTGATTAGAATAACAGTTCACTGATGAGCTCTCTTTGCATAACTAAAATAACTAGAATATTTTATTAATGACGCTCACATGATGTTTTACCATTCAGTCTTTTTTTTATATAGGTTTCTTAAGCCTGCATGTGAGTGGTTGCCTACTTGCAAATCACAGAGCAGTTAGCATCTTTGAATCTTTCTGCTATATGTTTCCCCTTCAGTGCCGCCACTAAGCCCTCTGCTTATTAGGATGTTAAGCCTAGAACTCAGTAAAAAAGATTTGTTGTTTTTCTTTTTCCCACAACTCAGGACATTCATAGATACAGTATAGAAGTCCACCAGATTGCTTTCTGAAAGCTGTCCTGGACATTGGAACAAACAGTAGTTCATTAGTTCATGTAGCTCAATTCTAATGTTTTAAAAAGGCTATCAGCCATCATCCAAATCAGTTTTGCATCTTGATCCAGTAGCTGAAGCCTTGTTAAGTAACATCCCATCTGCTAACCTATATCTCTAGAGTCATTTAAGCAGCTAATGTGAATGAATCAAATCATTCCATCTGTACTGTATCAATATTTGGAAAGCTTTCGCTCAGTTACAAATTTATTCTTTGTAACAAAGAATCTTGTTTTTTTTTTCCAGAGAGTGCACCACCTTGTCTGATAATCCACTTCCACTAATATTTCTTAATCCTACAGTCCTTCAGCAAAACTAATAATTACTGATAGAAAGAATAATTTAGGCTATACATTTCATGTACTGCTTAGTTAGTGCTCACTGAGACGTGAGGAGGAGGAGGAACAGCTACATAGGCAGCTTTTCCATGGACTTTGTTATCCTGAAGATTGTAAGTACAGAAACCTCCCTTTGGAGAAGATTTTATGTCTCCTTTCTGTCAGGTAGCAGCTCTTTCCACTTTATTCTGAGCACTGTGTTGGGCAACCAGTGTGTACTGCTTTTTGCTTTGCATGTCTGGGCACATGTAGATTCTTGTAGAGGAGCTGGAAAGCATACACTGTAATTTCCATAGCCGAGGGCTATGCAGCAGATCGATTGCATGGCCCAGTAAGATCTCCCTTCTAGTTGAGTCAGTTTTTCCCAGTTGCTACTGAGAATAATTTTAAAATTTTACGTATCTTCCCCAGATTAAAATCACGCTTTTGCCCACAACAATAACATTCATTTTCTAAAGGCTGTTGATTTATATGGGTAGGTAAATAGGCAAAAATAGCATCCTTCCTGAAGCACCATGCATTCATTTATGCTTTCAGTCTTCTTCCACCAGTATCTTAGTCCTTAGATGCTAACAAAAAAAAGAACAACAACAAAAAAATCAGTAGCCTGAACTGTACATTGAAATACACCTTAGAGTCATTCATAAATATTTCTCTAACAGGAAGCAGGATTTATATCTTCAGTAGTTATCAGGAAGCATTTTAGTAGAAAAAGAAAGCTTCTGTAAAATGGTGATAGATAATGCTAAAATAGAATATATATTATAATATAAAATCAAAACAGTGCATAATTATTTTCTTTACCATTTGGATATTTCAAAGACAGCCAAATTAATAGGAAATAAATGTTAATTCATTGTAAAACCTCTCCTGGGTATCCAAGAGGAATAATATTTGTTTATCCATTTGCTATGATAAGAATATTAGAAACTGTGAAGTCAAAGACTGATTTCCTAATAGGGTGGCATTTTGAGAGCTGTTTTATTTAGAGATCCTGTGCAGTTTAGAACCAAAGCTGAAATAAGTCTCCGTCTTCTGGGGAAGCAAGATGGCATTCTGCTAAATGCTAGAATTTTATCATTTGAAGGGAGGAAAAAAAGCAAAGAGAAAGCAGCCAGCAAGACCTAAGAATATAAAAGCATTTGAGATCTCAGAAGGAGTTTAAATCAATGCACTGCCACAGTTACAGCACAGATGAAAGAGCCTGCTGTCTCAATTGCCAGGAAACTACTTAGAAACTCTCACTTTGATTTTATTTATTTATTTGATTTATTTATTTATTTATTTATTTATTGCTAGCCCGTTATATTATCACTAAATGCAGTATATGAGAACATCACTGCTTTGATGTTGTACAGCTACAGCAAATGGAAACTAATATGTTAGAACAGTCAAACTATGTGCTTTGCATTTCTGTATACAAATATATACCCATCAATTTTCTTACTTCTACTGTGTATCACTGCCACCCATATGCCTCCTTACTGTTACTTTTGGTTTCTTAAAGATGACAATTATTTTACACCTGTATTCTGAAGAGAGCTACATGTATATATTTCAGAGCGTGTAAAAATTAAAATTTTCTCCAAGCTATTGTCTTTTAAACCACCTACCACAAATGCAGAGGGATTTAACAGTGATCTTGAGACAGTTTCAAATAGGAGCATGACTGCTGCTAGACATTGCAGTGTTCTTGTTCTCACAGATCTAATCACACCAAGAAGACTTCTTGAAAAGCAACTCATTACTAAACAGACCAGATTCTCTGACCCGCTGATTTCTTCTTTCTAGTTTCATAGAAATTGTTCTGTCATCTGCAACATCTTCCATTGGAAAAGGTGAGAAAAGCACTGGATAGAAATTGTTTCAGTGGATGATCTGGCTGGAAATGCTTCAGTGCCGCTTTGTTCAGAGCACTGAGTGAATGGCGCAGATCTTGCATACAGCCCCCTGGCTTATGCCAGAGTTTGGGCAGGATGATAATGCAGTGTGGGGATATTCTTCCTGTTCCTGCTAGAAATATTGGTTATGAGCTAAACCTTAAAGTTCTTACACAGATCTCTTAAGGGATTTGTCTCAGGAAAGACTTCAGAAATTGCCTTCTCTTTGTTGTGTAATGATTCTGCTAAAAGCAGAGGCACTTACAGTGTTGTATAACTGCTGTAGTAGAACCTGTCACTGATAATGAACTTTTTCTTCATAGTATGCAAATTAAAAGTTTCAGATTGATGTGAATGATTAAAAAAAATCATGTATTCTGTAATATTCCTTTTACACAATAATAACAACCTGACAATTTACTCCAGTTCCTCAAGTAAGATTTGTAATGGCTCTAGATCCTTTGACAAAGCTGGACTGGTTATTTATGTTTATGTAGTAATAGAGCAGACAGGTCATTTTGTATGCAAGACATCAGCATGGACCTTTGAATGTTTCTTCCATTGCTGCATTCTGCAGAGCAGTTTTACTTAGAGCCTTAGTCTGTGATTCATTTCGCACTCACGTTCCCCAATGAGATCATGCTGTGTATGTTTGATTTACCAGCAGCAAAGCAGGCATTGTGTGTCTTTCAGTATCTCAGACGTGTCTGTATAGATTAGAATTGTTACCTACTATTGCAACTTATGCTGAACAGTTTTATATTTCAGAATATTAAGGGTACAGTATTACTGATCATACACAGTATGTCGGCTTGTTTATTTCTTTTGGGGAGCAAAGGATAACAGCTGGAAAGAAAGAGGAATCTGAGTTAGGTAAAAAGAAGGGATCTTACTGTCAAGGATGTCACATAGTCACAAAGCCCTTGATTACTTATAGGGCCTTCCTCTTCTGAAGAAGAAAAGGCTACTTTCTACCTAACTGTTTCAGGTGAATGCCTGGGTCAGTGCACTGCGGAATGTTAATTAACTCACAAGAGTGATTCACTTGAATTATGCAGGATCAAGGGACATTGAACAGATGCTGTCTCTGCCACGTGAAGTCCCAGCACCTTTGCTTTCCAAAACCTGGGATGTTCAACCAAATAAGCAACCCACTTCTTGTCCATAAGCAGTTTCTGTTGGCCACAGGTTTTGGGCTGCTAGTCTGGAGCAATATAACCATTCATATGTGCTCAGTTGTGAAGTTTAGTCTTTTGCTTCAGGTTCTAAAGGGAAATAAATTTCACTGTGTTTAGTCTTGAAAAGCTTGATATTAACGGGGGGACGATGACAGACAGGGCTGCTCTCCATCAGGTTCAAGCATGAGGCACTGACAGCATCTGTCAGGGTAGCACCCTGTTTGCATTAATCTCCTGTTGAGGTGGTTTAATAAGACGTTAAATGATGGTGCAATCAAAAGGCAGTTCCATTTTAAATACAGCTATAGCTGGACCACTTTTGCTGCTCTTCACATCTGTAAAATAAGATATCAGCAGAAGTGAGTGTTCAGTGTTCAGCTTTGCGGGAAGAGTGAGCATGCCTGCTCCCACTGCAGTCAGCAGGACCAAAGCAGGGGCACTGGTGATGTGTGAGACAGGTCAACTTAGTTCTGAGATTTTCCTGGATTTTGAGTCTGCTGCCCCGCCACCTCTCTTGTGCTGACAAGGGGGCACAGTGTCATCTAAACAGAGGCAGCCAGGTGTGATGCTAAATAGCTATCTCTGTAGTATCTCTGTAGTGTAGAAATTGTCATGGCTAACATTGTGCAGTGCCCCTTTCTCTTTTTCAACCCCTTCTAAAAGGCAACAAAGCCTTCTGCATTGATTGGAAGATCAATGGGAGATACTATAAGACTAAAACACAACTATCACCATCTGATATATACGGCTTAAGAAATTTTGAAGTTCAAAATGTTTTGGAATTCTCCAGAAACGTGACCAAAACTCTTTCTGTTGGTTTTGTATGCACTGATGTTTGAATATTCTTGGTTCCAGGAAAAGCCTGTAAAAATATTCCCCTGCTTTTATCACAGTGAAATCGGTGAAAAGCATGTCTTTGGGGAATTATCTGCACCATTGGGCACCATAGTCATAAGGCTTCTACAGAAGAACAAGGTTGTCTGAAAACACTCACTAATTCAGTTTCTAAGACTTTCTATTTCAGATAACATTTTTCCTCAGTGCAATGATTTACATTCTTTAAACAAACAAACAAACAAACAAACAAAAAACAACTATATTTTGCCTTCAGTTCTGGAACCTTCCCACGGAAGTCAAGCAGTGCACATGGAACTCGGATTGATCCCAGTGAGTCTTAGTGTGATATCATCTTCTGCACATTTTTATATTGTTGCAGTTCACAACACTGCACCATAAGATAGAAAACAGTAAAAGCCTCCTTATTTATAAGGTTATTACAGGTATCCTCCAGTGTATCTCGTGTGTATACATCCTGTCAAAATACTTCAAGATTTTGACAACAGTGCCTGAACTTATTTCAAGTGACATAATGTGGCTTTTGACTGATTTTTTATTTTTTTTTTTACAGTTTTAGTATTTTTAAGCATAGTTAATAAAAGGGGTACCTGTGCACAAAAATAATAGAAAATTTGTTGGTGAACAAAGAGGTTTAAATAAGCCGCAGTTGAGATTTGCAGTTAAATATCCTGTACCAGAAATTATTAGGATGTTCTCTGTAATTTCTCTGGAATAATAATAAAAAAGTCTTAAAGTCTGAGGAAGGCATAGCAGACCTAATTAATGCCCACGCTGTTTCTGCAGAAAAACAGATTTTGTATAATGTACATGCACTGCATAGAAAATGTTCTGCTTAAATTGTAGTTTGTCCTTATTTTTTCTCTTGCATAGTAATAGTGTATGGTATTTTACAATGTGAAGTGCACCTTTCTGCAAATTTGCAAGTTGTATTATCATATCTTAAATATGAAAAAGAATTATATAGTTCCTGCATTTAATTTTCCCTGTATTATTGTGTTGATACCAAACATGGTCTGAAGTATATTTTCTTATTCTTAAAGAGTGTGCCTGCATTTGTGCACATCCATACATTCATGTTCAAAGGTAGATAGCTATTTCAATTTTATGTTCATTATGTGTGTATGTAAATGCCAGTTTTATCAGGAGCATTGTTTTTAGTTTTTAGAATAAAAGCTGAATCAGAATCTGAAAACACTGACACATCTGGAATTTATGAGTATTTCCAGGGAATGACAATTAGCAGTAGTCAACCAACCCTGTATCTCTCCACTGGTGGGTTAGGATTTAGCTAATGAGAATGTGTTCAGAGGAGTTGGAGCATTTTATTCACTTGTTGTCAGTTTAGTTGGGATCTCTGTGGTTTTCAATCAGAGCTGATACCCACAGGGTAGTTTAAAAAAAACCTTGTAACTTGTCAGGCAGGCAGTTGTATGCTATCAGTAGTTCTGTGTCTAAATGTTAAGCTTTGCACATCAGGGATTGTTGCTCTGTATGCGTATGAAGCTATACTGCTACCCGTGTTTCTAAAGCACCTAAAGTATCCTTTCAGTGATATCCAAGGAAAGGACAAAAGCAATGGGCATAAATTGGAATACAGAGTGTTCAATTTAAATATATTAAAAAAAACTGTAAGGGCAATTGGATAGTAAACCCTGAGAAGTTGTGGATTGTCTTTGGAGATACTCAAAACCCAAATGGTTGTGATCCTGAATAGCCTCCTCTGACTGACCTTTCTCTGAGCTGGAAGGCTGGTTTACAGAATCTCTCTTTGATTGGGGTCTAAATCTATTTATCTGTGCTTCCCAAACAAGCAAACTAGGGAATACCCAGCATATGCAGGTAGCATCTGTGTGTGCTGCAGAGTCCTGGAATTGTACTTTGGTTGCTCTTAGGGCAAGGCTTGCAGATTTGCTTCTAAACAGCTTTCAGATCTGGTCTAAAGTCTTCCATCAGGAAACCTAGACATAATTGGAGTTACACAGTCCTTTCTTTTCCTGAACTGACATAGGAGCAAGCAGCCAATAAATACCAATTGTTCTTTGCCAGTTTAGTTGCTATGAGGGTCATCTAGTAATCAATAAATCCAAAAAGTTTGCTAACTTCTTGTGCTTGCTCTTCTTGTGCCTGGACATTGTTGATAACTGGACTTACATTTCATAGGTGTGCAGTGCAATCCAGAATCAAGATTTCACTGTTATTGATGACTACTGCACTGGACTGCGAGCTCTTCTGTACCTGAAAAGCATTGAGGAACTTGGAGACTGGAATGGACAGAGTCCTGCAACCATGCGCCATCAGAAAGGAAAACCGGTATCCAGTATTGCTGATCTGATAGGAAAGGTATCATTGTTATTCCTGTATAACTCTATGTCTATGCATTTCTATCTTCACTGTACACAGTCTCTGCTAATTGCTTTGTGTTTGTTTTTGTTTTTTTTTTGTTCAGTGTATTAGCAAATATCTAAGGGCAGCTTAAGGAGGCAGACTTGAAATGCCTTGATATGGGATAACTTTTTACTCTGAATATGATGTCTCCACTGTTTGTAGTAGTGGTTTAATGTGTAGAATGTGAAATAACAAATTCTTTGGAGCAATTTCTGGACTGCTTGTTTTAGTGAAACTCAACTCTATTTAGACAGATACTGATATTGTGCCAGGGTATTCCATCATAATGAAATATTCAGGAGATATGAAAGGCCCCTAGCACTAGACTTGACCATCTGAAACAGCTTCTGTCACAACCAAGTTGATAGTTGGAATGCTCCATCAAGTAGGAGATGATCCTACAGTCATCATGCCTGAGCACCTCGTGGTCTGTCATGGATACTGACTCCCATACCTACTACAACACAGGAAGTTCCAGGTGATGAACAGAAAAACTGAATGATTTAATAAATTCCATGAGATCATTTAAATCTAGAAAGTCAGTGGTGGGATAGGAATGTAAACTATGGTCTGCGTGAATTCCTAACCTCTGGACTGTCCCTCCTCTCTGCTCTAGTAGTTCCCTACTACAAAAGCATCTTTGGAGATTTTTGCCAGATACAATAGATTGCAGCAGCCCCAGTGCTGCTCACCCCTACACCAGGACACCTGCTGATCCTCGCTGAGAAGCAGGGAGGTGTAACCAGCTTCGTACTGACGCCCTGCTGCCTACTGCTTTAAGCAAAATATCTGCACAGCGGGGAGGCAGAGCTTTTGTTTCTAGTTACTAGAGGGGATCCCTTTGAAGACTGATTTCAGTTATACATCATGCCTATTGATTATCCTTCTAAAAATCTGATATAACACTGTTGAAAATGTTGTAAAAAGTAAAGAATTACAAAAGAATAGGATTTGGAGTGTCAAATGCCTCCAAATCTCTGCTTATCATTGCTGATGACTGGAGTTGGATTTAGCAGGAGATTAGAGACTCCGGAATTGTTGTTCTCTGTGGAGCTCTGAAAATTATAACATTACCTTTCAGAAGAAAAGACAATCCCATTCCTAAAGCTCTGAATAATACACTGCTTAAAAATAAAAGAAGATATAAGCAGTTTCATTTTCATCTACTTAAGCTAAGCAGTTAAGCCAGTCTCAGAGGGTTATATCCAAACTACCTTTCTGCAACACCTGTAGAAATACAGCATTTTCAATTCATGTGACACAGATTTTTTGCAATTCTTTAAAGCAGCACTCTCTGTTCTTGGAATTAAGTTTGCATTTTACTAAACAGACAGCCATTGACAAAGATGTTTCTAGTGTCCTTTTGAATAAGAAAAAGATTATAATTTTCTGCTTGTCACTAAATCAATAGTTAACATTGAAAAAGGTAGTGTGAAAAGATGCTTTAAGGGAGCACTTAATAATTCAAAGCAATCTTAACTTGAAACGAGTCACATGAAAAAGAATGAAAAACAAAGCCCGATGTAATCGTGGCTGGCTGGCTTTTTTAGGCATTTAAAAAGAGCAAGATATTCAGAATATAACCAATTCTGTATTTGATTGCCCTTAGCATAGAATTATATCACTGGATCATTGCTACTAAATAAAATATAAAGCTGCACCATTGATAAAGCAGTGATATTTTTTAAACTGAAGCTCAGGATGACTGTCCAAGAATAAGCATTCAAGGGAAAAGGAAGAAAAATAACACCAGACGGGTAAAAGGAAGTACTGTGATAAATGATCCTACTAGGGGCAATCAAATACAAAGGCTTGATATCATTAATATTTATAATATCATAATTAGCTGCACTGTGCCTAAGCAGTGTTATTAGTGTAACTAATTATGTTATCATAAACTAAGTTAGCAATACTATAGGAATCAGTATTCTTACCTTCATAAATTATTATCAATATTGGATTTCATGTACTTGTGCCTAGCAAATTCAGTTAAGTATTGCAGTTCCATCTAGATTCAAATACAAGTATCTAGCTTGCTTGGCAGCAAGTAATAACATGTACTCCTGACTTTCTTTCTAAAATAAATTCACTGAAAAGCACACCCCTACTCCCTCTTGAAAAAGAGGAGATAGCCTATTGATGTGGTGTGTATGTTTTCATTGATAAAAATAATGTATGACCATATCTTAAACGTGCACTAAAATGTGACAGCCGGAATCCTTCATTCCAGTTATTAAAAACTTCCAAGGAAATGTCCAAGTTTCTCTTAGCAGTACTGTGAGATGAAATGCAGTTTCTTTGGTAAAACCCCTTAAGAAGCTAAACAGCAAATACTGATGAAGTTTTGCATTTTAAAAAGTGAAGATTCCATTTAAAAATGTTGATTTATTTGCAGTAAACGTAAAAATATAAAGGAACAATTCTCCATTTTGTAGGTGATGAAATTCCTATTGATTTTCATATGGAAACATAGAGATTATTCAGGCAATTGAAAATTTAATGATAAGGAACTGTGGAACAAGTATAATTTTCAAAAGCTTTGAGAACCACTTGCTTTCTGATTGTATAAAAGTTCATTAAGCCTTTCCCAGTCCTCGGTCTATTGCAGAATTAGGACTGGGCCTATTCCTTATTAAATATGTTCATAATGGTATCTATGTGGACTCACAGTGCAATACTGAATGTTAATGTCCATATTTTTATATAGCAGTGCTCAAGTCTTTAGATAATTCACGTCCTTTCCTCATATCTGCATCAAATAGATGCTGAGTGCACAGTGTTGCCACAGGAGAGTGACACAGTAGAATTTTGTCATGATTTTTTTTAGTATTTGATGACCAGAGTCAATGAAATGATAAACACTTCCTTCTAAGCAGAGCACCTGACATCAAAGCGAAGCTGTCTTGCCCTGCAGACACCAGATAAACAGCAAAATGAACAGTTATCTCTGTTGGTTGTTACATTTATCACAATCATTTCCTTTGTAAACAGAAAGAGTACTAAAAATGCTGTGCTAAGTGGTGTGAATAAGCAGTTTAAGAGCAGACACACCCATCTTCGTCTAAAAGGAGAATGATTTTGATCAGTACCTGTTTGTGCTTTTACATTAATGCTAGAAATACTTGCATCTGATAATTTCAAGCCCTTAACAAATGAGAAGCATCATAGCTCTGACAAATATTTTGGGAACTCAAGTGCTGCTTTTTGGCTTTGCAACATTGCATAATGTGTTTTTTGGTCTGTAGACTCTGAATGCATCATCTTTGAGGCAGCTGGTGCATATTTACCAATAGCTCTCCCGTAACATTAGCATTCTGTGTTTGCTAATGCAATGGTTGCTGCTGCAGTCAGTACCTGCCATTGTCCCAAGATGTGATCTGTGATAGTACACTACCTGTCGTATCAATGAGATTCCTACTTAGAAATGCTAAACCCAGTTGTGGCTTCTATACACTGGCTTCCATAGCTTCCCATAGCTCCACTAATATTTTTCACACTTTACTAGGACTGCAGCCTTATCCATAGCTATTCCAAAGACACTCCTAGCATATATGTTGCATCAGCCTCACAAAAGTGGACAAAGCCAGTTTTCAGGGCTTCCTTCCTCATTGCTTTTCTGATGGCTTGTTTAGGTGTTTTTTTCTGAGAGGACCTGACATTTGAGACCTTGACACAAGTGGCTGTCATTAATATCCCCTCTGAATCACCTTTCCATTGAATGCATGAAATAAACCTTGTCAGCTTGTCTCAGCTATAATCTCAGCTTGCAAATATAGACACTGAGATGAGAGAGTGGCAAGGTAATGGTGACACCACACTTCTTTCTCACTGACTCCATCAAGGAAGAACTTTTGTAAGAGCACGCTTGCCTCATCATGAATTTAGATAGAGATCGGAGCATGATGCAATGAGGCAGACAATTAAGCATGCTCTTATAACCTGAAATTATTAGGGTGACTGCTTAAGAGAGGGATTTTTAATATATTTATACATTTACAGTATCTCATAATTCCAAATTAACTGAATTGTGTTTTGGAATAATATCTCTGAGTTTCCTAGGAAGATACATCAACAGGAGTGATAAAGATAACTGTGTTCGCACTAGGCATCTAGACAGGGTACAATATTCCCCAGAGGTGCAATTTGATCTCCTCTGCGTAGTCACTGTCTCACCTTGTCTGTTTATTGCAGGAATCTTTTATTAGTTGCTCACTGATCTTACTCCAGGGAGCTGAAGTGATTATGTCCAAGAAATACACTGGTGTCAGCTGATGGCAACAGAAGTGTTTCTCTATAAACTTCCACCTAATGTCAGCTATAAAAATCCTACTTAACACAGTGGTCTCTGCACATGCCAGGTACATGTGGCAGTTTATGGGTTTATAGGAAAGAGTAAATATGTACAGACATTTCATACCTTTCCTTCAGCACCAGAAGTTTGAAAACCAATGGCATTTGTTTGGTTGTATTTAAAGGTTAAAAAGGAAAACAACCGAAGTGTCTTCATTTCAGAATTATCCAAAACCCAAACAAACTCTTTATCCTAGTGATCATCCTCATCTGTTGGGATTGTGTTGTAATGCAAACATAAAAGCCATATCTGGTAAAAACATAGACAGTGTCTTCAGTGAAGAGGTGAAAGAGAGTGATCCTGAGCATGCACAGTTCAGTGTAAGAACTTCATAGAAAATTCTTGTAACTTAAACTCAACAGACTGCTCATTTTATTCTCTAAATACAAGGACTTCCTGTTATGACTAAACATGCTCTCCATTGCATATCAATGGGTACTAGAAGCTGATTCTTCTGAGTAGTAGAAGCCTGCTGAATTTTAACTTTATTGCAGTCAAATCTAAACAGGCTTTTACAGGGCAAAGAGAAAATTTTGCAAAACCTTCAAGGCTTCATGTAAAATATTACATCGGCTCTTTTGTTATTTAAGTAAACTGCCAGCTACATAAGGACACTGTTGCCATGCATGCACTAAGTTTTGGCTGCTTTCAGATTCTCCAAGACCTCTGACCACCTTCAATGAGCAGAGGTGATCACCCCTTATATTTGGAAGTACCCTTTGTGAACTGTTGTTTGGGAAGACAGTTTTCCACAGTGGTGAAGAACTGCCCTCTTGTTTACAGCACTTTCCATTGGCCAGAAACACAGACCGCTTCATCAAATGGTAGTTTAGAGGTCACATTACAAAACAAACCTTTCCCTTACTCCCATCAGCAGTTCTGAAGATTCAGACAGAGAATAGATGAATTTTAGGCTGATGCTATTGATTCCATTTCCTATTCATGAATGCTTGCACCTGAAATATAGATTTTAGCCAGTCACAGCTTCCTAAGGGACATGGTTTAGTGGACAGTATTGGTGGTATGTGGGTGGTTGGACTAGTTGATCTTAGAGGTCTTTTCCAACCTTAATGATTGTATGATTCTAAGTGTAAGTCATTGTTGATAAAGAAGGGCTCTTTGTTTAGAGTATTAAAAGGATTGTGCATCAGCGCACTCAGGGGCTATTTTAGCCTATTTTAGCTTGTTGGATTGACCAAAAATATGGTTTTACATAAATGTATTTGCAGACAGATGAAAAATTAAGTCCTTTCCTCCTGTTCCCCTCTCTCCATTCTTCACTTTCTCAGGGTGGAGAAGGGCCTCCCCAGACATGGCTCCCCATGGGAGTCTGATGGTCTGTCTGCAGAGCATCCTCAGGAGTAGTCCAGGGAGCACTAGCAGAGCAACATTCTGCACCCTGCCGTACCAGTCACGTGGCTTTGTTATTGTTGATAAATCCCCCAGAGTTCGCAAGGCTAGATAAAAGTCACTAACCTAAACAATATGTGAAGAAACAGCCTCTCTAACGTTAGTTTTTTCTTAACAGGCCTATTATGGAAGTTTATGTTGTGATTATCTACAGTGTTGTTTCTTATGCAGTCCACAGTTTCTTATAAAAAATGTATCTTCCCTAACAGAGAAGCCATTTTCAGTAGAAATTGATAAACAAAAGGAACTAAGATTATTAAGGTAAAGGTAAGAAGTTTAAGCTTTGTAGGTTTTATATGTATTGTATGCTAAATTTGCTTTAAGCACTGAGTTTAAAGTTTGATATTCACAGCTAGTGAATGTGGCTATTAAGAAACAGTGTATTCACATTAACTCCTTGGCTGTGTTGGTTTTAGTGCTTTCACTGCTGGCAACAGACACCATGCCGGGAAAATCCAGCTCTCGTTGCAAAAGGATTTAAAAAAAAATCCAGGCACTGCCAAAAATACATAATTCTTTTTTTTTTGTACTCTGCAGTTTGTTTTACTTAGGAAAATGGCCTGGTCATACCCTGCAGCATGCATTCATTACAGTGATCTTTGACTGGCAGATGCAGAGTAATAAGATGCATATTTTAGTGCTTATTATAATACCCTGTCCAAAAACAACTTGACAAATTTGTGATTTCGACAGTATCTCATTTTGCTGGCTGCAGTGCTCTGTGATTGCCTGGTCCACGTGGCTTCCAGATTATGCATACCACCAATACTGCTCATTAAAATGGCCACAGTTCACCAGTTTCGGTAGCTTGGAACGAACTTGGAATGAATTATTATACAACAAAGAGGCTGCTGTCATGCAGAACAAAAGACAAGCAAAAGAGAGCTTTGGCTTAATGAGGCTAAGTGAGTGTCTCCCCTGCATCACCAGCTACTTGACGGCCTTTGAGCATGGATTTTTTTCTCCACAGGCCAAAACCTTTGGTCTATTATTTTGTGTTTATGCACCTTGAGGCTAATATACATTTTAATATGCTGCACATGGAGAAAAAAATCAGCCATTAGATTAGAACATGTGCACTCCCTGTTAAGTTAATGACAGCCGAACATAGAGATAAATTTAGGTTTTCATATTTAATTATAGCACGGCGCAGTACGTTTAGCAAGGATAAATTGCACTATTATTATGCTTCATTTTTTTTTGACATCTTTTCATATTAACCATGCGCACTTACCCCCACTTCCTCCCCAGTGTCACACTTAATGTCTGTGTGCATCATCCTCCTCTAACACCATTAATTTTTTATTCTGTACAGTTGCGTGTGTATTGTTGTATTTGTTACTTATCTTGCTGGTTGGATAAAACTGTTCAAAGCAGTCCTTGTGTTAGGTGATCTACATAAGCAATAAGGACAGAAAAGACGTGAAAAGAATTGGCTGGCGTGGCCAGACATGGCTTCTCCCGTCTGCTGTTGGAGCAGGGCTGTCCAGCCCTTCCTCCCTGGGATGCTTTCAGTGCAGTGTGCTGTCTGTGATTGTAGAGCGCTGGCTCCATTCTCAGACAGCAGAATTAGAAAAGTCAGGGAAATAATGCACAGAAGCTTTGATGAGTTCTGCAGAACTATATAGTTAGATAATATTAATATGGATAATGGAGAAGAATTTAGTGTTGCTTTAGCATTTAGGAATGAAAACAGAGCTAAGATTGGTAGGTGGTACATGTGCTTGTTGGGGCTTTGAACATGCATTGCTCCTGTGTGTCAGAGCTGTTGCTCCAAAAGCAGGATTTAGGCCAGACCTTGGCCTTGTAGACAATGTGAGATTAAAAGCAGAACAAGATGGTGCCCAATTCAGCCTCTACATGTCCTTATTAAGTTTTAATAGGAACGTTTGATAATTTCTGTGTGGATCTGATGGTGATGTTGGACTGTTTGTCTCTGCCTCAGAGAACGCTGAGATTTTATTTCAGCTCTGGGCTGAGTTATTCAGCTTGCTGTGGCTTGTGAAAAATATGTTTGCGTGCTTCACAAAATTAAGGAAATACTGCTATTTTCCAAAGTGGATTAGAGCAGGTAATAACTCATAGGAAGAAGATTTTCCTACTCCTGCTGTGTGTATAAGCAAGTAGAAGATATTATGCCACAGGCTTATTCCTAGATTATTCCTTATTGGATAGTTGTTTCGTGACAAAAGACACTGTGGCTTGATGACCAGAGGGTCATGACAGGAATAATAATCACCATATGACAGGGTGTCTGGATCTTGGTGATAAAGCATTCCTCATGGCAATCAGTCAGCACTTGCTGGTGCAAGAATTTTGCTCAATGGCAGAGATCAGCTTTTTCATATTCATTGAAAGCAAATCAGTCTCTCTCTCCCCTTCCCCCACCCTCTTCTTCCAACCTTCGGTTTTGTATCAGCTTTTACAGCCAAAGAGATTTTTCTTTGTGAGTTGAAACTCACCAACTTTGGCGATGTTTAGGACACTGCAGTATTCATGGCATTGGTATTAGTCGCAGAGCCTTATTTTTTGCATTTGCATCCTTGCTGGGCAAAGCCCCGGTCAGTAGTGACTGATAGCTAATTGTCTGCAGTTCAAGCACCAGAAAATGTCAGCAATTAATTTATATGTGCAAAACCATTCTCTGATTTTGTAAGTGCAGATTTTGATGCAAATTTCATCTGTGAAAGCAAGGTTGTGCCTTTCAAAATGTAAGCTAAAATTACAAGTCTGAGGACCTGATGATATGAAATTCTTCCTCTAGAATTTACCCCTAGTGAGCCAAGCCATTTATAAACAATATTGTGTATTTCTAAGCAGTAGTTCTAACTACCTTTATTGTTCATTAAGCACTGGTAAAATACTTGATATTATCTGAGGTGTAGTGTTAAGGAGATGCAGGTTATATCCTGCCAATATTCAGATGACTTACAAATATCTAGCCAAACAAAAATGTCTCTTCTGTACCTCCAGGTAACTATTATTAGCAAATGCTTCATTTATTTACGTGTTCCATTTTGTTTGTGGTACTAGTCACAGATGCACTTACTGATGTGCATGCAAAGACTTGGGATCTTAGACTCTGAAACAAAATTACCTTTCAAGCACCTGAGGAAGCTGTCTACTTAGAAAGGTGCTTCGTGAGCCACAATGCTCACATAAGGAAAGAACAAAACAAAATCTGTAGAATTGGCTATAGCAGACTAAATATTGCTTTTCGGGCTGTTTTCTAATAACTGTATTATTCTTGGGTTACTTTTGAGAGAGATTTTATGACTTCTCACTTTATTTTTTTGACTAAAACATCTCTTCTTTTCAGAACAGGTTTATTTAGGAGCCCTAAGTGTAGTCACAGGCACAAATGCATCAGAAATCCAGGAGTGACTTATGGGGAGAGGCTAAAGAAACTAAACTTGAAAGTGTCTGTATGTCCTTTCTAAAGGATGCACAGAAACATAACAAGTGAAGAACTCAAATCTACAAATATTTGAAGTTTACAATCAATCGAGAGTAAGGAATTTTATGATGTAGAACGAAAATTCTGCCAACACTGAATTGAAAGAAAAGGACATGTTCAGGAAAAGCAGCAGAAAAAATATCCTGATTGGAAGGCAAGTCTTTTTGAAGTGATGGAGGCTTCATGCTGTGTTGCTGAGATTAAAGGGAGGGAGGACTTTTAAGACCTGAATGCATGAAGTCTAGCAAAATCCTGCCAGGAGACATTTCAGGTTGCCAGGTGTATGTGCTGGACTTTAGATTTTTCTTGTCTGATATGCACGTGCTAGCATATGGCCCTTTGAGCATTTCAGCTGAGCCCTAGCAGCTATCCTTGGAAGCCACTGCATCCTAACAGAGTGTTTCAGTGGCTCAGTGTAAACCGTTGGAGCCAACTGTACCTGGCAATGTGCAATTGAATTGTCCTTCTGCTTAAAGATTAAGAACATATTTAAGGATCTTATGATCTTTGCCACACATTTTATTTTCATTGCTATAAAAAAAAACAGAGAAGATTTTTCTGTAATCATCTGTTTCCAATCACATGTCCGCTTCAGCTCCGAGAGTGGCAGTTTCTGGGGTTTTACAGACAAATGGATTAAAAATGTCTTTCTGTTTCACTGCACATTAGTCATACTTTGGCAGAGGGCAACTGCCTCCTGTAAGTGAAAGGAAATGTTGGGCACACCATTTCTACATGTAGGAGTTGAGAAAAGAGGTTTCTGTACTTTGCTGACCTATCCATGCTGCACAGAATTCATTAAGGCCCTGGAACCGTGTTTGGGTTGTTCCAGGGAGCAATTACAGCCAGCCTGTAATCTGCAGCTCTGTAGCACATTGAGGCTCTATAATAGTTTGAAGGGGCCTGGCAAGAATTTTATTGATTTCCTGGGATCTCATTCAGACCGATTGCACTTGGGTACTCCAATGGTTGATGTTTAAGAACACCTCCACTAGCTGTTATTAAGAAGGTGGGTCTAATCCTCACATAGGTAAGACCTTGTTCGCCCTTCATTCAACTCAGTAGACAAGTTTTAATGAAATAGCTCTGTTTTGTTCTTTATGCCACATCTCTGTTTGTGATAGCTACATTTGGAACTACTGAGTTTAAGTCATTTAATAGCCCATACATTACTCAGGATATGTCATGTTGCATATCTATTCTTTTGTTACACATTTTGTCTCTTTCCTATTTGTCTGCTTGGAATAATTAATGCGTATTTTGCTATTACTATGTAGTATCTCTTCCAAGTTGCTGATTTATTTATACATAAAAATTATCAAATACCTTGCTGTTTTATACAGTGTGTCTGGATTCATAAGAAACCCAGAAGCAAAGCGCTGAAATAGTGCATGTTTTTTCTACATC
Organism: Tympanuchus pallidicinctus; assembly: GCF_026119805.1. Lineage (NCBI taxonomy): Eukaryota > Metazoa > Chordata > Aves > Galliformes > Phasianidae > Tympanuchus > Tympanuchus pallidicinctus. Next base: position 16,887,588 of record NW_026294791.1, on the reverse strand, counting down.
TTTTTTACATCCAAGACCTTGCAGTTGAGTTTAAAATAGATCAATTCTAGAACCTATCAATTGTAATTCTGTTTATATTACCCGTCTTTACGCCATAGAGCAACGCGTCCTAAATGCTAATCGTTACTTACTATTTGCTGAATAATTATGTTCTCATGTAAGATATAAAAGATAGGCTAAAAATGCATCCTTTCCAATTCCAAGCTAGAAGTCTAACCCAGGCTCACCAGCCTTTTTCCAGTATCTTTACTGAGCCTTCTTTCAATTGCTGACAGCTTCTGACATCTTGAAGTGTCCATTTCAAAAATTTCCATTTCCATTATGAAAACCAGGAAGCTCAACATAAACCACAAAGCCCTGTGAGCACAAATATTTCTACATGTTTTCTTTTACTCGGAATGCATCACTAAGCTATGAACAACTCACATGCCATTTATATTTGCATAAATGACATTGTGAAGCCTCTAAACGAACCTGTTAAAGCAACAGCACCAAGAATCCTTTGGTGAATGTAGCGTCAGCGTGGTATTCATAAGCAACATTTATAAAAGAGCATCTGGGAAGAGGGAGCATGGTCTTCTGGGGCTGCTGCTCTGGGTGGTATGGAGCACATTTAATTATTGTCTCATGCTCCAGGATTCCTCTCTTTCTCTTCACAGCAGAGTCATAATCATTTATTTGATAGACTGCAGGCATTTTATTAGCAAGTTTGTCATAGCATGGTTCTGACCTTCCGTGTCTGATCTGTGGGTGGACTTCTGCGCCTGCTGGATTTTGGCCTCAATTATAAAGAGAAAGCAGATGGAGGAGAAAGTTAGTGTTTACAGTTTTCCATAAGACTTAATTTATTTTTCTGTTGTTTATCTCTGATGTACTTTAGTCTACATAGTGTGAATTGTTTGCAAAGTTATTTATTACGACACTGAGGATGAACTTACAGTCTGAAAAGCTCGTAAGTCTGCCTTCATTTATAAAAACATGATTTGCTTCTTACATATTCTGAAAGTTTGTTTTAGAAACCCAGATCTGAGAACTGTGACCAAAACCTTTAGGGACATCTAACTCAAAGCCTCTGCTATTAGAGCCTATTCCTACTGACTGATGTTTGTTTAGAAAGTGGAGCTGGGTCAATATGCGACAAGTCACTCTTCAACAGTGCCTAGGTGTGCTGAATGTTGACTTCCCCATCTCTAGTGAAATTAATGTCAGTTCAGTTAAAATTCATTCAAGGCGAGGTGTGCCCACTTAGCCTGGTACTGCAGTGAGAGGGACTGTGTTGCAGCACTACGTGACTCAGTTTCGAGCACTAGGAGATTGTACAGTGCTATCAGTCCTTTACAAGGTAATTCCATAGTGCAGTGTCCAAGACAATTCTCTTGCAATGAAAACTTGGAGAATTAAGACTTTGGTAGGTAGTGGTGGATACAACAGTACCTCTGCTCATAACTATCATCAGCTCTCTCTGTCTCAGCCCCACAAGGGCAATATAATTTTCTTCCTTTCTTGCAGCTCATAAACACGCTTCTCTTCACAACATACACCATATGCCTCTAGAAAAGGGCTGTAAAGTTTTATAGATATATTTGAGGGTATTATAAAAGGATAATAAAGTAAAAATAATGCAAAGAAATAGGAAGTATTGAACAATTATTGAATGAATTAAAATATTAAGCTGGGATAGTTTCCTAGCATTTGGTTTCTAATTGGCCGTTACAGTTATGAAGAGGTAGAGTTATTTTTTAGAGTTAAGAAAACTAAGAAGAAATCTGATTTTAACAGTAACTGTAAACATTTGTTTATATATAAATACACATAGTCTCAGAACTTTGCTGAAAACTATTTAGTATTAGCTAATTCTGTATAAATCTGATTCTGATTATTTTTAAAAGGTTTTGAATGGTTTTGCGAAAATATTTTAGCTGAGACATGAAAGTTTTCACTCACATATATTGAAATGTTAGTTAATTAAGCAACGTTACAATGAAAGATAAAATACAGTGATGGTGATGTCCTAATTATAGATAGGCTAGATTCCCAGCATTTTCTGGCACATCACTTCAGCAGCAAGGTTCAGCACCTATTAAAGGGAAGACCCATCCGCCATCTCAGATGAAGTGCTAACCTCCTCTATCACTTCCACTTTTTCAGCATGTTTGTTTTTCCCCACCTCCCAGCACAAGCTAGAGACTGGGATGGTGGTGGTGTGGCAGCCCTTGGTGAGCTATCCCAAGACAGAACAGCAAGGCAGGTCTTGTTCTTTTCTGCAGCACAGTCAGTACCAAAGATCCTTTGGTTTTTACACGCTAGCTTAAAACTCAGGGTGAAGACTGTACTCCATGACTCCATTCATTCCATGTGCTTGCTGGATCTTCAGCAGTGCTCTTTTTCTAATACAGCTGTCCAAGGTGACTGAGGTGGTGTAAGGGCATGTCCTAAGCTGTGACACAAGCTCCCACAGAATTTAAGAATCAATTAGTGTTTTTGCCTTTCATGCTGAGACTAAAAGGCACATTTTCAACTTTGCCTTATCTCTGCAGGAGCGTATCTGCACTGCTGCTTGCTTTTCTTTTTACAGGAAGGAAATTAGTAAAATCTTACCAAAACAAAACAGCCTGTCTGGTAATGAGAGAGGACAGGAGTAATGGAAATGAGAGAGCAGGTGAGCCATGTAAGATAGGTGGAGTTCATTAGTTAGCAGACATTATTGCAATGATGAAGGTGGCATAAAACTTTTGCAAGAGGAGACAGCAATATGTAGCAAGTGTCCATTTTATCTCATTTCTTTTGTCTTCTGAAACAGACATGAGAGGCAGGCTCAAAAAACCTAATTAAACACTGAAAAGAAATGAAAATTAGTTCCCAATTCCATTGCCCAGGCTGATTCTGTGCATGCTCAATCTGTGTTATTTTCAGAGAAAAAGTAAGACATTAGACCAGAATTCTCCAAGTATTTCTTATTCTTGAAGAGACAGACCATGTGGCAGGGCTACTCCTCCTGTACTATCCATACTCCTGGTATTGCCATTAGAACCTGCCAAGTGTTTGGCATAGCTCAGATCTGTTTTATTGTTATAAAAAGAATCAGTGAACCCCCACTATAACTTATTTCTACAGGGGAAAATACACAAAGACTTTGAAGCAACTTTTTTCTAAGGAAAAAAATAGCAAATTATATTAAATAAACTGAGTTCCCATGAAAGGAGGAAGCTACACTATGTTTTTTAAACTGTTTTTCACTTAGAGATCAAATTAAAATATTATTACCTTTTAATCTATCTGTGCCAGTGTTAGTGTCACTAATACCTGTGAGAATGTGCCTGAAAGAAAACTTAATGCTATCCTGATGTTGCTTTGCTTCCAAATTAATAGTACATTGGCGTTATGCAGATTATGCAAGGAAACCCTGGTGTAAATTGAGAAATCATGTACCTCAAGGACACACCTGGAGAAGCAGCTTACTTTAGGACTGTACTGAAGATATATCTCAGACTTTGGCTTATGCTGAAATGTTGTTTATTTTATTGTTTGTTTGTTTGTTTGTAAAAAGAAAATGACGTTTATACTTCTCCCATTTTTGAAGATAAAAAATGTGTCCTTAAATGTTAAAAACTGCAGTGATATCTATGTTAAAAAATGCCACGCTAGGACTTACTTTCTATGGCTATAAATTAAGTCTTGTGAGTTTGGTTCCAAGAAGTCCCTAATGACAAAGAATTACATTTATTGAAACTAGTTAGATGTTACAGTGTTTTACTTCAATCTGCCTGGGCACTGACATCAGAAGTGACTAGATTCCTGTAGGCACCTAACTTCAGAAAGTAGAGAGATGACTGTACTTTCAAATTAAACGTGCCCGGGAATATTCCTGGGTACTGAGGCCAGCTGGCACCATGCAGCCTGTGCCAGTGATCAGAAGCTGTTAGTCTCCAAAGCAGGTTGGCTGCAGGCAGGCTGCCTGCTGGGAGCAGCTCCTGGAGCATGCCGACTTCCAAAGACTCTCTAGGAATTGCTGGGATGCTGATAGTGAGTGCAGGCCATGGAGCAGACAAGAAAACGTTGTAGCACTTTTTTAGGATAGATGACAGCACCCTTTTGCCCAGGAACACTCCCAGACTTGTTTACTACTGAGAATATAGACTGAGACTCTTACAACAGTATTAAAGCGAGAGAGAGGGAGAAAGGGAGAAGCAGTGATTATGGAATTATATGAGTGGGCACAAACAACGGACAGATGGACATAAAAATGAGATATATTGAGAGTTTGTGAAAATTGCACTGGGAAAAAGAGCTCTCACAGCCTGAGGCTCCAAAATCAAGAAAACCAGTGAGAATTTTTAGAAGCGTTCCAAAAATATCTGCTATCTGAAATAAAATAGAATTTAATGTAATGTAGTATATGTGTGACTAATTCACATATTTATGTATGATGTGACTAATCCAAGTATGGATAGTCTAGAAAGACTATAGCTCACTACCTTTCTAAATAGAATAAGACAGCTAACCCCTGAATTCATTGCATCCTAATGGATGAATTTGGTTTGTAAGTAAGAGTAGGACAAAGTTGCAGTAATTCAAATGAGAGCCCTCAGAAGCTATTTTTACATTAAGAAGTTGTGCAGACAAGTAGGAATGGAGTTGCAGAATGAAATGGGTGCTGCTATAGACTGATGTCCATACAATATGTGTTTCAGAGGGGTTTTACTGTGTTTTAGCTCTAGTCTGGCCTCGTGAGCTAAATGCCCATTAGTAGCTTGAGCTCATTTTAGCAATGCTGCTGCAGCACACATTCAGGTTTCATTTAATCCAAAATAAAATCCAAGTTTGTGCTCTCTGAGACTGCTCTGCACTGAAAACCAAAGCGCTGTATGTGGGGATAATCAGGACATTCCCTTCAGAAGTGTACACCTGATTTAAACTGAACCACTAATGTGGTGGCTCCTGGAGAGCTCATGCAGCAGCACCACAGCAATGCAGAGCTAATGTGTGCAATTAGTGAGCAAGCCAAGGCCAGCCAGCAGTGGAGCAGAGACATGAGCTGTTAACCACGCAGAAAAGATGTTTGCTTAGACCAGGAAAGATGTTGTGCAAGCATAAATGCATTAGCACAAAGCGGAGAAGGAAAGCCCATGCTTCAGTTGGTAGTGTTTTTGCATATGGAATTCTATGGACTAGCAAGAAAATTGTTTCACCAAAGCTTGCTCGCAATAGCAAAATAGATAAATAAAAATGTATTGTAGAAAGAAAACAGACTGAGAAAATTTACTTCTGAATGTATCTGGCTTTGATGTACTACAAAACAGTAAAAAAAAAAAAACAAAACATTTTGGTGCTATTTGCACAAGCATGAACTTTAAACTGAGAGCAGCAGCACAGACACAGAGAAGAGACTGAGCGCCAGTTGGCCAATTGAGCATCTGTAAATGTTAGATAACAGAGGCTGTGTGGGTCTTCTGTGAGAATCTACAACTGCAGAAAAACAAATATAGATTACCATTACACAATAGAACAATCGACAAAGCCATAGTACAATGTAAATTACAAGACCAGTACCAAAGAGAAGTGGACACATTACAAAATACCAGGAAATAATAATACACAGATACACTGCTTTTAACTGAAACAAGAGAATGGATGAAGCATGTGGCTAAACTGGGGCAAGAAATTCATAAAAGTCAGAAGCAAAAAGCCAGAAAACTTTAATGGGCAGTAAGCTGTAAGATACCTGAAGCAGTGTTTGCATGGTGTTTTAAAGGTCTAGAACATCCTGCCGGCATTGAAGAGCTAGAAATGGATGCAGCCAGTGGAGCTCTAGCTTAATAGAACATCCTCTGTGCTTAGAGAAGGGTGTAAGTAAGGAGGACTTAAGTCTCATTGCTGAGCTTTTCCAGAGCTGCAGGTGACATGGGAGGCCAGCCAGCTGTAAAGAGAGGCACATATGCATATTCGTAAGCAATTCAAGCAAAGTAATATACAGACCTGCAGGTTACCACTCACAGAAGTACAAGTAGTGTCAGTTTCTGATGCAACACTGAAATATTTGCAAATGTATTATTAGATTTAAGAATTAAAGAAAGTAACTACCTCAGAACCTTTTGAGCAACCTTTGGGGGCAATACAGGTGGAAGAAAAAGTAATCTGAGATCAAACCTTCTGTAAAAAATACCACCAATATAAGCAAGAAGAGCAAACAAGGCTTATTGAGATTGCTGCCATAGCTGTACAGATGCAGAAACAGAACAGCAAAAGCTGTAGCAGATCATGATTACAATCTCATCTATCTGCTTGAAATGACCAAGGCAATAAATCTAAAATGAAATAAAATGAGATGAAATTGCATTTGACTCCTGGAGCACTGGGATAATTGCTGACCTCCCAAAGGCTATTACCTAGCTCCTAAAAAGTAAAAACCATACAGGATAGACCCGCACCTGAAAATGGATAAGTCAGTTTGAAGATTAGTAGGATTCATAAACCATCTCACAGAACTATTCCAAGCTTTTCAGATCTGTACAGTCTCCTGAGGTGATTACTAAACAAAACCACGCTATGAATATAACCACTGTAATTCCCTGCAGTCTTCTCACACATAACGGAGTTGTACAAAATATCCCACAGCGCAGCTTTGCAGCATGCAAATGCAGAGGCCATTTTATTGCAGGATGTAGGGTGCTGGAGGCACTGTTGTTTGAGGGAGGTATGCATAGAAACAGTACTGTTGAACAAGAATGTCAGATTTTCAAAATAGGAAAAAAAAGTGAATTCAGCATAAATATTATTTAAGCCAGGTATTTGTCAGTTTGAGGCAGGGGCTACAAAGAACCCTGCTTGAATGAAGCAAAGATTTAGCTCATGCCTAATGAGCTAAATTCCTATCGATCTTTCACGTTGGCCATATTTGCAGGGGAAGTCCCATCAGCCTCCTGAAATACTGCAACCCTGCAGGTGAGCGAAAGTCTACAATACTGAATTCAGGCTATAGCACCTAAATCACTGAGCACAAATGACATTGTGCATCTGCCACAGCTGTGCTGGGACAGAATCCTCCATTCAAAAGCAGAACTGTATACTGGGAGCATCGAGCTGTGTATTACCCTTGGAGAAACATAGGCTTAACAGAAGGTAAAGGCATAAAGACTCATTATGCTCTCAATAGATTGTGAGGAAAAGTAGGGCAATTGACTTTCAAACAGCAGATCTCAGAACCTGACCTTTTAGTATCAGACTTCTGTGGCTTAACAGACATCTTGCAGCAATCCCTGCAGAAGGAGTGGCTCCCCACTACCTGAACTGCAGTTTGAAACTGTGGAGCATAGGATGTTTCTGGTTTGTTCATGCAAATAACCTGGAGATATAAATCTAGTTTACTTCTCAGCTCTGTTATCACAATCATCACCTTGCAGAAAGTCAAATGGTAAAAAAACTGAGTCAAGAACTGAAATTGCTGAGTCTTTTCAAGAAACCAGCAAAGAGCAAGACAAGACATCTCCAGTGGAAAAATGGGACTCACAGTAGCCTGATGCTATACTGATGTCAATAAAGAGTCTGTTGCCTCAAAAAGCGTTACAGCTGGCAGCGGTAAAAGGAATAACAAAAAAAGAAAGGAAATCCAGAGGCTAACAACCACCAAGAAACAAAGACTCTACTAATAGCACACCTTTCCCTGAAGATAAATCATGGACTCGAGCACAAGCTGCCCACACTGAAGAAACCTTTTGATTTGTATAAAATAGGAGTGGGTGAACATATTTTCTAGTGTCACCCCCTATGTCTGCACACGATGAGCAGGAGGCAAAGGAAATGGATAAAGTGGCAGGGCTTGGCAGCAGAATGGAACAAACTGATGAACAACCCATTGAAAATCTTTATAGCTGGCTTGTGAAACTTCACACTGCTCCAACAGCTGTGTGAGAGGCAGGCTGTGCAGAAAAATGCCCACCCACACTTTATGCTGCTAGCAAGTCACATTTGTTGCAGTATTATGGTGACAGACTAATCCTCTAAACCAAGTTGCCAAGTAAGTTGAATTCTGTTTTTTTTTTTTCTAGTAATAAGTACTAAGTTCTGTTTGTGATGTTTCCCAGGTTAAGGATGGGGAGTGGTTATATTCACGCTTAATAATGTCATCTCAGCTGAACGTAACTGAGGAATGTCACAACAGTGAGCTCTCTTAGTCCTGCATAAACACATTTGTGTGCAGGAAAATTTAGAGAACTCTGCTTCAGAATAAGAGGTTGAAAAAAAATAATCCATATGGAGAAAGATTAAAGGTTGGAGTGAGGTGCCCTCTCTTTCTGTCTTCTGGCGTTTGAGCTCAAATAAACATTTGTCTGAGTCTGCAGATAGCCTGAAATGGTGGCTGAGGAGCACAAGCCTCTCCGTCAGGTCACATCGGAGCAGGCAGGGCCTGAGGTGGCTGTGGTAGCACAGGAGATGAATGGGACAGAGGGGTGCTGCTGCTGCCCAGCAGAGCCCCACCAGCCATCTTGTTGTCGCCTACTCTAGGGAACCTACTTTAACAGTGGGGTTGAACTAGCTGATCTCCGGAAGTCCCTTCCAACCACTATAATTATATGACTCCTGCTCTCTCTTCACAGCCTTCTCCCTCTCCCCTTCCCCATCAGCAGGTGCTCCAGGCACTTCCCACCGTCAAAGAGTATGGGAAGGCCACCCATGTGGTTTGCTACCTTGCACATCTCCCTGCCCACCCCACTCCTGGCACACCCCCAGTGATAGGAAGCAGCTTGTCCTGCTGTGCTGAGTGATTCATCAGAGCGGTCTTCACAAAAAGAAAGATGTGTGAGAGCAAACTTATTGCTCATGCAAGGTCATTCACTGCATCTTCTCTGGAGAAAGGAAATGTTCCTATCCTGCTGGAGGAGAAGCAACAAATCTCCCGTGTGATGACCGCACCTGCCTTCCAAGCCTGAGACTAAAGCTCTCCTAGGAGCTTTATCCATCAGAATACACAACGCCTTTATAAAATACAGAGGGAAAAATGTGGGCACACAGAAGACTCAGATTATCTATAATAATATAAATTATGTTATCTGTGACCTTTATAGCAGCAGCCTTATTGTAGGCAGCATTAATGTACAGAAGCTGCACTAAGAAAATTTTGTTTCCCTTTCAGTTTTTTTGTAGAACTATCTATAGATGATAGTTTTGAGCTGTAGATTGGATCACTATAAATATCTGGCATAACTTTAGCAAGATAGATTACATCGAGAATATAAAGAATATTTTTTTTAGAATTTAAAAGATGTGATGTTAAAATACTCTTTCCGTGTACAGAAGCTTGTGGTGTTTGCGCGATCTCTCATCCACAAAGAGGTATGTTATGGGAACTATCTGGGTGCAGAACAGCTGAAGGCATGACTTTTTCAAACAGCATAGAAGATGGGGATTTTGTTTAACCTTCCATTGGGCACCTGTAACTTATGTGATGATGTCAGGTGGAACTGCGTGTGTCCAAGAGGAGTGGACGATGGTCAGACAGTGGGACGTGGTCCTTCTTTCTCCAGGAATTAACCCTAGATAACTCCCCACGTGCTTTGAGTTCACCCACATGCAAAAGGTTTTAGGATCAGGATAGGAGTTCCTTTGTGAATATAAATTACATTGTTTGTTGTGCAGTACTGATTCTCTTAAGCTGCCAAAAGAAGGGAAGGGAAGGGAAGGGAAGGGAAGGGAAGGGAAGGGAAGGGAAGGGAAGGGAAGGGAAGGGAAGGGAAGGGAAGGGAAGGGAAGGGAAGGGAAGGGAAGGGAAGGGAAGGGAAGGGAAGGGAAGGGAAGGGAAGGGAAGGGAAGGGAAGGGAAGGGAAGGGAAGCCCAATGAACACACAGTCAAGATTTTATGTAAAGAACAGAGTTCTATATATCAGTTGTATACATGTAAGGATCAAATGATAGTGAAAAAGTGGATGGCATGTTGAAACAATATATGGCTGTGGTTACATGTTCATAGCAGAGTGAAAACTGAATGTGTATACTTGCAAGCCTAACTGTGCATACAAATGAGCAAAGTCTTGTAGTAACAAGATGCTCAGAACTCATTTTAAGGCTATTATAGTAATTTAAAACAAGTTTGTTTTTAAAAATACAGTGATATATGCCTGTTATATGTATGTCTAATGATTTGCAGATTGGATTTTTAAAACTCAAGTTCTCCCTCAAATTGTCTTGAGTGAAAATCTAATCAAGTTAGCATTTTAGAATATATGACTATTGTAATGTCATTTTCTGAATATAATTATACTTTTGATATCACACTTTAGCTGTTATAAAGGCAGATAACCATGCAAGAGAAGCACTACAGGAGACTTGGAAGTTTGACTCTATGAGTACTTTTCTCTTTGTGTAACTTAGGTTTTTATATAGCATCAATTTGGTACTTACACACTGGCATCTCCTCACTGCTTGATGGTGATACATAAAACATTTATCCCTGTTTAATGAAGGTATCACTGTTATAACACATTATTGGTATTTTATTCTGGCAGCAAGTTAGATACAATATTACTTATAAATAGTTAACCAATTATTTATTTGCAGATCTTTTTTAAAGTTTAAATAACTTCACATTGTCAAAATTGCTTATTCTCAGATTCTTTTGGTGGACCATTCCAATTTTACAATCTGGATATATTCAGGTATTTTTGTATTTTATTTTATTTTTTTAATATCACACGGAAGCTGTTGGAAGGTGTCATTCAAGGCAGAACACCCAAACTCCTCATAAGAGAACATTCAAGGTTTTCTTCAGTTGATTCAGGTGGACTGTGTAGGTATGGAGGCATTTAATATTAATGTGAAAACTATTTGTATTATGACTCTTAGGATGAAATTTAGTGAGCTTAGATTATCGAGGTGATGATAAAAAACACTGTATTGTTGAGTGAAGGTTTTAAAAGATAGTGGTGGTTTTCTTGGTCTTAACTTCAAGAGTTCACTAGAGCTCATTTATCTGAACTGAATACTTTACATTTAAATTAGGATTTTGTGAGGTAAAGATGGAAGGATTACTGTGTGAGAAATGAATGAAGGAAAGCATTGTAATCTGTGCAGAAGGAGGATAAGAGCTGTAGTTCCTCTGACAAGAGATGGATTACAATGAAGCTGAAGTGGTAGAAGAAATTATTAGTAATGGTTTGCACTTAATTAATCTATTAATACAATAATATATGACTAGCTTTGTGGTGTGTAATTTACCAGAGAAAAGTGGTAGATTTATTGAAATGATGTTCTGCTTACAGTAGGCAAGTTAATAATAAATCTGGAGCTTCCATTTAAAATAAAGAAAGAAACAAATACGCAGTGGTTCCAGCAGTGGAAAACATGGGTGCTCCTACCTCTTTTGCAAGTTTACCTGTGCTAGCAGAAAGTATTTAACAAGTAAACCTGTAACTAAAATACACTCAACAATGGTGAAAATGCACTTCTCTTTATGCCCAGTGACAACAGTGGTTATTTTACTGAATAGACTCAGACCTTCACAGAATGGTTTTCAAAATCTAGGGTTCTTCCAGAGGTTGGAAGAGGTAGCGCTGGTCACTCACTCTGCCTGGTCTCCCATTCCCCTGACAGCACATATTTCATAGGCATGACTCATTAAATGTTACATTTTCCTACAAACATCCCTGGTGCAAACATAGACTTCCACTATGTAAGCTGTGCAGAGTGTATTTGCACTTGGGCTGTGTGGTAGCATCAGGTTACTCAAGGAACATTTTAACAGGTTATGTGGGCTGTACAGGCACTTTGGATACAGTTTCACAGTTCTTGAAACAGAGCTAGGCTGATTCTGGTACCCAACACAACCAGAATTAGCAAAGTCTGCTAAATACAGCTCCACTCACTTGGCTGGGTCAGCAGCATCTCTGATGGACAGGCCAGTTGGTAGCCACCAATGCAGCTGTACAAGCAGGGATATTCATGCCTTCTCAAAGCTGCAAGGAAAGACTTCTTTTTTTCCTTCTAATAGTATGGCTAGACTTCTAAAGCTTCTTTGAAAGGACGGAGAAAATGGACAGCCATTGGGTACTGCTGGAGCACAATCTCCTCAGCAAATTTACTACCAGAAGAGGATGGTCAAACCCAAAGAAGTAGGTGATTTTGTGGTTGTTCTGAAAAGCTCAATTACGAGCAGCTATAAGTGCCTAGCAGTGGCATTTTTTCAGGTGATCGGGTAATTTACAACATTGATATGGGAAGCACATAAGCTGAAAATACAGATATAAACAGTGTAGTATATACATACACATGGAAATTTGAGTGCTGGATTGATGTATTACTATTTCTCTACCGGTAGAAGTACAAAATGTTATTTGCACCAAGTTTTTCCAGTGCTAAGGCAACTGATACAGATCCACATTTCCTAAATGCATTTGAATAGTTGTATTTTCTCAGCTGTCAGATATTTGCTAATAGCCATTCTGCTGACATCTTTGTTACGCTGCTGCTTAGCTGACAGAATTTCATCTGCATAAATGGGTGGAAAGTCCTTTCTTCACATGTCCAACAAACTGGAGACAAAGTGCCTGCCAGTGTTTTAATTTCTTTTGCATGTACTGGTTAGAGAGTGAGAAGAATGCTTTCACTCCACAGTGTCATGAATATGGTAATGTATGGAAATCACAGAAAGCAGGTACTTAAGTTAAGCACATACTGTACTACAGGAATCCCTGATGAATTCAAGGCTCTCTTCTGTTTAGAGAAGATGTTGTTGTCTGTTAAGTGACAGACTGCCAGATGTTCATGAAGTAGCACAGTAGTGTGTATCAGTATCTTTTCTTCAACCCAGAAGGTAGCATTTTCCTTATCATCTATGTCATCCTGGCTTTTGATTGTAAATGTCTAAGCTTGCTTCAAATATTAACTCCTTTTTGTTTTATTGATGAATATTTCATGACAGAAAGACTTCAATACATTTGTGGAATGTAAGTTTTTCCTGCACTATAGTAAGCCCATAATCCTAAAATCTTTTATTTCACTCAATATAAGCTTCTAAAAACCAGGTGTTTGAGGTAGAACATGAAGAATAATTCATTGGCAATACTGAACTAGTAGAGAAAACTTTGGCAGTGGTAGAGATATGATGGAAGAAGAAATAATTGTTATTTTCAGTAATGATTTTATCAGTATGCTCAAGCATGGTACCACGTATCTCCTGGTGAGGTGACAGCAGTGTGTTTTCTTAGAACACACATTAACGCTGCATTTAGCTTCAGAATTACGGCAGGGTTGGGGGTGAGCTCGCTCACTTTAAATAATCATGGCTTAAAGAGTGGACGGAATAGTTGAGTAACCAAATGTGGTGGTACACACACAGACTATGTGCAGTAATTACAGATTACTGAGACAACACTGTTTACAAAGCAAATAAAAGTTCCAAGGAAAAGAATCAACATAACTGAAAGGCAGAGAGAGTTCTTTTTTTTTTTTTTTTTCAGCAGAAATATTCTGTTCTGCCTTTTATTTTGCAGGCTGTTCTGCATCATTAAATTAAAGGCAGTGATGCCAATAATGACTCAGCTCTCAGCAGTGAGAGCGCTTTGATACAAAGGCCAAATTTTCTGCTGGCCTAAGATACTCTGTCAGCTGGAGGCTGACAGAGAGACATGTCCTGTCCTCCCTATGACACACTGCCTACCTGTGTGCCATGGGGAGGCCCCTGGTGGGATTCCCAGTGGAGCTTGCCAATGTGACCAGTATGCCACAATGTGGCATCTCAGTGTGCCAGTATGTATGTGGGCTTGACTTGAAATCTGCATGCATCTGGATGACTCCTGCATGACATAGGCAAAGTCTGTGTAGTGTTCAGGAAAGCCCCATCCATTAGAACTGTCAAGCCAACACAGAACAGCATATAAGAGAATTTAGCTTGGGAAAAGCTTGTGCAAAATGTTTTCCCCATATATCCATGAATACAAATACGCATTATTTACATTTGCTGGGACAGAATTCAGCTTTTAGCTTTATTGCTTATCTTTCCAGAAGAAGCTCAAGGTTCTTGACGTTGTGACAAGATTTTGCTATTGTTATTATTGCTGTTGCTTGGTACTGGGCTACTGGGACTTTGTGTTTCCTAACTCTCTGGAAATGTTAGAGCTAAGTTTTGCTGTATTCTCAGAGAGCAAGAAGGCAGATATTACATCAGGAAACTTCAGCAAAGGTATTTGTAAAGTTGCAAGAGACTGAAGGCAGGCCACTGGAAGGGGAATTGTTATGCAGTATGAGGTGGAGTCAGGGCACATGTATGTAGCAGCACATAATAAGGCTTCTAGATTTATGCAGACATTTTGAGCATATTTGTCTTTGGAAAAAAACAAATTTGAAGGATTCAGAAGCAACTTGAGTAATCATTAAAAGTAAATCAGAGAAACTGGTTTCTCTGAAAAACTATATGCATCAAATGTAGAAAGTTTTCCATATGAACAAATGGAGGTCACGCCTTACTAAAACCTTTGTACTGAGGGCTTATAAAATGACCCCTACAAACCTGATTTAAATTCTCATAGCTTCTGGGTGAGGGCAGCTGCCTACCTTGCTTAAATGTTAATGTTTCCCTTATCTGATTGCCTTTCTGTACCATGCTCCCTGTTTCAGGGATCCTGCTTCACCTATTACCCCCTTCAAAGCTATTCATTCTTGTCTGCAGTTTTCATAATACTCACTATGTCTGAGGCAGTCCTTGACTGAGAAACCTCCCAGGAGTTTTCCATCTTAGTTCTTACCCACTCAGCTGCTTATTTCCCCAGTTTTTCAAGGCCAGGGAGATGTATACCTGTCAACCTCAGCTTCATTATCCACCCATTTGCATAACTACAGAGTCTGTGGCCTTTGTTTGTTGCATCACTATTGCAGTGAGCATATAGTATCTCGGTACATCATTTGAACTTTTAGCAATTTGGCTTGTTAAACAGTATTCAGTCTTCATTCTTTTTCTCACCTAGTTTTCTTATATGCAAGCAGGAACATCACTTGAAAAACGTGAAGTATGTTATATAAGACAATTTGGCTTCCAATCTACTTGCAGATTTATGAGAAACATCACAGCATCACTTAAAATTGTTTACAAATTAGACGTGCACAAGAGGAATTTAGACAATGAATGCATACACCTCTTCGTACCTCAGACATACCTCATACATTCAACATGAGCGTAGTGCTATAATGGAATGGAAAGTACCATGATAATAGCAGGGTGGCAAAGTCTTTGGATACAGCAAATGAGAATGAGTACAAATTCAGCAGCTGTGGACACAGAAATGTAGGAAAAGAGCTACTTACCTTCAGAAGGCCTTGGGTACAGAGGGATCTCCAGCAAGATGTCCTTGCCTCCACTGCCAACTCTTAAATGTGGTCTAGGAAAGGATGGGTCCTGACTCCACTCCTTCCAGTCACTCATCTGACTCCCCTGGGTTGGCCTGCCTTTCACCAAGTGCTCAATCACTGCTTCAGGCTGTGAATTTGCATTTCTGCTACAACGAGAAATTCTTCAACCTTGAGGGAAATGGTATTTTTAAATCCTGTTGCCTTATGGCTAACAGATATTGCTATCCCAAATCCCCATGTGACAGTGATCATGAGATTTGCTTCTATAAGTTCTTTATTTACCTTGTGATCACTTCTCCCTGAAAATCCCTTTCATGAAAATTACTAATTTCCAGTGTCCTTTTCAGTGCCTCATCTCATTACCTTGTATGAGCAGGAACTGCTGGAGTAATGTAGGAAACTGTTGCTCACTATTGCTGGTTTAGGATGGTGAATCCCTGTGCTAGCAGAAATCTGGGTTCTCTAACAGCAGGTATCATCCAGCCCCTTAGCTTGAGACAATCTCCTTAGTAAAGAAATGACGACTGCAGCATGGGAACATAGCTGGACTTTTCCATAATATGGAGAATATCAATTTTAAAGTTAAAGACTTGGTTATCTGAAGCATATTGCACTGTTCACTAGCCTGTTCCACCTCCAATTCAGTTACACTACTTGCTGGTGCACTCATAAAAATTACAGCTATCTGAAGTGAAAGATACTCTCTGGTTTTTACCATTAGGAAACAAGCACTTTTTTTAGTTCGTAATATGCTCAATTACCTTTAGATTGATCCATGAATAAATTATAATCAAAACAGACTTATTCACCTTAAAGCTCTCCTGGCTTAAGGTTTCATTGTTGATTCATTATGTTGTCAGTTCTCTATTGGCAGAGTAATGCTTTTTTATATCTGGATAGAGACAGTTTTAGTGGAAGATACTGTTATCTCTAAATGAGTAGGATTTAGCTTTTCTGGTGAGAACAAATTCATCAATGATGAATCCCTGGAGAAACTACTGAAACAAAAATCACAATGTTGCTGAAGATTTATACAGTTCATTAGTTAAAAGGCAGCTTTTGGAAGTCTTTAGCAGGGAGGGTTGGATTTTTTCTTTCTTTCTGTAAAATATTTCAGCATAATATTTCAAGCTTCCAGATTTGTGATAATGCAGTTATAAACAATGAAACAAAACCACTTAATATATTTATTTTGGTTCCATTATTGATGTTATCCTCTGCAATAGAAACACATTAAATTATGGCTATATAGAGACAGATGGATAGGAATAATGCAGCTATAGACATCATTGATACAGATATATAAGCAGACAAGAATTATCTAATTACTCTGCTTGTTGCAATCTTCTAAACACTCGCTGTGATCCACATATTCACACTGTTTTTTTCTAGGCAGATGTTGATGTCACAAAGATACCAGTGTACAAAGAATTTAGTGATGTGGAGATATGTGGAAAATAAATAAATTTCAAGACATAGAGCACAAAGAATTAAAAAACAAGCAGGGATTTAAATCACCAGCACTTTTCTTGTGCTTTCATTGGGAACTGTGCCATTAAATCCCCCCATGTGCTTTGGAAGATATCCCCTACAATGATCAGAGGTGATTTTATTTTAAAATTTCTTAAATATTTAGCTCTTTAGCAGTTGTTTCAACGTCTTCATTTCTGCTATATCTGGAAACTCACTTTGTTAAAATACTGCTTCCCATTTCATATGGTCTTTGTCTCAAAACTGCTTGAAACTACAGGTCTGAACAAGAGCTCTCATCAGCCTTCTCTATATCTGTGCATTACTCATAAGGCGAACCTTCAATAAGTCCTTCCCAAGCTCCTGAGGCTACATTTTCATGTATTATTTATTGTTATAGAAAATATTACTGCTTTTCAGTGTTGTTTGATGAAATCTGGCTTAGCTGCTTGTGAACCACTAGACTCAAAGCACAAAATGACCGGATCATTTGTATGGGTGCACAGTCATCTTCTGTTAAGACAGTAGAAGCTCATTGTGCATGCCTGAGATTGGACGAAGATCTAGATGTTCCATTAATTATTTTACATTCCATTTAATCAATTTCTTGATGGAAATAGAGCAGTGCACAGCAAAAACGCAGGTTGGATGTTGGTATTCTAAATAAATAATCACTTCACTTAGTGTGAAAAGACACAGTTTTTATATAGTTTAATTCAATTCAACATGCATGTCATTACAAAACATCTGAAGTAATATGGATATGGTAATGATGGTGTTGGATGCATTTCAAAATATCTGTGGTATGTAGATTGCTCCAAAAGTAATGCCTCCTCCATATTTCCATGGAAACTACAGCAGCTACAAAGACCACAAAGATAACAAAATTCCATAGAACAAATTCTTGGCTACAAAATGCTCTTTTTCAGCATAGTCACCACCATTAGCTGTACACTTTCGTCACCAATGAACAAGAGCCTGCATGCAGTGTTCATAAAAATCTACACTAGCAGAGGTGACCCACTGTTTCATTGTTGCTATGACAGCATCATTGCTGGGAGAATGTTGCCCGTATAGTCCATCTTTCATTGCCTTGAAAAGAAGGAACCCAAAATATATGATGGGTATGGTGGACAGTCCAGCCAAGATTGGCAATGTGCTCCATTGTTTGGCCCTGAAATTATAATATTGCAAGAGAAAGGTTGCCTTCTTCTCTGGTCTGACCCTGGAAGTTTGAGCTTTCAGTATAGTCAATGTTACAATATAGCAGTCAGAGGTGATGATTTGTCTAGATTCTATGAAATTCAAAAGGATCACACCTTTGTGATATTCTAACTTTGTCACTATTATTTCCAAGGCACTGAAGCCAATATTCAGCTCATTACACAATTCCCTGTTCATAATCCACTGATACACACAGTTGAGCTGACTGAGACACTCTTCATCTCGTGATGTGACAGCTTTGCAAGGTCATCCAGAACATGGCTTGTCTTTCACATTGCTGTGACTACTGCTGAAATGCACCACCCACCGTCTCACTGTGCTCACATCCTCTCCTTGATTTCCATAAACATTCTGCAAGCGTCAATGAATGTCAGTGGACAGGAAGGAATCCAGTGACACACCTTTGCTTCATACGCACTTGACAGGTGCTATTCTATCAGGCTGCCCCTCTGCCACCATCTGTCACACAGCAGCAAACTGAAATGAAATATTGATGGGAACATTCAACCTCAACTGTCATACCACCAACATCCACCTCGGACATTGTGGGTCAACATAATCTAGTAGGAGGCATTACTTTCAGAGCAACCTTTGCGCATTCCAACTAGTGGCTGTGTCAGATAGAAAAATCTGCTTCTTAGAAAAAGAATTAATTGCCTCTGTTTATATAACAAAATGGATTGTCTTTCTGTACTTATCCTCAAATCACCTATTTTATTTCAATGAGCTCAACATTTGTGTCTGTAGTAAGTAAGAGATTGCGTATACATTAAGAGAATAGTAAAATAAAGGCTTTATTCTACAGAGATTTGGCCATACTTCCCAAAGTTGATTGTCAATCAGTCATGCCATGAGCAACTGTCTTTCACTCTTTACTACTTTAATGAAAATTTCAGCAAAATTAGCTTTGCTACCTATTCTGCAGTTCAGTTCCTGGCTAGGCAGGAAAGAGTCCAAATATGCTTTGTCATCAGGTTTGCTTCATTTTCAAGCCCAAAGTTGCTGGCATCAGCACATACATCATGGAAACAAAGTAGTGGCACAGTTACTGGTTGCTTGTAGCCAAAATATGTCTCTAATTGATGCAGCCTAGCAGGTATTCACGAATGTTTTCAATCAAAGTTTGTATTTTTTTAGATTTCTTTTAAAAGTCTTAGGTTCTTTCCAAAGGTTTTTATAAAGAATCCAATCTTTGTTTGTGTGCTTTAAAGCTCGTTGTTTAGACTGAAATTAGACAAATTTTTTACTTCTACTCGTTTTCCTTATAAAAATAACTCTATGTACTTAGTTCCTTTGGTATATAAGGCCACTATGTTACTGCTGTTTGTGGTAATATATAAAAGCTTAATTTAAGCTATCCTAGACCTTTTTATTTCCAAGAGCATGAATCACAAATGTACGGCAACTGCACAGAAAAGAAGGATTTGTTGATATCTTTAAGGGCGCCCTTGAACGTGACATATAGGAACAAAGTTCCCATTGAACAGATGAAAAAAGTGCTTTGTATCATTGGGCAAATTCAGATAATTATAGCTAGATTTTGGACAGATGGTGTCTGGGATCTGCAGCGTCACCTCAGTTCTGGTCTTGCATTTACCTAGGTTGAGAGATTGTCCCAGCATACGGCATTCCCAGCCTGCAGCAGGTCTCCTTTGGAGATCACCATGAGACTGCAAGTTCTGGCCCGAAGATAAAAATCTGTTGCAGCTACAGACCAAGTCTGGGAAGCAGGGAAACATTTCAAGGACCTCACTTTTGGTCTGTGTGCTAGAAACCTAGCAGCCAGGAAAGCTCTTATTTGTCATAACAAGAGGCCTGAGGTCCCTTGGTTGGATATCCTGACTGACAGCTCATTGAGGAATTTTTCTCTCGTGGAGCAGTGTATCCTCTTCTGGATTTACTTCATTTAAAAAAAAAATAATAATTTCTGAATTTTTAAATAATTCTGTTTTTAAAATTCACATTGAAATTCCCTCTTTAAAAATTGATAACCACAGCAGTACTGTAACTTGTTTGATATGCTCTTTGAGGTTGTATTATTAGTGTGAATTAATACTACAACTACTGAGGCTATGTATCCCCTGTTACTACCTGCTAGTTTCTGCAGTACGGCAGTAGCTTCTGAACAGGCCCTGGTCAGATGGATAAAATTCTTTTTGCAGTCTGAAGAAATAGTTTCAGGGCAAGAAGGGCACAGTCTGTTGCATCAAGCAAAAACCCATATTTTCTACCATCATTTATTCACCTGAATCAAATCTGTGAGTGGTCAGCTAGATTTCTTCGTATATCTGCTGTGCCAAAAAAGGGACTTTTTCTTTCAGGAATGTGGGAGTTTGGCAGGTTTATGAAATCTGAACAAGCACTTCCATGTTCCTGGGTGACATGTGAGTTCTGCAATTTAGTGAAATTTTCCTTTAGGATTTGCTTGATTGAACTCAAGGATTAAATGCCACAGAGAAAACTACAAGTGTTTCATGGAGATAAATGATGAGATTAGAATGTGTTTCTGTTTGTTTGTTGAGCCTTACTTTGGTTAGCCAGTTTGTGAGCATTACTTTGACAGGGCAAGACCTGAAATACATCAGAACCTGATGTATCAGAACCTGAAATACAGGTTTGTATGCTTTTAATATACACAGGTCTAAATAGCTTCACAAGTAGTCTCAAACACAGCTAGAGCCCTTCTAAGTAAACTGATAGTCTTGTGATACCTTTCCACTTTCTATAGAAATGAAGTTATACATTTGAATTATTTAACATGGTACATTTTTATATATAAGCAAGCATGCAGTAAGGAAATGGAAGTCTGTTGGACACTGACATGCAATTCAGCTATTTTTCTGCTGCACCATATTAATATTTTAATTTTCAATATTGATTTTCAAGTCAGATCCTGAATGAACTCATGGTTGATTTTTATTCACTTCTCACTCTGGTACAGTCCCACTGATTTTTATTTCAACCTCCTGAGTAAGAAGCAAGTCTCACTCAACACTCATTTTATTATGCCCTCTTGTTGAGTATATTAATAATGTTTCCTGATTTTCTTTTCAGAAACTACCCAGTTTTGGGCCTTACTTGGAACAACGCAAAAAAATTATAGCTGAGAACAAGATGAAATTGAAGGAACAAGGCACAGCTGCTGTGCTTCCTGAAAAAAAACATTTCATTCCGAAGAAGCCCATTCCAGCAATCAAGGTAAAAAAAAAAAAAAAAAAGTATGTTTATATGTAAGATGTGATCAGCCATCAGGCAGTTGACATGCATAGTCATTTCTAGCAGTTTGACTTAGTTATTACGGCTTTTAAGCTTGTTAGAGGGCATCAGAGACAACTATTTATGCAGACTTTCTAGCTTTTAACCAAAATCGATGGGAAATGATTTGTGATGTACAGGTATAGGTGTTTTCCTAACGTCATTTTTCAAAATCAAGATATTCAGGCAGTGTAAAAGTAATTGTAGAACACTCTGAATGCCTTGAAGAATGAAGTTGAATTGTTAAAAATTTCTCTTAATTTGAACACGACAGTATGAGTTCCATTTTGTGTGACATCTCTTGATTATTTGTGATGTATTAAACAATTCCATCTCTCATGTAGAATCAGTGGAAAAGGTTGGTGTTCGATACACATGAGAGCTGAGTCCTAGGTTTTCAAACTGAACTTTTAATGCTGGAAGATGTTTGTCTAAGGAACTGATCCACCCTCTGCAATGAGTAAATGTCAAGATGAAAATAAAACCTGTGCCCCCATCTACTGCATAGTCCATACGTTGGAACTTTTCCCTTCCTTTAAATAGCCAATAAAATTAAATGTCATCAGCTAATCATTCTAGGTACTCTCTTTAAAACCTACTTAAACATCATGTTTAAACAGAAGAAAAAAAAAATCAGGCAAAAATAATTAAATACAAAAGGAAAACTTTTATCAGCAATCTCCCTTAGGCTTTCTTATGAAGCCATGTGGAAATATCTGCTGAAGTTATTAACAGTCTTTATCAGATATGGAAGAATATCAGATTCACAGATAGGTAACTTTGTGTGATCAGTCTTGTATGAATTCCTGCAAAAAGTAAACATAACATACAACACAGGCAGTGGCTCAAATTATATAACTCCCAAGGAAATTTTGCAACATTTACTGCCATGCGCAGTCTTCCAAGTTAGCTGCTAGAACTGAAAAAAAAAAAAGCTAAGGAGAATTTTTGTGTCACCTTGTTTAATTTCAATTATTTGCCACTGCTGTAGACCTCCCTTCAGTTTTGGACAGATCGTTTTGGTATGAGTCCTGCTACTGAAAATCTCTCCCCTCCTTTTGTGCAGAGGCTCCCTTCTTTATGTGTATGAAAAGTCCCGAAGAACAGCAATGTACTTTTTCTTTTCCCTGCACTACGACGAACATTTTCAAAGCCTACTTGACCTCAGAGGTTTTATGGCTCTATTCTCTTTGCAGGAAAGTATTGATGTAGGAGAAAAGAGAAAGAAGAAACAACAGCCAATAACTGCATTTTCGATGAGATAGTGTGCTTCTGAAAACAGCAAAAAATGAGAAAAAAAAAACCAAAGCAACCGATACTGTCCAAAAGCAAATAAACTGAATGATGGAAAAATTTTAGCAAAAACGAAAAACAGACATAAAGACTTGAAAAAAACATAAATAATAAGTTGAGGTCAATAATTTATCATGCCCAGTTCCAACTACAAAAGCAAAAAAGAGCCAAGCACTCAGAGACAGGTTAAAAAGAATAGAGGCCTTACTGCAGGGAAGAGGAAAATGAATTCCAAAAACGAAAACTTTTGTTCATGAAGACACTGTATACTTTTGTATGTGGTGGCTTTGAGGAGCTTCTCAGCCAAACAAATCGGGTTAGGCTCTTTTTCACACCTTCATTTAAGTTAAACAAGACTGAAAAAGACTGGCAATTAGAAGGCAGCTGATTTGAGACAATCTTTCAGCATTAGCATCTTAGAAGGGTATGCTTTAATCATAATGAGAAAAACAGCAATGAGAGATATCCACTAAGAAATAACAGAATACCTGGATTTTGCTTGATGTTAGAGAGCTTGTCACTCTACAAAAGGATGCGTTGATAACGTTTATTATTAAATGACCCATCCATAACAGGCTGTGGAAAAAATCTGCCAGGAAGATTGAGAATATTCATTACAGAAGCTGAGTGAAGCTTACTGAAAAAAGGTGACTTATCTGATACCCTTCCCTGATCAGGGATTCTCTGCAGAGAGGCAGATGAGCTCAGAGTTGAGTGATTTATCTGTAGCTGTCCTAGAAGTATTCACATTTAGAATTACAAATCCCAAACTGTCTCCAAGCAGTTCCGTCTTGGCTGACCCTCTGGACAGCAAGGAGAATACATTCTGTTAGCTCAGACTGGCGTATCAGGGGAGTGGGAATGGTCAGCTCTAATAACTAATCCCAGCCCAACCACAGCCCTGTGGAGCAGTGATTTGACCAAAAGCTGGGAGCACCTAAGAGTCAGCTGCCCATGCAACAGCCACGACCCTTGGTTTGGCTGGCTGCATTTTTGAAAGGGTGCTGCAGATTTCCTGATGCTTGCCCAGAACTCCCTCATCTGTCTGATCTGCTGTTGGCTTGGTGATATGTAAATTCCAA
This sequence comes from Tympanuchus pallidicinctus, assembly GCF_026119805.1. Classification (NCBI taxonomy): domain Eukaryota; kingdom Metazoa; phylum Chordata; class Aves; order Galliformes; family Phasianidae; genus Tympanuchus; species Tympanuchus pallidicinctus. The sequence continues at coordinate 16,863,931 of NW_026294791.1, read as the reverse complement.
CATTTGTTTAAAGTCCTCGTGCTGCCAAAATGCCTTTTTTATAGACTTAAAAATCCTCTGTGATTATCCAAAATTTAATTTAATTTTTGGATAGCTTTCCCCATGGCTTTTCCCTTTATTTTCTCTATTTTTCAGTATTAATCAAAACTGCATACTTTGACACTCAGCAGATTTTTTTCTTCTTTTTTTGCTTTCCTATACTTCATATGGTGGATATATGCCCCAGATCTTTTATTTTCTGTTGCACTTCTGCACGGGTCCCACATTTGTATTTGCCATCCTCAGGTTACCACCTTCTTTCTTTAATCTTTATTCCTTATGAGATTTCTGTGGTTTATTTCTCAATAATGTAGTTTCTTGTGCTTGAGAGCCAATGCTGTAATGTTTGGTCACCAATTATCTGACTATTTATTCCTTTTATGCTTCACAGACCTGTCCTTGGGACAGACTGCTGCTCACAACCAGCAGGTCTTTACTTCTACTAATCTAAAGATTTCCCTGCTTTCCTTACCTGCTGTTGCTGTCAGCTTTGAGTGATCATTTCTCCTGAACATGGTGGGCCATGCTAAGAGTTTTGTGCTGAAGCAAAATGTCGCTATGAGGACATACCCCTTGGACCTGCTCACTGAGATGCTCACAGTGCCTGCATTACGTGGTGGCCTTCTGAATGGAGACTAAAGTAGGACTGTGATGTTTGGCATCTCCAGAGCACGCGGTCTTTTTCAGTGGAATCTGCATGAATCAGGGTGAGCTACGCCTAAGCTGTGAATTGTATTTACAAATATAGGTTTACTAATATGATGGCTAATGAAACACTAATCTCAATTAAATGTTTGATACACGAACATTAGAAATACAGCTATGGTAATAAAAGTAGCATTGTAAAAATAATATCCTACAGAACAGATCTGCTCCTTGTGTATACTCAAAACCACATCTGCTTAGCTTAGTGACAAAATGAATTTTTTCTGCACTCATTAGTAACATAAAACTAATGGATTCTGCTCTGATTCTCTCCATAGCAACTGAATTCCCTGCCAGTTCCATTTAAGGGACTAAATTCTTCTCCCATTTCATTTGGTACAGTTTTGTTGAGAAGAGTGGGACAGCACAGCAGTAACCAAATGAGAGCTCTAGGTCCCAGTGATTGCAAAGGTGTCACTTAGGGCTAAATTCAACTTCCAGATTTTTCCTCATTCTTTTGTTAATTGCTGCTGGTAATGTACAAGCCAGAAGCGCACAGCTTGACGTTCGAAACCTGGCTTCTGTTTGCAGGTCTGGCATTTGGCACAAAAAAAAAAACATTATACTGTAAACACTGCAAATTTGATCTGGAGGCCGTTGAGATATACCAAGTGTGGAATCCCATAGTGCCATTTTAGACAGACTCTTATTGGAGTGAAACTGCATTTTTAAACTGTGAAAGCTGATTGTTTCTTGCTGCACTGTTTATTTTGTTCCAAACATTTATGATTCAATGGGAGCAAGAAACTCAGAGATAGCTCGAGACACTGTGAAAGAGTGCACCTGCAGAACATCTTTTAAGTACCAGTGTTATTTTCGTCAATAAAATCTTCAAACTTTGCAAATGGATAAAGATGTGCTTTCTCCTTGAGAGAAGGAAGTGCATAAAAGACGCAGCATCCAGAAGCACAAATGAGAACTAAATCATTGACACAGTCATTTGAAATCACTTTCAAGCCTCCAAAATGTCAGCACCCTCCCTCTTTGGGTTTCTCTGTCCCCAAAAGAGTATTTTGTGAGCTTTGAGAAGTGAGACTTGCTTACAAATTCAGAAATCACCATGTCATATGCATTGTTTTTGCTATTTCCTTTGTAAGTTTATAGCTGGAAAAATCTGTTTTGATCATGTTCTGCTTAGTAACCATTTCCTGAGCTTACCTAATGGTATCCTAAATCTTGGACTGTTTCCATCCTTTCCCCCAGCTGCTTCTCTGGAAGGCCATTAACCACCTCACTCCTTTCCTGCTTAAAAGAAACCTTTTCTAATTTCCAGCTTTGAATTTATTCATGTCTGGCTTATAATCATGCGTTCTTGTGCCAACATTGTTGCTTATCTTGAATAGCTCTTTTCCTTCCCTGGTGCATATATAAAGTGACATCATATTCCTGCTCTGCCTTCATCTTCCTAGGCTAAACATCTTGTTAGGCGCTTTTTGTCTTCTCTTGTAAGCAAGGCTCTACACCCCCTGATTATATGAGCAGCCCTTTTCTGCAACCTGCCAGAGCTTTGGCCTTTGTAACGTCCAAACCATATTTAAAGTATACAAATGTGAATCCAGCAACTCCCTGAAAAAATTGTTAATTACCTATGCTGCTTAAATGTCTGCCTTTGTTAGATTAAAAAGCCCTTCACTATCAGGGATCTCCCGCGTAGACCCTTTTAAAATGTGAGCAGGCAATGGAAAGCTTCTTCTCTGTATGTTGCACAGGTTTTGTATCACTCCTTCAGATTCTAAAAGACAGAAGCACAGTCCCTTAAATGTAGACAACAAATGTGGCACGCCGTGCAGTATTTGGGAGCTGTATACACAGGAGAGAGGCTTACAGGATACTTAGCATTGCTGAGGGCAGTAGATCACAAAGAAACCTCTAACAGGTATGGTACAGACAAGCCTACATGAGACTTGAAACAAACAGGAGCTGAATTTGACAAGTACAATTTTTCAGCAGATACAGACAACTGCAGAAACCTGAGAATTGTAGCAACCTGAAAACTGCTGAACAATTCCCAGTAAATCCATTAACTCTTCTGAGAAAGAAAAAGAAAACACAGGGGCACGAGCAGTTCCTAAGGAATTATGTTTGATTGAGTTAGTGTTCATCAGAGGAGGTATGTGAAAGGGCTGTGTGTTCAAGCTTAGCCCTTTGCAATAGCAAAGCAAAAAGTATTAGCTTAAACACTTTCAAAGTAGTTAATTGACCTTTTACAGTGGTTTAAGCAAACAGATTTTACTCCAAATTTGCAGTGAATTTGGACCGTGCACATAATCAGCTTGCACAGCTCTGTTGATGAGTGCTAACTCATTAAGCTGTGATAACTTGCTCACTTGCAGTCATCTGTCCACACTCATCATGCTGCCTTAAGCAATGTGCCATAGACATTTTATACTGGAAGAACATTAATGTTCTTTACATGTTGCAGAGAACTGGAAGGCTTTTAGCGTTGGCTCAATGCAACCAAGGTATGTCACTTGTAAGCAAGTTAGGATTTGGCACAGAGAAAAAATTTGAACATTTTTGGAACAACAAAAAAAAGTATATTTTCCCTATCCTTCTTCTGGGATATCGCTGAATTTCCTACCTCAGCAGAAATTAACAGCAACCTCATAGATCCTACCATTGCATCCAGTGAGATACAAGATTTATCTCAGGGTGTAAAGACACTACTGTAACTTAGTTGATGAAGGCCAGGCAAATGGAGACGATGTTCAAAGCTCTCAGCAATCTCAGAAAGAAAAGGTTGAACCAATTTCTATATTTAATCCATGTAGCAAAGCTTTTCTTTAGAATTAACATTGATAAAACTGTGTTACCTTATTCCTCTGATGTGGCATAGGAAGGATTGGTGATTCTTAGTTCATCTGAAAGTAAGGCTGCCCAGAACAACATATGCAATGTTAGGTACTGGAATCCAGATCTTCATTTTTCTATTTGAGAATTGAAAACTATAGTGAGCATTGTGTGTGATTACAAATTATACTGTTTAACTATAGTGTGCTAGAAGACACTGAAAACGGTTGGTAGTTTTTTGGGGGTTTTTTTTGACTGAGAAACAATATGAAAACAAACTCTTATCATGTTTCTTGCCAGCGAAAGACCAAGGGTAAGTACTTTGAAGCTTGTAATTCTAGGTAGACTTGTCTGTGTCTCATTTTTGGTTTGATCTCTAGCATTTTTCAGTTGACTTTTATCAATTTCCCTAATTAAAATCGTAATGACTTCTTCATTTATTACAGCAGCGTGACTTTGAAGCCAAGTCTGTGCACCTAAAATTCAGTAAGATTTTTGAAATATCTAACAGTTATGCCCCTTTTTAAAGCAAATGTAAAATGTATTCTTGCATCACATAATGTGAATTTATTGAGCTCAACTTTTTTTTTAACCATGTAGAACCCTGCACTTAAAATCTAGCTTGTTTTGCAGCATGAGAATTGTTGTCAAAGCATACTTACAAAACTCAGAAAATATCCAGGCAAGGAATACTGTACCTCAGAGAGAATCTTGTAAAATGCAGTGATGTTCACCATCTGTGCTATACTTCCGCAAGTTAAGCTGATTTGACTGAGGGATATCTATTGTCTATAGAACCTGGGACTTGTCCCATTCCTGCCTTTCATTCTGCACAGTTGAACTGCCACTGAACAATGTAGTTTCCCTATACATAAAGAGCAAATGATTTGCATCAGGTAGGTCCCCAACAATTTCTTTTAGAGGGCACGTCCTCTTCTTATGGTGCGTACCCACACTGTGTGCGTCTGCCATGCACGTTTATTTTTGCAGCACAGGTGTGCACACTTGATGCCAAAAAAAACCTTTCCTATGTAGTTAAAAGAACTGAACCCAAACTTGCAGAACAAGACCTACATCTTATTTCTGTACAATATTTGGAATAATCTGATGATCTTCATGTCATCTGTGCATCTTTCTTACTAAAGAAAGAAAAGCAATTATTATTCTCGGTTTATTGGAACTTTTCTTGCTGAGTCCTCAAATCTGTGCTAATGCAAAATGACCAAGGATGGTCAGATTGTCTGCAGCATGTCACTCCTGTTTTGTGCACCATTTTGTTTCTTGAAATGTCACACAGTAATGGTAAAACATGGACAGATAAAATAGTATATTCAAAGGTACCACAAGTGTAAGCTATTTGTATAATGTATTTATATACAGATACATACTTTTAAAGCTGCTGCCTACATTCAAAATGTACTGTTACGAAGATTTCTTTGTATTTTACAGAATATTTGAGAGTCGACAAATTGGAAATTTATAAGAAAAATCATAAACATCCTCACAATGCCTGGCCAATTTTTCTATATTAAAGTACTAGAGAGTGCTCCTGTGCAGCTATAGAAACAGCTTAGGTATCTTCTAAATGAGTCAATAATTTTTTTTCCCTAGGATGTAATTGGAAAAGCGCTGCAGTATATTGGAACATATGGTGAGCTCTGCAACACAGAGCAAGTTGTGGCTCTGATTGACGAGGAAATGTGTATCAACTGTGGCAAATGTTACATGACCTGTAATGATTCCGGCTACCAGGTAAGAGCACAGCTGTAATTAGCAGGAAGGCACAATGAGTTATCTTTCTGCTGCTGGGAAGAAAGAATCCACCTTCTGTTAATGAGCAGGTGGCAAAAGCAGATGTCTAAAACACCGCATTTGCGCCCCAGTGTGCTCCCAGGCTATGCCATATGAGCCCTGTCAGAGCCGTTTGCTCCGCAGCACCCAGTGCAGCTTCTGGGGGACTATTCAAGGATGGGATCGCGTCTCTCTGCTCACTCTGGGTCACTTTCCTGGCCTCTCCCTAACCACAAGTGGAAACAGGGTTCTTCCGGTGAGGAAGAAAATGAAGGAGATCCATGTTAGAAGGGGCAGATGGAGACAGGAAAACTCCTGGGAGACCTGAGAGCAGCCTTTCAGTATCTTAAGGAGGGCTATAAGGGGACAGGTTCTTTAGCAGGGTTTCTGTGGAATCTATTGTGCATTAAACAATGATTTCCACAGTATTTCTTCTATTCATCACATTACAAGAAAGATTTGTCAAAGACAAGCACTTTAACTGAGCAGTGAGTCTCCTCAGAACACCAAGACCTTTTGTTTTTCCTTAATTCAGTTTAATCAGTATTGTCTGATGACTTACTTAACTACACACAGCCAAAGAAGGAAGTTTGCCCATCTAAAATCAGCTCCTGTGATTAAAACAACCGTCAGAACAAAGATAGACATGTTTTTTCCATTGATATGAGAAAGTGCTGCATTTCTACAGGATTAGATGATTAGAGTAGTCTTTACCTAAATTTCTTTTTGACACTGCGATCTTCACGGCCTTGTGTCACATTTCCCAGCAAAAGGGAGACTATAGTTCTTGGAGAGCAAAGGACTGTGTCCATATTTAGTGCAGCTTACTTCTCTATAACTGGAAAAAATCAGTATCAAAGGCACCAAAGTGTAAAAGCCTAGGAGGTGCTTAGCACAAAAAGTATTTTTCCTTTAATGTTTAAGGAAATGGCAAATAAATTAATTGCAGAGAATTGCAAAGAAATTATTAATTGCAAAGAAGTCAGAAGCCACAGGTACCTCAAAATATCCGCTTATATTTGTTTCAAAATATTGACACTGCTCAGCAGAGCTACCATCTTGTAGGGCTCCAGCAGAAGAGCTTTCCCTAACTTGAAGGTGGCACTGCAGTCCAGGACTCCGTCTCTTCGAACTCCTTAATGATGCATATTATTACTGGGGAGAAAGGAAGGAAACCTAAATGCAAACCAAAGTTTTCTTTGTGCTCAAGCTGAATTAAAACACACAGATTCAAGGTGTTTTGTACCTACTTTGTGCCCTTGCTTTTTCTGCATCCGTTTCATCACTTTCTCCCCTACAAAACCCCAAATGCCACAGACGTGCCCTGCAGCTGCCCCACAGACCCACCCGCTTGCTCCCCAGCTGCTAGCAGTACCTGGTGACATTTGCAGGCCCAGCTTGGTTGCAGATACATGAGAGTTTGGTTTCCAGGCCAGGAAAGATCTTGTCTTCCTAAAACTCTTAGATTTTCTACTGTTTATTTTTTTAAAACTTTCCTAGGCTTGTTTGTTAGACACTGGAGCTTTTGCGGTTTTGTGATGCTTTTGTTTATGTTTTTAATTGCCATTTCCATTATACCAGGAGCTTATTTCATTGAGACTTCAATTGTTATTTCACATTCAAATTCACTTATCACACTAATTGGTAATGAGGATTCACTGCATGGAAATGTGAGAAAGAAAGAAAGCTCTGCCTGCTCAAAACTCAGATAGTCCTTTCGAAGACTTGCAAAGGAAAATAATCAGAAGGCACAACATGGTGTGTTTCTCCCCATTTTTTATTAAACTGCTTGTGCTTTGCTGACAATAAAAAACCAGAATAGCCCAGAGGTGCTTGCTGTCAGCACTGCTCTGCGGCTACGGCTGTGTCAGTGCTCCCTGGCAGAGGACTGTGCTGACACTGCCTCTGGACAGGGTGTCATCCCTGTGAGCCTGAGCTGCAGGGGCCGGAGTCATCCATTACAGCCCAATCTGGAGGCTGGGATGGCGTTCCTAATTGCAGAGAGTCAGGGGGCTTCTTCCCTGCCAGCCCAACAGTTGCTATAGCTGCAGCACCGGAGCGCGCCAAGATGTCTCCAAGAGCTGCACTGCAGGAAATGCAGGCACTGAAATGGGAGCGGTTCTGACCTTTCCCGCAAGGGGCATCAATAACGTGACCCTCCCATCCGCAGGCTATCCAGTTTGATGCCGAAACCCACCTGCCCACGGTCACAGACAGCTGCACGGGCTGCACCCTGTGCCTCAGCGTCTGCCCCATCATCGACTGCATCCGCATGGTTCCCAGGACCACCCCGTATGAGCCCCGGCGAGGGCTGCCCCTGGCCCTGTGCTGAGCCGTGCCGGCCCTGCGCTGCCTCACCGCCACTGATCTGCCTTCTAATTAAACCTCAAAATCAACCTTTATGGAAAAAAAAAAGCAATACTGGGAGTCATTACAGTGAACTGTCTTTTTTTCCAGTTATTATTTTTATGACAATTAGGTTCTGAAATTACAGAGAGGCAGCAATTAGGTGGTTGTAGCTGTCAGTTGTCCACTGTCTGAAATGTAACTTTTTCCTTGCGATTTGTGCTGTAATTTCAAAAGTCCTCTGTAGGCTGTTTAATCTCTGTGTAATTTCTGGCTGTAAATATAATTAAGAAACCATTTTTAATGAACTACAAATCAATGTACAAGCTAACAGTTTTCAAGGAGGCATTTTGTAATTAAACATTACATTTCATTTTAAAAGAGTTTCTTAGAAGATGTAATTAACTACACAGCATTCAAACAAAGCGATGTTGCTTCCATTTTTCTATGGGAAGAAATGAAAGGGAATTTAAAATAGGATTTAAGAACTGGATTAATCACTTTCAACTACTACAGCATATGGTAGTGTATTTTTATAATCCTTTCTAATTCTTTCTCACACCAGTCACTTAATAAGAATAAATTTGCTGTACCCTGACACATGCTGAACTATTCAGATTTGGTGTTGCCTGGGTACCGTCATCCTTACTTTTTTCCCCCAGTGAACACTTGTAACATCTATCTACAAACAGTTAAACCAGCTTATTGCAAAGCCCAGGTTTCATTTTAGGATTTGGAGAAGGGACAACGTGTTTTTTCCAAGCTCATCCTCTAAATAACTTTTTAATTGTGCCAATTAATGTTCCGGAATGTACATGATACAGGTCAGAGATCTGATTAGGTGCAATTGGAATACACACCCAGCAAACCACGTTTGCCAAACATACGTGTATAGGGCAAACTGGCAAGATGATTTCCCCCATTGCCAATTCTTCATAGTTAGTGGTTGCGTATCGCTACCATGATTTCACAACCAAAAAGAAGTACAGATTTGTCTGTCTCACTGAACAACATTTCAGTATTAACCCATTTTTCATTCACAGTAGGAACTTTCTAATATGAATGCATTGCTGTCAGCTTTACTCCACTTAAGAACATAAAGCCTTTAGTTTCATAATAATAGTAAATGATCTATTCATTCAATTTCTTATACCTCATATTGTAATCGACCAAAGCTTTGATTAAAAATATTCCAACTTTCCTGGTTTACGATTTGTGCTCCAAATTACAAATAAATATTGAAACCAACTTGTTGGTGTTGAGTTTTTTTTTGTATTACTTACAAAGCAGAATTTTATTTCAGAGACTTGTCAGGTGGTGTTTCGTGATCTCTATAATGCACTCCAGGAATCATTAATGAGTTAATTTACGTTTACATTATTCCACTAATTGCCTGTAGTGCAGAATGCAGCATGCTCTTTGCCCCTGTTTGGTGTTTCTTTGTCTCCCATTGACGTGTCTTCCTTTTGCATCCTTTTCCCCACGCTGAAGGCTCACCTTGTGACATCCCTTGGCAGGCTCAAGCCCAAAGTCTCCACTAATAGCTTTGTCTTCATACTTCTCCTCACAGTTGTGAATTCTTCACGCTGGAGTAGAAACAGATACTTGTACTGATTAAAAAATATTTGCCTGAAACTCATTTCAAGCTCTTGGTCTTCTGGTAGCTCCTTCTCTCACATGAGTAATAGGAGACTCAGAGTGAGAACAAGTTGTTTGGTGAGTGTTTGGGGTGAGATCTGGGTGGTCTCAGTCTTCTTTCTGAAAAGCTGGTTGATAAGTACTGTGCTCTTGAGCAGGGCAGGAAAAAATCAAATCCAGATTTTCTGCAGGTAGTTCTTATATGCTCAGTTAGCAGACACAAGGACCCATGTCTATCCTATCCCAGGCTGCTACCACCTACCTCTTACTTGGTATCCTATCACAATCTTCAAACGCTGTCTGTTCCTCTACTGAAAACATCACATCTGGCAGCATGGCTCCTTTCAAACACAGAGGATGCCATGAGACCTGATTCAATTAAGTGGCTAAACACAGGTACTTCTTTTACATCGCAAATGTAGCAAAAAAACCAGAGCTTTTCTTGTGATAATCAGTATTCCCAGGATATCCAGTGTTCCTAAATTGCTATAAAGTAATCTTTGGGAAATTAGTGATATTCTGTGGGTCAAGATGAGAAACAAGACTATAATTCCATTTAAAATAAAAAAAAAACAACAGCAACAACAACAAAACCTAAAAGAGGAATAACAAGTTATATTGTTCAGATTTCTTTCTTCCCACCCACCCTCTTCCCCACTCCTCCTCTCCCAAGTCCATTAACAGTTTTGGGAAATGCATTCCTGAAGGAATGTGGATAATTTCTACCTCTGACAGTCAGTGATATATCTCTGTGTTGCTGGAACTCAGAGAAATGGCCACATTTATGTCTCCTGCAGGTCTTAACACATCAGTCAGATGAGGTGTTAACAGTGGGTAGAGGAAGATACAAAAGACCTGGGTTCTGTAGGTTTATACCTCCATCTTGGGGAATCCATCCCACTGAGCACATTCAAGAACAAGGAAACAAATCAGTAAAATCTGGTCCAAGTAAAATCTGGTCTATTTTGCAAATGCTGTAGCCAGTTATTTAAAAAGAGATATGAATTTTCAAAGCATAAAAGGTTCCAAATTAAGCTCATGTATTTCAATGATTTATCTGCACATTTAAGGAATTATGTATTATTAAAGGCATACTGAGCCAGATACTGCAACCCTGACCCTCACAGCATTTAGACACGTTGTCCTGTTGATAACTGTTATAAAATATTGTAAACTGTATTTGACAAATTAAATAATGATAGAAATGCCACAGCCCATCCTCCTCTGCCGCACTAGCACATTCTTATTCACATCATATTCCTGAGCAGAAAAAGCTCCCCATGTTCAGTGCATGCTCTTCAGTCCAAGAAATACTTGAAAAGTCTGCCAAATATGCTTGTGTGAATCCCAGTGCACTCATACACGTTCATTGGAAAAAGAGATGTTTTGCCTTGCTAACAGGCTATAGAGGCAGTTTGGTTTTTGGCCTCTAGGATGAACATACTCAGTATTTCCAAGGCACAGCACTGGCAACAATAATAGCTGCACTTGAAAAATTACACAGGATTTTAAAAATATGTATTTTTCATGATTTGAAATGAAACATTATTTTGGTCTCTTAGCAAAATTAAAACCAGTGTTTGTGCACAAACCTGATGGGCAGCCTATATTTCCAGCGTTGCAGCCAGTGTATTGCTCTGATGCTTTACCACTTCTTGGAGGAGGACTCGTTTGCAGATGCCCATTTGCTTGGTCCCTAAAATTGGGCAAGAGAATCACACAGGCTACCTGTCTGGAGTCTTCTGCATTGTCTCTTCATGGACACAGGAGAGGGCACCCATGGAAGAGACAGCTTGGCAGCCAGCAGCCCCAGAGTGGCTCCCTGTCCCTGCATCCCTCTCCCCATACGTATTTCTCTCACTGTTGGTTCCTCCAGCTTTGTTATCTCAATGTGGCAAAAGAACTTGCTAGTTCCAGGCAAACTAGCCAAACCCCAACCGAGTGGCAGCAGCTCCATGCTTCATAAAACCACCTTTTTTAACACAGTCCAAGACTGTAGCCTTAGAAATATAATGGTAAGCATGGGTATTTCTTGTCAAGAAGAAGATCTTGCCAACACATTCTGTATGCATGTTTCCGAATTTATCTACTGTAACAGTGAGGTTGAACACATTGTTAAATTTTTATATTTTTCGACATTTCCTAGTAGAAAATATTTTTTTAGATAAAGTATTTATTTTATTGGCAACAGTTTCCCTTCACTAGGATGCTCCACTTCTTTGATGAACTGTGCAAGATAAGTTTTCATTGGCAACATCTGGCAACCTGGCAGAATCTGTAGGCAGCTGGATTGGTAGTTGTAGTGTGGCTGCTGGGCCTTTCAGTTAATTAGGCTGCTTATGGGCCATCTGGGTCACTCGTCTCTGCTGTTGCCATTTTTCTTTTCTGAGGAACTGTGCACTCTGTGGTCATTTCTTCAAGAGAATGTGCCAGCAGCCTTTGTGGCTGGGCTTTCCCAGCTCATCTTTTTTTTTACACCAAGCACATGACATTACAGCACAGTTAAGGTTGCTCCTTGGTATGACTACCAGCCACCTCGGGAGTTCTTCGCTTGCATTTCAGCCAAGAAAGAAGCAAACACACTGGATGCCTCCATGGGCAGCACACATTGTCTGTGCCTGCAGGCCTCCCCAAGGCCACACCTCTCACCTGCCTGGTCCGGAGCCACAGCCCTCCTTCTGCTCACTGAAGACAGGGGTAGGGCTTGTCTCTGAAGTCTCCACATGTAATTGTTGAGAAATAGGGTTTGTGGGGAACCAAACTCCCATTGTTGTGCAGATGAGATGGCCTGCAGATAAGAGGCAGCCCTTTTGTGCAGGTGCACACCAGAGATCTGTAAGTCTGAGTTTGGTGACAGTCAGAGGCTTCTGCCATTTGTGTGGGTGTGCTGCATTCTCATTTATTTTAGGAAGGGTGAGCGATAGGACGTTTGACAACTCTGACAAACAAGAGAGACAAAGCGAAGGGCAGAGATGCTTGGCTGCATGGCCATCCCCATCCCAATGGAGGCAACAGGGCCATATGGTGCTGACTGCCCCAGGTAGGGGCTGGAAGGGCTGCCCAGGGCTGTCGTGCTCTGCTTTGGCTTCGTGAGATTCAGTCTGTCCTCTGCGCTGCTGCAGGGCCCCGGTCAGCCTTTACATCGCTTTGATGTTAGAACAAAAACAGGACTGTGGAATTCCTTTTTCAAAGCCTTTAAGAATTATTTATATTATTTGATAAAATAATACAAAATGCAAGTGAAACAAAAATAAATTCTACTTTGCATAAGGATAAATATGTATCGGGGTGGTCAGCAAAATTATGTCTTGGTGTCTCAGCCAGCTCTGCAGTGATTTCCTGCACAGTCACGTGATGTGTAATTGCAGGAACTTCCCATTGTACATATTTGCTGTTTCACTATCGCATGAAGAACGGTCGTTTAAAAAGCCTCACTTCGCACTCTATCGATCTTTTCTTTTGATTGTGTGTAGGTAAGCCCCTTTTGTAAGTTTTATGAGGTGCAAACATATATGCTATTTTATGCTACCAGTCTATTTATTGGATTAGCTTCGGGATTTGATGCAAAAGCTTAAGATGATATTGAAAACACATATCACTTCTATTGTAGCTAAGAAAATCAGCTTTAGAATTAGAGAGACCTTGTAGCAGGCATTATGTATAGCCCTTTAGCTTTTTAGCAAGGCTGTTCTTCGTTGCTATAGCAACCGAATTAACCATTTCATTAATATAATGGAATAAAACACATTTATTCATTTTTGCACTCACGGGTAATCCACATTCAGCTTTCAGCGTACTTGTCAAGCTGTGTCCCTTTCACCTCAGCCCCTGATATTTCCTCAGCGTTTCCAAAGGGCTTTTATTTTAATTTTTCCTCATTGGGGAGAGAGTGAGCTGTTGGTTTTGAAGAATGTTATATTTTTGTAATTAAATTTACCTCTGTTTCATTGGCTAGCTTCCATTTAGCATCCCTTAAGTGGCAAAGCAGGCTTCACAGGCAGCATTCGGCGCGACGAAGCCGAGGTGTTCTTCACAACAGAAAAGAACAAATCATTTAAAACACTGAAGGCCCCCTGCCCACGCACAACTCGCGGGCTGGGCTTGGCGTGGTGAGTCCTACTGCAAATACTGACAGTACTCAGCTGTGTGTGCTGCCCAAACATTCCCGGTGCTGAACTGCAGTGTGAGAAGCAGATGGAGTGCTACATTCTTTGTTTACCCTGGTTTTAATGTTTCCCAAGCCATGCCCACACTTCGTGATGGTTATTGAAATAATAGCTTAATTAAAACAGTAAGCTCACCATCCGCACAAGGAAGCAGGAGTGCTCCACGCATGTGGCATGGCAGAGGCAACACCAGCCTGTGTTTACATTGCTCTTCTCAAGAAGGGCCACTTCTTTCCTTCCTCTGTGCTTCGTCCCTGCTGAGCTGGTGCAGCGCGAGAGTGGCTGTGCTGAGGCATGCCCCTTCCCACACTCCTTTCCAGTTCAGATTCTGGCCAGTAGAAGCGATGAAAAGCAGGACTACCAAGGCAGATAGGGCACAGTCGGCCATCGGAGACCTCCTCAGCTGGCACATGCCACCTGCTAGTGGCATGCTCAGGCGGACACCGGTTCCAGGCTAGTACTTAAGTGACTACCCTTCCAAAGCATGGACTGATGCAAATTCATGGGCCAAAGTGCAGCTTGTGAAATTCATTAGTATTAACAATTCCACATCTGAAGTCATTGCAAATGAAACAGAGTCGCTAATGCAGGAGGTTGGGTTGGTCGGTTGTCATCTTCTTTTTTCTTCATAGATTTCTAAAGTTACTAATGTGAAACTGGAGTTTTACTGGAAACAGAGTAGATGTGTAAATGATTTTGAGAAATCAGTTAATTAACTTTGAATGTATAATCCCTTTCATTAAAAACACAAGGCATAGAAGTAACTGCACAATAGCATATTGCCTTCTTTAAGACTGCTCATTCGTTGCTGTTTGAGTGAATGTATAAATCATATAATCTACAAGGGCCGGTAGGTTCTATGCCACTCACATGTGCTGCTTTCCCTACCTGAATTACATGGTAAGTGCTTCCTCCTACGTGGCTCATTGTGTGAGATGTGCCCCGAGCTCCCAGAGCAGTCCGCTATGCAGCTGGGAAGGGAAAGGCCCACAGCCCATCCTGCACACAGACCTGAGCACAAAGGCTCTGTGCGTGCTGCAGGCAGCACTGGGGCCACATCCTCCTCCTGCCTTTGTTTCTCAGTGCACTGAGAGCACTCACCCAGCTGCCCACTAGCACAGCGCTAATTTAATTTTACTGGCACTCACTGTGATGCTGGAGGTGAGGCATTGGAATGAGTGAATGTTGCGTTAATGATAAGCCTTTGAATCAATAGCCTACTTTTGGGCAACTTGTGATTGGTGCAAGTTTAGCCAGAAGAACATCTCCTTTAGTGGTTAACAAAGAGCTTGTGGTTTCCAACGGCACTGCAGCCAAACAGAAGAGGTCTTTCTGCACACAGAGGCTAGCAGTGGCACAAGGACATATACATACCTGTGGGTTTTCTTCAACCTTAGCAATTCTCTCCTATCCTTCACTACAGCATGGCACTTCTTAAAATAACAGATAGGTGCTTCCAATGTTTGAGAAATAAGGCAGAGTGATTTGGTTGGGGCCCTCACCTGCAGCCCATTGGAACTCCTCTTGTCCAGGCAAGAGAAGAAATAGCAGCACTTAAAGCTAAGGCACCCAAACAATGGGGCTGCACAGCCACTTCCCTTTCCCTGGCACAAGCTCCTGACCCCCAGACTGATGAGCGGCACTGCCCAGAGCCGCAGTGCCCACCATCAGCATTGCTGCTATGGGGAACCTGGCAGTCTCTTAACCTCCTTCTGCATCTGTAAAATGAAGGTTAAAAACTTGCTTGCCTCTCTCCTGAGGGCTGTTGTATGGTTGATTAACACTTGAACAATACGCTGCGTCTGTTCCAAGCTGAATATTATTTCACCATCTAGCACGGAGCCTCTATAAATCAAGCCGTGGTGGCTGGCCCAAAGCCAAACAACTAGGTGAGAACGAGGGCCACTAAAGACACTGTACAGCCCAGCAACAGGCACAGAGAATGGCCGACGGCTGCTGCCCTAGGGCTCTGTCAGAACGCCGGCAGCCGCCTACGAGCAGAGCCAGCCCCGGGACGGGCCGCTGCCGGGGGAAGGAGCGGCTGCGGGCGTGCGCCGACGGCCGCCTCTCTTTCCCGCAGCAGAGGGCAGCGTTTCTCCAGGTCCCGCTAAGAGGAGAGGGGAGCGCCCGCTCAGCGGCTGCGGGCTGCGCGGTGCCCCGCTAACTGCTGAGCTCGGGTAATAGAGGCAGAAGCAGTCTAACGCGAGATGCAAACTAAACTACCTCCTGCCTTACAGCCCGTAGCCAATACCGCGGAAAGCCTGCGCACTCGGTGCCACAGAACTTTCCAAGCTTAACTATTTCCCCAACAGCCCGAGGGCTTGCAGCGGTACCTGCGATCCTAACATTTGTGCTGCGACAGACACCGCTTCTCTGGTCTTACATCAACATTCGAATACCGCCTGTCCCTGCCATCTGTGTTGCCCTTCAGTAATGAAGAGAGGTGTAACCTCCAGGTTAGGGCAGCACACACTGATGAGTAACTAATTCAGAGAGATTTCTTTCTCTACTTGGGTGCCTGGATTTATCCCAGTTATCTATAGTAGGATTTGAGGCCTTAGAAGCAAACTGCTTCCCCCTGGTAGCTCACCACAGCACCTTGGACTTGGCAGAGCTCCCCTTTGCCTGCTGCAACAACTCAGGTGTGGGGCCATTCGTTATGTTAATTGAACTTTCCAGTCCACATGGGTGTGGATGAAGCAAGAGGCCAGCAGGGGTCTGGATACCAGAATAAAATTAGCATCACAAGAAGAGAAAGGAAAGTGTTACTGTTTTACCAGTGCTGCTGAATTGGGCAGACGGAGCTAAAAATAGATGAGAGATGTCTGTATTATAGCAGAACGAGGATGACTTCATGCTACTTAAGCTGAAATGGTATTTTGCTGCATGAAATGTTAGGTGTATAAACAGTGCCTTATATGTACTCATCTGCAATGTAGACATGTTTATATATGTATGTTCTATATAGTACAGATTTCATATAGGTCTAGACAGATGTTAATTATTACTCATTGCTATGTTTCTAAGCACGTCATTTGAAACACTGATAAAAAGCTATCCGTGGATCTAGCTCCAAGGCTAGCTCCAAATACTTTGTAATGTATGCAGCCCAAAGCCTAGCTTTGAAGGGGGGGTGAGTGTCAGCAGCACAAAAGGATGTGCCCCTGAGTTGCGTGGTGAGAGCCAGCTTTGCTTTGAAGTTGTGAGCAGCCCTGCCATGGGGGTAACAAAATGGCTGTTAGGGCCCAAGGAATCCCTACTCACTATACAAGATGAATTTCCTGCCCTTAAACTACCAGCTTGTAGATCTGCTCCTCTTCCAAGGCCAGGCCTGTGTCTAGACTGAAAATAACACAAAAAATCTGTGCTATCCTCCAAATTCAAACAACCCCTTAGGGATCTAATCCCTCTATGTGATGTCTTCACTTATCAGCACGCTGCCACCAATACCGACCCATCAGGACAGTACCAAGGGATGGGAGCAACATGAAATCCAAACCTCACACGGGCCCTCATTGCACCAAAAGAAGAGGTGCTGAGGCTGCTTCCCCACCATGACAGAGCTCACAGACAGCCCCGACAGAGCTCACAGACAGCCCCAGAAGCTGCCCCTGGGTTGAGTGAACTCCCTAGGCTGCTGCCTGCTGTACCCAGTAACTCATAACCCCTGCCTTACCTGTGCTCACAGCCTTGCATGCCTTCCTTTGCTTTCACTGCAGTAAAAATAGCACGACTGTAAGCAACCTCCCTGCCACTGATTCAGAAGCATATTACTGTAGCACAGATGTATTTCAGGGTGAGCACAAAGGCATCTTCGTTCTCCATTGTTCTGAAGTCAGTGGCTCTCCTCTCCTCACCATTGCAGGACATGTCTCAATGCCACCTGTGGGAGCAGGATGGGGAAAACAACCTGAATACTGACTCTGGTAGAAATGGCTCCTCATCTCTGTTCTGCAGTGTGAACAGAGAATGCCAGAGCCTAAATGGGAACTGTAGTGCAGGTCAGTGTGGCATGCATGCAGATACTCTGATGGCTAGTGTGCAATAATTACCTGTGATTATTGCACAGTTCAGCTCATGAGTCAGCCAGGCGTGCTTTCTGCTTCTGAAACATCATTTCACCCCACATACCTTTCTTGACCTCATACACTCTGCTTCTTTGAAGACACCTGTGCATTCTGTCAGCTTTATGCATTAATCACACTGGTTGCTCATTACTGCACACTCCAAATCAAAATTAACATCACCTTGTGTATTGCCGAAGCCAGCAGCTGTCTTGGAGCAGGGCGACAGGATGACCCCTGGGTCCAACAGCCTCTACAAGAGTCCAGACAAGCCTGGAGGTGCCTGGGTCACAGCTTACTGCCATGCCCTGGAGCCAAAGCCCTCCACAGGGCCACAGGACACATGTGATGCCCCAGCTCTGTCCTCAGCCCCTCCATTCATTTTCCACGGCCTGGGCACCCTGCAGCAGCTGTACACGTGGCTAGAGAAAAAGGAACGAGCTAGGAGGGTTTCATTCTTTGCTGCACTTGTTAATTGAAAAATATCACTTTAATTCAATAACAACATATGTTGAATAAACATAATAAGCCCGGCGGTAGCAGAGTGATGATGCTATGCTGTCACTTCTGCTTTAGCCTTTCGGGTTCAAATGAGTGTGTTGTCAAATGACTCCTTTATAGTATTTGCCAAAACATGTTTACAGAAAGGCTCCGGCACAAGTGTACTGCACCATGCCAAGGCCACCAGCATGCACACGCCAGGGAGCCCAGCGGCCAATGCGGGGGGCACCAGGACAGCACAGGAGAGGCTGCTCTGGAGAAAGGGGAGAGGGCACATGCCAGTCATTGGGGCATTTCTACTGGCAGTCAGCTGGAAAGATGCAGAACTTATCTCACAAACAGGACTGCTGTGAACTTGGTAAGAGCTTGCAAGTTTTAGCGTTTACAGATGCCCTCATTTGGCAGTCATAATTATTATAGGAACCACTAATCTGAAGGGAGCTAAAGGCTGCCAGAAGAAAAGTATTACAATTAGACCAACACCTCAATCCATGAGTGCTCATACCTTAGTACCACCCATGTTACAAGGATGTTGGATTTTCCATGGTTGGGAGCCCACTGTCTATTATTCCCCTCTTTAAATCCCATCAGCCAGATGTGCTGCAAAGGCTCCTGCTGCCATGGACAGGCTGGCTGGGGACACTGAGTGACGTGACTGGGAGCTGGGCTGGGCCAGGGCCAGCATACTCAGCTGCAGCTCTCCAGAGAGAGCACCTGCAGAGTAACCCAAAACCCACATCTGCTGAAGGCACTGTTTTGGTCCAAGGTGGGGCTGTTGGCAGAAGGAAGCCTAATCTGCCCTTCTCTCACCATTGTCCTAAAAATGTTTGTTATGGATGGAGAGGTTTCAAATTCAAGCTCAAGGGCACCATCTCTCAGCAATAAAAGCTGCCCCCTGCTCCAGAAGTGGCTTCTAGCCTTTCCTGGCAGCACTGCTCCTCTGCACCAGGAGGCATTATGGTTCAGCTTAGGTTCAGCAGCCACCTTAGTAGTGGGAGATCTCAATGTTGTCTCTGCACCTATTAATGGTTAATTACAGGAGGAAGAGCTCCAATAATCTATCATGTGCATAAAATACAGAATTTGGCAGAGCTCCAGAGAGTAACTGTCAGAGAACACTTGTATTTTGAACAGACACTAAGTAAGGACACCTCACTCCAACAAACAGATGTAGAAAAGGTTTAACATCTCTACCTCTTGCTGGAAAATGTTTCCATCAGCAACAGAGCAACAGTCCTCAACCACAAACTTCAACAGAACAGCAACAGTAACAAAAAGTTCCATTACCAAACTAACTCTTGATAAATACCAGATTATTTCCAGACAGTTTCGCATGCAACTGCTAGATGTAATTTGCAGAGTGAGTGCCAAATTGCCATACTAATTATTTCTGGGCTGATATTCCCTCTGTGACATGGTAGCATTTGGAGAATGGGGACTAACCAACAAGTGAAGTGCTGAAGTGGGAGATTACTAATAGGGCTTCTGAGAAAGAGAAATATCACAAATACTAACGCAAATACCTCCTCTTCACACACACTCTCGATTTGCACCAAGCCAACCCAATGCACACAACTGGCCTACCTCTTTGTATCTTCTTGGCTCCACTACTCAGGCAACCAGTGACTACTGGTTGTGGGCACAGTACCAGGGTGCCCATGCAGGGCACTGCAACCCACCCCATGGCCAGGCCAGGCCTCAGCCCTGCACACACACTGCCTGATAGTGTGCCTGACTCTCAGCTTTGCACTGTTCTGGGAAGGTGGCGGGGCTAGCATGAAGTTCACTTAATTTGAGTCTATTAGCAGGTCGGTGTCTGCTTTTATTCCTGCTCTCTCGCTAGCAGTTTGTTCTGAGTCAATTTATCAAATTGGATGCTTCTGCACACTGCATAATATGAAATGGAATAGAAAAGCATTCCTGCTGTACTGTACGGTTTTTTGCTTTCCACTCCTTTCCTCTGTCATATTTTCCCATTTTTGCTGTTGAGCCAGTACTCTACCAAGTTTAAGCAGCATAATTTTAGTCTGCCACTACAGACACAGTGATTAGTGAAAAGAAGCAGGGAAAAAAAAAAGAGTAGGTTGGCGTTAAAGACTTTTAGGTCATATTTTTCTTCTGTTAAAAAAAGAATTTATATGCATTAAAAGACTAATTACTGAAAGTAAAATATCCATTTAATATCTGATGGGAAACAAATCATCACATTGCTTTGGATTTTGAATATCAGCAAGTTGATGGTTGATAATGAGATTTGACCGAGTAAAAATAAAGAGTCCAAAACCTGCAAGCAGTAGCAGCAAGGATGCAAACGATGTTTGCTAAAATGCCAGCCATTCTCCCTTTGATGCACGTTCAACTGTAGCAGGATCTTGAGGCCAAGGGAGTTATACTCACAGCAGGGGCTACTGGGACAGATTGGACGGCTCAAACCATGCTGGCTTGAGAACACCACCAGATCAGTCCTTCATTGCAACAGCATGACAGAAAGAGATTTTAATTTAATTTGCACCACCATAAGGCCATAGACATCTAATGGCTGGCATAAGTGCATAGGACATCAGTCACACCAGGAGGCCTGCTGCTCTGCGTGCCATGGGCCTGCCAGGAGGCCACAGCCATTCCCAGACCACAGGCTGGGTCTCGCCTCTCAGCACTGCTCCCTGAGAACAGCACCTCCAATGAAATTGCATCCATCCTGATGGAGATCTAACGTGGGCACACAGAGTTTCCTTTGAAGCGAGGGGCCCACAAGCTTACTGTGCCAACCAATTGCCTCTTTTTCATTTTTTTTGTGTGTTTGTTTACATGCACTTAGTGCTGCAATTGCTTTAGGGTTGCCTCAGTGCAAGATGAACTCAGCCATGGTTTAGCCTGGCGAAGGCTAATCTCATTATGGATAATCTTGTTTACCATGTGTACTGCTCATAAAGCAATGCTTGCTGTTAGCTCATGTTCTCCTCAACAGCAACCCCTTAAAGATACCCACAAGGGCTGTACAGGGTAGTGACAACCCATTCCCACCCAACCTAACACCTCATCCTGTTAGGAGAAGGCAGGCAGCAACTCTCTGTGCTCATAGCAGTAGGCTGGGGCCTGTAGCACTGCCAACCCCACAGCACATTATCTTGGCTGTAAACTCTCACACTGTGATTTTGCCCCACAGAGACTGGTCACCAGCAGCCTCAATGGCTTCTGGATGCCTTTAGTAATACAGTTCAACTCTGCTGCAGCAGAACCTTGCCTAAAGGAATGATGCAAACCTTTTCCCCATTACCATCTCAGTAACGCACCTAACATGCAGCTCTCTGCCTTTTGCAGATGGCTGCAGGAGGATACATGCAAGAGGAGTACTCCTGCTGCTGGCTTCTGTTGTCTCCAATGAGGTTTCTCCTCCCAAGGTCCCTAAGGCAACGCAGTACAGAGTTGAGAACTGCCAGCCCTGTGGGATGGAAGTACCCCATGCAGCCCCAAGGAGAGAGAGCCAGCTGGTGTCCCTGCCCATGTGGCTGGATGAGAAACCACTTCCTTCCTTCCACCACAGAAGCAGGGCTACTGCTCTGCATTCTGCTTTTGTTTTCTCTCCCATGCTGTGCTTTCCGATATGCCATCAAATGCTCACACTCCTTTGGAGTTCAGCTGAGCTGGACCATGCTGCCATACTGCCAGCCTGGTGCAATAAAGGATTGCAGAACATTTTTACAGGAGGAGGATTGTGCTCATTTAAAACAAAGGTTTATCTTCCTAAAGATCTGGACTATTTTCTTATTTTCACTTTGAATCTTAGCTGGTCAATTATTTTGTGTTATGGTGTCCTAACAAGTGATGGTGTTCTATTCACTGCATCATCTGTTGGTATCACCAGGTAACGTAACTGTCCAAAGTTTCCTGTTTTCAGATCACTTGCTGAAGCAGCGAGGATGGCTGCCTCTTAGAACTCACTGCAAGACACTGTTTTGTCTAGACCAGTGTCTGTTTCCTTTCAGCAGTTGAGCTTGTAATTACTTTTAAATTGCAAGATAAACATGGTTGTTTATATTATTTCCTAAAAAAAGATGACCGTAGTCAATATTAAATCAAGAAGTTTTAAATAAACTTTTAAGTGAAATCATTGCTTCCTTTTCTAAAATAGAAAGATTCCAAGCAAAACATTTTAAATCAGAATGTTCAAGTCTGTATCCAACATCAATTTAACAAAAGTCTATTGTTTTCTATGAAAAAAATTAACTCCATCAAAGGAATCATTTCCCAGTCAGCCCCACTTCGGTTCATTTCCTAGCAGAGGTACAAGAGGAGAGCTGCCCCTGACGCCTGGCTGTGGAGGGACAGGAAGATGTGATGTTGCCACTAACACCCTCCAGGGTCATCCTGATGCACCCACTGCAGGCCAAAGAGGCATAAGTCAGTGGAAGTGCTGCCCTTTGACACAAGGAGGCTGTCCAGGCACACTACCCCACTGCCTACACATTTCTTGAAGACCTTCAGGGATGGTGACTCCACCACTTCTCTGAATAGCCTGTTCCAAAGCCTGACCACAGTTTCTATGGATACATTTTTCTTAGTATCCCACCTGAGCCTCCCTTGAAACAACTTAAGACCATTACCTCTAGTCCTGTTGCCATTACTTGGGAGAAGAGGTTGACCTCCACATCACCACAACCTTCTCGCAGGGAGCTGTAGAGAGTGATAGCTTCTTACTTGATCCTCCTCCAGACTAAGCAATCCCAGTTCCCTCAGATGCTCCTCATAAGACTTATGCTTTGTTGCCCTTCTCTGGACACACTCCAAGATCTCAATTACTTTCCTGGGCCCCTCTCTGGTGAGGGGTGCAAAACTGAACAGAGTGCTCGAGCTGTGATCTCACCAGTGCCAAGCAGAGGGGGATGATTCCCTCCCCACTCCTGCTGACTGCACTGTTTCTGATACACACCAGGACGCCATTGGCCTTGGCCACCCAGGCACACTGCTAGCTCACATTCAACCAGCTGTTGGCTAACACCCCCAGATCCATTTCCTCCATGCAGCTTCCAACCACTCTGCCCAAGCCTGCAGTGTGTGTAGGGTTTCTGCTTAGGCCTGAACACGTCTTTAAGCAGCCATAAGACAGGCACGTCTGGAGTGTGAGCATGGCCAGAGAGCAGAGCCACGGATCAGATCCCTCCCATTTTTTTTGCCTGAAGGCACTCTGCCTGCAATTCACTACCAGGTGCCTTGATGTTTTCTCCAGCTTTGGCAAATGCAAGCACTGTGTTGTTTTCAGTCCCTGAAAGATACATGAAATGAAGATCAGAGAGCTGTTGATGGTTTCTATACTGAGATATTTTTAATCTTTTCCAGGATCCTGCACATTATGCAGCCAAATGGCAAGGGTGATAGTAGCAGCTATTAGCAGGGAAATATTTGCAGGAATTGCATGGGGCTGATGGCTTAGCTGTAAGCCCATCCTAGAGAACTTGATTGAAATTTAAAGATGCTTTGGCAGATGCTGTTATTTTCAAAGAGTGAAGACATCAAAGCATGGTTTGTACCACTCATTTTACACTCTTTATGCTCTGTATTTCATGCATTTATATGCAAACAGTAACAAATATTAGTTTACACATTTACAAGGTGCCATTTTAAGGGATAATCCTTCCCAAAGATTTATCTATCAAATACCTTAGAGTTAGACTATAAGATACTGACTAAATTGTTTGTATGTAAAGGGCAAAAGGTTAAATAAGTAATAATTGTTTGCAATTCTATTCATCCCTTCAATGTACAGAAGTCCCTTCAAGCATGTAGTTATGCTTTACTGTTCTAGAGACTTTCTGCAGGAACAAAGTATTTGATAAGCACTGTGAATATGTAAAAAAAAAACAAAAACAACACTATTAAAAAATGCACTGCATTGAATTTATCTCCATTTCTTTCCCATGGCTTCAGCAAGGAACTAAGGAGCAATCAATTGCAATAAAAATTGGTTATTTCTGTCTAATATCAGTTTTAAAAAAAATTCTTCCTTACCCATCTTATCTTGAACTACAATTTTTCCAGTTTCTTGGTCTCCAATGCCAGATTTGAAAAATCTGGATATTTAAAGGAATTACATTGAGCTCTACTACAGCTTTCTCTGCAGGTTTTGGCAGCTATTCCAACAAAAGCAGTAAACAGGGAGAAGCTGGGGACCTGGCACATGACAAATGGGGCTGGAGATGAGCACTTAGAGCTGGGATGCACCCAGGCGAAAGAGGCCAGCAACAGAAACGATGGACGCAGCTGGGGCAGGGCAGGAGACAGGGTAGCATTTCACTTTAAGAAATCCAGAAATATGTCAGCACCTTGAAATTTGAATACCTGGAAAGTGGTACTAAACGATGACTTCAGGGTCTATCAAATGAATCCCATGAGGACAGTTTTCAACCTTAAAAAGACGAAGCATTGACAAAGAAATAATGTTGTATACACTACTACCCTGGCATTCCTCATTCATAAATGCTCGGGCATGAACTGCTCTTCCAACGAGATGCACATTCAGCATTACAGACCTAAATAAAAATATGACAGAAGGTGTTGAGCAAATCTAGGACTGATGAAAGGGCCAGAGAATATGAATGGAGTGAGCAAAAGAGACCACGGAGAGATTCAGAATGTAGGCCAAGCTCACACTGCACTTGCAATCAAGTGTTTACTGTCTGCCCCCAGAATCACTCTACTCCCATCCGTGTTCCCTTCAGCCTGAACAATGCAACATTTCAATCTTCTTTAAATTCAAGGACACCGAGTCCCTGAGTGCCCTGCTTGCTAGCACTGAATGGGAAAACAAACCTGCCTGGGCCTTAACAGCATCTTAGCTTACGTCAGTGATGCAGAACATATTGCTTCAAATGCATATTCTTCTAGGGGTGCCATCCATCCACCCTGACAAGAAATAGAGCGCTTCCTCCCTTTATCATGTCTGAGAGGAAGAAATGTGTGAAGCAAAGCTAAAAGTGTGAAATGCAAATGGAAGTCACCACATCATGGTAATACATTCCTTATACTGTCTAGTAGCATTGCAGGGATACAGCTTGGGTATGCTAATGTCCCCAACAGATGGCATGCCGTTGCTGCCTACACAGAAGAGGCACAGGAGCAAGACATGACACACAAGGGGCAGTGTACCACTGGCTGTGCTCCGCTGCCATGGAGTTGGGGACAGGGGATCAGCACTCGGAGCCTGTGCTGCTGGAGGTGGTATAGGCTGCACTTGTCAAACAAGTGAAAAAGGATTCATGTGTTGTGGGTTCTTTTATTTGGCAAAACCACTTCAAAAATAATGCTTGATAAAGTACAGGACTAATATTATAGTAATATAATATAACGTGGAGATGGGCATCCACATTTTCTTTTCCTACAAACACTTATGTACAAAGGTGTAACAGAAATTCTGCATATAAGAAGAGTTTTCTTGTTCTACTTAAGCCACACCTTGGTAAAAAGGGCATACATAAGCACTGCTAGCATCCCAACGTTTCTCTCAGCGTATCTTGTTTTCTGTCAGTATGGACCAAATAATAATTCGGAATGAAAGACTGAGTCATGGCAAAACGTTACGCTATTTATTTAACTGCCTTCACTGGGAATGACTGCACTGCATCTCATTAAAACAAAAAGTCATAACAACTGAAATAGTTATAAATATCTAGAGCTTATAAAAGGCCTAATTTGAGCCAGCAGTTCTTTCTAAACATTCCCAAGTGATGACATTATTATATTTTCATTCTTCCCAAAAAAGAATTGAGATAAAAATCCACTGAAATACCGCATATGGTTTCAGTTCTTATTTACAAACCGATCATGGGCCACCTGAAAGACATGGAAGAAGACTGCCTGATCTCCTTGCTGGGTAAACCCTCTCAGACAAGCCCTGTGGGAGCAGCGTCCAGGCTGCTGCTGTGCTGACCACACGTGCTCTGACCACAGCTGTCCCTGGTATCCCCCAGGGGCCATCCTGGCTCTGCCCTTCCTCTGCCACCTCATGGCAGTGCCAATCCCCATGTCCTTACATGGTGGCACCAGATTGCCACAAAGCCTGAGGTAGCCTGCTGTCTTTCAGGTATTTATGCTGTCAGGTTGATTTGAAATTCTGTGGTACAGCTGAAAAGTTCAAAAAGAGGAAAAGCAGCAAGCTAACAAGTCTATAGCGTGAGAGCATGGCTCTCCTTTCCTTGGGAAATGGAGCTGCAATAACTGCACTGCTTTGATCCCTGAAGAAGCTGTGTGAGAATAACTTAATTATTGAGAAGTGTTGAGGATTCAAGAATGTCATTGGTGGCAACTTTGGAATGTCGATCATTTTTATCCAGTGGAAAATACTACATTTAGTTTTTGAATAAAAGAAACAAAAAGCAAAGAATGTCACTGTCAATGTTTTGAGCTTTTTTTTCTGCTGTACGTTTTAAGTGCTTAGAGCACAGAGGGCAAACATCCTGGTGCAACCTCTGCAATCTTTAAAGCCACCAGTGAG
The DNA here is from genome assembly GCF_026119805.1 of Tympanuchus pallidicinctus. Classification (NCBI taxonomy): domain Eukaryota; kingdom Metazoa; phylum Chordata; class Aves; order Galliformes; family Phasianidae; genus Tympanuchus; species Tympanuchus pallidicinctus. The sequence continues at coordinate 16,837,403 of NW_026294791.1, read as the reverse complement.
AAACAGTACATGGTATCACAGACACACTAAACAAATATAAAACCAGTTTTACTATTAAAACAGGTTTGCTAGTAAATGATTAGTAAACTGCTCATTTGCTTGTCCAAAACATGATCACTTCTGCTCTCGCTCAAATTAAAATTAAGTCTCTGTGAATGCAAAACCCATAGGAAATGGTGTTAATAAGGTAAGCTAGCCTGTATAGCTAGCCTGTAGCACTTTGGATGCTGAGCTGTAAAGGGAGGGCCAGGAGTCAGGATACAACTTTAGAAATCCTATGTGTGTGGAAAAGTAAATGTCAAACTCAGACTTTTAATGAAGGTAACTTTCTCTACAAGATTAAATGAACAGGACAGGACGACACTGGTCTTGTATCAAACTACACTGCTGGGATAGCAGACTGGCACCAGCAGATAGGCAGCGATAGAACTGTATTGTCTTGGCTGACCTGGAATGGTCCAATCCCAGATGCTCATGGTTTATAGACTAAAATTATCAGTTAAAATTAGTCTGAAAGCAAGGATGATGTGGAGTCACTTCAGAAGCCACATGAGGAAAAACTAGTCCTTGGCATCTTTTAAATTTGACTTCTACTACACTTAGACATATGCTCTGTAAACTTCTGATAAGAGCCGGAAAACATCCACAGAGAATCTTCCTGCTTCACATGTTGCCTTGACTTCTAGATCCACTTGATGGTTCTGGACTTGCCAGAATTCAACCTGTGCAGCTCTCACCTAACTCCTCCTGTAGGCACTCACTCCAAAACTCAGACCCCTCAAAGCCTTCTTACAGCCACTGGGGCACACAGGAGACGGTCCCCAAAGTTCTGTGGTAAAATCAACATGGAAAGGTCTTTCTTTCAGTAAGGGTGTAACCACCAATGTCCTACCAGTTTGAGAAGTAAAACAGGCAATGTTCCCAGAGTCCACAACCCGATTGTTCTGCCTATCCTAATTTGAAAAAAAAAAAGATAAAAACTGCGTTGAAAGAATTCAATAGAACAAACTATTTGCATATGCCAACTCTCTTATTAATCTCCTCTTCTGCTCTTAAAGGCCACCGATGTCTCAGCTTGATCCAATTACTGCATTGCACAGCTCATCACACAGACCATTTTTATTCCCTCCTTTTCTTCAGAGCTGAACCTCATTAATGGGAAATGTGACAGGCCCAGACAGTGCTAAATCCAAACTCACAGGTTAGTTCTGTATTTGGAAGCAACCTTAGGTTTTTTGAACTTTTATTCAACACAAAAGCCTCTTAGCACTTGTATGCTTTAATGGATTTGTGCTATTTACAGTAATTCTATATTCATCTTTTTTCCTCCACAATCGCCTGTAATAAAGTTTATACGTATATATGTATGTTTATATAATTCCACACTGCCTTCGAACATCTTTCAGTACCCTGGTAAAACATTAGAAATATATTTTTCAATGAATCGAAAAGACCCTTGCACTTTTTTCACTCTGCTATTCTATGTGAAAGAGATGCTTGATGAGAAAATGCAGCTGTAACATATCTTTAAGCCTGAATCAATCTGAATAGACAGAGGTCCTATTTTTCTTCTTGTTTTTCAATTTTAACTCTCTTAGTAAAGCCTCTTAGATATACAACAGGAAATAAGCCATAGTTCATCTACAAAAGCTTTTAAAGAAAAATGAGTACTTGAGCTTTCCCAGGTCAGAACATTTCCACTGTAACATTTCAACATAAACACGTAGCAATGGCTTATATGCTAATTTAACTCCTCAAGAGTAAAATAAAAACTTTTAAAAGCAATGCAGTGTATGTGCTGTGGACCTCTAGCACAGCCCCATTGCTCAGTGCCCTGACCGCAGGGCTTTCAGCACTGGTCACTGGTACTCCCTCCTGAGGCAGATCCCAGCTCTGCTCCGCAGCTCATTGCAGCCTTTCATGGGTACCTCACACATTCAGTTGTCTGCTAGCATATTATGCATTTCAAAAAGTTTCAGTTTTCACAAGAAAACCAATGTCTGATTGTAGCTGAGATTATGACGTGGAAAACTTAATTTTCTTATCCTGAGAATACCATTCCTAGATTTTCTCATACACCTAGAGCTCATGTAGCCCAAAAAGACTGAGAGAAAAGCAACAAAGGAGCTGTAGGACTTGAGTGCAATCAAACTCAGTCTCCCAGGCAGATGTTGGGAGGTCACTGTTTAGGAGTGCTAAGACCAATGTGTGGCAGAGATGATCCTTACTGGTCCTGCAGCTCCAACTGATTACCCTCAGCTCAGCACACTTACACAGACGTACTCTGCAAGAGCCTTCCTTTAAATTCCAGTCTGGAATAAGCTGAAACATACAAGTACAATTTCTAGTATCATACAAGGCAGTGATCTCACCACACACTGTTAAAGAGGGGAGATACAAGCTGCAGCAATGCATGGTTCACCTCAAAGTGAGTCACAAAAACTTTGTGATCATGAAAAATTTTTCCTCTACAATGAGATACAGAAGCTAAACCAAGTGCTGCTTTACCACAGGTATCACTATTCAGGAAACAAAACAGGCAAATGAAAAAACAACAATAAAAAAAACACAGGTTGACCCTTTCCCGCTAGCTAATTTCAGCTTTACAGGGAGTAGATGGACAAACAAGTGCTGGCCAGCACAGTGGCTCTGCAGTGCCATCTCACACCAGATCCCACACCTGAACCCAGATTCCTGTGTGCCATGCTGCACAGCTCTCTGAGGCAGTGGGCCTCCAATATGTACCATAACTTCCTCGGAACCTCTGCTTACCCCACCAGGGCTTAATCCATCCATGGAGTTGAGCCAAAACAAACAAAATCATGCTTGGGCAAATGTGTCCATTCTGTGATATGTCAGTATCGCACATCGCAGCTGGGAGGGATTGGAGCCCTTCTCTGTCAGTGAGCACAGCCACAGCGAAAGGAAAAGGTATGTTACAAGCAGTAACTGCAGAAGATGCGTACTGCTATGCAAGGTGTACTTTGCCCCAGCACAGAGAATCCCTCCAAGCTTCACCCTCATCACTGGCTTCCTTCAGAAAATGGAAGCCAAAAAGTAACATCACAGTAGGTCAGGAATGGCGCCAGCTTCTGCCTCTCAGGCTGCATGCCCCGAGTAACAGAGAGGATCTTTTGAGGGAAACCAGAAAAAAGCTGCCGCCCTATACATTTTAAATGGAAAAGAAATGCAGGCTATGTGCCTTTTACCTCCCAATGACTTCTGTGACACAACATCTGGGAGCAAATCCTCAGGTGGGAGCCGGAGGGCAGGGTGTGGTGCTGAGGACAGAGGGGCCGTGCTCAGGTGTTGGACTCTGGAATCATCTCCTCTGGTGATGCTGCTGCATGCACACAGCCCATGGCAGCAGGATGCAGTGCAACTGGAGCATGGCATCTTCCTGACACCATGAGGTGGCTAAAATAGCAAGAAAAAAAAAAGAAAAAACCAAAACAAAACTAAGTAAGGGAAGCTGGAGTAGATTGCTCCGAAGGCACAGCCACCAGCTCCCTGGCACACCTCCACCCTGCAAGCTTCTGGTCCAAAAGGCCCCTCAGCATCAGAAGAAGCCACAGGAGGTGGATGAAGCTTCTCAAGCAGGCTGGCCTGACCCCCACATGCAGGCACATTTCCAACAAGGCTACCTCCAACACTGTGGGACTGGGGCAAAGGCGGCCATGCCATTGTGTGCCAATTGCTGGTGACTGCCCTGAGCCAACCTACGCCCACATCAGCATCAGTGACTGCTTCTTTTTAATGTAGGACCTTGAATCCGATATTGAAAAGTTAAGTGTGGGAGGGATTATTTAACATTCTGCTACAATTCCAGGAAAGAAAACAAAGGTTGGATTTTTTCCTCCCTTACATTAGTGTGCTGGGAAGATTTAGAAAGCATTTAGAGTAGTCTGGCCTTGAAGTGATGAGTCCCAGGTTTTGCTGTCGTGGTATATTAAAAACACGAGGCTCATGCTGCAGATGAAGGCACGCACTTTCAGTACCACACTGCTCAGTCCTGAGAGAATTGAGATGATTCTACGTATGACCAGGAGCAAGATTTCAGATACCACAGGAGCTTCAATGTCAAAATTTGGTTGCCCTCTAATTTAGGCCCACGTCAGGCAAGCGCAGCTCCATGGCTTTTTGAAGGAGAGTAGTCTGACAGACTGAGGTGTGCAAAGTGGCACTGATGTATGCAGGAATTTTAGCAGTACTTTTGCAAACTCTGTCTTCCTGCAAGTCACCTACATAAAGCTCATTTTTAAGCTCAAACATCTTGGTTTCTCCCTGTGGTAAAGTTCATCTCACAGTACCACAAAAAAAAAAAAAAAAAAAAAAAAAAAAAAGAAAGAAGCAAACAAACAAACCACAAAACTGGGTTCTGCTTTTCTCGTGTGAAATTTGGATATTTTGTTAATTTCTGTGTTCAATCCAGCCACAAGACAGAAACAGACATTAAAAAAATGGCTCAGTGGTCTGGATATTTACAACCCATCCACAAGATGGAAGCAGGAGCAGTATGCTACAGACCAAGTTTGCACTAATAGTGGTATTTCGGAAATGTGCTTAGTATACAACTCTTAAATCTCCCTTCCAGTCCTGCTTTTCTTGCTAACTGCAGTCCAGTGAAGGTCATGCCAAGTCTCTGGCACTGCACCTCTGCCTGGTGGCCCCAGCAACAGCTCTGTCTTGGCCAGGTCTACCTCAGGTGGCTCAATGCTAACAGCAAGCCATATCCTTTCCTGCCTCCCTCCACAGCCTTTAACACATTCAGCTCTCCAAGTCACCTCTCAAGCCACTGAAGCGTTGTGCAGTGTGCCAGTTTACATTTTAACAGGAAAGCTTTACCTTTCTCTTCCTTGGTGCATAAGCAATACACCCTTTAGAAGACCTAAAATTCCTGTTGATTGTGCAACAAGACAGCAGTCTGTCTCTTATGATGAGGGACAAGATTATTTCACTAGTTCTTACCATCAGTAACAGACTCCAAGTATATTAGCACATAGTTCAAGAGGAATTATCATCTTTTTAATAGATCACATACTGAGTCACAAGTTACATATTCAACAGAAAATCAAGCTAATTGTTCACTTATTCTAACATATCCCTGAAGGATAATCAACCTCTGCAGAGCTGTTTCTTAGTTGGAAACTAAATAATTAAGCTGGAGAAATGCATTTCTCTTTCAAGATTCTCTCTGTATTTTCTTTTATTCTTCTTTGCACCAAACACATCAGTATAAACATAAGCTATTGACTTTAATTAAAAATTAAAATTAGCTTGAGTTTTGTTTTGTTAAATCCATAGATGAAAAGCAAAAGAGACTGTCAAGACAGAAAAAGAAAACATGGCAGCCTTCCTGCCACCCCTCATGCCTATCTTTTGCACAGCTAGCCGATCGTGCCTCTCAGCAACATCTCCTGAGTGCACCTCAAGAGCCTCCTGGAGGGTTTGTCAAACCTGGGCTTCTGCTAGCAACAGGGGCTGCACATGATGCAAAGAAATGGACAGGGATATTAAATGATAGATCTGTGAAGCCCTCAGATTTGATAGAATCTTCTTTATTAATTTAATCTATTACTGGCTAATTGCTTAGATACTGTAAATCTGCAAAGGTCAATTCTTGAAATCACCAAACAATAAAAAGGTATGAACAGCTAACAAGTCCTAATGCAATCAGAATGTTAATCAATAGTCTAAATGAAGCCTTGTATTGCCAATGATGCATGAAAATATATTATTGTTGTGGACTACAAGTACGGGTTCCACTGAAACCAATAAAGCACAAAGCTATGTATTTAGAGACAAATGCAGTATGAATAGCATCTGTAAATACTAACTGCACAATGAATGGTTTCAAGAGAGCATCTGCAAGGAGACATTTCATCAAAAAGCTACTTCTTGCACAAACCAAAAACAGGAAAAAGAGTGCTGATGCAGTACCTGACAAAGGCCAGCTCTGAACTGTACGGACTTAATGTGAGAAGTTGTTTACACATATAAATACTGAATGGTAAAGGTATGTAAATATTTTTACACATTAAGCCACCATAAACTCACTTATCAACCTGCAGTCTGACACTAGCCAGGCTCCTTCAGCTGCTCTGCTTCGACAGTGGTACCAGGACAGGTACCTCAGTGCTCACCGCTGCAGCAGGAAGCACACACTCATCACTCAGACCTTGCTTCGCTGGATTGCTTTATGCCCAGTTAGTTAAGTCCTGTTTTCCTGAGTTTTTAACTTCTGAGGAATTCTGAGAAACAATTACATTTTTGATCCATGTCTGAACTCCAAAAGGCTGCAGAGCAGTGTTCTGTTTGCAGGAGCAATTTAGTTTTATTAAGCAGCGTGACACAGATGAAGCGAGCTGAGCTCAGCTTGGTGCAGCACTTTGCAGCAGTCAGCAGCAGCCCATCAGTCTAGAACCTGATTGCCCAGAGACACACTGCAAGGAAAGGTGTTGAAAATCCCTCTTCTCACTTACACACCAGCCAAACTAGACACCCCATTTCACCCCTGGTATTACTGAAGGAATTTATCATGGCAGTGGAGGTTTGGCAAACTATAATTCTCAGGAAATATTTTTGAATTCCTCTGTTTTCATTAAATCTCTTTGCCAAACTCCTACTTGTGGAGGTCACTTCATTTTTATGGCATTGTTATAATATATTTTACAAGCAGCGTAGGTAGCACTTACTGTGAAGCCTGCATTACTTATTTTCTCTTGCTGGTGGGAAATAGAACACTTAAAACTAGTTGGCAACACAAAGAGTCAGACCTGCTACAGGCAGGCCTTCAATTGCTTTTGTAAAAAGATCCATTAGCAGGTTTGATCTGGGCAAGGAGGTCTTGGAGTTTACTGTATCGGTCTGATTCCTTCTTACATAAATCCTGCTTACAAATTTTAGAAGTATTGAATTAGAGAAATCTGGTTTTCAGGGACAGGCATGGATGCTGGGAATATATAATAACACACTCTTATGTTTTTGGTAGAAAAAAGGAAGCATTATTCTTTCTGAACATTTCCTTCCTCTTTATATCTTCAGATACTCTGCTTTCTCTAAGGTCATTGCATGAATTTAAGATACACCATTCTGGAAACTAAATTAGCCCTCATTTACTGGGAAGTTGAATGCAGCCAGACTAATGGTGGTGCAAATATAATTGGTTCCCAACATGTGTCAGTGTGTATACTCCTCAAGCCACAGAAAAGATGCATTATGGGACTAATTTTTAAATGTTAATGGATATTGGATGTTTGCCAGACACCCAGCTGTGCACAAAACATTGAGATGGTAAATAGCTCTTGATCTGTTTAGAAACAAATTATAATGGCTGTTTGGATTCCACATGACTGAAGGCATGGTAACCAGCACAGGCTCACAGACTGACCCTATTAACTGCACTGAGGGGAATGCTCCAATTTTTAAAATCAAGATAAGAGACATAAAATAAGGCTATTAAGATGGTGTTTAAATTATTTTAGATTAATATTAAACAGAATCCCAGCAGCTACCCATAGCACCTGTTACCATCGCCTTAGTAAGCTACCTTATTTCAGGCAGCTTTTTGTGGCGTTTGTTTGGAAAGAGGTCAGAAAGATGATGCTTTCTTCACTCAGTTAATTTGCCTCTAAAGCTGAGATCTGAATGAAGTCCTTACCTGCACTTAGAGAACTAAATCTCACCTGCTACACATTAGCAATAGGTCTCCCTGAGCTGCACCAGCAAATGAGATGACTTCTCTTTTGATGTGCAATTCTCTCTTTTATTTTAATATTAAAATCCATGAATGCGAGTATTTGCAGGAGAGTCTCTACTTGAAATGTCTTACTAATTGTTTTCATTTAGTCTGCCAAGTCCAATAGGAAACCGTTGGACTGCTGGACAATCAGATGGATTAGGCACTTTTTATTACTATTCTGTAGCATTAGAGGAAAGTGTCATTTACAACAATGGAAGAGATCTCTTTTCCATAAAGCAGTGTGGTCAGCAGGTTGAAAATCCCTTTCACAAATAAGACAATCATGGGTATATTTAGGAGACCTTCCCCTATAGGAATCTATTTTTTATGTTTGAAAAACTATGAAAAGAGCTTTCCAGCTTTGTATCTTGAATTTGTGCTTCTTGACATCTAATCTGTATAACTGTTTATAACTGAGTGCTGCCTGCTGGTTTTGGTTCCTTACGTAGATTGTTCTCAATGATCTGAAGTGTGCTAATGAATTTGAAAAGGAAGCTTGAATATAACCTTTTATATTTCTTCAAAATTAATTTTCTCTACCTTCTCAAAAGAACTTGCCTTTAATCAAATTTAGAACATTTCCAAAAATAAAATCATCCTAGTCACTAGGAAACATATGAAATTCTAGTAGACACCATCAAAACAAGCCAGGGGATATTTTTTCCTGACAGCCCAAGGATCTCGAGACATTCTTAGAGAATAACTATAGGTTTGGGGAAAATGTTTTCCATTTCACCAATTTAAAGTGCTTAAAAAAGAAAGAATAAAGCCAATGAACAAAAGTCTCTTCCTCAGTCCTGTGAACTGGCTCAGCATACTATGAGACAAGGTCTGCCCATGGAGATGTCCCCCAGGCCTGCTGCCACCCCATGCAGGAGGATGACATTGCTACCTCCCAGTGCAGCCCTGGCAAATGGGAGTAGAATCTGTGACTTGTTGCCAATGCTGAGCTGCCAGCTCATGCCTCCTCTGCCATCATCAGACAGATTGCAACAAGCCAATGTCCTGCTGTAACAAAAGGGTGAAAACGAGCTTATTGTCCATTGCTCATCCTGGCTTGGGGTTTACAAGGAGCATGCACTTGACACTACAGGCAATTCACACATCTCTATAAGGCTATAATACATTCCACCCTAGCTGCAAGCAAACAAGTGGGGCTTCTTTTTCCTGGGAACCCACTGATTCACTCTCAGGATTCAGACAACATGACTACCTCAAGGACCAAGCTAGATCTTCATTTACATTAGCATGAATCTGAAATAATTCCACTAATGCTGGAGATTCTATTCTTAATTTTCAAAGTTAAAGAGAGCAGAATCTAACCAGAAGCATTCAGCGTTTGAACAACCTGCATCCAAAGCGTGTTTTCACAGATGCAAAGTAATTTCATTATAGTATTCTGAAAAATCTTTTACTTGCATAACTTGTTTCCATTTCTTTTTAGTGTAATGAGATTTCATGATGAAAGCCAAATACAATCTAGTATAGCAAAAGTGCATGTTACGCTGATCCTAATAAGCCCAATGAAAATCAATAATGCTGCTAGTTTTCCTGAAATCAGGCTCCATAAGCTCCAAGCACTGTGTTCTGCCTAAAGCAGAGTATTAGCAGCTTATAAAAGACAGATATTTCCTAGTAGAAAACCTGAAAACAATTACACTTGAGGAAAAAAAATAGTTATTATAAAAAAACAAGAATAATGGGAGATAGTTGTCTCCTATCCTTAAAGTGCTGGCAAAAACTCCATTCCCTTCCAGTCCCCAACTATAACCAAACTGCCTCAATGGCTATAGCCTACGTGATGTGAGTCACCAGCCCGACTTCCTTCCCCAACAAGAGGAGAACAATATTATCCACTCTGTTTGCCAAACAAGGACAAGAGATTTTGCTCTTTGAGCAGAAAGCCTACAATCACTAGCATAAAAATGAGAAGTGTAATAAAACTGGGGGAGAAAAAAAAAACAAAAAACACTGCAACACAGAGTGATACTAAAAAAAAAAAAATCAGGCAGCCTGCTATTGGTTTTGAAAATACGCACACATCTTCCATCATATTTCACTCCTTTTGCTTCTTGCTTGCCCTGCATTCAGTAATGGGCAATACCAAATCAAGAACAAAACGAAGGCAAATCTGAGAGCAAAGATGAAGATGAGAACACACAGACACACACAAGAACACAGGAAGCACTATGCTTAGCCATATATATACGCTGAAGAGTAATGCCCATGATTATGCAGGGTTTTTCATACAGCATGTATTTCAAACAAGCATCTTCTTTGTGATTTGCCTCCTCTTAAATAAGCTAATAAACTCAGGAAGCTCCAAGCACCATTTCCATTGCATTAGTAAGCTACTTGCTTTTTTTTTTTTTCTCCTTCCTTTGCATAAGAAAATGTTTCTGTGTAATGACCTACCTTATGAATGACCTGGGGAAATAATTTGGGGTTTCTTTAAAATGCAACCATTTGTTTCTTACTAGTGAGCTCAATTTCACTAAAAGTTACAGAGTGAACGGCAACAGGCTCTTTGCAATATTGATAGCCAAAGGTGCATAATTACTTCCAGTTTACTATTAGAACGATATTTAAATAATTCAGCATGTGTTGCTTTATTCTCTTTTTAATGATATACTATTAACAGGTTGACAGATCTGCAAGAGTGAGGCACTTTATGAATTTCTTGAATTAGGAAACTCTTACAGAAGCAACTGTAAGCATGAGCTTTTATTTTTGTATAATTTTTGCATTATAAAGTCCTCCCTCAGGACAGGAGTACATTGAATATTTGCAAGTGTATAACTTCATGTAAGCGGCATGTTTGCTTGTATTTACTAAATGTAAGTGCACCGATTCCAAACACGACAATCTTACGCACGGACTGCAGATACGTGCCACGGAGAACCAGGTGCCATGGATACATGGGAGACGTACTCTGGCTTTGGCAGGGGGTGGGGCACAGCTCACTCCAGCTAGTTCATAGGTTGTAACAGCCTGTGCCCATACATCACAGGTGTACAGCGCTGTTGCTATGGAGACTGCTCAAATGAGTAGGAAATTTCCTTTTGATAAAGTTATATTCTTGGGCAGAGGAAGAAGCATCAAATATGATGTTTGCTAACGTTTGAGACATGCCCTGTAAGAAACAACAGACTTATATAAATAGGAAGCATATTTTCTCCTCGTGGTGTCAACACCTACAAGTAACACCTTGGAAGCAGGCTATGCAGGTGGGAGCACCCTGTAACAAGATGGCTATTTCCCCACACAGCTCAGCAGCAGAACCACGGGCCAGGAGACACTTGCACTGCTCCACAGGTAAGCAGCATTGTCGGCTGGAAACACAGCTGGGCTGTGTGCAACTGACACATGGGAAATCTCAGGCAAATGTTTCATAAGTTGTATCTTACGTAAAAACTTCAATATCTGTTAAGCAAAGAAACTGAACTTCTTCAGATGAACCGTCTTTCTGATTCCATCAAAACAATGTTTTGAAAACAATGAATTAGAATTCTTTTGATTGTTGTTTTTTTTCCCATCCTCCCACATGCAAGAATTTATCTCTAACAATTAATTAAATAGAAACGTGCTAAATAATTCCACAGACCAGAACCTGCCTTTCTTTTTTTTTTTTTTCTTTTTTAAATCAGATAATAGGATTCGACAGTCACCCAGCTCTATTCCAAAAGGACAGAGAAAATGCAACCAGTGGGCTGGAGAGCACCTGCAGTAGATACCTCTCCTTTTGCTTTATACCCCAACCCTCAGCAGCACCTTCTCTGTCCTCCAGAGCACGGCACAGAGGGTTCCCCAGCCCCGGGCTGCCTGCAGGTGGGCTCCAGTGAGCTGGGGAAGCAAAGCAGACCACCGTGGGAAGCCACAATGAAAGCAATTCAGCTTCCAGCATACTAAGCACAAGTAATTACCATAAAGTCCTGCTGACAAAACCAAGCCCTTACCTAACCCACATCTCTGCCTAAACTGTATTTTAACTTTCATAAACAACCAACAAAGAATTTCCATTTGCACCTCAATATTGTGATCTATTATAACAAAAAATATTTTGTATTGTACTAAAATATCTTGCCGGTGGGAATTCACTACCCCCCCAGTTCCCTTTTGAATCAAGGACTTAGCATACAGTAAGATACAGAAAAGCCAAAGAAAACAAAAAATATCAATAAAGCTACACAGGAAAATTGAAATACTTACTGTCTTGGGGGGAAAACCTTTTATTAAAGCAAAAATACCTGAGATATTGTCAGGCAGCGTGACAATGAAGATGTCATTACTAAATAGGAGTCTTTGGTCCCTTAGCTGTCAATAATTAATACATTATTTACACTTGCACATTCTCATTTCCCATCTTTCAAGATTTCATTTACACTCTGATCCTTTACTCAGCAGCAAATTTAACATCACTGTGACCTTCTTTTTTCTGACACTATACACCTATCAAGCTGAGAAAGAATAGCATCTAATATGTGCATTTATTAAAGCAGAAAGCTTCAGACACTGAAAGAAGTGGAAATTACAGCGTTTGCCATAATAAACTGGAAGAGAAACATATTGCCCCCAAAGAAAAAAGAATTAAGATGCTATCTTAATAATGCTGTTAGTAGAAGCCTCAACATCTGCATGTTTTAGGAAGTGTTGCTAAAGTGTTTCTAAATAAAGCCCAAAGGAAATAGCAAAGTTAGGAAAGCCATACCATGACTGCAGACAGCCTTATGTTGAAGATGCCCCTTTTTGACTGAGATTAAAATGTTGTTTTAAGATTGAGTAGCCTTTTTCTTGTGATGCAGAGAAGATTCATTATATCTTCCTAGAAGAAACAATGTCAGATGGTCATATGGGAGATACATTACCATTACATTATGGAATACATAAATACACTTATTTATTCACTATAAGAATATGTAAGCTATCAGCTTGAAACTTAACATGCATTAAGATCATGCTTTAAACAAAAATTACCATGTTTCACTGGGGTATCTTTTGAAGTCAGTGCCAATTTTCATATCAGAGCTAATTTTACACAATTATTCTGGCACACTGGGGATGGATACTGATGATTTTGAGGATGAATCACAGAAATTGTGTTTGGGGGCTACCAGGTAATTTTTCTGTTGACTTTAGTGGATTTTGGAGTATGTCCTGAGTACAATCAGAAACTATTGGGAGCAAGAAAAATGATAGTTCAAAAAAAAAAAAAAAAGAAAGAAAAAAAGGTGACCTAAGGAAAGCGGAAAGCAGACAACCTGGAGATCCTTTTCCACATGCAGGCATTCTATTCAACTGCTAAACAATATCTCAAACAAGTTACACAGTCTTTTCTGGCTTTGTACAATTTGTGGTCATCATTTAGTAGACCCTCTTCTAAACTTACAGAAATGTAGTATTCCCAGCTTAATAGCTCATAACTTTGCAGGAAGAGGGTGTGTTTTCTTAGCAAAGCACAGCCTTCCTCTGGTTAGAACTTGCATGTTTGTGTGTGTGCACTTTTTTTTTTGTTTGCTTTCCATGATGCCATATCTTACTGGAATACCCTTTTGGCCTGCTCAGGTCAGTTGCCCTGGTTCTGTCCCCTCTCAGCACCTCACTGTCATGACAATAGAAGCTCAGTAACTGCAACATTCTTGGCCCTTTATAGCACTTCTCAGCACACTGAAAGATCAGCATATTATTGACACTGTTTTTCCCTTCAAGCAAATCATACCAGATACTCCAAATGAAAAATCAGCTCTTTTCTAGCTGAAATGAGGACACTCCCATTTCTTGGGGCTGCCCTTATCATCAGCTGGTGATCTCCAGTTGGCACTGGAGTGAGTACATGTTGTTACTGCACCATTGGTGCCCGCTGTATCCTACTGTCCCTCTCTTTTCCAAGCCCGCTTTACAACAACTGATTACTACAATGCCATAAAAATTAGTTAACGCTCAGCAAAAGGGAGTTCATGCATTATTTTGCACTCTGAGAAGTTACTATTGTTTGCCACTAGTAAAAATTTCCAGGATGAATTTCTGTATGCCAATTCTTAGCCAGGAGCACAATATATTGATTGAACTATGTTTTCTTGTTAGTAAGAGATTCTACAGCAGAAGCCCTGGCACAGTCTTTGTGATGGAGGAGCAAACTGTATTGCATCCAGCCTGCCATAAAAAGTAGTAATTTCTGGAAGACTCTAGCACAGTAAAAATTCCATGCTGTGGACTGGATTCAAATTGGTGAGTACCCAAACTGAGTCCAAATGCTACTCACTTGCAGGAAGATCTGTTCAGTATTTTCTGAGGTATTACATGAATATAGTGTTTATGAGACATGCTGGATTGATGGCATATGCATGCAAATTTTCTTGCTTGCCATAAAACATAGAAATCAGAATATAAATTTATCTCCACTAACCATTTCTGTAAATAACTCCATGACAAGCGATGGTCCACTTTCATTTAAAAATGGTTTGTTCACTTCTGTACAGATGTTCTTCAATTCTATTTGCTCTCAGTGTTATCATTAACAGAAATACTAATAAGAATTAAGTGTTTTGTAACACAGTTTTGGAAGAAATTTTGTTCACTCATGGACTACAGGGGAAAAACCTTCCATCACTATGAATCTTTGGGACTGCTTGTAGTACCATTTTCCCAAATGTTGATCTAAAAGGCAAGAAGACACCTGGCAGAGACAATGGCTGGTTATGAAGCTCCTTCTTCATTCATCTGCCCTCTCAAAACACTAAAGATGGATAAAGTTTGGTAGGAGAAATAAAATTCAATGCAACACTTACTTCCAATTTGGTGGGCAGTGTTCATGGCAAAGCATTGCTCCTCTTCCCATGGAAGACACGTAAGCGCACTCAAACTGCAAAATCACGAAGTATTACATACAAGAAAAGCGACTCAAGGATGCTGCAGTCAAGTACACACATGTACGCATGAGTTTTCTATATTTAATTAAGCAAAGATAAAATTCTTTTAAGTGGTAAGAAGGAAGGTCTATAAAAGCCTTTCATCAAATAGAGGCTATTTGATATTTTTATACTTTATCTTGAAGACAATAGGAGACTAAGCCAAAGCTATTTGGCATTAGATGAGCAGGCATGCTGGTTTTGATAGTTAGGGACTGAGCTGCTGATACATTAAGAAAATAAATAGAATTTTCTTTCTGTGTCAGCCCACACTGTTTGCTGGTCTGTTGTGTGTGGGTGAGCACAGGCAAGGATCACAATGCAAAATGTGAACTGCAAGTAAAACCCCAGTAACTTGTATCCACAAGAGGAGTTTTACGTAAATTACCATTAAAACCTTCACTTTTGTTTGCTGATAAACTTATAGGCGTTAGCATCAAAGAAGCAATCTGGAATTCATCAGCTTTCTTTTCTATAACCTGTTGGTCTCTGGTAACTCTCTTCAAGTGACATACTGTAACGCTGTGCAGTATTAAATGATATGCACAAATAAGTACCTAATGGTAGATTTAAAGATGTTGCAGCAGTCCAAGTTCTTTCATTTTCCTGATTACAACGGCATTTGCATAATGTATGAATTCAAACATTATTGCTGTTAAATAATGCATAAATATTCTCCCATGCTGAAATACTTCTATTTCTTCTCCATGAATTATTTTGAATGTATCATTCAGTTGTTGTTCTATTTAAAAATGTAGTCAGAACACTGCATATAACAGTATTATGTCTGGAAGAGGTATCATCACGAGTAGTTGGCTAACACTCCATGCTGTAAATGAAGTATACATTATTAAATGGGCCATCTCCTTCCTTCTTGGGAAAGCATTATCACCAGAATACAATATTTAGTATTTCTGAAATGTCATGGAAAAAAATGCAGGTACATATTTGATCATGTGGCAGGTCTTTGGAAAGAAAGAACAAGAAAAGTAAAAGAAAAAACATGACATTTTGCACCTCGACCTGAAGGGAATATGAACATGGTCATACACAAAAAGAGATAAATCTGTAGGAAGTGGTTGGGTGAGTTCCTGAATAGCTCTTTGTAAAACTGTGAACCATCAACACCCACTGGATTCCAATTCCATATCCCCCAGATGATGGGCCCTTTTATTTATATTTGATTTTATAAAGTATCATCAAGCAAACTCTTGGATAAATTCTGTCAGTGCTGTCACAGAAGTCAGTTACATCAATGACAGATGACAGGATGAATAAAAAGACTTCAAGATTCAAATATCTAAACTTGAGCACAACAAAATTCAACTCAGCGCACAACATTTGACAATAAAAATGTCAAAATGAAAATAACATGAAGTATAT
This sequence comes from Tympanuchus pallidicinctus, assembly GCF_026119805.1. Lineage (NCBI taxonomy): Eukaryota > Metazoa > Chordata > Aves > Galliformes > Phasianidae > Tympanuchus > Tympanuchus pallidicinctus. The sequence goes on along the minus strand of NW_026294791.1, from coordinate 16,821,374 downwards.
TTCCCTCTTGGCTCAATACCCCAGCTGAAATAGTCAAAGAAGGTAAAGAATTTAATTTAATTCCAAGGATTTAAAAATATCCTGTATGCTTATTTAAAAATAAATATGAAATGTGTGAATGTATAGATTTGCCTGCCTTGCCTTAATGCCTTTCCCCCTGATTGTGCCACTGCAGCATCTTTGTAATGAAATATCTGCTTCTGACAATTGCAGAGTTTTAAGTAAGATTTAAACATTGAGTTTAATTGTATTAACTCTCCTTTCTCCCTTTAAAATTAGTGAGGTCTTTTTTTTTTTTAATTACTTCTTACTTGCCACACGTATATAACTTAGTGTTTCAATTTGGACCTTAACTTGCTTTTTTCTCTCATCTCAGTCAATTTCCCATTTGCTGTAGATAGGAAATAATCATGCCTCCAACAAACTTTTTTTTTTTTTTTTTTGAAGTGTGTCATCTGATTTGTCATTGCAATGCTAAAACAGGTCTGCTCTATCAGTGCCATTGCCATTACCCACGTAAACCCATATACCTATATAAACACATATGCAAAGAGACTATTTACTCTCAAATAGATTTTCTCTCACTGCTCTTCCTTTTTTTCCCCCCTTCACCGCACTTGATGGCATAGTGGAATTGCACCTTTAAAACCTAATAAATGGAGCCAGTTGCAAAATGAACACACATTTTGTTTACACTTATTTATAGTGAGTCTGCATAAGCTAGGGAACAATCTGAAATGGATTTGATCAACTTGAAACTACTGTGAAGAAAACGCAGAAAATGTCGTCTCTTAAATTCAGTATACTTGTTAAACCAAATACAATGAACTGGTAAAATTCATTTTTGTTTCCATCACACAGACAGCTGAAAAGAAAAGGTAAAAGCAGAAAAAGTTCTTAACAACTCCTCTTCAACTTACTTCCTTCCTGCAGAGGCACAGCTATCCAAGTAACCTCGCAGATAAAACTCTCCACACGGCTGTGTCCCATGCACAGCAGCTCAGTACCTGCTTGTCTTGACTCAGAGCAACACACTCCATGCTTAGAGCCAGGTTTTCTAACCCAATTAATAAAGCTGGGTCATTTTTTCTCAGGGAAAGTCACCTGTAAGAAACAGCTACGCTAGAATACTTTATTTTTGCCTCCTTCAATAGATGCAAGCATGTACGTTCCCAACTGAAAATTAGTGGAAGGCTGAAGATGAAGTGGTTGCCTAAGGCAAAGATGTCCTGTATAGGGCCTCTTGTGTTACATCAACTGCCCCTAATCATAAAAAAAGAAGTAGGGAGGTGGGGGAAAAAAAAAAAAAAACCCAACATTCTAGCTTAAAAAAAAAACAAAAAAAACAACCTTTGTTTAATTCACAAATGAATTAACAAAGTGTGAACTCAACTCCTTATCTTGTATGCTGTCAGGAGCAGAGGGTGCATAGTTCAGAACAATGACAAAGAAAAGCAATGGTGTACATTTGAAACGTCACTTCCCATGGGTCCTGTGCTTTGATTTCTGCCTTTAATACTGATAAGAAGTGACAGTAGTTGGATAAAACAATAAAAATTGGAGTTGAAGAGCTTATAAACCCCCTGACACTTCAATAAACCAAAAGCCAATACAAAACTGAAAAGAAAAAAAAAACACCATACATCCACGTCACATGCAGCAGGGCTTGTAGGCACAGAGAGGACCAGACATTACGTCCTGATTTATTTTACCCGCGTTTCATAAATTTTAAACAAAAAATAAATGCTAAATTCTACACGGAGAACTAAAATCTTTTATAATCTTTTACAGTTGCTGCCAGTTCTCAGGAGAGCATTAAGCCTGCTTCTAAATGTCTACAAATCAATATTTAATATTTTGGAAGATGAAGTCTTAATTATCCATCTTCCCTTTAAGTATCAAACCCACTTTCAGTGAGAATGCAACCTTCTGTCTGACAGCTGGACTGCAGCTTCTTAGCCTGTATTTTCCTGAAGATCAGAGAGAAAGGCTTCCAAACACATTCCTCGTTTGCTAGAGGTAGTATGCATCTCACCTGGCTTTACCCATCTAGAAGTGGATCTCAGCTGATCACTTCAACTCCATCTGTAGTCAACAGCAGCCTCCAGCACGCAGTTCAGTATTTGGCTTCATCCTGCTCCCTTCAGAGCTGCCATCTTCTCCCTAACAGTGAAAGCAAGCACACTGACCTGAGCAGCACATCCTATGTTTAGACAGCAAATGCTGAGCAAGAAGTAGACAAGGAATCTACTAAATCACATTCCACTACAGGTGAGCCTAAAACTAAAGAATGATGTTCTTTAAACATTTTAATTTGCAGTCCAGGCAAGTCTTATTGCAGAATATATTTTTCTCATTTGCAGATATAATTGTTACATTTGTGCTAAAATTGTGTAGGAACATCACAAGGAAGGCCATATTTCCAGATATTTGGGTAAAAAGGAACTCTGATACCTCAGCACTCATGGTTTAAAATCTTGTTCTAAGTGCTTCTAGGAAAAGATTATCTCCCTTTGCATTTAAGAGAGGCTGAGAGAATAGATAAGCAGAGTCCAGCACACTCTGGATCTGGGTTCTCTGAAAGCGAGTTACATGACAAACTCCTATTTTCAATACTGCCTTCTCAGTTTAGCAATGCCAGACACGAGGAGTTTCTAACAGAGGTTTTAAACAAAGTCCATTGAAAGTAGCGTAAACCTCTCAGCTTATCTAAGTGGAAACTAGGCAAGACCCAGGAGCACAAGATCACTGCAAAATTTAAATATATATATATATATTGCTATTAAGTGGAGATTTTGATTCTGGAACAATCTGTTCAAACAGAGCTGACAAAAACAAATGGATTTTTCTAATAAATGTATCTATTTTAGAAAGGCACTTATCTTCTCCTTTGTCCATGCACTCAATTCTGTGCTGAAATCTGTGATTTAATCTGTGCCACCACATTTATTTCTCTAGCAACTGATTCTGGGGTCACAGCCACAAGAAGCATGACTTCACTGCAGAAGGTGAAAGTGAAATGAGGGAGCATGCATTCTAAATAAATAAATAAATTCAGTATTAGTGCAATATTGGAAATAAAAAGCCTCTGTAAATTCAGTACTTAGTGTAAATGTGACTTTCCTATTCTGGAAAGCTAAGGAGCAGGCTGCCTGAGACCCAAGGCTTAGTAATACATCTCCCTCCTCACACAGGGGTCCATACTTGATGCTCACTGAAAGAGTTTAAGTTTAAAAAGAAAACTATAGCAAGGTCTGGCATTGGCACTTTCTCCATAGAGTCTAAACTTTTTATGCTAACGTTGGAAAATATTAGAAGTTGCACTTTTTGCATATCCAACATTCACGTTGTGAGAACTCTTATCATTCAGGTAAAAAAAAAAAAAAAAAAAACCTAAATAAAGAACCACTGCAGAAAACCAATGAGGCCAGAGCAGTAAGCTTCAGATCCCACTAAATCAAAGGTAGGTCTTTTTGTACAAGCGTGTGTTTGTGGAGATGTATGCCATACTTTTCAGCACGAACATGATCAGCACATTTACTGCTTGTTATACAAAGTCTTAGTGATGAGTATGGCTGTGAGAAAGCAAAACTCAAGCGCCAAATTAGACTGACATAAACAAATCTTAATCCTGCCACAGAATTTGAATCCCTAGGGTGCAAAGAAGCATAACCACCTCTGTTATGATAATCTCTTTTCACCACCGCTGGAGTAAGACAGTAACGCTCTGACTCTGCCTCATACACTGTTTACTCTGGAAACCTTCTAGATGGCAATACAAAGTCCATCAGTGAACCTCAGCTCTGGTTAAGAGCAAATCATAACAGCATTACTTCAGACAATGTTACAGGTCAAGATTTTCTGTCCAACCCTAGCATCGCCACTTAACCACACACTTCATTCAGTCTACAATCACCAGGATTATTTATGCAATAGTAAACAAGGTGCTATGCTTGCCTTACATCATGAGTACCTCCCTTCACATTGCCTTTCCGATCAGAAAGAATTCTGTGTACCCATGGTCTTCTGAGGTTCATAGGTTTGTTTGTTGCTATTTATGGCAGTTTTGGGTAAAAGAAGAGTACATCAAAGATGCAAATCTTTAGCAGTTCTCATTTCTTTGATTAGTTTTGGTAGAAATGCAGCAGCTTTTCTCCCTTTCTTGTTTTATCCTCATGTTAATAAACAAGGAATTTCACTGCGTTATTCAATTATTATCAATCACAGCCACCAGTGTAGCTCCACTGAATTCAAGAGCACCATGCTAGTTTACTTACATTCTAGGCCACAATCGAGTTCAAGGGATTTAATTCTGCGCACAGAAAATTTCTTCACATTTTTTCCCCCTCAGATAGGATTTGTCCTCAATACTACAAGTGTACAGTAGCTGTATTTGTCATTTGATCCACTAATTAAAAGAACTGGAAAAATCAGCTTTAAAGATCTAATACTCATCTCTAAATACCTCTAAATCTGAACAAATTTTAACACAAGAATAGAGAGCTACTTTGTATACAGAGTATGGTGTATCAAGATGCATTGTTACTTTTGCTGGTTTTACTTCTGGAGAGACAATCATTAATGATTTGATCCTACCCACTTTAGGTTAAAAGGAGACTTTCTTTGGCTGTGAATAGAAGCAAGATCAAGCCCCTAAGAACAACTCTTCCCTAGAGAACCAGGATACACTGATGTGAGAGATTGCTTCAGCAAGCAGAAAAAAACGAGCCGGAACTTCTGTTAGTTTTGCTTTGTCCTTTGCATTTTTCATACTCTCTATTGACAGTTTCTAGATGTGCAGCATTCAGTGGCTGGTGATCCTTCCTACGCCTGTGTACTTTGCTGTCTACAGCCCTATTAATCCCAGATTTATTAGCTAGTTTTTCAGTCACTTACACTGCCAACTTCCCAAGAGACTAACACATTCCTATGTGAAGATGCACCAAAAAGATAGTAATGAAGAAAATGCAATCCATCTCACTCTTTCAAACTAAGAACATTTAAACAAAAAGCACACATTCTACATATATCCAACAAAGCTCTAAAACACGTAGCCACCTCTAGTATTCTTTTAACCTCGGAAACTATTGTTCTCTTACTATTTTGTATTGTTCAGGGAGAGAAGAAATATGTTGACTTATGGAAAAAGTTCATAATGGATACTGAAAAAGAAAATATGATAGCAGTAACAAAAAGGATATGTTGCTTTGTGTGATTGGAGCTCAGCCATGAAACATCTTGAAAGGATATTATTTGCATCTTTGTGCTAAGATAATCCATCGCAATGGCATGCTGAAATTTAAGTGATGGACACAATATCTAATGTATGGATAGAGACTTGCTTCATCTCCTACACATGGAGACAGCTGTGACATATAAGCCACATATAAATGCATGCTCTTGAATATCGGTGAAACTGACTATAAGCATCAACCTGAGCTTGGAAACCATCAAAATTATAGCAGGAGAGTTTATGAAGTATTTAGGCAGGTGCAAATACACAGATAAATTTTTTGGCTCACATATAAAGCAAGCAAAGAAACTTTTCTAAAAGATAATGAACACTTTATGTATTTTCTGTGTAAATAAAGAAATTAATTTTTTAGGCATGTTTTTGAAGCTAGGATACATTTGAAGAATAATCATTGTTCTCAAAGGCCTTTAAAACATATTCATCTTCCTGCATGATTTGCTCTAGGTTTAGTTCAACAGGCAACATAATAAAACATTAGTTACCTCAGTGTTGCTGAGTCTATTTTAAATAAAACCTTTTCCTGTGTTATTCCCAGTGTGCATCTTTGATGTTTAAAAGATTGGGGAAGTAGTTTTATATTGCCTTGTGAGGAAAAAAGGAGAATGCATGTAAAACTGTAAAATGTTATAGGAAGAAGAGGAATGCTGTGTGGCCAAATTTACATCTGGAATTTCAGAAACTATTGTTGAATATCTAAATATCCCATAGACACCCTATGTTTTACCTACCAACGCTGTCAAGGACTCTGGTACCCATTACAATGAACTTGGAGATGCACTTCAGACAAACAAAGCCTGTCAAATAATTTGCAACAAGTGAAATGAAAAGTAGTCTGAAAGAAGGTTTTCCCCATACCTCTCCTTGGTAAAGTGTCAAGATGTAAAAGCAGACAAAAAGTTAGCGAAAACAAAGTACACAATGGGTTGCCAAAACAGTCTGTTTCACTTACTGAATAAGTCCATTATGTATCGAAAGAAATAAAATAAGAAGGCGGGAACTAGAAATATTTGAAGTGTGACAGTAGTTTACAGCAATTGCAACTTCATTCTAACAGATCTTTACCCACCTGGTGTTTTGTGGTTTTTTTGTTATTTATTTAGTTCCAAGTTCACCATAGTTCTTTAAAAAGAATGGAAAAGTAACTTGCAATATGCTCATAGTAGAAATAACTGGAGTATAATTTTTGTTTAGAATTTCCTTGTGAAGATGTTGAATCTGCCAAGTCTCTTAACACACAGAGCTATGCAAGCCTTGAGGAATGTATTTGTAGGTGCAGGGTATCCTTGTGTGCAGGTGCAGTCCCTCAGCAATTAATTCCTACCTACATCTTGGTGTCCACACAGCCATCAAAAGGTATTAGTGCAGACCATCTAGCTTAGCACGCTTTAATCAGCCCCTTTAAAGACAACCGCAGGAATAATTTGGAGAAGTATATATCAGTTACTGAGAACAGTCATTAACAGTTAAGCTCTGTGGATGAGCCATGTAGATCTAGTGAAAATCAAAGTGAAGAACTTGACTCCTTGACTCCAATAATTCATACTTACCAGACAAATTCTTTGGCTTTTCACAAATCAGCAATGCAGACATGCCAGAATGAGAACTTAATACTGCTTGACACATCGTTTTGCTCTGCCCCAGTGCTGTTCAGCTTCTCTTTTGGCTAAGGTAACAAGCTGGTCATAGACCCACCCAGAAAACACTGTGGTACATGAGGACTACAGGCTGGCCTGCCACACGGGCTGTCCCAGAGCACGCTGCTTTGGCTCAACACCACAGGCTCAGTTTCACAGGAAATCGAAAAGCTGCTAGCCTGGGTTGGATTTGCCACTGGATAAGAGAAGCTCCACAAGGTTTTCTGTTGAGGAAAGCATGAAGGGAGCAGCTGGGTACATCTTCATGACACTGAGGAGAAGTCTGAAGCAATAATTTCTGAGACAATCTCCAGAAACTCAAAGGTCATCTCCAGATGAAAGGCTGGGGAATTGTACATATGAATGCATTTATAAATAAGGTCTCAAGCCAGACAATCTGCTGGAACACACTAACAGATTCTACAAACTAGCTGCTGAAGACAAGGTGACAAGTGTTCCATGTAGGGGTAAAAGACATTTTTAAGTGTTAATTCCTACAAGCTGCATAGCCTTCTCCCTTTGTATTAAAGTTGTAAAGATTTAAAAGGATTTTTAAAAGCTTTCAAACAGCAGTCTGGGTGGTGCTTATTCAGTGCGGTCAGCAATGTACAGGAGGCAGCTAAGCCTGTTAGGTTCTGTCACAGCAGATCAGATCTGCTTGTTCCTCTTCTTTCATTCTGCCTGTTATACATAGCAACTTTTCCAAATGAAATAAGAGTGAATGCATTTATTTTTAACTTGTGCTGCTCCATTTGTGTGCTCTGTGCTAAGATTTCATCATGCTGATTTCTAGATAATGAAGTTGTGGTATAAAAGCAATTTTCGCTTCAAGAAAAAAAAAAAAAATCAATCATTAATTTTATATGTTGTTTCCATGGTCAGTACCAATTACTATGAGAGTATATTTTTTCTAAAAAATAAACAAATACAAAAATCTGTTTTGTCAATGTTTTTCTAAATATTGTGTTTGACATTTGCAGCCGTATACTGTCTGCCGTTTAGTCCTCAATACTGGATTTTTTGATTGAAGGGCCATTCATGTTGTGTAGGTAAAAACAATATGACTTAGCTCGTTCATTAAGGTATAGCCAAGCAGAAACTTCACTTATTTGCAAAAAGCTCAGATATTCCTTTTTTTGCACTTGCTTCATATGCACACTGTCCTAAATTCTTGAGAACTATCATATAATGCATTCATTCACCTTCTGCTGAGTAGAAACACTTCTATTAGTATAGTAGCTTTTCTAATGCTCTTTACTAATTGTTATTTAGCTTACAAACCACGTGCACGTATGTGCAAACTGCATTAACATCTTTAGCTAACACACCTACACACAAAATCAACCAGAGGAAAAAGGGAAACATAAAAACATCAGGAATGTTAGAGAAATGTAAAATACAGATCTATATTCTAACCAACCCATCAAGATGGATAACTTGAAACCCATCACAATCTCTAATTGCTATGCTAAATAGGTTTTGTCCCCCTTTAGTGAGTGGATATAAGTCTTCTATTGTTATTAGATAACGAAGTACTTTGAAGTTCAGATTGCACGGATTATACCCACTGATAGCCTGTGGTAAAGAAATCGTTTAAAAAAATATATGTATTTTAAATTTATGTATGGTAAGGATGAAATTCCCTGATTTCCCCTTTTTCAAGTATCACAGTGATAAAACATTCTCAGTTCAGAAACAATAAAAATTTCTCCTAGATTACTAATCCAGTAATTATTGTGGTAATTGCCCTTTTCTCCCCACTAGGGATCAAAGTAAGAGCATACACTGAATGCTGAGAGCGCAAGAGACACAGAAGACAAAATTCAGGGTGGGGGTATCCATACTATTGGGTTTGGTAGGAATATGAACATTATAAATAGGTAAAATTATCAAACAGAACTAAGGTCCTTACCTATATAGAGAAAGAAGGGGTGGATATGCTGGTGCAAACACAGCAGAAAAGCAGAGTCGAAAGTCCCCAAGGCCTGAGATGGAACTTACAATTTCATTATGGGGGGGAGAGGGGAGGGGAAGAAAATTAAGATTTAAGCCAGGGAATGATTATCTCAAACCATTATACTTGAGCATTTTATAAAATAGTTATCTTTTCTTGTAGCTCAAGATCTCGGCTCCATCTTGGCTCCCAAGTGCTGTCCACAGCAGCGTCCTGTGCATGAACCAGCTCAGTGTCAAGAGCTGCTACCAAAGAAGAGAGCTGCTGATAGCATCTTCCCAAGATCATAGAATCATTCAGGTTGGAAAAGATCACTAAGACCATTCGGTTGAACCAAGGACCCATCACCACCATACCACTAACCATACCCCTCAGTGCCACATCTACACATTTCTTGAACATCTTTGAGGACTTGAAACAGGAGCTCTTACAATATACTAGGATAAGTAACACCAAACAAGAACTGTTTAAACATTACTTTAATTCCAGAGGGATGAGGCAAGAGCTAAAACTAAGTTAAAAATGGTTGATATTATATATCCATAATAACAGTTGCTGTATATCACTATCTAAGTTTTATTAACCTGCTTTCTGACACTCAGTTTAACCACAGGGAATGAGACAAATGATAATGAACTTCCAACCCATTGAAAATGCAATGTGATTGTTACAGGTTAGCATAAACCCTTTGTGATCCACCCACGATTTATTAGAAATTTGGAAATGAATATTGCACATTTCCTTCCTCCATTTGCTATCTTCTGCCAGCTGTGTAAGGACTCAATAAAAAAGCCATCCATCCTCTTTTGTCAACCAATAGTTCTCTAGTCTCAAGTTACAAATGAACAGCACAATAAATTAAATGTTTGACAGGGAAGATGTATGGGTTCACAGCACTGTTTGATCTATGTTTTAAAGGAGAAAACACTGAAACACATAGCTTTAGTTCAGGTATTGATTACTGGAAAAATGTGCTTAAATAAAGAGTATAGAACATCTCTTTCCACTTTTTCATCCAACCACGAAAATTATTCTAATCCACAGAAGAAACACTAAGAGAAAACAAAAAGAGGAAGTCATCAAAAAATAACGGCAAGAAAACTCAGTTCAGTGCTTCAAACAAACTTCTTTTTTTTCCACAATTACGAGGAAAGACATTGATAGCTGAAGCTTAAAAGATGTTCCTGGAAAACAGAGAGCAAAGGACGGGCCTTCTCTCGCCTTGCTGCCTGAAGTCACTGAATTGAGACTCACAAGTGAAAAACAGTTTTCTCCTGAGCTGACTAACCTCCCAGTCGCAGCTAGAACCCTCCTCCCTAACCCAGCACAGGTCAGACTGACCTGTTGAGCTGCTTATCTCTGATGACTAATTTTGAGGCTAAGCTAGATGACTAGTTCAAATGAGATGCCTACTATTTAGGCAGCTAAATTTAGGAGAGATGAATCATGCCAAAGAGCCCACCAAGCTGTGGTTACAGCCAATAGGAAGATGACTTCAGTTTGAGTCCTGCACTATAAATGGCAAACTGGCTGTTTTAGCAAATCAGTCATGTTACTGTCATGCTGTAACACACCATACCAAAACCCTTTGGTATTGAGCTATTTGAAACACTCCAGGATGCCTCTAATCCAGGTTTAGCACAGCTTTCTGCATTTATCATCTTGGACAAATTGTATCCAAGGAAGCTACCTGTGTAGGTAATTTGGCTTGTTAGAGTTGTTTTCAGGCAAGAAAAGACAGGGGTGTTTGTTTCATCATTAAAAATATAGAGCTGTAGCTCTAACCCACTTTCAAGGTACCTGTATCTGTGGTGGATAGTGCTCTTGTAATACTGCTGGACCTCGCAGCACAACTCTACAGCTAAGAAACATCAACACACACAGTGGTTAGAAGACAGATGTCAACAGCTGGCAGTTGTGAATGAGCTGTACCTCCGTGAAGTCAGGAAAATGCACACCACAGCTCTCCACCAGCCTTCATGTGGACTTCAACAGGTCTGAAAAGCAACCACCCAAGTTTCAATGTCTCAGTAGCAAAATCCAGACCAAGTATAACATCCTCCTCAAGGAGCATCAGGATGTCCAAATTAACACAAGATCACAAAAGATAACTGCCCCTAAAAGGGTAGCATTTAAAAAGAAATTCTGCAGATTAAAAAAAAATAGTCTTAGGAAAGATTTTTCATCCATGTCCCTCTTTTCCTGACACATGAACTTTCAGCATCCAGTGCTGCACAAAATAACTGCAATTTTCCTTCAAGCACCTATTAACAGTGATGGGCTGACAGACAGGAAGCACGTGACCAGCCCACTCAACTTTATGTACCTGCCACAACAATGATGCTACTGAATGAAACCTGCCCCCAGATTTACAGATTTTCCAAAGAAGCCAGTGTGAAAACTTTCAGAACATCCATAAAGTAACAGGAGAATCAGCAGCAAACAATTTGTGAAGAGTCAGCCTGACATTTCTTTCAGATAATACTTAAGTAATAAAGTTTACGAGGAAGTAGATGCTTTCTGCATTTTAAAATTGATGCAAAGCATTTTCTTAAAAATTTCTCGCTTCTAACAAGTTACTAATCTGCCTGTAAGAAGTAATTTACAAGCACTTCTCAAAAAAAAGATTATGGCCCATCTTTCTACCACCTGGAGGCATTCAAGGCCAGGTTGGATGGGGTCCTGGGAAGCCTGGTCTAGTATTAGATATGGAGGTTGTCAGCCAGGCCTGTGGCAAGGGGTTGAAGTTTGATGATCCTTGAGGTCCCTTCCAACCCAAGCCATTCCATGATCTTACGATTCTACTGGAAAAGGCTCCCTTACGTTTAGTACGCTTTTGTACAAGGAATGACAAAAGCCTGACTAGCCCAGTGTTTTGTCCATTGAAGGAGAGTTGAATTAGCTGACCTTTAAAGGCCCCTTCCAACTCAAATGATTCTAGGATTCTAATCTCTGGGCTCACAGAGCTGTGCCAACAGGGTAAGAGCAACCCAAGCTCCCCCTGTCCCCAACATCTGCTGCTGGCATCTTTCTGGGGCTGCCCATGCTCCCAGCAGCACTCTGCTACTCCTCCTCAGCTGCATCCTGCGGAATAATGCCGTAACATTCTTATGGATTCAGCCAACGCAGTCCCCACAGCAGATTGGATACTGGCCTCCCCAGGCTGGGCAGACAGTGGAACATATTTTCCTTTCAGATGGCCTGGGGGTTGTCACATAGTTCACAGAATCTCAACTGACCCAAGCTTCAGCAAGGAGAAACTTTTTGGTTACTCAGAGTCTAATACACTAAATGATGCAAAGGCTTTGGTAGGCACAGTTGGCAGAGTGATGTGGTTGCAAGAGTAGACTACAGCCTGGAGCCTAAAGCCCACAGAAGGTCTTCTCCAACCCCATGGGAATGGAGTGCATCCCAAAAGCCACAGGATAGCCCAGGAAGGTGTCTTTGCCTATACTGGTGGGTTTAAAGGTCACACTGGTGTGTCACATATAGCTGGTCCCTGCAACACCTCAAGTATTGGTCTTTCCAGAAGAACTCCTAAAAAAAATATCAAGTATCCAGCATCTAATGTGTTACAATAGCAACCAAGGCACTTCCTCCCCCCCCCCCCCAAACCCCCCAGAGCCTGGAAATCACAGAAAAAAAAGGAAAATCATGTTTTAGAAATGGAATCTTAAAAGACTGCTCCTTTGAAGAGAGCTCAGTAAATCTCTCTAAATTAGCTTCTGAATAGCTCTAAATTAACTTCTATTCAGGACTAGATTAAGGCAGTCTAGGTTCAAAGGTGTGTTATGAGAGAGAGCCACCAAATGATCCTGCAATCATCCAAATAATCCCCCACCAGGGATATTCGGAGTAACTGAAAGCTTCGCTCAGTCTTTCCTCCTCCTCAGGAGCCCTGCTCTTTTTTCTGCAAGCAGAGCCCTGGTTACCAGCAGGACACATCAGTGTTGGTGGATGGGCAAGTGAGACCTGCAGTCAGCCCTCACCCCATATGGGGCATGCACTGTACGCCGTCTTTTGTTTGTGGTGTCTTTTGTTTCGAGCTGGTGCTGAAGCATGGGCAGGCATCACAGCTTGCTGCACCCTCAGGCTCTGGGAAAGCAGAAGCAACACTGGTAGCAGACAGGCTGTGTTGCTGACACCCATTTATTCGTTGCTTGGGACATAGGGGCAGTGTATATCTTTGCAATGAACGCAAGTTTAAAAATAAATAATTCCCTAATATGGCAATTCCTTAAATAGCTCGTTCAAGAATTCCGTAAGATTAATGTTACATTAAAACAAAAATGATATCATCATCAGAGTTTAGATATCATCTAAACTCTGATAATTAGATTACTTTTATTCCAGAATACTCACACTGTGTTCAGCTCAACATGTTTTTGGCCACAACTTGGGTTTACGTATTGCTCTACAAGGGTCAGCTTCATGCTCTTGCATGGGTTTGCACTCCATAACAATACCAGGGCAATCCTAATAATACAGCACGTGAAAAGCCTCAAAGGCATCTTGAGCTGCTAAGAGAATGGTCGGAGCCTTGGGGATGGGCACCAAATGCTTAGGGATGGAGGGAAAGTGCTCTCACTGGGAGTCTGTCATCTGGTTTCCAAACAAGAAATGTGTATTTTGTAAGATCTTGTCCTGGTATTTCACCCTCTTTTTCATTCTCCCACTTTGCCCCATACAATAAACAACCTGCCCTTAGTGACACTCCCTACAGTAGTCCGTTTCACCAGCCTCCGTGCCCCAGTTTGGTGCTTCTGACATTGTTAACCCAGGTAACCCTAGCCCTGCAAGGATAGCATTTCTGTTGCTGTCAGTCTTGAAACTGTGCTCCCCCCAGCCAAGTCTCCCTCACATTTATGAATTTTTCTGAAGAAAAAAAAAAACACCATACCTTTCCCACCTCTGAAATCCAGATGATCTTCTTAAGTTACTAGTTAACTTCAGTATCAGCTCTCACATAGAGCAACCTCTTACTTCAGATCCAAACTGTTTTTCACAACTTCTTCAGTTATCTTAACCTCACAACCAGGCCTTGTCATTTGCTTGCAGCCCTAAAAGACATACATATATTGGCTGCTCCAAAAGGAATGCCTTCTAATTATTTCCATGGAAACTACAATAGATACAAAAAGCATAGTAACACTATTTTATAGAGCAAATTCTCAGCTACAAAACACTATTTTTCAACACAGTCACCACTATAAGTAACCTATTTTCCCCAGTGATGAACAAGAGCCTGCATGTCATGCTTGTAAAAAATAAGGTAAGCTGTGTTATGATGTTCTCTTATGCATTCCCTGGCAACCTTCAGGGAGGCCTGATCCTGCTTCACTGCAACTAGTGAGCAGTTTTATTATTCTGAAGTGATTATATAAGTTATTTAAAAGACATGACAGCTGTCAGTTCTCAGAAATAAAATTTACTTTTAAATTGAAATGCTAATTTCAAGTGTCTTAATCATGTGACTAAGGTTAAACTTAAGGAAACACTGACTAAGCTGCACACTGTACATACGCATTCTATTTATAACAAATACGGCATCTATACTGTGAAATTTAAATAACAAAGGACCAACAATTAATGACCGATTAAAAAAATCAGACTCATCTGACATTAAGGAAAACACTCCCACAGAAAATTGACTTATGAAGAACATACTCAAATTTTCATGTTTACACAATCCCATGAATGCTTAAAGTCTAAATAATACAGATGGTCAGAAACTTCCCATCCCTGAAGGTGTTCAAGGCCAGGTTGAATGGTGCTCCTGGCAACCTGACCTAATTCTTGATCTAGTGGGTGGCAACCCTGCCATATCAGAGGGTTGGAACCAAGTGATTTTTGAGGTTCCTTCCAACCCAAAGCATTCTACGATTCTGTGCTTTATGAACTGCCAAAATGCAAATATGCACTGTAGCTTCAGTAAATTTTGTTTCATCAAGTGACCTCTGCTAATAAAATTTCCTCTCTTTTGAGCATGAAAAATAAGTTCACATCTTTTGTCAAAATTCATATCTATATCATTAACGTCTCTTCTTTCAGAACTGCACCTAAGTGTGAAAAAAAGATACAAGAAGATATATTTGTGTAGATATGTCTTCCAGAAGCTCAAAAATAAAGAGACAGACACCCCCACTGCTCCTGCTTTTCACACTGTGTTCATAGACCCTTAATCAGATATTTGGGAAGGCCAAACACTCCACAAGTTTGTGTCTACCCCTCTCAGCACAGAGTTTACAATGCTCATCTTAAACTTTTATCCCCATTTTATTAGTCTTATGTATCTAAACATAAGTTACAGAACTCTAAATTATCCTCTTCCTCTGCTGAACTTTCAAATTCACTCTAATTACTTAAGAAACGATAATTCAGTTTGAATTAGCAAGAATCTTAACTTACTGGCATCTGTAAAGCACGGAATTACAGCACCTTATAAAGTTACACCTTATCTCCGTTGTCTCTAAGAGTCTTAAGAGATACTGTAAGATTCCCATCACAAAGCACAACTTGAGGAACAGTGAAGTCACGTTAATCACACTTAATCTCTCATTTCAAATAATGCACATAATAGATGTGGATAGGAAAAAAAAAAGGGAAAACAATCAAGAACTACCTAATACCATGTCTTAAGCCTGGTTTCTATCTAATACCTCAGCCAGCAGCAGCCCAAGAATAATTTAAAAGACACTAGACACACATTATGTGACAAAAAAAAAATAAATAAAATAAAAACAACTCAGCAAGCTTTTAGTCTGAGAGATTAAGAAGGAAAGAACTTGGCAGAATTTTCAATTAACACCTTACATGTTTCCATGACTTGCCTAAAATTAATGACAACTTCTTTTTTGCACCCTGAACTGATTTATAGGAACCAGTCTTGGCCATAAGGAAACAAAATAAAAATTCTCTCCTTTTACCTTGACACCAGCTGTAAGTACCTCAAAGGCAAAATCCACCAAAGAAAGCATTATGCACCAGGAAACAGTGTTTCTTTACCGCTCATGCTATGAAAATGTTGGTTTCCATGAATTTTCTGCTGGCTCTTGCTGGGGGGTTTTATTTGTTTTGAACAATTCTTTCCATGAACCTGAGATCTTTACCACTGCAGCTGATTATTCTTTGCAGACGGTTTCCTTCCCTAACATCTTGAGGCTTAATTCTTGTTACAGTACTCTCCCTACCCCAAGGAGCACAATTTCTATTGACCAATACCCTGCTCAATTCTGATTATAATTGTAAAGGCACTGCACTGAGATTAAACCTCCTACTTCCACATCTCATGCACAGCAATCTGAGAGGGTTATTAAAACAGACTCCCTTCTGATCATCTCTGTAGACATTTTAATCTTACATTCGGTGTTTTTATATCCAAACCTTGCTCCTCACACACAGGGGGGATGGAATTAATTGAATTGAGTGGGAGGTTGATTTGGTGGAGTCCATCAGAACTGAGCAAAAGTATATCTCATCTATTGGAAAGCACTTACCCTGAATTCTAACAAAAGAAGCCAATTTTTAAACTGCTCACTTCAAAGGAAAGAGTGGGAATTGCTTGTGCTCTATCTTTCCCCACCAGTATTTCTATTATCATTTCCCTTAAAAAACAAAACAGGCGCCTGGGAAAGGGTGATACAGTTGCAATTTATGTAACAGAGATTTTTTTTTTTCCCTGCTAATGTTAATTTTGATAAGGAAACGTGAAAGGCTCTTCAGTGGAGTCATGGGATGAGGATGGACTGTAGGGGAGACCAGAATCAGGCAGAGCTGCTCCGCTGTCTCCAGCTGCATAAAACCAGAGGTCTGGAGGTGCACAGGCTGCTTGCCTCACCTCTTTCAGTTAGTCATTTAATATACATGAAGGCCATAAGTAGTGGAAAGAGCAAGAGAAAGGACTTGCTTAAAGCATCCACACAAGTGTTAGAGCCAAAGCAAACAGGAACTTGCTCCTCTTAGCACTGTGGAATGTTGCTAAGCTGGAAGAGCCAACCAATAGCAGTATGTACTGGCAGACCTCACATCACACTAATTAGAATAGTAGCTTTTAAAATGTAGGTATGCAGGATCATTTCAGCTTCTACTGATAAATAAAGCCCCAAAGAAAAGAAGACAGCACTCTCAAGAAGTACTGCTGTGGGGCTTGGCCTGGACTTCAGGCCCAAGATCTCTGAGAGAAGGTGCAGGCCAGCTTTGGTGCCTGCTCTGTGCAGCAGTGTCCTCTGGAGCTGAACTTTTCCAGTTTTTGCACCAAGAAATGTAAAACTATATTTTACCACAATCTTTCTCTTTATGATTTTCTGATAGGAGAATCTCAAGTAAGCTTGCTAAGCATAAGACACTTGAACTTTAAAAGTGCCTTCCAGGACCTAAAGCAGAGCTGTAATAAAGAAGGGGTATGCTATGATAACACAAGGGGAAATGGTTTTAAATTAGAAGAGGGGAGATTTAGGATATGAGGAAAAGGTTTTGTTTGCCTTTTTTTTTTTTTTTTTTAAATGAGGTTGGTGAGGCACAGGCAAAGGTTGCCCAGAGAAGTGGTGGAAGGTCCATCCCTGGAGACATTTCAAAGCCAGGCTGGATGGGTCTCTGAGCAACCTGATCGAGTTGTGGGTGTTCCTGCTCACAGCAGCAGTTGGGCTAGAGGGCATTTAAAGGTCTCTTCCAATTCAAATGATTCTATGATTCTCTTCAACAAGAAAAAAGCAGTCATAAGATATCCTGGGATACCAGGAGTATGAGCATTTCTCTGGCATTTTGCTCCTTATGTTAAACTTCACTATAATTCAGTAGTAAGCTAATGTCCTCCCCAGTATTTGTAATTAATTGCTTTTATTTACTACATTTTACATTTGTTAATCTGATCAATACCAAATTAACCTAACCTTCAAGGTCATTAGCAAACATGCTGAATGAAACTGCTTTCAGAAAACCCTGGGAGGAGCACATGCAACCTCCTTGTTTGTCAGAGGCAATCACCCTCCCTTCTGTCAATCGATCTTTTCACACTGCTGACCCTTCCTTTTAGCATTATCCATACCATTCTTGTGATCTAAAAACATGGAGGAAATCACTAAATCTGCAATACCCAGCTGGTACCTAACCTCAGAAGCAGGCCCAGGCAGGTGGCAGAACCTCAAGAGGTCTCATTTGCTTTTTCCACATTAATAGATTAGAACACTTCACGGTGTGTTCTTCAAGCGTTGCTGCCACCACAATAACATTATCAAGCAAAACTTAAAATTTATTATTATCATGCATATGCATGACCCCAAACGTTCTCAATCCCTACATTTTAGCATTATATTGATTCCTCCCTGCTGAATCTTGCAATGTTCCACATATACTATTGGGTCTTGCTCATGTCTCCCATCACACAATTTTTGATGTATTGGCTGGTAAGCTCTCCTGGAGCCAGCACTGCATGCAGGATGACGAATGTGGCACATTAGTAGGTAATGCTCTCCGGGTTCAGCTCTCCCCATTTGGAGAATATCCCAGCCAAAGAATGCAAAGCATTTTCTGAACCTTTACCCGACAACTTCTAATGAATTTTCCTTTGCAGATGGCTAAAAGCAGAACTTGGAAGCCTGCATTGCTACAGTACTATTACACCTTCACCAACCACCACAGCCCACAGCAAGGGTGCAGGGGTCGTTCACAGGGGAAAAGTAGTACTCAGGGACAAAGAGGCAGGAAACAGGAGAATGCGCCCAGAATAAAATAAAGAAGCAACAAAATATAAACAGCATAAAACGCTCTTGCTACTGATATGTTGCTTTCTTTTGTTTCTTAGTGAGAAAGGAAAACAGGTATTAGAAAAAGCATTCATTTCTACTTAAGGTTTTGTTTATCTAGCCTGAGCTAGACAGAAAAATGGGAAAGAATGTAAGAAGGAGTGAAACAGAGAGAAAACACAGGATTTCAGACAGAACAAAATGAGTCCAGCAACAACTTGTTCAGTTAAAGTTCAGTCCACTTAAGACCTCAACACTAAACGATGCAGCTATAAGTACTTGGAGAAACTTCTTTAGGTTAAAAAAAGTTACGTCTGGAAAATCATGCTTGGACCTGGAATGGTAGCAGCAGTAACAAAGTCCCACAGTAAGCTACAAGTAGAAAAAAAACTTCAAAATATTGCGCAGAATAATCAGCATCCTCAAGACTATCATTACTAACTCATTGTTAAAACTATTTTTATACCTCACTGAGAGGAGAAAAGGCATTAGGAATTTAAATAACTTTACTTAAAGTATTCAGCATAGCCCCTGAAGCTGATGTAATTCACTATTTTGGTAGCACGTGGCAAACCATTTCGTAAGATGCTGCTGTAAAGCGATGCACTTATTACATTAACTCACGTTGTATCTGTATAATACACAGTATTTTAGTAATTACTAGTGTCTAAAAACTCAGCAGCCTCATACGGGCATTTAGGTCAGTGAACAGTGGGTATTTGCTTAAAGCCAAGAGCTACCCAGTATTTCTACCAATATCTAAAATCCACACTAGTTCTGCCATAAAGGATGATAAAGCATTTAAAAGTTGAGATTTGCCCTTACTTCAGCTGGGACAGTTCCCTTTCTTCCTACTACTGTGTTTTGAATTTAGGATAAGAATACTGTTGGTAGCTCCAGCGTGCTTCTTGCAGCACAAAAGCTGCACCTGGAATACCCAGAATACTTTCAGTTTCACCAGTGCAAGACACACACCAGTCACTTTTCAAAATCGCTGAATCAGCATTTTTCTGAAAACAATGTTAGCAAGTTCCAGGTGACAGCAATCTGCCACCTTCATATGGATATGACTCACCAAAGATTAGCACATCATAGTGCATTTATTTACAGGATGAGCCTGAAAAGTTTTACTTGCAAACAATCTACATCAACTTTAAATATTCAGCATGTGGATATAAAACTCCAAGTCTTATTAGCGTTAAAAAAGTTTGTGCAAGAATCAGGATTGTTACATGTTTCTTAGAGGTTTTAGTAATGTCTTATTTCCTGGGATAATAAAATAACTTTATTATCTGCCTAAAATAATGAAATTTGTTATAGCAGTGAGGCAGTGTCAGGGATTATCACCTAAATGCGAGCAGCAATATCAAATTTGGAACAAAGCTGACATTCAAAACATTTGAATTGTACCATGTTTCTTACTGCTTAAAAATGATTGCAAAAGAGGAAGGTTAAATGTTAATACATAAGGCATTTTAACACTTACAAAATTACCAAATAAAGGTCCCAGGTGAACAACGAAGAAGTCAGTAAAGAGCTTGGTACCTTCACATAAACCAAGCAGATTAAACCATCAGCTCTGTGGAGTGGAAGGAGCTAACGCCTCTGAGTAACGGAATGCTGGTAAAGAGGCATTCAGCTACCTGACAGAACGGCAACTCAGTGCACAGATATCTGTTCAATAGATCTACAAAGTTCTGTTGAGATTCTGCACTACAGACCATACCAACCCAGATCATAGTTGTATTTACAGTTTTCAATAATCCATACAAAAATCTATTAAAATCAGTCTGCTAAGTTACAACTAAGTTCAGTGATTTAGGTAACTTCCATTTAACTGAATCGCTCAGTAATGATACTCAGCTTGACTCCATAATGCTGCTTGATGAGCTTTAAAACTTAAAGCATAATTTTAAAAATTCCAACTCATTTTTGAAAACAGAAAAAAAAAAACATTTAAAAAGATGTGTAGGGAGACATAGGAGGAGACACCACATATCTCAGCCTCCTCACCCTACCTGCGCTGTCACCTTTCAAAGGGGAAGGCCTCCAGTACTGGTTAGTCTCTGGAGAGCTGAAGTTCTTGTACAACAATTGAATATTTGTATTACTCTTCCTTCTTCCTTTCCCTTGCAAACTCAGTCACTACATCTGGACGAACATTTTCTCCTTTTGGCAGAGCAGAACAGACATCTGCTAAGAGAACACAGCAGCATTCAGAAGCAGTTGCCTAGAAACAACTTCCTAAAGGGCAGAAGTCTAGACTCAGTTTTTCCTGCTCAGAAAACACTGGTTGTTCCAAACTCTAATCCTACTTAAAGTTCATTGAATTCTACATCAAGTATTACTGAAAGTGTAACATCCAATTTTTAATTACTATTATAAAGAATTTTCAGAGCTTAATATAGTTTCTAAAACATTTCAAAATATAACATGAATACGTGGAAAAGTTCCTGTCGTAGAAGGTTGTTGGTTATCCAGAATCCCAGCAATTGCTAAACATTAAATGAAGCTGAAATTTAAATAAGATGTAAGGATTTTCAATAAGGAAACTATCTCAAAAAAGAGCAGAGGGCATCCAGATTTTTCTAGGGCATCAGAGAGTCAGTAGAGAGTACAGCACTCATTTCACTCAACAGCACATACCCTAGGAGTTCTGAAATCATGCAACTTGCTAAGGCCTTGGAACGATGACAAAGAACACGGAGGAAAGTCCAAGAAGGCACTGAATTTGCAAGTTATGAACCTTATAGAGCCACCTATGAGGAAAAAAAAGTAATCTACTATAAACCATACATTTAGAAGTAACTAAACCACATGTATCTAAACTTCACCTTTGTAACAGAGGAATTTGATTTATATATGGCACTTGCATATGAATATAAATTTCAAAAAGAAATTTAAGTCAGAAAGTTTCTTCTAACAGATTCTCAGTTGTGCAACCTCCGCTTTCAAAGTTTAAAAACAGGTTAGACAACTATGCCAAAAATGGCTAAGGTTTATCCGAATTTGCTCCAAACCAGGGAAACAGATTATTTTCAATCAGCATCACCGGGGAAAGATATCGATCCCAGGCAAACCCTTCTACAAGAACAATCAGAGGAGGAGAGAAGGAAATGGGGCACTTTTCAACACAAACCAGCATTCACAAAAAAAGCCCCTGAAGGTCATGTTCAGATTGCAAGGCAAAGCATGCTGAAGAGACTATTTTATAGGTGTAGTACTGTGGTTAATTGTTACCTGAGAACTGTCAATGCTTTAAAGCAGAGCAGGGCTGGTGTCCCCACTCGGTACATGCAGTACATCACTGGTACTTGTCAAGTGCAGCTGCCAAGAAACCCCTCCTGCTTCAGAGAAGAGCAGACTAGTCCAGCATGAAGTCAGTTGCATTTAAAACATTCAAAGGATGTTGATGCTACAAGAGGTAAACCCACAGCATTAAGAAATCAAAGTGGCTTGGGTCAGAACAAAGGATACTGAAACACTACATTGTTCCATAGGGTACAGGTAGTCGGAATCTTATAAGCAGACAGTTTTTCCATCCAAAAAATGGCTTCCTAACATGTCACTTCTGACGACTGTTTTAAGAAGTCTCTTACTAGATCTTATTAGGTGCTGATATCCAGCCCTCTGGAAAGCCATCAGTGCCAATCATCTTAAACCATGCAGACATGGAACCCATCCAATGACCAGTGGCCTTCAGTTCTGCCAGCTTCTAGGTGCCATGATCACTCAGCCTAGGGAGATCAACAAATATCTACAGTGATTGTAACCTCCAGCAGCTTGTAACTGGCACAAAGGGATAAATTACAGCAACTGCCTGCTATTTACATAGTTCAGACATAACTTCTTAGTAAAATAACAAAAATTGTGAAATATTCTCTCCTTATCAATGTTTTTGAGGTATTTATGCACAAAGGGAACACACACATACAGAAACTCCCTCCTCTCTTGTGTCCAGCAACTCTACCTGCAATGCACTCTTCCTCCAATTTTCCCAGGTATTCCACCCAACAGCCCCAGGTCCTGCCATATTTTCTACGTCACAGGCTGCCACCCACTTACAGACACATGCCAACACAGGAAGAAGCAGCTGTTTTTTCATTTCCTTTCCCACAGCAGTGAAAGTAAGAACATCTTACAAGCCAGCTAATGGTTGAAACACAGAAATGGCAACACAGTTGAGACCATCTCGCTGACAGAAAGCTGCCCAGTAGGAGCATGAGTAGCAAGCAGAGCAGTGAGTTTAGGGAACACGTCACACACATGGAGACAGTGTGAGTAGGTAAGTGTCATTTCCTTAAGAAAGTGGAACAGAATTCATATAACATGCAGAACTCTGCAATAATAGGACTGCTATTTTAAGCTAAATTCTCAGAGTGATGTCTAAGCCAATCCACATTTAATTCATGTTTTCCAAGACACAGAAAAGTTGCTTTTTCTTTACTGCCTGCGTGCAGAACTGATCAAGAAAGAATACACATTTTCAACACAACACGTGGTAAACACTGAAAGGAGAAACAAAGCAACACACTTCTCCATCAACAAGCTAAATTTGGAAGAAATTACAGCCTATTGAGAAAGCTACAAAGAATAAAAAGGGCACTTTGAGAAGTGAAGCAGGACAGGAATTCACCAGTTTCCTTTTGTAAGCCATCAGGATGAAATCACATTGCTCTGTGTGTTCTGTGCATATGCATGTGTGTATTCACATGGAGACGCGCTGCAAAGGTGCGTGAAGCTCACAAGACTCAGATTAGATAATTCCACATCAAATCTTACATTAAAGGAAATTTTAAAAGTTTCATTAATGTTGCATACAACTCCTCAGCCAGGCAGGAACCAACCTGCATGGATGAGAAGTGCACCAGCACAATGCAGCTGCCTCTTACAACAAAGGCAGGTAAGAAGTATTGGAGGTATAACAAGACCAAGACCTGGGAAAACCTTTAAGGAAATATCTTCAAATACAATCTCAGCCACGTTCATAAACTATGTTGTCTTCTCTGCACAAGCAAGGGTTACAGGAGATGGGACACTTTGCCAAATTATTTAAAAGAAAATTTGTTCACCTCAGGAAATGTAGACTCAATTTCAGGTTGCCCCATTATGTGGAATGGAGTAGGGTAACATACAGACTTCAGCCTCACCCACAGCAAACTCAATTGAAAAAAAAGAAACTCAACATAGAGCATTTAATACCAGAAAAACAATTTCTTGAGATGGACTAGTTGATTTACATACCCTTGTTTGTACAGAAACATCCTCCATGCATTTTTCTAGTGTTCAACCAGAACCACTTCTCTAAGCATAGAATTAAACAAATCATCTGGAGTAAACTACATTATGAAATCACAGTGCCTTAAATTCTGAAGATAAACATCAGTATCGTTGCTCTCATGCTGTGACACACTATAACAAATAAGGAAACTTACAATGAATCAAAGAGAACTTCTTCCTAAGAAGGCTTAGGAAACAAAATTACTGTAAAACATTAAAAACAACAATCTACAAAACAGTCATTTGAGCTGTTTTTCCTGCAAGGCAAAGGTGCCTTTTAATAAAACACTGAATCACGATAAATACAAGTATTTTAAATTACATTCACTTAACTCAGAAGTATTAGAATTACCACAATTGTTAGTCAGAATGCTATCAAGTTTTATTTTACTTCATCTGTGTGCTGTATTTGCCAGTGGATATTTCCTGACTAATGCTTTTGGACATCATCTAATCAATTTCATTGTTCCTTTGTCAAAAACCAAACAGTTTGTGAAGAAAATAAAAATCAGTAATCGCTTTCTCTCAATGTCAAAAAAACATTTTTTAAAAACCTGAGAGTGAGTTTGGATTATCAATATGCCTACATTATGGCAAAACACCAGTAATGATCTAAAGACCCATTCCATGGAATGGATCAAGTTATTCACAATCCTTATCCATAATTTTCATAACGATGCATTGCATTTTCACATCCTGAAGCTTTAAAAAATATGTACTGCATGTATATGTTTTACAATAAAAACGTACAAATTAACATACAAAATGAAGAACCAACATGCTTTGGAAAGTTTGGATATAAAAGCTGCATTTCTGAAGATATTTAACAATATCCTTTAAGGATTAAGTATCAACAAAGAAACAGTGGTTTTATTCACTGAATTCATAGAAAAACCTCTTCCATATTTTCATGACAATAATTGCTATCAATTTTTCACATAATGAATTTTGATACAAATAAAAATATGAATGAAAAGAACAAAGACTACTGAATTTGTATCAAATCAAATTCAACATCTGTTCTCTCTCGAGACCTTTGTCACAGAACTTTTTAATCTGAGAAAAGTACAGAAACCTATTTTAAGGAAATAACTATCAAAAGTAGGAAACAAAACAAAGCACCACTCTGTATTTGAAAACATTCAAGTACTGCAGACAGATTTTTCAGAGTACTCACAGAATTCTAAGTTTCAGATCATATTTCTATATGAAACATGTGACCATGCTCTGAAATATGAAACATTTTAGCACATATATAGCATCATTCTGCACAGATGAGAAGCCTGAAAGAACAGCTTCATGAGTTCCACATGTACTGCTCAAGACAGCTGTGAGACAGTTGCACTCACACCTGTAGGTGTTTCAGGCTTGATATTTTGATTCAGAACTTTAATTTATGGACAAGCCTGATTTTACCAGTATTTCAGGTGATCACTGTGGTATCTGAAATACAATTCAGAACCTGGGTGTATCCCTGATAAAGTAGGTAGAGCTTAATACATTCTGTTTCACACAGTGAAGACTAATGAAAGCCCCCCTTAGTTATACTGTGACTTTTAAATAGCTGAGAGCTATTTAATGATTTCAGAGCCAACCCAAAAGCCAAGCAACGGGTCAAAGCAATCGGACATCAATAAATCTACAGCAGTTGTATTGGAGAAGTGACAGAAAAAAATACTTTGAATTGAAAAGTGTAATAGCTTTTTGCCTCCGTAATGCTTCCAAATTGCACACTCACTCTTAACAGGGGGCTGTGCAAAAATTTTAATCCTATTTTTAATTGAGAAAAAGAACCACATGAAACACAAAAAAGAACAACAACCCAAAATAGCACACTGAAACACTATTAAAGTGCCCGAACTGCTTTTACATTCACTTGTACCCATGTCTCTAAAGGGTTGAAATATCATGATCTAGAAACACATGGTCCACCAAGCTACCAACCTTGTTATTTCATCCCATGAGTATACTTATACGGTAGGATTAGTAGGAATTTTTTAGCAGACAAAAAATGAAAAATGAAATTGCAGCAAGAGAGCATGGCAAACCTGAGACCTATTAGTGCGTACATCTGCTTAAAAACTAAAAAGATAGAAAAAGAAAGCTAACAAACTACAATAAAAGTTATGTCTTTAAAGCAATAGGTTATAACAGGGTGGGAAATGTTTAATTTGTTTGCGTACACCTGCAAAAGGGTCACTATCTTTCTGAAAGATCTGGTATTTTTCACAGCATTAGATTTATGGCTAAAAGCCATCGCATTATTAATTATTATGCTTTTCCCACCCTGGCAGAGAATAAACATGAATTAAGAAGCACAGTAGAAGTGAAAAACAAAGAGGAGGAGGAGGAGGAGAGAGAAAGCAGCAGAGAAAGACAGAAAAGGTGAATACAGAGCTACAGAAGTGTTTATTGAGCATGCTACAGAGGTAAGCAGAGTACACACAAAATGAAATTAAACAACCGTCAAACCTCCCAACTTTGTTAGAAAATTAATTTTTAATTGTGCCACTTTCAAACTATACTGAATTTTACAATTCTAAAGATGTAAAAACTCAACTAATAGAAAATATACATGACCATTTTCTCTACATAGATAACAGAATCTATGAATCTTGAAACTAAGTACATCAATTTCAAAAAGTATTGGTCATTTAAACAGAATCAAGGTAACAGTTCAGACTGACAGAGAACTGCTTTCAAATTAACTGGATCTGTAGATTCTGAGCAATGTTTATAGTAAAGTCAGATTAATTTCTAAATATAAAATATTTTGAAGAGATTTATTAAAACTGAATATTACAATGCAAGGTAAATTAAGACTAAAGGCACATAAACTTTGGTCCCACCTGGTTGTCAGTTTTAAAAAACTGCCACAAAATTTCCTGCAAGTGTTTGTTTGCAGCGAACTTTCTTTATCATTGAAAAAAACATGCACCATTTCCTGAACTAGCTTGACCAGTCTGTACATGCTCAGAAATCCACAACCATATTCCATATCTTAATTACAAACTAAAGATGGCAATATATATTTAAATGCACATAAGTCATGTCAACTTCAAAAACATCTACGAAAAATATTCAGCCACAAACAAGACATTACTTAGTGCTGACATTTATATGATAGATCCCACAAGAGTGTGTACAAAAAGGTTAAGATTCCACAATGCTTTCCACATAGGGCTCAAAGTCACAGAAGTCACTTCTTGTCCTTTAAGAAATTAATATTCTGCACCTTGGTAATTGTAACAAATGCCTACATTCATAACTGAATCTAGACCAGAATCATAAAATACTAAAGGCCTTTTTTTTTTTTTTAAAAAAAAAAAAAAGCATAAAGCAAAAAGAAGCAAAATCAAATAGCAATGTTTTACTCTTTCAGTACAATGTATCTTACCAAATAAAAATTAAGTGACAAGCCAGCAGATAAAGAAATCAATTCCAAGCAGGAGAAACAAAAGCTTAACCTTTTTACACACCCCTGCCTAAACATATTCAAATTATCATGTAACAATGTGCCCCACACAACCAAATTCACTTTCACTAGTTACGCAATTCCAGCATTACTAGCTTTCCTTTATAAGGCACGTATGTCAACTAAGTTGAAAAACTGTGGTATTAACTTGAAATCTTTTAAACAAAGTGATGGTTCATCTAAACAACAGTTGGACAACAGCAGTTAGTATCACTGCTCTTAATTTTTTTTTCTTATTTTTTAAACAACCAAGGAATGATAACAGCATGGAAAACAGAAAGAAAATCCAAAAATAGAAGACAAACTCTGGTCCCCACTCTCCGGAACAGTCAATAGGTGACAACACCAAACAATGCAATACACCCTCATTTTCAATCTGCCTTTTTAAATAGTTGACTTAGAGAAAGAAACTCTCAGGTGGTGATTTTCTCCAAGATTGTAATTGTGAAGATCAATCAAAGCCTGAATAGCTTCCTCTACTGTTGACATCTGAAGAAGTGCCATCTTGTGATCTCTTCTGAAACAAAATAATGGCATTAGGAACTCGAACACTACAGGAGTTGTTCCTAATGTTTGCTATGCCCTAGGCACTTAAGACACACAGGAAAAAAAGCAATTAGTCTATCTTTTGTTAAAACTTCGTACAGAAAAATTACTTACTGAAAAAATTTAAATGCTTTCACAGTGCCTCCAGTGTTAGCAAACAGTGTGCGTAAATCCTCTTCTGCTACTGATGGTCTACAGACAAAAAACAAGCAGAATCAGAAATTAATTCAGTGTGTTATGATTAACACAAAATACTCCAGGCTTTCTGACAGGCAAAACTTACGGAATATTGGATAGATGAAGCGTTGCAGATGGAGGGAATATATTCTGAAAGTTTTTTGAACCAGGTTTCTTGAAACGATGCAGAGGTGAATTACCAAAATCTTTAGTCAGCCCTTGATCATCAAGACCCTCCCGAGGTAGTTGAACTGTTTGATGTTTAGAAAGGGTAACACGAATTATCTTCCCATACATTTTTTGTCCATTAAGATGGCTCATAGCTGAAAGAGACAACAGGTTTCTCAATGT
The DNA here is from genome assembly GCF_026119805.1 of Tympanuchus pallidicinctus. Taxonomy (NCBI): domain Eukaryota; kingdom Metazoa; phylum Chordata; class Aves; order Galliformes; family Phasianidae; genus Tympanuchus; species Tympanuchus pallidicinctus. The sequence goes on along the minus strand of NW_026294791.1, from coordinate 16,792,963 downwards.
AGTATTGCTTTTCAGTAGCATGTGACACATTATACACAGCCCTTCAAACAAGAAAAAAAAAACACAAGAAAATCAGTCAGTGTGCTAGAGGACTAATCGAAAACTATCTCTGTAGAGTACATGAGGATTTGGAAAGCCAGTTTCAACTTTTCAATTATTCTACACTGTCAAGCTTTTGAAATACATGTAGATGAAATAAGATTTCAGACCTTGTCAGTAGCTACAATACAAGAACTTTCAGATGTAAACACCCTCAGTTCACCTCATTTTACATAGCTTAATTTTTTGGGAATATAAATAGAAATCTAATCTTACCCAGCTGCGACTGGTTTCCATCAGCCATCTGTATAAGAGCACTGTCTTTCTTATTGTATAAAATCTTCACACGCTGCACATCACCATAAACACCTTTTCAAAGTCAAAGGTAACCCAAAAGAAAAAGTTTATTTTAAAGCCAGTCAACTAAGTTACATATTTTCACATACCAATGGAACATTCAGACAGCAACAAGATCACTCGCTCGGACTCAACACTCTCACAAATGAATAAAGGAGATAAAGATTTTGAATAGTGAGTTTTGAAAAGAATTTCTGATAAACCCTCAAAGCTATGTGAGTGATATTAAATTAAAGACCATGCAAAATATATTAGCATGCATTAAAAGAAAATCTGTGTCTATGGAGAGTTTTAAACAGCAAAAGAAAAACAGCAAAAGATTTACTACTGAATTTTAAGCCAAAGTGCTAGCTACAAATAAGAATTAAGGTGAAACAAAACAAAACCAACAAAAAAAAAAAAAACCAAAACAGAACAAAATCAAATCAATAATAAAAGTATAGTGCTAACAATAACATACCGAAGAGGGTAAACAGACTTTGGGGCGTAACCATCTTTAGAAGGAGAGAAGAGCAAGCAGCGTAAGACAAGAAGAGAGAAGAGTCGAGGAAGAGCGGAGATGAACAGATCATCCATAACGAAGGGTGGTTCCCGCAGAATGGTGAGGTGGTCATGGATCATGGTTTCAAGGCGGTTAATTGGGGCAAGTTGGTCCGAGGAACATTTTGTTCAAGCACAGAAGCATGAACATAGGGAATGAAGACGGGGAACGTAGACAAAGACGAGGAGAAAAGGGTAAAATGGGGAGGGGCATGGGAATTTGGGCAAAGACAAGGAAAGGGAAGTTGAACACAAAGGGAAAAGGATGAAATGGGGAGGGGGAAACAGCAATGCAGAAGAAAAAAAAATAAGTGGGGAACAAAAAAATAAAATATAGGTCAGTACATAGGAAATGCAGGAATTTGGTCAGAAAATGGTTGGTTTATGTACTGTACAAGAAAAACTGAGTAAAATGTAGTCACCCAAGACAAATATGGGTAAAGTACATTCATATCAAGAGTAAACTACAGCATTTCATCAACACGAAAATAAATAAAAAAGCATGCAATAGAAATTTTGAAATTTAAACTTCAACTGCATAAGCATGGCTGGTTATGAAATGCAGGCAAAATAATCTTCCAAAATGGCACTCTGACCTCAAACATTTTAGCATGCAAGACTGTGGATGACAAAATAGTACCAGATGATAAAATAAGCTTAATGATTTCTAGTGACAGAGGCCAGTTAAAAATGGAACAGCTAGACTGAAACAAACTTCCCACATTTCATACCAGCTTTCACAGCCATCAAAATAAAAATAAAGGACGGTAAAGATGCATAACCAAACAAACTCCTTTAGATTTCAAAGTTAGCAAGAAAGATACAGTTAAGGTGAAAGTGCTTTGTCAATTTTTCCTTATTATTTTTAGACAAATGAGAAACTGCAATGAAAAAAAATTACTAAGAGAGACTGGAAGAGCTTCGTCAAGATCTTTGGGAGAACCTTTAAAGAAAAATGTGTTAGAGTAGTTCACATAAATTAAGACCTTACAATGTGAGATACAAGCATGAAATGAAGCAGCAAACAATTAGAAAAAACAAAACAGGAATTCTAGTTTAAATGATCATAATTGCAAAATAAAACAGAAAACTTTCAATTCAAATGTCAAACATGCAATAGTTACCACACTTTAAGAATAAAAAAGGTAGCCAACTATCAAAGCACATTTTAAGTCATTAGCTACCTCAGAAAACAAAAGTATTTAACAAAGACTTCAAAATTAACTTTGGGAGAGTAGTAAGGTAATAAATATAACAGCAAAAATACCATGAGCTTAAAATCCAAACATAAGAGGCCAAATGCAAAGAAATAAAATGATGACCAATGAAGTATGGGTAAAGAGGGGAAAAAACAGTGTCAAATTATTTCACTGACCTCTTCATTTAAATTGCTAACCAAGAGAACTGTATTGCCACCAGCTGAGACTCCAGGCATTCCCACACGGCCAGCAGCAGCAGCTGCAGCTGCAGCAGCAGCATTTGGAATAGCCAGAGGACTCAGAGCTCCTGGAACAGCTGCAACAGGAAGCCCTAATTTTAAAATAAAGCATATTTTACGAAACACACACAAGTCGCTTATGAAAACAGCACCTATATCAGTACAAGTGTTGAATATGACTCTAGAAAGCAGTCCATTCTAGCTGCTGTAGATGTCCAGAGAGTTGTAAAATGAATTAAGTGAACATGAGGGATAGAAATATTAAATATGATTCAAACCAAATCTTCAAAGAGATGAAGTATTAAAACTACTCTCTCCTCTTTTCAAACAAGCATTCTTGTGCACCAGAACTGTTCCCCACTGTATTTATATCACCCTTTGAAAGGTACTGTTCACTTCAACATCATGCTTCATACTCCAGAGCTGGTCAAGAGAAAAGGCCTATCCATCTCTCACACCATAAATGAGGTGAGGAGGCACAAGGCTGCACCAAAATGGTTTTATAATAATCTAATTCCCTAAAAAAAAAAAATCACTTTACCACTCCTCCAAGGAAACTCGGATCCTACAGAAATCTGAATGCTTCTCACGGTGATGTCACTGCTGTACCTGGCAAGTATGCTAATTCTGGGAGCTGTGAAAGATTTCGGCAACATACGCGCACTGTAGACAGCCCATACAAGAATATCCTTATCATATTTTAGTCAAATTCTTATTTGCATATTTCAGAGTCCAGTAAAAGGACATTTATGTAGCAAAATATGTAAAAAGAACAGGAACAGAACTTAAAGTGTTTTATTTTCTCTTCTGAAATTGGCTTCTCCGATTTCACATTTTGGCAAAATTTCAGATGTTTGTACGATGATGCTCAGCTAGCAAAGTTTCTGACCAGTCTTCCAAAACACCAGGTAGACAGCCTAAATATCATCTTTTACACTATGCAACACTTTCTTCCCAGATTTATTTCAGAAGAAGACAACAGGAAAAAGCAAACTTCTTCAGTTTCAGTCAGTGACCAAATATTAAGCAGAAAATAGTAAATACAGTCATCTGTATTAATGGCAAATACCCCAGATTTAGTATCACATGGAGGGAGAGGAAGGTTGTTACCGTGGGGGGGGAAAGAGGTTACTGCACCATTATTATCTAGAAAATACATCTATATTTATTTCTACTCTTTAGTTACCTTTTGCTAAACAAATTGATGAAAAATCAAACAATTGAAAAAAAATGAGATGTTCCCAGGCTGGACAAATGTCTTCTCAAAGAGAACAGGACAAAAATCCCTGTTTTCCTAAAGTTCTTACAGAGTATTACTGATCAATTATGATTTGAAAAATATGTTCTGGTCATTTCTTGTCAAAGCCCACACAAAAACAGAAACAAAAATCCAAAAAAAAAAAAAAAAAAAGGAAATTAAAGATACAGAATGCTTTCTGATAAATCAATAGCACAGCATTAGTATTCGTAGGCCAAATCAGAGATATATAAAGTACTAAGTAATTAAAATATTTAGAAAATTCTATTAATCTCTCAGGACAAGATAAAGGGAAAATTTACTTGAATTGAGGCAATAAACACAATCTATTTATTGCATCACTTGTGATATTTGTGGAACTGTCTGTAACACAAAACAGAAAGAAAAACCTTGTCCTTCTTCCACTGAGACAAAAGCCCTTATCAGCATTTCAAACAGTATTTGATGGTCTATGGAAACAGCAGCCAATTATATTAAATAAAGTGATACATAATATGCTTCAGCACATAAGCCAAGCACTAGCTACTTCTGGTCTAGGAAAGTACTTCTCTCAGGCATGCTAACACGTGATCGTTCTTTATAAGGCTGTCCTAGGTCTTCTATGAGTAAACATAGAAGTAACAGCATCTGTCAGAGAGAGGGTATCAAATTAAACCACTGCTGGCATACAAACACATGGTGATTACTGCTTCCTAAAACCAATTCTGTGATACAGGAAAGTGTAAGTACAATCCTGTATATCTAACACAAATGTTTGTTTTGTTCTTGGGGTAAAACTGAAGAACATGGCTTTACTTTCAAGAAAAACCTACTTATAAAAGAGACAGTTAAAAAAAAAAAAGTACCCTTCCAGATGAAACAAAGTAGCTTACTGCCAAAAGCAGACTGTGATACAAAGGAAAATCTGGGAATATAAAATGCAAATTCTCAAGTAAGAGTTTTTAAAAATAAAATTCTGCTCTACAAGTTATAGTTTGGAAATGTAATTTAAGTGTTTTGTATCACATATACTGACTTTCAAATTTGTTTACTCTCAGCTACTGTGGAGGTCACAGAGACACAAACGTGAAGAATGATGGAAAAGCTGACAGATTTTCAGCTAACAACTTGCTTTATACTAGCTTAGCAGCAACCATTTAGGTACGAGAAAATGTCAAAGTATTAGCATGCTTCAAGTCTTTTAATGTGTCTGAAGCACCTCTCCATAACTTTAGAAACTCTAAGCTAATCCAGCACAATGAGAAATAAAAGAATTTGAAGATGCCTAACCAAGTTAAGGCTTTTTCTGTAATTGGATGTAATGACACAACTGATACTTTAAAAGTCAAAATTCTTCATAGCATTAAACTTTCTACAGGATTTTTTTGGTCCTACTGATGAAGTAAAAAGCAAAAATTAATTTAACAGCATTCATATAGAAATGTTTTCAATTGTTATCCTCTGAAACAGATTCATTTAATAAGAATTTTAAGAAGAGGCAATTAATGAAAAGTTGTAATAAAAAAAACTAGAAAAGACAGCAAGAAATAATACTGTAGGAGTAGTAACAACAGCAAATTTCTAGCTGTAGTAATAAACAGCTAAATTGAAGTTGAACTATTATATATCTTGCAATTATAAGTAGTTTTTGTTTAGCATTTTATTTAGCATTTCATTTTTATGTAGCTGCTATTACAATATAGCTGCTATTTACACAAAAGGCTTTTTTTTTCCCTGGAAGATCTTCCATAACTTTTCTCTACTTCACTTATAAAAAGAAACACATTCCAGGGAAATGAAAAAAGTAAGCCTAATTCTGATATGATGACCACGACAGCCATTTGAAAGCAGCCTCATTTGGTTCATTAGTAATTTTGCCCTTCATTCAAAAGATAGTAAGACTCATTGAAAATATGCCCAATTTACAGTCTCCAAGATTTCTGACAACTTAGCTTCATCACAGCTGAAGAGGCAGTATATGAACAAGTAACAATCCATGAAAGCCTGGATAATTTACAAGTGCAACAATTTTCTACTTGGTTATACAGCACACAGCTCTCATTTCCTGGAAGGGTCAGAGATATCACAAGATTTGCATTTTTTATGGGTTTATTTTATAGGTCTCTAAAATTTGCACTCAATAGAAGTAAAATCTTGTTTTATGAATAAAATTTAGATTATGGTTATTGATATCACTCAACTCAGTGATTTTTTAATGACTTACCTACAACTATTTAGAAACTGTTGATACTGTATCAAGAAATGCACTTATTGGAAAGCTTTGTCATTGTTAACTTAATTTTAGCTTCCAACAATAAGGCTTTTGCTTCTTCTGGATATTAATGAAAACATACAAACATTATAGACTCCTCTTCCTAGCCATTGAGCTTTTATCCTCAACACAGCATGTCACGCATTACTTATTCCCAGCTTTTTTTTTTTTGTGCAACTTCTCAAGTACAAATTACTAATGATATTTTATTAATAGGCAAATTAAAACTATACTAAAAATTATGTGTGAAAATAATAGGTAATAAACAGATTTCACTGAAGTCACTGGACACTTTCAAGAATTGCAGTTTAAGTTACTTGGGTCACATCCCTTTTATTTTTCTGTTGTTAGGGACAACATTGCAGTTGAAGACATGCATTCAGAGTGAGAGCTTATTTATCGTTTGTCATGCATTCTCTCATTCACTTCTCCAGGGCTTCTAAAGATAATGCAACTGTATTACTACAATTCACATTGCAATGTAAACTTAATAGGCCTCAGGACACCATTGCAATTTAAGACTAATTAATATCTTCATCAAGGTCTTTGCAACACATAACAATAGAGTCAGAGTCATACCTAGAAGAGAAGTCTCCTTTGCAAATGCTGCAGCAATAGCAGGGTCCAGTGCTGGTTGTCCATCACCAGACGGAAGATCAGGACGAGTGTAGTCCCTGCTTTTATCATTGTTGTACTTGACATTTAAATTCACCAATTTGGAAAAATCAATCCGTAGAGTACAGCAAGCATTATAAATATTCTGACCATCCAGGGCCTGCAAAAAGGAAACAATTTATATTTAAAATAATACACAATATGGGTTGGTCATTACTTAACTATTTATCCCTCTTACTGTCTAGCTTAAAACCTATTAAGATTACAATGCATTAACCTCTCTTAACATGATTCCAGGATGCTTGATGTTTATTTCTCTTATCAAGAGATTGTTCATGCACCAAGGTGCAGAGAAATCAGCACAGTCAAACTCCTGCTGAATATAATTTAACATGTATTTCACAGTATAGCTTTAATGCAGGTAAAATGCCAAACATTTCTCAAAAAGTAAAAAAAAAATAAATAATCACACTAGAAGTCTATAAAAAGCAGACTTAAGATATCAAAAAACCTAGGCTTACACACCATAAAGTAGATGGCTCTGTGCCAAACCAGCATATTTGTTCCTGCCTCCTTTTACTCTCCCTTTAGAATTAGTGCCAAAATTGAAAAGAAAAAAAAAACAAACAAACCAAAACATTACCTACTAGTCTAATGCTAGACCTTAATAATAAAAAAAAGTTCCATTTTCACAATTCTTACTTTTTAGTGGATGCCTACTTACAACAGAATTCACACCAGCTCTTACCATGGTACCACATCTATGTGGAAACATTCTCCATTAAGACCTAATTATATATGCTTCAATCATTATCATTCTGTACCAGACTAATTTAATTCCATCTGAAATTTTGAGCATGCTTTCATATAGTAACGTATAGCTGTTAATGCTACACAGAATAAAACTTTTTAAAGCTAGTTATTTTATGTTTCCAAGAAACACCCAGATCATTCAATAGAAACTCTCAATTTTCAAATACGAAAGTTAAATCTTTTGTTTCTCTTGAGTAATACTAGACAAAAATACATCAGCTCTGGACCAAAGCAAGCTAGCTTAGTTATACCTACAAAACTTCCCAACACATTCAAGTTCTGAAAAGATGAACTACTTTGAATTAAGTGCTGCACAAAACTATTAGGCCCATTGGCCATGGAAAGCATCACAGCTATTTTCATACAGCAATGCACCTGGGAACTGAACGTCCCACAGACACCTCACTCTGTCTGGGTTATCAGGGTTGTCCTTTCCTACAAGACGTATTATCTCAGCTAATATATCACCAGGGCTTATGAAATTGTTTAAAAGAATTAACAGCATTAGCAGCCAATGTACAAGAACACATAAGTTAGTACTACTAGAACTTTCAAGTAGTAGGAAGATAAAAGAACACAGAGCAAATAAATAAAAATTAAAAACAAAAAAAAACAAAAAAAAAAACCTTGACAATCTAGATATTTGTCTCAACAAATACTTCTGCTTGAAATTCAGATGAAAGAATATTGGCAATGCAAAGCCTATCATCTAAAATCCACTAACATAGGGATTAAGTCCAGTTTACACAACTAGAGTTTACTCTGGAATGACACAATTATCACACAGAAAACATTATTCTTATAATAATGAAAACTAGGTATGACTGGAACCAAAAGGCAGCTCCTTTTTAGCTGAGTCCAAATCACAGGAAAGCACTAAGTATTTAAAACACAATCAAGACTCTCATTATACCTCCATGTGGAGTCTGTAGACTCTAATTTATGGCTAGAAGGATGTTGATAACAATCCTTAGCCTTAAAAAAAAAAAAAAAAAAAAGTAGCAAGCCAAAATACTACCTGTGTTTGTAGTTTCCAAACAGGTCAATACTTAACAGAAGCATGTAACTAACCAAAAGCCACAGTGAAACTACAAAAAGGAACTAGAAACAATATTTTCAAAAGGATACATCACAGTAGTTTAAGATTTAAAAAAAGAAAATGTGATCCTCACACAACATACTCCAACTCAGCTCAAAGGTTATACTGTAAATCTCTCTTGGGAGAGATGCATCCTTAGTGTATCCTTTGGATAAGTATTTGAACGAAAATTGTTTCTTTTCAGACAAATGCCTTGGATGCAAGAAGTTTCTGTGGCTAAACAGTGTTTATAAACCACAGACCATTATTCAAAACTAAGATTCTTTGCATGCAGTTCTTTCATTAAAAGACCAGTTACACATCACATTTTTCACTACAAAGCTGGAGCATCCAAGAAACAAACACTATTACTGCACTTGCTGGGCTTTCTAACACAATGGGCACAATCTGGCACTCGTCAGTTGATCCAAGCACTGCCTATCATTTCAGCACAATAATCTTCAGGATTCGGGGGGCATGAAAATCCTTAACATAATAAAGGGTAACTGTGCTGAAGCTAACTATCTTAACTGGAAATGCTGTTGCTTTCTGTTTAGAGAATGACCACAGGAAGCTCACATTAGATTTTATGGTGACAAAACCTGGCAGAGGTCTTTTCTGCAGACTGTTAGCAGAAGAACCACCATGAAGCAGTCACTCAAAGAAACTGGAAAGAAGGCATCTCCAGTGTGGAGTCAGACCTTAAAAGAACTTCTGTAGAGAAACTAATTCTCTACTCCAGAACAGCTACATGCCATCTTAGGTTCAAATGACTAAGTACAACAGAAACTCAGTAGTTATGTGATATTTTTAACTCATACTGGGTCAAGATGACTTTCATGCACAGCATTACTCCCAGTAATCAAACCAAAAGATGGCATTAGTGGCGTTCGAATGTTTGCAAGGGCTGCTCCAAAAATGATGCCTCCTATCTGATCACGCTGGTCCATATGGAGATGGATGTCAGTAGTACGGCAGGAAAGGTTGAACCCTCCCCACCAATATTTCGTTATACGTCGCTGCTGTGTGACAGACAACAGCAGAGAGGCAGTCTGACAGAACGGTGTCTGACACGGAAGTGCGCACGAAGCAAAGGAGTGCTGCTGAATTCCTCCATGCAGAAAAAAATTGCACCAACATACCCCAATGCTTGCTGAACATTTATGGAGATCAACATGAATGCTAGCATAGTGAGGGAGTGGATGGTGCATTTCAGCAGCTGCAAAAGTGAAGTGAAAAACAAGTCACGTTCCCAGACAACCATGCACACCTGTCACATGACAAAATGAGAGCGTCTCACTCAGCTCATTGAGGCAAACTGGCAGAATATGATCAGGGAACTGTGTATGGACTAAGTATTGGCTAAATTGCATTGGAAACTATAGTGGCAAAACTCGAATATCTGAGTTTTCATCAGCTGTGTGTCCCACAGACATCCACATAGGCAGAGGAAGAACACGGTATGCAAGCCTGTCACGATTTACAGACCCAATACAAAGCTGAAGGTGACAGTTTGCCTGGATCACACTGTTACCAGTGGTGTGACACAATGTCACCAGTATGAGCTGGAGTGAAAACAGCAGTCAATGGAGCAGAGACATGTGAATTCCTCATTGAAGAAAAAGATCAAGATGCAGCCCTCTGCAGGTAAACTGATCTGTGCTGTGTTTTAAGAAAGGAAAGGGGTTATCTTTCTGGATTTCCTGGAGCCTGGAAACCATCAACTCTGATCATTTCATCATGACACCAACTAAGCTAAACGCTCAAACTTTCTGAGTCTGACAGAGAAGAAGATAACCATACTCTTAGCTTCAGGCCCCATAGCAGTCTGAAGACCATGCAGCACACTTGTGGCTTGTCTTACCACACCCACCGTATAGTTCAGATTTGGCACCTTCTGACTTCCTTCTTATAAGGCCGATGAAATACGGACTTCACAGGCAACATTTTCCTAGCAACAATGCCATCACAGCACCCATGAAACAATGGGTCACCTCTGCTGGCACAGATTTCTGTGACTGCAACACACAGGCTCTTGTTCACTGTTGGCAAAAACACATAGCTAATGGTGGTGACTGTTGAAAAGCAGTGTTTTGTAGCTGAGGATTTGCTCTATCAAATACTGTTACTGTGCTCTTTGTATTTGTTGTTGTTTCCATGGAAATACATAGAAGGCATTACTTTCATAGCAACCTAAGCAGGCTTTCTGCTTCTATTGAGGGCACTATCATTTACTGTGAAAATCTGCTGGCTTTGATGCACAAAAAATTTCCGTATGAATACAGACACCTCCAGAATATCCCTTTGTTTCACCAGAGGAAGCACAATAGTTCGGTGTGCTCTAGTGCTGCACATTCTCAACACTTTCTCCAAACCATGGCTAGACTGCTGCACTGAAAGTAATCTCAAGTTTGTCTTTACCTTTAGTTACAGATATAATGAACTATAATGACCCAATCTGAAGGTGGTGATGAAACATGAATCAGTGTAGCTACAGCCTACTTTTACAGGAAATGAGTTTCTCACACAGCAAGTGGAACAGGAATGCAATTTTTCACTACTTGCTCGTTTGGGTAGCAGAAGGAGTCCCACAGGGCTAGAGACTTCATATTGTACATTCTTGCCAGTGTCACTAGTTTCTCAGAACCTTCAAATGAATAACATCTCTCCTTGGTACTTACATCACTTGAGTTTTTCAAATTGCTCTTTTAACTTCCTTAATAAAGTCTTCAATTTCTATTAAGACCACATTCTGATTTCCTGTGAAGAGTGCCAGTGGAAAATTAAATTTCCCCATTATCTTCTACAGTAACAACTGACGGAAAACAAATTGAAAATTTCTTTACTCTTTTACCATGATTTTAATTTTGAATGCCATGTAACTTAAATTTGCCACCACATCCTCTTGCTTCTACTACTATTTCCAGCTGAATTTAAACTGTAGGCTTTTTCCTTATTGTGTGACTTTCTTTCCTTTTCTCAGTTTTGACTGGGTGACTTCATGTTTTATCACATTAATTTAATCGTAACAACAGTATCAATTTTACTCTATCTCTGGGAGAGAAAAGAGGAAGGAGAAAAAATAAAAATCAAATCTTCCCTCATTAAAGCATTTACTTAGAAATCGGTTAAAATAAGAAGCTATAAACCGATTCCTGTTTCAATTTGTCACTAAGCTAGGTTTTAAGATAACTCTGACAATAACTATACATGCAGGTTTCACTGTTATTCAATTAAGTTTAGTCATTCACACATGAGCAGCCATTAGTGAACAGCTACCCCAGTTAAAACATGCAAAACCAGAGCAAATACAGGTGTTGTTGCTTTGTTTTGAATATTATGACCAATAGTGTCCCGCAAGCTAGTATCAATTTATCAGAAGTCAGCATCAGCAGATTCTTTATTTCCTTTCATACTTTTACATACCTCATCCCGTGTTATTTGTCACTTCTTTTAGAATACAGTTCTAGAAATATACTGATAATTTTCAGATTGCTACAGTTCATTTCACAGATGCCGTCTTTCCATTAAATCTTCTGATAACACATTTAAGATTCAAAAAACGAAGTCAAAAATGTGAAGTAAAACATATCAACTATTACTGAAAAATAACTTCCCAAATGTTGATCAAAATTGAATTACAATATCCGTAAGAAATACCTGAAGAACACTGGGATCAAAACGTATCTCAATTGTGAATCCAAATGACTTACAGTCAATTCCCACAGTAATTTCAAGTTAAAGATCTAGTTTTTATGTCATTCTAAGTCTATTTACAAACCTGACAGCTGCATCCCATCCACGCAATTTTTTTTTCCCCAGTAGTTACAGTAATACATTCACACACCCCTCCCACCTAGTATTTTATATATAACATGCCAGTAAACAACATCCCTAATTAAAACTGGACTCCAAAGTCTACAAATATTTCCAGACTACTTTCCTGAGATAGACTACCTTAAAGCAGATATCATAAACCAAGTTGAAAAATCTGCTTGTCCTATGCTACCATTACTTTTTCTCAAAAGGAAGAGCACTTATACACTGCCTTTTGAATAGATCTCTCATTTTTTGCCACTCCCTGTCTTGGCGGCCTTATACTTTTAATCAACATTCATTATTTCATATGGTGAGAAGAATGAAAATAACAATCCTCCACTTTTTAATGACAGTCTTTATCTCAATAGTCGTCATTCTTCAAGAAGCACAGTAGAAACCAAAGCCTGCTTTTTGTTTCCTCTACTACTAGGTAGTATTTATCAACTTCATCTGAGGCGTGAGCTTTTCACTTTTACATGATATCCTCAGCTATTTTGTCACCTCTGGGTAAGTCCCTCTTTCTATGCTGCCAAGCAACACTTAACCAGCACATCAATTTTAACCAACCTTCCAAAAACCCAAACTGCATGTGAATGTTAAAGAATATAAATTAATTATATTTAACTCTTAAAAGTTAGAATAAAAAATTGTCTATATATAAAAATATATATATCACACACACAAGCACAAAATCTAGTCTTTGCCTCTGGTTTACTTTTCTTCTCGTCATGGATGCCGTCACATCATTATCACTTAATTCAAAACGTCTGGTCTTGATGACATGCTGTTGATTGTTGTCAAAATGATATAAACTCCCAATTATTTTTAAAGAACTCTCAAAAACAGAGGAGGAATATTACAACTACAGTAGTCAGGGTTCTGCAAACATTGTACAAATGTCTAGAGCACAGAAACATATCTACCCTTAAAAGAAAACTATACTTACTAGTTTTGCTTGCTGTGCATTCACTGGATCACCATACTGGAGTAAAGCTTGAAACTGGTTATTCTTTGTGAATGTGATTATCTTCAATACAGCACCAAATTTAGAGAATATCTGTCAAAAACAAAGTTTTATACACATGTTCCTGCTAATTACAAGGTCAAATTAAAATGAAATTTGTCTTACCTGATGAAGAACATCCAGGGTTACAGGATAGTACATGTTGTCAATAATTATTCTAAGCACCGGACTTTGAGCTGGTGTAACTGCACTCTCACTAACGGTGGTCCCACTTATGGGAGCATTTGTTGCCTGCACAGCTGTCACTGCCTGAAGAACAGCTTGGGCCCGCTTGAAAAGAAAATTACAAAGATTTTACTATCTCAAGACAATAGCTAGAAATTAATTAGAAAATTGCATGATTATTCAGGAAAAAAAAAAAAAAAGTCAGAATATGAATGTAATGCAGTCCAATCCGTGAGAAAATAAAAACAAATACCTCAATTAAGCCTTCAAGTGGCACAAATATCAATCTTCCTAGAAGCAAGCTTACTGTTCTACTATTAACTATTAAAAAATCATTTTGTGGATGTCAAAACTCCTTACGTACTCTTAAAGGGGAAAAAAGTGCAGAAGCCAGTAATCTTTTATCTTGTTTTTTCAACAGTCTGTACAGTTAATATTTCACTGCCACTTAAATTACGCGGAAAGTTCTGTGAAGAAGGAATAATGCTGAACACTGTCAAGCTTCTCTGATGTAACACAAAGAAATAATGCACAAGACAGATGTATCAGAAAGTACTATCCAGAGAGAGTTAAACAACCTGGTGTCTGTTATTTACCCTTCTTACTAAAAAGAGAAACAGAATCTTCCTCCACCATGAGTTCTTCTGTTTCCTTCTGGTTTGTTTTTTTAAATATCAAAAGCATGGTTTTAGAAATTCAAAGGTTTATGAAGACATCACAACAATACACATCTACATAACTGCTGCTGCTGCCAAAACTGAAAGTATCAGAAAGATAATTTTTTTCCTGAGAAAGAAAAAGTAGTGGGTTAAAAAAAAAAAGTTTCAGTTACTACTTCCATTAGAACAGTCTCATGAAACAGAACAATACCAAACAACAAAGTGAGCATGCCAGGCAAAACTAACTAGTAATAACCATTACAGTAAATCAGTGCACTATTTCAGAGGTATCAGAGCTATCTCATGTCACAACTTACATGACGCTATTCAAACTGAAATGAATCAACGAGTTAAGGAAGGATTAAAAAAATTAAAAGACTTGATGAACGCTAGCTGAGAAAATAAAATTTAATTGTATTTACAAATAACTACTGTAATTCTATAGAAATGCCTTCTGATAAAGACATTCTTTTTCCCCCCTAATGCATGAAAATTATTACAAATTTCAAGCTGTTCTGATATTTGGCTGAGTTACATAATTATTTCCTACTCCGTCTGTGAGCACATCAATTAAAATTCATGTATTTAAGTGATTGGAGAACGTTGAACTGTGCAACCTACAAAACCACAACTTTTGAGGTTGCTTTTTAACAGACAACCCTTGATAGCACTGTTCATGTATGCTTACACATCATGCTTCAGTGCACTAAAGTTACACTAAATACATGATGGAGTGAAGGAACGCGCGTGACTTAACATGCTTACACAAGGATAATCTATTAAATGAACACAACAGTGAGCATTTTTTCACAGAAGTTCAAAACCACATTTAAGATTTATATAAATAGCCACTTCTGAAGATGAACATAAGAAAACAATCTTGAAATAATCACTGACTTGTGGTAAGTTAATCTTTTTTTCCCGTTGTAAAAAAACGTTCATCACATTAGGAGGAAAACTTATTTTGCAAAAGCATTATTTTTGCTAATTTTTCCATTAGAAAAAAGACAAAAGTTTCTGTACTAGAAACAGGTATAGGCATTTATCTTTCTTTTAAAATATGTTCTGCAGAGGCAAAAACTAATTATTTTTTCCTTCTGCTAACATGCAAGTTTATCTCTACACTGAGCATTAACGTGTTCTTCATCAGGAACAGAAGATCACAGGAGAAGAGCCCACCAGTGCTACCAGAGCATTCATTCAAAGCACTGAAATGTAGCCATTCGCATTAGTCATTAACACCAGGGAAATTGAAAGAGATATTACAATCTCAGGTGTCAGAATTAAAAAGTTAATTTTCTCATCCTGCAATTTCTAAACTAAGATGTAAATTTATTTTGTGAAAAAAAAATTAAGTTAAAACATCTTCACAATCTTTCCTTTCACACTAAGTAAATTCCTCCTAATCGAAGGATCACAGAGAAAGCAAATCTTCATTCCCAAAACCACTGGTAAAACTACTGTAGTGTTTGAACGTGGACAAAAGTAGATTTAAATAACAGGTATTCTTGATTGATGGTGGTGTATACGTCACATACCCCACTGCCTACATTTCTAATACCATGTAATAACAAATATACCTGGTTCAGTGTATTATCAGTCTTCAGTTCTTTATGATTGGAATACTGGATATAGATAGGTTGGTTACGAAGATGAGGCGTCACAGCTGAATAGTAATTAACCATAGTGATAGCTGCTTCTTCTGTTGCAAGTTCCAAAAAAGCCTATAAAATCAAGTTACATTGATAAATTGCAAGTAGACAACCTTCGTATTAGAAGCACAAGAAAGAAGACAAGAGTTTTGAGAACACATTTTGCCAAACATACACCTTTATAAGACACCATCCTCCAATTACTAACTTTATTTGCCAAGCCACCTCCAAATATTCATCTGAAGAAATGCAGAACTGAGTATTTAACTTGCAGTATTTATCCTATTTTCTACTTTATTTAGCTCTTAACCAATCCACATTCCCAAACAGAATTTACAAGACAGTATAAGCTGATTTAAAGAAAGAAAAAAGGTTTTTACCCTCCTCCTCTTTCCTCGTTAATATCTACTGTAGCATGACGTATTACAATACTATTTTAACAGCATATTTTGAAATGAGAAAAAAAAAAAAAAAGCAACAAATTACCTGATTTTTCCCTTTCAGCATCAAGATGTTGGTTACCTTACCAAAAGGTAAGCCTAAAGCAATAACTTCTGTTTCTGTCACTTCCCCAGGCAGTTTTCTGATATGAAGAACACGAGAAGGCGCCCCATCCATTTTATCTTCACTTTTGAATTTCTTGTTGTCATTACCATTAGCTGAAAGACATATCAAGACTATTTGAAGAGCTTACTGCTGTTATTTGTGCTCTGTTTAAAAACGCTTTTTATTATAATCTAAGGTGGTTCTAAAAAATTCTTGTCTTGTCTAAAAGAAAACGGGAGTGTTTAGAACAAATTCTGAAGAAGCAACTAGAAGAACATGAAGAAATTGTCACATGCACAGAGGAAAAGGATCTGGCAGTGTCAGCTGACAGCCAGATGAATGTGAGCCAGTTCTGCGCTAAGGTGGCCAAGAAGGCCAATGGCATCCTGGCTTTGTACCAGAAACAGTGCAGTCAGCAGCATCAGGGAGGCGACTGTCCCTCTGTACTCAGCACTGGTGAGACTACACCGTAAGTACTGTGTTCAGTTTCAGGCCCCTCACTACAAAGAAGTCACTGGAGCCCTGGATCGCATCCAATAAAGCTGGCGAGGGGTCTGGAATATAAGTCTTACTAGGAACAGCTGAGGGAATTGGGATTTTGTCTGGAGAACATGAGGCTCAGGGGTGACCTCATAGCTCATTAAAAATTACTGGAAAGGAGGTTGTAACTAGGTGAGAGCAGGCTTCTTTTCCTGGGTAACTAGCAACACAATGAGAGCTAATGGCCTTAAGCTGTGGTAGTGGAGGTTTTAGTTCAGATATCAGGAAAAATTTATGCTCCAAAAGAGTGGCGAGATATTGGAAAAGGCTGCCCAGGGAGGAAGTAAAGTCACCAGCCCTGGAAGCCTTCATATAAAGGCTAGACACAGCACAGAGGGACACAGCTTAGTGGGCATGGTGGTGATGTTGGACTAGATGATCTTTTCCAATCTTAATGATGCTACGATTCTTTAAAGATGGACTGTTCAAGGATACCCCAACAGCTGTTTGTGACTGCTCATTTCCTAATCAAGATGAAAAGCATAGTACATTTTTTCCACCTCATTTTCTGTGATGTACGTTGTGTAGGAATACTAATCAAGACTCAGAATGGCTTGCATAAGAACTGTAAAGTAGTCAGAGGTAAACCAGTTCTGTTTTTCTCTTTGTTTTTACCTTGAATGGAGACAGATGGCAATAGAATAAAGTAACCGGAAATACTACAAGTACAAGGCACAAAGTAGAAAAGTTACAAAGCAAATTTACTGATGCAAATACAGGAGAAACAATACTAAGAAGAACCATTTTGAACCATGGGCTCACTCATAAGAAAGATCAGCTAACGATAATGCAGTTAACAGGGAGGGAAAAGCAAGACAAGTATTTCCATTAGAACAAGGGGGAAAAAAAAAAAAAAAAAAACAAGAGAGAGTTTGAGAGTTTTCAATGTTTTCCAGAATTCCTTGCACAGGATTCTAATAAAATTATTTAAAAAAAAAAAAAAAAAAAAGAACTCAAGTTGGAACATATGAAATAAAGAGCTAGCTGGATGGAAGAAGTTCTGCTTTGAAAAACTATGTGAGGAAATATTTACTTACTTTGGCCATAAAATAATAAAACTACTGCCTATAAATGTCACTGAAGTACATCAGAAAGAATTAAAAGCTAAAGCACAATATCGTCTTAATATACAAGGATATTAATGAATTAATGTTGAAAAATCAGAACACAAATATGAGAGAAACAAGCATTAAGACTTCCTTTTCTGTATTTCTAGCCATAAAACATGCAGTGTTCAATCTTTCATTTCATCTCTGGAAAGCCACTCAACAGCTACGTACTCTTCTAAAAAAAGAAATTAAAAACCCTGTGACTAGAAGAAAAATATATCTAATTATTAGGGTTCAAATTCATGGGTCAATGAGGATTTAAAAAATAAATTCATGAACAAGACTAACTTTATTTACTAACTAAAAAATTAGAAGAAATAAGAAGAGGAGGAAAAAATCAATACCAAGCATTTATGTTAAATCCTCCAAAAGCCTCACCTTCATAAGAAACCCATGGCTGTGATTTCCAGAGGGAAGGGAATAAGTAAGTTTTCAATTATCACTCGCTGTAACTACAGAGTACAGTTCAGATTTTGCATCCAGGCAAATTATTCAGACCTGACCAGTTGCATGAAAATATTTCATTCATACGTGCCTAAATTGAGAACAGTAAGTTATGCTTAGGGTATGCCTAAACTAAAATTAAGAATTTAAGCTCTTAGCTCAGTTTGCCTAAACCATGACAACTCAGTCAATATTAGAAACACAGAATGGAATAAATTCATTTTTAGAAGCTAAGAATACCCACATTTCAGTTCTGGATCCAAACAGCCAGACCAAGTAACATATTTCACTAACTTCTCAACACTTCTATCAAAACAGACTAACTCCAGTCCTTTGACCAAAGCTGCAAAGAGTTCCTATTTTGAGTAAATACAGTCATTCCCTGTGTTTTCACTATGGGAAATGACAGGAAAGGAAAAGATCTGTACACGGCAAATTATTTCTACCACTCTCTTATATCTATTCCTAACAGCTGAAGTTCCTGTTCCAATTCAGTGTTTCTGCTTTCCAGGTTCTTGCACCATTGAAGATTTTGTAAGTCTTTTCTATTTGTTCTACAAAAACCTTACAACATACAAACTGCTTAGAATTGAGGGTGTAGTATCCAACAGACATTGATTTCTAGGAGAGGATGAATGCAGTAAGATCCACCTTCTTTGGCTCTGCTGCCACATCTCAAGACTATGGCTTGGTTTCATACATGTGGAGATTTACAGAATAAATATTCACTTTCAGAAGATAAAAGGTAGATAAATATATGGAAAATAATACACGCAAAAATACACAGAGTATTACACTAAAGAATGCAAGACAAAACATGGGCAGCTACTTGAGGATCTCTGTCAACAGCGCTACATAAATGAAAGTAAGCCTGACAGAGCCACTGATTTGCTGTCGGCAGAAGCATACTTCAGACACTGAAAGCTAAGCTTGTGATAAAATTCACAAAATGAAGCCATCAAAATTTACCACAAAACATTTAATATTGGAAAAAAAGAAAATGGAAAAAAAAAATTAGTTGTCTTGCTTTTCATGAACACAGAAAAGAACGCTTTTTTGTAATCTTCAATTATCCAGCCAGTATAGCTTAATGCAAACCTACTACTTCAATAAGGGCAATAACAAACTTTGCCATATATTAAACACGTATGTACGTAGACATGAGTTTTCAAAACATTTGTCAAACAACCAAATTATCTTTTGGGACAAACAGTAAAGTTTCTGGCATCACATGAAGCATCTCTCCCTAATTTTATACACTGTCTTATGTACCAGGTCAAGCAATGCTTCTCAGTCAGAGACATCTTCAAATTATACTTGGGTACAGAAAACCAGTATTTAAAAACATGGAAACACAAATTGTGCAGAGCCACTGAAAGGTAAACTACTATTAAAGCACCAATGTCATTCTCTAGCAAAATAAAAAAACCCAAGCACTGAGAAGAACATTATTCATATAGTCTGTTTTCTGACACAAGACAATCTGAAAGATGCTTCTGGAAAAAGGCAAAACTGCAGAAAATTGGGAAGGGGCAATTTCAAAAGCCAGCTAATAAGTACTACCAAAGAAGTGCTATTGAAGTGGAAGCTCATTGGCAAGAAGCTATTCCACCAAAAGAATAAGATCTGTTCTGTAATAGCCAGCGCACTGTTGCAAAGTCCTCTTTGGTTCTCCAGCAAGGAGAGAAAGAAAAATCCAATTTCCATGCAACATCAGTTGGCTAATCTTAAGCAGAATCTTGTTGCTACAAACAGCATTCAAAATCATTATTCTCCAATCTAAGCAGGACCCTGCAGTCTAAACATAATTGACACATAAGCCACATCCCTACTTCACAGAAAACCAAGTCATGGAAATTGAAGACATAAGAGCTGACAAAGCCTGTGAACGGGCATTATCTAAGCAATCTGCATTCTCTGACATTTGTAGTTAGAAAGTCCTCTTTTATTAAAACAGGACCAAAAACCTGTATATATATTTGAGGAGCAAAATGAAGCTTAAGGTATACAAGTTAAGTCTACAGCATTCAATCATTCAAGTTATAAAGATTCAATGTTCACAGACAGTTTTTTCTACAGAAAAACAAATTCTAAAGTTCAACGTAACTTCTACAAAAGAACAAATAAGATTTCCTGCTGAGAAATAATTTTGGAAACATTTTAATAACATTACATCCTAAGGAATTTGTCTTTGCACACTTCCTCCCCTACAAAGATACATATCAATACTACCTGAAATATTCTGAAGTCAAAATACAAGAGCTGGAAAATATACATATTGTTTACCTTGAAAATATACAAATCATATCCTTTATGTGTGTAATTTTCTATAACAATAATTGCAATGAATATTTACTCTAGAAAGTAAGAGCTACAGCAGTAAATATTCTTTTCTTCCTCATTCATTTTCCTCAAAGGTTCCTCCTCTCATGTTCACAATTTCTCCCAGTTCAGAAACTGTTCAGAGCAAAGACTTGGCATACAATAACTTTTAACTTGTTATTTCTTCGACATAAGGAGGAAAAAAAAAAAGGCAAACTATAAATCCTTTTATAGCTGCAATATAAGAAACAATTGGTAAACCTGATTTCTGCACAAGCCACTCTGGTTCAAAATCATCACTACACTCCAACAACCAACTACAAAAGAAAGGAATGTAAGTATTCATGCTCTCCTGGAACACTTATTTCATCTTCACCACTTCACACAGAAAAGACAGGATCCTTACTAGCAGATTTATTCATAGTTTCTGCTAACATCAACAATATTTGTTCCTCCTAAGTTGAATATACGAAACTCAATGTTAAAAAGTAGCATCAGGCATATATCTGCATAGGAAATACATGACTAAAAGAAGGCAATGCAATTATGAAAATATTTATTTTAAAATTGCAGATTCTGACCACAATCAGGAAGATTAAATATCACAGTAGTTACCTGAAAACAATCACCTGTATTAAACAACGAAAGAAAACCACGAACGAAAAAGCTGCAACACAAAAAGAGCACTACAGCTCCATTTCTGAGGTTCAGCTATGTGTATGTACCTGGCCTGATACGGATGACAGAAGATAGAAAGAGAGGATCTTTGGTAGGATCAAGCAAGATTTGCTGCAGGAGTCAACAGGTTCCCAAAAAAGGGAAAACCAGACTCTTAATTTTCATACAGATAACTCAGAATCCAAGCTAAATATAAAATCTGGAATTCAGAATGCTTGAAATGAAGAAAAGAATCAATAACGCATGCAAAAAAGATAAAAACTATGAGAATACGATGTTCTGTACAGCTTGCATTTTTTTAATTCTAAAATTGCAGGTTACATGTTCTGTGTTAACTCTATTGGACTTTTGTTGTTTTGAGGACCTCTGGGGAGAGAGGAGCATGTTCTCTAAGATTTTAAACTTAAAAGTATGTTATATCTTACTATCCTTATCGTGTTAGGCCACTACTGTGTTGCAGAAATCTTACTCCTTAACAGAAGCATCCCATCAGTAATAAAGCCAGAGCCTTACTCCAGATACAGGCCACAAGGCAAAGGAAAATCCTGACCGAATAGTAATGAAACTAATCCTAAACTATAGAGAATATTGCCTATCAGCAATTTGAGTTCAAATACATAACCACGGTCAGGCAGATAAAAGATTATCTATACTGCTTTTAATTAAGAACTAGAACAAGCACATCTGCATCCAGTCTGCGGCTGCTTCAAAATCCACTGATCATGTTTTGTAACTATAATACAGTTATAATGTGGCATATTGGCTGTTCAAAGTTGCACAGGACCATCCAAAACAAATGTCAATCACTCTTGCCCTTAAGAAATATAAAAATAATATGGCTAGTGTGCAATGCAACTGAAACGAAATAAAAACAAGTTATGGCATAATGATAAAGACAAATTAACTGAATTAATTCCAATAGCTGTATTCTCAGTCTTGCATCTGGAGATGTGGTTCCAGTTTGTCGTCAGTGGTTGTTTTTTTTTTTCTTTGCTGTTCACCTCCCAAAGTTTCTTAATTTACAGAAAGATAGTGTTCAAACATCCTGAGCATTAAAATTTAGGTTGTCCACACACAAATGCCCACATGAGTCTGCTCCAAAAATAACACCCCCTCTTTTGCTATGTTGGTGATATGGCAGTAGAGGTTAAATCATCCAACCAATACTCCAGCACATTTTGTTGCTGTGCAACACATGGCAGCAGAGAGGCACTCTGACAAAACTGCATTGACCATGGAAATGTGCTAATGAATTCCTCCATGGAAAAAAAAAAAAAAAATTGGCATCCACTCACATTCCTCAATGCTTTCTGAAATTTTATGGAGAGCAAAAAGTGGATGTCAGCACAGTGAGGTGGTCAGTGGTGCATTTCAGCAGTGGTGACATAGACAATAGGTAAACTCCACTGGCACAGGTTTTTACAAGTGCAGCACACAGGCTATTGTTCACCACTGCTGAGAATTCGTAGCTAATGATGGTGGTGACTATGCTGAAAAGTAGTGTTTTGTACCTGAGAATTTGCTCAATCAAATTGTGTTACTGTGCTCTTCGTTTCTTTTGTAGTTTCCATGCAACTAAATAGGAGGAACTACTTTAAGAGTGACCTATGTAAAATTTAGTCTATTATGACACTTTACATTCATGTGGTGCACTTAAAATCTTTCCAACTACTAACCAGAGTGTGTGCCAAAGTGGCCAAAAAGGCCAATGGCACCCTGGCTTGTATCAAAAACAGTGCAGTCAGGAAGGCTAGAGAAGAGACCATATCATAGAATCATGGAATGAATGGCCTGGGTTGAAAAGTACCTCAAAGATCACGTAGTTTCAACCCTTCTGCCACGGGCAGGATCACCAACCACCAGACCAGCCTGCCCAGAGCCACATCCAGCCTGCCCTTGAATGCTTCTAGGGATGGGGCATCCACAACCTCCTTGGGCAACCTGTTCCAGTGCATCACCACCCTCTGTGTGAAAAACTTCCACCAAATATGTAATCTAAACTTCTCGTCTTAGTTTAAAACCATTCCCCCTTGTCCTATCACTATCAACCCATGTAAACAGTTATTTCTTCTCCCGTTTACACGCTCCTTTCAAATCCTGGAAGGCCATAATGAGGTCTCCCCAGAGCCTTCTCTTCTCCAAACTAAACAAGCCCAGTTCCCTCAACTTTTCTTCACAGGAGAGGTGCTCCAGCCCTCTGATCCTCTTAGTGACCTCCTCTGGACCAGTTCCAAGAATTCCGAGTCCTTCTTGTGCTGGGGGCCCCAGGCCTGGATGCAGTAGTCCAGAGGGGCCTCATAAGAGCTGAGTATAAGGGGACAATCTCCTCCCTCTCTCATCTCTAGAGGCTTTCAAGAAAAGGGTAGATGCAGCACTGAGGGACATGATTTAGTGGGCATGTGGTGATGGGTTAATGGTTGGACTAAACGATCTAAGTGGTATTTCTAATCATAAGTGATTTTGTGAATTATAATAAATTTGAAAATTCAGAGGTAAATTACTTGTGCTCAGGTAGTGTTCACTAAAAACCAACTTCACTTAATGCACTATCAAAATCAGAACATCTATGTTAATACTGTAAGTTAAACAGGGCACTGAGAACACTGGTATCTTGCATGCCTTAGCACTAAGTTGTCTGTGAATACAATGAATTACCTATAAAAGTCGCTGCTAACCTTCCCTACTAATGAAGTAAAAAATGAGATGAAGATTAATACTGCCATTTAAAGCCAGAGGAGCTTGGTGAGCTCCACTACAAAACAATTTTTGAAATATTTTTACTGAGTTAAAACACACAAACATAAATAATGAAAGTGACAGTAGCTACAGTATAAAAATACAATTTTCTTTGTCAATCTTTCATCTTTGGTAACTTTCATAAAACTTTCTTCAACTTTTGCTTTTATCTATATCCCTTTAAAATTTTTTTCTTTTGTGGATTTCAGAAATACAGTTCATGGCATGAGCACCTTCACATACACAGCTGTTCCTAGAACTTCCATTGAGTAGTCTTTCACCTGAAAGAAAGAAGTCACACAAGAAGTTTGGCACAAAAGTAACCCCTCATAAAGGAAATAACCTTTGTAGTTCTTCACAAAAAGGGACTTGATTCTCTTAGAAGTTGAAGAATAGAGTCTAGTGTCAAGAAGATATTCCTTACATATCTAGGCTTCAGCTCTTGTTTCTCAGAATCCTGCTATCAAACTGTCCTTCGAGTCATTGGCAGCTGTGTTCATGAAGAAACAAATTCACAGTTGTCACGGCAAGGTAATTTATGCTCTTCTAGGATATGAGAGATGAGCATGATTATGATACAAAGAAAGAATGGACTTGGACAGCATTTTCAAAAAAGCTGAAAGAAAATACTAATAGCGCAAGGCCTGTGATTCTGCAAATTCAACATATCTTTGTCAGCTGCTAATAAAATGCGTAGTCAAAAATAACTTTAAAAAAAAACAAACAAAAAACAGATATTTGTAGACCCAGAATCTTACAAGGCCTTTTTCCTAGCAATAATCTATGATGGGATTCTACCCTCAGATGATTACAAAATGATGTTCTTTCATGTTGCTCATAAAGTTCTTCTACAGTAAAAAAAAAAAAAAAAAAAAAAAAAAAAAAATCTTGTATACTTTACAACAGACATGTTTAAATGAAATTCATCACGGCTAAGAACAGCCATCAACTGCAGATGCAAGGGGTCAGAAGTAAACAGTAAGAAAATTGCACAGCATCATGCACAAATATCCAAGTTTGTCTTCTTTTCGAGGCAGTTCTTTTACTGGAGATACACAAAGTACTTAAGTTAGTAACTTGCAGTAAATCATAATATAACATACTCCCAACTTCCCTTTATCTATAAAGTCTTGAAGATGGGTAACGATGACCAAGCTGTTAAGAAATTGTTCAAGGATCACAATTCCTATTTTCAGCAATTTCTTTGGTCTAATATGGTCAGCTTTTCTTAATTTCATACCATTTATCAAATTATCAGTGGTGCAAATTATCAAATAAATACTTATACAACAATTATTCAAATGCAAAACCAATGCCTATCCAGCAATTTTGGAAGGCTTTCTTTTTTTTTTTTTTTTTTTAATAAAAGGGGAAAAGAATTCATACACAAGACCGTGCAAAGGAGAAAGAAGGTACACATCTTTCACGTCTTTAAGGAAGAATTTGCACAAGATTACACTTAAGAGCATTAAACTACAGTATTCTATCTGAAAAAGAAATGAATATTACAAAAATTTTCGTGAGATTATTACTGTGATAAAAGAGTAAGACAACTATTTTTAAAAAACTTAGGTTTAACCTCATCTCTAAACACAGAGCCATTAAAGATAGTTTAATTAGACAGTACGTGTCAACTTCCATGAATAGGTCTCTTTAAAAAAATGAGTTTTTAAAAACACTGCTTAACAGCAACAGGTCTGAGGCAAACTGTTTTATAAGTTTGATATATTTTTGCAGAATGGATTTCAAAAGAAACAAGGAAACAATTTTCAAGTTTTTCTTCTAAATTTGGGCCTGTTAGAGCAGTGCTGGTCACAACTGGATTTTCTGGATTGTATACTTTTACCAACAAAGCTCAAAGCACAATATCTGTTCATAAAATATCAGGAATCTTATGTTGAAAAGATGAATGACTAAACCAGAGTAGGTTTCTATGTATTGGAAAAAAACAAAACAAAACAAACCAATGAACACGTTTCATGAAATGACACCAAACTTCAAGAAGGCATTAAAGAGTTACAGATTAGGTCAGTTTCTATGAAATGCCTGCTTAACCAAGACCTTAAGCAATGACTACAGATTCCCTGAATAGGCCCTGAAAAGCTACAACGGCTCAGCTACAGCTGATAAATCCTTTTCACTGAAGTTTTAAATTCATCTACAGAAAAAAATAAACAGTTCTGAAGCAAAAGGAAGGCATTGGTTTGGACATAAAGAATGTTTCAATTCATCTGGCTTCAGGAAACAGGTACAAAAAATTAACACACCAGTTTCTATTTCGGACCCAATCATTTCTGCATCTCTAATCTGAAATTGTTAAAGAAACCTGTGCAAAACTGGAAAATGTACCTTCCAGGTTCCTGATAAACAAGACAGATACAAGAACATATGCACATAGGAATAATACCGAAATGTTGATTTAACCTGCTCTACAGATTTTGTATGCTATTTAACAAAGGCAGGCAGAACAGAAGCTTGAATGCAATCTCAAGTAAATGCATGAAAACAAACCAAGAAAACTTTGACAAACCAGGACTCCTTCCCACACACTTCTGTACGGAATGATTTGAATTAAAACACTGCATTTGTGATCGTGGGGTTTTTTTTGTTTCTTTTTGTTGTTGTTTTTTCCCCCTGGGTATTTTTCCAGAATAACTCCTTTATACCTAATTAGTATGAAAATTTGTTACAAACAGCAGATACTACAGGAACTTATCTCACACCACCACCAGCTGACAATGAGATCTTTTCTTGGAAACCATTTATGGTTCTGGATGCCTAGAAACCTACCAAGAGGCCTTGCTTGCTTGTTTAAAACAGAGAATCCATTTGTTTGGAAACTGTCTCTTTGGTGCTAAAGAAAAAAAAAAAAAAAAAAAAGAGAGAGAGAGGAACAAAACCAAGATGGAGGGTAGGAGAATTTGCATTCATTAAACACGAACTCCTGCATTCACATTATGAAACCAAAGCCATTTTTCCCAAAGAACTCTCAGATGAGACAAACTCAGACTTCAAGTTTTAGGGCTTCTTAGAAAAGCTTCTCTAAATTTTCTTCTGAAAGCCCAAACATATAATTCTTTTCTTTTTTTACCCTTTCAGCTTTTCTTTTTTTTTTTTTTCCTTTTGATAAGTAAACTTCCATTTAGCTTTCCTGATTTTCAAGTTTCTCATTTCAAAATGTTCAGGAAAAACTAACTTGTCCTGTAAACACTGACATTTCACCCCACACTCAATGCTCAAACCCAAATGCACCCTCCACACAACTCTAGCTCCCTTTAATTGTGGTTTCTCATTTATGAAAAGCAAACTGCTGAAGCAGTATTATCTTGGACTGCTGAGGATATCAAGAAAATGGAAATGAGAAGATGTACCTGTTTCAGAAATAGAAGAAAGGACAAAAAGCACAGGAGATAAATAAGCATTCCAGAGGCTCTAAAATGACCACAAATACATTATATTTCCTCTGCTGACAACCCACTCATTTTCCCTATTCTGTACATGATCTAGAAATTGCAGTCATATTACCAATCTCTATGCTGCTCCAATGGAAAGCAGCTCTTCTTAGCAATACACTTTAGTGCTGTAGCAGCTATCTTAAGAGTATGAACACTCCAGCACCAAGCAGGGCAGAAACACAAGCAGTTGCATGTTTTTTTCTTGTTTATACTAGGAATGCAGGAAGAGAACATCCACTCTGGCAACATCTGCCATCACAGCATATTAAATATACCATGAAACTGTACCCAGAATCCTAATCTTTGTTTACTTTACTTTTAATATAGTAGTAAATCTGGAACTAATACTGCACTGCTCAACAAGTAAATACAGATGGGAATATATATAATATATAGCACATGGAAGCTGTGAACCAAGCAACCATTTGGAAAGACCAAGTAACACCGATACCATGAACTAATTCCTCCACATTTCAGAGAAAAAAAAAAAGTTACATGTTCTCAGAGAGAAAAAGCAAGACTGTGAGGAGAACTCTCACAAGGAACTCAAAGAAAGTGTGAATGTCAGGACCATACACTGCAATGAAAGGCATTTTATTATGTGCTAATTCCTTAAAAGCCTTTCTATCTAGTATCATAGTGGTTAAAGAACAACCTAACTTTGAGATTTTAGTAACACTGCCATCTCAGACTGAAGAAGCAAAGTGAAGTTCACTGCTTTTGCAGTCTAAATGAGAGCAGACCAAATTCTCTTTTCTTGAATGCATTACAGGGCAGCATAATTCCCATAATTACATACATTCCCGTAATGCCCAGGCTCACAGAAGCTACATGTGAAAAAATAGAAGTCATAATGAGTTGTTATCTGTTTACCCTTAACTGGTAGTTCTGATTCCTTACTTTGAAGGCAGCAGTACAAGACAAGTGTAATTTTTCATTCTGTCATCCACCATTGGTGTACTGTACAGACATCTGAAAGTTGCTCTTTGTTTCATGGGATTACCTTTCTCAGGTTCCTGAGGATTTTGACTACATGTAAAGTCACTACAGTGTAATGCATGCCAACACTTTATCCCTCTATAGCACAATGGATTCTCGTTTCAGCGTTCTCCCCTTGTAAACAGGAAATGAGTCCAAAAATAAATGATAGATTTCTCCTTTGAGAGGGCATCACTTACCAGTAACTACCATGCTGCTCATGTTAGAGTTCGGGCTATTGAGTACACTGCC
Source organism: Tympanuchus pallidicinctus (assembly GCF_026119805.1). Taxonomy (NCBI): domain Eukaryota; kingdom Metazoa; phylum Chordata; class Aves; order Galliformes; family Phasianidae; genus Tympanuchus; species Tympanuchus pallidicinctus. The sequence goes on along the minus strand of NW_026294791.1, from coordinate 16,764,195 downwards.
TGAAAGAAGTTCGTCAGATCCTCTCTAAAAAGAAAGAGACAGTAAGAGATTTTTTTCCTCTATTTTGTGATTTTTAAAGATGATATTAAAAATGTCAGTTTGACAGGGAAAGCCTTTAGAACTTAAGCAAGCATAACCAAACCTATTCAGATTTGGCAGACTTTCTCATTTCAGACAAGTGCAACCACTTGAAGTCTACATAAAGCAGTATATTTACAAGGCAAACTTTGCAATGAGAGCAGCTTAAGCACAATTGTTTTACCCACCGCCAAAATGCAGCCACCTTAAGACACAATAAGAAGTCCTGAGCAATAATTTTGTTCAGCACTTCAAATTAAAACATTATAAGTAATTGTTTACTTTACTTCCATAAAATACAGTTAGTTATTTTAATATTTCACATTAAATTAAAATATTATATCCAGATTAAACTACAAGGGAAATCTGCACAAATAGAAATGGTGAGTTCAGCTCAATTCTAACATTCCTATTTGGAAAAAAAAGAAAAAAAAAAAGGAAAAAAAAAGAAAAAAAAAAAAAAGAAAAGACTTGTCTTCAGAGAATACTATCACTATTCAATCTGGGGGCATCCATTTGTCCTGAAAACCTAGGGCAGAAGGTAGCACCTACAGGTGACAACTGTAACTCCTAAAATATGACAATTATCAAGTTAATGATCTTTTTGAATAGTAGTAGGCTGCAAAACACTCGAAGTAGGATGTATATGGAAAACTCATAAGATAACCTTTTCCTCAAATTATTTGCAAGACAAATACTTGGCAAAGCTGAAGGGGCATTTACTTCTTTCTCCCCTACTGTTTTTCCCCATTTTTTCTTTTTTTTTCTTCTTGTCCTACTCCAGTAAGTTTTTAATCACACACACACACACAAAATTATCTTCCACTTAAGAAAAAGAAATTATTAAAAAGAAATAAACTTGACAACTTTTAAACATTTTTAATTAGATCTTTTCCCACTTCCAAAGTATTTCCTCAACCGCCCTAACACCAATCCATGTCACCACTAAAATGCACAAGAGGAAAGAAACCAATTGCAACTCATCTTTTTAAAAGTGAAAGCTTCTCATTTAGTTATGGGCACTACAACAGAATCTCCATGCTAGGCAGAAAATATCCTGAAAGTACCTCAAAACTGAATTCTAAATTAACCTGAGAATATTGCCTTTCTATGCCGCATAGCTGTAAGATGCATAAAATCAAACCTTTATCATTGTACCACAGTGTTCTGTGTGCATATATACACATAAAATGGCACCTGAAATCCAAAGGTCTTAAGTACTACATATGTATACACAGATAATAAAGATGCAACTTTTAGCATCAGCTCTGTAGTATCTTTATACAGCTTATGGAAGACTCTTCACTCAACCAAAAAAAAAAAATGCACCCATCACATCACCAACTGACTTCCTTTGAAAATAAATAATGGCTAATACTAAGATTCCTTCTTGTTCTCAGTGCAAAGGCATATATGCAATCAGATACAATTACGGAAAAATGTAGCTGGACGTGACAAAGACGTATGCCAGAAAAGTTACGGAAACTCTTTTTCAACCTATACTGCTCCACATTGTTAGTGTCATACACTAAAAATCAGTACAAATGGCTACACAAACATTCTTTCTCTCTAACGGCCTATTTCTCTAGTATTTACATAGATAGAGTACCTTGAAGGTCAAGATTGCCAACACTGCTGCTCACTCAGTAATACAACAGTTATTTCTGCTCACAGTTACTCATCCAGCTTTGCTCAAAAGCCTCATCTCTAGGCTGGACAGCTCAATTCAACAGGCAGAGGCAGCAGAGACAGAATCCATTCAGAGTTTGGCAAATTAAATTAATTCAGTGGTAGATTTGGTTTTCCTTAATAGGCCAGTCATCAATTTGCAACACTACAACAGATGCTACACCAAGAGCTGAAACACCCTCAGTACTGATGAATGAATGCTCTTCCCAAACCCTACAGAATCTCACAAATCTGAAATCTAGAATTCATTCCAACTGTCTTCAGCTTCAAAAAGTTGCCTAAATGAGCAACTTCAGACTCGCAGACTGTAAAAATGACTACATAAACTTCTGCCTCCTAAGAAACACGTTACAAAAGCCTGATACGTTTCTTAACTCATAGCAGAAAAAAAATCCAAAATCAACACCAAGCTAAACAGTCAGAGTGGTTACTCAGTTGTTTTAGGAGCAATTTTAAAAGTTCTCTTTCCATTCTGAAACACGTTTAACACCTCAGATAACATTTACATAGCCTGTTACAAGATTTTGTCATTATACTTGAAATTTCAAGTTACGATTTTGTTTCAGAAGAACATGCAAGTTATATGTAACTTAAAAAACAGCTATGCAGCAAAAGAAGTCACGTTCTACTTGAAAACAGAGTAATTACAGAAATCAAAAGCAGTTAGCTGGCTGTTAATTGCTATTTACTTCAAGAAGGTCTCATAAGATGACAGCTGTTTTACAAAGCAATTTAATATAAGCATTTCAAGTAAGTCAACTGACACTGCTATAATGATATAAGCACCTACAAAATTATGACAGAGGCCAACTTTTTTATTTTTTTTTGAACATCCATTCAGCAAAGGTAGGATTTTATTCAACTTGTGGGTTTAGACCAGTTTTCATGTGTTTTTTTCTTTAACAGAGAGATAGGCCAAAAAGGACTTGTACTCTACTTCAAGGGCAAAACTTCTACCACTTGTACATGCATTTCAGAATTACAGCTCACTTCCCAAGTATCTCGTGCACACAGTAGCCTTATTCTCAAGCACACCACTTCCAATAGTCAAATCATCCAATGTGAATAAACCGTCAAGTTCAGGTCAATTCTATTGAATGTTTCGGAAACAAGGAAAACAAGCTCATGTCTTTGAAGAACGTGGTGAATCAAATTCAATAAAGAATGGAAGATTCAAGAGCAATTTTCACTTAGCTCTCTTCCCCATCTTTGTAATCTGCTGTGCATCAAGCTACTTCAAGACGGAAGATCACAAACACTGACCAACAGAAAAGTCCAAATTTAAGTTTAAAAATAAAATTAAATAAGCCAAACAAATTGAAGCCAGCACATCAAATTCTCTCCCAGCCATAGGCTGCAAAGGAAATTTCTTCCAATAGCAACATGAGAGAAACTACTTGAGTATTCATTTTAGCACAAGGGAAAGATTGCAAAGGACAGAAGAAGTACAAACTGTGATTGTACACTATTCAAAAGTCACAGCCAGTCCTCAGGAGCAGAAGTTTTCAATGCCACATCTGTATTCCTACAATGTCAAGAAAAACATTAAGCAGTACTGGTCTTATGTACAACCTAAAACACTAACTATGCCATAGACGTTCATGGACAAACATTCTGAATTCAACATCTGCCAAAGTACTGTAGCAAAGTAAATCAGGGAATCATCAAATTAACTTAACTTATAGTCAGCAAACTTTAGATTTCTTGCAGAACCAAAGCCCTTTCAAGGAGTGCAACATTATCATACCCTGCCCACTGTCACTGAGTACTTTTAACAGCACAGTGTGGCAACAGCATGTTAACCTATGGTTCTAACCAACCAATGGAAACTATGCAAAACTGACATTTTCAGAAAAAGACAAATAAGTTGTCAACTCAAGACTCTGAATATGTATTTCAAAGGAACTTAAATATACATATATAGAAATTTTTCCGTACTTTAAACTGAAGAGAGCATTTCTATATTTCAGTTAATTTGTAAGGAAATCTCTCAGTAAATACAGTTGTATATACTTTGGCTCTTCCACAATTCAAATGAACAATTACATTAAGTAACTAGCTTAGCAAATCAATCTTCTAGCTCCCTGCTTTAGCAGTCACTGTTAACTCAGAATCCCTCACTACTGGAATTAAATTTATGTAGCTGGATTCCAGATTCCAACCCCTCCGCTCCCCCACAACAGATTACTTGAGATTTCATGCTATCACAAGTTATATTAAGTACCTATGCCATTTCAGGAAGTTGTTACAGTCACACCATCTTTCCAGGCTAATAAAAAACCACTATTTACAAGTCCTTACCAAGGATTTTCCTCACACTGCAGATAGGAGTTAAGTATTTCAAAAATGCCCAGACCTTACAGCTACTACCAGCATCCTTTAAAAAAAGGCTACTAAACCACAAAAAAAAGATACCAAACTTTTCAATTTTGGCTTGAGAACCACCAGAGAGGTTTAGTCTTTCAAACATCGGAGTGTTTTTGACAACTGTTTATAGAAGAGAAATACTATCAGCTCTTTTTCCAGTAATCCAAGGCTACAAAGGCTCCTGTGAGAAGTTACAGCTGCACATAACATGACAAACTCTGAATTTACCAGCAGTGTGTGAACATGCAGGTCTCTTCTAACACTACACAAACACTGAACTGATAATACTAGAAACAATAAGCAAATAAACTAACTGCATTTTAAGATGTCATCAGCATCAGCTAAAATCATTTTTTGACATCCATTAGAAAACATAGAAAAAGATACCAAAAAATACTGCTTCATTAAATTCTCTGATTTCTAACAGACAACATGCAGATGTTCCAAACCTCTCCCAGCGACAGGATGATTTCCTGCCCCCCATCCCTGCCCTTCATGAGGGAACAAAAGAGAACCTGAGCTGCATAGGAATACACCAACAGCTCTGGCAAGCCAGGAGACAGCTCATGATTTAAAGAATTCTAACAGCACTGTAAAATATTTCATTTCTAACAATATCTGGGAACGATTTAAAAGCAAGAGCCAGAAATCTGGCAGTATGGGAGACTGTAATGAGAATTCTAACGTAGACAGCAACATCCCTCTCCAAGACAAACACATGCAAGCCAACTACTTCAGCATCCAGCAGCTGAATTAACTTTGGGGCATGGATGTTAGAAAGGACAGGGCAACACACTTTAAACACCCAAATATGGTGCTCTTCTTTTTCTTCCCCCCATTTTATACGTGATGGAACAGAATGTAATGAATGCCTTATTTTAATAGGATGCATTTCTAATGCAACACTGCATAAATACACAACATAAATACTGTTGGTGAAAAGGAAATACCTGACCTGCCATACTCTCTGACTTTGCACACCGCTATCAAAACACATACACCACATTTCCTAATGAAGAGACTGCTACACCTCTCACATATACAGGAACACAGAAGACTCAGTCAGGACAGGCCAAACCAAGTCAATACATAAAACCTAAAAGAAATTTGCTGCTGTTTCATGGTATTCTATAAAGCACGTAATTTCAATTATAAGCTTATTATCTCTTCATCAGAACCCTATATATATGGGGTATGTCTTCATGAGTGCTTCAGAATCCTATTACATCACTTGGCCTTAAATTCCCTGTGAAGTAACAGGATAAAATATGTTTGCCTTCCCATACTTTATCCTCTGCATTCTTTTTCTCCCTATTTCAATCCTTTTCCATGCTGTAAACAATATATGGTTGGCTGGGGACATCTCCTAACAATTAACTGAAATAATAAGTCCACAAATATTAAAGTAAGGATCTATCTAGGAAAAAGTTTGCTTTTTATCTTTCAACTATAAGCCCAACACATACCACAGAATTCTCAGAAATTGAGCATGCACAATCAAGAGAAAGTGAAGCCTTTAAAACTGAAAGGAGACAAGTCTCCACTCCTGTGAAAAGCCTCCAGACTCTCAATCAAAACAATGTGAAAACAGAGCCAAAGTTCTCAAAGCATCTGAGATCAAGATGGGCATGCTTCACCAGGACGCTGAAGTGCTAAGAGCCTTCACTTAAACCATGCCACCCAGCTTCTCTTTTAAAAACTCAAACTTTGAAACTGTAATGAAAGACTTCAGTCAGAAATCTAGCCAAAGACGAGTCACTTCAAATGCCCTGGATGAAGTACAAAGATCATTTATTCCAGCATGTCAGACTTATTATTCTGCTTTCACCAGCACAGAAACAGTTACTCTGAAGCAGATGTACATAACTGGGAGAAAACCGGAACAGGCAATAATAGCTCACTCAGGAGATACCGTTCGGATATGCTCTTACCTTATCGGTCAGAATAATAGGATGGCATCTAGAAGTGTTATTCTGTAGCAGTTTCTACAACCCTAAAAGAGCCATCAGAAATGTATTTCCTACTTGACCACCTGCTATACTTGTAACAATGAAGGGAAAGTTCCAGTGCTACTGTAAAATCTTTAATGCAATAATTACATTAGGTATTCAAGGAAGAACTGAATCTATGAAAACCTAAGAACAGCTGTATGTATTTGCAGCTTAATAAAAGGCACAGCACATAAGCCTGAAATCAAACATTGGTCCCCATAGTAGATTGTAAAAAACACAATCTCATTAAAACCAACACCACAACCAAAAGCAACAGTCCTATCTTCTCCTTGGCCCTAAGCAGTTTGTTTCTATTGCCCATCTCAAGACATATAAAATCTATGTTGCTACAAGAGCTCATGCAGTCATGTCAGATTTGCCCCAATGCACTAAAGAAGACCTAAGTCATAACCTTGTCAGCTCAGTTTCAACCTGGTTAAGTTCCCAAGAAAGGTTTGTGAAATGATAATTCAAACATTTGTGCCTTAGGTGTCACAGAGGCAGGAAAAACTGGAATGCAGCTTCAATTGCCTGTGAAAACAGATCTCACGAGTTCTAAGAAACTGGAAAGGCATCCTAATGCTGACATTCATCGAGCTCTAAAGACTGGGCATATGATCACATTTCTGTTCCCGCAGTCCTCTCAATTAATACACAAGTCTAGGTGTTCTCTTATGAAGGAAAAGTGACTTCCAATTTGCAACAGACAACAGAAATTTCCTGTAAGCATTCACAGTATAAATTTTCAATACTTTTATTCTCTCTCCACTTTCAGCTTTCTCTTTTCTTTTTTAATTGACACGGTACCCAATCATTTTGTCACCTTAAGAAAAAAAGTTACAGAAATAAAAAGGAGGAATTGTAGCAGACTTAGACCTGAGAAAAAAATATGAAAGCCACCTTCAACAGGGTCCATTTTAACATCTTTCATAAACAGGTGTCTTTCATTGTATTGTTTCAGTTGCTTTTGCCATCAAGGACATACTTTACATACTCCTGCTCAAGAAATAAATCTACACATCATTCCCACTTCACTGTTAGAACGTTCAGAATATTCTTCCTTACTAGCGCTGCTGTAACAAAATATCGCTGAATATAGTTGTAATCATTATCCCAGCTAACACAGTTTCTCCAATTCTTTTGTTAACTTGCTAGATTTTCTAATTGATTACTTCTGTGCTTCCCTTTTAAAGTATATTACAAACAGCTTAAATAAAAAGTCACAATATGACCAAAATACGTTTCCACCATAATGAAGCTCTCCATTATTAGTAGCAAAAAACACTCAGTTTTCTATAATTTCCTAGGAAAATCTCTCAGAATTTGAGTTTAAAAGAAAAGAACTGAATACTGCTTAGGGAGTACTTACAAACACTGTTTCTCAGCGCTCTCTTATTTCTCTCCTTCAACTTTGTGCTGGTTTTAGCTATTGCCTTTCCTCCACACTGTTAAATTTCAGCAATCAGGGAAAAGAGGACCTTTGTGATAGACCGCTTGTCAGAAAGCTAACAGAAAGCACTAGTATGCTATGTTCTAGCATCTCCCACCCAACCCTAACATTACCAACTAAAATCCCAATGAATTTCCTCTTTTCTTAAGCCTTCTAAAAAAGTTGATGCTCTCACTCTTGGGAAAAAATCCTTCTCCCAGATCTTCAAAACAAACCTGTATTTACAGTAATACATGAGCTTTCTTTTCCTAGATATAACCTGGGCTGTTCACATTTGGCAGCTGAAGCTCCGCTCTTGGCCAGACTGTAACCCAAAGCAGCTCCACAGTGTTACAAATTCCCAAATGCTATGTACCAAGTACACGTATTAGAAGAACAAACAAAGAAAAAAAACCCTCGCCCCACCACTTTTTCTGCTCATCAGGTAGAATGTCATAAGCAAACTGACTAGCCATCCTGAAACGTGCAGTGCACATCCCCAAATGAGTCACTCAATTGCTCAGGCCACATTCACTGCACAGCTACTTGTGCCAATCAGGAGAAAGATGATACATTAAACTGAAGCGGCCCACGCTTACAAAGAGAACTATCAATACCAACTAGCAGCTCGCTGTATAACTGTACAGTTATTCCCTGCATCTCTGGAAGGTACATTCTTTCCATCACAGCTTCTGTATCTCTGAAGATTTTCATTATTTCTCCACAGAAAAGATAGATTATATACTTCCTACATTCACTGTGTCTAAAGGCCTCCACCACTCCAAGTACCAAGTAAGTTTACTTGGCCAGATCAAAGTGTTGTAACTGTAAGGAGAACACAAGACAGCAATTCTAACTACAGCTGTTGGATCCAGATGTCAAAATGCCAAAACTGACATTCCTCACTGACTACAGACATAAGATGCTAACTCGTCTCTGAAACTCCCTGAAATTTAGAATGCCATTTTGTTTTAAATACTATGGGCCACACATAATAAAAACAGAGCAACTAAAATGTACAGTCAGAAAAAAACATTTTATATAACATGGCAATTTTCAAAAGCGTGCACAAACAAATCCATAAACTTAAGATGTACAGAATTTCTTCAAGAAATGGAAACCTGAAAAAGGAACATTCGACACAGTATTACTGTCGCTACTGGAAGCCTTAGATCTGTTGTTCTACTGTTTATAAACAGTGGGAGTTCACAAAGTAACACCTGACACAGAGTTAAAACTCAGTATTTTCATATTGCTACCTAAATTGTACTGAAAGGGGTGTACTTTGTGCAAAAGCACGCCGTGAATTCCAAGTCAGCCAAACAAGACACTACATATCAAATCAAGTATGAATTACTTAACATTATGGCCACAAGTCATCTGCATTTTGACATATCCTAGTTCTTCCACAAAATAAGCAGACTGCTTCTCTGACAGATATTAGCCGGGAAGTATGTTCTCATTACGCATTTGATTTTCGACAGAACACCACATTTACAACACGTAAACCAAGCTTTCAAATAACATTCATCATTTCTCCACTCCTTCATTTTGTGCTAAATGCTTTCCTCAGCTTTTGGTATTAATTTCTTCTGACTCAGCACACAAATAAAATAAAGATGGAACACTCAAGAGTTGGTTGAACAAAAATGCTTTAAATCAAGCCATGCTGCATAGCACAAATAAACAGTAATAACTTAAATTTTACAACCTCATTAGAAATTTGCAGTTAGACTATATAACTGAGAATATTAAAAGCAATTATTCCCTTTATTTATACTCGCCTACATACAGTTCCCAGAGCTGAAAGCCCATTTTTTTTCTCCCCTGTCTATACTTGCTAACTTCCTCTACTAGTCTTAACAAATGGGTTTAAAACATAGCTAACAAACTCACTTTTCTGCTTACAAAAGCAGCCTGCCACAAAATAGTTAATACAATTTCCATAGTTGATGATGATTTTGATAAACCGTATTTTCTAAGAGAAGGGTCACAGGCTTTTTCTCCAAGTATAAGGAAATCAGCTCTATCAGCACACATACAGCAGGTACAAAAAACGTCAAGTGTAAGGTCACACAAACAGCCTGGGTAAGTCATCATGTGCAAGCACAGATAAATCCTTGTCTGCTTCTAATGGCTGCCCAATCATGATAAAAGCAGTACTAAACAAGCATAAAGTCTGCTGATGCAAGACCTTGGCACTCAAAAGTTGCTCTCTACCCACTCCCAATACACCCCTAATAACAGATGACACCTAAGTTAAAGCCCCATGAATTTTTCCTATCATCTATACTTACTACCAGGTAAAGTATCCCCCACCTTTAGAGCATTAGGTTTCTTAATAGGCACAAACATCCATCGGAGAAAAGAAACACACAAGTGTTTCACAATGCTTTCTAGAAAATATGACGAGAGCCAACATGAGATTGCTTACACAAACATGAATATGAATTGGTAAGAAATTCCACGTCACATTCTTCTTGGTGTCCTGACAATTACAGAAGCTCTACGAGACAGTCCACATTATCCTATTTATTAACAGCTTCCTTCAGAAAACCATTGTCTTTATTTTCTTCCCTATGCTCCTGTGTATAGATTGTTTCCTTCTATATCAACAATACCATTTTCACATGACAAAGATCATGTCTTTATATACTTGCCTGCATTTCCCTGTATTTAACTTAATCATTTTCTGATACACTTCCCTTGCCTTTCTTATATTATATCCACAATTTCTACAATCAGCAGAAAGAAGTAGTTATGTCATTCCATGTGCCTTCACTCATTGTCTTGCTAGTACCTGAAAATATGGTTCCAAAATTGCTCTACACACAAAGTATTTCAGGAATGTTCAAATTCTTGTAAGATTCTACGTTATTCATACTAAGAATTGATACTGAATCAACTTCTGAATTAAGAACATCAGAATTTTATGTTCAAATAATACATGGATTGCCTGAAATTGCTTCTTCATTAGAAATGACTGAGTGATTTTATGAATTGTTTTGCCACAAAGTTCTTCATGTAGTGCAGTTTATTTCTGAAAGACTTGAGTTTAACTGTCAAATACACTCCTACAGTTGTAGGCAGTTGACACTGTCCTCCCAGATAATGGGGAAACAATTGTACCAGTCTGTATTTCTGAATGGAATGAGCTCCCACAGAAGTACTTTAATAACTGTACTTTTTGTACAAGAATGATATATTTGCAATACTGAACACACACATGGACCCAGGTAGGTCCAGAACATACAGTTCATTACAACTCATCCTAGAAGAGAGCTTACTCAAACATAACGCAGGTTCACCCAACACAGTAGCCACTGTTATCTAAAGGCTAACTGCATTACGTAAGGGCTAGCCCAAATCCAGCAGAACCACTACTGAACCTGAGCCAGGCAGCTTTACTACACAAAACCTGGTTCACCAAGCAGTTAACATAAACTAGCTTCAGGTGAAAAGGCAGCTATGCAACACAGCTTCAAACTCCCCAGACAAGTGGGAGAGACCATATTCACAAGAAAACTTTCCTGCATACCCTGAAATTAACAAGTTAAGTTCTCTTCTCCCACAGATCTTTCCATTCCCATTATTTCTCAAGATGTTTTTATGAAGTACTGATCCAGTTCTTGCAACAAAACTGGATACAGAAGTTAAATAAATAATTAATAACCTACAGGAAACTCCTTCCTTGTTTCAACAAATACGATAAGTTTGTAACTAAACTTGGAGAGAAAAAAATCAAGCAAGGAAAACGTTTACTTCTCTGCCTATGTAAACTCTAACTTTTTCCTGTATTGACAAAACAACTTTGTTTAATTTCAGCGTTAACTATTTTGAAAGAGAATGAGGGGAGATGAAAACATCAACAAAAAACAAGAGACAGCATTGTTTTGAAAAATAGTCTGCAAAATAAAGCTTTAAAATAGGAATCTGATAGCACTACATTAATTTAGAACTCCTGTTTACAGTCTAGTGCCTAGAAGCGTCTTTTGTGTAGGGCCTCCAATTTATCTCTAGGGATTTTTTGTTAATAAAGCATATACTGCTGACTAAATATCAGCTGACAGTGACTGCTTAAAGTGTTAAAATTTGCAATGACACATGCTCAAAGCAGTTCATTTTGTATCAGCAGTGTACCCGCTTATTTGTTAAGAGCACATCCTACCTTCACACCAACTGCAACATCAGTGACAATGCTGTAAGAAAAAAAAAAAGAAACATAAGTCAACCAACTTGTTCTCATAAAACCAAGGGCTTTTGTTGGTTTGTTCTGCAACATCAGAGTAATTAGGAGTCAAATTAGTTAACAACTTTCCCAATCCAAAAAATGTGGCCAAAGAAAAAAAAGATGACAGAATATAAAGGAAAAAACTACGGAAGCTCCACCTGCTCATAGGCTTCAAAGTTTCAGGTAAACATTATTCTAATGCAACACACTACTAGGCAGTACATTTAGGAAACACGGGTTTCTGGATGACGTGAGATCACAAACGGGTGAAAAAAGGAAGAACTTAAAAGTAAACACAGAACTTTTCTCACAAACCCTGTAACTAGGCATCCAGTTCAACTCAGAGAACTCCTTACAGAAGAAAGCAATAAACACAGGTTTTGAAATGAGCTTGGAAAAAGAACACATTGGCTGGTATCAAAATTTAACCATCAGATCTTCTATCTACATGGAACTCTGCAACAGGTACGCCAAGGTACACCATCTTCCTAGATGCAGATTCCTAGATGCTAGAACGCTGTAACTTACACTATGCAACAAAACTCCAAAGGTAGCAGAAAACACCACCAGAAGAAAAAAAAAAAAAAAAAAAGTAAAATATGAACGGGTGAAAGCATTCCACAGCGTAACAACACTCATGAGTGCCAAGACCTCTTCGGCCGGACTTGTAACTCCCAAACATGACAGTCAGAAGTAACCATAATAAGCCTTTAAAACTCTCAAAGTTGAAAGGTTACGCTCCTAAAGCATGCCAAGGGGATTGCTTCTGTGTTTGAGCCAAAACAAATAACTTGTTGGGCATCTGGCAGCAGGAAGGTGCTGTGTTTATACTGATGAAGGCAGCAGCCAGCAGCTCCCTCCCTCCCCGGGTCCAAAACTTCGGGCCCTGAGCCCTCTGCCCGCCAAAGCGAGGCCCTAGCTGCTTCCCGGCTCCTCCGGAGCGTTCCTTTCTGTGGCTCCTACAGCCTGTCTCCCGCACACACAAAGGCATTTTTCTACCTGGGGAGGGGAGGAAGCCAGAGGGCTACCGGACTAAAACAAAAGAGCTCCCGCCGGTATCGCTCCTCCTCCCCAGCCCGCTCCAACACACGCCGCGTGCCGCACGGAGCGGCTTCTCGCCCCGCGCCCAGGAGCAACGGCGGGGCCGAGGGGCTCCCGAGGGCGGCGCGGGGCAGTAGCACACGGAGCAGGGGGCGGGATCGCGCGGCCCAAAGCCCTCGACTACGTAAACCCGAAACCCCGGCAGGGGCCCGCGTTGCGGGGAGGCCGAGCTCCCCCTTCCCACCCGGCTCGGGGCCCCGCGCCCCAGCCCTCCCGCGGCCGGAACCCGGCCGTCCCCTCGCCGCCGGGCGGCGGCCGCTCCCACGCCCCGCAGCCGCGACGGGACCCGGCGCGCGGAGAGGTCCAGGAGCCAAGCGGACGGCACGGCCGCCGCCGCGGCCGACCGGGCCTCGTCCCACCCCCACGCCAGCCCCGGCAGTCGCTCTCACCCGTCCATCGCCGAGCAGGACAAAGCGCTGACCAGCGGGACGGAGAGCCGCGCAACCGACAAGCACGGAGAGCCTGCGAGAAAATGGCGGCGGGGCCTGCACGGAAATTGCCGAACGTTGCCGAGCGCCGGATTCCGCTCCTCGTCCCTCACCGCTACGGGGCATGCGTCGGAGTCCCGAGCGCGCACAGAAGGCGTGCCTGAAGCTTCTGCCATCAGCTGCCCGGACCGTGAGGCGGCGCGAGCCTGCCAGGCCTCGGGCGGGAACGGGGCGGGGCCGCGGCTCGGCGCGCCGTGGAAGTGGGCGGTGCTCCTCGTGTCGGCGGGCTTTCCGGGAGCGCGGGGCGCCGTCTCACTTGGGAGAGCTCCTGCCCTGTGTGAGAGTCTGTCTGATAGAGACACAGACCGTAGTCTCCTTTGTAGCTGACAAAAGTATCGTTTCAAAAATAAAGACGACTGTGCCATCGGTGCTGCCCCGGTGCTCCGTCTCTGAACGGAACTTGTTGCCGCGCTCTTCCGGCAACTCCAGTAGCAGAGCACGTGCCTGCTTCCTTTGCCTGGTCTTAACATTTCATAGGGCGTGCGAGGTTTCTAGAAAGCAGTACTCACTTTATAGTCAAGTTACATTCAAGAAAATGTCTTCATACCTATGATGGAAAATCTGAAAATGACCTTAATGTGCCTAAAAGATCCCAAGCATAGAAGGATGTTAAAGGGAGTCATCTTAAAACCATTTTGCATCTCTTCTGTGATGCAACTGTGATACTCCAGTTTCCTCTTTATTTCATGACGTCCACCAGAAGCCATCTGATAGATGAACTAGCAACACTCACTCAGTTTGTCCTCTGAGTGATTTACTCCTCCATATAGTGGAGATGGAGGAGAAAGCAGTAATTGTTTACAGCAGAACAGAAACTGGAACTGAATTTCCAATGTTTGGGAAACATTTACATAGCAAAAGAACAGATGGGAGAGGTAGGAATGGATCTGAATTTGTAGAGCAAAACTTTGGTCACCTTGAATCCAGAAATAAAAGAAATAATTGATTTAGAATTAACTAAGAACATTTAATCTTAGAAGAAAAAAAAAAAAATACACCAAACTGTCAACATGCATTAATTCATTCAGTTGTTTATTCAATACAGTATTTCAATTTCCTCTTCAAGTAGCTTTGTCTTTAAAAGCATTTCAGTATGCTTTTGGACACCGTTGTCTGGTATATTCTTAAACAGTGATAGTATAAGCATTGAGTTTGTCATCTGTCTTCTCTGTAATAAGTCTTTGCTTTATCTTTCTCATAGTTTAGAAGGTTAAAAAAAAAAAGTTGCCACAGACACCTCCTTTTCTTTCTGCCCTGTTAACTTCCTGCTGAAGTGTTGTACCGGGTATTTCAGAAAAAGGCTGAAATGCTTGGTAATAGACAACCATTCAGTAAAACGCCTCTATCAAAACCCTCCATATTTACTGATTATATTATGAAACACTTGGGTTTGTGTCTTGTGTTCACCTTATTCTAACTGGAAGTTAAGCGTGTAGATTATTATTAGCAACAGAAAAGCTCAGTACTTTTAAAATTCTATTAATCTCACTCTGTATGGGAACTACTGAATCACAGCCTGAACCTCTGATTGATCACCTGAGGCAAGCACTGAGTCAGCCAAAGGAGCACAGGTGAAGGCGATTAACCTGTGCTGCTGGAAGGGGGGGAGCCTGGCTGCAGCTCTCCTAGACCCCACTTAAGGGCTGACTGCCATGGAGGAAGGGTCTCTTTCTCGAGATTGCTCCTCTTGGAGTCTTCTTCTGTGAGTCCAGGACATGGGGAAGCTTTCCATTCATTTCTAATTATCCCTTTCTAACGCAATAAGCTTTCCAGCCTAACTTCTCTGAATACTTATTGATTATACATCTGTATACTCATTGATTATACACACTCCTGCAGTAATATATTTTCCAAAATAATTTCCTCTGGTCACTATTACATTTGAATGTTTCTCTTTCACTGATTGTTTCCTTTTTATTTCAAGAGCAGTGAATAATGAATAGTCCTGCAGCAATTCAGTAGTTAGTGGTATATGCTTAGTGAAAGACTGTAGGAATTAGGAAGCATACAGAGATACTGTATTAAGTACCTTGTCTCAAATTCAGTGCTGAGTTTGGAGTTGCTGAGGAAAAAACAGCATCTGTATTTGCAGAGGATATCTCTTACAAGCATTTATCTGAATACCTCTTGGCATTCACAACATTGAGAACAGCAAGTTGCATAATTTAATTGAACACTATGTAAAACATATTTCTCGCTGCTTGTTTCGAGCCTGCTGCCTGATAATTTCCTTTGTTATCCATTGCTAGTTTTCTTAACAAAATAGATGGGTAGTTTTCTCTCTTATCCTAACCGTACCATTCATGAATGCACATACCACCTTCAGTTTTACACTGAGAGTCTTTGTAAATTTAACTTCTCCTTTATTGGAAGTCATTCCATATTTTCAGTAATTTATCTTACCTTAATCTACACCCTTCCTAATTCTACTCTAGAAGTTTGTGATGGTCCTCATTATTCATTACAAACCAAATGCTTTTATATAGATTAATATTTTTTTGTTGTATTTGTTTTTCTATTATTTTACTGATAAAGCAAATCTGAATTCCACATTTGAGTGCTGCTAAACAATGAGCTGATATTTTCGCAGAACTTAAGCTCTTTCCTGTGTGGTAGTCATTTATTTTAGATTCCAGCATTTTGCATGTATAGTTTAGCTTTTTTTTTTTTTTTTTTTTTTTTTTTCCCCTCCACTGCATATTACTTCCATTTTTCAGGACAGAATTTAACTTGCCATTTTATCATTCAGTCACTGATTATCATGAGAGCTTTCCACAATTCTTCACAGTCAGCTTTTGTTTTTATTACCATGAATAATTCAGCATCATCAGCAAACTTGGTCACCACCATAATCACTCCTTTTTCCAGATCATTTAAGAATATGCTGAACAGCAGAGGTCCCAGTGGTATGCTACAAGTGACCTCCCTCTACTGTAAAAATATACACTATTTTTTCTTGTACCTTCATATAAACTCTTGTAGTAATCTATTAGTAATAATTGATAAGTAATAAGTTATTCATGTATCAAAGAGTGTACCTGCTAATTTCGTATCACCTTAGTCTCAAGGGATCTGGGCACAGAACTTCAACAAATTCTTTTTTTGAGACTATATCATGTTGTCAATCAATCCTAAAACACATACATATTGACTCCTGTGAAGAATTTTATTTCTTTTGCTGCTGGATATACTTGTACATAACAGCTTTTCACTTGTCTGAATGACCAAAACTAGATACCTCTGTCATCTCTTTGTTTTCCTTATATAAAGGGTGAATGGTGTTGCTAAGTACATTTGTTCCTCTGGATATTTTTTGAAAGGTTGATCATTCCATTTACCAGTTTTTGTTGCATTCAACCAAATTATTCTATCTTAAATCAGTTCTTATCAACTTCATAATTCATAAATTCCCTAGATGACTTTGAGCAAAGTCCTAAAATTTATTAGTAGCTATTCATCTTTTTGTACTCCTGCAAACAATGTCCTTAATCAACATTTCTTTTCCAACAGCCTGTGTTGATTTACTTTCTTTTATTGAACTAAGTTTTAAAGCTACTCAAGTAATTCTTACAAGTGCTGTACCCTAAGTAAAAGTAATTTTTTTGAGTCCAGGTCAGAACTTGTCTTACTGGTCCAAGTCCCACAGGATATTTTCCAGCATTTTATTTCTAGCATTTCTCCTAGAAGACAGATTATTTTGGAAGGGCAAGGAGTGTTACTGTTCTCTACAGTCTTAAATACTAAAACATGAGAGCTCATACTGCACTTTACTAAGCATTCATAGAGATTAAAAGATCAGATTTTGGCAATTAGATTATCATTTGCCTGCTCACATTTCTCTCGTTTGTATAGCATATCCACCTGGAAATTTATTCCCAGAGCAGGTACTCCTTTTTCCACCACTTTTTCTGTTTATAAACACATGCCCATTTACTTTCATTAGGTCTGGAGATCAATTTTTGTTACAAATGTGATGGTTGCATATGTCTTTCATACACTGAAGGTGACTTGTTCTTTGCCTCAGCTGGTTGGTAGCAGTGCGAGGGTTGTGTCATGGGAAAAGCAGGGCTGCAGCTTTCTTCCCACCGCTTTGCTCTGTCATTGAAACAGGTGAAATGAATGATTTCTTTCTGAAAGCAAAGATATGTCTGTGAGGTTATAAGGCAAAGGCTAGGAAGTTCTCTGCTTCTCAATCTAATTAAATGTATGTAATATCCCTGTTATTACATATAGACAGCCAGTCTAAAGGCTGGCTGGGCATTCTAGGAGAACCAGCTGAAATATCCCTACACCAAAGTAGTGATTGCTTTCCGAGTATGTTAACAAAATTATTTAGTAGTTTGTGAAAAGCCAGCGTTCCCATGACTGTATGGGTAGTGTGACTGACAGGCACTGAGAACGGCTGCCTTTCTGATGTGTGGTTTGCCAGCCTAGATCTGTACTCCTGCTGACAGGAGTGGACTCACACCAGAGCTTTAAGTTGCAGCCTGAGTAAATAATTGCATACTTGAGAAATAAACTGCAATTGCTTAACAGTTTGTGTCACAAAACTAGGCATAGATACAAGCTTATGGGCTGCTTAGCTATATTTTCTTATCACCTTCTTAACTCACAGGCCAGTGTCAGACAGAAGACTTACTGTAACATCTTCAAGGATCCCATGCCTGTACAAGGCCTGAGGTCACATAGATTTAAAACATGGTAACTATAATTAGTAAAAAGATGGAAAAAAAAGTAAAACTTTTTTTTTTTTTTTAACAGAAAGAAATGAACAGAATGTTCACATTAGAAATTAAAGGAGCCCAAATCCCCAGCAACATAGTAAATTAAAACAATACATTTTCAAAGAAAGAAAGAAATCTCACAGCAATTTCCAAGAATAGTCTTTGCACAATTTGACTGAAATGGGAATTTTCCTATTGATTTCAGGAATCCACAACTTGAACTCTGAACTCTTTACAATTTAAAAGGAGTAAAAAGTGTCTCACAGTAATTTTTAAAAGGTCATGCCAGTGATATATGAGCTCACCTTTCCACTTTACACTTTGATGTCAGAAAATGGAATTATTTTTGCAGCACTTTTTCAAAACCGCGCTCTCACAACACCTCCTCTTCCACAAGTTCCTCCAAACCGTTTTGCACCTTACATAGAAGCAATATTAGGTTCCTGGGCTTATTTAATAGAGATTGTTTTATAGACTGCTACAGGAACATGTGAATTTTCAAAAAGAATATCATAGGGGGAAAATATTTTCAGACTGATACTGTTCACACTGGTGAAACGGAAATGCTTTAAGAAAAGTATCTTCAAAGAAGAGACCCAGAAATGTGACTGTTTTTAAAAACGAAAATCTTCAAA
Source organism: Tympanuchus pallidicinctus (assembly GCF_026119805.1). NCBI lineage: Eukaryota > Metazoa > Chordata > Aves > Galliformes > Phasianidae > Tympanuchus > Tympanuchus pallidicinctus. Next base: position 16,745,462 of record NW_026294791.1, on the reverse strand, counting down.
GCAGGCATCTCTTTGTGAGGAAATCCTCAAAGAGGCATTCCTCCAGAGTCAGAATCACCGAACATGAAATCTCTTAACCTATATGAAAGCTTTGAAAACTATAACCCATTCCTAAAATTGAAGGCAATATTTCCTTGATAAAATATAGTGTTATTAAAGGGGAAAATGACTTCATCGTTGCTAACTATGGAGGTGGTCAACCCTTACTTTAACAAAAGAGGAATTAAGATCATTAAAAGCCTTAACATGATGACGGAGTTACAGAAGTACATTATTTGAATATTTCAAACAAAAGCATTGGCAGTTGTATGCTCTTTCATCACTGGACAAGTAGTTTCATAGATACTGCAGATTTGAAAATAGCTCCTCCATTTTTAAAAATGGCAGCAAGGGAATCCATGGATTAGAGCCAACAGGCAATATTTGTGTGAGCCACATTCCTAAGCAGTAACACAGAATTCAAAAAAGCAGGTATTCAGTACATTTCCCAGTTGAGAATAGAGTGGTTTTTAGAGTCTTGACTATTTTTCCATGAAAGAAATACTTTTTTTTTTTTTCTTCCAGCTACTGGAGCCCATTAAATCATTCCTGGTTAAAAGCTTTACATTGATATCATGTAGAAGCACATATGTCACAACAGAGCAAATCAAGTATCTAACCTTGATGTAAGTTAGAAAGTAAAAAAAAGATGACAGAACTTGTTCCTTAGAATCATAGAACATTCCAGGTTGGATCCGCAAGAACCATTGAATCCAACTCCTGGCTGCACCAAGACCTGGGACAGGAACACCCAAACCCTATGTTTGAGCATGCTGTCCAAACACTTCTTGAACTCCAGCAGCTTTGAGGCTATGACCAGTGCCATGACCAGCCTGTTCCACGCCAACCATTCTTTGATGAAAACCTTTTTCTAACACCCTCTCCTGACACAGCTCCATGTGGTTCCCTTTGGTCCTGTCACTATCACCAGAGAGCAGAGCTCAGCACTGCCCAGGAGTTGCAGCCACCATGAGGCCTCCCCTCAGCTTCCTCTGCTCTGGCCTGAGCAAACCCAGGGACCTCAGCCATTCCTCATATGTCTTAGCCTCCAGACTTTTCCCTATTATCATAGGGCTCCTTTGGACTCTGCAATAGTTTTATGTTCTTATATTGCAGCACCCAGAACCACATGCAGTGCCCAAGGTGAGGTTACACCAGTGCAGACTAGAGCAGTACAGTGTGTCACATTGAAACATTATGGCCTTTAAAATGAATTCTGCTAAAGCATTTATTTGATCAAAGCCAGGAAATTACCCCACAGTGTCACTCAAAGGGTCTGACTGCTGTGGCACTCACTATTGCAACGTGAGTGAGGTGCAGATGACCCACGGGCAAGGGTAAGCCACAACCAGGCTGCCCAGAGAGGTTGTGGATACCCCGTCCCTGGAGGTGTTCAAGGCCAGGTTGGATGGGGCCCTAGGCAGCCTGGTTTAGCATTAAACGTGGAGGTTGGTGGCCCTGCATGTGGCAGGGGGTTGGAGTTTCATGATCCTTGAGGTCCCTTCCAACCCTGGCCATTCTGTGATTCTGTAAGCCAAAATGATTTTCTGAGCAAGACATTAGAGTTCATAACAGCCCGAAGAGACACAAGTGGGTTTTTTTTGTTTGTTTGTTTTTCAACTGATAAATTAGGTAATAAAATACATATTGGACTACCTGAGTGGCCATTTTCCCTCTTACTTGGGGATTCTTGGCTGCAACATCCTGATCACAAACTGCTTCAGCCATGCAGACCTACAGTGATGCCAATTACCTTCATACAACCATAAATAGAGTAGATACTGAATACTGTAGTGTTTACCCAACTCTCCCACAGCCTTTTCTTATGCTCCCCTTACACCCCTCTCCCTTTGGGTATTGAGAACCACAAACACTCTTAACAAAATGAGGCTGAGGTCACACATTGTAAGACTGGACTGGTTTTTAATTGCTTTGCTATATGCATTCTTCCCACTCCTTTATTTGCCTAGCAGCAGATTAGCTGGCATCACTTAAACATCTTTCTGTATTAAATATTCTGGATAAAATTATTCTTTCAGATCTATTCATCTGAAATACTTTTTAGCATATCAATTTCACAGAACTGTGATTCTCATAGTGTTAGTGGGAGATTCAGTACATATACATAGCAGGCAAATCTGACCTAGTAATTTTCCTTGTCAAGTCTAACCCTCCCTGTCTTTGAAATTTGGAAATAATAGAAAATTCCAAATGTTTCTGAGGGCACAAATACTGCTCTCTCACCTAAATGGTATTTCCCATTTAAAATTGGTAATTTACCTATCAACCATATAACACAAATGCAGCTTTCTTTCTTATGTGACAAACAGTTTCAGAAACGTTATGTGTAAAAGGCACATCAGCTGATTCTGAGAATCTGAAAACAGGTGCTGGATAGAAGGGCAACAAGTTAGTAGGTCTGAAATAATACTGTTAAGTTCATTACACCTCCAGAATGGATGCCATTAAAAAACAAACTAACTAAAACAGCCCTTGCATTTGACTTTCCAATAACTAAAGTACTTTATAATTTTGAGAGTAATCTTCTGTGTAGTCTGCTGTCATTTAGGACTGCTGATGTAGCTGGAGAACAAGAGCAGCCTGTCACATTGCATTATTAACTGTCTGCTGGTAAACCTCAGAAAATTTCTGCCCACTTGTGACTTAATATATCATTAACTTTTTGCAATATCTAAACCCTTAAAGAAGATATTTGCATTTTGTGAATAACCACCACCGCTCATCTCAGCTTCATTCATGAATAGCAGCAACTTCAACAAATACAATCAGTTGTATAGTCCAGTGTCTTCAAGATTTAGATTGTAGCAATCTTCTTTATGGCAAATTTACATGTCTATAGCATTTACTTATTTTTCATTTCAGATATCAGTCTGATATAATGCTTGCTGCCTGATGTGGTGACATAGTAGATGTAAAAAATGATATTAAAAGGGCAAAATTTACAGCCATTATAAGCACCGAGTGTCTAAGAAATTGCTGTCATATAATAAGCAATCAAAACATTAGTATGCTGTGCTCCTGACACAGGTTTTCAGGGGGACTTGAGTGCAGGGTAAGTAGCATTTCTCCAGCTTTTGCACAGGGGCAGGCAGAGTTAAGCCTTGGCTTTGGGGCATGTGAGCTCGCTGGCTGGGGAAGGAGGCAAGGCTGCTGACCCCACTCGCGGATGAGCAGCACGTTCAGAGGCGCGAGGTATCTCACAGCTCCAACCCAACCTGAGGCAATGTAGCTCCCTCCCATTACAGACTCACACTACTGTACAAAACAGGGCTCTACGCAAACACGATCCTAAGAGCTGTAGAGACTCTGTTTACATATCTCTCAACTTCCTTCTTGGCTCTGGGAATTGTTATTTCTTTCCAGACACCAATTGCCTGCATTTGTTTTTGTTCTTAGCTGTATTCACATCTCAAAATGTTGCGGCAATCTTCAGGCTTAAAGCTTAGAGACCACCAGACCTAAGCCTTAAATCTCTAGCTTTTAATTATCTAACAAAGCTAAAGGCATATTCTTAGCACTAGAGAAACAGCAGACTTACACGCTCAGCTGAAAAGGGAAAGTTTCAGTATAAAGCACATTCTTGTTCAGAGGCTGCATATTTTCATTACTGGCAAACTGTAGAATAAAGGGCTATCACAGCACCCAGCTCTTTAACTTACTCCTTACCCATAGCATGCTTCCTCACACTGTCACTTTCAGAATTAGATATGACACCCTATGCAGCACTGTGTTAAGACCACACTCAGTTGGACAATGCATTAATAGTGCGGCTTCACAGTAGCAAAGCTTTAAAGCCAACAAGAATTGCAAGAGTAATACCTATACTCTTCTACATTCTCCCCTTTCAGTCATTTTCACTCTATTTTCCTAGTAACAGTTCACCAGAATTAACAAGTTAACAGCATTCATATGTTAGGAGGCCTTATTTTTCTTCAAGCAAATGTACTTGAGCATTAGCTTTCACCCAAAGATCACAAATGTGGTACCAGTAAAAATTCTCATAAGTCCTTCATAAAATCCATTATACGTGTAGTAATCGTTGTAATTTTTTTTTATTTTTGGACATACTGGTTCATTTCAGGTCATAGAGTAGCATGGTAGCAGAGGAAGAGGCTCAGGGTTCTATTCTCACCACTGCAGTACCTTGAGAGTTGTCATAGTGACAGTGGGATTCTTTGTTAACAGGACAATCATGCCTTTGAATTCAATATCTCCAACAATAAAATACTCCATGTAGAAATTAATTAAAACTCCTATTTCATGGAACATTAAAAAGTTATATTTAAAATCCCCCAAATATTCAAGAAAGCCTAGATTCAGATTGGCTACAGTCTCCTTCCTCTGTGGTGGTGTTCTCGGCATTCCCAACCATTTTGGTCAGAAAAATACTTCTAAAATTGTTTCGTTGCTGAACGTAGGGACAGCCTGACACATGAGCTGCCTGAGAAGCGCAAGCTCCCTTACTAAACTCAGGCTGAACAGTCAGCCTAAGTATATACATATTAGGATTGTTATCAATTGTTTAACAACTGTCAGAGTACCTGTAAAAGATACAATGGGGAGTCTACCAACCCAAACTTACTATCATCCTCAAATAGTTCATTACCATCTGTACAATCAATAGGCATACAGATAGGCAGGATTATCATGGTGGAAAGATAATAAATGAAAAACACCCACCGATGTTGTAGACTCACAATAAACTCCACAAAGAACAATCTCCAAAAAGAGACCCTTCCCCAGTAATAGTCAGCTCTTAAATGCATCTAGGAGAGGTGCAGCCAGGCTCCACCCTTCCTCAGGTGGTCAATCAGAGGTTCAGGCCATGATCAACAGTTCCCATATACCATCATATACAGTGTCTATGAGAATTTAATAATAAGCCACAAGTATCTATCCCAATTACAGGCTTGTATGAAGTATGACACATTTATAGATTAAATGCAGATTTGGACATCATCTTCCAAAGGAAGTATTTCACTTCTTAGTGGTTGACGATTTCAGTAGTCGCATTAGACAGAAGGGATTTTGACACCAAGTCCACTGAAGGGAAATAGCATCTCCCAAAAAGTAAGGACACTGGATCATCCACAAGGGAAACTTTGAAATTACCTGCTAAAAGAGTTAGGAGTCAATAACAGATAAGACAAAGTATAAGGGCAAATGATTGTTTACGAGTGACCCACAGATTAATCCACAACACGGGGAAGTGGGAAGAAGGGAAGCCAGCAGGCCAGTCTCCCAGTCATTGGTTCTTTTGTCATACAGCCTGGGAACTCAGGGAGCACATTTCCTTGCAGTATGGATTAGGTAGCCACCCACAGCTTGTCAGCAGAACATAGAGAAGCAAGAATAAGAAGGGCAAGCTTTTGCATTTAATTTAGGACAAGTGCAGTTTTATTTCTGTATTTACTATTGTCAATTTTGGATTTTGTAAATTAATATTTGGCTTCAACATCATACTTCATTGTAAAATGGCTTCTGTTAAGAGAGTTTGCAGGAATGGTGACTAAAATCACAGCATTACATCTCAACAGCTGTAATAATCCTTAAATGCAGGTTACTGGAGCCCTTTTGGAGCACCTATTTCCAGCTATTGAAAGATGAGTAGCACAGTTTATATAGTAGAGATGCTGGGCTCTGCATGGAAGAGACACCTTTGGGCAACCTGCAATAGCAGAAGACACAGAAAGGAAACAGCTGAAAAAGAGTTATCTTCTGCTTTGTTCTCTAAGTTTGCAGTTGCCATAGCTTGTTAATAAAAGCATTCAGATTTTAATTAAGCTGAAAATGTTGCCTGAATGGTGCATTTCAGGCACATAGAACTTGCTGCAGAATGTGGCTTCTTAATTCTGGATACATAGGACCCTTATTAAATGTCACAAGAGTAAACAGAGTTTGGAGATGAGGCAAGCAGGTTGTATGTCGAGGTTTTTACTTACCTCAAAACCAATTGGAGCAGCGGAAATTCTAATTGTGACTTGAATTGAAAAACATTTTATACTGTATTAATTCATCCTTCACTAAGATTTTAACAAAATCTAGAAAATAACATTCCTGAAAAGAGCAAGAAGAAGACAATCAGAAGCCCCTTTGTGAAGCTGTTACATTTACACAATGGTACTTCTGTTCAGGTGAGAGGAAAAGCAGAGGAATAGTAACTTTACATATATTTGGCTTTCACAGCCTGGTTGAACTGCCAGGAGAAATTCCTAGCAGTCACAATGCTGACCGTAGCTGAGATATAGCAAGCTTTTAGTTACATGCTTATCCCCTGAGTCACACTCCATGGCCATCTTTCACCTTACTGTCTTTCTCCAGTCTACATCCTTATAAAGAGAGAAGCAGTACTTAAGTATATCATCAATATCAGCATGACATTAAGAGGATTGGTCCCAGGCTCATTGTGTACCACCTTGCTCTTTCAGATCAGTGCAAGTCATCTTTCATTTTCTCTGGGCACCCTTCATTTAATGTGGTATAAAAAGAAAATTACTGCTTACAGAAGTACTGTATCAGAGTTATCATAATGAGCATGCATGGGTGAAGACGTGAGTAAATAGATAAAATATTTTGCTTTTTTCTGCTTTTTTTTTTTTTAAATATAAATGCTGATAACATAACAGCCAGGATATTAGAAGCCAGCATCTAGAATACCATCTTAATACAAGGGGAAAAAAAAGAACAAAGCAAGAAAAAATATTTTTGAAGTCAAGCAGGCAGTTAGTGACTTGAAGCAAGTTGTAATATTTACAAATGAGCACAGGTCAAGAGCTTATATAACCCATCTTTGAATTAGTGAGCTGAAGCTGCACAACTGGGCACAGTGCAGGCTTGTGGCAGGGGCAGCCTCTTCCCAGCTGCACTGGTTTATTTCGATGTTCTGCCAAAAGCAGTTCTCATACTCCTCCACAAGCTGCAACAAAGCAAGTTACAGGTTATGAATTGTACGAGGTAACATTTACCGGTAGCATACACTGGGCCATGTTCCATTTCTTTAAACACCATTTATTTCTGTAATATCTTACAGTGAACAATGGACTTTTCTTTAACCAATTAAAGAGATGGAAATATTTTAATGACTGTAGAGATGAGCACCTCATTACCAAATCTACTGCCAATTCAGTGTGGTTAGCTCCTGTTTAGAAGGCAGCTTGTTGGAGCAGGCTGTGCTCCGTGCTTTGAGGGATCCTGCTTACAGACAGCATTCCTGCCTTTAAGTAGCAGTAACTTTCTCGTCTGCCTCAAGCAATTCTTTGGGATGTCACACTTCAAAACACAGCTTTTCTTCGTTCATCCTAATAGGTAGCAAAGAGTTCAGAGTTTTTAGGTTCAGAGGCTGATGTAATCTTGTTTTGACCTTTCTCAACATGCAGAATGCCCTGCAGTGCTCTGCACTGGAGTGTGGCAAGCACAGCAGAATCCCCATCAATCTCATGAGGAGAAGCAGCACATCTGAGATGCGCCTCAGCTTAATAGCACTGTCACGATATCTTAAAATGGGTGTTGCAGTCCATTTGCTGCAATGGTAAGTGCCTCAATAACTGCAGTTAGCCTTGCAGAATGTTCAGCAGCAGCTCTGTGTTTCTCAATGCTGCCAGCTCTCAGTTTACTGGCAGCATTTAATGTATTTTAATTTAAAGCAAGCAGTAATAACAGTATAACCAAATTCTGCTTGAAAGTCATTGCCATTGCTATGGCATGTAGTGCCTTTTCTATCCATTGCTATCTCTTCTACATCCACTTGGGATGCACAATTTGCCAGAGTGACAGATAGCTTTTCACTTTCCAGCTTACATGGCCAGCAGCTCCATGCTTCCCTGGGGTTAGAAACTTCAACTAATGCTGGGTGCTAAATCTACACTATAGATCATAGTAATGCTTTGGTTTTATTTATAATGCTGTTCTTTCTTCTCCTAGAACTGTGCAGAGGTGCATATCCTTACCGTCATTTTGTAGATGGAGTTGAAACAGGATAAGCTGTTGTGAACTGGCCCACTGTCACATCACCAGGGTTTGGAAGAGCAGAGCTTGTCTTATACCAGCTCAAACTTCTCAAAGTCAAAATCAAAATAATGACAAAACACATTTTCTTCCAACTCAGTGGGAGCTTTTTCACTGACCTGCCACTTGATATGACAAACCTTGAATAAGTCAGAAGAATAAGAAGTGAGAAGGTAAATGAAGAGTATATAAAGTGAAGTAAAATGTGAATAAGAAACAAAAAGCATCTGCAGATTTACAAATGAGATTAAAGGCCTTTAGGAAAAGTAGCCACATCATCTGTTTTAGACAACTCCTGCCATCCAAATGAGGTGTGATGCACTGTTTCACTCCTCAGCTGCCTGTCAGCCTCTTGTCCAAACAGTGAAGAGTTGCACAACCCTTTCTGTCATCTACCAGGTTATGAAAAATATTGCCCATTATGGCAGAGGCACATTTGGCTGGATGATAAGACTTATACGGGTCCTAGTTACTAGTTACACCACCATCTGCATCAGTGCACAGCATTTTTGCCAGGAGCAAAGAGGGCAGCAACTCATAAGAAAAAATCAGTTGTTCTGGAAGATCCCAAGGTGGCAATTTCCCTGCCTTTCCAAATGTTAAGAGCATGAGTTCCCTGTACTTTTAAAACTCCAGTAGAAGTTTTAAAAAAGGTGGGAGTAAGGAAGAGCCATAGTCTAAGTTATACATCTTATGTTAGATGATTTTGTATTAACTATAGAGTGCAAAAACACAACTGAAAGAATGAGTTTGCTGCTTGTTCTGCAATCACATTAATCACTTTTATTTACACATGAGCAGCTTAAGGTTAGCTATGCTTCGTCTGCTGCGCACTGTCCATTGAGACAATAAATATTTGGGGATCTCTGCACATTTTCTTACTTTTAAGGAAACCCAGATGCAAGCAAAGGGGAGAGAATGTAAACCCCAGAGAGCCAGCCAGTCTCAGTCAAGTGCCAGCTAAGCAGCCTGTGGTGCTGCTGGTGTGATCTGCTTTATGCCACCCAGCAAGAAGCACAGGACCTGACAACACAGCCCACTCCTGGGCTGACCAACCAACTGAATTGTTCTCCCAGCAGGGCTCAGATGTCATAACCACAGACATTATTGCTAAATAGTCAGCAAAAATTCCATTTGCAGTGCAAAGTATCTGACAGTTAGTACTTTGGAGCTGTATATTGCTTGAATGGAAAACAAAATTACTCTATATGATAAAGTTAATGGTGTACAGTTTGTAAGTTAGTTATAACAACACCTCAAGCATTTCTACAAAACTTAATTTAATATTCCAACTCATTAAAAATCTTATTACAGAAACCACTTACAGGCTTTATAAACACATTTTTATATTATTAGGGAAGGATCTTAATAAAGAACAATTTGAATGCAGAAATGCACATGTAGAGTAAATTGCTTATAGTAAAACTAGCTAAACGAAATTTGCTGTCAGCAAGCCTCCCGACTGGTTTCTTCATCTGCTTTATAAATGTGCTATGTTTCAGTGTATCTAGACCTTTTCTCATAGAAAGAGTGTACCAGAGAATTCCAACAACTGAAGTAATGGTGCAAACGTTAGCATAACTGAGGTAATGGTGCAAACACTGCCCTGTGAGCCAAAATATCCCAGAGCAGTCAATGATGAGCGCTTGGAGTTGATTATGACAATGAATGCAGCTCCCATCCCTAGAAATGTCTCTCTCTCAAGCTTAACAATTATTTAATAGTAAAAATTAAAAATGATATTGAATCTTTAGACAAACCTCAACAGCGTCTCTCATAGAAAACATAGTGTTGATATACTTCCAATAGTATTTGTTATGTGTAGCTATTGTTTTATTATATTTACTAGTTATCATCATACTGTGACACCTCATGGTGATGTATCAGCAAAATTAATCATTAAAAGAATTACCTGAAAGCAAGTATATTTCATCTACATAATGGTTTTTTAAACTAAAGCAATAGACTGATAGTGACTTAATGGTTGATTTGCAATCAGAATAAGAACCAATACCATTTTACATTATCTGCTTTCTTCATGAGCAATGCTGTTGTTGATTTTCATATTATGCAAATTTCAGAAATCTGTAAGATTTGACTCTTCTGTTGCAGATATTTTTATTCGTATGTTTTGAATTTTGTGCACTCACAGCCTCAAATAGTTATAATTTCAAATCCCTATAAATAACATAATTTGTTGTTTTCAGTATCACTTAAAACATTAATCTGCAGATCCCTATCTTAATGAATTAGTAGTGTTTTCTATGTACAAAATAAATACAAAAGGTCAGCTTATTATCCAAAAAACTACTGTGAAGTGAGAGAATTAATTTTGTTTTTCTGCTGAAACTGCATGCAATCACAGAGGTTCATATGGGTGAAGTATTATTAAGTTCTGTTCACTGACACATACCACAAAGTACGAAAAAAGAGCTAAGAAGTGCAGGTCACTTAAATTACTCCTACATGCAATCAGGTTGTTTAAAAAACAGGCTTTTCAGACATTTTGACGGCAGTCCCATAGCTGCAGTTAATCCTCCATTTATCCCTGCTCCTCTCTACAGGGTGCACTTGCAAGCCTGCTGAAGCCAAGTCCCACTCCTCTAGATCTGCAGAGAGCACGAGCCCCTTCAGTGAGGTAGGTTCAAAGTGGCAGCTGTGGGAAGGTCACTTGAGCCAGAAACAGAGGAGAGCCTGCTTGTGTTCATCTCTTATAGTGGCAGGAAGGGGCATGAAGGGATGGAAAAGAGTGGGGCTTCTGGGAAGTGGGTCAGGGATAGAAAAGACAGTGGGTTATGTAGTTATTAATATGCCATTGTTTATGAAAACACTGAACCAGAAGCAAGATTCGCTAGAGAGAATATAGGGAGGAACCAACCATGGCCATGTGTACAACAGCCACGGCCTGTCTGCATTAGTATTCTCTTTACCTTCCTCCATTTTCAAAACCCAGTGCTCACCAGCAGGCTGTGGGTGTACAGAGCTTCACCTGCTCTGACTGCCTCATGTGCATCTGGCCCCATTCTTCCCTTCCAGCCTGGAAGCACCTGAGGTCCTCACTCTCGTGAGTCCACACCCAAAGCAAAATTCATAATGTGTAATTCATAGCTTTTTTCCTTACTACCACATATGAGGATGAGGGATCAACAGAGGTGGCCGCCTTGTCTCATACCTGCCTGCCTTATCTCATACCTGCAAGTTCTTCAGCCAGGATCCCTCTCACATCTCAGGAGGTCGAAAAACTGCAGATGTCACAGCTGACTTGTGGAGGTTTTTTGCAGGGAGAAAAGGTAGCTGATGCAATGAAGAGTGATGTGAGGACATGGCCAAGCTCTGTGGGGGCTTCTGCTGCCCCCAGGCTATCATCGCTTTGCAGTTTAACCCCACAGGTGTCTTAGAACCACACAGTCATTCCCTTACTCCTTGTCTTCATAATGGGATGGAGCAGGGAACTGAAAAGAAAACAAGATAGAACTTGTGAGATAAAATTGTTTGCTGAGATAGAGAAAAAGGAAAAGATACTAATTATGACTATGTATATGTGTATACATATATATATCCTGTCAAGTATATGTACATATATACTTGACTGTAACAAGTGATGCACAAACAATGTCTCACCACCCAACAGCTGATGCCCAGCATGCCCCTTGAGCAGTGGAAGAGAGTGAAATGAGCTTCCATTCCATTTAAAATTCTTTCTGCTTGATGTCATATGGTATGGAATATCCTTTTGGCCAGTCTAAGTCACCTGTCCTAATTCTGTTCCCCCTCATCTCCTTGGGCCCTTCACTGTGAGAGGCCTTGTGTCTGTACAGCACTGCTTAACAGCAGCTATAAATATCAGTGTGTTATCAACATTGTTTTTCTTCTAGAACCGGAACATAGCATCATACCAGACACTATGAAGAAAACAATTTAATTCCAGCTGAAATTAAGACACATTGTTACTTCACGCTAACCCAAACACCCCAAGAAAGCATTTCTACAGTATTTAATTGCACTTCATGCCTGGCTGTGCATTACACAGTCTCTAAGGTATAAAGAAATCCAGTCATGTTTAGCTGTGTTCTCTCCTTGGCCTTTCTAAGCTCTCCTGATCCATAGCAATCTAGACTTGAGGGATGATAAGATGCCACTTGGATATGGCAGTAACAACATGAAACCTTTTCCTTGTGAGAGACTCTTTCTACCCAGGACATGGGCAGTCCTACAGATGGTCCCTGCCATGTGGGCTGCACACCACCTAGTCCTTGAGATTCCTTGCAGACCTTCCGGAGGAGCACTTGCAGTTTGCAAGTTTGAAGTCTAGCAGGTGTGGACTTACACCATTGTGCCTGTAACCCCCTACTCCGGAGGAAAGGAAGGGGAGAGGTCTTGCTCTAAAACAAATTTGACTTTACTGTTTGCCTGGGATTTTTATTTTTATTTTTATTTTGTAATGTGTTCTGTTGTTTCTTTTTCAAAAAAATTTGGGAAGCGAGTATGGTGTTTCACAGACCTGTGTCATTTCACCATTCTCTAGCACATTTGCTCATGACCCTTTCATTTATTGCTGGAGTAGGTCTCGCATTTACAAGTATAGAAGACTTTAAAAGAATGGATTTTTTTTTTCTCTTTTCAATATCTATTCTATTGATGCTGCCCTTGTGGGCTTTGTATTGCTGCACCTCACTCCCAATGCAAATGTCATCATCAAGTGAAAATAAACTTTAAGACTACCTAAAAGTATACCTAACAAAGTAGCTTTGTTTGCCTTAAGCAATTTAATATAGCTTCAGCATAAAAGTTTGCCCACATGTGGATGAAAAAGCTTTGGCGCATTCTGTATGCACTCCCGATCTGACTTTTCTCTCCTTTGGGCCCATGGGCTAAAGTGATTTAAAGGTGCCTGATCATCTTTTAAGTACATAGCCCACAAAGTTCAGCTGGAGCTTTGTGATTAAATCCCAGCTCAAAAGCCAGAAAGCTGAAGAGGCAGCACTAAGCCTACAACCAATGTGCCTTTAGCAGTTCCTTTGTGTGGCATCTCTAGATGCAAAATCTAAGAAAAAATGGTTGAAAAAATGTGCTTGTAATGTAATTATAAACACAGTCCTCCAATTCTGTAAATGTCTGATGTTTCAATTAAAATAGCAGCTACTCATTCATTATCAGGACTTATCTATGTGAGACAGAAGAAGATTGAAGTGTTTTTTTCAAGCCATAGATGTTGTTTTATCTCAGGAAAACGTCAGCAAGTTTTTGAGGCAGAATCTTGAACTTTTCTACTGCTTCTGCTGTGCTATCACGTAGGTTGTCATGATCCCGGTTCTTACTGTGACAACTCCAACAAAACATGCTTTATGTCAATTCTTAGAGTTCCATAGCAAGATGCTATTCACTGCTAATGCATTTTGTTTCATACAAATACAGAAAGAATATGTGATAGGTCACAATTATCACCTTGTTATTTTTAGTTAAAGTACGTACTTTACCTTGTTCATTGCTACAGGGGCTCCACAGCTGATTCAGGGCTGTGATAGCTACTCAAATCAAGTTAGAAAAAGAACATTAGCATTACAGTCTGTACAAACTATGAACCAGAAAGCTCAGATTCAATTTGGGGATGACAGAAGGCTGGAGATGCTTCACCTGCTCTTAATAATGTCATAACTGCTGCACAACCAGATATGTTAGATAAGGATTTCCTGGTTTAATGGTGAGCATAAATACAGAGGACCAATGCTCCGCCAATGCAAAATTATATAGCTCTGTTGAAATAATGGAGCTACAATGATCCAGCAGAGTATCTGGAGACAGTTAAGGATTCTGTTTTCATGAAACTTGGCAGGACTACTCAAATCAGTGAGATGAGAAAGAGCGGGCAAGTAAGCAGAAAACATTTTACCTGGCAAAATTCAAAGCTTCCATTTCTGGGCTTTCTGAAAAGCAAAGGATGGGTAGGTGGGCTCTTTTTACCACTCTTTTAGCTCAACCATTTATGCAGGCAACCAGTAGTCCTATGGTTATTGCATCCTGTTTTGTCAGTTACTTTTTTCTTTTGTGACACTGCTGTATTAAATATTGGGCTTTGGGTTTTATTTCTTTCTTACTATCTATAATCCAACCAAATGAGTCTTTCTAGCTGCCTTTAAAGCAGAGTAAATCTTCTTTTCTAAATCATTAGTAAACAAATCCTTAATGTTCATTGTCAGATCCAAGCTAGAAGATATTTTGTGTGACCACAAACAAATCACTGTTAACAAAAAAAATAGGTGTTACATCACAAAATACCTTTAAGCATATTTCAATAGAAAAAGTATGCATCAGAATCAAATTTTTTTGGAACTAGAAAGAAATCCTAGCACAGAATCCTACCATTCAGTCTATGTAACATTCTAGGTATGTGGATGAAATGATGTGCTAGGGAGACTACAGTGTACAAATAACAATTACCACATTTCTCCTCAAAATCATGCTAATTCTTAGGAAGTCAGACATATTTCTTGATCAAGCCTCTGTTCTAGAAAGAAAAATAGATGCAAAGTATAATAAACGGTAATGAATAACTTAAAGTCCTGCTTTGCATATCCATAATGCTCTAGTTCTAAAGATTTCAGATCACGCTTCATAAACTTTAATTGAGCTGCCTGTATCCCTGTGACATAGGAAAAGATTATTTCCTGTGTTTTATAGCTAGATGATAGCAGAGAGAAATGCAGAGGCAAATCCTGCCCTCAAGCAAAGGGCCATGGAGAGTCTCCTCATTGCCTTCCCAGTACAGTGCTTCTCTGCAGGTGGTGCCCTGAATTATTTTACAGGTACAGAACAAGAAGAGGATGCTCCAGCTGCCATGCCAAGGAGCCAGGCTGCTCCCTAAGGCATCCCAAGGAAACAAGCAGGATCTGTATGAAGCAGGGCAGGGGTTCTGTCCTGAGCTGCCATGGGCAGCATACATGCAGCGCTGGCAGCTACCTCAGGATCTCCCCAAGCTGAAGGTTGAGATTTTTCCCCCTGATCCTCTATGTGCATTACCAGGCATCACACTAGCAGTTGCTAATGCACTCCTGGCAATTAAAAAAAAATCCCATTTCCATTATATTTTAAGCTCTTCACAACATAAACAAATTAAAATAATTCTACTCTCTCGCGAAATTATAATTTTGGGGATGAACCAAAAAAGACAGATTTCTTTCATATTGCTTCACATTTCATATGTCTTGAGTGGTTTCAGAGACTGTAGCATAAGCACAAAGAAACAAGTTCACAGTCTTCCAGCTTACTATTTTAACTCATTACAAGCATTGCTCTTATTATTTTATTTGTTCTCATCTCAGCCTTGTCTCATCTCCTGGTGAACTACAGCCCTGTTCCAGAGCTCTCATTCATCCTACGCATGTAGAAGTGCGCAGATATCACAGAATCACAGAAACATAGGGGCTGGAAGGGACTCTGGAGATCATCTAGTCCAATGCTAAAGCAGGTTACACAGAAAAGTGTCCAGGTGGGTCTTAAATATCTTCAGAGCAGGAGACTCCACAACCTCTCTGGACAGCCTATTCCAGTACTCTGGCATGATAAAGTTCTTCCTTGGAGTTCTTCATCATATGTGAAATACAACCATTGCAAACAGAGAAGTCTTGTACAAAAAAAAATAAAAATAAAAATAAATTAGGGAGCACAGCGACCTGCTGATAGTGTAACAATTTAAACATGTGTGAAATTCAAACAGAAACCCACTGTAAATAAGTGGAATGATTGGCTTAGTGCTGTTCTCCTTATGGTCACACTGCTCACTGCTGTCCCAGACACCTTTGTAAGCAAGTTCCCATTTACCAGCAACCTTGTCATTGCAGGGAGAACAGGGGAAGGCTTTGTATGACACAAGGTGCCTGGCTCCTTTACAATTCACGTTTCAATACCACATCAGCTGAACTGAGCACTGTACAAGCAAAAGGATGAACTTCCACCACTGGATGCCTAAAAGTGGCCTTAAAGAAACAAGTAACAGCTTTGCTGCAATAATAGTGCTGTTCTATTTAAGTCAAGGCATAAGTCTCAAACAGTATAATCAGAAGTAACAAGACGTGACAAACAGCAGGACAGAAAGCGTTTTGCTGGGGAAAATGGGCACAATTTGATTAGTAGCAATTTCCAAGACACGCGACTGGCTGTGGTTTTAGCTGCCTCTCACAGAGAAACATTTAAAAATACCTTTTACTGAATTAACATTGTTGTTACCTCTTCACAAAGGATTTGGGTTTTTTTCTGAATAAAAATTGGTGGAGCAATATCCATGCTTCCCCAGCAAGGGCTTCTGCTTCCTTTTGGTTAAGCCATGAAGAAACACAAGGAGGAAGACATCTGCCCTTTCCTTGCCTACAAAACCAATTGCATTGCAAGCATCTGCTCGTTAGCAGATAAGCACTCAAAAGTTATTGTAAACTGTTCTCAGGCATTGATGTCCATAGCATTCCCTGCTATTCCCACCACACCAAGCCCTACACTGTACCAGAAACCCCATGGCAAGAGGCAGCAGGGAGCTTGCAGGCAGCACTGGCTGCAGGCTGCAGCACTGCTATCTGTCAGCATAGCAGTGCAGTCGGGCAGGCACTGACACCTGGAGAAGCTGAATCAGGGATGATGATACTGAATTTTGGGGGAGTGTTGCCACTGCAGAAATAGCAGCAACACATCATATTTTTGTGCAGCACAGTTATACTCAGTAGCATCCCCAAATTGCTGTGTGACAGTTGTGGTCCAGCCTCCCCACACTAAGGTCATTTAGAAAAGGCTCCTGAATGTGCATAAAATTACAGTGTCTGCACATATTGCTAAAAAGAATAACGTTAAAGCTGGCTTGCTTAGGATTCCTGCTTAGCTGTTTATTCTGCCATTATGGGAGATCAATATCCCTTCAAATGGAAGGTTTTTATGAATGACTGCAGTAACACTTTAACTCCAAAGAAATTACATGGAATTCCAACCTGTCCTGAATTCTCCGGAGTACCCCAAGGTCACGTGCTGTCAGACTTGAGCAATATCTTTGACTGAATCTCTCTGGGAAAGGAGAAGGCAGGGCAGCAGGTCAGGTGCAATCTTGTGTTGCTCCTGTTTGTTATGGCAATAGACTTCTTAACCTGGGGAAATGGCTTTTGTTGTTCCTGCCGATCTCTGTTTTCTCAGCACTGCACGCTAAGCAACAGAACAGATGAACTCTTACGAAACAAAGATACTTTTTTTAATGCAAATGCTTCTAGTGACACAGAATAAGGAAATACAGAAAATACAGGCTACGTAAGTAGAATTGTTTTGACACAAAGAATGGTTCTGTAAGACTTTCCATACAGCAGCTGCAGCTCTGTGAAGTCAGCAGAATTGCAAAATGACAACATCCAATGTTTTTTGTTTATAATTAGTGATTTCTCTCCCCACTTCAACTTCAGTGCCCATTTTACTGGATAGAAATCCAGCACAATCATCCTCATTTATAGATATTTGGAAAACTATATTCTCCCAGATATTATAGTTCAAAGTCATTGTATGTCTATGTATATTCAAAAGTAGGTATGTTATGGGTGGGATACGAACAATTTAAAGCCCTCTTGTGATGGTATAATTGAATTTTTAATAGAAAGTTTCCAGTACTTCACAAAGAATGGATTCTTCAGCTTTTCAGTGCCATGAAATAAAGGACTGAGCATGCTCCTTTCTGATGTGTGTGAGTTCTCACTGCATGTAGGAGGCCAGGCTGATCTGGTGGATAAAGAAGGCATTTGAAGGAACACTTGGGCACCTCTGCCTCTGTTCTAGAGAGCAAAGAGGTTGGGAGGTGCAAACTGGTTTGTTTACTTGTATATGACTATCTGCTTTTGCAGACATCTTTTCTATTCACAGTGCTTCCAAACCTAAAATTTAAATACTACCTATGAAATGAAACAGCCAGGAGAAATGCTTTGCTCCTGAACAAGAACTTTCATTTCAATGAAAACAAGATGTCTTCTTATGTTAAAAGAATAGAAAGATCAAAAGCAGAAGACATGCCATGCTGTGAGAAGTAATTTCATAGCATACCTAACAAATAAAGAAAAAAAATAATCAGACAACTTTCCACAGTTATATCAAAACAAGATGGCTTTTTTCTTGTTGTTACTGTCATGTTTTTAGCCACAAAGTACTATTTGGTTTCCTTTTCTGCTCTCGCCAGGTTCTGGCTATCAGGAACTCTCCCTGTCTCAACAGTGAAGGCAGCCCAGACTCACTGAGCAGAGAACAGCAGCTGCTGCTCACCACTGTGCATGGCTGTGCTCCGTATTCCTGTGCTGGGTCAGACAACATCTGAGAAGGTGTGTGATGAGAGGGCATGATCTTGTGACAGATAGATCATTATCACAGAGGCTAATTACCCTTTGCTGATTCCTGGACAATGAGATTAGCATCAGTGAGGCTGGGGAAATCTATCAAGAACAGAAAGAGACACAGGAGACAAACAGTGGAAATTAAATCCCTCAGCTAAGCAGAGCAGTGAGACACTTTCTGAGGTAGATTATTCCCTCTCCCTCCCCGCTGCTCACAGAGATGGGGAGGAGAGGTATTGATCAAGAGCAGCTCTTTAAACAACACAGAGTGCTGTAGCCAAGGTGTCAGAGCAGCTGCTGCCTGCTGGGTTGAGTCACACAGCACATCCCAACCACAGACCACCCCACCAGAGCCAGAACAGCAGCATCACCTGGAACAGACCTGAACTGCAGTAGCACCAAAATGACCAGGTCTGCTGCCAGGGGCTGTGCTGTGCCATCAGCAACAGCTTTTGGCTCCTGACTCCAGAAGGATCTGTGTATATATGTCTAAGGATAACACCTGAATGTATGGGCATATTATTAGGATAGAAGAAGTGATGTTCCTCAGGGGTTGGTATTGGGGTCCATCCTGCTTAATATCTTTATTGATTAGGTTGATTTGGATGAGGGAATTGAGTGCACTCTAAGTAAGCTGGCAAATGACACGAAGTTGGGAGGAAGCATCGATCTGCCTGAGGGTAGGAATGCCCTACAGAGAGATCTGGATGTGGACAAGCTGGATCAATGGGCTGAGGCCAATGGGATAAAGTTCAACAAGACCAAGTGCTGAGTCATTCACTCTGGTCACAAAAACCTCATGAAAAGTTACAGGCTTGAGGCAGAGTGTCTGGAAAGCTGAAGAGAGGAAAAGAATCTGGCATTACTGGCTTGCAGTGCCCTCAGGTAGCCAAAAAGATTTGTATCAGTAGAGTGTTGCCGGCAGGAACAGGGAGGTGATCATTCCCCTGCACTCAGCTCTTGTGAGGCCACACCTCAAGTACTGCATTCTGTTTTGGGATCCTCACTACAAGAAAGACATTGAGGCCCTGAAGCATGCTCAGAGGAGGGCAACAAAGCTGTTGAGGGGACTGGATCATAAGTCTTACGGGGAATAGCTGGGGGAACTGGGATTGTTTAGTCTGGAGAAGAGAAAACTCATGGGAGATCTTATTACCTTCTACAGCTACCTGAAAGGTGATTGTGGCAAGGTGGCGGTCAGCCTCTTCTCCCAGGTAACAGAGATAGGACAAGAGGAATGGCCTCAAGTTGCACCAGAGGAGGTTCAAATTGGACTTTAGGAAGAGTTTATTCTCAGAAAGAGAGGTCAGGTGCTGGAACGGGCTGTCCAGGGAAGTGGTGGAGTCACCAGCCCTGGAGATGTTTATGGAAATGTTAGATGTGGTACTTAGGGAAATGATTTAGTGGGCAATATTGATGATAGGCAGACAGTTAGACTAGATGATCTTAGGGGTCTTTTCCAACCTTAATGATTCTATTAATAGAGTGACGTGTTTAAAAGCACGTGGCAGTGATAAACTTTATTTGTAATTAGGTCAATAGGATTTCTATCTACATACCTTAAATGGACCCAAATTAGGTCAGTGATGAAGTGCTTTTGTAAATCAGACCTGTGTGGTGGGTGGGCTGGTACAGCATGTTCCTCTTCCGCGACAGCTTATGGACATTTCCTCCCATTCTGTACAGCATGAAAACAAAGACATTGTTATTAGCATTTAGAAAAACAAGTTAGTTGTGTATATAGAAGCACAAATATGTGAAAAGTTCATCATAGTTTACAAAATTACATATTTGTATATGTCAAACAAAATGCAATGTATTTATTCAATCTCTCTCAGTTTTCCTTGCCCAAGTAGCAAAATGCACA
Source organism: Tympanuchus pallidicinctus (assembly GCF_026119805.1). Taxonomy (NCBI): domain Eukaryota; kingdom Metazoa; phylum Chordata; class Aves; order Galliformes; family Phasianidae; genus Tympanuchus; species Tympanuchus pallidicinctus. The sequence continues at coordinate 16,725,191 of NW_026294791.1, read as the reverse complement.
CCTGCAAAGCGTTCCTTCAGGAGAGTGGGCCACATGCATGAATACTGATCACTGAGCACTCTGAAACCCTCGTCCCAGCAGCATCCCAGTACCACTGCACCACAAATTGAACAGAAATTGAGAAAAAGCATCAGAAGCAGGCAGAGTGTATGAAAAGATTAGACACACAAGTGTGTGTTGAATATGCATGCACAATTGCATGCTTAATTTGCACACCCAATTATTGCCATTGTACTTAAAATTGAATAATTACCCATGAAAATAACTGATTATGGTTATTTACTTACATAATTACTCGATTTGCACATACAATCATGGTAATTAGGCACACAAATTAGTCATCACACAATTGCATGCCTAACCTTATTAAGAATCAGAATCTATGTATTTATTTTAAATTGCATTTGTCCAATCTTGTTGTACTCTGACTGTGGATGGGGCTGCCTGTAAGGCACACAGCAAACACCGATCTCAGGTCCCAGCCCTGTAACCCCAGTGCTGCACTCATGCATGGGACACTGCAGGAGTGGCATGAAAAGGAAACAAAGCAAGAAATGTGTGTCAGAATCAATCCAAGCAGAACACTGCTTTGAAGAGTTTAGTTTCAATTCAAGAATGAGGTAAATGAAAATAATTATGTCAACCATTTTGAGAGGGAAATGGAAAGTAATATAGGAGAAACAACACTTTAATGATGCTTTTCAGCATTCAATCACTAAAAACTCGTAAGTAATGTATAATCAGTCAGCATAACTTTTCTGAAAATCCAGGGTAACTATCACTTTCATTCCATAGGCAGAACCAGCAAAGAATGGAGATGTTAAACACTCAAGCCATCATCAATTCTCTGACACTCCCAGAAATAAAATCCAATTTCATCTCCCAGATTTGTGATTTCACTTATTAGTCTAAATGTCTTCCTCCTGTAGATGTCCTGTCTCCAGGTGCAGCAGGTGAAGATACCTTTATTAACTTTCCTATAAATCACATTTTGCTAGGAAACATAATAAAAGCCTGGGGAATTAGTCAATAAAATACTGCTGCTTCTCTATCACTTAATAAATGACTGGGTCCTGTGGTTGGAACTTGGTATGCTCTCTAATTAAAAAGAACAAATATGAGAGAAACACTGGCAACTTGAAATATTGAGCTGTTTCATGTTTTTTACTGGAGCCACCTTCAGTACAATTCGCTAATAATTGGGCCGGATGGACAAGAAAAAAAAAATAAATTAGCAGGACAGTTTAAACTGAGTATACTACCACATAGAGAGAATCATGCATAAAAGATCTATGAATTTCCCTGCATAAATCACCACAAGCCCTACAGTGTATGTGTGTATAATCTATATTTTTTCCATTTTTGAGTTTACACCACAGCAGTTAGTACTGGAAGAAATATAGGGGTTAAAACATTTTATCCTGAATGTATCTTTTTTTGTTGTTGTTGTTAATTATGTGCCTTAATTTAGTTCTTCCTTAATGCAGTTTAAAATGAATTGTATTTCTTGTAATTGCTTTATTATTACTTGACATTAGACCTTATGTTGAGCAATCAAAATGGTACGGCAGGATGAAAAGGAGGAAAGATCATCAAGATACAGTGAAGATGAGTTTGCATCTCTAAAGCAATCACGGAGTGCTCAACTGCCAGAAATGTTATGGGATTAACATTACACTTTCTCCAGATTGCATTCTATCAAAGAAAAGCAGAAAGCAAGCCCTGAGTGAGCAGCTATTTGTTTTCTATTGGATTGCTACAAAGTTTTGCTGTGAGCAATGGCATCTCCTGGCACCCACCATTGCCCCATGCTGCTGCAGTGCCCATGTGGATGTGTGGCAGGTCAGGAGCAGCACGGCATGCCCAGGTGGAATGCCCTCAGAAGTCAATAGCAAAAATGCTTTAATAAAAGTGCTTAACGCCCTGATACAAAGGCTCACTTCCAAATCCCTGACAATATTAGTAGATCTAGGTGTCAAAATATGCCAGAAAAATATAGTGCCTTCGCAACACAGGCCTGTAGGTATTTTATGACAGTAAGAACCTTAAGACTCCTCTATCTTAAATCCTAAGGAAAGCCTTTTAATAGAAATAACTCAGGACTTCTAAAGCAAATGTTAACACCTCTTGCTAGTTTAATTCTCTGACAAGGCTATTTTTATAAATCACAAGTAATTGATAGTTTATAATGTAATTGCAACTGGTCTGAAGTTAAGACGTGAAAGAAAAATCCTTCCCAAGAGGTGTTTTAACTTCAAATCATTCATTTGGCAGCACATGGTCCTGCTTCAGCCTGATGGTGTGCAGATCCAGCCTGCTGAGCAAGTGTAGGGGCTGTGAAGAAAAAAAACCACGTGTATTTACATGCATAAGGCTAGCTATGGTTTTTTGCTCTTTTTTCTTTTTCTTTCCTTCTTTTTTTTTTTTTTTTTAATTAAAAATCTGTATATTTCATGCTGCTAAGGGGGTATTTGTTTAGTTGATGTAATACTTTCCATAATGATTTCTGATTACCAAAATGCATAGCACAAATGGTAATCAGTGCCCCTTTCAAAGCAAATGATGATGCTGAGTACCTCCTATGAGTTTAATCACAGTGTGCGATTCACACCGTAATGTGTTATAATTGCCCCCTGCAAAGTTGGTCCTGTTTCATTTTAATATCACCGGACTAAATACTGAAACTCAACATGAGTTCCTTAAATGCTGCATTCTTCATTGACAATTTTACATACATAATTAAGGCTACCCTGAGAAAGGTGAGGATTTTTTAAGAGCTGCCTTGGCTTTTAATAGCTTTAAAATCAGTTGTGGCACTTTCAAAAGTTCGCTCTGTTGGACACTTTGCCTTGGGATCCAGCCTGATTGCCATCTCCTTCTGACAATTTCACCTGAACTGTTGACAAGAGTAAGGTGTGCAGGAAGGCAACAGAAAGCTTTGCCCTTTGTTACTTCCTGGCACTAGCAAGTTTAACCTCACACCTCTATACACAGCGATTCACCTTTATACATCCCTCTGCACAGATACAAGGAGATAACTCTTGCTCTACTTACAAAAATTCTGCTCAAAGGACGCAAAAATGAAGCTACAAAAAAGCACAGGGTGGGTTTTATTTTGAGCCAAAGATGTGAAAGAGCAGCAGGATGTGGAGCGTGCACCTTGCTGCATGTCAGAGCACATGCAGGGCACCTCTTGCAGCTGTGACACAGGGTGCTGTTTGCACGGCCGTCACACATTAAATCCTTCAGTAGAAATACCTCTCCATGGAAACAGAGCTCTTTTGGGCCAGTTGTAACCTATCTGCCAGCTAATCCCAAGCTTTTTATGGCTGACATACACGCTATTCAAAATATCTGAGCACACTCAAAGTGTTTCCTGCTGGAAAAAGCACCCAATAACCCACCCATCTGCCTGTCCCCAGCAAGGGAAGTGCTGGGAATGCCCCAGCCCTGCCACAACCCAAGGGGTGACACAAGCCCTGGCCACTCTCCTGCCTCATGTGACAATATATCACATACTTCTCTCCTCTGTGTCCCTGTCCTCTAACTACTTCTGCTTAGCTCCTTCTCCTATAATGCCAAGCAAACAAAAAGTCAGTTGGAAGTAAAAAATTAAATATGCCAACACTCTGCTGAGGCTTGGACTGGTGATAACTCTAAGTGCACCAGGCAGGTTTATCCCAGACAAAAATTTCCTTCTCACCTTGTTCTCTTTTCTCCGTATTGTTAATCTGGGTTTTTGTTACAAAACAAAACAAAAAGAAAGAAAAAGAAAAGCCAAACTTTTGTGACCGAACATCAAGCTCCAAGCCATTGCGATCAATTGATGCTGCCTTTAAAAGCCTTTACAATGTCAAAAGCAGCAACAGAAAATAACTTCTGCAGCTCAATGAGCAGGAAACAAGATATCCATCCATCTTGAATGTTAAAAATTAATCTCAAATGTGAAACACTGTGTACCTTTTAACCTTTCATGAGAGATATAAGCAACAGTACCACAAAGAGGATGTGGCCTCACCTAAGCTCCAAGCCATCCTGCCTGTAATGAGTGCTGTGGTTCAGCTGCAGCACAGCCAGCCCAGGGACCCACCATCCCACACTCCCTTCTCGTCAAGCACCAGGAATTCAGGATTTTCCTTTTTTCAGCAGAAGGCACTTCCTCCTTCCAGGTGTGCTTGGGATGGAGGCAATCAGAAAGGCCACGAGCAGCACATCACAAACACACAAGCAAAGTGTGCAGAAGCAACTCTTACTGAGTACTGACTCACAGGGCTTTCATTTCCGAAGCCTCCAGCAGCCTTCACCCACACACAAACATGCCCATTTCCCATGTTAAGGCAGCATAAACTCAATACACAGCTCTGCAGTTTTCAAATCCAAGTACTATTCCAGATGTGAACTTCATAACAGATACTCCGAAGCTATTATAAGCATTGCCAGAGAGCATTCATGGTTGCAAAAGTAATTAAGGCAGAATTTCTTGGGCATATCTTGCCACTCTAAGATTATTCCCTGAACTGCATTGTTTGAGAGGGAAAATAAACAGGAAAAAAAAAAAAAAGTGGTGTGAACTGTAATTACTCAAAAGAAGCACAGAATAAAGTTACAGTAAGTAAATTCCTTCACAGTTGAACTAAAACGTTTAACACATTAAAACTTGAATTGACAATTCTGCACCAAAGTGTAAATTTGTCAAGGAAAGATATGCAACAAGTTTTTGGGGTTGTGTTTCCTTTTCTCCTTATACATCACAGCAAGCACAGTTGTGATTTGGATCTATTACTTCTGAATATTGCATGAAGCTGACAAGCACTTGTCATTTAAAGACCACATGGAGGCATTTAGTTTTCCATTTAGACATAATAACACATTATGCAAATCAACTTGCCAAGGAAAGCTGGAGGCTTACATGAAATAAACTGTCAAACACTAGTTGCTAATAAACGAACATTTCTTTATAGAGTGTCTTAATTTGGGCAACTGGAAAATAAGCATTGCTGCACAGATAAACAGTCTTTCAATATGAAATCCCATGGATGATGTAAAACAGAAAGCTTCACGGAAAATTAATATTCCTTGTCTTGAGAAAGTTAAACAAAGGGAACCTGCCCCACACCACAGGTGGGTAGGTGAATGGGCATGGGGACTCCAGGATTCAAACCCAAAGGCAGAGACCACAGAGTACCAATGGGCCCAGCCTTTCAAGTGCTGATAACTGGGTAGGCATCTGCTCAGAACAGCTTCTGCTAGTGTTCACCAGAATTAAAAAACTGCAGACCTCTTAAAAAAGAAACAGCATGTCAATGGATGTGCCAGGAGAAAAGGGTCTCAGGTCAGGCCAGTGCTCAGCCCCTCCCGTAAGCACAGTGAGCTAAAAGAAGGCTTTACAATAACATTTACAAACAAGCAAAAGCAAAATAACAACTAAAAAACACCCATAACTGAACAAACTAAAATACAGCATCAGCGATCATGCTCTACTTGTGCAAATTAAAAGCTGTATAGAAGATATTGATTTACCAATTCATTCTGTAAAAATAGCCTAATTGCTCTGTATCTTTAATATGGCTTTGAAGGCCAATATATAATTCTAGTAGTTAATTTATTATGTCAGGCCTTGTTTCCATTTTTTAATAATGTTAGTGACATACAGTTGTTTTTAAATTGGCACTTTTTCATCCTTTAGGAAACTATACCCTGAAGTAATATTCTGTCAGAAATCCGCTCTTAATTGGGCTAATCAAGTAGTATTTCCACTTTAGGAAGGAAGGATTATAGTCTCATTTACTGAGAAGTTCATATGACAGTTGCAGACATTTATATTTGAGGAGCTGGTTTGGGACCTGTCCAAATCTTTCTTTTTTGCCTCTTTTTAATTAATACTTCAGGCATACAGGATAGTTCCTTCTTTTTTGGAAACTGAATTGAAGGATTTGATTCACACTGGGCATTTTGCCATTAGGATGGAAAAAAAATTAAAAACCCAAGGAGGAATTCATGAAGTTTTTCTCAGTAGCTAACACAAAGTTTTTCTGGCATAAGGGAAATGTTACCTGATAGGTTGTACAACCATTCCCATACACAAGTGAGGACCTGCTATTTCAAAATGAACTAAAATTACAGAGCTCTTGCATTTGTGATCCCAGCAACCTTCCCTGAATGACCAAAAGAATGTCATTTGAAAGTCATTAGAAGTTATTTGAAACCAATGGAATGTAGACGTAATGGAAGAGCCCTTGCAAAGCTTCCCAATAGCTCAAAACATCACCATCTTTCATGAGTCTGTGCAGAGCCTGCTGTACGCTGACCTTCCAGGACACTGTAGGAGTCAAATTTAGTTCACAAGGAAGCCTGTCAACTGCACTCTGTTTTGTTTTGTTTTGTTTTAATTCATACCTACACTGTGAGAACAAGGAGGCACCTAGTGGGCCATAAAGAAGATTCACCTCTTTTAGATGAAAGAAAGCGCTTCTTTACACAGAGAGAAGCAAGTGTCAGGGAAGCTGCCCCTGTCACAGGGGATTGTGGATGGACCGCATCTACAGAGGTGAGGAGCAGTAAAATGAATTCATGGGGAACAAGGTCCACAAACAGATAGATCAGAGCCTAAGCAGAAGATGGCAGCTCAGAAGAAAGATGCACAGCCAGAAACGTAAGCAAGCTGCAGACTCAAAGCCTGATCTTCCAGCCTTCTCTGAGCCCCAGCGCTGCTGCTTCAAGATGTTGCCCGGACACATCTGTGCCAGGCCCAGAGCCCCAGCATGCAGCAGGGGCAAAGCAGAAAATGTTGGGGTCAAGAGACTCCTGAGAGACCCACACAGCACTGACAGGACATCAGGGAGGAAAACAAAATGCATAACCAAAGTCAGCCTTCCTTCCTAATGTGTATTGCCTTGTTCATTTAGATCACGTGACAGCTGGTTTCAGACAACAGCCATCAGCTCTGCTAACCATAATCCTCAGCATTGTGTAAATACTGCAGAATTGCCAGAGGCTTATATGCAGAAAAGCACTAATGTTATCAACTCTGATCAATTAGCAGAAAGAGGATCCTAGCAGCAGGCTTGTTTTGGTGTCGTCTTAGCACTATTAAACAAAACTGGTTTTCAGTTCGGGAATTAGCCAATACAACGTGGCACAAACCTGAACTATTGACTCTCATTGGAATGAGACAAGGGCACTGAGATGGAATTTTATTAGATTGTTATTTCCTTGCTCTCCTTTTGACATAGTCAATCTTTCTTGCAGGGTTTACATTAATAAATAATTACCTATGGCAAGAGAAAGGGATGCATAAAAGGCCATACAAGAGCTCTCGTACAGCAGGCAGCCTTTTTAAAAACAAAGATAGAATTGAAAAGTTTCACTAATCCAAGACTTGTCATCTGCACTGCTGTCGAAATAACCCCTGAAGCGCTGTGGAAAGGCACAGCAGAGCAGCACAGAAAGCAAGAGTCGGTCGACTTCGAGATGATACTGTCTACTATGAGGGCATTGCTTTGTAGCAAAGATTAAAGAAAGAGTGCCTTTTCCTGAACGCTGTTGACTTATACAACTACCATTCAACAATTTTACTTTCTTTTTTTTTGTGGTCTGGCATGTATTATTAATGTACAGTCTTTTATAGAATGTGTTAAATTCCTTTTGCGTTTAGCACTTACAAAACACACAGAGAGGGGAGAAAAATTGTCAGTGGTTTTCACAGTCTAAACAATAACAAAGTGCCTCCAGGATTCATTTTAATGAGAAACACCAATGTTGCACTGCGGAAGTCTTGAGATGGGCAGCGCGTGCAAGCAGTAATTATAGTTTAGGAGGCAGGAAATATGTGGATTTTACAACACTGCTTGTAGAAAATAAATATTCTGTTAATCACTGCAAGACTCGCATTTCCTCAAAGGTGTCATTGATCTATAAATATATGTGCCACATATATTTAGAATGAGCAGGAAAAGGAAGAGCCCTTCCTCTCTCTCCTCTCCAAAACTACAGGCCAGTGGATTTCCTTCACTTGTAAGTAGCCCTGGTCTTTTGATTTCTATTTCTGGGGGATTTTTGGGGTTTAGATTAGTGGAAGCTTGTCTGGATTTAACAGAGACTTCAGCACTGTGCAGTGCGACAGCCGCCAGCCCCACGCACATCCACAGGACAGATTTATTACAGCAGCATGCCATGTAAGCGATGGCTTCAATCTGCGCTGCAACAGTCATTGACTTTCATGAAGGCTTTATGGATGACCGCGTCCAAGGGCGTCTCCCGGTATCTTTTCTGGACTTCTGGGTGACATTTGCAAAGCACAGCCCTCTGCCTGCCCTCCTGCAGAATTTCCCTGCTGCAGGAGGCACTCCCTGCCGCCAGCACACCCAGCTGGCAGCTGGCACACCGGTGCCTGCAGCCTCCCAAACGATAAGAGCTGGGAATTTGAACAATGTGGGGACTTGATTCATAACCTCACTGAGCATATTTGATAACTACAGTGTAATTTCTGGTTGTAATTCAGAGGAGGACTGCATTGTTTTACAAGATAAATGTATTAATCCCTATTCTTCTGTGGTGGGTATCTAGGAGATTAACTACATTGCTGAATGTGTGAATTTGTCTGTGACCAAAACCTGACATGAATACAAACCACATGAATGATTTCTCAGACTCTTTTGTTAGGAAATAATCTCTAGACAGATGTCCACGAACAGTCAGTCCCATACTATATCATTTATCTGGAGTTTGTACACCCAATAAAACTACTTGACCACCACTTGCATGTTTTGTAACCACTGCATTGCCCTCTGTCCCTCCTGAATTCATGGTGTTCAGAACAGCCAGACTCACAGCCAGGCCTCCTGAGATGGCAGGCTCCCATTGAAATGGATTTGGTACAGTCCTTTGGACGAGATTGTTTAAGGTCATACTTTGAGAGCTTTCTCTCGGAAAGAAACTCTTGTGAAATGGAAACATTCTCTGTTTACCAGTCAAAAGAGCACAAGAACATACTACTTCTTGCCCCTACTTCAAATCCCTCCAATGCTACTGATCTCACTCTCTCACCAAGACCTTCATCTCATCCCAGCACTGCAGCAGTGCCATTCCCACAGTGTGTGACTGCATGGTGTTTGGAGCAGTAGGCCACTTGCTGGCTGAGCCAGGCACATGGCAGCAGGGACATTGCTGCTCCACAGCAAGGGCACAGGTATAAGCACAGCTACACTGCATGAGTTGCTGCACCAAGAAGAGCCCTGTGTCTCAGTGCCACCTCTTTGTGACCCAGCTATTGACACCAATTAGTTCACATTAGCACCGATGAGAGTAGAGCTCTTCATGCTGCCCACATACGGCATGTGGTGTCAATGCTGAACAAGTGCTTTCAATATCCCAGCACTATACACAAGGTGACACAAAGTCTTTTTTTCCTGGAACCAGCAATATTTGATGCTAGTGCAGAGTCGTTAATTCTGTTTCAAATTATATTCTGCAGCTTCTGCACTTTTCACATACACAGGCTGACTCTGGTTCATCTGAGCAGATTAGTTACTTATAAATGTTCAGGTAATCCATGCAAATAGATTGCACTAAGGCTATTTATTACATCCTATTTTTTTTCCACACCTGCTATGAGTTCATGATTTTATTTCTCATTTCTAAACAAATTTTACAAGTAAGTGGAAAAAGTAAATAATATTCAATGCATGTTTAAGCTAAATTTTTGCACTTATGTTACACTCTGTGAAGCTTTTAGAAGAAATGAGCACTTCCCCCAAACCTCAGCATCTGATTACTTTCAGAGAACAAACTCCCCATGCACCTGTTCAAAAATACCCTCATTGGATCACAGGCGTACAGAGAACACTGCACATAGATAGGATCTTCAGAGGAACTGAAACATTATTTTCTTCTGGAAAAGAAAGGGCTAATACTCGCTCCATGTCGGGCATGGAGCTGGGTGCTGTTTGCTCAGAGGCAGGGCAAGAGGCAGTGCTGTCCCTGAGCAATGCTCCGCAGCACCTGGCCGAGCAAGGACAGCAGCTGCCCTGCTCTCCTTCTCAGCTGCCCAAGTGTGAGGAGGAGGAGGAAAGGAGGAGATGATTTCTAATCAGGTTTGAGGCCCACGTCTTGCAAACGCTGGGTTTCCCCAAGCAATCCTCTACCGTTTGTTTATGCCTAAAGCCAGCTCTACAGAGAGGAGCAGGCTGGATCAGCAGCAACACTAATCCACTGCTTTATGCATGTGTGGGTCCCACTGCTGGGTGCCTGCCAATGTCCCCAGAACAACTACTGAGCCACCCAGCCAATAGGCACTGCACTGGGCAGAGCCGGCTGAGCTGAATTGCTGCTAATGAGCAGCCCAGGGCAAGGCATCCAATGCAGGAACACCTCCTCACCATCAGAGCCCCCATGTTCATGCATTCACTGTCAAGGCACTAAAAATCCTTAAGCTGGCATCAAATTGCACATGCCTACAGCCTCACGGCCACTCCGTGCTCTGGAGTCCAAGCCATTGGACAGAGCAAGAGTCATCCAACAGAGTAGCTCCAAAAGTGAGAAATCAAAACAGCACACCAGAGCTGGTGATGAGGTCACTCTGTTCAGACTGGGGGTGGCAGAGGTTCAAGCTCCTCCCCTGGAACACATGCAATGTTTCATATGTGTGCTCTATGCAATAAGGCACCTGGAAATACAGAGCACACAGGAGGACTCCGAGCTGCTTGGGATCTCTGTATGCATAGCAGTCTAACTACCTGCACCACAGAGCATTTCAGCTAGCAATATTAAAAGCTTCTCTGTTAGAATGAGGGGAACCTTAACAATTGTTATTATTAATTTTAGAATAATTAAGTGAGAAGCTGTAAGGCTATCATTTTCTCAGCAGGACGACAAAATCTTTCAGCTCTGTGAAATGTTTTACTGTGCCCATATGTTTGGCTACAGCTGAGTCCGACTATAAAAGTATGACATCTTTTAATTACATTTTAATGAAAGCTGTAACTAATCCAATAGCTCATTTGCTGGTACCTTGTGGGAGAAAGAAAAGCTCAAGAATGACCTCAGAATTCTTGTTTTTAGAGTCTGTGAAAAGTTACAGGATGGCAGTCATACCAAATTCCTGCTAATAGCCTACAGCATTAGATTTTATTTGCAAATGACCACGAAGAACATCTACGTTTAAACAGGGATTTAAAGGTGCCGTCCAGTGTGTCTAACCAGAACAAATGTTGTCCTCCATTTGTCAGCTTTCTCAAATACAGAAGGCAGCATAAGTTGTTCAGGGGCACAAGTTCTAGGAGCAGGTCTGGTCTGAGGGGCTGCCCACGGACTTCATGGAGCTTTGAATCAGACCTCTAGCAAATCATCTCCGGTTGAGACCTTTCACAACCCAGGAAAGAAATGGTTTTGAGCCACCAGGAGGCATAATTTTCCCCAACTCTGAAAACTGGCGTATCTGTTAAGTTCATTAACAATAACCTGACTTTTATACCTTGCCTGCCTGCCCCATAGACAAATCACAGAATCACAGAATCACAGAATCACAGAATCACAGAATCACAGAATCACAGAATCACCCGGGTTGGAAGGGACCTCAAGGATCATGTAGTTCCAACCCCCCTGCCTAGCAGGGCCACCAAACGCACACATTCAGATCAGGTTGCCCAGGACCCCGTCCAACCTGGCCTTGAACACGTCCAAGGACGGGGCATCCACAACCTCCCTGGGCAGCCCGTTCCAGGGCCTAACTACTCTCCTTGTGAAGAACTTCCCCCTAACATCCAACCTAAATCTTCCCTCCTTCAACTTGGATCCATTTCCCCTAGTCCTGCTGTTGTCAGCCCTTTTGAAGAGTTTACTCCCCTCCTGGGTGTAGGTTCCCTTCAGGTATTGATAGGCTGCAATGAGGTCACCCCGCAGCCTTCTCTTCTCCAGGCTGAACAAGCCCAACTCCCTCAGCCTGTCCTCATAGGGGAGGTGCTCCAGCCCCCTGATCATCTTAGTCGCCCTCCTCTGGACCCTTTCCAAAATCTCTATGTCTTTCTTGTACTGAGGACTCCACACCTGGACACAGTACTGCAGATGGGGCCTCACAAGAGCCGAGTAGAGAGGGACAATCACCTCCCTCTCCCTGCTGACCACCCCTCTCCTGATGGAGCCCAGGATCCCATATGACAAATATGGTCATAATATTCATAATTGTTACATATTTCTCTAGAATGAGTGAACTATACCTTAGAAAGCTCAAGGACAGCCTGGAATTGAATACATGAAGTAGTGGGCTTAAAAAAAAGAAGAAAAAAAAGCCAGAAAACCTTGCAATTTCAATACTAGGAGAATAAAAGTACTTCAGAAAGGAAATCGAGCATTTGGTGGGCATAGTTTGGCCCCTAGTGGATAGTAATTCTCATTGTCACATTGAATTGGTAGCCTGTACTTAAGCAAAAGCCAGGACAAAATAACCCTGGGCACTAAATTACTTCAGCTTTGGAGATGAAGCTTGTTTCAAGCCATACCTGAGATGAATTTGCAGTCTACTGACAGAACTGGAAACTAAACAACATTTGCCTTCTCAGCAGGACTGCCAATATATTGAAAATCCACATCCAGAAAATGAATCCTCTCCTCTTAAGCTACAAAATGTCCATCTGAATTGAAAGGTTAGTGAATATTTTCCTATTGCTTTGCTAATTAAGAGTCAAGTAATGTTCTTAATATGCCAAATAAAACAAGGTCATTGTGCTTCTCATGTTTAGCAAAAAGCTTCAACAAATACTCTTGATGGACCAACATCCACTGCATTTTATTGTGGATATGTGCCATCATTCACCCCAATGAAAATGATGCCGTTTGCTTGCGATTATAGACTCCTATTGATTTCCAATTTTCACCAGACATGCTCGAGCCCCTTGGGATCTACGCATTTGTAGATGCCTATCAGTCTTGCAGTCAAGAAACAACGTGGCGATATAATTGGTGCAGTGTAGCACTGAGACTCTCCCATTCTGCTTTCAATTTAGTCCCTTACTGCTGTTTCTTGACAGTAGATTTCTTCTTGGCGTTAATGGCCTCATAAGGTTCTCAAGGACCAGATTAAACTTTAAAAAGAAGTATATGTATTTGGTCTTTTTAAATTTAATAGCCCCTCTCTTAATAGGAATGCTATATCCAGAGCTGACTGTACAACGTAATATTGGCTTTGTTTGGTTTTCTTTTACACTGGCAATAGCAATTAATGTTCTGTGTGTTCCTTTGCTGCTCAGATACAATGTCTAGTGCACTTTTGATTAAAGCATTTAACATCAGCAAAGCATGCTCATAACAACTGCATATTTGTAGTATTAAAATATGGCATACATAGCCTGAGGTTGTTGCAAGAATGATATTTGCACAGACTACAGTAAAACCAAGGTGATGCATAAATAATCTTCTTCAGTAAGGTGAAAAGGGAAAGTACATCAGCAGTATTTCTGTTTAGAACAGCTCTTTCAGCACAGAATTAATTCTAGCCCTCCTCCACTGATTCTCCTCCATAATACCTGTGCTCCAACCTGACAGTTTAAATTGCTAACAGGGTAGGGAACTTTAATTGTGCTGAAACAATGAATAATAAAGCATTTACACAGAATTCTGGAGAAATCAAAATTGCTAACAGGGTAGGGAACTTTAATTGTGCTGAAACAATGAATAACAAAGCATTTACACCGAATTCTGGAGAAATCAAAGCAGATACGTTTGTAATTACCAGTGAAAAGTGGAGTAACATTTATTGATGTAGGGCTCCCCTACATGCAGCAGATAGCCTGGTGGAATGGTGCTGGTTTTACAAGAGCGAAGTAAAAATAGAGCTTTTAGCATCTCTGCAAAGCAGTGCTATTTGCGATGCAATGAGGAGTTCCACCAGGAAGGCACAGCTAAATACTTATTTGACTCAGAGTATTTGGAGGTTTAGCAATCTCAGAAACATCTCAGAAAGGCAGACTTTGCAGAAATTATGGCTGAAACATTGTTTCTCCAAGTAGAATCTGAAACTGACTGCATGCTAAACCAACAGTGCTTGATCAAACCATCTGATGCAGGGCTTTTGTTACAAAGCAAACCCACCTGAGGGACACGCAAGAGATACTTGTCATCTACTAAAGGTGGAGGGAATGCAAATACCCTTAGAGCCTGTGCGGTTCTAAAGCATAAATATTTCCTTCTGTGGGTAGGAAGGCATTTAAACAAGTGTCAGATGCTGATTTCTGGGAACAGATGATTACAAATGTCTCACGATTGTGTGTTCAAGTGTTTGCAAAGTTTTATTACATGTTGTGGGCACTGTTAGAACTAAAATAAACAAAGTGCCTAAATAAAGCAATGAGAATCATTATAACCATCACGACCTAAAAAATGCAAGCAAAATGAGGCCTATATGTCAAAGTAGCATTTTATGCTAGACATGCAAATAGAGATGATGGATAAAAGCAGTTTGACGATACAAATCATTCTTCAGATAAGAAATGCTTCAGAGATTGCTTTGTTGCTTTTCTATTTGTTTGTTTTTAAAATATTTAAACATACCTCCCTACTCATTTAGCTGAGTTGTGACTGACCACCTGGGAAAACCTGTCCCAAAACATAAAGTTTCTACAACACAAAATGATGGAAAGTAAAATGAATTAATTAAGATGAAGATAACATAGTATGCAAGGTCCTTAAAAACTATCCAGATAGTAAGGAAGCACTGGAAGAAGAGCATGCAACCGATTACTGTATTTTAAAACTAAGTTTTAATTGAAGAAAGTACTAGTATGGAAATCTCACTGCGGTTACTTAGAAAGAGTGTATCACTAATGACAACCTGATTTATTGTTCTGTTTTTGTGGGTTTTTTTCCTCCCCAGTAACAGAGTAGGACATAAAGAGAGATCTTTATGACACTTAAGTAAGAACCTTATGCAACCCTTCGCAGTCTGAAGAAGCACTCTTCTTCCACTGAAGTTCATCAAGATCAAATCAAACTTAAAGAAGCGAGATTTAGTAGGAACAAGGCAGCAAGGGCCAGGACTTCCATATAATTTCTGGAGGCTGAAATGTTTCAGCATTTTTATTTATTTATTTATTTATTTTTAAAGATTTATTCAGAACAAATTCTAGCAAAAAAAATATTAACAGTAAAGATAATGATTTCCTAAGATAGCACCTGACATCTTGAGCACTTAAATAGTAAAAAGCTCAGATTTAGTACCAGTAATAGCAGCTGGTATATTTATCCAAGAGACTTAATGCTCAGCATAGGGACTTGAGGACCATGCATGCTTTCTCTGAATGAAAAAGAGCAATTCCCTCACTTGGAGCATTAGAAAAACCACACAATGAAATACAAGCTCACACTGACTATAGTGTGTGATCTTACCGGGAGACTGAAGGGAATAGTTATAAGATGCTCATCCTGTACTCAGTTTCATGGAAATAGTCGCTCTGATGTAAAAGCCAGTTTCAAACAAAATACAAATCATTGGTTTTGAAAGATCTTATTTGAATAGTCGATTTGAAACTCTCTGAAAAGGATTTTCTTGAAGTGTGTATCTGAAAGTTCAACTAAGTCAGAAAAACATGCTCAAAGGCTCCAAGTTCAAAGGCAAGCTCCAAAACAGATCAAAAATACTAAATTATCAGGTGAAAGCATAATGAAAGTTTCTTATTATAAAGAGAAGACATAGAAAATCACAGAAATTAACTTGAATCTAATCACAGCAATGTGCTAAGAAGGGAGAGTCTTGGGGGATGCACTGAAGACAATGACTGGATGGCAGTGTGCATGACACATCCTCACACCCCACAAGCACCAACTGTCCCTACCTGCAGGTTGGGCCCTCACCACCACTATCTGAATTACAGTAAAATAACTTGTTGCAGACTGAGGTCTTTTGAACAGCAGCTGAGTTGTAGAAACAAATAATTTTTCTTGATAAAAACAAATGATCCTGAAATTTTGATTTATTTCTTTGAAGTATAGAAAAGCCACTTGGATCAATCCTGCTGTGTGCAGGAGCGAGGAAAGCAACATTACCAGATCAGTGCCATACAACCTTTTGATTTCCAAAAAGAGGAGCTAATGTTAGTCCTTGGCTTCATCAAGATGATATACGCAGCAGAAAAATGTGAATTTACAACTAACCCTGTGCTCCCAACACAACAAACCACCAGAGTACAATTGCTGCTGAGCAGAGGCAGTGTCCTACGTAGCAGATACACACTGGATGACAGCTCTCAAAAGGGAAAAAAAGACTGAATGTGCTACCCTGTGGCATGGTGCTCCACATTAGCCACAGCGCACGCACAGCAGCTAAGCCAGAAGCTCACATTTCACATTCAAATGAAAAACTGCTGTGGTGAACACAAGGTGGTTGAACATTCAGCTGGGTGTGCAGCCAGGCCATGCTTGCCAGGCTTGCTCTGACTGCCACTGCCTACCTCTACAGAATGAGAATCATGCAGAGCTACTTGTCAGGAGCTCCCGGCCACCAGCTGGGGTTGCTTGGCAATCTGGCTGTGATGCCCCACTCCTGCATCAGGCTGGCCTTCAGGCACTGGGCAAGGCATGGAGCACCATGTGAATCCAGCACCTCAGCAGCACTCCATGGCCCCACCACAGCATGGCTCCCTTCTGCAGTTGGTGTCCCATTGCACTGCAGCTTGGAGCCAAACCCCTGCTTAACACGTGCTCGATATCCTTCAAGGCTCAGCGTGTTCAAACCTCACTGCTTGTGTTACATTCACTGAGTGAGAGGGATGCTGCGCTTGTTGGAAAGCTGAGATAGGCAAACTGCTACAGACATCCAAGTTAGAATTCTAAACAGCGCAGGACATTGCCAACCTGAAATCTGATTTTTAACAGAATCCAATTTATAGCATTTCTAGGTTTTACGCCTGAGTTCCAATGAACTCTTCAGAATTTCACAGTCATATTTTCCTCTTCTGAAGATGCTTTCCTGCTCTGCTGAGGTGGTAAACACAGAGGGAAAAGGACTCGTTCCATCACAGGGTGCTGCTGCCAGCTGCACAAAGCACACGATTTACAAGGAGCAAAAGGGAAACAGCCTCTAATCTCTCAATTACATTTGTCCCAGATTTAACTACAGCATGTTTCAGACAGAAGCCAATCTCATATTGTTTACCCAGCCTCTTACTTACATTAATGTATAGATTAATGTATGTGAAAGACACGTATGTGTGTACATACGTATCGACACACTTCAGTTGCACAGGAAAATGACATTACCAGGTGAGTGCTGTGTGGCCGTGGTGTTAGAACTGTAACTTCTGCTCAGCAGCAGCAAAGCTCACAGCATCTCACTGTCACTCAAAACAGATCCAGGTAATTTTGAAAATCCTTAAGTGGCCTTACTCGTGCTTTATCGTGCACAACTCAGTGACATAAATAAGCCGCTGTAAGAATCTGTTCCTACGTTGCTCTCAACTCTGCTTGCTTGTGATAGCTTTCTATTAAAGAGCCTTAGCAGAGGAGTTTTAATAAAACAAAGTAGTTGAGTTTGGATTGAGATCTTTATGAAGTACGAAGATGATCTGTGTGAGAATTTTATCATTCTAACAATAGCAGTCGCAAAATTATGGAGATATCTGAAATGCAGCAGATAGTTGTTCCCCACCCCCATCTTACTAGTAAGGAAAGACAGGACCTTTCCTTTACAAAAGGTTTGCCATGAATGTTTCAATTTGATATTTCAAATCTCCCTTATGCAAAGATGACTCCCATGAAATTAACTCCTCTCCGTTCACTGCTGCGTAACATCTCCGTGACAACTCTGGTAATTGCTTTCATGGGGTAAGCAATACTCAGAAAGCATGAATATTCCTTTGTGAAATTCAGCAATTACAAATAACTTGGAGGCACAAGGCCCAATACTGTGTGATGGGTTGTGCTGCACAAGCAGCCCTTTGGAGACAGTGCTCCAGCCCCACTCCTGAGCAGGAAAGCAGGGCTCCAGCTCGTGAGCCCAGGGCCAAAAGGGATGCTCATCGGTAGGGGATGCTCCAGCCTCTGCCAGACAGTACACCAGACAGCCAGGCATCACCTAGGGAAGGCTGCCTCGGTCCCATCCTTCGCTGCAAGAGTGCCATGACACAGTGCAGTGAGAGATAAGGGGACAACAGATGCCATGCAACAGGCGCACTGAGCATTGGCTAGGCTCCAGATAGAAATAACAGATTTGCATCAGTATTATGGAATAGTTTAGGAAATTAAAACAGTTCTCATACCTCCAAGGAATTAAAAAGGATAAGTACCACTGCCTCTGATGGCTCATGCAATACAGCAATGCCCAGATCATCTCAGAATTAAATATAAGTTGATATTTGAACTGTTCGGGCTCCAGAGCCTCAGCCTCTGGCATTTTATAATACTTAGGTAATAAATGAACAATCTTATTTTATATTAAAAAAAAAAAAAAAAAAAAAAAAGGAGGGGCAGGGGTGTGGGAAGAGGTGCAGAGGAAATAGTGGCTGTGAAATGGAATCCACAGTTTCAGACACAAGGTCTCATTAATCTTGCTGATGAATAGGATCTTTATGAAAGGAGACCCCGCAGCCGGCAGAATTGAAAGGAAATAGTATGGAAAGTGAAGCAGCAGTTTCTTGTGGTAGTTCCTATATGTTTTAAATTAAGTGGTTTTTGTGGAGGCTAGAGAAAAAGAGAGATCCAAGTAATTCCTGTTTTACAGGAGGAATGCACGTGGAATCCACTGATGCTCCTTTTGCTGCAAGCCTTTTTTGGCAAAGAGATCAGCTCAAGAATACAGCCAAAAAAGGAATGGAAATGCACTGTTCGGTGATTAGTTTATGACATTCTACCCTATATATAGTGCCTATTTGGCAAACCTTCCTGCAGCTCTGTGTTTTTCATTGCAAGTGGCTTATATCAGTACTGACATCTTGCAGATGTTAGTAGCTTTGATTTTTTTCCCCCATGTTGCAAATGAGTTGGCATGGAAACAACTCTTTTCTGGCAACATGACATATGATTCAAGGCAAAATGCATTTAACACAGATGAATAGTTCAGGAATATGCCTATAACAAAAAGTCATCTTGAAAACTGCTTTGCATTTGTTGGTGTTTATGACAACTTTTTCAAGACAGTCTCAAAAAAATAATAATAATACAAAAAAATCAAGCGGTTAAGACTACATACCAGATGAATTTTTCACTGATGCTGCATACACTACTCTGTCCTTGATAAATTTGTTGTAATAACAAGAGGATAATATTAAAAGGAGAGGAATAAAAGGTTGTGTTGTTATTTTCCTGTTTTTAAAGAGCCACTGCTGCATTGATTGCTGTGTTTAGCGATGGGTCTCTCAGCCAGGACCACCTACAACATAGAGACAGCAGCACTGAGATGAGCACATCCATGGGTGGCTGCTTATGGGGCAGAAGCCAGGACAGGACCCTGTCAGATTTCAGAAGCCACCACCCCACAGTGCCCATAGAAAGCTGCCCCCTCCCCTGTCACTGTCAGCTCCAAAGCAGCCCAGAGTCTTTGGAAAGAGCTGGCTGTCCCTTTCAGCTCTTACTGAGCTTTTGTATCTCTTGTTTCAAGAAAGAGTTGAACATGCACTTGATGCAGCTAAGAAAAACACAGGGAGCCAACAGCTGCTCCTGCAGCATGCACAGGCTTTACCTTTTAAGTAAGTGGAAATGGAAATTGCAGTGTGCAAGTCTCCAGCACGTCTGAAGCCTCCACATAGAGCCACAGAGAACGCCTTTAGTGCCAGCAAGAGGTTTCCAAAGCAGTGGGTGAAAAGGTGAGCCTGCAGCAGGGAGGAGAAGGGCTTGTGAAGGAGGCCAGGGGAAAGCACAACGGGAGAATCCTCATGGGCCACAGCAATGTTGGGTGTGCAGGAAGCCCTTCCAGTCCCTGTCCAAACCTACTCCAAACTTCAAAGCTTTTGAAATATTATTATTACTGAAGAAGCCTGGCAAGAACTCACCTCAGTGATTTAGAGGAGTCTGAATTCAATAAAATTAGCATTTAAATGAACCCAATTAAGAAATGCTTTAAACTGAGCATGCAAGAAGGGAGTATGGGCGGCTTGCCTGTTAGAAAGCTGCAGAGTGCTAATGCATGAGCCACAAGCCCTTGTGGGGCACTGCAGCGAGGGGAGAAAGCACCAGGCTCTGTGAGAAGAATGCACCACCCATTAGCATACATAGGTGCATTTTTCATTTCATTGTCACAGGGAAAAAATATTTTGCCTTATTTTTAAAAAGTGTAGAAAATAATTGCCGAGGTTGGCATATAAAAGATAGTATTATCTGTTCAACATCTATCAGAATGCTCAAAAATGGCAGGTCAGATTACTTTGCAAAAGGTACATAATAAATGTAAATGTCTGCCATGTCACGAGCATGCATTGAATCATCTTCTACTTAGTTTCCATAGCATGAAACAGTCCAATTGCAAGAATACAAAATCTGAACAGACTCCATTTATTTTACTGATATTCGAATGCAATTTTTCTCCTAATGAATGCATCTGTTTTGGATGATAAATTGTCCATTAGAGAAAGCTCAAATGTGGGTTTTTTTTGTCTGCATGTTTTGATTTTGCTGCCATTAACACAGTGTTGTGTTTACTCTTTGAATTTTGTCATTGTTTCTGTCATCAGCTGTGCAACACAGAAAAAAAATGCTAGAGTGGGCTTATAATCACAAGTATTTTAATTTATTAAATAAATGACCTAATTGCTTGCCTGAGATCTATTTTTCTTCTTTCTCTTGACCCTATTGAGAGTTAATCAGTTTCTTGGTGCTAATTAGATGTCAGCTTTACTAGCCAGCTAATACATAAGAGATAATGACACCATTGTGCAAGACACAGTGTCCAACACATGACCCTGTTTCCTTAAATTATACCCTAAGGATTCATCAGGAAGCCTAAACACTTAGCAGTTTTGCAGCAGTAGCTCCTTCTAAACACAGGTAGTAGTAGAAATCCAAGACAGCAGTGGAGAATTAGACACAAAAATGCAGTTTCTCACCATGCAACGCTTTTATAGGCATTACAGCTGCTATGCTCTTGTCCCACTTTGTGAATTTAGCATGCAGTGTTTGCTCAGTGTAGAAACAATGACACAAAGAAGGCTTAAATAGCAATTCAGTATTTCAGTTTAAGACCAGCAGGTTGCTAGAAGGAACGGAAACACACAACTTCCTAAGATGCCTCCCTGACCTCCAAATGTTTCTTGGGCTCACAGGGCTGGAAGGTGCACAGAGTGAACTCTTGGAGCTGCAGCAAGACCATGGATGCAGATGTACCATTGGCTGTGGGCAGGCAGCACTCCCTACACACAAAGGAAACACGTCCCAGGGTACCCAGGACAGAAGGACTGCGGAGATGGGAAGAGTGGCAGCATCATGGAACACATGCAGCATCATGATGCTCACCAAGGGGAAAACCTCCTTACCCAATGTGATAGCCTTCCACAATGGAATGACTTGCTGCGTAGGTGAGGAGGGAGCAGTGTATGCTGTCTACCTTGACAAGGCTTTTGGCACTGCTCTCTCTAACACATCCTCATAGGTAAGCACAGGAAGCATAAGTTGATATTGTTGCATGCCTATTTTCTGAAGAAAATGCACAGGCCACAGTAATCACAACACAGAGGGTCAGGGCAAAGTGTGCTGCACAATCTGGCCTTCTGTAGAGGATGCTGTGAGAATAAATGACTTCAACAAATTTTGCAGAGCATTTTTGCTGGTCTTCTTCTCCACAAAATCTTGCAGCCCAATCCAAGGGGACAAACACCTGCTGTTAAGAGTCTGATATTCTTTGAAAAGGCCTCCAGAATTCAGTAACATCTTAGTTACCTAAGCAAGCTCCTGCATTGCCCACAGGCTTTTCAGCAGCTGAAGGGGAACACAAACTTTTTGCAGCAAAACATCTACAAACCTTACTTTCTGCTGGAATAACCTCCCCTGCCTCTCCACCATGGTGCTCAGATTCACGGTGCAAAATAACAGCTCTTAATCCAGTCCTTTAGCATCTGAGGAAGAAATTACTTTATCCCTACTAAAAAGGATTTCCTAGAAGAGTAAGGATCTCAAACCTCTTGCAACAAACTCTGTGAATATGCCAGAAAAAACACCCGTCAGCATGGAAATGGTGATCGGAACTGGGGTTCTGAAGTAATGTTTCAGGATCAGTACAAGCTCTCAAAATGTAAAGCACATAAAGTATTTTTTTTAAAGTTACCTGTCATCTGATAGGTTATGATGGCAAAAATCTTCCAGAATTGAGTTGACCTTAACACATAAATGTAGAAAGCAGTGTAGGGGAGACTCGGCGAAATTGCGAGCTTTTTGTGACTGTTTGCTCTCAAACCACTGTGACTGGTTCTACACCTGAAAGTCACTAAATGTATTTGCTGTTTGATATTTTTTAAGTGCCGTTATGCCTGAGAGGTGTTAATGGCTCATCCATTAGTTGTGACCCAGACTTCACAGCTTCACCTCTGACTTCATTAGAGCGATTGTGTGGGTTAATGCACTCTACTTTTATCTGGAAGTTAAACCTCCCAGGTTCATTTGTATCAAAGCTGTTGTACAAAGGAAGGGTCTCCTTTGAAGAGTCATGGCCTTGCAGAAGAATCTTTGAGCTGAGGGCAATTCCTAAGGGGAAGGATGGAATAAGAAGGAAAACTGTGTTTTGGTGTGAAGAAAGCAGCACGAACTGCAGAGATGCACAGTGTTCGGAGGTGGTCACATCTCACAGGAAACCAAGGAGCTTGCAGGGTTTCTGCAAGAGGTTTCTCCATGTTTCTGAAATGATAGAAAGATACTACTACCATCTCCTGCAGTAGAGAAGATGGTACAGAGCATCACCTTCAGTGTAGAAATACAACAGGAATAGGGAATTTATGGTCTAAAATAACTAAAATAACCTCCAGGCACCACACAGCAGTTAGCTTTTGAAATGCCAAGTTAATGGCATGCAGAGCACAAGGCTGGCTAACATACACACTAGCTCTACAAGAGCATACATGCACCGATTCCTCTGACCCAAGAGTAGATGCTTTACAGATCACAGCATGGTCCTGCAGATGCAGAGAGCTGAGCTCACTGTGTAAGGCAAGCACCCAGAAAGGTCAGGGGGGAAGGAAATGAAATAGGCATCCTGGCTCATCTGTGGACATCTGTGTAGTCTCACAACATCTCTGAAATATTCCCCCTGTGACAAGCCATCCACATTATTGGAAGAGGAAATTTGTCTAGTTGATTACAGATATTTAACTTCTTTTTTAGTCATGCTTTAACATACTCAAATAGCATAGCACTTGATTCCCTATCAACTTTCATGGGTAGCAGAGTGACAGAAGCAGTAATCCATTCCTTCACAGCAAATCCACACCCCCAACAAGCCCTGAGCATAGATACAGGCACATATCCCACAGAGACCTAAAGGACACCAAGCAGGGAAAGAGAAAATGAAGACAACTGTTCTCTCTTTTTCAAAAAATTCTGAGCCCATGAAAATGTGTACCCTTAAACTAGATTTGTGGTAGCTGCTTGAAAAACGCATGTAAAATTCTCCATGTGAGAGAAAGCACTTTAATGAAGAAATATTGCATTGCTGAACTCACTGTCTCCAAAAGAACAACATGGAGAGTTCCTGCATTTAAGGAAAGCAGAAATATGGTGACCTATCACCCAATGGTAAATTCAGCAACTGAAGGAGTTGAAGCACATCCCTGACTTTGTACCCAACTCCCTGAAGGCAGCGAGCAGAGCAGCACATCCCATGGATTTGTCTTGGGGATAGGTACGTGACTGCTGCTGTGCTGTAAATCGGGGCACAGCAATGCACTGTGCTTAATGTTTCACTCCTGGTTCTGCTTTCCACTCAACTCTGGTCATGTGTGCACTAGATAAGAAAGTATGCAAATATAACCACATCACTTTTTATTTCTAATGTACACTAGGGGCTCTGTTTCAAGCACTGCAGTGTAAATGTTAAATTAACTTACAAAACAATTTAGTAGGGACCTTAATTTCAGTTACTAGACTAGAACTGGGAGGACAAGAGTTAGATTCTGGCTTAAAGATAAGCAGTCTTCCAGGGAGCATGAGAAAAATACCACCTAAGAAATGCAAACTGTGACATTTTGTGGGCTAGTGAAAGGCTGCTCCACAGGAGGACTTCTCATCCATGGTAAATCGAGGCAGGTGCCATGACTGTCCCGTGCTCAGGGGCTTTCTGGGAGCCCAGGGGCTATGGTCCAGCTGTGCATGTTTCCTAAGCTGCTTCCCCATTAGCCTTGTCCACATCAGACGCACGTTGCTGAAGTACACCTAGGAAGGGAAGTATAAAACTGCACGAGGAAACTTTTTGCTCAGTATTGCTAGAAAGATGCTCAAGATGCAGTATTACCCCTGAGTAGCTCAAACTATTCAGGACCATGTGCAGTTCTGCTATGAAATACTCTCTGTAAATATCTACTATATTTAACCAAAAGGAAAACCTGAAATGGGGAAAAAATGGAAAAAAAAAAAAAAAAAAAGAGCAGCACACAACGTATTTGCCAGCAGCCATGGGAAATAGGAACTAAAAATAAAAAAAATTAACCTGGAGCCAAGTAATAGATTGCTAATTAACAAGTTCTTGTGTTTATTTACTGAATACATGATAAGTTAACCAATATATGCCTGACCTTTTTAGTCATATTTCTAGCTAGGAAAGTCATGGCTATTAACTGCTACCAGGCTGCCATGGGATTCGTGTTCAGAGGCTTCCTTTTCACTTTGTTGTTGTAGCCTCTCATCTTTTACTGACATTACACACCACTCATCACGATCAGTGTCAGAAGCTATAACAGCATCTGTTGCAGTGGCAGCTTCTGCTGGATGAAGAGTCTCCCTCTTTGCCTTAAATAATGTCAATCATTTTTCATTTTCAGCATTCAGACTTGCTCATCAGGTAGTAACAACACTTCCAGCTACACCAAACGTGATTTTTGAATAAACACCGGACTGAGATCATTGGAAATGATTGACAGCTTATAAACCATGCTTTTCAGAAACCAGCAAGGAAAGGGGAAAAAAATAATAAAAAAAATCTTTTCCTCCTTCTAATGTTTCACTGTCATTTGAAAGAGCTTCTACCTGAGGGGCTGGTGGACAGAAACTTGATTTGTGACATGTGAGGGCCTTGCAGGTGGCTCAGAGAATCCCCTGCACCCTTCCTGCATGAAGCCACACTGGAGAGAAGGGTAGTGTCAGCAGTTACTTAATGATCTTCATTTTCCTTAATTATAGGCACCTAAGTATCCAGTTAAGTTAGTCCCTGTGGAGTAGCTGATATTCATTATTCTTAGCACAACTATCCTCTCGTAAGCATTGTCTGTGCATTCTCCAGAGATCATTCTCAACAGCAGCAGTCTGAGATGCACCTGTGCCCCCAAGTGCTGATGTCACACGCCAAAATGCCACCCTGGCCCACCCTGCCCTATGGGCACAAGTGAAGACCCTACGGTGATGAGCTGCATACACAAAAATGTTATTTCTGAAAGCAAGCCAAGCAGAACAGATCAATATGGGCACCAGAGAAAAAGAACTTACAGAAATGAAAAATGTTGGCAATCTGTTATTTCCAAGGAAATAAGACTCGCCCCTGTGGGCAGATGTCTATTAGTCTGCACAGGAGGCTGGTGCTGTGCTGCTTTGCAGATCAACCTGCTGCTCCTGCAGGCCAGGGGCAGCTGCTGGGGCTGCTTTAACCCCAGTCCTCAGCCTTTGCGCCATGCCTGCTGCTGCCCACAGCTGAAGTCCAGATGTATAACTGGGCTCACAGCCTCTATTGAGGAGAGCACGAGTATCCAAAGGAGGTGGTATGAATGCGTGAAACACAGCTCAGAGAGCAAAACTGCAGACAGTTAAGCAATATAGAAAACTGAAGGTATTTGTACTTCTCTGCTTCTTGCACCTGGACTTTTAACTCAGAAGCTTATCGTTTTCCAAGGTTTTCCTTAAATTAGCTGGGTATCAGCAGCTGTTGATTGTACACCCACAAAAATCATCTTTTCCTCCTTTGCAAACACCAGCAGGACTTTAGCTTATCAATTAGCTGAAGTTTCACAGACCAGTAGTGGATCCTCACATGTTCTATCCAAGAATGAACAAGATGCCTCAAAATACAGAGCAGAGACACATTCCTGGCTCCCAGACAAGCTTAGATGGTGATATTTGCTAAAGGGGAAAGATAGTGGATGTTTCTCACTTACAAAAAAGAGATTTTTCTATTTCAGCAGAAGCTTTTGAGAAGGAAAAAAAAAAGAAAAAAAAAAAGAAAAAACTATCCCCATAAAACTTTCCATATATTAGAAGACTGACTGTTTCAACTTTGATAAGCACACAGCAAATTACAGTACTTCCAGTCTTGAAAATGACAACATTAAGCCATACTATGTACTTACTCCATTGACAGCTTTTCCTTCCTGGTTCCTTTAGCTCAGGAATAGGTTGCTGAGTTGCACATTCATATATTCAAAAAGTAAACCAAATCCTCTTCTTAACCTTTCTCACCACCAGAGATACTGCTCACCTTCTCAGGTAACAGTGGGGGAAGGAAGGGAGAAGCAGGAGTTATCAGTTCATCAGGTGAACATAGTTTGCCTGATGGCTCTTTCTATGCAATCAGTTTCTGAAAATGCTATTTCCATTCATTTTTCTTTTAACAGAGCTTCTAGTACCTATCTTACTGAGGGACCGATAGTATCCATTACTTCCTTCAGTCATAGCAATACTTATCTCCATTCACCTTCCCAGTAGCCCTTGGGAAATCTACAGCCTGGAGTTAGGGACAGGAGTAGTGCCTTAGGTGAAGTTCCTCACCTCTGCCTTGCACAAAGACACAGTGTTAACATAACAGGGAGAATGTTAGTCCGTGGTATGGGTCAAAGAATCTCCACATCAGTGGCAGCAGATGCCGTACAACCCACTGCTACTTCATGTGAATGTAATTTCCAGAAAAACCTACAACAGAAAAGGTTCAGGCTTCCTCAGTCTGAAGTCATATTAAAATGCAAGGCTGGATTTTGCCGATAGGTGGATGCAGTGTGTGTTCTCTGGTTTTGAAAGCAGGCCTCCATTTGAAAATGTTCCTTCTTTAGAGCAACTCTAAATGTCAGATACAGGGCAAACAGAAATCTGCGCTGTTTATTGAAGTGGATGGAAATTCCAAATCACCACTTTTTAGTCGCTGGTTAGAAAGAAAATTTGGATACTATGACTTCTATTAAGGGCTATGACTCAAACTCAGCATGCCTGGACTTACATCAGTGACATAGGATTATACAGTCTATTGATCTTTATTGAGCTTTTGAAAGTATGCATGTGAATGCTCTTTTTTTTTTTTAAATAAAACTTGCCAAGGAGCAAGCTAACCCTCAGCAGCTCTTCTGCAGAGTTCATCCAGTCTCAGAACTGTAAGTTTCCATGATTTGTTTGCCAATGCTCAATGTTCTTGGCTGTGTGTAAATGCAGTGTACATCTCTGTTCTCTAAAGTTTAGCACTGCAGTTTTGTGATTGTATGAAGAAGTGCTGCTGATAGTGTACAAATGACAAGACTGGAGCTAATAAAGACAAGAAAGGCCAGCAGAGAGTAACTATCGTTATTACAACCTGTGATTTGTCAAATCTCTTAGCTAAGCAATTTTCAGAAACAACAAAAAAGTAGCTTTACTCAGAACAAGTGATGCAGAAAACAAAAATAGTCAAAAGTGAGATAATCTTAAAAGAGAAATAGTAGGCAAAATCAACAATAGTCTAGAATGACAACGTGTTTTATGAACAAAGAATAGGATGGGTTTGCCAATTCCACTTTTTAATGTATTTTCTTTATTTTTGCCAATACAACATTTTTGCATTTCCAAATTTGAAGTTCAGGAATAGCATCTCCATAAATAGTATTCAGTTGTTGCTTCATGAGGATTTCCCTTCATTTATTTTGTATTTATGATTTATCAATATTTTAGTTTAAAATAAGTCTTTTAGGATGGATAAGACTGCCATAAGGAAAGCATAGTCAAAGCAACAATTAAAATTGACAAAATTAGTCATTTTCAGTGAAACAGTTTTCCAGGTTAAGCATTACTAGCTGATGAAACACTAGCTGAAGATGCAGCATTATAAATGGCCTTCTCTCAGCCACTTGAATCACTGG
The DNA here is from genome assembly GCF_026119805.1 of Tympanuchus pallidicinctus. NCBI lineage: Eukaryota > Metazoa > Chordata > Aves > Galliformes > Phasianidae > Tympanuchus > Tympanuchus pallidicinctus. The sequence goes on along the minus strand of NW_026294791.1, from coordinate 16,696,992 downwards.
TCAAATAATTCATTTCTTAGTAAGAAATATGATGGTCTATTAGCAGAAAGAAAGATTGGGTGCACATTTATCAAATATTTCAGAGATGTATAAACATGCATATAGCATCCAGGAATATCCCATTACCCTATTCCAGAAGATATATCTAATCAATATTTCAAATATATCTAGTTAGTTTCATATGATTGAATTTTAAGTATTTCCTCTCTATAAAACAGGCAGGGCTTTCAAAGCAGCATTGGTAATTTCCTGAAGAGCTTCTTGACCAAAATAAGTGTTTGAAGTAGGTTTTCAGTACTATCCAAATGGACCAGGCCAAAGGAAAAAAAAAAACAAAAAACTTCCACCAACAGATGGAGACAAAAAAATTAGCTAGCTTGTGTTACCCAAGTTCTTTTTAGGATCATTGGCTGTCTCTCACCAAGGAGATCTTCCAAAGCATTAGCTTTCCAGTCCTCCTCCCACCAAAAATAAATACTAAACAAAAACCACCACCAGAATCTACTCACAGCTAAAAAAAGTAAAAATATATTTGGAGGAAATCAATCTATCACTGGCAGCAAATTGTTGTTTGTACTGCATCTGGAAACAGAAGGAGGCATTTGCAAACATCACACTGCTGTTTGCATCAAGTAAATATACTTGTATTTGATAGTCATCTGCTTGTTTCAAAAAAGAGCTCTAGGGACAGGGAAAGCTCTTGGGCCCGTGGCAATGTTTATCTGGTACTCTGCCAACAGCCCTCTTTTTATTCCATACTTCTTGCAGGAACGGGAGTGGTTTAGGGTAGAAAACTAAGTCCACTGTGGGTATCAATCAGTAGAACTCTGTGAGCTCTGAGCTTCAGGATGTATTACATTCCTTTATAACAACATGTTTTTCATAGCCCAAAACTCAAATATTATTCTTTTTTTTCTCCCCAATATCTCACATCAAATAGTGGATCTTTTGAAAAGGCAGCACAAGCAGTATGTAGTGGGATAGGAATGCCTGTTTCAAAACCAATACTCCCAAGACATTTCTAATCACCAACAGCTGCAAATTTAAAGAAAATCTCTTAGCATGAAATTGTCTCACCAGAATTAGAGTTATTATTTACTTATTAGCGTATTTGAATCAGGGTTTTCATATATGTGAAAAAACTGTGTGAAAAAAATCCAAATATTATTTCATGTTATGATCTACAAAGCTTGGAGTATGCAGCATTCCTTTCATTAATTCTGTATATTGCCTCAGGCATACACAGTGTGTACTTCAACACCTTTAAGATGGTGGCTTTGTGTCAAGGAGTATATTTCTGAGTTCAGTCTGTGAAACGTCTGTAGGCACTCAGACTGGAGTTAAAATATATGCAGAAGTATTGCTGGAAGTTGGCTTCATCCCAGCCATAGGGGTTTGGACTTCACTCCAGACGGCTTCAGAAGGGACTCAGGGATGAGTCACGTATTTTCCTTGAAGCAAGTGTAGATTCCTCTTGACAGCACTGCTAGATGTTTCTAAGCTCAGTTTACCAAAAGGCAGTTTGTGTTTGCACAGAAATAGAAAAATAGAGAAGCAGCTATTTTAAAGGTGGTGAAGTTATTGTAGAGAAGGTGGCAGGGACTTCCCATCCTTTCTGGGAGACGTGGGACAATTTGCTGAGGTGCACTCACCCAAACAAGGCTGTAAGACCTCTTCAGGGCAGGCACACTTCAAGACATGCCAGGGCAAAATGCAAGAAACACCTTTTTTCCTGGACATTTTTAAGTTTTAAGACTCCGCGTGATGTGTCTGGGGAGAGAGGAGAGCTGCCCTGAGAGCCTGAAACCATGAATTGATGTAGAAAAGGAGGCTTTTTTTGGAAAGTCTTCCAGAAATTGTCAGTACTTCTGTTAGGTCTCTCATATGAGATGCACATGTGAAAATCTTCGGAAATTCAGGGAGGGTACCCAGGAGGAGTAGTTCAGGTAATACTTTTGGATTTCCTTAGCAACAAAAGAAAAACCAAATGAATGAGAGACACTGTGTTGCTCTACCTTGAAAACCAGGCAGAATTTCAAAAAGAATAGGAAAAACATTTCAAAAAGAATTGGAAAGAACATAGCAGCCATAGTTCATACCCACAGAACTGCAAGCAGTGAACTCACCTGGAAGCAATGATTTCAGCAAAAAGTTTTTAGTTACTTTTCTGAGCAAAATGAGAAGCAAATCAAAAAGTGAAACATTAGCATAATGTTTGCTCTTGAACAGAGACATTCCCTTCTAACGAGCCAGTTCCTCTTGCTTCATTTGCCCAATACTCAACCAGCACTTCTGCTCTGCTCTCATCAGTCACCTTCACATCAATGTGGTACTGTTTAGCTTAGCCAGAGCTGGGCTGGCGGGGAATGTCTACATGATTGCTGCGAGGTCCGTGCTGCATGTCGCCATAAAAATCAAGCAAATGAAGAATGGTAAATAGGTACAGGAGCACGAGACCAGACAAGCACTGCTACGATGTGGCCCCAGCTGTCTGCACAGGGGGAGGTTGACATTAAAATGTCAGGGAGGAACATTTCTAGATGTCCCTCAACAGAAATCAACAATGTACCTTCAAGGGCTCCATCTGCACACCCTTCTCTAAAAGCAAAAGTCCTTTTTCCTTTGTACTTTGTATGACCATACACCCATGTCACAGCAGGAAGCTGATGCACATTGCTACTGGTGCAATAGAAAGTTTAATGGGGTACCAGTGTGTGCTCAGTGTGTATAGGAGGCCTATTAGGCTGGTGTTTCAAAGAACACTTACCTGACTCCTGAGAAAAAGTTATTCTTTTGGGATCAAAGAAGATTTTTTGTTCTTGCCTGTGCAAGCAGCTAACGGATAGTGTATTTTGCTATATGATCTTCACTCCTTGCATTAGTTCTGAAAGGGCCAATAAACAAGAGAAAATAATCAGAGACTTTTCAGTTGCTAAGGCAATGAATTAATCAGCATATATGTGTTCAACATATTCACACCATCCTGCCAAGGTCTACAGTTCGAGGTGTCCTGATATATTTTTGCCAGCATGAGAGAAGGGAGCAGAAGAATTGGCAGAGAAAGAAGTGTCATTTAGGGCTGTAACAAAAATTTTGGAAGGAGAAACCAGCACCTACACCACATTTATGTATTATGTGATATTGTAGCACGCCAGCAAAATATGGCTCTTTTCCACTGTTCTGTGTAACAGCTTCATTTAGCCTAATTATTGGGTATAAAATCCTCTTGTCCAGTAAGAGATGATTTCTCCTCCCAGAGTTGTGAATCCAGCCTTAACTGTGTTCAGTGCATCTGATCAGATTTACAGACCCTGAACCCTCCACAGCTGACAAGACATTGCTTCACTTAAATCATTAAATTTCTGTCTATCTCAGGAGCTGGGTTTTTTAAAACCTTCTTCGAGTAAGATGCAAACCAGCCAAGCAGCACCTACATCATTTCCAAACCCAAGAGCATCAATGCATGCTCGGGAGGGCTGAGGCTAGCAAAGCATAGTTGATGTGCTTAGATAAGCCCACAGTTTGTAAATGTTTTCTATGCTGATGTGGCAGTCTGGCTTAATGGCTGTAAATTAAATACTGTGATCACTACTGACACATGCAATTAGAAAAAAAAGAAAACAAAAAGAAAAAAAAAAAGAACAAAGAAAGGTTTTTGGGGTTTTGTTCTTTTTTTCAGTTTGGAAGATCAAATGAACTATTTAAGTTGTGTGATACATTCCTGCTTAGCTATTTAAACACCAGAGATGAGGTCTTTACTGGAGTCCATCACACAGACCAGCAGTTAGCCAAGAAATTCCTTTCTTCAGAGATGTGGTCGTGGGAAAATTTCATGAAAAGCATTTGCACAGTTCCCTCCATGACCTGTTCTGCTTCAGACCTTTCTCTTCTTTTCTCTTCCTCTCACGCACATAAACACATCACTCTACAAAGCAAAACCTCCAGTTCACATTTCTGAACTAATCTATGCATGCAGTTGTGGGTGGGGGGTGATACATTCCTGCTTTTCAGTTTGGAGCTGCTTTTGTTTCATAAAGAATCTTACCCGACCTGTTCCCTGAAATGAGGGGTAAACATCCAATGAGGTTTAACCCAATCTGAAACCAAAAGGAGTCTGAAAGAAGGAAATCCATTGCTTGACCTGCAGTGTTCTGCAGGAAAAGAGCTGTACTATCTACCACCTTTAGCACAATGCAGGTTATTGTCACATCTGGAACCCTGAGCCTGGTCCTTACCCCAATTCCAGTATGGCTTTGTGTAAATGTAAATCTCCTTATCTGCAAAGTGAAGATAATGCTCCTACAGCAGAGCACTCAGTGCAGCAGAATTAAATGGATAAAGTTTATAAGTGTTTTATACATCAGACAAAGTACATATAAAACCTAAACATCCTTACAGAAAGCCCTGATAGCTGAATAACAGAAAACTAATAGGGAGAAAGGCTTTACCAGCCTGGAAGAGAGAACAAGCCTGACCCAGAGCACTAGTTCTTGTGGAAAACCAATTTAACCGCTGAGGAGAATAGCCCTGGGAAGGAAGTTCAGGGTAGCTGCAGGGAGTGGAGGATCACGGGCCAGCCCTGTTCATCCCTGCACCTCCCACCCCAGAGCAAGTTTCTGGGAGAAAACCATGTGCCTGGGGAATGTAATCAAAAGCCATGTGCAGCCCATTATTCAGTCTGATGCAGTGAGCAAGCCTGTCATCACAGGCGCAGCTGGGCAATGGGTGCAGGGGCAGCCAGAGCCATCCTGCCTGCCTCGCACACACAGGGGCTCACAGCCACAGCCCTGCCAGCGCTGCAGAGACATGCTGCTGGGAAGAAGGGATTTGATTTACGTACAGCTTTAAATGCCAAAGCCATTCAGAGCTCCCAGTCATTGGCTGAAAGTGGAGCGGTAGTGCAGCACATCCTTGTGCCACATGGATAGCTGAAGCTGTAGCTCTCTCTACAGGCTTCATGCACAGTCACTGTGCAGTCAGAGCCAGCGTGGCAAAAGCACAAAGCCTGACCCATGCGGTAACCCACCAGTTTTCTCCTGGGGATCATGATCTCCCGTTCAGCTCAGCATTGCTCTCAGCATGTACTGGAAAGCCTTGGGTTAAGAGAGTCTCAGTGTAGTGAGTTTTTATCATTCTGTTGTGATGAAAAACTGAGTTACTAGGTGGAAAATGGGGGGGAAAAAAATAACTAGGAGAAAGAAATACATTTGTGACCACTGCCTGCTCGCAGTCTGGTGCTCCCAGCAGCAGGAGCCAGCCCACACAGGGCTCCTGGCTGTGCCTGCTTGGTAAATGCCAGGAAAGCAGGTCTGGGGCTGGAGCGGGGCCCGAGGCTGGAGCAGAGCTGGGATGGTGCATGCCACAGGCCCACGCTCAAGGCACAGAGGGACACAGACTGGGAGCTAACTAACCAAAAGCATCATTAGAGTATATGTAAGGCAAAAAACTTCAGCACTGCTCACTGCTGGACCTGAGGCACAGCCCTGCACCATGCCTTCATGGGGTGTTGTGATGCCAGGTGGAAGGCAGCAAGTGCTGGGCTACGGTGACCATCACACTGGGCAATGCAGTGGTGCAATAGGGAGATAAAAGCTCTGCAAGCATCCTCATGCTCGAGATAGAGGAGTGAGCACTGCCCTTGGAGGGCACAGGGAGGGGAGGCCACTGCCACAAATCACCTGGGGGCAAGAAGAGCGCTGAGGAGAAATCAAGCCCAGATTCAACCTCAATCATTCTTGCTTTCACAGAAGGGGATTTTGATGTTTGTTGTTCAGGGCCCTTTTTTTTGTTTGTTTTTTTGTTTTTTTGTTTTTCCTGATAAATTCTGGATAAACAACGGATTTACTGGAAATACAAACCAAATACAAACCACATATTTAGAGCTAAAACTGACACATTTTTTTTCTTTTTTTTTTTCTTTTTTAATTGTCCCATTATTTATAAAGTTCTCTGTGAATCTTGTAAATACATTTTTTTTCATTTCCCGTTAGAGTTTGTCTTTCTCTTTGGCAAACATTGATTTTTTTTCATGTTTTTTTCCAGTGAACCTTGAAATTAAAATGTCTTTTTTTGTTTAATTTCTTTTTTGTACACTGGACTCATTGTCAGCACAGCAAGAACAAGGTGCTTTGTTAGATTACTGCTGCTTCAAAGCTACTGAAGGGAAGAGTTGACCACATTTTCTCATATATGCGTGGTTTCTTAATAAGTTGCAATTATTCTCTTTAAAATACAAAGTCAGTCCCAAGTGCTCAGGATTTTAATGAAGCATTTACATTTTTTAGTATTGCAGAGTCAGTTTTCACCAAATTATACCAGTTTTAAGAATTGCAGAATTCTTTGTCCTTTTAGTGGTCAAATGGTTTGTGCCGAGATGGCAATACACAAAAATAGCAAGGATTGCAGGCAGAAAGAATATCTTTTATTAGACCAGCTGTTATAGTTGGGGGGGGGGGGGGGAGAAGGAAAGGCTTTCAGGCACACAAGCCCCCTGAAAGCATTTCTGCTTTTTTCAACTTTGTCAATTGTTCTAATAAAAAATATTACCTCTCTCTTCAAATCTTGTCTCTCTTCTACCCTTCTACCTCTGCAGCTGCACAGCAACGCTATTTCTAGTAGAAAAATAATTGTATTTGTACACCATTTTTCCATGTGTTTTTCATCAAAACTTCTGTCTGTTCCCTTTCCTACAATAGAGAAGTATTTTTTAAGTATTTTTTGAAAAGAACCATTTTTATGATAATTACTTTGTCATTTTATCTGCTATAGCAGAAGTCGTCTCTATTACATAGTCCTAAGAATGCTTTTTTCTTTGGCTAAGTAGACAGGGCACTGTAGGTTGCGAAATTAAAGCTTAAATTATAGTAGGGTAAAGTGGTTGGACCCAGGGACACAGATACGTTTGTACCCTTGGTCTGCTCATCGTGCCATCAGAAAGTTAGGAAATTCTGCCATCTTCAAAATATTCAGCCAAAATGACATCCTCCATAAATTAAAAGGGTTTGCTTTAGCTTTGTGACCTAGGGTTATACATTATGCTAAGCAGTATAACCATCTGCGTTCAAAGGCTAAAGAGCAGGTAGTAAGTGTTTAAAGCAGCAAGAGTCGTGTTTAAAAAAAAAAAAAAAGTCTTTAGAAATGGATTGTTCTAGGCTGTAATAAACTATGAATTGTAAAAGGTTAATTGACAAAATGATACTCGTCTAACGCCATCTCTGCAATAGCAATCGTTGCTGAATCCATAATTCAGGGGTCTTGCTGTATTGACAATTACATTTCCTCAAAAAGACTCCAGTTATTTCCTCGATATGTTTAACTTATGGTAATTAATTATAGATTTACAAGTGGTACACAGTCAGATCCAGGTATCTGCAACCACTGTGCTACCAGCAAGAAAGGAAAATGCCTGCCTGCAGCCTGAGCTGGCCCAGGTATTGGTATAAAGATTCATGCCATTAGCTGACCTTTGCCTCAATTGCCATCCGAATCAAAGAGACAGTGCAGGCTATGGTAATTAGCCTCATTTCACATTTGGTATTCAAGGAAGGGCAGCTTTGCCTCAAGGTTGCTGCACTTAGGTTCAAATCCCATTTTTGCAGAACCTCTGATCCACAAATCTGACATATTTTCCTCAAAACCGTATTACTTATTCAATGAGATACAATATGTTACCAGTGAAAAAAACTGGTAAGATTTTAAGAATAGTAATAAACAGTGAATTCTCTTCCATGTGTCAATTCTCAGTGTGACAGAGATGCCCTTTTCCTGATATAGAGATTCCTTTTCATTTTATTTTATTTTCTAAACATAGTACACCAAATCAGAGCTATTTGCTTTGTGTTTGTTTTTTCTTTTAAAAGCAACAGTTCCCAACAGGATGACAAATGAAGTCCCTGGTATTGCCACTTTGCAGAAAGGATTTGCCAAGCGCTGGCTAAGTCAGTGGCTTTTGTGAGCAAAATGAAGTGAAGCACATTCACTTCTATCCCTGCCTGCTGCAGTTTGTACCAAAAAAAACGGCACAGACTTGATAAGAAAAGGCTATTATAATGTCTCCTTAATTACACTTCATTACTTTTTTTTTTTACAGTACAAATTTATCAGCTATAACAAAAGATGTTTAAGAAACAAACCTTATCAAAATAAATGAATTAAGAGCATTCATCCTTTTCCAGAGTGTGAAGAAGTTTGTAAGGTGATAATGAATTCTGTAATGCATTAGCCACACTTCTTAAAATGTGTGTACCGTTTCCTCTGTAACTTGCTAAAGTTTTGTCATTCTCACTGAATTTCCAGTTATGGGCACAAATTAACAAGATTTGATTGTAATTGGACTTCAAGCAATTCAACTATTTTCCTGCCAAAGGCAGGATGTTTTCTCTGTGCAGAAGCCTGTTAAAGCTGCGTGAAATCCATATGAAATCCATAGGCATGCTACCGTTGGGCTTTGCTGTATTACTTGGCAGAGTGTTATGCTGGAGAATGTGCCGAGCATCTTCTGCTCACCAGGATTCTGCTACAGCTTGGGCTGTCCCTTCAGTTTGCCAGGAGTCCTGTCCTGGGACCACTGTCCCAGGAGCTTTTGGGCTACACTGCCAGTGACAAGTCCATGGAGGACAAAATGCAGCTGCTGTGGTGTTACCAAGTCCACCCTTATAAGTACTGATTTCTGGATGCAGCTATGTGCACTTCACATCCATGATTTTGTTCCTGTACTTTGAAGAAACAGGATCCCATGGTACCCAAAACAGATAAATGGCATTTCTGCTCCCCCTCTAAGAAACATTTCCTAAACAGCCTGCGGACATTAAGCTGCTTCCCTATCTTTCTCCTCCATGTTTTTTTTGTTTTTTTTTTTTTTTTTTTTTTCTGTAGAGCATGTCTTCCATGTAGTTCATTGCCAAGCTGGTGTATTCATCTGAATTCTCATACCCTTTTCCTTCCCCATCCCGGATAGCCTTTCCAGTCATCACCACTTCACATACTTATGCTCATTCCTTATCACAGCCCCAGTCTTGATCTTTCTTTTAAATACTAGCACTGTTGAAGACAGTCACTCTTCTGATAAATTTTGTCTCTGTGTGTGTAGTAAATGAGCATCCGGCTGTTTTTCCATGTAGTGAAATCTTTCTAGTAGCAGCATGGGATGGCTCATTTAGCGTTTCATCAGATGCATGCTTGTAATACTTAACACAAAAAATAGACGCTGATGACTCCTCCTCATCTAAGCCAAATGGTCCAAGTAGTTGCTCAGATTCCTGGAGCCTCTTGGCACTGTAGCTTTTGTTTCTAAAGCCCAAAGACAGCTCCTGCAAACCCTGTTTTTCTTTAATAAAAAGGATGGCACTAACGCTTTGTCCTTGCTCTACAGTCAGCCTGAGGCTGCTACCTCCATGCTACCATACCCTGGACAGATGGACAGGACAGATGCTCCACTGGATCCAAGCTCCTCCAGCTCCATGTTCTTGTTTGAGAGCTTAGGTTGAGGCCTGTCCTTGTGATGAGCACACACATATTTGTGAGATGCTCTGGAAAACAGGGAGTATTTCACTGAGGTATACATGAATGAAGCAAACAAAAAAAAAAAAAAAATAAGGAGTTTAGCTGTTTGCAATCTAGCTTACATGGGGCTATAGATATCTTCAATCTGTTTGTCTCTGCTGTTTAGAAACAGAGATAAGCATAGATCAATACTACTGGTGGTCCAGCTTAAAATTCTAAGGGTCAGAAATGTGAATTAGCAGGGAAATATAGGCTATGGGATTCTAGACAGAGATATCTGAGGTAAAGAACAAAAAGTGTAGGACAGATATTCATAGAAAAATTGACTGCAAACAAGCCAGGACATTGGCCCTTCCCCAGTCTCCCAATGCTCAGTGGCAGGATGAAGGAAAAACAGCACACACAGAGAACAACTAGAGAAATATAACCCAGTTACTGCTGAAGTATTTTTGCACTGCACTGTGATGTAGAGACTCAAGCTACTTGAAAAGAAGGGAAATCTGGAAATCCAGCCTAGATTCTTCTAGGCTCCTCCACAACACCATGAGGCTGTTCCTGATACTCTGCTACAATGCACAGAGCAGATGTATATATCCTTCACTTGCACTGAAACCAAAGCATGAAAAAGCAGGGAGGAGACCTGCTGTCTGTATTTAGGTGAGGTGGTAAAAACCATGGAGCTGTGAAGAGGTTGAAATAACCAGGAAAGTTTCAGACCTGCTACCTTACTTACACTACAAGCATTTCCATCCCACTTAAATCACACGAGTTGCATTAATTCACTGGGGAGCAGGACTAATATCCAAGCTCCCAAACTCATGATCAAAATATGTTTTTACAGAGGCAAACAGTCTTGAACATTTGTGCCCAGAAAACAGTATGCTATTTAAATATCGATCTCTGCTGGAGATTCAATGTTATTGGAAGAGTTGCTTATGAATGTTGAAAACAACTTCAGCACCAAACAAGTCCAATCTGTAATAACACTTCCTATTACATATCCCTCTGAAGTTGCCAGATTTGCATTAAAGCACATATAATTTTTTAATTAATAAAGTAAAAAACATTTCTTAAATTTATCATTTGCCCTATCTATTAGCTGACATGCAGTGCCCTGAGTTCATCATGACCAGGAGACATGGTATCTCTCCATTACAGAAACTCACCCCTCCAACACGTGGCAGATGCCACCAGCAATGACAGAAGGGACTCTTGTGGATGCACAAGCACAGTTCACAGTTTTCTCATCTTGCCTTACCAGTGTGCTCCCCTGGCACTGGAAGCATCTCAGGAATGTTCTCCCTCACACTTGGAATAAAATATATCATTCTCTACCAGCAATGGTTGTTCTCCTCTTAAGGTGATATTCAGTGGTAATTACAGCAGTAAGCATTCGGAGGTTAAGTTGTACTTCCTAAACACTTGATATTTGTAGCTATGGAACTATTCATAAATTGTCATGTTCACTTAAAAGGATTCACAGCTTTAGTTAGAGAAGACCTTCAACAGGAGATATCAGGCCATACTGACGCATATAAACAAATTCAGTAAGATACAAGAAGCTATTGCAATTATTTAAAGTAATACTTTGGCATCACAGTGCAAGAAGAGTTACTGACAGTTCAGTTAGACAACTGAAGGTCTGCTTCCCATCCGCATTTAAAAAATATTCCAGTGAAATAAATGCTGGAGTAGAGCCAATGTGTGCTGCTAATGTGGTTCATGTGCCAAAAGTAAAAATACATTACTTTTAGTACATACTAAGGGAACATACAAATATCTCTGAAATTGTGCAGCTCATAGGAAAACTCTACATAAACTACAAACAAATGTGAAAACTGGTACTCAAGTGAAAAATACACCCAAAATAACTCTTTTTAGCATGTTATTTATAAAGTGTATATACCAACTATAGGAAGAGCTAAAATTATTTTCACTAGTGATGTGTATATGTAATTTAATGTCACTAGTGAAAACTAGAAATGGTTGAAGCAGCTGGGATGAACTCCAAGCACTGCTCATTTTTCAAGTTTTGGACACAAAAAATAGGAATTAAATAGAGCTCTTGTAGCATCTCTGCACCAATAGCAGCCATATATTCCAGAGGAAAGGGTGGAAAACGAAAACTGTGTGGAGAGAAAAAAAGGAGCAGAGAGAAAACAAACTTTCCCACTGCCAGAGTATCAAACTTCTCCTGAATTGATTCTTTTGTCAACTCAGTCTGAAAAGAAAAGCTATGTGTACAACATATATGTGAAGAGTCACAACATACTTTAAATTTCACATCTCCTCTCCTACTCTTTCTTTGCATAGTGCTGTCCCTGGCATCTCACTCCTCATCAACTTCTTGCTGAAAACAATGTCAAAAACATGCTGACCTCGTACCCTGTAAATACCAGAAGCATCCCATAGCTCTGTGTTGATTTTTTTCCTATGAAATCTCTAGACTAGGGGAGAGCATTCAGAGTGCATCACTCCTGCTGACCTTTAGAGAAACTTCCCCCAGACTGCTGCCTCTTACACTGAAAAATATCATTTTTCCTTCTGCCTGATCTATATTTCTTGTTACAAGAACAGCAGAGGTATCTTGAAGAAAGTACAGTCCTGAAGAGCAATATAAACTTTCAAGACATGACATCCCTGGACCCAGAAGGGCTCCCATCCCAGAGGCTGGCAGCAGGAATCACAGCAGGCCAGCATCCTCATGTCCTTTGGGGAAGCAAAGGAAACAGTAAGCCAGCTTTGCTCTCCATGCATCTCTCACTCTCAGCTTACACCCTTGTGAAAATGAAGCTGATGGACTTGTGAAGAGGTCCAGTGTTTCTGTCTCTACAGTAGCCCAGGGAGCTGTGTGGTTTGTAAAGAGTCACCAGTGCTATATGGGATTGGACATGAAAACATGCTCCCAGCAGAAAAGCTAGAGATAGCTGAAGTGTAAGCCTGGAGAGAGAATGAAACAAGGCAGCTAAGTCAGACAACAGCAACCAGGACATCTGCTGCAAGTGGCAGAACAAGCACTCCTCCTATTCCTGGGCACAGAGCCGGGTGATGCTGTCTGGTTCAGTTGTTCCTCACGGGGCTTTTGAAAGCTGAGTTCATTCTCACTAGTTCATCACACCTGCCTTTGTTCCAGGACACTGGTTTCCTAAACAGTCATTGAGATATTGTTTACAAGGAACACATCTATGTAAAACAAAGTTCAGCACAGCATTCATTAATAAATACCATAACAGTCACACTGCAGGATACAAATGCTGTGCTAGTTACAGGCTATTTCCTCACAAACCTTCCAAGTTAAATACATAACTTCTCATTAACAAATTGCTACTAGTCTCAGATGCCAACAACTCCGACTGCCAATGAGGTGGTGCCCCAGTGCCCAGCAGGACTCTGTGCCCACGCACTGCAGTGTGTCATGGTAGGGCTGCAGCTCAGTATGGGAGAGCTCAGCTCTGCTCTGTCAGCCCTGGGACAGGTGCTTCTTGGGCACCAGCTCCACTGGGAAGCTGTGTGACGTGGGCAAACTGGGTCTGGTGATAAGGCAGACAGTTCAGTCCAATAATAATTTAAAAATAATAATTAAAAAATAAAAAAATAAAAGCCTGTTCATGACTTTACATTCATAAATACTCTTGCAATGTCAAGGGATGGGGGGGGGGGTTCATCAATTCATTAGATCTGCTTCCATGAATTATTTATATGCAGTGCTAAAAATGGTTCTGAAACATTACAAGAATTCAATATCAGTTTTCACAGTGGGATTTCATCATTTTAGCACTGGAGCATAATAGCCTAATGCAATACTAATACGATATGGTGCTAATAGGGTACAATGAGAGTTCTCTCTAATATGCAAACATTTCCATGTTGCATTATTATTTCTTTTAAGTTAATATGATATGGTGATAATATGATGAAATGAATTAGTTTCATATCATTGTTTGCATGAGTTGCGCATATTAAAAGAATATTTCCCCCCCTCCCCTCGAATTCACTTGGAATGAGCTTGAAAATTTACCCTGTAGTTATTCTTATGCTAATGAGGCTGTTTAGTAGGAAACACTCCCGCTGTTGCTTAGCCAGCTGAAGAAAGAACAGGCGTGTGTCACCTCTTGCTGGAATAAGAATTTTCCTGGCCTACTTTGAAAGCCTCTGTCCTAAACATGTTTGCTTTAATGTTTCCCACTAGTTCATAGATTCGTTTTATATTTGTGATAAATTCCCTGATCAATACTTATCAGGAGCATTTCTACACAAGCAGATGTCTTCCAATTCATGTCCTGCCTCACAGAAGTCATGGGTAGCAATGTACTAATGGCCCACAGAAGCACTGGCTGTGCAGATAACCACAGACAGACACCAAGTTCCGCTTTGGGGTTGCAAGGTGCTTGCTGCATCTTGAGGGCTGGGAAGAGCAAGGTGGCAAACCCAAACCTCAGCTCTAGGGTTGCTCATGGCCCTCCCGTCTCTTTCCCTACATTATGTGGCATTTTTCCAAAGATATATGCAATACAAAAGGCCAAGCTGGTTCAAAGGTTCTACTCCCTGCCTCAAAAAACAGAATATCCAACACTCTTGGGGAAAAATCCATTCTGCTCTTCCTGGAAAAGACTCCTCATCTCTGGCTCATCAGACTGACTTGAGGATCCCTTAATTTCCTGCTGTGGTGTCAGCTCTGTGAGGTAAGTACTTGGGACTGGCCCAGACATCCTACAGATGCTTTGGCATTCCATGCTGACATGAGCTACAGAGCCTGGGGCAGCTGAGAAGTCCCATCCTGGCCCTCTGCAAGCATTTTTCCATTGCACTGAAACGTAGAAAGTGGAGTAGATATAATGAGACTATTTGGCCCATTTCAGAGTGACTCCCAGGGCTCACAACACTTGTTAATAAATTAATGAATAAGTTAATAAAACTGAAGTGCTGAGATTTCTATCTAGGGATGTCAGAGTATTCTTATACAGGGCGATTCAGGAGGAGATTTGTAACAGTTAACAATAACACCCGACAATTCTCTGACTGTGTTCACTATGGAGCAAACATCCTATATGGGATAGCTGAGAGAACAGCCTCATCTACCCTCACTCCCACTTTAACCTCACATACATCCACGTTTTATCTTCAAATCCCAGCAAATCCAGCTTTTCAGAAAGGTCCATTGGTATGACCTTTAATACACATGAAGTTATCCAGGAAAATTTTACACAAGGTTAACAGTTCATGTACAACACTGGAAACTTCCACAAGTGTTACAGGAGTTTAAAATGTCATAAATAAAAGAGCCCAAAGTTTTTTAATTATCAGATTTCCAAAGCTACTCTACATAATTCCCCGTATAATCCAATCTTAAACTCAGAAGACATTCATGCAGATGACATTTTCTCTGTTTTGAATGGGGATTATTTTTTAAGAGGATACAGTACCTGGAAATATTTCAATAGGTCTGTTATTTAAAGCATATTTAATGTCATTTATGTTTTAATCTTCTTACTGACTAAACTTTAAAGAGAGCTACAAGTAATTCAAATGTGAAAAAAATAATTAGTCATTAGTTAATAACAAAACACACATAAGTAAAGAGTCAGTTCATTCATACACTGGACAAAAATGAGAATGACAGACAGGGCGCTCTGGGGTAACATGTTTCCTTTGATTAAGATTTGGAGTAAGTAGTTGCATTGTTCACATCTTCCTGACACTTTGAAAGGTTTCTACTGCTTATGGACTTCAGCTTCATTGCTGGCAACACAGTGACCAGAGACACTGAGCCAATTTCACCAGACTCCTTATAAATCAGCAGCTTAAAGGATCCATTGCCAGGTAGAGAAAATAAATAATTTTAATGACCTTCATTCTCCACTCTCTAGCCTGAATGCAGTGCAGCACAGTCCTAGATCTCTTGGGTGGTGACGACTCACATTAACCAAATCTCACAGAAAATCGTACAAGAACCAAACTGCATGTACTTTGGACTCAAGAGTTTTAGAAACAAACTGATTTTAGCCATACCAATTCAATCCTGCTTCCTTGGTGCTGGGAGTCGGCTACTCAGCTACTGTTGAGCATTTGAGTTACAGCTGTTTCCCTGCTCAGCAGTGTGGCTGATGCTCTGCTCCCTAAACTTTGCATGTGCTCATTTTCTGCTTCAGCCCTGAAAGAGCCAGGAGAAGGCTCCCTGCTTGTTTTTCTTCTCACATTCTGCCTAACCCTAGGAGCAAAGAGGTACTCTGTTAGAAGTAAAGGTGTTAATTAGTGGTGAACCTGTTTAACCCAAATACTCTTTCACGCGGCTTCATAATGAATCCCAGAAAACCTCAGATTGTAACATGACTACGATTTGCCTAGATTAGAGCAGACACTGGTTTTCTTGGAAACAAGCAGTGCTCTACCAAAAGCCTATTTCCAGTGGGCCCATACAGTGGAGTCTGCTGCACCCTCCTCAGGAAGGACTAGGTGTACCCTGAAGCAATAAAACACAGGTATGGCATTGCTTCCTCCAGCTCTCCAAAGCTGTGTCCTAAGCTAGCATTGGAAGTGAGGAAGAAGGGAGAGGAAATAGCATGCAAATAAGAGCCTTTGGCTCTGTCCTTTTTCCACTACTATTATCTACGGGTCTGTGAGAGAGGAAACTCCTGGCCAACCTGCCATGCTATGTATATTTTAGGACTCAGATGTGTCTACTTGAGGAATAAGCTCATGCTGACTATCACAAAGCACAAGATAGAAGAGATACATTCTAAAGATTTGGATTAATACTTCTACAAAAATCTGATTTTATAAAACAAAATAAATAAATAAATCTTTCCTGTGGCAAAGTCAAATTGACGTGATTACTCATAGCAGTCAGTGGAACAAACAGGTCTCACAGAACTTAAGCACTGTAAGCGCGGCTGTTATTTTGCACTGAAAATCATTTCTTGGTGTAACCATTACCATTGCTTGGTTACTTGTAGAAAACAATTTCAACTACCAGGAAATAATTATGAACAAAGCCCAGTTAATTATACAAGACATCTCAGCTTCCCTAATTAAAGAACAGTTCAATACTGTTCACTTGGTAATTTTTTTTTTTAATTGTGAATAGATTTAGTAGAAGCCTGGCTGATAAACAAATAATGAGACTTGTGCTCCAGAAGGAATCTGACTAATAAAATTATTCACCAATCGTTCACTTCCTTTGGCTTATATCATTCTTCCTGCTCCATTAGAACTGGAATAGAATTATAGGAATTGCACTGACTGGTGTCAAAGACAATGTCACTTCCCGCCACAAAAATCCCACAGTCCTGGGCCTTAGAGTTGAAGTTTTATCTATACAACTATGACAAAATCAGGAAACAATCCAGTCAGAAAAATGCTAAGTCCCAGATGCAGCAAAAGGTCCCATGCAAGTAGATTCCTGGCTTCTTCCCTTCAATGAGAAAATGGTCAGGGCAGGAGACAACAGAGACCAGCTACAGCTTCAGTCCTCAGCAGCCGTCCTCACCTTTTCCTCAGGAGAACTCATACAGAAGCTGCTGACTACCAGATGTAGTGTCGTAAGCCCAGAAATAGGGCTGCAAATAGAAGAAATAAAGACTTTCTGCCATGGCTACGGAAATCAACCCAAGGACATTGGCAGAGCCACAGGAACACATGGACAGGACAGGAGGAAGAGCCTGTTGTATGAAATGCCTGCAACTTAGGCCCACAAATTATTTTATGTTACCACTAGATCAACGATGGATGACTGCAGTTAAAGTGGAAAAATAACTTTACATACGTTTCCTACTACAGTCTGCCAGCTTCATATTTTAATGGTAAACTGAAGCAATTTACTTCCTTTTTTTAAATGGATTACAGAAAGAACTCAAGCATAATGTTTCTACCCCTGTATGATCAATACCTTTAACACACTTATAAATTATTAATATCCTGCTCACAAAAATGAACCACTTCTGAAGAAGCATAATCGCTCAATATAGCTCAAAAGAAAAAAAAATATTTAACGAGTCAAAGTGTTTCTTTGCATTTTTAGAAGTTTCTAGCAGCTTCATAGGGTAGTTAAAAAGCTATACTGTATTCAGTGTAGTATGTTAGATGTAGTCTACTTATTAATTTTTCTTTCTTCTGTGGCAACATAAAGGGACTTAGCATGTAACTGTTTAATCAGTCAAAAGCCCATGCCATGACGCCTGTCTCATTACATTCCTCCTAGAAACGAATCTCTCTTCCAGATGATGAAGTTTGGGGTAAGCAGACAGGGCTGAGCTGACTTAAGAGTTGGTGTAAGTCAGACTTCTTCTGGACTGGGTCATGCAACCAAATACAACATTCCCAGCTCTAACACCACTGTACTCCTCCTCACATTCCTTCTCTGACACTGTTGATAAAACTCACAAAGAGGACACATATCTTATTGCTAAATAATACAATGTGTCATATTCACTTAGCTGCATTTCATTAGCTAAATTACCAAATTAGAGAATAACCTTACAAAACATGTCTCATTTTTAAAAATCATTTCTCATTTTCTGAATGAAGAGGAGGGAGATATAGAAATGTCAAATTCCTACCTAGAGACCACGGATTTTCAGTGTAGCTCTTGGTACCAATTTTTTTGTTGTTGTTTGTTTGTTTTAAGCAAGTGCTATTCTGTATATTCTACCAAGTTATAATTAGGCAATCTTGGCCAAGAATGGTAGTGTCAAACTATAAAGACCACAAATTTATTTTAATTTTTCATCTAACAGAGAGAAAACATGCTGCCACACAAGAATCAACAACTCAGAACATCACCTTAGGCTCTCAAGTACCATTCCAGAGAGAACTAATAGGATTATGGGGCTCTCCTTTGTACACCTTGTCTCTTTGAGCAAAAGATCCCAGTAAAGGCAGATCCACTCAGATGTCATCCTTGATTTAATGAAAATGAACAGTAAATGTTCTTATCTAACTAAGAGATGAATTATTTGATCAAATGTTTTGAAGGCAGCTTTTTATATATCTGTACTCAGCAAACCTAAGATAACATTGCTTTGGGCTGGTAAAATAAAGCAAAAAAAAAAAACCAAAACAATTAAATCTCAGTCTTCTATGCAGCTATTCTGGGGTTGAACAGGTGTACAGTCACTAGCATTTACTACTCTTGTTCCCTTAGTTCATGATAACTCTGAAGAATACATAACCAACTTTGCTTCAAAGTATTCCCTGGCTCCTTACAATCATTTCCTTAAAAAGCATCAATGTATATCTGAAAACAAATGCTGGATTTCAGCAGCCTCTTGTGTAGCCTGGTAAAATAGCAGGAAGAAAGACATAACTAGACAGATTAACTTCTCTAACTCAAATATGTTAAAAACCTTTATCAATACAAATATCAATAGATGTTATAATGCTGTGTTATGTACTCATAGGCATTTTATTTTTATTTTTTGTAGTTTTGAAGGGCCAGAAGATAGTGCAGTTGCCAACACAGCCAGAAAGTCCAAGCAGAATTAAATGCCAGAAGCTTTGTCACTTCTGTGAATGCTAAAAAAGTAGCTGTTGCTGTAAAACTAAAGTTCAAGGTTGCATCTGTAACAGGCTTTTCAGTGTATTTGAAAGTAGATTTAAATTGTTACTCACCCCTAACCTTCTTAGAGATTCATGGTGCCAAGTACGTAAAACAGAACAAACTGAAAGGGTTATAATACATTTACTGGAAGAAAAGAGACTTGTAGCTAGAGAGAGAATATTGCGCTGGGAAACAATAGGGTTTTGGAAAAGCTGTGTTTTGTGAGAGGAACTTTCCTTTTCCTTTTCTTATAAAACAATTCTTCAGAAATGTTGCCACCGTCATTTACCAGTTTTATAAAGATATTTATTTTCTATTCATCCAAGAAATGAAGTGGGAAGATGAATTTTTAGACTTGATTAGGTATGAAATGCATTCAGGTGTTACATACAACTCTGGAAAGGATATGGAAAAGGATTTTCCTTCAGTAATTTGGATCGTTTAAAGAGCTGTGAAAACCAACTTGTATTCTCCATAAAACTCTGTGAGCCCAGAAATGCAGCAAATTCTTGAAGGCATCTTTGGGAGCTCCTGTAGAATAGTGACATGATAGGAGTTGTTTTTGCTTTGATTACAGGATGTTTCTCACACTGTTCATCAAATACAAAGTGACGTGGGAGCTCTATCTGAAGAGAATAGAATGATCAAAATCCAACTTGTTTCAGAACCTAGAGAAAAGATGATAGAAAAGAAGAGTGGGGGATAAAAGAAAGAAAGAAAGAAAGAAAGAAATGCTAGCAGATTAGCCTTAACATTTATAATATCATAAAGGAAGCAACAGAAAGAGAGTGGCTAATAGTATGTAATGGCAGAGTGTCCAAATATTTGCAATTTTTTTTTTTTTCCAAGTACTTGCCAAACTCAGGTTTCCCATTACTGAATAATGTCAGGGCATCACTCAGTGATTCAGTTATGAATCCCCTCCATCTCTTGTCGCTGATGAAATACTACTGTGGCACCTCTGAAAATTCCACTGTCCAAATTTGCATCCAGGAGAGGCTGAAATTATTTATCTTGAGATTTGAAAAATATGATTTAAAAAGTACATTTCAGTCCAGTCTGTTCTCTTCATTTAGTGCATTTGAAAAAAAGATAGGAGTATTTAAATGTCCTAAAGAGTTAGTCTCACAATGTTTTCAATAAAGTCAAGAATTTGAAAACTCTACTACATCTTTGCAAATTTTCACTATACTCGGCGCATGGGTTTTAGGCACATTCAAAATGCCAGAGTATTTTGCAGCCACAAGGCTTCCCCAGATGCTTAAGTTCTTGGAAATGAGAGGTTAAAACCTTTTGAGTAATTTCTTTCTAAAGAAGTTTCTGTTCCACAAATCACATACTTGACATATCCTGTCAAATGCAAGTTTACTGAATAAACATTGTAGCTGCAAATATATTAGCGATATTCTACATTATTACCCCAAACTGGTATTTGCAACCCTTCCTGATCTAACTGCAAAGAAATGTTGCTTTATATATGTGTATGTGTATAAATTTATCATACATACAATGCTACAGGCTCTCAAATTTGCATATTGCAAACTTTATTATATACACTGAAAACTGACTGATGATGAGTGCTACTCATGTAGTTTAATTTCCCTTCTAATCCATGATATGAAAATTCCAGCTAATGGGCTTGTGACAAGACTAAACTGTGGTAATAACAGACTTAATCAAGAAAACAAATGGGATTCATTAAAAGCTGGCCCTTGTCAGATAATCTTTGGAGAGTTCTCACCTCAGTCCACATGTCCCCATCAAAAATAACAAAAAAATTAATAGAAATCTTCAGCTGTTTTTATCTCAGGCTGTTGAGCCAATTTAGTGGAACTTCATAATGGAAAACAGACATAGTTAATTTTAAAATCTCTGTTCCACGTTTTAGATGTGTCCTCTTTCCAACTTTTGTTATACTCTTTTCCTAAATATTTGTAGTAAAATGTTAACTAGAAGCTTCTCACAGATAAAGACAAATTGGCTATAGTTTCCATATCCCCCTATAACACATAGCTTAAGACTTCATTGCAATATTGAAAGTATTTCTTGGCAAATACTGCTAGGGGAATATACATACTACATTATATGCGTGCATATTTATCAAAATATACCAAATGTATCAAAATATTTACAAAAAAAAACTATAAAACATCTACATTTTATACATAGGTTAAATACAAAGAGGTTCAGATACCCTGCACTGTTCACTTTTGCAATATGAAAGGCCAGAAACAGAAGCCAAATTCTATCCTAAGTTTTGGTTGTTTCAGTTCTTTCCATCTATAACCAGTGGGGCCAACGCACTAAATATAAATATCTTCAAAACTCAGCTTCAGTTCTGCCATTCAGCCCCACATAAGAAGAAAAATTTAGAACATGAGTATCACTCACCTCCAACAGCTAATGTCTTGTTAAAATAGACATATAATTAATAAATAGCAAATAAGTCACAGAAATCATTAAATTATGTCTTGAGCCAATATCATATTGTCAAAGATAGTGGTAAAGCAACATTTATTTTGCAACACATCTGGCTTCGTTCTACTTTGAATTCAAGACCAACGAATAAACATATGCAAAGTTTCAGTAAGCCTTTTCCACTTCTCCTAAAAATGCACATTATCCACTGTCCCTGAAGTCTTTCTAACCTACCAGAACACTAAAGATCAAATAAATACATCACTGCTGGCAGCAGGAAGGATTTGACCACGTTTGAGATCAGGAATTTTTAAACATACTCACCTGTTTTCTAATGTTCTCTCTCTTCAAAGGCACTTTACCTTTTGCTAACACCTGAAGTAACACTGCTAAAATAAAGGATTATCTACCTTCTCTTTTCAGCACTTGCAGAAAATCTGACTCCTGATTTATTTACTCTTATTTGGCTCATTAATACTTCATTCTGCAAAAGCTTATTTACTCATACTAGCACCTCCTAATTAGTTCAAGGAAGTCATATTGTTTTCTCATCATGTTTATCTGTTTTTGTTCTGAGCAAGACATATTTTTTGTTAGAGTATCCAAATTCTTTGCATGTGGCTGCACTCTCTGCAGCATGCATCCTTACAGAGCATCTAAATTTGCTAAGGCAATTTGAGCATTATCTGATTGCTAATTAACGTTCTATAGTAATTCTGACCTTTAAAAATGTCTTTTGTAGCCCCACTGTTTCAGAGGCCTGCTGTGCTTACAGTTCTTATGTGAAATTTTTCCACCTATGACTTCTGTTGTCAGAGAACTCAGCTCACTTAGGTGCTGCTCACTGAGGTTGAGAATAGCTCTGGATAGCATTTTAAAGTTGGTTTGAGGTTGTTAGGGTTATTTCCTCCCCATCCTGATTGCTTTTAAGGCTTGATTACCTCAGTTACATCCAGAAAGCATTCAGACAGTTGAGTTGTTTGCAGCGTCAAAGCATGCTGCCAGCTGCCTCATGCCACAGCCATGCACGAGGCCTTCCCCTCCACTAAGAGGGTCTTGGCATGTGTGGAGTGAGAGCAGGAAGGGCAAAGACCACCTGAGAATTATGAAGAACCTGTTCTCAAGTTCATCCAGTGCACTGAACCAGTGTGAGCAACCCCACCTTCCCAGGGTGGCCTTTCTTCACAGATTTGTGGGACACCTAAGGGATGCACACTGTTCTGCTACCCCAAAAGACAAAGCTTCCGCCTCATGACTATGCGTAATCCTTCTGTGCATACTGCTTCTGGCCAGTGTTCTTCCCTGACAGATACTAACAATATGGAAAAGGTTGTAAAAGGTTCATTATGAAAGAACATCAGAAGTTTCCCTTTGCAGCAGTGTCCACTAAGAGGTGCAGAACTGCATGCAGCAGTGCTTCTGTAACTATAAATATAGCAGTTAAATTAACTGGTCTTATTAGAATCCCTTCTCTCTTTTTGTGATTAACACAGAAAAGGGAAACAGCATGCCATGTCAGAAACCACCATAGCAGTGCTCGCTATGATCTGACTTCAAGGAAATGCTACTCCTGCAGCTTGCTTGCCCTTCCCCAGCCCTCTGAAGAAGACGCATTTCTCAGCGTATTTTAACACAGGCCACATTTTTGCTGCCAAGCCCCATGCAACACACAGATTTACCTCATCCTTACATCACACATGGGAATGGGGGAGCACAGGGATTTGCAGGAGCCTCACCAAGATCTAAGGCTGGGGCAGGGCAGCAGACATAGGCACCATCCTACCTGCAACAGACCCAAGATCTCTCTGCAGGCTAGCAGTGAAGACATAGCCAGCTGGGAGCTGGAGACTGCACCCAGTCCTCTTGTGCCTGGCAAAGGCTGCTTCCCCAGCTGTGTAGAGGTCTTTGCAATGAGAGAACAGCTACAGATGCTCACTTAAAAAAAAAAAAAAAAAAGGCATGGAAAACTGCCATGTGGGGCAGGGAGTCATCAGGAGAAAATGTCAGATTAAGCAAAACCTGTGACAAGGTATCAATCCCTGAGAAGTTTGATATTCATTTATGTTGTCAAGATAAAACTTTGAAAAAGATGCATCCTTCATTACAACCACCAACATTACTGTGAGAATACTCATGCAGACCTGCCAAGCTGTCCTTATGAACCAAGCACCAAGGAGGTTCCTGCTATGCAGCCTCAGGAGCACTGAAGAATTCCAAGGGTTTTACTTGTCATACAGGCAACAATCAGTGAGTTATCTGAGGCAGGTTTTGCAACTGTCAGAAATCTGTACCTGTACAACATGGCACAAAACAGAAGAAAGCTGCCTATAACAGAACAGCTACAACTGTATTCGTCTGAAAACAAACAGGGCATATGAAAAAAAAAAAAGAGAACTACTCCAAAACATGCTATTGGAGAAGACCAAAAACACTGTTGATGCTTTTTGTAGTTTCACTAAGAAAGTCAACACATAGTCAACACAATATCAAAGCCTAAAGAATGGAAATATTCCCTTTTTAGTCACAAGGTATTTCTATGCTTTTGTTACTCAAAATGAAATCAGTTGCATAAATTCACAGTGCATAAGAACATGCATACACGAGGCACACATCAAACGCTACCTGGATATATTTTACACAGCCCTTGGTTTTCGCAAAGAATTTCATTCTTCAAAAGTCTTTACTGCAAGTTCAAATTACCTGTGTCAGCTAAAGCCAATAAACCTGATTTTGAAGATATCACATAAGACACAACAAATTTTTGCAGGAACATCAAAATGAGAAACACCCTGTTGACCACAGGAGATTGCATTGGGCAAAACTACTTAGCATGCAGATGTCATTACATACAGTAGGGTATTTTATTGTGCGACATCAGTGCATAGTTCAGCATACTCAAGAGGAGGAATAGTGCAAATTAATTATAACTTACCCTTTGAATATGATTGAATATGATTGAAATTCTTGTAATGGGTTTTCTGTGGCAATTCCCAATGGAAAGATGCTACATGAGACACCAGAACGAGAGTGTTTGTTGGCCAATGAAAAAATCCAGGATATGTCACAAAACATGTCCTTCCATTAGCCACACAGTCTCTCTGAACTGACTTCTAGGACTTCCATTTCAAGCAGTGGGCATTAGACAGAGAACATGTGTAGGTGTAAGCCATAGCTTGCATTGCTGCAAAACCCTTCTGTGAATAACAGAGCAACACATGTAGATATCCAACCTACGTGAACAACCACATTCACAAATATTTCCACTTATCAAACACAAGTTTGTTTTACATCTAGGTGTGTTTTATCTATTCAAAATAAAAGTCTTCCATAAAGCAAACAAACAAACAAAAAAAAATTTGAATATGAATCTTAAGGTGGCTCTGCAGTGTCTTGGTTTTGGGATGCAGGAGCAGATATACGAGGTACCACTAAGACTAAGATCAGAGTAATAAATACATCGGGTTTTGTTGGGGCGAGAAATTGAAATGTTTAAACACACTTTTACCTGAGTAGAGGAATGGCAGAGTACTGAAAACTGAACCAAAAAGGACTGTAGCCAACACATCCATGCCCATACCATCTCCCACCATACTTGCAGCAGTGAGATCTGGGGTGAGATCTCCCTGTGCAGCTCTCAACAACAGGTACATCTTGGCTTTGGTGTCGTCCTTCAGGTGATGATGGCAGTTGTTCAGCTCTTCAAGTAGACTAAACTTCAGGAAAGTTTATCCAGGAAGAGTGAAGGAAAGAGATGTAAAGTTGTCCTCAGACATTTCACATCCATCCTTACTGTGATAGACACTGCAGATAATTTTCCTAGCAGGGAATTTCTTGTGAGCATTTTACCAGTGAAACATTATTAAGTGTTCCTGCCAAAAGCAATTTGTTACAAAAAATGCTGGAGAAATGTAACCAAGACAAATTAGCCTCAGGATTTTAGATATAAAGATATGTTCTTTTTGTACTAATCCTGTGAATGTGGATATCTTTTCCAGCATATTTGAAAGCAGGTTCACTTGTGCTGAAACTACTGTCAAACATCCAGGATATCCTTTCTCCAACTTTTAAATAGAAGGAACTGCAATTATAGCACTAACAACATTTTAAGGGTTTTGCAGGCACTCTTATCTGATTCAAAAGATGCAACTCCAGCAAAATTAAATAAAATATTTTTTAAAATTTTCAGAACAACTCAAATAGTAAAATTATTTCTACCATTTCATAAATTGTAGCATCATGAAGAACAAGTACTATTACCTTGTTTTGAAGGGTTTTTTTTTGTTGATTGCAGAATAGTTGAAGGCTGGAAGGTTCATCTGAAGTTCATCTGGTCCAAACCCCTTCTCAGTGGTGTTTTTGTACAACACAGAAAGTGGCACTATAGAGACAAGCACACGTGCACACATTGCAACACTCCAACAGCTCCATGGGGTGGTGGCCCTGTGCCTGTGCTCAGCATGGTTCCCCCAGTGCCCTGCAGAGCAGCTTTCTTGCAGTCATTTCCAGCAGGCCAGGCCAAACCCATCTCTTCAGATAACAAACACACAGATTGCTCTAAGCAGTCTCTTTACCCTCAGCTGGTTACTCCCTCAGCTTCACTCCCACCTATCCTCCCTGTTCACCCCCTCACTGCCCAGCTTTTCTTTCAATTCCATCATCTTTCTGTCACACTGATGCTGCCCCACCACCCCCTTGCCATTCTTCCTCTGTTGCTTCTACTGTGGTCAGGCCAGACCCGCTCCACCCTCCCTGGTTTGGAGCAGGAGCTGCTTAGAGCAAGAGAGGGCTCCAGGCACAGCACAGACCTGGTCAGTAACAGCCCTATGTACTGGCAGCTCCTGCCCGAGTGTTGGCTCTTTGATGACGGAGAAGTCTGTCAGCATCATTCTAAGGCTGGAGAGCTCTGCCACTGTAAAATGTTTTGTTTTGCATGGCTCCATTTCACACACTGATGCAGCTGGCTTAGCCTACCGTATTTCACTTTTCTTAATTAGATTTTGCTCATTATTCCTGAAAACCTCCAAAAACTACAGCAGTATTGTGCTGCCTCACTCTCCTACAGCATTACTCCAGCGCCATCAGCCCACTAAGAGCAGAATGCTGCTGGAGAGAGAAATTCAAATCTGCATGCCAGGAGGATGCTTCACCCACCTGGGGCGACTGGTGCAGCTGCTGCCTCTGCTAAAACAGCCCCAGGGCTGGGGAGGTGGCCGGGATCCACTCAGACTGAAGGAAGGAAAGTTATGTTTTGCAGTTAGGAAGGAGATGTGCAGCTACAGAGTGTGGGGAGAGGCAAGCTCTTACCCATCTGTAGGGCTGGGAGTCCCAGGATCATCGTTCCCCAGCTGTATGCTGAATACCCAGCTCCTGCCATCCTCCCAGCACACCTCCTTGCTGCTCCTTCCCCCCTTCCTGCTCCCACTCTCCGTTTTGAATATAAGGCAGTACTTTCTGGAGTAGTGAATTATCTGATACTTATCTCTGACTCCAAGGTCTGTAGGTGCAATATCCAGCTCCTGAAGCCCCTGGACCTGTAGGAATTTATAGCAGCAGATTGACAGTGAGTTTTTCTGCAGGTTGTTTATATTATCGTAAGCTGCTTAGGAGAAAAGCTTTAACAGAACACTAGATAAAAAGAAAATGGGTTTTAAAACCCCCAGTAACTCTTTTTTTTTTTCCTTAACTTGTTCTTGAACAAAAAGTGTGAGCCCTCGGAAAGCACCTGGAGATACTTTCACAAGGAACTAGTGCAGAATGCAAGTGAGTGCAATGGGCAAAACGGTCCCCTGCTCAGCCTTTGGCAACATAATCTGACCAAAAATCTGGGGGAAAAGCAGGAGGAAGTGAGGGCAGCTACCAAATGCTGGCATTCAGAAATATGAGAAAATAACAAGTCTTCAGTTTTTCTTGAATTCCACAGTATAACAAATCTTAATAGCTATTGATTTTTTTCTATATTTTGCCAAAAGACAGAGAAAAAATTCATTCAAATGAAAAACTCACAAACATACTAGAAGTTACCACAGGTGAAGGAAAGACCAAGTGTTGGGAAACTGACTAAACAGAATATTCGCTTTAGCATTATTATTATTCCTGATCAGCAAAGAATGACCAACAGCAAGTCTAATGAAAATCCTTCAGACTTGAGGATAGAAATAGAGCAATTGTCTTTCATCTACACTAACGTTGAACTTTTTTGGAGACAAATACATTTCTACTCATCACTTGATGCATCTTGAACTGCATCAAAGACTTGTCCCATTGCAAGAAAGACAGCACCATGAAGAATTAATGTGTGGTCTCATGGGTAGCACCAAATGGCAGCTTGCATTGCCCAAGCTGCATCATCCCAAGACCAAGAAGGTTTCCTTTTAAGCATCTGCCATCACCTGAAGGACAAAGGTTTTCCCCAGGGAGAGAAAAGATATCCCTTGGCCAGATCCAAGTTCCAGCAGAAAGTTTTCCAGCAAAATAAAAAATTTAAATCAGTCATTTGCATTACTCATAGTTAATGATGATAATGAGAGGAAAAAAGAAACCTGGAAACAGCAGGCAGCTTCCTTGGAGGGAGCCATAAACAAAAAAGCAAAAGGTCAACTGAGTCCTTGTGCAAAACATGATACAAAGCCTGGCAGTACACAAATGGTAAAAATAACTCAGAGCAAATTCACAACTCATAGCAAATTGAGCAGAAACAATTCAGAGTGTACTCAACAGAAGACTACATTTTTTCAATAGAGTCTAACAATTTATCATATTAGTAGCTGTATAATAGCAACCTATTTATTTATTGACAGCATGATTAGTTGGGTAGATAATTAAGATTAGCTAATCAAGCTTTTAGTCATTTTCTAGGAGAAAAAGAAAAGGATGAGAGGTTGCTTTTAGTGCAAGCTTGTTAAGCTAGGTAATACAGATGAGCTCTAAACTGACCTGTTCCAGGAATGACCGTTCTTTGTCTCCATGCTTTGTCTTCTTTGCACAAGACAGCTGAGCATGTAAAATAACGGTCTTTAGGATAATATTGCCCAGTGCTACAGAGAGAAAGGTCAAGAGTAGAGAAGTAGAAGATATGGTAGGAGTAGAGATGTGGGAAGAAGCCTGAGATGCAGGGAGCCGGGTAGAGGCTTAGGCTGAAGAAGAAAAGCTATTGAAAACTCAGGAAAAGACAAAATTTTCAGTCCTCATGCTGCTGTGCTCAGCTCGAAAGTTGGAGGCTGAGCATTTAGAGTGCTAAAGCTTGCTTTGGAGACAAGCAGTCAAAGGAACCTCAAGAAAAGGAAGGTGATCCTGTGATGCTAGGACTTGGGGCAATAGATTTTGTTCACAAGTAGTGAATTTAGGGTTAGGGACGGAGGGTTGTATTCCAGCAGGTTATTGGCTATTGCTCCATATTGATTTAGTTAACAGGGATAGTTGAACAGGAGACTGAAATGGAAGAAGCTTCTGGTTGGCAGGTTATACTGAAAGTTCTGATCTCTGTAGAAGAAGTAAATAAGCCTCCGAGTCATTGATCCCTATCATACTATCATCCATTCACTTGAGCTTCATATATCAGGCTAGCTGACAGCATTTGTGAAAGGATGAGAGTCCCTTCACTTCAAAGTCACTGCACAAAATAGAATGGCAGCTACTGGGAATGTGGAATATGAATCGGATGTGTCCTGTGAGAAAAATCTGCTCAGCCCCCTCCAGCAGCTATGATGAAACAGGAGGCTTAGGTGAATCAATGGATGTTCTCTCTGGCTTCACGAAAAGTGAGTTCAGGTGGCTCCCTGCTTTCTTCAGCAGTGGCCCCAAACAAGAACCTGAAAATAAACTCTGACCTTTTGATTATACAAGGCAAACTTCCCTGCTTTTTTAGCTGCTGCTGTTGAGCTTTCCCAAGCAATCTCTAAACATAAAATAGGAGCGATTTTAAAAGAAAATGGGTTCATCAGGTCAATGGTAGTGTAATTCTGGAAAGGGTATGAAAGTAGGGAAGTAACGATAATGCAGGAATTGAAAGGCTGATATAATTTGCCATGGCTGCACTGAGGTAAGGAATAGTAAATAAAACTTCCTGTCTGACTGGAACATAATGAGTTCCTTACCTTTTAACAGTGGCTACAAAATAAATTAAAAGGAAACACATACTGCTTTTCTTCTCTTGCAGATAGCATCTATTTATTAAGGTAAAAGGAACAGTGACAGAGAATTCTGCTTCTACACAACAATACTTGCATTAACTCTGAAGGCCTGACCACTAGCCAGAGATGGTGAAGGAAGGGGGAATGACACTGGCTTGAGAATAAAGTGATTTGAAATTGCCAGTGATGGTGAAATAGGGAGAGTGATAGACAGTAAAGACTTGTCCACGTATTTCTCACAGCCTTACTTGTGTTGGAAGGAACAGCGATTTTAGGAAGGAGGAGGGAAAGGATATTTGAAGGCAATTATTGTTTCTGCAGAAGAGGTATTACTGTTAACTGCATCCAGTGCTTTTATAACTTCATAGTGCCTCAGTAAAGAAGAACTGCTATGGAATCATAAAGTCGACTTGCAGGAAGTACATGAACAGACAGTGGAAGGCAGTGAAAAAAGAATAATGTCTATAGGATGCCCAGTACTGGCCATAGCCAAGAGGCATCAGTCTCAACAAGCCCACTAAAGGACACATAGTAGCTGTTTCCAGAACATGCAATAACTAGACATAAAAAAGCACTGAAAATATCATTTACCTAGCTGGTAACTGAAATGTATAGTTCAAGCTTCTCTGAAGAGGGATATGACTGAAAGCAAAAAAAAAAAAAAAAAAAAAACAAATTGTTTTTATTTGCACACAACAGACCTCTGCATTGTTACTTCTCATTCCCTTAAACCTCACCACAGGCAGGAAACTTATGTCAATCAACTGATCAAGGCTTCTGCAAACTACACACTGAAATGCTTCTCTTTGCCCTCTAGAGAATAAAATGGAAACTATGGTAACAAAGCTAGACCTGGTAAGGTCCATCAAAAACCAAGAAGGTAACTCAGCCTCCCTCTATATGGAGTCCTTGACCTCTCTGCTGCAACTCCCAACAAGAGAGACACTTCTTGAGAGAGTACATATAGAGGTTCAGTTAATAACTCTAACACAGCCACAAGCCTGTGTACAATTATAGCTGATTTTCAATTGTGCTGCACTTGGCCTCCTGATTTGAAAGCATGCAGTTTGGATACAATTCTCAAAAACAAAAATCATTAAGCTTTTATCAGGAAAGACACCTTTAGTTAGTGATTGTAGCCCAACGACCTATGTTTGCCTTAATCCATGTGTATATGAAACACAGCTCGAAACTGTGCTGCTGCTGTAACATAGAACTGCAGGTAAAACACATTTAGATACAGAAGATACACTTCTGAGTTTAGTTTTTTTTACTTTTATGAATAAAAATCATTTAAATCATTTCCTTTCTTCTGAAGCCACAGAGAGAAATTAAAAAAAAAAAAAAAAAGATAGGAAATTTACTTCTCCAGCACTTTTCCCGCAGGAAGTATGTCAATTTTTACAACAGACTCACAGGCAATTTACTGTGACATGACTTAAAAAGTAAAGCTCATAAAGTATGGATTTTTGCAACATCATAGAATCCTGTATGTCTGACAGCATAAGCAATAGCGTACAAAATATACCATGTGGATTTAAAGTGACCAAAAGAAGAATCCAGTTTATAATTGTCTTTCTTTTTTGTTGCACAATCCAAATTCTATTTTGTGGGGAAGAATGAGAAGTGTTTCAGTGAGCCTCCAGAGACAAAATAGGCCATATGTTTATTTCAATGAGGAGAGGATACTTTTTGCCTTTGCAAGCTGATTTTTTATCTCAAACTTCAAGCGTTACAAAGATGCTCTTATTGTTAGTGAAAAAATAGCACACAGCATAGCAGAGTGCTGAAGATGGTGTGAGTTTGTTCCTCTCCCCAGGGGAGAAGCTGGTGCCGGGGAGGGTTGCCCACCTGTGGCTGAATTTGGCTGGAACTTGGTTCCTGCTAGAATCGGGCAGGGCAGGGACTGTGCCTGTAACACTGCATTTGAGCAGAAACCCACCTGCTGTACAGTCAGTCTTGAGACAAGGCATGAATGACAGAGTTAAGGTGAGGTATTCATACTTAACATTTTTGAAAGGCTTTTCTTAAGCAATCAGAACGGCTGAGATTGGAGGGGACTTTAAAGATCATCCATTTCCAACCCCCTCCCATGGCAGGTTGCCACCCAGCACACCAGGTTGTTCCAGGCCCATACAGCCTGACCCTGAACACCTCCAGGGATGGGGCACCCACATCTCCTCTGGGCAGCTTTTGCCAGGGCTTCACCTGGGTGTCTAGGGAAAGACACTAAGAACTAACATAAAAACCTTCAAAATACAGCCTTTTTGGCATCAGTATAGCATATGTTTTAAATGTAACAAAGAGAGACAACTTTCAGCACAAAACTAGTGCATCGTTATTAGGAAGATTTATATGTATGAGAAACTCTAAAATGAAAGAAAAAAATATAAATCAAATTTATTTCAGGGTAGAAAACAAAATCATAAATAATGTCTTTTTCACACGTATTTTCTGATTACCCACAGCTCTGGAATTTTAAGAACTACTGTTAGAGAAAGGAAGGAAACAGCCAGATGCAATCTAAATTCCAGCTTCAAACAATTCCAGCACTTGTCATCTAGTATATCAGGCCACTAATAGACTGTTAGATGTCCTTATCATAGTAGCAGAATGATCAGCCTCACATCAGAATGTTCTCAGAACTGTCAGATCTAGCTTCATTCTGCAGATACCAGTATCCCATTAATTCTTGTTCTCAGTGGAATTCTAAAAACACCATGCAAACTGAACATATGGATTAATTGCAGGAAGAATAGATGCTATCTCTTACCTCTGAAATATAACTGAGATTGCAGAAAAGGCTTGTAAGCAGAATTAAAAGGCACAGTAATTTCCTTCAATCAGCTTTGAGTTATTACATGCTACCAACTTTCATTAAGACTTTTTGTCTGTTCCCGGACCACAGAGTGCTAGGTTAATTCTAGATTAATTGTTACAGCCTGTCAGATTTCAGGTCCCCAGACTTTCACAGTTCACTTACATGAAAAGGAATTTTTCTTTTACAGTTCACAGATATGTTTTTTAAAACCTCCTTTCTTATAGCATCTGTTCAGTGACTTGTGCTGATCAGAATGACCTCAGTGCTACCATTGCATCTTGGTGAGCAGTGGTGATGTCTGGGTAACTTTGCCAGTGTTTTTTCCACACATGGCATGGTCAGCAGTCATGTATATACGTGCGCATATTAACTCACAGACATCTGACTGCTGTTAATTTGCAAGAGTTTCAGCGTCTTGCAGAGTGTTCGCATTATGCCATCGTTACCTATTTGGATCTATTTGGCATGCCTCATTATATATATGGGTTATATTCTGTATAAACTATACATAGAGAAGTGTACACACACACAGAGTTTTCAAGCCCTTGATAGAATAGTTGGATTCTCCATACACATGAACACAAGGGGTATGTAAAACCATGTTAGAAAGTTCTACCACACTTCATATGCTTTTCCTCACTACCTTTTTAAATTGTTTTTGTGGGTATATTTCAGTTTTTATACATTTAAAATGATGTAGTAGTGTATCAATTATAATTGAGCAGTAAAAAATGATTACTTATCCCTTTGCTGGATGCACAGTATGCGTGAGTCAAAGCAAAGATTTGCAGGCTGCAGAGAGATAATTTAAGAGTATAATAGCTGTTCTTGTTTCTTTGTGTTACTAAGCTTGTTTTTTCCCCCCTTTTTAAATGTTTGTCATATAATTTTTACAGTGTGTTTTTCTCTATTGAAAGCATTTATAAGACATTATAATCCACCACTTGTTCCTATTAAAGGTCATTAATTCCAGAGATTGCCATTTAAATTGAATAGTAAATTCTACAGATTCTCTGTTTTGACCCATAAGAAAAGGAAATTAGGGATCATTGCTTGGCCAAGACCAAAGCAAGCTTGCTTTGACAGTGGGGTTTGATGGTGCACCCAACCAGAAGGATGCTCAGATGCATGGGGTCAGGGAGAGCCACCCATCACAGCCATGCTGTTGCTGCACCCTCACAGAAGTCTATTTAAAAATGCAACCATCGCCATTTTCAAACATTAGTGCAAGATCTGAAGTGAAGAAGGACGCACTAAATCTAAAATAATAGTGCAGAGTTCTACTCTGAACTGCTTCCTGGATAAGTTGTTTAAAACTGTTAACTGTTCTTGGACTTTATAAAATTGAATGGTATTTCATAAACCCAGTTTCAAGCTGTTGCGATTTTCTGTAAGAAGATTCTTTCCCATGTTTCTGAAGTAGCAGCTACAGGCACAGAACTGAAACGTGGAAAAGTCAGAGCACCATCTTTTAACATTATAATTATAAAAATACCAGCCCAATAACCACCAGCTGATTTTTAGGTGGCAGATTTGAGTGGACTGTCCTTTTATCTTTTTCTCCTCTCTCAGTATCACTTTGTCAGGTTTTCGTGGGAAGCGATGAAAGGAAGGAACAATGACACAAAAGTGCCCTTGTGGGGCTGGGATGCAGCAGGCTCAGCATGTACTTGCCAGTGGAGCTGCTTCCCATCACCAGTGCCTCTCACACACGTGGCTAGTGCCCCATTATTATTCTAAACCTACAGAGCTCTGCCTCATTCAGATTGGTGTTCATTCACACCCTTCTGCTGCAGCTTTCCACTTTCAGGGTTCTCTGCAGGACAAGGCCATTTTTGTGGCTGGAATTTTCTATTTCACTTGGAGATCTGTTCCACATCACGTTGCTGACATCTAACTAATTGTAAAAAAATTGTTTGGTGGAACATTAATGTTGAAGTCATAAATCTAATAATTTAGTTTTTGTTTTTATCGGTGCAGACCAACAGAGTTCTTAATTGCAACACTGACCTGGCACGAAAGAAAAGGCCAGGTGTACCTAATCAGCCAGGGGGTGGACTAGAACACACTGAAGAAAGGAAGTGGAAAGTAACGCCAAAATGTTTTAAGATGTAAAATGACACAACGTTCAATGAACACTTGCCAACATCATCTCTAATTACTGCAGTGATTAAGTAGTAAAGAACTTGGTCCCAAGAGAACTGCAGTTCTGAAGGAAGCACAGTGCCATGTGTTACAGAATTTTTTCTTGCAAATCATTATTGAAATCCTGCTTTCTGTGGTTCTCCTAACAAACTCTTTCTTTGCAAAAACCATGCTTCATTTGTGAAGTGCAAAGGGAGTGTGTCTTGCCTGCCTCTGAAGATTTACGTCTTTATTGCCTTATATTCAACTTGCCTTTTAAAAAAATCCTTTTATGTCTCTAAATAAAGAAGCACAGAAAGCAGTATGTATTTGCATACTGTAAGCGTTCCTCTCATCCTCACTGAAGAACAAAAAGAGAATAGGGGAGGGCTAGATAAAAGCATCAAGACCTTAAAACAGCATGACAATGGTCTGACAAACGGCCAGAGAAATGGCAATTAATGCAAGACCAGTTTAAAATCAGAGTCCTAGGGGGCACCTTAGAAGACCTTGTTTAGAAGCACTTCCATTTCTTTTTTATCACAATGCTCCTAACCATGAGATCAGAATTTTTTCAGCTTAAAAATACAAAGCACAACAATTAAAAAAAAAATCCCTGAGGTTTAGTAACAGAAGTATTTGAATTGATCTTAATGTATGGGTTATGTTTAAACTTTTTATAACTCTGGATCAAAATGTCTATTGTACAAGCAAAATATATATTTCACTGTAGCATACTCATGTTTATTGTGTTTTATTTTCTCTGTGGGTGCCTCTTCTTTTCATTTAGAAAAGAAGAGGAAAAATCCTCATCCTCTTTCAGAGCCAAGAGACAAAGAACAGCAAGGGAACAACCAGAGCAGTCCTCTCCTCTCTTTGCTCCTGTCTTTTTCACATCCGATCTGTGTCTCTTCCTCCTACTCCTTGCTATACAGAGCTTCCAAACACACTATTTCCCATTCCACAAAGAAATATTTAGCTCTCACAAAGCACTTTTATCAGTACATCAAAGAAACACAATTATCCCCATTTCACTGGTGCGAAAACTAAGACATGAGCTTCATCTATATGGAATATGCACAGCAGGGAAATGTTCCCAGAATATGAATGCCATATGTATATTTTAGAAAGGATGTAGTAAAGAACAGGGCATTTGTGCCTGTTGGGTAGCATTACAGAGCACAAAAAGGTCAAGAGAAAGAAGGAAGAAAAGGCACCTGGCTCCTAGCACTGCAGCTTATAGGCTTTCTTTTGTCCTAAGGAAAATAACGAAATGTTGCTGCAGAATCAACCATAAACAATTTAAAATAAGACCAGCTGATATCACATATAACTCATAGAGAAAAATAGAAGTGATTTAAAGTGCAGGAGAAGTGCCAACATAACCAGTCATTGCCTTTCAGCTGGACACTGCTAGTCTGACTACAGCATGTCATCATGTGTATGGTAAAATGCTTCAGCAAAATGAAAAACAAAATGACGTTATTTTTAGCCTGACTACAGTAGCAAATTAAAATGCTTCCTCTTGCTTCTTAGTAGATATGAGTTTAGCTGGAAAGGCAACAGATGCTCTGAATTTCAGTGTTTAAAATGAGACACTGAGATGCTTCCTCCTCAGCCAAGTCTCTACAAGTCTGCGAGAAGATGCTCTTTTTTCCTCAGCGTTGAATAAGATGTTAAACTTAGTTTTCTAAGCTCGTTTCATGAATCATTCATGATCAAGTACAAATCCTCACGAACTCACGAGAGCACTGAACCAGTAAGAAGAATATTTAGGAAGGTTTAATAGGAATGACAAAACAGTTAAAAATGTGACTAGAGGGATCATAAACAGTAAGTGAATTCATTGGACCAGACAGAACACTTATCAGTTGGTTCAGTCCCATTTGTACTATCAGCAATGTTGAGTATAAAAGTATTGCAGATTTTGCAAAGAACTCCAGATTCTCAAATTCTTTCTATATTTTAATGCATTTGCAGTTGTTATTTCTGTGAAGGGAATTGTGCCATACTGCTGCACTTGTGACTCACTGAAAATCTGTTTTGAGACTTATCAGTACGATGCTGTGAGTAAGTCATGCTAAGAAAAACACCAGGATAAAATAACTCAAATTCTGGTGACCAACTCACCTGTAGTAAGTTTTGTCTCCAAAGAATTATCTTAGAAAATAACTCAGAAATATCTGAGAGGATAACTAGTTTTAGAAGAAAAAGGGGTAGCTGATGAACATCAAATGTTTAGGATGCACTAAAAGCAGAAGTCTGTGCTATTTTTACTGTTCCCATTTATGCTCTCACACAATTATAAGGCACACATTTCTGTGGAATCTGCTCCCAAGCCTGATCTTGCTGGGGGGGGCAACAAAGGGGTAAAAGAGAGGTCTGGGTGTGCATGCTATGGGAAAATGAAGGTGACAAGATTCTAGAGATTGTAAAGGGAACAAAGATGCTGCACACTGCTCTGGCAATTGCCAGGTGAGGGTTAGGTTATGACCACCCTGCCTTCAACAAGCAGCCTGGCCAGTGCCATGAGGCTGCTGGGCTAGGAGCACCCAGCACAAAGCAGCAAGCAGCGCTGCCTGTCCCAGAGGGGACAGTCTTACCCTCCTTACACCGATTCTATCTGCACAGGCTTTGCAACTTCCAAGCAGATCTTGTTATTTTTGCTTATAATGTCTGCTGAAAGTGTAGAAAAACTTATGGGCAAATACAGAGGTCGGTTTCAGATGGTGATAAAAAGTGTGCAGGGACATCTTCATGGGCTCTAAACTCCTCTAGGGCTAGAATCTTCTAATACTGAAAATGCTCACATGTCAATCTAAGGTCTTTGTTTCTTCCAAACCAGATTGGTGTTTTCTAGTAGCACTATAGCAATCTCCTAGAGGCATCAGTCAGCTGGGGAACCTCTGCAATTACCTCTATCAAATAGGACACAAGAGACTGGAAGCAGAGTATTCTGAACAGCAGGCTGCCAATCTGTGTCCCTGCCCTGATCTCTGTCCCTGTCCCAAAGGAGAACAGAAGAGCTGTTCTCTCATCCTTTTCAAGTCCTGTAGTATCTCCATGATGCTTACAAAATACAGGAGCTATTGTAATCAAAGACCTTGACCATGGCAATTTCGTACCAACTGAGTACTACCAAAATGCAGGGAGAAGTGAATCTCCTCTACAGATTGCTATTTCGTGTTTTGTCCGAGGCTCGAATATACTTGCAGAAATTAATTAAAATGCTGATAGATAAAAATGGAAACATTCAAGCTTAATCTAAGAAAACAGCAATGTTTAAACATGTCTTGAAATTAGTCATTTATGTCAAACATCAACTATTTATAATTTCTGTTAAAACAGTTCAGCTTTCCTTTTTAATTAACCATAGTAAAAGAAAATCAGGAGCTTTTCACATTTTAGGCTTGTTCACTCCTAAAAATCAAAAATCACATGGTTCCTTAACTGTTCTAAATTGCATTTATACAGAAATGTAAGTAAACTTTCACCTTTTGAAAGAGTAAGATCTATGTATTGCTTTGAAAAGGGCACTAAATGGCTCCTGCATTTAGGACAGGATGGCAAACCCTTTTTACTGCAGTGTCTGAGATTATGCTGCTGGCCTTTGCTGTGATGTCAAGCATCAGCTTCTGTGGCACAGCAATTTCCATTCTAGGAAAAAAGTTGATATTTGCAGAGCAGATTGCACTGCTGAACGAAATTTGCAGTCTCTGATGCCTGCTAGTGGGACATTTGTTACATGCTCTGCTCTGAATGTAGTAATACATATTTCAACGTGGCACTGCTTCTTCAAAAGATTAAAAACCTCTTAGTCCTGTGAGACTTGTGTCAGCATCTGATTTCATGTGCAAGGTAATCTTTAAATATTAATATGGAGCAAGGTCATGCTCTCCTTAACCCCCAAAATGGAGTTAGTAAATCATGATCTGGCAGTAGAAATATACGGGGCACATCAGTATTTGTTTAGGGCAAAATCTAAATTTAAATTAAACTAAATTGGTTACTTGTATTTTTTATAATTGCATACATGTAATATATTATCTGTGGGCAGAGGGGAAGTATGGATAGCCTACGAAGCTGTAGTTCGAAAAACATTTATTTGAAGGATATTAATATAATCTCCTGAATTGACAGCAGAGAAAGTGGTATCTGAAAAACCAGTTAGATAAATCTAAAGTGGGAATTCAGTAGCTCTTGGGGCAAGTCAGCTGCTGTCAAATCTCTGTTGACTGCAGCTGAACGAGTCATTTTACACAAGATGAGCGGAAGCCTTTTGGGTTCTCATCTAAGCTGAACCACTGATTTATGGCATGACACTGGTAGTCTTTTTGACCTCTTTATATGACATTCATCCTACTAAGGAACAGGGGGAAGAGGGATTACTGCACTTTGCTGGAAACTAGATGATGGACCCAAATAGACTTTCCCTAGGCAAAATAAAACATTTCATAGTTTAATTTCTTGAGAGAGGCTGATGGTTTAGCCTTGAAATTCTACATACATTGCCATTACATGTTATCTGGACCTCAGCTCCCTAAGCAGCTGAGGTTCATGCCGCACATAACTAACCACATTTGTTTTGCTGCCAGGGGATCTCCCTTGCTGCAGAGATGGGGAATGACTTTATCCTACAAAAAAGAACCAGTTGAACTCTGCAAAGACTCAGTGTTGTGAGACCATGACCTTTCATACAAAAGACTTAGAGGGCAATTGAGCAGTGGCAGAGTCTAGGGAGGAATAGAGTCTTCATCTGAGCTCTGGGAAGTAAAGGGAGACAAATTATTTAAATTTAAAAACACAGAAATTTTGCTTGCTAAATAGAGACTGAATGTGTGATCCTCATTTAGAGCAAGGAACAGCACGTTTGAGCTTTAGCATTTAATGATTTGAAGTACTGAATGGGCAAGATTTTCCTTATAGAAGCTTCTGAGACACAAGGCATTCATAAATAATTAGCTAAGTAGCTTCATTTCACTCTTTGCTCTGCTTCCTAAATTTGCCAATTATTTTAAATTATGTGTATAAATATTGCACTGTGTGGACTGTTGTGTCCACTGGCAGATGTGTTAAGGCTTTTAAACCTATTTCTCTTGGCCCTTTCACTTTGATCTGATCTTGAAAATGTTTTATGGACCTTATCGGTGAAGATAATGGGTGTTTCAGGATCAGGTGATCAAGCTGCATTACACCAGGCACAGGTAGATCAGTGAGAAGCAACATGCAGTTAAGTCTCTAATGCCACAGTGACATTAAAATGCTTCAATCAGTCTCTGTCACCATTTGGGTTCCTCAGTTCAGAGAAGCCATGGAATGTGGGCTTAAACAAGATCCTCCCAGACCTCACCAAGCATTAAGCTACCTGGCAGTGGCTGTCTCCAGCCTGCATGCCATCCACTGGTGTTCAGGGATCTCTGAGTTTGTTCTAAAGGCTCTGCAACAATAACAAGGAAAAAAATATTTTCAGTGGGCTTATGCTTGCTGTACAGGTGCCCCCATCTCCACACAAACTTCCTTAAAAATCCACAAATAAAAGTTGAATTAAGACTTTGCTCTCATATATAAAAATTCAATACTAATACTGTGCAGTTCTTTATTCACAGATGGATTTTTCTGTAGAAATTGCTTTCAAAGCACGTTTCCAATTTTCACTAAGCAGCTCTTGCCCACTAAAAACTCACTGGAGTTATTTTGTAATGTTTAAAGATGTATGGAAACACACTTCTGTCTGGCGCTGTCTCGTAAAAATCAAACTCTTAACAATAGAAGTCCTTCCTGTGAGGAACATGCAGGTGCAAAGCAACAAGCAGGAGGGCAATGAGGACACCAAGTGAGAGAAGGCAAGTTATCCAACAAAACACAAGGTGAGGAAAAGAGAAGGGGGAGAGAAGGAAACAGGTAGCAAAAGGAAGAGGAAGATGCAGCTAGGCTGGGGCTGGAGCACTCAAAGAGTTTGGGAGCAAAACCTGCTTCAGGAGATGAGTTGGCCCTTATCAGGAGCAGAATCAACAACAAAGCAACAGCAATCAGCACAACTTTTAATATTTCTCCAAAACACACAATAATCTCTTTGCCCTTGGGAGAGCCAGAACAACAGATGAGCACAAAACTGCTGGCAAAATGCAGAAGTCTCTGTCTCACTGTGCAGGCAGATGAAGTTATTTAGTCAATCCTGTATTGTCTTCTCTGAACTACAAAGAAAAAAAGCAGCCCAAAGTTTCGCTCAATATTTACCTCTTGGGTTAATAAATTGTGATCCTGACCTCAACAAAAGTCAATATCTTCTGATTATTATACGCAGGCACATTTTATTTGTCCTCACTCATTGTATAATGAGTTACCCGTTTCCACTGGCAACTTCACTTTAATTTTGAATGTCTGAATTGAACAACCATTTATTCTCCAAGGCAAAAGACAAAATTGCTATAAACCAGAGCTGAAAAATACAGAATGGTGTTGCTATTTCTGGTGAATAAGTGAGCTTGGGCAGGGCACAGAAGGGATCAAGGATTAAGCACAAGAAATAGTCATTTTACATCCTTTTAAAAATATCTCTGAGTAACAAGGAGCAGAGAGGGGAAAGCCCTGAACTGTGCTGTTAAATACAATAAGGCTGCAAGTGCAGGTGAGAAGAAAAGACTAAAATCTGGCCTGACTCGTGAATTTGTTTCAACAAAATATCATTGTTCTTTCTCCCCAGAAGATCCAAGAGCAATGCCAGAAAACACATGTCAAGGGCAGCAAGAATGGGAGCACGTGCAGGCCACGTGGCAGAACCGAGTGCAGGCCACCATATCTCGATTCTTCCTAATGGCTGGGCTGGACCGGGACCAGAGGGAGAAACCTCGGGGTGTTACTCTCACACGTATGCAATGTTTTATGCAGTAGCACAAACGTGCACTGTGCTTGTCTGGAAGAAATCAAAGCACAGCCTCACCCAGCAAGATCAAGAGTCAGCTAGAATCACATTTTTGCTCTTCAATTTCTCATTTTTCTAACATCCTCCACCGAGAATAGTAAAAACATCCTTTGGGCTTTCCAGCCTTGTGATACTGGAAAGATTTTCACCCACGTAACTCACTACTCTCATTTCTTTTTTAAAAAGTTACTTTGCCGGTTTAAGTTGTCTGACTTGACATTATTCCACTATTAATCACACTGGCAAACAGTGGCAAGAGCAGCACGCCTCTAGTTTAAGCACAGCAATTTTTGAACAGTGAAAAGTCAGGAAGAACAATTATAGTCAAAACAACCATGATCTTTGTGAGCACCTAATAAATCTCATAAAGACCCATCCTAGCACATTTGTTTTAAAAGTCGCTTTCTCTATCTGTGCAGTGCTACTCTGGTACCATGCTGCTTTATGCTCTAAACAAAAAATGGCTCACCATGACCAAAGCAGGTCACACTGAACACCTGGGAACAGCCACAGAAATGTTATTTTCAAACTAGAAAAGCAGCTGTTCTTCAGATGGGACATTCAAACCACTATTTAGCATTTCCATAAATATTTTTACTATTCTTATTATCTGTTAATACACTGCGTCCTGTCTATAACATTTGAAAGGAGATACCTCATTCAGAAAGGTTGGAGATACTCTACCTAAGTATCAGAGAAATAACACCATCATAGGTGGATTTTCCCATTTACTTCACAAAGCCAGTTTACAGCTTCACTTGCTATAAACAACTTCTACATGGAGACCATCAGACATAAAAAAAAAAAAAAAAAAAGTCTTTAGACAGCTTACAGACCAAAAAGCAGCTGATTTTCTGAAAGAAAAATAATAAAAAAAAAAATTAGATAAAAATCCATTTCCCCCCAAGAAGTCATAACTCAGAATTGACAATGCAAAAACTTGATGTATTAAAGGTTCGTTTGGTCTTCTCAGACCTGTTTCTACTGAATTCAAACATCTTTCATCATTAGTACAGTTGAGATCCTTTCTTTCCATCTAATGACCTGTATCAGCAACTGCCACCAGCATTGTATGAGTACCAAAAAAAAAGACATGCTAATTTGTGCCATTAAACAGCATGTGTATATCCATAGAGGAAGTTTGCAAACTATCTTATGAGCAGAAACTGTTGAAGTTTCTGTAGGCTTGAATAAATTGGTGGACATTTTGTGGCCACAGAGGGTTTTAATCAACGGCCTTTAAAATAGCTTAAAAATGGAAACTGATTTATTAGTTTCAATAGAAAGAAACAGTAAGAATGTGGGCAAAACACAGTTAGATGCTGTTTTTTCTGAAAATCCAACATGCACCCAGGGGGGTGCTTACTTTGGAAAATCATTTATCAGCACGGAGCAGAACTTGGGCCAGGATTCTGGATGAAGACATTCTCTCTCTGCCTTTTGCATCAGGAAGCTCTGCTCCCAGCACAGTGCTGCTCTGCTAGAAGAGCCATGCACTGCACACAGTATGAAATGCTGCATGGAATGCTGGCTTGGGTTTGCTTCTAAATTTCACAGCAAGACAGTGGAAAGAGCAGAGAATATTCTTGATATGATTATTGTAGCCTGAGCTGCTAAAGAGATTCAGTGAAGTACTCTAAATTAGCTGAAGCTCGTGAATCCTAAAGAAATGTAAGAGGGTCTCAGAGAAGGAAGGAAGTAGGCAGATGGTTTTCTCAATGGAAAACAACGAGTGGTTTTTGTTAGAGGAAGTATGAAGGATCATTTCTACTGGCAGCCAAGATACCAAGAGATATGAAGGTTATAAACTAGTAATTCAACACTTACTTATTCAGTCATTCTGACTACGGTTTATATGTGATTTTAATTAATAAGTTTAATATTTTGAGCTGGATAGATTTCTGTTTTCTTCTGTGCTCTGTCTCTTCTTTGTTTTTCCATGCAATAAATTAAAATATAATGGCACTCACCAGACCATAATTGAATGGGCTAAAAAGCAAGAATCATAAAAATACGTGTTTACAATACAAAGCTTGGGTTAATATTAGCAAATGTTTGAAAGCACTGGAATAACATTTGCAGTCTACTCCTTTCTAGTCAAGTAAATCCTTGTCTTATGCAGAAAATAGTATTCAATAAAGAATACAATCTAAATTTTGAATTATATAAAAATCACAACACATCTTTTTTTGCTCCTCTAAGATTCAATAAATAGTTCAATAGATCTTCTTTATTCCTTTCACCCTTCTGGGGAAAAGAATGATTCCTAGGCAAAGAGCTTGCAGGCCAAATTTCAGTCTGAAAATAATCTTTATAGCTGAGTTATAAAACAATGAGAATAAGGGTTTACGATGTGAAAGTTGATGTAGACTTTACTGCTTTGGCATGATTGGTGAAGCAGTATTAAAAATAAATAAATGTAAAACAAACTGAAAATAATCAACACACAAAGAAGGCATTCTATATATTTTGACTGAATAACAGAAGCTGTACGCTATCACGCTCAAATAAATCTAGCGTCTTAAACCACTCCACCCTTATTATCTCTACCAAAAGAAAAATGTTTATAATAATACATATATTGACTTTTGCTTTCTGTTCAATAACAAGATTTACTGCCCCACTCTTCAGTCAATTGTAACCTCTTTGGGTCAACAAATCTCGATACCGATCTCAATAGAAGTCAATACACGCTTATTACTTACCTCCACATTTAGACGCCTATCACAAATTCTTACGATATTCCCTTGACAAGAAGAAATGAATACTTTCTGTTTAGTTTGTATGCAAAACAGGCTTAAGCACTTTTCATGGAG
This sequence comes from Tympanuchus pallidicinctus, assembly GCF_026119805.1. Classification (NCBI taxonomy): domain Eukaryota; kingdom Metazoa; phylum Chordata; class Aves; order Galliformes; family Phasianidae; genus Tympanuchus; species Tympanuchus pallidicinctus. The sequence goes on along the minus strand of NW_026294791.1, from coordinate 16,652,726 downwards.
AAAGTCAAGGCAAAGCTATGAGATAATGCTGCATTTAAGAAAAAAAGCATAAAATATTAATTTTCTGTAACTTGTAATTGAAATTGCTTAGCTTCTATGTGTTATTTCCTTAACAAGTCAGACTGACCTTCTTGTAACTCCTATTTTCTTCCCACATAAAATGCAATTGAGTTATCTAATATTTTGTTCTCACTAACAATGAAAGGCAAATAATAATAAAAATTAAAAAGCTACTTGTAAATAATTATTCAAAAACAAATATGCCAGTTCAAAAGAGAAATGTAACAATTGCCTTCTCAGCTACATTTGTACAAGGCTAGCATAAAAAATTAGCCTTTAAAGCCACTATCACACCTGAGTTTGTATATGAATTGATTTTATACTTTCATAGAAGGAATCTGTCTTGAGATTTGCTATTCAGCCTCTGAAGTGTCAAATGCTTGCTGTGCGAAGACATTCAAAACAGGATTTCATGTCTTATATATAAATAGATTAAATGGAAATTTATCTATCATACAATCCAAGGCTCATATAGGAATCTTAACATTGAGCCAGCTAATAAGGAATGTCTTTTAAAGTACTATCTCATCAGATTAGGTTTTGAAAACTGGATTACTTTTTTTTTTTCGCCTGTGTTCAAAATGGAAACTAAGAAGAAGCTGGTACAGTCTGGAACATATGGCAAGGGAACATCAAAGGTAGCAGAAGTTACACAGAAAAGTGCCTCTACAAGTGTGTCAGGCTATAGGAAACATCACTGCACTGGTCTTCCGGTCCTTTCCAGTTCCACATACAATGTAATATTAGTTGTGTAAAACAGAAAATATAAGACAACAGATGGAACAATGATCTTAACCTTGAATATTAATATTCTGTCACCTTGTCTTAAAATTCTATTTTTTGAACAACACACTTTGCAGAATATTTGGGGGAAAGGAGAGGTTGCAGTGGAAACTAGAAGTGAATACTCAAGATTTAAACAAGTTTTTTATTTTTATTTTTATCCTAATCGCATCAATTCATGTAACATTTTTTTCTGACTTGTTTAACGTTAGACATTCCCATCACTACCCCATAACAATCTCTATTATCTTTGGTAAAATGGGAATATACAACTTGTTATAGATTGTTTTCTTGCATTTGTCAGTTAAATCCTACCCTGAAAAACCAGATAAAAATTTGGAGAAAAATTCAAATGCCACTTAAGCACGGTAGGTCTCCATTCTCCACTTATATCATTTCTGTGTATAAGCAGAGGAAAAAAGAGCTATGATGCAACAGAATCATGCTTGCACTTACCTGAGAATTGAATTTGACTAACAAAAAAGCCAACTCAGAATTAAATCGTTTTTCAGGGCAAGCAAAATCAACATTATTTATAGGATCTGACAATAGGCCTAGAAAAACATTTACAGCTTTTTTAAAATAGAGAAAGCTGTATTGATTAGCAAAATGTAAGGCATTAGACTGCATGGATAAACACAATTGTCACATAAAAGATCTGGGTCAAGAAACACCAATAAAACTCTTATTCATCTAATTAGTGAAAGAGCACATTGAAAGGGCAAGCAAGGTTAAAGTGCTCTGCCTAGTGCCTGATATTGCTACAAGATGACAGGATATTCTTCACATCCAGCTTTAATGATGACTCTGACCATCAAGTGAAGGCTACATGCTCCCTAAGCATAGTGCTGCAGTAAGCAGGCTCTGAGAGATTCCCACCACCCATCAAGGTGCGGCTCCATAGAGCCCCAAAGGATAGTCCCATCAACAAAACAGCACCACCATTTACACCCTCACACTAAGAGATCTGCATCACAGAGGCATTTGATGCAAAGCACATGCAGATACATAACCAGAAGAAAAAGTAAGCCCAGCTCCTCTGCTGCAGACCTCCATGAGAATGAGCGCAAGCATGTTGCTGAAAATCAGACATGGTGGGATGTAACCAGGATTGTAAACAAAAATATATATGGCCCAGAGGAGCTGTGTGGAAGCTCTCCGTGCATACCAGAAATACTGCAAAGAACCATCTAACAGATTTTTAAGAAAATGTTGATGTTGCACAACAGTAGCTCATGTAAAAAAAAACCAAAACAAACAAACAAAAAAAAAAAACACCTAGGATTTGGTTCCTATTCTAGAAAGCAGTGAGGCTTACATTTATTGAACCTGATTTGTGATTTCCTTCACAAGAACTGGTATTTGGCAAAACATCTCCAAACTAAAATATGAGTGCATTTTTATGTGATAGTGATTGAAGTGGGTGGATTTCAGAACACTGCGATATGAAGAATGACAGTAATCAATGTGGATGAATCGCTGGTAAGAACACAACAGAAATTCAACAAAGATCAAGTGTCAGTGAAAGAAGGTGAAGGAAAGAGGAAGAGACTAGAGGACATTTCTTGAGGGCAAAAATAAGGTTAAAGAATGATTATTAATATGCTACTGACACTCCACAGTTCTAATGAGAACTGTGCAAATGAATATATAATAAAGAATAACAATCCTAGTTGGGTAGCACAGCTAGATGGGAAGAGGCAGAGGGCAATGGGAAGATCAGTCTAATAACAGAGACATTCTGCCCTGACTGTGGCAAAGGCCTTGGAAGATGCTCAGGGGGAAGAAATCTCCATGGAGATTCATAAAAGCTGTTCCTTATTATTATTTTGCAGAGATCTCTGCCCCTAAACAAGCCCTAAGGCCCTTTCAGAATCTCTGAAAGGTCCTAGACTATGAAACCTGCCTTTGAAATGTGAAGAGCTCAAGCATGAATGTATCTTACCACACTGAAGGAGGGGAGTTATCTTCACGTCTGCCTGCTGAGGGGCTACACAGCCCTGCTACCACACCCAACAATCTCCTCTGCATTTTAAATACCACTTACCTTTAAACCCATCGCATTTCAGGTTTTGGTTTCAAAGTATCTTTATTTTATATCATTAACCAAACAGAGGATTATGGATCCGTGTCCTTATAAAACAGAGAGAAACACAGAAACAAGGGGAGGGGAAAATACTGAAATGGATGTTTGGATGTTGAAACTGAAACGTTGATACTGAGAAGTTTACTCAATTATTTCAATGCGCACACCTCTTATTTTCTGAAGCAGAGTTCAGTTAGGACACAAATTTTTGGTACTACTTGCAAAGCCTGCACTCCCTCATTTACTAATTTCTATAGCTGCAGAATTAATGAGATTGATCACAGCTAGCATTTGACTTGATTACATTCTAATAGAAAATCTTCAGATGTATTAAAGATTTGCTACTATAAGCCTTTCAGAAGAGGTGATGAGGCTGATGGAGATACCTGTGAGGATTATTGCTACAGGAACCTCTCAACTTCCAGCAGAAAGCTAAACATACTGTTGTGTTATGTATTCTGTTCAAGTTTCTCACTTCGAAATAGTTGTGATTGTCATCCTTGACCAGGTTCAAACAGGCATTTTTATCACAACATTCCTGGCATGGTACTGCAAGCTACTTGTTTGTGAGTACTTATCAGCTGGCAAATATTTAAAAGGAAGTTGGCTGATTGAAATTATACACCCAGAGCGACACACACACACACACACACACACACACACACACAAAAAAAAAAAAAAAAAAAAAAAAAAAAGCAGCTAAAAGCAGAAAAGATTCTCTTAAAATATCTATTTTCTAAAAAAGGAAACCTATACAAGCAGAAGAGCTATAAATCTCACATCTTTGTTTAATATTTGATCATTGTAGTAGGCGACTGCAACAGATCATCAAAAACTAATAATTAAAACCAGGAAGGTTAGGCTGGTCAAGTTTTACAGCTGAGTGCTCTCCCTGAGCATGCTCAAATCAACACTTACGAGATTAATTTATAAGCTCTTCAAATTCTGAATCTCCAAGGTTTGTGCTGTCTGTGCATTGTTTGCATAATGCAGTTTTACGCTGCTACTGCACTGCCTATAAAGGGATTATTTTCATATTCAGCACATTAAGGATATAGCACAATTCATAGATATCGTACTGTGTTTATGCCTGAGATAGCAGGTAAAGTGTCTCTCGTTATGATTATCCGTGAAGCAAACATAGGAACATGAATGTTTTGGGAGAGAGCGTACCCTTAGTGAAATTAATTCCCCAATGATTTTATTAAAGTCTGCAAATTGCATTATTTTCCCATCATATTTGAAATATTGCACTTCCTTAATGCTTGCTCGAACCCATGGCATGCCATCTTCCCCGGGGTGTCTAGACGTGGTGTCTTAGATTTATGTGTATGATCTCAGTGTGTTACAACATCACTCCTGACTAATGCATTATTACAATACTTACATATATTCCCAAGTGTCACTGTATTGATTAGAAAATCGCCAATCTACATATGCACACCATCTGTGCTTCAGAGAAGCTAAACATGCAAGATAACATTTGTGTTACTCGAAGGGAAATTCACTTACTACTAAAAGAACAAATGGGTACACATTTTTTTCTGCTTTGTTTTGTAAAATAACAAAGAAAATGCATACTATTTTCACAAAATAACAGTCCATGCCTGACAGTCAAAAACAGAAGCATTTTTCTCACTACATAGCAAGATCTACCTTTTGGAATGACGCACAAACAATCTACCATTTTAGAGAAAGCAAATAATGCCGAAGCTAAGCATACCGCTGCAATGAATTTTAAAAATCTCAGCTCAGATGCAACAAGGGGACTTTTCAGCAGAACTGGCTGTAGTCAGCAGCGAGTCTTTCTCTGCTGAAAGCTCCAAGAGTGGTTGTAAAAGATGAATGAGGCCCTTGCTTACTGGGGTGAAATGCTTTTAAAGGACAAGAATCTGCTTATCTTTGATTGATTGCTCAGTCTGATACTTTCCTTTATAAAGTTTATTGACTACAAGCCCATAAATCAAAGAAAAACAAATCACAGGTTCAATTTTGGGGGCATTGACATCCTGCCATCTTGCAGCAATAGCTTAGAAGTTGAGGGCAGGGAAGAGGAGGAACATAGGATCCCTTTCAGATAAACCATTACTTGAACTGTTTGTAAATGATTATTCATTTTTGCCTAATAACTTTTTTAAATCCAGAAAAAGACGCAACCAAGGAACACCAATCATTTTTTTGAAAGTCCTTAAAAACTGAATTTGCAATGGACAGACATACTTTTCAGTGTGTTGCTGTCACTCTCCAGTTCTGCTAGTTGACTATTGCGTTCCCATACATTCCTTATCTTCTCTAAGGTTTCTACGCTTACAATTTAAAATATCAAAGCAAGAATCAGAGTTCTTTCATGGAGAAATGAAGGTTTGATGAGCTCGAGATCTCCATACTGAAAGCCTCCCCACTCATGTAGAAAAATATTTGCACAGAAGGAAAGCACTAGCCATAGATCTTACTCATATATGGCACACGGTACAATACTATAGATTAATTTGTACTGTTGACCTTGATGCACTATTCTATTGTGTCTTCTTTTAAAGTCAACACTCAGGTCATTAGAACATCTGGTGTTTAACAAAAAATCCCATTCTGAAGTGCTAAATGTGTTGAAACAAATGGTACTGTACTATCATTATGCAGTGCAACCTCTCTGTTAGGGGTCTAATTTCAAGGCTACCCTGACTGAACTACATTATTATTAGTGGTTTTATAATTCACATCTTGCTACAGTACATAAAATACCTCATTATCAAAAGCAGCCTTTTAAAAGCTGGATTGGGTTCCATGTAAGCAGGACTGACTGTCGCTTTCCTTTCATTTTATCTTTAGAGACATCTGGAAGGGCTCAGCCTGCGCACTGCTGGGCATGCTGGCCCCAGCCCAGGAGAGCACTTTAGCACACATATGTATTTATACACACAAATAACTCCCATTGTTTTAGCAGGACTTGCTATTAGGTTACATGTGTGCTGAATTACCTTGCTGAATGTAAGAAGTGGGTCCACCACACCAGCTAGAAATCACACAGTGCTCAGCATTGCCTTCTTCTAATTTTACACTCTTATTTTCGGACAGTGCTCAAATCTACACTGCACAGGAAATGGCTGGTGCAGCCTTCTAATGGAAAACTGAAGATCAGGGAGACAGTCAGTGGCACAGAGTGAACAGCTTTGCTTCATAGGAACACCTCCAAGATGTTAAATACGCAAAAAGGGAAAACAAAAGGTAGCTATTCTGCTCCACAGTGTCTGCCAGTCGCCCTAAAAAAACCCCTAATACTGCTGCTGTCTCTACACCTCTCCCCCATCACTCAGCCTGCTCTTTGCTCCCCAGCAGAGCTTCTCCGTGCAAAGAAACATTGTCTGTACAGCATCCTAGGGAACATCACCACTCTTCTTTAGAAAGGACTAATGCATTTCAGTGGACTGCTTGTCTTCACCTTACCTGAAACAGATCACGAGCTCTATCATCAGCATCTCAGCTTACCCAGTTAGCAGGGAGGTACCTCAGCCCAGACCCAGTTTCTCCAGCTGCACTGCATTTGTGTTATGAGTCAGGGTGAGCTGACTGTGCTCCACCTGACAAATCTTACCATCATTTGCATCCCAGCAACACAAGCATAAAGAGGTACTGCTCTACTTGTTCATCTGATTTATATTTAGTGTGCAAGTACAAGCAGAAAGGAATTGACCCTGAGAAGTATACCAGTAGCTGAGTACCATGTATCTGACACAATCTATTTTTTATCAGGTAGAAAAGATCCTCATAATGAGGAGCATGTAAAAGTACTACTAGCTTCTATGAACTAAAACATATGAATCACATTGCCTGAGGAGGAACCGGTATCCCCAGCTTTTGAGGGGGACATTGTGAAGGAGAACATGTGTGTGTGTTTATGAAGAGCTGTGACTGCTGATCCAAGTAAAGAAGGGGTGGTGGGAAGCTGCTCGAGGTTGCTCAGCACAGAAAAGTAACAGCCCAGAAAATGCCTTTGACTCACAGCAGGGCTGGAGGAGAAATGTTATACTGTGACTTGGGCCAAAGTGAAATCATTTCCAGTTGTTTTAAATGAGATTTGTGCTAAAAGATCTCAGATGATCTCCATGAGAAGTTTAAATATGCTTACAAAAGTGAAGAAAAAAGACTGACATTACTGAATGAGAAGACAGTACTGAGCAATCAATCGCTGAAGAGCTGATCTCATTAAGTCTTTCTAAGATGTCAGCTGTCAGTCTCTAGTTGGCAGCTGCAGAAAACTGAGTACTATGAATTAGACATCTTTTAAACTTTTTTTTTTTTTTTTCCAGGCCATCTACCTGATCTTTCATACTTGTTTGTTCTGCAGTTTCTTAGAAGTTATCACTGTTGAAGGAAGTGGAGAAAATCCAGAAAAAAAAACCCACTCCGCTCTCCCATGCAGCTTCATGCCGCTGGGTCAGTGATTAACAAAGACAAGGTCCTACTGCAGGGAAGCTAAATGGAGTTCATTATGGACATGAAAGTTAGCAGGGCCAAAGAGGTGAGGCTTTAGGAAAGAGGATGAAATAAGAGCCTAACAAGTGTGGATTTTACTTCCTCAGTACAATAAGGACAGCTTTTAACTACCAACTATTCTTAAAAAAATCTAGGTAATAGCGATTTTAGAAAGATACCATACACTGTTCCTGCAGATGGTCAGGAAAATTAGTATTATAATGTATTACTAAATACATTATATAGTAGAGAAAATTCTATCGTGCTGTTATCATCTTTACACTAGGTGTCTTGCAGACTGAATATTTGTTGTTGCAGTTTTATGGAAAAAGCAGGAAAATGGAAAGATAGTGGAAGATTATATCCATAGAGTGGTATCATTTGAACCTGGACAGAGACAGCCACATCAAAATCACCTTAAAATTATGAGCTTTTCTCACCAGCTCTCAATGCTGGAGTATCCAGGGAATGTCAGTGTTTCCTGGGGGTGCATACCCTCAGCAGACTTGCAGAAGGACACCATAGACAGCTCAATCCTTTATCAACAGACAGAGCCTGGAGCTACAGCTAGCAGAAACTGAGATATTCTAGGATTTTCTAGGCTATGAGATTTATGAACCACAGCCTATGTCTCACTTGCAGATAATTTCTGGCTAGATGCTGCAGTTTTGGGTACCTGGGCAACATAATGGGAACCAACATGTACTTCAACTTGTATTTATCCCAAATATCGACCATGAGTAATTGCTCACTAATAGTCTAAAATGGACTTTAGATCTTTTTGTAGACAACATTTAGGAGATAACCTGTTGTCTAAGTAATCCTTAGTATAGACAGGAAGAATCAGATGCTATAGCAAGTTGATGTGGCATCAACTTGTCTCCAACGGGTTGTCAATGGAAGGGAAGTCAAGAAGCAGCATGTCCTGGAAGAGGGAAACTGTCCCCATTTTCACTACTGTGCAAAAAGATCCATCAGCTGACTGTTAACAGTGGGTGCACAGTGAACAGCCCTGAAGAACTTCAAACTTGTTACAAAAGACATGGGATAAAACAATGCAAGTCTGAGTACAGTTGGTAAGAAAAATGAAAATGCAAGCTTTTTGTCATTACATGACATTACAGACATTTTGTTCTTCAGAAAGTGAAAAGTAGTTTGAAATACAGTTCCGTTATTGAAATTTCTTAAGTATTTAGATGAAAAATTTGCTTGTAATAGGAAAAACAAAAAAACACAAAAAAAAAACCACAAAAAAAACCTACCTGACTGCCACATGGTGATAATCATTATAAGAACAATTGCTAAGCCATGTGAGATCTTCAAAATATCATACTTTAACGTTGCTCCCACTGTTGCGTGTTCTCACACTTGAAGAGAAAATGAAGAACTGAGTTTGTTATTTTGCTCAGATAATAACAGCTATAAAAATAGATTAACTGTCAGTATCATGAATTAATATCACAGTAGTACAGAGGCTCCAATAACAGACTTGGGCCATAAGTAAAGAAGCATGAACACAAAGCTTGTCCTTTGACGTGGGAATGGATCACCAGGTCGCTAACGCAGATAAACGTTTACATAAAATGAAATTCGTGTTTAATAATTCTGAGTGCTTTTAAAATCTGCATTTTGTTTGGTTTTGTTCTACATATAAAGACAGCTTTTCATGTTAAAGCATAGCATGCCAGCTACAAATGCTACTGCTCAAGTTAAAAATCTACAGCTTTTAGTCCATGGTACAGCTTTCCTTTTTTTCTTTTTTTCTTTTTTTTTTTTAAAAAGAATCTCTGAACATCTAAATGATAACATGTTTCAAGTAGCTGCTCCTTCCCTGGAGTTGAACAAAATTGAAAAGATCAAAGTTATTGCAATCTTGTTCAAAGGTGAAGAGGTGAAATCTTATGTGTGCTGGAGGATCAGAGCAAACAGAAATGTACAATGCTTAGTGTGCAACACCTGAAGCCCACTTTCAACAAGGTACCTCATTTTCATTTGAATTCAGAATGTTTCTCATTTTATGGTAAAATAAGGAACAGAAGGAGCCCTTCCCCAGCACTGAAAAATAAACAGCAGTAAAAGGTGAAAATGGTCAATTTTTTTTTTTTTTAGAATGACTAAATTCACCACATAAAATTCTATATTCCTTCTTTAAGTAGCATTTATATAATTGAGTAAGATGAAGCCATTACACCCATGATATTTCAAGTATCATAATGTTGTTGATAGTTGAAGAGTTTCTTGAAAAAGAACTGTGTTTTGAAGGGGGCTGCAGAGAGGGGTATCTAAGAAGGATATGTTTTTTTCCCCATAAAATCTTCATGTGACTGATGTGCCCTGACATAATGTATCGTGATGAAATACAGCTGCCAAAAAAAGAACTTCAAATGATGCCCCTTTTCTGGAGGGAAAAAAAAAAAAAGTGATAAGAAAATAGGCACCTTTTCAGCAAAAGCTTTTAAAGCTTTAAAAGCATGGCAACCAGTAAAAAGGTTCTTAGGTAAAGGCTTCTTTACTCAATTTTGTCTAAGTACCTAGGAGCTAAATGGGGGGAAAAGGGTATGGAAAAAATGCTCCTGCCTCTGTGAGAACTGTGGGCACCCAAGACAGAGGAAGACGTGAAGATTTTTATGTTCTTGTCCTACAGCCACATTTTCAAATACACTGAAAGGTCCGTTTCCAAATTATTGGAAATTGTGCTTCTTTACCCTAGCAGTGCTGATCTGAGAATTTTTTAGCATAAACCTGAATGTGAATCAAAGAGGTCACACACATGCAAACATTCAGAAACCAAAAATCTGTGTTTCAATTTCTGAATATGCAGAATTTCATTCACATGCTTTTCTGTCTTAGCCCTGCTGTTCTACACTACTTTTAAATTCCAACCTGTACTCCACTGCCTTAAAGCTGTAAGTATGATTGTATATATTGTTTATATTGTCTATTATGGGTCAAACCTTGACCTGAAAAACAGGTCTGCTCAAAGGTACTATAAAAATCTTTTATATAAAGCTCTCCTAGGAGCAATTCCACACAACTATCCACCAAAGCACATTTCTCAAGGATTCACCAAGCTCGTCCACCCCCAAATTCCTGCTTTGTTTTCTTTCAAACCTCAACTCTGCTAGAAAAGCCTACTAGAAAAAAATGTTTGGTCTCTCAGTGATAGTTCTAGAAAAGGAACCCCTGAAAATGGACAATGTGGAAGCAGTAGGGTCTATCTGCAGGCTGGGCATGATCTATGACCAAGGGGCACAAAGATGGCAGCAACGCCCAAACATTAAGACTATATGTGCAGAGAGCTGCTACCCTCAGTAGAATATGTGTGAATGATTATATTGGATAGAATTGGTTCTTTTGATAAATAATTCCTTAACACTAGATCAGAAAATATGTAGTTCAAACTCAGATAACTTTAGGAATGTCAACTGGCACACACATTTCTACCAGTTTTCTTCTTGGATACACACATAAAAATGTATCTCCAACTATCACAAAATATCATTTAAAATACATACAAGCCTCTCCCAAAGGGGCGACTTTGAGGACACAGAGTTTGCCATTTTCTACAAGTTTGTATGAGTCTTAGATGGTTTGTACTTTACAGTACAAGTCTCTTAGAGTGAAATTACCAAGCCCTCATCATTTCCTGTTTATATGAGTTTTAAATCATCATTTTTTATTTTACCACTGAGGTAAAAAAAGAGCTGATCTAACTCCTGTGTCTATAACCAGTCTCCCAAGATTAATCGGAACAGATAACTGTGAAAGCTATAGATAAACTAAATTTTTTGACTACAGGGACCCTCTTTACATTTTAGAAAAAAAAAGATAGATTGACATAAAATATGTAAAGATCAGACAAGTCATGCAGAACAGGGTGGCTGACTTGCAAACAAAGGTTGTGCCAATTGTGAATTTTTATGCTTGAGTTTGCTCCTGCATTTTGGTGGCAGGTAGTCAGTCACAGTTACTGTTTTAAAGGGGATGATCTGCTGCAATTTCAGGTTTCTTCTGAAGTACTCCGCAGAACAATCTTCAGTTATTTCTTAAACCAAACATTTCTGCAACATTCAGATGCTTCCAGCAAAGTTCCCAAGCTTCCCTACAAGCCACTATTTTACATAAATCACAAACAATGTGCTGTAAGCATAAGGGTGGTTTTTAGTCACTGAAGACTATGCCAAGAGCACTGTGTTTGGAGGCACAGTTTCTATTTCCTACACAACTCTCCCATCTGTCTGTACAACAGAAAGCCCTTAGAAAGCATTCAGCCAGTCGCTATTTTGGTACTCACGACACAGACAGAGTCTGGTAAGGTGGGATAATAGGTCAGATGTATCAAACTGTTATTGTTCCTTTCTGTATTTGTATTTGTTATGGACTATAAACCCTGATGATCCAATAAAGGGCTGTGACCATGAATCCCAATTGGCTGCACAGAGCTATTTCATGGTGGGGCGAGTCCAGTGGTAACAAATTCAGTCAACATAATGATTTCAGTTTCACTGTGTTGCTCTGCTTCCTGGGAACCTGCAGAAGATAAGCGAGTGTGTCACAATCATAAATTCACACATACAACGTTAAAATATCTTATGGAGCCTTAAGTCTCCGTGAAATGTCAGACTAATAAATATGGTGATCATACTTGCTATTTGGCAAAAATATTAATTAACTGGGAAAAGTTAATAAAAATATATTCCCCAAAATTATGCAACAGACAAAATATTTTTTTTCTTATTCATGGTTACATGAATGCAAAATGCCATGGATTCCTCATCTTTAATACCTAGGGGATTTATAAGCATATTGCATCCATAAAACTTGGTTCATCAGTACAGTACACAGCCCAGATATGCATATTTAATTACTCTGAAAGTAATTTACTTGTACAGATGGTGGCATTAGAAGGTCTTACTTCAATTTAAATTACTTCTATTTGAAAAACAATGTTATTTTCCTATGAATCTTGAGTGAAGAATTCACTCTTATTACAGATGAATAATACCTGACAATTGTAATTAATCTGTGACTTATCTAATGCTTCCTCAATAAACATTTTGTTTCAGATTTCACACAGCGGAGCAGCTCCTTTGAAGGAGGCAGATCCACAGAGTTTCCGATTAAAACCTGCTCATGATTATGGGTCTGCTCTAAGGGTAACTGAAGGTTAGATTTTGTTCAGCACCTCTGGGACCTCTTAAGGGAAAGAGGCGCTGCGGAACATTTTGCTCTTCCTGCGGGTCAAGCGGGGATCAGAGCTCAGGGTAAACCCACGGAGTGGCTGCTCTGGGTGTCAGGGTGGTGCGCCGCAGTGCATACTGTCATGCCTGGCAGTGTGCTGCACTGCCTCTCACACCATGCTGGGGGAATTCAGATGCTTGTCCAAGACAGGCCATTGTCTTCTGCAGGCCAGCCTATGCTTGTGAGGCTTCCTGTAGGGCTCTGCCTGTGTCAGGCACCGGTGGCCTCAGAGGTAGCCTATGCACCGTGTGCCACCAGGGTTGCCATGGCAAGCATTCGTGTTTTATTGATAGCTAAACGACCACAGGCTACATAAAGGGCTCCTAATTGACCCTTAAAATGTGATTCCCCACCTCTGACCATAGCAGGATAAGATGAATTTTCAAGAGATGACATGATTTGAGGGACTCAGCCAGAAGAAGGAGCTTTGTTCTTTTTATTCACACAATTTCATCCTGATGAGCTGGATTTAACACTGCAGAACACCCATTGTGGACTTAATGCTGGAAAACATCTGCATTTCCCAAAGAGCCCTGTGGAATTCAGAAGCACCCACAGCAGCTTTGAACTGGGCAGGACTGCCAACCGTAGACACCTTCATTAAATCAAAATCAGGGAATCCCACTGACCCCTTTCCCTCAGGGCCAGGGTGACACAGCAGACTCAAATACAATGCTCCCACTGCACTGTGTGGGACTTCAACCCTTCACAGACCCATGACAGCCACACAAAAGGCAGTAAGATTAAAAATGTTCTATGGCGTAGCTGGTTGCGTGCAATACGTATGTTCACCAGACCAAAAGACTTAGGTAGAAGGGACAATATGTAGCACTGGTGGCATGTTTCTGCAAGCATCACCACTTATGGGCTCACTTTGAATGACAGCAGGTCCAAGGTTAGCCTCACGACACAGTCTTGGGCAGCAGCAAGGTCTGCAGGGTGCTGAGCTGCAGGTTGGGGACCACAGCATACATCCATGTTGGGAGGGGAAGGCTGCCAGGAACTGCACTGCAGAAGGAAGCATGGAAATGAGAGAAGTGAGTCAGGAACCTGTAGGGGAGTAAATAGATGCAAGGTGTAGGATGTTTGTAGCCGAACTGCTCTTAACTACAACACTTGCCTTTGAAGCACGTTGGTTTAAAGCGCAGAACTTCAAGGCTAGAGTTTCTGTGATATTATGCAGAGTCTAAATCCCAAAAAAGAGAAAGCATCTTAACAGTTGTGTTCCTTATTTTCATACAGATTTACAAGCAAGCTCATTCACATAAAAAATCAGCCCCAAAACAAAAAAGCCATAGTAAGTTTTTTCAGCAAAAGGATCCTTTAGACGCTGATAAATCAAGCAGTGATGACACAGTGATATCATGGCATCACTAAGAATGTCACCATAGTTAACAAGCCTTGTTTCTCCAAAAAATATTGGTGAATAATCAACTGTCAGTTAGCACTTAGAAAAAAAACAACAACAAAACATGCCTAGTTTCTTGCCTAAAAAATAATGGGAGTGGAAACATTGCTTTCTTGCCAGGTTATTTTCATTTCAGGAAGAGAAATAACCAAAGGGAACATGGAGAGAAGAATAAATAACCAGAAGCGGTGTGAGGGGAAAAATTCCTTCATTATTATGCTGTCACCTCTGCCTTTCTCACTATCGGATTCCTCTCCTGTCCCACACTGTGCCGAGCCACTCACAGGCAGGGCATCCTCCAGATGAATCAGCACAGTGGCACGTGCACTCTCTAATGTACATCAGAGGCACAGAAGAGGTGTTTGATATTATATTTATGAACAAATCAGAGAAAAGACCTTGGCAGGTTTTTTTTTTTTTGGAGGAGGAGGAGTAGGAGAACTAAGGGAAGCAAGACTGCATGTCAATTTTGGAGAAAAACACCTCATCATCTTTTTAAAATGCATATTAACTTTAGACTCTTTTCAGCCTCATCCTCTCTGATAAATTAAAATAGCGTATGCATAATCTGTAGAATTTTTCTTGATCTATCTCTCAGAAAACACAATATGAAAGACTGCCCATACTAATCAGGACTCTCATGCCCGTCACAGTGGGCAGAGCTAGCAGCAGGGCAGAGCTGCCTGGCAAACCCCACTGGATGCTGCATCCTCAGCCCAGTACATGGTTCTCTTAATGCAGCAGGGGGTCTGTGCTAGCAACAGAACCATAATGATCAGGTCACTTTGCTAAAGCAGCACCAACAGGTGATGCCCACAGGCCAATATGCCACCACTTCCTCGCAGACAGCCTCATATTAGGTTTTCACCTGTCTGCAAAATCTTACCTGTAAACCTTTTTACTTTTTTCTTTTCCAAAATAGGAAAACTAGATATGGTGACCATTGATCAAACAAGTAGTAAATCTTAAGTTCAGCTAGGAGAAAAGACAGAATCTGAAGGAGGACAAGATGCTCTCACGCAACTGGTGAACAAAAGATACTACACCTGCAACTGAAATGTAGATCATAAAAGATCATCAAAAAGTATGAAAGTTGTTATCTGTCAGGTATTTCATTGGTAGAACAATTCAGTGTGTATATTATTAGGAACATAAAATATATGCATATATGCATATGCACATTGAATATCTTGGTCACAGGATTTTTTTGCTAAGTTTGGTGTGTGGAATGCAGGGTGCTCCAGATGAAGAATGAGAATCTCCAGCCTACCTCCAGAAGCTCTTTGTTCCCTAGCCTGCACCCTTGCACCAGTTAAGAGCTGAAAACAGAACTGGAACCTCCTGATACAGTAAAAAGTATCTGAAAGGCAAGCACTTTGCTGTTCCAGAATCTGAAGAACACAATATACAGTGCATCCTCACAGGGGAAAATCTACCACTCCCCCATATGGCAATTTTCCCAAGGAAAGGCTGGTCAAATACTTCAGAGTTTGGCTGTATAGTTTCTGAGGGACTAAGGCCTAGAGGGATGATTACAATTGGTCTGACCAGCAAAACATGGGCAATGAAACAGAGCCCACTAGTTTCCAACCTCAAGCCACTGGTTAACGGATTTAGAATTAGACCAGTTCGGTTGGAAGAGACCTACAAAGATGATCAAACCCAACTACCTGATCACCTCAGGACTAACCAAATGTTGACGTTATCGAGGACATTATCCAAATGCCTCTTGAACACTGACAAGATTTAGGGCATCAACCACTTATCTAGAAAGCCTGTTCCAGAGTCTGACCACTTTTCCTAATATGCAGTCTGATTCCAGGGACAGTATTGAGCCATTCCTGTGCATCCTGGCCTTGGTGATCAGCGAGAAGAAAAGAAGTTTTGATAGGTAATTCACCAGTCCCAGTACAAGTCCTCTCCACTGCCGAATTATCTCCACTCTCAAAGATGTGTGATTTCAGTTTTAATTTTCCTGGTGCAATCATCAGATCTTTCTATACATACTTCATACTTTTCACATCCTTGGCTACATTCCAAGTCTTCAGGTAGCAGGCATCTTCACAGTACATAGGTACTTACATAGTTGAGTTAATAGACTGACCTGGCCCTCAGAGAAAAACATTTCCCAGACTTCACACCATTTATTCCATTCTTTTGAACCTACTTGAATTTGTGACCATCTTTTGCCTGGGCAGAATACTTCAGCAGACAGCTCAGCAAGAAAATACACAGAGGTCATTCCAATTCCTTGCTGGTGGTTTGTCACACTTTTTAGTAGTTGAACATCCAAGTATGATCTGTCTAGCCTCTTCAAAGAAACAAAATGTTCTGAGTTTTTCATTTGTTTGGTTTTTAATTAGGGTTCTGCACTCAAATTCCAACACTGTTGGTGATACCAAAATGCATCATTAAATAAAAGATCATTTTTCCCTCATGTTGCTTGAGGGAGTAAAAATGCTAACAGCAAGAAAGGGATGCAAACTTCAGGGGAGAGAATGAATGCAGACTCAGAGAGTGAGCATGTGCAGGTATGCCTGCACATAGGGGTGCATCTGGACGTGTATTTTCCTGTCTGTGTGTACATGGACTTTCTGAATATCAGACTACTATAGTCATACTATGCAAGTCTTTGAGCAATTCCTCTAAACAAATTGAAAATGTATTTAAACTGTACTAATGGGTGTGTTTGCTGTTTTGTTTTTGTGGGTTTTTTTGTTGTTGTTGGTTTGGTTTGGGGTTTTTTTTTTAAGGAAAAAAATGCAATCAGTAATGGTAATTGAGATTGATTTGGATTTGGCTCTGTACCCAAACTGATTTTTTATCAAAAACAATCAGCTGTTGCATTATTAGATTGCTTATCACATCTGTATTTGTATTACAGGTGCCAGGATGAGTAATTAGATATTACTTTCAGACATTATAAAAATATAATTTAAATAAGGTGTTCTACATAGCTCTGTACACAACATGTCTCTGTGATGCTTACTATTTTTCTCCAATAAAATGTCTGTAAAATGCCTAGCCCGACGCTGCATTACTGGGCTATAAATTAATCCGCTGCAGAAAACCAAAACTTCTACCAAGTGTATGAAATTAAAAATAGAAGACTATGACCCTTGGTATTTTTATTATACAGATAAAAAAATAATAATAATTAACAGTGTAAAATTTAAAATATGCCAGATGCATGGTGTAATTGCTGCTAGAAGTTACTGTAAGGGAAAGGCATTGCTTTCAGATTTGGAAATGCCTACTACTGACTAACCTCCACGTCAACATGTTTGCAGCTTTGCAACATCCATTTCTAAATGAATTACTTTATGGAGGAAACCAAAAGGCAGAAAACTAAAGAAATAGGGGTCAAATTCCTCCTGTGAGATCTCCCTTGTAAAATTATCCAGAATGTAATAATACCATGTTATTGACTTAAGCACAGTTCCCTGTGACATGCTGCAGCTGACCTGTAATTTTTATCCTACATGTTGCCAGCACTATTAAAATGACACTTGTGAATGTAAATTAAGCTCACAAAGGGGACAGATTGTATGATTCTGGTTTCTCTCAGATGCCTGTAGGCTATCACAGGTTCCATATGTGAAGTAATTATGTTCACTGAAGGAAAGAATAAATGCTGTCAAATTGTGTACTGAGAGAGAAAGCAGCTATTATATTGCAGTAGTCACTGGAGCATTGCCTCAGAAAGTGGAAAGATGTATAAGAAAATAATAATAAAATAGAAAAACTGGTGCAGCACTATATTAAATATAACCTTTAAATGAGTGTCTGGTTTTGAATATATATTACAGAAAGTTAGTATTTCACAAATAAAAGCATTTCAACTCTTTATTCTCATTTTCTTCCTCACATCTAGAGGGCAGGGGGCAGATCACTTACCTGGAAGAAGCAGCAGTGAGGTCCTGCAGCTTCCAGTGTGCACCATGCCACCCATCCACTGCCTGCTCTCACCAGTGCCCAAGCCCGCACCTGGCACAGAGCCTGCCATGCTCCCAGCCCATACGAGCAGGCCAATGAGCAGGGCTGGGTGCTGGCCATGTCCATGGGTCCAGTTCTGAGGCAGTACTCTGTCTCCTGGTGAGATGCAAGCATTTTGCTCCACTCCTTAACAGTACCTATCCAAAGGCAACAAGCAACAAACTCATTTTCTCCAAGTACAACACAACACAAAGAATGAAGTTTTTAGGCAGTGTTGTTATGCTGGAACTGCCTCCCCCTCCAAGAGCCCACCTCAGAGAGCACTGCCCACCAAACCTTAGCTTCTACAAGTAGCAAGAGGTGACAAAAAGCACTGGTATGCCCCACCAAAGCCACAGCTCACAGAAAACTATTTTGCCTGCACTGCTTTATATTTCTGGTTTGATGTAAAGAGAAACTATAACTTCTTTTTGAGGTGATGTAGGAAAAAAATCTGCCAGCCAGCAGTCTGCCCTTGGAAGCTATCTCACCAAGCACACATTTCATTTCCCATCAGAGAATGCAGGGCACCAACTACTTGGCACCACTGCTTGGCTCAGGACTGGCTCATAACAAGAGGACTGAGTTCAGCACAGAGTAGCATCCAGGCACACACTTCAGCACAAATCTTCTGTCCAAGCACTCAACTGTCCATCCTCCATATTCAACAGTTTCTGTAAAGAGGTGGCTAAGGAGAAAGGGGCCAGACTACCTGGGCAGAGCACAACTTGAGCAAAAAGGGAACGTAACAGAGCTAGGGGCAGAAGAGACATACAGCAGTGTCCTACGGACCCCTCCTTAGGTAGTACCATGGCACTGGGACACCCTGCCAGCAGTACCTTGGCAGGCTAGTGCTGGGGTGCTTGTGTGTCCATGAATTGTTGCATTTTTAAATACCATCTTTAAATAAAAAATTGAAATCAACTACGATTTCCTAAGAAGCTTCAAACTATTAAACAATTGTTTCCAGTGCGGCTCATGCCATATGTGGGAGGCTGAAACGTAAGGTAGAAATGAGAGGTTTTTTTCTAGTTCAAAGCATTGACAGCAAGGATAGTGTATGACTCCTTTGCATGCACTAAGGCAGAAGTGGGGTGAGGATCATTCTGCACTATTCACTAGCAAAACTGTTACACATAGAAAATAAAAAGTCAAACCAAAGATCTTGCAGTCATGGCAGGAAGGAGGGAGGGAGGAAAAGATGTGGTTTGCTCTCAACATTTTAATAAGGATTTGTGGGATAATGTTGTGTAAAGGTAATACATCTGTATCTTTAATAACAATAACTAGAATCAACTCTCCACATTAACTGACCTTTAAATATTATTGTCCCTTTCAGTTTACCAAAAAGACATTTACTTCATGAAAGATGTTATTCAACTCTGTTTAAAGATCCAATGGGCTAAAATACGCTAAACTGACATTTAGAATTATCTCATATCACTCTTTATGATAACTCGTATTAGTTCCACGGGATTTGAATGAGAGATTTGGAAAAATAAAAACATTTTGAAACCATTTCAAATAATTGCCAGATATTGCCTGGACATTCAAGTTATCTGTAATAATATTAGGACCTTTTCCAATAGCTGAGTAATTACTTCCTTATTACACACAAGGCAAGTTGGTATCACATACCCTGACTGAGATTTAAACCTGCATCAAACAGGCAAGGGAAGCATCCAGACTGACATTTTACATACCTAACTGCATTTTTTATAATGAGGAGAGCATCTGTGCTATATTGCCTTGATAATCTGTGAAATGAAGACAACTGGGAGCACCAGGGGAAAAAAAAAAATAATCCATTCCATTAAGAAGAGGAGGGCAGAGGGATTTAAATACACATATACGTACTGTTTCTCTCATGTCTCTATTGCAGCCATCTACCAGGGCAGCAATGCTCAGCATGCCTCACCAGACCATGCAGAACAGAAGAATGAGAAAGGAGGAAAGAAGTTCACAATCTGATGCCCTTCAGATGAGCAGGAAGCTGGAGGGGTCAGCCATGACAGAAGACATACAAGCAATCCTCCATTGCACAAGAAAATCAGCTACCTCAGTTGAAACCAGGACAATGCTAATTTTCTTACCTGATGATGATCTGCCTGCCCTTTGGCAGTGCACACCATAGCCCAGCCACCCCATGAGCAGGTGAGTCTCTTTCTTCAGACATCCTACAGCCACAGAGGGAGGGAAATGGGAGTCCCAGAAAGCAGACGTAGCCCCAGGGGAACAGGGATGCTCTGCACTAGCTGCAGCTCATCACACGTGTAAACCAGTGCAGATTGCTCACGTATCAAAAATATAGATAAATGAAGACATGGTAAGGACAAGCTCAATAGTAAACACCATCCAGGAACCCATTCACATGGCCTTATCTTATAACAAAATAGAATGACATGGTCATTTATGCAACAAAATACAGTTAAATGGTTAACAGTAGAACAGTTCTTTGCACTGACAGCAAAGAACTGAAGCAAAAGCCACCAAAACAGCTCCTCTTGTGGAACTGCTAGTGTGCTACAGTTACAGCTAGAGCTAAAGAAGCAAAGATAGAAAGGACAGATTAAGTAATAAGAAGAAAAGACTAATTTCATAAATAAAGTCCGTAACATTTTCTATAAATACATTCTAGTTACAACATGCTCATAGGACGTGTTTTAGGTTCAGGTCAATTCTACTTTCATCTGCAATATTTTTAACATTAGTAATCTAAGGAAGACAAACTCAATTTTTAATTGGATATTACAGTTCATTTCAATTCAGCTGGCGGCAAAGAATATGCAAAACCAGAACAGAAGACTTCAATAAAAAGCATGAGATAATCACAGCATATCTAACACTGGCTGTAGCACTACAGTAGAAACACATTATTTATCGGTGCTGCATCTTTCAATGGATTAAAAAAGTGTATTATCTTTTTTCTGACTCCAACATTTGTTTAGCAAGTTCTAGTAAACTCTAGGTCATATATTGTTCATCAGACAACATAAACAACTAATTACGTTAGAAATCCAGAGCGATAAGAAAACCACACAATAAATACATTATATCCAGGCAACAGCAGAAGCTAAGTTTTTATTTCATTTGCTGCAGATTGCATAAGTTGGTAAATGCTTTCTGGCAAGTGTCCTTCAAATTCCAAAAACAATGCATCTGTTTTATAGCATTAACTCATTTTCTATCATATTTGTTTATATCTCTGCAGTGAAACCATATTGTTATTAAGGGTATCGTTATAATAGAAAATTGCATTAGCTTTTAAAACCCTGTTCTATTTTATGTGTATATAAATAGGAACATTAGGATCATGCAAGATTCCCATTTGTCCTTGCTATACTCTTGACACTGGTAAATATAAGCAGAGCACCAAGATTTACCAGCACTTAATATATTGCCCCTTTGATTAGCTGTGCAGAAATCTTTTTTTTTTTCAAGTTGTAAAATATCACCCTGCTGGTTATGTGCCTAAAAACATGCCAACATAAAGTTTCTCTTTACCTCTGATCACTACGATGAGTCCATGTAAGTCTTTATTGGCACAGTACCATGATAGAAAGGTACACCAACGTCCTCCAGAGGACTGAGTTTTGAAGACATTTGGATGGCTGATGACATTGAGGTGGTTGCACCCAGACAACACAAGTTATGCTGTTAGTCCACGGCAGGTCCAAACCTGGTGAAGCACCCAGGTTTCAATTAGGATGGACTTTGGGCAATCATCCCTGAACTGCAATGCAGAAACCCACTCCCAACACCAAAGGGGCATTTTTTTTTCCCCTGGATAAGGTGGAATTAAATTTCAGTGCCTGGAACTGTTTTACAGAATGCTGTTGTGTTCCTTTCTCGCTGTCATAACATTCAGTAGTTCAGGGAATGCAACTGTGTGTGATTACAGAGCAGCTCCCCGTCAGATACATCGTGTAATTAGGGCTGATATGTAGTACTATGCTCTGAGAAAACCCAGAAGAGTTGGGTCTAAAAAGTTCTGTGAATCAAGATAATTACAATATTAATCGCAATCCATTGAACTAAAGTGGAATTGAATACAAATTTTCTGATTATATAGCATGCACTGAATGACAGTAAGTTAGAAACAGCCATTTTGGTCTGGTTTCATTGCCTCACATCTGGAGAACATTATTACAGAGTCATCAGCCACTTGGCCTGCGCCCAACACGGAAGCAGTTCTCAACTCTTCTCCCTGAACATTGGTGAAACATGCACATTTCTCTTTTCTTGAAACATTCTCTTAAGGAGTTTCAATATTGCACAATTGGGATGGGATAAACCACTTGTTTCTGTTTAGAAAGCAAACGAAATTTGATCAAAATGAGTCCAATTTTAAACATTTGTTCTTAGAAAAAATAGTGCTATTTATGAGGGTCCATGGTAAAGGTGGTCATTCCAGCTATTTAAACAATATAATTAGATAGCA
The DNA here is from genome assembly GCF_026119805.1 of Tympanuchus pallidicinctus. Classification (NCBI taxonomy): domain Eukaryota; kingdom Metazoa; phylum Chordata; class Aves; order Galliformes; family Phasianidae; genus Tympanuchus; species Tympanuchus pallidicinctus. Next base: position 16,630,262 of record NW_026294791.1, on the reverse strand, counting down.
TTTCACAGTATACGAGACAAATTGCACAGAAGTCTAAAACTAGAGTGCCCTTGTTCCTCTATAAATATGTACACGTTGCTGGTTACTACCAATTTTATATGAAGTGTCTTTGGTCTTTATTACAGTTTCTGTGCTTGAAAAGAACCTCTTTACTTATGAAGAATCTTCTTTTTTTTTTTCTTATAGTAATGTAAAAACACAGTTGTCAGCATAATATCCTGACATTCTGGATACCAGCCTGTGTCTACTGGAGTCAGATGTGAAAATAAATAGATATTAAACTGTCAGTCAATGAAATTACAAAGTCAAGCACAGCTCTAGCTGAGATCCTGTGTGTTCTGTTTGATGGACACAGGTGTTTAAGTGTTATGAAATCCTGCAGAGTCTCAGAGTGAATAATGCACCTTCCAGCGGTCCTGCATTAGCCAAAATAACTGCAAGTAGCTTTCCTGTCACCCTGAGCCCCCAAATAATCGATGTGGGCTCAGAAAGGGGCCAGAGAGGCCTTCCAGACTTATCAGAGCTAAAATCTGAGAAGTCATACAGTTTGTGCCACAGCATATGTTCAGGAATCGAAGCAACACTTCTCTAAAACCGCTAACCGAAGGTTAGATCCACTGGCTTTGCATGCAAATCTGAGGCAGATGCCCCAAATCCACATAATTTATTTATTATTTGTAAGGCACTTAAAGTCAATCATCTGTCACTAATAAACATTAACACTATTAAAAATTAATGATCATCCTACGGCATCCTGAGACAGATTCTTCTTTGTTTGATGAGTATTGGAGCAAAGCACATTGCATTCACTTACTGACTCTTAAAGTGTTTATGCATTGTATAATCTTGTGATTTGGGCTCCTCCTCCTTGCCCCAGTGGCTCCCTTCTCCTGGGATGCCAAGAAATGATCAATCTTGTGAGAGAAGTTTGAAAGGATAGGCTTAGATACAAATATGTATCTGCAGAAAAGAAAATAAATCACAGATTCAAAGTCATCACAGAGCATATAGCATAAGCCTTTGTGATTACTGAACTCTTTGTCTTGCTTTCCACTCAGCACTAAGTAATGGGGTGCCTGCGACAGGGGACACGCACACCTGTGTTTGCTGCTGTACAGAGGGTCCCAGCTCAGGTACCATGCCAGAGGTGGACAATGAAGCTGAAATAACAGTTCAGTGAGACTTCCCGAGAGCCTCACAAGCTGCAAAAAGAAAAGGCTTCCTGAAGAGCAACTGAAAGAGGCAACTTCACCAAAGGTCTGCGCAGTGTCGCAGGGCACTTTCTTCTCTTAGTGGGTGGGAGGCAAAGCCCACTGCTAGAGATGAAGAAACAGCTTGCACCTTAACCCTCAAAAAGGACATTCCCTCTAGAAGTAAAAATGATTCCAGGCCCTTCATCTTTTGTGTTCAAATTTCAAATATAAATCTCGGGGAATACATTTTCCTATTGCCTTTATCACTCTTCTGTCTTGCACTGACAGACCTCGTAAGAGCACTGTTTCCTAACACACACGGCGTTTTGTCCTACTCCTAATTTTAGTGATTACTTTTCTGTGAGAGTGCAGTAACTATGTTATAAATGATCGCTCGATATATGGCTGATTTCGTCAAAATGCAGATAAATAAATGTAATAAACCCACATTAATTACCAGTCTATGAGCACACTCATGAAATCAACTAACCTCATATTTCTTTGAGTTACATGAAATCTCTGAAAACAAGCTAAAAGTAAGGTCTCAACGCTAATGATATAATAAGAAAACTCACCAAGATAATAGACATATTAATCTTCCCCTTGCAATATGCAATACAATATTTCACTGCCAGATCATTTTTCATAGAGAAACAGTGATTTAAGAAAGATGTGTAGGCAGGACTGTGATCTCTTTGCTTCCTTTCTTTGCCTATATTTCATAACTAATAAGGATTTGCAAAGAGCAGCTACCAGAACTAGAAAAGTATGGACAGGTCAGAAAAGCATGGTGTCGCAGAACCACAATCACCAAGCCAAGAACAGGAAGGGACTGCATTCCATACATGCTGCCTTCACATCAGCTGCTGCTGTTACAACTGAAACTCGGTGCCGTTAGCAGAACACTGCTATACAAAACTAGTTCTGCCTTTCAGGTAACAGCAAGTCAAGAAGTAACGAGGCTTTCCTGCAATTTCCTCAGCAGCTCTGTTTTTTCAGCTCCTCCAGATCAACAGAGACAGATCCAGTGCACCCTTTTTACATGTGCACATCTCCTGTATTTCTACAGAGCCACACAGCCCAGGGCAACTCCATGAGCTGTGGCTGTGAAGCCAGAGCTCATCTACACAATCAGTTGTGAGCCTTACACACACCAATAAAACCCAAGGAAGCTGTGATTTAATGCTTCTGAACAAAATTAAGCCACAAAACCTTCTAAATCTCAGCCTGAAGACCTTGCTGCTTTGAACAATACTTTTAAGTAACACCAATTTGTCCTGCTGCTGTTCTCCACTGCCAACAGACTTCTTCTTAATTTGTCTCTTTTTTAGTTCAGAATTCACCCACCGTGAAGCTAAGTTATTCTTTTAAGGATAGTGGAAATTACAGTCAATAAAAGATATATTAAAGCATCATTATTCGAACACAAAAATGCAATGAAATTGTTAACCAGCTTTCCCTAAGGTGAAGGTGTTTATTGCTAAGTTTTTGCAGTACAATTACATTCAAACAGACAAACGCTAGGCTAAAATAAAGCAGTTATTTTCTGAATCTACAGAGGAGAAATGGAAAAACATCTTGCAAGTAAGCTGCCTCATAGCAAATGCTCGCCCTAAAAGATTTTCTATTAAAAACAGTAGATTTTTAAGAATAATTTTGAGAAAATGAGGCAGCTAAAATACAGCACCTTATTTTCCCTTCTTAAGTATGAATAACTTGCACTGAATTTCTGCATTGAGTAGGTTTGGAATTTATATGCACTTCTAAAACAAAATTTGATGCTTTTTAACATTATGCTGTGCAAGCTCCATTTCCATAGATTTGCTGCAGGTGAAATAACACAGACACACTGCAGCCACCACATGTCATGTGTACTTCAAGCTGTCCATACTCCCCACCACTGCTTCCAGGGTCTCACAGGCGTTTCACACAACGCTGAAATGTGTTTTGGCTGGGGGAATGGTAGGCATAACACTCAATACATCAACAGAGGTGCAGGACACAGTCAGGTGTCTGTCAAGCTGGGGACTCCACCAGCCCTTCCCTATAGCCCCTTGCGTACTTGGGCTGAAGCAGCACCAACCCACACAAGCAAGGCAATGCTGCTACCAACACACTGGGGACATTCAGAGAAGACGCAGTCAGGGACTTCATATGGGCTTCTGGCATAAATGAGTCAGAGGAGAACAGAGGTGGTAGCAACAGGACATAATGCAGCCCACAAGAGCCATGAGAAACAGCAATGCTGCAATGCCAGTATTTATAAACATAACCGAGGGCTGCTGTCTGTCTCTTTCATACAATTGCTGGACCACAGACTACGGGCCATCTGCCCACAGATGATTATCACAATCTGTGAACAATTATAGACAGGATATTTCTTCTTAGGAAATGGTAAAGTTTACAAAAATGGGGCAAAAAAAAAGCCAGAAAACAGTCAAAAAAAAAACAAAACACGCAGGAAATCTATGGTTAGTCACTGCATGGAGTCCTTGACCCCAGTGGTGTTTTATTCCCTGACTGCCTCCATCCACAGCCACAGAGCACAGAAAATTTCTGCCGCTGCTGCTGAGGCCATGGTGAGTACAGCTTCAGTCCAGCTCCGGAAGACAGAAACACCTGGAATAACTCTCCAAGTCTAGAGATGTGAGCCTGTTGCCAGATGAAAATAGACTCTTCTGTCATGGGACAGCTACTACAGAGCAGGGATCTGTGCACCCTGTCTGGGAGGCAAGTCGTCCATAGAAAGCTCCAACATTGTTATAGTGAGCTTTCTCCAGGTGCCATGCTTCAGGTAGGAGCCTCTAAGAATGCACCAGCTGTCACTCCATGATAAGAGGGCAGTTGGGAATGGCACCGCTGGGCTAAGGCATCAGCCCACTCGATCCTGCATATAACATGTAAAGAGTGAAGGAAATCACGCACGTGCAAAAAACCCCTCATCAGCCACCAGAGCAATTAGTGGTTTGTTACAACAGCGCAATAGCACTGAAAGTAAAAATCCAACAGGCTTAAAACAACAGATACTCTCAATTCATTTCTAATTTATGCATTCTTGTCATATGAAAGCCACTTGCTTAAGCTGCTTTTCTATCTATTTGCAGTCTGTTCAGACACACAATACTCAGTAGGGGTCTGTCTCCATGATTCATTGGCTCAGATTTCCTATGGAGTTTACATGATGTCTACTAAGCCCCATACAGCTTTGTATCCATTATAACCAGGGACAAGCAAGCAGGGCTTGGGAGCCTGAGCATCCATCTAAGAATAGCTTCCTGTCTTCCAGCTTTCTTCACAACAAATGAACAATGGTTACATTTTACAGGCTAGCACTGCATGGTGAGGGGAAATTATAGGAACTTGTCTGAGTTAAATAAGGGAAGAAGCATTTAGAGTGAAGCTCCTTAAATGAGCAGGTCAATAACTAGTTTACTGAGACCAAGGCACATAGCTAATGAGAGAATAAAGAATTATTCTTGTCAAGAGAGAAAAAGATGCTGCCCTGGTTTTGTGCTAAATAATTACATTCATTATGTTTAGGACAGCCCTGCAAGTGGTCTTTTGCACTAGTAAATTCATTAGCAAAGCTAATAGGCAAACTACTATTGGGGCAAATTTAAACGATTGCGATAGGATGGATGGTAAAGATGGGGAAAGGTAGTATGAGAGCTAAGAGACAAAGTCAGCTTTAAGTATAATTGAATTTATCTTCTCATCAACTTTAAGGCGTCCTTCTGGGCTTGAAACAAGGAGAGGAAAAGCCATTGAAACTGAAAGATATTCACTTGATTGGATTTGTTGCTGGCTTTTCCAGCTTAACCAAGCCATTTAAACCGACCCCTTGACACATGAGAACAATTATAAATCCAAGAAAAATTAAAATGTTAACCAAATTGGCTCAGTGTTTCCATTTGATACAGGAACTCTAATGTGTCATGAAGCCATCCCCCAGCAGAAACTAGGCTTTGCAATTTACCCAAAAGTTGGTGAAACTCAGCTGGGCAAAAGGAAGGTAGGATCTGGCTTCTCTAGAGAAAAGCCTCAGTCACAAAAGAGGTTCAGACGAATAGTGGAGAACCAGGAGAACAGCAGCACATGTCTCCACCTTAGCATGCTCCTCCCTGGCAGTACTGACCCCATGCCAGCTGCTAGCAGAAGAACCCAGAGGACACATGGAGGTTGTGGTCCACCCGCCAGGTGGCCGGGGGGCCATGCAGGTGTCCACTACCTCCTTATCCTGGTGGACACCCCTGCTCAAGAAGCTGAGGCTGTGTGAGCGGGGATGCTCATGCCCTAATTTGGAGAGGGGGACACATTTTTGAGGCACAGCAGGGAACAGTTGTCCCCACTGCAGTGCACGCTGAAGAGCAGTCTTGGAGCACACAAATGGGATTTCAGGTGAAACTAACCTGGAAGATACAGCCCAAGAATGCCTTCATGGGCTCCAGCTGCTCATGTGTGTTCTGTCCAAGGAGCACGCTGAGGTGATCAGAAGGAGGTAAAAAACACACAGCAATATATAAGCTCTTCACTATACTTATGTGCTCCTCTCATGCTGTGTATCTTCCCGGGGCAGGCACAGCTTAGGTTCACTACGGACTGTAGGGGCTGCCAAGTTGGCTGCACACATATGCGGATACTACCGTGACTCCTCCACAGATACATTTTCAGATAGAGAAGTTATAGTCTAATAAAATCATTAAAGGAATTCTGGGCCTAAGTACCTCTTTCTTTCATCATGCCCTGCCTAGACTGTAACCACAGAAGCTCCATAGACAGAAATTCATCTCAACGATGGGAAGTGTCAGAAATAAATTTAGAGGGGCCAAGAAGAAAAGCAGCAGCACATGTGGGACTGTGCAGGCCCTAATGGCACTCCCAGCAGTGACCACACTAGCAACCATCACCAGATGGTCCTCTCCTCCCAGGCCCATGGCATGGTCACTGTCAGAACAGACCACTGCTGTTCTGGAGCTAAAAGAGCAGGAGGAATGTTAAAACCTTTTTAAGCACTTTGTAAGTGAGATACAGAAATGATTTTTTTTCCAAAATACAACTTTTTAAAATGAAAATGCATCATGATGACAGAGGATACTTACTAAAACAAGAGGGGAAAAAAAATAAAAAAAAAACTTAATTATTTTTCTTTGGAAGTAGAATAAAATGGGTTTTTTTTGTTTGTTTGTTTTGTTTTGTTTTGTTTTTTCCTTACTTCCATAAAGTCTATTTTAACTGTCTCATTCAGGTTGATCTGGGTCAGGTTCATCACTGAGCCAAAAAGCTGCTATATATCAAATCTTTGTACATCTGTTTGAAATGGACAGAGTATTAGCTAAAGGCATCCAGAAAGTAGCTTTTCAGTAATTGAATTTGGGAGAGACAGAAAAGAAGTAACTGCAATGAAGCCCATATCTGGGGGAAAAAAAAATCTTTGCCAAGTGGAAATGGGAATAAATGTTCTTGGCTACTGCTTCAGCCTGAAAAGCCAGAAGGAGCCTGAGGCTCCCCAGTAAACCTAGTTTAAAAACCTCCTCAGCTGATCTCTTATTTCTTCTGGCTAGTTGCCTTATCCAGACAAGTTAGAAATTCAGGATTTAACTCTCTGTGGGAAATTGGACAGATATTGTACCTCTGAAGAAAGAGAGTTTAATTCTCTAATTAAGTGTTGAAAGACTTGCCACCTTCATCATTTCTTTTGAAAATGTCTAAATTACCCTGGAAACGGTTCCCAGCTGCCTACTGAACAGCAGTAGGACTTTTCACAAACATGGGCATGCCACAGGTGCTGAATTTGACCTGCCTCTCTGAATGCACCCCAAATGGGTCTGACAGATACAAACCAACAGCTTCCCAGTGACGGGCCTTGGTGCCATGAGCTACTTCCCACCACCCCCCGAAATGCATGAGCTGGTTCCTTATATCCAGCCACCACGGTCCACCTACTCTGCCAGCAGGTCTGACTGCATGGCATGCTATGTGAAAGGCTGCTGGAAAATGTGGAGAATTGTAATAAGAAAACTGATGATCAGCAGTCTCCTTCCTCCACTGCCTTTCATGCATCTACAGCCATCAAAACCAGACTAGAAAGATGAAAAAATACCTCAGATCTCCAGGTAGATTTTTGTTAGTAAATTTTTAACTAATCATTTCCACGGGAAAGATTAAGGCTGGAAGATAACTGTTAAGAATGAGGTAGAGTGTCAAGAAGCACTTCTTTGGGGACAAGTCTGACAAGCACCGAGTGGGGAGAATCTCACAATTTGTTCTCCCAAAGGTCAAGAGCAGACCTAGCCTTACTCATGAGATCTTTTGCCTGCTATTAAACAATACAAACACTTGCACTCTTTATATTTAGAGGGTCTAGAAGCTTAATTATATAGCTTCTCAAGGAATAGAATCGTAGAATCACCAAGGCTGCCAAAGACCTCTAAGATCATCTAGTCCAACCATTCGCCTACCACCAATCTGTTCCAGAGTACCACATCTAAATATTTCTTGAACACCTCCAGGGATAGTGACTCAATCATCACCCTGAGCAGCTCATTCCAGGAACTGACCACTCATTTGGAGAGTAAGTTTTTCCTAATATCCAACCTGAACCTCCTGGAACTTGAGGCCATTCCTTCTCATCCTATCTCTAGTTACCTGGGAGAAGAGACCAACCCCCACCGCACCTCCTGAAAGTTGTTGAGGACAATGACATCTCCCGAGCCTCCTGTTCTCCAAACTAAACAATCCCACTTCTCTCAGCCACACCCTATAAACCTTGCTCCAGACCCCTCACCAGCTTTGTTGCCCTTCTCTGAACACACTCCAGTGTCTCCATGTCTTTCCTGTAGTGAGAGTCCCAAAACTGGACACAGTACTCAAGGAGTGGCCTCACAAGGAGCTGAATACAGACAGACAATCACCTCCCCTGCTTTTGCTGACAACACTACTTCTGACACAAGCCAGGATGTCATCAGCCTTCTTGGCCACCTAGGCACACTGCTGGCTCATGTTCAGACAAGTGTCAACCAACACCCTCAGGACCATTTTCTCCACACAGTTTTCCAGTCACTCTATCCCAACTCTGTAGCATTGCCTTGGGCTGCTGTGGTTGAAGTGCAGGACCCAGCACTTGGCCCTGTTGAACTTTAACCCAATGGTCTCAGCCCAGTGATCAAGCCTGACTAGATCCTGCTATATGGCCTTCTTACCTTCAGGTAGATTACTTCCTCCCAACTTTGTGCCATTTGCAGAATTGCTAAGGGTGCACTCAACCTCTCATCCAGACCACCAATAAATAAAGGTATTAAACAGAATGGGCCCCAATACTGATGCCTGGGGATTACCACTCATGACAGTATGCCACGGCTGGATTATTCCATTTCACCATCACTCTCTGGGCACAGCCCTTCAGCAAGTTCTTTGTCCAGCAAAGAGTGCACCTGTCCCAGCCATGGGCTGCCAGCCTCTTCAGGGGAATACTGTGGCAGACAGCGTCAGTGTTATAATCAGAAAAATGACCCTTGTTCCTGTGGTTACGTGCTTACTAAAGTGTCTACTAACTTGTCACTATATGTCCATATTGTTCAGTAACATTAATATGATCAAAGTAGTCAACTAGAGAATATTGGCTCCTTAAGCCATACCTACTACTTTGTCTGCTAGCAAGGCAAACTTTGATCTCAAATAAGCAAGGGAAAGGCAGCACAGGTGTGCAACAGTAATATGCACTATATTTTGCCTCATGCTGTGTCACCTCCAGTGAACCTTTATTCTCATTTATTCTCATTCCAGAACTTGTACACTTATTGAAGGTTAGTGATGAAGTGCAACACAGGTCATAAACAACTGAGCTTCATTTTCCACAACTAGACAGAGCATCAGGCACTTAGGAAAAAAAAAAAAATATTACAGTAGCTTGTAAACGGAACAATTTAATATGGAAGCAGTTGATGGCAAATAAACATTCCATGCCAAAGCAACTTTACTGTCATTAACTGTACTCTATTCCTTTCAAAGCTAGTGAAACAGAATTTATTCAATTTTATGAAAGAAATCAGTTTAGTATGTGAAATATACATTAAGAAGGGAGAACACTGTTCTTTTCCCAAACAAAAACTTTTTTCTACAGGCAGTGCACTGGTAAGATCTCAATATACAATGCTCTGGGTAAGATTTTCTAGCTACATAGCTGGAAACAGTATTCCCTTTCTTTGACACAGTTGCTTTGTGTTGTAAAACCTCTTCAAAAGTTCTGGGCCTAAATTACATGAACTCTCTCCTTGCCCAGTTCTTTCAGCTATTTCCAAGTGTGTGGCTTGTTCCTCCAAATACATGACACTTTCACATATGTTTTTTAAACTGCACTACCATACTTCTTACCTACTGCAAGAAGTGCTTGAGTCCAGTCTCTTCTAGCAGCTAAGACTTCTCTGACTTCCAACAGCAAGAAAGATTCAGTGCTTTCTCTGACTTCCAGCAGCAAGAAAGATTCATTGCTTATAGACTCCCATTGACAGATAAACATAGTCTCCACACTGCATCAGCCGAAGGTTTCAATCCTTTATCAATATGTTTGTCCATCGAAATCTCTGTGTAGCTTTAAGATGACTGGCTTCAAACGAAGTCACTCTAGAGCCAAAGAAACTGGTGAAAAGAAACATTTATACTTCAAAAATGTGATCTCTATGCAGAAGATCAGCAGGGGAGCAGGGTATCTGAGAGCTTGCGTTGTCTCCATCCTTGGAGGTTCACAGGACGAGATGAGAACAAACTGAGCAATCTGGCCTGGCCTCGCTGCCAGCCTGCTTTGAACAGGATGTCAACCTCAGCCCTCCTGCAGTTCCTTCCCACCAACTTACCATGCAATTGTGCAACATGAAATTGCACTCAAAAATTACACCACCATCTCCAGTCAGAGAAGCAGTTCTTACACCTGTCCTTACCTGAGCACATGGGATTTTGGAACACTCATAGATATGCTGTATCAGACTAAATCCCACACTTTTCCATTTTATTTTTGTTAAACCTAGGAGAGTGTAGACAATTTCAGCCCCACAAATCTTTAGGCCTTAAAAAGCCACTTTTAAGTCCTTTCTTAATGGTTTCTCAGAACAGTAAGTTTTCTGAAGAGAAGAACAAGAAACATCTCTTATCTTTGTTTCCATCAATTCAGATTAGTATTCCATGTTCACTATTACTTATTCTCTCTGACTTCTTGATGTCTGCAGCTTGATATCTGCAGGGTAATCTTGTCCAAAATCCTCTCCATGGTTTACAAGTGTGGATTTAGTTCTTATGTTCACTGACTGCTAATGAGGCATCTTCCTGCCTCAATCCTGAATAAATTTAAGCACCTACTGTAAAATGTTCCTCCCTACCGCTTTCCATTGATTACAGGGAGTTAGGATCTGGCAGCCATTGATAACAGACGTGATGAGATGCTCACTGCTCTCTTGATTTTATAAAGTGAACTTACAGCAAGTGGCCAAAACGTGGCTCAGTATGAGGAAGAAATACCTCCCAGTCAAATAGTATCAGTAAGGATCCTTGAGTATCTGCATGGAGCTGGACTTCAGCTTCCGACAGCTCTGAGGAGAGTGCCCAGGCACACCACAACACTGACACTGTTTCATCACCCCTCACTCACTGTTTCCAGCTCCTGAAAGCACCTGAAAGGGCAGGAAACAATAGGAACTCGTGCTGGTTTATGACATACCTGTGACTAAGCCTCCAGCTTAAGCTGTATCTTGCAGTCCATTCAAAATAAATTCAGAAACAATCCTGATTATGTCTCTGTTCACATTGTTCATCATCTTAGATAGGTAGAACTACAGCACTCACCCATTTCCTATGCTCAGAGCCAGGCTATAGGCTTAGAGGAGGTACCAAACGCAGAGAAGGAGCTCTTGCTCCATCTTACTCTGCCACGTAGATAAAAAGACCAAACTACACTGCAGTATTTTGTGTGTAAAAGGAAAAAAAAGACAAATGTATTTGCCAAAATAGATCTAACTTGATGATGGAAAAGCTGGATAGCACATCCTAGGCTGAATTTTGTTATTTTGTTTAATGCAACAGATTATACTACAATTTTATATGAATTCTATCTTCTTGACCTTTAAAAGCAAAGATAATCTATAGCTCTAAAATTTCAGTTTCTCTCTAAACAAATGGCTGTCCACAACAGACACAGCTTTATCAGAGGGGATAATATTGAAAATTTATCGAGAAGAATGTCTTCATCTAACTAACAAGCATACCTGTAACTGAGAAATTAATGTTCTTCCCAAGAGATAAAAAAAACAACTGAGGTTAATTAGGTCATCACTACATGTAATAGTGATAGAATAACACATGTAATGTTTCTACAGTGAAACATGATTTTATAAGGAAATGTATGCACATTGCACCCTACCACAGTCTGATAAAATAATGAAGGAGAGTACGGTACACACCGCCAAATGGATGACGACTTCATATAACTTGTTCTGAAAGAAAGCAGCCTGTTGTTTACTGCATTTATCGACAATCTGTGAAAGTAGACCAGAAATCAGTCTAATTACCAGAGTGCCAGTTGTGCTTGTTAACACCAGCTTTGTGACCAAATGTTATTCCACAGTTGTCACATCACAAGAAGGTTTCATTACTAACATAATAGTGAACAAGATCACATGCCTGGCTATTGATTGATCTGCCACACAAAGGAAGGACGTTGTTGTCTCTATTATAACCAGTTACATCTTTGTCTGCCTGTGTAATATGCACAGGAATGTATCATGAGCAGTTGCTGCACTGTTTCCAAATTTCTGCCTGTTAGCCCATTAACAGCCCATTATTATTTGTAGGCTTTACCACCAGAGAAGAAATGACCTTGCCATAACTTCATTCTTCTACAATCTTCAAAAAGCTGTTTTCATCACACTTACTGTATTGGAAGGATTGGAAGGATAAGGACTGAAACTTTTTCAACGTTTGCTTCCTAAGTATATAATTCGTGCCAAATAGAAATTTTAATTCTTTTCAGGTGCAATTAGGTTATACTGGAGAAATAATAGAAATATGCATCATTACTGCTGTTGAATGGTCCTGCAAAAACTATATCTTAGACCAGAGCAATATTCTACTAACAAGCACCTCAAGCAAAATGAACTAACACTGACCCTCAGACCATCAAGATACTGCTTTCCATTCACTGACCAGCCATAAACACAAAAAACAGCTTTCAGGCTTGTTGTTAATATTAAAAAACAGTCTTGTTTATTTTGCTACAAACTCAATAAATATTGTAATTTCAAAGTAGATTTGTTTATCATTGTGAGCCTACAGAAAAACAAGCAAGCCTCATCATCTTATCTGATAATGAATGATTTATCAGGCAGAACGTGAATCTGCTCCTAACTGAGTCTATTTTCCTGCTTACGCTTGTTGAACAGATACAATTTAATGAAGAATATAAAGTACTTAAAAATCTGTCTACCATTAATAGTTTAATTAAACTGACATGTACTTCAAAAACAGAGAGACAGAAAACATTAATTTTGGCTATAAAGGGCATGGCATTATTAAAGTGCAATTAAAAACAACATTCACTTACAATTAATAGCTAAAACAATTTAATTATTCAACATTTGATTGTCAGTTCTGGCTAACTCAGCCACCCCAAGGTAGATACGTTCTTTGGTCCTCTTTAAAGTACATTAGACAGCTGCCATTACACTGCAGTGACCCAAGCACAGGCTACCAAATGACTCCTGAGCAGTACTGCAGCGTAAATCTTGATCGAAATTGGCCAATTAGCTCCACAGTTATTTGAGAGAATGTGCTGGAAGAGTGGAGCAAAGAAAATCAGCTCATCCACACAGGTCTCTCTCTTTTTTTTTTTTTTTTTTTTTTTTGGGGGGGGGGGGGGCGGGGAGGGGGAGAGAGGGGTAAAAAAACACTACTACCAAATTCATGAAGAAGCAAAGAGAGAGTTTATTAAAAAAAATTCCACATAGAACAATTCTTTCTCAGCAAATAGCATTGAAAATTCTCTTGAAATTCAGCCTCTGTTTATTGTTGTTGTTTGCTGTTTCAAGAACACTGCAAAAGAGACATTTAGAAAGTTCATCAGATTTTAGGGTCAGACAAAAATCCAGACCCAAGACTTGAAATACAGGACTAGTCTGAAAACAGAGATGTTTCTCCATAAGAGAGACATTAGTACTTGTTTCAGAGTGGTATTCAGAAGAAAATTCATTCTTTTCCAATTTTAAATCAAAAGCAGGAGAGAGCAGCATTAATACTGCAAAGCCATCCATTTGCAATTGAAAGAATCATGCCTGACTTCATCACTCACCAATACATGGGCCACTGGGCAGCTGACCATTCTGGTACACGGGCTTGAGGAAGTCAAGCTTCAATTCTGTTCTCCAGAGAAACTATTTCATATAATAGTTTACATAGGAGAAGGAAAAGACTTTCTGCTCACATTGCCAGCAGCTGAGCCAAGCTGATCCTCCAGGATTAGAGAGAAGGGTGCACTGAGCCTGGCACTGCCTTGCAAGGATGGTTCCACATGGGACATGAACTACAACCAGCTCCAGACTCCTCCGTTGTGCTACAAGTCAGATGATGATGCAGCAGAAGACTTCACGTGGAGTTCTGTGGCAGAAGAATTTGTTGGAAAACTGCTATAGGAGAAAATAGTCTTATCATTGGTTTCTGTAGATAGCATTTCAGTGACAAAAAGATTTGTTATAGTACAACTGTAAAAAAATGTATGTAAAAGAGCAATTTTTATTGCTCTATTTATTGCTCTATAATATTGAGAGCAAAAGTAATCAGTACAAAGCAATGAATTCCCACACTTAAGTTTCTCCATGGAGAAAATTTGTATTTATCTTCAATTTACCTACGGAAAAAAAATGAAGAGAGAAATGGTAAAATGGGAGTTAGTAGTGTTCACCAGAATCTATTTCTTCAGTGTCTTCCTCTATCATTTTTTTCCCCAGATGCCCTTTCCAAAAAGCTAAGAGCTTGTTCTACTCTGTGCCAAGCAGGGAGGGATTATTCTTCAGGGTCTGGGCTGTGCAAGGTCTAACCACATTAAAACCTTGCTTAAATTTTTTCTAAAACATGTTACTTGTAAGTGACTGCAGCCTAGAACAGACCAGTGGAGCAGGGAGAATTGAGGGTAAAGCCTGTAAGCAGATTTGAAAAATGAAAAACCAACAAAAAACAAGAGACAGAGGGAGCCTATACACTGTATATACCTACAAGCTACAACTAAAACCCCTTGTGCCTGAACCAAGCTTCTTTGCTTGCATGTGACTTTGCATCAAATTGCTAGCCCCATCAGTAATCAGATGTTTTCATGTATGGAACAAAACACCAGGCAATTACTGAGTTTTATTTACTTCATGGTTTATTCACTGTTTTGTGACCAATGCAGCCTGGCAATTCAAATATTTTATGAACTACTGTATTAATTGACCTCAAATCTCAACATTTTCTTTAATGTCAGAATATTGCAAATTATTTAATATTTTGTGTTTGTGTGTATGTATATATGTTGTATATATATATATATATCAAACCACAGGCATTAAAAATATTTTTGATTTTTTTCCAAAAAATACTTTCTCTTACAAGTTTACAGATATTTAGTTATATATTTAAAACTCTCATTTATGAAGATGCATTTCGATTTCTATTTCTTTCTTTAATAGCACAAAATTACATTAAAGTATTATGGACTTCTATTTAAAGATTTGCTGAAAATAAGACTTACACAAAGCATATCTGAAGCACACCCTGACATAGGACAGTATACATTGGACTAAATTACTTTGCAATTGAAATCAAGGCATTAGATGTAGACTTTGCTATTATTGTGTTTAAATTAAGCTTGAAATGCCATACAACTGAAATAAAATCGGAAGCCGAGCAGGGTATTGTTTGGTTTCTGAATACTAAATGCAATCAAAATGTAATAGTACTTATAGATTTTTCATATACAAACAGATTTATGGAACTGATGAAAACCATTTGCCCATTGAGTTTCAACAATCTGGATGTTTTCTTCTATGAATAATCAAATAAGTTTACTCAGGCAGCTTCTGTAGTTCAATGCTAGAAATGCGCAGGATTCATACTTCAAGAGATACAATTTGGTTAAAAGATATGCTTTTAAAAATCAAGTAGCTTTACCATAAATTTCATTTAAGAAAATCAGACAACATCTTGTGCAAAAAACAAACAAGGTTCACAGTGTTCATAGCTGATAAAAATAGCAAGTCAGCAAGTTTCATTGCTGTTGATAATGAATTTTACTTTCTGGTTTGCATACACGAGAAAAAGTTGCAACACTTGAAGGTAATCACATTTACTTCAACAGATCAGTTTCTTTATATACTTCATTTTCTGAAATTTTGTGAAAACGCTGCTGTTAATTTGAAGTTCCCAGAGAGCTTTTTCACTTCAGAAAATCTCTGAGCTGTTTTTCAGCCTCCCTGATTCCTCTAAGCCAGCTGCTCTCTCAGTGTGAGAAGGCAGATTATTGACCCAGAATTTTCTCACAACAGCTTTTCAAAAATTAGGATTTATGAGATGTGCATTAAGAAAATATGCAAAAATGTACTGCAAATTTTAGGGGCCTTCATGCCTTCTGAAGACGCATGGTGTCTCTCCCTTTCTTTAGTATCATAAGAATGCTAAATAAGGATAAAGAAATCCCTTCTTCCAAGGGAGGAGAAAATAATCACTCACACCCTTAAAATACCAGATCATTATAGAACTGTGGGAAGGTTTCATATACTGCTGGTTGTGGCTTTATATCCATGTTCCACTTGCCAACACTTTGGGTGTATTCTGAAGCTGATTTTTGATCCTTTAAGGACCACCTATCCTCTGGGCTCAGGATTGTCTCAGCATTGGTAATGCCAGGACAGCAGCTGGTTTGAAAGCAATCTCGATGAAATTTCACAAGAGCAGCTTTTCCTGCAATATTTTAAACTAAATAAAATAAAAAAAAAACACAGAAACCAGGCAGTGAAGCACAAACACTAGAGGAAGATTAAAAAAAAATTGTGGTGAAAGGAGGAAGGGAATGGACAAAGAGTAGAGTCAGAGGAAACATCAGTAGGGAAAGAGATTCAGTGAAGAAGGTAAATTAAAAACAGAGATCCAAAATCAAGGCAGAAATGTTTACAGAGCTAAAGCTCTCCCTATAGAGCTCCACCGAGTCCACAGGAAATTAGCTGTGGGGAAAGCCTGGGTATCACAAGGAGCAAGGCACATACACCCTTTACCTTCTGAACCTGCGCTCATGTTAGCAGATCTGTGCTATTTAGCAACCCAAAAATAAGCATCCAGCCTATTGGAACAAGTAAGAAGGATATCGTGTAGCTACGGCCTTCTCTCAAGCAATGTAATCTCCTTCTTTTATGTCCTGCCTTTCAGAACAGGAGGAACAACAAGGCAAAATGTAATTTACAGTCTTGGTTTATCTGTAGCCACAGCCCATCTGCTTACTCGAACCGCAGCAGAATGCGTATGTGTGCATTCAGAGAGATGGCTGTCATTAGACCAATGAAGTTAACCAACAGATAAAAGCCAGGATTAGATCAGTAATAAAGTTTACACTTCATTATAGATGTCAAAATCCTTGCTGATTTTTTTTTTCATGAGTATTTAGCTTATTGAATTTCACAGGCAAAATTGTCTCCAGTGAGCATTCAGCAATCAGTAACTTGGAAGCTCTAGCATTCAGCACTGAAACCTGAAAACAGATATTTCCTTAATAAATTTACAGAATTAGAAAAACTGGACATATTAAAATACACTCCTGCATTCGTGGCTCTACAATGATTGGATTCATGTCTCATCAAATTTACATTGTGGAATCTGAATGTAGTATGATTAGGCATTATTTTAACACCTACATTACAATACAATTTAAAATAAAATGGTCCTTCATATTGCACTAATATCAGTGTTTTAAATAACAAAGGGGATTTTTTTTTTAAATAAAGGAAAGGATTAGCATTTAGTTTCAATCAGTATAAGCAATGCTGTACCAGTTGGTGTCTCAAAGATTCAGAATTTTATTAATATTCCAGAGATGCATTTGTGTTGCCTCTGGGTACACTGAAAAGCCACTTAAACTGCACTTAAAGCAGCACTACAGGATCAAATTGATGTGCATCAACCATTTACAATAAAACTTGATTATTATAAAGGCATACATATTTGCATAATTACATGTTTGATTTTTTGATAATGCAGCATACACTACAAAATGTTACTTCATGTAGAAAGGCATCGTCAAAAAGCACCATCTGCTGTAGTGTTTAATGCACTGCAATGTTTGAAGGATTCTGAAGGTAGATTTGTGTGAATCAAAGGGGAAAGCAAAAGAGTTTTCGTGGAACAAGAGGCTGAAGGCTGGAGGATGGGACACCATGCAATCTGGACTTTCTGTTTGGCTGTCGTCTGTTCCTCTCAGCTTATTTGTAATAGAATTGTCAGGGGGAGAAAGGGAAAAAGCAACAAAGCAGAACATCCTACAGTCTTCAGAACAGAACGTAGGAGTCAGAATTTGAGAGCATTCAGCATAAATATATCTGAGGTTTGTACTCAAAGCAAAAACTACAGTAGCTAATATATGTAATGAAGTAATCACATGACACCAGACAGCACAGACAGTGGATTCTGACACTTACCACCCTGACAGTAATTACTCTTTTTAAAAGAATCTCAAGTAACATCACAAGAGCTTAAAAGACACAGAACTTGAAAGCAAAAATATATCCATATTTGCTCAATTCAAAAGGAGAAACAATTCACTCTTCTGCAATATCTGACAACAAACCCTAACAAAAGCAAAATGCCTTCATGTCCAGGAAATCCAGTGCTGAGATTATAGAAGTAAAACATACAATGGAGTAACAGAAGCAGTAGGCATTTTGAAAGGCACATTTTGTCCAGGGTTCCTATACCCTAAAAATATGTATAATTTTGATTAGGACACACCTATCATTTCAATACCTGAGGCTGGATTTTGAGAAAGACATTAATCAATATTGTGCCCTCCCAGCGAGCTTGCATTTACGTATCCAGAAGACATGGAAAAAATGAGTCTGCTGTGGCTTTTTCCTAGGTTGTTGCCACCTCTGAGTTAGGCTGTGAACATTTTTGGACACTGTGCTGAGTGGTAAAGCACACTACAAAGCCAAGATAGGAAAGATTTGGCAGAGAAGTCAATAGGCATGTACTAGCCTGTTGCTTCCCAGTAGGAGCTCATTCCTTCACAAATTGGCCTTCGGTAAGCAGTGTGTTTCAGTGCTCAGGGACTGGATTACAAGCTGGAAACCAACAGCCAGAACTTTGGCAATTCATTTCATTTCGCCATGCTTTCCATTATCCTTCCTCCTGACTTTCTCACATCACATCAGTTGAAAATACATAACACTTTGGGTCAAGGATTTTTTTCATAATACAAGTTTCCAGCACGTTGGGCATTAACCAAGCTTTTATCTCCATTTGTACCACTAGGTATATCAGGATATAAAGAATTTTATTGTGTGTCATTATATAGGACAAATATGAATTAATTAAAAAGCACCTCCAACAACACAATCTGATTATAACGTCCAGTAGTCAAGAATAGCATCTGTCTTTGTCCAGTGACTCAAAAGATCATCAGAAATGGACAAAATTGGGCCGAGAAACCTGAAGGAACAGTCTAACAGAGTATGAGTGAATGTAAATATATTAAACCTGATGTGCCCAAACCTCATCTTGGATATATAGACTCACTGAAACCAAATGACCATAGAGTTTCAAACTCTAAAGCTGTATTACTGGCCTCTTAGTTTATGCTGTATCTGAAGTAAATTTACATGCCTAACAAAAAAATACCTGCTGTATAGTTATGAGACAGATTTTGCTTCTCATAGGGAGGCAGAATCTGCTTGAGCCCTCTGCTGTACACAAGATTTTTAAATCATCCATGTCCCTTACAATGGCTTATCATGTACAATTATAGCTTGGCACTCAGAGATGCTGAACGCTCACATTCTCATTGACTTGGTGCTTTGAAATCTAGTCCTTCTGAAAAATCAAATCTTGTGTATTATGTAGAAGAGTATAAAAACATTTCTTTAAATTACTATTGTGCGCACATAGTTCACAAAATCTAAGAAATATTTATCTTTTGGTATTTTCCCACACACATCATTTTCCAAGTAGAACTGCATTAAAACAGAAAGCTGTGCTGCTTCTTCTGCCTGCATTTGAAACAGAACCTGCACAGTTTTCTGCTCTTCAGGTACCCATACTGAAAAGATAATGGTGTATTTGTATCATAATATTGAAAATATCTCCAAACTATGACAAAACATCAAAAACTGCATTTCTTTCCCACTCTGACTGCATTTGGTCACAGCACTGAAAGAGAAAACAAAACCACGCAGGCAAACACAAAATCTCTGGAAACAACGAGGTTCCCTTTTGTGCTTTAATATTCTTCTCTTGGTGAGCTTTCCTAACAAAGTCTGTACTAATCATTGCTGGAATCAGCACAGCAGTGACTGCCAAGCACAGGCTTTTTCTCCACCCCTCTGCACTAGGCAGACAGGGTTTTTCATTACATATATCATTTTCAACTTGCTGCAGTGATTCCACAAAGACAGGAGGATTTAGAAAGCTAATGAATGGGGGTGGGGAGAGAGCTAGGATTGGAGCTCCTGTGTTAATGTCTAAGGCTACATACCCTGAGTGGCTTCACACACAGGGCATTGCCACTGATTTTATTTTCATTGCTCGGCACTGACAGACTTTGACAGCCAAATCATTTATCTCAAGTTAATAAATCAAAATAAAGGGTGGGGGCTGGGGCATTTTTTTGCTTGAGCATTTAGTGCTACAGGATTTAAGGCAAGCCTCACTGGGCATTGCCTTGCCAAGATTGCTATTGTGTTGCAATGACAGCAAAATTGTTCATCTTTCTGTTGCTAATTAAGAACAGAACTGAAGAAGAACATGTTTGGTCTGAATATACTATAGCATCAAGGGACCTTTTGCCACACCATAATGAGATGCCATAGATGCTGCAACTCAGTACTGTCTACAAGTCTCTTGTTTTATTATTAGAAAAAATTTCATCTTCCAGTTAGTTGACATAAAGTTAATCATTTTTAAATAAGATTAACCTGAAGGAGGAACACACACACAAAGACAACAAAAAGAACACATCCCTTCCCAAGGTCCCTACTACCACAGAATGCTCCATTTCACTGATATCAATACTGTTGCTACAATACAGCAGTTTTGTACCATCTAACCCCCCTTTTGCAGACATGTCATCAATATCGCCTGCCACTTGGGAGAACAGGCTATACTGATTACAAAATACTAGCTCTATAAATCTGTTAATTTTAATGATAAACCAGGATATTTTAGACATTCTTGTCCCTGAAGATCCAAGAACAATTGCAGATTGATTGTGAACCAATTAAGGACCAAAGAGCTTTAAGTTGTGAATATCATTTCTTTTCTTAGAAAAAAAGAATTGCCTTGTTCTTTCTTCTCTATATAATAACTTAGGATGTGGGTGAAACTGATAATTCAGCTCTGAGTGGCAAACCAGGATTTCAGCTTTCTCAAACCAGAGCCATCAGTAGATCCTACTCAGCTGACTCTTTTGTGACTGCTGTCATTGGTACATCAGGTAGGCAGAGAAGTAAGCACCACATTGGTGAACACCGGTGTACAGATAAGCACAAGTGGCTTTGATCTTGATAGGTAGTCGCTGCAATATCTCAGCACAAGTTAATAAATGGCAGTTATTGTTAGGGGCTTCACTTGAGTCCTAACTGCAATAATTCCCCCCTCTAACAAACTGGTACAGTGGAGGTTCCCTACGATCTGACTTGAGACTTTGAGATGACATTTTCCAGACTAAGTCCAACAATCTCAGGAACTGAATGGAAACTTGGGTTAGTTGATGACTTTTACTTTATGTTTAAGAATAGGCTATTCCCTGCAACTGTATTCTGCTTCCAATGTGCAGTTTACAGGCTCCTGTAGTGAATAACATCATGTGCTCCGTCAATTATTAATAACTAGACAAGCGTTTTCAGATCAGAACACTGCCTTGTAATGTGATGAGCCTGTATCATATTAGTGCATCAAAGCTCAGACTGGGAACATTAGTAGTTTACTAAGTGAACTTTGAACAGAATTTATTCCCCAAACAGTCTGCTGAGTACTGCAAATATACTGCAAAAATTTTTGAAAATAGAAAATGTTTCTTTATTGGCAATATTTTTACAGTACGTTTTGTGTTTTAGGTGGTTGATTTACTGCTACATTGCATTTATTCTAACACATCATTGATCCTCTGTCTCATGCATCAGATTTAGTTACTTCTTTATTGTATAATTTCTAGGTGACAGTGGCTATCCAGGACAGAAACAGCTGATGGATCTAATTTGATTTTGCCCTTATACAAGCAGAAGTTCACTTACTAGTTCACTTACTCAGAATTCATTGATCACTCGAAGGTCTTCTGGGATTGTGAAATCTCATTCTCGGTGTCTTTTCCAATTGTCAAAGCACAGACTCGATACCGCATCTGACATCCTTGCAGCCTGCCTCGTTCTGCATAACACAGCAGTCAACCATGGGGTTACAGTCAATGATGGGGCTCTCATAAAGGATGACAAGGCTAACTCCTACTGACTTCAGACATGGCAAAAAGGTAGATCTTTCTGAAAGGTGGGCTTACAGATGATAAGCAAGGGGCAGCTCACTGACAGGCATATATTTAAACAAGGGAAAGAAAGAAGAGGAAAAGGAAGACGGGAGACAAAAAAAGGCAGTAGCAAAGGAAAAAGAAATCACAGAAGTAGTTTTACGTGAAGATCCATGGGTCTAAAAATCAAAGAAATTGTACTATTTAGCATAGCAAGATGATTGAATTCCTTTATCTCCGTCTTACTGTTCCTAGCTAAAACACAAGATAATGTCTTGTGCTCAGCCCATTCAGTTCAACAGTGAGACAGCAAGCCTCGCAGAGATTACTGTCAGAACAATAATCACTTTTAAAGTGGTTGTAAAGATCTCCTAGTCACTAAGCGCACACAAAGAGGCAAGAGGAGGTTAATGAAACTTCAAGAACTGTTTGTGTTCAGTAAGGTTACTTCATCCTGAGTTTTTGAGAGCAGATAAGCCGGAAAAGAAAAATACTGGGAAGGCGGATGACATTTAAAAGAAGCAGTATTAAAATTCTCCATTACAAAAATAAAGACAACTGTTTTGTCAACAACAAATACATTCATCTTCATCTGGAGAAACAACAGATAGCTCCTGTGATACACGACAATTCTAAACCATGAGCTAATACAATTTTTCAAACATGCACTGGCATTTAGGTCACCAGTTTTGGAATAAATGCATTCATTACCAGATACAAGTGAGTTTCTCTCACAGAAATAAACATTAGAATCTGCACACACCTGCTTTAATCACAAATCATTTTCTGAAAACATTCAACAGTCTAATTTCAAACTGTTTGAGCACCTGAGCTTTCATTTCCACTCTGAAACAAGCCAAATACTGCCAACTCTGTTGGGCTTTTCTTTGATATGCACCGTCCATCTTTTTTTTAGCTCATCTTTTGGAAGACATGAGGATATTTTGCTCTCTACATGTTTGAAACCCATCCACAATCATCAGCTGCCACTTCGTCTATTCATAATCTTATTTACGTACAAATAGGAGCTAATGCACCATCAAAAGACTTGGTCAATCCTTTGAAAATAGTAAAACCATCAGGAAAAAAACAATGAGAAATTGCACAACAAATAGAATTGTATTTAAAACTTCCCTCTTGGCTTGCAGACTATGATACTTGTTTTCACAACTGCTGCTTTATTTCAAATGGAATTTTATTTAATCAAAAAGAAAGCAAAGCTTCTGAGAAAGAGCTGAAGCCATCAAACAAAAGATGAATGATCCAACACTTAACATCACTACTCAGAGCTACGATCATTCACTATTCTGCTACAACATCCTGAGCAGCCTTAGTCAAGTTGCTTAGGGTTTTTTTTGTGGCTTAATCCCCCATCTTTGAGATAAGTATGACTTAGCTGCCCTATCTCACAGGCACACAGTGAGGATAAATACATTAAAGAAGAATAAATGTATCACAATATAGCGATAGGAGTTCAATACCCTCAGTACAGAGTCATTTATCTTTTTGTCTCCCAGATCAAGTAGAGTTTCTAGGTAAAAGCCTAATCTATTAATATATAAAGAAAGCAAACAATCTGTAGCCATACTTTCCTATATATGAAACAATGAACGAAAACAAACCTGTAAGCATAGAGTGGAAATAATGGAGTAAGAGATAGTAAAATTTGCTCTATCATTACAATGGGCTTAAAGCAAGAATAATAGCTACAAACTAGACATAGATAAATAAATGTATTAATTCCAACAGAGTAAAATAGAAAATACAATAGAACAACTGTATATCAAATTCATATATAGATTATACAGATGTATGTGTTGAGAGACATATTTTAAAAAAAAAAACTTCACATTATCTTGTGTAAGAAATTTACTAGCATATGAATTACACACTGATCACAGGATGAATCCCCCATATTTCTTGCTCAGCCCACCCTTTCCATAAAATACTAGCTTTATTAGAATATAACAATGTTAGAAAAAAAGCAGAAGTAATATCTATAGCTCCTATTAAAAAGTCAATCATATGTTTCAAAGTGATTATAGAGTAATATACTGTAAAAATGAGTTTTCACCAAATATTCAAAATTATAGATTTATTCAGACTCCTAGAGAAAAATCAAACTTGTAAATTGTGTAGATTATATATCCAATAAAATATTTACTGTTGCACAACATATATTGTTAACTGTGTTGACTACTTTTCACCAAGGTGCCAGAGAAATGAAAAATTAACCAATGTAGGATATATGACAGCTTTTTTTCAAGTCCTAGAGCTAGTTCATGAGCATACAAAGGAGATTGTATTCAGAGCTGTAATACAGAAATTCCTCTACTGGAGCTGAATACCTGACAGCAGAACAAAACAGAGAACAGCATTAAAGCGATGTAGCTGAGGTGCTGCATGCAAATTCAGAAATACCTGAATTAGTAATGTTGAAAGTCTAGCTAAACTAGACAGTGACTATGTAAATGAATGTTTTAGTGATATCTTACTAGTTTATGGACTTAAAAGTGCATACATGCAGCCTAATGGAATCCTGGAAGTTCAGCTAATACACAGATTAAAATATCTCTGGGTTTATGCAACAAATAAGTATTTGAATGTGCACCTCTGCAATTTCATAATCTGGCTTATAAAACCCGCATACAAGGTTTGAGGTACACATTCTTGTTTCCACTAGTAACAGTAACCACAGACAAACAACTCCCCATTGCCTATAATTTATTCTTTTTCAAAATTTAGATTAATATTCATTTAAACTGTGGCTACGGGGCATCAAGCACTGGTTATGCTATAAAACAATAAGTTGAATGGAAATAAAAATGATAATACACGGATTGCATCTCAGGCTATTAGTTATTCAGCATCTTAATACTGGGACTTCAAACACACCTCTGTTCACATACTTCTTGTTCTCCTCATGTTGAGAAGACCTTGGAAATTTCCCAGCATCGAACACCAAGCAGGTTGGTGACTGAGCGGTGGCAGAGCTGAGGCTGTCACATCTGACCTGTCTTTCCCATCTACAGATTCTGATAGCTAAAAGAAAAAAGTAAAATAAATATAAAATAATCTGGACACAGGGATTTGTCCCTGCACTTACTCTGTTTTCACTTTTTCAGGTTTGTACAATCACAGACATGAGGTGAGTGCATGTTGTCCTAACAAAACACTGAAAAAGCAGCATTTGAGCTCAGTATCCCTCTGTACCTGCAACCTAGCTGGAAACACACTCCTGGCTCTTCTCCTCCAGGGGAGATCAGGTCACTCCAGCTGGTGTTCACTCCTTCACAGAGACAGTGCACAGCCCTGAGCTGCTGAGGGACCGTGGCCCTGGCTGCAGCACAGCAGTGCTGAAGACAGAAGGATGAGCAGCAACCTTGTGAGGTTTTGGGTTGCATTGGGTAAAAAATGGTCAAATTATTTTAATTCAGTTCTGTTCCGACAGCAAGCGCAAGGCTTACTGCAGTGCTCCTTTCTTACCACCAGCCCAGGAAAAGCTTCCACGGCTTCCATGGAACACCTAGATTTGATCTACATGAGAAAGACTCATTTCTGCACCACAGCAATGCCAAATTACATGGCTGTGTTGAACAACACATTCAGATTAGATGCTCTCTTGGAAACTTGCAGTTGTCACATTTTTAAATGCTTCTTCTGTCAGCATTTGAAACCTGTGCATTTTCAGCATCTTTTTTTTTATTTACACTGAAACAGCTGGATTATACCATCAGACAGCAGGAACCTGATACAAAACACTGGTATTGTCTGCTTGTTCCCAGTGTGTGCATGAGGAGACAGGGAGCACACATGCACCTGAATGAGAAAAAGCCCTATTCCATCATCTTTCTGCTCAGACAGACTGCAGCTCAGTGTCCTGCTGTGTACCTGTAGGAGTGCAGGTCCAGATCCAAAAGTTGGATGTCTGAAAGTAGGTCCTTACATCAGTGCTTGAGACGACAAAAAAATAACCATTTTCTTAAGAAATTTAGGCTGTTGGACAGCTTTTTTGAGGCCAGTCAAAAATGCTGTGCATTCAGTATTCTGAATGCATCTAATTTTAGGATCTCATTTTTAGAAATCTTGGACTAGAAACAAACCCATCTTGATATTTAAATGCACTGCAGAACAAGAGCAGAAGTGAACAACCCTGGATTGCTGCACAAACAAGCAGGCTGCAACCCGACGGAGCAGTGATTCCACCCTTCCGTCCTACTGGTGTGGATGGAGCTTCACTGCTGAGGGTAAAGACAGGCACAGCAAAGGAAATATGCAGCATTTTTTATACTAAGTGAAAAGATTACAAATATTATACAAAAGATTTACAATGGATGAGGTCATGTATCTCCAAGGAACAAAAGTTTTATAAAAGAATAAATGAAATATGTCTATATATATTGTTTTTTCCTGAAACTGCAAAGACCCCCAGAGACTTCAGAGGATTATTAGTCAGACCAAAGGCTGCCAGATGCTGCCGGAGCTCTGGCTGCTTGCCAGGAGCTCACTCCTTTGCAAGAGGGCAAGGAAGGGCAGGTGGAAACTGAAGGGTTCAGAGCTCCCCAGAGAGACTCTTTGTTGCCATCCGTTTTGTGTGTATGCCTTCTTCATAAGACTTTGGTTTGAGACTCTCTCATGTTTTCTGCCTAGAGATTTCATTATGGGGAAATTAGAGAGATTTTTCTTTCTTTTGACTATTTCCCTGACTTGAAGAGTTTTGCAAATATGTGGTGCTCTGGCACTCATTTAACAATGGCTAGCCCTATGTTAACAGACACAGCACTTTACAAATTGTCTTTAGCAAACTAACACACTAACTCAGACCGCTGGCTGGAAGAACTTTCACAATCCCTTCCTTCTTGAATCCTTTCATTTGCCCCACTAATTTCCAAAAGGAACAGCTCAATTATTCTTTTCTCACCTACCTCCAAACATTTTCTAGCTTGCATTTTACAATCCGAATTCCAAAGTTCACTCCCGGCCTTCGTATGAAAGCACATTGAGGTGGAGCTTTTATAGATGCCCATTTACAAGAAGTATTTTTACCATCAAGAAATGTATTTATGAAGACATTTCCATCCTCACTCCTAGGATAGCTTCCATCTCAGTCCCACTCAGGACTTATACATACTCTGCATTCTCTCCTCATCCATGTGATACCGCCGCAGCCAAATGAGATGCAGTAAGAAGCAACATTGGTACATTAAACGATTTTACTTGCCTGTGTTTTTCAGTCTATCATCAAGTGGTAACACACAAAAATTCCTCAAATAATGAATAAAAATAATAAAAACGAAATTTGCAGTTACATTTTTGCACTCACATAAGACTGCTTGTTTGAAGCTATGGGAATGATTGCATGGACAGAGCATGGACCGGTCATGTTCAGGACAGTCAATTCTTCAGGGATGCTAGCAGCAGATGACACAAGTTTGTGGAAACAAGAATCACATTATTCTGAAGTAAAGGGAAGACAAAAAAAAGAAAGAAAAAAGCTCATAAAGAAAGAAGGTGTAAGGAAATGCAAACCCAGAAGGCAAGTCTGACTTTCACTAAGTAAACATCCCTTCTACCCATGAGCAAGTGCCCCTGAGGATTAAGTTTTGTGGATTTTTCCCTTGCTCTGGAATTAACTACTGCCAAGACAGTCAGATCTACCTGCAGTAGTAGAAAAAACAGTTGCTTAATCTGCGGTTTAATCAATTTGGCAAAATGTATTACTTTTCCAATGACACAGTTTGCTTTTTAAAATGATAGAAACCTGCACGGATTAACTCAAAAATTAGTTAAAATAAAGGTCTGTCTTTGACAAAGCAATAGTTCAGCCTCCTGAAGGGTGAGTGAGGCTGAAAACACCCCCATCAGACCGGCACACAGCACTCTGTAAGGACCTGAAGAAATAACTACAAGAATGTACTTTATATTGCTATTAAGGCAGAGCTGCTTGTATTGTGTATGAACCAGAGTAATTCTTAACCTTCTAATTTTAACTGATGAGAAAAAGACATACTGTTTTAAGAATGTAAACTGTTGGCTTTTCAAGCTCCAGCTCTCCAGTTAAATCCAGAGACATGGTTCAGAATATTCATAGATTAACCTCCATTTAATCCCAGATTCCTATACCATCGCATTAGTATCACCATTCAAGCAGGTGATGCTAATCTACAGAATAAATTACCATAAGGAGATATTTTCCTATGATTTAAGGAAGCTCTGTTGCTGCTAGCTAAATTTTCCATGAAATAGGCAGGCATATGAGCATGCGCGCACGCTCTGTCTGAAAGGAGCAGCTTCCCCACCTCCACAAGAGCGGCACAAGACCCTGCTCACCGTGACACTCCTCACATCCCCTCCCCGGGGCACCCACCACCATTCTGCCACCCGTGCAGGCAAACATTCAGTACATGGCCTGGGCTTGGCCTCCCAGCACCAGCACATGGAACCCACCCTGCAGTTGCCTACAGCAAGGTCCAGACTGGGCAACTGCTATCTGCAGTGGCTTGTTAATATTCCAATAATAATTTGCAGCATGTGAATAAATAACACCAGGTTATCAGTTCTCTGTGCAGACTCCAATTATGCAGGTGGATACTTTATATTACAAATTATAAAGGAATGAGCATTTACCTTAAATTCTAACACTAAGTCCTGACTTCACCAAGTACAGCTCAATACCACAGCGCTGAGACATGAGACAGATGGGATAGATAGATCTGAAGTGCTACAAATAAAATCTAAAACTGAACTTTTAAATATTCATTCTGAACTATAAAGAGAGCTGTGGCTTTTGTGTGCTACAGATGGCTTGGAAATTCAGTGCAAACAAAGGACCAATTTTTGAATACTCATAGCTGCTCTACTATAATAGCTGGAGGCCCAAAACTCCAGGGGTTTGAGATGATTCAACTCGATTCTCTTACCTGCCAAATTTCATCAAAGCAACATTGCTTTTACCATCTTATAGGGATGAAAGAAGCATGAATAGTGTGGGGTTTTTTTTAATGAAATGTGGACTGCTTAAGCTTGAACAAAAAATTACAATATGAATGGAAATTGCAAGGTAAAGGGAAAATTTTCTTTTTATCATAGATTCTGAAGCATAAGATGAAATCTGTACTTCTCATAGATTGAAAGATTAAACAGAAACATTTGGTAGATTTAGATAAATGAAGGAAATAAAACAAACAAAAAAATAAACATAATAAAAATCTCTGCCAGTCATAATCAATGAGAAACTGCTGATTGTCAAGTGCAGCCTTAGGTTTAAATCTAGGAGAAATACGTGTTTCTTTGTAAGGTAGCAGGGCACGACCTCATCAATCAGAGATTATCCTCTGCATAATAGTTTATAGAAAGAAACCACTAACGCCAGCTTTTCATCTGCCTTCTAGACAACAGCAAGCTGATACAGATACAGCTGGAAAGGCAATAAACTCATATAACTCTGTTGTTAATGCCGTACACTGCAGCACTTACACAGCAGTGCAAGAAGGGCAGCCTCTGTGGTGAAAACCATACAAATAGTTCTTTTTCAATCTATTTTCTGTTGTCATTAGCCACTTCCCAAAGCCTCTGGCTTTAGAGAGATGCTTTCTCTCCTTTTGCATACAATTGAGCTTTGGCAAGAACCAAACAGAAAAGTGAGACACAGAAGAGTCTGTGCTGCAGAGAGGCAGCGCTCCTGCAGGGGAGCAGGGACTGCCACTGGGGCACAGAGTACCCCTGAACCGCAAATGCTCTTTCAAGTGTACAAGCCATGGAGACAAACGTGCAGTGCTGAATCACAGCTAGCAGTCAGGTTTATGGATATTTATGAGGCAACGCTGCCAACCACAATGAGGGAAAGGGAAAGAATCAGAGGGGAAGGCGTGAGGTCCTTGATGGGAAAATCTAAGAGTTGTGTAATGACAGCAGATGCCAAGAGACAGTTGTAGGCTGATACCGACTGGTTGGTGAAAAGTAGAACGGGCTAACATCAGGTTATGCTATCAGTAATATCAAGGGATGTAGCAATGAAAGGGCGCATCCACAGAGGCATCTGTGGCTGGCATGAGATACTAGGGAGAGGGTGGCTGCTGCAGTAGTCTGGATGGATGGCACTGCTGTGATTATCAAGATTAGAGAACAGAATGTTGTGAAAAATCAAGATAAGATGGTAGGAGTTAGGACAAAAGTGGCAGCATCAGGCAGGGAACCAGACTGTCGATCTCTGAATCGGCACAAAGTCCGAGGGCTGTGACCTTGAAGAGAGAGGCAGGTTCCTAGAAGTGCCTGCAGACAACAAGGAGGATGTGGCAGGGCCCGAGGAGGCAAGCAGGAAGAATAGGGTCTCCCTTTTGTCTAGGCTGGGTTCTCGGGTCCATCAGAGCAAGGACTTCAGCCTCTGCAGGTGGCAGCCTGAAACTGTAGATTTATCTCCACAACAAAGGCAAAGAGTGGGAGAGGAGCAGAGGGGAAAGGGAAGATGCTACAAATCGGGCAGCTTTTCCAATGACCTCTCTGTCCTTTTGAGAGTAACAGCTTTCCAGGACAGAGCGTCCCAGCAGGACGCTTAAACGCCTTCAGCAAAGTACAATATTTGAAGATAAAAACCATACAACTTTTCATGAAATCTGCCTCCAATAAAAACATCTTTATTGCCCTGGGCTAATGTGTAAGTTAGTGAGATATTATGGTTCAACTTCTATAGCCATTTTATGTAATATGAAAAAAAATCCATAGGGACTTTGTCAGTTAGTCCTCTAAAATATAAAATACAGTTTTAAGCTACACTACCCACCATGATATAAGCTATCAGCTATTTTTCTAAACACTCATACTAACCACTGTCAGTCTAAGAAGAGTCAGACATCCTGACTTAATCACCTCCTTGTGACTCACTGCACCGTGCCCCTTCCTTTTGAACATATATAAATCCTAATTATTTTTTAATCCTTTGCTAGAACACTGGCAAAGTGACTGCTATGCTTGTGGCATACAAATGTGGATGTGCACAGGAAACACAGCTAGGATTTCAGAGACCCTCCTGTCCAGTGAGCTGTGTGTCCCCAGTGGCACTCAGCACAAACCCCCACCTCCCAGCAGCAGTTCTCTTCTAACCTCTCTTGCTCGTCCTCTGGGGGGGGGGGGGGGTAGCAAGCATTACAGTGAGGCTACAGCCTCATCATGCAGGAGGACAGCGGTCAGCGTTACAAATGGCTTAAACCAAGCCCTTAGCTAAGTTTGGTCGCCTGTACAATCAATTTGCCAATGTCCTGAGGGTAACCTTTAAAACCTGGGATTATTCCAGTGATCACAAATAACATCTTTTTTGTGTGTCTGGTTTAGGCTACAGCTTAGGTTCTGTTCTTCTCTGCTGAAAAGGCTTGGAACCTTGCTATTTATAATCAACAAAATGTTCAGTGAGAACCAGGGCAAAGACGCATTATGTTTGTCGGTATGTTGCCTCCTCTATAATCACTAACATGATGATTCACGCATTCAAATCACAAGAGGCAGCAAGACTCCTCCCAGTTTGCCATCTAATGCCCTTCAAACTGCCTCAGCTATACAAATAAAGCCAAAGACTGAGGGGACAGGGGTTCACTAAAATAACCAGCATGACCTACAACCACATTTGTTCTTTTTGCTCCCCCTTCCATATTCTGAATTGCCAAAGAAGCCTCTTATCTTTCCATGATAAACTAGAAACCATCACATACTGTCAGAAGTGGTGTATACGTACATTTATATATACACACACATACACACACACACACACACAGAATGGATTCATACCACATCTGTAGAGCACTCTGGAATCCCAAAGGAAATCACAGAACATCTGGAGTTGAAGTAGACCCAAAAGGATCATTAAGTCCAACTCATGCCTCCACACAGGGCAATCTAAAAGTTAAACCACAGATCTAACAGCATTGCCCACAAGCTTCTAAAAAGGACAGGTCCAGTCCTTAGAGCTGTCCTTATAGGGATGACAAAGCTGAACCTGTACTTATTGTGAGCATCGAGGTCCTACTGAACACAAATCACTGTTCAAATGCTACCTTCTGTGTTATTATCCATCCTCAATTCCAGCCAGCTGCTTGAACTACAAGCATCTCTCAGCTCTTCCTTCCCAGCTCTGCTCTACATGCAGTTTCCTTTCCTGTCATGAAAATAAACAAGCCAGAGGCAGCTTGTGCTGCCTACTTTAACGTTCCAATTCCCTGGTCTACGAAAGACTATCTGCATCGCAGCATATTTCTGTCCAAGCCTTTAGCAGTTAACTCTCCCCCAGGAACCAAACATTACTGCAAAAGCAGACTCCTCGCTGTGGTTGTTCATACACCAGATCACTGATTCTGGGAGACCAATGTGATAAACATGGCCTTAGCAGATTTCTATGTTATCATAGTATGCTTAAAAAAGCTCTCTTACAAAACATTCTTTAATCAGAAGAACTTTTTAATTTGCAATTGTAAATGTGAGCATGTTATAACTCGTAACTGAACATTTCTATAAAGATAATTACATATGGCAAGACAGAAAAACTTTTTAAAACATTTTCTCTGGAATGTGTGCCTGAATTCATTTACAACTGTTGCTGCTTTAAACACTTCAGGCAGAATAAGTGGATGGCACTAAACAGCTTAGCTGCAATTATTATGGAATGTCTGAGGTATAATTTCCCCTGCGGTTTTGTTAGGCGTACAAAATTCATAATTCTGATTTGTGGCAGGTACTTATTACCCATCGCAGGTGGAGATATGCAAATATTATTCTAGTAGGGGTGAACAGCCTTTATTTCAGTATTCAGCTATTAACGAGATTTGTGAGTCTGGTACTCCGGGGCCATTTAATTAATTAGATGGTACAGATAAAATATAAATTGTTTTGCAGGCTACACAATTCCAGTTCTAGAAGATGTAAAATATGGCTGAACGAACTTGGTACGGACCGATTTGTTGCTTCATGTATGGCACAGGATACAAGAAAATCCTGCTTGTTATTTTTATCTATAATAATCCTGGGCAGAATCCTTCTATTGCCAAGTACTGCAGTATAGAGATGTCATTTATTTATCAATACCATTAAGAACATCTATCAGTTAAGCTTTTTATAAAAAACCTGCTTGCTTACATATAGCAAAAAGGAAAACTTTTATGCAATGCCAATATATGCATGAGTCTTTTATGCAATGCCAATATATGCATGTTTCAGAGTGAGCGCACATTTTGAAGACATGCAGGTTTGGCAGGATATTACTGTCTCAAGGTCAGACATTTCTATTTTAAATAAATCACTCCCATGGAGCAGGGAAGCCAAACGTTCCAGGGGAAAACGGAGAGGGAATCTACTACTTTATTTTAGCATCTAGATTTTTAAATAATTCTATTAGCTGATTAATTCATGTAAATCCTTTTCCCAAGTATGATCTCTCAACAACTCGAGAAGATTTCTGGAAAATCTGGATCATGAGCAGTGGGGGAAGAGTGGGGAACAACACAAGACAACAAAATAAACACCTTTAATCCCTAAAGCGATGTCTATAATGGTCGCAGTTAAGGAGTCAACATTTACCAAGAGTTACGTATGGTAAACTACATGGTGAGAAATTTACCCTGCCATTATATAGAGGAAATAAAATGTGAGAGGCATAAGCCTGGAAACTGTTAGCAAACTGCCAGCATTTAAAGGCAAGCATTGACCGTTATATTAAATTTAAATTGCGGATAAAATACTACACTGCACAATTACAGTACTCTAAACATTGAATGAAAACCAGTTACTTTTACTGAAGTAGGAGTATAATCAGCAGTCAGTCTTATTGGTTTATTGAACATATTTTGGGGTCCATTCCAGCTGTCTTTATTAGCTCTAATGCAAATGATTTTTACACTGCTATTTTGCCAAGCCCTGGTAGCTGTAGTACTACAAACACACTCCACTGTTTCTGTCTGCTAGAGATTTACTGACAAATATGATAAAGAGTACATAAAATGAATAACAAAATAAAACTTGCACCATACTGGAAAATGAAAACTAACAGGAAGAAATTATACTGCAATCATTAACAGCTATTGCATGTTTTTCTTCAATATAACTCAAAATCACGTGAGTTCAAAATTAGATATCAGGAATTGCTCTGGTTGTTTCACTGTAGAGTGAAAACCATGCCTGCCAGGGAGCCACATCGCAAGCTGTTTCAGTGGGGCCATAGCTCACTTCTGCTCCTTACTTGAATCCCTGGTGAGCAGAGCTTGTTTCTCTCCTGGCCTCTGTAAAGATGCCCCATGCATGGCAACAGTGGGAAGAGTCTGGTAGAGATGGAAACAGGCTAGTACAGACCTACTCAGCAGGTGCCTGAGTGAGGTCTAAAACGTGAAAGAAAAGGACAGAATTTCATTCAAAGAAAATGTTTCTGACTTTAGAAGCATCCTGCACTGGAGAGGTGCAAGCCTGAGAGCAAAATATGACCTGAGTTTGGATGCTCGGGTCACATTTTAGAACTTTAACTATAAGACAAAGTAGAACCAAGTCGAATGGAGGAGGAATTTACTGAGGAAAAGGGCCAGTCATACCTTGTGGGTGAAAAGAATCGATCAGGTAAGATATTTGCTGTTGCTCAGTTTACAATCAGAAAAGTTAATTGTGACTGCAGTGAGATTCACTGAATCTGAGGAGACTGCAAACCCATGAAGATGTATGGAGAAATGAGCTGTAGGTAAACAAATCTGCCAAAGGAGCTTCCAAGGCAGGGGTCCTAAGCTGTGGGTTCTTTGGACACAGACAGGTAACTTCACAGCTTGATTGAATTGCCAGCTGTGACTTACACACTGAGAAACGTGGGAATCTCGATGCTGGTGCAATGACAGTGCAAGAGACGTGTTTTCATGCTGTGCTTGTGTCAACACCTGAGAACACGGCAATATTAAATACAAAAGCAAACCCCACAAACACACAGTAGAGGTTGAATGAACAGCTTGCAAAGAGAACTATTTTGAAAGAGGTGGAGAAAATCTCCAAGGAGAGAAATGTATTTTGTTAAACACAGAATAAGATAAATGACAGCTTTATGTTTGGAATAACCACAGTAGAACCGTAAGAAATACCTAAAATGTTCATACGTGGGGAGCCCCAAGTTACCTGCAGGCTTTTGACAAAGTGCCAAAAAGTTAAAATGGCTCCAATCCCATCTCTCATGGCTGTGCAGATTAGCGGGATATGGCCTGCATCTGCTTCACATAACAGCAAAACGCTTGGGGGAGGGAGGGGAAGAAAAAAACATACATTTCCAAAGAATAAATACAGCAGAATAACATTTTGTGTTTAAATGCCTTAAATTGGATAAACAGTACCCCATGGGTAGAACCTGTAAAGGGCCATTCCTAAAGAAGATGAAATCTAGAAGGTATTTTAATTAAATCTTTCCAAGGACTTCATAAAAACCAAAGCCCAGCAGCAGTGTTCCATGTAGTACCGCGATGACAGCCCTGAGCTACAGAGTCCAAAATGGAGGACGCATTCTAGCAGAGAACATTTTTTTTTCTCCAGGTATGCACACATAAACACATCATTAGTTCAAAATCAATGCACAAATGAGAGATGTGATCAGAGCATTACATTTATTCACAGTAGCACAGAGAGCACTGCAATGAACCTAAGGCAGTTCCTGAGAGGTGGAGAAGAGCAGCGCAGCGGCGGGCAATTGATTCCTCTGAACACAGAGGAAAAGGCTGCCTGCTGCTAGGTGATTATTACCAGCATTTTTTCAGAATAATGTAAGTAAGCAACATTTTAGGTAGCACTGTAATATCCACCAGGCATAGTGTTTGCAAAGAGATAACAGAGCAAAACACATCTGAGGAACCTCTGTGGTGCCCGAGGAGCGCACAGGCGGGGAGCCGGGTGCAGGTGGTGTTCCCTCAGCCACGTGCCCACTAGAGAGCGTAGCACCACATATAGATACAGGGTGGATAGCTGCCCTGTGTGAAAAGCAAGAGTTTTTGAACAAAAGCTATGATTTGAGACACCTCCACTGCAGCTTGTGCCTGCAACCAGGCTCTGCATGCCTGCAGGGCAATGGCTAGATATTAAATTGGTGAATAAATTCCTTTCTGTGTCTTGAGGGGGGTAAAGGAGGGATAGAAGGGCAATTTTAACATGGTAAGAACATCAACATGTTGCAATTGGACAGTAGAAATTCCTTTGTGACCGTAGTGCTTTGGTACATCAAACAAAGAAAAAAACATATAGGCTCAGTAAACTAACCCCAAACAGACAGGCAACCAGCTGGGAGAAGTCACAAGCACTTGAGACTATGCCCCTGGGGCAGACAGCAGGGCAAGAGGGGGCCAGGACCAGTGGAGGGGGGCAGGGCAGAGCCATGTAGTGCCACAGCCACTGCTGCCAGGATGAGCAGCTGCACCCACTCCATGTTCTGCTAAATATTTACCTCACCAGCACATGAGCACAGCATTTCTGCAGCCTTTTTTGTTTACAGGGAGCGCTGGCCATTGTATGGGCCAACTGTCTTTCTGGAGAGCACTAGAAATCATTCTAAAACTCTGTGCTGTATGTATAGATGATGAGCTGAACCAAGAGCAAAGGGAGTATTGCGGAAGATGCAACATTGCCTTGGGTGATCAATCTAATCCAATGAGCAGCCTAAAGCAAACCAGCACCCAGTCCCATCAAACTATAAGTCTGTCAAATGTTTCGCCCTCTTCCCTGCCTCCTGCTTACCCATATGCAGTGCTTTACAAGCTGCACATACTTCGAGCACAGCTCCCCTGCCACTGATGTCTGGCTAGGCTGCAAACAGGACCTCAGCAAGGTGAGATCAGTTTACACACACACTATGCAAGCATTCAAAAATTAATGCAACTAATCTTCTGCTTTCACCTGACAAGAAGTAAATAATTGATTTTTGCAATATGAAAGCACCCAAAAGAACAAACTCAGAACTGCACACTGTCACATGCCCCCTCAGCTCCTCTTGTCAAACTCAAAACAGTCTTACCCAAAGGCTGCAGGGAGATTTGAGAAACACATGTTCTCCCTGTACGATTTAATCATGATATGAGGAAAAGATGGATTCTCCAAGAAGCCGATGGCTGTGTTGAACATGAAACGGCATCACCAAACCCCTGGCACAAGCCAATGCTTGTGGGAATACACGCAGGGAGACTGGCAGCTCAGGCTGTCGAAGCCTTTCCTTAATCTTTAACACACAGCCAAGGATGTACAGCCCTACAGACAAATCTTGCATGCCTGAAAGCCTGGTGCAGCTACTGATGCTCCTCACCCAAGAGGCAAGCTTGCTTTATAAACCAAACATTATTTTCCTGATTTTCCCCCCTTCTCCTGAGCTCTCTACGCTGCTATGTAAACATGAGCTCCTATAAAGCTGCTACAGGAGCCCCACAAGATAAAAGCTAGGTTGCTCAAGGACTTTTTCTCTGTATGGCCACTGTCCCACATGCCTGCCTGCCCCTTTCCATATGCAGCAACAACAGTGTGCCAGGACTTCCATCCTTAGTATTGAATAGGGGTTATAGGAGAGAGGAACAGAAAATAAACCTACCAATACAACAATTTTTTCCTAACTTCTTTGCAGTTGTCTTTATGGGGGTTGAGGGGGGAGGAAGAGCAATTTCTCCAGGACATAACTTTGTTCAATGACCCTGAACACAGAGCATTACATCAGGTTACAGACAGTGACACGATACAAGTCAGAATCTGCTGATTATGGCTAAAAATCTGTTGTGCTTTTTTTTTTTGAATTCTTAGAAATCTGTTCCACTTTGTACACCATGCACACCATCACTAATTTCTTGTATGGATGAAATAGCTTGAACAGTCTCAGCTCAGAAAAGCATTTCTGTGAAGAAGCTGAAATTAACGGGTTTGAAGATAATGTAGTATTACATTTCCCTTTCTACTCAGTCTGCTCATCTGTTTTTTAAGTCTGTAAATTCCAGGTGATAGATAACCTTATTGTTTCATGCAATACTGTCTTTACAGTAGGGACAAGGTGCACCATACCTTCACAAAGTTCATCATCACAGGAGGGAAGTTCCCAAAACCCTGCATAAAACCACAGTGTTTCAAACCAAAACTGTGTACATAACACATCATTCTCAACTACACCTCCCAAGAATGATTCTGCTCTTCACCGGAAAGGGTCAGCTTTCCCTTTTACCCTATGAGGAAGGGTCTTACCCTCGAACTCGGACTCCAAGCAGTATTTGAGCAAAGGATGACGGAGAACCTTTGTGCAGCTGTGATTGTGTAATTATATTTTAAATGCATTTAAGACTAAATTTTGCATTTTACCACACACACAACTGCACTTTACAGAGCACAAGCAATAGCTTCGGGAGAAACCACGCTTTTGAAAACTTGTCTTAATATTTATCCCCAACTTTTCCTTCATTTGCCTCGGGTCCTTGTTCCTGTCTCCAGCTCAGACGATGAATTATTCCTTTGTCTTTTTGCACTGTTCATACCTTGAAGGTACTACTGATTAGGAACAAGCCCTTCAGGTCTTTCCACATTCTATACATTTCTTGATGTCATTTCCACCAAGTTACCATTTTTGTTGATTTCTGTAGAACCTGCTTTCTCCTCCTGCCCTTCCGCCTTCTTTCCAAAAGCTGGGAACAGGGGAGATGGAACTGTTAATGCTCCTCTGCTTACACCAGTATTTCTCTTAGCCTCAGCCTTAATACTGGCAGCAGTTCACATCTATCTGCAACTTTGGCCTGCTGATTCTGTCTTCTCAGGCTCATGGTAACCTGCAACGATTGCTCTAAAAGAAAAATTATTCTCAAAACTTCCTTAGAAATGGCACACTAGTACAATCCCTCCTACAAACAAAACAAATTCCTCTTTGTTTTAAGAGAATTTATAGTAACACTCTTCATCACCATTCTGCCAGTTCATCCCTTAGCAACAGTCTTGCTGCGGCCCTGTTGGACAGATGAATACACTTTATTTATATTACTATTTTACATATACAGTTCTGGAAGAAATACCGCAGACAAACAAACAGTTATTCTTCTCTTGTTTTGTGACATACAGAGTTCTCCCCATCTGAGCTTTATTTAAAGTATTCTTCCTTCTTTAATCTTGATTATTATCTTTCTTGGTCATACCCTGTATTCTCAGTATAATCACAATCTTTCCCATCTCAGTCCCCCCTTTACCCTCTGCCTTTTGCTCTCATCGAGAATTCACTCCTGTGAACGAAAGAGATTGAGTCAGATGAAAGATAGGGTTGCATTTTCTTCTGTTTTTCTTATTATTTTATCAAAAGCTTATCATTTTCTCCAAGAATTGAAGTGGCACTGAGAATTGTCAAAGGCTAAGAGTAGTTTATCACATTTTCACCTCAACATATTACAATTCACTTGCATGTCATCTACTTTTAGCACATTTTAAATAATATATTCTATGCCTGGAACAACATGCTGGAATGACATCAGCATCTCCAGCAGACATATCTACTTCAGTGCCTGTGCAGCTCTCTGTCTGTAATATCCTGTGCAACCCTTTGCAGCCTCAGCGTTTCTCCTGGAGCATCTCCTGCAGACTGCACTTGGATTGCAGCATGTCATAGAACAGATTCTTTCCTTTTGGACAACCTCAGTCCCATTTCCCTGCAGTCACAGGCTGCATCACCCCGAGCGTGCAGATTCTTGGCCACAGGGCACTTTGTCACAGAACTCATGTTTTGCCTCTCCTGGGAATGAGAAAAAGTGTCATTTTGCCTTCAGTGCTATGTAGGATTTGCCAACAAGTTACCCAGAGGGAAACTAAAAGCAAACAAATCCCAAGGCTATTTGGAAGCCTCAGTTTCCTCCTCAGGTTCTGGCTGGTATCTTCTTTGCACAGCTCCACAAACACACTTGAGATTTTGGCATGTCTGTGCTCATATGTAAAACAAGGAATGCCTGTGCTCCTGCCATTTTAACAGCAAAGACAGCTAGAAAAATTTTGGTTTCTATAAAGCAGAGGTTCCACACAGCGAGTCATAGTTTTGTGGGGGTTCTTTTTACTTATTTTTAGCATCCCAAATTGCTACAAAAATATTAACATGCACCATAAAGTGACTTTTTTAACAATAGTAATATAAAACACTATTGTCCCTTTGCATGAATGTTTTAATCGGCTTGTCCTGGCAAGAGCCAGTTATCACATTATACCTAGAATATGCTGCTGGAGGTGTTAATAACCACATTCCTGTCTGATCATTGGATCTCCAGAAATAAAATAGTGGAATAATATGGTCAAAAGCTTGTTTTAAAGGGGGGAAAAGCACATTTGTTGGATAATTCAAGTATTTGTCTACAGAGATACAAAGATTTGTTTTAACTCAGTATTTGTTTAATACTGAGTGCTGAGAACATCAGTCTCCATGAATATTAAAGATGCATCTGAATTAAAACTCAGAAATTTGGAGATGCGGGGAATCAGATGTGACATCCAGCATCCCCAAAGCACTCGCTGAGTTCAAATGTGCTATGCCTTGGATGACCACTATACCTGAGAGAAGTTTCTGTTTGTAATCTTGAAGAACAAGACGACCCTGGCTATCAGTTACACACATGCGGTCCCAGCAGAAGGCACTATTATATGCATTTTGCTTAGGTTTCTTGTCTACTTTATACCAAAACATTACATGAATGGTGAACAAAGTGGTTATTTGAAGAAAATATTTTTTCATGATCAGACTCTCAAATCAAACTGCAGTAGGAAGTTGTGTAAAAGTAAGGGAGAACTGAGAGCTGCTGAAAGCAGCCCCATGTCCCACAGTGTTATGGCCCCTGGGATTGCCCATCTTCACACAACACCACTCTGCCAGGGCACTAACATGACCTCATTATTACCCTCAAATTAATTATTTACTCTTTTCTCATCTTAAATCTAAACTGACAATCTCATAGCAGTATCCTTCAGCCGACAAATTACTGGAGGTCACTAAGAGATGCTGGAAGAGCTGTACAGTCTGCATTACCCTGCTACAGCCTGCAAGCGTGTGCTTTGGTGCGTCCATCCCAGCTCACTGCCCATGCACACAGCAAGGCTGGCAAGCAGGCAGCTCCCTTCTCCCCATCCTCCAAACAGGAGGCTGCTGTGCCCCAGTTGCTGAGGCAGCGCATGTGGCTTTGCTGCACCAGATATAGTGGAAGAACAAAGGGAAAATCCACCAGCACAGGCTGGTTCCGTTGATATTTTTAGCAGAAAGCAGCGATTATTCCATCACCCTGCCACAAAATAACGCGGTTGCATCATAGACCAACTTACCCAGAGGCAAAGGGGTCTTGTTAAAGTCTTCTGAAAGGGAAATGGCTCAGCACATGGCATGGTCCTGGTGCCTCCTGCACTGCCTCCAGACTACTCTCAGGTTAGCTGAAGTGTCATATGCTGTTGGCGAGGTCTGCTAATGAGCCTGTGCAAAACTGAGCAATGAGATCCTATGATCCTTGTCCACTGCCATAGGTTTTTTGAAGCTTTGATTCTTGCCATTGATATTAAAAACCACAGTAGCATTAAAATCACTTTGTTTGCACTGTAGTGTTTGCAGCACACATACATATGCAAGTTAGACATCTGTAAATAGTGCATCTATCTAATGTTTGGTAGCTTGACACGTTTCTTATTAGTCTTGAGCAAACTAGCTTTAAAAAGTTAGCCACTTACTTTCTAGGAGTTTGAAGAAAAATGAAACTCAAAAATCAAACACACATCTGTAAAATAATTCGGGACTGAATGGAGGACTTCACAGTTTACCCAAGAGATACCAACAGCTACAGCAAAGGATAAGCCTATCCCTGGAAAGGCTCTCCTTGTGTTTCCCTTAGAGATTTCAAATTCATTCTGATGTCACTGG
The DNA here is from genome assembly GCF_026119805.1 of Tympanuchus pallidicinctus. NCBI lineage: Eukaryota > Metazoa > Chordata > Aves > Galliformes > Phasianidae > Tympanuchus > Tympanuchus pallidicinctus. The sequence goes on along the minus strand of NW_026294791.1, from coordinate 16,588,465 downwards.
TGAAGTATTTGGCTTTAGAGGTCTCATATCTGGAAAACTATGTTCTCCTAGTTGCACCACTTAAAAGAAGCAGAAAAATAATAAACTAAATGCATCTGTTTACACATGAGAGTTATACGTGAAAGACTGCATGTCCTGCCCATGGGCAGCACTTCAGGGTTCACACTGACAAAAACCTGAGCAAGGTGTTTAAAGCCTTCATACAGGAAGGCAAGTAGATGATAGGTATAGACATTCTACACAGCACTCAGGGGATTGCACCACTGCATGTAAAGATCGCTTCAATCTGATGGTATGAGCATCCGTACAAAAGCAGGTCAAGCAGTAGTAAGAGCACAGCTTAATTAGTTACAGAAGAATTTGCCTTTTTAAAATTATTTTTTACTTCTAAAGCAGATTTTTTTGGTGTGCCAACTGCAAGCCAAATATTATCTATAAGACAAAAGGAATATTTTGGCTAACAATCTCTTACTCTTTTTTGAATGTCAGCACATGTCCCCCTGGCAGATTCCAGTAATCCAGGGGCTACCAGATGGCTGCGTAACAGCAATGCCCAAAACATGCTCTGAAAGTTAAAGAATCACAACAGAAGACAATGAGTGGGCATTTCCAACATATACTTGTAGTCACTGTTTGTTGGTTTTTTTTTTGGCTGGATATCCAAGAACATCATCTGGATCTGAGCATAGCCCAGCCTGGTGCAACATAGCTCTGCACAGAGCTTGCTGCAGATACTACTCAAGATGTACATAAAACAGTGCCATATTTTAGAAGAGCTGATTTTAAAATCAATGTAATAGAAATGAATAGAAAATGCCAAGAATAATTTTCTTGCAGCGTTTTCCTTTGGGAATACTTTATCTCCACACACAATACTCATTTGGGTTTTGAAACTTCAGCACAGGGGTTTTCTTTATTCTTAATTAGGCATTTTACATATCCCCTCTTCTAAATCTATACTCAACTTATTTTATAGCTAAAATTTTTTATACGTTGATTTTTTCTTTGCCTTATTCAGTATCTTTCCCACTCAAAAGCAGCATTACAAGAAGTATTCCCAGTTACAGGTGCACAGTTCAGCCATCAGGGATATGTAGATAAGAAATTATTCACGGTTTCAAATTTTTCCTCATCTAGACTGTAGGAGCTGTACCAAACCTTGCCTGACAATGGCATTTTTATAAAAGCTTAGCTCCTGCCTGCAGAACCTCATTGATTCAGGAGATGTGCTATAAGTGATTATTTATATTTGGACTCTGTAAGAAAAGAAAATGTTATCTAAGAAAATGGTATAAGATAACATGAAATATTTTCTGGGAGATGGCAACAGTACAAGGGTTATAGCCAGAACACACAGTTTCTATACAAAAATAAGGAGTTTCCTTTACGAGGCAGGGGGCTGCTGAGAGAGGCAGAATCTGTGTGCTGGGCACAGGACAGAGGCAGTACCACAGCCACTCTAGGACCTGCACAGGAGCACGCATGGGGGTGCAGGCACAATGACAGTGGGGCACTCATCACAGTACTCAGGGTCATGTCTTTGAGGCTGCCCAAATGTGTAGATGTAGCTGTCCTTTCACCAGGGCTGCCAGTTTTCTCCTGGCATTGCCTGTCAGCATAGGGGCCCAGCACAAGTGTACAAGTCAGCACAGCACTTGAAACATAGAAATGTCAAATTGCAGTTTAATTTTTCTCTATTTTTCATTATGAACATACAACAGTGTCATTCCAACCATTCCAAGCAGGAGACCACGCCATGCCCGACATCATGCTCCACATGTTGAGCGCGCACTTGCATGTGCTGCAGACATCAGCACCCAGTGCAGCTGCAACTCCCCCTACTTGTGCATCAGTTCAATGCCGTATTGCTCCCTAACTTTCCTGGGTGACACCTTCTTACTAACTGGGACTGCACAAGACCGAGCAAGGCAAACAGAATTATCCAAGATAATTAACATTTCTATAGGGCACCAACAATTACACGCAGGTTTGAGACCCAGCGTACAAAAGAGCAGCACCAATTACCATTCTAGGAGGATTCTCATTTATTACTATGTTTACTCATAAACATAAAATTAGTGATGTTGGGATTAAGATTAGAAACAACACGAGTTGCTGTCACAGATAAAATCCTTCCAAGTATATTTCAAGCACAATGCATTCAATATCTCTTAAAATACAAATAATAATAAAGTAGCATCACAGATAATCTAATGGAGAGCATGTTTTCTTAATACTGGAAATGCATCTACATAGAATAGAGAAAAGATGTGGTCTATTTAGATTGCTTGCTAGCAATATACTTAAAAAAAAAAGAGGAAAGACAATCTGTAGAACAAGGTACAATATTTAAATGACAAATAAAACCTGTGTCGCTTCTCTTATTAGTTGCAAAGTTCAGTTACATAATTCAATCTTTTTTTACTCCTCAAAAATGACCAACATAAGGTTGGCAAGCAGAGCCTGCTGTTTCACAATACTGTATTTGAATAGTAAAATTTAGTTTAATTGTTAGAAGTCAATTAAAAGATAATTTTGCTGTATGCCAGAAGCTACAGGAGGAACACAGCATATAAAGACATCAAAGTTGTATTTCAGCCCTGCAAAGACAGTACTTCCTCCCAGACTTTCAGACTTATGGTGGTAACCCAACCGTTAGCATTAAAAAAATAAAAAAACAGAAAACCATTCATCATCAAAATCCTGAATGTGATTCTAAGAGAAAAAAAATCCTGTCAGCATGTGAAAGCAACAAAGAGGGGTCCAGCAAATTGGAGACTTGTTCAAGGTGCATGTGCTGTGCTTCCCTCCAACAAAATCTCCACAAGCAGAGGACAGTAACTGCAGGCAGCCACAAGCCCACTGCACTCAGATTGGACACATCGCAGGGACTAATTAATACATGATTAGAAATATTTTTTAAAACAAGGTTTTAATTGAAATCTATTCACTTGTAGGGAAAACAAGATATATTCTTCTTCAAGCCCAGCTCCAAGACCAAAGCCGTGCTAACTCATCACCAGATCCCAGGCAGGAGGACCCATTCAAGCAGTATGAGAACACCAGTAAGTTCCCAACTACAACAGGCTCCTGCCCTACCCAGCTCAGCCTGACCCATGCCCAGCCTGACAGCAGGTTCACTGATTTCAACCTTCCTCTAAGGCAATGTGAACTCCTTCAGAGTCTTTGTACTGATAATGGTGATCAGTGGTATACCTTTGAGGACCAGGACTGTGGTGGCCATCAGTTTTCAGTATTATAGATAAATAATAATAAAAAGCACTGTTTTCTTTTTCCTAGCATTTGCTAGGGTCTCAGATTTTCCTCTTGCCGCTATGTCGCTAGTAATTCCTGCCACGCTGTGTCACACTATGCTCAGTGCAGCATGACAGAGCCAGCAAAGGCAACAAGCACCAGTAAAGCAGAAAAGGGCCTGTGATCTGACAGCACTGGTCTGGGGGTCTGCTTCCTAGAACCCTATTTGAATCAGTTACTACCTGTGCTGTAGTACAACTACGGAGGAGCCATAAGTCAAACTCCTTTCTGAAGGGGAAGTGTGTGTGTGCTGGGGAGGTGTGGAGGGGAACAATAATATTTTTATTCCAGACCTAAATTTAGACCGCAAGTTTTAAGTGAATTCTTAAAGTAGTGAGCTGAGTTCTTTCTCACCTCCTCTTGTTTACAGTCTCTTAGACTGGGATCCCACACTACCAGTGTCACCCAGGATGTCATTTTTTTCTCTTGGCAAGTAAGCACATGCGAAAGAAAAGGCATTACATTTATAATGACAGCAACAGAACTTGCTAACGTAGTTTTTTTACCAGTATTCAAAGGGACAACTTCAGCTTTCCAACATGAAACATGATGTTTCTGAGCTTCACATGTGTTCTTCCACCCTGCCGAGCTCATCTTAAAATGCAGAATCACCATAATTTAATATTGGACTACTTCACAGTACCATTCAAGCTCAGAACAGAAAAGAAACAGCATTAATAGCAGTGAAATAAATCAAATGAATCATCTGAAAATAAAATTAGGGCATAAATAAAACAAAAGCAAGGCCAGGAACAGACAGACCGTCTCCTCACTCCCTCTTGGGACAGATTTCCTTCAGCACAGCTTCAGTCTCTCACTGTGACATTTCCCGGGCTCTCAGGGCCTGGCACCACTGGGAGCCATGTGGGGAAGCTGGAGGTATGAGAACAGCCATGCTCCTAGGTACCTGTATGTGGTAGGAAGGTTGTTTTAATCACTGCTTTAAAGTATGATTAAAATTTTCAAACATTTTTTTGTTTCTTTCTGAACCTCAGAATGCCCCTCCCTCAGTACGTCATACATTGGCTCTCAATCCTCACTCAGATTCCCACCTTCCAGCACCCATGGGTTGGGCAAGGTCCTACTAGCACAAAGGGAAGCTCTTGGGGCTCCTCTTCCTTGTAACGGCACACACTTGGGTTTGGGAGAGTATGTACACCTGTTCTGGTGTACATTAGCAAAATGCAATACTAAAATGATAATTTTTGGAGGAGAGGAAGAGAAAGAAAAAGAGCTGTGCCAAAGGCAGTCCTGAAAGGAACAAACTTCTCTTCCTGGTAAAGGAAACCAAAGGTTGTTGCTCCCACATGACAAGAATAGCATTTCTAACATCCCTTTCTTGATAATAGCACCTAAATTCTCTCAGGATTCAATGTTTACGCTCACAAAAATCAATTTTTCGCTTTTATTAAAAAATTATGTACAGTAAATTGCTGCTACAACACAATCTACGCTGTTTAACATACCCTGCTTTGATTTACTGTTCCATCCATAATCTGCTGATGATTAAGCTTTTCAAAAACAATCCGCTAGCCTTTCTAAGTGATATCAAGTTGTTTGTTTTTAATCTGCTGAAAATCATCCTGTAGACAGATGCATTATTGAAGAATTACATTTTAATTTATTTTCATGCAGTGCCTGTGATGGGCATTTGGATTAACAGAGTATGATAATGGTTCTTTGTGCCCATATCTATTCAAATCAGAAATTACCTGCACACACTGTCTCTGATGGTGGTCAAAAATTGTACAAAGAACTGAGAATAGTGCTTCTTAATATCACACAGCTCCGCCGCTCATCAATGAGTCTTTTTCTGTTCTAATGCTTTTGTCATGTATATGAAAGTCATTATGTAGTTTAGAAAACAGGAGATGAAGTGAAAGAGGAAGATCAGGGACCTGGGATGCATTAATATTCTACCAGCGTCAAAGATATTTCCCTCGAGGGGCTCCTACAGGCCACACTGTTATTACAGTGCCTATCCATTATCTTGTGCTGTACTTGGTATTAAGACAATAATGGAGAGAATAGGATTATGTGCAGATTATAGGAAATGCGAAGGCAATTCAGCAAGATAGGAAATGAATGGAGACATGATTCTTTCATCGAAGCTCGGGATGGTATAGCATACGGTAAGGAAAAAGATAAATGAAGCAAAATGAAATCTTTACAGGTTAGCTAGGGTAAAATGAGTGTTTACATAGAATCCCATGAGTTTAACCTTTCTGATACAGAATATTGCAGCTTCTTTCTTTAATGCATCGGTGTACATTCCTTCCGAGGTCTGCTTTGATCTGAAAACTTACTCTACACGCATGGGGAAAGGACCTATGTTAATTCCGTAGTGGTGGCTTGATGCAGCAGATAATTCTTTCATTCATGGCAAGAAAGGGCTTCAATATTTCATCTCCTTTCTCCTGCTACACAAATAAACAGAATAAAGTCCAAACCACAGCAAGGAATGAGTGAGCAAACCTGAGCTGCGGATCCCCTTGCTAAGTGCTCAGACTGTTTCACTACTGGACACCTTTTAATTCCTACAGCCAAGCCTGTGCTGACATCAAGTAACACAGCTTCATCATTTTAGAATGCCAGCAATGCATTTTACAGTGGTGATAAACAAAGACGGGACCAGACCGTGCCATTTACAGACATTTCTCTGGCTTAAGTCTGTCATACTTTTTAAATTAGGACAAATCACACGCACACACTTGTTATAACAGCGCAATGCCAAAAGAGATCATCACCGTTCCCTAAAAATCACAATTCCACGTCATTCCTTTCAAAGGGTGCTCAGAAGCCTCCCTGCAGCGCTCAGAGCCCACAGTGCCAGCGGCAGCAGGGCACGCTGCGCAGGGCTCGGCCGGCACAGCCGCGTGCGCCCTGCAGTCACACCCAGCGCTGCCGGGCGAGGAAGCCGCCCTCGCACCGAGCCCAGCACCGCACACACACGCCGTCACGCCGTCACCCGTTGCACGATTTCCTTTCAGGCCCGGCCTCGCGGCGTGGGCAGCCGCCAGCGCGGCTCCATGCTGCTCCCTGCTGTCTCAGCTCGCCAGCTTTCCTGCTTCTCCCTTTGTTTTGGCCTCCGGTTCGGCCGTCGTGGCTTGATGTCGGCGTGCCTTCGCCGCACTGCTACTATCTGTGGTCCTGATTGCCGATTCTGCCCCGAAATACACTCATGAAAGTTGCCGAAACAGAGAAATACAGGAAGGTGATAAACAGCTGCAGTGGGGCTGCTGTGGAGCGCCTCTTTGCGCTCCTGTTGCTGCCCCGAGGGCTCACACTGGGTGACACCACTAGCCCCAAAGTACTGCTAAAAAACTGCAAAGAAAACTGCCCACTAAGAAGTCACAGAACAAACTTCATTGGAGGGCTGGCTGCTGACTTGAAGGAGAGTGTTTTGTTATGCTTATGTTTTAACATTGCTTAACATAGTGGATTCTTATTTACAGAAATGTCTCATTATCATAGAATCATATAATCTTCTGAGGTGGAAGGGACACTTTAAGGCCATCCAGCTCAACTTCCCTGCAACAAACAGGAACAACCAAAGCTCAATCAGGTTGCTCAGAGTCCCATCCAGCCTGACTTCAACATCTCCAGGGATGGGGCACCCACCTCTCTGGGAAGCCTATGCCAATGCCACACCACCCTCACTGCAAAAAACTTTTTCCTTATATCCAGTCTAAATCTCTCCTCTTCTATTAAATAAGACCATTGTCTTATTTAAGAAACACCTTAGTGATTTTTCAAGGAGAAAACCCTGGGAGGGTTTTCCAAGAGCCATGCAACTGAGACCACAGCCACCTTCCTGCAAGTGGCTACCACTACCTGGCCTTGATACTCCTGTGAGCAAGAAGCTGCCCAAAGCCCTGCAGCTCCCACCTGCAATGCAGGCCCTATTCTGGGGACATGGCAAAGGATACAGTTTGGTCTCACAGTGAAATTCCAGGCTTGAGACTATTTCCTTGCCCACTTCTCCCAAGGAACATGTATGTAGGGTAGAAAGCTGAGGTTTATGGGGAAAGTCAATATCTTTTATGAGACCAGCTATTAGAGTTGGGGGAAAAATAGACAAGCAAATAAGCCATTGTCAGGTCTGAAACAGAGGTTGCAAACTGCAGTAAAAGCATCTTGGTAAGATGTGCTCTGGGATGAAATTATTATGCTATCAATTAGATGATATGAGAGGAAAGGACAACTAGCACCTTGGAGCAGCAGGCAGCTCAAGCACAGGGAGCCACACGCAGGTCACTCACTCCAGTGGGACAGAAAAGTGAGAGACAGAGAAACCAGACAGCAGTTGAATGTAATTGAAAAGTTAGCAGGAAGGGAGTGGAAATGACAGTATGTCATCAGCTCCTCTATTGGGTCCTGCTATAAAGTATCTTCACTTGCAAGTTTTCTTTTTGGTTGTTTTGCAAATCTGCTTTGAGCACCAGAATGCCAGAGCAGGCAGATTATTTTCTGAAAATGTTTATCCTGTGGTAATGGAGTTTCTGTATCTTAGTGAAAAATAATTTACCTATGAGCTGCTGATCAACTGTTTGATCTTTTCTGCTTTGCCTAATATATTCAAAATCATTACAGACACTGTTATAAAGTCAATTCCAATACATCTATGGAAAAGATTGTAACTTTAAAAAAAATAATTTCTTCTGTAAAAATTAAGAGAGAAAGTTTCATACAAATTTAATACTGTTGGTCACAGAAATGAATGCCCTCTTTTACACTTTCCTCTGTTACAAAGAAGAAATGTATTATGTATGTTCCTTGCCATGAGAATGATTCCATTTCCAAACAAAGAGCTCAGAAGACGTTTGTGAATATGAAATAATTACTAAACACAAACTACCCACTAATTCATCTGTGCCTACCAACTTGCTGCATTTGAAGTCTGGAGGAAGGATAAAAATGCTTGGAAACACAAGAGAGGGCAGGAAAATAACCCTTTGGATTACAGAAACTTGACCAAGTCTAGTCTGTGACAGGGATCCAGCCCTGTTTTATTTGATCCAGCAGACATTAAATGTCACCTTTCTCCTGACCCCAGCAACGTCCAGCTCTGACCCATCACCTCATTAACACAATTCCAGCATTTCCAAGCATCCAGCCACTGTGGGCAGAGCTGTCCATAACAAACGGCCAATATCTGTAACCAATTCCCTTAGCTATAAAATACATTAAAAGCAAATTACAAACTGCATTTATTAAAACAGCTAACAAGGCCAACAAAAAAAGCAGAACTTCAAGATGCTTTGTCACGCATGTTTCACTCTTGTTCACATGCATCTGGTTCACAGAGAGCACACTATTAGCCTGGTACACATGATCTGACACTCTCACGTGTAGTGATTTCTCTCCTAACCATGAGGAGTGCTGACTGCAGCACACACCATCTAGCAGCACCCTGAATGCCCCTGCCAGTATCTGCAGTCTGCTTTCAGAGCCAGCACTGACCTGGCAGCTCTCAGATTTACCCTAGATGAGGGCTGCTGATGGTTGGGGGCAGTGGTACCTCAGTTCTGAACCCTACTGCTTAAGGCCCACTCACTTCTGCCCATCAAAAGAATTTAAGGGTTTTTTGTTTGGGTTTTTTTTTTCAGATCTCTTTTTGCAGACCTAAAATCAAGCTGTATTTTGGTAGACATCGTTTACTCTCTTCTGAAAGACAACATTTTCCTTGGCAGGTGACAAGCACCACCTCCACATTCTACTGTAGATGGTGCTAATTAAACCACAGTGAAATTCAGATAATTAGCAACCTTTTCTAACACGGCAGGTTACTTATTCTAAACCTTTTTTCCAGATGAAATGGCATTCAAGACATTTTAAAAATGTACTAATTTCCAGGCTCTTAAATGTATTTTCCATTCTAACAGGAAGAAAAAAAAAAACAAAACAAAAATACAGAACAAATCACGTAGGATACTGAAAGCAGAGGAAGCATTTATCACTAGTGTTTGTTCGCATTTTGCTATGTCTGACCACATGAGAACAAGAATATGTTCATTCTCTCACCAGAGATGGTCTCTCATCATAATTATACAGTCTTTTTATTACATTTTCAAAATAAAAGTATATTTTAAAACAAGTTTAGTGCCTGTATCTTCAGCAGAGATTCTTCTAAACTTTCAGCAATGTATTACTTTACTGAAGTATGGCATGCTGAAGATGCTTTATTACTTAAACGCACATTGCTGATGCCTCTAAGGAAGTAGAATTGTTTAGATTGAGGATTAATGTAAAGGTGGCGTAATTACTTGAATAGATGCAGCCAGTCAAATGTAAGAATATTTTGGAGTTAAAAAAGAAGTTGTAAATGAGGAGCTTTGTTTCCAGGTCTTGCATAAAGGGACCACCCACATCTGCCTTCTCACTCTAGAATATCAACGGCTGTTGGTCACAACAGTGACCATCACAGAGAATACAAGAACTCTTTCCTTCTTTTCTCCTGAATTGCAAAAACTGTTATTCCCTTCCAGCTACTCCCTACAGCATTCAGCAAAGGATGCACATTAGGGCAGGGCTGCCTGGGCTGCTGGATCACAGCTGACCCTCATTCAGTGTGCTGCACTTCATTGGGGCACTGGGCAACACAGCTGCAACTTTTGCCTTCTGCTGCCTACAGCCTTTGAACACCCTTAACTACAGTGAGTCAGCTGTTCTGCTTCTGCCTCCCATACACACCTCTAATCACACTACTTCTTCATCAAGCTGGGAGCTCTGCAGGGGTTAACCCTGAAAAACTTTACTGTAAAGGCAGCATTTATTGTGGTGGCAATTACAGAAAGAGAAAAAGCAATTCCATCTTTTATGTGGCTCACAGTTTCATTAATGCCATATACTTTTAGCCAGCTTGAGTTGCTGTGCATTAACTCAAAAAGACATGGTACGCAAACAGTGCTGAAATAAGAAATAAAGAAATAACGCAGGGCAAACTTTAACTTCCCAAACACAGGCTCACTTCTTCAAATACCAGTAATGCTTTCATTTGACAGCTTTATTAGTGTCCTAAGCTTCAGGCCAAACTTGCTATAAACTGTTCAAATGAAGCTGAGAAACAAGAAAAAAATAAACAGACCTGCGAAGAATTTGTTGTTCCTCCTCTTGTAGCAGGGAACTCTGCTCCTAGTGCTTCCTTAACCTCATGTGTGATGACAAAAGGAACTCAGATGAAAGGCAGCGCACCATGGCAGCAGTGGCTGTGCAGCGACGTAGATCTTATGACATTCAGAGATGCTTCTGGGATTCTCTGGTATTGTCACCATGCTAGGTAAAGTTTCTCTACAGTGATAGGTATCATTTCATATCTTTAGCCTTCAATAAAAAACACACTATATGTTACACAAAGACTAATCACAAAAATTATTTTTGTTGACTCTCAATCTCCAAAATCTCAGAGTTCAGAATTCTGGATAAAGAAAAGTCCCTGATGTTGCCCAACATGTGAACAAATGCCAAACACTTGTTCTGAGCAATGTAGTCACAAATAATGAATTACCTTTGCTGCACCATGGGCTTAGGATGAAGGCGGGCAGCTTATGATCCACTTTTCATCTATCACTTTCACATGGTTACATGAAAATCCACCATCAAGTTAAGGACATGACTACAGTTTAAATAAAGCTAGTACCATACATCTATGTCTAGCGGTTTTTCTACAAGGAGTAATTCAGGAAAGTTTAGATAAATCAACTAAACCCACAATAATAATACGTGTAAGTTAAAATGCATTAAATTCCTATGTGGATATTCTCACTGAGAAGTGGTCTGACTTTACTGTAAAAGAGGATTAAGCTACCATGAACTGAGGCCATTCTCCTTCAGAATTAGATCATCCACACAGCAGCTTAAAGCCCTCTAGCTTTGGTGTACTTACCTCACACTTTTCATTCATCTGGATTTTCTTACAGTTGGAACAATCCTTGGTTAAATAAAAATCTCCCCTCCTGTATATTTCTGGTTGAAATTACAGTGCATTACCTGGTTACTTGGATCAAAAATGTCTTGTGAAAAACAAAAAAATAAACCAGCTAAAGCTGTTTTGCAAGTAGCAGAAACAGAGACATCCTTTTGTGGAAGAAAATGACAGCAGCATACCCCAAGCCTTGGGCACTTGACAGATCATCAACTGCAGTGCTGGACTAAGCTTTCTCTAAGATTAGGGAAGATTTTCAAGATTGAAAAGCAAACAAACAAAGAAACACAACCTTAAATCAATCTTACATCCCATCTGAAAGGATCTCTTTAGATAGAAAAAGGCAAACAAGGCAGCCTTGGACAAGGTTGCAATGGGAAGCATCTGACAACTTTGTTCTCTAAAAGTAAGAGTGGGGCAGGCACAACACTAGGTGTCCCTTGTCACTGAGCAGAGGATACATTTTCAGAGGTTAAATAAGATGCACTCTGGAATTTACCCATCCCAGGCTCACAGATGAAATGCTAACTAATGAACAAGGAAAAGCAAACACTTTCATAGCCTGTTACTGATTCAGGTGTTAGTTCATCTGAATGATAAATTTTATATGACTGAAGGAAAATGGATGCAATTCATGTTCCTAACTAATGCCAAGTGACTGAGATATAGCAAATAAATGCAAAGAAAATAAAGTAAAAAAATATTAACCAAATATTCCCTTTGATTCTACATAGCAGTTTGGCTTCAAACATCTCAGCGAACAGAGAGCACTAATAATGATTCAAAAAAAAAAAAAAATTGTTTTAAACACTGACTTTATATAGTTTGCTCCATAGCAGACATATATCTCTAATATATATTTTGAACCCACATATCCATTGTCGCTTCTTACAGATCTGAACTACAAACAGTGATAGTGGGAAAGTTTAGGAGAAATCTAACAAAGACAGAGCTCCTGTACTTCATTTTTTCTTATTTCTTTGCTTGCCTTCATTATTCCTTGGCTTTCTCAAAACCAAAGAGTAAGGATGTGACTACCCACAGAGGCCTGCAGGTGCCAGTCTCACTGTTGACCCCACACCTGCAACCCAGGTACTAAGTACAGACACAGCTCCGAGGTCTGCTGCCAGCAGTCCCACATGAGTATGTAGAATCTGCTGTTACTTCAGATCTAGTCAGGTTGCTATCATCTCCATGCATCTCCACACAAAACTAGGTTCCTGCAGACCAGAGCCTTACAACGCTTCACCAAGGAAAACCCATTGCAAGAAAACAGGCAGTTCTGATACATTTTCTGTCAGGGCTATCCTTCACTAATGCACAAGCTAAGCCAGAAAAAGCACCCCTCAAACCCTGAAAATATAAGTCCTTTCACACTAGCTTTTGTAACATTCCTCCTTGTTTGTGAATTTCACAACAAATGGATCCAATGTGCTGGGATTGCAGTTTGAACTGTATTGCCTTAATTCATTTCTTTAAAAAAAAAAAAAAAGATAGTTTTGACCTGTACAGCTGAAAAATTCTGCACGCAATGACTCTCTGGAGATCAGATTCCGTTAGTCTGAAATTCACAATTCAGTCGCCCTGTGCCTTTATCTGACACCTTCCATGTCTACAGAGCCCCTTGGCATCCCTCCCAACATCCTGCAATCAGATATCCTAAGGAACAGTTAAAGAGCTCTCCGTGGAAGGGGACAACTCCTTCTCCCAGAAGGAGACCCTTTGAGCCTCAAAGGTTCAAGGCTATGCTGTCAGTGGGTCTTTAAACAGGACCAAGCTGAGATGTTCGGCCTAAACTGCTGAACGTATGCATGCCAAGTTCTTCTGTCTGGCACAGACAGAACCTGTCTGGCACCTGAATCTTCTGCATCACAAAGAAATATTACTTGAGGGCATGTATGTCTGCAGCCATTCAATCCATATTTCTCCTGCAAAATTTTCTTCAACATCTGCACCACTCTATGATTATCTGAACACCATTCAATCTACCTCTAACTTGAGTTGCATAAGTATATTTGCATGTAGATTGTAAGCATTATACTAAATGAGATGGGACTGCCTGCGTAATCATGCCATGACTTCCCCTTAGGGAAGCCTGGTAAAATTATGTTCCATTACATTTGTAAAATACTACCCATTAAAAGCAGGAATAAAACTTTTATGTTCATGTGAAACAAAGCAGAAAAATTCTCCACCCTTTAACTTATATCAATTTTGATATGAAAGAAGCATTTTCCAGGCAAGCAGGGATGCTGATTTTGAACTCACTGTGATGTGATTTCAGCTTTGATTGTTTGACTGTTAAGCCTGTTTCCAAAATTCCCTTTCTTTTTTAATATTATAAATCAACAGAGAACAAAAATAGTTATCTGCCTTGAAGAGTATAGGCAGTAGTTTTGGAAAAATCTTTCTTGGTGAACTTTCTTTATTTATAATGGTCCACGTCATGAAAGAGAAAAACGACACTATTAAATGTCCTTTACTCTTGCTGCCGGTGAATTCATTGTTTTAATTCCTTGATGCTCTGGCAAACTTTCAAGTATGCCATGGGAGAATTTTAAAAATGAAGCATTCATTTAGAAGTCGCACAGTGGTGATATATACACACAGCTTCAATTTAAACCATTATTGCATACCATCCTTTTCCTTTTATAATAATCCATTAAATGCTTTCAAGTATGGAGAAGAAATAGCAACCTGTAGATCTGAATGGAGCCCAGATGACCTATAAAATACATCCTGCCTCACTGCCTGACTTGTTCCAGCTCTCATCTCTAATGGTTGCTATTGTTATTCTACCATCCAGACAACTACACACATCAATTATACATTCTTCTGGGTCACAAATACATTTTCTTAGGCAACCTTTTTTTGTCTTAATGCATGACGCTCTCTCTTCAACCAGTGAACAAAGTTGAAGGTCTTAATATTAAAAAAATATTACTTTTTCTTAAACTGTGTTGATAATTGGAAAATCTCTACACTAAAATCAGCAGATAGAGTTTTTTGAACTATTTAAAAGTACTTGTTTAGACCATATATTTTCTCCTATTACACCAAATGCATTAAGCAGCTCTCTGTGTATAACAGAACATTTTTTCTTTTGTTATACTAGTGCCAGGCAGCATGGCTATAATTAAATGTCCTTTGCTTTCTTTATTTTATGACACTAACAATTCGATCATCTTAATTGGACTTTCCTTGGCGTGTATGTAGCTGGCTCAAAAGCAAAACCTTTCTTCTGTGAATCAAACTCAAGATGTAGATTATGGACAATTTCTTTAGAATCTTTGACTTTTGTCTTTTTTTAATGATCCTTATTTCAAAAGTTCCAGTTTATCCACTATCATGCAAGTGTAAGACAGCTCTCAATTTTCTATTTTTATTTGCAGATAATAGTCTCGAACAAAATCCTTGCTACATTTCCAAAGCAGTAGAGGCATTTAACTTTTTAAGTTGATCAAGTTTGGGAAACAAAACACGTCACTTCCAAAGAACTCTTACACATCACATATACGATGTTTCTGTAATTGAAAATATATAGTAGTTGTTTTAAAACACAATCAAATATAAAAAAAAAATACATAAAAATCTTTCCAACAGTTCAGAAATCCCACCTTCTGTATTTTTTAGTGTCAGTAAGATAGCACAGAGAATAAGCAAAGAAGAGCCTCATGCTATCTGCAAAGCGTGAAGGAAATGGGCTGTTTGGTAGATATTCACAGAGGTGGTCTTGAAGCCCATCTCAGCAGGACGCAATGCCCAGGCACCAGTTTTGCCCATCTCCAGGAGATGGTGTCAGTTCAGCAGCCAGCACTTCCAGCAGGGTTTCACCTCTGCTCCTGGGGTTGGTGGATCACACCTAACCCAGTGTCACTCACTCACTAACTCATGCCATGGAGACCATGTTAATTTGCAGTCTCCCAAACTTTGTACCCTATCTTAAGTGCTTTCACTTACCACATTTTTGATAGCTCTGATTTTATCCGTGTGAGGACAGAGTCTTAGAGCAAAGCTGCAGTGAAGGCTGTAGCTCTGCAATCTTGCATTTCACCTGCTCACTAGTTTCATGCCTTTAAAGCAGTTGATAGGAGCCATTTAGCAGAATCCTATTCAGATCTACAGAAACCAAAGGATAAATATTATTTTAACAGGAGTTTCTGGTTGGCTGGTCAGTTTGTTTGTCTGTGCAGGCAAGGGGGTGTGTTAGGTTTAACTTTATTATAACTAAGCCTATATAAATGCAAATACTGTTTCTGTAGATATAATTTCATAAAGCAAAACTCCCCACAATCTTTAGCAGTGAAATTCAAGTGGCAACTATGACAAGCAAAGAAAAATGAATGCAGTTAACTTCAGCCATCCCTGCTCATCAGAAAACTTGTGTCAGTTCCTAAATAAGCTTTTCATTTTTCTATTCAGTCTGCTGATCTTTGTTGATTTACAGCATGAATGAGCATGGCACATTGCAACTTGTATAGTATATTTTTCCTAAATAATAAAGCATTTATTGCAGAACCATCAAGCCTGCTACTAGCTTTGAATTATTATAGCAATGAAGTGCCATGTTAACAACTCATTTACATTGTTGCAGAAGACTGCATTAGCACTATATGTAATTTAATCTCGATCAGGAGAAGGAACACCCCAAAACACATCTAGAACTGATGATAAGTTACAACTCAATGACATTTTTCTAACCAACCTTCTCCCAAAATGGGGCTCCGTCAAGTCCATCTCACTCTTGTCAATTGCACAGCGTACAAATTGCTGCTGAACGAATCACTCCCACATGGCCCTCAAAGCTTCAGCAGACCCCGGGCTCTTCCTCTGCTGGAAGAAGGAGAAAGTACGCTTAGAGGAGATTTGCAAAGACCTTATTGCCTTTGATAGCACCACTTAGCCCTGCAGCAGGTTCCCAGAAGATGACAATACCTTAGGAAGAAGCTCCTGCTGCTAGGCTAACGTTTTGTGTGACTACAATATTAAAAAAAAAAATGCAGAAAAATATCTTCCATGGTATCTAATATTATCCAGCTGTTAACTCGAAAAGATCCTGTTCTTGCATGTTCCAAAAATAGGCTGGGTATTACTACAAAGCCTGATTTAGGCAACCATAAATAAAAACAGACCAGACAAATTTTCCTTTCCTGTAAAATAAGATGGAATGCATGGATTTCAACATTATACATAATGTTTGAGGAGTTATCCAAAGTACCGGTGATTTAATGGTGAGGATAGACTTGATTTGTTGAATAGGGGTGCCTGATTGGAACAAGGTGACTTCATTTTTATTGGATAAAACAGAATTACATGGAAGTTAAAAGCATAATCTATAGATGTACCATAAGACAATGGCCATGTCCCTATTCACTTCTGCCTACAGAGTTTGGTGGCAGAGAAAGACCAATAAGATGAAGAAAATAATATTTCAACAGTATTGTTTCAAGACCTTGACATTTAGTTCAGTTATCTATGAATTAATACCATTTAATTTGTGCCCAAATTCTTCCATTGCCATCTAATAAGTTGTAAGAGGCAACATATTGCTAACTTCTTCAGCTCTCTCATGACCAAGATTTGCCTAAGAAGTGCATTGTATCACATCATCAACCACCTGCTTTGGCTGTGATTATTCAAGAATAATTTGATTTCCTCAGTCTTTTTTTTTCCTTTTTGTTTTTCTCATAAGACATTTCAAGGTGTGTGAACCTATTAGCATGCTGAAGTGTTACTGTCACTTTCTATTTCATTGAAATTGCTCATAATAGACGGCAGAATGTTACTTCTTATCTATTAGCTTTATTATTGGTGGGGTTTTTTCCCTCTATAGTGTCCCAGGATCAGCTCTGATGTTACTCACTTGAAAAAGCCTCCTATTTGAGTTCCATTTCCACCTCCTTCCAGGTGCCAACTACAAATGATCAGTTTACCTTATCACCTTGAGCTAAACAAGCCAGCAGTGCACCCCTATCACTAGTTGACTCTTTCAGCCTAGCAAAGGCAGTCAGCTCATCGTAGGCACACAAGTTCCAACACTCACACAGGTGCTTTCCTAACCAGCAGCAGTGAGGGGTAACAGAGGGCATAAAAAGCAGTAGCCATACAGCAACAACTGCTAAATCTGCCCTGCACGTGAGATTATCTGTTGCTACTGTGAAAATCTTACGACTGAAAGCCTTAAAAACTCTATCTTACCAATCAATGGCATTAAATGTTAATCTAACAACTTCAATGCTCCCTCCACAAGAATATACTTATTCTGCTTTATTTCACATAAATCGCCCAGTCAAAAAATTACTTGAACTAGGAGGCAGAAATAAGCAAGCGTTATTGTTTACTGGTTGACCAGATAAGGAGTTAAACGTCTAGAGGTGAAGTGGAGGACAATTAATGTACTAGCCTGCTCAATTATCATACAATGCCCACTTCTCGGGGAATTAAAGCTATTATGATCTACTCCTATGAATAAATGAAAATTTCTGCTCTCAGAGGGCAATGTAATAGTTTTGGAAAAAATCTTTTCATGAGACTGTGGCTTTATCATTTATATTTTAGAGTCAGTATAAACACTTGTGTATCATAGGATAGGAACTACAGACAAGCTTGTAATTTTAATTTTTGCTCTCATTATTTCTGTTCATTTCTCCTGTGCTCTTATTCTGGAAGTCAAAACAAAATTAACTTTGGTCTTTCAGGTCTTCTCCTTTTGTAAAATGTTACCAGAAATCTAATATCAAAATAAAGATATAAATAATGGTTTGAATAATACAAATTCTGCACAAGTTGTTTTCCAGTGCAAACAAACACCTACTCAAAAATGTCTTAATAACATCCAACTGTATTGTAACACTTGAAAGGTACTCAAACATACCTTCAAAAATAAGGAAAAAAAAAATATGAATTTCTATTCAATTTTCACATGATCCAGTAAAAGAATTGCTTGTATTAAATTTTATATTAAAAATATTCTTTCTTGGTCATTTTGACCCAAATATTTTGCACCTTTAGCAACAGAATAACTGATTTTCTCCACAGCTGACAAGGTACAGAGTTCCATGGTCTTTTTCCCAGCAGACAGAATAAACCTAAATATATGATAGTTTTAAGATAGCCTGACCACAAAAGAAAGCTTTAGGAGACCCAAATAGTGGACCATATGTGATATCAAATGGGCAAGCCATTAACATCAGCTGTGAACATATTGTACCAACTGGGAATGAAAATAAAACATTCAACTACCAACTGTTATAATCTGTAAATAGTCAAACCAAATCCTCTGGGTTCCAAAAATACATGAATAGGGTGACTCGTCGAGGTCCCATTGCCCTGTTCTTAGGTAATGCAGTATATTTGCTCCTAGGGAAATATAATGCAGTCATTGAGAGATGATATCAGAGACACTCCCTACACGTTAAGGACTCCTGGATTTTTGAAACTATAGCTGAAGGTTACACACTAAGGATTATGAAATAAAGAATTCTCTTGAAGCAACTTTTCTGTGTACAATGCACTGTTGCAATTAAAAAAATCCCACTGTAAATTATGTTGAAAAACTGGTAGTGTACTAGAAAATTTATAGAGGGCACTAAACTGGTGAGAATTCATTGTACAGCTGGCAAGTGCACTCCTACCTACTAGTTGCTTCATATTTAATAATGCATGTTATGAACAGATGGATAGAATGTCAATAAGGCTCTCTGTATCATCAGTGGTAATGAAATACCGGACTTTGAATGCTTAATAGCACAGAAAACAAAAAGCCTGGAGGAAATTTGTCAATGTCATGCATGCAATACTTTAGCAGTGCTTTAACACTGTTAGTGTGAGGCCATATGTTTCTTCTAACAGCATCTACTATAGCTGGGCGCCAAAAAAAAGTTTGACACTTTTTTTTTTTTTTTTTTTTTTTAACTCTTGCAACATGTTAAGAGCAAATACCTTGTGAATCAGTCAAGTGGAGTAGTCAGCAGACGTGCCACATCATTATTCTTTTTATTCCATTTCTCAATGGAAAGAAGCTAAGGGAACTTGCTAGTAAACACTGTCTTTCATACCAGTTTTATAAATACACTTGAAAGTAATCTCTTAAAAATTAAATATAGAAATAAAGGCACTGAATTCTCTGTATTAAGCAGTAAATCTCGTAGTCAAGAGTCATGGAAGATGTAGAACTGGAAAATGTTGCAAGCCTGAGAAAAGAAGAAACATACACAGCAGGTTCCAGAAATTAGGCACTCAAGAAGGAATAAAGTAAAAATTATCTTGGGTAAGCATCAGCTAAAACGTCTAGGGAAAATACTCCAAAATAGTCGAAGAGGAGAGAAGGAAGATGCCAATCTGAATGAGAAAGAGATGCAGGTATGGCAATAAACACACTAGGCACAGGCTTTCACTGTGACATGAATGGAGAAGCAGGAGCCCAGAAGCACCTACCAACACTTTGGTGGCACCTGCAGTGGTGCTCCTATGCCATGCACTTCTCAGGGAACCCCATACTCAGAGCTACGTAAGGTGTGATTCACTGTTGCAACTAGTCCTCTGCAAGACACAGAGATAAAACTCAACTTCAGAAATATAGCTGGAATAACAAGTATATGGTGTCATCAGAAATCCACTGAGAGTTTAACTATTGATTTTGGGTAAAGAACTATTGGACCAGTGTCAGGTGTTCAAGGGGCTAAAAAATCTTGGGGAAAGATTCAAATTCCTTGAGTAGCAACAGTGCTTCCTGCCCTGTGACACCCACAAGTGCCTATGTTCTCCTCCATGTCTACTTTCCCCTTGCTGCCCTCAGCCAACGGCTCTGAGCTGTGATGTGTTTTGATTCACTGCCACCAGCCCAGACCCCAGACAAATTCAGCTACTTCCCAGACTGCATGGGACTGCCACAAGTGCTGGTGTCTTTGGGACTTCTGCCACCACCAGGCTCAGCTGTGCAAATTACCATTGTGTTCAAAAATTATTAAAGAAGGCTGACAGCATTTCATTGGAAGTTAGAAATCATATCATCAACAACAGTTACACCTCCAAACATATGGAATGCATTTCAATTCAGCACAGAGCAGATGATTTTTTCTTCTGCAGCAGAGGGGGATGCAGAGAAGCCACCTGAGAATACATTAGAGTATTACCCTCTTCCTCTCACTTCTGTTTTCCCTGGAAATATCCTGAGCCCTAACCATAGCAGTTACATTTACAAGAATGAAGCAAATTTTTGGAAGTTCCAGAAGCACAAATACTAATAGGGATGCAAGCTTTCTGGGCAGCAGGGCATCAAGACGTGAGAAGAACTGAATAGCAGCAGGGGATCCTCATCCACCACGGCCAGAAGAGATGCGCATCAAGAAGCAGAAGTAAAGCAAAGGAACAATTCTCAAAGAACTGATAAAAATATTCTACCTATTAGATTTCTCTTAGCTGGAATCTCACGTGTATGTTGGACCCTGAGAAAAAAAAAAGACCTGAAGAAAATGCTGTGGTACGCATTTACTGATAGTAAATGTCATTCCCAGCCTAGAAGGTCTTAGGTAGGTTTTTCAAAACCAAAAGGATATTGATAGCTGAAGAAAGTTTCAAGAACAACTTCTTAAGGGAAAAATGTAATAATCTATAAATATTTGAAGTGTGTAAAGCCATCAAGGGAAAGGGATATAACTAGAAATAGTGGAAAGAAAAAGCTTAATCTCAATAGAGTATCAGGAAAATCTTCCTGACAGTGAGATGTATTACCTTGTGAAATAGTCTCCCAAGGAGAAATATGGAAGCTTTCACTCGGGATTTTAAAAACTAAAGTTGACAGAAGACTAAAAAATGTTCTCTATGAAATAATCCTACATTGGCAGAAAAACTGACTGAATAAGCCATCCTGTCTTTTCTCTTTCTATACTGCTTCAGCCTTTGATGATTTGCTAACCTGTTATAAACAGTCAAAGGTTATCAGAAAGGAGCTCATTCAATTAATATGATGGATAACAAGATTACAAAGGTGGTCATTGTGAAAGACTATTACAAAGTATTTCTTTAAATGCTGAAAAGCAAGTGCTTTTCAGACAACGGGGCTTTTCCCCAAGACTTGACAAATATGACCTCAATCCTGTTTTCAAGTACATGCTTAATTTTAAGTGTGCTTTCTTTCTCCCATTAATCCAAAGACAGTCCAAACCTATGGTCTGAAACATGCCTGTAAGAAAAGAACTTTCCAAGAGTCTTTAGAAGTTTCCCATCCTCAACACAGCATTGGCAAGTGCTGTGCGTAATCAAACTTAAACAAGCAAATAATTCCTTTTGCACCTTTATTAGCACCTTTCAAACCCACTACTGACAAGGACAGGCTAAGTTAGTTCAGAACTGGTCAAAATTGCACACCTTTCTGCAGTGATTCCTATTTAATCTAACCAACCTGATGCTGTGAACAGTGTTAATGAATATTACAGTCTGTTACATTGACTTGTACATCATAAACAAAGATGGTGAAAGTACTTTGCGAAAGAGTCTGTGAATGGTGTTCTACAGCTTCGTCCTGAAATCACCCTATCACACATTTCTGTCACTATTAGCATCAATATTTAGCACACAGTGTATTTCATTTACTGCATTTCATTCATTGAGTGCTGGTGGAGGGCACAGACCTTGTGCCCTGTAGATGCACTGCAGTGGTGTCTGGCTGTAACCACACTGGCACCTGAAAAGATATGATTCCTGAGCAGGCATTACTAGCAGCTGCCACAAAACCAGAAGCAAGCAGAAAGTCAGGGTTTTCCTTCCCCTATGAAAATACCTAGGGAACCAGACAAGAACAAATCAAAAGGGATGAACAGACTTTACTCTGAGCACCTGGAGTCTGTAATAGAAAATGCTAGCCCATCTAGAGTTTTAAGGAATTTTATTAGTTCTGCAGCACAAATACAACTTCTCATTAAAAACTTTTCTGCCAATAATTTGTAAATGATTTCCTCTATCAGCGTTACTGAGAGCTGTTTTGGAAGGAGCTCTCCATTTATGTGCTTTAAATACCAATGGGCTATTTGTGTATTTTTTAAGAAATTCAGCCTGCACATGCATGAACCATACAGGATATATCTGTAAGAATGAAATTACAAAGTTTTTGCTGTCCAGCAGTGCCGTTTGCAAAGATTAAGTGACCCTAGAGTGCAGGTACCTCTTGGTCCCTAAATCACACTTTTTAACCCAGAATAACTCCCCAGTATGGGAGAAACCCAAAACCCCCAAGGCCCCAGAGATGCCACTCTGCCCCAGCAATCCCAGGGCTGCCATCACACAGGTCAGTTGGAGGAGGAGAAATGTGCTCAGGGGCTGCATTTCATCAGCAGCCAGCATCCCATTGCTTGCATGGACCTCTCTCCCTTTCCTCTCTTTCCCTTCTCTTCTCCTCAGTCCCACAAGCTTTATCTTTCCCGCTCATTACATGACTTTTGATAGGGTTGTTTTATTGTTATTACTTTTGCCTGCGTTTTACAGCTGGCATATCATCCCCTGCTGCACTAAATCAACACTTCTGAAAGCAGCAGCCTTCGAGTGACTGGCTGGAGCCACTGCTTGCAGAAGTGTCAATTTGGTACAGCAGGGGATGGGGGTCACAGCTGCAGAAGCAAAGGAGAGGCCCTATTTTATGCTTTAAAATGGTAAAAATGTCAGAGGGGAGGGAAATCTATATAAAGGGGAAAAAAAAAAAAGGTGCAGAACAAAGGAAATGAAGAGGAAGAAGAGAAAAAGGGGTTAGCATAAAGAAGTAACAGGAAAAAAAATGACACTGCACAATAGAACAAAATCAATAGTGAATAAGATGTAGGATTCTTGTAAATGGGTATTTTCAAGGTAAAAACAGGTCATGCGCATATCACAGAAACACAGACCTGCTGGTAGTCCCCCTCTGCTTTGTGGAGAAAATTTGGCTCTCTAAACTTAAATTATTCTATTAATCAACTATGCTCATTATAGGTTGTGATGTACTTCCTAGCACAATTACTGGCAATAAAAATACGTATATTTCATAGAGAGATTGATTCTATGAATAGATTTCATAATGGAAGACCAAGAATCCTACATTTGCAAATGTGAATCAGCAAAAGTGAACAGAAATTCCTTCTGAAGTCAACTGGGACACCTCCAGACTGAACAGTCTTTAGAGGCCCCATTGGAAAAGTAGGTATCTATTACCATGACAGCCAAAAGGAAAATAAACCAAAAACATAGATCCAAGAGGATAAATTACAGGAAAAAAAAAAAAAAAAAAAAAAAAAAAAAAAAAAAAAAAAAACTTTCATTTTTCACATTATGTAAATATGTAAATTTATCTAATGCATATTTCAAATACTATTAGCATTAATGTTTGACTTTAAGTGATGCCCTTTATTTCTTCCAATCTTTGTCTGGGAGCTGCTGCTTTCCTTGCTCTCTATTAACTTTCCAAAGCACACTTGAAATAAGGGACTACAAATGAATGAACTGTTATAGCTCTAAGAGATGTTCAAACAGACAGAGTACTGTTCAAAAATTCAAATAAATGCAGGAGTTATTTATTTCTACAAGTGAAATCACCTCTCCTGACCCACAGTTACACTTCAGTGGCAGCAGCGCATGGATCCCATGATGCCTCCAAAGTTTTGACTCCCAGGGTCACCTTTGTGTGCCAAAGCAATCTCACTTTTTGACTTCTCAGCTTTTCTTTACCAGTGTCACCAATTCAGACAATAGGCTAAAGAAAAAAACAAAAACAAACAGTAATCAAATGGGTAGAACTGAAGATCAGAAAGAACGATATTCAGGCTAGATGATCCCTAATAGGAAAATTCAGGATTGCATCACTTGAAGTGACAACACAAGCCAGCTTCACATGTTTTACAGAAATGTTCCAACAATTTATCTTTAAAATGCTTATGGAGGACTCTGTATTTAGCCCCCTGTAAACCAAATCCCAAGTCAGACTATCATTGCCCAAAGTACAGTTTCTACACACCCTGAGCACCTCCCTTCTTTGCACACTGTCTCAGCACAACACAGCTTTGTTGTCCTGCTGCTCACTAACTGCTCCCTCCAAGTGTGTGCCCAACCACAACCACCTCTTTCCATCTGTCAAGTTCCTGCTCTCCACACCACCAGAAAACAGCAGATTTTTGTCTAGCCCAGGTCCAGGAAGGCCCAGTCATGGGCGAAGGAGCATATTTTCAGAAGAGATGTTAAACGTGATTTCAAAACTAAGACATTTTACCATAAGAACATATTACACTCTTTACATTCACTTCATTTTCCAAAGTAAATTATACTTACCCTTCAGTTCCAATCATTATTCTGTTGCCTATCAAGTAGATTTCACTTTCTTGATGCTCCTATTCAACTCCATGCTTCACATTCATACAGTACTGAGATAACAAAATATTCATCTCCTCCTACATTGCAAAATTTATACACTAACATGAAAAAAATTACACAGTAAAAAAAACCCAAACCATCAACCTCCAACTACATCAATATTTAAAGTCGATGCTCAACAGCATGTAGTAGCTTAGGTATGTGGCCTTGTCTCTCTGGTGGTTTAGACTGCAATACAAATAGCAGAGTATATTTTACATAAAGAACTTCTTGACAGAGCCATTGAGTGCTAAAGAAGCCATATGTAAGTTCTAGCGAGATTAAATACTATGTTATCTCAGTATATTGTATCAACATATTGATGTACCAGTCTGATTGGATAGCTTTCCTTAGGCTTGTTCTAACCGTATACAAGATCCCCTAGATCAAATACAGATCTCAAATTTGTTACAGGGTCAGCCTATGTCAAACACGTAGTATGCATAAATAGGAGCAAAAGATGGCCCCCATTCATTAACAGAAATATATCTTCTCTTATCCTAATTCACGCAGCAATCTTCAAAGTAATTAAAAATTTCTATGAAAAGTTTTAAAAGCATCAAGCTGACATAAAGCAAATTAGTAACTATTGAATTCATCTGCATCCTTATCATTCTCCTTCCATAGATCACCAATGTTCACTCATCACTGGGTACATCAGATTACAAGAATGTCTCAGACCATCTTCAAAAAGCTTCTGTGCAGTGTGGACATCATGACTTTCAAATAAGAGGTCCTACTCCCACACAAATTCCTGTCTTTTGCAAGATCTACAATATCTCAATGAAAAGTCCTGCAATAAGAACAGACACTCAAAGACATTAAAAGTGCTTACAGCGTTTAGTAAAAAGTATTTTCCTTTCCTCTTTACATAAATCACCTATTCAATGTAAGCATGTAGACTGAAGATCCACTTCTTTTAAATAAGTCTTATTTTCTACTATCACCAACTCTCGCTCCAATTTACAAGTTTTACATTTTTCTTCCTTTAAACCAGTTTTGATTTACTACTGTCTGTCTAGCAGCAAGAATCAGCTCAGCTATTCCTGTCTCTCGGGGCTGAAGTCTTTTTCTAGAGCTGCGTTTACTCTGTGTCTCTGTAGATGAGTGGTTGATAGATAAGAGACATTCCATAACACTGAGGAATGAGCCGCTGTTAAACAACGACTCAACCACTTCAGTAATGCCTGCTTTGAATGGGATGAATTAACTGCCATGGCACTCAGCTCTATCAAAAGGTCCCATGTTGGTGGCTGCATTTTATTTGGTCCCTTTCTTACATCAGTTTCACCTGCTGTGACAACAACATATGCAAGTTATGGTATTTCTGGCATATTATGGCACCATGCAGGTGGGCACAACATAAACATTCCAAACAGAGCAGAAAAACACTTTTGGCTTTGTGTAATTATAGCGCATCTTATTAGCAGAGAAGGTAATGGTTCAAGGTAAGGGAATACATGTCAGCTAAGCACACTCTACATGACAGTGCTGCAACAACTGCTATTACTGAGCTTCTGGACCCCTTTTACAGGTCATTGTTCAGCCAGGCTTATGCTTCAGAGAGGAAGCCAGACTCCAAAAATTACCTCAACCAGAGAACTTTCCTCCTTTAAGAATCTAAATCACTGTCTCTGAAAAGATTCATAACCTGAATGATTGTACCACTGGTTAAACTCCAGAAATTTGAAGAACTTGATTTCTTAAAAAATGAGAATTCACAGCTTTAAGCATTCAAATTAGAAAGTACAAAAAGTATTTGAAAAAAAGCCATCTTTTGTACATTAGTATGACTATCTATTCCACAGTACCCTAAAATTACAAAAATACAGCATGCAGTCACTGTGACAGGACAACTCCAATACCTTCCCCAGTCTTGGGAGATAACTTAAGATGACTGACATGAGTAACCAAGTGATTTGGGGTGACAGAAAGAGCTTGAAAGATGTCCTCAGCCGGCACCCACAGCAGAGCACAGCTGGCCACAGTGTTCTCACCGCCACAAAAACATTTCTGCGTTATTTCTATAATGCTTTCCAACACAAGGACAGAAGAAGGCATTAATATCAATTAATTGTCAGCAAAATGACAATTTTGAAAGTAGAGAAAATACTTATTTTCCAACAAGTGTGTTGTTATGGAAACAGCTGCGAGCTGCCATTTGTCACAAAGCGCTGTGCACGTGCAGCCCCAGCATGAGTTTTGGGCAGCTCTGCACTCAGCAAGCATTGTGCCCGGCAGCAGGTCTGGTTAGTGGGGAAAGGAGCAAGGAGGAACAGTGCCCCAAGAACTGGTGCAAGTCACCTTGGTAAGCAGCCAGGTATCTGTTTATCAGCCCAAAAAAAGCAGATCGCAGTGTATAAAAAAGATGGGAAACAAAATCCGTCATCCGCACTGCGGGGAGAAGCCTCCAATGCTAGACAATTTGGTGTTTCTCCTTGCAGCTGTATTTTCTTTTTTAGGCAATAGACAGCTTACCAGCAGATATTTGGTTACATGGGCACATGATGCCACCTGAAGGCAGCGTCCATCTGCCAGTACTTGCCTGGAGGGCCTCGTCCCACACGCTTGTACTGCACGGCCCCACAGCCTCCACTTGCCGCCAGGCAGAACAGCAACAAACATGAAGCCTGAAAGCCTGAAAGTTTCAGTAGCATGATCTTATTAGTCCTCCTAAATTTTAAACAGACCTGGCAAAAACAAAGTAGTAAACCCATCAAGATCTAACCTTACAACTGTCTCATTTTGCTCATAACAAGTCATTCCTCTACATTCCTTTGCACAGTAAAAATTTATTTTACCTAGGTAATTACAATTTTTGTTTTCAGGTTTAAATCCTTACTGTATTCACATGTCACATTAAATACACAATCCATACATATGTGAGCATGTTCAGCTAGTATTCAGATGGAGGAGACAGAGAATTCCTTTCCAAAAAAAAAAAAAAAAAAGAAATCAATATTTCATTCCAATTATAAAAGAAACCAAATCTTCGAATGTTGGAGTACAATGTAGCTACCCTGGAGAATAGATATTTGGTTTTCCTACCAGCACTACCCCTCCATAATTGAACAGCTGCAGAAAAGAAAGAGGAAACAAACACACCTAGAAATTAGTTTTCAAACCTACGTTCATGGGAAATTTTCTACTCTATTGTGCTTTTGGTCACAACACATGAAAACCAAGTTCCTTACTTACTGCTACAAAACAGATTAGAAAGGGACAAGGCCATTTAATTTATTATACTGTATGAACCCTCACTCACTGGGGCAAATTAAGCATGGAATCCACATACCTGAGGCGCTGAAGCCTATGCTTAGCTCCTAGGAACACTAGAGCTCTACTATGGATTAATTTGTTTATTAAACAGATACTATTATTTCTCAGGGAAAAAAAGATTCTATTATGTTCTTGTTAAAAAACAGCACTGCTGTTTGTAAATTTTTAAGTGCCTGGGTCATTCCTGATGTTCTAAGCAAGGAATCAATCAAAAGGACAAAACAAAATTTTAAATATATCTATTTTAGAAGTCCTATTTGTGTATTTTCAGGGAGAAGAGAGAAATACATGATAAAATATGAATTTAATTTTTATATGAGTATGTGCATATATATATGTGTGTGTATGTGTGTATAGTCTTCTACATTGAAATCATAAATGTTTAAATGCATCTTCTGCTTTTGCTTATTTCACATTTTCAGGGAAGGAAGGAAAAGAAGGTTCTTTACCGCAGTACAAAGAAAGATGTTCTAATAGCAAAAGATCCAATTAAAATAATAGGACCATTTATTTCTGTAGGATTTCACACATACAAGAGAAATGCTAACCCTTGGGAGAATGTTCTCAGTTCATTTAACAATATATGTTTCCACCAATATGAAAACTTTAGCTTTTGCGTTACAACATCATTGCTAACAAGGCACACGTATCTATCTCGTAAGTAGATGGAAACGTGGATGTGGGAAGAATGATAATGGTTCTTTATTCATAATGCACTCATCTCAGGATATATGTGCATCTGTTTTGTACTCACACTGAGTAGATGTTTCCTCTCCCTACATTTAATAAACACACTCAAGAAAGGCTCTGCACTCTGAAAGACAATAAAAAGATTAGTAAAGAGCTGAGAGAGATCAGCAAGGAAAAGAGCTGTGAAATGAAACAAAAAAAAAAAAAAGAGGAATTTATATTCTAAGTCCACAACTGCCAGAACATTTAAAGGGCAGCTGGCACAGAGCTGAGCTCCAGGGCACCCAGCTCACACAATGCCACCAGCACAAAGCATAGCAGGTGGGTGCCAAGCCTCCAGCACCCCTTGTGCTGCTCACACCCTGCTGAGGACAGGCAGTCCCGTCACTGTCATTGTCACCAGCTCAGGGGACAGCATCACACCTGCACCCTGCAGCTCAGGAGATTCTGCCTTCATTCTGGCATCAGGGCCCAGGGCTGGGTGGGTGTGCAAAATAGAATGGCTTGAAATTACAGGTGCTTCAAATTCTATTTCACATGCTTGGGGACCCAGAAGGAAACTTAATCAAAGATGGACGTTTTAGGCTACGGTTCTTTCTATTGTTAAGATAAGGATGTTCAGGACTGGAACCGGATGTACCAACTCTGGGGTTTTTAAACCCAGTTAACTCATACTGCAAATCTCACTGCTTATTCTTCTCTATTACACAAAGTTGCAGATTGACCAGATGAGCTATTAATGAGTAAAGATTCTTTCCTGTAGATCAGTTTCCACTGACTGTCAGTACACAAATATTTTTCTATCTAACCACAAGAACACATGCAATGCTAAGATTTGAAAGGCCAAATCTCTAACTGAATGAAGTCAATAATCTCAAATTACGGATACAGTCCTACAGTCAAAATGCCAAAATGATGTCCATCTAATTTGGGACAGAAACACAAATGATGATTAAGTGTCTCACAGAGTGCACACACAGGACAGATCTCTAGGAAAATGTGAGTCTTTGAGTTCTTTTCCCTGCATATGCTACATGTAAGCCCAGAACAACACATTTGTGCATGTCTTGTATACTTGATTGGTTCTATAAGGTATTCATCTAAATTCAAAATATAACTGTGTTTAGATATATTTGAAAATTTTATTGCATTTAGTTATGAGATATGAATTTTTACTGAGATTCTGGGGCACATAACATTGCCTGATCATTTCAAACAAGTTAATTCTGAAATGGGCTTGAATCAATAACACAAAAGAGGCAGTAAAACCAATTCTTACGGTAGACACGGTTGCATAAAATAATATCAAGACAGGCAGATTGAAAGCTCTGTGAATCACAAATATAATTTGCAACCAACTCTAAGCACAAAGATGAAATAGATAGGTGGAAGATATAGATTAAAACAAATGATAGATATATTGGATCAAAAAAAAAAAAACCAACTGGTTATGAAGAAAGAATGCAGAGTAATTGTTATCTAATAAGGTGTGGGGAAAAAAAAAAAAAAAGATGCCATGCAAGTAATTCAAGATAAATAGAATGCTTTAAAACTTATGTAAAGGCTCTCTTTTCACTCTGTAAGGCATAGACAGACAGAGGGTGAATGTATAAATAAGTATGTCATAGCAATACTTTGCTTTTAATGAAAATGGATTTTTAATGATCCAAAAGGCTGCATTTGTTTCTGACTCACTCCATTTCCAAGCTATCAGCTGGAAATAGGTACAGCAAATCCACTTGTATTCCACATCCTTCACAAAATCCCAGGACTACCAGGCATCCATATGCAGCAAAAAACAGGCATCATTATGCAGAACAGATAAAGTTTCCTGTTTTACACAGTTTCTCTTGAACTGTGTAGGTTATCTTGGGCTCTATCTGCATAAGCTGAGGCGGATGCACAGCAACACACCTTTCTACCTTTTCTACCTCAAGGACACTTGTTAGAAGCAGAACCTCCTGCTCCCACTACACACACTGTGCTGAAGTACTCTGCATGAAGTACTGAGCACACAAATACCTGAGGATTTGGTCTGCAGATGAAGAAGATTCACCAGGGAAAGGAGTCTGATTCAATCCTTATCCATCTTGTCTGGAACGAGTTCTTCTTTCCAATGTCAAAGATCGATTATGGTCTGTCATAATCATCATGATGAAAAACTTTACTAATGTACTAGGTATTATAACTACCTATTTTTTTGTTTTTTCAGACAGGCAACAGTATTTGTAGGTTTTCAGCATCATCAGAGTTCAAAGTGACACTCTCCTAACCACTCTTTCCATCTGTGAAATCCCACCTGCAAGTAGTTGCTGTAAGGTAGACCCACTCATTGGGAAACTTTGCAATACACTTGTCAAAAAGCCATGGCAGCACTTAGACTCAACAATTCCCAGATATCGTTTGTACACCATGCGTTATCTGAGGGGAAAAAAATATCTGTGTTTATTTCCTGTGTTGATGCTTTTATTTCTCTCAAATATTAGAAAGCATGGGAAGCAATTAAGAATGAGAGCAATACTGATGGTGCAGAGCAAGTCTGTGAGGTGCTACAAGGCTAGTTAAAAAATGTGGCAGCACACTTAATGAGCCAAAGGGTATGGCCTTCATGAACGGCTCCACAGAAGCAGAATCAAATGTTAATTGCATCCTCTTTTCCTTTTCTTAAAATAAATAAATAATAAATGATCCCATTTGTCAGGTATGGAACCAAACTCACATGTTTTCCATTTTGTCTGCTGTCCTTGCTCAGAATGCCTGCCAATTAATATTTACCAAATGTCTCTCCCTTCTTCATCTAAATCAGTTCAGAAACTGCACCTGTTCCATGAGACCTATGTGAGCTTCTGACAGCTGGTGTTTGAGAAAAAACAAGTTAAGCTACAATTTTTTTTAGGAACCTAACTGCGTTAGACTGGAGTCAAGAAAAGCAGAGCTAAGATTAGCTGTGCTAGTACAAGGCACCAGCAAAGCACGCAGGGGCACACAGCTCCTTCGAAGTTCTTTCCCAAACCATCAAATGGGGTTGAAACACAGCAAGGCATTCAGCAGTTATTTAGGAGATACAGACTGGGTAAACGGCATGGCTGCATCTGCCTCATTTTCCTAGAAAGCCCATCAAAAATAAAAATAAATTTAAATCTGTACAAGAGACAGTTTTTTGAAAAATCAAGCTTCAGAAAGCTGCAGTATTCAAAGCCAGAGATCATTTTAAACAGTAAAATGTAACAGGCCAGTGAAGAAAAGAGCTTCAAAATCTTGCAAAAGCTACTGTGGATGACAGCCAGAGGATGCGGCAGAAGCCAAGGCACAGACAGCAGAGCCACTTGCCAAAGTACAAACTCAGTCCAAACTTCACTTAAAGTTATTAACAGTGCTTCTGTGTGGCAGAGGAAAGCAATCAGATTTGCCCTACAAGTGTGGACCAGGCTTGAGCAGGGAGCCAGAGGGAACTGAGGTTGTAAAGAATGGAGAATCATACATTGAAAGGGGATATAATGATTTGCAAGGCCCTAATATTTAGGAGGAAAAAAAAGGTCAAAATGATCAAATAGGGCACTTTTCTGAAAAAGTGCACTTGAATTGCCAATTCTGCCAGGGGAGGATTATCATCAGGGTGAAAACAAAGAGGCAAATATAGAGAAACAGTGTCTGTTGTGCTATTGGATACTGTTCACACGCAGTTTCTGATAGCAGACATAGGGTGCTGTGACTCTCTGTTCTTCTCTGCCTAAAACTACATTTTCTCTTCAGTATTTCTTCAGCACCCTCCCTGCAGCCTTGGCAAAGCACACATCAGTGTGGAGCGTGTCGTTAAACAGACTCCAAGTAGTCTGTGTAAGTCAGAATCATCAGCATCAGGAGCCCTGTGCTCTTCTGACATTCAGAACGTGGTGTTACTGGAGCAGAGGATCCCCATCCCACTGGGTTTTCCCTGTGCAGCCAAATCAAGTCCAAGCCCATAGGTGGGCTCAGCCGGCTGCTGGTCCCAGCCCCAAACACAGGCTGTGATGTGACCCTGCATAACAGAGGCTCACACTCATTTCTGCATTACATCAGAGAAACCCCCACACCAGACCAACCTTTTCACAGGGTCAGTTCACTCATGCACTATGGCTCACAAAAACTGGCTTCTAATATACCACTGGAGAGCTGGACAGATAATTGAGACAATTTATAATATTAAAGACATTTTAAAGTGTTATTTTCAAGAACCACATTTAAATGGTATCATTTCTCTAAAGCAATACCTCCTACCCTCGAGTCATATTTGCTAATTCTGCATTTCAACGCATGCCTTTCTCACTAAGTGTTATAATAGTTATGCCCACACATTCTTGAAAGCCCTGTTGAAATTAGGGTTTTGATTAATATTTATCATCAGTGAAGGTGTGAGGTTAATCACAGATGCAGGCAGCTGACATGCAAGTCAAACCATGTTTATTCAACGTAGGTTTATTTGCACTGACAAACTACTTTTGAATGCAAAGGACAAGTCAACCAAACTAAGAACCAATTCAGCACAGGCAGTCCTGTCTAACTATGCCTAAACAGCCACAGGAAGTCAGAATTTTCACTATCTTTCTTACCTTCCACTCTCAGAAATTAGTGCTTTCTTAACTTTTCAGTGAATTTCTCAAATGAGCATGTCAGCTGACAGTGATTATTTCTTGCTTTATTTTTCAGTATATGGATTGTCAGAAAATTATCTTCAAATACCTGCAAGTTCTCAGTCCCCAACCATTAGCTCAGCGGTGAATAGTTCAGACATTTTGAATTCTCTTCTCCGGTTATATTAAGCATATGAAGAAATGCTGCTGACACCCACATGCACAGGAAGAATGCCAGCGATTTGTGTTGAAACTGGTTTTGGTTTTTGCTACTTAGATGTTATTACCAGTGTTAATGCAGCTCCTGATCCTGTATTTAATTTTATTACTTTTACAGTCTGACTACTTTTTATCTTAAAATGCTTCTTATTCCCCCATTGCTGTGAACATCTGTGCATACAAACACTCCTATTAAATACTTTGCAAAATAAACAAAGTAGGAAAAGTACTTAATCCCACCTTTCACTTGCACTTGTCTTAGAAATCTATGAATGTATTTGGTGCACATTTGTATAAGAGAATATTTAGACAACAATATAACTGAAAATTATTGAGGTCCTTTAAATCTCTACTCTCATAAATACGTATGACAAAACACTGTGTAGTTCCTGAGAACACTCCTCAGTACAGCCTGCCTGAGTAAGACCTCCTGGAAAGTACAGATGACGTTCTGAATTCCCAGCTGCAAGAAGCCAAAAGACCATATAAGCATAACCCAAAGGATTCTTATTAAGATTTTTTTTCTTTTAGTTCTTAAGTGGTTGACAAAGTGGTAGTTCCATTCATAAATATGGTATTTCTACTACAATCTAAGAAAATCAAGACTGTAACAGTGATTAATTTTTTTTAATAATCTCTATGCTTAAAGACTTCCGATCTTAATAGGGCAATCGTGCATCTCCGTTGTGTTCCAGCAGAACTATTAGTCTCTGTTCTGTGTTACTCTAATTGCAGTCAATGGTTTACACTACCATAATAGCACTAAATATTTTACTAAATGGAGTACAGTATCTAAAAAGTGATTAAAATTGTTCCAGGACTGAATATTCAAAGATGGAAAAAAACTTCTCTTTTTCTCCGAACTGGGAGTAAAAAAGCTCTCAAAATTTCATTCTTGTTTGTCTTACTAATGAAGTGGATAGAAAGTATTACTAGAAGTAAAGATTAAAAAATACACCATAGAAGAATTTAGTAAAATAAGAAAAACTTCTTGTGATGCTTTGATACTGATTCAGCAGGCTCATGTCAGGCTATCAAAGAACATTGATTTATTATTAATTCATTGTTTTTAATTAGTATTTTTTAAAAAATTAAAAATAATGTATTATTTTTCAGAATTCCTGACTGTTTAATAAAACAAAATGTTGCATATCCTGAGAAATATCTAAAATAGCTCCAGAGCAGCAAGGCCAGTGGGGCAGCAAGCAGCCCATCTTTCCCAAGAAGCCACCGCCCAGCCCACACCACCTTTGTAATGGCCACAGCCGCAAGCTTATGTGCACTGACTAGTTGTGCACCAAGCACCTAAGATCCTTTACATATTCTGAATGCTCTCTCACAAAAATAACTAAATGAAATAAGTCAGACTACACAATTGAGGAAGGACTACTAATCCAAGTAAGAATTTGCTAAATCTTGATATTATCATGCAGTGGTAACCCTAACTGCACCCCATAACATAGTGCCTTGTCACTTTGGACACAAAGCCAGACTCATCTAACTCCAGAAACAGCCCTGAATTTACCACTAGGATTGTTCAGATATTCTAATTATGCCACAGAGCTCCAGAAAGCTAATTTAAGAAATTATTCTATATATTCCTTTATTACTTACAGAATATTTGGAACAGCTCATAATTCCTTGATCTAGGGACTGCCAAGATCTATGGTCACTTCTTGCCTGGACAAAGAAACCTATTCTTTTAGAACAGGTTTGTCATTTAATTCTCACAAGAGTAATTTGAACAAAATAATTGAAGGCAAAATACCTTAAATAATGAATTAACAATTTGTGTACTAGATAGTTTTTGAGCATGTATAAAGGTGCCAGGAAGAAGAATGGTTCATTGCTCACACAGCAAGGGAGAAGCCTCAAAGATGGTGCTTCCTCCTGCTGACACTGAACAGGGCTAAACGTGAGCCCTGCCCAGGCACAGGAGCATCTCTCCAGCAGCAAACATCCCAACAGAGGACAATATCCCTGCTAGGATAAAAATAATAATAAAAAAAATAATATAGAAGGGTTTGATAAGGGAAAACTTTACTTAAACAAAATTGCATCCATGAAATACCATTTTTTGTTCGAGAACCATAAAGTTTTAATCTGGTCTTTTGTTCCCATTAGGAAAAATACTTTTAAAAACCTGGAGATCTCTGAAAGGATTTATTTTTGCAATATACAGACCTAACCTATTACTCTTAAATAATTACCTTGTGTAAAATTCTAATTTCATGGAGAAATTTAATTTTAATTTACAGCTTAATTGTCCTACTTTAGGAAAGCTCGTCACCTGTGTCACTTTGTGACTAATAATTGTAATCCTCATTTAATTATTTACTTCAAGGGAGCATTTTAATTATGGATATTACTGTATCTAAAGTAACTTACACTTGAGGTTAGTGAAAATTTGCATAGTAGACTGCTCACCTATACTTCCAACAGCTATAGCTCTCCTTGCACATGTTCTGCTGCAGAAACTACTCTTGAGACTGCAGAGCAATGGTATTTTGTTCCTCACTGACAGCTGTCTCATTGTACATGTTCTTCTGTCCCATTTTCAAAGCAGACTTTCAAATCCACATCCCAGGAAATCAGGTCAGGTGAAGTTTTTCCAACATAGAACAGAAATTAAAATACACAGATGTTTTGTATGCTCCCAGCAACTCATATGCCTCCCACCCTCTCTCTCCACAACTTTGTTTGCAGGTAGACAAAAGAGAGGTCTTGCAGGGCTTGCCAGCCCTTCCCAAAGCTCTGACAGCATGCACATAGCCAAGGTGCTCCTCCTTGCACCCACAGCCCAGCCCATCACCTTGGCTAGAGAAGTCACAGCCAGGATGCCAGAGATCAACATTAGTGGTAAGTGCAATGTACCCAGTTGAAATATACATGACAAGATAATAAATTCTCAGCTCTAAGATAGACTCTGCAAATAATCTTTGGATTTAGGGTCAGCCATACAGCAGTTGCTCCACAGGGAGGACAACAGAGCAACCGGTCTCTGTAGTGGTCAGTAACAGAGGCCAAGGAGCCAGGAAAGATGCATAGTAGACACTTTCTTCTGGTTTATTTCACCAAATTTGAACAATAAGTCTTCTGAGCTGAGGGCTGTATGTCAGCTTTAATAGCCATCAGTTAACCAACCTTTCACAAATTTATGTCTTTGCAATCCCTTATAGCTATCTCCACCTTCTAATCTACTGCATTAAAAACATATATATAGTTTTTGCTTTGTGTTTGCTTTAAATCTGCCAAATCGGTGAGTTGGTCTGCTATCACAAGGTCATCTTTCCAGTAGTTTTAACTTCCAAAGCAGTCATTTCATCATCACATGTGCTGGACTTTGCAGCTTTCCTGCAGTGCACCATGCAATATTTCTTCTTTCCCCTACTTAAAAGAACGGCCACAGCTGCCTTTAACCTACGATTCTTGTCTACTGCTCCACAGAGCATCCCAGGCTTGGCCATGCTCCCTAACAAGTGAGAGTGCTCAACATCTTTCAGCACTGAGGATATCAAGTTTCCCATCTGAAATCGCTTACTTCATCACTCTCTAAGGGCACAGTTTGGAAGTCATTAAAAATAACGAGAATGCTGGCACTTCTCCCAGTAATAATGGCATTGAATTTGGTGTTACTTTTCTACTTTAAGACATTTGTATACATCCACAGATCATTTAACTCTTATCTTTGTACTAGCTTTAGTGAAACTAATAGCTGCTGAAACAATGAGATCTCTATTCTAATTTTTATTTAAATAAGTGTCTGCCCACTCCATTACATGACATAAAAACTTACACAGCATATTGCACCACAATATTGCCCCAAAGTGTTTACCAAGATCACCATATCCATCACTAAAATGCAAGCGCTTCTCAGTCAATAAACACTTCAACTGACAATAAAGTCACAGGAGAGTTTACAGAAGGAAAACTGAAAAGCAACAAATCCAATTTGTCCAAAACAAATTTAGAACCAGTACTGCTGGTAGATTCTCAAAGGGTCTTGTATTTTCCTTTCTATTTGTATCTATTGTAGATTTTTTCCTCCTAGCCCCATGCAAAGGGACTGACTCCTTATCAACTTGCTGT
Organism: Tympanuchus pallidicinctus; assembly: GCF_026119805.1. Taxonomy (NCBI): domain Eukaryota; kingdom Metazoa; phylum Chordata; class Aves; order Galliformes; family Phasianidae; genus Tympanuchus; species Tympanuchus pallidicinctus. The sequence continues at coordinate 16,550,968 of NW_026294791.1, read as the reverse complement.
GTGCCTCATCATCACTCCTGTAGAGTCCATATTTTACAGGCTTTGACAAAATAATGAACCCTCAATAATGTGCTGCAGGCCATCACAGAAAGCAGCTGTAAAGCATTTCAATAATCCCCTCAAAAGAGAAAACACCAGTTGTTGCAAAACACACATTATAACTTTACAAGTCTCACACTTATTTTCAGCTAACATAAACATAAACTTTCTCACTGCTACATTTTTCCTGATAAGAACAAGTCTAAATTGCATACTTTGAAATAAGCAACAGTACTATCAACCTGAAAAAACACCATCTTCCTTCAGTACATACCTTTTATTACTCTAAGCATGTACTTACACTGCACATGAAAAAGCGGTAGACAGATTCAGAAGTCACAGATCCACTGCTGCTAAGCTGTGAAACTGAGAGATTTCAGCTCCCAAGAACTGATCCCAGTGTATGCAGTAACACAGGCATTTCAGCATCATCTGCTCACAAATAAGATACCTCTGAGATGCACAGGGTGTGAGCACCAGGAATTCTGGAAGTCCATCACGCTATCAGAAGTCCAGGAGCCATGGGCTGCTGCTGAAAGCCACATCCTCCTCTCAAAATCAGTAGGCTCAGTATGGCTTAACTCACTAGTATATCTAGATGGGAGCAGGAAGCCAGCAGGCGGATATGGGTCAAATACTAATTCAACCAACAACAAAACAACAAGTATTAGATTTATCAGAAAGCTTGCTGAATGCTTTGTAAAGTTAACTTTTATAGTTTTGATGTTGAGATCAGCATATGTGAATATCTGAAGAGGAATATTACCATTACATACAACAGAATAATTAAAATCTTGCAAAAATTAATCTAAAAGCCTTCTTGATTAAGGAAATGAGCCCCTCAGTTATTTAAATAACCATTTTTAAGGCTGTTAAATGTTTAATACCTTTGCAAGGAATTTTCTTTGCATTTATTTTTAAGCAGAGGACAAAGTCTGTTTGGGAAGCACACTGCTAATATTCCCATTGGTCTGTGCAGCATCTTTTGTCAAAGAACATTTGGGAGTCTGTTACAAAGGCTTACAAAGCCAGAAAAAAAAAGAAAAAAAAAATCATTCCTAAAATGGCAAATGACAACATACTAGATTAATGATTAACTTTAAAAATACCAACTAATGATAAACATCCACAGTCCTGCTGGATCCAGCCATGCTGTTAATGCAACATGTGGAAATTTTCAGTCATCCTGAGTGGTCAAATAATCGTCTAACAGTTGATTAGAGGACAATTAGGGACAGCAAGAATGAATTAAATCATTACAATTCGAATTGATTAAAATAGGCATATACCATCTGAATATTTGGGGAAGTTCTATTATATTTTCACTCACAGTAAACGATGAAAAGAGGAAAATAGTTGTCAGATGCCTAAAGCTTGCCTGTGGCTCATTATCCAATTAACTGGTATCAGTAAGTTGGTTAAATCGAGCTAAATGACAGCTAGTTGCTCCACAAACATTAGAAGTATAGCAGAGTAGGAGACTTTCAGATAATTAAATCTGCACAGAGGTCATTCCTTTTGAACTTTAGAAGCACATTAAAAGACATTTGTATTTGTATCTTCCAAATAGAAGATGACAAAAAAAAAAAAAAAGGATGATAAGTAATTCATAGTTAGAATCTCATTCACAAGCTTACGGGTGTCGTAACAGCAGTGGAGTATTTCACAGTAAGAGCAAGCTAGCATTGTGTAGAGACCCTCTTCTGTGAAGTGAATGAAACTGGAGCTTCCTATTATCTCATATTTGCCCCCACTCCTATCACGTTGTTTTGGTTTGGGATTGTTTGATTGCTTTTTTTGTTTTTGGCTTTTTGTTGCTGTATTTTTTTGTGATTTTTTGTTTGGTTTTGTTTATTTTTGCTTTGTGAGTTGTTTGCTTTTTGGTTTGGTTTTTATTAGAAATTCAACACTAAGTAACGTAGCAAAAAATCCTCCGTTTTGTTTTGATATAAGCTTTGATGTTGACTGAACTGCAGTTTTTAAGTTTGCTCTTAGGAAAAAAGATAATGTAAATGCTCTAACTACATGCCTAAGTGTGAGCCCTGCTGTAACGGAGAAAACTTGTGCGTAAGTTGTACAGAAACTTCCTTTACATGAATAGGGCACAGCTCTTCCTACAGCTGAGGTCACACCCTTTTTCTTCTTAGTGATGGTTTATTTTCAGTCTGCCAACACAGCCAAAGCAGCCCAGGTAGACAGCACTAACAGATGAGACTTTGCTATCCATCCCTCCATCCCTCCTTTTGGTCTGCTTTTCATTGCTTTACAGCTGAATCAACATGAGAACCGTGCCCAAGACAGAGTTCTGTGTCAAACAATCTCTGGCACTTTGTAGACCTGCTGATGGCTTTCATCAAGCTGATCCCGAACTGTGGCAGCCCAGAAGACACAGCTAACAATGAGTATTGTCACAAGGACAAGGTGCGTGGAGAATAACAGCATCTCTCCAAAATTCAATGATGCCAAGGCTGTCCTGGGAACAGAGAAAAGGGTGAAAATGGCCTTAAAAACATAAGAAGTATAATTATGATCAAATTCATATTCCCACACACATTAGGAAAAGAACGTAAAGGAGTATTTAATCTCAAAACAGGTCCTTCCTCTCTCCTGTCAAATCCTTTCAAACACTTCATGTGCAGTTCTTATAAATACAGATATTCAACTGTAGTAAGAACTGTGTTCTTTCTGTTTCCAAAGCCACTCATTCACACACCAAAATATTCCACACCTGTAGAAAAAAGCAAGCGTTTGACTTCATATCCAACTGTTTGCTAGGAAAGTACTCAGCCCTGAAGATATTTTCTGACAATTAGTTCAGACGCTTTGCACAATTTAATCTGAAGTTTTAACTCTGATTTTGCAATTAAACACAGTGTACTCCTGCAGTTGTAATTTATCACTCTGCTTCCACGTCAAGTAATCTGACCAACAAAACTGTCTGGTACCTAGGAATGGAGAAACGAAAAGGACAATGTTCTGCAGGAAAGCAGGTCTATCTAACATTTTACGATGCTAAAAATACCGCTGGGACTTGTTCTGATATCTTGTAATTACGCACACATATCCTGATTTATGGTGCATGTCTCCCAGCTCAAGGAAGTATGCACTCTGCCTCACATCTTGCCCTATTTACAAGTAAAATACTTGATTCTGTAATGTCGTAAAAGAGAGGACAGGCCTCATTGCACATGTTACTATCGACTTCATATGAACATAGAGCATAATCTAATGATGCTTTTCATGTGAGGATAAATATGCACAATTTAGCCTTAAACAGAGTCAGCATCTGATCATTGCAACTGCTGCCTTTGTGAAACATGGCTGCAATGCTGAAGACCCCTTCCCTCGTAAAGCTAGTGGAGAGTGTGAGAGAGGAGATGGAGGCAGCCAGTAAAAACACAGAAATGGTTATCACCTGTGTATCAAGAAACACACTTCTTCAGGCAAAGTCTGAGAATTCATCTCACTACTCCAACCCCCCCCCTCCCCCCCCCCCAGCTCCACATCACCTGCTTTCCTGCTAGGCAGCAATGAACAAAGCAAACAGTCTATACTGCCTGAATGAAGACTGACAAAGTGGTTGACAGCAAAATATTTCAGTTGTAAGTATTACCAAAAACATCTTAACCAACAGTTATACACTGTTTCAAAAGAGATGGGTGGTCTGGCTTAGGCTTAGAGGTCCAATCTGCATTCCCCAGCTTGATCTGCAGGCCTCTCATGGCGAAAATCTTCACTATGCAAGGAGATAGAAAGCAGAATAGGTTCATAAAGAGTGCTTTGATAGTTGAGGCATTAATTTTTGTTTGTTTGTTTTTTTGTGGGGTAGGTTTTGGGGGGATTTTATCGTTGTTTTTTGTTTTTGGTGGGGGGGGGGGGAGGACAGGGAACAATCTAATTTAATTTGTATACTTTTCACATTTTAAGCATTTTTGAGAGAATGAGAATTGGAGTCCTAGCATCCACATCTTTCTTCAAATACAATCCAACATCTTAATGACAATCAATACCTTCCTCCCTCTATAAGTGAGCTCCCTGATTATTCCTAATCTTGATGAATGGCAAACTGAACACCAGGTTGGGTGAAGGACATTGCCTCTGCTGCCAGTGTTTTGCTGAACTGGATGCAGAAAAGCAGGAGTGGGGATTCTTGTTTCTAATTATCTTACTTTTACTAGACCATAAAGTTTCCATCACCAGTTTGTTGACAAAAATTTATAACTCAGGAAGAGAATAAATTAAAAATTATAATGAGAGGAAAGGGGGGGGGGAGGGAAGGTGTCAATATTCATAAAAGCAGATAAGACAAATTCTTTGGTTTCACTGCAATTTTCTTACAAGATTACTATCAGGAGAAATTAAGAAAAAATCTTGAACTATGTGTTTGCATGAAGGCAAGGAGATGCTGCAGCTACCTACCAAGGTTTTTAATACTCAGTACTCACTACTCATAATGGTCATTATTTGGCATAAAGGATCGCAGTTACTTGCTTTTCTCTCCTTCACACACTGCACACCTGGCAGCCCCTCACAGAAAGTAGTGCCAGGAGGGTACAACAAGGACCAGAATATTCAGGGATGCAGTTGATATACCCTCTCTGTGCAAATGCCATAAGCCTTGGGGATGGAGGACTGATGCTTTTCTAGCTTTCGTGCAACATTTTCTTTGGGGGCATGCATGTTTCTGGCCACTGTACAGGAGCTAGTGTTTAAAAACTTGTTTCATTGTGGGTTTTCTGGAAGCATTTTGTGTGACGAGAAGCATCATACATTGGCATAAGCATAATATTAAACTAAAAAAAAAACAGTTTTCAACAGTAAGGCAAAGTCTTCTTGAGCTAACTCAGGCATCCCTACATGACATGGCACTGGGCCACACAGTCAAGCCAATCTTGGAATCTTTCTAAGAAACAAGCAAGAGTACCTACAGGGCAGCTCACCTTTCCTAAGCAGCAGAAGCATGTGCTTAGTCTGACATCCTGTAGCTTCACAGTGCCCATGCTGTGCCATAACCATGCGTGCTCATGTGCCATCTGCCCCGAGGAAAGACAGTAGAGAGAAAAGTGCCTTTGAGTTCGGCTCTTAACAGTCTTAACCAATGCAGCTTTTACCTTAAAAGCAAAATCCCACCAATGCAGCTTTTACCTTAAAAGCACTATCCCATCAGGAGACCGTCCCAACAGTTCTCCCAGAACTAGAGCAAACCTTCCTCCTGTCCAAACCTGTTCTCCAGAACCTGCAGGCGAACAGCTGCTGCCAAGAGGAAATATAAGGCTGAAGTTCAGCGATAGCTTCCACACCTTTATAAGTCCTGTGAATCAAGGGAACCTTTTTGATCTTTGCCTCTGGGAGAGTGCACCTATGCAACACCATAGGGATCCTCTGAATTTTCATTTGTAGACAAGAGCTCTATGTTTTTTAATATACTGTTTACACAGAATAACAGAATGGCAAGGGTTGGAAGGGACCTCAAGGATCATGAATATCCAAACCCTCTGCCATATGCAGGGCCACCAACTTCCCCATTTAATGCTAAACCAGACTGCCCAGGGACCTATCCAACCTGGCCTTGAACACTTCCAAGGACGGGGCACCCACAACCTGTCTGGGCAGCCTGTTCCAGTACCTCACCACTCTCTGGATAAAGAATTTCCCACCTAAATCTACCCTCCCTCAACTTGAAACCATTTCCCCTCAGCCTACACATATCAACCCTTTCAAAGAGTTGATTCCCCTGCCCTCTGTAGGCTCCCTTTAGGTATTGAAAGGCTGCAATGAGGTCACCCTGCAGCCTTCTTTTCTCCCGGTTGAACAAGCCCAGCTCCCTCAGCCTGTCCTCATAGGGGAGGTGCTCCAGTCCCCTGATCATCCTAGTGGCCCTCCTCTGGACCCTCTCCAACAGCTCCCTATCTTTTTTGTACTGCGAGCTCCACACTTGGATGCAGTATTCCAGACAGGGCCTCACAAGAGCAGAGTAGAGGGGGACAAACACCTCCCTGTCCCTGCTGGCCACACCTCTTTTGATGGACCCCAGGATACCATTTGCCCTCCAAGAGTTTAGATTAGATGAGGTTTGATACTGCTTCTAGTAGAAGCATTTCTGTTTAATTATTTTTATTTATTCTTTCTTTAAATTGAACGCATTCAGTCTCACTGATGAATGCTGCCTGTCACAGAAATGATTGTTCATGTAGATTATTTAGGATCTGCTATTTGCATACCTGAAAACCTACCTACGGAAAAAGAAAAGTGGAAGTGATATTAAGCAACGTGAACGTCTTATAGAGTTAGTAAGTTAAGAATAAGTGAAGAAGGCTTCTATAGTAAATTGAAGAGAAAAAATTAGCCATCACTGTGTTAAAAGCTATCATTTCTCCAGGGATATTTTACAGGTAGTCAAAATAACAGAAGCCTGATTCAGAAAACCAGGAATGGTATGGCGTTACTGCTTTCTGGCCTATTGGAGCTACAGGGATACTGAACATCACAAAGAACCGGGACCTAATATGGAAACCATGGACAAAAGAGAGAGGGACGGACATAAGAGAGCCATTTATAGTCTCAACAACCCAAAACTGTCAGGAGTCTGCCATTTTTAGTTTGCAAGATATAGCACATATTTAGCATCTCAAAAGTCTGAATTTTGCAATAAGCACCAGACTCAAAACTTAATGTGCAGAGCATATAGTCTCTTTTTAACATGCTCAATGACATAGCACTTGATTGAATAAGAGGAGCCATTTAGACTTTACATATTGAGCAATGGCTCATCTACAAAATGTCAGAGTATAGAAAAGCAAAAGAACACATTACAAAAGAATATCCAGTCCTTCAGATAAGGCTTAAAAGTACTACATAATATATCCAGGATTAATAACATATTAATAGCTGTGCAAACTCATACCATTCCCATTTCAATAGTTCGAGCCAAATAGGGAATGCATCTGACGTTATCTTTTTGTAATTCTACATTTTAACAGTTACATTGTATCAGGTCAAGCAGAACCCAAGACACTTTATTTCAACCTTATTTCAATGGTGAGAGCTGCAATTTGAATAGGAAGCGAGTAGTACTGTTCTCCATATTTTAAACTATTTTAATAGTTTAAGTAAATGAAAGTTATTGAAACCAGTTTCAAGAAATGAACTTAAATCATGCAGAAATGGGCTGTTTCAATAAGGAATAAGATCAGCAGCACAGCAGTGTATTACAATAAAGAGTAAGAATATGCCAAATCAGAGCAAGATTCAAAACTCCAGTACATTTCAGGCAGTTCTCCAGTAATGTATGTTTCCACTCAGAATATACCTGTTGCACACAAAAGAGAAAATGAAATGCTAATCTGCACAATAATTCAGCTTCATGGGAACAGAGAACTAACAAGAGTTTCAGTCCAGTACTACACAGCAAGCACTGGGCCAAAACTAGACGAAGCAGGACACAAATGGACTAGGTAGGTGTCAGCACAGGTGAGAGCTCTTACCTCCCCTCTCTACCATAGGGTCAGCGCTCCATGAAGCATCACCACTGCAGGAAAAACATCTTTGAGAAATTCCAGCACCAGAGGTTACATGCTGGTGCCTCAAAGCATGTTTCTAAGAGCACCCTCTCATTATGTTTCTTTTTATAGACACAGACTCATGAAGGAAAGACCTTGCTGACTGCAGCAGTTTTCTCTGCTGATATGTGCTATTGGCATAGAGCTGACAAATTTATATTAAATAATAGAATGCTTAAGCTATCTTCACTTAAACACAAAACCGTACACATACTCTACTCTCAGTGAAGAGAATAAGAAAATAAAACCATATATAACATCATCTTTTTTTAGCTGCAACAAAAGCAATGTAGTCAGTTGTTGCCTAGAGCTCCCAGTCCAACAAGCTGGTTCATTCTTACAGGGGAGAAATGGAAACAGTTGAGTAAACCAAGTTCTGTTCAGCCAAGCTAATGTGCCCCCTGCTAAGAGCCGTGCAAGGACATCCAGCATTCCCAGACCAGTGCCCACAACCAGCACCACACAGCAGAAGCTTGCTGCAAAACTACTGAAGATCACATGCCCATAGAACACAACAGCTACACATCCATCCGATTTAGGCTCTAGGTACCCATATTTCATATTTTAAACTGTAACCTTAAACCTCAGAACACTCATCAACCAGCTCTGGAGATGCTAAAATTTTCCTCGTGAAAGTGGGGTAGACCCCAAAATTTCCACATGCAGCCCAATGCCAAGAAATATTTCATCTCCAGAGGTCTGAGAAACTCACATTTTTGCAAGGCCTAAGTGTCATTAGGATTTTCTCCCACCTACATCTTGCTTAAAAAGGTTGGCCTCACAGATGTGTTCGAAATATATTTTTACCTAGACAGGTTTCACATAAAAAGGCAGCAATAAAAATTCTCTTCAGAATTGATTGTTACCATCACTGTGGCAAGGGCAGTAGATCTTGTACTACAAGCAGCTCTTCTCAACTACTATGTGCAGAAACCAGGTGTCTTTTTCAGCAATATGGAATGAATCTATCAGGTGAGCCAAGAACACAAAGACCAGACTTGGCAATTGTTCACGTTTTGGCTGCAAAGTCCCCTTACAAATCTGTGTGCAACTTGACTGGCAGCTCATTTAGTGTCTGGAGTAAAGAAAAAAGGAACAATTACGCTATCTCAAATCATCATTATTGTTTCAATGATTGCATTAGCATTCTCCAAGCATAAACGCTCCACAAAACATTTGAGGCAGACATCTAATGATGGATTTTCCCAACAGAGAAAGCAATTCCTCTAAGCAATAAAACAGTCTGTGAGAAATCCTGCAGTCATAAATCTAGTATTTCTCATTACAAAATTTACATCAGCCACAAAGTGATTACTTCTAAAATTACAAAACCTTGTGGGCAGCAATATTAGTGGGTTACCAATTGCCATCTCATGACTCATGAGAAAAAGTCAAAGTCATAATAGTCTTGTAAAAAACAAAATATCAAAATAATTAATTGTCTTACTATAGACAAAGTTTAGGGCACCCTCAGAACACCCAGCTCTTGAAGCACCAAGACCAGCAGTAATTCCCCACAGAAACTCATAGAAATTACAAAGGAAGGTCTGAGCAGCACAGCCATCACAGCTTCCCACACACACCCCCACACGCATCCAGCATTTCCCACCCAGAAGCAAGGAGCCTGTAACATGGAAAGATGGAGACAAGAATAAGGGACATATTCACAGCCCCCTCTCCTACAGAAAGTGAGCCGTAGTTCATTGCCCAGAGAAGGGCAGCAGCTAACCCAATTGGCCACCATTTACTAAATGTAATGAGAAATTAAACTGTTTAACTCATCTAGATTTACTCTTCACATGCCTTAGGAAGCTTCGTTAGCTTAACTGCAGAGAAAGCAGAGAAGAAGAGCAAGTGGATACCAGCATTTCTGTGATTAGAAAATGATCCACCAGTTACCAAACACATAAACACAACCCTGCAGCACAGGAAACAGGAACAGACTTTGGCTTTCTTGTGGACTTAAAATTTAAGTAATAGAGAAGGTAACCTTCAAGAAGTAATGGCCGCTTTAAGGGCTTAAATAGGAAAGGAGAGAAAAGTTTCTTTGCTCCCCGGATGTGAACTTTCAGGAAGTAGAAAGGAAGGAGGGACTGAATGCAGGCACTGCCCCACACAGATGCATTGTGACTGTTCTTTCTCTCACCTGAGGCACGCACAACATCTGGCTTTTCTGCTCAAGAAGAGCCCTTTTTGTTGTCGTTTTAAAAAGGTAATAATACATCTGTAGATCAAAAGCATTATCCTGGTTAGTTCTGGTTTCTCTACAAAAGCAGTTGCACCCTGAGGTGGCCAGGCCCACACACACGCACCTCACATTCATTGCTGGGGGACTCCCCCAGAAACCTGGTATCAGAACAAGGGACAAGCACATAGCCAGAAGATTAATCTTGTCTAAATACAGTGGTGGGCAAGACATCACTGCAGAGCTCTGGCACCTTTCTCACTACTGTATGCAGCCATTTGGCAGCCAGAGGCATCCCAGGAATGAGCAGAGGCTGCACTGATCCTGAGCAGTGGCACAGTTGTGGAGCAGCAAGGCTGAACTTGGGTCTGAGCAAGGAACGTGTTCAGCACAGGACATCAGATCAAGGGACCACTAGCTCCCAGCACAGCACAAACCACTTAGAACCAAACCAAGTAGCAGTCAGTTCTTCAGCATCCCAAGAAACCAGACTATGGAACAGGCTCATCCCCATGCCTGCACTGCTTGGATCCTTTCTGGGCTTGATCAAAGGCCAAGCAGGGATGAGCAACCCTCTGTCCACCACAGTCTTATAAAGTTGTGAGTACTTTCTTTTTACTGCAATTCTGATCACTGGCTGTTTTATTGCTTGATCTGCACAGCATGGTGCAAAATGTATTACAAGCAAGGTGATAGAAAAAAAGAAAAAACACTGTAAATACATGTTTGCAAAAGAAATAAAGTTTTACTGCATACAAAAATATACTAAAAATGCGTTCTCAATTTATTTACCATATATTTTGCCATATCCGCTGCACTTCATTTTAACTATTCTGGGAGTATCCTGGTCACATATTCCATGTTTATGAGAAAACTATTTTCCAACTATGTCTGTTCTTTACCATGGAATGAAAAATATTCAATCTGTTTATGCTTTCTGCCCTAATAATACATTTGAAATTTATAGGGCTGTAAAATGATATTCCATCATGGCATTAGCTATTTCGATCTTTGATCTATTGGTACCATTTGAGTGGGTGATTATCGTTTACCAGCTCAGAATACCAGCCTAGTAAAAACCACCTCACTGCTCCCATAATAAATATTTACCCTCTATCTGGAAAATGTATTTTCTATGAGAACATTTTCTATTTTAATAGACATTCACATGCTATGTCACTCTTGTATATCCAGATCTACATTTTCTACAATATACAATCTCATCATTTCATAATTTAGTACAAAAAAATGGCATTTAGAGGAAAAGAGCTAAAAGGACCTTTACTTAGAGACAGATAAAAATTGGTATGCATACTGTAGTCAGACCTACATCTCAAGATTGAGAACCATCAGCAGGCATTCAGTCTAAGGGGGGGCTGAGCTCTGCTAATGAGCACACAGTGAGGCACAAGTCCTCCCCACCCCTCCTGCTGAGAGGGATGTGACCTTTGTGATCTGTAATTTCCAGGATGGCTTATTCTGATACTAACTCTGTATTATTTTTCCCTGTCAACCCCTTGCTATTGCCACTGTAGAAAAATTCTTCATTACAAGCCAAAATCAGAAGCCATATTTCTTCACGTAGCACATGTATCCTTGCCAATAGCTGAGCTCCTTCCCCTGCACGAGTAATCCACCAGGACATCAGACCCAGGATTAAGATCAACCACCTCTGCACTAAAGACTGGTTTTTGTTACTTAAAAAAAGCTGTTTCAAGTTGAAAAATGAGCTTCGACGTGAAAGTTAGAACATTTCATCTTGAAACTGCCAAGATGAAAACTTTAATTTCCTGGATTTTTTTTTCTTTTTTATTAAAATCTCAAAACTTTTCAGTATTTTTCAAAGTCTCCCCAACATTACCTTCGTAAACAGGGAAAGGACAAACAAGAAAAAACCTGTTTCAGCTCTTGAACACTCCCAGTCTTCCCCCACTGTGGCAAAACTACAGTTTTCTCCCCAGCATATTTGCTTGTTAGGAAAGAATGTCTTCCCTCTTTACTTGTCAATCTTCCACTCATCACTCCAAACTTTTCAAAATTCCTCTTTGAACATTTTCACTACAATTTCTAGCAAAGAATTGGAATTGATATTAAACAATTTGAATTAATTAGGGTGATAAATTACACTAATTAGAATTTTCCTATCCTATTTTTCCAGAGAACAAAGATCTAGCTTCAGACAGCGAATTCCTAGAAACAGAGGCTGAACTCCTGCCAACAGCATCTGCTCCAATGTGTGACTGGTCACTTTGCAGACTGTTGGTCTCATGAGATCAAGTTGTAAAATTAATCTCTAACATCTGATTAAACCACATCCTTTAGCTAGGAGACTTCCTGCCATATTGCCAGAGTACAAATCCTGTTACTACCATGTCTTCCAGCAGCAGGTACTTATCCTTTCTGCAGGGTTATGTCCTTACCTTCCAGAACATAATTTACACCTGACACACAACGCAATTCAAACACATACGTTTCCTACATTCTGCTAATTTTGCAAACAATTTTATTTAATGCAGGTATTGTAGTACACATGAAGTAGAAGTGACAAAACAGATATTGCTGCAATTTTTCCCCAACAATGAAGCATGATAATTTACAGGGAGATCTCCAGTAGGGCCTTAGGAATGTGTGCTCAAAAGTGTGAAACACAACTTCCGTAGCCTGGAAAAAGTAAGTATGGAAGTGAATATGATCGTTTGTAGTGTTCCTTTTCTTACAACCCCAAGTAGCTTAGCAACAAAACATTCCAAAATAAACTTATGATACAAAGTGATTAGGTGCTAGATGGACCAGCAGATTAAATTCAAAAGAAGACAAATGTGAAGTGATGTTCACAGGGCAATAGGGAGTGGGAGCACAGAAATAACTTCCCATAGAAAATGGTTATGTGTAAGCCAACCATCACCAATCAAGATGGAGACTTTGGGATTATGTACAACATTCTCAATATTTCAGGGGTGTTCCAAAATTTCAGAAGCATTCAAAAAGCAAGAATTGAAGTTATTAGCAAGGGACTTAGAGAACAGAATGCTGTATGATGTGCCATTATGAAAATATAATGCTGACACTCACATACTTCTGCACAAGTTTGCCCTGCACTTCAGCAAGAAGGGGTAAGAAGGCAGGAAAAAAAAAAAAGCTGTGAAACAAATTCTTTCTGAAGATGATGAGATAGATCACAGTGCCTCAGCCTCAGGGAAAGTGATGGAAGTAGCAATGGACACATTCACAATGACAAGTGACAGAAACATTGATGGAGAAATCACTACTCACTATTCTCTTCCAACACAAACATCAGGGTCAAAAGGGAAACTGGTAATAGCAAAAGTGATGTTGCTTCATCCATTGAAAAATTAAACTGAGGACCAGACTGCTACAAAACTAAGTGATAAAGATTTATGTAGGCCGAGAAGAGTCAGAGTAAGAAAATTTATCAAAAACTATTACCTGTAAAAACGCTCTTTCAGGCTGAGGCAGCCCTAACCTACAAATCTTGAGGTGTAAGAGATAGCACACACCAGGGAAGTACTGCTATAACCCTAACCTGCTCCTTGCTGTTTCTTACATATCATCCGTTTCCAGAAAGTCACTACAAGACCAAATAGATTTTAGTATTATAGTATTTGGGGCATTATAATGTGTACAGTTTTAAGTCATTAGAAAAAAATGTTTGAAAAAACCTCCATCCTCAACACTTATCCTATTTACAAAAATAAAGTGCAGATCATTGGAAAACTCACTGCTACTAAGCTAATGCTATGGCTTGAAGAAGTTGATCTTTCTTAGGAGAAAGGTAAGGCAAAAGGCATCACAGAGGGCAGAAGGGACTAAGTCAGAAATGCAGCTGGAATTTTGCAGAGTTGCTCTCACATTGCTCAGTACTCATAAGCTTGGATGAGGTTGTCTCAGATCATAACAGCATGGTGCAGCACCACACTTGGTGCCTGCACAGAAATATGATGTTCAGAAATTGTTGTTCACAGGTGCCTTTCAAGCAAGGCTTTGCACAGCTAATTTTGACAGTAACATCCACAAGTGGAGCTCTTTTTTTGTTTTGTTTTGTTTTTTTTCCTGAAAGGGAAAGAGAGAATACAAAAATGGCTAGTTTGTATTATTGTTATAATATCTGCAGCATCACTGGAAAGTGTTGGTTTTTATCCAGGATTGTTTATTTACTTAATTTGTGGTGCTCTATTTTTGGGTCTGAAGTTTTTATTGTTTGAGGACTTCACCTTAATTATTTTAATTCTCTTTGAGACTCTTGAATATTAAAAATGAGATAAAAAAATGGACTTATGTTGTCTGACAATGAAAGTTCCAGGATATGTAGACTAAACAGTGTGACAAAGAGATACATCAGTTAGAAACAATTTTCATTCTTCAAAAATAAGACTTTTCTTATAAAGTTTTCATAGTTAGAAATTTTGAACTGACATGGAGTAGTTGGTTGGATTTCACTGCTAGTAAGATACATGTTGTTGTGTCATGTCCTAAACAGGAAACTGCAGCATCCTTTTTAAATTCTCAGCACTGCTGGCAATTCCAAGAAATACTTTAGTATTGGTTTTGGTCTTATCTGTTTCTAACAGGCAGTCTCATGCCATGAAAATTTGACCTGAAAGAAAAATTCAGCCCCTAGTATCTACTGTCAATTGTGCAGAAAATAGAAGATGACAGCAAAGTCACTTCTGCATGCCGAATTAGATCTCTTTCTAACATCTTCTAATGTCATTATTAGCACTCAAATACACTGTGTCAAAATGTGTCTATATAAGAAGATGGACCAGGCAACATCAAATTTATCTCTTAGTGAATACGACAAACCAGTTTTGATTCAGACTTTTGAAAAAGGAGGGACTCTTAAGAAAAAGAATCTGTTCAAAATAGTGGTGCAATGTGAAGAGTTTCAACAGCAAGATCACCTGAAGGAAGTCTTCTCTTTGCTTTGGAGCTAGCGCAAATAATAAAAACTAATTTTAGATCCTGAGTTATGCGGTTGTATTAAGTGCATCATATCGGTTTAGAACAACACTCTAAAATGGCAAAAGAAGAGAACTGTATCTTAAAAGAATACACTTGAGTATTTGTTTATAGTTTAATTTCTGACAAAATGTATCCAAATAAGTGAATAACCAGATGTTAAGGTATTTCACTATTGTCAGAAAGTAGTTCTCAGAAAGTCAGCAGTATCTGCTCCTGTAATGCTAAGGAAGAGTATTTCATCTAAACACTGTTTGTGCCTAAATATATAGCAAAAACTACATTAGTCATTACAGCTCTACTCCCTGTATCTGTGTGGCAAAGTTCAGAAGATTAATAGAAGAAATAAGCTACAATGGAAAAGATATGAATTCTCATACACATAGGTCTATTAACTAATCTAAAGAAAGAAAAAGACTATTTAACTTCGCTAATAAATGGATATCAATAAACTCCTAAGCAGTTAGACTCTATCATTTTATGCCCTCTTTATATCTATTCAATTCAAGTAAAGGCACAGAAATTATATTCGGTTAAAAAAAGTTTCATCCCATCTCATTAAAACTAGATGTGTACCAAAAAAAACATTCATTTATGAATGATTAAGTATTTCAGATTTTGTTCTTACCGAGTGCACAAAGCCGTTTACATCAATCATCCACAATGGATAGGTGATGCTCTGCCTTCTGTCCTGGGCTCTGAGGTTGGTAACTAATGCACTCTGTCCTGAAAACGATCAGGAAAAAAGAGTAACTCAACTCTTCCTCCTGTTCATAGGATTATCTTGCGAGAGAAAGTTCTCGCAAATCTTAAAACCCTCAATTTTAATTTCTTATAACACAGGAAGTTAACTATAATTAGACACACTTTCTCATATGGTAGAAGTACTCCTCTGCAGAGAAGTACACCATTTCCTTTTTGTGTATTGACACTATACGTACAACGTACACCAAGTTCTGTCTGCCACAGCTAACTGAACCCTTTTCTCCTCTGCTCATTTCCAAATTAACACCTAATGAAAGACTAAAGGGCCACTGATAAAGATAAACAGGAGAAGAGACGTACAGAGATGTCATCTCATATTCTTTTCCTCTATTTCTTTTCTTAATTGCCTGCTTATAAACAATATGCACTTGAATGTTTTCTTCCAGTGCATAAAGTTCTGTCTGCTTACGCACTTCCATGAAAAAAGCTAATCCTTTGATATACAGAAAGATGGAAAGGGAAACAAAGTTCAAGATGTGGAAAGGGAAACAAAGTTCAGGTCATCTGCACCCTCATTCTTCTAGAATTGGCACCACTTATAATCTCATCAGATGAGAACAGACACAGCCAAGGCTGCCAAACCTACCAAAAATTATCATCTTGAGCATAATTCAGACTGGGAAGAACATACACAAAGACACAAGCAGAAGGACAAACACAAGCTACATCTACTATTCCTCAGCAGAAGGCTTTTCAAAATAATCAACTAACCCTGTGTTGAGCTGAAAAGAATAGGTAAAAATAAAAAACATCAAGCTGGAAGTTGTTTTGATCTGCATCTACATAATAAAAAAACCTACACTAATAAAGAAGCAGCCTAAATAATCTGCATTCACATGCCTTTCTTTACCCTATGTATTCCTCAGTGAAATACAACTAGGAAAAAACTAAGTTTGAACTACAGGATTTAAACTTATTATTTGCTGAAGTGACATACAGTTGTCAGAGGTATAAAATTAACCCAAGAAACTAACAGTATATGTGCTTTGATTCTCATAATGAATTCTTAAGTGATGGATTAGTTTAAACAGCCACTGTTGTTTACCTCCCAGTAAATTGCACTAACAGTAGGAACACTAAGAAACCTGAAATCAAAAGATCATGAAACTAAGATTGATGAGGAAAAAAAAAAAAAAAAAAGGAATTGTCAGTTCATATTTACAAGAGGATTATGTCAGAACCAAATGGGCATAAAGTGAAGGGAAAGAAAAGAGAAGTTGAATCAGTAAGGGCAGATCGGGCACAGTGATAGGCCCATTATTTCCCAAACATGGCTCCACAAAATTTAGGTTTGACTAACAAATACTACTTGTAGCTTTAGTCATGGTTATTCCGCAAGCATTGCTACAATTTTGTGCTCAACACAACAAACAAAATTAACAGTGATATGTGGAGAAGTTATGAACTGGGTACATTCAGCAGGGCTCGTGCTTTTGCCACTCTCTAAACCCACTGACACAACTAACAAGCATGAGAAAAGGCCACCTCACTGTCCCACTTATCTCCACCCAAACCCACTTTGTGATCAGATAATCTAACCACATGGGAAAAGGAAGAAAGAGAAATGGGTGAAAAGGAGTACAAAGTAGGTGAAGTACCTAATATCACTAAAGGAGAGGTAAAGCCAAGTAAAACTTTCTTCTAATGGTCTTCACACTACAGAAAAGCTGGATGTAGTCACCAATGGAAATTAAAGACTATAAACTCAGGAATACAGTCACTAACTAATTCATTCTCTTTTTCAAAGTATCTAACAACAGGCATCTAATGGCATTGCAACCATTCTAGGCATCACTCAATTAGTCCTGTATTACACATACTTTTCGTTTCTCACCAACCATGACCAAAACACAATTTTAGTTACATTTCCCATAAATCATCTGGAATATTGGAGATAATAAATAAAGGTTCTATAAGCATTCAGAATGTACATAGTCTCATTTGCCAGTTCTTACACATGCCTTTAACAAAAGCACAATTAACACAGTTTTGAGGAAAAGATAATCTCATTATAAACATTACAAAGAACACTGCTTTTTTTTTTTTTTTTAATTCAAACTTGAATTTCATTTTAGGAAAGCCGAGATGTTGACTTCTACCTCATGATAGGAAGACCTCACGTAAGAGAAAATGTTGCATTATGACCACAACCATGAAAGAACTGGCTCAACGGATATCCTCAACATTTCAGAATCAGCTGAATGTGCCAGACCCAGGCTGAAAGAACTGAAGCCCATTTGAGCAGTCAAGAAAGATTACAGACTTACTATTGGTGATTTGCCTGAGGGTTTTAGAGATACTCGCATCAATTAAAAAGAAAAAAAATTCTCTGTATTAAACTTATAATTAGTGAATATAAATTTTCCTTTACCACCATATGGTTTTGGGACCCACACACGGTGTTAAAAACAAAACTGCATCACTGCCTAAGGGAAAAAGGGGTAGAAAATTACTTCAACAAAACAAATTAATGAAAAACACTCTTTTGGTAATAAACTTATATACTTGTGGTCAATATTTAATGCTATTTTCATAGCAATATTTCTGCAATTAAGTTTATGCACCCTGTGCCCTATAATCCCAATGAAGCAACACAAATAGCTACTTTCATTTGCAACAGTTTGATTTCTGAAACAAACAAAATTAACTACAGCTGTTTTTTTTTGTTATTTTTATATTTTAAGACATACTGGTTCTTGAGAGATCTTTCAAGTGAAAGCACACAGAGCACTTCTCTTAAGCAGGCACAGTAGTACAAATTTTAGTTAGTTTTCCTGTTTTTTAGCTGATTAACATACATATTTGTTATGTTTTCTCTACAGAGAACAAAAGCAGAGTTTCTGACCTCATCCTCAACTTCAAAAAAACTCAACAGAAGATGATAATGGCATGTGTTTGCAATTAAAATCCTCTGCAGACCTCCTTGGTAGAGACAGGTTCTGCCACTCAAGGAAAGGCAACACCCACCTTCAGCAGCAAAGTTCAACACAGAAAATTCAACAAGCTTCTCTACCCCAAAGTTTTTCACAAGTGCCCCAGTGTAACTGTTATGGATTTCCTGGGTTTGAAATATGATATACTTCAGAACATTTTCCTAACAGCTTGAGCATTCCTTGCAAGGCATCTTCCTAATTCCTTATGCGAATTTTTCAGTTACTCTTTTCAGTTACCTACTGTGTTTTCAAGACTTTCCTCTTGTACTTGTAAGTTCAGGCCAGCTTCCCCTTTCTCTGGCTGCCAGCCATTTTGCTACAATATCTTCCCATTCTGAGTAGAGGAGGCTGCCGGGAATGATTTCACTTTTTTTTGTTATATTTGGAAGATTCTAAAAACCTTAAAACAGCAATGATAATCTTGGGGCAGTATTTTATGGGTTATTTTGACCAACTCCCACACTGTTCTGTAGACCACATACTTGAACCTGAAAGATCACATTCAGGACAGCACTTTCCCATCTCTGAAGTTTGAGCATCAGGTGCACTGGAAAGCAGCCACTTTGTACATCTGGATGCAACATCTCTGCCTCCCATCCTAAGAAGGCACTAGCCCAGCCTCTATTGAAGCCTCCCACTGCTGCTGCCTGTCCTGAATTTGTAGGTTTTCTCCACTTCCATTTCACATTTCCTGAGCACTATTATGGCTCTGAGCAGGAGGTTGATAACGCAGCCCAACAGGGTTTCTGCTTACAGGATTTCACAGTCCTCTTTTTCCCATAATACTTCTATGCTGTTATAAAATACTTCCTGTATGGTACCACTCGCCTGAATGTATGCCTTCCTCAGCTCCCCTATAAAGCTGATACAGCAACCCAGTGCACTGATTATCCTCCTTCCATTAACTCTGTTCCTTTGAAGTTATAATTTCACACCAAAAAAACTCTCATCTGGTATTTCAGGCCTTAAGTTTTGCCTGTCTCTTCATACTCTATATTAAAATGCATTGCAGTTGCTTCTGATAGGACACTCCTAATTCTTACACTGCCTTCTTCCACCTTGCAGCCATTTTCAGAAGTACATCAAACATTCCCACTGCATCTCCTGGCTTTGCTGTCCCTGAGGTTGCTCCTACTATAAATGCATCTCACTGCAAGATGACACTATGACATGAAGACAGCTGAACCTGAGAGGCCAGTTTGTTCTTCTCCAACAGCTACCTCCGTCCCCAAGACTTACATCTTCAGCTGCATATCATCTGCCAGAGAGGAATTGGGACCCCTCTGCAATATCTGTGCAGTCTTATCAGGCTCCACCCTGAAAAGATTCATGCTGCCTTCTTCACAGCAAATTGGAAGACACCCACACAGGGGAATACAGGAGATTGAAATTAAGTAGCCCAGAAGAGCAAAGAAAGCAAAACATGGAATTTTCAAGGTCAGGCTATCTGAAACCAGCCTTGATCACAATATTTGGATTCATTCACTTCTTAAGTGCAACCTTATCTGTATTCTATCTCCTTACCAAACATCTACCAACCATTAAATTAGGCACTTCTTGCTGAGACCAGAATATTATGGCTGCAAGAGAGCATTTAGCCCATCATGGGCACATCTGCAAAGTAATGAATGATACTTAAGCAAAAAAAAAAAAAAAAAGTGTGTGATTACTTTTTAATTTCATTTGACTGGGTTGATGGCCTACACCTCTTAATACTATGTTATTATTACTGCCATAGGAAGACATTTAGCTTCTAATTGTGCTTGAGACATCTGTGAGTGACTCACTATTACTCTCATTTCTTACAAAAGATTGGCTTTTGGCTCAGATGAAGAACAAAAACACACTGAAACACCTAGGCACCAGAACCATGCTGGTCTGCCTGCTGATACAACTGTAGAACAAGCTGGCTGCCTTCTAGTTCCAGGGAATTTCAGAGAGAAAATCTTTATGCTTTCCTATAGCTACACATCTTTCACCCAGAGACAGAGAATAATTTGTATGTTGTCTGAACATTCAGTCTGTTTTTAATCTATCATTAAAGGTATTATCATTCTGGGTATCAACTAGCTTATAAGAGATGTCACAGGTGCAAGCCAGGTGCTGCAACGTATCAGAAGAGTGGAAAAACAAAGGTTTTAGAAGGTAGCAGTTTTGTTTCAGTGGTAGAGACTTGCTCATCAGTTTGGTTTATCTCATTACTAATTGAGCTTTGCTTGTAAGAAAGACACCTGAACAACTTCAAAACATTTGTAAGTTTTCTGTATGACAGTTGATAATCATCATTTTTCTAAGACAGACAAATTGCCTTTTTCTTGGCTGTCTTTACAATAATTACAATCTGAAAAATCAAATCCTTTCTAAATACCTTTCTCTTGTCAGAAAATAAAAATATAGAACAAAATCAGATATTATATACAGCTTCTAATATTTCTATTTTTCCCCCTGTAATTAAAGGTCTTGTCATGTCAATAGCTGTTTTGCTATTGCTGTTACTGAAATGACCAGGAATTATTCTAAAGTTTCTCTGCATATGCATGCAAATGTTTCCACACTACATCCTTACAGTTAAAAAAGAAACAAAATAAATAAAACTTCTACTGCAGTCAACAGTTCATTTCTTCTTTTCATAATGGAGCAAATATATTTCACATTGGCACTATCTCATCCCCTCCAACTGCCACCAACTAACATCAAAAATATTTTTCAATAAGAAGAATTAATAGGAAGTATTTCCTCTGGTTTGAGAAAGATTCTTCAAACGGTTTAAAGCCCCCTGTTTTTGGTGCATTAACAGCTTATCATGTTAAACATTAGAAAGAACTCATCATTTCTGGATTTTGAAGAAAAATACGTCATGACTTGGAAACATTGTCTCTCAGATACTGGCCTGAAGGACTAAACTCAGGAGTTCAGTTTACTGAGTTAATGGGGAAATTCCAATTCTTAGTTCCACACATAACATGTGCAGAAAAATTGGAGAGAAAGGAAAAGACACCATTAATTGTTCATAGCCATAACTATTAGAAAATCAGCACATGCACCTGATTCAAGTTAAATTCAGCACTCTGCAATGATGTGAAGAGATAACAGGAAGAGGGAAAGGATTGTTATTACGAGCACCAACTGCTAATCTGCTGTCTAGGTCTTGCTGAACTTTTCCCCTAACATTTAATCTAAAATGCTTTCAAACTCTTAAATTCACTTTCCAAAGCCAGTAGGAGGTTAAAGAAGGACCCAATGGGAGGTTACATTTATTTAATATTCAACCCCTTCTCAGATGAAATATTGCAGTCTATCCTCACAGATATTTGTCAAACCATTAGAGTAATGGTTTATAGCTATTACATGAAATTGTAGTTCTATTTGTAACTACCATTGATAAGCAAAGTGCATTCATTTTCTTTGAAAAATACCCCAAACCTTTGCCACTGAAGGAATGTGTCCTGTTAACTAGTTTAGAGCTGTAAGCTTAGACAATGCTAGTAAATATTGTTTAGGAAACTCAAACTTGCATCTCTGTAGCACTTGCTACAGCACCACCGTTTGTATATGATAGCTCCATGGTTTAATCCAGATCTACACTGAGAGCCCTCTGACATAAAAACGGTTTGGATACATTCATATACTAACAAAAAATGTTAAATATTATAACTAGATGAATCAGTTACTTTTATAAAATTTAGCACAAAGTGTTGCACCTGCATTTTTCTAGAATCCTTTAAAATAAAGATTGGAAAGAAGCAATAATATCACAGTGAAATGCATAGAACCATCAAATTAAACTTGTCACTGAAATCTCACTATGCAGACTACTTAAACTGTACATATGCAGGTTGCATTAACTTTGTGGATCTCAATTTCAAATTTTCTCTTAGACACTAAGTTTTATTTTTTACAGGTTTCATTTCATTTTACTTCCAGTAGTTTCTAAAACCTATTAAGAGTTTTGAAAATGATGTATGAAATCTTCTATTATTCACCTCCAAAGACCAAAAACAAATTAAACATTGTATTTGCACAGGTTCAATTCCACTAACTGAACAACCCAAAATAAGATAAGCTTGAATTTAGAGTGTTGTGTAAAGTGGCTGCACAAAGAAGTATGTGATCGCCATATTTACCGCTTTAACTAAACAGTAATCATCCAATGGAAATAAATATATCTTCTTCGGATTAAAACAGGGATCAGAGATGAGATCGAGGCAACTAATTGCTTAGTACAGCTGGGCAGTTTTGACTTGCATTAATCATTTTTCATTCATTCTTATTGATAGTGAATAAAATAGCCATAGGTAGCATTTGTTGCTACCACTTTGAAAGCTATCCTTTAATTCAAAAGAAATCTGATGTGAAACACCTCCTTTTATTGAGCACTCAGTTTGTAATGTACCTTCCTCTGTTCTAGACCACTGTCTGGGTGAAACTATGTTGCTGACAATTTTCCCTCGCAGATTGGTTCCTCTTGAACAGCCTCTCCAGTTATTCCAGACCTCTACAAAGGTCTGCACATCCGGCTCTGTATAATCAATAGATATCAAGATGTTATAATCACAATATAATTGTATAATCAACAGATATCAAGATGTTATAATCACAATATAATTAAGAGAATTAGGCAAAGTAGACAACGATTACAAAAAGAGAATAAGTGGAAGAGCTTACCCTTCGGCTGAGCTCACCAGAAAACACCAAAAGAGGTGATCTCCAGAAGAGATCCTTCCCCACTGGTAGCCAGCTCTTAAATAGGTCTAGGAGGGGTGCAGCCAGGCTCCACCCCTTCCAGCAGCACAGGTGAATTGCCTTCACCTGTGCTCCTCTGGCTGACTCATGGCTCGCCTCAGGTGGTCAATCAGAGGTTCAGGCTGTGACTCAGCAGTTCCCATACAGGCTCCTACTGTCATCACCCACAGCTGAGTTACACCACTGCACAGAAACCCAGATCAGCAAACAACTTCAGTCTCAACCACCACTTCCACATAACTTTAACTCTTTTCTCAAGTCTCCTAAAACTGCACAGTCTAAGGTGCTAAACTACTACAGGCATATGCAGCATCTGTGCCAAATCCAGCCACATTCACATTCCTGGGCTCCAATATGACCACGGGCAGCTCTGACGCTCTGTGAGCACAGCCAGAGCTGCCACATCAGACAGGGGTCAGCCCTCACAGGGCAGTGGGAGGATCCCTAGCACAGGGAGAAAGTGGGACCAAAACCAGAGCTCTTGTGAGGTTTGGGGCAAACCAGCAGCTGAAGAGTTATAAATGTGAGCATTCAATTGTTAGTTTGCTTCTTACCCTTTGATAACCAGAAACCAAATTGCTTTCCTGTTGCATAAAGTATCTTTCAAATTCAATTGCCTCTCTTCTTTTATTCAAGAAAGTGAGCTCAGATTTACAGCAATGAGAGCCCATGATACAAATATACCGTATTAAACATACAAGTGACATCTGAAAAATAACTAGAGTGCAGTCTATTGATTTTAAACTTCAATATTAAAATTTCACTCAAGGCCTCTCAACAGACCAAGGCTATAAGAATTTCCAACATTTGAATTTCTGTATAAGCGATAAGTCTTTAGTTATCAACATCTGATGTAAGACATACCGATCATTATGAAAGATGTCATAATGCTTCTGCTGCAGAGCACACAGCCAGCTGCCCAGGAGGCAATCCGCCTGGCAGGATTTGGGCTTCTCCTCAGGAAGGCAGCAGTGAGGAGGCTCCAGCCATCCCCCTGCCCACCAGCTGCACTCTGCTCTGAGCTCACTGTCTGCACACATTACTTGATTACAGTGCACAGGGATGTAGTTATAGTCCTCAGGAACATTGCAACTACCCAGTGAAAGTTTACTTCAATGCATGAGCATATTCTATTTTATATGACTACAAAAAATGTAGACAGGAGATCTGTTTCTTATCTTTTAACCTCCGCAGTTCAGACTTTAAGAGATCACAATAAGCAACAGGGAACAGCAAGGTGGATGCACAGGGTCATGGGAGGCCTGGCCTAAGCACCTGCCTTTTCCACCTGCACAGGACAGGAGAACAGCAGGACATGCATGCAGAGCTTCTACTCCCGACAGACTCCCACCTGCCAAAAGGGACTGGAGAGAGCAGGACATTTGTCTGCACAAATGTTAGAGTCCACACAGAAATGAGTGTCAACATCTGTGTAAATCCTGACAGAGCTTTCAGGTCATTCAACCTAGGCTTAGGCTGGAGCTGTTGGTAAAATCTACTTAGGGCAGTCAACCTAGGCTTCATAAAACCAGAAAGAAAATTTAGCACGGCTTCATGGTTAAGGGCATTATTGTCAACTTCCATGGCTCAGTGGGGGCAGGAGCATCTCCGCATGAAAAAGGCTGAGGGAGTTGGGCTTGTTTAGCTTGGGGAAGACTTCACTGCAGCCTTCCAGTACATAAAGGGATCCTATACACTAGTGAGGGGAGTGACTGTTTTCACAGTGTAATAGTGATACGACAAGGGCTTTCTACTAAAAGAGGGGAAATTTAGGTTAAATAGTATGAAAAAAGTTCTTTACTAAGAGAGTGGCGAGACCCTGTCACAGTCTGCCCAGAAAAGCTGTGTATATCCCATCCCTGGAGGTGTTCAAGGCCAGGTTGGATGGAGCCATGGGCAGCCTGATCTGGTGGGTGGAGCTCAATAGTCTTCAGTGTCTGCTCCAACCTGAGCTATTCTATGATTTGTGCATCACGCTGTTGCAATCTTACAGCAGAGTGTGCAGGAATGGATGCATTCAGCAATTTAAAAATAGAAATTTTACCTTACTCCTTCCGTGTTTTCCAGCACTCCCACAAACATCAGTCCAGAGTTGTTTGGACATAATGTGGAAGGAAATAAACTGTTCATAGAAATGACACTATCAATTGTATTTTAAGAAGTTAATCTGGAAGTGTAAATCTCACTAAGAGTTTTAATGAAGCCACTGCTAAGGGGCTCTGTTCCTGATGAAAGTAGAATGATCACATCTGAAAGCAAAATGAAAGCCTCTAATTTGTATACAACTCTCAGTCTACTACTGACTAATAAAGTGAACTTTGAAGGTAACACGTTGATGCTCAAAATAAGCCCCTGACATTTCATAACCTTACTTCAACGTTCCCAGTCTCACCAGCAATCAGAACTGCTTTTAGCTGCATTCCTTCTTTCATGTGACAAACCTTCAAGACTCTCTCTTCAAACATTTCAGTGTAATATTTTTTTCATATGAACTCAAATTACTTCACTAATTACAACTGCTGTGGCCAAATAAACATCACGAAGGTTTCTGGAAAGAACTATCCTACCTTCACAAGCTCAGAGGACAAAGTCTCCTTCCTTCTGCAAAGAAAATGATTTGTTCTGATTTCCTTTCAGGGAATCTTTCAGGGTAATTTTTGAAAACAAGGTCTCTTATTTCCCACATTGAAGTTAACAATGAAAGAAATCTTTATTATATAGTAATTTTTCAAATAATAGAAGGAGATTCACATGGTAACTTCCACCCAAAGAGGGTTTAGAAAACAATGATCTTAATGTACTGGTAAATACACCAGTTTGAAGAATATACCTCTAACAATAGTAGAAAGAATCACAGTTTATTGCATTCCCATGACACTGCCAAGCAGTGGCAGCAATAATCCTTCATCACACTGCATAAAGAAAAAGCACAACTTTTAAAAAAAAGACTATTTACTGTAGTTTTCCTTTATAGTGCTATAAAATGGGACCATATTCACATGACAGCATGTGTGTGTATACGTGTCCCTTAATAAAGCTCCTTGGAAGGGCAATACAGCATGTACCATGGAAACAGAGGTTGCCATGGAAAGAATGCTTTTTCGCAAACAGCAAAAGAAACAAGGGCTTGATTCTTCTCTCACAGTTATCTATTAAAAAAAAAAAAAAATCTAACTATTGAAATTATTGACATCAGAGTTATTCCTGAGAAGCATCACCATGAACAAACAGGCAGACCCAGCACACGCACAGCGGAGCATTTTGGCAATGGCACTGCAGCAATCTGTGTTGCTCTGTAATTCCAAGGCAGCTCACTATCCATTCCCACACCCAACTCTGCACTCAGCCCCCTTCAAGAGTGCTTGTGATGTATGTCCATTGACACACGTCAGGGCTGGTGCCACATGAGAGCAGGTTCACAAAGTCATCACTCAATGCTCACGCAGAAAGTGACAGTCTTCTACCTGCCAGGTCTTGCCTTTGCTTAAGTATGAAGCGTTCTCTGTTAAAATGCACATGGTGTTACAAAAGAATGAAAAGCGTGAATCAAATTAACTTAAAGCTTATTGGTTTCCAGGCATGCCTAAAATGAAGTCCAAATTGATGTGTTTCATCTACCTTATTCATTAAAATGGCATTCTTGATGTCTTCGTGTTATCGTAATCTCCAAAGCACTGGACAAACAAGTACATTTGTTTATCTTTATCACTCTCTCTTTACTAAAGAACAGGGTTTTATTAAAGAGATCAATCACCTGTGTACAGTTTAATAGCTTGAGCTGTGCGTGTGAGACAAAACTTGCTTCAATAGCCCACAACTCCCCAAGTATAGAAAGGCATGTAAAACCATTTGTTGCTTTAATAAAACAAAATTTTTCTGAGAGCTAGCCAAGCACCCTATTAGAATTAGTAATTTGAGGCAGAAAAGCAATGCTTAAAAGAAACCAATTCTAATAAAAGGAGCAGAATCAATTCTGTTTTCTTACCTCCATGAGAGCCCTATGCTTCTAACCAGAGCAGAAAAAACGCTTATATGCTTAATGCACTGCCTTTCTCTTATTGAATCACATTTATTGTGGAAACAATCTTTTGAGGCTTCTAGCTGTGTTGTAGTAATTGGAGGATTGCTGCTTCTAATGAATGGCCGCCTTGTAATGGAGGCCAAAGTGTTAAAAACTTAATGTCAGAGGCAAAATATACAAAAGACAGCCTTTTGGAAACGCTGATGAACAATATGAAATGTGCTGTTTCACTGCAAGATATTATTTCTTACTGGACTACTGCTATAGAAGTTGTATAAACAATGGAAATAACCTTACGCATTAATGCTGTTAGATGTTGCTACAAGCTGCAGCAGTATAACCCCTTTGTAATGATAGGCCAAAATAAACCAACATTAAGATCACAGCTTTGAAGGTTCTACTTTTACAGTCAAAAGCATTGATTAAGAGTTCAGCCTGAAAATTACCCTTCTATGTTACAATGAGAAGAACAGAAGCTTCCTAATTAGATAAGAAACTATATTTCATTGGCAGTCAAGTTTGAGAGTTCTTATTAATTTAACTGTTTAGCTTTATAACAAAATATCTGCTTAATTCATAATAAATATGTTTAAATTAACTGCCTCCTTTGATTACCGAGTGGTGTTAGTAAGTGGACATAGTATGCAAAGCCACTGCTGGCAGTTGTAACTGATAGAAGTATAAAAATTCATTGAAACAATATTTGTAGAGATGATAAATCCACTGCAACTGCAGCAACTAAAAAGCCACCAAGGTGATCAAAAGGTTCACAGATTTTGAACGTAAAGCAGAAAAAGGAGAAGAACTAATCCTTCACCTCCTATCAGCTGCTCCTGTTGCCAGTGATTATGGCAATATTTCACAGAGAACATATGGCAATGTTTATAGCCATCAGGCAGTATTTCACAGAAGCTGCGACACCATGTGTCCACCAACTAGCCTTTCTGATTGCAATTAATTAGAGAAGAAGCAGGAGGCACTTCTTAAATAACATTAAGTCTCAGAGATTCCTGAAGAACCGTGGCCCATGTACAAGATTAAGTGACAGGAAACTCCATTAAATTTGTAACAAGCCTCGTACTGTGACTCCGTGCTTAAGGAACAAGACCTAATAAAAAAAATATACACTCTTTAAAGAAAGTAAGAAAGAGCAGAAGTATAGTAAACAATTCAGAGTGGTGCCTCGGAAGCCTGTAACAATAAGGAAATATTTGAAGACCTTTAACACGCCAATTTATGGAACAGATTTTGAAGGAAAGCTGCTACAGTGAAAGCTATAGCTGTTGTTTTACAGTTGCCAAACACAAGAGGGTGTGTATCAAAATTACATGGGGATCCATTAAGGAGCCAAAACTTATGAGATGTACTGTGGAAGCCATTTCATTGTTTTGTTTTGTTTTTAAAAAAAGAGAGAAAAATTAAGAATAGCACACTACCTGACAGGTTTCCACACATCAATGGAAAGCTGAACTTTCCTTGCCAGCTTCTGTGACTGAATCCAGCCCCTTGGAGACACAGCACTGGGGCAGAGCAGTGGCAGAGACGGGCAGTGCAGCCCTAGCACTTCCAGCACTGCTACTCAGAGCACCATGACTTACAGTGCAAGGAATCCCACAGAAAAATTTCCCATCACAGGGAAATTTTCTCAGTGCTGCCCAATCTGACCCAATGGAGATAAGGAACAGAAACAAAGCATTGTTCCAAAATTGATGCATCACTGATATTTAAAGTCTAACATAGTGTTTCTGAATTTGGGATTGGCTTATAGCGTCCTCTCCCCTTACCGGACATCTTTTCCCCACATGAAAGTATTTTCCATGCTACCTCGTTTCTCTACTTCTCCTTCTATTGGGTTGGGATATTCCCTAGAGATGATGAATAACAGAGCAAGGTCAGGGAAAATTTCTCCAGCTCTGGTCTTGGCAGTTCTCTCTGCCAGCCCTTCGAGGTCTGATAATTATCCAAGCTCACTCTGCAGCTCTTCCCACAGCAGGGGTACAAATGCATCTCTCTCTTCCCTCCAGACTCTTATTCTTACAAAACTTGTAGAAACTCAGCACCTTTGAGATCTCTCTCCATCCATCAAATTTGGCTAAATTGGCTAGACACTTAAGAAGCTAAGACACTAACAGGACCATCATCTCAGCCTATTTCCTTAAGAATGAAAGCTTTTTAACTTCTCTACCATTATAACATTGTTATTTTAGTATTTCCTTCATTTCCCCAAACCTCTAACCTTCAATTTTTATTACAGAAATCTCATCTTGAGGCTTGAGACACAGAAAATGCAAATGCTGTTGGTAATAAGGGAAGCATTTTCTTTAAATAGTCTTAAGAGCAAAAATTCCACATCACACTCATGGAAGATCTTAAAAAGGTAATTTAATGGCTACAGTACACCTGCCTAATTGTGATACAATAAACTAGGATTTGTTCTCACAGATGTGACATGACAGAAAATACAAGCCTTGTTTAAAAGGATGTCAGATTGTTGTGATGGGTAAAATCTTTCCGTCAGCACCAGGACTGCTTTAAAACTCCAGATGCAGCCCTGACACCAATCAGTAGCTAAAATGAGCCACCATTCCACCCACCACTACAGTTGCGTGATGACAACAGGGTAACTTAAAAAATAAATAAATAAATGCACACTAAGATAAAATGACAGCTGGCAACTTCATTGGCCTCATCTACACTTTCCTAGGAGCAGAGTTAATATTTTGAGCTGTGCACACAGAATGCTTT
Source organism: Tympanuchus pallidicinctus (assembly GCF_026119805.1). NCBI lineage: Eukaryota > Metazoa > Chordata > Aves > Galliformes > Phasianidae > Tympanuchus > Tympanuchus pallidicinctus. The sequence goes on along the minus strand of NW_026294791.1, from coordinate 16,520,998 downwards.
CAAGGTTTGTTCACCATCAAAAAAGTTCCTGAACTGTGAGGCTGACAGCTGCCACTGACTTTAACAGCTATACTAAAGTTCCCAGCACAACTTATAGTGGCTTCTCTAGACTTTAAGAGGATCTTCAACGCTGAAAGCAAATTGCAATATATTCCTTAATAAAGCACATTTCAATGAAAAGATGAACAATGGTGCTCAGAGAGAAACTCCTGTCCAATATGCTACCCACCAGCTGATGTGCCACTGCTACTGCACCATCCTATTACTCGTTATTTTTAGGACAGGAACACAATGGACGCTGATAATCAAGAGCTGTGGCAGGGATCACCCTCCTCAATTAAATCCCTGCTCTCTCCCCTTTCAAAAGGCTCCAGTGTGCATGCTTCTTCCACAGCTGGGGTCAGAAGCTGGCTGCAGTGGGGCCTGACCCATATATAGAGAAAACAAGAAAGGTATTTCCAACTGGTTCAGAATTTTTTTATTCCAGTCCATCACCCGCTATGCTGTCAGCACACTGAGTGATCAGATAGCTTGATGAGAATGAAATGAAAGAACTGACACATTTCTGGTAATCCTACTTCACCCCTCCTGACAGTCAACACCACCCCAAGGAGCTCAAGGAGCACTGGAGCACTTTCATGCACACAGTGCACTGGCACCTCTGGCTTACATCATATCAATGAAAATAATTAAGAGTTGTGAAGGATCATTTTAAAGAATAATTGAATTTTGCCATTAACAGAGAAGTATAGAATGCTGGCACACTGCAAAGTATTTGCTGTGCACTCCAAAATTTATTTGTGCTCATGGTACCAAGACAATCTTCATTCAAGCTAACGCAGTGACTGGAGTTAAAACTAGGTTGAAATAAAGTTTTTCCTGATTTCACAGTGAAGCCATGAAAACTCAGTTAGATGCACCCTCCCTGCTTGCTCCAGAAGAGTTGAGCTGAGAAAGGAAAAGTTTTAAAGTTCACATTTATTAGGAATAACTTGCCTAGTTAATGTCATTACTTTTATAAAGCTCTTCCACTAGTTACTTACCTAAGCAGGTTACTAAAACATACTTACACGCAACATACTATAACTTGGATCACCTTTAACAAGAATGGAAGGTTAATATGAAATATACCTTGACAGATATGCCCTTTTCATGCTTCTGGAATATGACAATATTCTAATTTTTTTTGCATGTACTATATTGAACTGAGTGCTATTATTGGATATCACAGATATCTCTGCCACCTTTACACATACAGGATAGAGGAACAACTAAAGTCAATAAAAACTTAATTGAAAACATCCTAAACACAGAAGTCCTGCTATTCTTTTTGGCCAAAATACCAATATTACAAAAACAAAAATAAAATTAAATAATAAAAATCCAAATTAGAACCAGACAGTATTTCCTATAAAAACAGATTGAAATATTCTGAATTCTTGTTTCATTATTTGGATGCTTTTTAATGGTGGATTAATCCTAGCAACCATGTAGCATGCTATTACTAAGGGCAGTAGTATCTGCCAGGTCCAAACCCCAGCTGATTGTTTTACCCCAGGAAAGTTTATAGTTTACGTGACATCACTGGGTTAAAACAAATCCACTCTATACAATGGATATGAATATAATTGTCTCTAATAGTTGAATACATACAAGAGAAATGGTAATGCCTTTCAGATGAGATCTGCGGCTCACTTTTAGAAAGGGATGATTAGGCTATTAAAAAAGTAAGCGAAGGTAGGAAGGCCCAAGTGTTTTCCCTTTCTACTACATCATAGGTTTATTTTTTCCTCAGTAATCTCTAAAAATGACAGTAACATTGATGCTTCCTTCAGCTTGGCATATTTTCAAACTCCACTGACCTACCACTCAGATTTTCAGAGTATGTTCTGAGATGGCTCTTCTTCTCATTTTTGCTTATTGATTTATTGCATTAAACAGCCTGTAACTATTATACTTTTTTAGTTGAAAAAGAAAGTGCAGTAAGTATTAAGTATTCCATCATTTTCTACACACTAGTAGCTATCTCCTCACTCCAGGAGCTGATCCCAGCTCACTCATGCCAGCTGGCTTTGGGAGAGGGCAGCTTCTCCAGAAATATCCAGAATTTCTCTATTTTCATGGCTCTATCCAAAACTAAACAGGCTTTATTTGAATGTGGATCAGAGCCTCAAAAAAATTCACTGACCCCAAGTCATGTGGAGTGACTTAGTCAGATGGAAAAAGCACACAAGTCCCCAGACAGCAGCTGGCAAAAGCTCTCCTCTGGCCAGACTCTGATCAGAGTCCCCTCTGATCTCTCCACCACTTCCTGCCTCAGCAGTAGGTCAGCACATGGAGCTGGGCAGGTCAGAATAAGCCAACAGGTTCTAAAAGCAAATGAATAAGGGCAAACGTATAGAGGATAGTCACTTCTACACTGAATAACAAATACAACGGTGATGTGGAAAATCAACTCAAGTGCAGTTAAATTTGAGGACAAAACACAATATAAAAGCATGCATTCTAACAGTTATTTATTCCTTGGTCCTGTCATTGAAAACAGGCTCTTTTCCTTTTTGGCTTCACAGTGTAATGGCAGATTGTCTTTTCTTCTCACCCATTTTTCTCTTTGCATGTATTTGATAGTTTTGTTTTTAATAAAAGTGAAGGTGTTCTTGGCATTTCTACTGCAACAGCGGGGCTTGAACTTTAGGTCAAATGAAAGGAACAGTGTGTTCAGTCACCATGGCAACCCCAGCCGTCTCATATCAGGTACCAAGATACCAAGAATGAAGTGATAAAATCACTGCATTAGTTTAATAAACAAGTTCCATTGTCATCATTTTACTATATATATGGTTCTTTGAAAAATATCAAATCTCAGAACTTGCTCTGGTTGTCCTAGTATTCATTATAAAAAAAAAAAATAGTCTGCTTTCTCACGAGCTTCAGAAGCACAGGTATATTGAGGACTCATTAAGGCTGCTATACATTTTAAAGCTATATTCTATGTGCATCAAATTCTGCAGACCCTAAAGCCCTAAAACCTTTGTTTGACATTTAATTTCAATTCCCATTTTACATTTTCTTCCTCTGCCTCAACCTTTTAATATACATATAATTAAATTTTAAATATAAATTTTAATGTGTCAAACTACAAACCCAAGAGCACACCTTACAAACATTTCATACCACAAGGATGAGCTCAAGCTGAAGCCCTTCTTGATGTGCATCCAAAAGCCAGCACAGAGCCAGCTCCTTGGGCACACCTCCCATGCCACTGCCAGCCAGGTCCAGGGCCAGATCCCAAGCCAAGGCTGGGAGCAAGCAGCCCACTCTCAGCAGCAGCAAGATTAAATTCCTGCAGAGTTGGAGGTGGCGAAGGGGACGGAACCTGCCAGGCCTAGACACAAAGCAATGCATGCCATATGGCTCAAGATGGGCACCCAAAGCCCCTGAAGCCCAGGCAGGTGCCTGCCAGTGAGAGAACGCTGTTGAGCCCAATGTAGGGTGAGAACATCCCCACCTGCTCAGCCTGCAAACTGAGGTTGGAGCACAGCCCAATGAAGGTGCCAGAGGGACATCTCACTGGAACACACCATAGCAGCATTGATTATAAGGCACAGATTTAAGCTCCTGATTTGGCTAGAGGCGACAACAGTGGCTAGAGAAACAATTAACACTTATTTCCACATTACAGGTAATTCTGCAAATGAAAATGGATGGGGCCAAATGGTTCTGAGAATTCACAATAAATCCAGAAAACCAGAAATCCAACAGTCTGAGCATTTAGTAGTGAAATAATTTGAAATCACTTCACAAGTAGTAGAATTCTGGAGCTGTATTGTTAACCAGGCAGAACAGCCACACTGAGAGCTGCAGTGGAGGAACATAAAACTTTCTGCCACAACTGAGCACTGAGATGTTTTTAGCCATCTTGAACCAGGTAAATAGTAAAACCTCACCCCACCTTGCCCACCACAAATCATCAGCACTTCACTCAAAAGACAGTGGTAATTCACCAGGCACAACCAAAGGGCTTTCTGCTCATGCTCATTAGCCACCAGTTCACAGCAGTGGAACCAGCCAAAATGCCTGCAGAACATGCTTGATCTCCTTGTGTACATCTCATGCATGTTTGTAACTAGACATATCATCACATCAAAACTTGATCTTTCCAATATATAATGATATTTAGAAAAAATGATAATAATTATCTTCTGATGAGCATATATAATGAACGTTTACTTTCCAAATAAGAAAGACTAAAAATTAATTGCTGCATTACAGCAACATGCTTTTAAGCCAATATCAAAACACTCCTGAAAACATTCCAACTCATGCATTTATCTGCTTCTCAGAACACACCGCTCTGTATTGATTTTATGCAATTGTGTCGACCTGACATCGAGGAACTAAACAGTCTACAGGAGCAGCCTATGGTCTTCCAATCGCATATCTATACACAACTTCGAGTACTGTAAGGATTATAGCTGTAGCTGCCAGTTTCTGTTAAAAAAAAAAAAAAATCTCTGAGCAGAAGGACAAGCTGACCTAATCGGTGGGTTGTTTGAATAGGTTCTGCAGTGGGGGCACAGCTAATCCTTGGCTGACAGTCCAGCAGAGAGATTTTTTTTTTTTTAATCCATGATTAATGGACTTGACATCCATGTTCCCACAGCTTCCACTAAACATGCAGTTCAGACCTTATTGTTAAATACCACTGAGATCACAGAAAAATAAACTCTTATGACAGTGGAAGGACTGTGCCAGAGGGCAGACTTTTCTGAAACGAGTATTGGATTACACCAGAAATACAGCACAGAATAATAGGACACTACAAAAAGGTTGATCTCAGGTCCCTGAAAACCTCACATCCTTATAATGAGACTGAGCTTTCTGACTGGAAAATAGGTCGTGTGAGCTCATATATATTAAAAGATAGCATATTATCCAAAATTATAATTGGAGACTGCACACCCATACAATGCATTTATCCTATTTAAGTCACAGGCATGTGCAATCAACTTGACCTTTTGTTTTGTATTTACTCACTAATCCAAACCTTAAAGCAGTTCGACTGAAGCACTGATGGAGATCTTTCTCCTCCAGAACTCACAGGTTTGGATCTGAGCCGACAGACAGGATTTGGAAATAAATTTAAAATCCTTGAAGTCTTAAGATGTTTGGATCCAATTAACATCCATAGAACATCTTCACAGACAGAAAAGAACAAAACCTCCAGACAGATAACCTTTTTCCGTACTACTCTGAGATATAAAATTTAATTTCCTACCTTTTCCACTATCTAGACATAGAATGATCTGACTACTCCATGTGATTGTTTTCTAGCCTCTCAGCTTCAATTAAAAATAGTAAGTTTCGGTCATTATTTTCTAATTTCTGTTCTTCCTTTACATTTTGCAAAAAAACTTACGGGGAAAAAAGTAGTAAAGCATGTCAGTCTGAAGCGAAAGAGTTATGTCAGTTCATAAGGGATGTTTGAACGTCCCTTTGCTTCATCTCAGCTATCCTTGTTTTAGTCTGGGAAGTATTTCAAAGCTTAATTACTGCAGTCCGCAAGACAGTGACAGATCTATCTTTTTCTTAAGGGCAGCTTGCCAAGATGAAGCATGAATTCCTCTTTTAGGATGACCGTGCTTAATTAATGCCTGAGCTAACTTTATGTTCCTTGCATGATTCAGAGTACTACTTCTGTTCCAGGACAGTACATCTGCCTGCCAGTCTGCTTCTAGAGTCAAAGCTATCCCCCAAGATTTTGATTCCTAAATGTGAAGAAAAGGAAACTGAAATTTCCAATTTTGCTTTAAGAAAAAGATCTACTTGGAGTTTTCCTTACTATATCAAGATTCATTACTCAATTGCTTCTTTGGTGTATTATTATAGCATTCTGACTAGCACTTAAAGCAACAGCTACATATGGGTTAAAAATAGAGGTGGAAGAGCTGAATTCCATAAGAACAAACACACCTACAGGTGACCCACTACACCAGCAATCAGCTGATATTTCACCTGGCCTGCCACATACTGTTTCTGCTGAGAGTAACCATAAATTCTGTATTTCATGTCTGCCATTCCACCATTAACACAGATATCGTCCTGCTCTCCAAATACGGAGAGCCCATTTCTTCCTTTTACTTGTTCCAAGCCAGCTCTCTAGCAAAAACCTCTCGTATCTTTTTGCTGAACACCAGATGTGAACAGCTCTAGATGGCTCCAGGGCACCTATAAGGCTGTCCTATGGCCTTCCACTCTGGTACTGAGCACAGACAAATCCAAGATTCTCTGAGTTTTGTTTTGTCTGGACAGTTTCTCATCTCCCATCCAACCAAGTTTTTCCTACCACACACCAAATCCCTCTGCCTCTTTCCTCACTCACATCTCTGTGACATCAGTAGCTCTTGAGGAATGCCCCTTCTTTCAGTAAAAAGTGTGGGATGCTGCCATCTATTTTACTTCATTATAACAAGCAATTCAGAACTACTGCAAGATTCCCAGGTTCATAGGAAGAACCCAGTGAGATATCCAGCTCTTACAATGGACTGGGAGACTTCAAGCTCTGCCTGGGCATCTTCTTGCCCAGGAGACAGCTCCAAATGCCAGAAAAGCACAGTCAGCTCAAGAACAATGCTCCGCTAAGGCACAGGAGGAGGCAAGTGCCCCCTTGGAGAGTACAGTCCCACATTAACATTCTCATCATTTCCTAGAGCAAGACGGGCCAGGCAGGTACCTGGTGCCAGGGGCAGTAGGGCACCACAGCCAGACATCCCTCATGTCCCCACCGCATTCAGCCAGTGCCGGCAACAGGAGATGAGTGATGGAAGTGACAGGCAGGGTTTCAATAGGGACAGGAGATTGTTCTAGCACAGACCTGTCTACTTCAGTAAATCTGTGGTTTTATCAGCTCCATGCAAGTGGCTCATTTAGAGCCGGCCGGTGGCAGTCCATCTCCTCGCAGCCCCCTGTCAGCGACAGCCCGCAGGAGCCAAAGCGTGCCAGCTCTGATTCTAGTCAAATCCTGCTGCAAACAGAGATTAACCTGCAAAACCATGTGGGGCCCTTTTTAAGCACATCCTAGCCAGGCACATGGAAATGACAGACTCTATCAGACTTGGTAAACTTTCTGTAGCTTCCCTGTGTCCTGCATCTCATCTGCATTCAGCAGAGGCTGAATTAAAATACGCAGCGACCACTCAGGAACCATGTGAGCAAAGAGACTTCAAAATAGCCTTTGTATAACAGAGCAGTTTGTCAGAAAACACTGGATCAGTTTTCAAAAGCCTGCATGGCCATGTAGAAAATGAAATATTAATAGTTTTAATATTAACATACTTGATTAAATTAATATTAATTCACCATTAAATTTTAAAGAGTTTCATATTTCATAAGGAAATGTAGTGAAACTACCAATAGGGATTTAATGTGGAAAACAAATTATAAAAGATCATTAAGCTATGCCTTGAAAAGAAATCTGAAAAGTTTTCAGTGATAAAGATGAATTAAGCAAATTTTGTTTACAAATAGCACTGCTTGTGCAAGTTCTCACTGGGAAGGAGATTTGCCCTCCTTCAAAACATTACATAGATTTTAATAAAACATTAGTATGTTAATCTACTTCAGTTCCTTAATATACACATATTCCTATCGCTTTTGTCTCTTTATATATACTTTATATATATACTTCATGGTATCAAAACTTTTCATTAATCTTGGGCTAGTTTTCTCCTCCCAAAAAATAAAATAAAGTCATGTCAACACAGAAGAGTATAAACCCTGAATCCTATCTGGGATCATTGCTTGAAGCCCTCCTAGAGAAGCTGACTCACCAACAGCTGAAGACAAAAATCATCGATTGCATTCAATTATCTTCTGACACAAAGCATTGGTAAGAATGGAACTTTTTTTCAAGTGGGTCCATTCAATTTTCGTTACTAGTTTCTTCTAAACCAGAACGTTTACTACTTCTCAAGGATCAAGTTTTGCTTACCATAAGCACACTTGTATTTCTCCTGTCGGTGTTATTTTTAAGAGTTTATTTTGATGACATAAGAACCATTTAAAGCATAAGCAATGAATTTGTTCAGTTATTCTATCTCCCTCATATTTTCCTATAAAGACAATTCTCTTTTTGTCCTTTTCCAGGAATTCATAGTTCCTAGCAAACCTTGGTCAGAACATTACATTCAGTTCTCTTCAGATGCAAGTTACAAGTCTATTAAGTTGCAGGGCAGAACTGTCTGGTGTACCCAGACTTAAATTATTTTTTTAATAACGTGAAAATCTTGTTTGCATATCCAGCAACAGAGGACTAAAATGATGCATGGGGCTTCATAATTAGATAAATCCATTGTTTAGAGTCAGACAATGCCTGTTTACAGTTCAATAAACAGCTTGTCACAGTTGCTTGGTCAGAGCAGACCTGGATGTCAATGGAAGCAGTTAGCACTGAGGTAGCAAAATAAATTGGTCTCTTGAGTAAATAAATTGAGCAGCAACGTGAATATGCCTCATCAGTAAAAACTGTAATTTATAAAGTCTTTGTAAATATTGTTTTATATCTAGTGCCATTGAAGGGAACGGCTCACCTTCTCTCTTGTTTATAAAAATATAAAGCTTAACAACGGTCTTTTGGTCCAGCAGTTTTACACTTATTAGCGTAGGCAATGCAAATAACAGGAGCACATGAAGACAGTTTTGAATATTTTTCTCAATAAATAAAGACAAGTAATTATATCAGATTATGGCACGTTTACGTGTCCTGTGCTGGATTTACCATTTAGAAGTACTCAAGAGAATCAAGCAAAAGCAAACTGAATACTAACATGCTTTTACCTAAGATGCAGTATAATTTCTCAGCTTCACCAGAGCCATCAATATACACCCATCAAAAAAAATACTGTATGTCCACAGATCATTATGAAACAGAAGAATGAATTTTAACATTTTAATAATACTAGTTTATCATTGACTATTCAAGTATTTAAGTTTCTTTAGAGTTTCAATTGTGAATAATCTCAAGAAAGCCAGTAGTCTCATAAAGATCATATACACTTATATAGTCAGTACTTGCTGAGTGGAACTAGTTATATGGTTAAATCTACAAATGACATTGAGAAGCTTGCAGAAGTTGCCCACAGATATGCTTAGGTTTGATGAACATCTACTGTCTTGAAAGGAAAACTGAAATGATAACAAAAAGTTCTAAATGCTAGGACATTTATATGTACGTGTACATAGATACACACACATATAAACAGCAGCTGTTTACAGTCCTGAAAATCCTAGTACAAAGGTTCCTATTTACACAGCATTCCTTTGCAAATATCATCATTATTTCTGGTCTGTGTCTAAACTGACAGATTATGATTTTCTAGATAGAACTGTGATTTTTCTGATAGAAAAGCTGATTGTGTTTTCTAGAACATTCCTCAAACAAAAAGACATCAACAATATTTTTATTTCCATGGAAATAGCTTGCTTAGCCCTAAATTACATTTCCATTTTAGCACACTAATCCATGTACATCTACAAAAAGAGGGGGCGGGCGAGTGGAGAACAATAACATTAGCAAAATTGTACATAATTCTGGAAAGAATTAGAGGAACACAGTCTGTCTTGCTATTTCCTTTAATGTTCATAATATGGCCCCCTTCGACATTTCTAAAAAGAAAGGAGAAAATATCTATTAGGTTTCAAGTTCAAAGTAGTTAATCATGTGAATACTATTGAACTATTTTACGTTACGTCCTCAAAATACATAACGTTTGCATCTAAAATACCATTATTTTGTTTCAAAGCTACTTATAAGCAACTTATTGAACCAAAATGACTTTTACTTTTAAACCATGGTATATTATAATGCTTCCAAGCTCAGTACACACCACTAACCCACCAACATACTTTTTCTATACTAATAGAAACAAACTACCATTTCATACAACTTGCAGTCTTTCTATTCATCAGCACAGGAAAACACCAAGTTATTTTCTCCCGTTTCTTTAAAGTTAAATGAAACATCCTATATTTTTTTCTAAAAAAAAAATCTCAAAATACTATTTTTATTCTAGTTCAGCCTCTCTGCAGTTGTATCAGATTCACTTTTCTTGATAACAGCTAGTTCTGTTATGCTTGCCAAAGAAAAATCTCAAAAACCAACTCAAGTTCAACTAATTACAAGCAGGTTTATTAGAAGAGAATAGATATAGGTAATTTCAATAGAAATCTCTGCAGGAAGGGAAGAACTGCACGTTACCGTGGAATACAAGCGACAAGATCATTACAAGCTCACTGTGCCTCCCTTAACACCTCAGTACTGCTCTCCCTCAATTTCTGTGTGCTTTTTAAATTCAAAGACAAGTGTCACAGTTTCAGTTCCTTTCTCACTTTCTGTCTCTACTACCTTAGAAAGTTAATTCATTACTGTATCTGAAGGATGCCTTTAATGACCCTGACACTTACTGCCCAGGATGGCTTTGACTGGCTCATCTGTATTTTTTTCCACAGCCTTCAGTTCAACACAATCACTTGAGGGCAACTTGACTTTACCAGTTTCAGAGGCATATTTCTTGGATTTGTTGCTTCCAATAAATAGCCAATTAAGTACCTCTACAAAAAATTTGTTAGGTCATTCCTGCAGCTACCATCTCACCTTGCTCTACTGAAACACAAGTAGAAATTCCTTACACAGAAATTACACACAGCTTGAAAATTCAGAAGAAGTTACAAGTTACTTTTGCAGAAACAACTATTTCTCTTTTTAAAAATAAGTATGCACAGAGATATACACAATTCTCAGCCTTCATGTTCTCTATATTCAATACAAAAGAAATCATCTCCAGGAAAGGTAAACCCCACTACAGTTCAATTAATAGAGGCAGAAGAATCAGCACAAACTCCTTAGTTGTAGTTTGTGAGCATTCACTCTCCTCTAAAAACACGGTCTTCTATTTAAGTGCATTATCAAGATTTTGATACCCAGCCACCGATACACTTTTAGAATGATTGTTTTCAGTGAGTTGATTAAAAAAAAAAAATAAACAAATTACTTTGTTTCTACAACTACAAAATTGTAATTCAACCCTACAACTCAGATATCCTCAGCCTAGGATCACCAGATACGGTTGTCAAATGAACACCTGAAGACACGCTAGAAGACCTCAGATAAAGGTCAGCCTTTTTGTTTCTTTCTTTTCCAGTTGAACAATAATACCAAAGAGCTGATGAAATTCTCCTCCAATTTTTAGTCACTTTACAACACTTTTCAGCTGTTATGAAGTGATCTCATTCCCATTTTTGGTTCTTACATTTCAGAAATTAAATAAAGGAAAACTTTTTTCCAAATGAATACATCCTTGGTATCTTCCTTCAACCATTCCATCCTCTCCAACTTAGTAGATACAAAAATCAGACTTCTGTCCTCAGTTTCCCCTGAGAGATCTAACAAGTGTAAGAAAAACACTTGAGCATTTCAAACTGAAATAACATTACCAGCATTATTAGGTTGTGTACCTGAAGTAGTAAGTAAATTTTAACAAAAGGTAGTATCAGGAGCATGAAGCTCCTAAATCATTATTACATTAATCCTGGAATTTTCTCCTCCTCTAAAGCGTCCCTCAGGAACCTTCACATTTCCTTAACATAGCTATATTTTAACATAACAAATAAAGGAAAACTCTCTCTTCTTGATTCAAGCTGTTTTTCTTTCAGGTAGATGAACACCGAAGTGGGAAGAAATTGTCAATGTCATACACTGCCTGAATGAAGTCACTATGCCTCTTATCACAGAACAGAACCAAGAAATACATCAATAAATAAAGATGTATTATTCCAGACTGTCATTTTGGTTATTAGGCTAATGTATTCCAGAAGTGAGGGAGGAAGAAGAGAGTGCTCTTACTGTAAGTATGTGGTTCTGCTGGTATTGACTGAACAGAAATACTGTAGCAGAGTTCCAATTTGCAGAAGCCTGCAGCAAGGTTGCATTCACAATAAGGTCAGTAAAAAAATGGCAAGCACATTAGCAAGTAAGCTACTCCCATAAGTGTATAACACCTTTTCCATCAATATTTTGTGGAAATTTAAACCACAGTGATTTTATTATTTTATAAATCTCAGTTAGCATGTGTATAATGACATGTCAGTTCATGCGCAGTGTCAATATAAAATGCCAGTTTTGAATTCAACCAGGCATGTTATTAAAATGAAAAGTTCTGACTGACATTTCCAAGGAACATTATTTCTTCCATAAGCAACTCAGACCTCAAAGAAATCCATACATAAAGTGAATTATATCCATGTCAGTGTCCAGAGGTCCTCCTACACAGAGCATGGAGCAGCAAGTCATTTCCCCATAGACCAAGGTTTTAGACTAATACCACGCCTGCCTTTTCAACACAAGCAAAAACACTAAAGAAGTACTGAACACCACCGGTGAAGAGGTCCATCAGCACTTACAGCTGTGAAGCTCAGGACGGCCAATCACAGCTCTAACATAACAGCTTTACCAAGATGGCCTAAGTCACATAAAGTTTTAGCACCATGCTGGAGAGTAGCCTGTAACTGATCTAATCATTTTACAGCTGTTTATCTGATTTGTAAGCTATGGGTTGAACCTTGGTCTTACTGAATTCAAACATTTCCATCAGTGACTTCAATGGATCGATTATGTTCCATTGCAGAGACCTTTCTTAAAACAACATTCAATAGAAATATTTTCAGGTCCAGAAAAAGTGTATTATAACATCCACTAGCCACAGTATACGTTACAGCTTACTCAATCTCCTGTAATTAAGAATACTTCATTGAATAGTTGAATTGTTTAATATAGTGAGGCAGTGGTCCCTTTCACACTGCATAGATACTGCCAGGCTAAAAGAATTGAAAACAAACCATTATCTGCTGCAACTGCACCAATAGCAAAGTTGAGAATGAGACACTGAGGCAAGAAGTAGTGATTAGAAGGCTTCTGAGGAATGGCTGGACTCCACTCAGTTTCTACAAATAAGTAAACTATTTATCTAATTAAATAATTTTGACTTCCTCTTGTCTGAAGCCATCACCATTCGGATGTCTACAGTTCCTTCCCTGGTCATTTATAAACAACAGAAACATGAAGATCTTTTCACAGTCAGGCGTATGCTTTCCTCCCATGCATGTGTCTTTCCCATATCAAGTAAACAAACTTGAAATCCAGCATCACCTGAGTATTTTCTGCAGAACTGAAGAGACATTTATGCAACAAAGTATTGATATGAGTACTCGAACCAGTCCACCAAGAATTGTCAAAACAAGCCACTGGTGAAGTAAAGCTACCTTCTACTCAGGTCTACTAATATTATGAGCATTAGTGAGCTCCATCACTTTCAGCTTTCAGGTAGAACTTAAGACAATGCTAAGTAGAAGACAGTGCAAAAAATAAAAGTTTAAAGTTTACAAGAAATAGGACCATTATGAGCTAATGCCATGAAAAGTAGCATTTTTGGTGGGGGATCCCTGGTTTTATGCTCAAAACAAGTTGGCAACAGGACTGAGAGGTTGTACAGATCAAAGTGCAGATGTCCTTAATCAAGGAGGAAGGCAGTCAGTTGCTCACTCCTCAACATGCTTCGCTCCATTGACACTTCCAAATTTTCTGGAGAGAGATTTTTTTTCTGCCAGCTCATATTTCAGCCAATCACATCAGTTGCTTCTGTGTTTACCACTTTTCTTCCACTGACGGTGCAATTGCCCATTTGAGGGAACAGAGTTTTCTTCGCTGTAACTGACCTGGTACAGTTATTAACACAACTTCAGAAATCCTAATTATATTTTCAATTTCCTACGGCGATTATTTCCCCTGCTCAACCTCACTCTCAATTTATCCTGCCCTCAGCCCTGTGCCAATCTGGGTCTGCAGCAGGAAGGATGTGACTGGAGCTATGTTAAGGATCACTTCTATCAAAGTTATTTGATACTTTCTCCATTCATTACACTTGTAAGAATTTCTGAAGCTTTACAAGGAGCACAGGACAGCATAAATTCCTTCAACACCTTTGTAACGTGCAGCAATGACAGCAGAGCAGCAAAGCCCTGTACTGTGGCAAGTAAGGATTTGCAGAACCTAACAGCCGTGAGCACAGAAACAAAGCAAAAAAGCTGCTTACCTTTAGAAGGCCTCAAGTACCCCAGTACCATCAAGATCCCCTCACCTTCACAGCTAACCTTGAAATAAAATGAAGTCTGGGAAAGGGTGGATTAAGGCTCCACCCCTTCCAGTCACTCAGAGGCATTACATACACTTGAGCTCCCCTGGGTTGGCCCTGCCTTCCCACCAGGTGCTCAATCACTGGTTCAAGCCATGACATAGCATTTCCACTGCAGCCTTCACAGCCTAACTTAAGAGACTGCAAAGGTGGACTAATTTTTCCAAGGTTGTAAACATATATTGTAAATAAATACACTAATATATTATTAAAGATATTATTTGTTTGGGGATTTATAGATTTTTTTTAAGGTTTTTTTGTGTGTGTGCGTGTGTGGAAACAAACTGTTATCTCTTTAAGAACTAAAATACAGATGTAAAAACTTTCAGTCACTCTCACTGCAGTTAGAAATTACTGATCAGTAACGTTGATTACCACTGCAGTTTTTCACAAAGCTCTAAGATTAAGAGATGTTCACTTCTCTTCTTCTATCAGGTGCCTCAAAAGGAAACCATGAGAAGAGGCACACAATGAAAAACAGCAGGTAATACCGTATGAGACTCCTTATTAAAAACATAAAATGCCTTTCACTCTTAAGTCTACTTTTCAAGCCAAATGAAAGTTAGGTGAGACTATTATAATACAAGTCACGTCTAACTATTTCATTATCCACATCCTGCAGCATGATAGCCCACAGAATACCTTTTGAAAGCTCCAGAGTGACGGCAGCAGGTTGGATATAATGAACAGTGTTACAAATGGGGACACAAGACGACAGGTCTGGTGAAGAAGGAGTCTCCTGGAAACTGTACAGCTATAATTACTGAGTGCTGGTGCTGTCTCAGTTGGCTTCGAACAAAGGTAACCACCTTCAGTGAGCTACATTTCCTCAGCCAGCTAAAATGCAACCAGTCAGAGACAAATATTTATGATACGCAATATATAACTATAGCCATTGTCTGCTTTTATTACCTTATTTTTGCTGTGGCTTTGAAGTCTCCCAGATCAACAGCACAAGAGAATTAAACAGAAAAGCACTGAATTATTTTTAAATTAGACTTCCAAAACTATAAATGTTGAAGTCATATTTATAGGAAGATAAAATGCTCTTATTTGGGGCACATCACAATTGTTTCTCAATAATTCATTTGATTTGCTGTTCAAAAATCCATCAGGCAGCAGCCAGTGGGAGATGAGACCTCAGCATCCCTTGCAGAGGAGATCACTGGGCTGCCCTTAACAGACAGCAGAAGTAGTTTTGGAGATGCAGAGAGTTTTGGGTGAAGAAGGAGAGCTGTAGGAGATAGCAAGACTGTCAACAAGGCTCAAGCTAATCCATGTTTTCTTTCTCCCATCTCCTAAATCTCAGAAGTGGGTTCACTTAGAATTCATACAGGTCAAGGAATGAGTTATAAACACAAAGAAATTACACATACAGAAGCTAAGCATGGTCACAACAAGAAGTTGTTCTTCACTTATATGACCATCCGTGACATAAAACACCACATAGCCTAAGCATTAGACTTCATGGTCCCCAGCTACATGTGAGTAGAGAAATATTAGCTACTATGATATTAGTAAATTTCATAGATAAATTTGTCTATTTCATAGATAAATATCATGATATTAATAATATCACAGATGGGAAACAACAGACAAGTGTGTCAGTACTACCTAAAAAAATAGCAAGGTGAGAAAGAATATTGCCTCTGTCAAAATTATTCCTCTGTTATTACCTTCTTCCTTTTCTCTGACCTGTTTCTGGTGGAGAAAACATGAATAGTGAAGATACTATCCTATCACCAGTGACAGCCATTAAGTTGTATAAGAGGAAAAATAAGACTAAAGCCCTCATTATTCCTCATCTTGATACCATATTCCTTCATGGTCAATTATTTCAGAAAAAAAAAATACATTAAGTAGAAATACAATAGGTTCAGAGAGGTTCAACAAGAAGCACTACCAGTTTGTGGGGAAAAAATCTTTGCAATGAACAGTTAAGAAATAGGGGGAAAGTTAGCTTAGTTAAGAGATGAACGAAAGATGATATTATGACAAACTAATAAACAGAATGAGATATGTCAGCCAGGTGCATCTGTGCAGCTATCTTTTCAAAGATGTCGTATTACACAGTGTTCTCACTGATACGAGAAAGCAATGCATTTAAAAGCAAAAAGAGTGACACATGAGTTTGCAGAGGTTACTGCAATAGTATGTGTGTTGCATCTGTGGCCAATTCATAATTTACTTTTATTTACTGATTACCAGTACCGGTGGCCACTTCTCACACTGGAAGAGCAGAGTCACCCACTGCACAGTTCTTGGTCAGCTCATGCAGTTATGGTTCTGCTGGCTGCCACTGCACAAACACAGCAGCATATGGTACATGAAGATTGCCCTACAGGGCAGCAAAGAGCAGAAAATGTACAAGTTTGTGAAGATGCAATCAGAAGTGTGGTGCTTTTATCACCTTGTGAGTTCCTCAAGTCTGAAAGTCAAGGGACTTTCTTACTTGAATTATGCCAATGAGACAATCATTTGAAGAAGAGTTTTTTTGTGCTTTATCGGTCTGTTCTTTCAGAAGAGGTGTAAACAAAGCTGTAAGGCAAGTATGCTTGTCAGATTTCACAGCAAACTAGAAATAAGTCTAGGACTATTTTGAGGATGAAATGACAGAATTGCTGGATCCTTTGTGAAAAGAGCAGCAGTTGCTGCTAAGTGTTTCCTGGAGATCCCATATGAAGTTACTACTTGAAGCCCAAGTGTACAATACACAAGATATGGGAATGGGAGCCGATCTGAATAGCTAAATATTTCAAAAGGAGAGTAGGGCCAGAACTGGCAGGTGCTGATTTGGTCATGTCAGAAGCCAAACACTTAGGTGAGGGACAAGTTCGTAGGAAGAGGAATGCCAAGAATGAACCACTGCTCTAACATAGACTACATAAGACACAGGTGGGTGGACTGCATTCTGTGTCCCTGCTGAATCATAAGCTGCCCTTGAATGCAACTCTGTGTACAAAAAGCCTCTTTTGCAACTAACACACCCTTTTCCACAAAGCACCTCCATCTACTACTCCTCCAAAGCACTGCAGGATTTTTAAAAAAGCCTTAAAATAAAGCAAAGAAAACAGTGATTGTTAGTAAAACTTCAGACAAATACATAAAAGCTGAGAGAAGCAAATCTAACTGTCAGTACCTATTCTCTGCTTCTTCCCCAGAGTCTCACATCTTACCATTACTGTAACTACTGTGCCCTAAAGGCCTGTGCACTGCAACCACAATTCTGCCTTTTTTAACAGATTTTTGCCCTCCATCACGATAATTACCACATTACATCCTCCCACTGCTACTTTAAACACTCTCTATTCATAGCATTGAGAACGGGCCATTTCACAAGGAGGGCAAAAGCAAGGTGGTCATGTTCGGTCTGGAACACATAAATTAACTGCAAACAGCTGCTCATGCTGTTAGTACCAGCAGTGTGACATATTCCACCAAGGAATTCAGGACTGCCAGGGGCCCAAAATGCCATGTTGAGCCCGATGGAGATCTGAAATTCCAGTTTCCTTCCCTCCTGTACAAGCTGCCAGCATCCTACAGATTCCAAAAGTAAAATTCACCTGAGATATCAAGGAGGAGCTAGGAAGGTAGATTAAAACAAAGTAAGGTATGGCCAACTATGAAATCGAAGCCATTGGATCTGCAGAATCTAAGAAACATTTTGGTTCTATGCTACTGCTAGAACATCAGAATTTGCTACTGGAAAAAAAAAAAAAAAGGAATGTGTCTGCAGAGGCTGTTTGGCTCAAGCACAGATAAGATGCAAGGTGCAGTACAGCTTCATTCTGAACACAAACACCAGCTGATTTCAATCACTGACTTCCAGATAAAATATTCAAATAAGTGAAGTGACAAAGAAGATTGAAAATCTTTTGCATTCTGATAACAGCATGCGTCACACATGGTTACTGTGGGCATTATTAACACACAACTCATACACCCAGTGATGAAGATTTGAGGTATTGCTATATGTGATATGTAAGTTCATAGCTTTTCATATAGAAGACTCATTAAAGGCATTTGCTATGGATTTCTGCTGACTGTAATATTTTATATGACTCCTTATGCAGTGTAAAGGGTTTTTTGCCAAATTGGTTCCTAATTGAACCTCATCAAACACGACAAATCCATCTCTCAGAGAAGTGATGTCTGTTACTATGTGATTTCCATTGCACAAACAATTTCATGTCAATCTTAGAGAAATTCTAAGTGAAAGCAAAAATTCAGGTTCCTGGTTTGGGGCTTCTGGATTTATCTGACATGCAAAGAGGCATAGATAGAACTATGAAAACAGGAAAATCTAGCCTGCAAAGTTCTCAGAATACTGAAAGCCTTCTCATTTACGTTACTCACAAGAAGATCAGCATTTAGATCCACTGCCTAGACAAGTTAAACAGATTCCTGCACTGGACTGCCAGTGGTAAATATTCACTGGTTACCATTTAAGAGTCACAGGTGACAAAAAGATACCGTTCTTAAAATAACATTTCTGATAGAAGTTTACATCTCTGTATTTCTGATCAAGAACTTAAGATGCAATTGGGCATACACAGCACAGTAGATTTGTCCTACAAAAACTTATACCAGGAAAGCAATTGCAATCATATTTTGAGCAGAGATTATGAAGGAGGAAAAACAAAGAGTAAAATATAGACAATAATTGCTAATGTCAGTCCATTCAGACAGTATTATCTTTTATCTGCAGTCTGCCTGTAATGTTCACAGTAATGACTCGGTAGGCAAGGCAACAAGAAATATCCTTTCCTACTTGGTTCTTAAAGAGTAGTCTTTCCCACATACTACATCACTTACATTGTTCATACTCCTGTTGATATCAAGCATGCTACACTGCCAAGCACACTAAAGAATTCAGCATCTGTTACGTATCTTTTCACTACGTAGGGTAAACAGTACGTATTTATCAAGAACCCCGTCTCTGCTGATTAATAACCCTGCTTCGTTCTCCCTTCCCTATTTGCAACTCTCCTCCATAAAATTCCTGTCTGGGCTGTCTCTTCCTGCACACACACCATATGGCACAATGATACAAATGAGATGAGACTAAGTTAATTGGTCATATTAGACCCTGTGAAACAGATTCAGTCTGATTATGAACATTTTTGCACCTATGCAGAACACAGAGGCACTGCCCAAACAGTAGAGGAATGGAACACGTTAGCTGTTTGCCCACAGAAGAGGGGATCTTTCTGTTCTTGATAAGCTCACTCATTCAGCCTGGCAGTTCCTTTTCAACCTGAGATGAAGAACTGCAGAATTCACTTCTGTGTTTGCTCTATGAAAATGTATTTGTACCACTGTTGTGTGCATAGCTGCGATCACACGCAGCAGTTTCTGGAGCTCAGAAAGTGAAAATTGTTCCCGAACAAAGAAATGTAAATACTGAGTCCAGCAAGCACATTGCATTAATTTTACTTGCAGAGATATTAGAACCAGGCTGAGAGATACTGTGAACAAGTGCTTCTCTCTGCTTCTCTCACGATTGTTTTCAAACCATTTGAGTACTTTGGGATATATAGGGATACACACAGGCCCCCTGAGCAGCACTCATGTAACTTTGCTGTCTGTTAAGTCTAGTCCCCTATCCAAATTGAGTTGAGCACTTCCAGTAATGAAATCTGAGGAAAGAGATATCCATCACTTTGATATAGCTTCCAAGTCATTGCAGTGCTAACAAGATATTTTAGTTGAGAAGATTTTATACCTATTCAAAAAGCAAACATGAAGTCCTTTTCTAGACAAAGAAAAAAAACATAAGAATCCTAGTGATACAATAATTAATAAGAGAAGTATAATGTTCTTCTTGAGCGTGGACATAAATCAGATGCTGGTGTGCTCCCTGCTGCTTATATGTGGTGTTGCTCATCATTACCATAATTTGTACTGAAAACAAAAACTACTTCAATTTCAGCACAAACTCAAAGTTGAATAATACCATCACTAACAAAACATTTTCCATTAAGGTAACTGAGCAACCTGGAATTTTGAGAGAACAAAGCCAAGTTCACATTATGAGAAACCAAACTTCATTATTTGCTATCTCAACTATTTCTAAATCTTCTTGTATTAAAACTCATAAAGCAATTTCTCCTTTGCATGTTTACCTTTCTCCAACCGCTACCCCACTGGAAAAAGGAACATGGGAGAGGGGGGCTGCAGCCCCTCAAAGCACAAGCCAGCCCACATTACTAGCTGCCCCCAACCCCTTGATCTGACAACCCTACAGCATGGGACACGAGCGCACACACAGACAACTTTGTGCCACTGTGTTGGGCGAATACATATTAAAGATCTTGAGATGACAGAGAATACGGCCCATCACTTTGCAGAACAGTGAGACTTCGTGGAAGGTCTGCCCCTTCCAGCACCACCTGATGCACTTTCCACAGATACCCACAAAGAACACGCAGTCCTTAGCAGGTCTCTGTGCTGCAATCAGCTGGGGACAGTCCTTCCCAGACCAGTGCCCCTCTCCAAAAAGCAACCAAGCCTTTTGCTATGGCTCTTCCTGCATGAAATGAATCATTATAAAGCAAAAGAATTCCATCTTAGAAGAAATGCAGTCTGCTGTCAGCTAAGCTGTTTTCTCAGCCGCAAGGGTTAAGCCTTTCCAAGCCAGAATGCAACAACAAACAATATGAGGTGGACGGGCACTCCTGCTCTAAATGAAGAAATCAAAACAAAAGGAGAATAAAAAAAAATAGTGCACCATTTCAAGTCATTACCAAAAGAAGGAGCTGGGGGTAAAGTGCTGCCAAGCTCAGTAAGGCAAGACACTGCCTTCATTCTGGGTGCAGGAACAGAGACTGCATATCCACCTCATGCAAACAGAGCACCACATCAAAGGTGCACCTGACTCTGCCATCCATTTTTGCACCTAATGGGAATAACCTGGAGGACCCCAAACACTGCCTAACAGCTTGGATCAAAGGGGATGAAAATGTTCCCTGTACTCCAGCTGAATTGGAGTTTGCTCTACAGGAACATAAAAGAATATTTGTTTTTCCTCATTATGTGAAGCTTTTTCAACAAAATAATTAACTGTAACATAACAGAAACCTTCACTGGATAAGAATTTTTGAAGCATATATTGAAATGTTACTATTCCACTGATTGTGAACTTGAAAGGCTATGTAGGAATATGAAAGAGATGAGGCTTCAGAACTTTATTTTTTTAATATTTTCAACCCTCTTAAAAGAATAACCATCAAAGCAAATAAAAGTTTAATAAGTAAAAAAAAAAAACATTTTAAATGAAAAACCATGATTAACTTATTAGGACCCATTAAGTGTATAATTACAAGGATTTTATTACATTAAGATACCAATTTCTTTAAAGCCAGAAATAATACCTGCTGAAACTTTAATTATTTAAATGAGAAGAGAAAGAGCCATGTTATCTTCCCCGACAAAGATTAAAATCAATTTAATTGCTTCTCTGCTGCATTGACATGATTCTTGCTGTGAGTCAAGCAACCAAAAAGGGAAATTAATACTGCAGCTGTTAATCAAGTGATATTTGTGTGCTCCATCTTATTATAGTAGGAGAAAGAATAACTGCTACTTTGGAGAGTTTGTCCACACTATATTTCACAGAAATGTTTTGTGCTTCAAAGAGCACCTTTACTTAATTTGAGTTGGAGGCATCTCCAGGTGATGTGCAGCCTGAGAAAATTGTATGTTGCATTGTTTGATCCCCTCACAAAAAAAAAAAAATATATCATTCTGCCAAGAGTAAGGTTTGTTTCAAATTAAATTCACCCTTGGGTATCTGCCTCGCTACTATGAAATTACTAAGTCACACCAAAAAGGGATAAAAATACAGCTGGAGGAGGGGAGTGCCTATGAATCATAATATATTTTCAAGGAAGAAAGCAGGTCAAAAAAATCAACAATTTCAGTAAAATTAAAACATGCCTTGGAAAACATGTAACAGCTGAGCACACAGCACAACCCGTGGCTTCTATCTTCTGATTTAAAAATGTTTATCCTTGCAGTGCCTTTGTTAAACCTCTGCACCAAGTGAATATTCAGCAACATCTACAGTCGACAAATTAATGTATCTGATTGTAAGAAAAATGGTATTGTGAAATATTTATGAGTTCTGAAATACAAACCCGTGTGGTGCCTCATCATCTCTTATCAGCCCTTGTTAACTTTACAGATGATGAGAAGCACCAGAATAACTGAGGTTGTCAAAACTAATAGATCTCAGAGGCTCAGCATCGGCACGGCTCAGTTCCATCTACAGTCCATTTCTGAGAAGTTTTAACTCCTTCACTTCTCTTCATTGAACACAAATCAATGCCATTACCTGGGCTGTTATTTATTGTCACTAGCAGCAGGTGCCCCAAGCACTGTCACAGACATTTTGTGAAGTGGCACTATGCAAAAAAAAAAGCTGTTAACAAAACGACAGACAAATGCCAACTAGTTTGATTTAAATAGGATCCAGAAATCTGTCTGGATCTCATTGGATCCAAGAAAAGCAAGATATGGGGAAAATTCTCAGAATAGAGGCTTTCTTTGCACAGTATGTATTTGTTAACAAGGCTAGAATTGCTTCTAGTTGTATTCATGCACTTTGTGCACTAGCAAGTGTTACATAACTAGTTACTGGGCTGAATGAGCTTTTTTAAACTGAAAAACTGATTTGAGTTAGGTTTATTTCAAAGAATCCACAAACATGAAGAGTGAAAATCCTCTTTCCATCTAAGTGATTGAGGATTTCAAATTCTGCCTGGTGCTTTAAACCAGGGCACCTAGTCACTTCCCAGCCCCACTGTGCAGCTATCTGGGTGCTATCAAGAACACCAGAGCTTTTGCAGCTCTGTCAAAAGCAGCCATGGAGGCCAGAACAAAAGCAAAAGCCATAATGACCACACGGAAGGAAACTCTGCCATGGAGATACCATAGCAGTAACAGCTAGGTTTTTATCCATATACACACACCTGCAGGCTGGGAATGAGGTACTGTGTCCACTCATGACATAGCACGAGCAGGTCTTGGAACAAACTGCAGCATTATCAGAGTAAAGCTGCTCACTCGACTGACATGGCAAACAAATACATCCAATAACAATCACATCCTCTGGAGTGTGCAGAAGAAAAACCAAAGAAGGTTAGAGAAGGAGATTGATAGAATGAGTCCAATTTTATTTCCTGCAAAGCGTGACACAGCAAGCTTCACTTGCTTTGATACCTGTCAGAGAGTCTTTGTCACAAAGAGACAGTCTGTCCATTTTCTAGGGGATAGAGGGGCTGACATTAGTGATTGCTTCTCATAAGAGCCCTAAATGCAATCCTACGTATCTCTAGGAATAAACAGAAGTGATCCATCTTGTTCAACAAGGATAACATTATGTTCTTTTCTTCACATCTTGTCTACTCTATCTCTAGCTGCCTTCAGTGTCAGCAGGGCTACAGAGGAGTAAGAGAGTTCTTGGTGCATTCCATGACAGTCACATGTGTTTGGCAGCAACTTTTTTCCTATCTGCATGGTTACTCTTTGGTCAGCCTGGTCAGGCTATTACCATTTATAGGAATCAGCATGAAGGGAATTTGTGGCCAACCATTTTGCTAAACTAAAAAATACAAATTGACTAACGAACAAAAAAGAGACAATGTACATATACCAACCAGAAACATAGGAGCTCAGCTCTGAAGGAACAGAGGATGGGAGAAGAGCAGAAGATCATTATGGGGCAGGGAAATTTTGTTGGAAGGGGCAGGACAGGGTAAAAACTTCCCACCTCAAGGGTAACCATTATGAATGTCACATAACAGTGTTCAAGCATATTGCCTCTTCACCAGCTTGCATAAAACAGACTCGAAACTGTGACAGGCTTGAAACTTTCATAGCACTGCCTTACCAAAAAGCTGCCCATGTGAATCCTAGAGAGCAATGCATTTAGAGTACCCAAACTTCCTTCACAAGCTGTAGCACTCACAGCCAAGAGGCAACCAAAATAGAACTGAATGATGCTTCACATGCAAGTCATAGACTTTCTTGCAAAAGGTTAAGCCTCAATGCTTCACATTGCTTAGGTCCAATGCAGACCCAAATGTATTAAAAAAATCTGGAGGAGAGAGGAGAAAAGTGTTTTTGCAGTTTCAGAGGATAACAAAGCTACAGAAAGAAGTATTCTTTCACAGGAGCCTTCCAAGTGAAAGACGTTATCGATTTCAAATAACAAGAACAAAGTTGATGCAGACCAATCTATTGAACATAAAAATGTTTTCAACTTGTACTTTGATACACTATTGTGGGAGCTTTTCCAATAGTTATCCTTTTTTCCTTGAGTACTTCACTTGCTTTTTCAAATGGCAGACATACATAACTTGCTATTATCAACTATAAGACTTACAAACCCTTCCACTCCTCTAAGTAATACGAATTCCCATCGGATTTCTGCATTTTCATCCATCTCTTTGTAAAGGTGGAGAGAAATGTTATCCAACTGCTCAGAACAGTGCTCAGCTGAACCTTTAATGCTCACAATACTCTATACCCAGGATTGTGCTTCAACCATGAGCTGTGATGTTTGTGGTAGGGAGCAGTGGGGGGGAACATAAAGAGAAATAAAACTGATTTGATCTTTATTGTGAGCATAATTTTATGGAAGGAAAACAAGTCAGAAACCAAGGAGAACTATAGCTATTTTATTTGAGCCAAGGCTGATTTGGGTAAGGCTTTTTTGTGTTCTTCCCTGCAATGTATTTCTTCTGATATACAAAGTGCTATTAAAGAATACAGTAATGTACTGGTAAGAGAGGGTCTACTCTGTGATGACATGAGCTACAGCTTGCCATTTTGGTGTGCTGAGAATGGAGTTGGTATCTCTATAATTCTGCCCTAAAACACTGAGGAGCATGTCAGATAGTTACTTTTTCTCTTAACATTGCAGTCAGAATAAAAAGAGTGATGAGGCATATTTTATAACTAATATTTTGGCCTCAGCAGTCTTTTCTTTTCTGTTCAAAAAAAGGTTCCTGGTCCTGCACAGCCTGCTAGGAAGCAAAGAGACATAAGAAGTTCATCTGCTGTTCAGTATCCAAAGTTTTCTTCAGTCATTCATTCTCTCTTCTTTCCATACTGACAACTTGCATCTAGGCTGGCAGAAGAAAGAAGGAGAGAGGAAGGGAAAGTTGTTCCCGTATCTTCCGTCACCAGTAGTTTTTATATTCAGACAATTTGGAAACACAAATAGCAGCTTAACATGCATCACTCAATGAACAGTTATCATCGGGAACACAGAAAAAGAAAACAGAAAAAACATGAAGATTAGTGGCACACCTTAGAGATCTGGGAAATCCCATACCTTAGATGTCTAACAGGATTCTTCACTAATGGTTCTACAAGGATGCTTGCAATGATTAATTCATGCTTATTTCTGTATCACTGACATTTACAGCAAATTAACCTCTCTGCCTCAATTTTAAATTCTGCATATAACAGATTGTAGCTACCTATAAACGATGGGCTAGGAAATAGTTAATATTCTTAAATGGACCTAAGGCTTGAAAATACAGAGTGATATCAGCTAAAAGGAAGAAAAAAAAATTAACAGTGCCCATGCATGTATGAAAAGAATGCATCCTGGTTTGTATGTGATGCAGTTTGCACAAGAAAAAGAAAAAAGAGACCTTTAAAGAGAGATAGCAATTGTGGAAAAAGTATACAGCATGTTCAGAAACCTACAAATGCTATGGATTTATGAGAAGAATGACTATAAATACTATTATTCTAAGTTCTGACAACACTTAGATATAGTTTCGCAAACAGGTTCCACCTGGAAGGTTAAAACTGGATTTACAGCACATTTACTGCTTTGTAGTATCTACCCACGTGCATGCTTTTATTGTGCAGTAAATACAAAGCAGCTTACATCACATTTACTGTCCAGATCATGTAAATTGAACTATATCTGAATCTTAGAATATTATCATTAAAAGCACACACATCTGAGGTAATAACAATAGCAGGTCCCATACTATAGCAGCAAACAGACCTAAAATGAAATTCAATACGACATAATGTAAGCCAATGAAAGATGATGTACAAAGGGTCTTACTACAGGTCTACATATTGAACAGTCATTTAAATCCTATTATTTCTGGTTACACTGCACTATTTGAGCACATTTCTAGGTAGCTATAAAGAAACATTATGCCTAGTAATGCTAATTCTCCATGCATAGCAGATGGTTTCACCATAGTGAAAATGTGTGTTTCAAAGTCAGACCCAATGTAGGTAATGATGAAAATAGCATCATCCAGTTCCAAAGAAATACAGCCCAGAGAAGGGAAAGGGAAAGAGATGCAGTAGAGGTAGAAAATATAGTACTGCTTTTCTGGAATTTTTGCAACAAGCAGTGGAGCCAGAAAAGAGTTGTTGAGGCTTGCTTTACCTGTGCGACGTAGGAGCAAGAAGATGCACAGAATATGGCCAAGATATGGGGGTCCAAACAGCTATCAGCTACTTTAAAAACCTGTGATATCACACAGGGGAACTGCCAGTCCTAAAAGAAAGCTCAACAAAAACATGGAAAGAAGAAATTCCACACCATAATTCAGTGAAGAAAAAAACCCTCTCTGAACACCTAGCCCAACAAGTTCAGGCTTCTCCAGGTGGCACCACAGAAACGTTTTTTCTCAGAGTACACAGGGTAAAATTGTTTCTAAAAGATTTCTCCACAGGAAAAAAATCTGCCAGCTTTTCATGTTAGAAAATAGAAGGTAAATGCATATGCTTGAGAAAAATTAGCCCACCCTTGTTTTAGTCCACCTTCCTGCAAACAAAATGTTTACACACCCCTCTATCGTAAAAGTCTTTAGGTAGAGAAACAGCCTTGCCAAGCCTCCTGTGTGTTTAGGTTCTTTGAGACAAGCTCAGGTCAGGACAAACAGGCATGCCATTTTATTTTTTATAACCAGTGTTCAAAAGAAATTAAAAGTGTGTGAGAGTTTTGTGTTGTTTTTTTTTTTAACAGGCCCAGATGATGGGTCAAGCAGGGCATCCCTGCACAGCCACTGACTGCAAAGGTTCAGCACTGCTGGCTATATCACAGAGCTGACAAGAGATCAGTAGAGGTTTTGGCACTAGCAAAAGTGCCAAATTTTCATAAAATTTGGTTGATTACACTCACACAAGTTCTGTTGGAGACATTTAAGGTTTCCACATTCCCTGTCGGGATGTATCTGAGCCAAATATTCAAGATTCCCCAGGATCAAGTCTGTGCTCTGCCAAATGGGACAGGTCCCACAGCTTGTTTCCATCACTACAGCTATAAGAGCTACTCCAAAAGTAATGCCTCCCGTTTTATTAAGTTGGCCCACGACATCAGAGGTGGATGTTGGTGATACAGCAGTAGAGGTTGAAGCTTCCCACCAATATTCCATTACATTTTGCTGCTGTGTGACAGATGGCAGCTGAGGGGCAGTCTGACAAAATAGCATCTGGCATGGAAGTGTGAATGAAGCAAAGTGTCATTGAATTACTCCACGCAGGAAAAAAATGGCACCCACTGACATTCATTGCTACTTGCTGAATGTTTACAGAGACAACACAGTGGATGTGAGTGCACAGAGGCAGCGAGTGATGCATTTCAGCACTGGTGATAGTGGGCCATTTCCACTGGTACAGATTTTTACAAGTGCAGCATGCAGGCTCTTGTTAATTGCTGAGGGATATGCATAGCCAGTTGTAGTGCCTATGTTGAAAAATGGTCTTATGTAGCTGAGAATTTGCTCTATCAAGTACTGTTATCATTTCCAAAAAAACAAACTGGAAGCATTAATTTTGGAGCAATCCACGAACATAACAGCTCATGCAAACTGAAATGCAAGGGGACAATATTTTGAGATAGTACAATACTATCTACTTTTGTCCCTTTGGTGGCATCCTATGGACATCACCTGTACTAAAGACAAAACAGCACTGCTTTTCATAGGCCTTTGACATGTAAAATGCAAGTATCAACTCCACCTCCTTTATTTTGAGCCAAGGCAGTGAGTCCTGGATTAAAAGCACTTCCTCTTAGAGTTACCACAGTGCAGCAGTAAATGAGCCCAAAAATTTTTGGGTAGCAACTTATGGCAGGAAGGGCAAAATGTGGTGAACTGTCTGATCTCTAACCTGCACTCTGTGCCCAAAAGCATCATGATCCACAGAACCAGTGGCTTTACCTCAAGCAGGGCTGTTGCTGAAGCCAGCCGCCACAACCCAGCCCAAGTATGTTCATGGGTGCTTCACTGCAGGCTCTCCTCAGCCAAGCAGAACATGGACATTTTTGCTCTGTTAACTAAACACACTGTATCCACTCACAAGAATACAGCTGCCAGACTTCCCTTTATAGCAACACAAAAATGAAATGAAGAAGAAATAAAAAATAACTATAGAAACTCACAAACAACAAAGTAACTGTTCAAGTCTGATCTAGTTCCCAGTACAATAGAAGTCACTATACTTTAAAAAAAAAAAAAAAAAGGCAAAAAAAAAAAACTTTGGATGAATAATAGCAGAATAAAAACCTTGGAACTGCAGACATTCTGGTCACATTTGCACAAACCCAAAAATCTCATTGATATCCTCCAAGGCAGAATTCGTTCTTTCTCCATCAAATGCTTAGTTAAAATTCAGAAGCTATCAATAAGGCTTCCAGAGAAGATATAATTTTCTGTATATGTCAGGAGTTTCCTCAATCATTTGTGTACTACACCGGGGTTTTCTCCACCCACTACCCAGAGACCGAGCTATCATTACACTGAAGAGAAGCTGAAAGTGTCCAGAACATGGAGTAGGCTGTTCCTATTATATTAGTGACTTTCACTCATTTAGCATTTATAAAGCTGTCTGTGAACAAACATGCATACAATATATATAGCCAGAATAGATTCACACATAGGGTAGTGAAATGAAGTGAATTTGATATTCCTGATTAGTGGCTACAGAAATTCTTTGATAACACTAAAGAAAGGTTTGGAAATGGCCATGGAAAATATTTGTTCCTATACAAAAAAAAAAAAAAAAAAGAACAAACAACGTTAATGTTGCACAAGAAAATCTCATTGAAGTCTTATCACACTTTGCCCTTGCTGAATAGTCTTGGCTTCAGCAGCTGCTACATGAAATGCAACTGTCACTACAGTGAATAAATAAGTAAGTAGTGCTATAATACAGCTGCCCCCAATAACAGCATTAGTATAAAGCCTTTAGTGGCAACCACCATCCAAACCAGAAATGCATTCTGACTTTAAAAAGATGTGCTTTCATGTCGTGAAACATCTCAGTTCACATAGTGTATGTACCAGAGCTTATCATTGATTTTTCTCCTTCTTCATAGAATACAGAAAAGAGCAAGTACCTTGCCCACTGCTGATTCTGCTTTCCACCCCACAAGACACTTCTAACACAAAACATGAACCATTCAGACACACTGCACCCCAGCAGATTTCTCCAGCACAGTAGAAAGTGTTCCTCTCACATCACCCCCTAGCCAGCACCACCACAAATCTTCTTTCACCTTTACATGTGCTGTAGCACAAACGTGGGCACTGGGACAACACAGGTGAGTAAAGAGACAAGGCATAAAAATAAACAGTATTGTAACACACTTTTGGGCAGCAGGAATGAAAACAGTTGCAGGCAAACCATTTTTATTGTGGTTTTAAGTTGACTAGTTTGTACTTATTCTTGTTTAAGTATTTCTTTATTTCTTCTGCGAAGTGTCATTTAAATGCAATTATAGTTTTTCAAGCCAAGTTGTCTCTTTGGTAGACAAGCTCTTTTCATAGAAATGAAAAATGAGTCTTTTTGTAAGGTGACCCTCAGTGAACTTGCCCAGATAGAGATTAAAACATTAAAAAGGATCTGCACTGCATTCTAGAGAAAAATAACATACATATAAAACAACAATGATCAGACAAGCAAGAACCAGGTGGGAAGTCTTGCTGTCTACCCATTCAGCACTTCTGAACACAAATCAATTTAGTCACCTGCAACCTTGGCCGTAAGCTCCCTGCAGGAATTACAGCCCATGCATACACAAGCCCCAAAGAGTTTTGTTCACAAAGCTTAATCATATGACAGAAAATATCATCAGTTTCATTATATATGCTAGCTCAAGTTATGAGATAATATCATATTTCTGGAAAGGTAAAGGAACTGGGTAGCATTTTGAATTCACTGGCAAGGTGACAGAAATAATTTTAAATGTTTAATTCAGCAGTTATTCTTGCTGTTATTCAAGATAGTCTCATAAAGAATGAAAACCTAAGGCAGTTACAATGGAAAGTTTACAGAAGTTGAGTATTAAAGAAACTAGTAGGACAATAGTATCAAATATGAAATTCAGATGAACCCAAAGGGGCTTCTTCCTGTCTCCACTGTAAGGATGTTGACAATAAATTCTTATTTATTTATTTTTGTCCTGACTTGCAGGTCAGCACATTCAGGTTTTGGAAGACCAGTGGGAATAACAAGCAGCAGAGAGAAGTGCCAGAATGGCAGAAAGCCCTGCTGCCAGCCTGAATGGCTCTTGAAGTAGTTGCCTACTGGTAGTTGTCAAGTTAAACATACCAAATGACTTTCTTTGTGAAGATATAACTCTTCAATATTCTTAGTAGTTCAAAGTCATCACTATATCTAGAATATGGAAGTAACTGTGTCGTCTGAAAATAGCACTGTTCCTCTTTCTTTTTTCCACCCCTCTTTCCTCTGCAGCTCTCGTAGGTTTCTTAAAGAAAAAGAAATCTCATCTTAGAGTGGTATATGTCAACGTACAACTTTCACAAGTGAACTTTCTACACTGTCTGTCACAAGCACAGAGAGCAACACTGGGCCCAAACTCACCATTCCCTTGAAGGTAATTATAGATATGAAAAAAGAAAATCAAAGAGCTCTGCAATTCCTCTGTGGCACACTGAGCTTGTAAAACTAAACCTATTTTATTTCATCCTATTCAAATCCCTATAGTTCCAGTGAAATTTAATTACACCTTCACTTTGCATAATTAAACAGCCATTGCATAGCATTCTAAAGCATATAAAATGACTGACGAGCATAGCAGAAAAACTTCTGGAAGTAGTAGGTGGATGAGGAGGCTACAGGTATGTCTAGACAAAGCTAACTTGCACAAAAGAAGAACCATTCTTGTTTGCCCAGCAAGATTAAGTAGATCTCCACATACAACATGTTTTATGCAGTTCATCTATTACTGATATTTTACCTACCCAATTCACAGCAAGCTTAACTAATTGCATCACGTAGAATAGATATGTCTGAAGTTCTGCCAGTTATCACGTGGGACTTGCTATCTCAGTCACAAAGAATCTCCTGAAAGGTCTGCCATTTAGTGAAGTGGTAGCAGTGGTACCATCAGCTAAATCCTTAGCATCAGCTCATTCCAGTACACGGACTGAGAACCAACATTTTTCCACACACACAATGAACATGGTCAGATTATACGAAGCTCTCTATTTCATTTTCTATGCCAACAAGGAGAATACAAATCACCGTGTTTTGGTAGGTTTCTTCTTCCTTGCTTTTTCTATGTCATGTCCATCATAGTGGTATCCAAATCAGCCTTCATTAATGCATTCCTTTGAGGAGAGGTGCTAATGGGCTGTGATATCTCTGAGAATAGACCATGAAAAGCTTTGTCCGAATTTTTTCCTTACTAAAAATCTAATATATTGTAAGCAGCTAGAACACCATTCCAATAGATTGTTTGAAGGAGTATCTCTCTTTGTTTTCTCTCTCATTCCCTTTTCAGAGAGATTTCCTTTGCTGATATAACTATTTCTGAAACTAAAGAATACACCTTCCAAAATCCTTTCTTTAAGCAGCAAAGTAGGTGACAGTGGCCTTTTCAGTCATTGCATTGAACGCTGAATGTAATTAACAATGGCCTGCTTTGAGGATGTATTTTATGTTTCCCATACTTGGTGAAGAGTAACATGTTTTTTACATTTTTTCTCAATTATTCTACAGGAACTTTTGTGCACAAGGAACACTGCCATTTTATATGTAAAGTTACTCAGATAAAATGACCAAGGGTAACATAAGTCAATTTAATTATAGCAAACCATTATGTTTTTTTTTTTTAATTCACTCTATTTATTTTTTTTTAATCAAATCACAGCAGATCATAACTGAAGAAAGTATTCCTATGCACAATACATAACTGTGAATGTTCTAGCAAGAAATAAGGAAAAATATTAGCTATGACTTCCAAAAATATTAGCTATGACTTCCAAAAATAACTGATGCTGAAACATGTGGTGAAACAGGTATTTTACATTATTTCACATTTGTGTGTTAAACTGCACTTCACATACAGAAAGACTGAAAGGAAAAAAATACAGATAACTTGATATTACATACATGCAAAATTCTGTACAAAAATATAAAGCATAAAGAACACAGATATATGGTATATATGAAACCTCTCAGGTAATCAAACAAAAATCAGAGTAGCTTTCTCCAGTCATAAGATTGACAGCTTTTCCATATCTTTTAGAAGGGTTGGAGTATTCCTTTTTCTTGACAGACTACTACCACACATCCTATGAAATATTTTTTCCTTAACTTCTTTGGTTGCTTTCCTAAAACACTCCTTAGCAAAGCTTAGTCACTGGAGGCTGCACAAAGCACACAGACCTGATCACAGCATTTCAGTGATTTAACATCTGTAGATACACACATGCTGCTGACAGATGCACATAAGGAAACTAAAGATTACAGTGTATATGTGAGTGGAATAGCTACACAGGAACGAAATTGACTGAGGAGGTGCAACCTTGGAAGCCCATCAGATTGCAGGATCTAAAAATAAGGTAGCTTTTGTTCATGAGCGACTTAAGGCAAATGGGAAAGGCAAAGGTTTGGGGCATGATAGGATGGAACCTAAAACCATGTACTATTAAAAAAAAAAAAAAACAAAAAAAAAAAAACCATAAATCAGACCATCAGATTTAAACCACAGCATAATATCAAGGGTCACTTCTACTCTTACCCTAAGCCAGGCCTCATTTTGGAAGATACCACATGCCAACATAGAACAAAGCAGAAATTCCTGGAAAGCCACCATCCAACAGACAACTGAAATACAGAAACATAAATCTGAATTAGAAAAAAAAAAAAATTGTGACTTCCTTCTTATCAAAAGACCCAGTACAAACTCACAGCACTACAAACATCTCAAACCTTCCCAGACCCACTCAGTAGAGCCATTCCTAAATAGTTCCCAGCACCTATACCAGCAGGTGGGCTGTGACCCATGCCCTGAGGACACAGCTGCACCAGTGTAGCAGGTCTTTACCTCAACCTGCCTCTTACCAGGCCTGGTGGGAGGCTGCAGTCTCTGCAGAAGGATTCCAGCAGAGTTCATAAGTTAGTGCAAATCTATCTTTCGCATCTATTTCATCTCCACCAGTTCTCACTAGATGAGCTGAGGCACAAGCATATTCTTCTTCTATGTATACGCAAGCAACCAGAGATGGTAATGTCTTAAGCTGCTGCTGGAAAACTTGCTGCTGCCATGGAGTCAAAAGTGCCATATACATGGAAATATAGCATATGTTGAAGCAGCTTGGCCCCAGGTTTTCCCACATTCATGTTTTACGTTATGTCCTCTGCTAGTGTGATACTCCACCAGGCACAGGGATGCGGAGGCCAGTCATGTTTGGCAAATGATGTACTGCTGGGCATTCTCTGCTTTGCCTGTGCTGTAGGCAATACTGTCATCTACAGAGATATTGGTCATGTGCATTCCTTTTACTGGAGCACAAAGCCCGCTTGTGCAGATGAAAAAAGAAAATGGGAGGAAAAGCAGTTACCTGACCTAACATTTTCAGACTAACTCTCGGAAACAAAGAATTCAACGTAAAATGTCATAACTAGAAGAGCAGCAATAAGCACAAAGGATTTTAAAAACAGTCTTCTCTTACAAAACCACATTGATTTTCAATATAGCCATTTGCACATTTATTTCTGTGGACTCCAGGCTGACTTTCATCACTGATTTACAGACAAGATATCTCTATATAATACTATTAGTATTATTATTTTGTAAATGTTAAAAAAAAATTAGGCTTTTTTTTCCTGCTTCTAGCAGTGAAAAAATAATATGAAAGCGAAAAAAAGAAGAGAAGAATGACATTTGATTTGCTTTTCTTTCTAAGTAGAATTGCTTGGGAAGCTGAAAGAAAACATAACCTTACCAGATAAGGAGGCATTTGTTTAGAAACAGCAACACAGATCATATTGGCTTTTCACCAGAAATGCTTCAAACAGACACAGCACAGGAAATTAAGAACGGTCAGTTCTGGGAAAGTTTTTTATGATCTGCATTCTAGGTGAGTGGGTACTTTTTCTTCTCTTTCTCAGCACCTTTGCCCTACAAAAACATCTACCTACTAGAAGGCTGCTATGCAAGAGCAAGAGGTCATGTGAAGAAATTAAATACAGCCAGCTGATGTAGGTCACCGTGATGACAAGACTTTCTGATTCTGTAGAGCCTTAATTTGGCTAACAAGCAGGATACCACAGAAGGAGCAATCAGTAAAAACATACTAATAAATACAGGGCAGGACAATTAAGAACACCTGCTTGGTCATGCTGGACACTTCAGACTCGCACCTGGAAATAAAAAAAGGAGAAAACCTTACAAAAAACACTATGGCTATTTTTCATCCACACAAAGTACCTATGGGATCTGATTTCACTTTCCAAATAGATGTAACTACAGCTGCTTCACTCATGAACTGTCTCCTAACACCACTGATGAATAGCCCTACATTTATCACGCAGGGACGCTGATCAGAAAGGAATCTGTCTTCTGCTCCAAATTTCAGTAGAAATGCCTGAAACCATGAGACACCAAAGACAACCGTGGATTCAGCTGGGAATCATGACACTGTCATTATGACTCCTAAGGAGTTTTCAGACCCTGTCGAAACAAAAAGCGGGCACGTGTGCAGAATGATTAACAGCAAGCAACAAAGGAGCTGAGTCCTCTTACGTGGCCCTGACTCTGGCACAGGCCCATGCATGTACTTGGCTCGTTTCTGCGTGGTCAACTGTAGGGCCAGGAACCTGGTACGTTCCTAAAGCTTACATTTCATCCAGTAGTATCACTATTTAATATTAAATATTTAGTGTCAATGTTTAATAGGGATAAATGAGATGACCCACATAATTATAGACTTCTCAGTCTGACATCAATCCAGGGAAAAATAATGAAGCAGCTAGTACAGGATGAGGCTAAAAAAAAGCGATGAAAGGTGGTTAATGTCAAGCAACACAGTTTATGGAAAAGAAAAAAAGATCTCTTCAGGCAGTTGTTACCTTTCTTAAGAAAAAACAAGTTTCACTGAGAAAGGCAATATCCTTAGCCTTACGCAGGGTACTTGGTAGTTCTAGTAAAGGAGTTTGAATGATACAGAGTCAACATTGGCAGTTTTAAATAAAAACAGAAAAAAACTTTCCACACAGTGCACAAGGCTCCAACTAGCTAATTTAAGGAGAGGGAAGGAAGAGAAATCCTACAGGAGATACACAGAGAATGAAGGGGAGTGTCACAGGTTCTAGAAGTGCCCCACTGATGATCTTGCTGTTCCCAGTTCCCAGGCTGTTCCCACATTTTGTCTCACCATTTTCTACAAGTAACCTTAAGTGTCCCTTTTCAGGACAGTATTGCAGCATATGCTTATTAAGTATATTCTGCCCTTAATTTTTAACTAAATATATAGTATCTCACACTGATTTCTGGGTTTGGGGATGACAGAATCAAGCATGTGCTTAAATCAAAGTCAGAATCCTTCAATTCTTGGCTGAGCAAAAACTGTCAAGAAAGGGAAGGGGAGCATATTTTTGTTATATGACCATATGCCCAAAGAGAGTAGGACTCAACCCAAAAATCATCAAATATGGTCCCGTATGCTGCCTGAGGGTAGCTTTCAAGTGGTGTCATCTTAGCCCAGATTCGAAGCAGTAGCTCTGAGCAGACAGGAACACGTAACCTTAACTTCTCCAAGAGCAGTCGCTCTGTGTCCTTCTGTCACAGAGGAAAGCGGGTTAGCTCCGGTTCAGACAGCTTGGCAATGTCCCATCCCTGATTGTACAAAGTGAGCAATTCTTCAAGGCTTGTTTTGAAAGTGTTTTTTTTAATGGTTAAATAACTACCTGTTTTTGCATTGTTATCCGCCATCATGGTGAACAGCCAGTGATAATTGAAAAAATTGGATGTGTTCAGTAGGGAAGTGAACCTGGAGAGTGATTTATAAACACTCCACAGAAAAAGCATCCTCCAGAAAGCCAGCTTTAATACCTTCCAAACACATAGTTTAGGTGCACTGGCACTTCCTGAAGAACTATTGTGACTGTCTTAATTAAGGAAAAACAACTAAGCTACTGCATCCAGGTAAGCAATGTTCAGTTCTGCTGAACAAAAATGGTAAAAGAATTATCCTCAGAAATTTGGAGATAGGGCAGTTTTACAAACTATTTACTTTCTCTCTATTCATTGTGATTCTTGTGTGAGACCACGGTTTTGGTCTCTTCTGTACCAAAAATCATTGAGCTAGAAAATGTAAGGCTGGAATTATCCAGTCATCAATCCATGCTGGAGCTTCAGCTTAGGAGACACCTGATGAAAATTTTATTGGTTTTAGAAGCTGAAGCCTGGTATCACCACATTCTCCTCTCTCCCTTCCCCTTCAAGGCACGCCAGTAGGTCTCATCTGTTTCAGAAGAAACTTTTTATCACAACAGCTGAAACTTTAGCAAAAATATCTAATTATGGAGGAGGAAACAACAGATTACTCTAGGTTTTAGTGTTTGTGAGCAGAGAGCAATGCCTTGTGTTCTAATAAAAACAATGAAAGAATAATACCCTGCATTTTGCATAAGGCAATTTTAAACAAATGAGCTGAAAATGTTTATAAACAGAAAAGGTAAAATCCACAAGAGCATGAGCGGAATTGTCCAGTAAGGCAAAAACACCATTGAAAAAACATCTCTGATGGGCATGGACAATGTGTCTTGGAGACCCCCACCATGATAACTGCTTCATTCAGTTGGGAACAGGCCTGGGGACCCTCGTAATGAAATCCACCTTCAGAAAAAACAAAACCAACACAATCAGTAGTAGCAATACAAAGACTACACGGGAACACCAGGCAAAAACAAAGCTAAGGGTTTGGATATTATATAAAAGTATAACCATTAATTTTTAGTATAATTGAAATATTTTCTAGAAGGATTTATATATGCCTTCATGGAATCTTCCCAGTCCCAGCAGGTTGTTGAAAGATGAGGATTACACCAGCCTAATTTCACTAAGTCACTTTTATCTGTAGCAGAGGCAGTGCAGGCTAATTCCAAGACCAGGAGGAGATATAAAAGTTGTATACATATGAGGGTCCTGACTGGAAGGCTAATTCTGAATTAAACACATCTTGCAAAGAAGGTTTAGGAGAAAACATGACATGTGCTTTCTTTCATTTCTTTATGAGATGTATTCAGCACAGCTTTAGATTCCATTGCTGACTTTTGCTTACATGCATGTGCTTTCTCACTGATAATTATGGTTGGATTAATTACACTTCTTTAGCAGCTGGCTTTGTACCTTTAGCCTGTAAGATAACCAATAACTTTGAAAGAATAAATTTGCCACATAGTTCTGGAACTTACATCCCCTGGCTGTGAAGCTGGGACCTGGCTGTGCCTGCCATGTCAAGAAGGCTTAAGATGGAGGGAGAAGGCTTGATCTTGAATACCAGTTAGTGAAACTGTTTTTGCACAGTTTTTGCCTGCAGCTGTCAGCCTGCCAGCCCATTACCTCTTGGTTAAGGTGATGCAAGGCCATGACTGTTTTGCCACAGAAGGAAAACAGCTGCCCAAGGCAACGTCCTTTTTGTCTGCGCTGAGGTTGACACAACCACATATGCATGCACAAAGCCACAAGAGCAGCCAGGCCCCACAGACTCTGGTCACACAGGACTCTGCATGGCTGTGACCCTATGGAGTCCCTGGCTGTTGCAGGGGTACAGAGGGAGCCCTGACCTTGGGTCTGCCTCAGTGTGCAGTGCCTCACCCCATAGATCAGCTATTCCCCTCCACACACGCACACCATCTGAGTAGATTTGAATATTGAAGAAGCTAGCGCAGAGCTCCACCAACCTGCAGCAGTGTGGCTATGTGAGCACAGATCACCTGCTCTCAGGAGCACTCTGACAAGTATACATGAACTGCAATTGCCCCTTTGAACTCTAGTGCAGCATAAGAAGTTAGCCGAGGTTGTTTGCCCAGCCAGCACACTCTGGTGCTGCTGGTGACCTTGCTGGGAACTGCGTCCTGCGCACACAGGGCCCTGGGGAGAGACCTTTGTCCCCTCACCTTCTGACCTGAACATCTCATGTCCCACCTCCTGGGGCACAGCAGAGAAACCTGGCCAGATGTTTCTATTTCCTCATGTTCACAATTCTGATCGCATTAGACGAGACAGGATTTCTCCACTGGCACTACCCAGGGGTAATGTGAAATGAGTTATGAACATTATCCACTCTGCAGTGTACATATCTGATGCTGAGAAAGCCTTAATAAGGTCAAGTGGAATTTCATGCTTGAAGAATCTCATATGCTTGGACATGACCCAGCTTTGGAAAATGAGTTGGTTGTATTTCTGTACAAATGCTTTGGAGATGCTGTTCCTGGTAGAATACGGCTGCCTGCTGAGGCAGCCTGGCATCGCCTGTCCAGACAGGAACTCTGTCATTTCAGCTGGAGGCTGTTTGCTGAATTAAAGGGCTCCTATTCTTTTTAAAAGAGTGACTTTAGCAGTGTTTGTTTCTGTTTATTGAAATAGATAACCTGAATTACATAGGAAAGAAAAAAGCCTAGCTTCTGCGTTACTGGTAACCATGACTCAGCTTGTCACACGATCTCAGCATTTCAGATACTCAACAGAGAACACAGGACATACATCCATTTCTAAAACAAACACTGAAGGTTTTGCTAAAATCCTGTAAATCATCCAATGAGTAACAGAATCACAGATATCTTGCTCCCATGCACACCTGCTCCCACAGTGAGTGCCTGCCACAGCTCTGGCACCTGGTATGGTTTAGCACAGGGCTGCCCTCACTCACTTACAGGGACATATAAGGACTCGATGACTCTGAAACCTCCAACCTCAGCCAAAACAGACTGACACTGATTGAACCCAAGAGGTCCAGGACTTTCAAGGGTGGGGCAGAGGGAGCACAGGCGGACAGAGAGTCCTCACACAATGTCTAATTTCATTGAGAAATCAGGCTAAAAATCATTAGGTAATTAAGATGATCATTTTTGCAGTCAAAACACAATATGTTTGTATTGACTACATGATCAATAATAATATTCAGCATAGCTGTGGTGCTTTTCACATGCAGCATGCACTGGTTTATTTAATCACTGACCAAGAAGTGCTGAGAGTAAAATTCTGATGCCTGCAGGGTTTTTGCATAACTACAAAGGAGACTTGCCTGACAAAAACAGTCGGGAGGAGTTGACAGTGCACAATTATCACTAAATAATAGGTAATTGACTTAAGATAAATTATTTTCATTTCCTTTTAACCCTAATAGCTCACCCAGTATACACTCCCTAGCTGTGTGCAAAAGGTTTGATCCAAGCCAGCTCAACTAGCTAAACTTATTATTAACTTTGCTTTGTGTAAATTTGTGGGTTTAATAACAGAGGAGTTTGGGGGACAGACTGTCCAGCAAGCTCCAATACTGCTGACAGGCCAGCTGCCACAGGCTGCAAAGCAAGTACAAGAAACCCTTTGTAGGCTTAAATGGAATAGTAGTTTCAGAGAGAAAGCCCTAATTAGTTAGAAGATGGCTTGTACCCTGAAGCACAGGAGACATTCTAAGACATTCTAAGGTAATTAAATATAAAGAAAATCAGCATGTAGTTCATGAACCACACAAGCAGGATGAAACAGTGCCTGGTAGCACTGAAGAAAACTGTTCTGGTCACACAAAAATTAATACTTCTCGTATTAATGTGATCTTTTTCTCAGCCCCAGTTTAAAGCTGCAAGAATAGAAGTAAGGACAAGAATTCAAGAGCACTCACCCTAGACATCAAGATTCACCAGCAACAAATGTGGCCTGGGGTGGGAGCAGATACAACAACTGCTACTCAGCCCTGAGCAGGTGTCTGCGGGTGGATATGGGGCTGGTCACTGCTCCTGCCTCTGCCAAAACCCCTGGCAAACACTCCGGTGTGCCAGATGGTCTCCACTTTGCAGAAGGTAAAAAGGACTCTAGACAGCAGCTGAAGTTGCTCAGGAATAAAAAAAAAAGAACACATTATGAATAACAGCACCATCTAGGAAACATGCTGAGCAGTTTGGATGGGTGCAAGAAGGGGCAAGGAAAGATGTAGTGAAACAGTTGGAATGTGAATTTCCAGTAGTGTCCTGCACATAAGTTCAGATAAAGAGACTTAGAATGAAATAAATACATGCAGAAGCTTGACAAGCAAGTTAAAAGGCTGTGCTGAAAGGATGAGAGAGATGTAAAATGATCTCAACAGTACAACACAAGAGTTAACGTATGTGATACAGATCACGAGAAAAACAGTGGCATCACAATTGGAAATTCATATCACTCCCCCCAAACTACGCATGAGAGAAATCAGTGCACATTAAAAGGGAATACAGAATAAATTCAAAACTGTATTAAAGATCAGCAATGAACATCAGGATGTTGGGTTTTCCCGAACTATATTACATTATGCAAGAATGGGAGGTTTATTTGTAAGTTTTTCTAGATTTCCTTTATCCTCCCTGGGATGAAGCCATCTTTCCGTATGGGCTAAAATGTCTCAGCAGAAAAGCTCCTGGACAAATCCTCCTTTCTTTTTCCTACCAGGAATTGCGAGTACTTGCACTTCATGCTATGACATCCATCCTAGTTTTATACTTCAGTGTGCACAGCAATCAATCTCTGCCCATAAAACATTCTGATCCTCATCTCTGTTGAGAATGCTTCCTAATTTCTATCATTGCATCTGTCCAATAACACTGATTATTTTCAGTCCTGCTATTATTTTTCAAACTGTAAATCAGTTCACTGTTGAGACTCTACATGAGGTACAGTCTCCTACAGTCACCTCTCCTGTTTCTCACTGCAATTAATTTTTTATGTTAGAATTCCTTAGCATTGGTCACGGCCCTCGTATTTAGTTTCAGACTCTTCTTTCACATGAGCATCTCTCTCGCACTTTGACTCCATAAGGAATGGTCTCAGTGTCTCTGATGAGCCTCACAGCCTGGAGAGAATGAGCTTTGCTGGGTGACTATTCTATATCTCAGAGACTGAATTCCCATTTCCTACCCAGCTATAATTTATAAACAGAGTGACAAAACCAGGGGAGCACTGTGGAGGCAGATCTACGTGATTACCTCCCAAGGTCTGGCAGACAGGCTGTTCTCCTGCTCCTGTTATCTGATACAGAAAAAGAGCACACTCAGTTAATCCCTGCTGGCAGCTACCATTTCAGTTTCTGGGTCTGATGGCAACACAAGGCATCTAATGCCCCTCTAAATGTTTGTGTGAAAAAAACTATGGGCATCTAACTGGAAAAAAACAGTAATACAGAACTATAAATCCAAAGTTAAATTAGGAAAGACCTTCTCAGGCAAAAAAGAAGTAAATGTGTGTATAAATGGTGACAAGTTGCATGTTTACAGCCACTCATCTTTGAGTAGTCTACCTTTTCTTCAATAAATATGCACAACATTTTATATACGCCAATGAAGTCAATACAAGGCGATCAACAACACTGTTTAAACAGTAGATAGCAAACCTGAATGAGTAATTTTTTCAGGAGTTTATCAAACCAGGAACACAAAAGCGACCGTGTTGTCTTAAAAGATATACATAGCTTTGTGTAAATTAGGAATGACGTTGCAAAGGCACACGTAAGCTAGAACCCACCTTGGGCAATTAAAGAAGACCTTTATTCAGATGACTTGTGCTGCTGGCAACAGGACCCCAGGTCTGGCACCTCAGGGTACAGCTGCTCAGCCCCTCTCTGTGGGTCACAGCCCAGGCTGGGCACCATCACTAAGGCCTTTCTGGGCAGGGCAGAGCACCGCTTCTACTTCCCTCCTAACCCAAAAAACAGTTTATAGCAGTTTACATTTCCAAGGCTATCATAGCAAGGAAAAGTGCCAGAAAGTTAGTGTTTTTTAAATGAAAGCCTACTTTACATGTTTAGCTTCTCCAAATAAACGCAGCCTATATTGTGTTTTGAGAGGCCTAAAGTCTAGCTCTGTGCAAGTGAGAAAAAAACTCCGGGCCTAAATCTTCTTGAAATACATGCTGAATGTCTGTGATTAGCGGTGGAAATGTGCCATAACATGCGTCAATCTAATTTTGGAACCAAAATGTCCAACTGAATGGCATATTGCTAATTTTTTCTCCTTCTCTGTGATTCTATGCAAATTCTGTCATTTCCCCCATCCTGGAGTTGTCTGCAGCCATCAGAAATGCTGACTTCTGTGTATTTAGTATTCGTGTGAGCTTGACAAGAGCCAGCACTTCTGATCAGTGCTGCTGAGGGAGAACTTGGCAAAAACTATAGGCGACAGGAATTTGCACCTCTCTTTTCTTCCCCTTTTCCCTTTCACTGTCCCTGTAAAATGTCCCAGGCCAGTGTTTGCTCTTTCTGCCATATTCCATTAACCTCATTAGCCACAGGAAACAAAGAAATTAAGACAGTTCTTAATACACCACGTTTTCAGATAGGCTTGCTGCAGTTCTATCTGTGTGCAACAAGATGCTGTAAGAGAAAAAAAATCACTTTAGATAAATTAATCTCTGAGAGTCAGAAACAAGAAACAATGTTAAAGTGTGATTTTAAAAATCCTTATTAGTGTTTGCATCAACTTTTTTTTTTTGAGGAAAAAAAAAAAGCACTTTCAATGTTAAGCATTCAAGATTTAAAATTTTAGCATGCTGCTTGTACATACTGACATAACAGAGATACCAAAATATT
Source organism: Tympanuchus pallidicinctus (assembly GCF_026119805.1). NCBI lineage: Eukaryota > Metazoa > Chordata > Aves > Galliformes > Phasianidae > Tympanuchus > Tympanuchus pallidicinctus. The sequence goes on along the minus strand of NW_026294791.1, from coordinate 16,477,680 downwards.
AACATCTTGGATTCTGTGGTAGTTGTTTGGTTTTTGTTTGTTTCTAAGGTGCTGGCCATCACTCTTTTAGCATTTGTTTGTCTGGTTCATCAAGTTTAACAATCGCGGTGTGTCTCCGGACTGTAGGGCTAATATAATTAAATCCTATTAACACATCAGGAATAAAATCCTTTAATAGGCACATGAGGCTTTGAGAGGCAGCTCATTCCTGAGCAGATTTAATATCCTTAAATTAAGCAAGTGTGAATGGGAGGATGAATCTTATTAAAAACTTAAATCTGATTATATTTGAAAATTATTGGTTTCTTAATGTAATAAATTATCCAATACAGACTAGAACAAATAATATATCCTAGCTTCACATAACTCCAGTCTATAACAAGTGACAAACGAAATTAAGAATGACTGTGGGGCAAAAAGGAAGGTCTTTTTATAAAAGTCATTTTGCATAATGAAATACTTAAATCATTTTAACAAACACTGGGGGAGGGGATAGAAGATATATGTGCAGATGAGGGAATTAGAACAGGACTCATTTTTCCTCTTCAAAAACTGAATACAGAGATAGTAGGATTGTTGGTTTTTTTCCTCTAAAAATGCCATTCTGACGAATTTGTTGTAAATTTTGAAAAGAAAAGCTGAAGCTTATGTTGGTGGAAGCTGATTCCTTTTCCAGAAGGCTAATGCAAATGTAAACCATCTGCCACACATTCTGCTGATAAAGCTGTACTTCCGAACAATGGACCAACAGCACTGGAATACTAAAACATTAGCTCGACATTAGGAAAAAGTTTTGAGAGAGATTATAACTTACAGAAAATGTAGGAAAACGTAGGTATTTTTACTGTTCTTTCACCCAAAGAGGAATTAGATAGTTGTGTGCGTAGACATATATATCATATATATATGAAAATAATGCCCCCTATTTATTTCCATGGAAACTATAACAGATACAAAGACCACAATAACACTATTACATAAAGCAAATTCTCAGATATGAAACATTATTTCTCAACATAGTCACCACCATTAGCTGTGCATTTTCTTCAGTAATGAACAAGAGGCTGCATGAAGCACTCATAAAAATCTACACTGGTGGACATGACTCACTGTCACTGTCACCACTGCTAAAATGCACTATCCACAGCCTCACTGTGCTCACATCTACTGATTGTTTTCCAGAAACATTCAGCAAGAGGTGATGAACATCAGTGAGTGTCATTTTTTCCGCATGAATTCAATTCCGAACTGAATTCAGCAACACACCTTTGCTTCATACACACTTCCATGTCAGACACCATTTTGTCAGACTGCCCCTCTGCTGCCACCTGTCACATAGCAACAAAATGTAATGGAATACTGGTGGGAAGGTTCAGCCTCTACTGCCATAGCACCAACACCTGCCTCTGACATCATGGGCCAACATCATAAAATAGGAGGCATTACTTTCAGAGCGGCCCTCATTTGTATATTCGCATGGACACTTTCTTATGTAGCATGTACAGAGCATAAATCATGAACACTGAGTAAGAGGCAAGGGTGACAATAGGATCCTCTGGAAATGTGTACAGTACAAGTAAACAAAGAGTTCAAAGCTCATAAATACCATGGCTACTTTGAATGGAGACTGGAGTCCTTGAAGGGTGAATCTCTTCCCTCTAACACTGGGTCATTGCCAAGTGTTGACAAGCATTAGCCGAACAAGCATTAGTGTGACTAGCAGTAGTTCAGAAGCAATACTATTTATTAGGACAGTGGATAACATCCAAACACTAAAGAATCTAAAGGAAAGTCCCAGTGGATTTCTAATCCAGACCTATGTGACATATTTGTGAGAGCAAGAACTGGGAACCAGAAAGCTTTACTTCTAAATCAGGCTAACAAAACTGTTTTCTATAAGTGTGTGCAAGCAAAAATAGTTAACCTGAGCAGAACACCACAAAGATGTCTTTATGGATACATTTAAATGTACGCAACTGATTAAATATCATGCAAAGAATGGTCTGTATTTTGATGATGGTAGACATCAGGATACAAACCTCCAGTGAGAAAGCTTATGGTGTAGCTAACGTGTAGTGCAGCAGCTTAAAACTGCTCCACAATTTCACTGCTGAGCAATATTCTTGAGTGCAATCTAGACATGTATACATTACTAAGTATGTATGCATCGTAATAAGAGTTCTGGAGATAATGTAATGTGATCTTAAAATGCTAATGATCTAACCAGAAAACTTCCATAGCCACGAGTTCCCTAACTGTATTAATTATTTGGACATCAAGGTGGGGATGAGAAGATAAATGATGTTATCACAAGTTAAAATTTCTCTAAAATCCCATTAATGCAAGAAAAAAATATATATTATTATTATTGTTTTCCTTACCTGCCTACTAGAGTTGATGTTGTGTCAAGCTGTAAGCAGGGACCAGTAAAAGGAATTCTCAATATCCCCAGTCTCAGAGATATTTTTGTAATTCTACAAGTCCACCTCCACATACACTTCTATAATTTGAATGTCTCTGTAGGAAAAAAAAAAAAAAAAAAAAGTCATCTAATTGCAGAAAAACATGCATAATTATGACTTCTTTAACAGTAGTTGTCTTGCGTTTACTAAAATGTCAGCTTAAAAATCACTATTAGTCTTTCTGCAATTACTGCCTCAAGTTGTGTGTTTGTTTTACATTGCCAGTAATTTTCTCCCTCTTTCTTTTTTTTAAGTAAAATAACTTATACATGTGTGTTTAGTACACAAAATTCATTACTCTAGAATAAGCAAATTAATTCTTCCCCCACCTTTAGTTGCTAGTACTCATTTATCTTTAAATCTGGAGGGGGACTGGGGGAAGAAAAAAAAAGCAAGAGTTCTGGTTGTTTCTTAGATGGATGACAGATTTTGTTCTAATTAATCTAGAGCACTGTGTATAGAAAAGACTGCAAAAGCAAACACGTCTATTAACAAAAAGCAGTGATTACTGCTTGGCACTTAGCCAGTAACTCTACATAAGCAATGAATTGATGCCTGCAACTGTCTCAGTGCCATATGGGTTCTGCTGTAGCAATGAATTGGATCCAACGCAAGGTTAAGATGTGTCAAATTTAACTGGGGTTTAATTGATACTGGTAAAGAGGCTCTAAATAAAGAAACAGTGTGTGTGCTATTAGAAACAGGATGCATGTCAGCCTACATCCCCCAGCTTGCTGGCAACAAAACTGTGTTGAGATGTCCAAATGAGTTTCCAAACTCTTTTTTTCTCAAATGAAAGAAAAGAAAGAGACAGAGAAAACAAAAACTCTAGGTTAACAAGCTTACTAGCGCTTAATTGGAAAGAAAGACAGCTGATCAGGTGTATAGTGCTATAGTCTTCACGTATTTCTCGTTTTCACATCCTAAGTCTCTTTCCGTAGTGATGTTGGTCATTTTGCCCAACAGAAAATCCAAGCTAGTGTCTCCATTCACTTATGAAAATATCCCTAAATTACAGCAGAGACAGAAGTTTGCATGGCTCACTATTCAAGAGCCATGAAAGGTAACTTGCCTTCAAGAAATATTATCTTTTCTTAAACAGCAACAACACAATCTATAATCCCTGAAAAGCCTCAGAAGTTTTTCATTCTGTGAGACTGTTATTTCTGTTCTACTGACAGCTCTGTTGCAATAAGCATTTTACGCAAAGTGACATGTGCTTGGAGTGTGAAGCCCTAAATTGTCCATTGGGGTTGGATAAGAGCCTGGCCTGAGAACCTGGGGCTACAGGGAATTATTCTGATCCTTTTTGGAGTATTTGGAGTAAAACAGTGATGAATAGCAGGTCAAAAGTATTCATCTCTGTACCCAGAGACTCTCCTCTCCAGCTCAAATGCAAACCATTTCAGGTTGGAACTTCTGGAAGTGCTACAATGACTGATGCTGATGTTCAAAATGCCAGCCTCCATCTGGGGGTCTTAGGTGAGGAAATCAAGACAATAAAGGGTAAAGCAACTAAGAAAGAGGATTGTTTTGCAGCTTGCCATTGAACTACCTTCCTCTCATTTCCCTTCCTTGGCAAGGAAGAATATGGCAATTGGAATAGAACTCCCAGATTTTCCCACAGAGATATTCAGCACCCCACTGGTCCAGAGCAACATGCTGCAGCTGGCCCAGTGTCGATAAGGGGCTGGGCTGGAGAGTCTCTGGCTGTCCCTTCCAGTTTCAGAGGGTCTGTGATTTGATGATTCTGTAAAGCAGCATCCTTTAAACACCAGGTCTGATCTTACCTTCCATGATACAAAAAAAAAAAAAAAAAAAGGTAAGTTAAAATATGAAACTGAGGTATTTTTAAGACTCCCCATCTTCCACATGTTACATTTCTGAAGATATACTGCTTTCATTCTAACTGTTCCTCATGCTCAAGTGGCAGCAGCCCATAAATATCTCTAGCTACCTTTCCTTAAAACTGGTTTGATTTACTTCTTTCAAAAAGAAAAAAGAAAGAAACCACCCAGGCTGAGCCCATGCTGAACTTCTGCTGGCTCAACTACGTCTGTCTTTAAAATATTTTTTTGTGCTTTGTTTTTTTTTGTTGTTGTTTGTTTTGGTTTTTGTTTTTGTTTGAATGAGGCCACCTTTCACTTCATATTTGAGCAGTCTCTGGCATAGTGAGGTCCAAGTTGAAAGCCAGAACTTCTAGGCGTTTCCCTACCCATACTACAATGGTATGATACTTCATTCTAACAACAGCCTTGAATTTCTTCAACACTACATTCCATCTGCCTCCCAGACCAGTATATTCTGAATCAGTGTTTAAGACCAGTTTCACATCTATACATCAAATGGTATCTAGCCTTTATTTGATGCCATATAGACTTTTTCCTCAACATTAAATTTGTGCAATATTCTATAGCTATTCAGACTGGTTTTTATTATAATGTTTTATTGCACGACTAACATTTTTTATAATCATTTTGCTGCAATTTTGGTACATTTCACCAGCAGTGGAAAATGTTTTCTAGTAATTGTAATGATTTCTTTTCACTTGGCTTTGCTGGCAGTGTTCTAATCCCATAGGTAGCTTTTTGCATTGTTTTTAACCCTGCAGGGAGTAATGACTGTGTGACATATTCTGCAAAGAAACCATTTAGAGTAAAAGGACATTGCTGCATTACTTATGTTAAGGAACAAAGACAAAAAACAAGACAGGGAAATAGAGTAAAAACCAACTGTATCTATATAGCTAATGTTTGATATTTGTCAGAAAGACATAACAGAGTTGTTGTTCTCTCCATGCAGACGGTGGAATCAATACAATTCTGCAAATAAACATACGACAAAGAAGACAAAGTTGTTTGTGGCTTATTAATGTTCAGTAATACTATGTGCTGTATATATTTCAAGCAAAATCTAAACCCTAGTCTTTCTTTGCCAGAAACACAACGAAAATAATATTTACTAGTGTATCTTTAATGCCCCACTTACTATCTTGTCTGAAAAGTAGGAGCTTGATTTTCTTCCTCTGTCCTTTCAGACGATGTGTGTGTCTGAGAGACAAGATTGCCATGTTACTGCCAATTCTCTAATACACAGACTTGTACGTGGGAAATCAGTATGGAACACTGCACTCGCATCTCCAGTAACTTTTTACAGCCTTTAAATTGCCCGTCTTCTGACTACATTTCTTCAAACAATATTGCCATCTGACTGATATCAATCAAATGTATTGCCCTTTGATGTCAGAACTCACAGAGTCATCCCACTTGACTGAATTTTGATTACCTCTATATTCAGAAAAGTAATGTGTTGTTCTTCAAAAAAAAAAAAAGCATAGCCACTGTGCGTATTTAATAAAAGGAATATTGACTCTTGTATTAAGAAAAAAATGCCAAAAATGTGAACTTTGAGAATATCAACTTTCAAATTGCATTTTGCTTCCTGAGTGGAAGAAAATTTTTTATAGCATAGAAGGGAATGGATAATAAACGTTTAGAGATTTAACCTCTAATAACAGGTGGTCATCTGTTGTGGCCCAGATTTCGCACATCCTTCCAGCCCTGCTGTGCCATTATAGAAGGGGATATATGCACCCTTTTGTGGTGTCCAATTATACTTCATATGCATCATAGCAGGAGAGATGCTAGCATCCTTTTTTTTCTTTTAATCGGTTGTATGTTGAAGCAAGAATAAAGATAGAAGCCTCTGCTCAACAGGGAATAATTCAGAGATCAAATTTCCTATTGTTTAAGTCAGTTGCAAAATCCTACAGCATCAGAGTCATAAAGGAAGGGAGCCCAACTACAGGCATCAGAAACAATGATTATAACTGCTGCATTCAGTCAGCCCATGTGGAAATGAAAGGACTGGATAACTTACAGTGACTCATTGCTAAGAAATGGTCTATGAAACTGATGAAAACTAATCATAACCTGAAGCTTCTCAGATGCTAGGAGTTTGGGTTTTTTCCATTTATGCTTTTCTTATCCTCTACTTTAACCCCTGCAGTATTTTCTTCCTGTGTTCTCTTTGCTTCAATGAATGCATACTCTTCTCTCAAAAAAAATAAAATAAAATAAAATAAAATAAAATAAAATAAAATAAAATAAAATAAAATAAAATAAAATTAAAATTAAAATTAAAAAAAAAAAAATTGCAAAAATCAAATTCCTCGCTACCACCTCCATTCTGCATCCCGCACTTTGTGCAGACCCTGCAGGTGCTCTGACTTCACTTCGCACCTTGTCAGCTTCAATATGAATCCATTATTTGAGAAAAAAATTCTTCTCTCCCATTGACGTGCTTTGCCTGTCATTCAAGGAATGGATCTACCACCCTCACAAGAACCCCTCACCTCTTCAGATACCACATGCAGGTATCAGCAGCAATCTCCAAAAGAGCAATCTCCACAGATGAGATCTTGTCCATTCCTCGGATACGGACAACATGAGGCTAGAAAACTTCACTGCATCCTTAAATGATTGAAGTGCTGAGGAGATGGAAGAGATTTCAGCCAAAAAGAGGAAGCAACCCAAGTCTCCATCGTGTGGAAACGATTCCCAAACCGCAGATAACAGAACTTAAAAGTTCCATTTTGAAAGACCCTATCTAAATCAAAAACCTGAAATTCAAATCTTTCTAGAGGACAATGATAGACTGATTATAGTAAGAACCTCTGTTTTTGAAAACCATTCCTGTTAAACGTTTGTGAAGCCGGGTGGCAAGGTGAGATGCGTACAGAAGGCCTCTCCTCACAATTTGTGATGACAGGTTTCTGGGAGATCAGAAGCTGTGTGTGGTGTCAATACTCTCCTGCTGAACTGTGCAGTGCCTCCAGTCTCAACTGCTCAGGCTGGCTGCTTAAAAAAATGCTACAGACAAGAAAGCTGATAGCCAGCAAGTGGCTCACACGTTAACACCACACAGAGTTGCACTGTCCCTCTGCTTCCCATAGTTTTTCCACAAGTACACCACTCATCACACAGCAGTTCATCCAGTGTTCCTGTATGCAATATTTCTTTTTTTCTTTATTTATTCCCACCTCTACTCTCTCAAATGTAGATAGGGTAGGATTCTCAATGAGAGTCAACTAGAAATCAAATTGAAGTTAATAATTAATTGCAATAGGAACAAAGTTATACAATTCCTAAGGACTTTTGAAGATGTCACCATTACAATATAATCAAAGTTATTGAAATCAAACAACTGGTTGGAAAAAGAAAAAGAAAACACAGAAGCAGCAGCTTCTCTAGCTTTCTCTTGGCCTCTTAAGTAATTGAGTGGGTACTAACTATCCTCAATTTGGCTATAGGTACACCTATGTTACTATACCCGCTATAACTCTTAGGGTCCTTAAATTTCCACTCTCTGTTGTATGTATTTCTGCTGAAAGTGTTGACTGTCTTTTGCTCATGTCCCTCATGAAAATTCTAGTCTTTTGCAACGCTTAGCTTTTGCTGCACTCTCACTCCATCATTGTTGCCAATACATAAAGTTCCTTGGCACATCAGGGCAGACAAACTGTTTCTCTGGATGGCTCATTTTTCCAGAAATGACATGTGTCACAAAGCACCTCAAACTCCTTAAACCCCGCATCCATCCAAGCCATTCAATATATTCTGGTGCCCTTGTATACAACCTTCAGGCTTTGAGAAAAAGAATTAACTTTCATCGAATCAGTCCTCAGTATTCCTAGCATAACTGACTGTACTGTCACACCTGAAGACTCTACTTCTTCAAACAGCATCCTCACTCTTTGTGCAGGAGTGGGAGGGAAGGATGCCACCTCCTTTCTTGATTCTCACCCTCAGAATAAGCATGAGCATTCATGGAGGTAGCAAAAACCCGATGCTGTCAGAATTATGTTCTCTTTCTGCTGGAAGCAGGCACTCCAAATGCTTGCAACATCATTTTCCATTTCTATGCCAAGCTTACTGCCCCAGCCAGCATTCTCTGAGCCTGAGCAAGGAGCGAGACTGGCTCCAGGCTACACATAATTCTCAGAGTTGTACTTTAAAGAATGATTTTAACAGAAAAGGGTGTTTTTTGTTTGTTTGTTTTTCAATTGAGTCTGAATAGCTTATGGTGACACATATTTCTATGGGCTAGCTACACAAAAAGATTAGCTCTCAGATGTTACAGTACCTGGTAATGCCAGACAGAAAAACTAGATTTACAGCTGAGTGAATATTTTCTATCTCTGTTTGTCTTCTGTGCCTGTTTGCCTTTTCTAAGGCCATTACAATTGTGAGCCACACTTATAACACAGCGTTTAATATATTAAGGCAAGCTGCATCAGTATGAATTTTGTTTGCTTCCTCAAAAGTGTTGCACTCAGACATAGATTCCAATCCCCCAAACAAGGCATGCCATGCATTCCCAGACACTCCATTGGCACCCCACTGAGCAGAGAAGCCAGAGAGCAGCACAGTAGGGAGACAGAGCAGAGCACTTCTCAGTGCCAGTGCCAGTGCCAGTGCCAACCATCATGGCCCACACCTGGGAACAGCTCTGGAGCATAGCAAGGGCACACGCCTGCTCCACACCAGGAGCACCAGGAGCACCGCAATGCTTGCGTTAGGAAAAGGACTTCCACCTGAAAGCAAGAAAGGCTTCAGTGTAACAAGGCTGTTGCACTTCCTATTTCCCCTGCTTGTCACTGACCCAGCCTCTATTCTCATCTCTCTTTTTTAATCAAGGAACATATTTGCTTCTAATGGTAAATAAAGAAAAATAGAGAGAGCCTAAGCATCAAAAGCCTGCAAGCAGTAACCACATGTGTGAAGTGTTTAACAGCTAGCATAAAAGAGCTCACAAATGACAGTAAGAAAAGCACAAAAGTGACAGAAATGGTGTCTACAGAATCAAGACTCCGATTTCGGCACTTCTTAAAAACTTGGACACAAAGAAATTGTGCCAGCAATAATGAGTACATACAGCATCCCTCCTCCAAGTCATAGGTTATAGAATAGTTACTGATGGATGACTGGTTGATTTTGCATCATTCATTAAATCAACAAACAAATAAATACAATTTTAGGGGCTGAGCATTGTATAAAGTAACATTGAGTGGTTATTACGTTCTCAACATCTGTTAGAAGGCTGTGAAGACAACGCCACCTACTTAGAAGAAAGACCAACTTGAATGGGCCTTATATCTCCTAGGTGTAAGTGATTTTTTAAGGCATGCTCAGACACTTTTTCAGATATATTTCTACTTTGCCCTTCTGGCACCCTAACCAATAAATCTCTTGTTGCAAATCTGTTGGGTAGTTTTCCATCCTTTGTACATGCCACTTACAGATGAGAATGCATTTTTACCATAAGGTCCGAATCACATCTGGCTTTTCAACATTCCTAAAAATTGGTGTCCTACTTTCTGCTTCATCCCAGTGCCAACCACTTAAATAATTTCCATAGTATGTGCAAATAAAGATGTTGTTACTTCAAAGAGGGCAGGGAAATTCAACACAGTACATCATTTAAGGACAATGTCAGATGTTTATGACAATTAGGATATGCAGAGATAAATGGTTTATGGATTGGTTAAAGATAAAATCCATGAATTCTCCCAGAAGGTGTTCTAGCAGGTGCAGGAATAAGGTATAAACTCAAAAAAACAAAATCCTGTCTAAAAGCTACCCATCCATACACACAGAAGCATTAGTCTGGGGGGTTGACTGTAACAAACAGTTATTTGGAAAACAAGTCTGCTGATAACAGAGAAGCAAGGATATAACAATGAAAGTTTCTTTTTGAATTCTTTAGGGTATTAATGGAAAAACTAGGGACTGATTCACATTATTTTGTTTGTATGGGATGGCCATTTCACCCATTCAGAGCAGAAAATCTTAAGTTAAGAAGCTACTTGCAGGCGTTTCAAAAGTCAAGCACAAAAGTGGTTAGCACCAGAGGATACAGTACAACATTAGTTTAGCTTCTGATCCAATGCGGTCCTATTTTCTTTAAAAGCTTACACAGTGTTGTATTTTGTGCTGCCGGCAAAAAGTTCTAATAATACGTTTTTAGATTGGCAGTTCTTGCTCTTGGTGTTCATTTACAACTTGCTCATGTTTCAGAATTGGCATTTTCAAGATGACAAAGAAACAATGAACACTTTTGTATCATGGCTCATCATGTTTTGCTGTTCTGGACCATTTCTTTCTTTCTCAGTTTGATTTTTCTTGGCTACTCAATCTTCAAACAGCTTATCTTTTAATTGTTACATTACAGCTGCACAAGAATACTACTTTGTGGATTGGCTTTGAGTATTATTTTCTTGAAATCCCCCTGTCAGAGGGATTGACCTCCCATACTTTTGCGTTCAGTCAATGGCGTGTCACTGAGGTCTATGTTGAGCCTTTCCTCTTTATATGCTTTTCCATCCTGCATTTTATCTCCAAAGGCTGCCAAAAAGCAACAGTTCATCACCTCTTACTGACAGCACTACAGGTCTGTATGTCCAGATACATGCAATATAATTGTACTCTTATGCAAAAATGAGGTGTTTTATCCCAGTGAGGGGTGTTACAAAACTATGCTGTTACTAATACTTCTTTTTAGTTCACAGTTAATGACAATAACTCACAAGAAAAATAAGTACGAAGGCTCAATTTTACCCTTCATTAGTTCAAAACCAATTGTTTTATGAACTCCATTAGGAAATATTGTTTTTTAAAGTCATGCTCCTTCGGACCAGAATTTTTGTATTTCTGTTATTAGTTAGGATTTCTCTCCCACTCCAGCTCACTGTGCCCACCTCTGTAAAAATAACAACACAGGCCAAGGACTGTTATATACTCACTGCAACAGCAGCACAGTATTTTGAGTTTATTATTCCCCTTCTACAAGGTCTTGTCAAAAATTAGTTTTTATAACAGTGATATATTCAGGCAGCCTTACTCCTGAAAAGATACCTGTTGGTTGTTTTAACCATGAAACTTAGAAAAGTTTTAGCCACAAAGCGTTTTAAATTAGAAAAATATGAAGAACAAGTTACAGCAAGATTTGTTCTTCACTGCCTTTGACAATTCCAGTAAAGCATCTTTCTTTAGAAAAATAATTATGGACAAGATCTAAATAAACACTTGCTTAAATGCTGAACTTAAGCAATCATAAGGCAGTTTTCATAAATCAACAGCCTTATGAAGGTTGGGACAATCTCTATCCTTGCTCTTCTGATATTGAATGCAGAATACAAATCTGGTGAATCTGTTTATTTTATTCATTATTACACCATTGTAAAGACTCTCTAGAATTTTTTACCAGGAAAACACATTTTCAAACTCAGCCTACTTCATGCCATACCTTTGCCACATGGACCACCACAGCAGCTCCTGGAAATCTTCATCCCTTGCAGCAGGCTCAGTCTACTCCAATGTTCCTGAACAGGTACATAAAAGCTTGCAAGAAAAGGGTAATATATGGCTCTGAGTATTGACATGGAGATAGAATTATTTGAACACTTGCATATATGTGCAGTCATGTGCTGAAAGAGCCAACAGTTCTATTTAAAATTTTACTCCCTTCTCATATCACCTCCAAGGAGGCAGAATAATAGAGAAATCTGCAAAGGGGGAACAGGAGATCTTTACAGATCCTCTTGCCCAACAGTAATTTACTGCCTTTACATCCCATCCCGATGGCTGGTTGCTTCCTTCATCACCAGTGCGCTTTTTCCCTTATGACAGAAAATGATGAAGCAAGAGGAAAAGACCTGCAATCACAAAGCAGCCCAGCAATAGCCCAGCTAATAACATAAAATAAAACACATTGTGCTTCCCTGCTCCTGTGAGAGAAAATGATGAAGCACAAACCCAGCTCTCATCATTCGGTAGTTTGGCTTAAGAGGGGGGAAAAAAAGATACCACATGACTGGTAAAAATTTGGACTATGTCATAGCGATTGTTCTATTTTCAGTATTACATAACTGACCATTTTTTGAGCCTGTCTTTGTAGCCTGTGAAGTCATTGGATCTGTGAAAAGGAAAGGGAAACTACAATATCTGACAATACTTGAAATCGTCAGTGAGCAGAAATACCATCACGTTTCAGAAAGCACCTCGTAGTTCCATTTTGCATGTGGATTATTCCCTCTCATAATTCATAACCAAACTTCTGCCTGTTGACTTTTCTATGTTCCAGGAAATACAAGGACTACTGCAATGTGGGAAGGATGGTGGCTTTCTTCTGTTTACCAGTTCACTACAAGGCTGCTTTAAGCAGCGGCAGGTTTAACGTGTTTAGACTTTTTCCAAATGCTAAACTGTTAGAAATATGTTTCATTTAAATAATATCTTTGTGGTCTACTTCCCGATCATTCAGTACGAATATTCCTTTGTCAAGTTGATTTTTATCTTTCCCCAGAAAGACAAAGAAATAAAAAGGAGGAGGACAAAAGGAAAGGCTTGAAAAGCTCTGACTTCTCTAACTTTCAACAATTTATTGCCCCTTGTCATCTTTACTGATAACGGCTGGGTTTTGTAATTCAAACATTTATTTATTCCTTAAGCAGTCTGACTGCTTGGGGAAATATATGAGAGGACCAAAACCAGCCTAAAAAGCCAGACAGTCTGCCACAGCTCCTCTAGACAGAGCGCTAGCCAACGTGAGGAGCAGCACTGCCGAGTGATGGGCACCGGAGCAAGATGAGGGCACACAGCACCGTCAGGGTCAGTGACCCACGAAGCTCCATGCATGCAGATGTGCAGAGCATTCTGCAACAGCAGGCAGCATGTGACAGGAGACTTTTAGTCACACATGATTTGTGTACTGATTTAAAAAATAATTGCTCATCTATTCTCCACCCAGCCAGCTCCATGGGGTTTTCTGGGCTTCTGAAGTAACTGAGAAGTTTTCTCTCTCTGTTACTCCCTCTCCAAGTGCTCTATCTGTATGAAAAGAGAGTACCTTCAGAACTGCAGTCTAAGACATCTACAGCTATTATACTAAAGACAATATCAGACTTCCCTCCTTTTCATTCCTATCATTTTATAATTAAGTAAATAGCATTTGTTAAGAATGTTACAAAGTACAGAGTACAAGCAGAGCAGACAAATTATCCAAATACATTTTTTTTTCAAATTATTTTCTTCTCTCTTAAATATAGAATATTTCAGCAATTTTGCTTTTTGGGTTATCTCTACTTTCCTCTGCAAACAGAGACTACATGTTCTTTGCTATTTTATAGAAGAGCTTTTGGAAAATAAGCAAAGGAATAAGTCAGTTTGTGAGATACAGAAGCATGCAAGCCCCTGAAATTGTAGCTTCTCACATTACTGCAGGTCCACATTTCTTAGCAGCATTTTCATTTTTATCAGTATTTCATCAGCATACAATGACAAATGGATGTTGCATACCCCCAGGCTCACAAGCAGTTGAGGAAAGATCTGCATTACCAGAATATACAAACGCTAGGTCTTAATAAACACAGTGTCATGCAGCTATAGACCTAATATACAGACATGTATAGCAGATTAATATTGGAGACACATGCATATTATATAACTACATTCTAATAATACCTTTACACCGTGATTTATTCAAGCTCCATGTGATGAGCTTAATTATAAATCCAGACAAATTAATAAGTGCAAAATAATCTTCAGCTCAGAGCTGCATACTGTGAGTGCCCTGTACAAGAGGCCAACACCTACTTCAGTGTCTTTCTGCACAGGGATGAATTATCTTTATAAAATCACATAATTTGGAAGAAAATAACCATCCCTGTCATGTTTATGTCTATCCAGCAAACAGAAGTTGATGATTAATGTGTAATGTATTTTCCACAATGAAAGAATCCAGTTATTCCACACACTTTGATTTACTGCCCCTTATTATTGTGCTGTAGTTTGATAAAGGACATTGTATCTGCCTATCAGGCCTGGTCTTAATCTTTGTACCTAACCCAGCTCCTGAAATACTTGGGCTTCACACAAGCCATTAGTATTTGTATACAGCCACATTACAAGTTGCTGCAGAAACAGAGCCGCTTCCTGCGGCCAGGCTGCCCTTTTAAAAAATCTCACTATTTTCTCTTGTAGGGAGAAATATAATCAAGGTAAGGCACCAGAATCCATCTTGCAAAGTGATATTAATCTCATAACTTTACGGCAGCAGCTTTATTTCCTGTCAGTTCCCAACAGAGCAGATCACAAGGTGCTTGCTCTCAAAATCAGTCCAGCTGATTTTCCTCATAAGGTTTTCCAATGCAACCTAGAACGAGGACACTCCTCTGCTCAGAATTGCCTAGCTGGCCTTTGGCTGAAAATACAAATTCTAGTCACTGTCTCTGGGGTAACATGCAGTGAGCTCTCCCAGTCCCTCCTCTTTACCTACTCCATTGCTAATTGTAATTAACCAGGCACTGGACTGGTACAGCCCAAGGGTCAGTGGGGTAATGCACAGGGTGCCAGCAAGTCCCCAGTCAAGGACTCATTGGATAGAAGGACTCAGGGGGAAAACCAACTCCTATATCATGCCTGCAGATCATGAGGGGATCTTCCCTGTACGCCTCACATTGCTTCTGACACATTCATCCTTTTCTGAAAACAGTGGAGATGCAGAGTATTTCCTACCCACTCTTAGCAGGGCATGTCCGTGTTCTGGGCACTCACCATGAAAAGCAAAACCTTCATTACCCCCTCCATCTTCTTCCTATCCTCCATACCTTCTCAGTTATTTCTGTCTTGAGCTCTCTCATCAAACTGCCTTCCTTCTCTCCCTTCTCACCATCCACACTCAGCTGAAGGGGAAAAGCAGCACAAGCAGCAACTGCAGGAAGGCTCCTGCCTTTCAAGGCAGAGAGACATGTGCAGTCCAAGGCTCACAAGCCAAATTAAATGTGAATATTGCCATCAGCTTAGTTATGACGTGATTAAATAACAACAACAAAAAAAAAACTATTTTAACACTAATGCAACTTTTAAAAATTTGTTGAATAGGGACAGCTTTTCAGTAGTCGCTACACAGTCCTATCAGAACAGCAGCATTTATTCCCTGCAATTTATTACTTGAAATGGGATAAATGATATAAAATCTCTTGAGTCACAACATTTAAGAGCCTCACTACAAAGCAATGTTTGTTTTGAAAATAAGATTACAACATATACAGTGATTCATAAATATTTGCATTTTATAATTGATTCTACAAGTGAATTGGCAAGTTAAACCACACAGGAATGCAATTCTCCCCCTACAAGAGTGTGAGGTGCAGAATTTTAACTAGTTTCATTCTAATTGTCTAGAAGCTATGGTCACTCTTTCTCTCTCAGAACTCCTTCCTGTGTGACATGCAAGGGAAAAAATTACTCATTTTTCACCTGCCTGTTTTCTTAGTTGGAGCTGTGTGCATTAGCTGAGAAAAGCAGACACCCAAAAATCAACGAATCTGGCAAAAATAAGGCAATGGTCCATTTCAAAATAGAGACAATGTTTCAGATTCCTGCAGTTTCTCCCTTGTACCTTGTAAATGTTTATACTTAAGGCTATGCTGCCACAAAGAGGCAACGTGCTCTGGCTCTCCCGGCTCGCAGGAATTCAGCCATTGAATTCCAGGCAGGAGAACAAGCAGGCTTACAAATATAATTTACTGGGATTTTAAAGAACTCCCTAAAATACTGGGGAAAACAGAAGATACTTAATTAACCAGTGACACCAGGATAACACATACCGCCACGGATGGCTTTCCTGAACTCCTGAACCCAGGAGTGCCATCCCAGATGTTCTTCTCATCCTTCCTGACCTAAAGTCACTGAAGACTGGAAATCTCTTCCTGACTGCTTGAATGGCAAATCAAGAGTACATGGAGAGAAACTGCTGAGTCACTTCTCTCTTCTTCTTCATGGATCATGGAAAAACAGTGGGGGAGACTTCAAAATGCAAGAAAAAAGGAAAAAAGAAAAAAGCTCAGTCACAAAACAACAGCTACACAGCAGCCCAAAAGGGAGCTGATCAAAATGGCAGTGCACAAAGCACTGATATCATTGCATGGAAAACAAAAGCATCTAGGACTGGAGCTTGCATCCAGAATCTCACAAGATAGTCCCCTGCTGTGTCTTGTGAGTGCTTACCCAACAGCAAGAATGTTTGCACAGGCCTGCAGCAGAAGGGTGACCTCTCCTGGGAAATGAAGAAAATGGCACACACACAGAATTTTCTTTCAGAGAAATCAATGCCAAACCCTACTCTTCTCTACTCCTTATCACATGCTATTTCACCCAGGCAGACGCAAAGTCAGGCTTTGAGGTTTTGCTCTTCATTTGCTCTGAGTTGCAGTCAGAAAGGGGAGTTCAGGCAAGGAAACAGACAGTGCTGCAAATTTGTCACCCTGCAGCTCCTTCCACACCAGCTCTGTGGTCAGGGAAGCTCTGTAGTCAGGACAGGTGTGTTCATCAAGCAAACTACAGAGAAGTGAGAGAAGAGAAGCCCATCTAAAATTGATGGGAAATAAGCACATTTACAAACATTACAAAACTAATGAAACTATCAACACTTGCCTGCCACAAAACCATTCTTCCATTACTGAAAGGAAGCTCAAATGTGCTTAACACACATACCTACAACAGAATTTCTAACAAAGTTGGATCGAGTACACTTAATTAAACTGACCACAGCAGAGTTTTACTTCTCCATCTTCTCCATTTTGGACATTTGCTTCTTTCTTAGCCTGTGTACCTGGCAAGCTCCCTGAGATGTCTCCCAAATTCCAGCAAGTATACCAATTTCAGATCATTTGAATGAGGCTGTTGCTAAGCAACACCTTTTCTCTCTCTCTCTCTCTCTTTTTTTTTTTCCTGTGGTTCAATTACATTTAAAAAAATCCAGGATGTGTTGGATGTGAGCAGAGAAAGGTGCTGCTTAAAGTTTTACTAACAGTATCACACAGTCTCTAATAAAAAATCAGAGTTCACCATTTTTTAGTTTTTATCAAAATATTGACTAATAAAAGCTCAGATCTACAGGAGACTAATCTGCATAATTTATTTCCTATATTTTCCTCAGTCTTCAAATAACAAACAAGTTTGGTATTAATAGGATGCTACTAATTCATACCTACAGTCCATCCTATACCTTGGGTCTCCAGTGTGCATCAATTTTCTTGTGTCCATCCCTTCCTTCCCATGTGGACTTCTGCTCACAAGAGTGAAGGTTTAAGGGCCCTCTTTCCCTACTGAGTTATTGTAAATATGTGAAATCAAAAACCCATGCAAGAGATGACCCAAAGTATGTAATACAAACATATTTTTTCCTTTAATTTCAACAGATTTTGGATCAGACCCTAGGAAAAGAGTCAAGCAATTTATAGATGTCCTTGCAGACACTGTTCATAAGATTATGAAGCGGTTTCTGTAAAGCGGCTCATTAATTTAAAAGGGTAGTTGATCCCCAAAGGGAAGACCCACTTCAACAGGAAAGGTCTGATGTCATGACGGGATTTCATTAGTGTACCAGCTAGAAAAGATGCTAAAATAAAATGTAAATAACTAACTAATTATGCATGTGCCACAAAATGGAGCTCCTCCAAAGTAATTAGACATGTCCATAGATGGCAAGCGGAATGCTATGCTCAGCACAGAGAGCTGGTGCTCACCAGCTATGACAACCAAGCAATCACTGAGTCTGGGCTGCAACAGGGCAAAAAGAGACAGCATTTCATGAGAGTGTTGCCTGTGACTAAATTTAAATTAATAAAATTAAGAGAAATTGAACCAACACCAAGCCAAGATATTCTGACTCGTTCTTGGCTGTCATAGACCTACCTTAAGCAAGACTGAAATCATATGTTAGAAATGATAAAACTGGATTGGTTTTAGCTAAACTAAACCCCAGTAAAGACAAATATAGTTCTGCACATTGCCAGCAAAAATGGCGGGAGCTACGAGAGAGGATGAATGTAGTGACAAGTCGAGAAGCAACGTGTTTCATCTTCCCTCCACCAATTAAAATTTTCTCTTATTTTCATGCCATTATTCTACCTGTAAAACTAAAGAATTCAATGTAAACGCTTCATTATCTTTTAGAACTCCTTGTTAGACCTTTTTAATCCTAGGCATAAAGGGTGCTATTTGGAAATTATTTTCCTTCTAAGGAAAGTACCATCCTTGCTGAAAGATGTAGGAAACTTTCTTTGTAGGGAATACAATTATGCAGAATGGCACAAATTTTGCTGTCATTTGTAATCCTAAAACTCCTGTGGAGCTATTGAAGTTACATGGGCATTTCAGAGAAAAATCTATTTTAACTCTTCTACGCTCTCCACTTCCTTTACAGCAAGATCTGTCACTTCCCACTCAATTCTCTGCTAAGATATCACTTCTCTGCTGTAATTTAGAGAGCCCAGTTCTGTCACAGTGGTGCAACGCTCAGCACCTGTGCCAGAGGGTTTGTAGCTGAGGCCGGGTCACACCTGCAGAACTGTCAGCAGCTGGCACAAGCAGGACCAGGCTCCTCAGTTTGTCCCTTTCCCTTCCTAACCCCCCCCCCCTCAATTCTGTTTAACAGTCAGTGTGCTGGGCAGCAGACTCCCATCTCACTGTCTCTTGGCTGGTGCTGCAGCTGCTCCCACGCACTTAACGTTTTTGTTGCTACATCCCAGTAAAACAAGAAACAACCCTCAGTGTTGAGGTTCTCTGTGGCTCCACAGGATTGGCACCTGAGCCATGCTGTTTTCTTCTATCAATCACTTCACCAAATTCCCTCCTCCTTTCTTATTTTCCGAGTTGTTTGAAGCTCCGCATATCACAAGAGGCATTCCAGTTCAGCTAGTAACAATGTTAAGCAGCCCTATGTGTGTATAACTCCTTGCCAGTCAGAGGTTCCTTGCCTAAACCATACCGTTTCCTCACCTGTGGTGTGTAACACTTCCAGCAGCACGGCAGGCAGGCACAGATGCTGAGCACAGCATGTGGCACAGCACGGGGCACAGGGGTCTGCATGCAACGCCCAAGCCTCGCCCATAAAGTATGGACCATAGCATCTGCAGTTGCCATGGCAACAGCCTTTCCTTCCCAGGCAGAGTACACTGACAAGTGGGCCCGCCAACTTGCTCGCTGCCAATTACTCATAAAGACTCCTTCCCAGAAGTCACTGAAGGTGTCGCCAAGCAAGACTTTTCAGGGTGCTATGTCAGCCAAGGAGGGCCAGGAAAGCAACATCAGCATAGGGAAAGGGCAGGAGGCAGGATGGGCCAGGGAAGGCATGGCACTGCTGCCTCCAGCCCTGCAGCGTGCCCACAGACATGAAAACCAGCTCAGAAGGGATGCCCCTTAGAGAAAAACATATTGTGGAAATGCAATTGCAGCTTAAACAAACCGTGAACGTACAACTGATGGATCAGGTTGTACTGAAGCTGCTATTGTAAGTGCTTAAAATACATGTTTTGTTAATAACATGTAATTTTTAGAAACACCTGAGTGTTTAAAAATGCCCGTAGTTTGAAGCTGAGAATGGGGCATGAAGAAGGTGATAATGATAATTAAATAAGAACAAATGCTTCTGTCAAAGGTTTAGCAATGAAAAATAGTTTAATAATGCATGTTTACGCTATGCACCCTTTCAGAATAATAATAATAATGAGCTACAAATCACGTGTATAGAATTCAGTTACTAAAAAAATGAATTGGTGTATTTACAGTCAATTACTTATTTGTCTTACTAAACCCTCAAGAAATCAACATTGCATTATTACACTGGAAACCTGTTCTGTCGAACTCCAGGGATTGGATATGCACACTGGATTCTGAAAGATCTGTAGGTTCAGAGGACAAAACAGAGTCAAATTTATCTGGAAAGTGTTTGCTGTGCTTTTTAATTACATTTCTGTATATGAAATCAACAACATTTTCTCTTCTTATTTGTTTTTATTTGCTTTTTCTTTTTTCTTTCCAGAAAATACAGTAAAGGGTGTGCTGACTTTGCCTTACAAGCTACAAGATGGGATTTGAAACATGCCATATTTTGTGTGGTCTAGCAAGATACTACTGGTTCAGGGAGCATCCTATTTGCAACTGTTTTCCTGGATAATAACAACATGTGAAAGTCTTTTATATCCAAGTCATATAAAAGGTTTGCAATCCAAATGTATAAATACTCAAATAACTGTGCTAAAGCAGGTAAGAAAGGCTAGAGGGAAAACAAATAACAAGAAATGATGTTTGGAGAAAGAAAAGAAAGAAAAAAGGAAAGGAAGGAAAGGAAAGAAAGGAGGGAAAGAAAGGGAAGAAGGGAGGGGAGGGAGAAGAAGAAAAAGAAAAAGAAAAAGAAAAAGAGAAGAGAAGAGAAGAGAAGAGAAGAGAAGAGAAGAGAAGAGAAGAGAAGAGAAGAGAAGAGAAGAGAAGAGAAGAGAAGAGAAGAGAAGAGAAGAGAAGAGAAGAGAAGAGAAGAAAAGAAAAGAAAAGAAAAGAAAAGAAAAGAAAAGAAAAGAAAAGAAAAGAAAAGAAAAGAAAAGAAAAGAAAAGAAAAGAAAAGAAAAGAAAAGAAAAGAAAAGAAAAGAAAAGAAAAAAGGAAGAAACAGGAAGAAACAGGAAGAAAAAGGAAGAAAAAAGAAGAAAAAAGAAGAAAAAAGAGAAAAAGTGGGGGATGTACCTGCCACTGTTTTTCTAATGCAGTGATGTGGTTTGTGAGTTTTACAGTCCTGGAAGGTAATGTTAAATTATAACCATACCTTATTGATTCATATCACCAAAGAGATTATTTAAGTTATCTCCTACTGAGGGCTTGATATGGGAGAAGGAATACACAGGAAAGAAGGTGCTTCACTGCTCTCTATGTTCTGAAAGTATTACTTAAATTACCTTCAAGTCATCTGATAATTATGAACTTTCTTTTCCTTTATATTTATATGGAGTATTTATTGAATTGCACACTGTGCTTTTACAATAAAGTGCTTTTTACGTTGGTTTCTTTGTTCCTCCAAAATAAAACTGACAGTTATCCTTTTATAAGCTATTCTGAGAACATTTTTCTCTTCTTTGAAACTGATTGATGCACTACTTTAAATGTTCCTGCAAATATCGTTTCAATTCAAGTTTCTGCATAATGTAATAAGAAGATAAAAGAATTCTATACTTCAACAAGAGACATTACAAAGCAACTAGAGACATTATCAAGGGCATTAACAAGCTCCTAATAGCAATAAAACCTTTTAACTGTCTGATGTAGAACATGCTCCCACCAAACCACCACATATTATGGTAATTGGCTGCAATTTCTGAATCTTTCATTGTAAAGTTACAAAGAGTTAGGTAGAACTAAAATGTGAAGCTGGAATCCACAGTTCAGTTGCTTATCCTTTATTATTATTGTTGTTGTTGTTGTTGTTGTTGTTTTCTTTATAATATACAGAATCAGCATGAGGCCTGGCAGCAGCAGCCTTTTATATTCTGTTCTAAGGCTGTTGATTCTCATTGTTCTTGTTTCTCGATATTTAAAATATAGCTTTTTAGCCCTTCTACCAGCAATCATCTAAACAGAGGAGTATAATGTGCAAATTAACCACATTCCAGTCACTTCATATGTTCATTCACTGTAACACTGGAAGTTCAGAAAATGAAAGGAAACTTGACTTCAGGACTTTAGTTTTCTTTATGAAGTAAAATAAGTACATTGCTTGTTTTCTCTTCTATCCCTTCTTAAGAATTTTCAACTCTAATCTCATCCAGCATCCCAAAAGAAATACAAAATTCAGTAAAAGCAGAAAAATGGAGAACTGACATGAGGCTCCCTAGTGATTAACCTGCAGTTTAAAGCCATATGTCCAGCTGACATGACTGTCTTACCACGCGATCCTTCACAGGCTGGCAACCTGTTTACTTGAGAAGGGCAATCCTATTGGTATCTAGCATCATGCTCTGAAAAAGAAGCTGTCATTTCATGTCTCTGAAATAGCCCTGACTTAATGTACAAGGCACCAAGAAACAAAGCACAGGAGAAAAAAAAATCTGAGGGAGGAAGGAAAGAAACAAAGAAACTATTGCAAATCTGCAATATTTCCAGACCAAAACTTGGTGTTCAGGCTCTATCTGCAGTGGAATGGTTGGATTTGTGCATTTCAGCAAGGTTTACAGAAGAAATATATGCTAGAAACACAAACTGGATAACTGGACCAGCCCCATTTCTTCATAAGAGGGAGGAACTGCTCCATTTCTGAAGTTCTTGCTGTTTGTATGGAAGTTGATTGCTTGGACTTTGCTCAGATCATAAAACCTCAGCATGCAATTTCTATCTGCTTCCTGTAATAGTTAGTGGAACAATCCTTTCATTATAGTGTAAATTAGAGTAATCCTTTATTATTGCTATTGTCAAAAGCTGCTCTAATTAGACCCACATTAGGGTTTGCTAAGGCCTTTTGACAGCAGAGTGCACAATTATTACACAGTTACCAACATGTTTCCAGCCCTGTTACTAATACGGCTCCTTAAGTACTCAGAAGTGAAACAAAACCCAGACAAGAAACTAACTGCTTTGTCCCCAGAAAACCTTAGATAGTGCTCTACCCATTGCAACCTCTGTAAAAAATTGCGAAAAAAGACCTCAGGTGCAATAAAAACAGAAGACACCTACAATGACACTAAATGCTTAAGTGCGATGTTTTATCAAAACATTGTAACTACTGAGAGTTCACTTCCATGTAACATGAAATGGCATTTTGGTTTGACACCAGATCTCCTTGTAGAATTCCACTGAACTCTGCATAGCCTTGCCTTTTTCGTACCTCTGCCTTTCCGGCGTTAACTCATTAACCATCAGCAGTGGGAGATTGGTGCAGTGAAAACAGAAATGGCATCACTCAGTACCATGTTATCTCACAAATGCCGGCAGTGAATCAAAGCTGCTGTCACAGTCGTGCATCAACATTTTGAACAGTCACATAGCTAGAGGTATTTTTAGGGCATTTCACAAGAATTTCATTGTTAAAGCAATAACTTTTTCAAATCGATGTTCTGCAGGAAATAAGCAGAAAGAAGCCAACGATCTTAGAACGCGAGAAGGGAAATAATCAGGCATCACAACACTTCCCTTAGTGTACACTCAGGATGAAAACCTCCCCAGTGCTGCCTTAAGAAAGGCAGACACCTTATTTACCCCCTATAAATAAGCTGGCGGTAGATTATCGCTAAGGCTGAGTGACACTCGAGCCTTTCCAACGCACAATCGGGTTTGAACTGAACGTTTAAACCATCATGTTAAGGTTTTTGAGAAAAATACCACGCTGGGGGCAGGGGGCCGATTAAAATCCGCATGGCTCGTGATGGCGGGGATCGGGGCCCGCGGAGACGGCCCGGCCCAGGGCTCGGGGCTGCGCGGCGGGGAGCGGCGGCCGGGGCCCGGCACGGTCCTCGAGCGCCCCCTAGCGGAGCCCGGGGAGGGTTTGCCCGAGCCCGGCTGCTCGTACTGGCCGGCCTGGGCGGAAAGGCGTCCTGAAAGCGCGGTGGGGACTCGTTTTTTCCACTTGGGGCACTCGCAAAAGAAATAACAAGCCGGTCACGCTCAAACATGTCAAATTGCCTACAGCCTAGACCTTGGCCAGGGCCTGGATGCACAGGAATGAAGGACGTGACATACTTTCTGGTTACAAAAGTCAGTTTGACATGATACGAGAGAGAATGAAATAGAAGGAGGATGTAAAGCTCCTCGGGAAGTTTCTCCTGTATGTTGCTTTATTTGAACAGTAAAGGGAGGAATGAACATACAGAAAGCAAACAGTGCCAACAAAGTCAGCCCTAACTGATGACTAATAATTGCTGCTTTGCTCAAAGGTCCCACACGGCACAGGGACGGAGCCTTCACAAGCATGAGGGCTGCTGCTAAGCTCCTGAGCTCTGTCTCCACATGCTCTCTCCCACATCCACATAGTTCCCAAAACACGGAGGACTAGGCCCTGTCTTGCTCAGAAACTGGGGCCACCTCAGAGAACCAACACAGCACTCGCTATCTGCTCCACTGAATTACTTCCCCTCTACAGACAGGGCCAGACACAGCTGATAGTAAGGCACCTCCCTGGGCCAGGACATCTCAAGTAATGCGCCTCTGCTGCTGGGCCACTGTAACCAGCTGCAGGCTGCTTTACCAGCTGGAAATGCGAGGCAAAGCACATTTACCCCAGCACAATGCATGATTCATGCCCACATCTTGGGAAAGACCTGCTTTTGTTCATTCCAGGGGATCAAAGGGTACCTGTGGCTCAATTCTACAGCTGTTTCCCTAATTTTCCTTGTTTCCTTCCAAACAGAAAAATGTAGCCTAAGTCACTGCAGCCCGGTCACTGACCACAAGGGACATTCTGTCATCCCTGGAAAAAGAAGCAAGGAAACCACAAAAACATCCTACATTTGATAGTAGAGATGAGCCTGTTTATGCAGTTTGCAGCACTACCTCATCCCATAAATGTCTCAGCAATTTAAGGCATTATTACACAATCTAGTTGATGTTTAAAAATGTTACAGATCTCAGTAGCAAGTGAAAGCCATACCAGGTTACTATCACTTGGTTTAGCACAGACAGGGACAGATGATCCCATATACACACACACGAATTTTTCTCTCACAGCATTAATTTCTTCCTTTCTTAGGGAGCAGCACAGCTTTGTTCAGAGCAGCCCCGTGCAAAATCCCTGTCAGCCCTTTGGTGCAGAACTGCCACTTGAAACTGCAGCACAGAACTGAGAGTCCTGCTGTTGGCTGTACTTGCTCTCCCCAGCACAGGAACAGCCCTCCCCCACATTGCCCTTTTACTTCTCCGACATTTCTATCCCCATCTCTCCATATTTCCATTTCCCCTCTCTTCTCTCTTTCCAGTTCTAATAGACACCAGCAGCCAAACCCAGACCAGAACAGGTTTTTTTCCATGGTCATACAGATCCAGGTGAGTCAGGCCCGACTCTCGTCTGTTTCCTGCTGGGGCTGTGCTGCAGGTTGCCTCCAGCACTTCATGAGGAACATTTTCCATTACATTTTTCATTTCCAACTCTCAACCTTTCTATCATATGATTTCAGGTTAAAACAGCAGGAATTTTGTACAGCTTATCTACTTCAATATGATCTTTCTGTCAGCTGCTAGAAAAAGATTAGTAGACATTAAAGCCAAAAGCCAAAATCCAGCTGTGATTCATCTCCAGCTTCACCCTAGAAACTTAACCTCATTCAAAATACCTGAGTTTTTCTATCTGAAACCAAGGATTTGTACACACGAACCATCACTTGTAACCTTAACATTTACCACAACACTCTTTCAATGGATGTAACCAGATTTCCTCGGCTGTGCACGGTTTTTCATGATTAACACAGTCCAACAGCTTAAATAGAAAATGGCATGTAGTTTCAGCTACTGAATGTGCCTTCAGCGGCTGCTCACCACCCTGCATGACCACCAGCGCTGCCCGTGCCACAGGCAGGTAAAAGAAGGGTCACACAGTTTTAGGCCACCAGCACTGCCAGACAAGGGCTGAAACCATGGCCAAAAGGGAAAAGAAGAAAAAAATATATACATTTAGAGGATGTTCTCTCTGGCCATCTCTGGCCTTAACACCTTAATATATTATAAGAAAATATGCAGAATAGAAAAATAACATTGAAACTTCCCATTGCATTCTTAACAGAAAAGGAAAAGCATCATTGTTAAAGATATGATATGGAGATACGTCTTTCTCCAAACCTACAGTGTTTGGTACTGCTGCCAGCACAGCTCTTCCACAGGATCCAGGGCAAACTTCTGCCATAAGCCTAACAAGTTACATCTCTATTATGATACATGGTTTAGATGTATTATACAGGGTTAACAACGAGACAATTGTTATTTCCACCATTTTAAATCTATTTCCACATTTCAGAATGCTTATATATCATTTCATGGAATTATGTGCACTCTTTCATAAGCTATTAATTCGGTGTCCTGTATTAATTTCTTCTGTGTTTTGCACCTCCCTTGTGTTAGAGCAATGGTTCCTAAGCTGTAGCCCACCCACAGAATTAAAGCAACTGATCTACAGGAAGGATCCACAGGTCAGCATTGCCTTCACAATATTCAACAGTTTCAAAAAGGAGGACACTATTCCCCCCTCTTCAAACTACGCCCTGCCAGATACCAGGACTCCACAGTTGCCTAAAGAAAGGCAAAGAAGCTGAAGAGTCACTGTCCCTTTTCTATTCTAAAGAATAATGGCTTTATAATGGAATTTTCCAGCAAGTAAATCTGGTCATACAACCAATTAGGATAATTAAGAAATTCACAAAAGTATTTATCTGTCACAAAGAGTACCGATTCCAGAATTTTGCAAATCCCAGGCAGACTTGATCCTCTAATTTACACTGACATCACATTACAATGACCTGTCTACATCTGACATTAAGCATAATTTAATGCTTGTTAATCAACAATGAGACAAAGTGTAAGCCCTGCTTTCCTTATCTAATGCTTTTTTTCTCCTCTGCAGAGAGAGTTAGAGGATTTGTCTAGTTCTGTCTATCATCTTCTTTGGTAAACACCAATCACTGGAGTAAATCTGATAACTAGGCTGACTTCTGACCTCCTCGTTCATATTTGTGTCATATATAAATATGTTGCTGGCAATATTTTCTGGTAGTAAACTACTTGGTTTTTTATCCTGTTAAACAGAAACGTATTATAGAACAGAGCATAAGGGAATTTCAAAGCATTATAAATATAGGATTAGGAAACTTGCCAGCAATATCTATTGCTGACAGCTGACTTTATTAAAGTTCATCAGCATTAATTGCCTCATTGTTGAATGACTTTTGCATGTAATTATCACCAGACTAAACACAGATTGCCTCAGGTACAGTATCTAATGTGATCATGTGTTCTGAATCCTATTAAAATAGCTGAGATGAAGCAGAGATTATTCTCTCCCTATCAGCAGGGAAGTGTAAGAACCAAGAGAAACAGGGATAAATGATTTGGTTTAGTCTAAACAGTGTCAGTTTCTCTGTATCATTCCAAGATTTCCAGCAATGCTTTGGAGCCATAGATGCTGAAAGGAACACCTAGAGATGCCAAATCCTTACCAGTGTCATTTATCTCAAGGACAAGTGAAAATTCCTGTGCCCCACTAGAAAAGAAAATGCCTGAGGCATGATTGCTAAAATGGGCTTTAAACGTCATGCTATATTTTAATAGACAGAAAGATGGATACATCAATGTCTAAAATAATAATTGTTAAATTATATTTATCAGAACAAGGAAGGGCTGGAATTATAATTTGAAGTTGCCTAAGCTCCAGTATTGTAAGCTAATACCCACAGAGAGAGGACAAAAAAACCCTTCTTTGAACTTCTATGCTGTTTTAAGATGTTTTCAAGATCTAAAGGCTCAGCATCAAAGACAAAATTTCATACATTTTGCACCAGCCTAAAACCGTCATACCATATTGCTATCCCATTCCCAAACTCCACTGTCTCAATAAAAGTAAATAAATCAATTACAGTTTCCTTTCTCATTTTGAGACTCACTCAGCAAAATACACTCTACTTTTTTGAAACCTTACAATAGACACGGTAAGGCTTTGAAACGTGTATATATACACATATATACATAATTCTGCCCATAGATTTATTTTAAGTCTTGAAAAAGATCATCTCAAAAGCCTCAGCATTGTCTTAGGAATGAGTTGCTTGCTAGTTCCAAATGCCCACCATTCTCATGTACATACATACCTCTGTGCATAACTACCTAGCATCTACCAGGCTTCTGCTGTGACTTTTCAGTAAAATTTATATTCACAGTAGTGTTTCAGCCATAGATTTAACAGCAAATGACTTCAAAACTGTTACACAGTATTTAAAAATCCAGCATGAAAAACTATTGAACTACTTTAAGTAGTCAATAAAGATTTGACTCCGGAGCACAAACAGCTCCCAGAATTCTGTAATATTTTTGAACAGTACTAAGCAGTTCTTGATTTGATTTTGTGTGTTGTAAAAGGCTTTTGCCGCCCTCTTGTAAGAAAAGTAGCTGCATACAAATGCTTGAATAAAGACAAGACTTGTCGCATATTGCCTTCCCTTACCCCTCCTCACATCGCTCTTTCTCTCAAATTTATTAGCATTAATAACTAGAAGCACTGATGTAGCCTTTTAGGGTATTAGACCAAACCTGTAAATTAATGCATTGGTTCATCACAATTCATTAATCAAGCCTGTGTTGGATTTAACAGACAGCAGATTATTAAAGACACCAAATTACACAGACGAAAAAACCCAGCTCCCAGAGGGTCAGATGTAATGTGAATGGTTTTGCATAAAACCATAAACCTGCTATTAAATTAAAAACGGGCAAAAATTATGTCCACTGCTTATCTAAAGTAATTTTTTTAAAGGGGTGTTACGTTAATTTACTTCTTAACTGGTCCTGGTTACACAGCAAAGGACTAAAGGTTAACTGCAATGGCTCCTCTGATGCTTGGTTAAGCAACTTACACTAACATATCCTGACTGAGGTGAAGAAATTAATGAAATTACTACTGTAATTCATTACTAATGGAGAATTGTCAATGCTTTCAGCCAGCAGTTCACACAAATTTTCTGCAGACGTGAAGACCTAGTACAGTGACTCATGCTCTTAGACTTGCTACTCTTATTTCAAGTCCCAGCACCATTCATCAGCCGAACTCGATGCCATACTATCTAGCAAAGTTTAGCAACCTTTGATCTCAATATCTGAGGTCTTTCTATGTCTGTGACACAGGTTTATGAACAAAGAAAAAATAACATGTAATTTTCAGCATCAATCTAAGGAACACTAAAATAAACAGTTCTCAGAGGCAGAATTGCTGCTACCAGCAACCACAGCATAACGTAGCAAAGACTGTAATTTGATAACTAATGATGCCAAATGCAAAGAGTAGAAATGAGTATAAATTTTGTAAATCAATTACCATTTTAAAGGACATTTATGATAAAGTACTGAGGTAGTAAAGAGCCCTTTGTGCTACATAGTCTTCCTCTCCTTGATTTCCCTAAAGTACAGCTAGAAAATCAAAGATAATACAGCAAAGTCATTCATTTCAGAAAAGAGACTCATCTGTAAGTGCTGTAATCATCATCTACATACAGCAAGAATGTTATGTTCAATCACATTGACATAAATAAAGTATCAAATATTACTTGGCTACATATAACATATGAAACTCCTAATAGAAGCATTCTTTTATGTTAATTTATAGGACACTTGTTTTATGATTGCAGGGTTATTCTGGAAGGAAGATAATAATGTTTAGATCTTCCCATTGATTCACTTTTTGTTTGTAAGCAAAGAAGATAGTGTTTGTGATGGTCATAAATACCCCAGAACCGTGCACAGCATGGTTCCCAGTACAGCAGCAGGGTTAAATTACAAAAACAAAAAAGAAATTTTAAATATCAGTACAGATTTTCCCAAGAAGAGCAGAATTAAAAGTAGGGAAATCCTTGCCCACACAGGAGCTCAGCAAAGCACACCCACTGCTGCCTTGGGTCTCTTCTGTGCTTCCCCCAGCGTGAAATGGAAAGAAGATCTAGCATAGCAAGAGCAACATCAGAACAGCAAGCACTTTCAATGGAGGAAGACAACAGATTTGCTGTGACACCCTTCCCTCCCAGCGGGGTACTGCTGATGGTAAATAGCAAGCCTGACTAAAGAGCCCCCATACATCACCCAAATGTCAAATGGCATCCTTGGGAGAAACCAGTGAAAGCAAACAGCACAAGGAGGTTAACCAGAGAAGAGCCCCCTGCAGATGATGCCCATTGCTTCTACTCAGTCCAGAACCATCTTGCTGGCTGCTCTCAGGGGGCAAGGGCTAAGGCAGGCTGGATCCCAGTGGTCTCTGGATGGCCATTTCTTTTGCCAGGTTCAGAAATGAGAATTTCTCTTAACTCAGTGAAGGGTATTACAAGAACTCTTACTAAACTCCAGCGAGACCCAGTGTCTCAGAGCAAAGGAGCCACAGCACACAGTGAGAGCACAGCAACGAGCAAAGTGTCTGTGTCATCTTCACAGTTGTCCCTCCTGGGGGCTCAAAAATTAGGTAATGCAACCTAGAAACCAAAGGAAAGATAAGATCATTAGGGACAAAGCATGCTTGGAATTTATTTAATTTAAACACCTCTAGTTATGTTATTTAACACTTGCAAATGACTTACACTTCTAAGATAATTCTCACTAAAATCGTGTGGGCACCACTCTCGTGCACACATCTGCACCACCAGGCTGTTCCATACTTTTGCACCGTCCTTTTGCCAGTATCACAGGCCCAGTCTCCACTTCAAACACAAGAGTTGTAATAGTCAGTGATGCAAATTAACTTTTCCTTCAAACTTTTAGGACTCTAGAACTCAGTGGGAGTCTGCTCAGTCCCATTTCTCTGCAGACCCGAGCAACTTGCACAGCAACTCTCCCTGTCAGTCTGCTGCCAAAATATTCTGAACCACCTGAGGAGGTTGAGGAGAAACTTAATCCACAGATGTAAGACTGTTGCTATAGCTGAGCTTTTCTGTATTACAAGCAATTTTTTTTTGTATGATATTGTAAGATATTTATCATACATATCATATAGACACGCATATCATAGGATATTACAAGGACTAACTGAACAACAAATTACACCTTCCTAGCACTACAAAAATTTTTAAAAATATAGTTGAATATATTCCTTAATTGTATCAACTCTGCAAAAAATAACATGATTTAAATGCATTATGCAAACACTTTTAATTTATGACAGATTGCTACTTCAAATACAAGTATTAAATCTCTATCAGATTCATTGAGATAATGCACTAATATGCATCACTAAGGTCTTAAATTCCTAAGTAGCAGTACTGTTTGTTAGATGCAAATAAGGATTACTTTAATTAAAATACTATCCTCAGCATCTCAGATGATTTAATCCAAATCTTTATATAGGCCACATTCATTATCCATCTTCAGTTAATAAAAATACGACCTACTTTGGTTACATTTTAGAATTCAATGTTGATTACCATTTTGTTAATAGAAATAAGATTCTAAAGACTTTAAAGACAAGCCGAAAGCAATTTTGCCAGCCTAATTAAAATACTATTTAATGGCCTCAGAAGGAGCTTTACATTTATTAGTAACTGTGGATGTAGAATTTTTAGAAATGCTTTTAAGATATTGAATTAGACATCAGAATCCTAAAAGCATACCTAAAGATAACAACTGAGATTCATAACCAATGAGCTTAAAACACAGCCTGAAGAGTGCTGGTGAAGAACTGTTAAGCCCCACAGGGACGCATTTGAACAAAGAGAGCTGTCCTGATAAACTCAACAAGACTACTCACTTCTTAGGAGGCAGCCCATACCATGTGTCTTGGCAGAAGCAAGGCTTAAATTAATCGTAACACTCCAAACGGAGCGTCAAGTTTCTGCTAAGTAGTAGTTTCCAAGGAGACATGATGCTTATCAAAATACTCTGAGGCACTGCAGCCTGCCAGACCTAAGACAGTATCTGAATGGGATAGTCACTTCTTACTAAAATGTAGCTTATTCTGGATTAAATCAAGGTCACTGCAAGTTCGGTGAGAAGGCAATGTTTGAGGGGAGTAGTGGGAACAAACCTCTTACCACAAAGCTTTCTTGTGTGACTACTACTGCATGATTGCAGGGAATGAACAGAGTAAAGAGCAGCCTGCCTCTTCCTATCCTCTACTCCAAGCAAAAAGTGGGAGAGCAACGTGCATCCCACTGCAATCCTACAGTGTCAGGATTTGTTCTTCAGACTCCCACATTTCTATATCCTAAAACAGTGTACTCACTTTTGAAGCTAAGAATGTAAGGTGATGACTGAATGAGAAGCTTTGCCCATTCATCACCCAGCAAAAACACGAGTGCAAAGTGCTTGTCTTATTAGATTGAATTCAGATTGGTCACCTCTAGTTATTACTGGATTCAGTTTATTACAAGGTTTCAAGAGACAAAACGTCTTGCTGCTTTCAAGAGACACAATGTTGATGGCCTTCTATTTAAACTTATTATCAGATCCTACACTGGGAACTCAATAGGACTGTGGCTGGGTCCTATACTGCCAACAGGTACCCCTGCCTTCCCAGCCCCCAGACATATTTGCAGAAAAACACGTAATGGCACACGTTTCCCTTTATTTCTTTTGTCACTCTCAGTCCAAGAGCAGCAGTCACAGCCAGCAGCAATATCCCACCTTGCACACACCTGTGGACCTATCCTCCTCAACCCCGGACAACCGATCGCTGCATGCAAGGAGTTAATTTTATTAGACAAGGGATTTTTAAGCCTAAGAAAACTGATGACATTAGAAAGCTCCTTGTAAATTTTACATAAAGTGGTCTTGTCTCTTTATCGTGTACATAAATGTCACCCACTGAAAGACTGTTGTCACAAATGTCTCCCGTGAGTGCTGGATCTGTCAGTAATGCAACACAGAAGATGCCTGTTCTTCTCTTAACCTGCACTTTTCAGTAATTATTAATTCCTTAAACATTTAAAATAGATCGTTCCACTGGTGCTTTCACCTCTCTGGGTCACTGCAGGAATGTGAGCCCACATGGCTCATAGTCCCCTTTCAGCACTCATTTTCAAAGACACACAAAGCACAAACCAAGAGCCAAAAGCAGGCTCCTGAGGCTAAGATCTGTTTTTCCTCCAAACTCTTCTTTATGCTAATATAATTCCCTTTTGCTGGGTTTCATGCATGAGACAACGGATTCTAAAATACTCTTTATCTCACAGAAAGCACAATGGTCCAAATTTTTCCCCTTTCAACTCCCAGCTACTCCTCTCCACATAAGCATAGGCTGAAAAGATGATAAGGGCAGTATTCTAGCAGATCTGTCCCTCTCCCTTCTTCCATTATTAAGAAAGCGGGGAAAAAAAGAGTGAAAAAATAACATTACCTTGGAAATGGAGGCAGGCTTTGCTGAGATAAGCCACTCCTCCATGTCGTATATTCCACCAAAGGGATTCATAGTGGGCTCGGTATCTTCTAATGGTTTCATCAGTTAACATTAAATTGCTTTCAGATAGAAATAGAAGAATTTTCCTTGCACCACATTAAATAATTCACCTTTATATAGACTGCATAAACTGCTTTTCTGAAGAGGAGCAAACAATTACTGTCCCATTTATATAAGTGACAGTGTATGGCTTCTCACAGATTGGCAGCCTGTATCCCACACTGTGTTTGGCTGTGCAGTTCTCTCTCTGTGTCTGGTCGTTTTCTTACATTTGGCAAAAGGAAAGTTATTTCACAGTAAGAATGCAGGATTGTGAGGCATAGCAAGATCTTTGGAGTGAGGTCTTCCTGCCTTCAGATGGCCTTTAGTGTCAGTGCTGGAAATGCTCTCACATTGAAACAACCGCTGTAATAACCAGGACATTTAACAGGATAATGTCCATGTAGCATATGTAACATTTCTGGGGTTCAACAGAATGTGCAACAACTCTATTTCTCCTGTTTCTGAGGAGCCATGGGTTTCTGTTTGGCAGTGAAAACTTATCTTTTTCTCTTTGTATCCAAAGGTAAAGTTCCACATTTTGGAACAATTCACATCATGTTTGTCCTGGAGCAAAAACCTGAGCTGTGCTGCAGATTCTGTAGTTCACATACTAGTTATTGTTCAAAGGTTTTGCGTGTTCCAGCATCCCCTCCAGCCTTAGTAAGCAAAAAGTAATAAAAAAAAAAAACCCTTGCCCTTACAGTAGCCTTTCAAGTACAGCCATGCATGACCTAAGAGTTGTAACTCTGATTGCCACAAGCTATGTTTTACCATGGAAGTAATCCTTCCCAGGCCTCCGGTTCCTCTTCTGCTTGCCAGCAGCCAGCATAAAGCTAAGCCTGTTTCACAACAACAAAATCTTTCATTCAGGTCTTAAGAAGTCTTTAAAAAGACTTCTTAAAATGCTTTAAAAAGAAAAAAATAAAAAAATTACAAGTGTGATCTACAAGTCTGTTACGCCTTGAAGATATGCTTCCAAAAGTACATCCCAAACTTTTTTTCCTTTGCACTATTGGAAAATGATGAGGTGGCAACTACATGGCATAAATATAATCTCTTGCTGCTGGCTCAGGAATAAAAATCCTCATTTCTACCCTGAAAAAAACTTAGGCCTCCTTGTTACAATTCCTAAAAAGGCCCTGAAATTTTGTAACATTCGCTTCAGCACTTTTAATGATGTGCTGTTAGCAAGAAATATTCTGAGAGCTGTAGCACATTCCTACTTCAGATTCACAAGAAACCTAACAGTTCCTTCCCTCTTAGGACTTTCAATCACACTTTCTGCCTAAGGCAGGAAAACTTTTTTGCCACTAAACAATTATCCACAAGTCATTTGTTTCAACTCAGCAAAGAATTTACAGGAAAAACTTATGAACTACGTAAGTAAGAGATTAACTTTCCCTTTGTAAAAAGCTATTACTTTCCCTCTCACCTTGTTCTTACTAGATATGTCATGCCTAAATCATACTGAGAAGGTGGATCTTACTCCTTACCCATACAAAATTTTTGACCTATAACAGGTTTGCAGCAGTTAAACCCTGTAACATCACCGACCACTCTGTTATCATTTGAGACTGCCTTTGCAATCTATGTGGAACCGAAGCACAAAAGCCTCCCGAAACACTGCATAATTGAGAAGAACAACACAACATCTCCAGTCCAGGTTTCTATAATATCTATGCAGAAAGTCTCACAAAAATTAAACACTTACCTGTATTCTGATCCCACACACAAGCAGACATTTCTTTTGCCAACTCTCCTGGTCCTTACTTTGCAGAATGCCTGTGCTCTGCAGGCAACCAGCCCCTGAAAGCTGCCTCTCACCTCTCCAATCTTTCCAGCCACCTGGAACGCCTGCTTTCCCCACATTGTAAGACTTTTTCAGGTTATTGCCTCAACAAAGCCTCTATCATCCCTTGATCATTTGAGGAAAATTTCTAAGAATTGCTTCAATTCCTTTGCACAACATACAGCTCTTGAGCTATGTTAGTCATCTCTATATCCATGAAACCTTCCATTATTTGTTCTCCGTGGCGCAGGCTGTTTCTGCTAAAAGAGAAAATTACAATAAAGCTACATATTTATTTCAAGCACTTCCATTTGAAGCTTAGATACAGTAGCAACATCTTTGCTTATATCCCCCAAACTCTTTCCTGGGAGTAATCCACAAAAAAAAAAAAAAAAAAAAAAAAAATAAAAAAAAAAAATCTTTCTCTTGGCTTCTCTGAGAACCACATCACCAGTTCTTGTTGCTGCTGTCTGTTTCTTTCTAACAGCTCCACTTCTACCAAATAGAAACCATTCTCTGGCACAGCTCTATCCATACAGCTCCACTTCTCTTCAACTTCTCACAAGGGCAGCACTCTTATGATTATCTCCATTTGCTTTAAAAAGAACTGCTTTCTCTATTATTTTTGCTGAAAGGTATTCATAGCATACACTTCCACAAAAACGTTCCCCGCTTCTGTAAAATACTACAAATTCAGTGCTCAAGCAGAGACCAACAAAAATATTTTGCATTTTTTTTTTTCTAAGTGCACCCCAAGAACATCACGTGTACACAAATGATTTTAGCACCTTCGGTCTTCAAATCATGGCCTTGATTTAGCACTGCAGTGTTCCTTGCGAGTAGCAGGAGTGTCACCTGTACCAGGAGTGGCCCCACCTGGGCCTAGAGAGCATCCTGCCTTCAGCCAGCAGCTATGCAGACCTACAGCAGTAACAGGGAATCACCTGCTAAGGTCTGCTCAAGAAAACAGTGATCATTTCACTATTTCCCATATAAATTGGTCATTTCTTATCCTTAGAAACATCAGAGTGGACAATAAGAAAACGTTGTTCTTATGCAGAAATCTTTTGTCTCAAGCTTAATCCTAAAGTGGCTCTTCCCATCCAAGCTATTATATCATGGGAAATACTGATAAAATGTTTACCACAATTCCAGTTAGCCATTTTCTAATGGAGGATACAAACCAATCACTTGCATTATGTTGCTTAAAGAATGCAAAGAAAATCAAAAGTGTAATGATTGCTACTTTATTAGCATAAAACTAGAGTATCTGAATACCTAATCGACTGAAAATGCAAGGTATTCCTTTTTAGAGTACAAAGAATTTCTTAAATGAATGTGAAAACATCTCTTTTAGGCAATTTCTTCAGTCTCACTGAAAACTTGTCTTTGCTTCAGGTTTACATTATGGGGTTAGAAAACATGAACTAATGTTGATGTAAAAGCCTATCTGTGACAATAGCTCAGAACACTAACTGCAAAATGCTATCAATGTATTTACATTTCAAGCTCCATTTATGCTGATATTTAAGCACATAAACGTTCATGATATTATAGAACAAAAAATTAAGTATACCTACAAAATACAAAAACCAGAACAGAGTGCAGCCAGCACTTCATGTGTTACGGACAAGAAACTAGGATAATAATGGTTAGTAATATTGTGAGATATATGAAAGCTGACTGCTGCAACTATGTTCATAATACAAGACATTTCTGTGTTAAACTCTGAGAGAAATACAATGTGTGCAACATTTCATCATCTTACTTCAAATGAACTCTAACATCATTATGTTTCTATTTTCACAGATAAGCTGAACAAACCAGGGACATTGGGTTTTAAATCATCCATACATGCATTTTATTAAACTGTTTCTAAAAGAAACCATGTAAACAAAACATTTTTCCACTATGACTTGGTTTCGTTTGTTGTTTTGTTTGTTTGTTTTTAATTTGAGGCTCATTACAGCTCTTCTGTGCATAATTCATTCCAATATTGTGTGTCATTCATACAGAAATAAGATACAGTCTTGTTATGGGAAAACGACATAAAACTATAGAAATACAGAAATTAGCTTTATTCACAAAAAAAAAAAAAAAAAAATCCACTTTCAATTAATTTTTTAATCAATGATTTTCATCTTACAGTGTCTCGTCTCCCTTGGAATAACCAAAACAAATAGGGAGCAGGGAGGGAGGAACCTATAATCTTGAATGAGACTGAATAGGTGGAGAGGGGAAAGAGACTTACAAACTCCCAAAAATCCCATGATGATGCCCCTCAGAAAAAATACTTCCCTCATCTGGAACTCTGCATTACTTCCACTGAAGCCATGAAACTATCCTGGTTGGCTGCTCATATAGATTCCTTTTCAAGATCTATCAATTACAACCCTTATCTACAGTCCACATATATTACAAATAATGTTTTCAGAGATGATAAAGAGAGAAGGGAGTTGTATTCCAGTGCCTCCCTCTAAACATGCCTTATAGTAACAAACCTGCCTGAGACATCTAGATACATCTCTGGAAATAACAAGAGCCCACCCAAGGCTGGGGGAAGCACATCCTTCTGTGGAGCAGAGCACATCTCATTAAGATTAGAACAGATGCTCTGGATGCAATGCATTCACATAAGAACAACTGTGCAAGTAGGGCTGATGTTCAGTTTGAGTTTTTACCCCAGTGTCAGTGTACCTTTCTTACTCCATCTTTTGTTTTCTTCACACTTAATAAAACAAGGGATTCATAGAGGCCAATTAAACCACAGTTTTATCCTAAAAAAACTTGTTTATCAAGTCATCAGTCCTACTGCTACAGCTTTCATTACAGCCTGACTTCCACAGCAAGGTATGGTTACATGGCTGTGCTGCCCATAAGGACGCATGCATATTTTTACTACACTTTTTCTTAAAGTTTTAAATTCTACTCATTCCAAGTAAAATGAGGTTAACGACTGAAGGAAGTTCTAACAGGTTTGATGAACATAGGTAGCACACTGAGAAGAAAAATATTACTGATCCTTTAATGATTTATGCAGATCATAGCCAGTATCAGACACAGGGAAATCCCCCTGGGAAAGCAGTCATGAGTGCCTTGCCTACAGGAAAGGTTTCATGCGTACAATTTAGACACAAGCCAGTCCACAGGACTTTATATATTTATAATTTATATTAATAAGACTTTAATAAACAAACTGTTCAAAGATTGTTTATATTGTAATATTCACAAGAAAGTTAGCTCTTTATTTGTTAAAACATTTTTCTGTGCAGTTTTTTCTTTTTTTTTTTTTTCCTTTTTTTTTTTTTTTTTTGCAAGTAAAATGTGTTACTCCAGTAAGTATATATATTTCATTTACTTTTCAGACACTGAGACATGCCCTCTTAACAATTCTCGGGAGCTCTGGCTTCGTTTCCTCGCGTTTTGTATTTCTATGTCTCCTTCACTTCCTTTGGAGGGAGGAACATGCACCACAGCATGCATTTCGATGACTTCTGTGCCCCAGGGGCTCACAGGCTTACCATCTCTTTTACCAATAAATGCAAACATACCATCTGTTAACAGACAGCTGCAACATTCTTCCAAAAGAACAACCTTTAAAAATATTGTTTACTTGTCTGAACACAAGATATCTCTCCTATCCTTCAAAATAAGTGACTGATTGACGGGTAGGCAAAAACGTTTGCTTTGACAGAATCAGACTGACATCAGTTTTCATGTTCTTCTTTGCTGTCTGAATAGTATCAAGCTGATCAGATTTGTAATTCTTCTGAAGCACATCAAATCAAGCATAAATACCACAGTACTTTCTGCACTAGACTTGTTTATTTGAGCAGTGTAAGTTAGTAAGTAAAAAAGTCACCTGTGATAATGGCACCGTGATTGTTTTCTATATTTCTTTCTATGGCTCCTGGAATATAAAAATCACATAGCTTCTTTGAAAAGCCCTGTCCAAAGAGTTAAACAAGAAGGCATCAGGTAAAAGTAACATTCCAGAAAATGTTGTAAACACGAGTTCACAACCAAGTGTGACTGGAGCTGGAGCCGCTTACCCCACAAATGGCTTTTCTAAAGCAGCTAAATGTCATAGCTTTTACAGTAGTGAGGAAGAAGTTTGAGGAGAGTCTGCACTTACACTTGCAAGAAAGATAGCCATAACTGTATGCCTCAGTTACTTTTGCAGTCATACACAACCTGAGATCATGTGACAAGGAAAATCAT
Organism: Tympanuchus pallidicinctus; assembly: GCF_026119805.1. Classification (NCBI taxonomy): domain Eukaryota; kingdom Metazoa; phylum Chordata; class Aves; order Galliformes; family Phasianidae; genus Tympanuchus; species Tympanuchus pallidicinctus. The sequence continues at coordinate 16,438,222 of NW_026294791.1, read as the reverse complement.
GCCATTCAATTCCCAAAATTAACAGAAAGAATATTCAGCTGATTTATATGCAAGCTGGGTAAGGCCCCAGCTAGACTTAAATAGCCAAGATGTTGACATGGGTTGGAACAAAGTTCCTTACCGTTCTATTTCCAGAACACCAGAGGATTTCAAAGATCTGGCTGAGGACATACAACCACCAAAGAAAACACTACAACTGGCTTTCATCTCAGCCGATACACAGTTTTTAAATCAATTTAAATTCTCCACTTCAGTGGTTTTATACATTTTACAATAAAAACTAACATTAAGAGAAACATTTCTAGGATTTTTATATCTGAAGTCACATGAGCTCTTTCTTTAAATCAACATTCAAGTATTTATAGATTCAAGTAAATAGAGAAAGAAATGTTAGCAGACAAACACCTAAAGGTTGTTAAGTTATGCTATCCTCTCATGCTAAGATCTGTTTGCTATGCTTTTTAGAAAAATACCTTTACATAGGCATCCAAAATGAAATTAGTCACAATTTCTAGAAAGCCATTATGGAAGACCACCATCACAAGAGATGAAAAACAAAGCATTGAAAATCAGGACTGTAAAACAGTTCAATTGAAAGATTATTATTCTAACACTGTTTTCTCCTAATATTTCATATTTATCATGCAAATATCATAATTAATTCCATATTCTTCTGAAAAAGTTATAGTATGCATAGAAGTCAAAAAATCAATTCTTAACATACATGTTGCTTTCTCATTATTGCAACTCCTGTTTTTTTCTTTTTCTTTTTTTGTAGATAAGTTTGCTTGTCAAAATAGTCTTTATTTCCCAGAAGAATCTGCAGTCAAATACTACTTTTCTCATGGAGTCCAGTGCTTTATTTTTATTTTAAGAGAGGAGGCACAAACTCAGAGAAGAGATTTGCAAGTCCTGCAGTTTCAAATTCCTTTTGTAGCTCATCCAGCGTTGAATATTCTTTGACTTCAAACATCTGAAATCTACATTGTACAAGAGAAACTCATGAATATGCCTCGGTTTGTCAGAATGTAATTATCGATTCAGTTACTTTTCTATCCACAACAGTATTAAATTATACCTTTTATGCTGTGACTGTACTTTTGTCTCACACAGTACACTAATCATTTTCTCTTTGCATTTCTTTCCGCTCGAGTCCACATCTACCTTAGAAGTTTTCTGAAGAATCAAGTACTCCTAAGTGTCAAAAAGAACAAAATATTAAATGTCAGCCAGCATCTTTGAAGTTTAGTGAAACTCAGAAATCCATATGAAACAAAGATCTTTTTAGAACACAGTAATCACATATTGAAAGTTCATCCCAAAAAATGCATGCCTGTTTCAACACATCACCTTGAAGCTGAGCACAGTCTTAAATAATCTAGAAAACATTGAGTTTGAAAGATCAAAACTTTCTCCTCCAGTATCACCTTATACAGGCCTGCCTAATGCAGCAGGATTACATAAACAAGTTCAAAAGTACAGTAGGAGCACCACTGTACTTGGTGACAAGGAAGAAGACAGCTAGGAATTAACTACTAGTATCTGTTATTACCTTCTGATCACAAATTTCCTGGCTTCGGGGTTATTTCGTGGGGTGTTTCAGAAACAAGGAGACTGACTCTAGCATATTACAGTCAGGAAACACAGGGGAATGCCAGAGCAGAATCCAACGGGACATGAGCCACAGGCTTCACTGGTTTCTTTCTTACAGAATAACTTATTTTTCTTAAACATGGAATCAAGTTGTTGGGCCTTCCTATTCTCCTATTGATCAATCTGCTTCCAAAATTGCTAATCTTGGAAAAACACACAGAAAATATTCAGACACAGGTTTCAGTAGTAAATCAATAGAACTAGTCAACATTCATTGTTCCTGCACCTTAATGTTGCTCTTGTCACCCTGAAGAAGAATCAATATTATCTTGCCCATGAACATCAGTCTTCCAGTCAGTTTTAGATCTGAAGCCCATTTTTCCACAGTTCTGACGTATTTTGCCTTTGCTCTCATGTGATCTAAATGCAAAAGGAGCATCCAGACAGCATCCTCTGTACTTGCTCCTTTTGACAAAGTGGTTTTTTCATTGCAAACTGTTGCTGGTTGCTTAATGATATACTTAAGATGCTGCTGTATCCAAAGAACCAGTTCATGCACCATGGGTTCAGAAAGATGCTTCTTTGCTTGTTCAAGTAATTTATCTTTTATGTCCATACACTGGGCCCTTGTAAGCTGGTCTGAGCTAACAGAAATTTCTGGTAGAGTTGATGGATAATTGACTGGTAAACGAAACAGCAGCTTTAAAAGTATATCTGCATCCAGTAGCTCTTTCACGCTGATTTGAATTCTAAATGTGACTCCATCTGTTTCTGGAAAGTACAAAAAATAAACATTAATAGTTTGCTTAAAGTTGAAAAACATTATTAAGTTTTGCTTTCATCTTTTATCAATTCAACTCAATGTCATTCTGTACTAAAAATGTAGTGTTTTTCTTGGAGGGATGAGGAGGTGCAACCAATAACTGTAGCTTCACTTGCAGGGAACCCTAAAATGAAACACTTCCATGTCATACTGGAAGGAAAATTATTTAACACATTCCAAAAAGCATTCACACTTCTTGGCTCCTTTAAAGTCTACTCAAGCCAGTAACAAAGAATTGTCCTAAAAACTTAAGTCAGCTTCTACAGCTCAGCAGCAGCAACAAGGACAAGTGGAAAGAGGGAAAGAGCACTGCTGTAACTGTGCTCCTAGAAAAAACAGTAGGGCTTTTACCATCAATGCCAGCACGGTCTTGTGTATTTTTGAAGATTTAACCATTCAAAGGCAGTTTAACACAGAAAAGAGACAAGGAAAGAAAAAAAGTTACAAGTTCTTCATCCCTTGCAACTTTCTGAGAAATTACATTTAGTTATTTTGTCAACTTCTCCACATTCTCAACAGTGGGACTGAGACAATCAAAACATCTCTGTTGTACATTTGATCCAAAATACTACACACATCCATACATATATCCATATATATATCCATAGCTCATGTTTATACACCTGCATAGGTACTCAAAACATGTTCTCAGTGTACTCCAGAACAGAATGATATTCAACATGAAAAGTATACAGCGTAAGCATACAGGAGAAAAGACCACATTCTCCTGATACATCACATAATTTAAATCAGTGAATATGAAAGGACAGTAATTCCTGCAATACACCCCTTCTTGTTTCATAGGAAAAAAAAAACAAAAAAAACAAAAAACCCACAAAACTTGATAATGTGAAAAGAGGGGACAAAGACCTGACCTCCTCTGCAATCAAAACAGAGGGTATCAGATAAAAGGTGAACTTCCTCACATGTTCTCTGCTTCACCCCTTTGATGCATTCCAAACACTTCACCCCAATTCTCACAAAAATTGCTGCCGTGTCAGGCTGATTCACTCTAGGAGGGCAGGAGAAGCCAGATTTGAAAGGGAGACGAGAGCTGAGATGAGTTTCTGAGGAGCTCTTTTGAAGTGACGTGCTGCCTTCCCCCCCTGCCTTACCTTCCTTCACATGACAGTTAGCTGAATTATGCCTGATTAGCATTGCTGACACCGCTAACCAACCTCAGCGCTCTCTGTGACTTTATATTTAAACACTGTGAAGTGAAAGACACTAAAAGTGACTTGGACAGACAGATGTACTTGAGAGAGCTTAGACAAAGGTCTGCTTCCAAACTTCCTTCCTGATTCACACAAAGAATACTCAAAGGCAGAGCAGCCACAAAATAAAACGAGCAAACCCTCCAAACTCAATAACTGAAGTACAGCATTACGATAGCATGGGCTGCCAAGCCCCCAGCCTCTGGCTGAACATCAGTATCACCTGATGCCTGCCCAACAGCCGCTTCATTTTACACCATGTTGCCTATATACTTTGAAACACAAAGCCTACAAGTGAACTGAAGAAGCAGCCAGGCCAACCTTGCTCCTTCAGCAAGGACCTGCCACTGCCATGCATGCACCCATTTGCCTGCCACATCCTCACATCTTTCCCTGCACGATGGTCTCAGAGCAGTCGTGCAGCCTCATGTCCCAAAGCAGACTCCTCTGAGCCTGGCCATGTCCATTTACATCTGCTTCAGACTTACTTTTAAAAAGGAGAACTTGTTCAAAACATGCGGTGTGCAAAGTTTATTTAAGCACAGTGGTGCCCACATTCTGCACCAGCCTGCACTGCACTGCCGGCAGAACAAAGAGTGACACTTGTCATCCTTTGTAACAAGGCTCTGAAGAAATGTATCCTTTGTTTGCACACAGTGCAAGGTCTGAGTTGCCTTCCCAGCAAAATGGTGATTATTTCTGAAATAAAGGTTTGGGTATGACCCCTATTGGCATTTAATGTGCTAATATGACTAAACTCAATACATTTTAACCTATTTTCACCCACAGCAGCACGCTTATCAGTATATTTAGCTCTAGCATACTTCAGATTTTTCCTTATGTTCCATGACAGCCAGACAGATATCCCCCTCCTCTCCTGCCCAAAGGCATTTTGTGCAACAAACGCAGACTATTTTTATATTCAGAAAATGGCATCTATTAAAGTACGAGCTTGGAATATATAAATATATTTTATAGCAAACTGGATAAGTAAACCAGAAAATAACAGATTAAAAGTAAATTATGGATTTCTATCTCTAATGCTAATCTTTCTAAATAGACATGGAAGGTAAGAACGATATGCCGTAATTAATTTACTTAAATTCATCAACATGTTGGTTTGGTTAAAAACATATTTTATATTCTGAATATTTCATTGTCAAATGCTCGGCAGCTGAGGTAAAGCATTTTCTTCTATTCCTCAAAACCATAAACCCTCAATAGTCTCCTTTTTGATTCAACAGATCTACACCCAAATTACTCTTAACATATGAGAGAGCAGAATCAGCCTCACTGAAGTTACCCCCGTGCACTGTTTTGTCAATGACAATTTCTATGGTTTGAAAAGATTAAGCAAATATAAGTTTGTAAATACAGCAAAACCTTACTTTAGACTAACTTACGGCTTTCGTAACTCCAAAACAAAAATTCACAACGTAAGAAAACTTCCAACAATCCTATAAGGAAGCTTTTCAATTCCAGCTGAAAACAATGGAAATCAATCAGATATTCATGGTCCTAACATATCATGGGAACAACCTCACAAGGTCACACAACAGTAATACAGATATACAAGCCTGTCTGTATTGAGCATCCATGACACTTCACGATGTCCCTGGAAGGCTTCTAAGCCTTTTACATCCTGGTAGTTTACTAACTCGAAAACATTTTGCTGTATGTGAAGCACAGAGATGGAGAGACAGCTGTGCATACACAATGTTCAGATACGCTGACATTTGTTACGAGTATCTGTTAAGCCTAGATACTGTATTTTCAATTAGCGCCTGAAATAATGCATCTGAACTCAATGTCTTTTAGAAAACAAAACGCAGTTGAGGCATTTCATCAATTGCATTTGAAAAATACACCTCTAAATGCCCACTGAAAAAAAAAAAAAAAAAAAAGACAACCAGGGCAAGAGGTGTGCTGCAGATGTAGACACAAACCTGCCCCACTTGTAGGCTACCCCGGCTGATCGCTCTCCATGCACGCACTGATGTCTGCGTCCATCGGAGGCTGTCTACCCGCCTTCCTTTCAAATAACGGCCTACTGTTCTCCGGGGATCTATTTCGACGGCTATTTTCAAATAAAAAAATGGTGCTTATTCAATGAATTTCTTAGTAACCATTAACAACGAGTCACCGCAGGGCAGCCCCGTGCCACCGCACACCAAAGCAGCAAGGGCTGTTCACACAGCAGCGGGGACCGACGAGCTCAGGTCGCCCGAAGCCTGGCTCAGGCTGCCCAGGGCCACGGCCCGGGATCCGGGGAGGGGGACCCCGAGACAACCCGTGCCACTGAGCTCCTGGCCTGCAGCATCCCGGAGCGCTACAGATCTGCTCGCTCTCCACCCTATGGCAAACGCGCAGCACCAGCCAGCCGCACGCCTCCGTAAACCCAGCGAGCACAGCCGCCCGAGCAGCCCGCGCCGCAGCCCGGCCCCGCGCGAGGAGCGGCCCCGCAGCGCCTCCTGTCGTTGCGGGTGGCCAGCAGCGCACCAAGGCGGACGGCGGCGCTCGGAACCCCCGTGGAAGCGGCCGCTGGGCCTGGGGCAGCGGGACAGCGCCGGGTCGAGCGGGAAGCGCTCGGGAACCGGGCCGCGCGGAACAGCAGCCGCCTTCACCTGAGGTCGCCAGCACCTCGCAGGCGCCCGGCTCGCAGTAGATGGCGGCGAGGGCCGAGAGTTCCTCCAGCCCCTGCTCCGACATGGCCGCGCCCGCCCGCAGCCGGCCCCGCCTGCAGCTGCGCCAAGGGGCGGTGGCACGGCGCGGCCTTCCGCCTCCCCTCGGCTTAGGCGGGCGCGGAGGGCCGTGAGAAGGGCAGAGAGGTGCGAGACCTGGGCCAGCCCCGAGCCAGCTGCCGGCCGCAGGCTGCAGCGGGGCGGAAGCAGAGCCTCAGCTGCCGCGTGGCGCCGCCGCCATTTTGTCCGGCAGCCCCCGGGTGTCCCCCCGCTCCGGCACCGCCCGGCAGTTTTTTAAAAAAGGTTCCTAGGTATAAGAGTTAACATGACAATTTCTGGTATGCTCTACGCAGAGCCGTACCGCACAACAGCGCTTGTGAAAAGTAGTTACTGTGATGACCACCCATGTGCCAGAAGCTGGTCCTCCCCTCCCGCCGAGGCGCACGCAGGAACACGGAGCTGCCCCACGCAGCCACAGCTCGGCTTGGAAACGCAGCATGCAGTGAGCATACCAGAAATGCCATCAGAGCTGTGCTTCAGCTCCACATGGCTGAGCAAACCGCACAGAGAGATGCTGACGTGCACAGGTGTGCACATACATAGACATTGGTACAGCAGCAGTGATGGCAAGGAGTTCCAGGTCAGCCCCAGCTGTTGGCATCAGTACACAACACAGAGAGCCTCTGTGGAACTGGACTTTGCTCTTTCACAGTCAGTGATGGTGCGTGGATGGTTCTCCTGGATGGCTCTCATCTGGCTGAGGCCTGCTACAGGAATGACACCACATACAGCTATCTCAGGGGTATTATTTGGCGCTTTCCCCCAGCTGGAAACGCAACAGGAGGCTGAAAGGTTAGAGAGCAGTGGGCATGCGTCACTGAAGTTTGTTACAGATCACTTAGAAGCAAGGGATGGGTGGCTTATTTATTCAGCAAAGCATATCATACTATTTTTAATACCCTAAGTTCTGTTGAAATACCAAGAAATGCTGAGCGGGGAACAAGTGAATAACATGCACAGACGTAAGCCTGGAGCCGTCAGAAGCGCTGCAAAGCAGCAGTCCATGCAGCCGTTCAGAAGGCTTTGTGGAAATTAGCCTTAGAAGTGCTTCATTCTATTACTGAGAACTTTCTTGCCCCTGGTCTTTCCCCCTTCTCCTCATCCACTTTGCATATTCCATTTTACATGTTTAAATAAAAAAAGTCGATGTAAATGTCTTCTAAATTGACACTATCACAAGACATTGAGGTCCCTATGAATAAGTTACTGCACTCTGACATTTGGAAGTCATCAAATGAGACAGTATAATGTCAGCTTGATATTTTTCACACTATGAAAATATCAGCTCATGTCAAAGATCTAAATTCCATCTTAATGTAATAAATTTTCTTGTATTCACAGACTAGTGAAAATGCTAAATATTTAAATTTGAAATGAACTTCTACAGTTACGATCTGGCCTTCATATTCCATTATTATTAAACTGGAACTCAAGATCTATTTTCCCTTTTTTTTTTATTTTAATTTCTTCAAACATTACAGTGTTTGATAGAAAAGCATTAGCTATATTCATTTCTCTAAATGGCTGCTTTCCCATCAACACATGGCAAATAAAGTCCAAAAACCCCACTTTTTGGAGTTACTCTGTATTAAAACATCTCCAGCACCCTGTCATAAATTGATATACCACTGATTATATCAGTATTTTCCACTTTGCCTGACAAGGCAAACAGAACACAACCTTTCATATACCAGAAAGATTAATATCCCCAGTGTTATTTGCAGAAGTAGCATCCTTTCCTTTCCACTCACTGTAATTATGACTCCCAATCAATCAGGGGTTACGTTGACAATCACTAGCGATTACATATAAAAGCATGCATTTAGACCCACTCTCCCCTTAAACCAAGTTGTGAATGACAGAGAAGACAGACATTCGAAAAAAACACATTGATCTGGACCATCCATCTACATATTTTTGCTATCATTTTCATGCCATTCAACCTCCTGTGCCAGCTATCACAAATTATAAGCAGTCCTAAAGTATGTACTCTAGAATGCATTAAAGAACCACTAAGAGCCTGAAAATCGCTTGAGATGCCCATTCATGAATCAAACAATAATGAAAAACCCATAACCACAGCACAGGTGTGATGGCTCAGCTGCTGCTGGGAAAGAGAGAGCTGAAGGACAGCATCTCTACAGATCTCATTAAGAATTCATATGATCAGGTCCAATTTATCTGTTTATGCCTAAGTCCTGCGCCAGTTCTTTACCTTTGAATAGAGGCTGGTCCTAAGACACAGATACTTAAATAGAAAGTTATGCACCCCCAGGAATTGATGGTAGATCCAGGAACTTGCAAAGATTTTACCCAAATATACTTACACAGGTAAGAAAATCATCCACACAAGCTCAGGAAGCTATATGCCTAGATATACACATGTATAGGCATCTTCTAAACTAGAAACATGGCTAATTTGAAGGGCCACTTCCATTATATAACAGCATTCTAGAACCCTATCAAATACAACTTCATGAATCCAAGACTAATAAGAATACCCAAGTGATTCACATCATCTTTGAACTACTCCACAGTGTTTTGCCTTGGTTATCAGGACAGAGTAAAATATATACTAAACATACGCTATATTTATACCTTTGGATAAAAAGAGAAAACAAATTACCTTAACTCATCCAGCCTTCTGTGATATCATTTATAACGTACACCCAGAAATTATCAGCTTGGAAGATTCTGTTTCATTTCTTCAGAGTAAGCATCATAACAAGCACTGGAACAATGTTACCTGAACAAAAACGTTTATTAGGGAACATACTGAAAATACTGTTCGGACACGAACACCGCTTGACTTAGTATCTCTCTCAGTGAAATTGGTTGATGTGAACATTTTGGTTAGAGCCCAAAGCGGGAGGCTGTGGCTCCTTACAGTTGGAATGAAGTAATTTTAACTCTGTAAATAAAACTGATAAAAGAAGTATTTTTTCCTAAGGTAAAATTCAGCCTTTTCATAGCATTTCACTCCTTACTTTCTGAAAGTTAACAAATTCTCATATATAAGATCTATGTAATTGGAGAGAAAAAAACATTTTCTATTGCTTTTTCTTGTATTTTAGAAGCAAGTTTTTCAAGGATTTGTGGACTAGCAGTGCTTTTTAAAGGCCCTCATATTTACCCTCCGTGTATGAAACTGTTCCAAGTCAATTCCCTAAGACACTTAATCGTTCGAGAGATGGAAACTCATTTTGAACATCTAATGACCAATTAAAGCATTAGTTATCCCTACAGACAGGAGACCTATGGGGTTGTGGTCTTCAGAAAGAAGTAAGAACGGCAGCATGTCAGAAAAACTGCTAAAATGTTATGAAGTTACCACAAAATTGGCAAAATACTGGAAAGCAAAAATCATTACCAAGTCCGTGATGCTTTCTTGCTGTTTTTTTCCTTGATATTTTGAAAACAAATGTGATGGTTTCTAGTATGTAAGAGAAGTTATTACCCAAACTGGAATGTCAATACAGGAAACAGTATCTATTCCTTTAGATTTTTTTACATGGGACCTAAAAGTAATCCCAACACTTTCAATATATTTATATTACCCTTTGAAAATCTGATCCATTCAGAGTCCATTTATAAACATATGCACACATGCTGCAAACATGTCTTGTGAGCAGCTCCTGCTGATACCAACACAACCTTTTGGAGCAGTAAATAACTCATCTCTGCATGTATGCTCAAGAGTTTGGAGTCAGGACTAGTATTCTGCATACAAGTTTTTGTACAGTTTGATGTGCAAGGATTAAGACTAAATAGATGCAACTGTTACATTCATTAAAGAAATTAAGATTGTTTGAGATGACAGACTATGATCATTTTCAGAGCAGTGAAAGATCCTTGGCTGCTCTCAAGCCTTTTGGAGATATAACAATATTCATAGACTAAAATTTGTCCTTCAGTAGTTGTTTTCAGAGCACACTGATGTCCAGAGAGTGAATACATTATGTAATTGTCATTACTGTCCCCCTTTACACTAAACTAACGTGTCTCTTTCACATGACAACTTAAAAATGGTAATCCAGAACACTTAACTTTGGCAGTAATATATATATATATTATATATATATATATATCAGTCATCAACAACAGACACAAATATCTTTTTATCAGTGATATAATCCCTTTCTTCTACAGCTAAATAGGGCAGAAATTCTAGGGCTTGGATGAAAAAAAGGAGTTACGACTGTCAGCGTAATACTGAAAAGGAGAAACAGTTATTTCTAAAGGAGGGAGGGGAAAAGAAAGGTGATAAGAGATACATCCCCTCTTCCAAACTGCCTAATACAACACAGTGGCAAAATATCACCATGACTCCATCAAGGAACTACAGGTATCCCACCACAAGGCTGTGAATTAATGCTAGTTACCAGGTATTCATGTTGGCCACACGCTAAGAGTACACAGTGTAGAAAAGCAGAGAACTAGGCCATCTCTAAGCAGGGAAAGCATAGTCAGCCCAGCAGGCACGTTTGGTGTTCCTCCGGATTGGCAGCGCAGTGCTGGGCACTGTTAACTGCAGGGCAGCCACCTGAAGCAATGCAATGGCAAGAGACCAGAGGAGTTGAATGCAGGACAGTCTCATACTGCAGAAAGATCAGCATTACTCTTGGCTACATGCACATTACCCAAGACCTGATTACCTGGACTGCTATGCCAGAGTCCTTTTCCACTGATCTTGAAAGAGCCACAGAGATTGCAGTTTCTGAGCACAGTATCTTTGAAGAACACATTTTCAACTGCAGACCCGCTGTGTTAAATCCAAGAACCAAATACAAGAGGTGAAGGAGAGCTTGGACATGGTAAAGCAGAACACAGGTGAACTGTAGACAACCTAAAGCAGAAAATGGCAGATTTCCTTATGCCTCACTGCTTGTAGAATATAAACTTAATTAATTTCGAATGATTACTTTAAAAAACTAAAACCTTCCATTCTGCAGAAGTTATCTGGATTGAGGATGAAAATATTTGTTGTCATATGTTCTTGTTCTGGCTGGCTAATGCTTAAGTTAGTCCTTAGTTTTCGATTCTCTCTTCACCTAAATATGAGTAGTGCCTATTGAAAGATCTGTTTAATTGGCTAAAAGAAGTTATCTCATTTGGCCCATGCAAGAGCTCATATTAACAGTTCTTAGAACTACAAATATGATCACAAATACCAAAGTTAAGAAAAGTATATTTATTTGAGTCTCCTTTTTGTTTGAATGACAAAACAGCACAGAAAAGAACAATTCTGAATCTAGGAAAGATGAAACAGAAGACAGTAAACTCATGGAGCAGCATGAAACATCTTCTCCCAGATTTAGTAGCAATTACAGTTTTCATAACACACTTAATGTCAAGTTTCCAAAACCAACAGTGCAGACTGGTCATTTTGAAGCTTCCAAAGCACTCTTCATTGTGCGTAGATCAAGTTACCAAGCACGTACATACAACTCAAAAAGCTCACCTCAAAAAGCAGCAATCTTCTGCCTTTTCTATTAGAACTGAAAGAAGTAGCTCTTTGACTGTCAGACACAATACTTCATAGAACACACACTTCTTATATCTTGCATATATACTGCCTACTCAGACTGAGGCTCGGGTTTTCTTGCTCAAAACTGTTCTTATTAATATACAGACACACGTATGAATTGCTGAAAAAAAGGGAAAAGTAATAGGGAAATTGAAAACAGGTAAAAGTAGGAGTTATTTCTTAGGATTCTGGACTTCTGGGTAAGTTTTATTCTGACCCTTCACATAGTTGCCTATGAAGTGGTAGTGATTAGTCTCCATTAGTACCATGAATTACGGAAGATTTCCTACCTATTTTCTTAATTGAGAAGAGTTACTTTACTGAAGTACTAAGGTGTTCTCCCCTTAAGAGAAAACAGAAAGAAGCTTCTGTTGTCAGTGAAAAATAACCACTTTCAGAGAATTAAGGTACAACTGGTTGCCAGTTAAAGTTACAAGAAGAAACTCTGACTTGAGAAACTACAATGTGGTATTTGGTTTTTCTTTCTGTTCTCAAGTCTTTTGCACAGAGGAGTTATCCTCAACAGTACTGTATGCTGAAAGGGAGGAGTAATGTAATTTCAGGTATGCGGCAACTGAAATGCGGCAGCCAAGCCATGCAAATTTAAAGCTATTACAGTACGAGACTTTAAAAAAAGGGGAAAAAAAATTATTTTCCTTATTAAATACAAACATCCACAAAGAATTAACAGGCATCACTCTCAAAAAATGCTCAACTCAACCTTGCTTACTTGCAAAGTATTTACTTGCACTTTGGATACCCTTTTAGTCAAGTTATACACGCATCTGTACCACACCTCACTATCACTGCTATGAAGGAACGTGCTATAACTACAGAGGTGTAGTCATACACCTCTGTGCAACTGTTACATATTTTAAGAATTAAGAAATACACTACAGGTGATGAAACTACGATGCAAAATCCAGATGCATTGCCAGACACATTCTTTAAATAAAGTTTCTGTCCTGAATACATGAGAAGACACAATAAAGACAGAAAAACACACAAGTGCAGCAAAAAGAATACAATTTTCTTACATCAGAAAACAAACTTTTTAAATGATTAAATAAATACTCATTAGAGACCAACCTTATCTCTTTTGAGAAGTGTTGCTTTAAGAGAAGCCAACACACTCTTTTCCTGCCTGTAACAATCAGCTGTTCTTCTGTTCAAAGATAAACTGCAAATTAAGGCTTAAATATACTCTCCACATTTTCAACTGAACACACTTTTAGAAATACTCACACTGCAATACTCTATTTCTTTAACAGAATAGATTTGACCAAAATTTTCTGAGGAAACATATTTAAACAGGTAAAGTGCCCACGTAAAAACAAGCACGTAGCTTCAATGCTTAGTAAAACATGCAGCTTGTAACAGCCCACAACTTTTATGCTTTATCATCTCAGTATGCTGATACTGTAACTAATGGCAACCATTCACGAAACTTCCAGTTTTCACAATTTTTTTACTGCTCAAAACCACAGTCAGAACCAGAAGCCTAATGTATTTGGTACAGCACCAAAGGCATGAAATGAAAGAAGGAAATCTTATGCAAGATTTGTAACAATAAAAGATTTCCCAGGTCTTAATTAAGATACATGTTTTTGCTTCTGTACTTTTATTATATAATTTACAGTATCATAAAGCATTGGTATACCTAACAATGCATTTCTTCACCCTGGTCATGCCCCCCCAAAGAACAGTGGTGATGAAAATAATCACAGTTTTACTCAACTTCTATTTCATGTCCTACTGTCCACACACCCTCAAACCACAGAGGCAAGTGGTTTACTTTTTGATCACACATAACAGGAGTAGTTAGGAAGTCCAACGCCACCAGGCTACCTTCATCCTGTCCCACACAGCCGACAGAGAATCAAACGCAGGACGAACATCCAGGATAGTGAACTGGTAGTTCTTATCCACTGCACCACCGTCATAGTAATCGATAACATACCGCACTTCTTTCCCACATCGGTCAACAATCCAATCATGTCTGTCAAAGGGAAGTTCATATCTGGAAAGATAGATAATAGCACAGAAAAATGTAACGGATAGGTATTATGAACCTGGGAGCTATGAACCTAGCTGGCTGAGGTGGTTGCCGAGCCGCTCTCCATCATATTTGAGAAGTCGTGGCTGTCAGGTGAGGTCCCGGATGACTGGAGGAAGGGTCACGTCACTCCCATACACAAGAAGGGGAGCAGGGAGGACCCGGGGAACTACAGGCCGGTGAGTCTCACCTCTGTGCCTGGGAAGATCATGGAACAGAACCTCCTGGACAACATGCTCGATCACATAAAGAATGAGCATGTGATCCGAGACAGCCAGCACGGCTTCACCAAAGGTCATGCCTAACTAATCTTGTGGCCTTCTATGATGGAGTGACGGCATTGGTGGACGAAGGGAAGGCGACCGATGTCATTTACCTGGACCTGAGCAAGGCCTTTGACATGGTCCCCCACCACATCCTCATCTCCAAATTGGAGGGAAGTGGATTTGATGGGTGGACGACCCGATGGATAAGCAATTGGTTGAAAGGCCGCAGACAGAGGGTGGTGGTCAATGGCTCTATGTCCAGGTGGAGGCCGGTAACAAGTGGTGTTCCCCAAGGGTCTGTCTTGGGACCGGTGCTCTTTAACATCTTTATTAATGACATCGATGAGGGAATTGAGTGCACCCTCAGCAAGTTTGCTGACGACACCAAGCTGAGTGGTGCGGTTGATACGGTGGAAGGAAGGGATGCCATTCAGAGGGACCTCGACAGGCTTGAGGGCTGGGCTCGGGTGAACCTAATGAGGTTCAACATGGCAAAGTGCAAGGTTTTGCATTTGGGCCGGAAGAACCCCAGGCACCCATACAGGCTGGGAGGAGTGGTCCTTGAGAGCAGCTCGGCAGAGAAGGACCTGGGGGTCCTGATGGACGAGAGACTTAACATGAGCCAGCAGTGCGCTCTGGCAGCTCGAAAGGCAAATGGGATCCTGGGCTCCATCGGGAGAGGGGTGGTCAGCAGGGAGAGGGAGGTGATTGTCCCTCTCTACTCGGCTCTTGTGAGGCCCCATCTGGAGTACTGTGTCCAGGTGTGGAGCCCTCAGTACCAGAAAGACATTGAGATTTTGGAAAGGGTCCAGAGGAGGGCGACTAAGATGATCAGGGGGCTGGAGCACCTCCCCTATGAGGACAGGCTGAGGGAGTTGGGCTTGTTCAGCCTGGAGAAGAGAAGGCTGCGGGGTGACCTCATTGCAGCCTATCAATACCTGAAGGGAACCTACACCCAGGAGGGGAGTAAACTCTTCAAAAGGGCTGACAATAGCAGGACTAGGGGAAATGGATCCAAGTTGAAGGAGGGAAGATTTAGGTTGGATGTTAGGGGGAAGTTCTTCACAAGGAGAGTAGTTAGGCCCTGGAACGGGCTGCCCAGGGAGGTTGTGGATGCCCCGTCCTTGGACATGTTCAAGGCCAGGTTGGACGGGGTCCTGGGCAACCTGATCTAAATGTGTATGTTTGGTGGCCCTGCTAGGCAGGGGGGTTGGAACTACATGATCCTTGAGGTCCCTTCCAACCCGGGTGATTCTGTGATTCTGTGTGAGAGGGACTGGAAGCAAGATTTATTTATTCACATTCTGGCATAAGATTCCTTATCACTACATGCACCGTCTGGTGATTATAACTTGCAATTCACTTTTGTATCATCTCTAAATTACTTCTACACTGCATCTCCAGACATGCCTCTCTCCAGACATGCCTCTCTACCTTTCATCTTGACCAGATGTCCTATTTTCATGCCAACGTACCCCATCCATGAACGTATTCTGGCTCTTGGTGAATACTCCTTCGCTTTGCCTCCAAACCGCATCAGGGACGGTCCACACGGACATTCCCTACAGACACAATTAGAACAGAGAAACAAAGTCTAATTTTAACTGTTTACACCATGTTCTGCTCACTATGAAGGAAAATTGCTTCTGATAGGTTCTTGGCAATACCAAGCAAAGTATGTGCAAGTAGACCAGCAGTCACATAAAGAAAGAAGAGCTGACCTCACCCAACAGGTGAAGAAGCTCTCTGGCTATGCTGCGCTCCTTCTTAGGAAGCAACCTAAGGCCAAGAGGTGCTCTCCCTTCAGCAGCTGGCCCCTTTGTGAGCCCAGAGCAAGTCCACCCTTTCTAGTCACACAGCTGCAAACAATTTGCCTGTGCTGTCTAGAACAGCCACAGCCCTTCACCATATGTTCAATCATTAGTTCAAGCCCTGACCTAGCAGTTCCCCTACACACCACTAAAATAATTTGTTATGGGTTACAGAAGTGAAAACAATTAAATAACAGAAAATCATAAAAGAAACCACTCTGCAGCAAAGGTCATTTCAGAGGATGATTTCTAGATACATCACGTTTACCTGGTCTGTGTCTTCTAGGAACAAGGACTATACCGAAAGTGACACAAGTTCCCTCTTAAAGAAAATTTGTCCCTCTCCTTTTTCACAACAAAGATGGAAATAAGGTGATCTTCAAATAAATACACTAAGATGTTTTTTTCCTCCAAGTCACATAATATGCCACACCACTAGATGGCTGATCCGTTTTGTCGGTGTAATTATTCAGTTCCAGTCATCCCTCCTGTGTAATCTTCCCCCCAATTGTATCAAAATGGGACATCATACAAGACCGTAACTTCTGAAATGTATCAATACCAGAATATTTTTATGAAAACTACAAAGTCTACTTTGAAACAACTACAAAAGCAAATGCTAAACCAAGTGATTTGCTTCCCATTTCATGTGTACATACCTAGCATGAAGAGCTTCCCACTTCAAAATCTCCTTCCAAGCTTGTTCATTATTTTGATTGTGAATCTTAATGATGTTAGTCATATCTTCACTTGTTATGTCATCATCTTTCCACCTCCACCTAAAAAATAAGACAAGTGTTATCCTCCATATTCCTTAATTTATTGGATGGACATTGAATCAACAGATTTAAATGTTTATGCAAAGACACAAAGCAAGAATGGAAACTTCTGGCTCATCTGCTTAAGCATCCTGAGTACCACTTCATTTTCTGTGTAAACAGACAGTTATCAAAGTTATCATCACAGAGATCCACAACTTCAGGTTAGCTAAATTAACAGCTTAACTGGATCAGAATGTTATCGGGATGTGCAAACAATGGCACATCCACAGCATTTGTAAAAATGCTCAGGAAAAATCCCACTTGCGTTCTTAATGCACAAAAGTCCTTTACTCAACACATTTTGCATACACTTTGAAACACCTTCCATCTCTCTGATCCTGCACTGTGACTGTTGCTTCCTTTCCAATAGGCATGAAATTGAATACATGAAAGCATTTACAGGATAAAAATTTGTGTTCAATACAAACTACTCACGATGTTGTCTCTAGAATCAAAAAGCAGTATCGAAGAATCGCTACTGTTTTAATAGTAACTGCATTTAAAGTTGATGTTTCAGAACGACAAACAAATAAATACAAAGAACTGCAGAAACAGCAGCAGAGATTTTTTTTTTTATAGGCCAATGAATCATCTATCATTCAGTTCGATCTTGCCTACACTGAAGTTTTGTTTAGACAGAAAACATCTACAAGTCAAACATAATTTTCAAATTTTTAGCAGCATCACAGAGTCAAATGAACGCTCCTGGATTCACAGAATTTTTACTGTCAGTTTATAGGATTAGACTGAAGTCTCTTGCATTTGAAGGTAGGTAGTCAAAGTCTTTTTGCACCTATGCAGTGACTTCTAAAAAAATCTTCTGAGTTAGTAGCAGCTGCCTTGACATTCTCAGCCACCTTGCTGATGATGGGGAAGGAAAGTCTTTGAGATTGGCTCATATGCACTGTTAAAGCTTTTTTTTTTTTAAAAGCAGTACTTTTTAAAGTTAATTGCTTCCCACTTGAAACTCTTAAATAGCATCTATGAATTAATAACTAATGATGCTATTTCAAAAATCCCAGGCTCATGGAGACTTCAGCTGAAAATCCAGTGTACTTACCCTTTTCTTAGCATAGCATTCCAAAACATCTGCTCTGAAGGATAGACCCATTTCTTGTCAGAGTGTGCCCTAGGAATGGAAGATTCTTCTCTAACAGTTGACAATGGAAATGGTTGATCTGGAGATGGCAACTGATTAGGAGGAGGCATCTAGAAAACACAGAGAATCACCTGAACAACAAAAGCAAAAATAAACTAGAAATTATTAAATCTTTGAGAAAAAATAAAGCAATAATTAAGCATCCAAGACGAAGAAATTCAGCCTTCACATTAAATCCAGCGAGGTCATCTTTCTTTTTTGCAACAAAATGCTTTGTGTTTGTCATCTAAAACAAAAGTTTGTCATCTAAAACAAAAGGACATCTTTTGTGTAAACTTCAACTATCAAATCTGCAGTCTACTTGTATTCAGAAGAAAGGTCAGAAAGACCTGAATGAGAACTTACCATACCTCTACTGCACAGAACCTACAAACCGCTGATGTAACTTAAGAACCATGCTTGTACGTAACTAACAGAAATACATGGCATCAAATATTTACAAACTACAAAACTACTTTTTATCAAAAATGATTCAACTTCGAAGAAGAGAGCTTTCAACCCTATATTGGTTTAAAATAAATTAAAAAATTAAATATCCAAAAATATTTGGATGAACAATCAGAAAAAGCAGTTTTAAAATTGAAAAAAGAACATTATTTGCCAGAGTTCCCATTTTACACAGCATCAGTATTTACATTTTTGGCATTTCAGAAGAAATGAGACTGAAGAAAACATCTGAACCAAGTGAAAGTTACCATATTGCTAGGATCTATGTCATTGTTTGCTTGAGATGTCCCAGACTTCACAGGACACGCTACATATTCATATGCTCTTTCCTGATGTGCAGGAACATTGTCTGTGTTCTCAGCCCTACGGTCAGAAGTCTTCATGTGCATTGGACAACCTAAAATATAGGAAAAAGCATTATATGTTTTGTTACAAAATGAAGTCTCTAAAACATGACAGGAGACGGAAAACACTTCATGGAATACTAATGTAAATACAAGAATGCTATTTCACTTCTTATTTTGAGTTTTAGAACACTTTCCAACTTTCGTAAATATTTTTGTCTTGCCTGTTTTAGCACCCAACACTATGCTCAAACCTAAGCTTCTCACAGAGGCCCTGAATGCTTACACACTGCTCTATGACTGCCTGCTACACCAAGCTGTTTGTCACCAAGATTTCCAAAGCAACGTGAATCCAACTTGTGTTCGTTCTGCCGACAAAGAGTGGACAATGTCCTTCCCCAGACACTAACCTCATTGTACCCTTCTGCTGCCCCTTCCCTGATGCACAACCATCTGCTCCCAGAGACCACCCCCAAAGGGACATGGGCACCAGTCTGGCCCCACATGGATGTGTCCTGCAGGGCCCTTCTGGGGAAAGCCAAGGAGGAGCAGCCCACAGGTTCTGCAGCAGGCATCTCCTCTGGGGGACAGCTGAGTTTGTGTCACCAATTGCTACCGGCAGATCACCCTGGGTGGGGAACAGGCTCAAGTTCTTAATGCAGTTGTTTTTCTTTCCTGACAAATACTTTTGAGCTTTCAGTGTAAGGAGCTAACTTCACTAGCTTTCAAGCACAGTTACCTCTCATTTTCTCCCGATGCATGGGGCATTCTGAAGGTGGAGAGGCTGCCTGGTGCTGTTTGGACGGCTCGGCTGCTGACTGAGTTGTGGCCGCTGGGGCGGATGCAGACAGACCCATGGCTGCTGAAATCAGGCTTTTCAGTTCAAGTTTCTAAAGAAAATAAAAAAGCAAACACCTGTAAAGAAATTTATGCTCACTACTCACTATAGGGAATGAACATACAGATATACCACAGCATCACATATTGCTTAAAAACACATCCATAATAAATAACAAAAAACCACTGCAAGCCATAAACGCACTGCCTGAATAAAAACCCACGG
This sequence comes from Tympanuchus pallidicinctus, assembly GCF_026119805.1. Lineage (NCBI taxonomy): Eukaryota > Metazoa > Chordata > Aves > Galliformes > Phasianidae > Tympanuchus > Tympanuchus pallidicinctus. Next base: position 16,418,357 of record NW_026294791.1, on the reverse strand, counting down.
CCGCGGCCTCCACAGCGCGTACAGCGGAGGACAGGAGGGACGCTCCGCTCAGGCCCCTTCCCCGGCTCTCAGCGCGGCGCTGCCCGCAGCCCCCGGGCGATGCCGCACGCACGCAGCGGGCTCCTGCCGCGCCGGCGCCTCCTGGGAACGGCGGCCTCGGGCCTCGCCTCGCTGCAGGAAGCGATCCGTGACCCGTAACACACACCGTGACCGGATTCACCCGCAGGCAAGGTCAGGCCCGCCCCTCTTCGCCAACAGGGGCCGGGCCCGGCCCGGTGCCGCGGCCCGCGTCCCGCCGCTGCTTCCGCCGCTTCCCGCGTCGAGTCGTGTCGCGTCGCGTCGCGTCGCTTTGCTTCGCTTCCCTTCTCCCTCGCTCACCTCTGCCCGGCCCGCGCCCCCCCGCGACCCCGTAGAAGGGCGCCTCGCGAGAGCGCCGCCCGCCCCGCGCCTGCGCAACTGCCGCTTCCGCCCACCTCGGGGGCGCCGTCGTGCCCGGGCCGCTCTTCCAGGCAGCGCGGCGGGCCGGGCTGCTGCCGGTAGGAGGCGGCCTGCCCGGTACGGCGCCACGCTGCGGGCGGAGTGGGAAGGCGGGCTGAGCTCCCCTGAGCCGCCAGGGAGCCCGTAGCGGGCGGAAGGTGGCAGCCTGCGCTGGTCAGGGCTGCTGGCATTCAACTGTAGCGCGCCAAGTCTGTCAGAGTACAGTCGTTTTAAGCACCCGAATTGAAAAATCTTTCAGTGCTTTTATGAACACGTTCACGCACCATCTCTCAATACAGGGACACCTTCCCACGTCCGTCACGGAATTTCTGCAGCAAATACTTTTACCTTGCAAAGAAAAGGGTGACAGCCACAAGGAAGTACACACTGCCCTTAAGTATTCTCCTCTGTGGACTCCAGAAAAGCCGAGTAAAACCAGAGTATACTCACAATATGCATCCCTTAGAAAATGACAGATGCCCTGTTACTGTGAAGACGTAAAACAAGCAAAGCAAAGCCACTAATTCGGAATTATTGCACCAATACAAGTACCAAAAACACAGGAAAATTTCAGAAAGAACACAAAATTAAAAAACAAAACAAAACAAAACAAAACAACAAAAAAACCCAACCATATATAAATGGGGGAGCTATGCACCAGAAAATGACATAGGAAGCATTTTGTATATCCACCTCTATATCTCAGGTGGGGGCTCTCATGCTTTCAACAAGATTTGTTGAATTTGTGCAGTTGAGAACGGCTCACAGAACGGCATCCCTTGTTCTCCGGCACCTTTTGACCTTCCTTTTCTCCATTCAGTGCTGAAAGCCATACGGTGCTGAACAACAGCGTCCCACCGAGCCTCACTGTCCTTTTGCAAGCAGTTGGAAAATGACCTACATAGCATCTGACCCTAAGGAAGGCTTCCAGACATTCCCAGCCTGAGTCACTGCAGACAGATTGACTGGTTAAGGACAAGTTTTCTACAGAAAGTATAAAATGAGTAACTTAAGAATATCATCTACAAATAGCACAAAATTCCCCTTAAGACATGAGAGGAAATAAAAGTAGTAAAAATCACTGTATTTTCTTCTAGAAATTTAATCAGTGCATAACTCAAAAGCTTAGAGAAATACAAGAAATTGCCAAAGATACACAACAGCAGCAACTTCCTCTGAGCATGCTCAGAGAAATCACCAGGCTTTTCCATGCAGTTTGTGGTTCCCAGGCGTACATTCTCTGCCCATAGAGAAACTGAGAATTAAGGAACTTAATTGCATATCTCAGTATTCAGGAAAGGACTGTGTAATGCATTGCATCTATAACACACAGATGACAGCAGCTCTTTATACCCACAGCCTGCAGAGAAGTGTTGACTTATGTCCTGAAATGTATTATAACACATTATAGTTAATACTGTCCGATATAAACATAAGCTTTTCCCCAGTACACAACAATTTACAGTTGCAGTTACATTCCTGGCCACAGTGAGGTCCTACACAGCATTTCACCCTAAGTCCACTCACCCACCCTACACACCTGGCTTAGACCCCCCCCCCCTTCTTCCCCCTGCACATAAAACAAAGTGCAGCAACTTCAAGGTATTGTACAAGCCAACTGTTTCTCAGCTTAACCCAAAGCAAGTCATTCTTTCATGACACATTTATTATTATAGATACATAAGCTATTACCACAATAAGAAAGAAAAATTCACAAAATAAGCAACTCTGTTCTTTTTATTATGAAGTAACAATACCTTGCATACATCATGCAATTTATTGCTCATTGACATTATTGCATATACCAAAGAAAAAAAATCAGCCAATATAATGCAAGCTCCTAGACTGTTCAAACCAAATACAAAAATGCTCTACAGTATACTGAAATGCAAACACAATTCAGAATTTTATAGCAAAAGGAAAATCTAAATGCATTGTATTTAACCATTCAACTTACTTCACCTGTTCACTGTTGTATCCAATCTTCAGAATTGTTATATTGCATTCCTAAGTTCTTGTGATAAGGATTGCTACTACAATCAGGCCGCATTACTATTTGAATTTAATAATATGATCCTAACATTCTGTGACAGTATCAATCTTTTCTCTGCAGACCAGATTGTCATGGTTTTCCAGAAATCAGTCTAGAAGAACATCCAGTTTTCACCCTTGCTCTGTATCAGAGCAGAGGTATACCATATTTGTTGAGTCTCTCTTGAAGATTACATGAACATTTTTAAATTACTATTACTTATGCCTAAATCATAACTCACTTGTTCCCAACAGATTGTAATTTGCTTTTGCATCAGTCTAACTGTGCTTACATGTTAAATCATTCTCCCCATATAGGTATCTGTAGACATTAAACATTGGTTTATGCATGCTAGAAACAAATCCAGGATATTTGCATGTAAGTGTATTAAGTGTGCAAATTATACCAGAGCTCAGGATTAGCCCTTTTCCCCCCTCTCCCTATAATATAATAGATTTCTCTTGTCAAACTTGAATAGTGTTACAATGAACAAAACCAACATCTCCTGTACTGCATTCAAAGTGTTACGCTCTGTACTGGAGCTTACTGTTGATATTTAAATGTTGCATTTAAACAATCAGAATTTTTTCAATAACAAAATATTTAAACTGAGAAGACAATTTCCATGCAACATGTTCCACTCGGGTGCATTTTCTCATATACTTAAATATTTATAGGCTCATAAAGGCATGTGCCATCCACAAGACAAGTACAGTTTTTGACATCCCACACACAGACTAAAAATAAAGATACACTACAGAATATTTTATTTGTTTTTATATTTTCAATTTCAATGACTAAGAAGTTATAAATAGCACACTGCATCATTATATGGTTGATACCGAGGCATGCTGAACTCCTCATAAACCACTCTCTTAAAGAAATTTCCTTTATATTACAAGTAGATTAAAAATTTATGTACATTGCTATCAGATGCCCTCTTAGGACACCCCACCATGAAGCTGATCTCAGAAGGAATTTTGACAAAATATTTCTTATACCAAACAATACAAGTTATTCTTCATAGCTACCTTCCATTCTTTACTGAGCTATAAAGTGCTTGGTTATTATAAATAGAGCAAGAATGCCAAAGGAGGTAGCTAGTAGAGATTTTAAATGGATAAGAAATCATAAGTGTTGTCACCTAAAAGTATTGATCTGATGCTTAATCCCAGAGTTCTAAACATCCCAAGCAGCACATCTTTCTTTCTTTCCTCCATAAAAAGACTTTTCAAGTTGCTTTCAGAAAATCATATGACCTTCACCTGTCCAGCAAAGAGATTTCACCCAGGGTTTGGATGAATGCTAAAGTTAGTAAATATTAATAATTTTTTTTTCCATTTGACTGGTGCCAGGACCTCAGCAGCAAAGTACTGTTCTTTCTCCAGCTGTCAAATGCATTCCACGGGTAGAGACACTTTACCAGGAACAAGTCCTGCCTTGTGAAGTTCCTTGCAACTGGTTAATGAAGTTCTATGGAAGGCTATTATTAAATGGGAAAGAGGGCTACACATACTTCTCACAGCCTTCTACATTTGTATTGCTCATCTGAAAATTCTAGTTCCTCTCTACATGGCTTTCCCCATTGCTGAACACTGTAATAGACCTTCAGCTGGAGTAATTTTCAGTCAGCCCTTTATTTTCCCCTGAATGGCTCAGCAGAAGCTTTACAAAACAATTTCACAAACTTTTCTACTAAAAGACCTTTCACAGAAAGCTTGTATGTACATATACTTGAACACACACAAGTCGTCTTCATACAGAAATCAACAACTTAGAAGCCTTTTTATACAGCTTGAAAAGAAATTTTAGTTTCACTTTGTACCATTACAGAGATACAGGAATACATAACCTTTCTGCTGCTTGTCATTCTACCATTGTCCCAGCCACAGCAGCAGTTGTACTCAGCATCTCCTCCACCTCTCTTCTTTAAATATGCTTGAACGTATCTGCTCACTTGTGTAAGCTTTTACTCAGAGATTAACATTAATTTTTCAGTATGAATAATGCTTCAGTATAATTTTTAATGTAAAGATGAAAGCGATTATCTTCCAAAAATTGTAATTAATTTATTTTTAATAAACTTTGACATAAAATGTGGAATTGATAAGAATTTATATACATCAATCAGCTCCTCTCATTTATCCTGCTCATAGAATAACTTTCATTATTCAGTAGATTCTATTTTTAAGCAATTAAGAAAGTGCTGAGCTCACCCAAAAGAGCATTTACTTATAGAGGTAGAGTAGGTTTCAGAGATAAAATTTGTATCACTATGTGTACAGATACCCACTAAACATCTCTGTAGCAATAAGGCTCTTGTCTTCACTGAAATCCGCTGGAACGCTCACCAAGAAAACGAGGATTTGAAGTACTTTTCCCCTCTGCAAGTACTGCTTCCACAAATCAATTATAAAAGCAAAACTTGACCTACCATTCCCCTATAGTAGCTCTGAGAGCGGTATTTATTCATCTCTGATGACAAAGTAAAACCATAGAGAAACTGGCATACTTAAATACAGCACATACAGACGCTCTCATGATCACCACACTAATTTTATGTAATGCAGTACTGAAGAATATAAAAAATGTGATTTTTGAGCATTTTTACTGAGCTAATTCCATCCATTCAATACGTCCACGGCAAAGTCACCTGGCGATATACCAACTGTCTGCTCTACAATGCAAGTGTCAAAATAGAAGTTTTAAGTCACTATTAAAGTAATATTACATTCTGGAGACGACATTTATGAAAATCCTACTAATCATGCACTTCTTGCATAAAAAAAGCAAAGAGACAAGCTTGAAACGTAAAATGATGTCAATATTTCAACATCATTTTTAAATTAAGAAGGTGTAATTGAAAAAATAGGTGCCAAGGCCATCTAATTTGCTGTGTTATAAACTTGTAGTGGCAGGTAAGAGTGCTCTATCCTAATGTATTCAATACAATATAATTTTGCAAACTGCTGACTACAGTTCTCGCTAAATAGACAAGTGTTAATAATGCTTTTTCTTTAGACAGTTGCCTTCTCACACATAGTAGATGCATCAGAACTGAACAGTAATACACTGAAAAATCACGATACAAAAATGAAATTGAATATATTGTAAAATGTTATTTTAATTATGTTAATTTCATGCAGTAATCCAAAACATTGCATCTTCTAAAGAATTACCTCAATGCCCTTCTATTTTGAGTTGTTGCCCAGTATGTACTCTGCAGGCTTGTTTTTCCGTTTCCAATCTACTTATAAAACAACCTTATTACAGCTTGACTTCCCCCCTGTGATGCACAAATCTATCTAGAAGTAAAGCAAATTGACTTTTAGTGAATGCTCTACACTGAAAATAAAGCAAAACAAAATGATACTGAGATGTCAAAGATTAATGTGAAGTTGAGATGAACTTTGAGAAGCTTTCATCTTAAAAGCTGCTTCAACTCATCTTGCTTACCAGTTTTTCATCCTACTTCCTGAATAAAATACAAGGATACTTCTACTTTCAAGCATATTCTCCAAAACGTTTGAATTCACTTCATTTGAAGGTGATTGTAGAACTGAACAAGCAGTCTTAGACATCTCCCTCAAGAGGGCAGGATTGGAAACAGTACTGGAAAACGTCTGCCCAGTGAAACCAAGCGGATAAAAGCCAGTATTGTGCATATCAAACAATACTCTCTGACATCCCTGGAACTGGGAACTCAACACAGCTGCCTTGGCTATAAGTCCATGGGGTTCTTTCTGGGGCTCCCTGACATCTGATTCCTGGGAAACAAACCCTGTTTGTCGCCCAAAAGCATCGTAGTGTTGGCGCACTGACACTGCGGTCTGCAGAGGTGAGGGCTGATTCCACACAGCTTTGTTAAGGGGAACAGGAAAAAAGGAAAACAAAATATCCCATAAATATTTATCTCTTTGTTTAAAAATAAATTTCTTACACACAGGCTGCTACAATACTTGGTATGCGTACTGAAGTACCAAGTGAAAATGTGTACCTTTAGCATACTTTGTTAGAAGGTATAACTAACAACACAATGTTCAAAAATAATAATTAAAAAAAAAAAATCAAGAAACAAACAGAAGTTAATCAACCTCAATTCAGATATGACTAAAAGTAAGCAAAACAGAACCAAAACTATACACAAATATCGCTCTCAAAATCATAACAAAATAAAATTCCTCAAATTATAATACAATTTGGATTGAGAGCATTCCTCCTAGACACTAAGATTTCTCTCCAATGTCCTCCAAGTTTTAAGTCTGCAGAAGGAGGAACAGAGTGCCTATTGACAAATATGTGGTTCTGAAAATAAAATGTTGTGCCTACAGATGTGAGCTGTCACTGTATGTCACAGGTTGAAAGAAGTTTGGCACTGTTAATTCAAGAGTGTTCTTTAGTCAACAGCTCAGATGTGATTAACAAGGAAAACATGACAATAAAAATCAGCAATCATATCTAATGGGTCACTTGTGTGATTAAAAAAAAAAAAAGGCTCATTGTAAGTTCCATGGCACATACACAGAATAATTTTATCTTTTTCTAAGTAAGCTTCATATCCCAAAAGTCAATGGTTAACTCTGAGCAGAGTTGCAATACTTCTCAAAGGCAGTAGCAGCAAAGGAAAAAAGCACTACAGTAAGAATTATGCTGTTCCCAAACATAATTTACCATACTAACTTATGAACTCATTTCCATGGCTGATTTAGTAGATGTGCTCTTGCATGCAATCTAAAAAAGCAGAAATGAATCCTTCCTATAAAAATCAGAGAATTTTAACCACTCTTAAGATATTTCGTATGGTCTTATAATACAGCATTTTAGATAAAATTATTTCATAAATTTCCCCAAATGGTTTGCATTCCTACAAGGCAGAACAAAAAGCAGTAAAAGAATTCACAGAATCAGAGCTAGACTTTTAGCATCTCTTGCAAAAATTAAAAAGTTCTCAAGAATGAAATCTTGATTGTTATTCCTAGAAGAAAATATAGAAACTTGCCAGGAAAATTGCACCATATCATGAGTTTGGGGAGCTTTGTTTATGTTTTTATAAAAGAGAGATATCAATATTCACTAGATTTATAAAACACATTAATCTGAGAAACCTGAGTGAAACACTTCAGACACACTGGTGGACAACAGCCAAGTAACCAGTCTGCTCCTTCCTCATTTCAGTAGTTTGTTAAGTGCTCAGAACATGTAGCATTCATTTCTGTGAACGTTTGCTTCTTACTCCTCATTGGAGAAGATCCTTAAAGCGTGGCCCTGGGTGCGCAGGCAGTGTGGCTAGGGAAAGAGTAAGGTCAGTACAGAGGTAATACCTTGTTTCCTTAAGAGGAGCATTCCATGGCAGAAATGTGCACTGGTTCAGTGAACCCAAATAATTTTCATAGCAGAAATTTCTGTTTATGCGTATGATCTCTAGTCAGATTTTCCATTTTTATGAGTTTTGGCTTCCTCCCGTCCAACAAGACAAATAACTTTGTAGCAACCTTTCGTAATTTTGACCATCCACATCAAGTTCATAACATCCAAGACAACACTTGAGATAATCCAGGCACTCTGGGCTGCAAATCCTAATCTCTGGAAACCCTCAGTTCCAAATGAAGAAAATACACGGCTGTAATACATAGGCATGACGGCAATCCTCACCACGAAGAACACAACTGTCATCAGCACACCATTGATCATGTTAGCCTTTGAAGATTTGGGATATCCCAGTACTTCAAAAAACCACCTGCAAAAGAAGTATTCACAGACGGCAGGCACACTTCAGTCCACTTAATTGAAGAAGATTTTATTTCTCTTAATTAAGCATGTATTTTTTTAATTGTTTCTACCTTGTATTTCTAAATTATTGCTTCTATTTCTAAGTTATTGCATAGTTTCTTGGCTTACCTTGCAAATTCTTCTGCTTGGTTTCTTTTTTTTTTTCCCCCCATGTAAGCACTGCATGATATCAAGAACATTACGTGTAGAATAACACGTAGAAAATCCCAGTTCATATTGTAAGTCAGTTCAAGACTAGTATGTATGCCAATGACCATTACACTATAATTTAAAGTAACTTTTAAGGTGGTAAATTCAAATTTATTGCTTTTTATTATAATTTGCATTAATAGACAACTAAAAAATATTTCTGCCCTGAAAGCAATCCTAACATTGTGTTTGGATACGGTAATAAAATAGAGGCGTAATATTTCATAGATCTCAGGGGGGCGAATGGTGGTTGTCACCATGCCACAGTACTCCTGCTTATGAGTGTAAAGATAAGCAGAAGTAGGGCAAGCAGTCTTTTTCAGGAGTGCAGCTTGAAGAAGCTGGCCACTGCAAAAGGCAATAATGCTTGTGCACGGCAACAGAGGCACCACTTCGTTTTGGCTTATCTGTTGGGCCAAGTGTGTCATGCTATCAGAGAGAAAAAATACTAAAAAAAGAAACTGAAAAGCGGGGGATGAAAGGTTTCCACTAAACTAAGGACTCTGGAGAACTCCCAAAGAAAAGAAACCTTTGGAGGAGAGAAACTCCCAAAGAGAAGGAACCTTTGGCAGAGGAATTCCCTAAGAGGAAAAAAAACCTCTTCAGAAAGAATCCCCTCCTGGGCTCTGTTTGCTGCTACAGTGCAAAGCTTTCTGCCTTTCTCCCATGCCCTATAGTGACCAGATGAGTTTTTGGGATCAACAGATGCACTACAAACCACGCTGGACCTATGGTGGTGACTCTCTCTCTTGCTTTCTACAAAAACTGCTTGCTTTTTTGCCCGTCTTCCTTTCCCCATCTCCGTAAACAATTAGGATTTGTAATAAGCTGGTCAGGCTAACATTTGACCCCTGGTGTCTTAATCTCACTGTTGAGTTCACATATATATTAAAGAACATTCTCTCTCTCCTATAATTGGAGTGAGACATGTCCACACATAATAAATAAATGCAAGGAAAAATTGAGCAACACCACCAGGTTAAAGACAGGAAAATAGCATGAATCAACATATTCATGACAGCGATTGGGAAGAAGGAAGTGGAATAATCAATTTGTTTTCAAAAAGCCACGGGGTTAAAGCTACTAAACAAAATAACAAGTTGAAAACTTGTAAAAAATAAAGTCAATTTTAATTATCTGCAGATTGCAACTTACATAATTACTGATATACTAAAAAGACTTGCCAGACATCCAGCTCTAACGGAAACACACCAAGAATCAGTTAAGAATGCAGCAGATACAAACTCCAGGCTCTCCAGGTGATAGCCTGATCAGGAAGCTGGACATCTTCCCACCAAAACGCTGGGCTGATAGAGACCTGGCATGTTTAGTGAGACACAGCCTGCATTTTCCTCAATATATTTAATGCAGATTCCAGAAGTAACATCAAAGAAAGCTTTTGAAGTCCACAGCAATGTGCCAGGATAAGTAACTGCTGGAGAAAAGGGTGACTGGACATCTGCTCAGAGACTTCCCTCTCCCAGCAAATTCCAAAAATATGAATAAGTAAATCTCAGTGATTGTTAACATTTTACCCAACACAGTTTATAATTAACTGCATAAATGTTGACATGAACATAAAAAGATCTAAATGCTTGGCATGGGGACAACCTTGAATTAAATACCTCTAACAGCACCAAAACAAAGAAAATACTTCACTTCTGAGATTAGAATATCATTTTATATTTTAATACTGCTCTTTTTTGGTAATACTAAGAATGCAAAGCAGAAGTTTAATGTAAATCATTATCTACCACTTGCTGCCTTAAGCATCTGGTTCTTTTCAAATGTAATGGGAAAAAAAAACATGCACTAATGAGATGACATTTCTCAGTGTGAAGGACCTTATCGTCTCCACAGAGACCTCTGTTTTTCTCAGACAGCAGTAGGTGTGGGCTTTGAAGGACACAGTCTCACCATAGGCATTTAAAAGTATAATATATACTACTTTTAATAGATTTGAAAGGCAAGCATCCATTTCCAGTATGAAATCCTATCTTGATAAAACTCAGTTATGAGAACAATGACTGGGACATGAGCACTAATAGAGAAATCTAGAATTTAATACCACCTTCAGAATACACTACGTCTTGCTTTCTTACTCTCCTATAAAACAAGCTTGAAGAAGTGTTTATTCTTTCCTTGGTTTCTCTGTGCAAGCAGAGCACAGCCTGAATTAGAGGAGGGCAGGTAAAGGAGCTCTGCAGGGCTATTTCCATTTGTCCAAGAGAAGGCTGTTGTGGTCTAAGTTGAATTTGCTAACATTCAGAAGAGTCCTCAGCACAATTCTTCCTTTTTGTTCTTTATTATTCTTAGAAACGTGAGGAATGCTACAGTCTCAAGAACTCTTTTGGAGCTGACAATCACAATCTAGTAATAGATAATACTTAGACATCTTGTCTGAAGGCTTATAGACCCTTTTTCTTATCACCCTCACCCTTTCTGTATCTGACACCTGGAAAGGAAAATAGATACTACACAAGAAGGATCAGTAAAGTAAAAACACCCAAAAAAAGATGGGAATGGGTATGCGGTGCACTGTGAGATCTGATCCTACACTACAAGCAAAAGAAAAACATGGAGGATGAGGGGGAGGAAGAGGAGGAGGAGGTGGCAGCAGCTCCATCCTATACCAAAGTCCCGCTCTCGAGGTGAAGTCCTGGGGCAGGTTGGTGTCTCCAGTTGGGTCACAGCAGCTGCAGAGCAAGTGGGCACCCAGCCCAGAGCTCTGGGAAATTCCAGGGACTGCCCTCCTTGGCATTATCATGCCTTCCCTGATTCTCACAGCAGCAGTTTGAGTGTGATGCTACAACCAGAAGCCACAGCAGTATTCCACTGTCACTGAAGTCTGCTAAAGAGACTCCTGCCACTTTCTTCTCTGATCACAAGTGTAAAGCTTAACTACCACAGCTGCATTTAAATGCTTTACTGCTCTTCTAATTTAAGAGCTCAGAATCCAGAACTATTTTTATAACTGAAATATGAAAATCTGGCATTTCATATGAAGGTTGCTTTAAAAAAGTACTCAGGAGTGAGCACACCAGCTGTGCAGCAACAGCAGCTGAATGTTTTCATAGCAAAATAGATTTCCAGATAGTAAACTCTAAATAAATGAAAATTCAGTGACAAAATCCTTCCTGTATAATATAGATAAAAATGTAAAGAACTGTGTAATAACTCCACAGCTACTTACCGCTGATTGACAAAAGGAGTGGAGAATTCTGCAAGCAGACGGAAGTTCCCAAAATAAGCCAGCAGACCTTTGCTCTAGTTGGACAAAGACAAAGCAGACACAGAGATCAACAATATAGCAGACGAACCTTGATTGAAGCCTTCAAGCATACACAGAATGATACAATGACCCAAATGCCTGATTAAGATGGTCAGTATGCCAGTTTCTTAGCTGTGGCAATCTTCCATAAAGTTTCAAAATGAAGTTTTCTACAGAAGATGCTGTTGTCCTTTAAATACCATGAATCAGTAGCTTTTTTGTGTGTGTTTTGTTTTTTGTTTTTGTTTTTTTTTTTTTAATAAATCTTTAAAAGACGTAGAAATAAGAGGAAATGGGAAGCCAGCTAGGAGACTGGCACAAGAATTGGTAGGATATAACTATGATGGTACTGCTACTGCCTAAGGGGATTATAAATATTCTGGATTTCTCACGTTTAAACAAACTCAAACAAAATCAGTAAGGTGAAGAATGTCCCTGAATTGTTTTAAGAATGCAACTTAGCTACATCAGGATAAATTATCAGCTTTTATTTGGCAGCAGAAAGGACACACAAAGCCCTTGAAATTCTCTCCTGCCTTCTGAAAGGAAAATCCTTTCCACCAGTTGTGTTGCAGTTCCTGCCACATCCCCTAAGCTGGAAGACTTTGTCTTCCCTATGTTGGTATCCAGATAACAGCATGGAACTTTTCCACCAAAACACATTGTAACTGAACACCTCCCTCTAAGTGACAAAGTACACAGGCTTCTCTGTCTTATCTTTTGGTTGTGTTATGAGCTGGAAATAGTATCCCACTCCACCAGGACTGGGCAAGTAGCAGTTGGCAGGTGTAGAGATAAAGAAAATTCAGCCTTACTCCTGAACAACCCATGGCACAGACATAGACATCCAGTGGGTGAGTTGGATCCAAATAATAAATTGAGCTTAAAGTTCACACTATATTATTACTCCTAGTAGAAACAACTACTGATTTTTCTGCATGAGGGATTAGTCTCAAGAGTGATATTTTCATTTCTCTAATATCCAGTTCTAATTCAGTTTCATCCATGACAATATTAGTAGATCTAATTACCTTCAACCCGAAACAGAGTATTTACTTGTCAGCGCACTTCATTACCTTTAGATGGTTTAAATCTGGCAGTAATCTGACATCTCAACACATTTTTAAATATTTTAAGCCTAGGATTCATGAACTAGCTAGTGAAAGAGATATGGTAAGTGAAGTAAATTGTGTTTTATAGGATTTCTTTATTTACTGGATGAGCTTTTCAGAAGAGCTTTAGCAGCATTACTCTGGAGGTCAGCAGGTTTTCTACCAAACCACAAAGGCATCTTAGCAATTCCAGCAGTAAATCAGCAGCAAAGAGTAATTGAGTTAGTCTTCGCCCTAGAAGAATAACCTTTTCTTCCCCTTTTATCATCAGTGCATGTACATATGTCACAGATATTGAAAGATATATACAGTGAATCATCAACTGCTTCCCCACCACAGCAATCTTAGAAAAAGTCTCAGAGGGTCAGCATCAGCCTTCATAAAAACAAAACAAACAAACAAACAACATACACGTACTGAGAAATCTCAGTTATAACAAAGCTTAACGTTAGTCTAAGATAAACAGTGGATATAGTTACTTTATTTATCATCTGCAATTGGGAACTTCATGTGATTGTTCATTTTTCAGATTAGTATACTTATATTACATATTAACATGTGCTGTATGCCAGCTGCTTAATATCCAGAAGAGAAATACATTTCATAATCCTACCTACCATAATAATAAAGTGTTCATGTCTGGGTGACATAAGTGTGCACAAAAACAAAGTTTTTCTGTTGTTTTTAATTTGTTTTTGTTGCTGCAATTAAATAAAAAGAATAATCTCCAGAAGAACCACATCCAGCTGCTCAGAGTGAGACATCACTGACCAGCGGTCTTAAAAATACAGTAACAAGCAAAACATTTGAAATCATCTTCTCCTGGTTTTCCATTTAAGTGTTCACACTTGTGATTTTGTGACCTCTTTATTGAAGATATAAATATGCCTATCATGAAGTTAACACACCAACCAGCAAATAACTTTTTTAAACATTAAGGAAATGAGATTCATAAAAGCACTGTCTCCATTCTCATCTGCTTGTTACATTACTGTCATGGTTCTATGTTTTTATGTTTAAAGAATACAGCACTCACCAGTACAAAATAATAAGCATACAGAGCTGCCAAGTGATGTATTACAAAAAATTTGTCACCAATTGCCTTCCAGTAGCAAATAATAAGCAACAAATCTACAAGAGAAAATAAATAATGTTAAAAAGCAAGTTAATATGCTACCATTTACTTGAGAATAGTGTTTCTCTTAGTTTTTAGAGGTATGAATGCCAGTGCACACTACCAGTAGAAACACACTTTATCCTAAAGATTTTTTTCCAGTAAAAGTTCTGACAAAATATTAAGCACACATTATTCCAACAGCTGCCATAAATTATCTTCCATATCAACAGGAGTATGGGGACAATACCTTTAGCTGAAGTATTCTGGTAGGAAATGGTGGATCCAGAATCTGATATGAAAACCTCACACTTACAAATCCACAAATTTGAAACAACTGACCAAAAAAAAAGAGGAGTGGGAAGGGAAGGGACATATATAGCCGATATACAAATGCCCACAATAAAATCAAGGATCTACTATGGAGAATTAGTGAGTTCAGAACTTTATATTTGCAAACAGGGAACCATTAATCCTGTTCAAGAAACACGTGGAATGAGAAGCATGCTCACTTTATTTAATCAGACCTTCCCAGTTACTGCAAAAGCAATACAGTGTACTTGAGTTACTGCTGTAAAGAAAGCTTTGACAGAGAATTTCTTCTTGCCCTGTGATTGTCTGAGATTTCAGAAAATTTTCTGTTCTATACTGAAACAAGCAATTTATGCCTCTTCTTTCTCCAAATAAATGAATACTCGGCACTTTGAATGGAATACTAGTGACCAAGGTTCAGAATTAAAGACCTTACCATTATGCTTTTCCTATCTGCAGTGAGTGCCTTGATCTCTCTATATGAGCTGTCCTCAGGCAGGACTCCATATTATCTGATATAGCTGCTCCACCACATATAAATAATTAAACATTAACTACATAAGGAAGAGAATGAGTGGCCAAGTTCAGGTCTCTGTTCAAAGGCATTCATTAATTCATAATGAAAGCCTAATGCGTCACTATTTAGAAATAGATACCAATGAATTTAAACATGGAAGATGAAGTTCCTCTTACAGACAAACCAGAGACTTGAACCGCATGTGCTGATCACCAAACCCATTAGTGAGAAATCAACTGCAAGAGACAATTTAGTATACAGCGTAGTCTCTGGTGAAAGACTCCATTCAAACAAGGGAAGTTTTCCCAGAAAACAGTCCAAGCTAAAGAGTTTTCATTCTGGCAAGTCAGCAATTCCCCACACAAAATAAAAGTTCCAAATAGTGTTTTTGCAAAATTCCCATGCCAATTTTAGTTAGTCAATAATTCAGAACATCAACATATTTAAATGTAAATGCTGCATTAAAAAAATAATTCTAAATTTTTAAGTTTTATATGTGACTTAATTTTAGTTTGAAGTGAGGTTAGAAGGTGGGCAAGTGAGATCCAATGGCATCATTTGCCTCAACTTGCATTGAAGGTTATATATTTAGTTTCTGGTGCTCTGAAGCAAGCCACTTCCACACCTTCTGAAGTGGCTGAAGTACAATCTGAACTGGAATTGGTGGTTGGGTACCAAACCATCACAAAGCCACGCCATGGCATTCCCTTACTGCCTGGGGAGACACCATTCCCATCTTTCACATCCTGCAATTTCACCACAACCCCACAGCTCCATTACAATACAACTTCTGCTGCGGCTTTTAAAATTCTTACATCACATCTCCAGAACAGGGTCTCAAGATAAACGTAAATAGATAGGACTCAATATAAATAAACATGTTGAGCACGTTATAAAGATGACGTTGCATAATTACCAGAAATGAGGTAGCCTGTGGTAATAGCAATATTCAGTTTCACAATTGAAGGGTCACCCCTGTAAACACACCAAAAATGCACGGTTAAGCCTTGGAAACAAGGTAATTAGCAGAGGATGCGCACGTATCAAACATCATCGTGTCCATCAGGTTACCGAATGTTTGTCCCAACAGTAAGACATCGTGAGACTTGGCCACAGATCAAAGTTACATAAACGGACTCCTTTCCAGGCAGATGTAAGACATCTACTAGCCGTCCCTGGCCTGCCCATGGCTACACACCAGAACTGAAACCCAGCAATCGCCCTGGGCTGGCTTCTCTGACAACAGCAAATAGAAGCAAGCAGCCCAGGCAGCATCACAGCACTCTGATTGATAGTCTTCATCTCCATTTTTTTCTTCTGCCAGTATTAAAACTTTGTGACAGATGACAAAAATATCTCTCTCAGCTAGTGCTTTTCATATTTGTGAGAGGACAAATGCTTATATGAATAAACAGAATAGAAGGAGACACTAAAGGAGTTATTTGCCTGTTCTTTGAAGCCAAAGAACCTTTCAGCAAAAATGTTTCTTAGAGCAGTTTCACATCTTCTGTGCCTTCCCTTTTGGTGCCAAAGATTCATTTAATAGCAAATTAAAAAATGAAGTCCCCCCAGTATGTTCAAAACCACAAGACCTGTGAACACTGCTCAAGAAGAAGCATTCATATTACAGCAAGTACCTACTATTTGTTCTTTCTTCCACTGTCCTTCCACTTAACTCCACTGAGGAGTTAAGTAAGCAATTCTCCTTTCCTATGCCCAAAGATCTTTTTTTTTTTAATTAATTTTAAGATTTTTAAAATTAAAAAAAAAAAAAAAAAAGCTTACGTTGTGCATCTAATCTAGATTTGTTTGTGTAAAAACACACTGAGCTTCAAGTGACGTGTCAACAGATTTTTAAGATGTGGGCTGCCCAAAATCTCCCATTAGCATTAATGAGAGAATTATAACCTTGCAACAAGTCCTCTCCAGACTTTCTGGACCAACATTTTGACAGCATGCACGGCTGTGCTACCCATTTGTCATCTGTCACTACCTTCAAGAAAAGTCCATTACAATCCCAAGTTAATCTCAGTTAAAAGAAAATATAGAATTCAGTCTAAAATGTTCTGGATTTCCCAATCTATCAGCTCAAATGTGAAATGCTGTCAAGTTTATGAGCCTTGGTGTTTGCAGCACAGTTTTGATGCAGGCAAGTGCCAGGAATGACAAACAGGGAGTGACCTGAACAAGCAGAAGTCTCCTTTACAACTGCTTGGGAGGTATGTGCAGCAAATGAACTACAGGAACACACACACGGAGATAAAACACAAGGATGCCCAGCCAACTTTCTTCAAGCTTT
Organism: Tympanuchus pallidicinctus; assembly: GCF_026119805.1. Lineage (NCBI taxonomy): Eukaryota > Metazoa > Chordata > Aves > Galliformes > Phasianidae > Tympanuchus > Tympanuchus pallidicinctus. The sequence goes on along the minus strand of NW_026294791.1, from coordinate 16,401,244 downwards.
TTTTGCAGATATTTTTCAGGTACAGTCTACTAGATAAAAACACTTTAACTTAAAGAAGGTTGATGACTGCAAAGTGGAGAGTGATACGAAGAAACCTGCTCTCTTGTAAATACACGAATTAAGTCGTAGCTTCACACCATCTCCCTCTCCTTATCTAATCTCTACCACCTACACATTTTCTACCATGTTATTCTCATCATCTCAAAAACAATTTCCACATTACTTATGCTAGTTAGCTATTCTCTTAACATATAGAAAATATGGCAAGTGTTAGGGGAAGTCCTAGACCATCAAAAAAGGTGTAAAAACACCAGGCTGATGAACCTCTGTGGCATATGCATGGTCCAATCTTTATCATCTTTTGTTAGGATCTACTGCATCTGGTTTCAGGCACTACCTGGCAGCAACACCACATCCTCTCTCCATTGCATGCAATGCCTTAGTAGGAGTCCTCATCCCCTTCAAGAACTGCATGTATTGTCATCACCATGCATTTAAGCCTCGCATGAGCCCAGAAGTAAGGGATATACGTTGAAGATTGGAACCTATGGCTTTCCATTACTGATATAAAAGACACAAAACCTGCAGAGAATAAATGGACGTGATCATACAATCAATGGCTATACAAAGATTTTGGCAATAAACAGAGGGCAAGAGTGACAGTGGTCTAAAATCGGAGCACCAGTGTAATGCTTTCAGACTACATGAGTAAAAGCAGCATTAAGGCTTTCTGGACATACACAGACTGTTGAAACTAGACTTAAATGCTTCTTCACTGCCTATAAGATACTCCTAATGAAAGGCTCATGCATCTTTCATATCTGCAGAAGATATGACTGCACAGCTTATGACTGCATTTCAAAAGGGCACTTGATTTCCATGATGGAAGAACCTTACAGCAGTTCCTTAGAATTTGCATCTTCCTCTTCAGCCATATCCAGTTAAATTCAAAACTATGTGAATTCAACTATGAATCAATGGAAAAATGACAGATTAAAATTTAAAGTACATCCAGGTCATAAAGCAGACTGAAAATTGATTAAAGCTCTGTATGGTCAGTGAGAGCTTCAGTCACCACAGAGAGGGAATCAGCACAACATATGGAGAAATGCAGAGACAAATGCTAGCTATCTCCTTTTCAAGAGTAACATGAAAGTTAGCCTTAGAAGAAAATATACACCTGCAATTTCTGAGGAAACTGACCTGTGATTCTGGCTTCACTGGTAGTTTCTGACAGAAGAAGCACAACACAGAGTTTTAATTCATTATAATCATCATTATAAGTGTATCCAAACAAAAAAAATACTTAGAAGGAAAAGTAGAAATACATAATAATTTCTTTCCCCCAAAAATTGATTTTGTCCTATGGTATCTTTTACATAATATAGGATGCTAAGGCTCCATAAAGGAGGTTAAGTTTTCAAAGCAGTACACAAAAATATCTCACAGCCTTTCTTAAAATTATTAAGAATTAAAGATAATTTTTGAAAACTTAGTTTTCTATTTAATTTGATTTTTTATACACCAGGATAATTTAATAAGCGTGCAGACAATTTATCACCAGCAAGTCATACTTCTTTCTATCACTCATTACTTCTTTTGTACTGTTTAGAAGAAGGTCTACTCAAGCAAACCAAGATAAAAGCTTGTATAAGATAAAGCTTACCACAATCCATACAGAGATCAAGTTATAATAACCTACTGCTTTTAAACAAGGTTAATGATCTCAAAAGATACTGGAGATTGTATACAGTCACTCCAGAGATACCAGAATACAATGAAACAAAGTCAAAAAAACAAATTAATCATGTATCACTACAAAAGTAAGAGGCCAGCATTGTTCACATTTGCTTTCTGAATCAGTGTTACGTTTAAGAAAGCCGCACAAGAAATCAGTGGCAGAGATCCCATCAGAATTCATAGCTTCAAGCACCCAATCTTGTCTAGTCCATACCGTACTGTCATTAATTTACAGTACCAAAGAGCAAAGTAAGAATCACGTGTTAAATTTACCTGAGTTTAAACTGAATCATGCTGTAGACCTACAACAAAAATAGCACCCTATGGCAGAAATATGAAATGAAACTTGTTACTCCTGAAGAGTGATTAACTACTACATGGCCTCTTCCAGAGGGAGAGTTCCAGAAGGTAGTGAATGAAATGTCAAAATACCAATTACACAAAGCAAGAAACATATCCTGCCCCCAAAAAGTAAGCATGAAACAAGACAGTATAACTCAATAGAAATAAACATTTAAAAAAAGGAAGCTTAAGATGGAATATTTGATGAATAGAGAAAACATTTGAAATCTACTCATTAAAAAATTCTATTCCCTGTAAAGATAGAATCCCTTAGAATTCCTTCATACTTCTTGGTAGATGCCTTTTGGGAGGCTACAGTATAACATCCTAACTTCTCACCTTTTACATATGTATTTTATATAGATAGTAGGCTCCACTTCCCCTACCCCCGCAATGATTTGAAAGAGCATTTCAATTTAATTTAAAAATAATTGTACTAAGTAGCATAGTTTCAGTCTTGCCAACTGAGTTGGACTCTCAATCCCATAGATTAGTAATATGCAATTACAAATCAATTGACTGCATGGTATCTATCCCACTTCACAGAGACAATACACTAAGGGCATTAGCACTGAAAAAATAATCTGGAATTGTAAAGTAGTATGGACAAAAGTAAATACATCAAACTGTGTATTTTACAGGGAAATAAAACATTTACTACACTAATTAATACATTGCGGGATACTTTTTCCATGCTCTATTATGTTACTTGACCGTGTAAACACAGCATGTAAATAAGAACATCTTACCAGAGATGGTCAGCATTAACAGCTTCATCGTACAACAAAATATACAGACAAAATCCACCAACCACCAAGGCATGGAATGTGGACACTGTCCTGAAAAACAGATCACAGTCACAAGGAGATACTGCCAGTCACTGTCTGTACTGTACTGCAGGTAGGATACACCCAAAGCCATGCCCCACTGCATCTCTGCTTTACCACTTACACAGTGACACGTGAGAAAGGAAGTCATAAAGAAGTATCTTCTGATGGGGGGCATGGAGGATGAGCGCTGAAGAGAAAGAGTGGTTTTAAATTAAAGTAACTGAGATCTACAGGTGTTTTTTTGTTTTTCAAATTAACCTACTGTCAATGAATACTTAAAGACAAAGCCACATCCAGTTCTCAAATACTGCATTGCTTCGTTTGATGGAAAACCCACAGGAAAGCGCCTTGATTTTATACTCAGACTGGCCTGTGAGTACCTCCTTTCAGGCATCAAGATGACCCAAAAATAATTCTCCTGAGCCTGGGTTTTGCAAAGAGGGGCATTAAGTGAAAATCCTATTGGTGAAAATTTCAGAAAGAATTTCTAGAGCGCTTGAAGTAGATTCTGGCCCTCAAAGAGTAAACTTTTGTAACCCAGAGCTGCGGCTGCATATCCAAGTTGTAACAGCAGCAGCTTCCTACGAGCTTGCAGACTCACTTGCACTATTTCATACTCCTCCTGTCTTACACAAAGTCACAGGAATCAGCCAGGCCCACAAGTGCTGGCAGAGCAGCACACCCTGCGCTGGAGGCAGGCAAACCCCAAGCATGGCCAGGTCCTGTCTTTTTTTCCTCTAGAAGGTTTGCTGAATAAAGAGGGATTTAGTCTGTTTCCAAGGGATGTATTACCTTCTATTGGTATGAGAAAATTCTATCACTTCTCATCAAAGATGTCCCTATTTACCATTTGCTTAAGGAGTGCCATCATGCTACTTTCAACAGCTTTTTCAATCATACGCCAGAAAACGGATAGAGATAAAAACAGTCTGAATATCCAAATGAAACAGGCTAAGTATGAACACTTAATATCTATTTTGGCATAGGCTTTATATATATTTAAAAAAACCCAAAACTTTAAACAAAGTAAAATTCTGTTATTAGAATTTTAATGATAATTAGTGCTTTAATTAAAACATTGACTCTCACAACACAGAACTACATAAGACCAGAAACTTTGCATCCTTTTAAAAACAAAGCATGGCGTGCAAGGTTAGTGCTTGAGAAATACTTGGGATTTTTTAACTTTAGGAGAGCACAGTGCTGAAAGAAGTAAAATTTGTCCTAGCTTATACTTCATTAGCTTGCAGTTGCAGTTTGTCTTAGGAGTGACTGTTTATTCAAACCTTAGTTCAGATAAGCTTACAAGCTATATACAAACACAGCACTTGAAGAAGAAAAAAAGAAAAAAAAAAGAAGGAAAAACAAAAAAAAAAAAAAAGGAAAAAAGAAAAAAGCAGATTTCTTCCTTATTTCTGGACTTTGAAGTTTCCCCACAGAATAAGAGAAATACTCCATTTTAATATGGAAACTAGGTCAAGCTATCAAGCTCAGTACATTTCTTTGAAATTACTGTCAAAGTCTGCATCCTTTAACTCCTCATTAAACTGCAAAGAAAAAAAATAACAGGTGCACTGGCAAACTGTATACTTATTCTTTTCCTACCAAATCTATGCATTTCCACAACTGCATAATAGTAGTACAAATATATGTTGCAGAAGAGGTGACAGGAACTTCTGCATGACAAATTAGTTACAGTACACCTGTGTTAAAGTGCAACTTTTAATTCAATTTGAGAATGTGCATATTGAAAGATCTCAGAATCAGTTTCTTTATTGGTTCTTGACTCTTGGCTCTTGGAAGGTCAGAATAAACAAACTGACAATATGGAAAACATGATCCAGAGCTGCAGCTCAAATGCTCGACTCACAAAACCCTCAAAACTAACAGCATATTTTCAATGCTACAGCTCATTTCAGGCAGATGCCGTCTTCCAGACCCAGCTGAGCTGATAAAAATGCATGACCATCCTCTGTGCCAGTTTCCTTCAGGACTGCCAACAGAACCATTTGTCTGAGCCCTCCCTAGAGCAGCTGAATGTAAGACAGAAGAGCAAACATCTACTTTTCAAACATTTAAGCTAATCAAACTCATTTTAACAGGAGATAGTAACTTCCTCCACACGCACGGCCATATGCACGGTAGACACGTGTCTCTCTATTCTATGAACACATAAGATATTCCTTGGGGCATTTCTTCACTTCAGTGAGACACTGAAGTGAGGAAGCAGCGTGGTGAAGTGCTGTGCTTGGCTAGCAAAGTTAACAGCCAATCTCTTGCAGAATCACCAGCATCATCAGCCCTTCTTTCACTCCGTGCCCTCCTCAGATACAAAACCAACAAACTGCTGATGAGCTGTGCCTCACGTTTCATGCCTCTTAATTCCAGAACTGAACCACAATTTATCTAAATCTAGCGCTAACATCAACATCCTGCTTTAAGAAAAATCGTGGAAAGAAGTTAAAAAGAAGGGAACAGCATGAGGTGCTCTTTCAACTTGAGTAATTAAACACCTTACTGCAAAGTAGCCCGGAGATTACAGAGCAGCTTATTACCAGCACACTTGTGATCTGTGAAACAACTTGTGTGTTGTTATGCAAAGCTTTGCAACTTACCATAATGCTACCAGGCATGAGGTATGTCCTCAAAAACCTTATTATGCAATTTAGGGGTCACTTGATGTGGCTTTGAGACAAAAGTTCAGCTCCAATATGATAAAAGTTTAGTTTCCCTGTTGGACTTTATTGTCGATTTCTAACACAGAGATAAAACTCAGTTTGCACTGATATCATGAGCTGGCAATCTAGAAAGAGGTTTTGGTAGATACACAATTATTCAAAGATCGGACTGAAATTAAGATGGTGCCTTTAAAAGCACTGCAGGCAGACATTTGCCAAATGGAGGACAAAACTATTTGAGTTACTAATATTGCACAGACAAGGAAATAACTTTAAAAGCATCCACTTGATAATGCCTTTAAAGAGGACAGGGGAGGGAGAGCGATAATGATAATGCTTTTTGAGTGCAGTAACAACTGTACAGTACATACTTCTCAACACAGAATTTCAGAAACACCTGAAAAATATTTTAAAAGTTTAATAGGCCACTTGAGCATGAAGTTGTACTGTAACAATTCATTCTGGTTGGAGAAACTTCTGTACTAGATATAATCTTTCAAAGTTTATTTGAAATAAAACCTCAGTGATTATCCTGCTTGCAGTTACTACTCTATACTTCCTTTATAGCTTAAAATAGAGGACAGCACCCACCCAGGGAAAGGTTTACAGGGCTGCACAAGCTGCTGCCTATGCCCTGCCCAAGGGGCAGGAAAAGCACAGGTACACACATCCTAGTGGCAGGTCTGTAGAGACACAAAGGGAGCAAGGCTGGTTTTTAGACCAATTTTCCACAACTCCTTTCTGAACACTTACCCTACATCTCAACATCCTCCTGCCCTTCCTCATCAAAACACAGATGTAGTTGTCCTGAAGCTGTAGTATAACTCTGCCTCACCACAGTTCTACAATGACAATTTATCAAATACTTGGAAAACCTATCTAAAGCAGGATGCAGTGTACTAGTAATGAGAGACGAGTAACTTGCTTTGCACACAAAAGCACGACCCAGAGAAATACTATCAGTAAGATCATAGAATAAATTGAAATAGGTATGATTTTCATGCATGTCTGGGTGAAAGGAATTTCGTACCCATTCTCTAAATAGAAGCATCATAGAGAAGTCATCTAAAATTAATCCACATTAACTTAGTACCTCTCACCAATCACTATTTTCTTTTACTTCCTTTTTCACTTGAGCATCATGATCTAAAAAAGCATTTAATACACAGGTGTTTGTAACTCCATGTCCAAGAAGGAGATTCTTCTTCGACATGCAGACTTTGTTAAGCACATAGAACTGTCCTGCTAATCCTCGTGCATGTTTAACCAATCCTTATCTGTAGTTTTCAATACATGCGCCCACAAGTGGTAGTTCATTAGCTACCATTTGTTTTGAACACTTTACCTTGAATTCCATTCAATCTTCCTTTTTTGGCTGAGATTGCTAAAACCAGGTGTTATCCGCGCCGATACCCAAGAGCTTAAAACATGGAACAGGAGCTGGAATATGGTAAAACTGGCAAGAGCGATACCAATAGTCAGGTTGCTGAAGGAAGCCATTGTTCTTCAGCCTGTGAAGGGAAGAAGTTGTTAATTTCAGTTCATCAACCATTCAACTTCAAGCAGCAGAGTGTCTTTGACAACTAACTTCTCAATGGAAGCACTATTCACTAGAAGTATAAAAGTGTTCCCAGACTTTTTTTTTAATGTAAAAGTTGTAACTTTTTTTTTTTTAATGTAGCGTTTTTGCTTGTTTTTAAAGTGCTACCGACAGCACTTCAAAAAGTGACAGTGAAGTCACATAAGCATGGCAGGGATTTTCAGGCCAGCTGAGAAGGTTTCAGTAAGCAACAGCCTCGCTGCAGCTGTACATTTCTCCTCTTCACAGAGACAGAGTTTCTCAATTTGCACTTTTGTGCCTAACTGAGGGCTCCTCCTTGCAATATCATGCAGGCAATGCATTCAGGCTTTCTTCTTCTTCTTCACACAAAAGCCTAATCTTTGGACATAGCAAGGAGCTTCCTGTCATCAGAACCAATGATTTCAGGTGCTGGATGGCCTAGCTGCTTCATGAGGCCTAAATCAATAGCTAAACAATACCAAACCCAAATGCCAGTCGCTAAATGCTTCAGTCATTTCTCATACATCTCCAGCACATCACAAGGCAGACTGGTATTTCCCAGACGTCACAAACATCTGTCACACATCTCCAGTTTGATGTGTGTGAAGTGCTTTATATTCCAAGACTCGCAAAGGCCACAAACTCTTACAAAAGTGAATTTGTATTAAGTTGAACACAAACTGGAAAACACTCACAATCCAAATGGTTTGTTTTAAACTATTTAGGTGGCTATTTAGACCATTATTTAGCTGACTGCTGTCACATCTGAAAACAAAATGAAAGCTTACAGGTTAGCATAATTTGATATTACTACAACAAACCGGTGGTTAAAAAAAATTTAAAAAAAAATTAAGAAAAAAACTGATAGAATGATATAATACACTGTTGTCCACATTCACTTCACATGCATTGTGGAATGAGGGAACATGCATTTGAGTTTTGGAATTATATCTGCATTGCAGATGAAAAGAAATGAGCACCAGGGAGAACAAATGAAAGAAAGGAATAAAAGTCCTTTATTTAAAATAGCAACTTGTAAAAAAAATAGGTACAGTCATTTAAGTATGTAGGGTAGATGGTGAGTGAATGTATGGAAACATGTTTTATATTAACACTGAGAAGTCAGCCTACATGCTCCAGGTCTGCAGTGCAACCCAACCCAAACTGCAGTTAAGTGAGCACAATGAGAAGGTTCAGTTCACAAAGAGCACTTTTACTCCAAATTAAAATTTGAAAGCGTACATGTTGCAATGCACCCTGGTTATCTGATGACCAGTTCTAGCTCAGCAGTGGATTACTCTAGAACATATTGTACTGGAACTTTGGTTTCAAACAGTAGCCCATACATGCCATGTTCTCTCAAGCACTTCCATACCATTCTCCCTACATTTCTCCACTGACAAAGAGTACACAAAAAACAAATCAAATTTTATGCAATTTTTAATACTGGAGAGTCTGGGGGCTAAGTCTGATTTTCTAATACTCAGTTTAAAGGAGTAGATCAATCACCTCAATTTTATAGCCTCTGATGTAAACCCACTGAGGAGCACTGAGCAGCGCCCATTCCAGACAGCGTTCCTGGGGCTGGAACTTTGTTATCACATTATTTAATTTGTATGAAGTCCTCTCCTACATTCTTTTAACTAGAAGATAACAATTCTCATGCTACTAATTGTATTCACCTGCAATGGCTACGGCAATACCTCTGATTTTCAAAAGCACTGACATAAACATGGCTTTCTTTTGTCCAAGAGTTTTCTCCTGCAGCACCAGCACTCCTCAGCACCTGAAGAGTTCATTAGGTAAGTGATATTTCAGTGCATGGCGGGTGTTCATTTTAGTACAGGAGATGATGGAATTAAACAGAAGACTCCCAGCCATTCACTGCAAGAAATGACTTTCAAGGAGTTAACCTTTCTTCTAATCTTTCTTCTAGGGACATCGTATGGGGAATTTAGGACAAAGCAGTCATTGGAAAGTGCGTGCTCGGACTTTAAAGCATGATGTACATACACCTCCCAGCACTTACGGCAGCAGTACAGAAATGGGATGCTGGCAAGGAAGGTACCATGGCAGCAGAGGAGAAACCAGTCGCCTGGTGCCTGGTTGCTCCGACAGATACTCAGAAGAGTTTTGCAATACTGATTTCAGAAGGTGATTTCATACGTGCCTTATCAAAACACTGTTCAAGTGCCAAAGTCCAGGAATAATTCCATATTTTACTTCAGCAAATTAAAGAATGCTGTGTTTTAATTCACTTCAAGGACCACCTGCAAACACCATTTTTATATGAGACAGAAGAACAGTTCAGCTATAGACTTTTTCTCATATGTCTAAGTTGTTTCCAACTGTGTCCCACTCACCATGAAAATTAATTGTTGCCTACCATGTTCTGTTTTAAGTAAGAAAAGTCATTCACCTTGCTGAACTAAACTTTATAACTTTAAAAACAAACAAAGAAACAAAAAAAAAAAAAAACCAACCATAATACACTTCTGATTACATATAGTTTATTTGCCTCAAGGAGAAGAGCCAAAGTTAGGAAATCAAAAGCAGCTTTCAAATATGCTGTGGCTCTCTGCCCCAGTATTTTCTCATAGCATTCCAGCAGAGTCCGACCTGGACACAGAATGGCATGGATTATATATGAGCAGACACTTTATCCCCCAAACTGCACAGTCATTGATTACCATTCAGCCAGCTGATACTGGGGAGAGTTGGTGTAACTACTTCGCAACACAGGAAAAGAGTAATGTAACAGTGTTGGATCCTCACCATTAGTTATTGAACAGCAGTCTTCTCCTGGCTTACCCAGATTATTGTCTCAACTGCTGAGCTAGACAGTAATTACAACTTCACTCCTGCATCTTTCAAAGTAGACTTCAGATAAATAAATATTATCAAACACTGGAAGCTGACAACAGTGAGAAAGGTGTTAGTCAGGCACCACTCTAGCAGCACAGTATCAAACTGTTCTATCGACCCCACTAATTTTGAAAGAGCTAATAACATCACTTTTCAGTTGTACTCAGAAACAGCTGAAAATACAATCCTTTCATCTGGTATTAATACCACGTGCTATTCCTCACATTCTGTTTCTACTTGAAAATCAGGGAGAAGGAAAAAAAAAAAAAAAAAAAAAAAAAAAAAACAGAAAAGAAAACCATTAAGTAGATATATATAAACTCAGAATTCATTCACCCAGTATGAAACAATTAGCAACTTCGGATAGCAAGAAGCCAGCACTTACTGAGAGCATAAAGGAGGAGTAGAGTTATCCAGCACCTGTACCATCAATGGCACTCGGCATTTGTGTCCTGCTCAGATTGCTGTTCCTCTGCTCACATCAGCCTTTCCCATCAGAACAGTAAGACACGCTGCCCTGCCACAACCCAGTGTGTAGGCACAGCATGAGACACAAGGCCCACAGCCCTCACCTCTGCCAGGCTGGACTGCAAGACACACAGGATCACTTTCCAAACAAGATAACGTGGTAAAACTGCGAGCAATACCAGGGCATTCCGCTCAGCGCCATGCTCTCCTGGTCTGGTTAAAACTCACAGCTCAACCCAACCCTTGTAAACCTTACTATGGTAATTTGCAAAGAACTCTGTGCTACTGCTGACTGTTGGCACACATTATATTAAACCTAATAATAAACCAGCTGCAATGCTCAAGTGTTGTTGGGTCTGAACCACAGTTTCTACTGCCCTGATTAGCTTGGAACTGCATTTGTTAGCTCAGTAGGAAATGCAGGAAATATCCCTACCACATCGCAGCAGAAGAACGGAGACACGAAGAAAAGCAATAACAATCGTAGGTTAAGACATTCCCTGTTCTATGTAAGGACATTTACAGCCAAGCTCCACTTACGGCTATGCTCCGGAGCGCCGTGGCAGCGACCCGACGCGACGCAGTTTGGTACCGAAGCGAGCTACGTGTTGCTATGTCATTTATCAGAAACATCCATCTCCTCACACACTGCAAGAAGTTCTCAGCGGGGAAGAAAGGGGGAAAACAGAGAAGGAAGGAAAGAGAGAACTTCTCGGAGATACGGCGAGCGCAGCCCGAGCGGTCCCGAGGAGCGGCACCGAAGCCCCGCAGGAACGCGCGAGCAGCGGCCCGGGGCCGCGTTACCTCGGAGTGCGCCCAGCCGGGAGCGGCGGGACTCCGCGGGCGGGGGTAAGGGCAGGGGCAGGGCCGGCCCGAGCAGAGGGCAATGCTGCTGTCGGCCGCGGGAGAAAGACGTCCGCTGCGCTCCGCGCTACCACGGCCCCCAGCGCCGCCGGCTGCGGCCCGCGGGCTGGGGGCGGCCCCGTGCGGGGCGGTCGCCGAGAGAGAGAGAGGGAAGGAGGGAGTAACGGAGGGAGGGAGCCGCCGCGCAGCCCGGCAGGGGTGGGGACGAAGGGGCTGAGCTGCGCCGCCCCTGCGCCTTTACCTCCGCTTCGCAGCCTCCGTCCACTCGTCCTCGCCGGCTAACGGAGCCGGGAGGGGAGACAGAAGAGGAGTGAGCGCCCACTTTTTCCCGGCCCGCGGCACCCGAAAGCGGGGCTACCGGCGCCGAGCTGCAGCCGTGCCTCTCGGCGGCGGCGAGACCAGCCCTTCCCGCACGGGATGCTCGGGTTACGGCAGGCGCAGCCTTAAAGCGGCCGAGCCGCCACCTGCCTCAGGGCTCCGCCAGGGGAGTGCGGCTCCCCCGACCCCGGAGCCCCCGGCGGACCGCGCCCGCGGGAGGCGGCGCCGACGGGCACCGCGGATCGGGGCGCGGCGGCGGCTGCGGTAGCGGCAGGGTGCGGGCACACCGCAGCGCCCGGAGCGGGGCCAGCAAGCACCGCCCCGCCGCGGTGGCGTTGCCGCGCCGAGCCAAAACCCGACGCGAACCGGAACGGCCGCACCGCTCGCCATCAGCTGCGGGGGACGGCCGCACCGCTGCCTCCCTCCCTGGGGCTTCCCGACAGCACCACGCCCGCCCCGCCGAGCGCACTCACCGCCTCTCTGCAGGCTGCGTCGCGCCGCGCTGGACTCTGGACCCCAAATTCTGCTACTAAATGCTCGGGGCTGAGAAAGGCTTACGTGTCGAGGGAGGAAAAAGGGCTGCTACGCAGAGCGTTTCCCCCTTCGATAGAATTCCAGTCACCGCGCCTTTCTCTGGCCCCGCCGCCGAATATATTTCATGGGAAAAATGCTCCTCGACTGCGCCGTACGTATGAAGGGTGCAGTACCCGTGATCCTGGGTTGTGCAGAGTGCAGGTACTGCTGATACTTGCTGGTTTTGAAATCAAATGCTCCGATTTTGCTTAAATTATTATTCACTTTGCATCTTTGAGCCGTTACATTGTATTTATTAAAAAATAGAAAATCAAAGCAAAATTGCATTAACAAAATTAAACACTGAAGATTGACGGACTTGGTTAACTTCTCCCAGGAAATGGTAAATCTTACCAAGCAGGAAACAAAATACTCAAAATTGTTTCCTTTTGAAACCTTCATCAAATGCATCCTAAAACACTCCAACTTCCCTTTTTTGAGCAAGGATGCCTGATCTTTAAGATAAAAAATGTATAAGTTCTCTCAACGAACATAACTTTAAAGGTATTCAGATGTAATTGCAACAGGATCAGCTGCCGTTGCCCAAGAAACCATCTATCCCAGCTGTGCTTATTAATTTCTCTTGCAAGATGTCTCTCATAGCAGGAATACAAAGGCTCAAAGACAGAACCGAAACTGACATTGCCTACTGGAAACCCGTAGGAGGTGGGCAGGGCACATCCCCAGCACCTGTACTTGTTTAAAGCTTAATCCATTGCTGAACAAATAAATCAACCGCCAGGTAAGAATTTGTGTAAAGATCCGGACTGCTGAGGCTTGACTTCAGCTGGACTTGTGTCCTACGGCTGACTGACTCTGGCAGCACTTTGGTAACAGAATTCCACATGACATACTCAGCTGAACAAAGCAGGAGATCTTAAGCCTGCTTGCAACCTTCTTCCAGCATCAAACAGATGGACAAACAAAGGCAGCAATAGCACATACACACAATTTCTTAATGAAATTGGGATTTAAAAAGCTCTCATATTTTACTCTATCAATTTATTCTTCATATAGTGGAACATTTCAACCTGCCCTCTATTACGTATATCTGGGGTTTCTGATGAAACAAAATAAACAATAAAGCCTAAGAACAGCATGGTGGGATCTTAAACCACTTTCATAATGGCAAACTAGAAAAGCCCGAAGAGAATTTTCTTCAAAAATTCACTTTCCAATGAGCAGGCCTCAATTTTTGCTTAGCCCTGTATCACCAAATTTAAAATTTATTTGTACATACCCTATATGTGCTTCTTTGTACATATTTTGTACATACTTTGTACATACCTTCCCCTTCCTAAGCAAAGTGACTGCAATAACCGTTTTCCATTCAAATGAGCAGCAGGACTCTGGGGTGACCAAAAATCTGTGGCACCAGCAAAGGCAGCAGTGGCTGTTCTCAAGCCCACAGGGACACAGGGAGAGGCAGGTCTGGCAAAGACTCTCTGCTTACAGCTCACAACCAGAAGCTCTGACCAACAAGATCTAGTATATTTTTCAGCCTTGTCTTAAGGTGTTCTTTCTCCCAGCTGCCTGAGGTCATGATTGCTTTAGCAGAGCACAACAATTAAAGGAGGTAATTGTTTAATATGCCAGCTTGTGACCTGGAGGCTATTCCATCAAAGTGTGGTAGTACTAGCAGCAGGATAAAGCAGGCAGATGAGCATGGTAGTGTCTTGATCTGAACAGATAACTCTGCCAGACCACCTATCAGAGTTTTAAACCTCAAAATAACTCATCACCTACAGAGTTAGGAAGCATCTACAAGACAAGCCAGACACTCCCCAGACCTCTACATCAGGCCTGTGTAGTACACATCTTACCAAATAATTCCTTTGGCCCAGCACACTGTGTGGGTGAAACTTGTCTGACCTGCCTCGCTGCTTGCACCTTGGCCCGCAATGAGCACTGTCAAACACCAGAACCAATGCTGTCTCTCAACAGCCACATGTGCTTTGTTGAGCAAAGCTGACTGGAAAGCTGACAGATGATGATGCACTGAGAATTCCTGGCTGGCAACTGCTCTCCCTGTGGGATCTCTCATCCTTCTGACAAAAAGGATTTACAGATAAAAGAGAACCAGCTAAGGAGGTACAAAAGCATTGCAGCAGAAGGAAAAGCTGTATGCATGTTTAAATATGGCTACTGTGTGCTCAGGCTAACTTACTTTGGTTATTTGTTCTCTTTATCAGCTAGAAATATCCTGCAGGAATATTCTGAGCATTGCCTATACATTTGGAATTGGATGTTACTGCATACCTTCAGCAGCTTCAACTTGGATGTCCTACGTCCAAGCAAACCCCAAGAAGTATTCTGTGCAAACATACTATGCCAGTATTGCATGGGCAAGGAAACTCCAACAAAATCAAGAGAGTAACTTTACACTCTCATAAAGTGTTGCATGAATCACAGAATATCCTGAGTTGGAAGGATCAGAGTCCAATTCCTGCCTCCAGACAGGACGCAAACCCTATGTCTGAGAGTGCTGGCCAAAAGCTTCCTGAACTCATGCAGGTTTGGAGACATGCCCACTGTCCTCAGGTGCAGACCCTGTTCCTAACACCCACTTGCCCCTCCACAGCACAGCTCCATGTTATTCCCTTGGGCCCTGTCACAGACAGCAGAACTCAGCACTGCCCCTCTGCTCCCTCTGTGCAGCCACCACGAAGCCTCCCTCAGCCACTGCTGTGGGCTGAGCAAACGCAGGGATCTCAGCTGCTCCACACATGCCTTGACCTCCAGACCCTTCAACATCTTTGTAGTCCTTCTCTCGATGCTCTCTAATAGCATTTTATCCTTCTTACATTCTGGCATCAAAACCTGCACACAGTGCTTACAGAGGTGAGGTTGCACAGCACAGAGCAAAACAAGACAGTCCCTCCCCCCCGTTACCCCCCCCCCTTGCTCAGTGGCAGCGTTGGTCCTGATGTACACCAGGGCACAACTGTCCCTGTTGGCTGCCAGCACATATTGTTGACTGATATTCAATGTGCCATCAGCCAGAAACCCCAGACCTCTTTCTATGGAGCTGTTCTCCAGCCTCTCATCCCCCAGTCTGTACACATATCCAGGACTGCCTTGTCCCAGGCACAGAATCTGGTACTTGCTCTTGTTAAACTTCATGCAGCTCCCTAATTTGCCAAGATCTGTCTGCAAGGCTTCTCTATCCTTGAGGGATTCAACGGCTCCTCCCAATCTAGTGTTATCCACAAATTTACTTAGTACACCTTCCTGTCCAGCATCCAAGTCACTGATGAACTCGCAGCACAACTACTCACAGCACTTGCACCAGGAGGCCCGCAGCTGCATATAGTGCACCTGTTATTTGCATTGGAAATACACTACCCAAAGGGTGGGATAAACAGTAACCATAGTAGTGCCATAGCCAACTGGCTGCTATACATCTTACACGCAGTTTTATCACTCCCTTTGCGGTTGCCCCAATAATGGTAACTGTCAAGAGGTTTCCCAATAACAAACTAAACTTCTGGAGCCAAGCTTCAGCTAGGAAAGGAAGTAAGGGCAACAGAGTTGCTAAACAGAGGTGTAGCATAGAGATAAAGGAACAGGGGACAAGAAAAATAAATCGTTTTCCATCTTCATGAAAGAGCAAATACGCTGAAAGAGCATTGGAAAAGCAGGGAAGACATGGAGGTACTGCAGTAACATTTGTACGTAACAGCATTCTGTTAGTTTCAGTTGAATCCTCTTATTTACGCTACCTAAGAGAAAAAAAATGGACTCTTCTTTCATCCATGCAACAAAACCTCTTGGTTACACTGATGATCTTAAGCTTCATGTCAACTAGCTAAAAAATTCAACAAATGAAGAACAAATCTGGCTGAAGTGGAGTGGATCTGCTAAGATGGGGTGTCAAAGGAAAGTAGCAGCTCATCTTCAGCCAAGTTTTACGCACCTGTTCCTTATCCTTCTCCTGTAACTGACAAACAGAGTGACACTCCAGGTATGGCAGAAATGTGTTGTCAGATGATGGCTTGTACTTCCTACTAAAATCTGAGAGGTGACAATGAACAGAAAACCCCACGGCACCTTTCTAAGTATGCCTGTTATTTCAAAACTGTGTTGTCTCAGAGCTGAGCTTGCCTCTGCAGAGTATGAAATTTTTATCACAGCCACCATACTGAAAAGTGAGGCATATGTGAGAAAGCACAATACTTCCAGAGCAGCTGAAAACTATTTTGGTTCTGGCTTTTTTTGAACTTAGGACATAACTAACCTTTCCATCTGAATTAAGAGTAGAATCTTAACGTTTAAAGCACAACCTGATCAGTTTATGAAATAAGTTATATAATGTGGTGCTGTAGCAGCAATGGATTGAATTCAGTAATCTAAGAAGAGCTTAAATTTATTTTCATCTTAGGAAATCTACCTGTCAGCAGCAGGAGATATTCCCAGAGAATCAATTATACATGTAAGCAAAAACATTGTGGAGATGAAGGAATGTATGAAAGAGCAAGCAAAATTCTCCTTTCACAATGTTGTGAATCAAGAGCAACTGCACTGAAGCCAACAGTTAGACTGGTGTGAGTGAGAAAAGAGCCAACTCCATTGTACGAAAATTGTTCAGGCCACCCCTGGAGCGTAATCACAGTAACTGTAGGCAGCTAATGTTACAGCATTTAATATAGACAACCCGTGGCTGAAAAGACACTGAAAAGAAAGGACCTAAATTTGGTGTTAGCTAAAATAGCTGAAAAATGGGAGGGAAATGGTGATTGCAAATCAGAAAAAAAGATGCCATTTAAAAAACACCACAACTCCTCCTACCCCACACCCCAAAAAAACAAAAAATTCATAGAGAAAACACACTGTTTCTGTATACTTCCCCCACATACGCTCTGCATGTTCCCAGTTAATAGTTATCGAGCTGCATTGCCTGAAAAAAAGTACAATATCTACTCTTTCCAAACAGCACGTTTTGTACATCGATGCATGCTGTGTTATACACACTCAGATTTGAGTACCATAGAATGTAAATCTTACCTTTCCAGCACAGGTCACTATATCATTTCTTGACACGTATTTGAGTAACAGTATATTAAACAATATCTTAGTTTTCCCCTGCACTAGTTTACTTCCTCTAAACACACTCTCCCTTTTCCATCTCAGATCAGTTAATTCAGCTCTCCTAGCTCCAGTCACCTCTCCATTTGAAACAGCATTTCTGACAGCAGTACTTACTCTCAGTGCTCAAACAAAGGCTTGTTCTGGAAAGCTGTCTGGTCGCTAACCTCGTCCTGTATCTCAGCCACCCTTCTTCAGTTTTTCTTCCAGTTTTTCTGTCTTCTCCATTTATCTCTGAACACACACTGCCTCCTTCATTTAGTTAATCTCACCTGCAGCATTACCCTCTCTACTGGCATTATTGTCCCAAGTATAACCATCCAGAAGCTACTGAGCCTGACCTGTAAAATGGCGTATGGTGAGTTTATCGTCCTGCAGTACAAATCGCTACGCTGACACACCGTGTCAGCCTTATGAAAAAACATCAAACTGCATTACACCAACTCTTTTTTTCCCTCTTTTCTTTCCTGCTTTATCCTCTGTTTTCTCTCCCCTTTTCCTTTTCTGTCACAGTATTTTCTTCTATCGCTATTGGCCTCACACTCCTCCATGCGTTTTCTTCCCCCGATGTGCCCAAAAGACACATCTGAGCAATGAAGTAATAAAGGCAGCACTGCAGCTTTGTCACTTATGCCCTTTAATAAACAATGCTGCACCTGGATGCACTCTTAGGATCAGCAAACTAAGGGTGCAGAAAGCATTCAATTCCCAAAGGCTTAACCTAGAGAGCTCTGAAATTAATGCTACTTCTTGGTTCCCTAATCCACGAGATGAAGCACACTGAAAGCAGCAGGAGGAAGCCTGAGATCATTCAAGACTATTTTCTTTGCATGCATATATTTCCTTCTGCATTGTGATAGCTGAGGCTCTTAGCAACAAGAGCACTGTGGAATGGGGTAGTGACTGGAATTTGGTGATGTCAGAACAGCAGAAAATGGGAGATGTATTTTGTAATGGCATGCGATTGAAAAGCATGAAATTGGAGCCAAGCAGCACTACAACCAAGCAAATTACTTCCCAGCCATTCAACATGCAAAGGGTCAGAAAGCAATGCCTCTTTAATAGGCAGGCTGTTAATTAAAATTAGCATAATTTAAGTAGAGAATAAAACCACGTTTTCACCTTAGGTATTCTACTGTACATGATAGCATCAGATATTCAGAAGCAGCACATCAGGTAATGAGGGAGAATGCACACTTGGGAGAGTATCACTCATCTGCATGCTAAAAGCAGCTTCTAAGCCTCTCGTAGATCAGCCTCAGCTTTGGCACATGCCATAGCAGCTGCCCTGCATCCAATGAGGCCTTTTTCAGAATGTACCATGGTGCAAAACGATTGGTTTATAATGTATCTGACATTAAAATATCTTTAATCTGAAAATGCTATGTAGTTTCTTCAGACAATACAGCTCCTCCCAAATATTTTGGTCAACTTTTAAGATTTTACAAAAGCATATCTACCATCTTCCCTGAGTTTTCCACCCTTTGCTAATCTGAGTCTTGAGGAAATGAAGGAAAATTTCTCAGCAGCACAAAGAAATAACAAAACCTCCTGCAGACATATTACTTATGCCTAAATGCTACTGAAATCCATTTTTAAAATCCTGAATAAATTTTTAAAAAAACAACAAAAAAACATTTTCTATATGGTTTGCTAATACCATATTGAAAAATATTTACAATTACTGTAAACTTTTCAGAAAACAACATGATATTTAAATTGATCTCTTACATACTAAAACTTTTAAATTTCTCTTTGGGTAGTAAATATTAATGGAGATAATATATTGCTTCTAAAGGAAGTATACTTTATGACCTAAATGTACCTGTTTCAAAGCTCCAGAATGTACTATTCTTTATTTTTTGCTGATAATATTTTTTTTGCAAAAATCCTGCTTGTGGAATTGTTAATGCTGTAATTTTATAGAATCATAGAATCACAGAATGGCCTGGGTTGAAAAGGACCACAATGATCATTTATTTAAAACAAATTTGTATTGGCACTCTTACCAATTATGAGCTTCTTACCTAGAGTTTAATTCTTAGTTTCCATTGCTACCAGCAGGTTTATAGATTTTCCTTCTGTCTACAGCCTGGATCTGCACATTATTTCAAACAAGTCCCTGTGCAGTTCTGGTCACGTGAAGGAGCTCGTGCTCTGTAACTCACCAGTCTCTCATCTAAACAGCAGCCCTGGTAAGAAAGATATAAAAAGAGAAGAAACATTGGATTTACATCATTTCATGCTGAAACACAGAACTAAAGCTTTCCTTTCAGACCCAGAGGGGAAAGTTTTTAGGCCTCCGTTTCCACTGATGCTATTCAAACACCATAAACATCTTTACAGACAAGCAGCACTCTGGTCAACTTACTCAGATATCTACAAATATTAGGAAAGAAACTGAATATAAAATACATAGATAATAAATAATGAGTTAAGAAAACAGGAAAAATAATCTAATTGTCTATGTAATATGTGTAAGTAAAGCTAAGGTGGAAGTGTGGACATAAAACATACTATGTATACATTGTAAGTGAGTTCAAAAAGTCTCTGTGAATTGCAACAAATACACCATAATGTAATTGTATACAATGCCATTTTTCTGGAAATTTAATATTCACCAATGACAACACCACTCTTTCTGTCCAGCATTGTACATTTATTCTTGTTTTACTGCTCATATACACACTTTGCTACAATGGTACTACTGGATTTCATAAATTTCAGCTAAATTTCGGCACTTGTTCACTTGATTTGTGGAGTTACAGGTGTTACACATCTGGAGCTCCTCTGGCAATGTCTTCTTTCTTCTTTCCACATAAAAACTGTGTGGAAACTATGCCCAGCAGAAACAAGAGCATCCCACTGACAGAAAGAGCCTTCACATCCCAGCTATCATGGGCAGCAGGACCTCGATGTTCCAGCCCCAAGGCCCACACACACACTGTGCCACACACAGGTCAGGGACGTTGTGGTCGCCCTGCACTCCACGTGCACACAGCAAGCGCTCGACTCACTGCACACAGCACTACATGTGCACCACGTTCAGAACTCAAAACATCTGATCATCACAAATGTAGGCCATCTGGGCACTAAACAAAACGCTTATTTGTCAAATTATCCTAAAGAAAATACAAGAAGCCAGGCAATACACTGCTCTTCGCATAATTAATCTTTGTTTAAAAAAAAAACACAAAAATTACATCTCCTTAAAACAGGGACATCTTACATTTGTACAGCACCTGTCCCAGTAATTCCTGCATACTGCTACAATAAAAAATAATCTGGAAGAGAACACATTCCCCATCCATGCTGTGGAAGTTGCAAGGATCATGGCTTCTGCTGATGCTGATCTTGACTACCAAAACAAACACATGGGGAAGGGAATTCCAGAGCCAGGAATTTCTCCGTGTCATTTTGAACAAATTGTTCTTCCCATGGACGGGACTTCTGAAAGGCAATTGCCATTTACCTGATGGTTTCTCAATTAGATGTAAAACAAACAAAAATATTTCAGTGCATGAACACACTCTTGGCATGGCTAACTCCTGTGTAAAAACTGCTAGCATCTCCAATCATACCAGTCCTCAGACACAAAGGTCCAGAAGAAAAGAAAACATATTTTGTCTTCAAAGTATTTTTAAAAATAATATGAAATCACGTGCAAGATCTCTATTTTGAAATTCTACTTTTTTAACTTGTCTTTAATCCAGCATTAATAAATCAGGAGCTACCATGACATCTCCTGAGTGCTTTCACAAGCATAAGTTTTACTTCTCTTCAGTCATACACTATTAGTCAGTCAGCAAAATACTTAACATAATTCCTTAGCTCTAAGCAACTGTCTCATTAACATTGTTTAATTCACAACAACAGGAACGGACCAACCCTCATGGCACATGCATTAAATTCAACAATAGTTGATGCAAATTGTGTACAATTTCCCAATTCATTTATTCGTTGAGAGAACAACATTATGCATCTGAAGTTGATGGGAAAAAAAAAAAAATTACCTGTTTTTAAATGGTGTATTGATTACATAATTGAAGACTTAAAATGTAGTGCAGAAGGCAAGTTATCTTGTTTTATTTGGATTGTTAACTATGAGAGCTTTTCATTAATAGTTTGTCTGGACTTCACATCTTACATGTTTGTAACAAAACAGAAAATAGCAAAAGAAGGAATGGCAGATTCCAAATTTTTAATATATTGTCTTACAACATCAATACACAGGCTTGTACAAACTAAAACACTGAGGTAACTTGACCAGTCTTTATAAACCTACAAAGAATTCAATTTCCATGGAGAGCTCATGAAGTCATTACACTAAATGGCCTCTAACAGGGTCTGGACCAATCCCCAGACCTCCAGCCATACCCGGCAGCATCCCCAAACAACAGTCAATAAATGACATTTTAAAATATAACTGTAAAGACACAAGAAAAAGGGGAGGGAGAGAAATGAGAACCAAATACAGCATAGAACAAAACCACAGCACATCGTCTCTTCCTTCTTTATATGACTTTTTTTTTTTTTTTTTTTTTTTTTTTTTTTTTTTTTTTTTTTTTTTTTCCCAGCTCCAGTATTTTTACTAATTCAATGCCAGATCTTCAGAAATTTTAACAGCTCAGAAATGTTCCCTCTTTCATCTCAGGAACTCATCCTTACTGTGGAGAGCATCACACTTCATATCTGCATAAGCAGGGGAAGAAGAGAGCATAAGAGGGTGAGAAACATTTTTCTAAAACCCGAACATGCTGAGAGCAGAGTACTGGAACCTACAAACAGACCTGAGATGCCAGCAGTGTCATCCAAGTACCAATTTCCAAGTACCTCTGAGAGGAGGAAGAATACGCTGATGCAAGCTGATGGATGAGGTCATGGATAAGGCTGTCTCCCTCTACCAGCAGCATTAGCAATGGCCAAATTTCTCCTGGCAGCAAGGATCCAAAGAAAGCAAAGCAAATGTGTGCCCCCACATTCTGCTCACAGATCCATCACTGGAACTCACCAGTTTTAATGAAGCAGGAAACGTGCAGGGAATCCTACAACCTCACCACCGAGTATGCTGTAAATTCCTTTTTACATTATGAGCAGACTTGAAGATTTATTTTCAGGAAGTTAGTATCAGACTCCATACTTATTTTTAGGAATATAAATATACACAAAGAAGCAAGGAGGAGTGGGGAGGGACTTATTTGTCCAGGCTGAGCAGCCAGAGGCACCCAGTGAACTCCAGGCTGCTCAGTACTTCTGAGCTGTGAAACAATAGCCTCTTTCTCCCAACTCTTTGAATAGATCAAAGAACACGAGTTTACATTATGTTGCAGGACCGCTCCCTAAGTGTACTACCCAGTAATCAGGGCAAGCTGCAGTATGCACTTTTGGTGCTGTATACCACTAATGCTCATGCTTCCTAAAACCACACTCAGAACACATTCACGCTGCTACCAAATGTGGGGTCATTGGAGCAATGCTGGCTCTCTGGTGTGCTGTCAGACCGGGCTGATGGGACATCTGGTAGCAGCACACCTCGTGCCTAGCACAGAAAAACATTTTCCCTACAAATTGCTACTTTGATTGCAAACTCATAGGTGGTACTTTGGCCCAAAGAGACTTCCATAAGCAGCCTCCTCCCTTCTCGCCCATTCCCACAGCCCACGTACAGAAACTTGTCACAGACAGAAAGGGAAATCTGAGTATTTCTCAAGAAATGTAAAATCTGCAGGCAGCTGCAGGGAAGGATACCTTCCTTATTTAGCTGTAAGCTAACAACCACTTTGTTGTCTGCCACCGATGGCAGCATTAGACACCAGAGCACACTACTGGAAATCAAAATGGAAAGAATGGCAAATGTGAATGGGAGAAAGAAGGCAATTGAATTCAGAGAATTAATCTCATTATTTGAGAGATTTTGTTCCAGCTTTTCAGGCAGTGGTATCAAGCACTGTTCAACTGTTTGCAAATGTTTTTTCTTTGTGTTTAAATAAATGGGAACCATCTTAAATATATATAAGAAACATTGTCATGCCAGGAAGCACAGTACTAACTGTAAAGTGAACATACAGATGTTATTGATCCCAAATACTAATCAGGACTTCTAAGATTGCATTACTATAATTGCAATGATAGCAGCTTTTTAAGTTTCTGACTCACAAAAAACCAAAAGTAAACTCAGTCCAAACAAAGTAGCTGAAAGTAACTGCAGCTAAAAGGGATGCATTTTGCAAGACTGACTCCGATACACCCTGATCTGCCATTACATGAGCACATCTCTCACTTGGACACTGACCAGCTGCCTGCTCCACCTTGTCCCCAGCTCCTGCACAGCACTCCAGTCTACAACCTTAACAATCCCTGCTCTTCCCAACAGCAGAATTTGTCACAACATCCATGATGCTGGTATTGTTCTAAAGTCTTCCAGACACAGCTCTACAGTTCTAGCATGAGAAAAGATTGATTAGGAACCCAGTCAGAAGTTCTTTCTCTAATCAGACAACATATTTAGATACATAACATGACTGAGGTTTAACATGATAAAGCGTTCCATAGGGCGATCTTTCCAGTGGCAAAGCCTGGCTGACAGGTTCCTGCCCTTTTCCTCACCCAACCTCAAACTGTTTTGGTAGTTTACCTCCAGTTGTGCTGCTGGAGATGTTCGTAGAGCCGCATTCTCGCTCAAAACACAGCAAAATGACTGCACTTAAGAAAACAAGTGCAAGAAGTATGTGTGGGGCATGTTCCCTGGGGCTGGCAGGAATCTCCTGAGCAAGCCTTCTAGTCTGAAAATTTTTGTTGTAATGTAATATCATTAAGCTCCAGGAATGCTGTATGAAGATTCTGTCCAGAGTCACTTCATCTACTTACCCTACCTGTAAGTTACTTTGCAGTAAAAAATCACAGATTGAACAACCTGAAAAAACCTCATCAAATGGACAAGGAATTTAGAAGATACTTATCTAAGAAGGCACCAAAAGCAAAATACCATCTGAACAACACAAGTACTTCATTTTCCTATTTAATTAATTTTATATTAATAATACTTCTTATGCCTACTTCTAGAACTTATCATTAGAAGGAGAAATGAAGCAATCAAAGTGCCAGTTAAGAAAGCATGAACACAAGGTGTACTTTAGTTGCTGGAAAAGAGTTTCTTGGAGACATGCACCAAATGTACCAGTAAGAATATTCCACAGAGAATATTCACACACAAAAAGGACAGCAGCATTTTTTTTCTTTATACAGTAGTAAATAGGAAAAAAAAATGCAATACCATTTTTTTTAAATCTATTTTTTCCTACCTGTGAGTTTCAAAGTTTTCTTTTGGATAACATCAATCAGTTACATAGAATGAATGTGGATAATTTCTCCTTCAGTAACAAAGTTCAAAGGTACTTTCTGCATATGCAGCAGAAGTACTGGAAAGAGCCTTTGCAATTACTGCACTGACATCACTTTCTGACATATTATTTCAGGGCGACTGTACTGCTTCTCTCACACAAATAGGTTCTGCATTCAGTGGCAGCATTTTTCATTTTACAACCTTGAAAAAAACTGTTGTCTGTCACTAACTGTGGTCTTCCTTGTAAAAGTCCCATACCTCACCTGCTTCACATCATTTAGTCAATGTGACCACAATGTGCTAAACTTCAGGAGAGTTGCTGCTTTCTGTTATTAACTTTCACATGCATACTCGATGCTGAGACAAAGCATTCTCAAGGCACTTGGACAAGGAACTGATGACTGCATGTGCAACACAGCCAAATGGAGAGCAACCTGCCCGCCCCATCTATTGAGCTACTTAACTCCTACAGGACTAAGCCTGCTATTTCCCTGCTCCGGGACACTGACTGTAAGCAGGGAGTTGCTGCGATATGAAAGAATGCAAACACACTGGGGAAAAAAAAAAAAAAAAAAAGTCCTACTGAAAAACAAAAGACATAATTAGCAGTGTTACACTGCAGATGATACCTTTACAGGCTCACTCTACTCAGTTTTCAAAAAGAATAAAAGAAATAAAACATCTGAAAGCTTTAGGTTTGCAGCTTGCAGATTGCCTATTCAGTCTTTAAACAGTTATTTTAACTGGCCTCACCAAACTCTGACTCTTCCCTCAAGCTTTGCAATCAGTTGCTTCTTGAAAGCTATATCTGGTATTCAGCAGAATTCCCAATGACTAAAACTTCCAGCACTTGTCCTAGGAGTCTGTTGTTACCTTTCTAGACTCCCTGTAACCTCAGCATCTTTGCTTTGTATCCAAGCAATCATCAGATTCTCAGTTTCCTAGTCCAAGGAACAGGTATGTATCACTCTAACCTTTTCCTCTTGTTTCTAAACAACTTGCTCAACCAATCAACCAACCAACCAAATAAATCTTCCAATTTTACCAGGCTTAGAACAGTTTTTAATGAATTTCACCAAAACATCCTCACAGAGATATTCAGCATAGAAAGGAGAAATACACATATACAGCGGAAATAACACAAAAAGATGAAAATAAATTCAAGTTTTTCATATTATTCTCTGCTGCCAAGGTTTCAAGACTGTTTTTCTGAATACAAAGCCCAACAAAGGGCAGCTCCTTAAAATTTCTTACAGTATGAAGAAAAAAAAAAGAAAAAAAAAACCAGAGCAAAGAGAAGCTGTAAGAAAAGCCCTGAAAAAAAGAAATTATTAAATAAAAACAGTTGCTGTCTACACTCCCTGTAGTAATCTGGGATATATTTTACACTAAGGACATTCTTTTCACTGAAAAAGCATAAGAGGAGAAAGATACCAAAACAGACAAAAATAGGATTAAATTGCCTATACAACTTGTTAACTCGTTTTAACATCGTAGTTACTTTCCAAAAGAGGACCCCATTGCTTTCCTCCTTTCTTCTGTAATTTAAGGTCACACATCTCTATTGTTCCTAATTATTAGTTTTATGAAGCTAATTAAGTGGAAAGCAAAAATAATTTTTGAGATTTATACATCCTCAACAGAACTATTAATTAAAGCCTTGTTGTTTCCAAATGTCAGTGATGATTAAGTAGCAATTGCTTTTGTGAGGCTGTCTACAGGACAGTTACTCATCTGAGTGGAAGACCGTGCTATGGCAATACTTTTAATAGTCTGCTTCAGACAACTGCCTAATTACACGTTGCAGCGACGTAAGAAAGGACAACACACAACGCGAAGAAATGCTGGCCATGAATCAGGAGGATTCACTCAGCTCTAAGCCGGCGGATGGTAGCTGGGAAGCACGCACCTTATTTGTAAATGACGCAGCAGTTACTCGAGCCCATGGCTGGCACACGTTTTTGTGACAAGTGACAGAGAACCGTCCAGCTTCCAAGGCTAAAACTGCAGCGTCGGAGCTCCCGTGCCCGTGCACACGAGGCAGGCGCGCACAGCGGTTACCGGCACGTGGCTGACACGCCATCCACAAAGCCGCGGCGTCGGACCGCTCTGAGAAGTTCTGGAGCGCGCCGATCCTACCTGCTAGGCTGAAGGCGGCTCTGACGGAGGTCCCTCTCCCCTAATCACCAAACGCAACCCTTGCTTTGTCAGCACCCCTCGCTCGAGGTCAGTCCTGCGCTCAGCCGTCCACACGAAGCTGGACGCTGCAGCGATGGAAAGAACGCGGATCTGGTGCCGCAGGCTTCGTACAGAAACACGGGGCTGAAGCATTAGAACGAATCAAACCGAGAACCGTGAGCGGCAGTAAAGTCTTGCTATTCCTACTTCACGCATCGTTAGGCGCTCTGCGCACACATACCTGGGCGAAGCTCGCTCCTGCGTGCCGGCCTGCGCTCCGTGCAGCGCCAGAGGACGGGCAGCGGTGCGCGCCTCCCGATGCACGCAGGCGAGAGCGCGGCGCACGCCGAGGACTGGTGCGAGGCCGCGCGCATCGCTGTCTGTCCCGCCGTCCGGGAGACGGACGGGTCAGCCTCAGGCCGAGGGCCGGGTCAGCCCCCGCCGCCTGCACGCACCGCCCCCACCGGCACCCGGCCCGGCCCCGCTCCGCCTCGGCGCCCCGCCGCCCCCCGGCTCTCGTGCAGGCGCGGGGAGGTTTGGGCCGCGCCGGCCGCCGTCTGCCGGGAGGCGCTTCCGCGCGGGGCGGCGGGCGCTCGGGCCGCGCCATGCAGCCTTCGTTCCCGCCGCCGGGCGGCACCGCGGCCTCCCTCCTCCTGCTGCTGCCCTTGCTGCTCGTCCCCTGGGCGCTCCTGGCGAGGAGACGCCGCGGTCGGCGGACGGCCCCTCTCAGGCTGCTAGTGGTGGCCGGCTCCGGTGAGTGAGGCGCTGCTCAAGGAGCTCGCGGCTGGCACGGGAACTACGTCTCCCGGCACGCAGCGCGGCGCGAGACCGAACGCGGGGCTGGCGTTGTGCCGCGGTGCACGCCGGGAGCTGTAGTCGCGGTGCGCCGCCGTGAGGAGCGACAGACAGACCCCAGCCCGGCCCGCCTCCTCGCCCCGTGAGCTCTGCGGGTGCACCTCGATGACCTTCCCCGGGCTGCTGAACGGTCCGTTCCCTTCAATAAGTTAGACTTCCTTGAAAACTGGCAGCGGAGGTGGCCAGAGCAGCCCCGGGCTCATCACCTCTGCGTGAGTTTCACACGCTGACGGTGAGGAACTAACCCTGCCGTCGTGCTGCTGCCAGAATACTGACCAACATTATGTCATCTTCAATTGTTCGAGACTTTTTGAATTCAGAATCTCCTGCTCTTGGAAATACTTGGATGGTTGCACTGAAATTACTGAAGGCTTCAATAAGCCGTTGCTCAAGAGAAAAGCCCTCCAGTGTTTGTAAAACACTGCATAGATCATGCAGGAAGGTGCCAAATTCCTGTGTCAGCCCAGCAGCGTGGCTCTGTGCTGGTCAGATGTTTGCCAGCTCAGAACACCTGTCTCTGACAGCAAAGGTCTCTTAGGAGGCTGATGAAACACAACCTGAGATAGCAGGAATACATTCAGTTCATGATTTTGGTCTGCAGCTTCCAGCAGAATTAGAGGTAATAGACCCAGTAAATGGCCATGCACATATTTCAGGGCTTGGTATTTTGATCCAGCCAAACTGATCCCCAGGTGACCCCCTCCCCACTTCATTGTTACAATTATTCACATGGCTTCAGTTCTGGAAACCAAACTGACAAAAAGATCAGCCCTACGCCATAGCGAGAGTACTGTCTCCCCTTCTCTTTGGTTTACTGCCAGCTCAGCTCCCTGAACAAAGTGACCTTGCAGTTAGAAGGTTGTCAACACCCATTCAAGGGCAGTAGGTGAAGCCTTCGGCTGGGGCCAGACTGTTTGTGTCCCGGCACTCAGCTTTTACCCTGGCTTAGCTTCAGAAATCATTGCCAATATGTTTTCAGCATTACGAGC
This sequence comes from Tympanuchus pallidicinctus, assembly GCF_026119805.1. Classification (NCBI taxonomy): domain Eukaryota; kingdom Metazoa; phylum Chordata; class Aves; order Galliformes; family Phasianidae; genus Tympanuchus; species Tympanuchus pallidicinctus. The sequence goes on along the minus strand of NW_026294791.1, from coordinate 16,372,556 downwards.
TGGGATAGCACAGTCCCTGAATTCTGCCTGCACTCAATGTGCTCACTGAGAGTCTCTGCTCCACAGCGCAGCCACGAGTGGGCTCTCATGTAGTTTTATTTGGACAGTCGCACTAGGGTGTGGTTTTTTAATATGGACTACAGTGCAACTGCCAAATTAATTTTGCATCATGTACAGGACATTCAACGTCTCATTTCTTTGTGATCTCATTTAGCTGAAACACTTCCATCAGTTTAGCTGCACTGGGAGCTGAATTGCCTTCGTGTTACTCAATCATCCTTTAATTGAATCTTCTCATTTTAGAAGAGTGTTACCAATATTATTAGTACTAATAAGCTTTAAAAGTAAAAGTGACTAATTCAACTGAAAAAATTGAAAATTACAAAATGTTTCATATACTAACAGCAACATATTTCGGTTTTGCAGGAGGTCACACAACAGAAATCCTGAGGTTGCTCAGTTGTTTGTCAGAGTCATACTCTCCTAGATGCTATGTTCTTGCAGACTCTGATAAGATGAGTGAAGCTAAAATACGTTCTTTCGAACAAAAAAGGGCTGAAAGGTTCTCCAATTCCCAGGTAAATTGTTAAGCATATTTTTGTAAGATAATTTGATCTTAATGCGACATTCTAATTCAAGGCAATTTGGAAGCAATTCTTTAAAAGGTTATTTTTAAGATCAGCATGTGCTTTTGATTTTCTAGTGATTGATAATCACTGCCACTGAAGCTCAGCTGAAGTGCCACTCTGTATATACTGTTTCTTGTGTTGCTAAAAGTGAGCCAAATAAACACAGTTGATTAATGCTGAACTAGATAGACCCTGAAAATGCAAAATACCTGAAAATAAATGTCATTTACTGCCATCTTACTTAATTTTGAAATGATCTTTACCTCTGGTGAACGTTATAATTGATAAAAAACAGTGGGAAAGTGTAATTGTAGTGAAAGTAATTATAGAAAGAAGGGAATCTGTTGCTTAGGAAAAGCACACTAAGAATAAGTTTCTTTTGGTTTTGTAAATGACTTAGACGTATTGCTTGTAGCTATAAAAGTATGGAGACAGAAATATGGTGGTTTGTTATTTTTTGTGTTTTTCAGTTTGGCCTTTTCCCTTGGTGAAATTATTTTTGAGATAAGTGTTTTAAATGTTTTATCTAAAAATGTTTTATCTAAAATGTTTTGTCTAAAAAAAACTTACTTGGAATTGTATCCCTCTTGTGTGTTTCTGAATGGTGATTTGATATGGTTTTAAAACTGAGCATTAGTTAGAGAGGTGTTTAAAAGGAGGTAATACATCTTACTGCCAGTAGCTTTCTGACTGATCACCTGAGTGAATGCTGAACTCCCAGTTCACTTACCTGAAAAATGTCCAAACCTAGGTCATTACATTTCTTAAAAATATTTTGAGTTTTAAAAGGTTAGGCATTTTTTCCATTTGTATACTTAGTTTTGCTAAGCAACTTCACGTTCTGACTCCCTCCAACTGCTAACACATCATGTAGTTATATTTTCCTTGAGCACTGAAAGCCAGAGGAACATAGTTGGCCGCATCTGAGTTTGCTGTCTGCACAGCAGATGCTCTTTATTTTGGCCATTCTTTTTCCACTGAGGAAAAACATTCAGAGCAAAAATAGAAGATGAATTTGTAAAGCAAAGGTCACGTGCCTATCACATATATTTGCTAACTTTCAGATTATGCTCTCAGCCAAGACATGTTTTGGCATTGAGTGCTGGAATACGTATGCATCATATGCATTCAAAGCTAATGTGTTAGTGGCTTCTTGTAGTTTTGAGTCAACAAAGGGGAAAACTGACAGCTTCAATCCATAGTCATTCTCTTCCTCTTCTTGTCAAGGAAGTATATTTTCCAGAACTAAGAACTGAGCAGAAGACAGGTGATAATGGTGATTGAAGAGAAAATCAGTGTATTCATTTAGTGAATTACTGTGTAAAAGACCCACAGATATGACAAATTTCTCTTTTTGATGTATGGCTCATCCCAATTCTAAAAGCTACAGAATTCAGAGAGAGGGAAAGGAAGCCAGAAGCAACATCTATCTTACAAGAAAGAAAATGCTGCATCTCTACCCACTAAATCTTTTGGAAAAGAAAATCAGAAAAGCCTCTTTATGACATCTCTGGTCCCACTATCACTTACCTTTCGCTTCTCTCTAGCCCATAATCGCAGCTGTTGTGCTTGGTTGCCCCCTCAGCTGATACCCAGCTTACCTCCTGCACTCAGCATAGAGAACATAATTGAGCTCTCAATGACCTAGTCTAGCAGTAGAAAGACAACTTAGACATTCTTCACAGGATCTTATATTCCCATTCATCATGTCTGAGAAGAGGAGCCTGATTCACTAGCCTTCGTGTAATTTGATCACATATGCTACTCTGTGTTCCCATGTTTCATGAAAGTAATCATGATAGGAAATCTTGTTCCTCAGCATGAAAAAGGACTGCATAAAGCCAGGTTATTTGGAAGGTCTGTGGAATGTTCAGTTGAGAATACTGCAATAATTTTAGCAGGGGTGATTTTTCATCAACTTTTGTCTGCATGCTTGCAAAACAGTACTATTAATTAGGTAAAGACTACATTACTGGTTTTTAAATTACAGTACTCCATCAACCATTATTGAATTGCCAGTCTGGAACGTTTGTCCTCAAACAGCAAGGTCTCTGACTCCATTACAGAAGTGCTGAAAAAGAAATGCAATAGTATGAGACCACAGAAGATAGGAGCATAGCTTGTCTATGTCTGATACTGCGTACACACTGTGCAGTTTTCCAACAAAAGATGCAGGAGTGCTCTTTGTTCAGAATATTAGATGAGAAACATTAGATGAGAAACACCTGGCAGTACCTTTTAAACAAAATTCTAATTTTTTTCCCCAGCTTAATACTCAATAATTGACTGACACATGGGCTGAAGTTCCAACATGTAATATAGACCACAGAATGAAAAGTTTCAGAAGTGTGTTTTGAAGAATACAGATGAAATCAGTTTGATGTTTACTTGAATGCTACATGTAAATTGCTACTTTGATACTATTTGGGGTCCCTTCCAAGTTTTGCTGAAATCAGTTGCTTATCAAGAAGAAAATTATGTGCAGGTCTTTGGCAAATATTATTTAACACCATTCTTACTGTGAAGGGGAGCATCTGAATAGTTCCACTCAGGCTTGATCTGTCTAAAACTACCTTGTCATACATATTTATTGCAGGATGTCATACCACACAAAAGTCTAAACTCCACTTACAAACATTTCTTTTTATCATCTGATCTGTTCCAAACCTTTGAAAAAGAGAGAGAATCCCATTGAATGGAGAGCAAGGGCCTTGTTTGTTTTTCTGTTTTGTCATCAGACTAATGCAGTCAGTTTCAACACCTGCAAATAGAGCAAAACAACCAGTTCGTAACATCTGTTAATGCTTCCCATTATTACAATTAAAAAACTTTATTGCAATGAAACAAGATTTCAGTCAAGAAAGTTAATTTAATATTCTGCCTTTGTAAGGTTTTGTGTTTAATTCTTTCCACTGTGTGTGATAAAGCCCTCAGCTACTGCTATTCAAGACTGATATGTAGTTTGCATTTCATGCACAGCTATTGCTAACGCTCCTGGTCACAAATCACCAGGACTAAGCTCTGTTACTTAGAAATGTTGCATTTGCAGTAAATGGGGAGTTTTTAGTGCTTAAAATATTATTTTAATATTAAATATTAAAATATTAATAATATTTAGAGTCTCTCACTCTCTGTATGAGTTCTGCCAGAGCAGTAGTGATCTGGTGTCCCATGTGAAGGGAGTTAGTGACCACGTCCAGACCTAAACAATATCAGTATCACTGGAGGAGAGTGCACTGTACTTAATGTATTTATTTTTCATCTAAACAATGAAAAAATTAATTGGCATCAGGACTGACCTTTGCTGCAGCAATAATTTTTAAGTGGGATTTCTGTGTCACTTGAGAAGAGCACAGGAAGCCTGACTAGCCTGACTACAGTTAGCTTGTGCACAGTGTTCTCAGACAAACAGAAAACATCTGTATTTTGTTAATTTGATACCCGTTACACACAGTGAAAGATCTTTACCTTTTTCTAGGAAAACAACAAAGAAAAAATATTTCTTAAACTTATTTTTTCTATGAGATGTTATTTTTGTTTCTTTAGGCAAATGTTTTGCATTTTGAGTATGCATCTTCATATTCTTCTGAATACTTACTGAGCACTCATTTAAAGGACACAGATATCTGCTGTTAGATTTTAACAGTATGCACCGGACATTAATTGAGAAATGTTGTTATATTTTCTACAATGTAAATCCACATAGAGTCGAAGCAAGTAATAGAAGACAGCCACCTAGTTTGGGCCCTGGCTTCTGAAACCTGTGAGTGTGTCTCGGCGGCCACTAGGAGGGGCACAAAGTTAACGTACAGCAGACGAATTGCTCCAGAATTGTTTTTAAGGTTAGGAATGTTTTAAAGTAACATTAGAAACGATTCAAAAAATTGATATATAGTTCTAGTATTTCGTTTAACCTCGTCACCAGGGGTGCTAAGCACAATACTGAATAAGGCATCTACCCAAGCATTTCCATACTCAACTTAAAAATTAAAAAAATGTTGGCACAGGCAGGTCTAATAAGTCTATAGAAGGAGCAACAGTCTTAGAAAAATAACAATTCAGCTTTATCGTGCTCTCTTCCAGTTCACCCTTGATCGCATTCCCAGAAGCCGTGAGGTTAGACAGTCTTGGACCTCCTCCGTGGTAACAACCGCATACTCCATTCTTTATTCCCTTCCTTTGACATACAGACTGAAACCAGATTTGGTAGGTACATTTTAATTTACTAAGAACTTAATAATCTAATCACAGAAGCGTTTGGAATACCAAGACATTGCAGATCTCATATATCTGCTTAGATGTACATTTTACAGGACATAAGTTTTTTAATTTTACAAGCTGAAAGAATAGTTACAATATACCAAGAAACAGAATGGGTTGCAGTGTTCGTGAATTAGATTAGCAAATACCAGTCTCCCTCCTCAGAGTTTTCAGGTAACACCAGGGAGCTTGTCACCCCCTTGTTAATGCTGGCAAAGCTAGCACAAACAAGGTTGCAGGTTCTTGATCATATCTCTTCAGGATTGCAACAGCACAAACTCTGCTTGAAAACCTGGTTATACTGTCAGCTGGTTTCACTCCTGAAATGGTATGACCAGTCTGGAACAGACAGGTTCAGAGCAGTAGGAATATGTGCAGATTTAATTCTTCTGTTTGCATAGACTTTTCAGCTACATGCATATTTACTTAGTCTTTGGCTGTCTGACAATTAATTATCTCATCTGATGACAAAAACATCATTGCTGCAGTGGCAACCAGATTCCTCTCACTTTTGGTAATCTTTTCAAGCTGCTCACAAAGCTGCAGTCCCCCCACAGCTGCTAATTACAAAATATATATTTAAATATTCCACACACTTAATCAAATCAGAATTCAGGTTTGTCAGATTACAGAAATAAAGTACTATGACATATCTGATCAATAAAGTTTCGTATTAATGCAGCTCTCAAAAGGTCGCACGTTGGACTCCCAGGTTTAAGTCTTATAATTCTTTAAGTAAAAATTCAGTGAAAGCTGACTTTCTGCTGAGTTTGTCATATTAAGGACTCAGATATCCAAACTCATTGTTAAAAAGGCATTTTAACAGAATTTCAAATGAATGTTTTAATGTGTTTTCAAATATAATAGTTCAGTGAAACCTGTATGAACTTGTGCAGTTACAAGTTATTTTGCATAATTTAGTAGCAACATGCATATACACACACATAGGATGTTTGTACACCAAATTTTTTTGCTCCAACTGGTGAACTATATGGTGATTTACAAAGAGGCTCAAATGTATTTGAGCTGTTTTGAAAATTTAGAGAAGCTGCTGTGAATAATTTGATCTCATCAGTTTTAGTAATATTGGTCAGCTCCTATGAGATCAAAAACTCCTTGCTTCCTGGATTTTAGAGCAGTTTAATGTGCAGAACAACAGAAGTGTCTTCTTTCCAGTTCTTGTTTTCCAAGGCTGTTTTGGAAATTGGAGATAAAGTTGGGAGGGAGGAGGGAATGGGTTACTTTTCCTTTTACAGTGATTTTCATTTTCAGGGGGAAATAGTAGGGGAATGTTTACATGAAGCGGACAGTTTATAATTAAAAGGCATAAAATGTTTAGGAATTGCTTTGCTATGCCACTGGTTTCATTTAATATATATACGTTTCTAAAACTAAATAACGCAAAAGAAACTGACTGGAAAATCCCACTCTAGCTTTATTGTATTATTAAAAGTGTCAACAGGATACATTGTAGGAGAAGAGCAGGAAGTTACAAATGTAATTCTGTGGTTCTTTTGTTTATGGGAGGAATTTAAAGTGAAAGCCAAATGCTTCCATAGAACACTTCGATAAAACACTTGTCCTCATAGAATTAAGAATACATTTTATCAAGGCCTGTAAGACCTAAGACCTCTGCAGTCTTTAAGGAAACCACTAGTTCAAACTTCTGTCCTAAGATTCTGCTGTATCCACAATTAAAAGTGGGCTAAAGGGGAGGATTTTTTTGCCAGGTACCATCATTGCCCATTGACAGCAGCTGGTACTGCCACTATCAGAAACATCTTTAGCTTTATGCCAAATCTTATTCTGCTTCAGAGTAGCTTGTATACTACGTGTATACTCTACTACAAGATGCTTGTGTATGTATCTCATAGTTCAGGAATTCTTTAAAACATATTAAGTCAGAAAGCTATAAAGATTTTAAAACACTTATCAAAGTAAAGTGAATTGAAACACTTCACCATTGCCAGTGAAAAGATTCTGTATAATATATAAAACAACTGTTCATACTTAATTACCTTTAGAGGAAAATGTTCTCCCCCCACTCATAGCAGAATGTAAATGATTAGTAAAGACCTAGAAAGGGTGGAGTTTACAGGATCCATCAAAAACTTTAGGCCTGGAAATCAATGCTGAGTTAAGAAACAAGCACATGATTACATCATGCTGAGAGCTTCATCATTTTAAACAGCAGAACTTACAGGTACTGTATATTTTCGGTCAAGGAGACTTTTTCTTGAACTGCAGGAGGAAATGATGCATTTGAATTGCTTCTAATTCATTTGTATGTATATGTGGTCCCCAAATCCTTACACTTGTTTTTAGGCTTGTTGGGAACATTTGCAAGTTTGAAGAATACAGGCTCAATCCTTTGAATGAAGTCTTCTCCAGACACCCAAAATCTAGAGAAAAGAATAAGCATTGCAGTTTCAGTGTAAGGAATGCAGGATAAGAGAAGTACTGCAAAAGGAACTGAAACCTTTTAAGTGCACAAAGGCAAGATTTGGAGCAGATAGGTTAATTATGCCAACCCAAGCTTATCTATCAAGCCAAAAGAGCTGTATAGGGGGAAACAGCAGACCTAGCTGCACAGGAGTTACTTCATATGTACTTATTCACTTGAGCATTACGTCCCCTTTGTATCTCTCAAAATCTTCTGGCAAAGCTTCTTAGTTAACTTTGCATGAGAAAGCAGTTTCACCTAACTCTCCTTCAAGACAGTGAGTTCAGAAAGAATTAAACAACTTCCAGGAGACCTTTACTGTCTTGCAGGACTTGACCCACACTTAAAATGGGCCTTCAGAGAGTTTAAGAAATGTAAAAGTTAGTTTAGTTGTGCAGTTTGAGATCATCTTCAAGAGGCCCATTTCTGAGTTATGAGCATCTGCACTCTGCAAAGTTAAATCCCTTAAGAGGTATTAAACCAAGTAACAAAATTAAGACGTCAGAAGTGATGATTGTCTTATATTCTTAAAGCCAAATACAGAACTCCAGAAATATAGGTGTCAAAATGTTTTGCAGGCACATCTCTGCTGGGCAGTTTTTACAACATATCAACCTTACATAGACTTCCTGTGCAGAGACCTGAAATTCCAGGAAAGCAAGGCTTGTGCCAGCACACTCTGTCTACACCTTCATTCCCCCACAAACAACTCGTAACACCGTCATCCACAGCCAGATTTAATGTGCAGTCATAGCCTCAAAGACTGCAAACTCCTATCATGAAAACAGGCAGCTGGTCAGAGAAGAGAGATTTTTATTGCCTTCACTGAGAGAAAGGATGAGAAGAAACTTAAAACCAAAGTAAAGGGTTGGAAGATCTGCTATCTAGGGAGAGATGCAAATCCTTCTCAAGCAGTTACAGGAAAGTAGACAAGTCACACTGAGATTTCCCCAAAGACAGAGAAAATTATTGGATCTTGTGTAGATTATTTGATGTCCAAAAGGGGATAGTGCTACAGCCTTACTATGATACGCTTACAGTCAGTAGTTCAGAAGGTCCTAGTCTTCAGTTTTCTTGTTGCTCACAGAACCATTGTCCTTGTTGTTTCTGAGATTTGCCAGCCCTGAAAACAAACCTTCATGTGATCTAGCCCTTTGGCTGGCTCACAGTCATTCCAGTTATTCTGGCATACTTGAAATTTAAGCTGAAAACAAAGGCTACAAGTGCACCACATGATAGAACACTGTCCAGTGATTGCATCCAGTCCTCATTTTCAGCCACAGGTGGGGTGTCTACTTATTGGGTCAGACCTTGGCTCCTTCAGTGTAATGAAATTGTGTAGAAGTGCTATGTGAAGCTCCGTAGGTCCATTCCTTACTGCACTGCAGATCCTACATTTGCTGCTTTAGTACTCTGCAGGGCCTGAGATAAGCAGATGTTTTCAGCCCACCACTATTTGGAAAAGCTGGGGTTAATCCAGGCAAAGAAGGCAGTCCTTCCACTTTAGAGCCTCCTTCCCGTGGGAAGTCTCTAGTAAGAAGTTTACATTTGCACAGCAAGTACTGCAAGCTGTGCTGTCTCCCTCCCACCAGCTGTCAGCTGAATGGGACTCTCCCTTTTAAACTTTTATAGAAGCCTGAAATCTGCACAGCTGATTATGCTTCCAGCAGCCTACCAATTCTTGTATGACTCATGTGAGGCCTGCACATCCCATTACACACGCCTTGTCCCCAGACCAGTTAAATTCACTGCAGCGAGTTTCTCAAGTTGTTACAGAAGTGTTCACAGTATGCTATGTGAAAGGAGATCATTATTTCATTTAGCTAAGATTTTCCGTTCTTTGTGCTCTGCCCAGAATGTCTTCAGTTCATAGCACTTCAACAAATTACTATGGCGAATAATAAGTTATTGTCCCATGTATCACGGTTCTTATTAGAACTTGGTGGAAAACTACAAAATCTGGGTGGTGGCATTTTTTTCTCTATTCACTTCATAACAAGTGAACTTTGTATAATGCAATATTAAGACTATCTGGTACGTTCTTTTGTATACTGAATCTTTCTCTCTTCAGATTTTACACTGTCTGATCTACTATTGTTCTTCTAAGATCAAAACAATCAAAGCAGGCAAGAGCAAGAATATCAGATTGACACTGTCAGTGATATAAGCTGTATATTATAAAAAGAAAACAAAGTTGAGCAATCCAAATCTGTTTAACTTCTCGGTATTAATGAATATGAATTTAGTTTTCCCCTCCACCTCGTACCGTGTACGCTGTGTACAGCTACCCTGCAGCCACAACATAAATTACCCTCTGCTGAACACCCAGAGACATCTAAAGCCGTTCAAGTTACCAACTTTAAGCCAGCTTGTAGCTCTGTCTCCTGTGACTGCCTATTGGACATGCTTATACACAGTACATTTCAGAGAGGTGATGCAATAGCAGTAAAAATTGAGATTTCAGGCAGGTATTTCATGTGCATTTTTGCTATAACAAGTGCAGTTAGTATTGCAGTAGCTTCAAAGATACTAATGTGCATAGAAAATAGTTTTAGCTAACCTAAAACACATACTTCAAGTTCTAATTAAATGAATACTTGGCTAATGAAAGACACACTGATATTTACTTTACTTTTAAATAGATTCTAAAGGTTAGATCTCTCATGGCCCTCTGACCGAGCGCTTTATCAAGCGCTGACACTCAGGCGGTGCTTAGAGCACTAACAGCAGCTTGCTGAAAGACAGTACTCACTGTTTGTAGCTGATGGTGTGTGTGGCTTGGTAACTGCTATTTCACTTACTTGGCAAAAACCCTTTGCTGAGTTGCATTATGAGCAACGTCTACGCAAAGTCAAAATTTTACTTCCCATTAATTTAGCAGTAGTGGCAATAAACCACGGGCCCACTCCATGGTAATGTAGGTAGGGAGTTCATTCTGTGGTCCACATCTGCTGTTGTGATCTTGTTCTTTTTTAAGCAACCTTCTATCCTTCTCTCTGTTTCTTTTGGAAGTCACTCCTGACACTGTTTCTTCACACAAACTCCTGACAGAGGTAATGATGTTGTCTGGTCTCATTGACAGTCTTGTTGTTGAATTAAAGTTGTAATAACCAGCACAAACATTCCAACAGATGGGTATTAGTACAATTTTCTTACCTGTCCTTCATTATTGTTTTCAATTGATTGTTTCTGTTATTCTTATTTTATACATGACAGCCATGCTGAGTAATACACTGAGCTCACATGTCCCGTTCTGCTTCCATGTATCTACAAAAGCATCATATATGGATGGAAATTACTTCTCCTTGTTTTTTTTTTCCACTTGTGGACCTGCCACTTTTGGTCTGAAATACAGGATGGTTAAACTTAATGTTAGCTTCATTAAAAAAAAAAAAAAAAAAAAAAAAAAAAAAAAAAAAAGTCAAACTTGCACATCTCTACATGTACCTAAGTCTTGATTCTAACTCTTTCTTCCCCAAGGCTGTTGTGCCTAACTCCAGAGGCTTTTCTTGACCCAGGTTATCTTTCTTTCCAACAGTTAAGTCCTTAGGCACACCCAGAAACAGTCTTGAGTTGTTTACATCTTGACAGTGTCAAGTAGTCACATTCCTGAGCTCTGCTAAGATCCAGAAACTGGGAGCTTCTTTTACTGCTTTATGCACCAACATCGACATGAAATGCATCATCTGGCTCCCTGCTTCTGAGTACAGTGGATGAGAACTTGGAGCCAGGCAACTGAACGCCTAGAAGGCAGAAATGATGATACCTAGTGCTGTCATAGTTAAATCCTGTTGTGGATTTGTCCATAGTATTTCATGAAACTACTGCTTTTCTCCCCTAGAGAAAACCCCAGCTAGGATTTCTGTCTCGCTTTCTCCAACCTTTTTTAGTCTTCGATGAAAACAATACTCCCATCAAAGCAGAGAAAAGGTACTGCACATTAGGAAACCAACTGCACATTCTAATTTAAGTAATTACTCTTCCACATCTCTCTCCCATTCTGGTATTCACTGGTCTGATTTGCCCTAGTTGGGTAATCTGCTTGCAGAATGACACAAGTCTCTGCTTGTTCTGAAGAGCACCTCACCTACTGTGGATATTATGTGATAATAACAATGAAACTTAGCAATAAAACGCCCAGAAGTGGACAATAAATATTTTCCTAGCAGTTCTACAGGCTGTAACCACTGATTAGCTCGAACACAAGCTCTTGCTATAGAGAACTACAACTATCTTTTGTGCGCATGATTATTCACATGATTGAGAGAGTAGAAGACAAAAGTGTATCCAGGTATAATTCATTCTACTTTAATTACCTGTTTTACACCAGACTACACATGTAGATTTTTTGTCCTAGTCTGTGTTCTGTAAGTACAGTTAAACAGGAAATAGTGTGAAATCTTAGCTGTTTTTTTACAGTTTGCAGGGGAAGGTGAACAGGGTAATATTTTCATTCTTCAGAAGGAATAAAATAGTAGGTTTTTAATTGACCTTTATATTATTCAAATGGAAAGTGACTTTCTTCCTCCCCCATCAATAAAAGTAATAGCAAGGAATTATTTGAAAAGGATCCTGCTTTAGAAGGAAAAAGATTTAAAATACTAAGGTAGTATTCCTTGAGGTTCAAATCTTCAATTTTCAGACATGTTAAACAGCTAAAATAGGAGAAGACTGAACAAGGATGCTCCTTCTCCCATACTTACATTAAGCTTAGTAGAAATCCCTTTCTCTCATAAATTCTAACATTTCTTTCTTTTTTTTCCCCTTTCTGATTACTGAACAGACATACATTTTCTAGAATATCTGAACACTGTCATAACTGCAATACCTCCACATACACCAATAATTTATTTTTGAAACCTTTTAGAGTTACTTGCTATGAAAAAGTCACAGTTTCTTCTGTGTTAGCCATCCATACAAATGCATGCTCAAAAAAGCAATTCTTACCATACCTGGAGAACTTTGGTGAAAGGGATATACAGGAGTCTCGATGCATCCTCTCTAAGAAGTAATTGATTGTTTTCCTGGTGCTAAGATAGAAAATACCAATGTAAGAGAAAGCATCATATACTAAATCTCATGCTGAATCCACAGCAGAGCCACGAGCACAACCCAAGTTTCTTGGCTTATCAGGCTTGCAGCTCAATCATAAGCTCATAAAGTAAATATATTTACTATTAAAAGCTGAAATGTTTGTTCACCAATACTTTTCATTAACTTTTTCATTAGAGGAGTCTCAAATATTGAGAGAGCTGCAGCACAGCTACTGCACTCAGTTGTGTTTCTCACAGGCTCCAGGTGAGTTGAATCAGGTCCCTGAGGATCTTCAGGCAGGACAAGGTAACACAGCTGAGACCAAGCAGCTACATAGGTAGGTGTAATGCAGCTGCTTGGTACTTCTGTAGGTGAAGTAAGAAATTGTTCAGCTGAGTACTTTACAGTACATAAATGTGGATTTTTCAATACAGTAAGATGATACTAAAAACAAGCAAGTGGTGGTAAGCTTGTAAGATTCTATAATTTGCATGGCAGAGTACGAATGAGTTCATTGTAGATTCTACTTCATGTGCCACAGAAAACATTAACTCACTCCTCCCCTCTTGCCCCCCGTCCCTCCCCCATGCAAAACACCCACAAAGACATTTATTACGCTCTGAATTCATAACAGGGAATAAACTCCTTAAATATCCAACACTGGCCCATCCATAAAAATAAGTTTGTTATTGTGGTTTTTCTTGTAGTTTTCCCTTCAGAGACCAAGGATCTTTGCATAGCTTTCACTTAGTCTGACTGCTTGGTTTCTCTGTCATTGTAACCATTCTTTCTGCTCCATTTCCTTTGTTTCTGAGAGATCCTTAAGTTATTCTATGGTCAGATTTGCAGTTTCCTGAAGGAGATTTCTTTGTATCGAGACAGTGCATTCTGCCCCTGTTAGAATTCTGTATTTGTGTCTCATTTAATTGTGTTTATTGTTATTTCTACTGAGTTTGTGAAAGGCTTGCTTTTTTGTCTGTCCTTGTCTCAAGAGTTTTCTAAAGCCGATTTTCTCAAGGTTTTATACATAATAACTTGCTAACGCGCTTCATTATTTATTTTTGTTATGCAAGACAGACTATCAACAACACAACATTTTGGTGTCTGTCATCAGCTAAGAATATGCAGTTAAAATGAAAATGCACAGATGACTTGACTTGCCTTTTAGCAGCTTTCTCTAGTCGTTACATCTTGCTGATGTTTGAAATCCCATTCCAAAGCCAGAATTTGCGTTCCAAGGTGAAGTGGGAAGCTTGTAAAAATCAGTGTCTGAATCAAGGGTCTGCTGGCAATACCCTTGGCCAAAGAGCTTTGTCACATCTGTAGATGGTTCAAGCTGTTTCTCAGAGCTGAGCAAGAATGATTTATGCTCCTTCCTCTTGAAAGAGAAATTTAATTATTTTTTTGTTTTTAAATAAAGTCTTATTTGCAAATAGGAAAGCTTATTTCACAAATCTGTTCTGTGAGTACATTGCAGTATGGTCATATTTGAAAACTCCTTTGTCTTCTGTGCCGACTGCTTTTCAATTGTTGTTCAAACCAGTTTCTCACTTCCTCTCTTTCTCCCCTGTTTTCCTTTTCTTTTTTTTTTTTTAAATCCCTTTCCTTTTCCCTTTCCTTAAAATATCAGGAACGGCTGTTTCGGTTTCCTTGACCTTTCTGACAAACCTCAGAGATACCTTCTGGCCTTTCACAGCCTGAACCATTACTTTCTGTTCCCAAATGCTAATAAGCTGTTTAAATGAAGTGTTTACAACCAAAGATGAGTTTTAGCAGTCTAGCAAAAATATGAAGAAAACAGAATTTATAAGTAACCATTTTTAGTCCCTATTTTCTTTCTAGGGAGCATAAAATGCCTAATTTTTCTTATGCTGTAATTTTTTTTTCTTACTTCGTTAAAAAAGTAGGTCTCTTCTATTGCATAGATAAACAAAGATCATACAATAACCCAATTTGGGTCAATCCTGTATCATTCTCCTCTCCTTTGCCTCTTTGAGTAGCTCTCTGTCTTTACCAACCACATCCTTTTCTCAGGCTTCTTAGTACAGTTAGGAAAGGGCATTACCAGGGCAGCAGGGAGGTCTAATTGATTATTTTTATTTGGGAATACAAGCAGTACTCAAATGCTTGTCCATTAAGGATATACAGCAAATGTATGTTTATATCTTTACAGGAAAAACTGCAAGTTTTCTGCTTTTCTTGGTTTTGTTTTTAACCAGTGCCCTGACATTTCGTCCCAGTGAAGCTGTGTTACAGTGTTTTAGCTGGTAAATGTCACTCTGCTACAGTGCTGCATTCACCAGCTCTAAAGAAGTTTTTATCTGCACTGGTGCCGTGTGCCAGAGTTCCCCACGTGCCAGCCTGCCGGCTTAGCTTCTTTTCTTTCAGCAGCTGTAGAAAATATCTGAAATACAAAGGCAAGAACGATTCCATTTTCATGTGAAAGTGATGAATATGAAGTCAGTTGTATCGAGTCAATAAGTATAAATGTTATATACTGACCCTTTAATATTAATGGCTATTAATAAACAGATTGATTTGTTTACCATTCAGAAGACTGCTTATGTTGAACTGCACGAGGATTGTGGTATGTAGACATTAGCTTACAGGCTCTGCTGTGATGCCAGGCAGCCTATTTAAGAGTTATCTGGAAAGTTCTTTATATTAAAGGTGAATGCAAAAGGTGTAAAGAGACCTGCCTTGCTGATATCTGCAGTGATTCCATGCAGCTTGTTGGCTGCAAAATGAGGTAGTCCAGTGACCAAGGAAGTCCTTGGGCTCTTGCAGCTCAAGGTCACAAAAGCCACACAAAAATTGTCTGACCCTTTTCTCTTCTTTTTCTGCGCCTCTTTGAGGGAGGCTGAACCAAGTAAATGAGATGTCTTTAGAGACATCTCATGCAATGCAAATATTCTACATGCAGCCTTGTAGCTAAAGTAAATAGATATTGGGAAACACTTGCCCTGACTAGCCAGATCGACCTTAGAGAGGCCCTTCTCCTTTCTTGCCCAATAGACGCCTGCTTCTGCTCCAGAGAACACTAATATTTCCTACCAGATACCCCAGCAGATTCTACTGCGTGGGGAAAACAGAAGCCCTGATTTTTTCAAGATGGAAGACATCAATCATTCTCCAAAATTTACTTTTGAACAGTGTTTCGAAATGCACTATCAGGACAGCTCATCTTCTGTTATGAGCTTTGGGAAGGCTGTAGATGATCCAGTTCCTTTCACCTTTGCAAGTTTGTACATTGGAATGAGCTGAACAGCAGCATTTCTAGTTTACAGATGTGCAGTGGTTCTTCTTTATTAGAACATAGATGCTATTTTCTCAGAAGTTCCCCCTGTATCTACTGATGAGCATCTGTTGCTGAATTCCAAGCAGTGGGAACGCTGTTGGCTCTTCCTGGTGGCTGTGAGAGGGCGTAAGCAGAACTGGCCAGACAAGATTTTTGGAAGGGAATTGCCACTCCTATGTGTTTGCAACTCTGATTGTTCCAGTATGACACGTCTCTAGACATGCACTTAGGGTTGACTGAAGGTTAATTTTTAATGATGAGAAAGGTTGATTCATAGTTCTGACTTAAAGATCACGACCCTTAAGTCAGATAGGGATCTATTTGTCCATAGACTTCAGCAGGTTTATGCCAGTCCCTTTCAGGGAAGGATTCCTAAAACAGAATTTTAGAATGTGAACATTGTAGCCGGGGCACCTTATGGACATTGTGCATGCAGAGATCCTGTCACAAGAGCTCCGTCTTGTTTGAAGGGGTATGTGTGGAAGGGGAAGGAGCAGAGGACAAAAGAGCTGTGGTCAGATAATGTTTTCTTACAGATTATTTTAGAAACTCCGTAATTTTCCTGATCCTTTTCCTTGTGAAAATAGTTTTGTGTGAATCAAAGGGCATCTGAGAAGCAGATTATAACTTCTTAACAGCTAGTAGGAGATGTAAATTGTCATATCAAAAAACATATGCAGTAAAGAGGTTTCATTGTGATTTTCATTTTGATCTTTTCTTTTCTGGCTCTTACCTCAGCAAAGCAAAAACACCATCTCAGTGTGGTCTACAGATCTACATAGATCTTAGCAGATGGACCTATTTAAATATTATTTTGTTACACTGTTTTTTGTGAGTATGCTTAGTTTGAATTCATTCCAATATTTAGTTTTGTGTGTGTTTACCCTGAGACAAGAATACTAAACGTCAAAAAGCCTAGAGAAGAGTGAAGTGTACGGCACAGAATGTTGATAAAGACCATTACTATAATAATTTGGCTTTTATAAAACCTGCTTTACCCACCCTCAGCTTCTGAGACAAGGAGAATGTTAGAATTTCTACCAGACCTGAATCCTAATGTTACTTTTTGTGTCAGACGATGGAAAGTAAGGGAGCAATGGGAAACTACTGTTGCTTTAGACAAGCAGGCTGAGCCAGCGCAAGCCCAGGAGATAGTCTGCCTGAGAGCAGGGCTGCAGAGGGAGAAGAGCATGGAAAGCAAAAAGATGAGGGAAGAAAGAATGGGTGGAGGCATCTCTGTGGGCTGAGCAGAGTGCAGAGTTGCTGAAATGGCAGACAGTGAGGGAAGGGCAAGGGAGGGGATGGGAGCGTAATGCAGCAGGGAAAGGTGTGGGGCAGCAGCAAGAACAAGCCAGTGATGGTACTGCACGTAGCTCTACTCAAGGAAAGGATAAGGAATTTTCTGTTTAGCAGTGGTATGCATTTTTATCTATCTATTTAAAGTAGAATCTTGAATGTGAAAACAATAGTCAGACAGAATATTTAACTTACAAGAAAAAGCAGTAAACACTTTTTTTTTTTTTTAACTGTTTCCGTGTTTCTCATATATTTGCCTGAAACAGCTTGGTTCTGCAGCAAAAACCCTGATGTTTTAGATGTTTTTTCTTGCTCTGTGAACTCCCAAAAACACTCCAGGTTGATTCATGTGCCTATGTCTACAGTAATAAATACTATTACTAAAGAATGCAATTATTAACAAATGCTATTACCCAAACATGCTTAAATTTAGATATCAGTAGCTGTATACCAGTAACAGGATCAACATCAGAGCAAATTAATCAAACTTGGCAAGAAATAGGGCAAAATGCATGGTTTAGTTCACAGGTATGGAACAGTTTCTTTGAAATGCTAAAAGGCAGAGTGTGGTTGGTTCATGTCCTTATTTGCCATGCCAAATATATAAGACCCAGATTTTCATTCTCAGCACATGGTAGAGTATGCTTTTAAACTCCAGCATGGATTTACTTGAAAGCATGTTCAGCAGGGGAGGTTTGAAACCAGTTTATTATTCTCATTTCAGAAATGTTGTATGCAAATTGGATGTGTTCAGCTTATTCGCTTCTTAGCTATATAATTGTTGACATAAAAGTTACACTGTTGGAATTTTCTTATGCAAGTATTTGTGATTTTCGTATACAAGTATTTCCAGATTAAAATAGTAGACAGTGTGTTGTTTCAAAGGGACTGCCGGGCAACTCAGCAAGTCTTGGGTGAATAAGTAGTTCAATTAAGAGCAACAATAAAATCAGAATAACTTCACATACAATATTCAGTTTTGTTGATTCGGATAAGAAAACATTACGTCATGGTCATCACATCCCCAAGCTAAATTTCTGGGGCCATCTTCCAGGCAAAGGACAGTATTTGCTATCAGGTCTGGAACTTTGCAGTATCAGAAATGCCTGCATTTCACCGAGGCAAGGTGCTGTCAGCCAGCCTGTCACTGGGATCTTGCCACAAAGCAGGAAAGGAAGCGTTCTGAAATATTCGCTACAGCCCTGATACAGAAATTCTGATGTTTTTCTTTTCCCTCCCTACTAATATAATATTTTTCACAAGCTGGTGAACTTGGAACAAAAATGTAAGTACATAGGATATAGGGCCATGATTTGTAAAAGAGCTCTTTATTTCCACATAACCCCCAGCTGTGCAGAAAAGTGTTGATTACATGGTAGCTGTTAAATTTAGTAAGAAATTCCTTGCCTGAAATCAATTTTGGTTCTCAAGTAGTGCACATAATGCATACCCTGGTTTAAAGCTTTTTGTTTTAAGCAGGATTTTTGTCAATTTACTAACGTCTAAGTTTGAAAGACCACTTCTTTTTGTTGTTAATATTTATAAGTGAATTTGAGATCCTCTGCTACAAATATGCAACACATACCTAGAAATAGGTATACATAAAAAAGGCCAATAGGTGAATACTAACATAAATAAAATAAAATAAAATAAAAAAATAAATAATCTGGTTGTGCGTACGAGCTAGCAGGTTTTGATGAAGATCCTAATTTATTATCACATTTTTTTCTGAACTCTTTTAAGTGTTTTGCTGACTTAAGCCAAAGTTCAGGAAGTTCATAACTGAATGCGAGGTTTAATAATATTACTCAAATTTGGCTGGCCTTATTATGCCTTAATTTGGAACAAATCTTGTGAGTGATACAGCACAAAGCTGTAAGTATATATCCAAGTCCAGCAGTTCTTTTTGCTTCCTTCCTAGAAATAGGCTGTACCATTTCAGAACTCTTCTCCTCTTCCTTGACACGTAATGAAAGAAGATCTTTTTTGGCAGCTACTTAGAAATAATGCCTTTGGATTGCACTTCCCCCCAGATCACCCCCCCACCCCCCCCCCACCCCTTTTTTTTTTTTAATGTATTCAATTACCTCTTCTGTTTATTTTTAAATATCTTTGGGATTTATTCATTTATTTATTTATTTATTTTACAGGGGATGGGGGTGTAAACGTAGTATTACAAGAATGCGTACAGTTTCAATTCTTAACTGTATGAACAAAATGTTTCACTTTTGTAAAATGTTTCATCTCTTTTAGATATTGTGCAACGGACCAGGAACATGTGTTCCTGTCTGTATATCTGCTCTTCTTCTTGGGCTTCTAGGAATGAAAAGAGCAATCATTGTGTACGTAGAAAGCATCTGCCGCGTGGAAACTTTATCCCTGTCTGGAAAAATTCTTTACTATTTTTCGGATTACTTCATTGTTCAATGGCCTGCTCTGAAGGAAAAATATCCTAAGTCAGTTTATCTTGGTCGAATAGTATGACAGGCTTTACCTAAAATAAACTCTTAAAGTTCCTCACTGAAAAAATTCATTAGTATAACATAATTTGTTTTCAAGGATTCCTGTTAAAAATTAGGCCAGTACTGGAAAAACAGACGGTAATAAAGATATCTCTATGTTATAGTACACTTTTGTGTGGTTGTATTTATTGCCATCATGAAGGTCTGTGCACCAATACCCGTAATGGCAGTAGGTCTATGCTGTTTCTGCTTTCATCTAGTTTTCCTGCTATGTGAATAGCAATTTTTGTCTACAAATAAATATGGGAATTTGTATGAATTGTAACATTTCCTGTAAGGAAACTTTGTGTAGTTTTCTAAATTGTAAGAAACAAAGTCTTGTTCTAGCACAACAGACTTGATTTCCTGTATGCTAGCAGTGAAGTCCCTTGTGAATCCTTAGAGTATAAAGGAAACAGTTATATTAAGTTGGCTTCTTGACAGTTTGTGCTCTACAGTCTTCCAAGCTCTCCCCCCCCAAAGCATTCAACCAGTATCATTTTTCCTCTGGGCCTGTCAAAACTGTCCTTTATAATCTGTAGCACACCTGAAAATTTTTTGCCCGGCCCTTAAATAAAAAGGTGACAAGTGTCATGCTACAGGCACAGCACTTATGGATGTAAGAAGCGCTTTCTTCAAAGCCTACACAACAAAGTCCCTATCAGGTTTATATCGCAGAGAACAGACCGTCACTTGGGAGAATTTAACTGGTTTGGGTTCTAATATATAGAGGAAAAATGTATTACTGTCTGTTGTAGGGAGAAGAACAGAGATTCTCTTCCCTTTACCTCACACAGTGAATTTGTCTTTCAGAATATTCTGTTTTCATGTTTTAAGCACCTTACTTTCATCAGTATGAAATGCTCCTAACATTTTGTTACGGAAAATGGTACTATACATAGTAACTATTTTTAAAACATGTTTTGTTGGAGCTAAGTGTGTGAAAACCTACTTCAGTATTTCACATTAGTCCAACAAAATGTAGCTCTACACACTGTTCTACCTCTGAAGCAATATAAACACATCTGTCATCTGTGCACACACAGAGCTATGTGTCTGGCTACAGAAACATACACAAAGCAAAAATCTCAGGGAAAAACAAGGCTGCATCACAGAGCCATTGTAGCAACGCCCTCACACCACCACAGATGGAAGGAACCCCATCTCAGTCGCATGTCAGAAAAGCTGCAGCCATTACTTGGGCAGGGAATGGCATTTAGCTGAAGAGAAAATGTATGTCCGATGTCAGGAAACAGGAGTTATAGGAATGTTTTGCTTTTTGGAAGACATTATGCTGAAAATTGCTATTGCGAGGCCCTGCGGGGAAACCAGCCCTTACAACCTGTCCAACAAGCTCCTTAGCAGTGGGAGAGGCACGATGAGAGTCCATTGATGTGGGCACTTGTGAGCTCAGAACAGACACTTTATGTGGGTTTTACCCCAGATTGTGTCTGACATTAAGGA
This sequence comes from Tympanuchus pallidicinctus, assembly GCF_026119805.1. Lineage (NCBI taxonomy): Eukaryota > Metazoa > Chordata > Aves > Galliformes > Phasianidae > Tympanuchus > Tympanuchus pallidicinctus. The sequence goes on along the minus strand of NW_026294791.1, from coordinate 16,351,631 downwards.
GCAGTTAATAGCTTAAGAACATGTGTGAAGGAATCTATGTGCATTACATACTCGGGTCCTTGAAAATGACCCCACTAAAGTGATTTTGACCTGCTGAATGTCTTTTTTTCCTCTCCCAAACTGGAAGCCTTATCAGGACTTTCTGCCTAGTTGCAGATAGTTCAGTAAATTTGAGATATGCTGGAATTTATTATGACTAATGGTACTTTATTTTTGATTAGCGCTCTCTGGGCTGAACCTTGCTTTTAGTTTTGCAAGGGAACTGGAGTAGAGGGGAAGGAGGATAGAGGCAGCCCCCTCCTCTATCCCTGGTGGGGCAGCGGTGCAGCATCACACCCCAAGGCTTAGAGAAGCATGAGAAGAGAAAGGCAATGAATGCTCCCATTCATGTTCTACATCCGCCCCAAGCCGCCCGCTGGCCTGGCAGCAAGGCAGGCTCCCGGGCCAAGCACACAAACACAGGCCCAGCTCAGGCAGCTCCGCATTCACAGGCTGCTTCTGTTAGAGTAGGGCAGAACAGATCCCATCCTTCACTCTGCTCTGGATTTAGCTCTGGGTGGGAGCGACTCCAGCTGCTCTACTGCCCCTTACAGCAGCCCTGCTTGGTGCAGGATTTGGGGATTTGGTGTGCTTTCAAACCATGGGTTTATAAACTTCATGGCGTTGAACACCAGAGAGTTCCAAAGATTTTCTTTCACCTGTCACCTGTACAGCAACTACTTTGAGGATTACTTGCCTGCTTGGACTCATTACCTCCCTTGTAAAAGCTCAGAAAGCAGGAGTTGATCTCTTCACAATAGTGCCTTCTGAAAAACTGAACTGCTCCGTGCCTTGTGATGTGGAGCTATCTCATCTTCAGCCTTGGGAAGACACTGTTCCCCTAACTTCACTGACAGCCTTTAGGAGAGCAAAGTCACAAGGATCTCTGCCTGTGTTTGCCCAAAATCATGTTATTTGCTCAATTCGATCAATCTGGAAATTCTAGTCAAAATAGAGAATTTAAATTAGTTTTTAACCTGAATAATCAGCTCACATATGAGGGTATGAGAGAGGGGGATAGTACTTCCTTGTATTTGTCACTATTTTCCTTATAGAATCAGTTGCCAACTTGAGTTAAGGAAACTTCTGCAGGTTATAATCAGTCAGAGTAAGAACTTGTGTTAGGAATGGTGCAGCACTTTGTGAAGTTAAGGCAGCTAGAACTACTTAGGACAGCTCAGAACTGAATGCATCACAACCTAACTTTGATGAAAGCCTGCAACAAGAGACTGAATTTCTAACTATAGGGGACATAATGTAGAAAAGAGTTCCTGGCTTTAATTCTAGTAAGGAAAAGTCTGTTATCAACCAGATTAACTTTTCCTTGAAAAGATCATCTCATGTAACCTCTAGTTCTCTGCAAAAGCACAGCAGAGAGCAAGCAAGCCATGGTTTTGTTATTGAATAGCTCTTATCTTTTGTTTGTAGTAGGTGGGTACAGTCAAACTGTCATTGTTCTGAAGGAAAACTGCATTCTTCCTGCTCCTAACAGTGAAACACACACACACACAAAAAAAACCCACATCTGATGGCCTACTCCAAAAACTTAGAAGTTCCTGACTGAATTCCTAATGCTTAACTTCTGAGGTTTTGCTGTGTATCATTTTTTCCCTTAAATACTAACTTCGAGGCAAATATGTTCATGTTACATACTTGACAGAGTTTGAAGTAAAATCTATTATCTCTTCTTTCCCTATTTCTGAAAGAGGAAAGCAGTATCTTGTGGATCTAAAGCAAAATAGGGAACAAATACATTCTTCAAAGAAAACAAATATGACTTTATGGAAATATCATCATCAAAACTGGCAAAAATTCAGAAGAGAACAGAAGGCATTCAAAAATTCCTTCTCTGAGTCCTAGCCTAGAAGCCAAATTCAAAATGAGTTTCAGTTATCAGATAGTTTTATCTAGATATGCATTAGTTGATAAGCATTAAATACTCAGAGTTGTTTCACTTTTTACCTGGTTGTCTTCTAAGGGAGAACATATATTGTATATGCATTAAAAACAGGTTAATTTTATTTTAGAAAGAAAGGGGGGAAAATAAAAGAGGAGAACCAGTTGGACTGCAATAAAATAATTATATGGGAGAAGAGTTGATTCTAGATTAGAAAAGAAGCTTAAAAGATTATGTCTTTACAACTTATTTTGCAGATTTGAAATGTAAAATAGCCAATGTTAGATAAAAACCTAATGCGGTATATCAGGGATAAACAATGCAATACTTTTCGTGTGCATTTCCTACAGTTGGTTGTAGAACTGCTCTCTGAGTTGTGAAGATCAGAGCAGAATGAGTTAATGCCATCCCTGTATTGTATTTGCTGTTATTCTGGACACAGGCAGTCTTCCCTTTCAGTCAAACAAGGGACATCACCAGCCATGAAGCAAGAGTGTTGATCACTGAGGTATATATTAGAGACTTCTCAGCTCTAGGAATAACTATACAACACTTAATCTACACCTGATTTCCTGAAATGAATCTGAAAGTAATTATGAACTGGCTGTTGAATGTAGAGTTTAAGATACCCGTTCCCTAGGACATTCGTTTTTAGTTATCATTCCAGCTTTCATTCATTTAATAATGCTGTGTGAACAAAGGATGGCTTACATGTGATGAACAGACAACTTAAATGAAGCTTATTTGTCAGCAGAGTATGGCACTGGGGAGTGTCTGTATTTTGGGACAGAAAAAAAAACCCTGAGCTTTTACAGCAGAAAGCAAGGCCTTTCACATTTAAACAAAACTAAGCTATATCCTTACTTTACATCTGGCGGTCACAATTTAGAAGACTGCTAGTACTTGGCCATGGTCAGCCAGAGCACAAGAAAGCACCATGTAAAGTGTTTGAAGAAACATTGGCTCATTCTGCACTTTGCTGCTCCTCTCTTGTTGCTGGCCCATGCTGAGGCTGGACATGACGCCAATAAATGATTGTTCCAGAAGACAGGTGGAGATCCAGGAAAGAAAGCAGCAAAACATTCTGGTTATCTGCAAGGCAATTTGAACCTAGGCCTTTCTGGAAGTTGGATGCAACTTCCTTTTTATCACCAGACTTCCCTATAGCGTAATGATAGTCTCATGACCAGTACTGTTGAAGTCAATAGAAGGTAAGTCATCTTGCAGAAAACAGCTTAATAGGGACAGGCACACCAGTAGCTTTCACTGGAATGGCTTTGGACAGCATTTTTCATCTGCATTTCTACCTTGCACTGCAGGGTAATAGAGAACAAAGAGAAAGTGTCATGTGATAGAGAAAAACGGGCCTTTGCTGACATGGTTATTTAAATACTATGTTTCACAGTGCAAAATTTCACAATTAATGTCTTGCCTTCTTTTCCCTACCTCTCCATACTCAATAAAAGAATGTTTAGCACATTCTGCAGTCCAGTTAGTGGACCAGACCAAAATACGCATGTAGCAAAAATAAGCAATTCCACATTTAGTCAAGTAATAGGCGTTAACTTTGCACGTATCTAAGAAGATTTATTTGTTGACTGATAGCATTGGTTTTGTACATGCTTTTGCTATATTTGCCCATACCCAAGGAGCAAAGCTAATGGAGATGTTTGGCATTTATTATCCAAACAGAAAGAGACTTGAAGCAAGAATAACACTAAACAGACAAAAATGGGGAAAGTGAGGGGATCTCTGCAATTTACGTTTCCTGTTTCAAACAAGTTGCACCACTTCTTCATCAGTTTAAACAATATACATATTCAACAAGTCTATTGCAAGTGAGTGCTTTAATAACAGTAGCACGAACACTAATCACAGAATCATTAAGGCCCGCTAAACCTCACATCTGCCCTTTTCTGTGACTGCATCACCTCCCTAGGCAGCCTGCTCCAATATCTCACCAGTCTTTCCAATAATAAGTTTCTCCTAATATCCAACGTAAACCTCCCCTGGCACAACTTAAGGCCATCATCTCTCATCTTGTCACTGTTACTTGGGAGAAAAGGCCAGCCCTACTACAGCCTCTTTTCAGGAGCTGGAAAGAGTGATAAGGTCTCCCCTGAGCCTCCTCTTCTCAAGACTGAACCATTCCAGTTCTCTCCATCCAGAACGGCCATATTCTTGTCACTGTTCCACCCAGAGTATTTCATTTGAATTTCTCTCAAACCACAGAGATCAGATACTGATGACAGCAACACAGTGGTCCTCTGGAACAGGGTTCAAGTACTTAGTTTAGATTTAATTGTACTATAGCAGATTTTGTATGGACTTAAAGAGAGAAAGAGGTAATAGTCATAGATGAATTTGTTCTTGTACTATCCATCAGATCATTGCATTACTCCTTTATTGTTACTGTTTTTTAATCAAGATAAAGATTTTGGAAGTATTTTAATCCAAGCCATGAAGTTGCAGGTATCAGAATAGTCATAAATAATTTCAGAATTAAAGAGAGTAGATAGCTAGAACTGGTTGTACTGTTGTGCAGTATGCTGCCTCTTCCATGCTTTGGTGCACAGTATTCTTAAAAACAAAACCCCTCTCTTTCATTTCAGAAAGCATGGCTATTTGCAGTGTTACATCAGTGTGATCTGCTCAGTTAGCATTACTGTAAATTCTAGTTTGTGTTGCCAGTAGTTTGGCAATTACTGTTTCCTGCTTTATTGTTATACAGCCCAATTGAACTCCACTGCTTTTCATTTGTGATCCAGCTTGGGATGTTAGCTGACACAGAAATGAATGTCCTAACCTCAAATCCAGTGGCTTAAAAGATACCTCCCTAATATTCATTGCCAAGATGGAGTCCAGAGATTACTGTTCAGTGGAAGCAAACAGGGTCTGTTTTTGCAGGCAACCATAAAAAAAAAAAAAAAAAAAAAAAAAAAAAAAAAAAAAAAAGACAAAGCTGGAAATCATTAATTTTTTTTTTTAAATAATTATGTTGAAAAGCAAGATGCTAGAAATAATGCTGCAATATTATAATGCAGCTCTTTAAGTGGTATCTTAACAGCTCTACATTAACATTTGTAAGAATTCATTAAGCAACGTCTGTGAAAGGATACAAGTCAGATTTCTCAGTGTAGTTAGGTATATAACAGATTCCATGATAAACTACTCTGCTTTTCTGTTACAGATTTAGAAGTTTTCCATTACTTTGCTAAGATAATTATCTAAGAACAAGATCACAATGCTGAGCATATTTTTAATTTATCTCCAGACTAGAAGAGAATTCGTGACAAAATCCATCTAGCTTTTACCTTGGTTTAATAAGAATAGGGGTGGAATATCAATCTTGAGGAAATACAGAGAGCAGTTTCTAGGTAAAGAACTACTTAAGGAGAGATTTAACAGATAATTCTGGAGAGAAATAAATTACTACTGCCACCTTTCCACCTTCCTCCCCCTCTTCTTTTAGTTTTGTTTTTCAAAAATTCAGGATGTGTAACACAAAGCAATTAAGATTTTCATACCTTGCAGGCTGAATTTATGACCAGTCTGTAACACTGAGCTGTGCTGGCTATGATGTCATACTTCTAGAATACCATGCTTGTTTTCCAAGCTTTTTTATCTAAAGGAAGTATATTACCAGAATGAAGATACAAAATAAAGCTATTTACTTAACATTTTTAATCTTCGCAACTAGAAGCTTCCTTTGTATTTGCACATAAACACTACCCATATTTTCTGCTTGCATTCAGCTCTTCCCTCCCACCCCCTTTTGGAGGCAGGTCAACAGGCAAAACACACAGGAGAACTACATGTACAGAACAGAAGTGGCTCCAGTTCTGCATTTCCTACTGAGCAAGCACACCTAGCACAAAGTACGTGGTATTAATATCACCTATTGTTTAAAACTCAGTACCTCTTTCATTTAAAGTTCACTACTGTTGGTTGGATAACTACTTCATACTCATATACTAAGCTTCTCTTAACAGCTTGGGAAGGAAAAGAGTTCTCCTCACCACACATACACAGACACACCAAAAAAAAAAAAAAAAAAATCCCAAAACCACCCACAATCAACATCTCCTGGAAATTCTGAAGTTTTGTGGGATGCAATACAAGCATAAAATGGACAAGATTGATGATCTGGGATGAAGCAGCTAAAAACTCATGATCCTGTATTCCGGTACAGTCTCAGTTATCTGAACATCAGCTATTGCAAATTCCCTTTTTTCCCCCCAAAGTCTGAATCACATCCTCTGACATCTACTGAAGTACATTAACAGTGACATCGATTATTTGAAAGCTCTCCTATCCAAACAGATTTGGGATCCTTACCATTGTGCTAACTGAGTCTCCTCTCTGTAGCAGTAAGCCCCTGGCTAAATGCCACTCTGTCTCAGCCATTCACTCATCATGTGCAGCACTAGTCAGCCTTTTCTCCTTTGCACCATGTCAGTCTGTGTAAGGACTCTGGATGTTATTTGTGTGCTGTTTATACTAACTTCTGCTAAGTAAAGCCTTCCCACGGAAGTTTGAAGAAGCATTATGAACTAAGGTTAAAAGAAAGCAGATTTCCTCAAGTTTTTAGGTGCACTGTGCCGGGGTAGGAAGTTCTTCTCATTTGAAATTAGTCTCACCTAGAAAATACAGCCTAGATAATTAAAATTGAAAGAAGTCACAGAACTAGACAACAAGGAAAAGGTTTTCCATTTCTGTTTTCCTCATTCAGATTTCGACAAGAAAAACAACAGCACTGCTGTGTAGTTTAACATCTCCTTAAAATATCAACACTGCTCAGGTGTAGCCTTGTTTTCAGTGAGCCAATGTGAAGATTTCAACTATTAAAATACCACCCTATTCATAGGTCAGTATAGTTTAATTAAATTAAGAGCTCGTTGACCACTTCGTCCAGACCCTAATAAGAGCTGTACACAAACAAGTAAGGACAGTATGCTCAGGTGGCAGGGAAACCAAGTATTGGATTTGGAAGAGGGAGATCAAGTGTTCGGATCAAGCTTAGGTCATGTTGAGCAGGCAGGAGCCAAGTAGTAAATGTGAAACGTCTGTCCACATCCTGAAGAGCCAGCAATTGCCTCTTGTTACATGTATGGAAAGTTTAAGCGGTAGCTAAGTGCCAAAAACTATGGAGGCACAAAATATCCCCTAACTTCCTAGAAGGATGATCCCCGCGGAAACTGGACTGAAAACTCACTCATGAAAATCAATAGTCAGGAAATAGTCACGAGTTTGTTAATAGAAAAAATAAGGAAAGTTCCAGGCTACAGCAAGTTAAGGCACACACGTTCACTGTACACTTCACATGCATCACAGCCACAGGAGCACTTTTCAAAGGGATTCTGTACTAGCATTAGATCAATTAATTTATCTCAAAGCTACCTGATGTTTCCCTCTGCTGGGTATGCACAAGTTCTCTGCTCCCTGTCGCAGGGAGGAAGGGTCCTTGTGTGTGCTGCTCAGCAGGCGCAGAGCTCAGCCTTCTGATGGCTGCCAGGAGCTGCCTGCTGAGTTTCGGGAGCAAGAGGGCAACTGAGAGTACATTCCACATGGAAAGTTGTCAGAAGAGCCATCAGAAACAAAATAATTAAGAGAAAATGGGCACTGTTTCTTAATGGGTCTAGTGTGCTCTATAACAAGAGCCTGAAGACAGCGCCAAGACTTTGCCTACCAAAGCCTGCTTTATGGAGACACGTCAAAGTGCACTCCTCTCCTTCACAAGCATAAAGGAAAAAGGAAGATACGTTTGTCATCTCTGTTACAAAGTCACAAAGGTAAATAATGGTAACATATTATCCACTCATGCATGCATTTCCTTTGCGTGCTTTGCTACCGTGTTCTTGTAGGTAAATATCCCTGAAATAAAGCAGATGTTTGTTATCCTTCAGTTTGTTGACAAATGGAATAAAGCAGTCGAGTACACATATGCTGATGTCACAGGTTGTCTGGGAGTGCTTTGGGTCTTGCTGATCAAGAAACGAAGGCTGCCAAATAGGTCAGATACTCACTTATCCCTCCCATCTGCTGTAAGCTAGCAAACCTACTTGCTGTTACGATCCATAGAGAAGGAAACTGAGATTTCAGTGATTTTGCTTAGCAAGCAGTCTGAAGTCCTCCTTTACCTTCTAATTGTGTATTAGTTTTATTGAATTAAAAAACAACACAAGAAGCAAACCTGTCATTCACATGTAGGAGTGGGGTGGAGGGGAGGAAATCCGTAACACCAAATGGGTTGCAGATAAGCTTTGGTTTTGTTGTTGTTTTTATATATTTTTCTTAATATTAACTCTATCCAGGAATGTAATATGGCATTACACTAATGTCAAGCTATCCTCCCACTGATAAGAGTGCAACTGTTACATTTTAAGAGAAGGTTGTGAATCTCAAAAATGAAAGCACAAACATCCACCTTAAGCTTATTGGTCAACAGCTCTCCACACTTGATGCAAAGCAAAATAAAACAGTATTTTCAGAAGAGGACAGAAAAGGATTTCAGCATTAGTCTCAATGAAAAAAAAAACAGCGAAGAATTAAGAACCAAACACATAGATGTTAAAACTGAATACCTTAAAAAAAGCCAATTCTCTACAGGTACAAATGTGTGTAAGTCTTTCACTTCAGAAAGTTACTTTCTCATAAACATGGATAACATTTACGTTGTAAAAAGTTACATACAGAGGAGAATCTTTCCCAATGAGAAGATTTAGGGTTCCAGTCTTTCTTACAACTTCCAAAAGCCATGGTTAAAATCCTTCCCCAAAACAGGGATTTTCACCACCACTCCCTCTCAAGGGAGTCTTGGTTTCTTTTTTCTACTGTGGTATTTTAGGTTTGGTCCTTTACAATTCTCAGAACATTTTGGCATTGCATGCATCACTGAAGACATCTCCATATAAGGGAATTTACAAAAACAATATAGGCAAAACACAGAACATAGATGTCAGATGAGAACTGTGTCATGGCTAGATCTGACCCCATGTTTCAGTTTGTAGTACGTGCAAGAAGGGAGCAAATTTAATTTTCTTGCTGTTGACTTTGGAACACTTGTAAATGCCAGCCTCTTAGGTAAAGACTACCGAGAAAATGTTGTCTTCCACAGTTGCTCTAGAGGAAAGAGGAGTGGGCTACAAACACCTCATAGCATCTATAATTGTTCTACAAGGCAAATGAGTCTCAGGTGGGATGAGAACAGTGTGTTAAAACAGACATACAGGCATACATACAGTGTGCCGTGCTTCATTACAGCACAGAGGTCAGGACTTCATGCCCCTTGAGAGCCTCCAGAATAGTTACAATTAGCTGTATGAATACAGCACTGTTTTAAATAGATCTTTGAGGTCAGCAGATGTTATATAACTTACCACTGATTGTTTTCAAAAGGAATCCTCGTAAATGAAAGGTGAAGGACAGTTCTGGTTATTGATAGAGTTCACCACTACCTGTTCTGTAGAGTTCTTATTAGGCAGTTTTTAATGTTTGCTACTGCATGCTGTTGTGAACAGGAATCAACCAGCAGGGAGATGTGAGCCTTGCTGCAGCCACCAGCTGTATCTATCTGCAGCACTTTTAATAGCTTCAATCCCCCACCTCAGTTAATCAGGCTAAAATTTCAGCAAGCAGCTGCATCTCCAGCACCATGGGACAGGACAAGCCATTTGACAATACCAGCACTGAGAGGGGACAGGGCAGCCCAGGAGAGTCACCACCAAGTTTAGGGGGACTGCACTTGGTCTTAGCACCTTTCCTTTCAGTTAAGCACATCAGAGGGATGCAGGAGCACAGCCTTGTTCTTTGCCTCACCAGCTCAGAATTCAGTATTTTTTTGCCTCCAATGCTCAAAGATGAACAGTTGTGACTCAGAAAACTTAGAGTTTATTCCCTTTCTTAAAGCACTGAGTTACTGGAAAACACATTCTTTCACCAGCTCGCAGTCTGTTACCTGCAGACCAGCAAGCTCCATCAGTCATACAGCAGCACAGCTCTCCATTGCCTTCACCAAGGGGCACAGATCCTGCTGCAGCACTCCCAAGCTACGCAGCTCCCAAGCAGGGTCGCTCCCACAGAGGAAGATACCAGTTTTCCAGGTAGAACTGTGCACTCTCCCCAAGGACCTTCTCTCCCAGCTCTGTGGCTAGCAGCACCCTCTCCCATCAAAGGGCTCTGCTCTCCCCAGGATGAAACCCACCAGAAGAGCCATACTGCCAGACGAACTTCTTACGTGCTGTGTGGCTCTACCCAGCAACCTTCAGAGAAACCATCCAGCTCCTTCCCAGCTGAGCCTGATAATTAAACCCAGGCACTTCATCAGGATCAGATGGGTAGGAAAGAGAAGATCCCTCCCAGGCCAGGCCCGGTTGCAAAGTCGCCCCATTACACGGCCTCTGCCACTGATCCGAGTGCAAATAGAAATGTGTATTTGATAGTTTTCCATTGAGCCACATTAATTCCATAGATTGTGGTGGAATTACACAAGGGATAATTTAGGCTTGGGAAGTTTAATAGGACTACACATATGCTTACAATAATTCATGTGCAAGAATGTTTGCAAGATTATAGTCCATGTTTCCAAGAAAACAGATTGTGTCTCCTTGTGGCTCATTTCTGCCGGTTTCCAGCTGAAGTCATCAGCACACGTTTATGATATTACATGTGGTTGCTGAAGAAGTTATTACAATGTCACAAAGAGGATTACCATTTCAGGTGGGGAATAATTCTTGTACAAATCCTCTTTCCATACAAACAGCCCCGGTAATAAAGGATGTGGAAAAATAGGGCAAAGATAAGAGATTTCCACATAATGAGCCGGATTGCCCCGCACGCCCCAGCTGCTTTGTCCGAGCGCCGACATTGGCTTTGTGCGGTCAGAGGGAAGCCACGCAGAATGCGCTTCTAATCGCGCTCAAAGGTTTCCCTTTTCGATCCTCCCGCGGGGTTTGAGCTCACTGCTGGTACGGCAGCGGCCGCCCAAAGGCTGGGAGCTCTTCTGGCGGCCCGTGGCTGTCAGAAGAACCGCATCAAACGGCAGTCGTGCCGCGATCAGATGAGGTAAAAGTAAAAACTGAACGTGATTCACATGCGTAATTTAAACCCGATCGTCCAACGAGAAAATACTACCCCGCGCTAATCGGGAACGTTTTATTTCGGAACGGATGAGACGTGTAATTTCTGGGGAGCGGCACGCCGTCGGCGAATGCCTGGGAGCTCGCGAGCCGCAGCCCGGCTCCAGCTGCAGCCCGCGGCGCCGTGCCCGCCGGCCGCAGGCTCGGGGCTCTCGCTCACGCGCCGCTCGGGGCCACGAGGACGGCGCCGTCCCGGCAGCGCCGAAGCGCCGATCGGCTTTCACGGCGCGTCCGCGAGCCCCCCTTTTCCTCAGCCCGTCCTCTTCCTTTCCCCACGGGGAGCTCCGCTTCCCCTGACCGGGAGCGGCCTCGCTTCGGCGGCCCGGCCGCACCGCGGCCCCCGACCCACACGTGGTAGGCATTACCGGCCGCGCCGCTGCCCTCGGTGGCGGCGGCGGCGGCGGATTCCTTCCCGTTGACGTCTCCCGACCCCTCCGCTCGCGGCCCGCTCCCCCCGAACGGCGCCCGCCCGCGGCGTGTCGGTGGCGGGGCGGGCCCGGCGCCCCCTCCCCGGCCGTCCCGGGAGGGGCTCCTTCACCTCGCGCCGCGATTGGCGCGCGGGCGGCCCCAACGGCCGCGGGGCCGGGCCGCGAGGGAGGGACTAGAACTTTCCGCGGCCGCGGGCGGACTCTCGCCTCAGCCCGCCGCAGCGAGCGCCCGCCGCCAGCGCCCCCAGGCAGCGGGGAGACCGCGGACATGACCCACTTCAACAAGGGGCCCTCTTATGGGCTCTCCGCCGAGGTCAAGAACAAGGTACGGGCGGCGCCGGCAGCGCGGGGCGAGTCCGCCTTTGTCCGCGGCGGGACGGGGCGCGACGCGCGGCTGCGCGCGGGGAGATCGCGGGCAGCGGGACGGGCCCGGCACCCGGCGGCGCGGCACGAGGGCCGCTCCCGCCGCCACCGGATCGGCGCCGCCCTCGGCGCATCGCTCGGAGCGCGACTGGGCGTCGTCGGGGCCGGGCCGGCACAGAGTACGGGGCGACCGCCCCGGCTCCCAGCGCCCTGACGCGGAGCGCCGCGCCCCGGCCCTCGGAACAAACCCGGGCCGAAGGCGGCGGACGGTGGGCGCAGCCGTGCCGTGCCGCCCCCCGCGCCGCGCATTCCACCCGCATGACATCATGGGCACGGGCGGCGCGGGCCAATCGGCGGGGCGCCGCACAGATCGCGCATTGTCTGCCCGCGCCGCCCCGCCCCGCCCGCGGGGCACAAAGGCGCGGGGGTGGCGGCGGCGGCGATGGGTCCGTGCCGTGTGAGGGTCCGCCGGGCCGGGCTCCGGCGCGTCGTGGGCAGCGCTGTGGTTTAAAAAACGTAACAGAGAGCCCGCCCTGCCCTGCTCCCTTTGGCCGCGGTTCTGCGCGTAGATGTGCGCACCTTTGTGCGTTGCTGCACCGAGTCGCTTTGATTTGTTTCTGTCACGTCCTACGGATCAGAAGGTGCTGATCAGCGCTGCCTTGCGCTGAACAGCCGCCCGTTGGGAAGCAGTAAGAAAAACACCGGTGGCCATCCCGGGATGAGCTGTGCTGTGTGTCTGCTCCAGGCAGCAGCCCTCAGCGTGATGCTCAGTAACCACTTATCTCCCACACGGCTGGCTCAGGCCTCGGCGGCTCCCTGACCCTGCTCCGCTGGTGGCTGAGTAGAAGCGGGAGGACAGCAGAAAATACCACCTGCAGCATCAAAATGTGTGCAGAGTGCCCAGGTGGCTGTGCTGAGGCCATTCCCAACGCATTGCGGGGCTGTGCCTGCACAGTGGGTTGCTGCTGTGTGGGGAATGTCTGCCAGAGAGCCCTGTGGTGCTGCCCCACCACACTTGTGTGGCACAAAGAGACAGCAAGGTGTGCGCTTCTGCCCCTGAGTTGGGAAGAATGGAAATGTTGTTCTGCTTTGAAAACACACTGACAGAATCACATTGGCCTAACAGCGATGCCTGTAGGAAGACAGGGTGGGAAGTTCTTTGTCTTTCCTTACAATTTCTTATTGTCAGTAGCTTCCGTAGGGCCTCCCAAGAGGGGCTCCCAGAGCGTGATGCTCATGGAGGACTCAAAGCCGCCTTGCCACTGGTGGAAGAGCCTCGTGCTTCACCCTGCAGGGTGTCAGCTGCAGGCTTTCATCACTCCCCTCGGTGCAGGTGTAGGGAGGCAGGCTCTGTGGGCAGCTCCCGTTTCTGTGTAGGCTTCTTCAGTCCCGGAAATATCAGTGCAGAACAGCCTCAAAAGTTGTTCGTGCACTCCAAAGACATGAATTCATCCCTTAAAAAACAATCTAGAAAAAAATAGCTTGGAACTTTGAGAATGTTGTTCTTACCATAACAAATCACATTTCAAAGCATTATGATATGAACAGATACACAGCATCCCTCCTAGCTGGAGTTGCATAGCTCTGTGCCTGACTGTTGTTTCCCCCAATCCAGAGGACTAGACAAGAATAGCTCTGTGAAGACCAGAAGTTCCATTTTTCACCTCCTGCAGTGTCATAAATCAAACACTGGAAGAAGGACATCCATTTTCCAGCTCCTAGTGGACCCTTTTTGACACTGGTCTTACTGGGATTTCTGAAACATTGACCTTGGTGGAGACCACCGTGCTGCTATCGGTGGTGTTGGTGCAGTGCACAGAGCTGCAGTGCTCCCTGCTGAACGCTGCCCGTATCAGATGCCCATGTCAGAAGCATTTGGTGCCAGTCCTGGCAGTTTCCCCTGCAGAAGGCAGACATGCTTGATAGCTGGGCTGAGCAAAAAGCTGTCTTGGTTTTAGTTTCTGTTTTTCATTTTCCCATTTGGCATTGTGTTGGTGTTGAGAGCGACCTTTGTTTGGTGTGGTATTTGAATAGATGAGTATAACACGTCCTGATGCTGTGTAAGACATTCTTTAAATTTATACCCCAGATTCCATCTTCTAGCTTCAAACCCTCGCTCAGTTTGGCATTCAGGTCTTTTTTGCATTTTTTTTTTTTCCCTCTGGAGGCTCCACCCCTTTGTTGTTTTGCTCCTTACCTGGGCTCCTTACTTCCAGTTGCCTGCTCCACTCTCCTTCCCCTCCACTCATGCAGATGGGATCTGCACTGGGAGCCCGCCAGGAGGAAGCTGTCTGCAGGAGCGGGCAGAGCAGGGCGAGCCCTTTGAAGTTGACTCCCTATTTACGTGAGATCACAGAGGATACTTGATCCCAAACAAATAATCTGCAAGGAGCCTTTTAAGCTGATTTAAATGGATAGTAGTAGCAATAAATAGTTTTCTTACTAAGAAACAGGGCAGTGTCTGCAGTACTCCACAGTTAGTGTAGCTTGAGATGATAACAGCATGAAGTAGAGCTGTAGGCTGGTGTTAGCTGCTTATGGCTAACAGAGGAAATGGGGAGGGGGTAGCGGAAGGTTTCATGGCACTGTCTTGCTGGGCAAGGCTGGGAGCAAACAGCAACGGGGGCAGGTGCGGAGTTGCTCAGCTGCTTCCTCCCGCTCTGCCTTTCCTGTGAGCACACAGCAGGGCACTGCTTATCTGCGCCCTCCTGTCACCTCTGGTACTCTGCCAGCTCCATCACTGTTCGTGTGTGAGGGAGGATGGGCACAGTAAGGTGTGTGCAGAGTTAAACTTGTCCTGGCAACTGGCTGTCTCTGGTCTCCATCATTCCTTCTGCACTGTTGCAGTCAGGAAACCAGCCCAGGTCAGGACTGCTTCCAGCGTGTTTGATGACCAGAGTAGCTGGAGGGAGTCACTGCAGCAGTGACCTGCTGGCAGTGCAGGAGAGGAAGGGGGCAGCCTAGTAACTGGAGGCCAGCAGGCAGGGGAACCCTGGGAACAAAATGCCATCGTGCTCTCCTTCTCAGGGCAAGCAGAAGCTGCCTGGTATAGAGCAATGTCTGTGCTCCACGAGACCAGCCAGGCTTAGGTGCATGACTGTGTTCTTCCTGAAACTGCTGAGGAGAAAATTCTTTTATGGTGTTTTGCTTGCTATAGGACAAAATCACATTTAATTTCTTAGTCCAGGAGTTACATTTTAACAGACATTTGACTGGGAACCAGGTTCAGATGACTATGCCTTTCAGGTTCTTTACCTCAGTGATTCATAGAATCATGGAGTCATAGAATGGCCTGGGTTGAAAAGGACCTCAAAGATCATATAGTTTTATCCCCCCTGCCATGGCCAGGGTCACCAACCTCTAGAGCAGGTTGCTCAGAGCCACATCCAGCCTGGCCTTGAATGCCTCCAGGGATGGGGCATCCACAACCTCCTTGGAATTCAGTGATAGCTAGGTGAAGTGCTGAGTGTAGTTGGTCTGAAAGGTCCTCTCCTTCCTCTTCACTTTCTTCCTTCCTTTCAACATAGAAATAATACCACTTTCCTTCTTAAAAAGTAACCATTAGAATAAACTGTTTCAACTGCACACTTAGTTTTCCCCTTCCACGCTTTGTATTTGGTATTTTCCTTTAGGAAACCTCTAGTTTTGCTCACTGATTTCTTTTAGAAACCTTCTGTAAGCATATTTGCTTCTGCTGAAGTGTTTTTCTACTCACATTATCTAGAATGACATAATAAAAATGAAGGATAAGGCAGTAATGAGTATCAGGGCAATGAGCACTTAGCAGTCAGAGCACAGGTGGTGATAACAGAGCATAAGGTTTCTGCATTCCCATCCTCTTGTATGGGACAGTCTGACTTTTATTCTATTCTTAAATCCTTTTTAAATAATAGCTTTAATGTGCAAGCTCTGAATTAAATATAGGTGTTTAGTTTAAAATAAAATCAGACTATCACCTTTATATATATTTTCACAATTTGTTGCCTGGAGAGTAAATGAAAAGTCCAGTATTTTGATGATCTCAGAAATACTTCAGTAGAAATAGATATGCTGAGAATGAGGAAGCAGCAAAAGGGCTTTAAGGGATCAAGCACCAAACTCCATTTTTTTCCAATTAATTCATGCTTTCTGATAATTGCTTCTAGATCTTGAGGTGAATACTTACTGGCTAGCTATCAGGCTCACCATGCGTAGGACTGCAGAGTTTCTCTTTGTGCCCAATCTCTGCTTGCTTTTCCAAAGAACTGTGAAATTTTTCCAGCTGCCTTCAGGCTTTAGTAACAGATCTCCCATTCAAATTTTCTACTCATAACTTTCTTCTTTATTGGTTTTCTTCCAGAAATCTCAGAGTGCTAATCTCCAAACATCTCTGGTTTTTTGTTGTTTTTTTTTTAATATCTGTTCCCAAGCTTCCTTTACAATTATGATGTACAAAGATAAAAGGAACACTGAACATTTCCACGACAGATTTAGAGAAGAAATCTGTAAACCAGATACATTGAAAGTACTCAAAGTAAGAAGAAAATGGCACTTAACGGTATGGTTTTGATAACAAAGTCAACACAAAACTGTTTACAAGCCATAGCTGTTCTGTGGCTGTGGGTAGCCAAACTTGCCTTCAGTCCACGTTTGGCACAACAGCTCTATGTACCACAAAATACATGATGGCATTCTTCCCTTTGCTTCCAAGTCACACGTTTGCCCCTTTCTGGACAGAAACCCTCACGTATCTGAGCATCCTGGCTGTGCACAGTTCTCACACCAGTTACGGCGGCATTAGTGCCCATCCTTAGGTATGTGCTTGGTTTAGATGTTTTAAAGTAGGAAGGCCTTCTGGCAGTTGGGAGTCTTCACTGCGCTCTCAGTATTTATTTGCACCCTTTGCTGTCTGTCCGTGGCACTGTCTCCGTGTGTCTGACCCACTGGCTGTTCCCTTGCTCAGTGCTGCTCTCCTGAGCACGTATCAAGTGAAGGTTTCTCACAGCAGCTTTAATACTGACACAGCAATAAGCAAGCCTGCTAACAGGCATAAACTGATAGCAGTGACACCTGTGTAGCTGACGGTCAGTCCGTACTTACATCTCTTTCTGATAGCAGAAGCACATGCTTTGGCACTGAAGCATTTTCCTTGCCCACTGACCAGGATGTGAGCACCTGCCACCCAGCATCTGGTCTCTGCTCCCAAGCCACCCTGCATGTGGCATTGCTGCCGGCTGTGCAGACAGGCCAGCAGGCAGCTGCCTGGTGATGGCCAGCAGTGATTGCTGTAAATGATGCATGAGGGTCATTTTCTTCTTAGTGGTGTAAGTCCCCAGTGATCCTTGGCATGTCATCGTCACGTTGACAGTTGGAGCCCTGGCACATTTTACAGCTTGCCTGGGATGGTCTCAAGCAGGAGCTCTTGAGCCACAAGCCTGGTGTCGCTGTCGGGTGTAAAGCCCCACGCCATGGCTGTGATTTTGCAAGTAAAGCCCAAGCCACAGCTGTGATTTCACAAGCACGTCTTGGCTTACCGCATCATTTCAGGGAGGAAGGCAATGACTGGCAGCACACAGCTGGGGTTCAACTCCTGAGCAGCAGGGCTGAGGTGGAGCCGGGCAGGCTGCAGGAAGCAGCAGCGGGGATTCTCACTGGGAGATCGCGTCCTGCTGAAGCTGAGGCAGCACTTTGGCTGTGCCTTCAGTGTCAAAGCTCTGTACATTTACAGAATGAATTACAGCAACCTTATTTCTGCTGGATTCATCAACTTCTTAGTATAACTTTCATTAGCGGTAGAAAAATACATCACTTGCTGTGGTTAATGTTTAAATTCTGCATCCTTCTACAGCCAGAAAACCTCTGAGGACAGCAAATCAAATCTGCCTGAAGTCATGATGATTAAATACGATTAGCAGTCTCAGAAAATGGAAAATTTAAGTTGCATTTCAATGACACATCCTTGTGTAAATCGTACAAATGATTTTGGTTTCTTTTTGTGTGGTTTCAGGGCTAGTTTGAAATTTGGAGAAAATGACCCTGTTACATTCCCCGTGCTCAGTCAGTACTGGTAGGAGGCAGATGGATGCGTGCGTGCGTGCGTTGTTTCAGGACAATGGCACATCGGTGGGTTTTTCACCTCGCCTCCTTCTGTAAGAATATTAATTCAGAGGGAATGTAGAGGGCTGTGATTTGCCTTGGAGAGTAAAGGATAGAAACTTCTCTGTATTCAGAGCTGCTGGCTTCTGTAGCTCCGTAACACCATATACACTGTGCATCTGACACATCCTTTTAAGGAAAACTTTTTAGAGATTCCCATCCCCTACGGAATGGTACAGGAAAAGCCTTCAGTAAAAGTGGGCCCGAGGCCAGGACACGTAGGGCAATTTGAAACAGATTTTTTCTAAGTGAGATCATGTGAAAATCCTTCTTTTCTCTGTAAGAGGGACTCTTTTGCTTAAAAATGCCTTTCGTAACTCTTTGATTCTAAACAACTGTTAACTTGTATGGCCATATCCAGCAGCAGCGTTCTCTTCTGGTAAATATTTTTGGTTTTGCAGCATTGCCTCAGTAATGTATGTTGTCTCTATTTAGCTTGAATCACTCAGTGTTCTTCCTCAGTGATTGTGACTTCCTTCAGGTAGGCAGTTCTGGGTTCTTGTTTTCTTAAAATGAACAAACAAATGCCAAACTCTGCCAACCTCTTGTTTTTTCTTAGAGCAGTGCTGAGTTGAGTAGCTATGAGCAGACCTAACGACAGCTCCCTGCTGCCTTTATAAAGCCTTCTCTCCCCCGAGGCAGACACTGTTCTGGCATCTCCTTGCCTTAGTTTTCTTGCTGTTCTGAAAGGTTTTTATGAGGGTGGGATCTGAGCTGCTGTGCTGAGGGCTGGAGGAGCACAGTGTGATTCCAGACAAACCTCCCCAGCTCACCCAGCTTGGACACCGCTCCTACGAACGCTTCACACAGCTTCCCTGATAAGAAAGATCTCTCTCTGTTTTCCTGTCAATATTTCCACAGCTACAGCCTCCTATTTGCAGACAGATAGTTTGAATTTATTCCTGGTTATGCCTGAATGAGACTAACTTCCTTGAAAAGCACTTTCCTGTTGTCTCCAATCAGTTGACTGAACACAACGAGTCTTGCAAGCAAGAAACAAGGAGCAGAAGGCGAACAGACGCAGGCAGCATTTGCTTGCTCCCAGGTGCTCAGACAGAGGCAGCTCTGCCCTGGCAGTGAGCGGGGAGCCCCGCAGAGCCCTCCCTGCAGCACACAGGGCAGGCGGCTGCACGCTGCAGTTCCTGCTGCCTGGAGAGCCGGGAGCTGCCACAGCTCCTGTAATGCCACACTGCTGCTGCCTGAAGTTGGGTCATAACACGTGTGTTGAACCAATGAAGCATGTGTAATTCAGACCTATGTCACCAAACGCTTGCTTGATTTTGCAAGAAACTGTCTCTTTACCTTGCAGAATTACCATAGAGATCACTTCCAAACAAAAGTAAAGAGTACACTTCACTTTCTCAGAAAATAGAAGACTGTTGTCCCTTTTCTATGGCCTGTCCTGAGAGCAGCCTTTTATTGTTAACAAACGATGGCATGGAAATGGTTTCAATAATGTTGAAAAAACACAGCAGGTTTCAGTAATAATAAAAAAACAGTAAGATTAAAAATCAGAGACAAAGAGCTGTTTTTCTGATGGATAGGAAAGAATTAGCACCAAACATGACCAACAAAGGGAGAGGTCAGTCATGGCACCTGAGCTTTTTGTTCTACAGAAGGATGGAACTTCAAATATTTCAGGGTTGGGACCTCTCTTACACATCATTTTAATACGGCATTGCCCTGCACTTACTGCTTCTTGTGTTCCTGAATTCACTGCAGTGAAACCACAGCTTATGTAGTGGTAACCCAGAGTTCTGGATGCTGTGCACACCCCCAGCAGCACTAATTACTGATATCCAGTGGCAGTAACGAGATTGTATGATCTGTGCCAGTCACTCTGGGCAAAAGGACTTAGCAGGAAGCTGACAGTAACTGTAAAATGCAATCTGTTACGTGGCAGGGAAGGACCAGTAACTGGTTTTGGTGCAAAATCTCTTTGCTCACTGCAGATTTACATCAGTTGGCCAGGAAGAAACTGCAGAAATAAGTCAAGGGATGTGTTTTGCTTATACAAACAAATCTGTAGGTATTTTCGTAAGGACTTCGGCTGCTGTAAAAGTGCAGTCTTGAACTTTATAACGCTTCTTTGTACAGTAGTCATGCATTTTGTGTGATTAATTAAGCATGTGTCTAGCTTAATCTTCTTTTAGATTCTTAGCCGATTCCAATCTTTTTATGCTGTGTTCTGTATGTATGATGTGAGTAGAGATGGATTTAGATAGAGATGCAAATTCGGTTAGATGCCTAAGGTATAACAGGTGACAGGCTGTCACCTGCTGGGATCTTTGTCCCAGACTGTAGAGAAACACATATTTTCCTGACGAGTATTTGTTGTGGGTGCCTCAGTGAGCTCACTCAGAAGCACGCTGGGACTGCCTGGACCTAAATTTCAGCAGCCTAACAGCAACCACACAGTTGTTGTTCTGGTTACTGATAGCATGCTGTGCTCTGATCTGTGTTGTATCAGTTTAGTAATACTGGGCAGGGCTCAAAAGCAAGGAGAACCTTTTCTCAGGAACTAACAGGCTTTATGCATCGTGTGGAATCAGTGCTGCCCTGGTGGAGAAGAAACTTTATATTCTTAGGCTTTTTGTGTAATGATTGTGCAGTGATTTCATAAAATCATAGCATCACCAAAGGTGGACAGACCTCCAAAATGATCCACTCCAACCCTCCACCTCCCACCACCATTTCCTCACTACACCATATCCCTTAGTAGAACATCTGAACATTTCTTCAACACTTGAAATTTTTCCTAACATCCATCCTGAATCTACCCATTATTTCAAATTATTTCAAATAATGGGTAGTGAATATTACTCAGAGTTTCTTTGCAGAACACAGTTTAAGTATTCAGCGATATACAGAGTAAATAATGCAACACAAAGGGCCTCAGTATCAAGAAGAATGTGTGATGACAGGAGCAGATGTTGCTGCAGTTGGAAGCAGAGCTGATGGCTAAGGAGGCACAGAGGCCTGTGGCTGTGACAAGAAAAGATAATGAGAATGTGAGGAAAAACTGAAATCAAATGGGAATGCAAGAGAGAGCTGCAGTAATCCAACAGCACAGCACAACTGGGAACCAGTTCAGTCTGAGGGCAGGCACAAATCTGAGTTGTTAGAGCAATAGAGGGGAGACGTGGGAACACCTTGACTGGTTTGCGAGCAGTCCCAAAGTCCTCCTGCACAGCCATGGAGCAGAACACCGCGTTCTTCCCACCTGCTGCTCTGGCAACAGAAGCCCTGCGTGCCCTCGGGTGCCTTGGGCAGGAGAGGAATGGAAACTGTGTGGCATGGCTTGCTTCTACTTTGCAGAGCTTAAGCTGGTGCACGTGGAAGTAATGCCGGGGAATTTGGATTAATTCTCATCCATCTCTCTTTTAAAGATTGTTCTGATTTACAGAGGAAATGTTGCTGAGTTATCAACTATGCTACAAATAACAAGATTACCATGAAGCAAAATGGATCCAGTTGTAAAAAAAATTGTACTAGGTAGGGTAGTGGTGGGATACAATGGCATTAGTGTTAACAGGGTGGATGTCTTGCTTTTCTGTAAACAATCCATAATGACAAAAAAATGCTCAATTAGCCGGGCATACTTAACGGCAGCTTTCATTTTTTCAAGTTTCTCTTCAGTTTTTATCTGGATTCCTGCATTTCTTTTCACCTTTGGGTTTCTTATGTACAATCCTGCGATATCTATTTTCACATGTAGTTCTGATCAATGTACATGCAATTAATAGGGAATTTTAATTTGTGCTTATGGTGAACGTTCACTGAGTTGCTGGTAGCTCAGATGGCAAAAAGCTGCACTCGATGGTGAGTTCCTTTCACTGCCTCTTCTGCCCCACTTTCCATAAAATCATAACTCTGTATTTTCCCAGTGCCGTTGGTTCTGTGTCTCAGTTTAAAGATCATGCTCTTTTGTATTCTGTGACTAAAGCTCTGTTGGCAAACTTACTGGCTCCAACAAGAAGTATTACACTCCTTCACCTTTGAATCTGAAGTCTAAGTATATAGGGTGACCTATTTACATTTCAGAATTTCAACTGCAACTCAGGTGTATAATTTAAAAAAAAAAAAAAAGTAAATTTAGACAATCTTTAAAAAAAGAGAGATTTGGCAACGCGTTCTGGAACAATAAACAAAGAACAGAACAGGGAGCTCAGCTGCAAAGAGCTGGAATGCTGGAGAATCATTTGGGATCAGCGCTGTAGCGTGCCTCACTCCCCCTTGGGCAGGCACCCATTTCTTTTGTTCCAACTTTAACAAAAATCAGTTTCTTCAGGTGCTGCCTGGTCCTGGAACGCAGTGTGCCTCGCGCCATCTGTGCCATCTGTGCCATGTGTGCCACATGCTGGCCGTGTGAGCCCTGCAGCGCGGGCACGCAGCCTGCGGCATAAGGGAAAGCTTCAGGAGCACTACCAGTTGCCGGCTGTTGTAAGGCAATGGGTGACTTTATCCTTTATAACTGCTTTCTAATTACTGAGTTGTGTGTTTGTTAGCCTCAGTGACTTGTAAAAGCTGCGGAGCGTGTTTAAACTTAATCTTGAAAAAGTGTTACAGTGTTTTTCCAGAGTAGCAGCAAGATAGCTGAACTCAAACTGGAGATTTGGCACAGGTGTAGCTTTTAATGTACAGTGTGTACTGTGTAATTTGGAAAAGATTAGTATGAAAGGACAACTGAAAGTCCATATGAGATCATTTATGGTGCGAAATACTGGCTAACATCTCTCCAACTCAGCACGCTACGGCACACTGAGCAACTCTAATGATCTGCCTGTGGCCCTTGAACTTTGAAACAAAGGCAAAGTTACCTTCACAAGGAATCCATGTGCTTGACAAATAAGGTGATGATTGCTAGTCTTGTATTAAACTTGGGGGGAGGGTTTGTATGCTTTAAGATCAGTCCTACCTGCACAGCACAAGACAGGAAGATCAGAGTTCCAAGAATCCCGAATTCTCCATTTGCCAAAATAAACATATTACAAGAAGGCATGGATAGTATCAAATGCTGCAAGAAGAATCAGTGTAAACTATCACCGGGAAATATTTCATCCCACATCTAAGGAATTGTGAAGGCTGTAGAGGAATCAGGTTTTACTCGAGGACTCAAGCCTAATGTGGATATTGGCATAAATGTATGTGTATCAGATTGCTTAGCGTTATCTGTGTGTGACATTCCAAGATGAAACTTGGCATTGGAAACAGGAATTGCCTAGTAAAAGGCAGGAAGGACCGACTTACTGGTGTCCTAAGTTCTAAAGCCAGTTCTGCCCCTCCCCTCCTTCCACTCCACAAAGGAAAAAACAAATCTAGGAAACAAAAGCCAAAAGACTTCCACCTGTAAGACTGAAGCACATCACTTTGTTAGTAAAGTGCTTTCTTTAATTGATCTGTAAGAAAAGATGGCAGGAGAGATTTTAGTTTAATTTCATACTGCATTAATAAACCTGGGTTTTGCTTGTTCCTCTGCATCACTGATGAGGCGCTCTTCTATCCTGGCTCTACAGGACAGACACTACAGCAGCAGAAGCACATAAGCATCTGAAACAGCTTCTGGTGAATTAAAATTTATATTCTTAATACAACTTTAATGTATTATTAAAGGTATGTGAACCTCAGGAAAAAGTCAGAGGTAGTGTCTGTGATCTCATCTGGTGCAAAAGAGTCAAGCTCCAAATGTTCTTGTAAAGCACGCAGAAATTTTCCAAATTTCAACCTCCCTTCCCAACAATTCAGACACAGTGGGAGTGTTTTGCAGGGATGTAACTGAAGTATTTTGTACAGCTTGAGTTAAAAATGAGTGGGTAATTTTAATTTATTTTGTATATTAAGTGAACACAGTCCAAAAGGACAGCTTTGAGCCTAATTTTTCTGCAGTCTCTTCTTGTGACTTCCAGTAGCAAGGTAATATACAATGTCAGTCTTCTGAAGGCTACCTATTAGGAAGCTATCCCATTTCTATTTAAAATTAATGGAAAAAAAAAAAACCTTGTATTTTGTTAATTTCCAAATTTTACATAGCTTTTTCTGTATTGAAACAGAAGCCAACTCTTCACACTACAAACTGGCCTAGCAGTCAGGAGCTCGTTAACAGGCAAGTGACACCTGCTTGCTTCTTCCCACAACCACACAGCATTTCTGGCTTTGACCACTTGCATAGACTTCCGTCTCAGAGAGATTTCTAACAACTACATCTGTACCTCAGAAGTGTCTACAAAAGCGGCAGCATTTATAGCTTTATGAATCCTTCAAGATTTATCAGAACAAAACAAAGAAATTTACAGCTGGCATCCTGTTATCTGGTTTTAAATCACATTTTAGTGTTTATATCCATTGCTTCAATTTCATCTTTTCTACAGGGTTCTGAAACAGCAGCTTTTTCTAATGGCACTGATGATGAATTCTTTGAAATGAGCTGCTTAGCTACCACTTTCATTTTACTAGAAGGTGTCTTCTTCTGTGGACATACAAGATTTAAGTATTGGCCATGAAAGTTCAGCATTAAAAAGGATCAAATGATGGCATGTAGAATTGTAGTAATGGAAAAAGCCATAATATTTCATTTGTAACAAAGCTTCCAACTTTCCCCTCACAGATAGCAATCAAAGAAAGGCTGGAACAACTGATAGATACATGGAAAATATGAAGTATTCCCTTGTTTAGTGTTATGTAACTTCTAACTGTGACACCAGGAGTAAAACAGAGCTCAACCCAAAGCAAGCAGAACACCTCCCCTCCAGTAGCACTGACCCAGCGCCCGCCCAGCTTAACTTACCCCTCTTGCTTAGCCCGAATTCTGAATTTCCACATCTTTTATCTTTTCAGATCAAGTACAATTCACAAAACCTGCCACTGCCACCTGACATTCAGTAACCTAGTTGCCTGCCTGTTAAAGACATCAAACCCTTTGCCATGTTTAAGTCAAACAAGTTTCAGTACCTTACTGAAGACAATTCAGAAAATGAGCAGACTTAATAGTAATGCTTTCGGTGCCAAAAATGCAAGTTTCCTCATGTGATTTTTTTCCCCATCTGTAGATAAGCACAGTAGTGATACCCCAACATACTTTAAAACCGCTTGAGAAACTGAGGACTTAAACGATGTAAAGTATTCCAACAAAGTAAATATCTTTCAAGAGACAGGATGAAATTCCATCCCATCCGTTTCAAGTACCTTAAGCAATGGGGGTAGTTATTTAGTGTTCATCTCATTTGTGATCTCAAATATGGAATGGATATTAAATGAGGAAAATTTTTGCCATTGTTTCCCTTTATATACTTGCAAAGACAGCCACAAGTGGAATCACCACTTTTCTGCAACATCAGTTTTGTGCCCTGGTTATTTCCTTACTTACAAAGAGGAAGAGACAATAAGTTCAGCTGCAGATGGCTAAACTATCACTTAGCATTGTCTTTAAGCCAATGCAAAACAAATCACCTGAATGTTCAGCTAGCATAACAGTCATTGTATTTCTATTACTGAAGAACAGAGGAAGAGACTTGCTCTGGCCCCTCTCTGAATGGTGTGCATGTTAGAACTGTGATCTTAATGTGGCACAAACTGTCTCCATCCACACAGCCAGTCCCAACTGCCTGCTCTCTGCTCAGTGGAGTATCAGAGCATACCATGCTCTGACCTTCATACAGGTTCTTTCTTTTTCTAAACTTGCCTGTCTTTGTGCCTGTAACTTCAGATTTTGTCTGGGCACTTTAATAAGGTCTCTGTGTATTCTTCAGTGTGGAATAATGATATGATGCTATGTTTTAGACTTTGGGGATCTTTTTCCATTGCCCAAAATACTTCAAAAAACAAAGAAACAAAATCTCAGTTACGTCCTCAGTTACGTCCATGACTGCAGCTCTTCTGTGAGTTTGGCAGAACTTGAGTAGCTTGTTCTGATGTTACCAGGAAGACAGATTCAGGGTGTGATCACACGCGCCGTGTTTCCATAGGAAACAAAAATAACCATGAAACTAGTTTGTGAGCTGAGTGCCAGGTTAGGAAGGAGAAGGACAATAACCAGCTTCCTCATCGCCATTTTTGAGGCAATGAATCTTTCTGGCTGGGGCCCCTTGCAAAAGGGGCTGCCTGCTCTGTACTGTTACTAAATCACTAAAAACACAGTAGTGCTGCTTCTGGCATTAAACTAAAGGGCAAATCGACTATCTTCTTTAAAATTAATTAAAAAAGAAACACAAAGGTGTGGAGGCTTTCCCTGTGGAGCTGTGAACTTAACAATTAACTTTTCTAGTCCATTTCTCACCTTATAACTTCAGAAAGATATTTTTTAAAAAAATCACTTTCCTTATCCTGGGCAGTATTTATTACTCGAGCTTTCTTCTCCGCTATGAGAAAAGAGAGCTCGAGGATGGCAGACCACCACTGGCCTGAGCACCGAGCTACTCAGAGCTTTTGCAGAACGCTGCCCAGAGTTCTACACAGTGATCAATGAGGGAATTCTCCTGACCTCTAACTTAGGCACCACAGCAGCACTGCTACAAACAGTTAAGGAAAAGGAAAATAGATATTCCTCACATAAATTTCTGAAGTAAAGCCAGAGATATAGGAATTTTCCATTCCCTTAGAAGAAAGAAGAGAATGGCATACTGTGTGATTTCTAGTGTGGTCGGTTTGGAGTTGGGGAGAGCAATGCTAGCCAAGATGTAGTACTTGCCTCAATCCAAGTAATTCACGTAGGTTGGAACTGCAATCTCCTGCAGTATAAAATGGTTGCTGATACCTAGCTTTTCTGAGCCCAAGTCTAAGACAGTCTGCATCAAGTATGAAACTTCAGGTCTGCGTGTGACTGGTTTGGCCAAGTTTCCCACAAGGAATTAAGCGGTGGCCAGCAGGACTGTCAGCAAGCAGCAGTGCAGGTGCTGCTCAGCCTTGGTGGGGCAGCTCGCTCATCCCCAGCCTTGCTTGCTGTGCCAGGTGGGACAGCCTGTATTGCACACAGAGAAGCGTTGCCAACCTGTGCACCAGTGGAGGTTAGTTGTGACATAAAATCACGTGCTTGGATAACTTGTTCTGTTTGCACAAAAAGGAGCAAGTTATGTAGGACTAAGATTGCTTTCAGTGACGTGAACTCTTTTCTCCAAATTGCCCATGTTGGGAGCATTGCAAGAAGTAACAGATTTAGCCAAAGGAAGTTTGAGCTGCTTTTCAGCATCCTTTGAGTGGAGCAGGGAACAAAGAGCAGAGCTGAACTTGGCCCCTGCTGGCCTGATTCGAGCGTGCTGCTTCCCACTGTCTTGCAGCACGTGCAGCATCAACTGACACTGACTGATGAAGACTGAGTGTCTGGGAAAGGAGTTTTTAGAGTCACCTTGCTGACAACTCTTGGCCTCTGTTTGATGCCTTGAATTCCAAGGACTGTTGCAGGTTTTCTCTGTAACATAACAGTGCTTTGCAACAACCTTGCAATTAAGACACCAGATCTCTGCTTGTTCCATCTGAGTCTCCCAGCAAACCCAAACAAAAGAGATACATTAGGGATTCTGACTCTTCAATTGAAGAAAAACAACAACAAACCAACAAAAGACCCTGTCACTACACACAACCACCCAAGTCCCCAAAAAGGGAACTGCTGGTGTTGTGGTGATGGAGAAAACCTAACAATCCATCTCCATTAGTCATAATCTAGCTAAAGCAGAAAATCCACTATAATCTTCTCATAAATAACATCAAACCTATTAAGTGTAAGTTCCCGCCTGGAAATCTGTATTGGAGCAGTAGTACTGATGGTTTGGAAATCTGGAATTTTTATTTTTATAAACTACTGTTTCAGTTTTTACTTGCTGCTGAAGTGCAACTTATGTGTAAAATACTTCTTCAACAGTGTCATTATTCCTCTGCAGCTGTCTAAAGACTATGCTTAAGTTCTAACAAATCTTACAGTAGGGAGAACTGGTCAAGTGCTTCAAAGGAGTACTTACAAATAAACATTTAGTAAAGCCGTAACCATTACAGTAAGAGGAACAAAAACTGTACCCTGATACTGAAATACAGTACTGGATAGATGCTAGAACGTACTCTCTGAAACACTTAGGGAAGGACTTGCAGTTTTTTCTTGTGAAGTAACTTTGTGACTGCTTGTGTTACAGATTGCCCTGAAGTATGATCCCCAGATAGAAGAAGACCTGCGTAACTGGATAGAAGAGGTTACAGGCCTGAGCATTGGTGCAAACTTTCAGCTGGGACTGAAAGATGGCATCATTTTATGCGAGTAAGCATTTATCAAGTAACCTTATTTCAGCAGTTTTCTACATTTGCAGAATGCAGATGGATTTCCTTCAAACACATCAACAATGGGAGTCAAAGATAGCTGGCAGTAGAGGGTGGGAGACAGCTATTTTAAAACTGTGGAGAAGAATCAGAATTTAACTCAAACCTCCTTTATATTTCTGCAAAGATTTCTAAATATATCTGAATGTAATGATGAAGCTCTTTTTTGTAATAATGAAATGGCACACAACAATTCTAACAATTCTTGTGACTTGTCTGTTAGGTGTATCAGACCGAGGTCTAAGCGAGGCACGCTGTATAAATAAAAAGCCTAAGCATTCTGATTAAACTAATGCAACTAACAGAGTGTCATTGAAAATATTATATAATGCCTGCAAAGATGGTATATGGATGAGATATATTGTTTAAGAATTTCCCTTTTTTTCACTCCCTAGGCTTATAAATAAGCTGCAGCCAGGATCAGTGAAGAAAATTAATCAATCAAAACTAAATTGGCACCAGGTAAAACAAAAAAAACAACCCAAAACTATACCTCTAACCCCTCCAACCCCCAAATGGTTCTTTTCCATTAACAAATTTTCTGTGAATGTCTATGCTTTAAATCCTGATAGCATCAAGTTTTGTACATGTGTAAGAAGATACATGCACCAACAGTTGAGTGAGGTTACTGCATATGTGAACATCATTTCATAGAAAGCAATTCTAACAGCTAAGATGGCTCGTAAATGGCAGCTGACTGTACATATTTCATAATAATGCTTTAGCTAACAAATGAAGTTTCAGGTGGAGGAAGAACACCGAGCCATATAGCAAGGTCTTTTCCAAGTTTAAAGAAAATACAATGAAATCAAAACAAACAACCAAACAAGAACACCTAACTAACGCCAGACAGCTAGCATATTCCATCTGGGCAGTTCTGCAGGTCAGCAGCTTGCCTCTACCTGGATATACGAGGTCACTGTTGTGCAGCATCCTCCTGAGAAACCCCTAGGGCTCATGGGGAACAGTCTTTGAGGACATGTTTTGCAACAGAACTCAGAAAAAACAAATAAATACACTAGCTATTGGACTTCAGTACATCCAGGTTTGGTCTTTGTGGCTAATGTATCTTGCACTTTTTTTTTTAAATCCCCTTTGTGACTATCAAAACCAACGTGCCTTTAGAACATGTACTTGAAGGGTTTTCGCCTTTACTATCATTGAGTCTAACTTACTGCTGCTGTATGAGTCTCTTGTTTTTATTGTCTTGAACGCTAAGAAATGCAGTGGAGGATTTTAATCTCTCTCATGACTCCTGAAGGAAAGGCGAGATTGTCCTTACTCACATACTCCATGTTACTTCCCAGTTTCTACAGCATACACTGCTAGTAAAACCCAAAAGCTTCTCTGAATTTGTCCAAGTAGGTGAGCAGGACAGCACCTTCAGACTAGAGTAAATGTTCTTACTACTCGCATAACTATGTTTTAATTATCTTACAATCAATTCTTGAAGTTCTGAATTAGGATTTCTCTTGAAATGGACACAGTTGAGTTTTGTCATCAAAATAACAGATACTGATGGAGAGATGCTGGATAGACAAACTCAGTCTGATTTCTGAAGTCCACATTAAAACTAACAAAAGTAATCTCAAACTCTTGAGTAGTTCCTCTTAACCATGCCAACTGAGGTGTTCCATTCCCACAAGGCAAAGAATGTGTGTAAAAAAGCGAAACGAAGCCAATACCAAGAAGTTCCATTTTAAACTAGTTACTTAGTTTTCAAATCAAAACACTGAATAACAAAAGGGCTTTTTTGTTTCTGTTTAGCTGGAGAACATTGGGAATTTTATCAAAGCGATCCAAGTCTATGGCATGAAGCCACATGATATTTTTGAAGCCAATGATCTTTTTGAAAATGGAAATATGACTCAAGTACAGACTACTCTCGTGGCACTAGCAGGTCTGGTAAGTATTTGTACCTCTGGCGCTGGCAGAAGTCCAACCTATCAAGAGGGGACAATAGTATTGGGAGTCTGAGAAACTGCAGAAATTGCTCCTGAGTCATTCCTTGAGCAAAAGCTTGGAATTAAGAGTTAGGATTTTTGACCTGAACTAGGGAGGCTCACAAGAGAACATTAATCCCCACAGATTATCCTTCTCACTCTGACAAAGATCCTTAGGTATCTTAGCTTCAGAGTGCACGTTCAAATGGTGACAGAAGTGGTTCTCTCCTCCCACCCCTGACACCACATTTTCTCATGAGATAATCCTGCTTATGGCATCACTTGAAAGACCAAGGACAGGTACAAAGTCAGCTTATCTGTCAGCCTAGGTCTCCATACCCGCTATAAAGAAAGCGTTCCAGTCACAGAAACTCTGCTTAATGCTTAATACTCTATTTTCCGTCTCCCTAAATAGGCAAAAACCAAAGGCTTTCATACTACAATTGATATTGGTGTCAAATATGCTGAGAAACAAGCACGAAGTTTTGATGCAGGAAAACTAAAAGCTGGTCAAAGTGTAATCGGCCTACAGGTAAGTGTGAAATTCTTGTTTGCAGTTACATTTCACAACAACTTTGTTTTAATTAACAGGGATATTTTTAATGCAAAAAAACAAAAACAGCACTGTTACAGCATATTCTTGTCATGGAAGGAGGTGTGGTGTTTTAATTCCTGTACGCAGCTGATTGAGTTTATATGCTCATGTGACCACCGAGGTTTTTGTGTTTGTTTTAAATCTGTAGTAAGAGCAATAAGGAGGAAAAGATTAGCTAATATTAGCTGTATCATCTTGGTCCCTGACAGTGGCTTTAAAAGGAGGCTGAACAAAATTGTACAATTCCTGGGGTAGACAAGTTCTGGCAGTGACACTGAGTCTGTACTGTCCAGGGTAGAAGCTGATGATTGTATTTTGATACACACATCTATTTCTTACTGTATATGCAGTTGGACAAATGCCAGTCATGAAATGCCTTGGGATGACTGTTAATTTTACTTTCTCTTTCGAAGCTCATTATGGAGAAGTGGTAACTTATTACAAGTCGTGATCAAGCTAGATGAGAAAAACACACGTGGGAATTACTTCTTCTGTCAGCTATCACAGCTAGCAACTGTACTTGTTTCCTTACGCTGTCTTGTTGTACAGATAAATCACTTTTTCTGTCCACCTCTTCCTTCTCCCATTAAAGATGGGCACCAATAAGTGTGCCAGTCAGGCAGGCATGACTGCTTATGGAACTAGAAGACATCTCTACGATCCAAAAATGCAAACTGATAAGCCATTTGACCAGACAACAATCAGCCTACAGATGGGCACTAATAAAGGAGCCAGTCAGGTAAGGAGGACTATGTGTGACATTTCCAGAAAAGATTGAGCACTCAGCCTGGGCAAGCGAGGAGAGTGCAGCAGAAGTGTCTTGCTGACAACAGCAAGAAAGTACAATTCAAACGTCCTTCTATGCAGTAATTGAACAACTTAAATTTCTCATCATTAACTGGTATGTTTGTGCTGGAAATCTTCAGGCATAAAAATGATGCTGTACTTTCAGAATTTTCACCTGACTGTGTTGCGTCAGAAGAAAACCACAGCTGTGTTTCCAGCATTAACTAAGCACTAGAATCACATCTTGGGCAGCACCTCAAAGCATTTTCCTTTTAAAGAGAGAGATTAAATTGATCTTTCAGCAGGGTCTTTTTTACTAGTGAACGCTTGCTGCTGTTCAGTTGTGCTTGTAGTTTCTAGCGCTTCCAGTGAGTTGTACAACTTGTAATAACAGGCCTCGTAATCACAGCTCGTGACCTTACTGAACCTCTACAATCCTGTTTTACTAGGCTGGTATGCTGGCACCAGGTACCAGAAGAGACATCTATGATCAGAAGCACATATTGCAACCTGTGGATAACTCAACTATTTCATTACAAATGGGCACCAACAAAGTAGCTTCACAGAAGGGAATGAGTGTGTATGGGCTTGGACGGCAAGTGTACGACCCCAAGTACTGTGCTGCACCTACAGAACCCGTCATTCATAACGGCAGCCAAGGAACAGGAACTAACGGGTCAGAAATCAGCGATAGCGATTATCAGGCAGAATACCCAGACGACTATCACGGAGAGTACCAAGATGACTATCAAAGAGATTACCATGGTCAGTACAGTGACCAAGGCATTGATTACTAGATTTGCATCTGAAGCTCAGTATTAGTCCATTATTTTATTCAGTAAGAACGAAACTAGCCTTGTGGAATTGTTACCTGTCTTTCCTACAGACTATACTTAATGTACCTAAAGAAATACTGCCTTACATACATTCCTCTTTTCTTTCTCTGCCCTTTCCCTGTCTAGTTGCCTTTAGTGCTGTAACAGTTGTAGTCTACAGCATAACCAATAACTGCATATGAAGTAAAAAGGAATACTGTGAAAGGGGGAGTGCTCTTGTACAGCCAGGTCTTCTAATAAGGAGCTATGCATTTTTACAATCTACTTAAGTAGGTTTTTACATACCACATTAAGCCTTCATTTTACATATTTACAGCTTTTCTGTTTTCCAGATGAAATCAAAGAATTTAATGCTCAAAGTTAAATGTGGTCTTGGCCAATTAAGCCTAAGGCATCATGTGAGTGATTTAAATCTCATTACTATGTTTTTAAAGTATTGTTTGCTAATGGTAAGTCCTGCATTAGATGTGTGCATTTGTGATTTCAAATTCATTCCATTACTCACACTGACCAAACTCTTAGAAATAGTTGTCTTACTAAAAAGGGAGCTTGTACAAAGTCTTGAGCCAATGGAAGTCCCATGTCTGATGGTGCATTTACCTTATACTGTGCCATAATATATCCATGTAGAAGTGCTTTTTCTTCCTTGAACTGTATTTATTGCCACACTTCTCAAACTGATCCCAGTGTATTTTTATAAATAAATATTTTTTCTTAAAGGTATGTTGAAGACCCCGTCTCATTTGTTATGCTACCATCATTAAAGAAGAGATAGCATAGAAATTACTCCCAAATCATCACCATCATTGCCTGTGTTCAGGGTAATGTAGGACTGCTGTCTGTTGCAATCCAAGTTCTTTCTTTTCTGCAGGATTTAATCTAACAGCCTAGTAAAAATGTCCTGGGAGTGAGTGACAGTGACTTAACAAGAAAGGAATGTAGCTCCTTCATAGCAGAGTTCACTTCCCCTCTACGTGACTGTGAGATTATGACTAGAGATCCTTCAAAGTTCACAAAATCCCTGCCCCTTTCTCAAGGCAAATGAGGAACTACAGATATTTAACTCTGCCTCTCCTTTGGCCTATAACCTTCATACCATCACTTGCAGAATTCACAAGACAGAGTATGTAATGAGATACCCAGATCCGCATGCCTGCTGGTCTGTGGTCTGAGTTCATTAGATACTAATAGCAGAACTTTATTCCTAAGTGGGAAACTCTTGCTTGCCAGAGTGCAGCTAGGCTGTACTAATTCACCTGGGCTCTTGCAACAGGAGGAGAAAAAAAAAAACAACAAGATTCTGCTGGAGGGTGGGCAGTACTGTCACTGAATAGAAGATATCTGAAAGTTACTTGCTGTGTATTTTAAAGTTATTTATATTGATGTGTTTCGTACCTGCAAGCAGTGGACTTGAAAAGGATTCTTCCCTCAAGACTAGAAATATTAGTCCATTTCTTCATATTATCTTAGGGTGTAGTGATTTGACTTTCACATGACTTGTTGAATAAGACTTAAGCTTATTTACTTCATAGAATTTTAAGTTGGAAAGGAGCTCTGGTGATCGTCAGTCCAAGCCCTGCGCCTTAGGCGAAGGAGTGACCAAGATGTCTGTTTCGACCTGCTCTTCCTGAGCTATGCTGTTGTCCCCTTCAAGATACTGGTATTCAGCAACTTACACCTAGGGTATTAGATGCTGAAAAGCAGCACTGTGATTAACAACAAAACACTTCAGTAGTTTGGGTAAAGGCAGGATCTCTTCTGAAAGCCTTCCTGCTCTTCCTGAAGCCAGAACATACTTTGAACTACTTGCCCGCATTTATTTTATATGTACCTGAAAGGAGGCACAAGGCACACAAACAGTTCCGTGTGCCCATTTCTGTCACTCACCAGGGGTACCTAAGAGTTCGAAGACGACACCAAACAAATACAAACTGCCTTGCTTAAAACCTGCTGCAATATGTAGTTTTCTCTTGATATTGAAATAGCTCCAGCTCCTCTTTTTTTAAGGGAATTACAATCATACCTTCAATTCCTCCGAATCCAGTCACCTGTAGCTGCAGGAAACTGCATCGATCACTCCAAAGCTCCACACACTATTGGGCTGCTCTCCATGTAGGCACTGCGAATGCCTAAAGCAGCTTGGACAATTATCTGATTGCATTCACAGGAGCTCTACTTTCAGCCTGCTTTATTTGCCTGACCATGGTATCCTACAGGGAAGCAGAACAGCAACCAGTTTCTGTTAGGGTTATTTATTCTTCAAGCTCAGGTGAGGATTTGTGGCAGGCAGGAATGCTTCATTTGGAGGCTGTTGACATAATGACTAGCAGCATGTGTATGATTAGGAAGTCTCATGTCACACCTGAAAGCTATTTTAGTTAAAAGGACTAACTTAGTTAAAAGGTATGCACTCTGAACTATCCTCTGAAACCACGAGATTGTCACAGCTGTAACTCTTTGGCTACAACATTGCTTACATGAAATACACTCAAATATAATTTAACTGGGAAATTCATTAACTTCCTTCTTTCAAAAGCAAAACGAACTTAGTAATCATCTAGAAGTCCTTTCTCCACCCAGCAGCTGCACTGGGGGCAGTGATACTGAATCAATAATTGCAATGAACCAAAGAACCTCTGAGACTGGAAATCGTTTAGAGATTGTCCAACATACAGATAATCTATAAATGGGAATACACTTCTAAAAATGTCCCCTCCTTCCACCATTCAGCAAGTTCCCAAGTCAGGGGCTAAGACATGCAGCATAAGCATGAATGCAAACAGAAGAAAACTCCATTCTGTAGTAATTGAAACTTCAAAGCCCTGCTTTGTATATTGATAAAATTTTTACACTGTGCAGACACCGTTACCTGGAAACAATCTTAGTGTGGAAGAAGAAAGGTTTTGTCCCTCTGCAGTGCCTTGTCTGTGGTGCTTTCTCAACAATGGAGAGTTACTGTTCATTCAGCATCCCAAGCACCAGAAATACCCAAGTGTTTAAAATCACAGAATCGTAGAATGGCCTGACCTCAAGGATCACCATGTTCCAACCCCCTTGCACCAGCCAGCAGGGCTGCCAGCCCCTAGATCAAGTACTAGTTCAGATTGTCCAGGGCCCCATCCAACTTCACCTACCAGCTAGAAATTAATTAATCTTCCTTTTCCCTTCTCATCATCTATCACTTATCCTTTGACTTGTTGAAGCGGCTCATATTAGAGGAATCAGAAGCAAGTATTTCTGAGCATCTCCTGGCAGGCAACTCTTTTCAGCAGCAGATCAGACGAAGTATCCAGATGAAAACAGATCTGGCATTCAGAGCACCAATGAGCTTTGATTTTCTGTATGTCACTTCCAAGCTGTGACTAATCAAAGGTTTAGCAAGCTATTCTGTTACGAGACCATTATGGACCATTTGAGTCACTTACCTGCAGCAGTGTCTTACTTCCTACACTGATGTGTACTACACTGAAATCCCTGGTTCAAGTAATTTTCCTACCTGAAACCTCACTTCAAACAAACAGTTAAAGGAGTTTTAAAAGGAAGAATACAATCATGCTCAACTGAATAAAATCTGGAGCTACCCTCTGCCAGAACAAGGTGGACTCCATAAAAAATTGTTTTATAGACACAATCCAACTACAAACTTCAAAAACAAATCCACGTTAAATGACACACCACGAGGATAAAAAGGGCAGCTTGAGACCTGTCAATTCTGTATTTAAGTTAGATGACATAGAAACTTACAAGAAATTTGTTTATTAACAACTTTGATACACCGTTGTAACAACACTATTAATAAAAATCAGGTGTGCTGACACAAAACAAATTATTCATGCAAACAGATTATTTTAGCAGTGCAGAGGGTACAGCAGAGATTTACAGAACTGTTACTTTGTCCTGGGTTGTTGGTAACCTTTACTTTTTTTCTGCAACTGTTTCTGCTCTTGCTGATCTGCTTTAGTACTTCCCAATGCATTTCCCATTCAAGTCTACAAAGAGAAAAAAGTAGGCAAGTAATGTGTAGTCCTGTAACTGCATTTATATGTCTGTAAAAGTAAACTGGGAAAATAATTATGGCTCTTTTGTGTCTGACATCTTCAGTCGTCTCTTAGGGATCAGAAGCCCCCCAGTTTCTGTGCTTGGCAAAGCATTACTGAAGAACGCAAAAACAGACCCCAACAATGAAAAAACAAGTACAGCCATCCCTTTCTATAACAATGAGAGGCTGAAGTCACCCCAAATTCTGAACTAGTTGGGGCAGTTCCTCAGCTTAGGCAATTTGCAGCATCTCAGATGTCAGTGAACTTTACTCCCAGCACCTTCCCAAGCCTGGGGGAAGGGCAGTGCTCCCTTCTAGCATCTTGTTATTTTTACCCCAGCATAAAAGAGAAGAAACAAATATAGGCACTACTAGAAAAAGAAGGCGGTGGGGGGTGGAGTGGCATGTCTTGTCCTGGAGAAGAAAGCCATTTAAGATCTAATATTAGAGTTCTAGAACTTTAACATTTCTATCAAGTGGCCTGCTGCTGTATTGGCTTGTGTTACAGCAGACACATGAAGGACTACCCACACAGCATTACTCTCCCACCCCCTTGCTGTTGTCTCATTTTTCTCATCCTTTGCTGGGCACACTGAGTGGGAATGGAAGACAGATGAGTACAAACATTTGATCCAATCCATCATGTACCAGCAGAGGGTTTCCTGAGGGGGGAAAGCAATAGAAGGAAAAAGTGGGAAAGGGATGCAGCACGATGGCTGCTGTGAGGCATCAGAAAACATGTGTAACGGTCTACATCTGTTCTCAGGACACAAAGACAAGCACATCAGCTGGCAGGCAAGTTCCCAGCCTGCACTCCTGCCTCACCATGGGTTGGAGCTCTGTCCCATCTTCACTGTTCCGTCTCATGCTTCTGTGTTTTTGCCTGTCCGTTAACTTGTTATTTTGATTCACAAACATCTACAGAGAGAAAGCAGGGTGAGATCATTTGGGAATTCAATCATTATTTAAAAAATAATAATTACTTAAGAAAAAACAATCACCTTGTAAAGGAAGATAATTAACCTGGGACTACGCAACTAGCTGCATGACACAGTAATACTGGGAGGGACAGCAGGGGCAGCAAGGGTGGCAAAAGCAGCTGAGGAGAATGAATCAAGAATCCCCACTACTACTGCTGCAGCAACGGGGACTCCTTGTCCATCTGAATCACTCCCAGCTCTCCGCCCACCACCAGAGCCTCCCTTCCACCCCCAGATGTTTATCACCCAACTGAAACGCAGATGTCACATGTCAGTGCCTTCATGTGTTGGGAAACTCCAAGTCCTGGGCTGTGTGAACAATGTGCTCTTAATTATGCAATGAGGAGGAGTTTGGACATGCTGCCCCCAGTTTTTCCATACAAAGCTGGGAAGGCTGCTCACCCCTGCGGGAAGTCTTCTCCTCACCCCAGGCTCCAGGGCACGGCTAACTATAGGGAATTAAGACCAGGGTTAAAGAAAAGCTACCAAAAAGTCTAAAACTGGAGAAAGGAAAGCCTCTGTTTGTTTCATGTAGAACTGGCTTAAGAAGAATTCTAGCATTTGGCAAAAGAAAGGGAAGAAAAACAAAGGTCAAGCCTTCAGTTTTCCATTAGGTAAGATATTCCTATTCAGAACATTTGCTTAAGTACTGTTCTGAATCAAGGCCAAAGATCTATCTGCTTTTCTCTGTAAAAAGGGTTAAGCCTATCTTGAGGCTGCCTTTTGGTTCCTTTTTGTTTGTTTTTACATGAAAATCTAGGAACGTTACGGGAATCTAAGAGCAGCATTAAAAACAAAAACAAACAACAACAACAAAAAGCACCCGGTTCTTTTAATGCTTTTCTGTAGAAATCCATCCAGAAGATTCACATCATATGAGCTGTTCTGGCTGCGGAATTTATCATGAATCACCAAGATTTTGTCACATGGCTCATGAAGAAAAAGACAACTGCCAAAACAGTATGAAAAAAAAACTTCTGTCTCTTCTAATATTTTCATCATATGAAAATAATGGCATTTGTATATTCAAATGCTTCAGATACAGTTGTTAACTAAAGCTCTTCATCACTATGAGCTACGTAATAATTCTCTGTGGAAAGCTTTTAATACAACACAGTAATTATCGCAGTAAGAGGCGGAACAACCAGGCTGCAACAGAAGGATGTAATCAAGAGACCCAGTATGGTATTTGGCATAAGAATCTGTGCATGGATGAAGCAGAGCAACTCAAATTTGAATTAAGTTTGTTCAAAACTACAGGATCCATCAGAAGGCAGCAGACCATAGCACGGAGGGACCACTGGGAGTTCGTTTACTTATGTTT
The DNA here is from genome assembly GCF_026119805.1 of Tympanuchus pallidicinctus. NCBI lineage: Eukaryota > Metazoa > Chordata > Aves > Galliformes > Phasianidae > Tympanuchus > Tympanuchus pallidicinctus. The sequence goes on along the minus strand of NW_026294791.1, from coordinate 16,312,833 downwards.
ATACATTCATACATAATTTGCATCCTTGAGTCCACCCTGATCTAAGGTGTTGGAAAGGAAATAGTATGGGATGAGGGTCAGATTACTTGGTGCCATGGAAAGACAAACTCCCCAAAAGCTTTGAAGCAAGTATCTTTGCTGTGATCACTCAAGTTTACCAGCAGTTCCTGGTCCACAAAGTACGGCTTCTCCGCAGATCCATCATTTGTTTCCATATCAATAGCAAAGCAGAGGAACATGGTATCCAGAGTCACTTCAAACACAGACAGAAAGCTGTGGGACATCAAGTAGGCAAAAAACCCAACCAGCAACAGAGGAACTACCCAAGCTTGCAGCTCCCGGTGGTAGTTAAATGCCATCAATCCTCCAAAAACAGTAAAACATACAACAAAAACCTGTAAGGGCATCGAGAAAGAAATTCAGCCTTGCTAATCACATAGTCATTACAGCTGATATTTTAACAGTACATCCCATCTGAGAGATGGCTACGCAGCTTCTGGCATCATGTAGTTATCACACTTTGTGTTCAATTCAGTGTGTCTATTTTGTAGGGCAGAGGCAACTTTTTACTGTACGTTTACCAAAGGCTCTCTGCAATAGAAACTACAAGAGTGGTGCCAAGGACACTACTACAGCACACACAAATAGCAGTAAGGGCTATAAAAAGGATTAAGTTCCTCAAACATTGCTTTCTCTCCCAAACTCAGCTTTGAGCATTAACAGTGAGTTCAACGAAAACAAACATTTACTTCCGATATACAAAAATGGAACGAGACCCTGATTTTTCACTTCATTCTTACAGAAGAGCACTTTCTTTACTCTTTTACTTCTTTTACACTTACCTTTCCTAGAAATATGATAAAACCTCCAAAACAGCTAACGGATGCAAGTTCAGCAGAACTCTTTGCCAGAATGAAGACAGCATCCTTTGCTGAAGTACAGAAATTTGTCCCATTAATGGCGGTAGTTGTGTACACATGCTAAAGTGAGAGAAGATAACACAATGAGAGAGGAAAGATTCTTTTAATCTAGGCTTTACTTCAACACCATTGAAAGTCTGAAACATGATTTGGAAATACTTTCTTTATGAATACAAAGAGTTATTTTGAATAATATGACCATTTTATTTCAAGTAAGTACAGTAATTAAGTTCTAACTTTAAACTTTTTTTCTACATCATTTCCACTGTTAGCAAATGCTAGAACATGATTGGTTTCTAAACCTACCTTTAACCAATTTATTTTTAAACACCCAAGTTCTCTACCCTAACTTTTGTTAATAAAAATGACAGTTACAAAACACTTCTCAGAAGTGATGCTATCTCAACTTCTTCTCTGTGAATCTATTCCCAAGACTGCTGGCAGCCTATGTAAGTGGAACAGTCTAGCTAAGTAGTTACTGAGACATTTAAAAGTTGATTAAAGCCACGACCCTTTTAGACTATCCACACGCTACTGAAATTCAGGCTTATGGCCACAGCCATAAAATACAGTAATTCCATGAACAACAAGAACTGTGGCAATGACTGTAGAAGAGCAGTTAAAGGACTCTGGACAAGCTGGGCGAGTCTTACATCACAAAAAATAACAAACACAGCAGACTGGGGAGCCCTCATGGTTTTTTAGTATGGGCAATTTTGTAAGGAAAACTGCCAAGATGAGGGGTGACCATCTTGGATTATTTTAGCAACTGCTCTGTATAACGGGACGTGTCTGTTCCATCTACAGAACTCCTCAATGAGGTCCTGAAATAGCATCCAAAACACAAGCTAGGAAAAACAGCACTTGAGACACAAGAAAGGTTAGCTGGGCTTTGCCAGCATGTTTTAGGAATAGTTGTCCTTTTCTCTAAGTATTAGGAGGTGGATTATGACTCTTACAGTCAGTAAGAACCACAGTGTACAGTCATTAAGAACTGCAGTGTGCATGGGATTATGGTTCTGAAGGAATTTATATACCCTGACACGTACTGAAGTCTTAAGATTATTTTTTGCTTCAAATGGCAGTGGAAAAAAAAAAGGTTTGATGAAAGAGCATTGGCCTACTATAAAACTCTTTCTGTTAAAAAAAAAAATATATAAATCTTTCTTCTTACTTATAAATATAAATATAAAATATAAAATACCTTCAGATATTTCAAGGAAGAGAAAATTAATTCTGCAGGGTCCACTTTTACCCAGTTTCTGTAATACTCTGTAATGCAGCAAAGCTATACTAACATTACTGTACCTTAAAATATTACAGAGAAACAAAGAAATTAAACACAAAGATGCTTTGTATACTATACTATACTATACTTTAGTATCTTCATTTTGAACATTATTTATTTTATACTTAACAAAGGATTTTTCCTTCTGATTAGTAAGCCAAACAAAGAGTATGTTAAGCAGGGATATTCTGTAAACATTGTACTGGGATGGCAGTTAGTGCCCCAATAGATGGAAACAGTGTAAATAAGAACCATAGATTTTTTATCTACTCCTAGAAAAAATAAAAATAAAAATAAAAAAAGAGACACAAAGATTCCTCTGAGCTCTACAGAAACAAATATTTGCATAAAAATCTGTTTAAACAAGCAAGTTCACTTCTTTCCTAAACACAAAAAACTGCTTTCTACACCAACATCTAACACTGATGCTGCTGCCCTCCACTGTCTGTCTGCAGCTGTCCCTGCATCTTTCAAGTATGGTCAGACCTGTAACACCTTGTGAATTAAGTCTCTTGCAGCACCTCCATTAGCAGACAGGAAATCAAGACACAAAGTGGAAAAATGGGTTTGTAGGTTTGTTTCTGTCCCATAAGAGCTGAATTCACAAAGCAGATCCTGATCCAGTGAGTTCAGTGTGCATTTTGCTAATTAATTAATCAGAGATTCTGTATTCATTATAAATTAAATAAATTATGTTTAAAAAATTAAAAAAGTATGCTAAAAATGCATGTGCACTTGTGCAAACACTGCTTCCAAGCTTTAAATAAATAACTGCTTGTTTTCATTCTGGAATTAGCCACTTCGGCATCTGAGGAATGTGCAGCGAAAAGAATTTCTGATATTTATTAACTAGAACGGTTATCTTGGAAAAACTGGAAAACAATTCTGGAGAGCAAATACTGCCTGCATTGGCATTTGTGATTTACAAACCAGGCAACAAGAAATGGCATTTAAGACAATTACCACCTCAACAAATCATACGCGTCTCATTCACTCCTAACATCCGAGCAGGTAGTAAGCCTGCATTACAGAAGATACACAGAAATGAAGGAAGTACCTGAAGGCTGCAAAACTAGACACTGGCATGGGTGAAATAAGAATGTTACCAGTAAAAGCTGAAGATTCAGTCAAGCGACCTCTGCCTTTAAGGGAAAAATTCCATTACAAACTCAAAGTTGCACAGCAAGCAGCAGAAATGATTTCTCATCATAACCCACCAAGAAATAACTAACATGCATAAGCTAGTCCCAGTATTTGCAAATCATTTCGGACTTTGGACTAAGAATTTTATATACCCCATTTGTTTTCAATGTAGGCTGCTCCAAAAGTAATGCATCATATTTATTTCCAAGAAAATTACAATAGATACATAGAACACAATAACACTACCTGACAGAGCAAATTCTCAGCTACAAAACACTATTTTTCCACATAGTCACCACCACTAGCTAGGTATTTTCACCACTGATGAACAAGAACCTGCATGCCACGCTCATAACAATCTGCACCGGTGGAGGTGACCCACTGTCACTGCCACCACAACTGAAACGCACCACCCACTGCTCACTGTGCTCACACCCACTGTGTGATCTCCATAAATGTTCAGCAAGAGTCAGTGAATGTCAAGGGGTGCCACTTTTTCCTCATGGAGGAATTCAATGACACACCTTTGCTTCATACCCACTTCCGTATCAGATCCCATTTTGCCAGACTGCCCCTCCGCTCCCATTCATCACATGGCAACAAAATATAATGGAATATTGGTGGGAAGGTTCAGCCTACACTGCCATACCACCAATATTCGCCTCTGACATTGTAAGCCCATGTAACAACACAGCAGGCATTACTTTCAGAGCAGCCTTTGTATCGTAGGCTGTGCACAGCAACCCATTCCTTTGCAAAAATACGACAGCTGAAAAGGCTAAAGTGGCAGAGCACCATTAGCTAAGAGTCTGCTATCATTTAGAAATAGACCATTAAAATGTGCTGTTTTTTTCCCTGCTGTTGTATTCTCTTTCCCCAAGCACAAGAGCTTTAATGGAATTGGAAATGTTTGAGAGAAGGGCAGCAGGAATGATCCAAAAGGTATGGAATGTCTTCTGTCTGGGGAAGTACTGAGTACACCAGACTCTGTTGTCTGGAAAAGAGATGACTGAAGAAGGATGTGGTAAGAGGACTACAAAAGCATGAGAAACATGGAGAGGGTAGGTGGGATTAGATGCTCATTGTTTCTTCTAATATACAGACTAAGCAGAGTGCATATAAAGCAGCAGGAACCAAATCTGGAAAAAGATGATAGCTCTTCTCACTGCAGTCTGTAAGATGTGAGCTTCTGGCCAAAGGATGCTCTAACTGCTAGTAATTCCCATGAGTTCAAGGAGAGGTGGAAAGTTCAGAGAAAAGGAATCTCCGAGAGGAGAAACTACACTCAGCTCAGAAAGTTTCTAGGCCAGAAACAAATCCAGAAACTGCACTGGGAACAACACTCTCATCTCTGCACTCCACTCGCTGTTGGAGACAGGACACCAAGCTAGGCACAGCTTCAGTGCGGCCCAATGCAACTGTCATATCTAAATCCTGCTTAATGGACTGATTTTTCACAGTGGCAGCCTCTCCTGCAGAGACAAGGAAGTGGTAATGGGACTGACAGCGTGGGAGACTATGGGTTAATAATAGCCCTCATCCTTGCACCAGGAAGTTGGTACTGTATCATCAACTTTGTGAAGAACAGAAGCCCCTTCTGGCCTGCAGCCTGGGAACTAGACACTGCTTTCTCAGTGTCGGGATGAATAAATAAGGAATGAGAATGTTTACATATTTCCAAATACCACACCATGTAAAAAAAAAAAAGCTATTTAAAGAATATATCCTTCTGTGCTTCATAACACAGAATGTCAAGGGTCTTGGAAAAACCGACCCACCAATTTCATGAGAAAGGCCCTGTGGCTTAGACACAGGCCTTAAGTTGCCTGATTGTTCCAAATAATTGCTACTTTGTGAAACAGCTGAATTCAGTCTTCCATTCCAGGGCTTTCTTCAATAAAATGAGCTTGGGGAAAGACAGGATTGCCATAGCAACAGAATCCTCTTAAAAAAGAGGCAGGAGACATGCTGGTCTCACATCCCATTTCAGCTTTTTCTGCTCTACTGATATTTTCAGGCTGATCCAATCTTCTTGTTGCTGCCAACTCTTGGGGGCTGCCCTGGCTACCTACAGCCAGTTCAATGCCATGCAGCTCAAGGTGAGCTTTTACGTGTCCTAGCCTGCAAATGTCACAGCTGCCATAGGAATCCCCTCAGAAAACAAAATCTATTGCTAGCAAGTGGCAATGACATTTCTGTGGCTGCTGTACAAGCCATTGGTGAGCCGGTGAGACAGCTGTATCATGGCTTTCAGATGGAGGAAGGAAGATAGAGCAATGTGGGCCTGTGAGACCCCACTGAAAGAATGAAGACATGAAAACCTGTAGCAGGCATTCAGCCACTCCAGTCCCTGGTTATTTCAGGTAATTATGCTACATGATTTCTTATATTAAGTGGAAAACTCCCTCTTTAAACTATGTAGGGCTGGTCCCTCTTCCAGCCCTTACATACGGAGCTATTCCAGACCTTTGTCCCTCTAGTCCTCTGGATCCTTCTTCCAATTTCCAGGCAATATTCACTGATGAACAGTTTACAACTATTTATTCTTCTGCCAATCTCATCTTGGCTTTTATCCTAACTTGCAGTTTCTCTTCCTGATGCAATGAGAGACAGCAAATGTGCTTGCTCTTACCCTTTATATATTATTCTAGTCCCATCTTGTGAGATGAGCCTGGCTACATAACCAGCAACTTGTACAGTGGCATTCATCCCTCTTTCTGGTGCCAGTACTTAATCCCATACCTTCCCTAGGACTGAATCTAACACTTCTGCAGCCACGTTAACTAAAGGCTGTTGCCCTGTACTTGACTAGCACACTCTGAATATTCTATTCCATCATTTCCCCAGTTAATATGAAGCTAACATAGAAAAGCTTACTACTGATTCTTAGGCTAATCACCATCAATAAGAAACCACACAGTAGCCTCCCAGATTTCCCCCAACAGTCAAGAAAGCCCAGCTTTCCATTATTCACATTCTAAGTTACATTTGCAGTTACATTTGCTGGAAAACATCTCACCTTTCAATTTTCTTTGTTTTCTACTCTGTCATGTACTCCCCCATAGCTGTCTTTCAGGGGGCACAACCAACACAACTTTGTCCTGGGAGGGTGTTCCCACTGCTGCACCTGGGTTCCACTTCAACACAAGACATCAAAGCAAAAACAGGTAATTCTCATCCAGCTACTTCCCCCACATGGGCCACTCTACGGAGAAAGTAAAGACCTACGGTATTTATCTCCTGTCACCGCATACATGAAGTTTCTAGTGGGAGAACAGACAAATTTAAAACAAGATTTCATGAAGATGAATGTTTTAGCCAATTTTAGTCAATATTTTCAAGATGACTGAAAATTTAGCTTAATATCTACAAGAAATTTTGCCAGTAATATTAAAATAAGGTATTGTTTTTGGGAGGAAAAAAGTATTTGATGGGGAGAGGCACAATGTGTTTGGCAGTGCACAGAAGAATTGTACTCACATTAGCATGCTGAATTTTGGTTTTATCTAGGTCATTTCTCCAGAAGGCACTTAAACACAACCTCTTGATAGGCTTACATCCAATGTTTAAGAGAATTAGCTGCCACAGTTACATGGCCATTAGACAGATGTACTTCTGATTGTTATTTTGGAGTTGCTTTTTTTTTTTTTTTTTTAAACTAGACTTTTGCTGGCTTTCAGTATCAGTGACAAGTCCCAGTTCCAGCAAATGCAGGCTGTCACTACTGTTCATCACTAACAGTTACCACAGGGCCCGAAGGCTGCAGAGCAAGCAACTGGACTGAAGAAAACAGAGAAACCACATACAGCTCAGCAACTCCTTCAGAAATCCACGTGCTGTGCTTTGGAACTGCTGCCTGCCAACTGGCTGCAGATGGACCCAAAGCAGACAGAGAAGAGCAGAATTATCCTGAAATATATTGTTAATTATACATACATATATATATATATTCATTGCAACAAGGCTGTAAAGAAAAAAAGTGACCACTTTGATGTATAGAAAGTTAAGACTTCGCCACCATTTAAGGGAGCAGGAGACAGACAGACCTTGTAGCTCCCAAACCACATAAAGAAAACAGTATATTCTTTTTGTGGAAGAGAAATTTCAGTCTCCCAGATTTTACTCGAGATGATTGGATATATTTATCTGGAACATACTGAAACCATCAGAGCCAGAAGATGAAAAATCTGTGGTAATTCTGACAAGTGTTGGCAAACAGAACTGTCAAGTAAGGATAATGACTTTATATTCACAAAGCACTTTTCATCCAGATAGAACCCAGAGTGCTTTACAATTGTTACTAATGGATTATACACACACATGAATCACTTTGCCCATGACTGAAATGGAACAGCTTAAGGAGTGAACTGTTTAACAGCACATAGCAACCTGACACCACAGTTTAGCACAGGATCCAGTTGCAAATCCAAAAGAAAATTAGGAAGGCAGAATGTAATTACCCACACTGCAATCAGAATAGGACGCTGGGTTTACATTACCCTTCCTGCAACCACTGCCATTGGAAACATGGTAACGGTCAGCATCCAGCTCAACGAACGTCACAACACAAAGATCACAACAGGGACCTCTTCAGCCCTGCTCAAGTTAAACTGCAACCGAGCTGAACACAACCTATCTGAGCCTGGACAGGAGTTGCCTCAGACTCAGCAATTAAAGTTTGTGTTACATCTCACCTGAAAAATGGCACATTGTCCCTCTGACATCACCATAATGCAGCACTCGGTTGATACCACACGGGAAGAAAGAAGCTCACACACAGTCACCAGTGCTACTTCCCCCAGCACCTGTTTCTCATCTGCAAGTTTCCCAGAGGGGAAACAAGGGGCTCTGTTTAATCTTGATTAAAGTGGTGAATGAAAGAGCAGAAAGAATTTAAATCATCTAAGCAATCTAACAACAGGTTGAAGAAAATACTGCAGAAGTGAAGAGGAAGGCTCCTCTTTTCCTTAAAACAAAACAACAACAATGAAAAAAACCACCACCAAAAACCTTTCAAGCAACAAGCAAATATGCTTGTTACAATGGAGAATAAAAGGATAAAAGGCAAAAGCACAGTAAGGAATGCTAATACACACAGTGAGCTTTGGACCAGCTTTTGTAACAGCTGTTCTGAATTTCTGAATTTCAACTCAAAATCAAAATCCAAACTTAAAAGTATGTTCAAGATGTTAGAAATGTGTACAAGCAATTTTTAAAAGCCCTAAAAGTCCTGCCCTTAAGTCCCCGTTCAACAGCTATGTGAAACTTCAAGCTGTCACTGATCTCAGAGAGAGCTCTGAAGTTCACCCTTTCTGTTAATCACGCTGCATGTTAAGCTTCTTACAGCCATGGTTGTTGGGTTTTTTCCCCTTTGGAAACGAAAACCTTCACTCTTAGTCAGGACATATATATATTTAAACAGGCTTGAATAAATTCTTTATAGAAAAAACAAAACCACCAATTACTCTACGAAACACAATAACATGAGAATAATATTACTCTTCCATACTGATATAATTTCTCTTAAAATCTTAAAAAAAAAATTGCTCTCATTTTTAGTCTCTCAAATTACCCATTTTCAGCACACAGCACATGATCATCTTCGCCAAAAAGATGTTGAAACAGTTATCTAACAGCAAACACAGTATTATGATTATTACACTAAAAATCATGACCTGTACAAAAACAGAAATTTGCCTACAATAGATTAGGAAACAGGAAATCTTTTAAGGGAACAAGAGCTACAATACAGCTTTCCGAAACAAAAGAAAGTACGTTACAGTAATTAATTCTCCTTGTAACAAACACACTGCGTACAACAGCTGGAGAAAGTAAATGCTATGATGCTGGCTATCTCTTTGGAAGGCAGGAAGCCAAGGGGAAAGGGTGACTATAAATGGAAAGCCTGGAGTCAAAACGAACTCTGAGATTCCTCACCAACTCGGTGACCATAAGATCTACCTAAAAAATGTGAGTCTGGAAAATTCATCAGCTGGAAGCAGAGATTTTACTGCACAAATGCTTACTTAATCTAGGTTGAACTAAATGAAAAATGTTCTTTTCATGGTTGTCCAAGAGTAGGCTTTATTTATGCGCCTACTTTAGAATGAGAAGTCAGACCCTTTATCGGCATCGTCTTGTTTACTGCACTACTGTTCTCAGCAATGAGAACAAAGAAAGCAGCAGATACGGAGTTAGGAATCAGCATGAACATCTGATTCCTTGTCACATTAATAATACCACAGCCACCAGAGATAACAAAAGGGGACTGATAAAAACTGGCTATTTACAATGATGTATACAGAGATTGGAAAAGTATATATACACTTGCAGAAAAGGATCAGGAAGGACAGAGTAGGAATCAAGTGTCTGAAAAACTGCTGCACTTCAGAAATCATCTATTTCCAACAAAAACCCTACTGAAACAAACTGCTAACAAAACAAAGACGTCTTTCAAATACAGAGAATATTATATAATCTGGTTTTTTTTTCATCTTAGATTGTATTCCCAGGTATCTCAATAACAAATCAGCCAAGAATTCAATTTTTTTCAATAGGGACATTCAGGTGAAAAATTCTGCGTCTAGTTTAAGGACATTTAAACTAGAACATCTCCAGGTGGGTTTCTTACTTCACTGCTTCCTTCCACCTGGACATAGTCTCCCTGGCACAACTCAACAAGATATTAATCTTCTTACCTTCAGGAATAGCAGGTGGCCCTGTGAGGGGTCATCTCAAGCTGTGTTAACAACTTTTCCGAACACCACGCTCAGCAACATTGCATGCCATAAAGCATCACAGAGCTGACAAACAACCTTTACCAACACTTGAGGACTCTGTTGGTTTGTTTAGGTGGCCAGCAGGTAGTTTTGGCTTGAAGGCACCACATGTTGCTTTCGTCATGCTGAATGAAGCCAGCAAGCACACAGTTCATAGAACAGGTGTGCAGATGGCTGAGTGACAGAGGGATGACAGAGTGTACCTGATTAACGTATCTTAAGCAACTTTCCTGGCACCACAACCAGCAGAAACAGCACTTCAACAGGCACTTCGCACATGTACTTTCCTGCAATAAAATGAAGCGTCTGGTTATTGGCCACAGAATCAGACTGAAATAAAACTGCCATTTCAGAAAGGCGTGCTCTGCAGGTGACTGACTTCCAACAGAGCATTCACTTACACAGCAGACACTTCCTTTTGGATTACTGGAATTGTTTTTAATTCAGACCCTACACTATTAATGACTGATGAGCTGAGTCTAGGGGTTTTTGGGGGCTTTTTTTTTTTTTTTTCCTTCCTGTGCATGGAAGATTCCTCTCCAGGAAAAAAAATAAGTGCTGTAAGCAGCTTGGTGAGCTAACAGCTGCACAGAGAAAAAAAAAAACCAGGCAGGCAAGTCAGTAACCCTTAGAGTACTTGGCAGTGATTAGTGAGACAGTTTGTTTTCCTTTTGTTTGGTTGTTTCAAACTTTTTTTTGCCAATTATCAAAAAAAAAACCCTTCACAGTTCTGAAATGACTGGCATGCTAATGGACAAATGTAAAAAAAACAGGCAGGGTTTTAGTGTGTATGTTGAACTAAGCATGCATTATGATTCCGGACAGGAGGAAAAGACTTGTATTTCCTAGAACAGGCCATTGATCTACATTAATATCATGCCAAGAGCAGAGGAGAAAAGCTCAGTGTCTGCTCTACCTCCCACATCTCCATTGAGAGCTCAGAAGTGAGACAACAGAGACATCTTGGTAGCCCTGGTAGCATTCCAGTTTTAAATGGCTGTTTTTCTCACCAAAAGAAAATTCTGTTCAGCGATATTTGAGTCTTTTTAACCTTATTTTTTCAGAGACCAGAATGTTCTTCTGTTTTGGAAAGCAGAGATCTTCCAGTTACCGTATGAAATCCTCATGTCCCACAGCTGCCGTGATAAAACCATAAACCACCCAACCTTTTTCCCCACAGACCTCTTGAAAATATTCATAGGATAATTCCTTTAAACTGCACATACTTTAATCTTGCTATGCTTTGCCAGGGAGATGATTTTACTACAGCTATATTTGTCTTGCTAAATACTGTTTATTAGAAATAGAGCAGAGGACTATTTTGCTATTTGGCTTGAAGACTGCTGTGTAGGAAACACCAGTAAATTTACCTGCAGACCTTGCAGACCCGATTTCTCAGAAAACAGGAGCTTTTTTTGCAAAGGTGACAAAGTCTGGAACTCTAGAAGAACGCAGCATCTGTTCTCCACCCCTTACTACTAATTCTCCCATCCTCTGCACAGAGAGCTGCTAAGGAAAGTGGCCACAGACTATCCTTCCTGCCATAAGAAGGAGCAATGTTAGTTTGTGGTGGATTCCTCTGTGGAACAGGGACGTGAGCTGGCCTCTTCAGGAATAGTTATCAGTCATGTCATATCCTAGCCGGATTCACAGCAGTTGGTCTAAAGGACCTTAGAGCACACAGCTACTGATAAAAATAATCCTTGCAAAGTATTTCTTCAACACATATTCAGATTATAAAAACTCGTACCCAATAAGTCTGCTTCTTCTGCCTCCTCTAGATGTAAACAATTCTGTTTTCTTTCTAGCACAACTCAACCCACCTACCAACTATACCCAAAATTCAATGTAAATATCCTGTCAAAGTTCTACATAATATACTTCAGGGCCAATATATGTATTCTAGAGGAAAACAATGAATCCTAGCACCTGCATTTAAAATCTTTGCCTAAATCTTCCTCTGATGTCAGAGCTGTGCAGTCCTAAGAGCCTGTTCTATTCGCCAGAGTGCCAAAACTAACCGTGCTGGTGTGTTTTCAGCAGAAGGTAAGAGATGCAGAGATGGAAGAAAGACAGGAATTAAAGCAACAATCACAACAACCAAGATATATTTTTATATGCTGTAAAAGATGCAATTTGGAACCTATATAAATCCTCAGAATAGTTCCTGCTTCACGTGTTTTCTTCTACAAATACATCACAAGGCAGATGAAATCTTTTCTATAAGAAGTATTTTATACTAAACAGTGCAATTCTTACTTACCTTTACTTTTTAAAAAAATTATGATGCAAAAAACTTTAAATATTCTATCAAATTTGGATTTTTCACTTATCCGTGATAAAAACATCTACATATAAAAACTAAACCGGGTATTTTCTCCTCTTAAAAATATCTGAGTTGAGAGAAGAAAAAAGGAAGCATTTAAAAAGGCTCTCTTCATGAAGGAAATGGGTAAAATATAAGGTCTAAGTATATTCTTCACATTTCTTTTCCTGCACGTCACCTTTTAACTACTATTTCTATGTGTTACAGAAATATACTTACCTTTGGCTTTAGGATATTATAAAGGTACAAGAGAACAATCCTTGGTATTCTCAGTATGGTGATTAAAAACGAGCCTTTTACAACAGTTCCTAGATGATAGCAAAGAAGAACTGAAATGGAGGAGAGGACTGGATGACGTGGTGGGCTATTTTTGTTTCTGGAAAGAAAAATAAACAATTCAAAATTGTTTTGGAAACTGTTATTTAAGAAGATACGCATGGTATCATTCCAGTATTTGGAAAAGTAAAGACCTAAGCTGGTACACCCTTTCACGCTTAAAACAACTCCAGTTTTCCTTCTGACTTCATGTGAACTTTAACCCTAGTCCAAAGGAAAGCAGCCAAGTTTAAAACTTTTATTGGATTGCTGTTCAGCAATTAATATCTTGACATACTCAGCAATGGAAAAATATCTAGAAAAACCTACTATGGAAAATATCAGGAGAGAACATCTGAGAACATGTCCTCCAACACCTCTCTGCAGTTTCTGTTACTTCTGTTATCCTCCAAAGTCTTCTGTCAGACTTTTGTTTCTGCAAGATTTCAGTCTGAAGGAACGAATCTGCTATTTCTGCATTAGTGGTAAAATTGAAAGCAGAAAAATAAATATGACACAGTCTCACATGCAAAACTGAGATCTGCTGTTTACTTCCACTGCTGCAATTTGACCAAATTCAGTTTTAAAGTTTGTTCAGATAACTAATGCTTTTTTTCCTCCTCCCCCCCCCCCCCCCCCCCCCACTGAACAGGCTTTGTTTTAAACTGGAACACGCAAAAAAGAAATTTCACGTTGTATGTTTAAAATTATGATTTGGCAGTAAAACCTTGTAATTCCACTGCAATCTAACCTCTATCACCTCTATCATTTTTGGGAAATGATGTGTCTCTCATATTTGAAATGGAAAGACAAAATAATAACCTCATGCAATTAGCTTATGAATCCCAAATACAAGCTTTATTTTTCTGCTTTCTTCAATCATTTACAGAGAACAGTGTGGAAAAGCTCTCAAGAATTTAAAGGAAGAACAGGAAACGACCTTAAAACCATTCTCACTCTTCTTCAAATGCTGTAAGAAAAAAGAAAATTCACAATTCAATTAACACTGGCTAAACAGCCAAAAATATACTTCAGAAGGTTCAAGAAAAGCACTGATTAATAGTGATAAACTACCTTACTGAAAGGCAAATGTATGCAGCAATCCCTACCCCAAAACATTTCCTCAGGCAGCAGAATCAGCAGTTACAATCAGACAGCACAAATCCTGTGTTCATAAGCAACTCCTTCAAAGCTTATTACCTTGAAAAATTAATACTTTGCAGGAGAAATTAATGATAAGAGGCGGTGACTGGCTGAAGCTAAAATCTACAAACACATCTTTATTAAATCTTCACATACACCCCTTCAAGACAGGTATCACAGTTCTGCAAGAACCCTGAAGGTATCACTGCAGTTCATTCAGAACATGACAACTTCACAGCTGAAAAGTTCTATTTGAGTATGTGAATGTACCACATTATTTTAAATAGGAAATTCCAGCAAAGCAGTTGCTGCTTTTTTTTTTTTTTGTCTCACCACTAGGGGAACTGCTTGAGGGATACTGGAATTCTCTACTTCATATACATATATTTCTTCATTAAAAAAAGTGATCAGGTTTCCATGTTGGAGTCACACACATACCAAAACACAGGCCTTATTCTATCCATATAGTAACAGCATTTCCTTTTCCCTTTTACACTGCCTTACTATAACAGCCTCAGTCAGATCTCAAAATATAAAAGATTAAATTTCTGCAAGTTAAAAGCTAACCAAGATTGAGAAATACAAAAAGGACAAAGTTTACTCACATGTTAATAATTTACTTGCTACTAAGAAGAAGGAGAAAAAAGGCTTTGGTATTTTAGCAGGTCTGATTAATGAGCAGAATCTCAGAATTTGAAGTTTAGATAAATTTCTACACACTTGGAAGCTCTTGCACATCTTCTTTTCCTAGCAAAAGAATTCTCACAAGAACAGCATCTGACAAAGCTTCTTGCTTTGCTTCCAAACAGAATAGAATAGAGAAAGAATATTTTCTCTGCTCAGGGAAGGAAGCATAAGGAAGTGGTAGCTAAATGCAACTACAGGTGTTGTCTGTGACTCTAATCAAGCTCAAGTCTGCCTCAGTCTTCCACCTACACCAAGAACCTCAAAGGATGAAGTTTCATCCAGCTTTTTACATTATATGGCTGCAATCTGAAATGACTTTAGCACAAACATGCAATCTAACATACATTAGTTTTTGTGCACTGTTTATACTGCTCAGTGAATTCTGCACAAGTAGACTTCATAGTGCAGACACGGTGCCTTCAAATGCATGCAAAGTATTGGAAGAAAACAGAAATCTGCCTGATAGAACTGGTTGCAAGACTGATTACCTTAATCTTCCTCTTTGGTATTCCTATTTTATGTAAATCCCAAGGGATTTACACAGAACACTACTGTTCCAAAATCCTGTGAGTCTGTACTCCACACTACACCATCTTTTAATTATTTTATTTCCTCAGTGCTGCCAGTTGTCTTTGTTTTCTTATGAGCTCTGTGATATTTGGTATCTTTTAACACTAACTTCCTTCGATCCTTGGTTCACACATACATCTCAGATTTCATTTTAAATCCACTGTTTGTGTGTGTGAAGAAAAAAGGCAACCTAGATACACTCAGAAGACTGCGATATTTGAAAGAACCATGACTTTTTTTTTTTTTTAAAGCCCATCATTTTCAAAGCTATGCTTATGGTTTTCTTCAATCCTGTCTCATCTTTTTCCAAAGGCTGCTTAAAAAGAGATTTAGTGTAAAATACTTCAAAAGCTTTTTAGGAATGACTCACATGTTCTTCAAGTAAACATGAATTTCAGCTTTAAACAAATACAATAATTTACAAGATCTATAATAGAAGAGACACCATTAAGCTAACACTGAACTCACAGTCTGTACCTGCATTGCCCTTTTACCTGTACTTAAAAGCAGGAATAGTTCCAACCACATGCATGTCAAGAGCCCTTTCACATGAGCTGGGTCAAGTATGCCAGCAGGGCAAAGGACACTCATAAACACTACAGATATATTTGAAAAGGAGAGAGGAATCTTCTAAAAATTCAATCCTAGTTCTCAATATCTCAATGACTTTGGTGCAACTCCATAAAGCCAGATTGTTGACTTACTGGGAGATGTATTTCACCTCTTTACTGAATCTACTGGAAGTCTGTACTACTGACCATCTAAGAGTCAGTTTTAAAACCCCAGTCCTGCAAAGACTTACTCACTCTCTTAGTGCCAACGCTTGCAGTGACATCCACGTATTAGTTATCAAATAAGTTCAAACATGGACAGGACAGTGATCACTGTGATATGAGTCAAGTTACTGTACCACCTTACTTTAATCCTGAGGAAAAACCGCATCAAAAAGGCAAACACATGCATAACCTCTAAGCACACCAAGGTGAAAATAAACCCTCATATAAGACAGCAACACTAACAGAATCTTTTTTTTAGATTGAGCCTTTTTCATAAGTCATAAAAAATAACCATTAAGTAAATAAATCTTCTTTATTTTATCAAATCAATAAATTCTTTCACATATTCATGCTTCAACTAAAACAAAAGAAGGCAAACTCCATTTTTGGCAGCGGTACTGCGGATCAAACATACATGACTCGTAAAACTAAAGCAACAACCCTGCCCTCCCTGCTTGCAGCTCTGCTGCAACTGCGGGCTGCACGGCACATTGCTGCGTGTGCTGTAGAAGGAGATTTCCGCAGGGAAAGGCCACGCCATTTCCTCAGAGCACTTACAGCCCAAGAAGAAAGCCTCACTGTGAGGTATCATCAACAAACTCTTGTGACATGCCTTTATGATGCTTCCCCAGGGAATACATTAAAAACACATAGCGGACAAGCTCAGAATTGCTGGAACAGCTTGAGATAACCCCTGCCCTCAATGCCACGATCGCTCTCGTTGCTCACCATCCTCTCACCATTCTCCCCCTGCTCTGTGCCTCTGCAGATCTGTGCTGACAGAGCCTACAGACTGGGAAGAGGAATCGGCACCACAGAAAAGCTGCATTTCCTGTTCCAAGCAAAGTCTCTCAACTCAGTACGTGTTACCTGGCAAACAAGAGGAGGGCTCCGAAGTAGCTGCACTAAAATGTTTTCAATACAATTGGGTGTACTCCACAGTCAGTTCCTGCAACAGTAGGAAACAGCTGGAAAGCAGAAGATCATGGCAAAGCAGCAGAAGTCATCACAACAACTCCTACAGCTGCTTCCCTGCTCTGCATGAAGAAGATATGGACAGTGCCTCTACCCTGGGGATTTAGACAGCGTATCATACAAACACGCACTGCAGCACACAATCACCAAGAAGAGGCAGCAATACTTTTTCCCCCTGATTTCTCAAGCAATTTAAGTGAATACTTACTGCCTCAGCATTCAGCTGCCAAAGCTGAATCAACTGCCTGAGAAACATAAATTTGCTTAGAAGAGCAGCCAGCTACCCACAGAACCACAGACATACTGGTTACTGGTGTTCAGAGCTTCAACAGGAAAAAGGAGATGATAAATGAAATTGAGTTCCTCCCTTTTCTGGTCCTTTCATAGCGTATAAAATAATAGTGTCACTCAGCAGACCCCAGCCTTTTGGAAAAGAGCATATTAGATTTTGGCCTGCACTCTTACTAGCCCCAGTTCAGTGGCTTTGCTGTCGGCAGTGCAGAGAATCCTTGCACAGAAGCACTCCTGATCCACGTATTAAACACTGCTTTCCCTTGTATCACTGAATGGGATGACAAAATATCACTTAAACAGGGCCACTGGCTGTTACCACATCTTCCACCTTGGCTGGTGTGGCTGGAGCACTCCTGCAAGCAAGAAACTGTACTGCTGTCTCTGCTGGGCGGAGGATAAGAGATCACACGAGGCTTTTCTCAGAAACTGAAATGACCAGGAATACATTCTAAAGAGCACTGACAGAAACATGTCACCTGGGGTCTGGAAGAGCCAATAGCTTCCTTCCCAGCCTCCCTGACAGCCAGGTGGCAGCAGCAGGAGCTCCAGGCTCCCTGCGTTCTCTCCTTCCATCCTCAGGTTGCCTTCCTTGAGGCAGTTTTCCAAACAAACCGAGATCACCATTTTCCTCTAACACAAAACAAAGAAACCCCTTGTAATGCCAGAGCTTTTCACAGCCCAGAAAATCTCATTGCCGGGAGTAGAGGAACAGAGCAATGAGGATAAGAAAGCTCATAGATTAATTACAGAGAAAAATGTTTTCTGGATTGTGAAAAAGGTCCAGCAGAGCATTGTGAGATTTAAGACTCTTCCCAGAATGGCAGGGTAGCACTGGGTTGCACTGTGCCAGTGCATGAAAGTATGCTAATTTCATTTTAGAATATCGTATGTGTAAAAACAGGTATAAATTCCAGTAAGTGGGGATTTCCCCTTATTACTGCTACCTTTATGTTCCAGGGCAGTATAAAATTTAAGGAAGTTTGTTTACACATCTCTGAATTCCTAACTGTGCTGTAAAAGCATCTACAGTTATCTGGAAATATCTGCACTGCATGAAAAAAAGCACAGCAGACCAGGCATTTATGCAGTAAGAACAAATGAAAGCCCAGAACAGGGACAAACACTAAGGAAGAAGTCAAGCAGTCTAAGAACACATTAGATGGCTGCAGAGCTATATATTGCTTCTCCATTTGCAGATGATGCAGTCTCCTAAAAAGATGTCAAATTCAGCCTTGTGCCCTATGAATGGCAGTTTCCTCAGACAGATGTTTTCTCATGGCTTGTATCAAGGCTCAGTTTGGCCCAATAACTTTAGAAGTACAGATGAGTCATATTAATAACATACACCCTATAAAATTGTACTTAAAATCTTGCAACAATCAATACTATTTTATATTACAATATTTATACCCAAGATACTGATATAAATTGCAACCTATTTGAGACTAACTTGCCTGGAAAGAGGCTGAAAGCAAATCCTGGTAAATTCCCAAAACTCCAAGGGGGCAATGCAGCACTTACCTGTTGAAGTAACAAGTAACCACTGCTCCAGCAATTGTCATTTGCTGACAGGCAAGAATGAATTCACTAGTCCAAATAAGGCCAACAAAATGATACCATGCCATGTAGCAAATTCCAGAAAAAGCTCTATATTCCACTTGTCCTTCGGAAGTAGTCTGTGCAGTACCTGGGATTGAGATTATGCCAACATATTAACATAAATCACCAGATACAAACAAAAAATGAACTTCACCCTTTTTCTTAAGCCTTCTTTAACGAAATTATAAGTGCTTCTTATCTATTTTCTCGGACAAAACCAGAGAGCCAAAATTTTAATTGAAATAGAATTTTGAAAAATAAAATTTTACCATTTAACACTGTCCAATGTTACTACAGTATTGAGGAACACTGACAAATGCATTCATTCAAGCTAAATAAAATTGTTTCTACCTCTATTAATAACATAGAATTCATTCCATGCTGAAAAGACGGCTTTTCACAAAAGGTAGGCATAACTCAGACAACTGAGCGATCAGACCTTTCCCCATGCAATCTAATTTATGCCACTTCACTTTGAAGTCCAGTCAGGGGATAATGGACTTGGAACATTCATTCCTAGTGAAAGGTCACTAGTCCCACCACTCCGTTTTTGGGTTTGTTTGCTTGTTTGTTAAGTTTACCAGGCCTTTAATTCATTACCCTTCAAGATCACAGAATAAAATGAGCTCTGGAGGTGAGCAGTTTCCTATTCTAACTGTACAACATAAAGAAAGGGAGACACAGAATTGTCTTTTAGTGCTGGAACAGCATTCTAACATCAGTATTGAAGTGCACCATCTTCAAGAATACCACAGACATCAAACTATCTAAAAAGTGGTTAATTCCACCTTTTTGTACAATAAAAGAGTGCATACTCAATAATATCTAGAATTAGAAACAATAAGGGTTTGGTTTTCATCATTAGGTTTAGACAAGCTTTACAAGCCTTCAGAATCTAAGTCCATTTGCCTGTAAATTACAAAAATATGAATCCACCCCATAGTTGCTTTGCAAAAGTATCCTCAAGTGCTTCAAAAGGATCAAAAAACGCTACCTGGCTATATAATTGTTATTATATGGTCTGCTTAAAAAAAACTTGAATTACTTAGCTTCAACAACATTAGCAAAATAAACCCATCTATCCTAGATTTTCTGAGAAGAAATATTTGGTATTGAAGGACAAAAATAATTAAAAAAAAAAAAGAATAAATCTATGAATGGATTTACAGCCTAGAAGCTGAGCATTCTTCCCAGAGCTTAGCCAATCTTATTCTCAGCACTCTGGAAATCAAGACTGGCATCCATCAACATGCTATAGTGGGCCTCCAGGAGGAGCTGGTCGGTACTGTACCAGACCTGGTCATCAAGGCAACCTTTGCTGAAGGGCAAACAGACATTTTTTATTTTCTGAAAAGTTACCAGTTTTAACTTGCTTAGTAAATCCTTCACAGTGATTTAAAGTTGGTCACTCATAGATAATAGCACTGCTTCTATTATACTCAAATGTATTTTAAGACTCTGAAATGCAAGATACTTGCTGTGAAGAAGCTAATTCTCTTAGTAAGATCTCCCATCACACACTTCGAGCCATTCCTCCACATCCCTTGCCACCTCATTTTTAAGTTTGGATCCAAAAAAATTGTTTTTCCTTTTTAGACACGAATTTTTGAGGACAGATTCATCTACATCAGTACAATAAAATAGTTTGTGTTACATCATTTCTTGTTCTGAATTCAAGGGGGCTTTCATCTCCATTTCTTCCTCCGGGGATACTAGACTGCTGTCTTCCTGCAGCCAGAGCCTGCCCTCAACATGCTCATTAACCACAGCCTATAGTCCTTCCTTAGGAACTTGGGCAAATGCTAGGTTGGCACTGCACAAGATCTCCCACCTTTCTGTTTCTGTGCAGAGACATTATGCCATTTGGTAACAGAATTAACCATGCTTTCCACCATGCAATTCACCTGAGTACTTCTTTCACCAAGGAAGCACATTTCAGGTTTTGCATCTCTAGCTTTGTCATGATGATTGACAATAATCTGTATTGTAAACTACTTCCTTTTGTTTTTTAACAGCTTTCTAAAACTGCAGTATGAGCAGCAATGGTTTTGCCCTTTACGACCAGCCTGACACGAGAGCACGTACAGCACTGTACTGCACTGCACAGAAATCAGGCACATTCACCTGTGAATTCAACATTACCACTGCTGTTTAGCTAAGGTGAACTAGTTTTGTAACCTCACAAAATTTATCAGTGTAAACATCTGTCTGATACCCCTTCTGATGTACTGTTCTGATGTGGCCCAATACATAACAGTGCTGGCAAGAGAATTACAATGCTATTGTAACATATTGTAAAATACAATGTTATTTGTCATATGTCACTCCCGGTAGCATGGATAAACTTCAAAAGATAGAATAGATACCCTGCTGACAAAAGCATCTTTCTCATCACTTCACTGTGATCCGTTTGTGCAAGCTAAACCTTCCCAACAAAGCCATGAAAGACAGTTTTCATTTGTCAGCAGAATATTTTTCCTCCAATAAGAGGAAAATAATCATAGCAAAGTGTGCCAAAAAACAATCTTTCTGATGTACCATGCACTCTTAGTGGTGATGCTAAGTCAGTAAAGAATGTAAAGAACTGAGGACCTTCCAGATGAAACACCAAATCTGAAACCTCTGATCAGTACAAGTGCTGATCTGCTGCAAATACTTCAAAGCAGTGCTGTTAACAACGCAAACAGCTGTAAGTATTTGCAGCAGCGTTCAGAACAGTTTCCCCCCCTGACTCAGCAGCCCAGTGCTGTGCCACCATGTCAGTCAGCACAGCAATGCCACAATAAAGTCAGTGCATGCACAGCACCACCAGCTGCACTCTGGTCCTTTAAGACTTATGTTAGATGCTCTTATTTGGCAACAGCTGCTGCAAGTTTTTGCTGATGCCTGGAGCAGCAAGCTGCTTCCAGGGATGAAAATTCCTGGGAAGTCCAGTTTAGCAGTTTCCTTATCAGAAATAAAGAACCACTGCCCAGAAGATACTGAGAGCTTGTTTATCAGTTCCTGTTAACATGAAAATACAACATGAACTTCCCACTGCTAAGCGAGGAAAGATTCTGGCAGCATACACTGCATCTTCATATGTCCTCCAACAGAGCTTATTGTGTTCTTCTATTTAGTTTTTTCCCATGTAGTGTTATTTATAACTAAGCTAGTCAACTGTAATTGGAAAGTCAAGGATCCTGCAGGAAATAAGTCCTCAGTGTTGGTTTAGCTACTGAAAAACTTGATACAACAGTTCTTTGCTCCATTGCCTATAGCATGCACCTTCACAACAGGAAAACCTTATGCTGCCTTCTCATCCTACATTATGTGCACAGTATTTATGCCTTGTGGACTCCACAGCTCCTGCACACCAGGAAGCTGAAAGACATGTATTGCTGTGCCAGACAGTCAGATCTGCAGTGAAATGCACCACAAACTCACAAACAATAAGACTTAATAACCCTAAGATCTATCAGCTTTTCTAAAGCACAGATGAATTCCATTCCTACCCTGCTAATGGTTCTAACTGGTGCCACTGTTTGCACTGTCTCCAGTCTCATGGAGTCTGGCATTTCTCCTAGATTTCCAGGTCTGGAATTCACTTGCTCTCTGCTGCTCTTACAGATTCTGAATTACTGAGGTACTTAAACAAGTGCCTACTTTAAAATGCATAAGTAGTCCCACTGATTTTAATAGGCTTATCCATGTGTTTCAAGTAAGTCATGTGCACAAGTACCTTTCTAAGAAATGTCTATTATAGTTCCCAAGAAGGCTGTTTCTGCTCACAGTTACACTAACTGTTGGAGAAGATATAAATAAGGGCCTGTGTGGTGGTATAAAGATCAGGTGCATCACAGCTGAAGCAAAGAGCAGGTGCTCCAGAGCTGTAAGATGCAGAGATGCTTTACGTAACCAGCAAAGGTTCAAGGAAAATGTTAAGAACAGGTGCAGCACAGCAGCAAGCCGAATTCATTTGCCCATTTCATTGTATTAGACTAAAGACTATTAGACTAAATGTCTTCATAAACATTTCAGTTTCTCAGCTTTCTTAATATATCTGCATTTCAAACAGAGCCTCAGAAAACACATTAATGAAAAGCTTGGATGTCAGAAACAAGACAAAAACAGCTATATTTTACAAAGTAATGCTTGCTAAGCAGCTATCTGTCAACAGAAAACAATTGTTACAAGAGAGCAGATCCTGGGAGAACTTCAGAGAAGTACTCTCAGCTGATGTAAGAAGCCCACAAAACTCAAAAAAAAAAAAAAAAAAAAAAAAAAAAGAAAAACCCAAAAACCCAAAAAAACAAACCCAAACAATAAAGGAAATATCTTCCACCTCCAGGGTGATTAGAGAAAACCAGTATAAAATACAAAGCTGCTCAGCCATCACCATGTTATTAATCAAACAGCACTATATATGTTCACTTATCCTCATCTTGAGCTACAAACAAAATCTAAGCTGTGGTTTATTGGATAGAGCGTGGGACAGAACAACTGTCATATTTCTGTCACCTACTTTCTTCAAAACCCCTCAAATCTGTGGGACAGATAAAACAATCTTTCATCATCCCCCCCAGATCATTAAAAGGCTAACATTGCCTTCGTTGTCTTCAAGCTCCCTTCAAGAGTTACTCTGCAATCAGAGCTGCTGTAAACAACCAAAGAGATTGAGAACAAACCTTTCTCACACAACTTTATCGGCACCTAGCGGGCACCAGGGCTGCTGCAGGGCATTTACACGCCATTTATACAGAGATCTCAGCACTCCGACTTCGCCAAGAACTCAGCTTACACCTGTTGGGTAACAACGGCCACCATTTCACACAGAAAGCAAAATAAAAAGCTCAATTACAAACAGGAATGATAAAACGAATGGCATCAAGCTTTAATCAGAAATATCAGTTGAACACGTGAAGTTGCATTTTTCTACTCACATTCATCCTTAGGCTGTAACTTTGAACTGATGTGGGTTATTTATCAAATGCACATTTCCTTCTAAATATCAACACCCTATTTGTTAATAGAAAATTCTTAAAGAATCAACACCCCCACTAAGAACTTCCTGAGGGAAAACCTCGGTCAAAACACACGTTTTACAAGACTCCCCATGTGAGAAATACATACTGATAATTAAGATAATTAAGCCTGGAAACAACCTTCTCTTTCATGCTGAACCTGCAACAAATAGATTCTCCGAAAACTCAGAGCATGCTAGCAATTCATCACCACTCTACAGTGCAACAACATTATGATGCAGCCTTCTGTACAACCTTATGTGTATCACTCTCTGGAAACCTCAGCATCCCTGCTGTGATTGGGAAAGAAAAAAAAGTGAAACGCCTCTGAGCCTGGACAGCTCTGCTGCACTCTGCATAATACAGCCGGTCTCAAACTTTGAATCCTACTCCCCAAGCCAGCAGAAAAAAAAGAGTTGAGTAGAACTGTCTAGCACAAAGTATACACTCAATAAGGGAAAATGGCACAACACGGAAAAATCATAAAAAGCCTCCAAAAGATAATTTTCACTGGGATTTATTTCCCTGCAAAGACATGGAATCTGCAACTCACTGCTTTCCTGCAAATCTGGAAGCATCTGACTTGTTCCTCATTCAGCACTTACCACCACGAGCTAAAACATTTCTATTCTTTTCATGATTGACACATCTCAATATGACAGATTCAGTTGGTACAGTCTAAATTTATGTTCAACAGAAGCAAGCTTCACATCCTTATATGCGCTTATTTAGAATAAGTGTGAATATTCTTATGGGAAAGGTGTCAGTTCAGCTTGAAGTCTAGCATGTATTATGTTCTCTAATGTTCTAGTACTTGTTAATTATATATTTAGCAAATCCGCTTGTTAGAACTCATTTTGTTTTTACCTGCATAGCTCACCAGTGAAAACTGAAGGAAAATGAATTCTGCTCTAGCCTACGCAGCAGGTGACTGACACACAGTGCAGAGAGATGATGTCTCTGGCTGCAAGTGAAGTGGGTGTGAGGGAAAGTGCCATGGAACAGGAGTGAGGTCTCTGCCCCATAGTGACAGGAATACTACCAGTTTTGCAAAAGGTCTTCAACTACAGAAAAGCTGGAGGCTTTTCTGGCCAGGACCACGGGCTCAAGGAGTGGTAGAATCACAAGACAAAATAATCAGACTTCAGCATCAGAATGTTTGGCTGCATTTGTTTCTCCACGCAAGAATTGCCACGAAGATTCAGAGGAAAACAAACTCATGAATAAGTAAAGCTTCTAGACAAACAGCTGTCTCTACCTGCATCAGTTCTCCACAAATTCTAATCCAGAGGACAACTGACTCTTAGCAGTAGGTACAGAAATTCAAAATGAAAACAAAACTAACACCAAAATCACAATGCTTCCTATGGACAAAAGCTGACATCTGCATGAAGAATTATCCCCAGAGTTGCACACAACCAGCCTAGCTTTCTTCCTTCAGATGACGTCCAAAGGGACATCCTTCCCCTCCCTCACAGTGATGCTTGGCCAAGGGACAGCAACCAAGTTGCCCATTGTCCAATCAGTGACAGATCTGATAGCAGTTCGTCTGTTAGTTATATTATGCTCATAATCTGCTCTTCTTACAGATCCTTCATAAAGAATTGACTTTCTCTATAGAGCACCTCCTCTACAATCTCAAAGAGTGTCTAGATCGATCCAGATACTATTGTACCAGTCTAAATAATTACAGCGGTTGTCAATAAAGTACTGCTCACAGAGCACTGCCTCCATGACAACTGAACATTGTTTATAGTCAGAGGAGATGAACAGGAAGGAGGACACAATATTCAGTGCAGTTACAAAATGAGAATATGGCTTTCTACACTTAAATACGTCAAACATATACACATATCCATCATGATTTGATCAGAAGCTAAATAATTGAGAAAGAAAACAACTAAAGCCCACATCTAGGAGCAAAAATTCTCTCTTCTGTAGTGCTGTGACTCACAGAACTTTAGCAATGACTTCAGCAAGAGAAAGAGGGAAGGGAAGGGTAACAGCTGTATAACAAGGCTAGCCCACATAAGACCAGAGGGTCCCATACTTAAGAATTGAACTCAGGAAACAGCATTCATAAGAAAGAAGCAAAGCATACACTTACCTGCAGTTCCTAAGCTAAGCAGCACAGCAACCCAAAATACCCAGAAGATGATCAGAATCAGAAAGGTCCAAAGCGGCTGGAACAGAAGGAAAGGGATTCTGCCGATTATTTTACCAACAATCTGAAAGAGCTGTACGGTGCACTGAAGCCTTTTTCTTAGCACAAGTATAAGGCAAAGCAGAACAACCTGTTAGAGAAAAGAAAGAATTATTAGCTGTTTTTTTTTTTCCCCCTCAAAAAAATTATGAAAAGTTGTCAAGTGTAGGTCCAGGGGATATGGCTTCCACAAAGACACGACAGCAAAGCATTTTTCACAAACTGTGTGCTGGAAATGCTTCCTAAGACACTGCCTGTATTCTCAAGGAGCCTGTGAATTTAAATCTTTGATTTCACAAAATTAATTTTATAAAAGCATTACTACTGTTTCCTTAAAATAAAATGGAACTCATAAATCTGTAACTCACACAGTGGAAACAATCTATTTTTCTTTACAGCACAAACACAGAGCTATGTTAGGCACAGCATACTGCTTTCATATATCCTGTATGTCATGAACATGTAAACTTCCTTCTACTCCAGTCAGCTTACTGCTGCTCACAGTGGTAGGAGTAGCCAAACCAAATTGGCTGGGTATACATGGAGGCAAGACAGATGTAAAATGAAACCTCATTTAAAAAAATCTTTCTTCACAAAGCAAAAACCACCCAGCCACCACCACCAAGATGCAAAAAATACACAACCTCACGATTTTTTTTGTATTTGACAGCTATGAACAGCATTAAAAAAAAAGGCTGGAATTTATAAAATAACAAATGCAACCAGTGGCAGCTGGTTGATTTACCACCAGTTTTCTTGCTTGCTCTGCAAAGAGCAGCCTCAGCAGTAGATGTTCCCCAAGTCCTACAACCCAAATGAAACCCTTCCTACTCTTTTATAAACAACAGTTAGAAGGTCATTGTTGATAACTTACAGAGAATATGAAAAAATCTGATCTATAACATTTTTATTTTCACCCATCAAGCATCAGACAGTTCACATCCAGTGAATCCCAACCTAGGGATACTAATCTGCTTTAAGAAAACAGAGATGCCATCTTCTTGACAAACATTTCACAAACTACAGATTGTACACTCAGACTGAGCAATGACTCCTTTTACACTGCATCACAATGAGAAACTCTCTTCAAAAGTTGCAAGACAGATTCAGGCTTTCTGTTGAAAAACAAGGGAAATGAGAGAAAAGCAGAATTTCACCCTGTGGTGTGAGGCAGAGGCACTGCTGCCTGTGCTCTGCCTGCCCCTCCCATTGTGTAACAAAGCCACTCCTCTCTTCAACTGTCAGAGTGGGCTGAATGTACAGGTTGTGCTCACAAGGAGCCAGTGCCTCTCTGCTCACCCATGATTCTCCTAGCTAGGGCAACACAGGGCTGGAACACAACCGCATTTCTACAAAACTGATGACAATACTGTTTATATAGAGCTGAAGTGTGGCAGAGCCCAGAGCAGATCAATGAGCTTCATAATGAAGATACAAAACTATATAAAAGACTATAAGCAAATATTGATTCTGCTTTTCGAATCTGAAAGAAAAACGGGATTATTCTTATTGTCGCAAAACCATCACGGTTCAAGTTTTCAAGCCACAGCCCAATCACTGCTTGCTGTAAAATACTACTTACTGTAACTGCTGTAGAGAAGATGGCATATCCAAACAGAAATTTTACATTCTCCTTTTCTGTTTCCAGTTCAGTGCTGGGATCATTCCTGTAGTCGTAGTAGAGCCACCAGAGGACACCCGAGACAACTGCAACAAACAAGCAGCATGAAGGCAGGCAGCACCTCCCCAGGCTGCCTCCCCACAGCCCCTCTGCCCACCCCCAGCTCTGATCAGGAGCTATCATGTAGGAAAGGCACAATGTCAGTGATCACAGAGAAAATTCACATCATGGTCTCTTAGACTGAAGTACAATCCCAACAGATGATTTGGTTTACTTGCAGCTATTCTAAAACTCAGCCATGTAATTTTGTTGAGGTAATAAGAAGCTGCTACTGAATGGCAAGCTTTAACTGGACACACTACCACAGTTCTCCCTTCCCAAAGCAGACAATGTAAAACTTCACTACACTTTCTTGTGAAACAGCAGTATTTCCATAGCTGCATGCAACAGCCAAAAGAAATGTCATTTCCAGACATCTATAAATGATTAAAACTGATAACCATCCCAACACTCAACAGCTAGAACAGTATGCCAGATGCTGGCACCCCAAAGCAGGCAGCACTCCGCTTGGAAATGGCTGTGGTTACGAAGGATGGCCTCCAAGAAAGGGACAGCTGTTTGTTCAGCTGCCTCTCCATCAGTTCAGTGAGATGGCCCCATTTAGTGGATGCTAAAAGGTAAACTTATATAAGGTATAGCTTACATAAAAGGTATACTTACATAACAACCCAAACACAACCAGTGCAATCAAAGTATGGACCAGAAGCGTCCGAATGAATCTGAAGGTCAAAACCACTATAAAAGAGAAAGCTGAAAAATACACAAAGTAAGTTTATTATGAGTGTCACCACCCATTTAACTTAACTCTTTACTTACTTTACAGGTAAGCTTAACGTTCTATTAGAATTTCAAGCTTTTACTTTTAAGAGGGATATGAAAGTTAAAAATCAAAACATTAATGTAAATGGCATTATTCTTTTTTATCAATGGCTTCTCAGTCCCCTGAAAAGACATACCACATGTGTATTTTAGTCTATTACATTAATCATAGCAAAAAACTCAATTCTTTCTTGAGAATGAATCTGTCCAGAAAAATCTGAAGATCAATATATTAAATTAAACAATAAAAAACTAACAAAAGCATTTTGAACTTCACATTTTAATTGAGTATTACTATTCACTTTCTATTTACAACCTCATTCTTTATTTGCAACCTTACCTAGTGCAAGAACACTCAGTCCTATCACAGTATCTCTTCCTGCCAATATTCCACTCAGAATTCGGTGAAAAACATCCATTTCATTAACCATATTTATTAAGACAGATGCATATTTGGAATAGCATTCAACATGTTGTGGAACACACCGATTAAATAATGGAAAAGATTTACTGGAAGGTTAAAAACAAAGATAGAGAAAAATGATTTCATTACTGGACAAACATTTTCAAACCCACAGAGATTTGAGACCTCTGCAGCACCCCAGCAGCACCCCCAGCACAGTGCTGCAGCAGCTGATAGCCACCATCTGCAGCCCACCAGTCCCCCTCCCTGCCTCCAACATACACACGGAGTCTGGTCCAGCAGGACTGGGCTCTGGGCACAGGAGCAGTCTCTTACAAATGCTCAGGCAGTGGTGTCATTTTTCATCTGCAAAATAAACTCTTGGTGGCACCATGCCTGCAATGCTGGGTGAGAACATCAATTCAAGACCAACAAGGGGAAAAAAGTGGATTACTATCTCACTCACCATCAGCACATAGTTCCTATTCTATTTTAGCCTGGCTTCACTCATTCTGATCCCATATCTTTACATAAAATCTTAACTCATGAGAGCATGGCTGTAAACTTCATTGTAATTCTGAACTGAACATTTCATATCATTTTGAGGATATTTAAATATTCTAAAACCTGCTCCAAAACAGTGCTTGTAAGGTACAAGTAACACCACCAGATATCTACATATAAAACTGTTTCCTTCTTCCAGCTAGCTTATTGAATATATTCATTGTTCCACTCCGGCAAGGCTGCACTGCATCAAAGACACATTCATACCTAAGTGGAGAGGTTTGTTCATCAACACATCAAAACTTCTCTGACTAGCTTTGCTTCTACGATGAAATACTACTGTGCAACATGAATATGCTGAGTTCCTTGCCTAATAAGAAAAGGCCTAAAAAGTCAAATATGCCACATTTTTCATCAGTTTGCATGTCTTCCTTTGACCCACTGTGATGGTAACAGCTTCATGTGTCCCCTGCTCCCTCCTGGTGTTTCACCTTCTATTTTCTCATTGGAGCAGTAGATGACTTAGCTCTGCAAACATGGAGATTCCAATTCTTTATTGTATTTTCATAAAGTGGAATTTTAAATAGTGGTTTTAAGGATTTTGACTCACTAACTCATAATAAATAAAAATATACAACTAAGTCAATATATCCACACTTAACATGCTGGAAAATATTAGACCTTGCTGTCCACAGACCTCTGTGCTTCAAGCCAGCTGGCCATGAAATAACTCTTACAAGTAAT
The DNA here is from genome assembly GCF_026119805.1 of Tympanuchus pallidicinctus. Lineage (NCBI taxonomy): Eukaryota > Metazoa > Chordata > Aves > Galliformes > Phasianidae > Tympanuchus > Tympanuchus pallidicinctus. The sequence continues at coordinate 16,282,661 of NW_026294791.1, read as the reverse complement.
TTCTGGGTTCAGGATAATAACAGAGGTCTGAGAGCACAGCTCCTTTTCTTAGCACTAAGGGAGAGAGCAAAAATTTTGTGCAGAAAATAAGTCACTTCTGATGTGGAGTGCTCTGCCCCTGATTTGGAGAGAAAACATCTCTATAGGGTAGAGGAACAGAGAGAATGCAGTCCTTGCTCATTTCAGGACAGGACACAGGCGTGTTCTCAGGCACACACAGAAATCCATAAAGATACAGGTACAAAAATAAACAATGCACAACCATTCTGATTTTACATGGTGTCATCTACAGAATGTGAGGAACTAAGAATCCTTAATAAGCTATGCAGACATCAGGGTGTTGTAAAGCATCCGGCTCTTCTTACCTCGGTGGAACGGGCAGCGTGGGACATAGCTCAGCTGCCTTTGGATGTAACGTGTAACTGGAAATGCTCAGGTTGTAAATACAAAGACAAGAACCTAAGAAATAAAAGAAATGGGAAATTAATATTAGTTACAGTTCTGGAGAAAAACACTCTAAGTTTTATTTACACTTCTGCTTTGATCCCTTAGCAGGCCACATTCATCACTGATATTCCAGTAGGAACATAAAATAAATTAGCTACCAGGTAAATCTATAGCAACATCTATGGAATCTTCTGTCTTCTAGACTTAACTGTAACTACCATTCACTGACCTTCATGAAGGATGAGCACATTGTTTGTTCCATGGTACAACACTTCTCTGAACCTTTATTCCTTAAGACAACACAAAAACCTAAACTGACACACAGCACAATGGAATAGGACCCTCATAATTTAGAGCACAATATGTATCTATCCAGAAGCTTAACATTTCCTACTCTCTGGACTGAACAGTGCCAGGTACTGTGCTAACAATACTCTGCTCCGTTACGTCACGCTGCTAGGAAAGAAATGCTGTCTGCATTCAAGCCATTCAAAATGCAATACTGCCCTCTCCCTTGACATAAACATGCGAGCAATTTTAGCACATGGATGGAACTTCATGCAATTTTATTCAGTTGCACTGAAACTACTTATATATTACAGGGGTTTAGGGCTTTCTGTACATAACTAAATAATGACAAAGTATCCTAAAATGAAATTAAAACAAATGTTGCCAGTTTAAATAGAAACTCTTGTCAAAACATTCAATAAAATGAAAAATAATGGACATCCAGTAAAAAGAGCCACAGCTATCTGTATGGACAGCAGTTTACAGGTATACTATGGAATAAGGGCTAGGCCACAGGTTACTTCATTTATCTGTTGGAAATGAACAAACTGGAGCTGTCTCCTTCGCACAGCAGCTACTCCTAACATTGTATACATCTTCAATGGCAGAATACAAAAAAGTCCTACGCAGAATACTAAACTTTGGGCTCTGATGTCGAAATGGATAACACTGCCAGTACACCTCCGGAATTAGTAATTCTACTACAGCTTTAATCAAATTGAAAAGAACCAGTTAGACAAGTTTCTCAAATAGCACTTGAGCTCTGTTCACCCACTGCCACCTTCAGCAGCCAGCTTTCTGCTGGATAACCTCAGACTTGTCCAGGAATGAATCAACAGTTTTTCAATCTGTATAAGGGAGCTGTACCATATCTAGAAACGATTGTAAATTGTAATGGCTTTGAAATAAAGCAGAGATGGGGGTTTATTTTTGGTTGCTATGGACTGTTCAGGAAACTGACGGTCAGAAATGACTCCCTAGTGTAGCAAACATAAGAATAATAAAGTGAAAGTTTCTCAACTGTTCTACAGATACATTAGATACTCATATTCCCTGTTGCACACCATTGTTCCTTGCAAAACTCTGGAGGTCTTCCAAAGAGTTGAGCTGCTCTTGTGGACAACTAGACACGCACAAGGAAACTGAACTGATTTTGAGGCTTTGCATTTCCGGGCTGCATGAATTCAGAAAGAACACATACCTGGAAAGACAGAAAGATCCTCGTTTCAAAAAACAAGCCTCCTGGTTTTCATAGGTTTAAATTCTGAGCCTTCTTTCCATCTTTTTAAAGTGCTATAAAGCAAATGAAACTTTTTCCACTTACAATGAAACAAATGGATTTTGAAGCCAAAAGTTAAGAAGCATTTGAGAACATGCTCTATTTTTGAACTTCATTTCTTTAATGGGATCAGAAGCTACCAAGGTGGGTGCCCCTCTACAAGCATTCGTTCTCTTGCATGGAATTTTCCAGAATGACAGATAGCCTCAACATTTAACTTCCATAAATACAAAGATTTGTCCACACTGTCCAACAACTGCTGGTTTGGCAGAAGTCCTAACATCCTACTTAAGAAGAAATCATCACAAAGCAGAACAATGTCATGCACGCATTTTCAAATTCCGCTTAAGTTTTCACTTTGCTCACTGTTTTGCACCATTCCCACACCATTTTATTTGCCTTTTAGTTGAAGTATGCACATACATATGCATGTGATTGACAGCTAGATGATGTATATTCCTGAAGGTAGGTGCAGTTAAAGAACCGTACCTTTAATTAGACATTATCTGAGGTACTTACTTTTTATTAGTCATGTCCTTTCCAGAAAGAGGCACCCCTTTTACAGGAACATTCTTCCTACCACATATGTTCCCAAAGCTGTCATATCCAAGCACAAGTCTTTCTGCAGCACCAGCCATCACAGCGTAGCCAGTTACAAACATCTATAAAAACAGGTTTTTCCATGTGAAATCATGCTATGACAGCTTTTCCCTCCCAATGAAGAAATATTCCTTTCAACTTGCCTTTTTTTGTCTTGTGAACACAAACCTTTAAATCTAAAATTCACCCCTCTGCACAAAGCCAGAGCAAGTCACAAGCACAAGTTCAGCCCTATTGTCTCCTTAGACTTCCTTCTTGTCTTCCAGAAAGCACCCCAAATAATTTAGCAGTATATCACAGAAGAAAACAGACAGGATCAGATTCAAATACTTAGAAAGCAGCTGTAAAGTACTAAACCCCACTTCTGCCAAAGCTTCTGTGTGTTACTGGGCAAGGTCACTCAGGAAGCAACTTCTCCTATGCAGCCACTGCTTCTCAATTTTCAGAGTGCCCCTCAAACCACACCTGCACAACACATCTGCTGAAATACTGAATTTAACCAAAGGCATACTTAAAAAGCAAGTATAGTTAAAATGCAGATTAGCTGAAATTTCAGGAATATGTATTCTTGACTGCATTTGAAAAACCTCAAGTGAGCCACATTGCGGACCTGGCTGTTACTGCACTGAGCTTTTAGATACTCTGTTCTACCAAAGCCCCAGCACCAAAGGTGAGCTCCAAGCAAACCTAAGAGGCAGCATCCCTGCTGGCTGAGCTGCAGCAACACTTACTTGGTCAGCATAAGACACTCTGCCTAGGAACGCAGCATAAACTCTGCCCAAGTAATCAGGGCCAAAACGCCCTTTTAAAGCCAAGAAGCAGTAATTCTTCTGTGAAGCCAGTGAAGTCTTGAGCACTTTTCTCCACAGCTTATTTATAGCACTCCACCCATTGGAGAACTTGGTGATTTAATCATCCCCCTGTCCCACGGGGAGCAAACCACATTTCGCATATACCAAGGACAAAGCTCTTGGCTCGGTGGCTACATGCAAATTGCTGGCAGCTGCAAGTCTTCTCAGCCCACATTAACCACCACCACCCTGCACAGAGCAGTTGAATACTAGCTGTTCTGGAGAGAGGTTTTACGTATCAGATCCAGCACAACAGCTTTACTAATTAAGGTCTGTACCTTTGTTATTCTACTTTTAACTAGTGTCTAAAGATAGTATCTCGGCAAAAACTGAGTCTCATACATGAGTAAGTATGTACTTCCTTGGTCCTCAACGTATTCTCATCTGTGCCTGTGTTTACAGTGTAATTATTCAAATAATGCTATTTATAATTATGTTTGCACATTGACACTGTCTTAACATGATGATTTTTACAGAGATGCCATCGTTAAAGCTGACGTACTACTTGTGCATGTGATTCCAGTTATAATAAATTATTTTCAGATCCTATTTATTTACATAGAAAAAATGTTGAAAATCAAATAGTTTTCAAAGGAAAAAAAGAGCTGACACTGTAACTCTACTTAAATGGACTTTCAAAAAAAAAAAAATGTGACAAACGTTCTAAAGAGAGAAGTTGCATGTCTACTGCCATCAGTATGGCAAACACTGTGTGCATGTATTATTTTTAAGTGCAGAAGGCTGGATAGCAACCATAAATATTCCAACTAAGAGATGGCTGAGTGACTGCTGGGAGGCGTGTCCATCTCCATGCACCAGCAATACACACTTACACAGAACCACTCACGTGGTTTCATTTCTTTTCCACTGTGGGAAGAAATCAGTGTCACCTTTTTCATGTAATCTTTAAAAACTCACATCAAACAAAAGAAAACATAGCTATCTATGCACTAAATCTATTTCACAGAAACTGAGCAATAAGAACATTCAGAGAAAACACAAATCCAGAATCCTTGCCCCAGTTGCAAAATTCAACTTACACAGAGCTCAGGATGCACATATATCCTTCTGCATTAGCTTCCATCAAAAGAGCTCTTAGGAATTCAATCCAAAACTGATCAATAGCATATTCATTCCTCAGTAGGCTCAGAGATGAATGATGAAAATCTTTCATGCTTACAAACACAAAACCTGCTCCTAAAAAACCTGCACACTGTCCTGGGCACAGGACAGATAGCAAACTGATTCACCAGAAGAGAGACACGGCGCAAGAGAAAGACTGCACAGAGTTAGATAAGAAGTAATCAGAGTCCAAACAGAGCCCGAACTCGTTCTCGCAAGGAAGCTCCCACTCATCAGCCCTGCCCGAACCTGTGCGGCTCGTTACGGCGCAGCCCGGCCCCACACCGCGCCCCGCGCCATCTGCGAACTGCGTCTCCCAGGGAAACGCACGCTTACCAAACCGGCCCAGAAAAGGAAGAAGAGGAGCAGCCAGAGAGGGTCTGTGCACTTTCTAGATATGACCGGCCTCCATTCCCTTAGTTCAGAAACACGATCTCCAGATTCCTAAAATGAAAGAAAAACAAACGAAACACCTGTGAAAGCGAAGTTTCGAACGTCACAGATTTTCTGCAAGCGCAGCCCTGCAGTCACTGCCAGACGCCCGCTAGCTCCCAGGAGCGGGGCCGCTCGGCAGCTCTTTGCCCCCGACCCCGAGGCCCAGTCCCCCTCACCAGCCGCCCCCCTCCTGCCGGCCGCGACTCACCTGCCGCCGCTCCGCTCGCAGCGCCATGTTCCCTGCCGCCCGGCAGCGTGGCGCCGGGTCCCGGTGGGCAGCGGGCGCGGCGGCGACGGGCGCTCGCTAGGGGACGGCTCGACGGGCCGCGGGGCCGGGCCCGCCGGGAGGAGCGCCCCGGCCGGGCAGCGGCACCTCGGGTAGCTCCTCCCGCCGCCGCGGATGGGCGCCGCCGCCCCGTCCCGCCGCAGCCGCGCGGGCGGCATCTTCTCTCGCCGCGGCACGAGTGCGGCTCGGTCCGAAGGGCGCGCGGCGGAAGCGCGGGCGGAGCTCGGAGCTGCGGGATGGGGCTGAGCTGCTGCGGGCGGCGGGAGCGGCCGTGCTGAGCGGGGCTCGGGGAGCCGTCCGCTGCGTGTGCGCGTGAGCTGCGTCCGCGCCCTGAAAGAGATGAAAGTTTGCGATCGGTGTAAAATAGACAAAGCCGATATTGCACGTTGAGAAGACGGTGAAGGTACGTCGTTGCTTTCCCACCGCGTTGGTCAGCTGAAAAATGTGTTCTACCACGAACAGAAAATCAGCAATTGCAAGAAAATGGAAAATGGAAAGTCCTGAAGAGCTGTCGAAGAAGTGATGTGTCTGGTACAGAAGGCAGAACGCAGGGCTGGCTTTGCCCAAAAAAAAAAAAGACTTAACTGTACTGCTCGGGTGAAAATGCAGAATGAAATGGTGGTGGCAAAGTGGCGCTGATGGAAGTGCCGATACCAGGAACAGGTAGCGATTGATTGATCGGTTGTTTAAAGAATAGACCTGTGCCGCAGAGCGTTGCAGGCTCCTTCTAAGCTAACTGGAAATAAATACATTTCCATAAAATAAGTTAACCTGTGCAGTGTCAATCTTAAATTCACTTTTACTGATTTAACAGAGCTCAGTACAATCCAGATTTATATTTTAAAACATCATGTAAAGGTTTCTTAAAACCCTGTTCTGCAAAGGATTTCCAAACCTCTCAATTTCCAGCCAGCTCATGGCCCTTGTCTTTATCTGTATTGTACCTTTTAATGTTCATTGTTCATCACTTCGTACAGTTTTAATAATTTGTGTGAAAGTTTGAATAAAATATTAACATGTAATGATACTGCGTTGCAAAAGTAATTTTCTGGCTGTAGATTCTCAGTGGACAAATAACTTTTCCTTCGCTTTGCACTGTTGCACTTTAAAAAAAAATGAAAAAAAAGAAGGCATTTTCCCTCAAAATGCAAATGTGAAAGTTATGTGAAGCTCTTTTTTTTCTGGAAGGGACAAATAGAAAAACAGCAGAAGTGTTACTAACTTGTAGCTCAGACACAAGGAATAACCCCCTCCTACGGTTAAGAAAGATCCCTCTGAAAGAATGCCATGCTAAGGCTGATGCTGGAGTTGATGGCCCACTGTCACCAGCTGCTGCTACTGGCTGCCATTGCTGGCCTGTGCCTTTCTGAAGGATTCTCCTTGAGCTCTGCGTTACATTCTTAGTGTGCATAAAGGAAAACAGCAAGAGGAACAAAGATTTTAATGACACGCGGATGCCAAGCAGCTGAAGTTCATGGGAGAGCACCAGAATGGGGAGCAAAGCCTGCTTTTACCAAGCAGATCCAAGATTTGTGTTTTCTTTCAATCAGTCAAGGAAAACTTATACATGATAGAAAATACATCTGGATTAGAACAGGATTAAAAACAAATACACAAATAAGATATTTTAATTGTTGTTGTTTGTTTGTTTTTGTGTCTGAATTTCGATGGCGTTCAAAGGAACCATTCCTTGGCGGAGTGCAGGCGGGAAATGTCAGCGCGTGCCGCTAGGTGGCGCTGTGCCCCCGCTCCGCAGCCTGCGCGGCGCTGCCCAGGCCCTGACGCTGCCAGCAGCAAATCCTGGCAAAGGAAGGTTTTTACGTTACAGCCCAGGAGAATCCCGGGAAGCAGGGCTCAGATATGAAGGGAGGTTTAAAAGTCCACGTACAAAGTCTAATACTGAAAACTGCTATTTATCCAATCCTGCAGAAGGCCAAATGGCCCAGGCAGAGGCTGGTTCTGAGCTCAGTAGTTTGAGCACTCATTTGGGAGTAAGGAGTTTTAGAACTGACATTGTGTGAGACATTCCCAGTTTAACCTAAATAGAAAGAAGATAAAATAATAGAGTTTGGGGAAAACACTCCCTTCACGAGAGCAGAATTGTTCCCTGTATGAGAGCACTAATGACTTGGCTAGACTGGCTTGTCCTCTGGTGAGAAGCGTAAGTTGGAGCCTTTGGTCTCCTTCTGGTCTACACACACATGACACTGACCTCCGTAACACACTACATTTAAGTCCTGAATCCTACCACAGACTTTGCTGGGAGATTTGTATGGTGTGTGTTTGCCTTCACCGCTCTCTGGTGTATACAATGCTTCCTGTAAAGGCATAAAATACTTAGGATCTTAATTCACACATGGTAATGTATCCAGGAACTCACAGTGATCTACTTGGGAATTACGACAATAAATACTCAAACTGCTTGGTATGCTGTGATGGGGCAACTAAGGGAAAGGAGATTAACATTTACATTTTCAAAATTACTCAGTTTTTAAGAGCTTCAGACAATTTCATCAACATCAGCAAGAGAAATACTGAAAACTCTGTCTGATTTTAATTCAAGGGTTTGTCACAAAGTCACTTAGAATATATATAGAAGAAAAACAGACAAACTCCAGCTTCCTAACTCCAAGCCTCTGCTTTAATCACAAGGTTCTTGTTGTTATTCCTTATGAGGGCAATGTTTATTCACAGAGAATGAGTCCTGATGACGCCTGCATTTAAAGCTCCTCTTCCTTACCAAGAAACCTACCTGGGTAAAACTGAGGCAGGAATGTGGACTGGGAGAGGAAGGTTTTAAATGAGAGCATGACAGTGCCTGGCTAAACTGGTTAAGTGAGATGACTCCCCCTGTCAGTATCCCCTTCTGGGTCAGGCAGGACACTGAGACCCATCTCTCTAATGCATCAGGACACAGCAACTGAGAAAGCAAACCCAAAAAGCAAACATCTTCTGTCTAATTAGAGAATGTGCTTATGTACAGTAGTTTAACAAGCAGACACTGTTCTTCTTGCACAGCTATGGAATTCCAGAACTAAAACACCTAAAGACTGAATGTAATGCTACCTCCTGTGTTTAAACTGTTTGTGAGGTTTTCTGACGATTTCTACTCTAAAACATGTTATTTACGACCATTCTTCACTTCAGTCATTCTGTCTGAAATTTCTCATGGTGAATGCTAAAGATTTTTGGCCAGTTTCATCCCAAACTATTCAGTCATTTCTAAGAATGAAAGCAGAAAGGCCGATATTTTATTTGTATCTGTATTAAATAAATGCAGTGTCCTTTCTGAGTAATAGTAAACAAATTCTTATGAATTATTTGGACCAGAGATTTCAAATGGACAAGAAGTGCTTTCGGCTTCTTCTCAAGTCTGAGAAACTTCATCCACATTTGCCCAAATGACTGAAATATCACACTGCAGCCTCAGTCAACTTGCTGAATTCCATAAAGAAGCTAAGGAGTCTGAAGATTGTCTGGACTGCATATTCCTTACTCTGCTTGATACAATCGGACTACCATGAAACCTGCTTCTGATCTGCCACATACTTTTACTGCTTTTTTGTCTCAGAGACTGTCTTGATGGCATTCAGTCACAGCAGACAAGAAAGATTCTGAGATGAATGCAAAGAAAACAAAAGGCAGAGTTGGTGGTGGTAAATGGCCTCTTGCAGAAGATAAGGAATACCTTGGTGAGTAAGGAAATCAGGGCCTGGGGGTTCTCTGAGAAGGATCATAAGATTCATAAAGGCCAGCATCAGGAAAGCTCATTAAACCATCTAACTACACAGTGGATCATTATGCCTCTGTCGAGCCACAGCCAGTGGCTGTGACTGCCTGAAAGCCAGGACTGGCTCAGCAAAGACTCTAGAAGGCTTATAGCAAAATAGGAGACAGTGATGGCAGGGAAATGACAGCCAGAGAGAGGACAGCATGCAGGATAAAAGGCAAAAATGTGAAAGTCAAGAGGAGATAGCTGGAAAAGAGAGGTGAGGTTAGGACAAAAAGAGACCCTGAAAGCTAAGAGAGGTCAGCTGTAGGTTAGGGAAGTGTACAGCTGGCCAGGAAAGAGGAGAGTAGATCTGAGATGCATGAAAACTATGGGGATTAAGCAAGCAATAACAGAAGTCCTGAATGTGCATAAAGATTAAAATTGTGAGAAAAGAGTAAAAGAATCTGGGTCTGCTAATACCACTGCCTTTCACAGCCAGAGTATCACCTTTCCACTGCTCTCAGCAAACTTCCACAGTGCTCATTTGGAAGTGTCCTGTTGCACTCCGGCCCAGCTAACAACTCCAATCACCCTATCAGGTCTCTGATCAACTTGCTAGTGCTGTTAGTTTCTCCACTGGATGGCAGAGCACTGTGTATGTATTTGAGAATCCAACCCTTTTGAGGATTTCCTGGAGTGTTGTTATGGTCCAATTTGTCAGCTTTTGTTTCCTCATCAATGAAATCTCCCCTGGCAAATCTATAAAAGAATATGTTTACAGATGGAAAATAAGCTACTCTATGTTACCCAGATAATCATGAATGAAAATGCACAAAAGATAAAATAAATAATGTTAAACTTTTTTTTTTTTTTTTCTCCTGTCATTTAATGTCTGTCTCTGGAGATGTTTCATATCTCAGTCTTAATAATCACATGAATTTAACAAGCTAATAATTAATCAATAAGGCATATGCTCTATTATTTCCAGTTTCCAATGAACATCCATTGCAGTTTCTCATGGATATCTCAAGTGCTCTATTTCTAATTCAGGATGTTGTTTACTAAGTAGATTACTCAGGGATTCAGAGGAACAGATTGTGGCTCTCTTACAGCCCAGCTACATAGCTTTAGCTTGCTGCCATTAATGATCGCCCCTCCTGTGATTGACTAACCACATGAATCATTCAAGAAAGGAACATAACACCACAAAGTTAAGTCGTTCCAGTTTCCGCATAAGCAAGCAGAGATCTGCACAAAGAGCCCTTTCAGTATTGTCAATACACAAGCTAGGGTACAGTCTGACCCTAGGAAAGTTTTGAGCGTGTTTGCTGAGCTGGAGCTGATAAACCTCAGAGCCAAGTCATTTCAAGGGCAAGAGAACTGTTTCGGGACTAGGTGGTACTTCATATACAAGCCCTGACAAGAAAAGGCACTAGAGCTACAGCTCTGTGGAATGTCAGAATTACAGTGCACTTAATAAATGTTCTAACTGGTGAACGGCCCAGGTGGCTTAAGAGGAAAGTGCTTAGTTTGGAAATATGTCTGTTGTGCAGGACTGTTATTGTTCCTCTCCAACCATGAGGGCAGACATGCCACCATACCTGAGTGGACGAATACAGAGAAAGAAGTTCACACATTGCTCTTTATATCAATTGGCAAAACCAGGGAAGGGAACTGGCTGAGTTTCAGAGAAATCAAAAAGTAAGGACTGGCTTGTTCTGTAAAATACGTGAATGGAAGGTAGGACAGATGGCTTTCTAGAGAGCAGCAAGGGAAACAGAGAATAATAACCTGGGATAAACCTAAATAGGAAGGTAGGCATCAGTCTGAACTGCGTAGAGTTTGAAGAAATTTTTGTGATCAATGTAGCCAGGTCTAGATCTGAGTGAAAACGATGAGAGCATTCCATTAATTGAGTGGAGTCTAGGGCAACATGTTTTTTATATTGCTGCTGATGGCACCTTGGCAATGGTTGGTAAACAAGAGACTTGTATAATTAATAGAAGACAATGCAATTGCCACTAGCAACTCACATTTGATGAAATATCACTGCATTGTATCTCAAGAAAAGTTGTGCACAGAAGCTTTAAAAATGTACGATGCCATGCAAATTGTCATCAAAGCTGTGAATTTTATAAAGTTCAAGGGACTGAATCATCACAAATTCCAGGAGCTCCTTAAAAGTATGGATGCTGATTTTAGGGACATCATTTACTTTTCTGAAGGAAGGTGGCTAAGTTGGGGTAAAATGCTAAAAAGATTTTATGGTTTGCAAAATGAAATCAAGTCATTTATAGAATCAGAAGGAAAATTTGTGCCAGAAACTGAAGATGAAAAATTTCTCACAGATTTAGCATGTTTTGTGGATTTGACCACTCATTTAAATGAATTAAACATGAATCTTTTCATGTTTAATGAAAAAAAATGAAAATCAGCTTATCTGTGCTATGTTTCAAACCATAGTAGTATTCAAAATGAATCTTAAATGATGGAAAGCTCAAGTTATGGCAAATAATTTCATATATTTAAACATATTGTCTAAATACAGTCCTGTGAACACTGAAAAATATGCAACCTTGCTTTCCATTTTGATAAAGGAATTTGGGAATGGGAATAAGGAATTCACTAAGAATTGCACTCACTTCCACTGAACCAGACACTGACACTTCAGTTTTGCAAAAACAAAGTGAAATATCCTACTAGTTTTATGTTTTTGTCACTCGTTGTTTTTTACATTTTGATTAAAAATATATCAAAAAGTTTTTCTACTTATTTACATTAAATATATTTATATGCAACCCAAGACAATTCTGCTCCACTCCATGCAGCCCAGCAAACCAAAAGGTAGGACACCCATGGGTTAAGTCCCACTAAGTCCAGCAGCTGCTGCTGCCACAGTTTTCCCCACAGGATGTCACTCTCAGTCAGCCCTGATCTTTGATTTCAGCGCAGAAAAGACTGTGAACTCCAGATAGCAAACCTAGACATAGAGCACCCTTTTGTTTACAGGATCATCTGAATGGCCTGAGTGTCATTTTGTTGTTTATTTTAATTTTGGACTTTCAGGAACTGCTTTCCACTCATTTCATTTGTGACTAAGACTAATTTTATGGGCTTACTCTGTCTAGACATTTGTTGTACACAACTTTAAAAGCATATACAATTCTATCCATGTTTGATGGTTGTCTTTTTAAAAGTATTTCTTTTTACTGCATAGTAAGGCTGGGTCAGCAGCATATATTTCTGTATTTTTTTTCCTCTTAAAAATAACAGGTTTTATACAGAGAAGTCATTAGTCTGTTCCAACTTACCCAAACTAACACTCCCAGACACAACACAGGCAGCCAGCGATGAAATTTACACAAGTTATTAGTCCACTTTGTAGTCTTCACTATAATAAGTCAAGACTTCTCATAAATTACCTGCTCAATTAAAGTTTCACTTTAATTACTCATGAGAAGAAAATCAACAATGAGCAGGAGGCAGCCATGGAACCAGCAATCTGACAGTGCTACAGAATGTATGATGGCATCATTACACATACAGTTTATTCATACTCACTAAAGTTATACTGAATCAGCGCCAGTATCACAGATGAGAAACTCTCACATATGACTGGCTCTAACTCATAGAAATTATGTAGTAACCCCTATAGGCACAGCTGTTTTCAGGATGAGTCAGGTAGCCAAAATACTTGCAAAGAACTATGGTCAACTTCTGCAAACCCTAATTTAATGTTGTATAGGTAAAGAAATAATACAAACTCTAGTAACAATCCAACATTATATGCTACCATTTCAGAGTGAAGAACCATGAATCATGAAGTCTTTTCCGTGACATTTTAATTTCTCCTATCACAAGAAAGTAAAGTAAAATATATCATTACATGTTATATATCAGACTCTGTCTTGAAACAACTTATTCTGCACATACTCATGAAATTCAGCTAGTTAGAGCAGTTGGACACTAAAAACAGGAGCCTGGCAGCTCCATGTCATTGATCAGCCATACTCTTCAGGGCTCCAGCCATTTGCCTCTTGCTACTTAAGGTATTGGTTTATAGTGTTATATGAGTTTAAAGCACTTTGCAGCAATGTTTCCACTGATAGCAGTGTGTACTTACTACGTATCTTACAGTATCGAAGTTAATTATGTTCCGTATCTAAGATTAGGTTTAAATCTCACTTCTAAGATTTCCTTTCAAGTAATAAAGCTTCTGTAATAACAACTAATTCGCTGCAGTGATAATGCTTATTACAGGATGCCGATGCAGCATTATTTGCAATAATAATAATATATCAATGTGCAATATTATTGTGTATAGCATTTCTGTGGTATTACATAAAATGAGATACGGCATTACTTTTGTAGAAGATGTTCAGACCTATATAAAGAAAGATGTACATTAATGTCTAGGCATTGTTGCAGTATTATTTTTATAACATTTACATAAACCCAGGAACATTAAACAGATTAAACAACAGAACAACAGTATCCCTAATCCATCACATTATCAATAAAGTTATGAGATAGCTGTACTTCATTAATTTTCATGCAGTGAAACAGAGTTGCTATTTTACTACTGCTCCTACAAGAGCTACAGTATTCCTAACAACTGTGTGCCATTACAGCAAAGTAAACTATTAGGTAATATGTGATACTTAATGGAAGACAAAAATATCTTTTTGAGAAGCTATTTATGGAAACAACATTTTGCAGCAATCATCGTATGTTTCATCATGGAAAGATATTTTTTGAAAATCGGATGTTGACCTCCTTTCTAGTGACTAAAATTTGAAATGCTCTGAGCAATGGCAATATAATACGGTTTCCTGTTCACGTAGCATGTTTGCACAACATGGAGTTACAGATAATGCTAGCTGTTTGATGGAGCTTATAAAACGCAAAGGATGTGCATGTGCCTGGGAATTCCCATGATCCTTCCTGTCTACCAGTAAGGGGAATTTGTGGACATCATAAAAACTAACATCTATGAGCTAATTATGTGAAGTCTTATTCACACGAAATGCCACTCTTTACCCCATTAACCTTTGACCTTTATGCTTCAAATTTCTGCATTTACATCATCAGTTATGCAGCTAATAGTAATGCTGTTATCTGTCAACACTTGGCTCAGAAAACAACATGCCACAGCAAACTGATTTAAAATGTGATCTTGTTCTACACGTAGAACTATAAGCAGCTAGAGAGTTCATGGCAAGAGGTGATTCTATTCTGTTTCTGACTTTTCTTTGAAATCACCAAAATCTGTAGGTCCGGCAGAGGTTTAGCTCCTATTACCAAGAGTGGAGTATTTTGAAGCACACTTGGTCATGCTACCAACTTGAACTCACAGCATGCTCCTATATGATTGTTTGACTTGAAGTCAGATGTATGGATCTAACATTTAGGTTTTTATTTCTTCCATACCTCACTAACTGTTGTCAAGGAAATATCTTTACCTCTCCTTGCCTCAGTCCCACTCCCTGGTAAACTGGAAGTTGCAGTGCTTTTCTGCTGTTATAAAGCACCCTCAGATCTCTGTATAAAAGGCAAACTATGTTTGCCACACATGGTTTTGTTCATTATATTAACTTGACTGTGGTCTGTTATGAATGAACATAAATCCCACAGTACATGAGAAAAATATGTGTAAGTTATAACACTGTTAGTATTCATGTAACAAGATGGTTGAAGTTCTAAAAATAGTGGCCGCTGTACATCAGTCCTCTCATTTCTAGCTGATAAACTAAAAAAAAAAAACAAAACAAATGTTCAATTTTGTACTATGGAAAGCAGCATCAAACCACAATGTATTTGTTTCAGATAATGTAATCTGAATAAAAACATTCAACTGTGATATCTTTTGCTGAGGAATCAGCTATCTAAATGAGATTTCAACATTCACATCAGTGGGAGTCACAACGGGGCCTGATTTCCTTGAATGTACATTTTTTTAAATCATGAAAAAAAACCTAGTTTTGCATGCCAGCCCTCCTCAGGACAGTGCAACTTCCAATCTCACTAAGACACAGTCCAAGAGAAACATACTGTATGTGTCTGTGATGCTGTGAAAAGGGCAACAGCTGCAATCTAAAGAATTTTAGCATGTGTGGTCTGCGTTACTTATCGCACTTTTTCTGGGAGGGTTATGAACCATGAGGTGTGGTCCAAAATAAATAGTGCTACAGCCATGGACAACAAGGTGCAGCCTCTTAAATGACATCTGGTCAGGTCTGTGGGAAGTAACTGCAAGCTTTTAATGCATATTAACAAACTGTATTCCACGTTTCAAGTCTCATTACTGCAGAGTGCCTGAAGCCTTCGTTTAAAATGAAAAACATCGGGATACTTATTTTCCAAACATTCTAAGCTGCAAGTATGGACAAGGAGTCTTTCTTTCTTTGTACCATAGATTGAAAGCTATGTTAATATGTTTGTAAATCAAGCCAGTCGTCATGCCTTTCCTTATGCAGATTGCTTTTTTTTTCCAGCAGGCATTTCTGTGACACAAAGCTGGTACTCAGTTATCTAGAACTCTAGATTTCTGGAAGTATCAGTAATTTTGATAACTGGCAGGAAGTGGTATTATTGCTCACACTCATGTTTGTTGCAAGTTTGCATTGTTTGGAAACCCTTATGTGTAAATCTCACTTCCTTCCTTCCAGAGATCACTGAAGGCACTTTTTAATACTAACTGAAAAATTTTCTTCATGCAGTTGTTCATTCCTCTTTTGACTCAGTTAATATGCATTGCATGACATACACTAAATTTAGTGGAATACAGAAAACAAAACAACTGGTGTCTCAATACTCCAACGTGAGAAACAAAAGCTTTAAGGTCTACAGCAGCAAAATTAATGGGAGAGGACAGGAAACAGGCATTGTGAATATGGGCAGCAAATCTCAGAAAACCTCTTGCTGTCCTTCTCCGTATCTTAACCACAATACAGACAGAATGAATTCAGAAATCTCATAAGCTTCACTGCTTGTCATTATTTCAATGGCAAAATATAGCAGCAGATAAAATTCAATCATTCTATACAGAAGGATTCTATAATTGTAAGATATTAAACAAAAGAACAGTAAGGGTTGAGGACAAAGCCAAAACCTGACATTCAGTATGATTCTTCTCCATCATTGCTCATGGTAGTAAAGGTGAAAGCAAGATAAGAAGATACACTGTCTGCTGACATTTGCTGTCTTTCCTGGTGTTTCCAAACATTAATTCTGTAGCTGTCAGATCTCATGCCTGAACCTCTACAGTGGTGGAGACACCTTTGTCAGAATGCCACAAATATTTTGGGAGCTTTGTATATTGATGCAGGGTTAGATACTTAGGTTATTATTTACCAATACCTCAGAGTACAGATAGTATAATAATAACTTTTGAGGCACTACAACAGTAGTTATGATGTATAGATTTCCCTCCTAAAGTGAAGCTGGTTAAATAATGATTTCTTTATCTGATCCAGCCCTTCTTAATTTACAACATATTTTTTTTATATTGAAGTTATTCAACAACTTTTTTCTTTGCTTTTTTTTTTTCAATTTGTTGGTGTTTGGTTCAGCTGTATGAGCAAACGTAGGTATTTATTTCTGATTATATGAGTCTGAAAATGTCTTGAACAAACATTGAGTGGATAATTTCATTAGACATATTCAGCTTTGTTAAACTAAAACATCCAAGAGATCCTGCATGCAAAATGGATGCAAACAAAAAAAGAAATCAAATTACTTCATTTATATATTCAGCTTGCTGACAGTAATAATTTAAAAAGAAAAACAAATTAATTCCCTGTCTTGCTCTGAGACATGGTAAGAGATAGTGGAAGATAGGAAGAATAGCCATAAGATACAACCCCTTTTCAATCATACACTTGGGATGAGCACAATCATCATCTGCTTTGCCATTAGCAGGATGCTGATCTCTAGAGGTGAAGCTTAAGAATCCATGCAAAAGTGATGCTGGCTTCTGAAAAGCTGTATTTAACCAGCAGTGGCAAAAATGACAGGAATCACAGAGCCTGGAGTACTGGGATGAGGTGTGGTGCCAGTGGGACTGCAGCATGGGGGTTCAGGGCCGAGAGAGGTGGTAGGACAGGCAGGGCAGCAATGAGGAACTGTTGCTACAGTGATGCTTTGGAGTCTGAGCAGATACAGAGGAGTAAAGCTTAGGGGCTGGGAGGATGATGGGAACCAGGTGAGGTAAGAAGGCAGATATTAGGGCAGGATTCCAGGGGTAAGGTAGGCATGAAGGAGGGAGACCTGGGGCAAGGGAGGACCATGAGAATGAACCCAGAGCATAATGAAGAGGTGCAGCTCATGGCACTACTTCAGATGTGGGACAGGCACAGAGGTGTGGGCTTGGGGCTGAGGAGATCCACCAGAATGGGCCAGGAGTACAGCAAGTCCTTGGCACGGCTACAGAGAAGACAGCCCCTGGCAGCGTGTCTAAAGTATGGGCAAATGCTGAGGCTCGGGTCTCAGCGGATGGCTGCCAGGCCAGGCCCAGTGGATGCTAATGAGCAGGGCTAGGACAGGCACAGATGGGACCTGGGTGTGGTGAGAAAAAAGGAGCAGTACAGCTGAGAGGTTATGAAACATCGAATTGCCCAGGCCTTGGCTGTATGCCCTGATAAAATAATAAAGAAGAGGGGGGAAAGGAGCAAATCACAGAGCAAGTGACAACATGCTCTGCTCCTTGATCCTTGCTGGAAACACTTGGCACAAAAAGCGTTGCTGTCTAAAGTCATTTGTGTCAAGAGGCAACAGCATTTCTGAGGAAACAAAACTGCTTCATTATGGTAGAGTCCAAAGCAAGAGACTGTAGCCTGATGCTATGTTTTTCTTTGCAGCAAAGTTGATTGAACAATTTGCCATTCTCTTCTTCACCAGCTTAGCAGAAAAGAATCTTTACTATCAGGGAGTAGTAAGACTTCTGCCATGGGAGATTTTTTTTGTTTTCATTATTTTTTAAATTATTATAACTCCAGAAGTTAAATAGTTCAAAGCATCACCTAGTCGTTATTGTTAGTTTGCTTTTTTTTCCCCTCAGAAAAAAACTTTTAATCAGTTTAAATAAAATACATAAATAATATATATATAAATAATATATAAAAATATATAAAAATAATATATAAAATATATTATATATATATATATAAATAATATATATATAAATAATATAAATAAAATAACATAAGCAACAAAATGCATAAATGGTATACACCCTGGAGCCAGCTGAAACTGAGCATCTGAAATCCCCAAAGAACTGGAAAAGTGTTGACTCATAAATATAAAACTTGCTGAGTAATACTACCCTTAAAAAGTTGCTCTAACTCCTGCAGACTATTTGCTATTCTTTCAGACCACATCCTCTACAAACAGAAGATCATACTACTCCACATTGCATAACGTCTGTGGCAGTAGTGCTTTATTTTTCCAGTTATTTCACTTGTTATGTCTCGATGTCTCTGTATGATCATGCTAAATGCTGTGTCAGAGACTGCTATGAATAGAACACTGCTACATTTCTTAGCACTGAGAAGTACACTTCTTTTAGAAAAGAGCATTGAGCTTTTCTTTTTCCTCCTATATGGTCCTATGTTTGTACATACATATTTATAATACAAATATAATATATACATGACATGCATGTACCTATGTGTACAGCAATACATATACATAGTGCTAGATACGTAACAATGTATTGCATTTCTGAATATTACTGTTCAAAAATATATCTCTTAAACATAACTTCTTAAACACAAAAGGCAGTTCAACCAACCTGCATTACAGACAAATTTTGGAGTTTAATGCCTACTGGTAACAAGACTTCCCGAAAGCTCACCACATCTTATTTCTTCATTCCTTGTGAACCCCAAACCCCCACCAAAGTTGGTAAAGCACAGTAAACTGAAAATTGGGATCTTTATTCACACAGGTTTGTGAACAAATATTGATGTGACTGTTGTTTTTAGGATATTAGAATTGAGAGATGAAAGTTTGTTTACCCCTGAAACTGATCTTAATGTAACAGCATGAATCTGTACATTGAGGTAATCTGTAAGTTAATTTGTTTTGCTGGTTAAACATTTTCATAATTAAAGCTGTCCAGAAACACAAAACAAAATGTAGAAGCTATGGTAGTATGTTATTGAGTACATAACCTCTAAATACCCAAAAAAATGACAGATTGGTATATAAAAGCATGAAGTTAACTCTGTAAAATTGATCAAAAGTACAAGAAAATCTGTACTACTAGAATATTAAACAGCAACTAGGAGTTGAGGTATGTTCAGCTGTGACAAATGGGAATATACTTTATTGCTTTATTATAACACCTTTTGAAGTTATTTAGCCTTTAAGCCACCATCTCTTACACAAAGGGAATATATTTGTTTTGAAATTTAGTGTAATCTCTACATCAGCCTGTATTTGTTGATTTCAATCCATTTGCCAAAAACTTTTCTTTGCTGACCCAGAACTTTGCTGATAGCGCACATCACTGTATGCAGCTTCCTTTCATGTGTCTTTACAGTCAATCAAATACTATTATTACTTCACGGGACAGTAATTTTACAGCACTGTAAGATTATAGCTCTCACAAATATATTTGAGCAAAACAAAGATGGAAAAGGTATGCAGCTATTCTTATAGCAAATATAAACATTTACATGTTTATAGATATAAGCAAATATACCACAGCTGTCAGCAGGACTGAAGATCTAATAATTTGAGCTAAGGTTTGCAACTGGCTTTGCCAAGGCTCTTAAGTTTCTGTGAATCAGATTCCTCACGAGCACCATGAGCACCAACTAGAACAGTACTCTGAAGAATAAAATTTGCACGTTTGGGAGCTTGATTAAAATCTGATTTGGATCACATATACAAGCAGTTCAAAGTTTAACACAGAAAGAATATTTATGACTAGCAAATAATATAATGCATAACTATTCAATGACCAGAATGTACAAAGAAAAAGATTCTGAACACTAAATTAGAGAGCAACTACTGTGCGTTCGGTTTGGCCAGTAGCACTACAAATACAGACAGGTAATTTTCAAAGTCATTGCAAATTTCCATGGCCTCTTAGTATTTAGGTTGTACATTTACTGCATCTTATTTTTCTAGACTTCTAAGTAAGTTTTAAAGTTTGTGATTTAGTAAAGCTGGTGAAAAATACATTTGGGTGCCTGATAATACAATCAATCAGTGCTGGCATTTATTCTTTTTCTTCATTTCTGAGCATTATTTCAGGTAGTGTTTGAGGTTCACGACACATTAGATGTTCTGGGACCTGACTTTTCATAAGACAACTGCTTTATGCAGTGCTGTGATATTTGGAATCATCTAACACATTTTTACCATCACAGATCTTACTAAATAGATAAAAAGAACTCTCAGCTCAAAGATTTTTCTAAGAAATCCTAGTGATTGTTGACTTTGAAGACATGAACTTTTTTTCCATCCGCAGAAAATGTTAATGAGAATTATACTGACTTCTCCTGGAAGCGTGGTATCTACTAAATATAGTCTTTATCCACAAGTTTATTCTACGCTACTTGGTAATTCTGCCTATATAATATTTTAAATTTAAGTGTTTATATTTAAGAGTTTATATTTAAATATATAAATTAAATATTTATTGATATATTTATTTAAATATAAATATAAGAGTTTATATTTAAACTAGCAGGTTTATCCAGACTCTCTGAACACGAGGCTGTGCTCATACATGGGCTCTAGCTGAACTCGATAACATGAGGAAGAGACAACTTGAGCATCTTCTATCCAGGAATAATCTGTTACCAGCATGGACATAGATATTACTACTCAGCCCAAGTCCTCTCCATGACTTGGTTTTACACTGAAGTGCCTTATCAGAAATATAGATACCAAGATTATCTTCAGCAATACAGCTGTCTGGACTACAGGATACTATATATATAATGAGTCCTAGACTCATTAGCCTCCTAGCTTACTTGGTCTTAGATTCATATATCACTAAGCAGCATAAAGGTAGAGTACAGGTGAAGAGAGTTGCTTCCCACACATTGCCAAGTAAATAAATAGAAAGAACTCATCTTTCTGTTTAAAAACTTTGCAACATTTTCAGTAGGTTTTATTTCCAAATTGACTCTTTCCAAATAATCTGGAAGAACTGGAAATTCATTATTTAATGCCTTTTTGTAGGCTTCAGGAACAGACTGCTGGAATGGAAGGTCTCTGGCAGAGTTCTAGATACACAGCAATCAAATACTAAGGGCAAAGTTTGTCTGAGTTTCGACTTTAAGAAAACATCTGTTTTTGTTCATTCCAGCACATTTATTTATTTTGAGACAGATGACAACCATCAGCCTGCTGGTGGGGCTTGGCTTCCTGAGTCAGTGTCACTCTCTCCAGTGCTAGTTACTGTTTTTTTCAATTTCTGAATGAATAGCTTTAAGAGTTCTTCTACCAAGACAAAAATGTTCATTTTTATTTCTGCAGATGATCATATGACTGCAATATTCCGCAGGCATAAAAATAGTTTTGATTAATTTTCATTCTTTTATATGCATAAAAGTGGTAAGCTCCAAAAAGTGGGACACAAAAATCAAAGTAACAAATCCAAAAACACCAAGTCAGTTGCTTAAAGACAGAAGGGGCTGTGCAGTCTTCTCTATCAAGATTGACTTCGCATATTCTTATTAGATTACGATGTCTTCAACATAGTTGAATAAACCAACCTTTGTTGTTTTTTGGTTTTTTTCCTCATAAGTAACCAATGGTGCAGGCCAGAAGTAAAGAGGACAAAAATAGGAAGAAATTGTGCTAATGCAAACCTCACACTCCAAGAAAAAGCTTGTTGTACACCACATTGATGGAAAAATGGTAGAAATCAGTGACAGCTCACCACATCAGGCACAAGCATGACAGGTCAGAAGCCAGCCCATTTTGTTGTATTCAGATGGAATACTTTAGGAAGTTGAAAAATCACTGGAAGCCAAGAACTTCATTTTTCAACATTGTTTCTACTACTGTGCTATCTCTGTTCCTTATCTGGTTTCTGTCTACTGCAAGTGAACCTGACATCAGCACATTCCTGGGTCTACCTACTTGCAACTGTGGTTGAGCTAACAAAGATTGAGTCAATTTAGTAAAACAGGGCTCTTAAGAAAACAATAAGCTGAAGGGCTGGCCCCTATTGCTATTCAAAGAAGAAACACATCGCTCCGTTGACTGAAAAGTTTCTTAAATTTAAAGTCATATTCTTTGAAAAGAAAATCCCTTGGTATCAAGAATATCTGATGTTTTCTTTTTGGTAATTGCACACTTTCACTTCATAGACTAATTCATTTTCAGAAATGAAAATATTGCTAATTTAACATCTAGTGTCTTTGAGCATGTCTTTCAGTTCTCAAGTGTTTCATATTTCTTTGCTCTATAAATCTGGAAACAATTGATATCAAAGTGGGAGGCTGTAGAAAAGGAAGAACATCTGACTCATGCAAATAGAAACTGCAGCCAAACCACTCAGCAAGGAGACAGCAATGCCCTGGGAAAACTGAAAACTAGCAGTTGGGAACAAGATATACCAATTGTACTCAATAGCGAGTCTGTATAACTGCTGTATTTCTCTGAACGTATACTCTGCTACATACGTTTAAAAGTAATGCAAAAAAAAAAATGATGCAAGTAACATTATTTAAACCAATTAAAATAACAGCAAAATTAGATGGGCCTCTTTGTATTTCAAGGAATAGTATGGGTATTTCTGTATTTGGGCACATATATTGGACATTTGTAAGTATTAATATAAGAGTGATCATTATTTAACTAAACCAGTATTTATTGTCTTACTATAAGTTTGTATACAAAGCCAGAACTATTTTGGAAAAGAATCCCCTTTTCCATTTTTGGGACTGCTATAGCATACTGCTGTTATTGAGTCATACAGATAACTATCATCTTTCTTGCCACTAGATGTTTGACTTTATGGCTTATTTGCCTTTATTATTTACATGGGAGCTCTGTTTTTGTTAAGCAGATGTTTGTACAGGAATGTTCTCTCCTACACTTATCAAGAATTGATATTTCAAAATCTTCTGATGTGAAAAAATAAATAATTGTGTTACTGTAACTGTGAGGACTGCAGCAGGACACATGGAACCTCTCCAAATGAAGTAAGGCAAAGAGGCCTGATGAGCCTGGAGCTGCACAAACACTGCCAAGTACTGGCTAAGGCCCCAGGGCTGGCCACCTTCAGCCATGTATGAGGAGGTGGATATAGAAGCAGAACTGGGAGCTATTCTCTTCTTATCAGACTTGAAATTGGCAAAGGTGCACAGACATCTGAAAAGATCTGTGTTATCATGCAGTGAGCTGAATCACTGTGTTCCTTTCAGTTTGACCAGCAATAGGTTCAGAAAGCTTTTCTGTGGAAGCTGTGACAAACATTGCTTGGACTGAGTTACCTACATGTAACGGCAAACATGAGCAATAAGGTCATGGAAAAACAGATCCAGAAGATGTGGCAAAGGGAAAGGAGCAGCAAAAAAACCACGTAGATTTTGGTGAAACAAAATGTGCAACCATTAATAAGGAAGCCTACAAATAATTACTGAAACCCACTAATAACTAGTAACAAGCTCAAGAACAAAGTACAGGAAAACCAGTCCTGTTAAGAATTTATAGCAACACCATGCATAACATTGCAGTTATGGTAACAGCAATTCCAGCAAGGGAACAAGCAGCAGTTTCTGCTCTGTGAACCCATGAGAGTGAACCCCTGCCACGGCACCGGGAAACAGGGCAATCTTCTTAAAAACAAGATACAGTTAACTCAGAAGCCACTGCAAAAATGTTTGAGATCAACTACTGACAAAGGGGTGAAAGCCACCCAGACAGATCAGTGTTTTGCTGGGATATGCCACACCGTGGGTATGAGGAGCAAGGCAGAAGAGCAGATCTGTTTATGCAAAGAACGCAGATAACACTGCTCGGAGTAAGAAAACTTGTTAGTTATTAACTCTATAGAAAGCACCCCAGAAATCCTGCTTCGAAGCAGAACCTTGATAGTTCAGAGATTTATATGTATGTGGAGGCTGAAAACTAAGGCATACTGCAAAGGTGGTATGGAGCAAGATGAATGAAAACGACTGCAATCTTCAGAAAGATCTCGGTTCCACCAACAGTTTGCATTTCAGCTACAAGAGGCAACATAACTGAAGAAAAATTACCATAAACTAGAACTGGATTATCAGCTAAGAGCTAGGAGAAGGATGCATCCTGTAAGGAGAAAATTCAAATGCTGAGCTGTTAATAATATGCTGTTCATCATGTTGGTGCAAATAGATGGGCTATTTCTGTGATGATGTACACTTCTAGCCCATGCAGAGAAAGATAAAGATGTTAACTGTTAGTCAGCAATTGTGGTACCTAGTAAAATCAGCTTAAGAGAGAGATACATGAGCTTTGCTCCTGAAAACATTTTTGGAACAGTTAATGGAAAAATATTGTCCTTCTTCTGACCCATGCTTGCTGATCACTAGCCAGTATCCTGCTGAAAACAGCGCCAAGACAACAGGGAGGTGCCTGTAGCCCAGAGGGACTTGGGAAAGAAGTCCTGGACTGCAGTGCAGTACAGAAGCACTGGTGAAATACCTTGGGAAGCAGAATGCTCCCACAGACCCACTGCAGCTGGCTGACATTCTCTGGTAACAATGCAGATCTTGTCCATGGCCCAAGAACTGTTTTGTACATGCTGTTCAGCAGATGGTTGATCAGCTTCCTTATTTTGAAGTTTCCTAGGGACAACAATCCACCAGACTGTGGCAGGTCTGGGGATTAAAAGCACTTGAAAAGAGAAAACAAGTTTTTGGGGCTTTTCACTATTTGAATGGCTTTATGGAAGGCAATCCTACTTCTCCCAGAAATAAGAACAGATAGTCCATTTACTCTATTTGCTTTTCTCCAGTAATAAAAGCAGCACCCAAATCTAATGTTTATTTAATGCCTCGGATTAACAAAATATTAGAAGATTCCCAGAAGGCATGATGTTGTAGAATCATATGCAGCACAACACTGGCAAACAGCCTAAGCCCCAGAATTCAGAGTGTCTTACTCCATGTCCTTGACCTGTCAAGCTCAGAGTCTCCTGATTATGGTACATAGAGTGCCAATAAAATTTTACAAACTGTTCTGGTTTACAGACAGGTGATACACTTGCACAGATCTCTATCAACCATCTCACAAGGGTCTACATCTCAGCTGTTGTCAAGCCAGGCATAAATAGAGAAAGCATGAGATGTGAAGCCTGAAGAATTAGGCCTTTTTTCATTACAAATTAAGGAAAGATAAAGAGCAAGTGGAAACAGAAGATACTTTGGGGTGGGTTCCAATGATCATGGATCCATTAGCTGATTTGCAAGAACAGGAAAGCAGAGTAAAATAAAGTATAGTGGAAGCTTGGATAAATGCCAAATGGGATGCATCCTAGGCTTTACTGCACAAATGGGTGCTCCCAAATTACTTCTGCATGATTTTGATCGCTATCCACTGGCTGGCATAACTTTGCTATATTTTTGTTATGTGGCCAGTATAAACTCACTCAAAAAATAAAATAAAATTGTACTTGCTCTTTCAAGAGATGAATGTGATTTATTTACTACTATAATTTATTAGTATATTGTTTATTAATCAATCAACTCAGTTGACTATTGCACTGTGGAGCTCAGTACTACACACACACACTGTGAACTTTTGTTTGTTATTCCAAAGAATACTCAGAATTAGGTTTTATTTTGCTTGGAATGGTGCACACAGGCCAGAAACAGGATCTGCATGAAAACATGGTATGCCTTCATGCTTTTGCTTAGCATTACGCTTTTTTCTTCAGTCCGTTGCTTGCCAATGGGTAAATGGTGATAAGGATCATATGCATAAAAAAATTTCTATTCTATTTCATGTGCTAAGAAATAAAGAAATATAGTCTGATCTTTAAAAGTCTGTGCTATAATTACCCATGTTCACATAACTTTAACTTCATTTTAAGATTGTGCTCCACCTAAAAGAGCTGCTCAAAGATCCTGGACAGCTCATGGCAAAAGACTGTGGCCCTCACTTTGCAGAATGGGTTACATAAAGTGAAGGCCTTCAGAGGAAGAATTCAAAATGAAACTCTTTCACTTCTTTTTTCTGAATTACCCTTCGAGATACAGAATTATATTCATGCCAAAATTCAAACTCAAATTCTGATGTTTTTTATCTGTACAAAAACATTGGAATTTTACTATAAATACCTGCCTACATCTCACTATAAATTCCTGACCAGTAGCTCTTCTAATAATAAAGTTCAATTCTATGATATCAATGCTTTTTTTTTTTGTGAGAGAGCGAGTGAGCTACAGGAATGTTGATAAAGAAGGGAGGTTATTAACTTTTTAATAAGGTCTTTGTCTAGCTGCTTAACCAGCCCTAAAGATCGATTTAATCTTGAACTGAAATTTTGCTTCTGCCTAGGTAATAAACTGAATAAGTTACTAAATTGTTATCTATGTAAAATCATACAGTCACAGAATATCCTGCTTCGGAAGGGGCCCACAAGGATCACTGAGCCCAGCTGCTGGCTTCACACAGGACCATCCAAAATTCAAACCCTAATTCTGAAAGCATTACATGCTAGTGGGTTGTAGATAACTCCAGACTGCCCAACTATTAACCAAGCAACTGAAGCCTTTCTACATCTTCTTTCCTGTAGTTACACAAGGAATTTTGCACGTGCTTTGACCATGGCTCATGTACTAGAAATGTGTCAATTTCTGGAATTTCCATACCCACTCAGAGCCACTCAGCATGTAATGCATGATGGCATGGGAAAAAAAAAATAAGTCAGAGTTTGGAAAAGATCTTTTGAAATCAGTGATAGTCACCACGTTTGTGGCTATGGACTCAGATCAACAGCAGCTCTGTCATGAGGCACAAAACTCCTTCATTAGCTCTTCTGTTTGTAATTATTTTGTTTGGAATGAAGACAAAATTTCAAATTCACTACTTAAAGATTTTAGTCCAACAGTTACTAAGCTACTTTGCTGCAGAAGAACATCCAAAATGTTTGCTGTAAAGCGCTGCTAGCTCAACTTCTTACTAAGCCTACTGTTCTTAGAATTGGTTTGGCTTTTTTTGGAAATATTCTGAATTTGCATCAGAAAGGAACTTTGCAAGAAAAAAAAAAACACCAGTTCTTGCAGTGCTTTCTTATGTGTATTTTATATATATAAATATATATATGTATAAAATACACTCACTAATATTTCTGTTACAGTAATGATGTGAAATCCACTCTGTTCACTTTTTTTTTAACCTTTATGTTACAGTAATTTCCAATAGCCTTTCATATATAACAAGGAAAACAGTCATACAGAGAAGCAAGATCAGGAAGAAAAGCAAACAATCAGAATTGGATTAATATTAATTGCTGAATGAACATGAATTTTATGAAGTGAATAAAAGACAGAGCACAAAACACAGCCAGCAATCAGGCATTAAGCATCAGTTAGTGCTGTCTTTCTGAAAAAGTTTTGTAAGTGTATAACACTTACAAAGGTAAATCTAGTAGCATAAATCTTGGAGACAGATGAAGCACTACATTTCCACTGAATGTGAGAAAGCAAGATTCAAATAGTACTCTAGTAACAGAGATACAACGTCACAGTTGATATCCCTGGATATTGCTACAGTTCTGGTTTTCAGAATTATTCCAAATCCCATCACTGCTAACTGAACTTGCCTAAAATTAGCATTTAAGAACTCTTCTGTTTCGTCAGTTTTAAGCAAAAAAAATTAGTATTATCTAAACATAAAGAAAATGTGAAGTTAACTCAAGGATGAAGGCATAACTGAATACTGAAAGTGATATCATTAAACATCAGATACTTATAATTTATCTTGGTTACAACAGTAATCATTGCCAGGGTTTAACATCTAGGATATATCTAATACTGACTGAGATAGGTATTCAGAGAAGAAATACCTTGTATTTTTGATGATAACACTAGAGTTTTTGTATGACACTGGTGTGTCTGTGAATTCCTCTTATTATAGTTCTAGAAAACCAAACAGAGAAGCAAGCTCATGGAAAAGCATGGTCACACGTGGCATGACATGTTAACCAGGGCGGTTAAAGAAAAGCACTGAAAACCAGGAAGCACAATCCTGGTAAACTGAATTGACTAAACTGAATGGAGAAAGCATTTGTTTTTTGTAACCAGAAAAAAAAGTGTAATTTCTACTTGATCTGACTTTCATCCACTTTTAACCATCACACATAATCCAGAAGAACTCAATATGTTTATTAAATGAAACGAAAGTGTAAAAGAATTTCAGTTAACTGAGTTTTCACATAGCAATGAAACACCAATCACCATCGTTTTTTTAATTTTCTTATACCAAAGGAAAAAGAAATGTGGAATATCTTGTCTTTAGAAAGTAACATCCATATTTTGTCCTCCTTGAAGTTCTAAATTTTTCAGAACAACAGAATTCTCATCATCAGCTTACCTGAAGTCAAAACATGGGAAAGCTAATTCTATATCATCAAGACTAAGATTCTAACTTCTTAAATGGAAGTATTTGCTTTTACCTACAAATATCAATTACATCATACATTTTTGTCTGACTAGTTTGGATTTGAATATCATTTACACCACTGAGAATTCAAAACTTAAAACAAGAAACAAAACAGGAAGACATCTGTCCTTCCCTCCAAATTTTGAGAGGGCTAAACATTATCACTTGGTGGACACTGCAGTCACTTGAATTGAAAGAAACAAAACAATATGATGAAGAAATACTAGAGAATGCATGATGCTTTCAAGATGGAGCAAAGCAGATTGTAACATCAGCTAGAGTCCACAGACCCGGACTGCTCCCCATCCCAGAATTCCAGGTCAGCAGGTAGAACACCTTGAGGACAACTGGTCTGACAGTTAAAGACAGACATAAAGAAGGTATTGAAGAACCTCAGCCTTTTCCTTATCCTCAGTGGTCATGTTCCCCACCACATCCTTAAAAACTGGAGATTCTCCTTAGCCCTCCTTTTACAGTTGATATATTTGCAAAAAAAATTGTTGTTCCCTCTCAAAAAGGAGTGGAAGGTGATTATTGTAAAAGGAGCTCTTTTTTTTTTTTTTTTCATTTTCTTTTTTCCTGGCAAAGATACGTATGGTCTGATTGCCTGCAGATGTGCACTGGGAATTGCTTTCAGTCTCCTTCCTGAAGGACCAGATGCAGTCGCATCATGAGGTTTTTCTCACTTGAGTTGTGCAGTCCATATGCTTAGTCACTAGAGCTATAAATAGTCCAACTCCTCCTATTTTTTTCCCTTTCCTTTTTTTTTCGCCCCCTCCAACAAGAGATTTTCATTGGAAAATTCCTCTCAGTGATAAAGCAACAGCTTGGACTCATCGACAGTTGAAATTGTCTATGTTAAAATTTACAAAATATTTAAGTGGGCTCTTTCCACAGAAAAATACTTAAAATTGCTGCCCTCAGCTCCCACAGAGAAATTTAGTTGTTAGTGGTTGGTGTGGGAGGAAATGGTATACAGGAGCTGGTAATAATTAGTAGTCAAAGTTTCAGTCTTCCACATGGTCTGCTTTCTGGGACTTGGCATATTATCACAAAAATCTGTTGCCAATGGTTATTCAGCTCTGCAGTGTTCCCAATTCTGCTGAAAATTGAGTTCCTCCTACCCCTGTCTTTAGTTCACTATTCTCAGCATGTAACCAATGCTGTCACACTTGTGCTTTTACCAAGAAACCATAAAGAAACTCAAAGGACAGATCTGGTCTAGAACTCATTGAAGAAATCATTGGGAAAAGATTAAAAACAGCTTCAGAAAATTATTTCAACCCCTAGATTCTCTCTTCACTCAGTCATGAATGATTCCTTCCTTTCTTTTCCAAAGAATGGGAAATTTGAAAGGGGCCCAAACCTGAATTCCAGTCCCAAATTCTCCTCATATTTTGAGAAGTATTCATTAAAGTCTGAACTGTGCAATTAAAACTTACTTGACTCCCATGTATGTAATCATCTATGCTGCCTTTCACCTCCAAGCACCAATTGCAGTAGGGATAAAGAGCTCACCTTCCTGTGACCTGTGAAGTTCACCAATGTCTTCTCTGTTCACCACAAAAAAAAAAAAAAAAAAAAAAATCATTAAATCTAAGAGTAATTCATCCTGAAACTTTGTTTGCTGCCTAAACCAAAAATTTTCATTAGAAAACTAAATATTTTTGGTACTCAATTTGTTTACATAAAAACCTCTAATGTAAAGTCTTCCTCCCTCCAACTTATTGAAGAAAGAATATTTTTCTGAACAGATAACAAAATATCTGCATAAATTATGCTAGTGTTTAAGCATTGGTTTAAATTTTCAGGTGTTTGAATTTTTTTTTTTTTTTTTTTTTTTGCAACAAATGAAATATGTGAGATACCAGATAAACGATCTTCAGAGAGACAGAAGTAACATTGCTTGTTCCTCTCAACCCCTTTTTAATTTCATAACTCCTCTCCCTAGGCATCACAGACTTGACTCACATACGACGATGATTAGTGGAAAGCACAGCTGTACACACAAATGCTTTCTGTGACACATGTTGGAACTAGTATGACAATACCTTATATAGCATTGCACTGGTTTGGCCTTGAACAAATTATTATGAGATTTTTTGGCCTGAGCAGTAAGAAATAAAAAGTTACGTAATCCAAAACCCGCAGATGTTCAGTGAGGAAAAGCCTTATAGGGATGAAGTGAAGCGGGATTTTAAACAGATAGACTATGCAATAATAGCCAACCAGTGACACTGATTAGTCTCTTTTGTTATGAGAGCTTTCTCAATCTTTATCTTTTCATTTAATTAAAGTAAAAAACATTCCAGAGAATAAGTAGAGCAAAAGTTCAGTTAGTTTCCTAAGAAGGAACCTCCAATCCACTTCTTTCTATTCTAATCAGAGTGAGAAGGTCATGATGTGAGTAAAGATGGCTCTCAAACTCTAGAACAGCCCCTAAACAAAGATGCACAGGTTGTAGGTGTTACCAGTTTACAGTAGAAAGTACAATAAATATACAAAGCAAAATAAATACTTTCACAGAACCCGTGCCTTCTAAGGCATCCTACAGCCTTTGATTTCTCCCACAAGTTGCTTTTCCTGAAACCTGCTCAATTTCTCTCTTAATAGGAATATTTTGTTCACAGAGCAGCTTCTAGGATTACATGATAATCTGACTGATTAAATGATTACAGTAACTGCTAAAAAAAAAAAAAAAAATCTGGTACTTCCAAATTTAATACTGAAGTATATGCACCTATTTTCCTCAGTTACTCACAACAATACTGGTTAATAACACTTGTAGACAACTAACATGAAAATGTTAGGTCGTATATAATGCAGTGGGAAGATTTTATTCTATCTTATGCCACAGAATTAAAAGAAACTTCAATAATCATTTCACACCCCCAATCCCATTTTCAGCAGAACTTGCTGCAGTTCCAATGAAGCACAGTGACATTCTTTAGGTAACTGGAAATTAGACAACAGGAAAAAGGATACGTCAGTGGACCACAGTTTTTCAGGATTAGTTTTGAGTATAATCACACAGGACTATCATTTACAGAGAAAAAGCTGCCTTGTGACAGATACATCCACTGGTAAATGGAACAATCTCTGAGTGGGAATTTGAAAAGCAGGAAATAACCCTTCAGGTGGCAACAATTCATCTGAATGTGAAAAAAAATACCCAAAATCCACGCCTGCTTCAACAGTTCAGCACTTTGCCATTGTCACACAGCTTTTGTAGTACCATGTTACTTCCTGCTCTCTACAAAGGGCTACGAAGCATTTTAGTCCTGAAACTTTAAACTCCACAATATAACCGCATTATTCCATTTATTTGAGAAAGCAGGATAATGGAATTATTATTATTACAGCAAAAAAGGAACTGAAAGTCACCATTGGTAAAATGAAATTAATATGAGAATGCAAGTCTGAAGGACACAGTGGGGTCAATCTCAATACCCCATGACTTATTTTCTTTGCCAGTTCCAGTTTTACTCCATGACCTCACATCAGAATTAGAGCAGAACCTTACAAAAAGGTATACAATTGAAAAGGGATAAATACACTCTTCACGTTAGAGGATCCAAGGATCCAATGTCCTGAAGTTGTTTAAGACATTATTTCATTCTCAGTTTCTTTGTCATTTCCTTGGGTGCAGTGAAATAAATAGGTTGTGCAATTGGTTCCCCTGATATAAAGTTATATTATGGAAATATACAGCAAGCAGCTGGTGGCTTCTCACCTTTCAGGCTGACTGATTTACAGTCTCTTTGTTTATAGGGAGAGGTGTTAGCCATAGTTTCCTGCTTTTCTGCTCAGAGGTGTGGCATAGCTAGTTTAAAGTAACACCAAATTTAGGAAGCTACAGTCCAGTATATAGCTCCCCAGAACATCTCCACCACATGATGTTTTTGCAAAGAAAGTTCCATTACTTCTGTTCTAGCCATATGCAGAAACAAGTACATGTAAAATCAGTTTCTCTACCCTGCTCAGGAATTACTACTGCCATAAAACTTACTATTGCTTTTGAGGCAGTGACATCTGCACATTGTGAGCTCATCCCTCAATGTCAGGAAACAAAGCGTGTGGCCAGCAGTACTTACTATTATTAGGATTTACTTTCGCTAAGTTTCAAAACTTCTCAGAAACTACACAGTCCACAGGCATTTCATATTTTTTTTTTTCCCAGTTTGTCTAATCCTCATCTTTAGTACCCACTGTCCCTGAAGAACATCAGCATACAATGAGTTTCTGTATTTTCTCTGAGGGAGGCTTATTACACATTTTGATAAGTAAGTGCTGTGGTTAGATAAAGAAACACCACTTGTTCAACTAGGAAAGTTGAACACCTCATTGTGAGAGCAACCAAACATGCTCAAACTAAGAAAGCTCCTAGAGTACAGCCTCAGGCAGCCAGAAGGGACAGTAAGTGGGAAACCGTAGACCAGGAGATTCCTGTGAGGAGAAGGGAGTCTGCCTGCTGCACAGAGCACAGCTAGTGACAGTACAGCAAACGGTGGGTAGAAGGCAACTCCACAGCAGTAGCAAGGGAGGCAGGAGCAGGACTGCATGGCTGACCCTGCAGGCCAAATACCTGCAGTGTGATTCAGTCATTCTACTTCAGAAAAGTTCTAGACTGCTCCTGCAGCCTGAAAGCCCCCATAGCAGCTGGCAGACATGGAGTCTCCAGGGTAAATCTCGTCTAGTTTCACCTGAAAGGAGGCCACTTTGGGTATTCAGATTGCTAGACTGCATTCTCTGTAACCATCAGGATGTCTCAGGAAACCATTAAGTTTCATGAAAATATTAAAATCCATAACAAAGTAAGTGAACTTGTTTGTCACCTGGAGAACATATAGTTATTGTGCTCCTTCCTTGAAGAAACAGTACCCCAGTAATCCTGAGCTGTCGCATGCATGACTATATTCAAGATCAATGTATTACTGAATTTAGAAACACGAAGAAAGTATTTTCCATATTAATAATAAATTCCTGACCTTTTTGTGCAGTTAACCTCCTGATGTGATGATACAAGAAGGAAATGAGAAATAGGAATTTTGGTACTGAAAGACAAGCTCAATGCAGAGTGAAAAGGAAATACCTTTTCTTCCTGATCACCAGAAAAATTACAGAAAAACAGTTCCCTTAACAAGATGAGAATTTATTTAGTTAATAGAATGCAATTACATTTTCTAAAAGTTTTGAAATAAGTATGTGTTCATCTGATTCCATTTTTACAGTCAGGCAACCTTGGATGCTTCGTTATGATATTCAATTACATGTTGAGTCACTTTTAAAGAAAGCAAACTGCACTGCAGATCAAAAGTTCAATTTCTTATTAGTAATTGATTCACCTAGAAACCCACATAAACACCATACATTTGAAGAATACCATTACTTTTAACTTCACTTGAGATACAAAAGGTGTTGATATGTCCCAGACTCCAAAGCCAATTTTGCCCATTGAGACAGACAGATTAGTTTGCTTTCCAGTTCTAAAACAAATCTTAATGTCTTCTATATCCCCCTACCAAAAATTTTAGTTAGCTTACAACTGCAAGTACTCAAGTTCTGTTGACACTGTATGAAATTCAGTAAGATCCTTAGATTAAAAAAAAAAAAAGACATTTTTCATGGGACACAGCTTTTACAAATAAAAATAATTTAAAAAATAATTTTATTAAAATTTAAATATATTAATTAGCATTGGATCACAGACTTCAAATGTATAATCAATTGTCTAGAAAAACAAAATTATTGAAAATGTAATGAAAATGTAAACCTATCACAACACTGCCCTGAAGAGGTACAGTTTCATGTCCTTTTCAGCTCACTTGTTTAAGTCTTACTTTGTGCTATTTATTATTTCAGTAGATACTGCAGAAGTTTGCTGATAATACATTGACAGGTTGATTTTTACCCCCACTTTTTACTGGATTATAAGACATTAATTAGATCTGTTTCTGCTTACTGTAACAAAGTTTACTTCATCATAGCAGATGCATACTGATATGAATAACAGTTAAAGTGAATATTTTCAGCAGAAATAATTAAAAGAGTTTGTGGTGAGCAGAACATGTCACGACACATTCTAAAGATTTTCAACAATGGATTTACGCAAAAAAAGTTATTTGATCTACTATGTGAACTTTAACCTTGTTTAAAAAGAAATTCATAAGGGAAAACGTCATTTAGTATGTCAGTACATACATCAGTCATCAGTATATCAACCTGATGCAGCAAATTGAACTTCAAA
Organism: Tympanuchus pallidicinctus; assembly: GCF_026119805.1. Taxonomy (NCBI): domain Eukaryota; kingdom Metazoa; phylum Chordata; class Aves; order Galliformes; family Phasianidae; genus Tympanuchus; species Tympanuchus pallidicinctus. The sequence continues at coordinate 16,247,780 of NW_026294791.1, read as the reverse complement.
TGCAACTCAACCATATAATCTTTTGAAAAATAAACCAATGTGAGTAATCTGTATGCATAAAGTAAACCTGTTAGAGCTCAAGGAGTGTTCAACAGAAGCAGCTATGCAAAAGCAACCAACTGTACCCACCTATGAGTAGGCACAGAAGCATAAAGCATGTGGGGCTTCTTTCTTTGGGCTGAGGGAAGAAAATACTTCCAGCAACTTGCCTTTCCTCTTTGGATGGCAGGATGCAGGTTGTGCAAGACTGATTTAGTTACTGCCATTTGTCAACGTGCAAACAGTGACAACAAACTAAAGGGAAAAAGTGGCATTAATAAAGCCCGTATTAATACATTTTCCAGAACAGATGCCTGGTATGCTGTAAGGCATTACAGCTCTGTACTTCACTAACTTGTAGAGCCTTGTTAGCTCAGGACTAAACCTTTCGTGCTTAGCTGTTCTACATAAAACAGACTACTAATAAATTACATTTCCAGGATATCAATATTTATCATGAAGCTTTCAATGCACAGGTTTTTTGTTTTGTTTTGTTTTTTTAATTACCCGTGCTACAACATTTTGACTTTGTGAAGCCTTGTTATTTGATATAGCACATGAGACCAGTTCCATTATATGCACAGACAGGATACGAAGATACATGGCCAGGAGCACTCTTTCAACTAAATGATCTGTGCTAAGATTTCTATCTTGTCTCTAGACTACAGTCCCACAGCATGATTGCCTCTTTCCTCATCCCACCTCACCTCCCATCCTACAGCATCCTACACGGTGCAGCATATTTGGCTCAACTCAACTGCATGTTCCTACCTCTGCCTCCTACCACCAACAATATAAGTGAGATGCAAGGAGAAGCATGGATCTCCTCCAGCAATGCTGAAGTTAGCAATTTTATTTTAAATAGGTATTTAAAGCTAGCTCAGGCAGAACTGTGTAACACATAGTACTGGCACAACATTAGTGGAAGAGCAGCAGATAGAACACAGACCTCAAGTGTGCCATACTGCAAGAAATCACCATGAGGCTTTCCTTCATTCTTTCAAAGGCACGTGCCACATGTCAACAGCTGCCAAGACCCATGGAAGACTCAGGGACAGAAAAAGAATAGAGATGCTAGCCTCTTCATGAATCACAGACAGACGCAAAAACAATACCAGGCTGGGCCGGCATTCGTGTTTTACTGCCATTATCCCAGTTTCAATCCACTACAGAAAATGCCACACAGTGCAGCATTTCTGCACAGCATTTGTATACAACATGACAGTCTCAGCTTTGATCCAAACAATCCACTAAAAAAATACTGTAGTAACATTGCACAGCAATTTGCATCATACGTGCTTTATTCTCAAATATTTATGGAGCAGATCTCCTATATAGCAGGAGTTGTTAACTAGAAGCTGTTGTTCACACAACTGGTTTCCATCTGGTCCAATTAATATCCACCTGTTCATCCACAGGTGGATAGACCAGCTTTTATTTGTCTGGTTTCACTTTATTGAAAAGATTAGTGTTTTTGGATCTCAATATTTTGTATTATCATTTCTCCTATTCATACCTTGTATTGGCATGAATAATTAGATATGGTTGCAATAATTAAGCCTGGACAGGGCCTAAAGAGAAAGAATGATAGAAAAGTGATGAATGCTTTAACAGCAAGAATTACAAAGGACTACATAACTACAGAGAATTTACTGTTACTGTTGGCTTAGTATTAACATATGTGGTTGCACCATTTACACTAGGTGTAAGAACTCATTTTCTATTTTCAGAGACAAAAAAAAAATGCCAGTTCAGCAATACTACTCCTTCCAACAGAAACATTGTTGAAGTTTCAAAATGTATGCACTTATATGTTCTTTAAAAATACAGAAATTATGATATTTCAGGTTTTTTTTTTCTTAAATAAAGGAAAATGTGATAGGTATTTGTAACACTATAAAGCAATGCACTTCAGCAATAATACCAAGGTTGCAAAGTCTTAGGCTGCAGCAATAGAGGATAAGATCAAATGCAGCAGCAGAAACAAAAGAAATGCTTACCTTTAGAAGGCCTCAGGTACACGTGGATCTCAGCAAAACATCCTCACCTCCCTTGCCAACCCTTAAATGAGGTCTGGGAAGGGGTGGATCCTGGCTCCATTCCTTCCAGTCACTCAGGGGCATTGCATGCAGCTGAGCTCCCCTGGCTTGGCTCTGCATTCCACCAGGTGCTCCATCACTGCTTCAGGCTGTGACTTAGCACTTCCACTACAGTATTACAGGCCCACTGATCTCTTTAGCTGATCTTGCCAATGCTTATGTATCAGTAGAATGGTTTGAAAAAATCTTGAACTTTGTAACTAAAAAACTTTAACAACTCTCTTCGTTTGCCAAATTTGGTCACTAAAATAACATTGTCCAGTAAGAGTTGTAGGATCACAGAATCATTAACTGAGCTGAGTTTTGTGCAATTAAGTCCAGTAGATTTTTCTCCTCTGCCCAATACCTGCTGTGCTCGTTAGACAGCGTCTACACGTGACCTGTCACATGCAATATTAGGAACACCATTTAACATGCACCAAGCACTTTCAACTCCCCACCCCCCCACTTCTACTTAGCTTCAAACATTTTTATCACTTTTCCTCCTTTTTTTTACTATATTTCAAGACTGATTCATTGAAAATGTATGTCCTCTCTGCATATTCTCTCCTCTTCATTAGGCAATGAAGAGTTTACAGTACAGCCTTCTCAGTGCCATCATAGCAAACTACATCTTGTAGCAATAGCCTACCTACACTGCTTCCTCAATAACTTCAATAAATCTTTCCACAGTGCTTTTCAAAATAATAAGCTAAAGATAATTATCATCATGAGTAAAAGAAATCACTTTCTGGCATGTATTTCTCACATCCTTAATTGAACAGACTCCCTAGTTTAAAAAGTTCCTGTACAAGAGAACCACGCTCATGACATCACATCATCACCAAGCAAGAGCTGCTTCCTCTGTATCCTGCAAGCTTCCTGAAAATCTTGCAGTTGTTCTCTCTCCCACAGTTCTGAAGCAATGATGTAATTTTCGTACAGATGGAAGATTGCAAGCTTCAGATTCTAAGATTAAAGAACAAATCCATTTTCATTTCAAATGTTTTTCAAGGTGTGTTTTTTCTGTTCTCCATGTAAAATCTACAGAGGTTCTAGGAGAAGACAAGGAGAGCAGCTCCTCTTAAACACCTGCAACAATGTGAAAGTTTCAGGAATTTAGGAAAACATAGCTACGCAGTGATAATGCTTTCACTCTTACCTGAGGATGTTCTTTCCTGCATATAGATACAATTCAGCTATTTACTAAAGGACAAATGTATTTGAATTTTGACATCTAAAGTTTAAGACCAAACTTCTGAATTATCACACTCCCTTTTCTCATGTCTCACAGGCCTTTGGAGAGCAGCATACAGAGAAAAGAAATCATACCTCATTCCCACTGGTCTGCCTTGCCTTAGATTACAAGTCAAGTCAGTACTGTGGTACTAGTAAATGGACTGAACCAGCATGTGCATATTCAGATTAGTTAGCATTTAACTTAAGCCTAAATTATAAGGCTGCACTCTATCATCTCTATAACCACTAATTTTGTTATATTACTTCAAGAGCCATTCAGAGCAAGACCTGTTCTATCTCCACTAGTTGAAAACGGGTGAAGTGAAACTGAAAATATTAATCTCAGTATTCAAAGCTTAAAGTAGAAAAATAGTTCATCTGAACATCCTTCTATTCATCTTCTATCTGTTCCACTTCATTTTCTACATACTCATTTTCCATTCAAAGAAGCCAGTATATTTCAACAGCTATTAAAGAAACACAGATCAGATTGTGAGCTTTATGTTCTTTATGCTACAGTTACCTGAGGAGAAACATTTTTTGACTCACAGAGCTTTTAAACTGAGAGTAAGTAACATATTATAAACAAGCTTAAAAATAGATATTATTAGAAAGTATTGCCACACCTCTCACACTTTTTAAATAATGTTCGCAAATTTACTGGGCCAGTGGCATTCACCATATTCATGTAAAATGGTAAACTAACAAGTAACAGCCATTAAATCCTTCTGCAATGTTTTTTAAGGTTTTAGAGCAGATTGCTGGGAAATACATATCATTAACTCCACATCACTAAATCCCCAGAATGCTCTGTTCTAAAATAGGGCCCCACAGGAAAAAAAAAGTAGGATAAATGAGTCCTGGAATATTAACTATTCACAGAATGGTTATCAGACACCAACTCTATCAAATGCCAGTCTGAATGAGTTATATGTGACCCTACACTGTATCAGACAAGTTATTTCCTGTGGAGAAGTGTCAGTGGCTTCGTGCAGATCTTCATCTGTATTATTGGAAAAATATTGGTCACTGACGTTAATGAAAAGAGAACTCAAGGTTCCCAAGTGCAAAGAGTGACTAGTAGCTCGATAGGCGAACCCAGAGCCTACCTGTCAAAAGATCAGGAAGCTTAGTTTGTTTAAAGTAATGAGATTCCAGAGATCTGTTTTCTGTGTATAAGGGCAGAGAGGAAAAATAAAAGGAGGAAAAATATCTATTTGGGTTAAAAACAAACCTGAGCACAAGAACATAAGTAAATATACATGAGTATAAGGTGACTATCAGTAGTTCTAACCCGAATCTCGCATAGGAACATTTCTATTAGAGTAACAGTACTTTAGAACAGTTTTATGCTAAAAGGAAAAATATTACATGTTTTGTGAAAAATTAGATGATGCAGCATCTGCAAATATCTGGAAATCCCCTCAGTTCTAGATTTGGACTTTTTGATGCACATCCCAGTACAACAGCACATCAATTCTAGAATAACAGCACATTCATCTCTGCCACTACAGTGAGTACACTTACTGTTGTCTTTTTGTCAAAGTTTTTAAAGAAAGTATACATAAGATTGAACTGAAATTCAAAATCACAGAAAAAAGCAGTATAACAACAAGTTCTTATTTGTTAGAATTCTTCCAATGTGTGCCTTTAAAGTATACAGTTGGTACATTTTAAGAGCTATGACCATACTTGGGTGTTGAATAATCTTTCAACAGGAGGATTCTTGACCACAAAAGGTAATTCACTAGATACAGAGGACAAAGCTGACAGTGTAAATTAGGAATTAAATCAACAGCAGGGTTACACTAAGTCCTGTTTTGTGACAGCTGGCCTGGTACAGTTTTGGATTGGTGCTGCAGGAGTTTGTTTCAGGACAAATTCTGACTACACGTTTTAACAGTCCTTTGTTGTAATTCTAATGATTCAGCAATCATCTGATTCACTATTTTTATGTGTATCTACCACAGCAATGGGAGCTCTCAAGTACCTTAAGGAAGGGTGATATAATTGGATACCAATTCTCTTTGTCCTGTATGGGTCATCTAGAAATTGTATTACCAATAAATACATACATACATACATACATAATATCTTGCCACAAATATTCAACTTCCCATGACTGTATAAATTCAGTCCATGAAGTCCCAGAGAGTCATTATTTGACAAGTACAATCACTTATGTTTACGCACCTCTATGAAACTAATGTCTGCTGTGGTTAATGTGAATTACTAATACAGTAGACAATATGCACAATACAAAAGATATGCTTCTGAAGTCATAATAGGCTCTTGTCTTTTCCATTTTTTCCTGTTCCTATGGGAGACTGTTCTGAGGAAGAGTGTGCACATGACCAGCAATTGCAATACTTAAGATAAGAAATAAAACCACTAACTATGGAGATCTGCCAAAACTAGCAACAAAATACCTTATTCTGAAGAAATAGGAAAAGAGATGGGAGGACTGCACAACAAATAAATCGCTAGGGAATAAAAGTGAGCAAACCACAGCTAGTGATTTTGAGTTAGACAGTACAGTTTCCACCTGTGCTGAGGTTGTGACAGAGCTGCACAGTACCAAGCAATTGTCACTACATCATCTACTAGAGTTTTATAGACTATTTGCAGCATTGAAACCAGCCCTTATTTCTCACCTTGACCCTCAAGATGGAGGACTGGAGCAGGTGGGCTCTGAACAGTGCTAGTCTTTAGCACACATCATTACTAGCTCACTAGAGCAAAAAGGCAGGTTTGAATTCTCACAGTATGGCCTTGTGTGAGTCATGAAACAAGGTTGGAGAGAAAATCTGTTTATGCACCCACCCAGATACATCCCTGTAAGCATCTGTTGCAATCTTCACTTGAAGCACAAGGTAATACCTATGGGCAGATGTAGCACACACAAGCAAGTGTCATTAAGCAATAAGCAGAGTTTGCTATCTTGATCATTTTCTTTATTAATACCAAGAGCTTATAGTCTCCTGAATAGAAGGTGTGTATTTATTATTACAGTACACACCCAGAAGTGTCTCACTAAGTTTATGAATCCCAACTAGCATGGCTTTAAGTAAATAAAAATGTCTCTTATCTAAGGTGGAACATTTTCTATTGTTCTATTTGTCTTGTTACAGCAGTAAAGTACAAACTCACCCTTTTGTCATTCTGCTTTCATATTTTATAACTTTATTCCAGGTGAGCAGAAATTCCTTGATCTTATTTTGATTCCACCTGTGTTACTGGCTGCAATTCACTAAGTACAAATACATATTTTTGACATAACAATGGATTTTTTTTTCAGTCTTATGAACATTCCAAGCCTAGAATTTCAAATATCACCAAGGTACAAAGTTAGCCAGCATAACATTTAGTTTTATCTGAAGTCAGCAGAAGCCCTGTGAAGCAGAAGCAGTATTGGTTGGGGGGGGGGGGTGTTTGAAGTTATTATTAAATTTAAATGTGTCTTTTAACATAAGCAACAAAATTCATACTGACATCATACAGCTCTAAACTTTTAGCTGTAAGTGGAAGGTGGGGAAAGTGATAGCAGACCTAAAAAGAAAGGTATCCTATAAAAAGGAAAAAAGAAGTTAAAATCAGAGCTGATTTCAATCTAAGAGCAATTTGCCACCAAAGCGCAGGCTGCCTTAGCTGTAGGAACAGTCAGCTGACAGTGTGCCCTACCCAGGAACAAGATGTTTAGATTACTTGGTCTACAGCTCAGCCACCAGCACCCCCACAGCTCTGTACCTGTCAAGCAAACGGGCCTTCAGAAACTACAACAGATCTCAAGGTGAAGCATAATGGGCATCACAGAATTAAAACTTAGTACTGACTGCCAACATGATGACTGAAGGAAAACATAGTAAAGGATAATAAATTCCTAAAACGGTTGTAGGATTATTTGGAGATGTCTAAGGAAATACTAGCATAAATAAAGGAGAGAGATTGCAGAAAAATATTACTAGGTAAGTACTGTAAGATCTTTTTATCTAAAGAAGCTACCTGATGAAATCCTATAGCCAGTAGCAGATATGTTTTTGTAGTGGTGTGGACTACATGACCTGATAAACACAAAAAGTAAAGAAAAATCTGTGATTTCATACAGTTTTGGTATGAGAAGAATAGGAAGAATATTCTGGTCTACTAACAAGCCCTAAATAATTAAGTAGATAGCTGGAAACAAAATAAACAAGTAACAAAAAAGCCTCTTTTTCCTTCTGAATCACATGGTTCTGATACAAAATTAAAAAAATAAATACTGGTCATGACTGAAATATATATTATTAATATTAATTAATATTAATAATATTAATATTATAACAATAATAATAATAATAAATATTAATAAATTAATATTGATAAATATATATTATAGATTACCATCGCTCTATTACAGTGATTTTGAACTCAGATTTTGAAAAATCAATGCTTTACAGAAGCTTAATGTTAAACACAAGTGAAGAAATAGTTTACAAGTTGCAGTGATGAATGAAAGCAAACGTCTCTCTTCAATATCACAGCTCTAGGACAGACTAACCTGGCTTGTTATTTAGACATCTAGCATATTCCCTATGCCTCATACTTCGGTGTACCCTATGCTTCCATATGTTTGCCATCAGATATATCTCTGGTTATTTCTTCAACAATACATGTTTCAGACTCCACCCTCCCCTTTTCCAGTGTAAGTGCAGAGAGCAGTAGTACAACCAATCAGTGCCTGGTTCTGCTAAAGACTGAGAAGATGAACTGCAGACTCCCATTGAGTCTGGCTGACTGACCTGGTTTGCTATGAATTATGAAGTCTAACCTGCTGCAGTCCCTTTTAACTGCCTGCAGAGTTTTTAAAAGCCATGCCCTTACAAAATATGGAAAGATTTCTATCTTTGGTGACTGGTTGGGACAGGTAAGGAGAAAAGTTTCTGTCTGCCTTTGTGACGCACACACTTTCTACTCATCCACTACCATGCTTTATCAGGCTCACAGGACACCTATTTTCTCATCCTACCTGCTGATTTAATATGCTAACATTAAGGATATGATGTCTAATTAAAAAGTACTTACGCCCTCACTTATCTTTGGTTACAGTAACAGCATTTATTAAGCTTCTTCCCTTAGCAGGTCTTGCAGACTCTTCAGACATAGCTGCCCTAAACAGCTGACAGGGAAGGTCCTTTACCCACAATGCCATTATCTTCCTTCCAACTTGAAAGAACTTTTCTCCTCCTATGTTTGGCTAAGGTGTGGTTTGTTAATCTACACAAGTAACTGCAGGTTGATCGCCTCAAAACCTGGCAGGTCAGAGCAGCAAGATATTCCATCCAACCTGACCTCCACAGCCTCTCAGAGGCCCAGCTCTTATCAGCAAAACCCTTAGTGCATAAAAGACTATACAATACAATTTCAGAAGCTTGTCATTTGCAGTGTTGGTTAAGGGAAGATTGCTTTTTAAGTAACATTTTTTTCTGAAACAAATTACTATATCCAAAATATAACAAAATTTTGTCAAAAGAAATAATGGGGAGGACGGTAGCATTTTAAGTGTGGGGTGTGCTGATGCACCATTTCTGAACTATTTTAAAAAAAGAAATTCTGAATATTCTATTGCACATCTGATAAGAATTTATGTTTTAGGTAAGTAAAATAATTTGCCTTCCAGTGAGAGGACAGTAGAGTAGCACCGATAGTACTCACTGCAGCCATACAGCAAACACTTCTCATCCCACAGTATTAGAAGATTTTTAACTTATAAACCCGTGCAGATTACTGAACTGTTGTGTCAGGCAAGGCAGAGACAGAGCATATTTTAATAGTTCAAATAACATGATTCAGCATCAGTGGTTATATTAGAATACAGTTAAGTTGTACAAATCTGTATGCAATCCTTTTTTCTGGAACTGCAAACATACATCTTGTTTTCTTCTCTCCTTTTGGGGCAGTTACATTAGTAAATATAACTGAAATTTCGTTGCAGAAGCAGATCCTTTGAAACAGCAACAGTGAGCCTCAGCTGTAAAAGCTGCTATTGTTCCTGGCTGCTGCTTTGCTGGGAAGAGGAGCCTTTGGCTGTAAACATCCCTTGTTCCAGTTTCCTGGGAAGCCTCGTTAGTAAAATCCAAATGTTCTTAAAATCTTTTGCTGTGCTGAATAGTTTTCTTGGCAAAGGATCGATTCATTCTGGTCTGATTACGTTCTGCTGATCTAAACATATTTTCAGGATTGGAAGTTTTTGCCCCAAATGTCTTGGTGGTTTGTAAGGATTCAGCCAAGAACACTATCCAGTCGTTATGCACACACCAGGAAACCAAGGGGGAGGGATGGGTTATGCTTTTATCGTCGCATTGCAGGTAATCCTGGCGATGCAGATCTTTTGATATGGTATGCATAAACAAAGACTGAGGATTATTTAAGTGCAAATGAAAACACTTTTTTTGTATACTAAGACTGAATACGTGCTTCTACAATTAATTTCAAATCATTTAAGTAATAAAGAAAAATAGAAAATAGCATACTGCAAATACTAAATGTAAATATTTAGACAAAAAAATGTGATAAAAATGATATGCAGAGAGGTCTCAAGCAGCTACAAAATTCCAGTTATCAAGATCCCTCAAAATCTGAGCATATACATAGGAAATTGTTATAAACCCTCACTCTGATCATTTGAAGACAAAGAAGAAGGAGGAGTTAAAAGGAATGTAAAATTCTGTCTCAGACTTAAGCATTTTAGCAAGGAGGACATTCTTTTTTTCCCTTCTCTCCCTTTATGCATTAATGCTGAACTACAGAAGAGAAGCGTGTTCATTCAGTGGGAATTAATTGGCAACGTAAATGAGACTCACTACCAATTCCAGGTGATACTGATCTCTGTGAAATAAAATTTAGTTTGACGATTAGAGTGTTAGAGTGATATATGTTGAGTGTTTTCCCCTCGGTGAGTAATAATAATTGAGTTTTGTAAACGTACATAAGCTTTAGTAAACAAAAATTTAGAAGAAAAGCTGAAGACTTACTCATGGATATTTCAAATAAATATTTGGACTGAAAAACTTATCTGGAGGGAAATAAAAGCCATCTGTAGAGAAAGCAGACTGAAAGGTTGTTGAAAATAGAGACTGAGAAAGTTAATAGAAAAAAAAAAGAGAATGGTACAGGCCTTATTAGACTTTGAATGTGAGTGGATTCAAGAAAAAAGTGGAAAAACTTGGTGTAATCCCTGACCACAGTTCAGGTAAGCTAGCTGCTAACTTGAGACTCAAGGCCAAAAGAATCTTTTTTACGGGGCTGCAAAAAACAGACTTCATTGTGGGCCAGAGAGCCCACGTCCCTAGCTTCCCACTGATGGTGGACAGCTGAGTTTGACAAGCTCAGATGTAACCTTTTGTCTTCACTGCAAGTGGAATGTTCACCTCCAGTTTGCTTATTAAATAACTCTGTAGACAGAGACTTCGGGAAATTACACTGCTGAAAATAAACCAAATCTGCAACAGCTGGGTCAGACACACCATTCCATTTGCAGTGTGCTACTTCCTTAACCCTTTATTCAGTTTAAATCTATTTCTCCAAAAATCTGGAAAATCTGATTCAACAGTAAAGGAAGACATTACGTTCATTTTAATAACAGTCTACTTTCCTACAAAGGTTTGCTATAGTGGAAAAATGAGGGCCTGATCTAATCTTGTCTTATTGTTAAAAATAGTTACTATTGAAAAGCAGATAATAATAACTCATCATTTGAGCTGGTTCATACTCTTAAATTGCTTGCAGGTTTACCAGTTTTATTTTTATAAAGGAGATGTGTGTGTGCAAATTTCCTAGTGGAAATCCCTGGTGATGGTTTCAGCTGTGCAGTCCTTGGTATTGTTACTTTCTCAAAACCATATGCTGTCACTGCTGCAGTGTTGCTGGAGAATAAGACTGGAGAAGAATTAAAAAACAAAAAGCAGTGATATAAATACACTGAGATAAACTGTATCTCTGAGAGTATTTTCTTAGTCTGAATTTAATAAAGTAAGCTACGGGGGAGGAAACTCTTAGTTTAACACAGAGATCTATCCATGCTGAAGAAGGAGAATGAGAAATTCATTCTTGGCAGTCTTCAGCTAAATAGCACTAACTTCACATGTGGACTGTGTCACTGTTGGTTATGTTCCTGCAAACATATACCTTCAAATTCAATAGTCCATGTTTTTTGTCTGGAAATACTCATTTGAATCATGATGTAATTCCTGGGGTTTGTCTTTTTTTGTCTTTTAACAACTGCCTTTTAAAGAAAAGATTTACTGGTAGTTGTAAAAAGAAGTAAAACTAAGGAAATAATAAAATCATGCAGCAAACAACCAGCTTCACAAATACAAGAAATGTATTTCGTGCTTCCTCATACAAGAGAAAAAAATATAATAATAAAAAGCAGTCCTAACTGAATTATCTGGATTCACATTTTTACTAATTTGCACAATCAGACTCTATGTCTCAAATGCTATATAGTCATCTACATGCTACAAAGGGAGTTCATGATGCTACAAAATCAAAGTATTACATTTTATTTTCAAAACTTACTAATAAGCAGTTTGCAAAAGCACTGTGCTTTCTGAAAGCATGGAGAATATGAGAGAGAATGGAAAGTGGCATTTAACACAGAGCAGCTTGAATTATGACCCGGAATAGCACTAAGGCATGACAGATCTGGCGTCCTAGCGCACTGCAAAGCCACATCCCCTAAACTTCCCTCTTTCTGATGTTGTGTCATCTGCCCCTTCAAAAATCCAGTGTCTGTCTCTCTCACAGACTTTTCACTCACTGCTGCAGATGAGAAAACATACCCTGCAATATTACCACCCACAAAAAGAACAAATAGAAAGCAAAACTGAGTCTTGAAACAAAAACTTAGCACGCAACACGCAATTATGGTGCTGATTACTAAATCAGACTTACTGGGGTCTGAGAATGGAAAAGCAAGAGATCTGGTTCTTCATATACATTAAAATATGGGCTGTAGAATTTCAAATTATCAGTATCAAAGTATTTGAAATGGGCATTTTTCAGAAGGCTCATCTGTCCAGCTGGAAAAGGAGAAGAGAAGATTCTTGGGCTAGTTTTTACCACAGAGTAAATGCAGACTCTTAGGCACGTATGAAATGAAAATTCTTCCATTCTTACTAGCAGCAGAGTATACCTACTGATAGTGGCAAAAGTGAAAATGTGCACATATTTTTACATCACAGAGACATATTAGTCAACATGAGGCTTGCTAAGTCTGCAATACACAGTCAGTTCTGTATGGCTTACAATTATTTCATACCTGGAAATTATTATAATGTTCTAAGGATTGAACTCTGAATGTAAGTAGGAAAGTTTTCTTTGGAATTTTAAACCTGAATTGCTATTGGATATATTAAGCTGGCTGGCAAAAGATATCATTAGCTGATGATTGTTTCCTCTGTAGAAAGGTACAGTTCTTAAGGAGAAAAAATATTCAGGTAGGTACACTTAAAGCTTGCTAATGAAACAGCACTACTGCCGACAGATATAGGTCTCACATGCAACTCTAAATTTCATATACCTTGAACTTGATTTTCTTCTCCTTTCCATGCTGAAATTAATTCCATATTCCTTGTCATAAAGCCAACATAAGCAAGAACATGTGTCCTTTTAACAGAGTTACAACTATGTAAAATTTCCAAACATACTAATGAATTAGAAGTAGATGATTTAAAACTCAGTTCCAAGTTAACCAAGTTCAAACTTGTTATGAACCACATACCTTCAAATTATAAATGTGGCTTGTAATTGAAAACCCTTCTGGTAACCTCTCTCAAATCTGGAGAGAAATTCTGCTTCTTCAGGACTGATCTGCCTCAGTGGTACAATGAGAAACATCACAGAGTTTCTAGACAGATCAGTGTTTGGACTGTGAAGCTAGATTTATGTTGAAATTTTATTGCTAATATAGTTAGACTTGTGTAACTTTCCTGGCCAAAGACTTTGTGTATGGTTGTCTGCATATTCCTGTTACGCTCTTATCGGTCAAGTCACTTACTTAAGACAAGTAAGATATACAGGAAAAAAAAAGTTACAATCAAATGTAGTTAATAAGAAATATGTCATGTATCCTTGAGTCTAAAAGCAAGTTATTGTAAAAATTTCTCCTTATGTAAAAATTTCTCTTGCTGTTCTGAAGGATATATGAAGCTAAGTGTACAAAAATAATTCTATCTTGTGTAGCAACATTTTAAAAGTTATTTTATGTGTAAAGTTTTAATTTTATTTGACTAAAATTTCTCCACTGTACTGCACAGTATCAGCTGTTTTCCATTTACACAGAATCACAGAATCACAGAATTGTAGGGGTTGGAAGGGACCTCCAGAGATCATCGAGTTCAACCCCCCTGCCAAAGCAGGTTCCCTACAGCAGGTCAGACAGGTAGGCATCCAGGCAGGTCTTGAACATCTCCAGAGAAGGAGACTCCACCACCTTCCTGGGCAGCCTGTTCCAGTGCTCCGTCACCTCACTGTAAAGAAGTTCTTGCGCACATTTGTGCGGAACTTCCTGTGCTGCAGTTTCCAGCCGTTTCCCCTTGTCCTGTCTCCACTCACCATTTCTATACTGACAGACAGAGAACCTGGGAGAATTAGTGAAATACTACTGAATGGAGACAAAGAACACTGCTGGGTAGAAGGCCAATAAAAATATAGCTACAAGGGAGATCAATTCCTGAGCAAAAGCTATGGAAATGTGTCAAACAGAAGGCAAAATGCAGAGCTACTATAGATTCTAAGTAGTGTGTCAATTTAACAGCACCATTCTGATCCACAGCACTTCTTTTCTGTCAGGATTAAATCAGGGCGATTTATGAATGTAAGCTGCAAGTGACAGAGAAAAAAGAGATGAATGAAATTACTAATAAAAACTGTTCTGTCTGCCTCTCTTGAATGGGACTTTGCAGCACTGATCACTGGCAAAACAACTGAAGAGGTAGAACAAAATTTGCCTATTTCTTTCTTGACAGCAAGAAAATGCGCTTCTGTTTATTTCTCCTTGTTTCTTTTAGACTCTTCGTACTCTTCTTAAAACTATGCCATCGAGGCTGAGATCAAAAAAGTGCCTGTCTCCATCCTTTCTTTCAAGTAGCATATAAAAGCTTTTGTGAGTCTGGTTCATCACATTCCTGGTTAGACTGCATCATTAGTCAAACCACGAGCAAAGCAGCTCACATTTGCATTCACAAAGTGTCAGTGTTCCCGTTCTTGGAGCTAGTTCCTTTCTCTCCTAGAAGATGTGATTATCACAGTCTTTACAATATATAGGAACTACCACAAGCAATGAAAGATTCTAGGGACACAGTTTCAGATTGGACACAGAAAGGGAAGTCTGGGCACGAGCAGAACTGTGCAGTAAGGGTTTAAGGTCTATGTCAAGAGTTTAGATGCCAAAAACTGGCCTCTCTTATTGGAATTTCTCCTCCCCTGTTTAATGACTGTCTGAGTGGCAGTACTATTTGTTTGAAAAGGTAACACCTCAGGTTCAAAGGACTGCTGAATTCTTCCCAAGATTTTAGAATTCCAAGGAGATATAACTCAGCTCAAGACTCTGCTGCGTGTCATACTTGCCTCTGCCAAGTATGCCTCTCAGATTAAGAGGAGAGAGGGAGAAAAGGATCCTGTGAAATATTTTAAAAATGTAGTTCCAGATTTACTTTGCCTAGCTCTATTTTATGTTTTAATTACAAGACTTGGAGCCTTAAAATTCCAACCAGATTAAGAACAAAGGAAGGTAATACTTAAGATTGGAAAAAGGTGCTATAGAATTCTGTGCTTCTTTTTAATGGAGCATTTCAAGGAAATTTATCAGGGCTGATCATGAGAAGAAAAAAATAATCACTGTCACAGAAAGCAACAGGAGTGCCTTAAGGAGATAGGAGCCCCGGAAGAGATGTCCAAGACATTCCTGCTGGTAGCAGCAAGAGTCAGTATGGCCTACTGTTGATTTACATGATGAGGAATAGCAGTAGGAAAAAAAACTTGGTTTGATGTATTTTGAAGGTAAATGCCATGGAGAAAGATCAGAATTGGACTCCACATCAAGTTTTCAAACTGAAAAATGCAGACTACCTCTAGCTGTTAATAGAATCGTTTGAAAGTACACATTTCTTGTGAGCAAAATCTTTTGTAATTTCAGAACAAGCTGTTCATTTTCAGTTCTTTTTTTCTAAAGCAAACATTCAACCTTGGAACTTCTTTCCTCTATATATTTTACATTCCTCTGAAACACACTGACAAAAGTCCAAACTGCAGCTAAACAAAGAACAATGTTTCAAAGTTATCATTTTCGAATGCCAGAATTCAGGCTCCACAAGAGACCCTAACTTGACTGCTGGTACATTAAAAACATGTAAAGATACAGTTGTTTTAAATTCCTGGAGACTTTTGGGTCTGGAGGTTCAGCACTTCACTATGAACCAGGGAGACTTTCTAGCTAAATGCAGGTTACCGGAAGTTTCACCTCACCCCTGCTTTACTAATTCCTCTGATATGGTGAAGGAATGCATTTGGACGCTGGCCACTTACAGGATTGCTCCACACATAGGAATGTGATTGACGCCTCAGTTCTCATGTTTATGCTGTAATCGTGTTCTCAAACTGGCTGAATTCAAACTGTTTATGACTTTCAAATACAACGATTATGTCTGGAAAGACCAGTGTAAAGATTTTCAAGAAAACCACTTCAGAATTTGCCTCTAGAGCAGACCTATGATGTAGCGGACAGCTAAGAAGCTGACTGATAATAGCAATGCCCACGCTCTTTGTAGGTGAGATACACATAAGCAGACTTGGGAGTGAAGAAACCATTTCAGAATCACACAGTGAAGCACAGAAAAGGGTTTGGAAGGGACTTCTGAAGATCACTGAGTGGCCTTCTGTGATAAGCAACCAACCTAGGGGCCTTCTACGATGGTGTAAGTGCATCAGTGGACAGGGAAGAAACAGCGATGTCATCGATCTGGGCATCAGTCAGGCCTTTGACGTGGCCCCTCCTAACATTCTTCTCTCCAGATTGGAAGGATACGGATTTGATAAGTGATCTGTTTGATGGATGAGGAACTGGTTGCAAGATTTGGATTTAAATTTTAAATTAGTTCCATCTCAGTGTAGCTTTGTTATTTTCTGTTGCTACGTGTGATTTAATAAAATCTCAAACCAGTTTTAGAATCACAAAATAATTTATCATAGTTTAGGTAATAACAAAGCCAGAGATAAACAAGAAAGTAACTGGGAATTTCATTGGTGTGGAGAGTTCAGGAATAAACAGCTTTCTGTGTATAAACAACACTGCTCTTAAGAATACAAGTTGTTTCTCCATTCCATTCCACTAATGTAATGACTCTGATTACCACAGGCATCAGAAAAATTACGCTAATTCATTTTCTGTACATCAAAAATGAGTCTTGATACCAAAACCTACTGTGTTATATAAATCCTCCTGGTTGCAAGAGAGGTAATACAAATTTTGTCAGTATAGCCATTTTTATATAAACTCTAAATCTATGATGTGTTTGTAGTCTCCTTACTTTTTCTGGCTTGATGTTCAGCAGTGTAATCACCCCACAGCTTGGTGCAGAACATTCTCACAGATCAGATACTCAACTTACAGACATATGTGAAGTATCTAAAGATTGAATTCAATTTTCTGTGTTTCCTTTATCTTCACTGGAGACTTCTAATAGAGATGAATTTTTCATTGCTTAAAAAAAAAAGGAAAACATAATCCTGTGATAATGTCACAAAACAGAAAATGGTATAAAGTCATGATATCATACGTTCCTGACTTCACCACAGACTTTCAGCATACCCAGAGAAAAGTTGGGTAAATACAGTTTCCTCCCTATGTACAAAATAGTTGTAAAGCAACCCACAATAATAAAATAATCTAAGTTATTGATAAGTTTGAGACACTGACATGCACAGGCAGAAAATGTTGATGTAAACTTACTGTCATTTCAAGATTTTGAATGGTCTTTGCTCTTTAGAATCTTGATTGGAATTGGAAAAGATTGAAAGAACAAAGAACTGTGCTGTGTATGCCTTTCTAGTACTGTATTTGATAGGACAGCTCTGCAGGACAAACAGTAAGATACTTGCAGAAGAAATACCATATCGGAGATTTCTACCTAAGCTTCTGTTTTATCTAATTAAATATAATTAATTGCTTATGTAAATTCATTACCCAGTAATTTGAGTCACTGAGACACGTTAAAGAAAGACCATAAAAGTCAACCAAAAGGAACAATTATTAGGAGCAATTCCAATTTGGAAAAAGCTCTGAGGGATTTTGAATCATACATAGGTGAATTTTTCACTGTTGGCCATGCCAACGTTGCTGACTTCTATGTCAGCATGGAATGATGAATGTTCTGTAGCACTGCAAAATTTCAAAACATTAGTAAGTATTACAAAACATTCCTTAGAATGTTGGGAAACTATTAGCATAGGGAAACTGATCTGTTATGGATGTCATATACAGCAAATGATTTATGATAGTACAGAAAACATATGATGCTGAACTTGCTTTGCTAAGCAATAAGGTATTAGCTATTTCTAAAGCTAACCAGTTTGGAGATCTAGTACATTATATTACAGATTTAAATACGTACATGTCTTTCCCAAAACCAGGAGTTTCATAGACTTAGTTCCCCTTTTCTTCTCAACTTTCCTATAATCAATGTGTGGTTTGCTTCCATGATATCAAAGAATGAAAATCTGCAAGGTCTGTTCCTAATCTGGCAAACTTTCCCAATAATGAATTCCACTAAGCTCACCAGAGGGACGCAGAGTGGAAACAGTCATCTCCCTACACTGAGGGAGCCAGGCTCTTGCTATTGCATGATTCCCACACATTCAATAAAGTCACACTGAGATCCTGCCATTATCCAATAATTTTTTTCAATATTTAACGGATTCGTCTGACTTCTGTTAGATGTCTGCTCTAGGAAAATATGGATTTCACTTTAGGGGAGATATTTTTCTCTGCTGATTGTAAGACGAGCAGAGGATGACTATATCAGTTATAGAGATATACACAATAGATGATTACATTTTGACATTCCGATATGGGAGCCAAATCCTAAATGCTGAGGGAAATTTCCAGAGTACTAAGTCAGCATAATGCTTGCCTGCATGTAGCAACATATTGTCAAAGTGGGGAATTTTATGTCTTAAACATGCTGTTGAAATACTGTTCATGTGACCAGGAAATATGACCCAGAGTGCCACCAACCAGTGGCCAACCGCACAGCAGCCTGGGAGCCCAATGACACCAGCCCTGTCAGGCAGCACCAGCTTCCTCTCGCTTCCCAGTTTGGCTCCTGGAGTTGGGCAGCACAGCCATTCTTATCCTTCAGTCAGATCTGCTTCGTGGCTTGATGGGAGAAAGAAGAGCAGAGGCAGCAGCAGCAGCTTTTCTCCGCCTCAATGCTTCTCCCATATCTGTCATCCCCTTCTCTCATGAACATCACCTAGCCACACTGCTCCCCCACACCCAGCTATCAAATTTTCCCTTCAAATTCCTTCCCTCAGCACAGCTAGCTTGGCAAAGTTAGCCCATCACCCCTGCTGATCCACATACACTCTTCTGTTTGGGCCTGCTGCAAATGGCCACCTCCTTCCCTCATGTCACAGCACTCAACAGCGCAGCTAAAAGCCTTGCATTGCTGAGCAGCTGGAAATGCTGCTGGAATAAGGTAACACTGGTCAAGGTGGTTATTCCAGACAGCCTGGAAGGTTCCTCACCTCTCTCTGGTACAAGAGTCATGACAGAGGAAATGGGAGCAAAGATGGGATGTTGAGATTATCTCCATATCACAGCTGGCCCACTTCCCCTCTTTTGTAACTGAAATGCAAGGACATCTAACTGGAAACAGAGCTTAAAAGTGATTTAAGGTTTGATAGAAACACCTTTTTCATTTTTTAGATAAATAGGTCCTATAACTCTTTGTAATGTCTTTTGGAAATCAGCTATGATTTTACCAGGTGACATCCTTGAAATTCTAGTCACACAAGATCAGGATTCTGCACAAAGCTGAAAGCATGCTTTTTCGCTGAGGTAATGTTGACATACAGCTGCAAAGAGACAGTGCTGAAACTTGATAAAAACAAGGCAGGAAAATCAGAAGGGATTCAGTGAAGGAATGCTGATAATTTAAAAAGTCCAGGATTCGGGCACACCTTGAAACACTCGATATGATGGAGACTTTGGTTGAAATTGCCACTGTATCTGGATCCATATGTGTTTATTTTACATTATGAAACAGAACTGATTGCTTGCATCTAAGTGTACACCAAGCAGGAAAATTAAAGGCAATTAAATATGCAACTTCCCTATTAGTCTTCTCCTACACATATTTTCCAAGTGTAAGACCTTGTAAAAACCATCATCAGTTCAAAAAGGAATGTCAGCACAACACTGCAAAATGCACCTATCCCCTTTATATCCGTACAAGGTTCTCTCACATCGCCTGTTTCCCAGCAGAAGTATCCCGAGCTGAATGCGAACACAGCTCCCTCTAGAGCTCGAGCATTAGATGAAAGCAGACCCCAGGCCCCAAAACTTGGGTTGATGGCCTGGCGAAGCAGCACTGCGGCTATCAATGAGTACGGGCCACGCTGGGGGCACAGAGCCTGCGGCACTGACGAAGCATTCAGCAAGCCTGTCCGAGATACCTTCCTACTTGTGAAAATGACATATCTTCCCAACAGCTTTGTAGGAAAAGCGTCCATCTGGTGTCTGGTTTACAGGAAAGCTGAGGTACAAATCCCCAAACAGTGTCTGGGGCTTTTTGGGGGGGGTTATTTTTTGTCTATCCTGACAGGAGTGAGCCCAACAGTTGTGTTCTGTGTGCTGAGCGGAGGCCGGCCAGACGTTTGGCGCTGCAGAAGGTGCAGACCTGAGCCAGCCGGCCCAGCTCGGCGGGAGCACCGCCCGGCCCCACCAGCATCCCACCGTGCGGCCGGACGGGAGGCGCGCTTGGCGCGCGGGCACGGGAACGCGCAGCAGCACGGCGCCAGGTGCCTCTGGGCACGAAGCCGCCCCTTCCCTCGGGCCCCTTCCCGCGGCGGGCCGTCCCTTCGCAGACCCCCGTCCCGCCTTGCGCAACCTTGCGATGCCGGAACGCTGAAGGACAGCCCCTCTCCCGTCCTCCCTGACCCCGCGCGGGACCCGGCTCCGCCGCTCGCACCGCCCGCGGAGTCTCCGCCTCTTTCCCAGACATAAGGACCGTCCCGGCCGCAGCTCACCGCGCTTATCCCCGTCGCGACGTCGCCGAGCCGCTTCCCGAGGATGCCGCGTGCCCCCGCCGGGGCGCGAGCCGTGCTGCTGAGCGCGCTGCTGTGCCGCCTGGCCGCCGCCGCCGGTGGGTGATGGCGGGAGGGGAGCGGCGGGCCGAGGTGGGGGGTGGGCGCGGGCTCAGCTCCCGTGACAGGGCGGCCCCGAGGGACCGCGGCCACGCGCGGCGGCCTTTGCCTTCCGCCAGAAACTTCGCGCGTGGCCGTTGGGGCGGGGGGCAGCGGCGGTCCCGTAGTTCAGCGCAGCTGGCGGAGCGCTCGTGCGCCTCGGGCGGTTTGTTTCCACGGGCGTCCTGATGTCCGCAGCCGGGGAGCTGCGGGGCGGCACCGGGAGCGAGAGGCGAGATTCGTTTCCCTTGTCGCCAGGTCTGAGCAAAGGAGGCCACGTTTAGGAAGCAATGGGGTATGGATGAGCGCAGCGCTGGCTTCCCTGAGGTCGCGGGGGTCGCGACTCGCCCAGCCGTGCGGGGTTTTCCACCGCGCTTTCCTCCGGGGCAGTTCCCCGAAGTGTCCCCTCGGCCCGGGCAGGCCCCCAGATGTGCGTGCTCAAGGCAGCACAGGGTTCTGAATAGTTTGAGTAGTTCGTCTTCCCAGAATAAATCGAAGGGGAACCGAGATTGATGCCTTCTGCATTAGAGACAGCGAGGGACTGTGAACCACACTGCTGTTGTTTGGGGTTCGGACACTCTCACGTGAGGGTCTTCTGTTTGGGGTTTGGACATTCTCATAAGGGTCTTCAAGATTCTCTAAGTTCTTAAGGGTTGTTGAATTGAAAACTAAAGTGAGGACTCATCTGGAGTTACCTCAGCAAGCTCGGAGTTAGAACAACAGTGAAAGAAAATAATTTTCTTCTCATATTTCTCACTTCTGCCAGGGCACATTCCTTCGGTGAGACAGCGGGAGCCCAAAGGGCAGGACTGGGCCTCTCCGCCTGAAATAACTCCCCTAAGTAGTGATTAGCAATGCTGCCTTTACCTAAACAGTGAGTGCAGGCAGCCAGCAGTTACGTGTAACGTGGCTAATGGCACTCTTTTCTCTTTTTAAAGGCAACCCAGGACTACCAACAGCAGTTAATATAACTTGGTCTTCAGTCAATTTTAAAACCATACTAAAATGGCAACCAAAACCATCGGGTTACTTCTACACCGTGGAAATACATGGGTAAGTGACATGGAGGTGTGTACATCAATGGCAGTTGAGGGAGATGTGTCTGGAGTGTTTGATTATTTCTGAGACAGAATTTATCATGAAAAGAGCTCACTTCTAAGGAAATTGACAAACAACTGCTAGCACTTCTTTATGTCTGACCGTAGCAATACCTGCTTCAGGTTTCTGGCTTTGCCCACTTCAGAAATGGGAAACTGAGCTTTAGATTGGTATTTCAGTCCTGGGGTGAGGTGTGGTTCCAGCTATACTAGAGACGTGTGCCAGCGTACTGGAAGAAGCTGACGTCTGATCTGACGTGCCATATATTAGACACATTCACCTTTTTATGTCTGAACTCAGTCTTTGTTCTTTAATCTCAGGAGGTGTCTGATAAATGTGAATTTTCTAGTCAGTGATTCACCATAATGTATGTTTAGTCTTGCTTGGTAATTCTGAAAATTACCTTTGTTCATCTAGCTCTGTCAAGACTTCCTCTGTCATCATGTTTTATAGAAACTATGAAATACTACAGCCATAAAAACGATTAGCCTGTGTCAAGTGTTTGAAACCTGTGCTGCACAGAAACTTCAGTGAAGTTCAGCCATAAATCTGTGCCATTCTTAGCTCTCGTATTAATTCATAGATCATTAATGAACATACCCTGAAGGGAGTCTTCATCATCAACTCTTCCACTTGTAATGAAGATGTGGTGCTGTAGTCTCTTCTGTGTATAAAAGTTGCCTAGAAATGAGAGCAGTCTCATGACTAATGGATGAAATACCAACGTGATGGTCTAATGTGCTCTTTTATTCTTTAGGCTAAGGGAGCAATTAAATGAATAGACTCAAAAGCACGCTGTTAGCAGAGTAGCACAACCTAGCTTAAGAGTTCAGTCTTACAAAGAGACAAGTGCGGGACACAGAACCTTATCTAGCACCGTGCAAGTTGAAATGTTTTATGAATCTGGAGTTTATTTTGCTTACGAAATATTGAAGTCTGTTTGCCCAAGGTTTAGCATAGAATCAGGTATAGTTCTGATATGGAGGAACTTCTTCAGACAAGATGTTCCTATAGACAACTTGCACTAAAATGTTTTCTCTCTCTTTCATGTACATTTGTTTGATCACCAAGATCAGATCTCTTTTGTCCTTTTTCAAAGCATTATTAGGATGCAAAGCAGCCATTAAAACTTTTTTTCCTTATGGCTTATTCATTATTTCTCAAGTAAATCCTCTATTCTTTAGAATTGAGAGAAATTCATAGAGGTAGTGTTTCTTACAATATTTTTTCTTGCTTCTGTAATGTAATACTGCAAATAAAATTGCTGCTAATGTTTTGTTCTTAGTGACATTTGTGCCTGCATAAATGCAAACACAAGGGACACAAATGAGTAGGCACTGTTACATTAAGCAATTACTGTACATGGCAGCAGATCTTCCCAGGACAACTCGTTTTTTAGGCAATGATGTTTAGACACATCTGTGAACAGGGATAACATTTTCAATGTGTTTTCTATACCTGTTTTTTTGTTTTGTTTTGTTTTCATAAATCAACTGAAGAAAAACCTCAAAAGGCATCTTTCCATAATTACTGTGGCTCATGTTTTTTTTTCACTTGTTTCTACAATGTGTTGTGAAATATACCTATGCAGAACTGTGGTTTGTTTTTGTGGGTTTTTTTTTCCCTTCTGCTTCCCAGCCTACTATACTGCAAGGCCATTCCACTGACTGAGGGAAATCTGTACAATTTGAATGGAAAAAATGTTTTTAACATGTATAAATAGCTTGAGAGAGTCTTTTTGGGAAGTGTTGACGCTTCTTTCTTACTCTTTTCAGGGAGACATCTGATACCAAAAAAAAATGCATAATGACTACAGAAACAGAGTGTGATGTTACTGATGCACTGCGGAATGTAAAGGAGACCTATACAGCACATGTATTATCTGTGAAATCCTTGGTGGAGGATAACTTTGAAGAACCACTTTTTGCGAGCTCTGAGAAATTCACACCTTATAATCAGAGTAAGTAGAATTCCCAATTAAATCTTTTCATTAGCTTCCTTTCAAGATGATTTCCATTGACTTAAACAAGGTTTGGATTTGGCCTAAAGCTTTCTCCTGTAGATTCTATGGATATCTTAGAAGGTGACATTCAGGCATAAAGCTTTCTCTCCTTATTGCAGAGCAGTGTGTAAGATTTTAGTCACTACTTGTTTCTTACTGCATTGTACACCACTTTATTAACATTGTGTACTAGATACAGACACTTGTTAATAATCCTGTGCTGCCTTGGCTGAGTAAACTCTTCTGTTTGAGGAGGGAAGGGAGTAAAGCTCTGTGATTCTGTGATTCTGTAAAGCGAGGAAAAGAGCATATTACGTAGAAAACGGTAGAAGTACAGAATAGCCAAGAGTGGGGAAAAAAGGTGATGCCAGTGTTTTAATTCAGAAAATGCTTTTTTAGCTATTATTGGGAAACCAAAGATCCAAAACCACACACAAGAAGATTCCAAACTGAACGTTGTGTTTCAAGATCCACTTACACCATATCTGTTTCCTAATGGAAGCTTTCAAAGCGTTCGAGATATTTTCAAACATGACCTGGAATACAAACTCTATTACTGGAAAGATCAAAGTTCTGGAAAGGTAAGGCCTTACTCTGCTTTTCTGCATATCCCGTAGATATATAACAGCTATACAATTTTTCTGCTACCTTGAAAGCACAGCCATTTTCGCAGAGGACCTGAAATGAGAAATGTTTTTTTCTTTACAGAAAGATGCAACAACAAAAAGCCATACGTTTGATGTAAGTGTTGACAACAAAAATAACTATTGCTTCTACGTACAGGGAATCATTCCCTCTCGCAGAGAAAATCGTAATGGTCAAGAAAGCATGGTGCTTTGTACCACTGTAGAAAGAACTGCTTTAGATGGTATGTATCTATTGAAGAGTGTTGTTCTGCCTTCTGCATTCCAACAGAAAGACACTTCAATTTTGAATATATTTTATAACTCTATGAAGTGTGACACCTAAGTTAAGAAATGAACTTACGTAGCTACTTCTTTAGCTAGCTGGAATTGGCTGTAGGGTTTTGCTAAACTGCTTGATTCAGTTTTAAATTGTCTGAGCTGTTGCCTGGTCACGAGGTTTCAGGTCTCAGCATTACATTTCGGCTTTGTTTTTTTTTGTTGTTTGGCTTTTTGTGTGGTTGGGTTTTTTTCCCCTCACTGTTTCCCTCAGATCCTCCCATACAAATGATCCCATAGCAAGTGCAAGTGGTTGATTATCTCTAAAGCATAGGAGTGCTGGAAATCTGACTGACAAGCATTTCCACTGATTTGTAGTTTGAACTGAAATGTATTATCTCAAAAGCAGATGATGAAACTAAGACTTTCTTTAGTGTTACACTGCCATATTAGCTGACAGACTGACTTCTCTTAAATATGTGAGCAGACTGTGAATCAGCCACTTTTATTCCAGCCTGAATAACACTTTTTTTTTTGTATAAAGTCTTGAATATTTATTAAATAATATCACAGTACTATCGTGCTTGTTTCCTCTCCATTAGATGAAGCAACTAGGACATTAAGTAGAGAACCTCTTAAGAAGTTTGCTTTCTAATTAACTTTATTATCTAGAGTATACACTTTCATATATCAAAATAGTTAAATTCTGTGTTACAATTTAAATAAGATTCTTTTTTATTGGTACTCTCTAGCTTTTAACCTAGAAAAAAAAATACCCACATGGACTTAGGTATTTTGTTGTTCTATCTAGATTAAAACCTACTGTGAACCACATGAAATAAAGCTTTACCTCAGTTCAAAGAATTCATTTTAAAACAAATTCAGTGCACATTGGGATAATCGTTCTACTTCCATGGTACCATGAAATACAGAAAACATTTTTTAGCTCAGTGTGAGAATTTATAGCAGTGTGACATCATCTCTGATAACTGAACCTTGGATTTTTTTCCCCAACTCTACAGAATACGGAGCAGAAGTCTTTATCATCATAGCAGTGGTGGCAATTGCAGTCATTGCTCTCGCCATTATCCTAGCAGTGATCCTGTGCAAACGCAATAAAGCAAAAACTGCACGAGAAAAAGAACCACTTAACGGTGTCTAAGGAAAAACTATTGTGGATACTCGTGGAAGATACAAAGGCAGAAAAAAAGATGGAGCCTTTAGCCTCTCTGGTACAGGAAATTTGAAGCTAAAACCTTTGGTGGACTCAAAGATCCATTACACAGTAACAGACTAAAAAAGAAAAAAGCCACAGATACCAGGAAGGCCCTGTCTCCAGTGTCTGAGGCTGGAAGAATATTGTGGTGACCGATGACAAGATGATTACCCTACTCACACATTTTTCTCAGCTAGAATCAAATGAATCTCTGATTTGACCAAGCACTCCAAAAGTATAAGATTTACTGAGCCAGCAGTCTTACGGTACTCGTAAGGGGAAGAAACACTGCATTTGAAAAATATGTCCTTTGCTAATGAAAAGGACCGTTTTTCTGTTTCTATGAAACAAAACCTCTACTTATCTGACTTTCTTACAATATTATTAACTGGTGAAATGATCTGTTAGTTCAGATGGTACGAAGAAGCTATTTCTGCACTTCTTGGATAAAACTGTCTTGGTTTGTTTATCTTTGGGTGTACCCAATCAGTGCTAAGCAAACAAATTAAGTGTATTGATGACCACTAATTAATGCTCTTGCACTAGATAGCTGCTAACCATATGGGAAGCATATCTGGATTACACTACACCTATAGTTCCACAGACATGGTAGCCTGTTGGTTCCAAGTAAGTGTTAGGGTAAACACTTC
Source organism: Tympanuchus pallidicinctus (assembly GCF_026119805.1). Lineage (NCBI taxonomy): Eukaryota > Metazoa > Chordata > Aves > Galliformes > Phasianidae > Tympanuchus > Tympanuchus pallidicinctus. The sequence continues at coordinate 16,221,114 of NW_026294791.1, read as the reverse complement.
ACAGTTTGAGGGACTAGTAACTCACTTCAGGCAAACACTGAGTAAGTAGCAGTAGTTACTGCATTTTGAACTTTATTCAAAATAAATGGTAAATCAATAGCTTATGTACTATAGATTCAAATAATCTTGGTGGTGGGATTCAGAGGTACCTTTTGCTATGACTGTTTTAATATTTATTTTATAGATGACAATCTAATTTTTATACTGGTGATACCTGTATTTATAGTAATTTATACTTTTCTAGTGAAATAAAGGTGGCTGGGAAAACAAGACTTTGTCTTCTTTTTTTTTTTTTAATGGAGTACAATATTCATTCTGGAACTCAAGTTAAAAATATGTTTAGGAAACTTATCTTGCGATTGAAGTTTACACAAGTTTCAGAAATGTAACCAAGACCATGTGAAATAAACCAGCAGGGCACCTACTACCTGCAAGGACAAAAGCATGAGAAGTCATACTTCATGAACTAACAATAGGTTTTGAAGCGTCCAAGTTGCTATTCAGCTTTCTGCTTGGTTAAGTGATTATTCAGGATCAGCTTCTTAATCTAATGGAAAGTATATTGGATGCCCATCTGGATGTTTGCTTAGGGATCCCCACACTGGTACCTGCACCTCTTTTGATTGGCCCAAAGCTGGTAGCTGCTGCAACGTTCTGCCTCTTGCTGCTGTAACAATGGGGATAACCAAAGCAGAAAGGGGAAAAAAAAAAAGCATCAAGCAGTTTACACGAATGGGCTGTATACCTCAAGGCTGTGTTTGTGTCTTTGAAGAGGATACCAACTGCTTTTATGAGAACTGATAACAAAAAAACGATTATCCCAGCCTATCAACTTTTACAGATGGCATTTGCTATTTGTTATTCTTACTACACAGAAATATAATCCTTCATATGGATTATGAGTCCTGTGGTAATGCCTGAGTGGTTAACAGATATTTGGTTTGTTCTTGAATTCTGTTATTTACAAGGAGAGAAAAAAAACTTTTTACTCAATATTGAGCAATAAATGCTTAATTTATTTAACATTTTCTAATAACATTTTCTGCATAAACCTTCTTTGGAAAAAGAATCTTAAACCAGCAATCAGAAGCATGAGAGTGTGTGGGTGTAAACTTAAAAGCATTCCAAAGTTGTCATCATTACTCCCCTGTTCCACTTCATTAGTTTCATTCAGAGTAGAGCTCAGGAAAGGCAAAAGTTCATAGGAAAACAAAAGCCCACAGGAAACAGCATAGAGTTTTTTAAACCATACCATGCATTCGATTACCTACATAGAACGATGTTATAAATTATGGTTCATTAGCTAGATTTTTCATTTGCTTTCAATATAAAGGTAGTTTTTATTAAAAGAAAGAAAGAACACCCACAGATTACAAACTGCCTTAAATGGTGTAAGAACGGCCCACTGCTGCACAAGTTTTGGAAACCCATGGCATTTCTGCTCCCTAGCTACAGTACTTTATAGCCTCAGCAATGCTCAGCAACCAGAGTCACGAGGCCTACAGATTCCATTTCTAAAGTTTTCTGGCCGTTTGTGAAGACATTTGAGAATGGGGCTTTTTCCCTCCCCCACCTCTCCTGCAAAGCTCAGTGGATCAGTGCATACAGCCCATGCAAACTGTTCTAATGCAGAAGTTTAACTTTCTCAGTATTGTCATTAGGAAGAAATACTAGATCATATCTAGGGCACACACACAGGGCCAGCTTCAGTGCTCTACAAATATTGGACAGGGCCAGCCAGGCAGGGAATTGATGTGAGAAGGCTTTTCCTACATACTATAGTTTCCTGGCCTATCTTACAAACACATTTCTGCCTTCACGTGGATTATACTCATACTCCTAATTCCCCATCTTCTGCTTTGCCTCCAACTCTCAAGAGGAAAAAACATTTGCAGACTTCCTTGACATAACACTTGTACAAATGAACATGTAGCATGGTATACTGTAAGAAGCCACTATCATTTTATAATATTGCTTTAAATTCAAATTTTTCTTCACACAAGAAAATACGGGCTGATGTGATGCTAGCTTTCTGCCAGCCCTAAGATCACTGTGGGTGATAAAATGCCTGCCATTACTTCAAATGAACAGCTTTACAGACTTAGATATGGCTGCAGACAGCTTAGCCAATCTATTCCTAGCAGACTCAGCTTTTCAGTGTGAGAAGGGTGCTACTGAGAGGCACAAAACAGTAAGAACACGATTATAAGCTTAACTTGGATCACTGTTCATGTGGCAGGACAAAATTTCTGCATTGAGTTAGAACAAACAGCTATGAAATATTCCCCTCCTATTTTCCAAGTTAGTACTGATTGCTGCACAATTTTAGAACTTCATAATACACAGGAACAAGTGGGCTGTTAAGAGGACCAGACGAGTCAGTTGATCAGTTTGCAGTTTCTCAGTGGTTAGCTGCTACAATAAGAGAGCTTCCTATAGCCTAGGTTTGTCACTCTTGGAGAGAAAAGTCCTGTACTGGAGCTTTGTTGGTGGGTTTCTGCGTGTTTTAACTCCTTTCTCAAACACAAAGAACAATCTGCTAGACAGGGCAGAAACAGGCACTAGTCATCTGAAGATCTTTCCCAAACCATTCAGTCTGGTGTTACCACACCATTCTGCACTCCTGCATAGCACGTTCACATCCTTAACATAGAGAACCTTTACAGAAAGGTGTTCCTTCCTTATATAGAGCTGTAGGTGCTCTCCAGTGTTACACAGCAGGTCACTTAAAAAAGCTCAGGGTTTAATGAACAGGACAGATGCACTGCAAAACTGTTTTTCCTTCTACCCTATGATGGGAAATGTTCCTGCCAGTTAGATTCTTCTGCTTCTTCTGGCACGAGCTCTAAAACAACCCAAATAGTTCATTTCAGTATCTTCCAAAAGGGCCCAGAGGAACACCTGCATCTCCTCCTGCCATTCCTCAGCAGGTAACTGTAAATGAATTAGGCAGTTTCTTAGAAAAAATTGCCACAGGGTCAATTTCTTTCAGTAAAATCTGCCCATATTCGGGAGAAAAAAAAGAATCGTATTGACTGCCCCCAGGGTTTGTACAGCCAGGTGCTATCTTGGATATCCAGCTGCAGGTATTATATCTTTTTCTCTGGAGAAAATTGTGCTCCATATTATGGAACTTCATTTGTGTTCAGTTTTTTGTTCCTATAAGCAGCTCAGAAACCTTCTGCTCCTTACTTCCCAAATTCCACTGCTGATGTTTCCATTCCACCTACCCATCCATCCTCTGTTCATTTCCATGACTACTTCTTCCCCAGAGATGCGCTCACCACTTCGTTAGGATCTCATATGAAAATATAGCATCTGAATAAATGTATATTCCTTAATCACCAATCAGGGATATGTTAATACCATAGCAACATTTTTCACTCTCTACAACTTCCCTTGCTCACCATAATCAAATCACAAACTTCCAGAGCATTTCCTAATGTTGTTTTGAGTGTCTCAGTGCACTTACTTACCATTAAAAAGTAACACTTCTAGTGACTTCTTAATTAACAATGAAGTCAGTAATCAGAACTTAAAGAATATTTGCAGTTCCAGTAAGTCTCAACACCACCTTTTTCTTTCTGTTTTCACATTTCCTACCCTCTTACTTCAGGTCATATTTAAAAAGCAAAGTACCCTGACATTATTATAATCACAAAACTCTTTCATCAAAAGAGCAGTTTAATTAAAAATCTCCATCCTCTGAATAGATGTTCTCCCAGTATGATCACATTTTTAGTTTGCCCTTCAGTGGTCCTAAGGCTAAATTAAAAATTGAATGTAATAAAAGATAAAATGACAAGGGAGATTTTAAAGCCTACTCCAATAAACAGTCATTACTTCTGCCAAAAAAGGTGGTATCTTTAAGCTTAATTAAAAGAGTATATTCTTGATTAACGTATTTCCCTTCTGCTGCATTTGTACTTTACCATTCACGTCCAAAGCATATCTTCACAGAGATTATAGTCTCATATTCCATCTTTCCACTTTATTCATAAAATATCAATTTTCTTCCATAAATCAAAGATGCAACCCTATCATCATATGTCTCTGCTTCAGCTATCTCTATTGGAGTAGAAGCATAAACACATCTTGTTTACTTTTCATAGTGTGAGATTACAATAGCAGCACTGTATAAGCAATTTATACTCCAGGAACCATCTCTACAATGCTAATCCTGCAATGAACATTCAGTACTACATTCCAGGCTACTTAGAACTAAGAAAGGATGACCTCAAGTGGCAAAAAAGAGGCATAACCACTATGTTACTATCAATCTAATTTTTCTTAAACGACCAGCATGCCAATCCTCAGTTTAAATACAGATTTCACCAAAACTTGAAGGAAAAGGTCATATTAAATTTATTAGATCTTCTCTTTCCTACTAATGAGGAGCAATGGATAACTTAAACAGCTCAATGAGACCAGTGGGAAATGTAAGAGTACTCTCCCTGGATACCTCCTGAATTCCTCCATGTAGTCTGTATTTCACTCTGCAAGCTTCACTAAGGACTTCAGGTTATAACATATCTTGTCCAGCTTTCTAGCACTGTTGAAGACAAGGCCACCACCACCAAGTACTTATTTACCCTTTGCTTAACAGTATTAAAATCTGCACAAATCCAAATTCATTTATTCTCAGAAAACTCAGTGGTTCAGTATCATAGTGTAAGGCAACAAAGCTGGTGAAGGTTCTGGAGCACAAGATTTATGAGGAGAGGCTGAGGGAACTGAGATCATTCAGTCTGGAAAAGAGCTGGCTCAGAAGAGACCTCAGAGCCCTCTAGAAATATCTGAAAGGAGGAGGTTGTGGCAAGGTGGGGGTCAGCCTATTCTCTAACATAATTAGCAGTAGGACAAGAGGGAATAGCTCCAAGTTGCACCAGGGGAGGCTGGATATTAAGAAAAACTTCTTTTCCAAAAGAGTGGCGAGGCACTGAAACAGCCTGCGCAAGGAGGTGGTGGAATCACTATCCCTGGAGGTGTTTGAGGAAAGGTAGATGTAGTATTAAGGTCATGGTTTAGTGAGCAATATTGGCAGTAGGTGGATCTTAGAGATCTTTTCCAACCTTAATGATTCTATCAAAAGATATTCACACAGCATTAAATCTCTTACCAGGCTTTCAAGATACCTGAAACACAGAACAGATTCCTGTCGCTGTCCTTTAAACTATTATGGATTGAGATCCCCTGAGAAGCCGTGATCTTTTAGGAGCATTGAAAAGTGTGTTACTACCTCACAGGGCACAAATGGTGCAGTAAAAGCCATGCAGGTTACGTAGCAGTGCAAGTATATACTGAACAACGTGTTCTGTGCCTGGTGACAAGTTTAAAAAAAAAAAAGGCACAAATAGGAAAAGACCAGCTGGAATGCAACTAGATTTGTAACAGTGGCTATTTTGGGCTTCACATGCCTTGAGTTCTACTAAGCTTGCTTCACAAACAACCTCCAAAAAAACTTTTTTGGGGAATTCCCCCCATTCCAAGGGCAGTGACAGGCACAGGAAGTTGCCAGAGGAACAGGTCTCAGGTGAGAGGCTGCTCTGCTCGTCTGTGCAGTTTCTCTCGTGAGGACCAATAACTTACCCACAAGCTCAGGAACACAAACACATGGCTGTACGCAGGAGCTACCGGCCTCTGAAATGCACCCACGTAAGCACTTTGTATCCCACTGATATGATACATTCCAACACTTCAGAGAAGGGCAAGGAAGTTTGCAGATACACCCTAATCATTACGATTTTTGTGAACATCAAAGGATTAAATTCAAGCAGCCTTTCCAAAATACTCTTAGGACTGTTACAAACACAACTATCCTAACAGAAAGTTATAATTAGATTTCATATAATCTACCTAGCATTTGTGAGTTTAGAAAGGCTAGAATTTCAATGTGCAGAATTGACTTTGGTCCCCAATTCCTTGTTACATTAAAAAAAAAAAAAAAAAAAAAAAGCACCTGCCAGTGGTTCTTAGCTTTCCAGAGAAGTTCTGTTGCAAATGTAAGATTGCATTGAAGTTCTAAGAAGCCTTCAACACACACTTCTCCTTAACCACTGCTTCCCCAAACACTTCCGTTCATCGGTCCCCGTATGCAGGGCTATCCTGCAGTACAACATCTGGCATATTAGCAGCTTCTGACACAGCTGTTTTTAGCTCTGTGGCTTTTATGCCAAGACATTCCTACAGCAGCACACCATGCTGAAGTAAATAAAGGGCTGGTTTACTTTGAAAAGCATCTTCATACTACTTAGCTTATCACGATTCACAAAGATTAAAGTAGATTTTCAGTCTATTAAGCAGTTTTAGTATCTGATAGCAATAAATGCTTACATCTAAGAAAATAAAAGGCATATTTAATTATGTAGAGGAACATCTCTTCAATTGCATATATGGTGTGGCTTTTCCAGAACAGCATTCTCCGAACTTCTTATAATCAGGATTTCTTTTAGCCGTGATTTGTGCCAAACTCTAAAGATACTTTAGTGCGGAAAATTTGCTCTGTCATGTAGGTGGAGTTCCCAAGTAGCAGTCTCAGCAGTCTAGGTTTTGCATAGACAGGCTTTGACCTCATTTTTCCAGTTCTATTTTGGTACAGCATCATGTGTGGATGCTATGTCTCCCAGAATGAAGGACAGATGGGAAATCTTGGTCTATGGAAAAGCAAACAGGCAGCAGGGCTGGACACTATTGCACAACAGCTCCTCTTGCCAGTAAAAGCCACTGTCTTACACTACAGACTCAACAGAGGACACCAAAAGTGAAGTTTCTAACCAGAGTTAAAGACGCTGTGAGTGCTGGGGCTGGTTTGGCAGTGATACATTTCACAGAAGTTCCCCTTGCCTCCTATTTTATAAAGCCAACTGTATAATTACTATTACTCTGCTGCACTCCTCATAGAATTGCTGGCAGTGTGTCTTCAGTTTCCAAAGCCAGCGCCCACAGAATTGCACCGGACATTTAGGCATGCGATTTCAATTTAATCTTCAAATTTATCATGTTTTTTTAAAGTATTCCCTTAAGATGCTTCTGTCTGTGGGCTTCCAGACTATTTATAGTCTGGCTCCGCTTTTGCATACAGGGAAAGAAAGTGATGCAGCAGCTCAAAGATGACTGTGCAACATTTAAGACAATGTTCTTCTAAGGTTTTAACAAAGATAAATTGCTTTTGTACTAGCTTGGCTGTAATTCTGCTTGAAGACAAAACCACGATGTCTTATGTTTGAATGCATATGAAGGATTTTGAGTTTTCTCAGAATGCATACATGTTGTAGAAGCCTTTACTGGGCAATAATTCTAATCTTTCAGGTGGAGTTTAAGGCACTACAATAAAATCTGACTGCAGGTGGTTGGAATGGTGACAGTGGCAGTCTGTTCCCCAACAGGGAAAAAGATGCTCATTAATTCATCAATAATAAGCTAACACACAAGGAAAAATAGGCAGACTAATCTGTAGCAATTGTTAATAGATACCTTCAAAGGTAAAAAGCCAATTTGCATATGGACAAGATGGTCCTACTTCCTGCACCATTCTACTTTTTGTACTTACTGTCACTTCAGACAGGAAGCATTGATGAGAATCCCGGTGTGCAACTTCCATGTTGACAACTTCAGACTGGATGATGTATGTCAAAAAACACCACCTGCTTTGGAGTTCTACTTGGAACAATACAAATCTGTCCATTACAAAGGAGAGATGCCTTAGACATCAACACTTGAAGTGTCACTTCAGAAATAAAAAGGAAGATTTTCTTACCTGTTCAGTTTTCCCTCGCAAAGTCCGAGCAATAACACGAGTGAGAATCTGGAACCACAACTTGTGAAGTGAAAAATCAACCAGCCTCCTACCCTTTTCCAAATAACTGCAGATCATAGTTTATACAAGGCAAGAAACCTCTTTTCGTGATTGTGAAAGGAATTGGCATAAATCAGGTGATGAAAGGTAATGAAGAAATACATTATACAATATACAGCAGCTTGGTAAACAGCAATTTGATCTTGTAGGAAGTTATCTTCTTGACAAAGATAAACTGGAAATTTTTTTTACAGGAAAAAAAAAAAAAGAAACAATCTCCAACTGTTTTTCACAGTTGAATTTCAGGAGATCATTACTGTGGAAGTTTCTACAAACATCTCACAGTATCTGTGATGACGCTATATAATCATTAATGATGGATTTTTATCTCCTAACTTGATAGAAGGACATCTGTATGTTTTTTCCACATTTCTGGGTCATTTTATGATACCAAAGATTAGGGATGCAGTGGCACCTATTGAGTCTGCAGAGGGCTGAGTCCTATAGGGAGACAAAAAAACAACCAAGAACCACGACAATTAATTCAGTGACTTTTTTCTCTCTCTCACTTTAGTGCTGAATTTACGCAGAAGAATCCTCTGGCTTAAGGAACATGTAGCTCAAACTGCCAGTTCTGCTAAGTTGTAGCGACTCATTTGTCAGTTCCAATTATGACTTGATTCAAATGCCTGTCAAGTAAGCATCATGGTGCTGTTCCACAAAGAGAACCACACTGCTGCTTTGATTCTCACCAGTTAATCACTTCTATACAGCATGCAGCTAATTAAATGGCAATACCTCCACAATTCTCTTTATAGTACAAGTCACCCTTGAACACTGCTCAATTTTACATTTGGGCTGATCAGCCAGGTGCCTACTAAACCATCTGTGCCTCTTAGGCAAGAAACATTCCAACACATCTACAGGCCGGGATGCAGTTTACACTGCCAACATTTCCCAGAGTAACTCTGTTGTTTCAGTTTCACTGCTCCATAAATCAGTATTTTCCCTTTACATAAGGAAGAATTGGCATTGATGCATACAAAATACTTTAAGGAACTGGGTAGCAGATAGGCCAAAATTCTACAAGCAGCAAACTTTACAGTGCTCAAAATATTAGAATATTAAATATCACATCCATAATGTAAAGCATCATTCAGCTCTTCAGTTAAGTTGAACACTTGATTTTTCAATTGAATTTGAGAGGCTTCCTTACAAAGGTAGCTCTATCCTCTATATATATAAGTTTGTTGGACATTCTTAGTCTCAGTTAAGAAAAAACTGCTAGCGTTAGAAGCACTGATGACAGGATAACATCCCTGCTATCAATTCATTTAGGTAAATCTATCACTCTTAGACTACACAGTTTCAAGCATCCTGATAGGGGGATGATAGATTTACTGATAGGGGGAGATATCTACCACAACAACAACAAAAAAAACTAATACAATGCACATAACTTCCTCAAAGTACAAGGAACAGGGAGCATTCAGAAGAATTACCATATGAGCACACATATGACGTGCTGCGAGATATGGTTTAGTACTAGTGGTGGCAGTGGTGATGAGATGGTTGGACTGGATGATCTTATAGGTTGTTTCCAACCTTGTGATTCTATGATTCTATGCTAATCTTACGCAAGTCTACACCCTTCCAACATAGTCAAATTTTGAGGGATAAGAAGTGGACAAAGGATGTAGGAGAGAAAAAGAGAGGTCAAAATCAGAGCAGATTTAGAACAGATTAATGCACATATACACAAAGCAACTGAGTTATAAATCTTTGAGTAGTGTGTTCATATTTTTGTTAAACCTACAAGTGGATGGCATCGTCTGGCTGATGCCTGGATGAATATCAGGCAGAACTACACCCTTTATAAGCTGAACACAAGTCAAGTAGCTCAGCAAGTAATTCAGTAGTTGTTGAATACATGTTCTGTATTGTTACAAAAATCCTAAACACATCAAGAAACACAAAAAGCTTAAACATATTTCATCTTTAGATTTATTATTTCAGAGGCACTTAATGTCTTACATTTATATAGCGCCATTTTCCCCTCAAAAACACTTTACAGTATTTACATACAGGAATGTTTCCCACCACTGTTGAAATGCAGCCACCTGACTAGTACCAATACCATCTTCAAAGCATCAACAGTTCAGTACTCTGCCTTACCAAGATAGATCAGAATTCCAATTCACAGAATTCCAACTTGTGCTATTAAAAAGACTTACGAGCTAAAATACAGCATCACAGTGCAATTCTGCAACATAATTGAGACTTGATCACTTTCATTAGGTTTTACAAACATTCCTTTATATCAAGCCTATCTCAAAATACTTCAATATAAGGCCTTTTAAGAATATCATTCTAAACATTTCTTGTACTATTTTATAAGCCTTGTTTGCAATCAAGCTCAGGATGTTTTCTCTTCCCTCTCAGTATATTCAGAAACGCTAAGTCCTGACCCTAAGGAAATATAGCATCTTCCATGTCAATGAATGCCATGTCGTCTATAAAGTCAAATTATTTCTCCTTGGTTGTAAAATAGGACTTATTTTAGTTTATTAAATAAATCTGAGGTTACACAAAACTCTGTTAGCAACCCATTGAATTGTGAGGAACCACAGGACTGGTTGCTGGGGTTCCTTATCAGTGTGCTGTGTACGGTTTTGCTTGTCAACATTAGAATTTTGTTGTATTCCAAGTCTGTCCTAATCACAAACATAACAGCAACTTCCTCATTTTAATTGTTTTTGTTTTTTTTTTGCTTCATGTTACACAAAGGGGCTGGTATAACAACCCTTCCAAGAGAAGTTGCTGCATTTGTGCTGACAATTTTCACAACAATAGCTATCTAGCATTCATATTTTCACAGTTTCAGTCAAAAAAAAAAAAAAAAAAAAATTACAACCTCACTTAATGCATGCTGCTACCTGCTACAGCACAAATTAGGCTGATACACAAATCTGAGTGAATAGAAAATTAGTAACATGAGATTTGTCTATTTGTTTTCTATTTGTGGAATGAGCATAAAAATTTGTTCTGGCACCTTATGCTCCTGAATGTGACAAACTCTGACTTTCCTCAACGCATCCTACCACAAATCTACTGTGATCAGTGGATTCTTAGACTAGGATAGCTGTTTGCATTTGAATGCTATCAAAGAGTACTAGCAGTGAAAGCTAAGGGCAAGAACTATGATCAAAGGAAAAATACTAACAGGTAGCCATCTCAACATGAATGATGAAATAAGGAAATCAGCATACAGCAGAACATCCAAATTCATATCCATTTTATGAAAAGACATTTTTTAAACTATACCTGTGATAAAAGATGCACAGAGCAGATTTATTGCATATTTTATGCATGCCTTCACGTAATGCATTCCTATATTATTTCTTATGTGGAACAGTAAGGAATTATTAGACCTTCAGTGTAGAACAGGTATTGCAATTTTGTTTTAAAGCTTAAACAGTAATTCAGTTTGAGTTATACCTTCCTACTCTCTGATGACAAAATTCACCTTGCTGCATTTATGTTTGTCAAAATCTCACAGCCACCAGAGTCATCATTTGTATGGGGGAAAAATGGTTACAGTAAACAATTTAAGAGTTTGAATTCATCAAGGGATTTGGCAGCCAGAATAATAAAACCAGCAGTGACCAGCCGTACTCAGACAGCGCTGAGAACTGCTGGTAAATTTTTTATTTCTATTTTTTAAATCAGAAATCAAGAAATCTCGCAACCAAAATTAGAGAAAAATTTGAAGGATGAAAGCATTATTTTAGGCTTCACAGACTAGAAAAATCTATCAAGTACCATTATCACTTACTTTCAAATTTGTATCCGTAAAGCAGCCAAAACCACAAGGAGATATGATTTATTTTTTTTAAGAAAAAGAAAAGTAGCTGCTGCATCACAAAACTGAACACACACACAGCACACAGAACAGCCTGTTAAAGTTACCTTCCAGAGAATGATCTGAGTCTTTTCTAACTTCTACCAATTTCAAGAGAAGAATGATTGCTCCTACACTTTGTGAGAACTATTTGCTTTCTCAGATAGCTGGAACATCATCTTTCTTTTCCCCTTCTGATTGATTAACCCTTTCCTCCCTCAATTTCCTCTCAACTCTTTGTTACCATAGGGTTTCATTGACAGAAAAGGTGGAGCTATAGGAGAGGTCTTAATAAATCAGAAGAGAATGAGATTAGTGAGCAGCAGATGACAGCATGGACAGACAAAGATCAAAAGAAAATCCAAAACCCAGCACAGCACTAGCTTAATTTTCTTAGCAGAAGGAATTAGTTTCATCTTTCAGGTTCAGTCCATTCTTCATCAGCAAAAGTGTATTGGCTACATCACAAGGCTCGGTGAAGGAAAAGGCTCTTTCTGAACCAAGCAGAGCATAGATCTGAAGATGGGATAATGTCCTGCATTGTTTGAGATAACTCAGAAAAATGCATAGAACAGAGCAAAATATCCAAGACTGCTTTGCAGGAACAAGAAAGAGGTAGCAACCCTAATTTTAACAGGGCTTTTCAGTGAAGGGAAAGAAAGTCTACAAAAGTCAAATCAGCTGATTTCAAATGGTTTGCATCCCAGGATGAATCAGGTTACACTGATTTAAGCCCAATTTAATTTAGGCAGGTTTTTAAACCACAAGAATAAAGACATTCTTAGTACATATTAATAATTAAACCAACATATACACAATTAGCAATATCCTACATAATAGTAAACGCTTAAGAGCTTGTTTTAAGTTATCCTAGTTAATTTGTTTAAAAACAAGCTGAGTAGATTTACTGTACAAGGTTTGCCATTCTACACATTTCCAGTAATCAGTCTCTGTAGCAGTTCAGTTTATGAGCTTTAAGATCCAAATTCAACTGTGTCTTCAGTTATCTTCTTGAATTCATAGTTTCCTCTGCCATCCATGCGCAAGTAAAACTGAAACAAAAACACATACATTATCAATCCCTTAAAAATTACCACCCCGTAAGCACACAAATAAGTTACAATTTTAAAGAAGCTTTAACACAAAATCTTAAATTCAGCTGGCCAGGGCTTCCCACCTTGTGCTTCACTAAATTCGATTACCTCTAGGAGAAAAAAGTATGTGTGTGCATGATGTACATAAACACACACAGATTTTGTTTTTATAAAGCATCAATCTACAGGTCACACCCAGACTGAACATTGATCTTCTGTCCGCTGTGACAATGTACTGAAAGCATACATTCATCCCTCTTTATTAATTCAGCATCCACCCCTCCTCCCTTCCTGTTATACACACACACAGTTTGGGTCTATGTATTAAGAGAGAAATTTATGTACAGGTTTAGGAGGTAGTATCTTCTGAAAGCAAGTTCACCATACTTTCTACTGAACTCTCATTAAAGTTGGTTTGCTGTTGGCTTAGGGTTATTTTTTCAGGCTAAAAACTTTTCATAATTAGATGTGCAAGAATATTTCAAATACTGCAACAGTATATAAAATAATCCTTTTATTAAATTAACCTTTTAATAAAACAGAACGTGATCTACTAGGAAATAAGATGTGAACATCTTGAATTTAATAGAAAAATCAAAATAAATCTCAACCAACTACAGATATACTTAGTAAAAGGATAGATTACGTACATCATGATGTTTCCAGAGTGACTTCCGGTGGGATACAGTGAAGAGAGTAATGCCAACCTACATGAATAAGGAAATAAGGCAGTTAATGTCATTTTTCTCATGGAGAGATAGTATTTATATTTCAGCCTGATACAGCTGATGAAGTTAAATTCATAAAAACAAGCTTCCAGACCACTAGTCTGTGTAGTAGTAAGTAGTGTAAATATGCAGCCTTAATGCAAGAACTTACAATTTAAAAAAAAAAAAAAAAAAAAAAAAAAAGAGTTTCAACTTTCCCAATTGATTTCACCATTCTCTTGCTCCTGATCGTTTGTTATTAATAAGGCAAGGAAGATAAAGCTTCAGGTAACTAAAATACAGCTGATAATTTAAAATAGTCTACTTAAACATGAAAAAAAAAAGTCACAAATCCCCAGGCCACAAAAGCTATTAATTATAACCTTTGTAAGCGACAACTTAAAGGCAATTTTCCTTTGCTTCCTTGCAACTCAGTTAACTATGCATCCCCAGCAGCTGTACCAAATACAAGACCAAATGGCTCCAATAATAAAATGGTAATTTTCTTTGTTTCTGCAAGGACAGATTAGATAGGAACTCTGTTTCTCAGCAATATGCGTTAGTCACCTGGCAACAGTAATTCTAAAAACAAGCGGACGTTCCAGTCTTAATGAAATAAAACACCCTAAACTGTTCTTACAAAATGTTCACAGTATTCATAGTTATGTGGCAAAATTACTTCAAGAAACAATGCCTATTATTCTGCAGTCCTCATCTAATGAGAGTTCTGATGCAGAGTATCACATGTACACCTAAATTACCAAGAGACTTTAAAACACTTATCGAACCCTAGCACACACAAAGAGACCTTGCATGCCCTGAGCTATTCTTTTTCCTCCCTCCAATAAATTCTATACTAGGCATAAGACAGAATCCACTTATACTATTTTCAAGTTTCCTCTTAACCACAGATACAATTCTAGAGATGTATTTGAGGAAAAACATGTTTTTAGGAGTACATTTCAAATATCTCTTGTAGACTAAGTAAACTCTTTCGCATTTCTTAGCCATGATGAACAATGGATGAATACTAAGGAAAAAACAAAGATTTTCTTAGTAATACAATCTCAGGGATGCAAGAGCAGAAGAAACGAGAAAGAGTGGATATGCAGTGCCAAAGTTCTTCTGCAGCACTGATTTGTGAAGGCCCTGAGCGTTCTCCTCCAGAAACATCTTCATGCACACCCTGAATACTTCACTGTATAACACATATTCGAGCTCCCACACTAGGTTTGAAACAATACTAGGCACTTAATATAAGTTTTTTTCTGAAGTAGTAAAGAATACTTATCTGGAGTTGGAAGATGCAGCCTGGCCCTCTCAAATAACAAAGAAAAAAGATTTATCTTTCTGCAAGGCACCATAGAAGCATGCAGAATGTCTGGGAAGACGACCAGGTTATTTGCTATGTAAATCACAGAACTGAGTAGGTGAGAAGAAATGAAATAGCAGTGGGCCATTTCTACTACAGAGATTCATGAGGCATTACTGCAGGAAGAAATAATTACACTAAAGTGATGAAACATACGTGTATTCACTGTCTAAGGACTGGCACAACTGCTATAGCTAGCAATTTCATCTCCAGTCTTTCTAAAATAGAAACTCACTAAAAGCAGTGAGAATACAGGAATGCTTTCTTGTACAATTCATTGAAAAATAAAAGGAAAGGACTTACCTTTCGGCAGTGGCTGTAAATGTAGCCTTCTACATCAACACTAACAGCACTGGTGCATTCATCCAGAATTGCAAACTGGGGCTTATGATAAAACAGTCTTGCCATCTGGAATGCAAACCGAAGAAACTATGTGGATACATGACTGCAGTCAGTACAGCCTTGTGACAATTTAAACTTAAAATTGATGTCCAAAAATTCACTGCGGCCAGAGAATTGAGAGCTGTACATTACATCATTGATTTTTTGTTTTTACTTGCAAAACCATTATTTTAAAAACATCTTTCACATAATCAAAGCGCAAGGAGTGGTACAAGCTCAACATTCTTACTACATTTCAAGCAAAAGTAATTGTTTCTTTAACTATGTGTTTTTGCTGTATTCAGATACTTCGCTTATTGGGGTTTCCTTCTTTAAGTAAAATATCAATATTTAATACACAGAATTTGCTTAAAATCCAGATTGCATTTTCAACTTATTTCCTGTATTTTTTAAGTACTTATGCTTTTGAGACATACAGCCATTCTCTGCTTTTCTCCTCCACTGAGTACATCCATCCAGTCCTGAACACTGTCCCAGCCTCCTTCACGCTCCAAGATTTGACCCAGCTGCACATTATCCAAGTACTCCTTCAGCACCTTTTTTGAAAAGTAGTAATAAAGTTTCAGTGAACTTTAAAAATATATATATTTAGAAGAGTTATAAAGGGTTATCCTACTATGCAGGTGTAACATCAACCATGATAAACATTAGAAACAAACTAAATGTAGTGTTTTTAATAGTATCAGTATTTTTAATCTAAAGCATAACCATTTGTTTCACTTAATATGAGTAAATGAATCACTTATTACCTGGTCAGAAATCCCTTTCTTTCGCTGATCTTCTAAAGTATCTGGGTATATAACTTGATCTCTGAGTGTTCCAAGAGTCATATATGGTCTCTGAGACAGTTACAGACAATAAGTTATGTCAAATATTTATGAACAGTCATCAAAGGAAGAGAGAGAAGACTTGTCTGTTAAAGTGCTTTATCTCACCTGAGGAACATAGAACAACTTTCCTCTTACAGGTTTTGTTAAACGTCCACCAAACAATGGCCACAACTACAAGAAAAAGATTTAAACTTGAGGAAAAAAGTTCTACAATTGTGTTTCTGTTGCAAATTCTTCCAAATCTATTTGAAAGTTTCCTTACTTCACCAAGAACACGAAAAAGTGAGCTCTTCCCACATCCATTTGGCCCACAAACCAGAACATTTGTACCAGATCGAACCTAAAAATGGAAAGACAAAACATTAAAACAGTAGTGAGAAAGTACTGCTGAAAGCTGCTATAAATGATAAGACAAACTCTTGTCCTTGTAGGCTTGCACATAGTAGCAGATTTTGACATCAGTGAAGAATTTCCAACAATACTTAATTCTTTTCTCCAGCTAGTTTGGCATCAATTGCAGCTGGAAAAAAAACATACTTGTAACAAACTTTATTTGCAACAACAGTTTACTGCCTTTATTTTTCAAAATTAAGGAAAAACATGAATTTTGTTCTTGCATATGCACATCATACAAGCATTTTTGTTTGCTTGTTTTTATTCTTGTTTTGTTGTTTGTTTTTTTGTTTGTTTGTTTTGTTTTAAACTCTGACCACTTACCATTTTCACTTTGAAGTATTAAATGAAGCACAATACCATTGGAATGATATTTAAAATCTCACCTCAAAGTTCAGGTCTTGGATCAAAACATCACCATTAGGTGTCACCAACGGAACATGATCAAACCTATTTGCATTTTAAGAATAAAATAAATCAAAATGAGAGCAGATGCCTAAAGCTAGCTAGCACTGCATGCTTAGGCAAAGATTTCAGGAACAGAGACGACTTCAGGAGTATTTCATTCAGTACATTATCTCAGTTTCTAACAACCAGCAGCTAAGAAGATTAAGATTGTTTTTGTTTGTTGGGTGTTTACTGACCCTCTTGAAAGGTTCTCTTCATGTATCTGTTTTCTGAATATTCCTAAATCTTTAGTCTCCAAAGCACCCAATGGTTTTAGCTTGCTTTTTTTAAATAGCTCTATCACCAACTTCCTTCTCCTGCCCTCCACCTATACTCCCATATCTGAGTTCCATACTAACTAGATTGAAGCTATTTAATGTCTTAACCTGCCTTACTTCGTGTCTTTGTTTCAGTAGTACTACTACATCCACCTATGTTCTTTAGGCCACAAAAAAAATAAAACAAGCTGCTACTTAAGTACACCAGTGACCAAAGCATACAAGTGCTTTGAAAATGAATATAGACTTATTCCTGATTTTTGCAGCTGAACTACATCAAAGAACAAAACACGCTATCAAAATATTTTCTAAAGAACTGATGACACATTAAAAAAAAAAAAAAAAAGCATGGTCAGGCAGCAGGAAATGTTGCCAAGAAGGCTAAGTGAATACAACAACCATTACGTTTCCTGCTAATATTGAAAAACAAAGACTGACTGTCAAAACAGAAGTGTTAAATGGTAATGAAAGGGAATTGTTTATAAGTGATCTATGCTACAGCAGGAATTTCTTATTGTAATTAAGTGTATTGCTCTATAAACAGTGGTAGAAGACTGAAAAAAACAGACTATGTTAAAAATACCGAAGGTGTAGGAACTTGAAAAACATACTTGATAAGGTTATCGGTGTTGATAATTTCACCAGATCCCGGTATCAAAGGTAAAGCTTGTTTCATATCTGCATCTTAATTTAAAGAAAAAATGTATTAGAAACTGGAGCATTAAGAAGAGATGCCTAGTACAGCACACCATGCAGCCCATTTACCTTTTTCCTGCGATACCATGGTACGTTGATATTTGCCACTATTCAAATCCTTCAGAACCTGCATTAATTCCGTAATCCGAGCTGTGAAACTAAAGAAAACTAAACTTATAAATAATCCTTAGAAGTTTCAGAAATCTATGTGAGGAGTAGTATTCTATTAAAAAGTCTATGTGAGAAGTAGTATTCTATTAAAAAGTCAAAATGAAATGTTCATCAAACCAGCACAGGAAGTGAAGAGTTTAGAATTGCACTGAGGTTGTAAGAACCTTTTCCTACTGCAGTCAGATATTCCATATTTTAGTGAAGGACTTATTGTAAGTGAAAAACAAACCCCCAAACATTTTGGTAAAATAACACATAACTGATTCACAGGTACCTGCCAACATCCTTTCAACTAACCATTCAAACTGTACGCTGCTTCTTTTTAGTGGAAGCAAATATCATGTCTTCAAATACAGTGTTTCCAGTGCAAAATATTTTTAATTTTTGAATACACTATCATGAACAAAGCACATAGCTCATTTTAATTCTACAGTTACCTGTTTCTTAAAATGAGATGAGAATCAGCAAAAACATAACTTCCAGAAAGATCATCTCACACAAGTAGTGTTACACTTACCCAGCCAATCTTGTCATTTCACGACCTGCTAGGACTATTCTACCCAAAGCTTGAGACATTCTCAGTAACATTCTTCCACTTTGGTAGTAATCCTAGAGTAGAATAAAGTTTCTTTATATGAATTAACAAAACAAATTCACTATATTGTTTTAAATTCCGTTGTGCTTACCTCCAGAAGTTCTGCATGGGTACTATTCTGATGACGAGGATCAGCCAGGTTCAAAAATGGACGACTAACAACCAGGTAACCAACCACAGTGGCAAGATCTGTAGTTTTTAAGGGTAAATATTAACCCATATACTAATTGAAGCAATTAAAAGAAAAACAATTTAGTGCTGGCTATTTAATACAGTCCATTAGTACTGAACACTTACATTTGGCAACGATAGTATCAATGAAACCCATAGAGAACCGGAACAGGATGAAGTTATGTAAGTGTTCCACCTGGCAAGTTACAGAAATAAAGAAATCAAACTTTATCAGTCCTTGTTTTACTATGTTTTATTATTTTATTTTTTTTTAATTTTGAATCCAAGTATAGTTATTTTTCAGTATTTTTCACAAAAGCCCTTAACAAAGTCTACAGCCTAACTGTGATTACTACCAATGTCCCTACTGGCAAACATCTGCATTCTAGATCAAGAAAATCTACACCTGAAATTAAGCATAGAAAGGGGTCAGTAACGGTGGCGAGTAAAAAGGAGTTGAGCAGCAAGAGAAAGACCATTCAGTCAAAACTACATCCTGATTTCATTCTAAAAACAGATCTATAATCTGATGATAGTAACAGCATAAACAGCAACTCAACTCAGTTTAATTTACACAAATATACACATCAAGACCAAGGAAAAGGCTTAGAAGAGCTCTAAATTAATGAGCGCAAAATAAGCAAGGAAATAAAACTCTGCAACAGGAAAAAGAGGTGGAGAAGTGGACAGAAGTGTTGAAAGTTGGCAAAACAAAGAACAGAAAGAATTAAGGAAAAAGATGGTATACAAAATAAAAAATAAACTAAATGGCCCTTAGTTTCTGAAAAAGAAACGTGAGGCATGAGAAGTCAAAGGCTGAGACATACACAAGTAGAAAGGAAGACAAGACTGAAGTGTTTCATTTGTAATGTGCTAAACAGACAAAAATCAGAGTTGAAGAGTTAAACCACATTTGAATTGCAAAGTAAGACTTAATCAGGAGAACTAGGAGTAGTTTCAAATGAATGTTTTTGCAGATGCACATTTTAGGACGTTTCTATTTCTCAGCTTTTTCTTTGCAGTCTCCACTTTCATTCCACTCTATTTTTGCATATACAACTGCATACAGTTATACTGAACCAAAATAAGAAGCAAATCTTTCAATGTAGTTCATTTGTTTATTAATTATTCAGAATGTTCTTAGAGAAACCTGTGTATGACAACTTCTCAAGAGATCATATATTACAAAAATCCAAAATATTATCCATTTCTGTACTACACAATATCTTTCTTCTGACCAGAACCTCAAAGTCAGTTTATGCAATACATTAGTTACATTAGAATAATTATTTTAGCTGAAATTATAGTACTAACTACTATGCAAAAATTCTTTGACACAAAGCTGGTCATAATTGAACTGATTTTAAGATTACTAGTACAAAAATCAGCTGTTTCAAGAAAATGAACTTAATGGAAACAGTGTTAGATAAGCCCTTTTCTGAAGAAATAAAACTTGAGAAAGGTTCAAAAGAATGTCAAGGAAAAAAAGATAAACTTGAATCATGATGAGAAAATAATCAAAGTTTTGCTTAAAGTGTTTTTAAAAGTCTTACCAGTTTACGGAAGGTTCTGTGAATAGTCTGTTTTTCTCTCAAATTTCCATTATAGAAAGCAATTTCTTCACTTTAAAAAAAAGACAAAGAAGGAAACTTCATTTTTTTTTAAATGACAATCTGAAAGAGTCAACTATAAAACAGACTGTTCTTTTTGTCTGAAATAGGAGTTTTTGCCCTCGAACAACTACCACGTATACAGCTGTTCTTTCAAATTAGGAATACAATGCAAATAGAAATGATTACATGATCTGCATAAAGATGTGAAGACTCAGAACTGATAGTGTCTTTCAGAATATATTTTAACATCCAGCCTCTATTTACGCCACAGAATTATTTTGTCATGTCTATCTTGCTAACCAAGTAAATCCATACCTGTTTGTAATAAGCCGTGAGTTGACGTATCTGTACTCCCCTTCATATTTTTGTTCTACGATAGTCATCTTGCCAATTGGTCTCCTTATACGTGTAAGGAAAAACCCTGACACAATCAAGTATGCCATCATGCTAGCTGGACCCTGTAAATATCAAAAGGGAATAAAAATTTTCAATTCAATGGTTTGCAACCAAGATTTACAATCCAATGGAAACTGCAACATCTATATCCAAAATGCACAGAAAGCATTAAATCCTCGACATCCTTGATTCTCTCTTTCCACACGTCTGTATTAGCATCCCCTTACAATCCCTTTCATGCTGCTCCTCTTTCATGCAGCCAGCATGATCTTCTTGCTCCTAATTCCATGTTTAGGGATGTAAATCTCCCTCCCAGCTCTCTACTCAAATTTTTATCATCATCCAGAGAAAATCTACATCTCCCATTTTGCTTACTTGTTTCACACAGTTTCCTAAATCCTTCCTATCTTCTCTCCTTCGTTTCCACCCAAGGAATGGCTCCTCTTTATACAGGTCACAAAGAAACAGGAAAACTAATTTTTCCCCTTAAAAGCCAGACACGCAAGATAAGAGCAATCAGAAAGGGCACTGTTCCAAAGGGAATTCCCAATCAACAGCCAAAAGACAACAAAGAACTTATGCTTTGTGATAGCTGAGTGCCTGCTTTTTAGACCACAGAATCACAGAAATCTTAGAGCTGGAAGGGACCTTTAAAGGTCATCTAGTCCAACTCCTATGTGACAAACAGCAACATCACAGATCAATCAAGTTGCTCAGGGTTAACCTAAACCTCTAAACCTACCCTCTTTAAGCTTGAGAGCTTTTATCTTGCTTGCCTCAAGACAAGAAGAACTGAAGTTTATTAAACACTAAGTAGTAAAGCATATTTTAGTATATCCTCTGAAATAATGGATCAAATTATGATTAAGATCTAACATTCTTCTCAGACTCCAGATACAATGCAAGAACCAAAGGGATAAAACTTATTTATGTAGAAAACACTCAAGTTACCTGAGCTCCTATTGCACTTGTTAGCTTGAAGATATACAAAACTATATCCAAGAAGGGCTGTAACACAAGCATAGAGGAAACAAAACATTAGAATATCAACATAATATGAATATATAATTGTGATTTTACCTCATTGCATCAAAAAACAAAGTTTAATACATGAAACAAAGGAAGATGCACTCAGCCACACATCCCTAGCCATAGTAGTATTTCTATTTAACTATGAATAAGCAGTTATTCTTCTTCTGAAATCTAACTAGCTGAGAAAGTACGCACACATCCCTGCTTACCTGTTTAAAAAGAGCATTATGTTCTTTAAAATAAAATTTAAGGAAAATTTTACAACCTATCACAGGGTTCTAACAGAGGTTATGGAAACTGCAGAGAAAAAAAGATATTACCATAATAGCTTAAACAAATTTTTTTTAATCACATCTATAACTCAAAGCTCTCTGTAAAAAATTTACCTTGCTAAGGTTTGAGTACAGGTCCACTACACTGTTACAGAATTTTTCCACATCCTGTGTAAGGAGTTGATCTGGGTTAGCTATTCTGTT
Organism: Tympanuchus pallidicinctus; assembly: GCF_026119805.1. Taxonomy (NCBI): domain Eukaryota; kingdom Metazoa; phylum Chordata; class Aves; order Galliformes; family Phasianidae; genus Tympanuchus; species Tympanuchus pallidicinctus. The sequence continues at coordinate 16,198,745 of NW_026294791.1, read as the reverse complement.
GTCCAGATTTCCCATTTTGTAGTATGTATAAGCCCTGTAACAAAACAGTGGTTAAGAGGCAGAAAAAAAAGAGATATCATAACCTTATGATCTCAAATAATTGGAAATTCCTTACATCATGCAATGAGGGGGAAAACAATGCAGACATTAAATGACTGCATGGAGTCAACACTGTTTATGCTTCTGCAAGAACAGACCCACATCAGCTCTCCTGTTTAGGCTCCAGAACATCACCCTTGCTGAATCTCAGTCCCACACTGCTCTACGCTCTGATGCTGCATTTTGAGTTAGAAGATCTTTGTGATCATCTCAACAGCACATCTGACAACCTAAATTTAGTGCAGAAGAATGTAAGAAGCTACTCAAATTCATACATCCAATCCAGCCAGTAGATTATTAGCACCAAACAAGAGCAACTGAAGGACTTTGAGAGCTCACCTATTAATAAAAGCCTATTTTTTTTTTTGCCCATTTGAGCCAACTCTGCCATCTTTGCACCTGTTACCATATACAACCTAGATGAACCACTCATCCTTTGCCATGCTAAATGCAATCAGAAGTCTTTTCTAAATAATATAACTACTAAGCATCTTGCTAATTTCTTACTATAGCCTTAAACTGATTTGTTTCGATTTGGATCAATTCGGTTTTTAAAAACACTGGACATTAACAAGGTGTTACTCACTTGAGATATTCCTCATAGAGGTATCTGGTGAGCCTTACTCGGAAGCAGAGTTTCAATTCATTTAGACCATATTTCAAGAAGTTATTTACTAAAGAGATCTAGAAAGAGACAGTATTTCAATATTTAGCTAACAAGATTCAATATACCTCAATTCATCTGCAGCACAGCTTGTGCAAACACTTGAAAGTAGGGGAATTGTCCTCTGGAAGTCAATAATACTGTTTAACTTACTTAAAACCAAATATATGGTGTCCACACAATTACTGATTAAGTTCTCATTTACATTTTTGACAATTCCAGTTCTCTGTGGTACTTATCACATCAGAAGATCTAACATTAACCAACATTCAGATAACAAATCTTTAACTTTTCTGCTAAACTAAGAGAGCCACCCTTTAATGTGGCCAAAGTGCCCTAATGACTGATTCACTATTATGCCTACCATATAACAGCTAGATTATTTATTAGGTAATAACAATTGTGTTGTCTTTTTTTTTTTTTTAATCTAGCATGGGTCAGATTTTCGAAAGCTGAAGGAAAAGTCAACGGGAAAAAACCCAAGTCTTAGAAAAGAGTTGTAAGAAATTTAAAGCTAGAAAACTGAAAAAAGTTTTTTGATTGTATCAAAAAAATTCTAAAACTGCATTGCTAAACATCACCCAATTCACAGAACGAGACTAGGCAGTCCTACAGGTGCCATACTGTGCAGTTAGCCAAAACTACCACCAACAAAACCAACCTGAAAAACTAAACATAACAGCAAAGTCAGCAAGCATGCAGAAATGTGCCAATAGTCTCTCACATACTGAAGCCAGAAAATTAAATCTGTTCAGTACAGACCTTCACATAAAGCAACTACTCCCCACAGACTCTGAGACACCCATTTGAAATCTTTTCCTCAAATTTTCACTTGTGCCATTCTTATAGCAGAAAATATCTCAAATCCAACAAAAGCACTTACGGCAGGCATTGCAGCAATGAAGTTGAACAAGTATTTCTTGAAATCTTTTCTGTTGCGACCAATGATAGCACTGCAAACAGCCATAAGCTAAGAGTTATTTACAAGAGAAACTATAATCTGGTAGTATTCAAATGGAGAAACTGTCAATGAATCACACAGCAGAGGAAAAAAAAAAAACTCACGGCAAAGACCAGCGGTTTGTAGCTGTAGGATCAAGAATGACAAACTCAAGTAAAATATGCATCAGGAGAATTCTTACTAGTAACAAAACAAAATTATCCTCTGATATAAAGATATAACTACTGCCGTTGAACTTCCTTACATGTTCTCGACATTACAAGATCAGAGGTGCTAATATAATAGATAAGCTGGACAGCCAAAATATTATTGCTACTAGCTGGCTGACAGTTTCAAAAGAATAGAATCTGAATTTTCTAGCTGAAAAGACAAAGCAATATGAAGATAGAACCATATCAGTATTAGAATTTTATTACATTTTCAAGATGAGCCAATTTGATTCATACCCAATTAAAAAAAATGTTGCTGATGAGAAGCTACATTTATTTGGAAATATTGCAAATGAACGACTAAAAAGACTAACAGTTCACCAGTTCTGAAGCAAACAGGAAAAACACAGCAACAGCATAGCACAGTAGCTTCACTGTCGCAGCAACTATGGAAAATTAGCAGAGTATGTGACTGCCTATGTTACCAAGTGCAGCAGTTTTTAAACACCAGAACAGCAGCAGTAAGTTTTAAAGGATCATCTTGAATAGCCCCCCTATTATCTTTCTTTACAACTGTATTATGGGAACAAAATATCTGTAATTTAACAGAACTACATATTTCTGATTCTATTCAAAACTTACTTTACACCTCTAGTTCTAATGCCCCCAAGTTCTGCTACGCAGTCACCTGTACATTGACTTCATTTGTTGCAGGACCATCACATAACCATTCTAAAGCACCTCCCTGGACATTCAGATCAGCACAAGACTTAGAGTTGTCAATGCACAAAATATGACTGCAAAATCATTTACCAAGAGGTACATTTGATTTAAAAATAAATAGTGTCCAAGAGCAGAACAATAATTTTTTTTTCTCCTTTTCAAAATAATAGGAGCTATGAAATTATGACTATGCCAGTTACTCGGGCACATTAATATGCAATAAGTGTCTGAATTAAACCACCCTCCCTGCTAAAAGTAAGAAAAATATTTTAGAATAAGCAGTTAATAGATACCTTTCAATGACTGTTCCATTTTGAATCATCCAAATATCACAATATGTGCGGAGTACCAGCATTACAGCAATAAGTAGCAAATAACCTGTCTAGAACAGAAATGGATATATAATAGTTAAACAATGGATAAAAGTCATCACATTTTAGCACTCTAATAACTGAAAGTGGATGTAGCTTTTTATACTTACGTGTTTTTTTGCCATTTTAAAGTATGCACTACAATTGTGCCCTATTCTAGCAAGTTATATTACAAGAGAAAACAACTCCAAAAAAACGCCCATTTGTCTTTGTTACTCAAGGCAATGCTTACCTCCTTACAAAGTGCTCTAGGGACCATTATTTTCAGGATTCGACATATCCTTGCAATAAACAACCTGTCCACCATCGCTCGCTCCTTCTTTCCCTCTTTCTGCTCCACATAGAACAAGCAGAACAACAAAAGTGAGATTTCTGTAAAGCATGTTTAGATGGTGTGATATTCTCCCTAGCTGCATTACTTACAGCTACCTTCCTTCTGCAGTTTTTGCAATTTTTCCTGCCAATTTTAAGACTTGCTCACACAAGTTAAAAGAAATGTAGGAATTGGGATCGCATGCATTAACAGCTAACAGAAATCTTAAGTAGGAACTAAGCTATCAGAACAAGGTGCAGTAGGAAATAGTTGTCACGATACAAAATCATTAGTTCAAGCATTAAAACAAATGTAATATAAAACAAATATTAAAACAAGTTATAAAGCATTTTGCCATCTCGAAGTTCCTTGTCTCTGGAAGACATCATCTGCCAGTATTCCTAAGGCCACATCTCATTGCTTCTCTAGACCATTGATTGCTTGAACTCTACTGGTAGCTCTTTATTGCTAAGAGAACGATCAAACTTAGAGAACTAGTCCTTAAATGTTCACGATGCACAAAGAGATGAAAAAGCATATGGCACACATCAAGCACTAACAAAAACTTCAGTTATATGCCATTACTCTGATTCTTCCATTTGTTTCACCATTACAAGTCTGAAGGTGTCATTCAAACTACACTTGTATCATACTCATCACTGTGTCCAAACCAAAGCTGCAATTATGGGACAGAAAGCAAAAAAAAGGATCAATAGCACTTACAATTATTAAATATATATAACATGAAGAAATAATTACCTCATTGCTCTGCAAGGCTTGTTTTCCACTTCTTCTACTGTAAAAGAAAAATGAAAGTATTTCACTTTTTATTAACGTGCATTTGTCTTGATCTCTACACACAGGAGACAAACAGAAAAGCTGTAGATTACATCTCTACCACCTACTACAAAGCAGCATAGCGTCCTCACAGCAGGAATACCTTTTGTATCAAACTTACTTGCTAATTTTACACTGTTACATGAAAAGTTATCCATTCTACAATTTGGTTTCATATAGGGAGATTAAGCCTCCCTCTTATCTCTTGAGTTCTGCTTCACCTTGTGTTCTGCACCACCAACTCCCACTGTTTCTACATCTCTAAAAAAAAAAAAAAAAATACTTAGTAGATCTGGCTACAAGGCTCCAGTGACCACAAGTGAAACTACTTGAATGCAGGTTCAGCAGACCAACTTCAATTTCACACTGTCTACATAAGCCAAACAGATTTGTTTCGCAAGATATTTGACTTTCAAATAACTCATTATGCTATTCATAAAGATTATTTGCTTAATAGCCTGTGCTGCATGGGAAGAAGATCCTGTGAAACTAAGGCTCTGCAAAGGTGTGCTCTGGTTTTCATTTTTCATTCTGTCCTTTCTTTCCTCCCCTCATTTTCAAAGGGGTTAGAGGAAAAACACTTATCAACAATCACCCAAGAACACAAAAGTATTGTCTTTGCCCTTTAAAAAAAGCAAGCTGGCATTTAAGACAGTTACAGTTTGTCTTTCTGAACATCAAATAAGCGTGTGAAAACAGTGAGAGAGTTTACACATTTATGTAGTTTAAAAGTGACAGCCATCCACACCAAATTGTAACATTTCTCCAACATCATAATAAAAGTATTTACAGCAGGCCCAACTACAATAACAGTTTCAAGCCAGTAGGTAGGAAATCCCAGGGAAGCAGAGAGTAAGCAAGGCACTGCTCCTTCTGCCTCCAACTCCCCCAGAAGTGCAGACACTGTCCTGTAAACACTTATCCACAACTTTATCAGCATCATCTCACACCTGTGCTTTTAAGTACTGCAAAGGAGGTACCTAGGACATCTACTTTAATTTATGATGATTGGGAAGACCTCAATGTCATTGACCAATGAAGCAAAACAACTTAATTACAAAGAAGGAAGAGGCAGGGCAGCAGAAGAATACGAAAAAAGGAGACCAGAAAGTGAGAAGGAAGAGATGCCAGCTTAAGAAGAGCTTAATTAAAGGTAATGGTGAAGCACAAGCTCGAAAGGAGAAGGTAAAAATCTCCTATTACTACTTGTGCAAAATACAGAGTAAAGAACATGACACACAGTAGAGGGCAGACCAGTGAGAAATAATAAAAGTTCAGAAGAGATGTAACACAAAGGAAACATTTGGAAATGGTAACAGCAGGCAGAGTCTAAGAAATAATTTCGGTAGAGACTACAGCCTGGTGATGCAGGAGCGACCTACTGCTGCCACAAGAAATTTCTCTCCTTCTTGATACATCTAATTTTTCAAAAGACCTATTAAGGCAAAAAAAAAAAAAAAAAAGCCCTAAAGTAAGGATCAGTTTAGGAGCACGGCCACATCTGGTTTGGGAGAAAGAGAAAAGCATTACTCTTATGAGTTAATAACTGATCAAACTAAGTGGCTGTCTTCCTGCATGATTCATGAATTGCAGAAGTGCAAAATAAAAGCATGCTGCTCTTCAAGATATCCTATAATAACTCCTACCTTTGTAACTTCAAGGTCTGCCAAAGTTTGAAGTCACAGCACTCAATACACAGCTACTGCTGCTTTAAAATGGTCAGATACTAATATATCAAAATAGTACTATATTAAGAATATGAGGTCCAGCTGAATACCTGAAGTATTTAATATGTTTCTCCTACAGTAACTGTAGAAATTCAGTAGGTGAAGGAACTGAATTCGCATGAAACTGATTATCCACTAAAGAAAAACAACTGTTCAGAAACAGCCATATTTGTGAACTTGCATTTAATTTGTATTTGTATTCACAGAGTAATCACAGAATCACAGAAACAAAGATTAAGATAAAAATTACATATTTGTAAATGAAAATGGAGCTGTAACGATGTTTTTCTTCCAAGAAAAGAAAACACGCATGCTCCAACAAGTCTAATACCTTCACTAGAAATGAAGCAACCGCAGACTAACTACAGGTTACTGAGATGCAGAACAACTAGGGCTCAAGAGATCCAAGTTGCTCTCAACATTAACAAAATTAGTCCAGTGTCATTTCCAGAAGTAAAACTGTTTTGCCTGCAACAAAAGACTCCACTGTAACTCCTCTGCATTCTGTTCCAGGCACTTTCCTTCTCAGAAGTCCCACTTTCTCAGGCTGCTACCTGCTGGCACTACTCCAAACTCCATTATCCTATTGTAGAGGTTTGTGTGAGAATTGTGGTTGCATTCTCACTGAGTGTAAAGACTGAATAACATCCTCAGTTAGTCAGCAAGACTATCTGGTTGCAGCAGAAAACTCCAACATATGAGCCAATTCAGCTCCCCGTTACTTCAGACTTTACCTAATGCTGGAGCAGCACAGCCCTTAGTGCTGGAAGGGTGACTGCTACATGCTGCCCAGTTCCTCTATTGCACTTTTCCTGGTATGGGGGCATGCTTTAGTCTGGGAACAGAAACAGGCTGGTTTTTACTGCGGTGTTCATTTGAGAGATTACTTAACCCACACACCCCACTCTCCAGTTTGCACTACAAGGCACTTCATTCAAGTTAGTACACCTGTCATCAGTGGGCTTTGAAGCTCCAGAACTATGAAGGTTGATTTGGTGATGTGGAAGAAAAAGATATGGATACAACTCAAGTTAGTGCACTCTGTCTCACAACCATTCAGTGTTACTATCACTCAGGCAGCCACTATCTAACTGCAGGAAAGCTCTACTTTCAGCCTTTAGCCCAGTTGCTCTCACTTCACCACAGAGTGACACTGAAACCTAGTTAGATAGTGTCCACACAGAGGCTGACGTGGCTAGGGTAATGAGAACTACAGAAGCAAGAGCCATTTTCAGACAGCTGAAAGGAAGCAGCGCTGGATTTGCCTCTGCATTCCCTTATCAGCAAAACTATTTTCTTTAAAGAAACATGCAACAATGGTGGTTGCTCAAAGGATCATTCTCAGTATTACTGCAGAAGAAAGCGATTTCAGAAGCACTGCAAAAAGCTTTCCAGAGACCATCAAGTCTGGTTACATAAAGGGAACTACTTGGCAAATGTAGTTCTGTGCTATTTGTTAGCAAACAGGAAAGTTAAAGAATTACAGTTTCTTGAAATATCAGTCTCCTTCTAGGCTAAAGTTCATTAGTTCCATGGAAGCAATCTACACTGAGTTGATTGTAACCACATGAAATTGCAGAGATAAAGACAGAGATAAGTAAGTCTTGCAGTTTAATGACAGTCAAAGTGGAAATCAGAGATTGAAAACAGTATATTGTGACTAACTACAAACAAGCTACAAAGTTCAGGTCGTGCTACCTGCTTTCTATAGGATATCTGGCTTCTGCTAAACCCAGCACAAAGGAAGAAGTTCTGTTATAGAGAGAAACTGAACTTTTCAAACAGTTGCTACCTCTGAGTAATCTTTGTGTGTGTTTTTTGCAGCCCTTGCATGAATACAGGTGCAATTTTCAGTCCATTTTCAGTCACACTCTGACACAGCAAAGACAATGCAATTCAAACAACTAAAGATGGAGTACAATTGCAGAGACTTATGGTGGGAGGGACTAACAGCTGTATTGAGAAACACAGCGTGTACCTCCCAGTGTAATCACTGACAGACAGCTCCACACTGCATACCCAGTGCAGAGCAAGAGAGCAACAGCACAGTTACTTTGGGTCAAGGGCAGCAGGCACAATCCAAAAGGATGCACATTTATACAGTGCACCCTCAGAGCACACAGAAATGAAGGGAACAATTTTCTTGGCTCAACATCGGCAACTAGTTGCAGCACAACCAAAAATAACGTGAGAGAAGGCATTCAGGTGACCCAGAAAGGGATTGAAAGGTCACAGGCAGCTAGGGACTGGAAGCTGAGCTCTGACTGCTGTGCCACTAACCCTCAGAAAGTTTCTAGAAGCACTTCAGAAGGCAACAAAGCAGTACTGTTTTAGAGGAAAATCTCAGTTCCAGTATAAGCCTGCACCTCAGTAACAGAGTAAGACAAAGGAAAAAGGCTAAAGCTGTTGTTTTTCCATAAGCTTGCGATCTGGCCTAAGATGAGGCTGTCACTCTCCCTCAGCTACACCAGAGGAAAAAGATTCTGTTCTCCTTCCTGCAACATGAAAAAAACCCTGCTTCACACTGTCACACACTCATGCACTAGATCCTGGCTTAGAGAACAGCCATTTTCAGCAACTTAATAAAAGAGAAGTCACAAGTTAACTACCCAGGCCCAAAACAAATGCAGTCTGAACTCGAGGAGAAGGCCTGAGTCACCCAGCTCCTCCTGTCTCCTTGCCCTCCAGCTGAAGACAGCTTTTCTGAGCCTCAGGGAGGCTTTTTTTTTTTCTCCCTACAAGGTCAGATTTTAGATACATCTTCTAGTAATCCTATCTGCATGTTTTGGTGAATTGTTTTGTTTTTCATGTTAACACAGAAGTGGCAAGCAATGGACTGATCAGTCACATTTAAGTTCTGGTTCAGAGCACCACGTTGTTGCTGCCTAACCTTTCTTGATACTTTCTTTAGCCTCTCCATTGTGCAGCACAGGTTCTCTTTAAAGCTTCCACATACATGGAAGCAATCTAGCCATCTGCTGCAATGCAGTTTCAACCTTTTTAGTCAGTCTTGGCATCTCCACACTGGAACAAAGTACCAAGCATGCGCAAAGTACCAAGCATGGACCTCACACACACATCTTCAGAGCCTAAAGAAAGAAGGAATAAGAAAGAGAATAATATCTTAAGTGCAAAAAACACTGAATAACAAAAAGCAAGACTTGTTTTAAGTTACAGGTGTCACTCACTAGGTTTTAACTTCTGTATTAGATTTCGTAATGTTTGAACAAGTTTTTATCAGTTCCAGTTTACTTACATGAATCACTGTCAAGTTCAAGGGCAGTCCTGACACACACCAACTTCCACTCCCTGAGAGGAAGAAGGCTGAAAAGCCCAGTGACAGCAAAGTGCAGAAGTCACACATCACCTAAGCTGACCTGTGTAAAAGCCTGCTTGACATTCATTGCATCAACAACTCCTCACTTTGGACCAATCCAATCTCTGAAGCTCCAGGCAATTATTTTTCTTCCTTTAAGCATATTTTTTTTCTTCAAAGAAGGGGGAGAAATCACTTGGATTTCAAAGGTTTAATGTATACAAAATTAAGTTTCTATACACCAGCATCCACTTGGATTTTAATGGATGTACTGGGTGATAGGGGAAGGCAAGTGCATCTAGGAGCAGATTCTAAACATCTTGTCACTTTCCATATACTAAAAGTTCCTACTATATTCAGCTTATTCTCATTCCCTAATCTCGCAGCTCCAAACTCCTTTCAGGTCCCTTCTCCAGCAGAAACCTGTATGTGTTCAATACTTTTTGAAAATAATCCAAATACGCTCTCCATCTGTGCAAGTACTTCGCTTCCAACTACAAAGAGACTAAGGAACAATTTCCACTAGAGTGAGAGAGTCACAAACAACCAGCTCACTTACGTACCACCCACTAAGGTTTTATTTCTAAAGCAACCAAATCTTAAGTTTCTTGTTCTAAGCAGTGATGTCTAACATGTAAGACAAAGCTCATAAGACGTGGGGTTAGACTTCTGCAAATGAAAAATAACTTCATCTTACTTTAAGCATTATACAGCATAGGTTTTCCTTTTTCCTTCCTTTTTCAGTCAGTCCTATACTGTGTATAACCCTATTTCATTATCTACCATTTTTTTTGACTGACAGTATCCAATATGAGCTTACAGTCTGTGTTTGAAGAAGAAAAAAGTTTACATGAACCAAACTGCTACAGCTGTTTCAGTCCCTGGTTGGGTTGGTTTCTTTAATGTCACAAAAAATATAAATTACAAACTACATTCATGCATTCTCAGTAAATCTGAAGCCATCTGCATTCAATTAAAATAGTAATTCCTAGCAACAAATTGCTATCCCATAGTAACAGCAGATACTAAAAGGAAATATTTGTGTTTGCATACAGCTAAACAGTACTCATAATGCACCAGAACACAGCATCAGTTAGGAAAATGCTACAGATTGTTTGAGTAGTCCTATTTCAGTACTGTTTATTACTGAAAAGAAAACACCAGCTCCAAAAACCAGCCTTTTCAGATCTTGCTCACTGACATTTGCCCAAGGTCTTGGGCATTAAACTTTTTGCTGTCATTTCAGCAGAGAGAGGACAAAGTACAAAGACTACTTGATTGGACTTCCGTTGGTCTTCCTTCTTTCTTCTGTTCTTGAAATTTTTCTCCAACACTCATTAGAGGGAATGGAGGGAATAGAATCACTGGTCTTTAATGCAGATTTTTGTGAGTAATTTCCCTAAATGGAAGCGAGTTTTTCAGTGGTCAAAAAACCCATCAGCGCTGAAATCCTTTATACTTGTAACAATTGCTCCTGACAAATTAAAGTCATGATTGGTTTCTCCTGTACTACATACACAGAATTATGTAGTTTCCCAAACAGGACAATATTTTTTTCCACTATAAAAGCACTCCAAACACCACAGCTCAGGTCATTATTGCATTTACATGTAACAACTTCCTTCCTCCCAAGTAATGAAATGTTTTCCAAGGAAACAGACTTGATTTTGAGAAGAGCAACACAAATGGAAAAACAGGGCATTTTTACTGCCTTGACTAAAGCACAGAAAGCAATGTGGAATACCACTGAGCTTCTTACTACAAGCCAGCAGTTATGTACTGGGCTATTTTGGGGGATTTTAGAAATTAGTAGTTAAAATTTATTGTCAACTGCAAGAGATACAGCCTCTCAGCTCTGCAAAACTGATGAGCAATGTAATAGGTCCTACAGAAGAACAGCTGTGACTAAGCCAACTAACACTAATTACATGATCTTTGACCTACTAAGGTAGGCTAGTGTAACATCCAGCTTAATTATTCATACCTCACTACTTGATATGAGTTGTACTGGACTTCGAACCTATTGCCTGACAGCAGAAATGAGAGTTGTCTCTTCCTCCTACAGTAGTTTCTATAGCTGACTATTCCCTATCAAAAGTAACACACACAGTCTCAGAAGTCTGTGTAAGGCCAGTCTGTTTTGTGGTGTTACAGATTCAACAAACAAACACTTGACTTGCTATGTTTGGCAGTCACTTGTGTTGCTTTTTTGAATTTGCATTTTATCTTGTTTTACTTCTCAATTTTGGCCAGCAGTAATATAGAACCACCACAGCATTCCAGTAGACATTTAAAAAAAGACATTTATATCAGGGAAACATGATATAATAGTATATCAGCATGAGATCAAAATACGTGTAAGGAAATACACTGACAGTAAGTTCTGCCTATGCATTTTGCACTTCCACAGCAAAATGCTAGTCTCCATTCAAGTCCACAATATTGATATACATCATACAATTTCACCTTCCAGAATTCAAGAAGCTGAAATTCACGTGACACACACAAGACAACATTTTCACACATTACATACTAAGGTAAACAAAGGCATTCACATACATAACACTACAGTTTGCCATTACTGACACACTTCAGTTAGCCTCAAGCTGCAAATATGCCACAATCTAGATTATCTAGATTGACAAAAAAATTCTTCTCCTTACAGAAAAGTAAAATTCAGGACAGCCACTTTTTTCCATCTTTCCAAAGTGGACACAAAAATTAGATGGCATGCCAGGCCTTAGAAATTTTTAACTATTATTCCACGCAGATTTATTTGTATTGTCAGTATTGTATGTCTGTATTGTATACCAGCACAAGTATGATGGAATATAAAAATTTGGCACAGTGACAGTCCTTTCCAAAAGTATGCTATAATTTACATTAGCAACAAAGCATTAGGAAATGAAAGACACTTAAACTAACAAGACTAAAAGAGGATGAGGCAACAGTAATATGTGGTTGCTTTTGTGGTGTAGGCAGTGTAACTTGCTTACTGCCTTTTCTTGATAGGCAGCATTTTATAATGCTCCTGGCAAGGTTTGCCTCACAAGGAAAATGTGGAGAAAAGAAGGAGGATCGATGAGCAAATAACACCCCCAAAAAAAGGACAGCATAGCTGGCTATGAAACAACTGAATGGTGGATGTAGAGTTTGGAATTCACAGCCCCAGCATAACAGCAGTATTAAGAGCTATGCAACAAAGCACCTCAAAAGCCTAAAGCAGTAGTTGCATAGGTACAAACTAGCTAGCAACATGGTACTTATTTTAGAAACTGCATTTCTAGATAGATTTGAGAAAGCAAAACAGTATGAGAGGCAGATTACAGCAGTAACAAAGAGGTAGGAGGATAACTGTAGTACAGATAGAGGAAAAAGGTATAGGTCATATTAGGTCAGACCACCTCAACTCCATTCAACTGCTAGATGTGTGAATCATCTCCGCTTTACAGCAGACAATAACATAATAGTGCGTGGTCACCTAATACATACAAATAACTCAGATTTTTAACACTGTATGTAGCAAAATCATGATTCCTACAGGAGGAATACAATCCAAATACAATTTTCAACATTTAAGCTAGAATTCAGTTTCATTACATTCACTCTCAACTCTCACTCTCAAGGCACTGTTCTTGTTGAGTCCAGCAGATCAACATCAAGAAACCTGCAACACAGTTCAGGGACAACCCAGGACCCACATTATATGTATTTCAGGAGTATATTAAGTGTACTTCAAAACTACATTGGACCTCAATCTACAGCTAAAGGCATGCTCTAAACAAAACATAACCCAGAACTCCTCAACAAAGAGAAAGCAAGGAAAGTGTGGACAATTAAAAGGTTCACTTCAAAAGCACGTTCAGTCTGAAGGACAAACTTAGATTCTCCTAGAATGTCTGCCTGGCCCAGTCTTTCTTATAGACAGCATTACAATACACTAAGTAGGAAAGTCTTGTAGTAATCCTCTCAACTTACCACTTTCAAGCTCATCTATACAGCTTTTCACCTTTTTACAGAAGGTGTTTGACTAAATTCAGCAGAGATAACTGGAAAATATCACCCTTCCCAATGAATCGGACAGAAGAACAAACCATCATCAACAGTTCAGGATCTTGTTTCCACTCCCATGCAAACAACATAACATAACAAATTCCAAGAAGCCCTGTGTTGCTCACGTTTTATGTATGTTATATGACAAAGTTACCTAACTTCAGAAACTTGTGAAGATATCACCTGCATGAAAGGAATTAGGTAAAATAACACTAGGTCATTGCTTAACTACAGGTATGCAATTGCTTAAGTCTATTGAGCAAGTCCATTTCACCATCTGTGTTTAGCACCAGGACGAGCAAATTACACGATATCTAACTGTACAGCCAGGTCTTCAGCACACGGCCGGCAACTGAGATCCACAGATCTGCCAGCACCACGCAAGGGCTGAGCATGGAGCACCTTCTCCACCCATCTCACGTCCTGGTACCCGAGTGCTCCTCAGGGGTCAGCAGACTCCCGTCCCAGCACACACACACAGGTGGGCCGCCCTCACAGGTAACCCAAGCAGGCGCTATCTCTGCTACAGCTGTCGGCGGGCACCAGAATAACCCGCGCCCGTTATTACCCCTACAAACAGGACAAACCGAAACATTTAACTTTTCTCAGCGCGAGCTCGCAGATGGGAAAGCTAAGAAAGCGAATACAATTTGAGCAGCGGAGCCGGGGCATGCCGCGGCTCCACAGGCAGGGGCAGCGGATGCCGCCCCCTCCCCAGGACGCGGTCCCGAGGGTCGGAGGCAGCGAGCCCCACGGCAGGGAGAGCCCCGGGCCCGGCCTCTGGGCCCCGCTCGTCCCGCCCGGCCCCGCGCACCACCGCCGCTCGCCCCCGGCCCTTCGCGCCGCGCCGCGCCCCGCCCGGCTCACCCGTGCTGGGCCGCGGCCCGCCGCTTGTTGAGCAGGCAGAGCAGCGCACAGGCGGCGGCCGTGCCGCCGACAATGGCGGAATGGCGCACGGTGAGATATTTGCTGTAGGCAGCCATGGCGCGAGTGCAGCCGCAGAGCCGCAGCCGAGCCGAGCCGTGGCGAGCGGGCGCAGGGAATGCCGGGATGAGGGGCGTGGCGCGCCCGGCCTCGCCTCCGCCGGCCGGTGGGGGGGGCCGTCCGTCTGCCGGGGCGCGCTGTCGGCGCCGCGCTGGGGCTCGCCTCGGGAGCGGAGGGGCGGCAGCTCGTGCAACGGGCAGCGCTGCAGGGCGGCGGGCGGCGCTCTCTCCCGTGTCCCCGCAGCGGTAGCCTCCGCCCCGTCCCGCGAGCAGCGGACGAAAGGGGACGGGTGGGCTGACGGGAGAGCGCCTCTGAGGGGCCGCGAGGGTGCGGCGTGCCCGGCTCCCGTCTTCTCCCTCTGGCACCTTGGCCTGGCGGCTCCTGCGGCTCGTTGCGCAGCTGTACGCCCGTGTGAGTTCCCACTGTCGTACACGGGTAAAGGCAGCGCGAAATAACCCTTCCAGGAAGACTTTCATGTCAGTTTTGCCATACTGTCTTTCTTTTAGGGCCCTGAGAGGAGCTGCCAAGCTTAACTTTCAACAGAGAGGAACATGTTGCCAGTGTGAGTATAGAAAAGCCTCCCCTGCCGGGGCAGAGCCGCACGGCCCGCCCCCGCGGAACCTGTTCTACTCGTAGGTGCTTTTCCTGTCCCAGCGCAAGCACCCGGGCCGGCATCACTGTCGTCGCACCTGGGGCAAGTTTGTCTCTTGGTGCCGACGCTGGGGTCTCAGAACAAGTTGTTCGCATGTTCTAGAGCGCTGGAGAAAGGGCTGTGCGATCTAGTGCTCTGGCACTGACTTGTGTGTCTCGGATGGTTTGGTAATCTCTGTGCTTTAAAGCATCGGTACATGGATGTAAACTAACCCATGTGTATTCTGATCCTCTGGAAAATACACGTCAGAGTCGCAAAACATTATGAAATTTACTGTGTATCAAAATTTTGCTCTCTGCATTGCCCAGAGTTGAGGGCCCAGTCTTGGTGGGTGTTTGTTGGGTTTTTTATTTACTTGTTTGTTTTTGAAGTTTCAGATATTTTGACAGTAGGTAAATCCAAAAAGCTAAAAATCAGTAATATTCTCAAATAAAATGTCATATATTCAAATCATTATGAAAATGAAAGTCTAGAAATTTTCTTTGAGGTACATTTTTCTCCTCTGCCACTTTTCATCTCTGTGCTGGGATCAAGAGCACTGTAGTATTGAGACTTTTTACAGATCCTTTTCCCTCCATAAACTTAGGTTGGTTGTACCCTTCCACTGCACCATCTTTCAAATATAGCCCAACACTGTGTACACACAACGTCCATCTATTTAGGCCACGCTGACCTTTGTTGTTTGCATGGCTTGTGCTCTGCTACATTTATCTTCTGTCCTTACCCCGCTTTTTGAGTTTACCCAGTACCACATCCTGTATTTCATTCATCTTCTACCTTGTTTTAAATAATTTCACAAATGCCTGCCATCTTCTAGGAAACTTGTCTCATGCATTGAGTTCTCTCACAGTTCAATTTACTGTCTTCATTTTTCAATGTTGTTTTTTATCAAAAAAACTTTGCAGTAGAACTTAGTCTGAAACATGAGGTTTTTATTGATCCGTTATTTAATCAGTTTCCAACAGCACTCATGGGGGAGCATATCTGTGGTAAAATCATCCACACTGATCAGATGCTTTTGTGACAGAAGTTCCTTCTTTGTTCTGCAATTTGAGATCTGCTGTATTTCAGTACTCTATATGTTGTGGTCACTTTGTGTTCTCAGTATTCTTGGTACAAGTCAATTGGAAGAGTTTTCCAAGGCAGCAGATAATGACAACATTAGTTCAGAAGTATCTCAAATGTAAAAGGCAGAGCTTAGAAGAAAACAAAGCAAACTACCAAGAGTGTCATCTGTATTAATAATGGCATGCATAGCCTCCCTGAAGAAGCAATATCAAATTGAGACCTGTGCTTTTGATATGGTTAATGGTATGGTTCAAACTTCTCATTATCTATGTAAAAACATTCAGAGAGAAAGCCATTTAAACTTGAGACTGTACTATGGAAGACTGAAATGTCTAGGAATAGAAAAAGCATATTTACTATTTAAATTTTTACCATTACATTACCATTACCATATTTACCATTTACTATGGTCTGTTGTCTGAAGAGTTAAGCAGAAGTACTCACCTAAGCACTTCTCAGCCCAGCTGCTGCTTTCCATACAGGGTGCCATATTTTCAGTTATACTGGTTTATGAAACCAGATTATGAAATAATTTAGAGAAGTAACATTGGAGGACAGGTAAAAATTGGAAGGTTTTAATTTTTAATCTGGATCCACTCCCTGACAATTTTTGCAGTGCAACTCCTGAAATACTTGCTTGGGCAAAATATGTTATGCTTCAATTTCACATTAAATTAAATGTCTGTTTAATAAAAAGCAGTGATAAAATTGCTAAATGGTTTAGATTCTCAAATCATATCCTGGCTCAATATTGATTTTAACCTGTTGAGTTTTAGGGAATAGATTTAAGATGGGAGTGCTAGAAACTTGTATGGAGTATTTCGTCCAACTGGTAACCATGTGAATACAGCTATTTTAAATGGAGTCTGGGTTAACAAATGAGAAGATGCTCTGATTTCTTTTTTCTTAGAACAGGAAGAACCTGTATTATTTGCTGTTGGCACTTGGCATACTTGGCAACCAGCTGGTTTCTGAGAACAACATATCTAATAATTAAATGAAAACCATGTTGTTTATTGTAGGCTCAGTAACATTAATAGCAGGGAGAGCAATTTACAAGTGTTGTGACAGGTAGCAGAGGAATGAAATTAATTTATGTAAGTTGATGTAAGCTGTAAGGTACAATTTAAGTTTGAAAGTAGTTTCTATGGTGCTGGTGTCCATTCTGTAGACTTGCACTTGCCTGACATGTCAGTTCATATAAATTCAGCAAGATTGTTCACTTGTTTGATGTTACTGTGATATTTGAAAACTCACTTGTACTAGCTAGTAGAGCAAGGTCAGTTCCAGAGACCGATACGGTGTGTTCTGTCAAATCTGCGTTCTCTTGTGTTTATCCAGCCTCTTTCAGTTTATAGTTTTAGAATTTGAAATAGTTTGTGGGGGATCAATGAATACTCTACTAATGCAGGCATCAGTGTTAAATGATAAGATTTTGCCAGTTCTGTTGTGCCAGAGTATTAGTTTCTTGCATGATTTTTAACAGAAGGAAAGTATTCATCTGAAGCTGAGCTAGGTCTCATTTTTATCAGTGTGTATACGTGTGATGAATAAAGATATGGATTATTCCAAAGCCAACTTGGTCAATATAACTAATACCAACCAGATGGAACCATTTCACATTTCGTCACTTCACATGACTTGAAACATCAGTGGGGGTGAAGTAATGTGGATATGCTGCCACTCAAAAAAAAAGCACACCTCCACCTCCCTGAAATATTATGCCAATTACGCCATGAGTTTAGTCTGCAGAGTGGGGCCTCTGCATTGAAATGGATGTAAACTTTATTTCATCTGCTGAACAGGGAGAGGAAGGGGTTCCATTTCTTTGTTCTTTACCATTCTTGCCCTTTCCCTACCCACCTCCTGCAGGGCCCCAGGAATTTAAGATTGGGAAGGTAGTCATTCTGGACAGAAAGTTAAATTTGTGAATAACATGGTGAGATTGTAATGGAAAAATGTCTTCACTGTGCTGTTCACAGTGATGTTTAGAATGCTGATATTTCTATCATGAATCACTATCCTTGGCAGCCTGTGTGAAATAAATGTAGAGTTAGGTTTTTCCTCCAAAATGCAGTTCTCTGCTTTTATTAAGTGCCAGTGCTTCATTTGCCCATCTTCTTTGGAATGAGTGAAGTAGGTGTAAAAATGGTTCCTGTTCAGCATGTTTATTTTCTTCCAGAAGTGAATCAGAACTTAGTTTGACCTGTACAGCTTCTGGAGATGCAAAGGCTATGTTACATCACTGCTCAACATTTATTTCTAACTTATCTCAAATATTGTATTATTTTATGTTTTGTTAGATAAAGAAGATAGAAGGCCAGAAAGAATCCATTTCAGTTTTCTATTGTACTTAGAATAATGTTTGCAAGAAAAAAAAGTTTCTTTTTTCCATCAAAAAGTGGAAAAGTTCTTAAATGAAACCTGAATTGTTATAGTTTGTTTCTAACATCGATAATGTAGATAGGACAGTAATGTAATACAAGAAAGATTTTAATACATTGTGTGTAGTTCTATTTCCTTAATTACAAGAAATTAATAATGAGTCCAATCTTTACACTCTGCCAAACTCTTCTCCTTGTCATATTTCTGAAAACTGCTGTCACCTACACTGAACTTCCATTTTGATCAATACTGCATTTTTTAATCATTGTTTTCTGGGTCAGATTTTTTTTGGATAATTAGATTTTCTCCTCCATATGCAATACTTTTTGGAGAATTTTTCTTAACTTTTTTTATTGTTGAGCATTTGTCACTGCTCAATTACAGTTTTGCTACACACTCACCTTGCTGAAACAAGACAGATAATGGAGGAACAATGTGGTAACTGAAGTGGGTTTCTGGAGTTGAATTCCTGTCTCCACCCATTGTTTCACAAGCTGGCAATTTTTATAGCAACACTTCTAATTAGCTATTTTAGAGACACTGGACAGTCTATGAGCCTAATGGCTTATACACTAACAATCCATACACAACATCCTCATAGTATGATTGAATAAACTCTTCACTTTTTTGCTTAACACTGCCAAATTATTGACTTTTGAAAAACAGATTTCTGTGCCTTTTCTGACAGTTCTTGGCCAGGAGCTGCCTGCAGGGCTGGAGAGACCATCATGAAATAGGCTTGGATCTCTCTCAGCTCCTGCTAAGTATATCAACCTATAAAGTAATCATTCACAACAGATTTCCTTACAGATGACATTTTTCAGTCTCTGCACTCTTCCTGCCTGTGGACTGAGTAGTCAGTTATCTGTTAATCAGGTACTACACAAGCTCAAAGGCTTTTCCTGTAATGGTTGTGCCACACCAAAACACAGCTGGGCACAGGAACTGAGCATAGGTAACAGTTGTTGGCTTTAAGAATAATCCTATTGATCTGAATGACTGGAGAATAAAACCAGATAAGGGATGAAAGGAACATATTAAGATGAGACAATACTGAGACCAGAAGAGAAACAAATTGCTTGAGAAGAAATCAGTGAAAAAAGGCTATATAAATTGAGGTGTCTTAGCACTAGAGTAAGTAGAGAGGAAGGCTGAGACACCCTGATTGGGAAGCCAGTGGAAGAAAGGTTTGGAGACTAGTTGAGCAAGGAGATTAGAGGGGCTGAACAATGATTCTGGTATTGGGAGGGAATCAAATGGTTGGGCAAGAAGATCAGACTAGGTGTGTGTTATGAAATAGTAGGATGACACTGAGCTGAAGTGGTAAACAGAAAGGAGGGATTTTGAGTTAATTGACTGGAAAGGAGAAAGGTTGAAAGAAGGTACTTACATTTAGTTCCATCTCACATCTTACTACCTGGACAAGGAATCTGTGGCACCTGAGCTAGCAGTTTCTGGTAGAGATGTAGTAGGACACTTGACAGGAAGTTCACGTGCAGCTCTTGCATGAAGCTGTACTAGTCAGTAGATCAGGACTGTCTAGGTAAGGAGGCTGTTGCTTACAGGACTGCTCTGTCATATATTACAAAATATTTTAGGAGACAACATATGAGTAGGTGACAATGGGAAGCAAAAATGATAGTTCTGCAGATAAGGCAGCTAAATGGAATCACTTCAGGATGCTGCACCAGGATACACACACAAAGTTGGCCATTAAATGCATTTTCCCTTTTTTAAGAGAAATGTGTATTAGAGATGCATTTGCAGAAGTGTTTTGTGCTGCTAAGTAGTTGCAATGTAAGCAGAGCTTGCTTAAAAAACAGGGTTTTTTTTAATAATTAGCATTTTTTACATTTCTTAATGTAACATTACATTAAATAATACAATAATAATACATTTTAAAATGTAACATAGTATTTGAATGGCATTCATTTAAGGCTAGAGCTAAATAGCAATTAGAAGTGAATTTTTCAAATGAACTCTAAATAACTGCCTATTCACTGAATGAGACAGCAGTAGAGTGGTAAAATGTATGAAGTGATGTAATTAAATGCTGCATCCTGCTGTAGCATCAATTCAGGGCTCTTGTGCAGTTTTAGACCACCTCTGTGGCAGATTTATTCAGCATTACTCTACACATGCAGAATCCAACTATTTGAATTAGCAACATTTTGGGGGGAGTGGGAAACAAGAAAAATCAAGAAAAAAAAAGCAGGAAAAAAACAGGGGAAAAAATAAAAATAATTTTTAAAAAAGACCAGTGGAAAAGACAGGGGCTTTCTTGTGCTCTGCAGCTCACTCTGACCTTCAGTAGTTGTCATAACTGAGGTGCTGGTGTAGAACTGTAATCAGTGTATAGATGAGATCTAGTTGCTTTCTTTGTGTTTGAATTCATTCTCAAATTTAAAAAGGAATGCACTAGTAACAGTGTAAGAAGCAGCAAAGAAAGGTGTGAATCATGAATGACTGATGACTTGTCAAATGACAGGAAATAATTCAGCTGAACTGTATAGAAAGTAGGTGAGTAGTAAATCTTTGATTTTGATTGAGGAAAGCAAGAGAGACTTCACTATTTATTAAAGATCATAAAATCTTGAAGAACAAGACTGGAAGTTACCTTCAGGACCATCCAAGATTGACTTCAGCAAAGATGGTATAGTAAGAGAGGAATGGAAAAGATCAGGGAAAAGGAAAATAACATTATTAACATGGTGAACCTCATAGTTGTTTGGAAGAGTTAGGAAGAAACATTCCTTAGAAACAGTAGAATAGGTATCAAAATGTGTAATCTGGTGTAAAAATAAGAAATGTGACACAAGTGTGCTTTTGTTAAGTATGAGATAAAGAAGCAGAGAAGAAGGCAGAAGGTGAGCCCGAGGAATGTGAAGAAAACAGCAAACTTTTAAAGAAATACAGAACTTGACACAAAGACACACAGAAAGAGTGCTGGTATAGCTTTTGTTTCTTTTGTAAAAGGACCTTACTGTTACACTACTCCTATTACTACTACTTAGTAACATTTAGTATATTGCTACTAAGATATGTTAATAATGTCTTTATTACAAATTTGTTAATATTACATATTGGAACTACTAATAGTTCTGTGATGCTACTGATACTGTATTTAACAACAGATATTAAGTTATTTAGATTGCTAGTGCCCAAGACAGCGCTTGCAGTCAAACATGCATTAACTTGTTCAGCAGCTGGAGATACTGCTTACGTGGTTTCTAGTATAGCTCATGCCCACAGAAAATTATAATCTGAAACTGAATTCATCAGTGAAAGAAATGAAAAAGCTGCCCGAATGTAATTGCCCATCAGGACTGTTACCCTCATACTTTATAGGCTGGTGCTTTATATGTTTAAAAAATCGAAAGTTTCTGTGGACAAAAATACACATATGCATGTGTACATAAATATTATATGCACAGATACATAGCCAAACTTTTTCTATTGGTACAGAAAATAAATTAATCCTCTTTATACAAAATAATAAATAGTGAAGTTTTATCCTATTCCAACAGAAAGAAATCGTATTACTCTTCAGCCTTAAGGCACAAAGTTATGTGTCTAACCAACGTGAGAAAATTCTCTGTTCCTTCCTACGTAGAGCTACACCCTCAGCCACAGCTGAAAGCTCGTCCTCTCCTGCCTGCCAGCTAGGGCAGAGTTTATAGGGTAGGGCAAAATTCTTTGCTCCAGCTCAGCAAGACTGAACCCACAAACTTCATCTTAATGCAGAATGTATAAATAGAAAATACACAGTTTAACTAGTAAGTAAATCATCATCCAAATTACATCACTACAAATCAGATGTCATCTGCCAATTTGCCCTCTTATCTGGAGTGAGAGTTTTTACCACATGTAAGGGCAAGTTTGCATGTTATCATCACATATTAGTTAATGCACTGAATGTTCACACCCTAGTTGATCTCTTGCTAACTTGGGAATAGCACAAACAGGCATCCAAAGTGAGCAAATACTAGATATGGACCAGGCCTCTAATGATGGTCTATGTTAACTAAGCCAAAAGAAACTCTATCTTTCTAGTTCTTTTCCTAAAATTTTTTGCACCATACGTTTGTCCTTCAAGTTCACCTGTGTCAATCTTTAAGTGTATTAGATTTTCAACATCTGAAATTGTAATTCAGGATTGACTTATGTGATGATCTGAATAAATCAGCAGCTGTTATGTTCTCCCTGTTATACTGTTGAAATACCTTTCAGTCCAAAAAGCTCTGCAGTTCTGAGAAGAGGAGGATGATATGAAGTTGCTTGAAGCAAGCACTAGATCAGGACATGTAAGTACTGAGCAGTCCCTGTAGGCAGTTTGCAAAGGTTACTTCAGACACCACTGAAATGTCTGTTTCTCAAGTGGGTGTTCAACAGCTTTGTCGTTGCTGTTGCACATTGAAGCAGTTGTTCCAGTTACTGGTGGACCTTCACTTTCAGAAACATGTCTCATTTTTTTCCTTTCACATTAAGGAAAATATGAAGCTTCTGTTAACAACAGAAGCAAGGCTTTTGTAGCATAGCACATCCAGTGCCTGTGCATTTGGTACTGGGAAGTCAACTTGTGAGGAAAAGATTGAATGTGTGAATAAAATAAGGTTTTATGAGCAGCAGTGCACTGTGACTTCTGCCTTCCATAAAGAAAGGAAACAAAGTATTAACCAAAACCTCAGAAGAGCAAGAAGGGTTAAAACAAGGAAAAAAGTCAAGGGAAGGAAGAAAAAGGAAGTTCCTACATTTTTAATTTAAAATCATAGCCATTATTTCCTAGAAATTCCAGATGGATAATGGGACCTCCCATTGGAGGGCAAGGCATGGATACCAAGTTCATTCGATTGTGGTTACATAAAATATATACTTCAGTGGTTCAATAAAATTTAACTTACCTTTCAAACTTCTTGATAATAATCTAACTGTAAGGTTCATCTCCAAGTGTTCTAGATTCATCATCTTCCTTTTAAACGCAAAGTGCAATCCTATGGGGAGCCTCACACTAATATTTTAAGGTTATTGCCACTTGTGCTCTTGGAATTTGCCATTCTCAGAATTCCATCACCAAGCTGAAATATAACAGCAAAAAAATTGCAAGAGAAATAGTAGAAAAAAAGTCAGACAAATGTGAGATAGGGGGTACAAATGCTCGGAAGGTTACTTTGAATCTAGAAAGTCTCCTCCTACAGAAATAAATACTTTAACACACAACCAAAACACAGTAGCTCAGGTTTTCCTCCCAGATACTAATTAATAAAAGAACTCTAAAGAACTGTATTGTATACATGGTAGTGAATTATTGGGCTGGGAACCTAATCTAGCTCTTCACGTTTGATTTGTTTGTAGGTTATGTTTGTTGGCTTTCCCAAGGCAGTGTTAATGCAAACAAGAACTTTGAAATAGCACAAAACTCTCATTCAACCTGTGCCATCAAAACAGACTATTACTCTACACTTGTGACTCTTCACTGTATATTCATTCCAGCACAGATATCTTTCTTAGCTGCGTTCTTAGCTTTGAAGGTATCGCTCAGCATCTTCCTGGAAGCTCTCATAAATTAACATGTCCAACTAGTCTTTGGCAATACCTGACCCACCGCAGGTAAAGCTGGGCTGGCAGCTTACAGAACACTCGATATTTCTTTAAGAGAAACCACCAGAAAACTCCGTAGCACTCCAGAGAGACTGGCATGAAAGCATACAGTGTATGGTCCTGGGTCTCCCTCCAGATAGTTTTTGTTCCAAGTGGATATTTGTTCTAGAGATTTACTCATCTAGCTTAGGATCTAGATTCTGATGCTAATTTACAAATGGCCAGTTTTTACTTATTTGTTTTTCACCATCATTGCCCTTTCGCTTTAGCAAATCTTCATCCTTGGTGTTTACCATTTATGTGTAATGGTGATGTCACATCTAATCTCAGACTTTTTCTTCCTTTGGTCACCTCAGTAGTCATTTGTGCATATGGGCTTACTGTACAATCCATTTTGAATTCATACCAGCCTTAATCTCCTCTTTCTGCTGGAAAATACTTCAGGTGGTTGTAAAAACATCAAGATTTACTTTATCACATTTTACACGCATCAACTACATCAGCCTGTTCTGCTACTTCCAAATACTGTTGTCTTATAGCACTTTCTTTGTTACTATTCTTCAAGACATGTTTCTGTAGTTTATATTGTTTTATTCTGAGTTTAGAGATTTATAATTATAATAATTATAATTATTATTATAATTCGAGTTTCATTCTGTTTTGATGTCTCCATTTCTTGAGATGAACCTTGTTTTTCCCTGTGCGTAATTACCCCATCTCTCCTCCATATTAATGATACCTTCTAGTTTTTGGTCAACAAAACACTGATAACATTCATGTCAGGGTCACTAATAACTACATTAAAGTCTGATAGCTTTCTTTTATCCTCCCAAAAATTGTTCAACGCCTTATCACTTTTAACCAGTTCCTTGCCTATTTTATAGCCCTTATAAAAATTATCAACTTTGCAAACTTGGTTTAAAAATTTCTAAGCATCACACAGTGTGCATAATTAGCGATCACTTAGGTAATGTGTCACACCACCTCTGCCTAGAAAATGCTTGGGTTTTTTTTCCCCCAAACATAATTGCAAGTCCAATACACTTTTGTCTACTTTTATACCTGATTATACATCATTCCCTCTTATTGCACACATCTGAACTGCAACATTCCCTTCACTCATTGCACACAACAGTCAAGGACCCATCAGACATGAAAAACTTCTGTTCTCTCCCTCCTTTTTGCAGTAAGATAGTGTATTACCTGCTCTCCTGTCGTGTGCCACCCTGACTTCACACTCATTTGAAGTATTTCTCATGGAATTGATGCAGCAATATTCATATTCTAGTTTTCTGCATCGCCACGTCCTGCAGATTTGCAGCTCACTCAATGTGAGTTTTTCCTTCAAACACATCCTATTCCTCTATTCTTATTTCTATTAATTGTACTAACCATGGGTTGAACAGTGTATTTAAATCTATTTTAGGACAGTCGAGAAAGTTCCCTCCCCTTCGAAAGATCTTCACATGGATAAGGAACTTAGGGTAGTCACTGTGGAAGCCAGAGAGACGTGAAACCTCTGCTGTCAAGTAGCCTCTGAACTTGGCTGTGGTCGCTCACGGTGGCAGTGAGAGCCGGTTGATGGCAGCTAGGAGTCCTGCACTTATCAGTTGCGCCACACGATGGCGCCATAATGCTAAGTGTGTAAATCAACGGGACTAATGAGCACTAGTATTACACAATTAACGGAGGGCAACCTTTGAATTTGCTGTAATCGTAACAGACTATTTCAATCCTAAAGTCACGTTAGTTATTTTCTCAGTCTGTGTTCATTTCATCTTCAGTCTCAAGTCTCACATACACAATAGAGGTGGCTTATTTTTTCCTTTATCAGTCATCCATTTGAAGAGCACATTCCTTCCTTTTTTCATCGTATTTAAAGCAATTTCTGTCTCTGTCGATTTGCTTTAAAGTTTCAGTAGTTAGGAGACCAAAGGCCAGCTGAGGTTGCTATTGCATTTCTGTGGTATGTTGGAACTGTTTATATATACCCCCAAAGCATTCCTGAGAAAGCCCACGTAACTGAAATAGTTCATTTAATTATTCAGAGAATTAAAAGTAACATAAAATTAAAGTGACTGCTACTGACAGACTTTTTTGTTGGGCATCACACTTGTTAACCTTATAGAGTTAAGATGAAAACGGTACCATTAATTTCACTCCAGCAAGAGTCCTACACATTCTTCTTGTCTCAGATTGAAATTAACTACAGGAACTGGCAATATCTCCAAACATTGCTCAAAATACAGACTTACTGATACACAAAATATACAAGAGTACACAATATGTGAAAACTAGGTGCAGTTTTTGGGAATATGTTTATCAATGGGAACTCAAGGCTCTGATTTATGCAGGCTTTCAGTCTAATTGGGATTAACACCTGGAGGCATATCAGGATAATACAGGTGCCCTTCTGTATTCAGAACTTTTTTCCCCCTCCCTCACTTCCCTCTGTTCTTGTCTCCCAATAATGCAATTATTTCATTAAGTTGACAAAAGTAATGTTAAACCATTATTCCACTCAATAAGATTTATCAGTAAGTAAACATGTAAAAATACTGCTAATGTTCTCACTCCTTTGAGTATCATCCTAGTTACAATCTTGCACATTTTTACTTCTTTCAAAATCACCTTCACCACCATTTTCAAGCCTTAAAGACCTTCTGCTCTTACTTTATATTCATTTCTACAAATACAGAACTGCCTCTTCTCTGTGCTGGAACTAACACTGATTATTGTGCTAGCACAGTATAGAGGAGCTTCCTGATGCCTCCTCAAATCTATCAGAATGTTTTCTAGCATGGAATATCACTGAAAACAGCTGCTAAGTCTTTACCCGAAACATTTACATCTGTTTACCACGATGGTGTTTCAAAGCATTTGATAAAATGCTTCAGAAGTGATGGTAGAAATGGGATAAGTACGTAACAAATTGCTTTGAGTTGGTACACTCAAGTGTTTTATTTTCCTTGTTTAATTATTTAGCTCTTTGCTTGGGAAAAGGCATAATCTTCCTGGTGTGCTCCTGATCTACGTTTCATTGAGATTTGCACTGTGGGACCCTTCTTGACATTCTGCAGAGAAGTGGCATTGTAATCCAGAGCACAAGTTGAGGATATTCTGGGACAGCAATTATGGTCTTAACCTGCCTGAACAAATTCGCAAAATTTCACCTGCTTTATGGGAAAACATTGCACACCTGATGGGGAATCATTACAGAAATGTTCCTGTTTCACCACCAGCGAAAGCAAACCAGCAGCATTCCCTTCTCCGTACAGATCTTTCACTGTAAAGGAAGCAATTAAAAATTTCACTCCTAACCACAACTTATGACAATAAACAATTCTCCTTTCGTATATCTGTTCTAAGTCTCCAGTGAGACATTTCGTCTGATGACAGCACTAGGCTCAAACTTTCAGACACAGTTCCACCCAAGAAACTCCCAAGTCTTCAGATGCAAATGAACCTATGAAAATACTAACAACCATGGGAGTGGGTGCATAACAAACTTTCATCAGAAAGAAATTGTGGTGCCTCACTCCATAGGTGTTATATTAACTGTCAGGAATTCAGGCACTGGCCTGCAGGTGAAGACAATTAAGTTATCCTACCAGATCTGGAATGTGTTGGGAGCAATTCAGTGACTAGTTGTAAAGGAAGGAAGGAATGTGTCCTGCTTTTCCTTGTTAGGGCTTGCTACCACCCTAGGGATAAGTGAACTGTTTATTTTCCTCTTTAAGGAAAAAAAAAAGTTTTATGTTCCACCTAAAGCAGACAATCTGAACAGCTTAACCCTTTCCAGCTTTGTCTGCTGTATTCAATCTTTCTATTTTTAAATTCTATGAGTGCAAACCAGGAAAGTTCTGATTTAACATAACACCTGCCTATAAGCTTCTCTGTCTCTGCTACAAAAGCTACAGGGAATCAGTACTTCCCACAGGGCAGGGGAAGAATCAATTTCTGGTTTCCATCTTCAGATCAGAAACAGTGACACATGTCCAGAGCAGCAGCAGATTATCCCATATTTGGTAACACTGCTACACTGAAAATTGAAAACAGAAATTCACAAAAGCAAAAAAAAAAACCAATGGAATTTTAACTAAAGCCCTGTAGCACCATACTAAGCCACACACAGCACTCAAAATGTCCCATATCGCATTTTGAAAATATCCTCCATTGGTCATTTTGATGTGCAGGGTCATACACTGCTGTTAATTTCTTCTCCTTACTGATTGGTTTCACTCACTGTGCATTGGCAATGGTGGAGGCCCCATTCCTGCAGCTTGTTCTGGCAGAGCTTGCACTCACAGATCAGGTTTTGCAGCAGGAGCCAGATTCAGAAACCCAGGCTGAATTTCAGTACAAAGCTGTGATCCTCAAGTGTCAAAACAAAAACAATACCCTTCCTCTCCCACCTATATGCCCCTAAAATAACTAAAAAAAAAAAAAAAACACTTTTTTTTTTTTTTAAGCTGTGAAGCTCCCTGCTAAGATTTTGGTGTTTCTAGAAGTTCACATGATCTCAGCAGATGGCTGCAAAAATCCACAGGAGAAGAATTCCATGACAATTACTAAATATGCAGAAATAATGCTTGGCTCTAGACATTTCTTAGCTGCAAATGGCACGAAGCTCAAGGAAAATGGTAGATATTCCTGTCCAGTCTTTATTACCTTCCTTAAACATTAGTTTAACATTATTATTATGAGATGCAAAATATTGGTCTTACTGAATTCTTGATCTTACCCAGCCTGATCATTCCTATGTTCCTGTTATCTTCCGTTCCAAAGTTCCTTCTACATAATTTTATTTTCTCACGTTACACTTTCATTGCTGAAAATTCCTTACTTGAGAGATAAGGCTCCAGAAGTGATAGAGAGACTTACTAGTGAGATTAATCCACATCCCAGTAAGTTTCCTACACCAAGACTTGTAGGTTCCACACTTGGATTCTGGCAAGTTACATGAAGAATCTGATCTATGATGATGATGCCTTTTAATAACAGATATTTTTAACACTGCTGTATATCAGATTATTAAAAAACTTGTAGTGCGCTACATTTGTACATGAAGAAAAAGACACTGATATCAATTATTGGTCTCCTTTTGAAGAATTAACTGCATTTATTTATATTCTGGATGTACTGATGTATTTATCCTGAAGACAAGATAGCTGTTGCTTACACAGAACATGTACACATGAGAAAATAAAGAAAGTGCAAATTTGTCCTTTCTATTTCCTTTCCAAGTTCTAGTCAGATTTTTTTGTTTGTCTGACCTTGATCACTTATTGATTTTCCGTACATCTTCTACCTTTGCAGTCTATTCATATTATCTTTGAAGATTTCCTCTTGGATCTTTGGCTTCCAATTCTTGCAGCAGTATTCCCTGACACACTGTTTGATGTTTTTGTAGGTCACCGACATACAGCTTTTACCCGCCAGCAGACTTCAAAGCCGATAACGTTTGGCAGTCAAACCTGTCTCAGGCATTTTTACTGGTTTGAAGGAGTTACTGAAATTGAATGGCAAATGCTCAGCCAGCACTGGAGTCACATTCCTATGTGAGAGAGGACTGCCAGTGTTGCCTTTATATGCTGCTACCTGGATAAATCTTGAATTGGTGGTTATTTGAGGAGTACAGTCCCCAAAACCACTCCACAAAAAAACAGTATTGGGGTGGCAATGAAGGAAGCAGCCTAAGTTTGTGGGCTCCCTCAGTTCAGACCTCTGGTTCTAGAAGAACAGAATTTTCTTCCCCATAGACTTGTGCCTATGCCAGATTTTGTTCCCAGCGCAGCTACCAGCAGCATCTACCAAAGCACAAGAACCATCTGCAGTCACAGAGGGAGCTGCTGACATACTGGATACCAGATTACAATTAGAGAACAGTACAAACTCCAACATCATCTCTGCCCCCAGAGTTCTCTTGAGACTTCCACGAGACATTCAATGTATCCTCCATGGAAATAGGTTTCTGATTTTAAAATGGCACCTTCTAATCAAGCATTTCCTTTCAATTTCTAAAGAAATGTGTTCATTTTTGAGAGGCTAGTTTATGTTTCTCCAGTTTGTTATGGTCTCCTTGAAAAGGGACCGACAGAACCTGTCACTGAACCTTCCTGTTCAACAGCTGCTCGTCTCCTAGACCCTTACCCCATGGTAAGCGTGCTTACAGGCACCCCATTGTACCTGGGGACCACCTTTCTGAGACACGGGGAAAGTTGGGGTACTCACAACGAATTCCCTCCATGTGTTCCCACCAAAACAGCTTAACTCAGTAGAAGGGGGTCTCCAGAGTACATTCTGCTATAGCTAAGGGAACATAAGCAGCCCCTCTGTTTACTAGAATTGCAAACTTGTCAAGGCAGACTTGCTATTCTTATTATTATCAAGCACAATTCCATCACACTAAGGTACAAATTAGCTGTTAGCTTGGACACAAGCTAGAAGCTTGGTTATTTTTTTATTTTGTATTGCAGTTTTCTTTTTATAGTGATTTATGTATTATTCAGATCTCATTAAGGCTACAAATCTTCAAGACAGTATTTACTGAAACCATAATACCTATGCAATAAGTGCAAACCAGTTGTGGCTTCTGTGAGAACAAAAGTGCTAAAATATTGTGGTTTTCACTGTAGTGAATTGTAATCTGTAATCTAATGCTATATACTCAACCAAAAGTAATGGAGCTTTATGCATTTTATTGGTTGACCTGTAACCAATAAGCATCACTCTGAATTCTATCTAAACACAAGACAAAAGTATATCAGTTTTATTACCTTATCATTTAAGCTCTGTGAATAATACTGTATTTCAAAATATACTGCTGTATTATGTCATATATATGCATAGATGCCATATATATGCATAAAACAACAGTTCTGATTTTATGCATATTGTTCAGTAAGTGGTTTCTTAAAGAGTGGGAAACCAGGTTTCCACTGCATGAGAAAGTGTTTAATGATAAATAACATATGTCATTTAAAGCAAGGGTAGAGCACATTCACATCTGTTATTCTAATCTGACATTAGAATAGCATCTGCTGTCTTTCAGCTAATCACATTCATTTTTACTATTAAGCACAACACCAGGAAGGAAAACACAACAGCCAAACCACTGTTGGTCTTGGATCAGCGACTTTTGGGCCAAATCCAGCTCAAAAAACCCCAGTGAGAGTGATGGGCTGCAACACAGCATCCCAGCCCATGGCTGCAGGGAATCCTGTGCTAGTACTTACACTGCCTGTATTGTGCTCAGCAAGATTTAGGAGCCTCATTAAACAGCAACTGAACAACCTGTGCCCTGAGAAATGATCCATTAAGGTCAGTAGAAAATACCCTTCAGGATTTTAAGTGCCGCACCTAGGTTGCTGGGAGGTTCCTGGCTGAGGTCTACTCAGGAACTGCCTGTTGGAACCGGGCACCCACAACTCTTTCATCAACAACTAAATGGCTTTCACTAGTTTTTATCATACCAGGGATTAGAGTACTCAAAGATATTTAAGAGGTATTTAGTAACTTGCTCAAAGGGCCCATACCCACATCTTTTTCACTCACAGTTATGACAGATCTGTTCACTTGGAGATGATGTATCAATATCTCTTGACTGCATGTCACGTGGTTTCATCCCCTCTGTTCATAATTATATCACTGGAGCAAAGATTCAATATTTGGAAAGAACAGAAGGAAGTACAAGAACAAGATTGCCTCTGAATGCTAATCTGAATTCACTAGCACCGAAAGAGTCAGGCAACAGCATTGTGCTTTCAAAACCTATGAACACATGATTACTTCAGCAACTACATTAAACAATGTCATACCCTCCAGCATGTGTACTCACCATTGTTCAGTGAAAGTGGGATGACATTTAAAGACAAACTAGTGTGAATGATTAAAACTACTACATCACAAAGCAAGCCCTATTACTAGATTTGGTAAGAAGACATTAGAAAGAACTTGACTGAAATATTCACACTATGAAGCTCAGGTTGAAAACCACTGAATGAGTTCCTTATTAAAATACTAATGCTTTCTTCAGTGGCATGTGATCAGCATATGGAATTCAGTGAAAACTGTAGATCAGCTACACATTATAGCTGGATTATTTTTTCTAGTATCATTAGTATTACAGTTAGATTCTGTTTTTAGTTATAAAACTGAATTAAGAAGTCTCTATGCTGGAATAGATCAGTTTGAAATCCAGAGAGGATAAGATATACCTTGCTCCATAATGATGAGAATAGCTTTTACTCTGCAGCCCTTTTCAGAAGTATGAGATGCTGGCCTTTAGTCACACGCAGCAGAGCACAGTCCATCACCTGCCCTGCTGCCCCTGTTTCAGAGCTGCATCCTTGCCTAATTCCAACAGCATTACATTGGCACACCGTCACTGTGCTACAAGTTCACCACCATTGGGGCAGTGCTCCTCACTAATAGCCACAACCTTTACTCTTTTACTCCACTTGTTAAACAAGATTCCTAATAAACATACTAAGAATAATGTATCTTGTGAGTGCACTAAATATAGCAATTTGTGCACATCTAATTGCAAGCTAGGAATAATTTTGGTTTAGCATCTCATTTTTTTTCCTCTCCTCCTGAGGTAGGCAGAAATAAAAACAAACCACAAAACATACATCCCCAGATCTAAAACATACATTGGCACAAATGCTAAATATGAAATTATTTTCCTGCAGAGACTGAGGAATCAACGGTGCTGATCTTTAGAGAGTCTCTCTTACGCTTGTCTATACTTCAAGATGAAGATATGATCCCTGATAGGAGAAACGAATATGGATGGCAAAAAAACCTGTGAAACTAACCCAGGAAACACTAGACTAAAACAAGAAAAGATACTCCAGCTTCACATCAAGCAGGTTAGGAGGCTATAGCTCCCTACCCTACCACAGTCACACTTAGATTTACCAGTGTTGATTAAAGCCGTATTTCCTTTGTTGGTTAAAAAAAAAAAAAAAAAACTATTGACTACAACACTTATAACCATATAAGGCTTTATAACCATAAAGTATTACTTGAAATTGGGTCTTTTGTCAGGCTAGGACAACTACACCAGAATATGAGAGGGGGGAAAAGGAAGGGTTAAAAACAAGGAGTGAAGAACAGCAACCACTTAATCACATGTAGTACGTGTAATTGTTTTTAAGGACCTTACCTTCTCTCCCAAGGTGAAGCAAACCATTCTGTCTTGCAGACATGCATTCTTAATTTACCTCTGAAAGTTTTCTTTGAGCCCTGTCCCAGAACATTGTTCTTAGCTCCCTTTTTTATCTAGCAATATTTGTGATACCATAGAGAATGGGCTTTAAAAGAAGGTCTCTAGCTAAACATACATTTGTTTGTTTATTTTTCCATCTTATTTATCAAACACTTAAGCTACTAAGAGCCTTCAGGTGTATGTAAAGAAGTTTTGTTTGCTGTTGGAGCAACAGTGCTCAGTGGTTTCGGTGACTTCAGCATGCTGCAGCACAGCCCAAGGGCACTGGTGCATCTTAACATTTGCCATCTACTGCAGACTCCAAATATAACATTTAAGGCCAGCAGATACTTCACTATGATCCCAGCAGCTTGTTTTACTACCACAACAAACAGCAGTCTTTATTGCCCCGAACACGTCAGGCCAGTACTGCCTCCAAACATGCCTTAGCCAGCCCTCCACTCCCTACAGAAACAGCTTGCCCTTCTCCCAGCCCTTGGCTGGAGAGCTTCCTCTGCCTTAAATCCAGCTGGTGCCCATGCAGCAGGTGGGGCTTGTGATGAGCTCCAGGCCTGCTGGCCCTAAAAGCAGCAGGTGACTGGGTTCTAATTAGGGTTGGCTAATAGTGTGTTTGGCAAGGGAGATTCTGGAAGATTGTTTCCTTCATGCAGTCTTTTCTCTCATTCCTCACCACCTACTGCCCCTCCAGACAACTGGTAGTTAAGGTGGAAGTTTTTTAAGAAGCTGCTTGTTAAAGCTTGGGAAATGGGGTGCTGCCTGCACCAGCGGCAATTCTTTTCCTGGAGGATGAGTGCAATTGTGCTGCCCTGTGTCTGGCACTTCTCCCACATTGCACTTCCAGCCTTGCGTAAGCTGAGAGGAGTAGTTTGTGGCAGCATATAGCTTGACCTGAAGACAGCAGGATGTTGTGTAAAAAGAGGGAAAACTGGGGAGGAGGGTTTTTGGTCAGGCCTTCTGATACAATTGAAAAGAAAACGAATGACTCTTGGGCTGTTGGGTTTAAGATGAAAGCAGTGGAAGGACAGAGCTGAATGCAATGGCTCTGTTAAACCCAATGTGTATGTCAACTGCATCATCTGAGAGAAAAAGACAGCAACTGTGGAAAAGAGATCACTGGAGAAGAGGGCTTTTAGCAAGGGTGAGGTGATGGAATGGTAAGCTGTATAAAAGGCTGACACCTCCCTCACTGTGTTAAGAAATACAGAGGGATTATCTTGGAGATGAATTGTAACAAGCCATTAAACAAAAAATGTGTGTTTTATTTAAAACTTGCTAAAGCTATGCCTTTTGCTTCCCTTGCTCTCCTGAAGCATTCTGGGGTCTGCACAGAAGCTCAGGCCCACGGGGAGGAAGATGAGGTCCCTGCAGGCTGCAGCGGCTCTGTGGGTTGCCCAGTGCTCAGTGGTGCCTCAGTTTCACCCACGTCAGTTGCTTGAGGGTGTTTGGTGCTCAGGCTGGAACAGGCCACGTTCTAGGAAGCACAGATGGGACACAGGTATCTCATGGATTCACAGTGGGTGGTGTTTGCTGCAGTTAAATGGGGATCTCGTGTGGAAAAAAATAAAAGCCTGTAGTAGATGTAGTAGCAAGGGAACAGCTTTCTGAGCTTCCTCAGTGTCAGGTAGGATGGCTTTGTACTGACTCTTCTTTGGCTGTTAAATTTTATGATGCAGCTATGGACAAGAGTTATTTACCAAAAAATGTCACATTATTTCCTTTAACAATAGCTGAGTCCTGACCTGACTTCTGTTACACAAATAATGTGGTCATTTGTAGGAGCCTACGTGTAAGAAATAGTTGTTGGAAAGAAATGGTTTATGGAAATTCTTCTTCAGAGCAGAATTCTGCTCACTGGAATGTAAACACAGTGTGGAATCCTCTACCAACCTCTCCCTGTAAGCAACCTTCTCAATCTTACTTTCAGTGATGTGGGTCCCTTTCAGCTGTTGCACCCTTGCTGGTGTGTCCAGTTAACAATAACAAGTGTCTGGCTCTGCAGGGAACTGTTATTGCTCATACTACTCTACACACTAATTGATGTCATCAAGCTAGTTTACAACATGCGTCTCTTTGGCTTATAAGTAGAAGCACAGAGCCAGTATTTTGAAACTGATTTCTTAGCAAATATGACTTTCTATGAAGTCATACTTTATATGAAGTTCTAGCTATGTTACTGGTGCTACCTGGAAAGGTTTGTTCTCTTAACAGCGATTGGAGGCTTCAATATAGAGTAGCTTCCATCAGGCAGACCTTTCCCTTGGGTTTCAAAAGCACTTTTTATGAGTAAAGTGCTATTGAACACTGAAAAGGGAGAAGCAGACATTTGAAGTTTACTCCATATATTGATTTCTCTTAAAAGAGGTACGCTTTATTATTCCACTGTGTACATGTGCTCCAGCAGGGGAAAAAATATTAAAACAGCTGCATAGACGACTCCTAATAAACCAGATTTCAGCACCTCCGCGAAGGAAAATTTAGCATTTTTGATGAAAATAAATTGAATTTTTGTGTCTCCTCTTGGGTAACTCTTTACTGAGATGCTATATTATCTCTGTTGCCTTGCTCTTCACTATTTGCCTAATTACTGTTTGTTGTTTTTGTTCATTCCAAGCAAACTATGATAGTTGGATGAAGAGCAGAAAAAGCAGACTTTGAGCAGCAGTGCACATGCTCGACTTCTGTTGCTCTCCTGAAGCCTTCATTAGTAATGCTGTAGACTATGTTTAACTAAAAAGAACCTTGCCTCTTTGAAGTGACAGTGGATAATGAAAATGCAGCAGTAGTCACAGCAGTCACGCTTTAATCCTCCTTTCATTGACCTACTGCAGCAAAAACTGCAAGCCATGGTGGATGCAGTCCTGACCTTTTTTGAAGTTGTATCTTGAAGGTGTGCCTTACTTCCATGTTTCCATTGCGCAGCACTTTCTAAGGCAACGTCAGATAATCAGCGCTGCAGAGTCTGGGATGTGACTGGAGCTGTTCTGTGTCTCGATTTGAGAAGAATGTGGGGAATTCTGCATTCAGTTTGGCAGCCGAACTGAACGGAGAAGAAAACAGCTCTGAACAACCAAAATGAAAGGGACATTTAGTTTGAAGAAAACCCAGAGCTTCACTTAACATTCATATAGTGTGCAGATATGGGATCAAATCATTTTTACAGAAGATGTTTGAGGCTTGGCTTCCCACAGGATGGAACGCTTGTACATTTCAGATCATGTGCCTGCAATAAGCACAAAAACATTTAATCCTAGGATTTTTAATTTTTGTCACTTTAAATTTCACCTCTGGGGACAATTCTTTTTTTTTTTTTTTTTTTTCTTCATGTAAATGATTCACCAAAAGAATTGATGAATTTTAGAATAGTCACAGGTTGACCTTAGAGGGAGCCAGGATGAGGGAGAAAACACCGATGCAAAGACTGGCAGAGATACAACAGGCCCTGCCTGCTTCAGTAACTGCAGAAGAGCCAAGCTAGGTATGCACTGGGGTCAGTGGTGCTTTCTTCCTTGTGTTTTCTAAAACGTGCCTGGAAATGGTATAGACATAGTAAAGTAAAGGTACTTCTCTTTTAAAAAAGAGTTCCTGAAGCAGTCTGCTGTAGCTGTATGCTTTCTTTTCTAAAAAAGGGTTGGACACCAAATGGTATCCATTGCTTTGTAGTCTACGTATTGATAAGCATAGGTGGAATTTCTTGTTTACTTTTTTTATTGCTATTGTACACTTATCAGTATTTCAGTGACTTTTCCACAACAAGCCTTTAATTCTTTTCCTGATGATGTGACTGCTGATTACACTGTTTGCCTTGCACTCCCCCACTTGCACATTAAATTAGTTTACAACTGTTTGCCCTGGCCTGATTTTGACATCTGCTGAATCAATTACCTGAATCACTAGCATCTTTTGAAGCTCAGGGCGTTGCTTTCTTTGTTTTTCTCCAAACTCGGGGAAATTGAAGGATTTATAACCACTTACTTGGTTTTTAGCGTTACATTTTATTTAGTGTGAGTTTTTTTGGGGGTCTGCAGTCCTTGCCTCTACAAACGGGGAACCAAAATGCCGCTACCAGTCTGCAGAGGCCCTCGAGTCCCGTTAGCCGCTGGGGAGCCGTTTCAGTTTCTGCGTAGTGTTGCTTAAGGATCTCTTCCAAATTTTCTTTTTTCTTCTTTAAGAAGAACGTGTACGTATGCACTCGCACGGCCGTACCAAGGCTGAAGAGTGCCAGCTGCTGGCTCTCGGGGTGCTGACGGCGCTCCCGCCCGGGACTTCTCCTGGCATCGCGTTGGTGCGGCTCTGCAGGGAGCAGAAGCGGCGGAACGCAGCAGAAAGCGGCGACTGCTCGCGTGGTGCAGCGCGGGACGAGGCGCGGTGCCACAGCGGGGCCGGGAGTGCAGGGCGGGGGAAGCAATAGAACCGCTCCTTCCCCCGGCCGCGGTCGGTTCGGTTTCTCGCCGGGTCGCTGCCGGCGCTCCAGCGCTGTCACACCCAACTCGGACGGGGGCTGCGCCGCGACCGCTATTGGCAACCGCGCGCTCGCACCGAGGGGCCCCGGGCCGCGCCCCCGGGCGGGACGTGCTCGGTCTCCGCCCCGCGGCCAACGGCGTGGCGCGGGCGTGAGGGGGCGGTGGCGGCGCGGCCGCGCCGTGGGCAGAGCGCTGCATGGGCGCGAGGCGGTGTGCGGGGCCTGCGCTCCGCCGCCGCTCTCCGGTAACGACTCCGGTAAGGTCCGGGGGTTCCGGGAAGGGCTTTTGGCGGGGCGGGGCGGAACGGAGGGAGAGCGGGCGGCGGTGGCGGCGGCGGCGCCGAGAGGAGCGACGATGGGCGGGCGGTGCTCCGCGCCCGTCCTCGGCGCCGGGCTCTGTCCTCCGAGGCCGCGCTGCCCGCGCTGTGGGGGGCGCATGGAGGGGCTGCCGCGGTGCGCTGGGTCTGACGGGGTCCCGGCGCGGCACCTCGACGGCGGCTTCCCTGCGCTGCCCGCCGCGTCGCGCTCTCCTCCAGGCCGGGCTGTGCCGCGGAGCGGGCTGCTGACACGTCTGCTGCCGTTCCTTTTTTTTCTTTCCGTTGGGGCTGGCTCGCTCTAACTGGGGAGGTCTGGAAGCGTTTATAGCGAGGTCTGTGGGCGCTTTTGTGTTCCAAAGGCAGGCGAGGTGTTCGGAGTCGCTTAATGACCAGTGTTACTCGTGCAGCCCTGGGCACGCTACACGAGTGCCGTCGTCTTCCCCACCCCCTTCTCGGCTCCTGGCGCAGCCCCCGTAGGGTTCATTGCAACTGCAGCACCGAGCGGCTCCACGTTGCAAAGAGAAAGAAAGCAGAAATAACGTAAAAACAATGGAGCTGCATTAGAGTAACTCCTGCTGAAACACGGAGTGGGAGTGTTAAATTGATAAGGGTGCTGGTTCTGTTTTTGCCTGACCGACTACAGAAGTATGTACAATTTGCACTTCAAGCTGCATTCATTACTTGGATCACGGTAACGTTTCTTTATTAATAGTGGTTGGATGTATCTGCAGCCACAACTAAATCGTTTAATTGGCATGTTCTATCTTTTTCTTCTTGTGTTTCCCATATAGGGTGAGTTCTGAGCATTTGGCCTGGTGCTGAGTGTAATGGCAGGGCTGTGGGTGCTGCTGGAGCCAGCCCTGGCTCTGCCACCTGCACGGCTGCCTTCAGACAAATGGCCTAACCTGGTGTTGGAGCTCTGAAAGTGCATTCTGTTTTCCCTAAAGCTGCAGGCAGCTGTTTACTTTTACCCATCTGATAGCCCCCAAGTCTGCGTGTTTTTGTAGTGGAAATTTTAAGGTATGCTAAAACAGAGCACCAGCCTTCAAGCTGATTTGTTGAGATTTGTGGCTAAACTTTGGTGCTGAGATGTTTTAAATCACTTTTCTATATCTTTACTTTGGCTTTATTACAAGACAACAGGCCTAAAAGCACATATACCAACTTCCAGGATGTTTTCCCTTCTCAGGCTGTATAGGTCAAAGTTTCTTGCTCAGCACAATCTGTGTAACAAAAAATGATCCTATCAGATCAAGGTTGACTGTTATCTGAAAGGCAGGATGCTGAGAGCAGCTGGGTGGCTCTTGTGGTCTGTATCACGTGGGGTGTTTTAGCAATTGTTGTCAGCTGTAGTAACATTTCATGGTAGAGAATTGGTAGAGAATGGGTCTGGGGGTGTGTGTAACAAACATGACTCTTAAGGTTTCCAAAATAAGTAGTGAGGGAACAAACTTCCTTTCCTTAAAAAAGGGCGCATCATAATCAGCTCTAGAAATAATTTTGCATACCACTGGCTTTTGTGCAGTGATGCATATTTGCTGTGCAAATCCTTAAAAAAAAAAAGTATGTATGTATATATGAAAAGAACATCAAGCAGTCAAGAACCTTGATAATGCTTCAGTTAAGCAATGTAATGTAAAGCAGCATCATATTAAAACAATTTCTGGGTCTTCTCAGTACAAAAATATTGTTTACTGTGTATTTCTGCCCTAACCAGTGCCTTTCCTTCTCCACTTCCTTTTCCCTTCCTCTGTTTTCAAGGGCTTCATCTCTGGCTGGCCAATGGACGTTGGGCGATCCTGAATGCTGTCTGTGGGAGCTCTCTGGGCACAGCGGCTGCTGGGATGTTGCGACAGAACGGTGGAAGTAACAAACGTGGTTTGGGATTGGCCCGGCTGTCTACCTCCAACTTCTTCACCATCTCTAATTCGGGAAATTGGGGAATGGG
This sequence comes from Tympanuchus pallidicinctus, assembly GCF_026119805.1. Lineage (NCBI taxonomy): Eukaryota > Metazoa > Chordata > Aves > Galliformes > Phasianidae > Tympanuchus > Tympanuchus pallidicinctus. Next base: position 16,158,886 of record NW_026294791.1, on the reverse strand, counting down.
GCGCAGCACCAAGAGCAGCTCTCTGAGCAGCATTAGCTCCAATTCTGACTGCTATGATAATCCTGTTGTGGACCCAGAATACATCATGCAGCTGGTGAATGATGTTAGAAAATTTGCAGATGTGCTGCTCTACTTGAAGGAAGCCATTTGTTCAGAAGGTATGGCAGTTCTTAATCCTAAATTCTTAGGTTTCCTGAAACTCCCATGTCTCTGCTCATATTTTATCTAGTTTTTGCTGTGGCTGTTATCCTCCCCTTTGCTTCTTCCTTTTATTCCCACCCCTGACCCTCCCCCCCCCCCCCCCCCCCCCCGCATGATGATTATGGGAAACGGTAGCTGTTACTTTGGGCTCCATGTTTCCTCATCAGAACGCTGTGCAACCTGCTTTCATAAGTGTAGTGCTCTGGAGCATGTGGTACTTAAAAGGACAAGGGAGAAGAGGCTGTTAGCAGGCTGTTAAGATTGCCACTATAAGTTAGCAGGGCCATCAACTGATGAGTTTTTAACTGTTGAATGCTCCTGTAATTCCAAATAATTCTGTTGGTGATGTACTTGTTTTCTAGACTGGTATGATTCTGATTTTTCTTTTGGTGCTTTTTTGGGAGGCTCATATGTTAGTAGCTTGAATTAGAGTTTTTGGATAGAGTGAAACTTCTCCCTGCAGTATTTCTCTACACAATAAGTAGTTACTCTCTTCTGCTGGCGGATGGAATCTGCAAGTTTTGGGGGCTTTTCATTGTTTTTTTTGTTTGTTTGTTTGTTGGTTTTGTTTTTGCTTCCAAGAAGTGTTTCCTTTGCACCTTCAGATTTCTATAGGGTTAGTAGTCCATTTTTGATCATCAGCAAAAAAGTTCTTATCTAGCTTTTACAGAAATATCGCCATGTTAATAGTTAAACTGACGTCGAAAGCAGCTTTTAATAAACATCACAAATGCAAGGCATTAGCAGTTACTTCTGTGTTCTATGTTGCTTGCTTTTTTTTTGCTGTTCCCCATGCCTTACTGTTGCCATGTCTGTTTTCTCTGAAATTGGAATTTGCTAATAAGCAAATTTATGTAGATCTGAAGAGTAAGGTGATATTTTAAGGTCCTTACTCAGTTCAAAGGCAGTGAATTTACTAGTGCTCCCTTGTGCAAGTGCAATTTTTGTTACCTCCCGTGCTGAGGATTACCTTTTTATTTATAGATGATATTCCTGAAAAGGAATGAGAGGAATGATTACACTTAGTTCAGATCTTCCATTGATCCTTCTTGAGGAGAAGAAGGCTAGAAATGGTAGGATCCAGTGCTTTGTAAGCTTCAAAGGCTTGAGTCTGTATGCAGCTGAAACAGCGGTGCCAAAAAGTGTGAACAAATCTTACCAGGACAGTAACTTGATACCAACGATTGCCTCGTGTCAACAGTGTTTTTGCTGAGCAGGCAGGATGAGCAGTTATTTGTGAGGTCAGGTGTCTAGTGCCTGCTGACACTGAAATAGGCATCCAGTAGGAAGGGTCTATCAAAATGCTGATATATTCCATCTGCTATGCAGTGCTTGTTAGGCAATGGTCAGTATAAAATTTGGGGCTTAGAAGATCCAAGAAACTAACAAGGAAGATAGAAGTTATTGTATTATGTCAGATTGTGGACATGAATTGTGAAACAACGTTATCCATTAAAAAGATTGTTAATTTATGAAGGAGAGGTGTTTCTTTTCCTCCATTGGACTTGCTGCTGGCTGGAAATGACCTCTTTGCAGCTGAATAGTTTGAATTTCATTAGTCCCTCGTACTTCAGAAATATTTATAGTTGTTTGTGCAAAATCTGACGAATGCACTCTGAGGTGGCATTTATATTTTACATGCAAAATTATGACTTGTAAGACTTGCAGCTTACTGACATTTTGGAATTATGGTTTATTTCAAGATGAAGTCAGTTACAGGGATGGAAAATTAGTTTCTTCCTTTTGGGACATCCTTAATTTAGTGTGTTGATATAGTTTTTGTTCAACTTTTGTAGAGCTTTGCTCTGAAGCTTATGAAATAAGAATCAAAAGTAAATAATGCTACTAACTACAGCAGACTTCTTACTTTGATATGCTTTTACTGTGTGCATCTTCAGTTAGTTTAGAAGTGGCCAACATTAAGTGATGCTGCAGGGTTGCATTAGCAAGCCCTGGTGTTTGTCTGGCTAGCATTCCTAGAACCTGGTGCAAGTTTTTCAGCTTCCAGCTAGTGTTTCCCCCAGTTAACTTTCACAGCTACTGTTAGTCATAGTATTGCTGCTTGGCAGATTTGCCTAAAAATTCCTTTGTAGTATGCTGTAAGCTCCCTCTGGAGCACGTGGCTCAGCTTGCTGCAGGCTGCTTGGGCCAGCACCAGCAGTTGGGCTGGCTCCCGTGGGCGCAGGCCTTGAATTCCACACTGTGCTTGGATCTCCGTGGTCCCTGCTTGCTGTGCCTGAGCTGCACTGGAAGTGTCTGGCAGTTATTCACTAACAGCTCACTTAGCATTCTCCTGACGTAGTGATATTATCTGGGGTGAAAAATTTAAGCTATTCTGGACTGTAATATGTACTCATGTCTTGACTAGATCATAAGTGCCTTTAGATATAGACTTGCACTGTGTTTTGCGTGGTACTAATTAAGTTGATAAAAGACCTCAGCAACTTCTTCATATTATTTAAGGAGACAGTGTTAGCAGAAATTTCTCACCTATGTTCTTGAAAGTTTCAGTGTCATTTCTCTGTGTATTACTTGTTATAATGTAATTTAACCCCTTACAGCAGTTTTATTTTAGTAATACTGAATGAAATACGGATATTAGCTTTAAATGTAGAAATGTAGTGATAATTGCAAGAAAATAAACCTGAGATACGAGAAACTACTTCTCAATGACACCTGAAAACTAAGCAAAACAACACCCCTCTACCTCTGGGGGGAAAACATAAACCCTCCCTGTGAATAGAATTGCCAGATTGATGTTTTTCAGCCCCTTGGACACAGGGGAGCTGCAGTTGCCTCTTGTGTTGAATGAAATACCATGTGTTCCATGCACTTGAGTTCAATTTCCTTTCTGAATCTAGGCATTGTACTTGTTGGTTGTAATGCTCTATTGTTAGCAATCCGTTTTGAGGCACAGGACCAAGGTACTCACCAACATCTTCGTTAAAGAAGAGCTCTGTTTTTTGTAGGTCAATGAATTCAGCACTGTTTCACAAAAAAAAAAAAATAAATAAATTCTGTCTGATGACAGTCTGAACCTGTAGTGATTGGACTGCACAAAATGACAATGGATCAATCTTTTGGCCTGGTCTTAACTTAGATTTCTAGGTGAGTTCCAGATGAAGTTGTGTCGTATGGCTGATATTAGAGAAGATGATTGTACTGTCACCATGTCTTTGTGCTTGTACTGAAAGGCCTGCTCATTTTCTAGTATAAGTACTTTCTGAGGTCAAAGATAATTGAAATGTATTGAGGAGACTTAAAATAAATCAGTCATCTTTCCTTTCTGGCAAGAATAAATGGAGAACAGTTCCTCAGGAATCCTGCCTGGCAGGCCAAACCTGAGAGTATATGCTGGATGGATGCCTACAAGACTATCTATTTTTGTCAGCTACAGTCTGTGCCACTCTTCAGATAGTTCATTTGAATTCTCAGTTTTACTGATGGCATTCTTGCTATCCCCCAAGCTTAGTTCTTGTTTCAGTGTATATCTAAAGTAGAAGCTGTTAAAATGTAATAGATTGAAAGCTAATGGGTTTCTGTTTGTGTTTTGAGTTCAGATAGTGGCTTTTCAGCTGCAGAGGGAGAGTGTGAGGAAAAGATCGCTGCCTTCATCTGGCAGCCTGCTTTCAAACAGTAGGACATGCAATAAAGTACTGTCTAAAGGCTAGGCTATTTTCGATCTTCGGATGTAGTGACATGCAATGAGGAAAAAGAAGCCTGGTAGAGAAAGTTGTAGGAATGGAATGGTTGTATGCATCCTGCAGACCTGCTGAGGGCTTGGCAGCCTGACCACAGCACTGAAAATACTTCAGAATGTGATGTGTGTGGGAATGTCACAACCAAACCCTTTAGATGGAGAAGGTTAAGTCTTGTACCAAAGCAGGGGTTTGTGACTGCAAGTAAGTACTGTTGAATTTCATAAGGTTGAGTGACTTCAGCATGCAGATTATGTTCCTTTGGCAGGGAGGAGATATGGAGTAATTAGTCCATACTGTCCAATCTCCTCTAAGTATGTCTATACTTCACAGAAGTAGTTTACATGCTTTCTATACAACTTCTTGGCTCAAACTATGAAGGACCTGCCTCTAACAAATGTTTGTTAGAAGTTCTGTTGGTTCAAATATAGTGTTGTTAGACGTGCAAAGTTAGGAGTCTACTTAAGAATAAGTATCTGTGCCTGAGATTGGTACCATTACATTCTGTTTCATTACTGCCTGTAATAAATTCCACTACTGCCTTAAGCAAATGATGTCATTGTGTGGCCTTTGCTCGAATGAGAGTCATTTACTCGGGTTTAAAAGGATCACATAAAAGAATATTTAGGGCAAAGTCTGAGTTCCTAATTAAAATATTTTACTCACTCTTTCACTTTTGGACAGTAAATAGTAGCTTTGATTTGTATCAAGTCAGAGATGGGGGAAACGTTCCGGTTTTCCTCCTCTGAAGATAGTTAAGTACTGGTTTGGTGACATCTGCTATTTATTTTTTTAAGGAATTCAGCGTATGCTGTGAGGTCTGCCCTTGGGACTGTGGGAAATACTGCTGCATTTTGAATAGCTGTGAGGGTGATATTTGCATGTGGCCTGAAAGTGCTCGTATAATTATACTTTAATATATAATCTGTGACTATACTGCAGAATATATTTAGGTATTACTGTTTTCTTTATCACAAACTTTGAAGTAATCTTCAAAGTGTGATACTGTGTGCTTCATGTGGGTAATTCTGCATCCTTTTCATGAGCAAAAGCTTTGTTCCTCAAGTTCATCCTGTCTGTCTTCAACTAATGTAAATCAGAACTTATTATAAAATGGTAATGTACCCTTTTTTCCAGATACACTGGAAAACAGAATAGCAAGTCAAAGCCCTTGCTTTTCATCACAAGTCTGTCTTTGAGGATCAGATTTTGCTGTCTGGTGTCTTAGAGTTCAGTGAGTGTTTTTGAAATTGTAGCAGAAGTGAAAATACAGGTGAAGCTCGATGGCCTGGTCAGGAGCATTTGAATCCTCTTTACAGTAGCATTGATGCTTTCAAAAGGACCAGGAATGCTGCTTAACTTGAAACCTGTCAGGTGCTGGTTCTTGAAGGACAGATGTGCAGCCCAGTGGGACACCTGTAAAGGTGTGTTGGGTTAAAGAGTTTCCTCATAGCAAGTCTCCAGTAATTTCAAAACCACTGTGGAGATTAGTATTGCTACCTTAAAAGCCAGAAGTTGTCTGCTGAATATAGGGCCTGGGGGTTAAAGACGAGCAACTCTTCGCTTCTTCCGGGCTTGTGACAATGTGTGCTTTTACTAACTTTGCTTTAGTTTTTTAGTCAAACGAAAAATATGAACACGTTTAGTTCTTGATTTTTATTTCTTTATCGTCTTCTAATATAGAACTTTGAAGTCCTCTGCAGCAAAGTTCTGAAGTGGTTTCTTGGTATGTCAACTTGTCCTGCTTTGCTAGGGAAATCTGAAGTTTGTTAGATTTGAAAATGAAGATAACAGATTGAAATTACGATAATTTACAATACTAGGTGTAATTTTGTTTGTTCTATATTCCAATTTTATTATTTTTCAGTGAAAGCTGCTGTCTTTGATACGCCTTAAGCTGGACGTGCCTAATGACACTTCAGATTCTGAAAACTTAACTTGTAGTACAAATGTGTGGTAGGTGGGCAAAGTGCTCTGAGCTAGGTTAGTAGCATTTACCTTTCTTTGCAGCACCCTGGAAGAGATGTTTGTATACTTTTATTTTGAGTGAGGTTGTACTGGTATTTTCTGCTTTGGAGAGGAAAAGGGCTGTTTTTCTCCTTGGTAGTATTGTGTCCTAAATGAAAAAGCTTCATGGAGGGGGGGAAAGTTGTGTGCTGACATAGCAGCTGACTTCCAGGGATCGTGAGAACAAAGTGATTATCAAATATGAAAGCAGTCTGTTTGTGAATTGATGAAGTGACCTTCAAGAATCCTCTGGAAAGGCTGAGGAATTCATGTGAAGTGTGGTATTGTTTATCTTATTCCATATAGCATAAAAAAGTGAAGACAAACTGTCTGGAAAATAATGCTATTACAGGAATCACAGCTTTTCAGACGTAGAGTCCAAAACTTTTTGTAGATCACCTCCAGGATCTACTCAAGTGTTGTATACCTATAATCCCTGTGGAATAGTCCTTTTAAATTCTGTAACTTGTTCCTAAAATATGCAGTTGTTTTCAGTGTCATAGCTCTGCTCACGCTTGGTTCACAAGGACTAACTGCCTGTTTTAAATATACCAGCTCACAGTATCTTGGCTCAGATCGCTGCTGAAAGAAGTAAGATGTTAAGAGTTGAATTCTGACAACTTGTATTTGCTGTTTTGGAGGGTATTGTTCCCATAGCAGTTGGTGGAAGTGATCCTGTGAAGCACAGTAGCAGGGAAGCTGGGATCCAGACAGACTAGGGCTGGTGTGGGGCAGCTGGGCAAAGCTGAGACTTCACTTCTGAAAGTGGTCCTGCAGAGATCACAGATTTCTCTTCCTCACTAGTAGCTGAAATGATGGCACTATTCTTTGTGCTAAATATCTGCAAGATGTGTTTTAAACTGTTGTTCTCGTGTCTCATTATCAGACTTGTTATGGTTAGGGCTTTGCTTTAAACTAAACAAGTAATGTATTTCTTCTTAAATTTGCAAGTGTGAGCTCCCGTGGTCTCACTGCTGCTTCTTGGCCATAGCAATCATCCTCTGGTGCCTGTGTCGCATTCCAAAGAGCAGATCTGACTAAATGCTAATCTTAGGGAGGAACAGAATCGTTTTTTACTAGATCCTCTGTAAGGTTGTACAGTGAAATGAGCCCAGAAAAGAGGGAGAAGGCAGCTGGCAAAGGAGTAAGTGGCCTGAGGTTTCAATAAAAAAAGGGCTGTGACAGTCATAGCACTCCACCCTGGCTTTGCAGTGTGCACTGCTGAACTCTCTACCAGTGTTTTTTGGTCTCCTCTGTTGAATGTTACGTTTACAGAGATGCATAAAAAGGTGGTAAGGAAAGAACAGCAAGCAGAAAATGCCCTTTGTAGGTGGCAAATCAGTCAGTTGGTTTTCACTTTGAGCTTCAGGCATGTTTGAATTGTACTGTCATCATTTAGGCTTGTCTTTGAAACTTGCTTTCTGTATGCGAAAACATAAATAGTTCCAGGCTTTCTGACCTGGAGATTTCTTATTATACCCTCGTATATGTTCTGTAGTAATCACTGCTGGATAGTAATTCTGCCAGTCTGAAATTGACGCTGTTCTTTGACAAATGCGAATGACTTTCAAGATAAGAGATGTAAAGGATGTAAATAGAGATAAGAGCAAACTAAATACTTTGCTAAACTTCTTGTTTAATAAGTTAGGAATTATTCTAAGAACTTAATGCCATTAGTAGTGACCTATTTTAACAGCTCTGATGCTTTTTTGTCGCATAACTTGGAGGAAAAAATAAGTAACCAGGCCTGCCGATGTCCTTCCTGAGCATAGCTTGGAGGACCACAACGCTCCAGGGACCAGTTGCTCTCCCAGGTTTCCATTCCCTTCCACTGCTGTGCGCCTCTAGCCCCTGGGGAGCAGAGTCTGGTACCCTGGCTGCGAGTTCTGCCCCTGTACAGCGCCGGCTTGCTCGACTCCATCCGTTTCTGTGAGGAGGATAGAAGTCGGTACTCTAGAGACCTCGGTTCGCGCTGTGACATCGGTGTGGAGGCAGGCCCGCAGCGAGCCCGCGCGGCTTAGCAAAACAGAGGGGACAAGCGGCAGCTACGGACCGCGCTGTTCCCGAGGAGCGGCGCTCCCGGCGCAGCACAGCGAGCTGCCCCTGCCCCGGCTGCGCCCTCCGCGCCGTTCCGTCCCTTCTGCCGGCGACGCTTGGGCTTTGGTGGCTGAGAGCCGGGGGAGCTGGGCATTGTCTTCTGCTTCGTAGGCTCGTGCTGCTAGAACATTGCTGAATTAATCTGCTGTTTCCAACGCTCAGAACAAGGGAAGGAGAAACAACTGGAAGTTCAAGCGAAGCCGCGCCCCGCAGAGTCCAAGCGAAGTTACGTGCTAAACGCGGGTTGCTGACGGCGGATACTGAGGGCAGTTTCCCCTGTCCCAAGCCCTGCAGCCCGCAGTTACTGTTTGACTTGGCGGCGGGAGGTTCCGCCGCAGCGCCCTGCCCCCGCCGCATAGCCCGCATTCCTCGGAACAACGCGCGCTTGTTGCCGGCGGGGCCGGGGGCGGGGAGCTGTCAGGCCTCGCTGCTTAGCGGAGGAGAACGCCGCATCTTTGCAGGGAGAACGTCGGCATTTTCCATTCTTGTGTTGCTTCGGAAGTGCAAATGTAATCAAAATAAAAGTCCCATTCTTTCTCCTTTTTGCATTTTGACGTACAAAGAATTTCAAAATGCTTTATTTGAAGAACCTTAACTTTTCTATTGGTTTGCATTACTTCTCCTTTCTGCAGTGACAGTTAAACTAAGGAAACTGATATGACAAGATTAGTGCAATAAGAGGAGAGTAGTGAGGGAGAGAATCAGAAGTCAAGTTTTCCTTTCTGAGTGTAAGTGTGAAGCTGGGCCTTCTAACAACTAAATGTCATCTAATACAGTTAGCAGCTTGCTGGAGGAGCGCAGGATGCTTGGACACAAGCCTGCATCTCTCCTGCAACTCCACATCAGCACCTGAAGGATGAGATGTGATCCATTGCACTGAAGTCTTCTCCTCTTAACAGCAATCTCTGTATACCTGTAGGAGCAGCTGTGGGTTTAAGTGTTATAGTGTATCCACAAATGTATTCCATTTCTTTAATTACTTTGTGTGAATTTATTCCAGTTGTGATATGAATCAAGAATATCAGTAGCAGCAATTACTGCATACCTGGCAGCATGGAGTTGTAGGCTGTGACTGCTGCTTCAGTGACCAGAACTCTATGAAAATTTTATAGACCTAATCATCCTGACACTGTTTCTCTGGGACTGTGCTTCCTATTTGTGTAGTTATGTCCCAGAACTGAAGTGACTTGTTTCTTCAAGTAAATGTTCATGTACTCTGCTAGTTGCAGTGATTTGATTATGTTAGTCTTTAATGTCTGATTAATGAATTGGCATCAGAACTGCATGGTGGGGTTACAGACCTGGTGCAGAGCTGGGACCTCCATCTTCATAGGTGGCAGATTCTCCTTTTTCAGTAAAATGGAGGTTTTGTGGGGACTCGATCCTTTTTCCTTGAATGGTTCTTTTTAATAGAAGATTGAGTTGACTGAGGTGAGGCTATAGCAAATAACTAGGTTTAGATTCTTGTAGCACATGAAGCAACATGTGGCCTTGTGCTATTCTTTGTGCTGTACATTATTTTAGTGTTACATCATATTGCCATGATATTTATACTGCACATGTAAAAGTTCTGTTAGTACTACTAATCTGTTAGATGTCAGGTGACTGTGATGCCATGTATGTGGCCATGTGTATACTGTGAGCCTTAAAGGGAAAGGAAGGTTGTTTAGAAGGAATAAAGTATGTATTTTGGGAAGTTTAGAGGAAAGAATAACTTCAGTAATGAAGTCCTAATCCTCTTCTAGTTCTAGAAATCTGAAGTATGTGGAAGACCTACTGAGGAAGTTCGAACTAAGATGTATTGAAAATCCTGTTGGCTTTGGTTGAATGAATTGCAGGATTGTAGGTCAATAATTGGTAAGGAGTATATTTGTAGGAATGAGTGTGTTTTAAGCATGAGTGTGTTCGCTCTCATTCTATGCAAGGTCTTTGGCATCTTTAGCGTTTGGGGCTGAATCTGAGTGCTGTAATATAGGAACCGCTACCAGCAAATAAGCATGGGAAGGAGGCCGTGCTTAATGGATGGTTCCAGATATGTTGTACTTCATCAGATAAGATGAAAGTTGCTTACTTGGAAGTTTAGTGGTGTAAATGATTTGAAGTTGAGCAAAGATGATTTTTGGAAGTGTAAAAGACAGAAGGTGACCATGATAAATATGGCAGTGGTTATGAAGGAGAAACTAACAGTAGGGTTGAGATTGCAGAGGTGTCACAGTAAAGGATCTGTGATATTCATCTTTAAACCCATGTACAGGGGCAAGTTAACAACTTCAGCAAGGAATGGCAAACTCCTTCCATTAGTAGCTGTTTTTAGCTGATAACTAGGCATGAGAAGTGAGCTGAGAACTTAATTGGGAAGTTAGTAATAGAGCTGGGGTATGTAAACAAGTCAGTTTCTTAATAATGAGAGAAGCTTGTTATGCAATATCAAATGCTGTGTGCCCCTGGATGAAAAGTGAAATGCATGGGGCTACTGTGTATGTAGTTGACCAAGTTCTACCTGCTTTCATTATAATTTTCCACTTCTGTACCTTTTTTACTGGCTTGTGCATCCTTTGGTTTGTTTGTTTTTCAGTTAGCACTGGCTAGGTGGAATGATAGCTTCAGAGGTACTGGGGGGTAACAGCTCTGTCAATCCAGAACCATAAACATAAATGTTGTACTGCTTGTTATCTTTCACCTTTCTCTTTTAAGTTATTTATGAAGAAATACTGCTCAATTAAATATGCCTAACAAGCTGTGCAGTGGGTCACTGTTGTCGTTTTGAGTCAGACCAGTGCTACTATGACATCAGTTATAACTACAGTGGCAATGTAAGTGTGAAATACTTGATATCAAAACACTGTACTGCACTGGAGATTGACTGTTCCTAATTCTGGGAAACAGGAAGATTTTGAAAGTATTTTTTCAGGACTCACGTAGCTCATCATTTTGCCTTCACCTGTGCAAGACATAAAGCCAGACTGTACTCTATTGTTGGGTGGTTGTTGCAGCAGCATTTCAGTGCTTGAAGGTCAGACAGTTAATTCTTCATGTTCACCAGTTTTCTAGATAACTGGTGATGGCTGCAAGGATGTTTTCTTTTAATCAACAAAATAGGCTGTGATAGTATTCCTCTTCTATATCAGTCCATAATTGTGTTTAAAAGATACTTTAAAAAAATGCACAAAGAAAATTCGCCCCTTGTTTAACACTGCATAATGTCAAAAATCCATAATGACTTTGTGTGGTCTTCTGAAAACTAAGTGGGTGGACAGCAATAAAATGGCTTCTTCAGTCAGTGACTAAAGTGAAAAGGAGAAGCCAAGTAGAACAGATAGTATTTTAGACTAAAAGCAAAATGAGCTCAAGGTTAAGGGTTTTTTGATAATCTCTTGATGTGGCTTACCAAAGGCTAGATTTATTTTCTTTTGAATTTGTATTTTAAAAGACTTTCATAGTATCTCTTCTGTAGCATGTTGATATGGTGAGATCAATCTTCTGGGGATAGTTATTCCTTTTCTTGTTTGTTTTTTCTCCAGAAATTTGTGTTGAGGAAATTAAGTATTGTTTTGTTGTATTCTTTTCCAGAACTTGAAGCAATGTACGAGGAATGTAGTTTCTTACTGCACGTTTTCTTTTCCTCACTTTTATTTTATGGGCGATTTTGACCATAAACTGCTAAGCTCAAGAACTATGCAACTGTAGAAGACAGTAACTGTGATGGATATAATTTTGGTGAAATGTGACTGGCCAGACTTGGGGCAAATGTGCTCGTTATGAAGAGTGTAGTGTTACATCTGTTCAACAACTTACGGTTCTGACTTGAATGGGTTCTGGAAGTGTTAAAGCATTATCCTCACCTGGTTTTATTCTTTATCTGCTTTCAGATTTTGGGAAGTGATAGAAAGTGTTGCTGGAATGGCCCTGTAATTTGTTCACTCTCATTTGTCAGAAATGGGTAAATAAGGAAACTCAGCAATTTTTATTCCAGTTTGTTTAGTCTTTAAATTGTGTTAATAAGACATTAGTGTATTCTAAGGATTAAACTGCATGGATGAACGTGTCTAGGTTAGTTGATTGGAATCTGAAGGCTGGTAGGATACAAAAGTTGGAGGAATGTGGCATACAGCATATTGAAATGGATTAATGAAAAGCTGCATTGTGGTAGGTTTCTTGACGGACTTCCCCCACACACAAGTGGGAATTTTATCCATGAGTTTGAATGTGAAATGAATGTGGAGTAATAGCCATGCTGTTGATATCAGTTGGCACATCAACAAAATAAAGAGGTTGTTATCATTGTAGGCAGAGTTAAAAGATTTGGATTATTAATATGTGTTTTGCATGTGCACGCCATTTATTCTGACATGAAAAGATTTATTTTAAGTCATTTTAGATTTTACAACTTTAATTTCTGATCATTAGTCTTACTTTGACCTATTTGTATAGTTGATGACTTACATAAGTATGAAAAAGTTTTGATTTCTCAGAGGTACGGTATTGGAGCATAATTAAAATTAGGTTGTTTATTAAGAAAAAGAAAAAAGATGGAGATTGGAGGATATTGAGAGGCTTGGAATGCAGTATGAGTATTTCCTTTCCCCAAAAGCTGTGGAGAAGAGTAAAAAGTTATTTAGCTCCCTGGGAAGTGTGTTTCAGTAAAGAAGAGTCTGGATGGCTAGAGAGTAATATATTTTGGTCAGTCCTAAGTAGTGAATGTCAGATTTCAAGAGCTGGATCAATATTAACATGGTACTCAACAGCTTTTTATGCTAGAACTCTTCCTTAAAACTCTGGTCTGACAGGGCATAGTTCTGTGTTCTCACCCAAGAGCAAATTTCCTGCAAAAATGCTAAGCCTGCGCTGTTTCTTCCCCCTTTACCCCAACCTAAAGAAAACTTCTGCCCTTAAAATAACTTCAAATACTAAGTGCTTTTTCACTGTATCCTGAATTTGTAACCAGATGTTAAGATGAAATGTAGCAGTTCAGTGATTTATAGGGAACTGATTTGCAAAATATGAAATAATTATGTGCTAATAATGTCTTTGTAGTATAGTAAAGTAATTGTTTTATTTAAATATACTGTAGCCAATAAGCTATTCATGTAAAATATCCATGGATTCTCAATTAATTGGATCTGTGTATTATTTTTTTTTTAAAAAAAAGCCTCTCCTAGACTTTGCTTTTATGTAAAACATAGTTTTGGCTATTTTTCATGCCTTTCTCATCTCTGTTCCTAATCAAATATCCTTAGATTTTCTTCACTAAACTAATTGATAATATGTTCATTTTCCATAAATTATCTCACTTGCCAGTTTTTGTAGTGGAATCTGGAGCGCATGTTGCCAAAGACTTTGAATTTGGCGTAGTGTTTCTTAATGATGCCGAGACAAGAAAAGTTTCTGTGATTGTGATCAACAAAAGTGATAGCAGTTGTCAGTTTGATATTTTGAGAGGTTTGACTACAAGGTAAAAAAAGAATATAAACCAAATTATAGTTTCAGAACTGCTTTGATTTGTTCTTCCAAATCTTGAGATGTAGACAGCTTCTCAATATATGGAGAAATCTGTGAAGAAATGAAAGCATGCAGAACAACAAAAATTGTCAATCAAGCTGCAGAGTTAGAGCTCACTATGAATAGTCAGAAAGATGTTTACCAAGTTTTCAGTTGGCAGAGGTGTCCTTCCAAGGTTTTTACAGTGGTTTCTTAAAAACATCTCATTTTTGGGCATTTTATTAGCTATAGCTAATACTGCTAGTTTCTGCTGAGGTAATTAACATTCACCTTTCTTGGGACAAATACTAAAAAGAGGCCTCTTTTTCATCTAAAATTCCAGAGCAGGTTATTTTCTGTGTTGGGTTTCCAGTAGTTTGTGTGTGTTTGTTTTGAAATTGACCTGTAATAAATACAGTGTACTAAAAAATCTGTTAGTAGTTATTTTATGATGAGAAGTGGGTGTTTATCTTTGACTCTTGCAAACCAGGTAAATAATGGAAGGTTCATAAGGATAGGTTTTTGGTATGTATTTTTCTTTCTTTCTTTCTTTCTTTCTTTCTTTCTTTCTTTCTTTCTTTCTTTCTTTCTTTTTTTTTTTAATGCTTAGGTATGCAGAGCAAAAGAAAATGGCTCAGCAATACCAAGGATGCAATGGGCACTAATGCTGTTTTAATGTGGCTTCCAATCAAGAATGCTACCTACTGTTGTATGCAGATAATGAGTGGTGTGTGGTTCTTGGCTTCAGGCCTACAGGTTTCTATGAAAGCAGAAATCATTGTAGTATGGGATTTGGCTAAAACATTTCATACGCTGTGACTTGAATATGAAACTCAGTGCTATGAAAATTAGACCTTTCATTTTGCACCAAATTTGTGAAACTACAAATTAAAGATTTTTTCTTTTAGATTCACCCTGTCTTTAATCTTATATCCAGTGCAGTGATAATGGTTTCATTTTACAATTAAAACTTAATAAACTGGTTGTAGTCAAAGATCCTTTTTGAAAGCAGAAATATAACAGGATCAAAAGCAAGGAAGAATTAAATGGCCCCTTTATAATTGCCCTGACAAAAGAAAAAAGAAAATACAGTGTGGATGACTTAATTTTCTTTAACACTACAACTTGTTCTTGTAGATTTTGTTAACTTTTGAAGGATTTGGAGCTATACGCTTTGAGTCATGTGTTTCATTCTGTGTAAAATGGCTGCTTCTGTCCATCTTATCATGTCTGATATTGGTTTGCACAACACAAAGGAGGCATTGCTACTGCAGAAGATGTGGCTTCTTAAATAATAATAAAGAAGAATAAATAATACCTAATCTGGCTAGAAGAGTGTGGCAGTTGAAAAATGCCCAAGTGGGTCTGGGTGCATGACAGTATTTATTGTGCCTGCTAGAGCACAGAGTACAAAGTTTGTGCTCCTTTCATGGTTTTGTGCCAGCTCTACCAATGGCCTGCGTCAGTTGTGAGAAGACAGACAGATGATTTGGCATGCAGCAGGAGGTGCCTTCGTGCGGTGTCTAATGATTAACCCCTTGCCATTTTGAACAACCTCAGTCCAGTTGATGACTGACCAGCACTCTGTACCATGTGGCAATATGTTTTCTGCTGCAAAACCCAAAGGTGGGTTGTCTGTTTGCAATCCCTGCTGGCCTGTTTCTTGGTGTTGAAGTGTTAAGTAATTAGTTTATAATAAAGCATTATAAATGAGACTGAGGTGTAATGACTTTACTTTAAGTGCCATTGGCAGCTTCTAGTCTTGTTAGAGATTTTAATAATACAAAAAATATTCTGGAACTTCTTTGAGTTTGCTTTTCAATTATTTGAAATATTTCATTCTTCTATATCTGCAGCACATTTGTACAACCAAGTGAAGGAATAAATGATAACTAAGGTTACTGTTAATCTCCCAAACTGTGACACCCAACAATAAAATATCTACCAAATAAATAAGATTTGTTTTGTACAATTAATGGAAGTCATATTTAGCCCCTATGTATACTGCTTTATAAAAGCTTCCCTGAGACTGGACCAAAAAGCACCGACAAAGGTTAGCCACGTGTAAGATCAAACCATGGTATGAAACACTCTCTAACTATGTGTTTTAATTTAGTTCTTATGGGACTCTGATAGTGATCTCTGTCAGATCAGACAAATAGGGATAGGGCAGACTGTCAGTTATGTTAGTGGGGCTAAGGTGGTGGATGAAGGTCGAAAATAAAACAACAAGTAGATCTGAGAGGGTCTCCCCAAGTGAATGGTTTGGAGGCTTCACAGAGTTAACTGCAGTGCGATTGTTTTGCATACTCTGTGATGCTCATTGGAAAGTCACATCATCAGGTCAGAACTGAGTGCTGCCAGTTTCCTAGCGCACAGTATGGGTGTCAGCGAAGCTGGAATTTAAAGTTGTTGTCTTTGGGTTAGCTTCATTTCAGTGCTGATTTTTTTCAACCTTGGTGACATAATGACTGATACAAGTTAATCTTCCTCAGAAGCATAATGGAAACTATGTAATATACCTTGATCATTGATGCCAAAAATGAGATTGGTAAATAAGACTTGGCTTTTAGCCAAGGTTCTGTGCTCGCAGATTGAAATGTTGATTACTCAAGCTGATTCAATCTGAATCCTTCTAAGATCAAAAGAGATGAGGAGCTGACTGTTCACATCCTGTAAGATGAAACTTTAGTAAGTTCTAGATCCAGATATTTGGATATCAGAGAAGTTACTTCCTACTTTGCATAATTATTTTCACCATCCTGGAATGCTACTCTGGCTTTTTTACCTTCTCTTGAAGGAGAGAAGATGCAGAGTGTAACTGGCTGCCTACAGAGCATGGATTGTAGACATTGGATGGTGGGGGATAACTTTGCTGGCATTATCAAGTGGTAATGTTCTAGGGGAAGAAGTTACAAGCAGAATGGTGCGTGCATCTTCTATGTGGGTTTAAATAGCTATGATGGCTGTGCAGGAGAAAAAGCATTGTTAGTCCATATTTCAACTTTTCTTGGCAAA
Organism: Tympanuchus pallidicinctus; assembly: GCF_026119805.1. Lineage (NCBI taxonomy): Eukaryota > Metazoa > Chordata > Aves > Galliformes > Phasianidae > Tympanuchus > Tympanuchus pallidicinctus. The sequence goes on along the minus strand of NW_026294791.1, from coordinate 16,142,387 downwards.
AATTTGTTGAAATAAACAGCTTCAGAAACGTTTGGGCTAACAATGAGTCGGGACAGACAAAGGAATACCAGCCAACTGACACAACAGTGCTTTTCCTGACTGCATGTGTTGTAATCAGCCCTGGCTTGGCAGAGAGGGTGGCTGGCATTGACAATCTTGATGAGCAAACTTTTATTTTGTTTTGGATGAACAAAATCCTTAGCTGTAAGGCCATTATTGCTTGCTAGTATGTTTGTTTGGTTTTGTATTTTTTGTTTTCTGTTTTTAAAGGACTCCCCTTTGAGAAATACCTGAAATGAAAGAAAAAAGATAGTTTGTGATTTTATTTTTTTACACCAGAAGTAGATGTTTCAGTCACCACATTGTGTGGCTGCTGCATTGAGCAGTGAGATGTGATGACAGGCCAATGTGCCGCTGAGAAGGAAGCCTGCCAGCTTTAGTGAGCCAGCTGCTTTGCTGTATCATTCTTGTGCATCTTTTTTTTTTTCCTGCAGATGAAGAGTTAAGGTCTTGATGTAAATTTTCTTTCTTTTTTTTTTTTGTCCTCTTTATTTGCTTCTCTTACATGGCATGCTTTCCTTGTGGTTGCCTTTACATTTTTGAGTAAGCTTGTTTTCTGCTGAAGTAAATGATGGTTTAAACCCTGATGAAAGAAGGTTTGTAGACAAGCTATTAAGCTCTTTCAAGCCCTTTTTTATTTTCTCTTTTCCCCCTTTCCGCTTTCAGGAGCTCTTTTCTTCCAAGGGAAAAAGGGCTGGCTGGTTCTTTCTAGAGGTTCCAAGAGGCTCATATCTGAAGCAAGCATCTGGACCTGTGTGTCCTCTGTGCTGAGGAACCACTGGGGAAGTCACATTCCTGTGGTCCAGAGCACGATTAGCCTTCCACAGTGCTGCAATCTTTATTACTAAGCTTGAGAACCACAGATAGATATTTTAAACTTGATATAGCATCAATAGGTGGAAGAATTTCCTGCTTGACTGCATGTAGATAAATGAACTCATACAGTGCAACAGGAGGGAACAAAAGAAAAACTGAAAGTAAATACTGATTTATTTATTTACTGTGACTGCTTAAGTCAGAGTGCGCTGCTGCAGGAGCCTGTTGGAGACTCGTTTCCTCGTGCATTCTTCCTACTGAACTGTTTTGCTCTAGGGTTGGTTTGGTCTCTGAGCCATATTGAAACTGTTTCTATTAAGTTGGTATATTTAGATTCTGCTAGTACCTGAAGCTCATAAATCTGCCACAAACAGGAAACCCCTCTGTTAGCATCTGTTTGGTCAGTGTCAGCTCCTGAATGCGGGGTCACTGTAGTTCCTGATGGCTTCTGCCCTCCCTACTTGTGTTGCAGTCCGTTTGTCATTGGGAGGTAGAGAAACAGTGTTTGAGATCCTTTGTAAACAAATAGTGATGGAAAACAAAGCAATCTCAGCTGGGTGTAGCCAGAGTTCTGCTTTTGAGAGTAAATAACTAACCTCATACTTGAATGTATTATTTTAGTGATAGTGTTCTCCTAGACATCTAATTCAACTCAGCAGCTGTTTTTCAACATGCATTTTCCTTTGAAACTGAGTGCTTCTGTTTCAGAGTGTGTCCTTTATGGTATTTTTTCTCTCTGCCTTCTCTCTCTCCCGTTTTTTGGCTTTTGTTTTTCCCCAACTCTACTTGTCTAAGAGGGTAATATCAAATGTTAACACTAAGAAACTGCATTCTGATATCAGCTATATTTTAACTAGCCTGTCATATGACTTTTTTTCTGTAAGGAGCCTTGAGAGCCTGTTCCTATCCTGTAATGACAAGCTTGTATTTGTGCATTGTTCTGAACTCTGCAGAACTGCTTGTTCAGTTTCTGACATGCCCATGATGCACTAGTTCCCGAGGGTAGACTGGAATCAAACTGTAGGCTGGCTCAACTGCATTCTAACCTTGTTTCCCCGTCCCATACTTGTTAGGGAACAAGAAATCTGCCCACCATGTCACCAAGAGGATCTGATTATGGGATACATATGTGGGTATTCCAGATCCCATCATCAGGAACTGTTTTCTCTCCATCCACAAGTGGGCACACCCCCATCAGAAGACAAAGGGTGCCTCCATCTTGTCTGCAAAAGAGACTTGGTTCTGGTTGGGTGGTGTACTTGTGCAGACAGTCTCTGCAGCTGATCCTTATGCTCCTCAGGTGAGAACTGTGTGCCTTCTAGATAGAGTCAGGTAATAGGGGAAGATTGTGGTGTATAGCTCCAAATGCCTCCAAATCAGCTTTTCTTTCACAGTCCTGCCAATCTAAATTATTAATCACCAAGGAGGGATTCTGGAAGGTTTGTCTGTGTCCAAAGATTTGAAAGAAGAGATGAGATGCTATCTATACAGACAACGTGTTTCGTAACTTTAGTCACTGTACTTGTTTCTTAACTAACTAAATGGAATTGCCTATCTTTATCCAATATCCACTTACCTGAAAATAGCATATTACTAGAATTTTCAGGTATGTTTTTTGTGTTGTAGGTTCCTGTTGAGGTTTCTGGGCACCAGTACAGCACTGCTATCTTTCTCTTTTTCCATTACCTTTGGCTGGAGTTACTCAGTATTCCAGACAGCATTTATTGTTGCTTTGATGGGACTACAATTGAACCTTTGATGGATTAAAGACCAAAGGGTCCATTATAATTATCTGTAATGATGAACTTCTCCAAGTATTTGAAGGTGACAGTGGCAGTGCTGGTTCAGACTAAAGCTGTGTTTAACTCAGTGTCCGAGCTCCGACCACTGCCAAAAGTGAATAGCTAGAGAAAAGTGTAAAAAAAAAAAAAACAAAACAACAAAAAACAAAAGCAACCACAAAGCAAAGTTGGACGTATGTAATACTTCTGTCATCCTCTGAATGCTTTCTTCATAGGGAAGTTCTTGAGTTGGTGCAGGTTACGTTGTTTCTGTACAATGCTTAGTAGCTCAGCAAACCGAGAAGAAGAGTAAAATGAGATTGCAGAGGTAGGTTCAGAAGGAACTTGACAAATTTGAAGACAGTAGGTCTGTAAGCAATTACTGAAGCACCCAGGAAACATGGTGCAATAGCTGTGGGTACAGGGGATTCTGAGGCAGCTGTACTGCAGAAAACAGGCAGTCTTGGCTAGTCTCCTGAGCCGTATCACCCACTGCTTCATTGGGCACAGCCTAATTGGACCCCGGCATGATCCAATAAAGCATATCTCACTTGTAACCCGAGGGGGCACTCAGAAGAGCTTATCTACTCTGTCCTTGTTTCTGTGCAACCTTCTATCACTGTTGTGTTTTGATGAGAAGTTGCACAGGTCTCTTATGTGAAAATCACCTTTTTCTTTTTTTTTCTTTTTTTTTGTTCTGAATCTAGCATTTACTCCATTTAATTAACTCAAGGGTTTATTTTTAACTGACAGGTGGTAAGGAGTTGAATTTTTCCACTATTTTCACACCTTTCTTGATTTTATTTATTTAATTTGGCAGACTTCTTGCAGGCTCCCTGTAAGTCATCTCTTATCCAGAGTCCTAGCATCTGCTTCTGTGACTTAGGGTGGGAAGTTTACAGCCTAGTTTTCTGCATTAAATTTCAAATCTTGAGCCTTTGCATCAGTGTGTGTTTGTTGTAAATTACCTCTGTTATGTGTATGTACAGATTTTTAGCCACATTCAGTGCCAGCCTCTTGATGATTTTTGCTGTTGTGTTTCTGTTGTCAGTCAAAAGTTATGGAATGTGTGCTTGTAAACAAAGATTAAAGCTACTACTGTGTTTGATGAGTTACACAGAGCTTTCTTAAACTCCGGTTATATAAGATGGGTTTTTCTAGACTTCTGTATATCCTGTTAAGGATATGGAGCTTCCTACTCTTGTCCAGCAGGAAAAAGCACACAAAGTGCCAGTGAATGGTAGATAATATTTTTGCTTTAGTCCACTTCCTGAGTCAAGGTTCTTTCTTTGACAATGTGTAAGCTATCCCAAGTTGAAAAAAAATCTTGTATTTGACATCTAGGGAGATAAAAACTGGAGCACAATAGTCTTTATGGGACTTACTTTTGGGAACTTTTGTACTGGATATAATGCTGTATTATTTGTTTGTAGCCTTCCCACCTACACACATGACAGTAGTGATACACCATACTGACATGTCATGTTGTAGTTCATTGATTTTTTTTTTAGAAAGAAATAGGTACTCTTCATCCAAATGTAATGTCTTAGTCTGAATAAAATGACTCAAAATTGAAACTGAAATCTGAAAACGCTGGCTCTATTGGCACTATATGAAATTGTCTGTATTGACTTATTTGTTATAATGCCCACAGACAACACAGAAATGCCATTCCTTTTTCTGTATGGGGAAGTGAGTCAGCTTGTACTAGATCCTCTTTTTCTTTTTCATAAGCTAGAGTTTGAAAGCTTTTTACCACAACTTGCAACACAGCACTCTGATGCATGTGAAACTTAAATTATGTGCACCAACATCTCTTCTGCAGCAGAAAGGAGGAGTCTGTGGCTTAACCTGTGCAATGTATGCAGCAAGTTTTTTTTTTTTTTTTTGAAGAGGGATAAGAGCTTGGAGGCACAAAGCAAGAGAAATATGATGTAGAAAAGCATGGATGTAGCACTGTATGAGTGCTTACATGAAAATTTTTCTGATTTAGGCCTAATTCTACAGAATTAGTTAGGTATTAAGGTGGTTTTTGTTTGTTTTTAATCAGGATTAACATGCTTAAAGAAAGACCTTTAGAGATCTAGGAATGTATGGTAAAAATGCTTAAGATTTAATTGACATGAGTTAAATGCAAAAAACCCAACACTTACCAAAAATCTTTAATTCTATGAATATGCAGAGGTGGCACTGAATTTTGTATCAAGTTAGGAAAAATCTAATATGCAATCCAAATCTACCTTTGGATCTACTTGTCTGAATCTACATATTTATTGGACTGGTGATCAACAAAAATGACATAGAATGGTTTAATTCAGAAACCTGACAGTACTGGTGTATAATCCCTAAGGTTGTGGGGTTTATTTTCTATTTTTAAGTTATTCTTGCTTGTCTAATTTGGAGAAATGACTTCTTGCCATGATGCATGTCATTTACATGTAAACTGTTGGCAAATGCTAGTATCTTTTTTTTTAAATTTGCTTGTTCTAAGCAGGCCCAGCTTCTACATGCCCTATTTTGTTGTGCTAAATACTAGCAAAGTGGTTTTTAAACTCATTGATCTGCTGTTTTTAATGTAGTTTCTTCTTTATTTCTTCAGAAAACCAAGATGGACTGCATCATGTTGTACATGAACGCTTGGGAGAGTTGCTGCGTGTTTTAAAAGCAGTGATAAATAAACATCAGACTCTAAACTCAGTTGATATTCTTAGCGCTGCAGGAACAGTTATTGCAAAAGTAAAAGGTAAGGAAGTTTTTATTTTCAAACTTGGGAAAATTTTAGTGAGTCACTTGACTAGCTGTGTCTTGGAGTTGTAGGAAGGGGTTCCATTTATACAGAAGTTTTTTTAATAGTGCAATAGTGCAACATACCTTTTCAAAGTGAAATTTAATATTGAAAAGCTTATGTTGCTGTAACAAAATCCTGTTCATAAGAAGCTATCTGCAAAACCACACTGAATTCTATAAACACAAGCTTTTGATCTAGATCTTTACCTCTCTATCTCAGGATAATATTATAGAACTATAAGCCTTGGGTTTATCTGCATAGAGATTGTCTTTTTCGTCTTAGCTTAGTTCTGTGAATTTGTAGGGATGGTGTTAGATTTATATAAAGTGAAGAAATATTCGAGTGAACAGTCAAAATCTGAGTAGTCTTAATGCTTTTTTCATAGATTCCTTCAAATAGATCATAAGCATGGTTAAGGTATAAACAAAAAAAGGGCTTGGAGGCATGTATGTAAGTATTTTCTGTTGCTGGCCTTTACTGTAGCAGGTCTTTGCGTCTCAGACAAATACAAATTGTGGAGCACACAGTTCAGTCCAATAAATCATAGCTGTTTCTTTTTTGTGTAACCTTTGATTGTAGCTCTTGCTTTTCTGGAGTAAGGCCAGTATTCCTGTGGAACAAATGGTTTCTTCCATGTGGCCTGGGTAATGCTTTGAGAAGGGTTAAATGTACAGCTCCTCTTGCCTGTCTTAAATCATGTGGAATATCTTTTGTAAGAGAAACCTAGCTTAAGTTTTCTCCTTGTTCTAGGTTTCTTCTCATTTCCTAGTTGCTTTAGCACGTCCGAATACACTGCCAATTCAGTGAGCACAACTCTACAGCCACCTTAGATAAGCTGTTTTCAAGCTTAACTTCTGTGTCTTCCACTTGTTTTGAATTCTAATTAATTTCTTCAGCATATTTGCAGCTTTCTGAACCTGGCATCATACATGTTTCTTTTCTCATCCTTGCGCACTCTGTTCCATCATTGAGTTTCAATAGCATTGGTCCTTGCTTAGCTGTATTGGTGCTTCTGTGCATCTATTTCTTCCTGGTTTGACGAATGGCTGCCCTGAATAGTTATTTTACGATTCAATCTTTTCTCTGGATGATGAGTAGAAAAAATAACTTCTGCTAAGCTGCTTTTTGGTAACACAGATACTAAAAACACTTCTCATGCTGAGCAGGTTCTATACTTCAAATAAAGAAATAGCTACAAACATTTATTATGTGTTAGTGTGTTCACTTACTGTTAATATGTTGAGTTTGTCAGGAGCTATAGTCATGGAGGACTGCATGATTTCATAGATGGAAAGAAAAACTACTGTTAGAAAAACAAGGGGGCATGGTTTTAAACTGAGGCATGGAAGGTTTAGGTTAGATATTAGAAGGAAATTTTTCACACAGAGGGTGGTGACGCACTGGAACAGGTTGCCCAAGGAGGCTGTGGATGCCCCATCCCTGGAGGCATTGAAGGCCCAGCTGTAGCTCACTTGGGCTTTCTTAAATATGAATGTCTTGTATGATGACAAGCCTCAGGAAAAAAAAGCATGGTAGGAAATGTTTTTGCTACAGTTGGTCTTTGTCCTTGAGCTGGAGTTGAGAGCAAGTTTTGACTTGTTTTCCCCTTGTTTATATTATTTCTTTGAATAATTTTTCATAGGCAGTGATTTGACAGTGAAAATCTAATTTTGAGATACCTCCTAAGTGATTGCATGGTGCACAGTGCTAATCTGACACAAATGTGTTCTTTCACTTAGGCTAAATAAATAGGTATATGGTGTTATCTGATGAAATAATACCCTGTGGTATGAAATTACTATTAGTAGAATTCTAAGTAGTTTCTCATGGAGTTATTCATCTGTTTTATAAGCAGTGTACATTCAATTGGCCTAGAATTTAGGGGCTGACTTCAATGGTCTGATTATTCTTTGGCTAAGCAGACGTAAACTTACTCTGTGGTGAATTCTTCTGGTTCAGTGCTGTGTGACCTGGCACTGTGGAATTCCCGAGTTAATTGTCAAGGAAACAGCTTCAGGGGAAGCTGAAGTCCATGGTTTCAGTCAGCGCTGCCTCAGTATTCGTAGCCTTTGATACAGATTGTACTTTCATATATTTATATACATATGTATCCTCACATCTAGTGGTAGAAATGGAGAGTAACATGGCTTCAGCTCTATCAGTAACTTCAGTCTTCTCTGAGAACAGCAAAACTTGCTGTATGAAAAAGGACTACCTCCCTCATAGCATCATCTGTAGCAAGTAAATGTAAGTTTGTCTTCAGTACATGTTTGGGTTTTGCAACTGGTTTTTGTGAATATTGTATTACTCCATTTTTGTATTCAAAATGAGGTAAGCTGGAACTGAGGAAGTAAAATACAGCATGTTGTGGTGAATAGTGATTGTATCAGACCTCGTGTTTGCTTACAGTGGCCTGTCAGTAACACACAAGCTCGCAGATTTTTCAACTATGGTTATTTCACTAGAAGTAATGTTCCTTTTGAATAAACAGGAAGTTACAAGAATGTGAGACTCAGTTGGTTAGAAATAGTATCCTTTTTCCTGTGTCTTCTTAGGCTGTGTTAATGTGACATTATGAAATAAATTCATCTGGATAATCTGCTTCTTGTTACTGGAGGACAGAACTATAAAAAGATGTGGAAGCATTCTGGAGTCAGATTTATGACTAGGAAGTTTAACCTGCAATGGAAAAATCTCTGATGTTTATTTAGGGAACTATGAAATAGCAATGGCCTGGAATTTACGCAGATTTTTTTTCCCTCTTCAGAAATAGGAACATGATTGTTTTAGATTCTAGAAACTTGTCTGAGAACCTCTGCAGAATGCCAGGTTTTCAAATCTAGTTTGTATTTGGAACTTCATCTAGGGTCAACTGATGATTTTAGCAAATAACTGCCTTCACTCTGAATGAGTACCTTTAGAAACAGTGACTGTGAGAAGACTAGAGGATCTGGCTTGTGATGCATTCTCTTAAGTTTGACGAGTTGCACTATGATTTAGATGTATGTCTGCACAGGACACTACCACCCCTTTAAACTATTGCAAGTGGGAATGTTTCAAGTATTAGTAAAAATTAGAGTACTTGTGCCTCCTCATTCAAAGCTGTCTCAGTCACGTTTCAGGTACTCCACTGGGAATGGCATGAATGTGCTGGAGTTGCAGGATTCTGCTTTGATTCATTATGTTTGCAGTTCTGTTCTTTTGCTGTCTAATGCTTTTTCTTTTAAATTGAAGGAAAAACTAGCTATAGCTTGTTACCTTAATCTTGATACAGAGATTGAAGTTTGGCAGAACAAGTAATGTTAGATATGACTATTTTAAACTGAGCTTGTAGGAAAATATGGAGGGAGAAAAAGCCACTTGATTTCTCTGACTGTACCTTTAATTGAATACAATAGTAGAGTTGGATGAGACTTGCAAAGATAAGTCCAACTGCCTGATCGCTTCAAGGCAAGTAAAAACTTAATGCATGTTATTGAAGGCATTATACAAATGCTTCTTGAATACTGGCAGGCATGGGGCAGCCCATCAGCCACTCTCTAGGAAGCTTGTTCCAGTTAGTAGCATTTTCCAGCTCAGTATTGTCAGCAAACTTGCTAAGGAAGTATGCAACTGCTGTGTCCAGGCTATTGATTAAAAACATTGAACAGAACAGACCTGTTGAACAAGAATTGAGCCATGGGGAACACAACTAGTGACCTACCAGAGCCAGAGGTAGCCCTGTTCACTACAACCCTTTGAGCTCTGCCCGATCTCCCAGCATAGCTTGTGCCTGTTCATCTCTGGTTTGGACAATTTGTCTGAAAGGCTGCTGTGAGGGATTATATCGAAGGCCTTACTAAAATCCAGAAAGATCACATCGTCTGCCTTCTCTTCCTTTGCTAAGTAACCTTGCTGTAGTAGAATATCAAATCACTAAGACAGGATTTGTCTTTCCTCAGTCCGTGTTTACTATGCCTGATTAATTATTTAAATGCCTTTCAATAGCACCCACAGTAATCTCTCTAACTTCTCAAGGACAGAGGATAGGCTAACAAGTCTGTGGTTTCCTGAGTCTTCTCTCGTGCTCTTCTTGTAGAGATTGGTATAGCATTGGCTGACTTCCAGTCAGCAGGGTGCTCTCCGGGCTCCCAAGACCTGTGGTAAATTGTTGAGATGGGTCCAGCTTTGTAACACCTGCTAACTCTTGCAGTACTCTGGGGTGAATCCTGCCAGGTGCCGTAAACTTTCAGCTAATACAGGTTGGACATTATTTGATTCACTATGTCTCCCTGCTTGGACTGTGCTCCTTCATCCATGCTTGCTTGTGTGTTTCCTGAAGTGTCTTTTTAAATGACATCTCAATCTGGAAGAGTGGAGACTCTCTGAAGCTTCTTACTTGGGACCTGTTCAGACTCCTGTTTCTGGAAGTTACTTTCCAGTCTGGCACACAGTCATAGTTATTTTCCCACTTGGTATCCTTAAATAGTTGAGGGCCACAAGCAACACAAAGTGCATGGTTCTCATGATCACACGCTGAATTCAAGGCTGCAGTGTTCTTTTGCTCTAAGTTCCACCTTTTGATTTAGTTGAATTACTAGAATAGAAAAAGATTTCTAGTAAGGCTGAAAATTGTGCTTACTAGAAATTCCTGCTGATGTTTTTCTTGTATCAGTTCTGCGTCTGCTATATGCTTACAGGAAGGTGAAATAATTTCAATTTGGTTTATCTGTGGTGTAAATTCATGACAAAATTCATTATGGTGTGAGTAGGAAACAGTTCCTAAAACTTACATTATAGTGAGCTAGTGGAGAGGTTGCCAGTACAGGTTGGTGGAATTGTATGGCACAGAGCCATAGGACTGGGGTGCTTGGTCAGCCTGCTGTTGCACCATTGTTGTGAGATCCCATGAATCCTATTTTCCTTTTTCCAGTTGGCATTTTATTGCTCTTTACTCCTGATTTTTTGTTTATGGTTTCTAAAGTTGTTTTTAAAGTACAGAATAAAAACAAGCATTAAAATACTTGCCATTTTGGAGGACATTTGGTGGTTTTTTTTCTGGTTTTGGTTGTTTTCATTTCAGTGGTGTTTGTTTTTGAAACAGTTCTGAAGGGTTCTTGAAAGTGTTTGGGAGTTGAAGGAAAGAAAAACAGGTTGCATAGATGGTCAGATCCAACAAGTCAGCTTATCAGCATTGTGCTTAAAAGGCAGCTAGTGAAGTATGGATTGAAGTTATATTCCTGTTGGGGGAAGTGGATGGTGGTAGTGGCACCTCATCAGCCTGTCAGATGTGAGAAAACCGACCAGCAGAGAGCAAGTTAATCCACTCTGTACTTGAGGTATCCCGGCTGTGCTTGCCTCTGGCAGGGAAGTGGTGCTGCTTGCAGACCTGCACAAGTCTCTGGGGAAGGGGAGGAAGCGAGGGAGCTCTTGTTGGCTCTATGTCCCCTGGGCCCTTGGGCTGTGTCATCCTTGTACTAGCAGGGGGACAGGAGGGCACTGTACACTGTGGTCACAGGAAGTTCTCTAAGAGTTGTCTTTTAAAGGCTCTGGCTGCACTTTAGTTTTGATGCTCAACAGTGTCCTTGCTGAGTCTCCAAAGCTTTGTGCGGGTGTCCTTGGGCACTGTGCCATCTCCTGGGATTGCAGCTTCCCGAAGTCCCATGGTGACTGCTGGTTCTGCAGCACATTCTGTGATTGATTCAGAAAGTTTTGATGGCATGACCCACAAGTTAAAATTCAGCAGTATTGGACAGCATTCTGATGAGGATACCTCAGTCTGAACATGATTTTGCTAGTGCTGCAAATACAGATCCACTTTAATGCAAGTCAGGTTTGCGTTTCAGGTACTGGCTTCCTGTTCTTAATGTATTGCTACCCAATAATTTTTCTAAACTCATCATGTGCCATCTGAAGTCTTACTTTAAAGTGTTGCTGTGTTGCATACCCGCTTTGAAATGCGTAGAACTATAGATAGATAGCTGTCATTTCCAGACATGGCAGTATTACTATAGTTCATTGTTGTCAGTAGCTATTGTGTGCAGTCAGGATGTCCTGGGGAAAGAGCGTGCTTGGTTTAAAGTTGATGTTAAGTACATCAGCATTCCAGCGGTTATAAGCGAGAAGAAAGCTGTTTGTATTCAATTGAATTGGAGATTGGACTAATTTTTTGGAGGGGGAGGGGAGATGTGATGATTCTGAAAAAAAATTCAGTTTTTTTATTTGCTTTTTGATAGATCCTGAAAAGAAAGAGTTTCTCTAGTAGACAACATGTATAGCTTAACAAAACGCTTCCTGGAACAGGAAGGCAGAGTGAAACAGGCGGCATTTCTTTAGGGAGAGTTTATCTGTATTAATGTCTCATTAGCAAAGTGAAAGAGTTGCTCTCGTCTGAAGATTCTGCAGCTAATGGATATAGGAATGTTGCAGAGGTAAGTGCTCTGAACATACAGTTGGTTTTTATCGGTTCTTTTAATTTTGAAGCAATTTGCGTGTCATGCTGGCACTCAAATGATTTTTCCAGTCATTAGTTGCTGTTAATCAATAGATCTCATAATAGCGGTTGCTGCTTACTGACTTGGAATGTGAAGTTGAGGTTTATTAGCAGTGTTATCTCTGAAAAGTCGAGGCTTTGAACTAACCTGATTTTTATTTTGCTTTTAAACCACTGGTATTTACAAAGTTGTCCAGGAATTGTTCTCTGTGGAGCTTTATTTAGTCTCCTTTTGAACAAATTTCCAGGGACTTCTATGTAATCACGAAATGTAGTGAGGAGGCGGGAGAAGCATTTATGTAGCAGTGAACTGTGGCTATGAAGACTGTTAACATTTTTGTAATGTGTTTTTGTATTGCTGTAGGCTTGTTACAACACATTTTTCCAGGTCTGCAAGTAATTGTGGAAATAGCCCAAAAGACAAATACTGTTTTCTGTAATAGCTTTGTACTGAAATGGTTGTTATAAAGTTGTTCAGACCTGTCGGCATACTGTATAAAAAGAAATGGATTCAATTCTGTTAATTCACTGGTTAAAAACTTTTCCTTTCACAAAGGAAATCTAATGGGGAGTAGATTGCTGAGCATTCTTTGTTACCCATTAGTGTTTAGGCACCTGGCAGGAAGCTTGAATGCTCTTTAAGATTAAAGTCTATTAATTAAATTTGTTGAGAAAATGTCTGTAGAATGGCCAACGTTTAAAAGTGAATTAATTTCTCCTACTTTTAGCAGTCATTATGATCCATTATTTGCACAGTAGTACTTGAAATGTAGGAAGGATAAATTAATAGCCACAGGTCTTTGAAGGAGGAACGAATAAAAATAAATATGATGAAAAGCTTTATGTGCCAACATGGTATCTCTGAAAAATAAGATAATAATTACTGTACTTTAGGAATACAGATGATGAAGAATATTGTTATTTAAATAAAATTAAGCTTTTGAACATAACTCCTAATGTAGAATTTTGTCCCGAAGTAAAACAGAATTCCATCTAGAAGACTCTGCTTTCGCTCAAAGGGGCGTGCTTGACTTCTATTCAAAAATTCCTGTGGCCAATGATTTAGAAATCGAGTTTTTTGTCTTCTGCATTCTTCCTTCTTCCCCTTGTCTGGCAGTTCTGTTAATAGAAAGTCTGAATGAATCACTCTTCTCATCCCCATATTATTCCAGTTGGTTATGGAAGCCTGTTCCAGGGTCACTTCTAATTGTGTGAATACTGTTCTTGGTCACCAGTTCATTTAGTTTGTACACAAATTTTCCCTTTCCTATTTAGGAACAATGATAGCTCTGCTGCCTTTCTTCTCACTTTTAGCAGCCTGAAGGGGTTTTGCCAGATGATGAAGCAGCAGTTGAAGTTTTTGCAAAGGACATTACCTTTTGGTAGCTTTTTGTTTATCGATACTCAAGTCAGAAATCCTGAGTTCTGGGCATGCACAGGACTGCATACAGACTGGGAAGGGGACTTTGGAACTATTGCTGCTCTTCTGAAATTTCTACCCAGAAAAGGAGACAAGCAATCGCTCAAACATTTTGCCTTTTTTTTTTTTTTGAGTTGCTCTATGGTGTTGCTGCTGCTGTGATTTGATGCTTGATAGTAAATGTTTTTAATGTTTTTATCTTCCCCTGATGTCGCCATCATGTTTTCACAAAAAGCTGCTGTTTAATGGGGAGATGCAGGATGTGAGAAAGTAATCAGTTTGCATTGTAGAAATCGTGTTTGTTTCACAAATGCCATCTGGATGGTGTTTGTTTCTTTCCTATAGAGTTTAAGTTTTTTTTTTTTCTGAACAATCTTTAAAAATACAGTAAAAATATAATATTGCCTGTTCTGTTACTTTGTGTATGAATTTGTTGTCAGGCGTGGTGAACTTGCTTGGCTCCACCTCTCACCCTTTGGTTTTGATTTTTTCCTTAGCGGTGAACTTCAAAGAAGTTAATGAAGAAAACAAAAGAGAACTCTTCAGTGAAGTATTTTCTTCCATTGAAACATTGGCATTCACATTTGGAAACGTGTAAGTTGGAATTCAGGAGTTTTAAGTGTTCAGTGGAGCTGAATCAAATTAAGACTAAACAACAAACCCTTTTATTTTCTTTTAGACAAATACTGTCTGATACATTAACTTATATTAACCTTATCTGTAATATTTCTACTGCTTTGCCATGATGTTAGTGTTTCTTCTTTACAAGGAAAGCAATGATGGTATGAAATTGCAAGGAATTCAAAACTACTTCCAAAAATGTTTTTGCAAAACTTCCAAAGAATATTTGAGACTATCTGAATTTTTGTTCTCACTGATCTGAAATTAGGGTAAGTAATGAAGTAACAGCTCTTTGTCTTTCTGGTAGTATTTCAGACTTCCTTATGGGAGATGTAGACAATGGCTCGTCGCTGGGACTTCCTGTATCTCGGAGAAGCCGGGTAGGCTAACCACATTCTATTGGAGTGTGAAATCATATCTTTTAAAGGAAACCTTCATTTTCCCTGAAACTCTATGTGCTGTATGGCTGGGACATTTTGAGTCCTCTGAATGTTAAAATTAAACCAGTGGGTGGGGGAGGGGGGCGAAGTCCTCAGAATTTCAGGTACACAAATGTATTCTGAGTTCTTAATGTTGATGATGATTCAACTGGACTAGCATTCAAATATTAGAATTAACAACCCGCTTGTAAGCATATTTGAGATTTTTAAGAAGTAAATAGTTTACACAGTATACTTAATTAAATGAATGATTTGCATGCAGGAGTAGTTGAATTATATATATCTAATCTAGAAGTTAAACTGGGGTTTGATGACCTCTTTTTGGCTATTAAAGACAATTATTCCTTACAAAGTAATCTATTGTTCTTCCAGAGCCCAGTCCCTACCATAGTTGTTTCAACAATTCACTAAGAAAGCTAAAAATAGCAGTGTCAGCTTACAGGTAGTCGAATGAAAACATTAGGGTTTTAAACTGCCTTGTAGACAGACACTCAGAAGGCAAGATTTAAAAAAATAAAATTATATTCAGAATTTTTGCTAATCTAGAAGCAGATTTTCAGGTAAATAATTCAAATTACTTTAGAATGAAAGTATATCAATAATTGGTGCGTATGACAAATGAAGCTGTAGCAAGGTGAAAAATCACAGATTGTTGCCTTACAAAGATTTTACTTTGAGCAACTTGATCATAGCAACGCAGTGCAGTTTACAGCTGAGAAACAGACATTCACATTTTCACTGTGCTTGATAACGCATGAGAGAAAGACGGATGATCATAAAATGTCTTCTAAGGCTGTAGTTGCTACAAAATTCATCTTTCCTAAGGGCATAGAGAGGAAAGGAGACTGCTCAGAAAACTGGTTATGGCAGGCATACAAAGGGGATTAGGCTGCTGATACAAAACATGAGAGAAAATAGTATACAAGCCTGCAACTCGAATAACTTTGTACTTGTTCAAATAGTTTCGTTTATAATCAGTTCATCTGAAGAAGGAAGGTGATGAATTTGGTTTCTTTTTTAATCTTGTAAAGGCTTTGTAATGCAAAAATGCATACCCAAGGAATAAGGTGTTCATGATTCTAAATGTGGAGGTAAGGGAAAATCAAGTGGAAGTTAGCATACAGTGAAATCGAGAAGCAGTTCGAGTCTAGGTGCTTCAGAGCTCATCAGCTTATATTTAAAGGCCCCATTTTGTAGTGTTGTTTGCTTTTCCAAACATGGAAGGGAACAGTTTTAAGTTTTGGAGCAGGCAGGGTAACGTAGTTCAATTTCTGGGAAATCTGTCCTGTTACAACTACGTTGCATTCAGACCAATAAATACATATTTAACACATGAAACATTTCATTTGGGTTTGCTACTCAGAGAGCAATTTGGAGGCCAACTAGTAGTTGAGTTAAGAGGAGTTAAATGCAAAATATATAAGTAGCTATATTAACTATGCATTTTTGTAGAGGTATACGTTCAGTAGTTGAACGTAGGAGCTAGCTGTAGCTTAAAAAAAAAAAAATTAGAGCGTAGTATTCTGGTAGAATTTAACATGTAAATAGCTCGAGGGTTAATTAAGGAGAAACATTTTAGTTGCCTGTTCAATTAGGGACCTCCTAACAAGATTGTGTGCTTGAACTGCTGGAAATGAGTGAACAGTTCTCAAGATTAAAATGATTTTAGTCTTACAGAGTGCAAAGTAATTTTTTAGGACCAGAACTTCTAAGTACCTATTGAGTTGATCTAATTTGTTGTTTTATTTTCTCGTTTATTCTTTCCTAACAAGTGTATCTCACTTTAAAAACTACTTCAAGGTGGCACTGCTTGACACTAAAATAAAAACTGGATCTGTGGAATGTTCACGTTTTCTGTGTAATGGAATATTGGTGCATTCAAAGCTGTATATCAACAAAACAAAAAATCAGAATTTAGGGATGGACTTCCTACCTATTCTTAAAAATGTCATTCCATTTCACCAAAAGCTTACAATTAGATAGCTACTATTGAAGTCTTCCACTTCTTTAGGAATTGGGCTGTTCTTGACCCTGTTGTTAGATTGAATTTAGTGTAACTAGTGTATACCTTGCACATTTGGATATATGAAAAAACTATTTTTGCTGTGAAGTAAACGGTGATTGCACAGGGACTTTTCTTATTTATGATAAGTTCCTATTTACATTTAAATAAAAAGACAAAAACAAAAAGCCCTACTTGCACCATTACTACCATTCTCTATTTTAACTTTGTCTGAAAATAAAAACAACACCAAAATCTAAAATGGAAGCACACTCTTCTTCTAAAGCTTAAGACTACTGTGCAGATATTTCTTTGCCTTTACCTTCCTCCTCCTCTCTGCTTCTGAGTTTCGCAGAGTAATTCATTCATTTGAAATGATGCAGGCCTTTGAAATACATAAATATTTAAATGCCAGGGGGAGGTTTTCAGTAGGTAGACTTCTTCATTCACTTGCACTTACTCAATGGCCTGCTTTACAGCACAGCCCTACAAATAATTCTACTTGCATAAGTAAAGGGGTGGCAAAATGTTGCGTCTGGACAAAGGTAGGGATAAGATCTTACACTAAGGTAAATTCCATTTCCTTATTATTGGATTACATTCTTAAGTTGTACTGATTATTAGTGCTCCGTTAGAAAGTGTTACTAGTCAGCTGTCTGCCTACAGTGCACACCTGCAAGTAATTTAGGAAAAATCGTAGCTTTATTCCCCTAAGGAAGAAATCCAGGATTCTCAAGGGCTGTAGAAAGGTCTGTTACATGTATATTACAATAGGTCTGTGTAAAATGCTTTCAGAAATATAGGTAGGGAATCACAGAACATCCTATGTTGGGAGAGACCCACAAGGATCATTGAGTCCAACTCCTGGATCTACTCAGACCAGACAAAAATCAAACCCTATGTCTGAGAGTGTTGTCCAAATGCTCCTTGAACTCTGACAGTTTTAGAGCCGTGCTCACCGCCCTGTGGTGCAGACCCTTTCCCTGACCCCCAGCTGCCCCTCCCCTGACACAGTTCCATGCTGTTCCCTTGGGCCCTGTTGCTGTCACAGAGAGCAGAGCTCAGTGCTGCCCCTCTGCTCCCTGTGAGAAGCTGAAGCTCTGGGCTGAGCACTCATCGGGACCTCAGCCATTCCTCTAGCCCCCCTGCCATCTTCATAGCACTCCTTTGGATGTTCTCTAATAGTTCCATGTCCTCCTTATTTTGTGGCACCCAAAGCTGCATGCAAAAGTCCAGTGAAAGCTACTGATGGCTTAAATATTAACCCAATGTGTTAAATCATTTTTTTCATTACAGCCTTTCAAGTCGGTTGGTTAAAAGATATGTCATGATATTCTGCTATTTGTAATGTCTCTGTTAACAGCTGTGAGAGCTTAGACAGAAACCTATATTAGATGAGAAGAAATTACAGGAATTTCTTGCTTGATTTGCAACAACAAAAAAAAAACATGGGGGAGGGGCAAAGGGCAGGTGATGTCATTGAATTTGTTAACCCATTAGTTCTAGCAAGACCTTTCTGCTTTTCTAATTTGATCTTTTTATTTCTTGTACACCAGTCTTTTGAGAATCTCTCTGTGGAGTCTGGGGGTTCGCTGCATGAAAGGGATGATATTCAAGGTGGGTCATTCCTTTAATATTTAATGAAAACAGACAGAGAGTTGTGTTTATCTTGGTCACTTTGTTTGTAACACCTTTAATTCCAGAGAACATTACCATAAAAAAATTACTATTGCAGAGGTTTTATACTTCTGTGAATAACCACTTGGAGTTGCTTTTATGGGAGAAATAAAGAAAACAAGACCCAAAGCACTTCAGTGTGTCATTGTACAGCCGATGTTTTGTTTGGTCACTTCCTTAAAGAAAGTTATGCTGGCCATGTGACTAGTAAAGATAGAATACTATGACCCTTTAATTTGTTCTAAAACCTCTGTCAGTCCTGTTTAGAGTCAACTGGCATTAAAGAACAACTTGGGATGAGAGCTGCTTAAGTATTCACAGTTGGCTAATACTGGCTTTGCACTCAGTGTGTGGTCATGTCTAAAATTCACTCCTTTGCGTTTGATGCTTTATTTTCAGGACATCTTCGAGCAGAGGAAGTGGACAGCATGCTCCTAAGAAATGACAGTGGAATTGAATCAGCTCTGTCGTATGCTAAAGCGTGGTCAAAATATACCAAGGATGTAGTCGCATGGGTAGAAAAAAAGCTTAGCTTGGGTGAGTGGCTCTTTTTGGTATTTAATCAGCTTTGTCATGATGGAATTAAATCTGTTGTCAGGCCCCTGTGCTGCAGACTGTCAATAATGTGATTTCTAAATTAGAAGCTATTCCACTGAAATGGACAGAACTATTACCCATTTCCTATAATTAAAGGCCTATAATAAAGTGAAGGTGGTTCTCGCCTATCTCTTGGAGGAAGAATGTAAAAAGCATTTAGCATGTCATACAGTTGTTACAGTGAACAGTTAATTGTGTGATTTTGTTTTTTAACAGAAGTGGAGTGTGCTAAAAACTTAGCAAAAATGGCTGAAACTGCTAAAGCTGTAGTTGGACCCCAGGTGAGTAGGAGGCTTTCCTCAAAAGACAAGATTTTGGGACATTGAGGAATACATTGCTTTTTGTCTGATACAGAATTGATTTATAGTGCAAGTCACCGTAAAAGATCTCTTGTATTTTCTCTTCTCATCCTCTATGAACATTTGCACAGATGTTTTTTTTTCCTCTGTCTTCTATGCTTTGTAGTTTGGACTTGTAGATTTTGTATTTTCCTAGTAAAATGAAATGTGAGAAATCAGTTGCTTTCACTATTTGTATCTAAATGACCTCCACCACAGATTAATACTTCACTAAGCGCAATAGGAAGTCTAGTTCAGTTATACTGACATTTATGGTGCCAGCATAACTCTGCATTACCTAGAATACTGATGTTTTTTCTCTCTGTCGTTTTAGGATTATATGCCATTCCAATCAATATTCCTTAATGCTTTTCAAAATGATATTGAGAACAATCAACTTTGGCAACAAACAGCTGCTGCTCTCCAGTCTAACAAATTTGTGCAGGTAAGGCTACAGAAAATGACAAGTTATTTTTTAGATTTTTAAGAAGTTTTCTAACAGCACGGATTATTTGAAAGAACAAATTTTCTGCTTCGAAGTCTTTTACATACTCTATTAATATTTCCTATGTAGCCTCTTTTGGGAAGAAAAAATGAGCTGGATAGACAAAGGAAAGAAATCAAGGAGCTTTGGCAGCGTGAACAGAAAAAAATGGTTGGTATTTTTCATGTCTTACGGTGTTAAATCTCAAATTCTTCAGAAGGTCAATGCTTTCAAGCTAGACTGTGTCATGTTATGTGCTTCAATTCACATGTAGAATCTGTAAGGTTTAGTTGATGTAGAACGTTGCTGCCAATTTCACAGCTCATTCCTATTTGTAAGTACTTATTTTTCTATGACTTTGTTTAAACTACAAAGTACAGATCTATGTGTAACATCGTTTTAAAACAGCACATTAAATAACCAAGAAATAATTAAATCATTATTTTGGGGTTTTTTTTGTGGCAATCTGCAGCAAGAGCTGGAAGCTTCTCTAAGAAAAGCAAAGTTGCTGTATACACAGCGTCAAGATGAGTATGAAAAGGCCAAATCCTGTACTGCTCGTGCTGAAGAGGAACATCTTAGTTCAAGTGGAAGCTTTGCAAAAGATGTCAGCAAGCAGCTGGAAAAAAAACGAAGGCTAGAAGAGGAGGCTCTTCAAAAAGTACGAATTTTTGTTACCTATTGGTTTTGCTCATGCTTTCCCACTGAGATCATCTGAGCAAGTGTTCTGTTTGTAATTCTTCACTTTAATCACGCTGTGTTCATTTGGGCTTTTATCCTAAATGGGAATCTCCCATTACAGGCTGTGCTTTGTGTGTGTGTGCTTATAGTTTTTCTCACTTCTAGTAGCAAGTAGTCCGTCAACCCTTTTTACTTGTGTTTTGTCTAGGCTGAAGAGGCCAATGAATACTATAAAGCAAGCATGGCAGAAGTTGAAGAAAAAAGAAGTGATTTGGAAAGCTTTAAAAGTGATGTTTTAACGCAGCTTCGGGAACTTATTTACCAGTGTGATCTAACACTTAAAGCTGTGAGTATGCCTTTTAAAATACTATTGGCAGTAAGGCGACTTGGCCTAATTTTTAAGAAGAGGTATGTAAAGATTCTTAAGGGTGAAGGAAAACTGCCATACAACTGACATCCACCTCTGATGTCATGGATAAACATAATGAGGTAGAGACATTACTTTCAGAGCAGCCCTTGTAACATTCCCTCCAGAGGGTGAAAATTGCCTTTTTGGTAGCAACAAGCCATGCTGTTTATCCTGTTCAATCCAAAGTAGGAAACCACTGGAACTCTTTTCTAGTTGGTGTATTTGTTAAGCCAGAGAAGACAAGAGAAATACTGCCTCATAAAAAGCATCTGCAGTAGACATCCAGGAATCCTGCATGAAGTCCACTCCTACAAGTTTTACTATTTCCTAGAATTTTCTAGTAGTTTTCTTTAAATTGTCTTGATACTAATTTGAGAAATACCTAGTGAGTGATATACAAACACCGGAACATTTCTTCTCCTAACAGGTAACAGTCAACCTGTTCCAGCTGCAGCATGCACAGGTTGTATCTCTTCCAGTGAACTGCCAGTCGCTCTGTGAGAGTGCCAAACTTTATGACCCTGGTCAGCAGTATTCAGAGTTTGTGAAAAGTTTGCCAAAGGAAGGTGTTCGTATTGAACCAGGTTCTTTTGAAACCCAGAGCTCCCAGATTGATGGGTGAGTCTCAAACTAATGCTGATATTTGTTTGCTTTAGAATTACATGCAATGCATAGATGTTTAGCAGTGAAACAGAACTTTTGGAAGAATAAAATGAATCCTGGTGTGTTACCATATTTTAAGTTTGTTTTTTTTTCTTTTACACATTTTTGGTAGTTGATTACTATGTATTATATTGACATTGAAATCTGACTTAAATTCCAAAGCAGTGTCACTTTGCATATTAAGACTTGCAAAAACATTGACAATTGCTGTGTAAGGATTTACTTTAACATAGACACTAGTTAGCATTAAAAAAGAACTTCTGAACTCTGGTGTTTACTGGTGTGGCAGTATCTGTATGTTTCACAGTTCTACACAGGAAAGTGTTGTATTGCTTTTTAACAGAGAACTAAATACAAAAATGCAATGCTTGAGTCAGACTTGTACTAACAAAAGCCAGGAAATGCTAAGTAAAAACAGAGATTTTGTCCTTGTCTCTCAACTTCCTACCTTTTAAGACTGATTTAGACTATTCATAAACTTTAACCTGGGGGATTTGACTTTGCAGCTCCCCAGGAAAGCGTTAAGTATGAAATCTCAAGACTTTTTATACTCTTCTAGCTCTTACTGCATAAGAATCATACAAGATTTTTCTCTTCCCGTCACCCCTCCCTTTGTTTTCTTTGACACGGCCTTGTGATTCTTTGGGAACTTGAAGTAATCATTTTTATTTTTTAGGTCCACATTTATTTAAGTGACAGTAGCTTGGGCAAATGCATGTTTTAATGTTTTTCAGTCTATTTCCTTCTGCTGGATAGGGTAGAATTCATTAAGCAATAGTACTTGGCTAGTAGGCCTTTTTGTTCACATCTACATTGATTAGACTTAACTATTTCCTGTCCACATCTTGAGAGCAGATTTTTACAGTGGATTTAGGTCTCTTTCAGGTTCAACATATTTGCTGTTTTTTTAATGTTTTGTTTCACGTTTTTTTGTTGTTGTTGCTTGCTCTTTTTCATGCAGAAAAGTAGATCCTGCAGCAGTACCTGGCAAAATTTTAACCTCCAAATGTTTATTTGTGAATAGTGGGTAACAGCTGGGCAGAGAATCTTTCAGAAGAAATTGTGAGAACAGGATGGAATAGCTGCTATATTATTCTGGTCCTTCAGCAGATTTGCTGTATTTTCAAAATCTGAAAAATTAAACTTTGCAGAGATCTGAAAGAGCTGATTTACATGAAAGAAAAAATATATATATACTTAATTAAAAATAGATTGCCATACTGCTTTTTAATTTTGGCTTTACTAATGACAGGGCAAATACAAATGTTCGTGAGCAGCAATGAAATGAAAGATCTTTAGTGCGTTGGGATGGAAAAAAAAAAATCATTTAATTCTGTATTATTCATGCTTCTAATTACTTTCTTCTTTTTGAAGGGTTTTTAATAAGCAATCAACCAACAGTATCCATACATCACACGGTAACTTATCTCACTGTTCAGGAGATTTTCCAACCCAAATGTTAGATGATGTGGGAAGTCCAATCTATCATCGCTCCCAAAGGATTGGTGAGAAGAGATCTTCCAGCAGCACAGATATCCAAGGTAGTTCTATTTCAGCTAGAGTTCGGTCTTTAAATAAAAATACCAAGAAAAACAGGTGCTTGATGACTCACCATCAGAAACAGCACCAAAGATGATAGAATTTGAAGCCTGAAAGCAGTTATGTTCTCAAGCATCAGAAGAAATGGAAAACTGTCTGTATGCATAGCTTAGATTCTCTGACCAGAAAGGTGAAGTGTAACTCAAACAGCAGGTTCTGTTAAGCTCAGTGTATTAAATTATCTCAATAAATATCAGCAATGCGGTCATATTTTTTTGTAAATATTATATTGATTTTAGCGTTCTGAAAAAGTATAAATATCAAGTCCTTTGAAATCCATTTTTTTCGTACTGAAGTTTTTACAGATACATATATGCTGTTCATATAACTGTAGCAGTATTTTCCTATTTTGAATATAACTGTTTTTTGTATAAGGTGATTGTCATTTTGTTCTTCACGTTTGTAATTGGTGGATTTTATTTCTAAAAGTGATGCGAGGGCCACCGCCATTCAGATCTTGGTCAGTTGGAAACCAGAGTGGAGGAATGTGCAGTGATTCTGAAAGTGCAGGGGGAAGCAGTGAGTCACGATCTATGGATTCTCCATCTGCTAGCCCAGGTACAGCTACAGTCACTGCTATACTAATTTTGAAGTCTTTACTTTGGACTGTTTAAAATTAATGAAGATGCGTTGTTAATTTAGCGAATGTTGGATAGAGCCTATAATGGCAATGGGCAGATGGGTGGAAGTGATATTTTGAGCTTCCTGATTTTTTTTTCTGCCATCTTCTAGGGGATTTTAAAAGACGACTTCCACGAACGCCTTCTACTGGTACTATGTCATCTGCAGATGATCTTGATGAAAGAGAACCACCATCTCCTTCAGACTGTGGTAATGTTGTTTCCGTACCTGAATTCCCCAAAAGATGGCTGTTGTCATGTAGTGTAATTCTTCTCTTTAACGAGCTTGAGAAAAATACACTAAATGTATTGTGATTACCAACACATTTGTTTAATCAGCGCTTGAGCTCTTAAGAAGTTTAATTTTAAATTTTTATCTGTAAAACAAAGGATTTTTGTTTTCAGAGTTACTGATAGCTTGGATCAGTCATGAAAAGCACCAGTTGGTATTGTGTTTTAGAGCACTTTAGGTACTGTTCTAATGTTATCACAGAGGATTGAGAATTAGTGTGTTGGTTTTTTATGGTTCTGTATGGGTTCTTCTGTGACTGTGTACTCTTACCTTCTGTAATGTGTATTTGAGAAGTGCTTCCAAAACATTACAAGCCAAACTGTAATCACCTTTCATATTCTAATAAAGGATTTTGAAATAGATAGAATGAAACTTGCATGAATAGTTGCCTAATCTCCAATTACTCCAATTAAATATACAAATATTTTCACATGCTAATGACAGAGGAGAAAACTGGCATACTTAAAAATGAAAAACTGTTTAATTCCACTTCTATATAAGACAATATGATAGTTCATCTGTTACGCAGTCTCTTACAATGTTTTTGCTTCCTTGTGATTCTACAGCACAGTTCTTAAAAAAATAAAAAAAAATAAAAATTAAAGAAAAAAGAATAGGTAGCATATCTCGTTAATAGGTATTACAGTGACTGAAACAAAGTTCTTTCCAGGTTTAAATGATCTGACATCTGAAACTGCAAATTCTCCAGGACCTTTTAGAAACACAAATATGTCCAAAGCAGCGCAAACACACAAACTACGGAAGCTGAGGGCTCCGTCTAAATGCAGAGAGTGTGACAGCTTAGTGGTATTTCATGGAGCTGAATGTGAGGAGGTAAGTTGAGAAGTATTTTAAATTACTACTTTGAATTTATGTGAACTTGAGAATTTTGTAAAGTTTTTTTCTATGTAAAAAGTACAGACTTTGTGGGTCATAAAATTCTCACCATCAAAGACCTCACTGACTGATAAATCTTCTTGTTTGCTTATGGGGATGACAAATCTTTGTTTTTCCTCATGTGGAGTGGCAAACACCAACAATATTTCTCATGGTGTTAGATTGTGTCATACCATGTATTTTTTCTCTCCCCCGTAGTGTTCACTTGCATGCCATAAGAAATGTCTAGAGACATTAGCTATTCAGTGTGGACACAAAAAACTTCATGGAAGGCTTCACTTGTTCGGAGTGGAATTTGCTCAAGCTGCTAAAAGTGTCCCTGATGGCATTCCTTTCATCATCAAGAAGTGTACATCCGAAATTGAAAGCAGAGCACTGAATGTCAAGGTATGGTCAAGTTTCTTCATAAAAATTAACATATAAAAATACTTGGGGAGGGGACAAAAAGAAGTCACCTTTCAAGATGATAATTCTGTACTGTTAATCTCATCTATGTTATATGCTTGCTTATCAAATTAAAATTGATCTGTGCTGGTCTTTTAAAATTTCAGGGTATCTATCGTGTGAATGGAGCCAAATCAAGAGTTGAAAAGCTTTGTCAAGCTTTTGAAAATGGAAAGGATTTGGTTGAGCTCTCAGAACTTTATGCACATGATATTAGCAATGTTCTCAAGCTGTATCTTCGCCAGGTATGTGCTTAAGAGGTCAAATGGAAAATCAGTGTAATATAGCATATTTCTTCAGTTCAAGCAGGAAAAACTCCTTCTAGCAATCCTGCAACTGAAGGCTGTATTAATGCCTTGTATATTTGCACTAGAGTTTCTTAATTTTTTTATAGAGCATGTGATAGGGACAGAGAAAGCTGTGAGATTACTGACAGCTGGTATTACAATCTAGATTCCATATGGGCATGAGGTGTCTTAAATGCCAGTACCATTTACAGAATTAGCTTTTGTTTATCTGTTTGTGGTAGAGCCAAATCTTTTAAAACTTTGGTTGCTGTATTTGTGTTTCATGTGTACATCAAAACATCCCCCTATTTTTGCTTCAAAATGCAAGCGGATACTAAGATATTGCAGTTAATTTATGCTAGTGAAGATCCACTGAAACATATTGGCCTTGATGATGTCCTTATCATGGAGAGACTATACATCTTTTTGTTTCAAAATGGGAATGTAAAGCTTTAGGATTAAGTTTTCCATCACTGTGAATCTGATGACTAGGATGTTGCCCTGTGAGATTACTGAGTCACTGAAAAGACTTGTTGATCCTGAAAGGAACATTCCTTAGGTGCATGGTTTGGTCCCATCTCTGACACTAGTTGTTAGAAACGAGCCCTCTTGGGAGCATTCCAATCCCATGATCAGTGTTAAATTAAGTACTTTTGTAAAGCTACAAAGATTAACTGGCTATTTAATCAAATCAAAAGGTAGCGTATTATATACGACTTAGTGGAGTAGTTAGAGGTGTTGTGCTGTATTTTAAATATGGCTTAACTCTAAAAATAGTTAACATGTTTTCTTGTCTTTTTACTTCCTTTGTAGGTAATCTGTCTTTTTTTTTTTTTTTTTTTTTTTTTAAGGTAAACCTCATTTTAAATGTAGGAACAACGCTAAAAACCTGCAAGTCATTTTAGAATCGTGTTTTAAAACCTATTTGACATTATTACTAATGCTGATTATTTTAAGCTTTTCTATTTTTCCTACTTTTTTGCTTTTTTCTAAGCTGGCACAAGGCAAATAACCAGTCTATATTTGAGTTTGTTTTCCTTTGTAATTCTTTTTAGTTTATTAATATTCACTTTGTAGTACATTGCTGCTTTACTGAGACAAAACTTCAATCATTTTTTAAAAATAACTGTTATATGACCAAAATCCAGTTTGAAAACCGGAATATGCACCAAACTGGATATCACATGTAGTATGTTCTCAAAGAAAAGATGAATAAATACTGTGTTTTATCACGTATTGTTCTGTATCTGCAATGTAATGTCTTCCCTCAATCATCTTGAAATCTGAACCTGTGTTAAGTGCTCAGTCTTGAAGCTCTTGTAGCAAAGTTCTAGCAAAAGATGTATGGAAGGAAGTACAAGGGAGTTTCTTTACCCAGATTTTTTTTTTTAATAAGCTATGGTTTGAGCCACTAAACGAAAGATCTTCTAAAAAAGAATACACTAGACTAGACAAGGTTGAAGAAAAACTGGAAAGAAATAAAAGTTGAAATTCAGGCTTGAGTAGTTTCTGACATGTTTGTGTTTCTTCAGCTTCCAGAACCCTTGATTTTATTTCGGCTTTACAATGAGTTCATTGGACTTGCAAAAGAAAGCCAGAGTGTCAGTGAGGAATTGGATGCTAAACAGGCTAGCCCCAACTCAAAGAAAAGACAATCAATCTGTATCGAGCTGAATAGAATCATCATTAAAATTAAAGATCTTCTGAAACAACTGCCTGTACCAAACTATAACACTCTTCAGTACCTTATTGGCCACCTGCACAGGTAAGAAAAAACTTCAACTGCCAGTTGATGCTGAAAGTTGATGTATGCAGCATAGTGTGCATTAGGAAACTCTTGTACCTTTTGAATGACAGTAGAAGATGCATTATTTGTACTTGCCACTGTTTTTTCCTAGAAACAGTTGTGTGATTTTGAGTGTGCTGCAGTTGTGTTCTTTGGTCATATACTACATCCTTATGCCAAAAGAGAACTTAATGGTGCTTCAAAAATAGCATAACTAATGTTATAGTTTGTCTAAGCATACTTTAAACCCAACAAACTTAAATGTAGGTCTTTGAGTCATCACATTTCTAGATTCTAGTCTTTGTTTCCCAATCTCCCTTCCCTTTCCTCCCACCCCTCCTCCCAATTCCTCAAAATTCCAGATGGATTAGTGATGCTAAATAAAGTTTTAAAACACCACACCCTGTGTGGAAGGGGCTTAGTCTGTGTTCCTGTTAAGAGCTTTCTTCAATGATGATTCTGCTTGCTACCCATCCAAACCCACCTTAAATTTTTTTAATAATCTTTTAGCCTCTTCAGATATAAATGAAAATTAGTATCTAAAATACTTCTGAAGTAGTAATACCCTCTAATTCTTGGAGTTTTTTTTCATCTCTTCTTATGCAGGGTTACAGAACAGTCTGATGAAAATAAAATGTCAGCTAGCAACCTTGGCATAATATTTGGCCCAACTCTGATCAGGCCACGCCAAACAGATGCTACAGTTTCTTTATCATCACTTGTGGATTATCCGTATCAGGCCCGGGTGGTGGAGCTGCTCATAACATACTATGAGAAGATATTTGATGTTTCA
Source organism: Tympanuchus pallidicinctus (assembly GCF_026119805.1). Taxonomy (NCBI): domain Eukaryota; kingdom Metazoa; phylum Chordata; class Aves; order Galliformes; family Phasianidae; genus Tympanuchus; species Tympanuchus pallidicinctus. The sequence continues at coordinate 16,114,420 of NW_026294791.1, read as the reverse complement.
TTGCAACCATTTCTGAGCACATCACAGACTGAAGAAAATGCCATTACAGTCAGAGTTGCTTTATCAGCAGAAGAGAGGGAGCCACAGCAGCAGAGGAAGTCATTTGTTGCCGTAAAGGAAGTGAGTCACTTCTCTTGTACTTTTCTGAGGAGGAATGTCTTTTCTCTTGTGCTCATTTACTTTTGCTCTGACTTCTGTTAACAGGGTGTTCTAATAGCTCCAGGTGAAAACAGAGCTTCAGAAACAACTGGATTACTTTTGGAATCCAACAATAGCAAGAATGCAAAAGAACAAGTAGATACATCTGTAACTGGTTAGTGGGTTTTTATGTATTGAGTTGGTAAATAAGTAGCAGTCCTGGTTTATTCAGATCATAGTGCTTGCTGCTCTTCATAAGCAGATTACATCTTTTTAAGGGCTTTTGATTTAAAAAAAAAAAAGTGTTTAAAGAATCAGTTTAAAGTACTTGTTAAGAAAACACAACAGTGAGTTGTTGTGATTTCAGACAAAATAAATAAACATGTGGTGACTATGTGTTTCTGCAATCTACTATGATGCAATGAACCAGTGTTGAGTAATTAATGTGTTTTGACTATTGTGTCCTCCAGAACATGTGTCGCTGCAACTTGGTGGAGCTAAATCAGAGGGCTCTGGAAAGAGTAATTCTCTACTAGGATCATCAGCTTCCAACACTTCAGACGTTCATATTTCTGCTCCCAAAGAGCCAGGTAGAGTGCAAAATCTGGAAGTGTTAAAATCTTAGAAATGAAAAATAATTAGGAATAGTAAAGCACTAGCAAAAGAAAAAATAATATAAAGTAGTGTGCTGTCTCTGATTTCTTCCTCCTTAGTCACATCTGTACGTTACCTGTTTTAACATTATAGAAATAGTAATATTTGGCTATTGTGGGATACTCTTAGTAATGAGTACAGGGTATGCCTCAAAGCTGTTATCCCATTACTGTACCACCTGTGAAAGGGTCATTGGTGAAGCTTGCATTCTGTTTGTAAAAATCCTGAAGATTTGAATGACATCTATTTATGTGTTTCTAGGCGATGCTGTGAATCCAGCTTCAGAAAAAGACAGCCGTTCTTTTGTTTCTGCAGGTGAAGAGAGCTGTAAAGTTAACTTATTTCCTGCAAAACCTAATCGTCAAATTACCAAAGTTCCATTGCGGGTTCCAAGGACAAAACCAGCCATTCGTCCCGTGAGCTTACCTGTAGACCGAATACTTCCTCCTTGTGTTTTGAATGAGAGAAATTCACGAAATGCAGGAGCTGTAAGTCCAGAAAAGCTTGGCAGAAGCCCTACTATTGAAGAAGTTTCAGAGGTTAAGGCACTCCCTGCTGTCAATACATTCTGCAGACTTTCTTGTTGTGACACTCAGATGCTGCAAAAAACCTGGGACAAACAATATAAACAGTATGATATCACAGCAAGGACAGCAATGATTGTGACAAATGTGCCCCAGGAGAACCGAGCACTTGAGAGTGGAACTGCAGGTGCCTTATCTTCATCATGTAGTAACAATTCAGCTAATGCCATTCTTGCTAGTAAGCCATATTCTCTTTCTGTCAGGTCAGGAAGGACAGCAACAGATGGGAACAGTTCAGATGCCCATCCTCTTGCTGCCTTCAGGGCACCAAGAACACTGCAGCCACCCCCAGGGACATTTTATAAACCACCTTCTAACAAATCCAAACAGAGTGAAAAGAGTTCAGTAGAACAAGCAAAAGCTTGTGCATCAACCAGTGTTAGCTCTGTGCTTCAGCAGGATACTGTGAAATTGGCTAGGAGCTCTGCGCTTCCATCGGGCAATCCTGGACAAAGCACAAGTGAACAACAAACTGGCTCAGAGGATACTCACTCCACAGATCTAAAGCCTGCTTACCAGAGACTAAGGCCAAAAAGGATCCAAGAGCTAGAACACAGGGAAGCTCACTTTGTATAGGGTGCAAATTCCTTTTGGACTGAATACAATGTGTTGATCTTGCCAGGGAAAGCTTCGCTCTGACCCTTTATCCTTTGCTTTCCCTTGAGAATCCTACTTTTGTGCCATATGGGAGTTATTTTTTATATATGCTGCCTTTTAAAAGTGGGGGGGAAGAGGTGTGGAATTGTGATGGTAATGAGTCAAATTTTTTCTTGTAATTCAGTGGATTTTCATGAAGATTTATTGCATCCCGTGTCTAGATACAGCAAATTTATTCATTGAGTAAGATATACAGTGCTCCGTTTCATTGTATGGAATGAAGTGCTTAACTATAGAGGAATGACTATCACATGTAGCAATGAAATGACCTATTTTTCATAATAGATGTTATTAATAAAATTTGAAGGGCTGGTATTCAATGTCTAAGCATAAACCAAAGCTTGTGCTTTACTCTATAAAAGCATTTGTTCAGTTTTTTAATCTGTGCAATTAAGGCTTTGCTCCTGAACAGACTTACATGCTGGCCAGCATGGCCCATTATTATGTATCATATGTGTATATTTAGGCGAATGTGGTTATCTGTTGCCAGTTCTCTATGTCGTCACTTTAATTTTTTGTTGTTGTACAGCAAGGATGCACTTACTGAGCTTCACCATTCAGAAGCAGCAATTGAGCCACATCTGGGATTTCTTGTGTAGCTTAGTGAGTGGGACAAATGTGCACAGTCCTTTTTATGGGTGCCCTTGTGGGGAGACTCCGTTGCAGCGGTGCTGTCTTTCGCAGCGGACTGGAACGGCGGTGGTTTGCTTGCTATAGATCAGTTTCGCCTTAACCTGGTGCAACTGAAATGAAGAGCGCGGCTTCCAAGTTTCAGCAAAAAACCTGAAAATAACCAAAAACCTACAGCAGTAGGTGCATTTAATGGTTTCCACTGTGTATGAAATGGTTTTTACGTGTACACTGTTGTATTTGCTTTGAAATATATTAACTTGTTAACAGTTCAGTGGCTCTGGTTTCTCTATCTGGGTACCTTCTAATTCCCTGAAACACGGTCCGTTGTCCTTGGCGATGGTAAGGACCTCCTCAGGACGAGACTTCTGTCAGCTGCTGACCCCGCCGTAAGGCTGTGCTGCGAAGGCGCGGTGAGGCGCTTCCTGCCCGCGTGCAGCGCGCCTCAGGGGGCGCGCGGCGTGAGGGCCGTGAGGGCCGGGAGCCTCGCGGAAAGGACGTCGGCTTTCCTTTTGACCGACAGGAAGTGTTTCTGATGGCCCCCAGTTCGTGTTGGTTCTGATGCAAATTTCTCCACGTGTTGTTTCGAGTCGCCTCTGCGCGACTAATTGCTGCGACTCAGTCAGCGAGGTGCGGTGTGAGCGACCCCCGCGGCTGCCTTCGCGAACCTTCCTGCGTTTGCTCGGTAATGAGATTTTCTGAAGTTGTACCGCACTGCCTCATCCCTCTTAAAGCTTTGGCAGAGCACAACCTCCGTAATTCCCTGACCTAATTAGTGGTGACGGCTGTTTGTTTAGCGGGGCCCCTAAAGCGGCCGGAGCTGCCCTTCTGACGGCATCTTTCCAAAGGCAAGTGTTGTTTGCATCTGAGGAAAAATCTTAGGGAGTATCAGCTTGTGAGGAGAGAGGGCGTCGTGCTCATCCCAACAGAGAGGGAGGATTTTTATTCAGGAGCTGAAAGTTGTGGGTTGCGCTGTTGTGCACGGAGCGCAGGATTAAGGCAAGCTCCTTATGCTGAGCGGTGTCAGTCGGCACCTGCAGCGCGGCTTTCTTTGCAGCGGAGCTGGACGTTCCTTCAGAAACCTTGCTCTTCAGCACTGCTCGCACATGAGGTAAGCTTTGGAGGTGGAGTTCCCAGTTCTTGTTGCTTGTATTTAAGTAGTCCTTGTTATGCTTGCAAATCCGTGAATTAATTGGCTTTTGTAGTAGAGGCCTGAATGGGTCATCTGAAAGCTTACAAGAAATGTCCTGTAAATGCTGCTAGTGTGCATTTGCTGTATTTTAGTTTAGGTCATGTTTGTATTTTTTTAAAGTGACTCCTCTACACGCTACCGTGATTCACAGCACAGGGATCCCAGAGCGTGCAAACCTGACTGGGTTGGGATGAGGCTGCACTGAGATGTGCTGTGGCAGTGCCCGGTGTGCTGCAGCCGTTCATGTGCCTTCGTTCTGCTTTCAGGAGCTCACCTGAAGTTACGTGCAGGCACCACATCTGGGCACTGGGCTCTGAGCTCTCGCTGTTCTGCTCTACAGATGTGCTTCTGTCAGGCCATCATGCTTGTCAGTGGAGGCAGACTAATTGTGTTGGGAAAAAGGGACAAGTCACTTCTATTTTGCATTAGCGAAGTAGGGAAGTTCTGATACTTACAACTAATGCTGTTTTATTTAAACATGTCAACGTGGAAATACATCGCACAGCAGGAGGCTTTAGAACTAAGGTTTATATCTGCACTTCCTCTTTGTAAAGGGATATGAGTTCAATTTCTAATAGAAATTGGATGGAATCCTTGAAAGAATTCTCACAGATGGAAGAAAAATCCATCCTAAATCTTGCAAAACATGAAGTATTTGAGAAGGGTGAACGTGAGGGAAAAAAAACTCCCTCCTCAGCTCCTGCTTGGTAGCTGAGTGTCTATGTGAGTAAATCAGCTTATGGCAGATGTAGAAAGCATTCCTGCCAAGTTTGTGCCTGGTATGCTGTGTGTTTAACCATGGTACACCTTGCATAGATAGGGGTAATTAGTCCACTGCTAAGCCTGCGTGTCACAGGACTTATTTAAGGTGCCCCATTTGCTTGTTTTGAAATCGAGAGGAATCTTTGTTAGATTCTTATCATCTTTGATTCTTAGAAATACGTGTCTTTCAGAAGGAAGTTTAAGTGGCTTTTCTCTGATTTCTTGCCAGTGCTTCTGAAGTCATTCTGTCTGCAACCTTATGAGCAGTACATTTTCTTCCATTTTCTGTACACTGATTTCTGTGCATCTTGTTCTTTGCCATCTGTTCAAGTGTCACCATTCACTTCCCTTTCTCTCTCTTTTCTATAATTCTTTCACTAGCTACCATAACAAGAAATTGACCTACTTGACACAACTGCATGTTCTTGTCCTTCAAGTCACATCTTATCTGAAACACATCAGGAAAAAATCTGAGAAACTTTTCACTTGGGTTTTCCACAGGAATTTAGGATAACTGAATGCAGAACTTAAGTCAGAAGACTCCATCCTGTCTGTGTAGATGCAGTTCTCTCTATGTGCACACAACTATTTATTCACTTCTCTGTATAAGTATTCCATAGGATGGAATGTTATAGAATATAATGTGTAGTACACTGTAGTGCTCTACAACATTAACTGTTAGGAAAAAAAATAAAGGAAGCCAGAGAGTAAATGGATTTTTTATTTTTTTTTTCTGCGTGTGGGAATTTGAAAGAATCTTCCTACAGTTCAGTGCTGATAGGAACAAGTTGTTTTTGTAGATCCCCACACCAAGCCCCCAGGAAGGAGAGCCAGTTCCTGTAAAAACAGAATTAGTAAAACAATTTTATATATGCCATGGGCATAAATCACATCCCTTAAACCTGTTATCTTCGGGCAGCAAGCGTGTGCCATTCTAAATACTAACAGTCTTGATTTGCATTACCTTCTGAAAAGCTGAGTAAGTTCACAAGTGTGGGGGTTTTTCCAGTTTTTAGGAGAGGCATTAATGTCTTTACTGTTAAACTTCATTTTTTTGTAACTGAATTTCTTCTAAATGCCTGTACTGTTCCTAATTGCAGTTGTTTCAAGCCATCACTGATCTTGTGGGCAGAATGCTGCTGCCTTTAAGAATGAAGATGTATCTACACCATGACTAATCACTTCAGAAGCTGAGCCCATGTGGAGCTCTCAGGGCACTGTTTCTAGGCACTATCTTTATCATGGACCTCCTCCATTACTTCATTGTAGTGTTTTCTACATAAATTAGTATTCTACATAAATTAGTAAAGTTAAACCCTGACAATATATTTCTATGTTACTCCTCTTGAGTGATGCCCAGTTAGGAAAGAATATTTCTGGCTTGGAAATGAGTCACTCGTTATTTACTGTTTTGCTACAGAATCTGAAGTTTATCAGAAAAATCTAGATTTTCTAGGGCAAGTATTAACAGGCATTCTGTCTGGCAATTCTAATCCCATTTATGGCCTTACATTGCAGTTGTTCTTTTTGCTAACTGTAAGACTGGAAGTTAGAAGATAATACAGGTATGTTATACATTAAAAACAGCATAGGAACATGAGCTAACAGACTGTGCGCTGTGAGGAAATCTCTCCGTGAGATTGAAAAAACATGTTGGATAGTTCGTTAATGAGCCGAGAAGTGGAGATGCCAGGCCATTGGCAGAGTACAGATTGTATGGCCTTGACATGAAGGCTTGCTTTCTCTTTCACAGCAGTTGTACAAAGACTGCAGTGTCTGGGGTTTAGAAAAGGGTAAGAGGAGCTGGAAAAAAACTGTTCATTTATTTAACTGTAGGATTCATTCTTGAGAACAGCAACAGGTTTAAGAGTCCTGAGTGTAATGTGAAAGCACCAGGGAGCTGTCTGACTGCCCACAGTCCGCAGCTCAGCAGAGAACCTCAGTGGGAACTCTTAAGGAGCTGCAGGTGCCACTTTAATGGCAATAGCAAGGTGGTTTCTGGAGCTGCCTGCAATCAAATATAGGATCGTTTCCAAGTGAGAATGTTCTTAGAAGGCATCAGTCTGTTCAGGTGCAGGAGCTGCTGTAAACAACATTAGTGCCAGAGTCTTGTCTTCAAGCTCAGCCAGTCTTTTTTTCCTGGACTGTAAGCCTTCCAACAGTTAAGTTCTCAGAAATGTTCTGGACTGGGTGAGTGTCCAAAGAGTATGATGTGCTTTTCCTCAATTAATGAGCATGAGAGGGAAAAAAGGTGAACGCTAGTGTCTAAATTTTAGTTTTTTCTGTCTTTAGTCCACATGCAAGAATCAAGTGATCGATCTGAACTGGCTTCCTAGTGTCAGCTCTGAGGAAAATGGTAGAGGGGTCTGGAGCACAAGTCTTAGGAGGAACAGCTGAAGGGACTGGGATTGGTTGGTTTGGAGAAGAGGAGGCTCAGGAGAGAGCTCCCTGCAACTCCCTGCAAGGAAGCTGTGGTGAGGTGGGAGTCAGCCTCTTTTTCTGGGTAACCAGAAATAAGACTGGAGAGAATGGCCTCGAGTTGCACCAGAGCAAGAAGTGCACGCCTTCAAACCAGGAAGCGTTAATCTGTTTACTTTCTGTAACGGCAGTTGCATTTTGTAACTAATCTCATTCCCTGTGGAACTTGAATCATTACAATTGGAGTGACCCTGAAAACTGCATGAAATGGTTGGCCTACAAAACATAGAAAATGCTGCAACTTCTGTCACCGTCAGTTTTACATATGTTTAGTTTTTTTTTTCTGTAGACTTGATGTCTTGTTATTTGATCCCCAGTAAGCAACACAGCCAACTGTAGCTAAGCAAGGTCTCAGGTATCCTGATCCAGACCTTTTACATGCTCAGTATGCCAGAAGAGATCTTCATGCTTTTTGGGAACTTTTCCAGTAAGGTTAGTAAGGACTCAAGCCAGTCCTCCCCAGTGCTGTCCTCTCCCTTCCTGGATGATTAAAATGTGCACCTGAGATGATTTTCTGTAATTATCAAAGAAATATTACCAATTTCTGTGTCAACTAATATTATGTTGAAAGATTAGGCTAGTGTATTCTGATGTGCTATCCAAGCCTTGCCTCTTAAAACCAAACAAAATCTCTCCCACTTAATAGGTATTTAAAAAAAATTCTAGAATAGTGACAAGATTGTCTCAACAAACCATCAAATCTAGAGCAGTCTCGTCTGTGCAGTTCTTGATAGAGAACCTGGATAACCTCCAGCAATCAGGTTTTTGTCATAATTATTGTCATTACGAAGAGTCTTCTAATGTCTAACTTGCATCTCCTTTTCCACTTGCTCTCAATCACTCACCATTCAAGAAGAAACTACTCTCTAATCATTTAAATCCCAGAAGGCAGCTGTGAGTATGAAGTTGATATATAGAGCAAGTTTAAATGGTTTCTTTGTTTTAAAACAGGTCCCTATGTTTGAAAGGCACCTGTTTTGACTTATATGTCCAGTTCTCTTTTTCCTTTTGAAGGTAAAATGTGTGGTGATGAAAATATGGCATGAGGCTAGAAAGCAGATCATGCAATGATTTATATTCAGTCAAATCGCTGTTAAAGTGTTCCGGGAGTTTTTTTATTTGAAAGTACATCAATCTGAGATCATGGGGTATATTTTTTGTTGGTTTTGTTGCGTTTCTTTGCAGCAAAATTAATTTGTCTATATAAAATCCATTCCAAGCCATGCTAGTCAGTACACATTTACAGTGCCTAAATAGAAAGTCTGATTCTGCTCTGTTATCATAGCTAGTTTTTAATGTTACACTAATGTTCGGTTCATCTTTTCTTTGAAAAATTATTTTGAAAGCACTGATTTAATCTGATAACTGATGCAACAGTTAATTGCTTGCATTACTTGCAAGTCCCTGGACAGTGCTAGTGGCACTTTTTTGTTTGAAAGAAATGCTTTTCTTATGTCCTGTTTTTTGATGCTGATAAAATGTGCTGCAGGAAACAGTCTCCAAACAAAGGAAAGGCAGAGGTTTTTTATGTATAATGTATCAAGTGCAAAATGAAGTGAAGCGGATAATGACAGGAACCAATTTCTATGATAACACAGTCTTAAAATAAGAACAGAAAACTGTTATTTTTCTCAGTTTGAAGTGGTGGCTGAAAAAATGTTGATGTGTCCTTTATTGTAGATTAACCAGGGACAGCTGATACAGAAGCATGAGCTTCCTAAGGCAAATCAGACTTCTACTCTGGAAGAACTGGATCCTCCGAAAAAGGCAAAAGGTAAAAATTTTGTTACTGGACTTCGGCTTTGGGCGTGCAGACCCTTGGATGAACTGATTAGTGGAACATTTGTCAGCCTAGAAAAACAACCAATTCCTCCATCAGATAAGTCTGGGATCTTGTTTGGTACAGTTTACAAGGCCGTTTTTAACCCACCGAGCATAGAGAAATGTTTGTTTGTTTAAATAGGACAACATACAAGGGGAATAGCTGTGGGCAGTAATAGTTTGTCAGGTTGGGAAAATGCTGTGGGTGCTGCTCAGCTCAGGGAGACTTGATTCCTAATTTCAGATTTGCTCCTCATGCCCAACTGCTCCCACATGTGAATCTAGTTAGAGTCTGACACTCACATGAAATTGTTTATTTTTAATATGCTTGAATAGCATGATAAATAAATTGAAAGTCAGAAGTACTTTGAATCCTTTCAAATCCTTCTAGATCTTGTGAAACTCAGAGCAGATTTTTCTATAACTTTCTACCATATTTCATTCTTTCTTCTTTTTCTTAGCCAAATTTTCTTAGAGTCAAAGCCTCCAGTCTTGGTCCTCTGATACACTCAAATATACAGTGACTACTTCCGTTAAGGTAATTTTCAGGGAGAGCTTCCTATGAGCTCCTATACAGAAAGTCCACTCATTTCAAACTGAAAATAATAAAGGAGAGCACTTGGTTATGTGTGCAGCTGGAGCAGTCAAGGGGATTGTTCTGCTTTGATAACAAAGATCAGCAGTGCCAGAATGAGTCAGGGGAAGAGGTGAAATGGTTAATTATGCTGACGTCACTTTTTTCTGTGCCATCATATTGTGGGAGCTGTAACAAAAAATTTATCCAGAGCTGTTTCAGTTCTTGGTCAAAATCAGATGGAATCTTCCTCTAACAGTCATAGCTATTTTGCTGATGGAGCTGAGACAGTCCACTTTCCAAACCATTTTCTTGTTCACACTTGGGTGATTGCTTGCTTGCTTTTGATTGATATTAAATACCGAAAATGTTATCGTGTAAAACTGCAGTCGCTGTTTTGTTCACTTCCATAAGTTTTAAAGACATTCCCAGTGACTCAGGCTGGAAGTTACAGGGTCAAAGGGTTATCTGATTCTTTTTTTCCACTGACAAATTGAATGTGCATTCTTTCATATCTTCCCTGCAGACTTGGTCTCACAGTTTGCATTATGAGCTAAAGCTGATGCATGCAACATTGACAACTTGTGTTTTAATGCGGTATGAAATTCGCCAATCCATTCTTAACCTAAATTACAGCAGGTATAAGGACACCTTTGCAAAACTAGACTAATTACTGATGGCCAAGGAGTTGTCATAGCTTGACTCTCAAGTTCAGAAAAACGTGCACCCCAACAAAAGAAAATCCATGTGTTTCTGATCTTTGAGTGTTTATGCTGAGAGAACTGAAACATAGTTTTTTAATTTTTTGCAAATGGATCTTTGCACTCAGTGTTTTCAATGTGCGAAATATTATTTGATTTTAGCAAACCTATACAGACATTTCATTTAGAATTATTAGCTGTGTTTTGGATTTTTTTTTCTTAATTATGTTTTTCCTATAGAAATTTCAAAACTGCTAATCTTGTAATTTCTAGGTGTTACCGGAGGTCCCTTTCTGTGCTGATCATTCCTAGCTTTTAAGTGTAAAGAAATATGTTCTCTTCTCTGAAGGGGCAAAACAATTTTAAAATTGAGTCAGTAAAAATTATTCTGTTTTTTGCTTATACAAACCTACTTGCTTATTTGTCCACTGAGACAAACAAGGTAGCCAAAACAAAAATCTGTAACATCAGAAGCAGCTACAAGAATGTGTTCTGGGAAAATGAGCCTTGCTTTAGGCAACCATCGTGCAGTACCATAAACTGGGAGGCACGCCCAATCTTTTACCATAGTTCACCATTTACCCTAATTCATAAGAGGAAAGGGTTCCTCACAGTTAACAGATGATCTGCAGCCAATTTAGCCTCATCAGATATATAGAATCACATGACTGAGCTTGATCCATCGCAGGTCCATGTGGGTATTACATGTCTCTGTGTGTATTGCTAGGATTTCTGCTCTTTATCTCATGATTCTGTGGGGTTATGGGCTGTTCTCTAAGCCTTCCTAGTGGGTACTGAGATAGCTCTACGACTTCAAGAAAAGAACTACAGGAAAGTATCAGAAGGCCAACAGCTCTTTATCTGTCCTCATCACACAACACACTGTTTAACAACTTGAATGGAGGCTTTCCTTTTGCTTTAGCCTTCAGTCCCACCCTAGCTAGTTAGCTCAGAGAGAAGGTAATACTGAATTCAAATCTGAGGATTTTGTTTTTCCTGTGAATGGAGCAAGATCCTCCTTCTGAGCAATAACCCAGTTTTACCTGCAACAAAAACAACTGAGTAATCTTCTCCAGTTCTTATCCCTCTTGAGTTGATTTGCACAGTGCTTGTCCCAAATGTCATGTTTACTGGTTATGTTGGTGCTAATCAGACCCTGTGGACACACTTGGTATCAAGAACGGCTTATAATACTGTACAGCTGTGCAGTGGCAGACTTCCTAGGCTAATAATTTGGTCATCTGCCCTTTACTGCTAGCAAGATTTTGTCTGACTTTAAAAATATGAGGCATCGTATCTTCTTAGGTGATGGGATTTTCTGTGTTTCTTTTCTGTTTGTTTAAAACAAGCAAACAAACAACAACCTTGAGACAAAGTGTGAAGTAGGAAACAGTTGCCTGGTGTAAATCTTTCTACTTTTTTTTTTGCCAAAATCATAGCTGGTCTTAATTGAAGCTATTGGAGTTACAGTGGAAAAAGTAGGACAGCTTCAAAACCCTGTTCTTAGTTGTTCTTTGGAGTACCTTTTGCCCTGCGTGCCTCAGTCTGAAAGAGGGAGAAAAACAAGCAACAAAACCCATGTTCGTGCGTGACCCATTTTTTATTCTGCTGCTGTATGCATTACTGTTGCATATTTTGTATCTGATGGTGGAAGAGAGAGTAAAGGAAAGGAGGTAGTGAGGGTTTTCCTGCCACCTGTACTACAACCCAGCTTTGGAAAGAGTTTGTCTTGTAGGGTGAGGAAAAAAGTGCCATGTAAATGCGCACAAGAGGCCCATAGCTGATTCCGAGAGCCCAAAGCCTGTATCACAAGATCAAAGGGTTGTAGTTTCAAACCCCTGCCAAAACACAGAGACAATAGAACTGAAAAACAGGAGTGGAGGAAACAGCCTGAAAATCCAGGCAGGATGTTGCTCTGTAGTGAAGTAGTGCTGTTGGCTTTTTCATCATGGCTATCAAGTGTATTCAGAGTCCTGGGCAATAAAGTGGTCTTGGATGGGCAATTACACATTGTTGAATATGACACTTGATTTCAATATATACATTTCCACCAGTATTGGAAAATGAATATAATGTTGAAGTGAGTGGTGTTGAAAAGAGGCAAAAGTAAAGATTAAGAAATGTAGGCTTCTGCAAAAGTCTCTACACTGTGCCAGAAGCCTACTACTGAGGACAACAGTGCAAAAAGCATGGATAAAATCCCTATTTACCTATTGCATCACAGCTTGTTTTACTGTATTTTTAGAGTCATCCATGTTGTGAAAGAATTATTTAGATCTACATCTAGTTTGCCTGGCAGCTTATTACTGTCTACGTCTTTTTATCACAGTCAGTATCCTTAAACACTTTTTTAGTAGATGTGAGAAAGCCACTGAGTTGATGCTGATGCTTCACAGGGTTCTGATGAAATCCTAGCCTTTTCTGAGTGTCCTTTCAAAGTGGTGGAATAGGAAAGGATAACCATGGGCACATGCTGCACTGGGTATTGCCACTATGATAAAAGGCCTCAGCTCTCTAATCTGTAGTGACTCTCTGCAGGATTTATCTGTAAAATTTGTTTTGAATAGATTTTTTTTTTTTTTCCAGCTTCGCATTCTGGTGGAGCTTATATGGCCTCTGTCATTATTTCTTGCCCTGGTCTGGCTGAGGAAAGCTAATCCACTCTATCGCCAACATGAATGTAAGACATTTTAATACTCTGTCTTGTGCTAGATAATGCCTAGGACATCTCGGACAGGTGCACTGGGCCTGTTTGCTAAGTGTTATTCTCTAATGGCAAAAAGACACGCTCTGCTGCAAGCATTTTAGTTATTTATAGCCACGTATCGGGAGAATTAATTATGAGTGAAATAAAAGCTTGAGTTCTCCTGAGATACTTTATGGTTGGGTTTAACATAAGGTCTCAAGATTCTTTCAAGTTGTAGGTAGCTATAATTTTGTTGTTGACAAATACGTTGAGCCCATAATAGTATTAAGATTCACACAGACTGCATCAGAAAAGACACTTTTTTTTTTCTCCATATTCCAGGTCACTTCCCAAACAAGGCGATGCCATCCGCAGGAACGCTGCCATGGTTACAAGGCATCTTCTGTAACATGAACAATCCTTGTTTCCGCAGCCCAACCCGTGGAGAGAGTCCAGGTGTTGTGTCCAACTACAACAATTCCATGTAAGCAGAGCTCTGTGTCTAAAATGGGGGTTGCCATAATGCAGGCCTGCTAAGCAATTGCTGATAGCTTGCCCTTGACACCTATTGAACCTGTTGGCACTTAGTGGGTGATATGAGGAGAAAGGATGAAGTATCTTCATCCTACCTAGATTGATCCTTCAGTGTACTGAGGATAGTTTATAGAATTGTTCTGTGTTGCAAGCAAAAGAGGAAAGGGGAGCACTTAGGACAACAGGATGCAACTACTAAAAGACAAAAAAAAAAAAATAAAAATCTGTTCTAACAAGTCAGTTTCATTCCAACAGTGATCAACAATGTCAGAATGGAGCTCATGGTGGTTGGTTGATGCCTTTTTCAAAGGAATTTAGTTCCACTAGTCTCTACAGAACATGTATTCATATGATAAAATCATCTTTTTTATTGCCTGCTGTTCATTGACTGTTTCAAGATAAATATTTCTGAGTACGAAGCTTCTAAGCTTTCTTTTCTCATGAGTTAAGCTGAGTTAAGCTGTTACCCCTGAATGATGGCTTTCATGAAGTAGCAGCAAGAGATAGTCTGCTCTACCACTTCTCGTATAGCACTTGTTCTGGCTATACGTTTGAGAGATTTTAACCAGCACAGTAACTTTCAGATACTAAGGTAAGTAATAAGACAGGAGAATGGGAGATTTCTGGACTGTTGATGAAAAAGGGCTGTGGGAATGCTTCGGTGCCTTGTTGGTTGTAGCTGAGTTGTGAGAGGCAGCATATAGTGGACAAAGACTCTTAGAGTGAAAACTCGTTAGGAAAAAAATAATTCCAAATCTCCCTTTTGAGCATCCAATGAGTTAGCAATGCCAGTGCTATCAAGGCTCCGCTAGCATTTAATTCCATGGCTTGATGTTAAATTAGATTTTTGTGTTTTGTTCCTAGTGAACAGGATTTAAAATAATCAACTGAGCTTTTTGAGAGTACAGCCAGTCACACAGTGAAGTTAAAAGTTTGTTTTATATATATATTCTGACTTTTCTCAGTTGCTTATTGCAGAGTGAACTGTCCCTTTGTGAGTCAGAATAAATTCAGCGCATTACAAAGGAAGCAAATACATTGTGTTTTCTGAAAGAATTTTGTCCTTCCTGTTTGCTGTTTCCTGTAAGCTAAAAAAGTCTTGAGGACTGGGACTTACCATTCCATATATGGAAAGCATAGCTGTTAAAGAAATGCAGTGCTTCTTAACAGGTATTAGTTCAAATTCTGTCTCTGTTTTACAGCAGAAGGAAAAGAAGCCTGTGACATTTAGTTCCTAGATGTGCTTAACCACCTCTGCTCCTAATAAGATTTTTTTCATACTTGTTTATGAACACAGGACCTGACTGCATCTTTGCTTGAAATGTATGTCTTAACCCAGAACAGCTGCCTTTGGTAAAACTGGGCACTGCTGTTCTCCCACTTCTAGAAGAAATGTACTTCATTGTACTTAAAGAAAGGACTTAAAAAGCTACTACCACATTAGAAGGGTCTGAACTGAGAGAGGGAGGAGGATTCTTTATCTGGTGATTTTATGTCACTTATCCAGCTGAGCAGGGCTGTGTGGACCATTTTACTGCCAAAGCTGATCTTTAGTCATAACTGGAGCATATTTGCACGACAAATATGGAGTGCTGTATGGGAAGGTCCGGTCTCCCCAAAAGTGTGTGGTAATGTAAGTGTAGGAGAGGCCAGCCTTCTGCCACACAAGTAGCCCTCTGAACCATGTGGATTCCCATATCTAACTGAATTCACGGAAAGTACTTTCTTGTCACCAGAAAATTGAGCTTTGAGTTTCAAGGATGAAGATAAATTAACTTTTTCTCCTCATCCCTACCACAGAAAAAGTAAAATTTGAAAGTATATATATAAAGTGTTCATAATAGTCATCAGTCTTAAATTATCATTGGTTGCTTATTTCTTCTTTCAGTCTTGCAAGAGTATATAAAGATGCTCAGGAGCTCTTACTGGAAGCCCCTGAAATCCACGACCTTGGCAGAGTCTGGGAAGAACTGATCATTATGACTCAGTTTATGGAAACAATGAGAACAAATCCTGAAAGAATTGCAGGTAATTGTTTTCTATGTGTCCTTTAGACCACTGAATTTTGCCTTACGAAATCCATCTAGTAATTACTATGCAGGGACTAACAATAACTTAATGTGTTTCACATTTGACTGTGACTATTCTTACTGTTTGAGAAGGTAACCGAAAATTCATTAACTAGTGGCTTGAAAAAACAAAACAAAACGAAAACATTTGAGAGAGAATTATCTGGCTTCATGTCAGAAAAGCATGAAGAGCGATGGGTTTGCTAAAAGATCAGACCCCGTAGTTTGAGGGGTTTGTCTTTGCATCCTGTATATACTTAGCAACCAGAAAATAGCACATTGCTCCCAGTTCCTATGAAATACAAAGTTAATGTTGTTTTGGAAACTATTTTTAATGTGTGTAATTAAATTAAAAAAAAATTGGTTCCAGAGCAAAAGTAACAAACTGTGAATAGCCACTTTTATTTGTATAGGAAAATGTTCTGTGTAATTAACTATATGTGTTCTGTGTGTGTATGCATTGCTTTCTATCATTGCCTGTAAAAATCCTTAACAGAATATTACAGTTGCAGTGCTGAAAAATGAAAAATTACCAGATGCCAGAACGAAGACTGCTCCTTTTCTTGATTCCTTAAACCAGATTCACCTCTTGAATCCTCCTTTCTTGACCCACTCTCCCCCCTCTCCTTCCCCTATGCCTTGGTACCAGGAAGGGCATCAGAGAAAACACAAGAGACAGGCACTTGATAATGTTTTCAGTGTTTACTGCTTGAATGGATACATGGAGGAGCAATTGCTTCTCAAAGGAAAATAAAAAGTTTTGCTTGTGAAAGATTTTTAAGGGCTGTTTTTGCAAAAACTGTAAAATCGAGTTAAATAGATAAAATTATCAACAGTAAATGATAAACTAATGTAAGTGTAAAGGGCTGACTGAAATTATTTACACAAGGCCCAGCAGAAGGGACTGTAACACTAACAATAATAGCATGCTTCGATCTGAACATGCGAAATAAAGCAGAAAAAAGGCAGAGGCTTTCAAATGCAATTAGGGATGCTATCAGTACTTCTATTTCTGAAGCCTACTCTGAAGCATCTTTGAGAAATCAGATGTAGAGAGTTTTAGCAGTGAGTATTTTCTTAATACTCATTCTCTAGCATTCTCTAGCAAAATATTAAAATTATTTTGAATTTTAAAAGTAGTTTTGGACCCCATTAGTCACTGGTGAGCCAAAATACGTAATTTTTGCAGGTTTAAACTAGGATTTGAGATGCTCTTTAACTTCCTTTATCTGGCATTTCACTTATCCCTGTACTCTTTTCTTTATCCAGGAAGAGGAATAAGAATTCTAGACATTTTGAAAGATGGGGAGATTCTCACTTCCTTCTTACTGGAAAACCTTGGCCTTCCTGATGCAGTTGTTTTCCAGCTTGTTAATGCTCAAGTGCGCCCTGAACAGGTGGGTGGAATACAAAAGCTACCAGTTACCTGCCTGAAATACAGCCTCTTGAGTTGTATATGCAAAGTAGCTTCAGTGGGGACTTCACTCTATATACCTGCTTTAGTGGCTGCATATTTTTTATGGACCTAGAAGAATGCTTTTTGTCTTGACAGTTTTAAACTGAAGGAGGGATGGTTTAGATTAGATATCAGGGAAAGTTTTTCACATAGGTAACCTTGCCTGTGGCAGGGAGGCTGGAGCTTGATGATGTTTGGGGTCCCTTCCAATCCAAATCATTCCGTGATTCTATGGGTATTTTGCATATGTATTAAATAGAGGTATTTTGTTTGATGCCATAATTGCTCCTGAACAGCAAGATATTAAGAAATGGTACTGACAAATAATGTGTATGTCCTTGTGATCAAAGACTTCTCAAAAGCAGAAGGTAGTTGTTCAGGTTTTTTTGGGACAACTGCTCTGATGATTAACAGCAGAAAACAATTTTCAGGCTCCTAATTTTATGTTTAAATTTTCTGCCCCAATGCCAGCAAAGTAGTGTTCTGACCTTAGTGGTGGAGTGTGAAAGCAGACCTAATTTTTTTGGATTCCAGCTGAATAACAAACCCACTCAGAAAATTCACAGTGAAAACTGCAGGTCAGATCAGTCCTGTAGCAGCTAAACGGTGGATTGTGTTTGACCAAGTCTAGGCTGTCTCTGCAACTGTGTGTACTGGTATGTGGGAGTCGAGGGGAATGTTGAATTAGTGAATGAATGTTGCTGAATCAGAACTCTGGAACTATTTCTACACTGTGTTAGTGTGTGGATTGAAACAAATGAATAACTGAGGCTCAAAATTCAATTCTTTTTCACCATCACATAAAACGCAAATGCTAGAACTGTGTGCAGCCAAAAAGGGAGGAGATTAATGATCTTGCATTCAGTGTCTTTTGTGCCCCACCGATTCCAGATAGTTTGACTGGCTGCAGATCTTATCTGCTGTGTTCTTGATTAGTATCAAGAGAAGATCTCCCCACTCCTCACTTGGTCATGAAGCAATACCACAAGACCATAGCATAGCCAGCAGTATCAGTTGATACATCCAACTTGCTTTTACGTCTCTGTATCTGCGGAGACAGCAGAAAAATGTTTCCTTGCAGCTTCTGACAAGACAAATAAATATAGATACGCTGTTGGGCTTCTTTTTTCCTCCCTGCTGCCACTCCTCTTCTACATTAGAATTCTGCTGTCCCAGGAGAACTGTGTGCTGTTTTGTTAGACTATGTTAGCTGCCCAATGGCTTTCATTCATCTGCTGTTGAAAATCCTTCAGCTGCTAATGTATGCAGGACTGATGGCGCTTTCATCTCCGGAAGTATTCTTGAGGCCTGCTGGAACATATTGTCCTGCTGTATTCTCTGTGCTGCTGTAGAAAAAGATGCTGTTCTTTTTATACTAGGAATTTTTAAAAAATGAGCATCAGTTAAAGATGAAGCTGGCAGAAATCTGGTATTAAACACCACTTTCATTGTTCTGCATGATGTTTTCTTGTTAACGGCTATCACGGGTGTATAATGTCGTCTCACAGAAGCTGATTTACAGCTATGAGGAAAGAAAGTGCTATGAATGCTTTCTCCAAGAGCAATGGAATGAGGAAAATCTGATCTCATGGTTCTCAAAAGACTCTAAGAGAATTATTTTTAATGGCAATTGAATACTTACTCTGCTATGGGAAATAAATCACAATTCATAAAATCATAGAATGGCCTGGGTTGGAAGGCAATTCAAGGATCATCTAGTTCCAACTTCCCTGCCATGGGCAGGGTTTCCATCCACTAGATCAGACTGCCCAGAAACCCATCAAGGCTGGCCTTGAACACTGGCAGGAAAGGGACACCCACAACCTCTCTGGGCAGCCTGTGCCACTGCCTCACCACCCTCTGAGTGATGTAGGTATTGGAAAATGGCAATAAGCTCTCCCCAGAGCCTTCTCTTCCCCAGGGTAAACAATTGCAACTCCCTCAACCTTCCATCATAGAAGAAAAGCTCTGGTCATCTAATCAAATTTGTGGCCCTCCCCTGAACTCACTCTGACAGCTTTGCATCCTTCTTGTGCTGATTCCTGGGCCTGGATACAGTATACTCCAGATGGGGCCTCACAATCACCTGCCTCTCCCTGCTAGCCACCCCTCTTTTGACACAGCCCAGAACACCACTGGCGTTCCAGGCTGCAGGAACGCACTGCTGGTTCATGTCCAGATTTTCTTCTAGATCTTATTGATAAGACCAGCCCATTTAACTTGCTCATGGTTGGTTCTGGTCAAAGTCTCAGATCTTTGAGTGGAATACAGATCTGTGGTTGGCTTTAGCCTTTACCATAATAGCTCATCTCCAGTTCTTCATGCCACTCCACTCTGCCTGCATATCGCTAGACGCCCTTTCTCCTTGGCTGAAATGGAATGGAGCTGACTGAGCTAAAAGTAAGCTGAGAGCTTGTTTACAAGAGCCTGATTGCTGCCAACAGCTGGCTGCAGATCTAGGTCCCAGCTGCCTGGGAATGCAGGAAATGACACACAGAGCTGAAAACTAAACCTGATCAAACAGGCAACTAGCTGAAATAATAATTTGGACTTCATTGCTTTAGACAAAGTGACACATTGATTAAAAAAAAAGTATTGAACAGGTCCTCTGAGGACCTGTTTTTTTGAATCATTCTAAGATAAGGATAAGAGGCTGATGTTAAACACAATAAGTTCAGGAAAGATTGGCAACAACCCACCCTACCGGAAAAATTGGAAGGGCGGAGGTTTTATGTTTTTCTAAACACATCTGTTTGTGAACATTCTTGAAATGCAGCTACTGTTTGTAAATAACCTTTCTTTTTTCTGTGTTTAATCTCCTTCAATTATGTTAACGTCACAGTTTCCTCATTTCACAAATCAAAGTAAGATTCCCAGGTTGCCTCCCCGTGCAGCTCAGCTGTATTGCAGTTCATTGAATGGTAAGGACTATGCCAAGTCAGATGTGCACAGTTAAAAGAATGTTTTCTTTTCACATGCACCTTTCCAGAACTGTGATGTCAGTGAAAGTCTTTATTTCTTCAGTCATTAGGTCAGTTAAATTCAAATGTTGAAGTTTGTGGCCAAATTGAGATGTTTTGGAGGATCTTTGTGGAAGCCAGACTCTACCTATCGGTTGCTTTTTTGCATTCTGCCTCTCTCTAACTTGTGTTAACAATGCAGCACGAATGCCCTGTTTTGTCTCACAGGTCTTGGCTATGCTGTAAAGCGAGTCTCGCTTTCTTAGCAGTACTTGCACTTGCAGATTCTCCTGTAGGTAAAATTGTGTGGTGAAAAGACACTATCTGAGGACACACATTTGTAATTTAATTTTTAAAAATTCATAATCTAGTATGTAGACTATTGCTTACTGAATAGCATAAAGTACTTGCCACGCCATGTCTACTTAGCGAAGAACATTCACTTGCAAAGAGCCTGGGCTGAGTGGACGGATTATTTAGACTGTACATATTTGCAAAGACCAAGCAGTGGTGTAAAGGATGAGGAAATTGATGGAGGTTAATTTAATTACTGCTGTCCACTTGATTTCAGGTGTCCTGTTTTTTTAAAATTGTATTATGTTAGAACTCTTCAAGGATTTGTTGCTGTACTTGTGCTCAGAATCCCTAGTGTAAGTAGAATAGATTATGTTAATATACATTTATGTGCAGGGATGATAGGGACAGTACCTGCCAGATTTCTAGAAATATGCATCTCTTCTTTTGCACTGTCATTATACACAATCTGTATAATACAAGTATATATTTTTTGTAGTCTGAAAGTCATGTGTGTGTCTTCAAAATGGTAGGACTTAGAGCCATCATGTTGTGATGTTGTGAACTTTTTGTGAACTTTTTTCCTTACAATTTGTGCTATGGAAGAGATGGACAGAGGATGGGAACTTTAGTTTATGGGCAATTTCCAGTGCTATATTTCATTATATTACTATGTATTCTGTTCATTATAAAGCAAGCAGAGCTAAATTTCAGACTTCCAAGCGTATTCTGATACAACAATAAAAATTGCAGGTATACTGATTTCTGTGCAGTTACTCTTTATTTACATTGGTTTAACTATAAACTACTCCCACTCATTAAACACTGGAGAAATTTTTATTTTCTGTTCCATGTTTCTATCAGTAGTTGAAATAAGTAGGTTGGGTGTAGTTTAATGTAAAATGACTTTGTAGAGTCTGGCTGTATGCCTGTACACAGTGGTAATGAATAATGCTGTGTTGGAAGCATTAGGGAATAATCGTAACTAAAGTAGAAAAGAGAAGGAAATCAAGCTTAGGAACTATTGGAATTACCTTTTTCTTTTAGGTCAGATGATGACAGAACCATAAGGCTAAACAAAAAGCAGGGTTGTGTGGCACATTTGGTTAGTCCTGGGGGAATACTTTCAAGCAAGCAAAAGCTTAACCATAAGAATAAGTAGCGTGGCATGGCCTCAGGCATGCTTGTATGCCAGAAAGTCAAGAAAGCTCATTAGAAGGATGCAATGAAAGGAGGAATCTCTAGTGAGAAGAAAAGTTTGTCTGAAGGCGAGGTGATCTATCATACCACAAAATGAAGGTTATTGAAGAATTAATGTTTACGCTGACCTCATCTTCCCGCCATTCATGAAAATATTAGCAAGTGCTGATATCAAATGTCTTATTTTTTAGAAATCTCTAATTGTTCCTGCACAGGTCTGAAGATTCACAAAATGAAATAATAAATTGTTTTTGATTGCAGTTTGTGTATGGTGTACCGAACTTGACGCTAAAGGACATTGCTTGTAGTCAGATGCTCTTGAACCGCTTTATTATCTTCAGCAGCCGAAGGGGCCTCCCTTCTGTTCATAAGGCCATGTGTGCTCTCTCCCAGGAAAGCCTACAGAGAGTAGAGGATGCCTTGTATGCAAATGTTGATTTCTTTAAGCTATTTCAGCTGGTAAGTGCTAACACAATGATCCTCACTTATGTGATACTTCCTTGAACTTCAACAATTTTCTTCATAGTGCATCACCAGTGTTTAAGCAGTCTTTGTTCACTTGCTACTGCAAATGTGTGACTATTGATGTAGGATTATTAGCCTACCATCAGCAGGAGCAGTAGACAGTTTGGAACATACTTTAGGAGATAACAGCAATTCACCATACAACAGAACTAAAAGAATCAAATAAAATTTAAAAATCAGTGTTTTCTTCTCAGATTGTGTAACAAGGCAGATGCAGCACAACCTACTAGGGATCTGAAATAACCCCAGCTATTCCATCCTGTCAGCTTCATCCAGCATGGCAGAATTTTACTCTAAAGTCAAAGCCATGGTGCAACTTGAATTACAATTCCTATACAAATCATTTTTTTGTTTTGTTTTGTTCTTAAACAAGTTCTACTGGCTTTAATCACACTTTCTACAGAAGCTTTTCCTCCTATTGATTTTTGTTGCCCTTCTTTGTGTTCGTATTTCTACCGTGTCCTTGCCATAAATAAACCACAGCTGCAGCCGCAGTTCAGTATCCATGTATCATGGAGATAAGTATATGATGATATAATGATATATATTTGCAACTGCTCTCTGTTCTTTTCTTGTATTATCTAATGTTCCCTGGTCCTTTCAGAGAACTAATTGTGATGATTCCAAGGTCTCTTTCCATGATAGTCCATCGCTGTGTATGTATTCAGTGTTGGTTTTCCCCAGGTTTATGACTTTGTATTTTGCAACACTGCATTTATCTTGCTGTTTTTTACTATATAACTTATGATGAGATCTTCGCTTCGACAGCTTTGTTGAAGCAGGCAGCTTTGTACTATGCAGATCCTACATCTAAAGAATTGATTCGACTTTGCTGTCCCAGCAGAGTAATATCATGGTTTCAAGTGCAGATTAAGATAAGGAAAGAATAAATTTACTACAAATGGTAAAAGAATGTAAGATAATCCTAAGAGAGAGACGATTAATACCTCAGTATTAACACAATATGGGAGAAAGACTATGACTGTGCTGCTTGCTCTGCTGCCAAAACCCAGAAGTCTCTCATCCCCATCACCTGGAATTGGATGCAACAATGTAAGTGAAGTAGTATAGGACAGCATGCCATGCTGTCACCTGTTTCTTGAAAATCAGGAGCTCTTGCAGTTGCTACCAGCTAATTCCCCTCAGTGGTAAGCAGTGGCCTCCTGAATGAATACTTGATAAATTCAAAAGCTAACAAGACTCTTTACATCACACTGAATGAATAGTGTCCGAGAAGAAGCTTCTCATAAATGGCTGTTGATTCATTCCTTATTTCTGCACCTCTTGGTGTGGTGAGATTAGAAAAGCAAAGCATACCAAGCTATACTTCCAATGGATTGTGACTTTTTCAGCCTCATCACAGTAAGACCACTCAATCAACCTGGTATGTGAGTCTATGTGCAGGTGATGGTTTTGTGGACCAACAAAACTGTCTAGACAGTGTTCCAAATAACTCACTGAACTAGAGATGCCATTTGGATTTTGTTCTCTTACCATATTAGCTGTTGTTATTTATAAGCTATTCAAAGCACATCTGTATTTCTCATGTATTTGCAGCTTCCCACTGTGTTGGACAGAAATTCGGCAGGTGCTGACCTCAGGTCCTGGGGGAGGGTGCTATCTAATGTTTCCCAAGCAGTACAAAAGGTGAGTGGTCTAATAACAGAAGGCATCACTTTTCTGAGTGATGTGTAGTCTTTTATCCTTTATTCTACTTATTCCCATTACCAGCTTTATCAGAAAGAAAACAGAATTATTTGGAAAGAAATGCTTTCTTAGAAATTCATTCTTCCCTCATCATAAAATAAATGTGGACATAAGCATTAGCAATTCTGAAGCTGATTTATTACTGATTTATTCAGAGTAGACATGAAAGAACAAGAACTGAAAATGGTGCCTGTAACCAGCACAGAGATGAAATGGATTCTGTCTGCTTCTGGACTTTGCACAAAGTCTTTCACAATGGAGATTTCTCCAATTACTTTCTTCCTTTGAGGGTTGCAATTAACAAAGAAATCTTTTTTTACTGCAGCTAGCCAGGAAGCAAAGTGTTCAGGACCTTTTAATGGTTTTGCAACCATTTGTACAAGATGGAATACCAGAATCCTTAGGCCACTTGGTGAGCTCCCTTTCTGATCTTTTCTGTGGCTACCCAGAAGGAGGTGGATCCAGAGTGCTTTCTTTCAACTGGTATGAAGATAACAACTACAAAGCTTTCCTGGGGATTGATTCCACAAAGAAATCCATTTATCTTTATGATAATACAACCAGTAAGTTTTTCCACCAAACCATGATAGGTACTGTGGACATATGCAGTGTATGTTAGAATACCACTATGGCTTTTATAAAATAATGCTTTAAAGCAGTTGATTTGAGAAATTAGAGACAGATAAAATAATTTTACTTGCAATTGCAATAGGAAATAAATCAAGGAGAAACCAACTTTATTTTTTCTGCTATTCATTATTTTGTCTCCTTATTGTCCTCTTTAATTTTCCATTCATCTTTTTTTTTTATATTGAGATCGCTCACTATTTTTGTTACATATATAAGTTTTTGTTGTATCTGTCTGTTCCTTCTGGTATGACTGATATGTTTGTGTGGTTGCAAAGTAGAGGTGAGCATTTTACCACCAGAGAGAATTCTAAATGCCACTATCTGTGTTGATACTTGACTCTAATTATGTCTGAATTTTCACAAGACCAGTAGAAGATCCAGTATTTCCATTTCCTTAGCCAGGGAGCAGAAAAGTTCCATTCTGACTGCGAAAATAATTTATAATTCAGAAGTAAGATTGAAATGCTTATGTAAAAATGCTTAGTTCTAAGTTCATTGTAAGATCAAATTCTGAACTGCTGAATCTCCAGTCCTTAAGTTTATTCTGTGAAAGAATTAATGACTGATAGAAGAAAGAAAATATTTCCATATCAGAGTCAACTACCATAGTAAGGAGTGAAACAATATGAAATTTGTTTGCTATTCTGTACTCTCTGATGTCTACTTTACAACTGTAAAATCTACAATCTTCTACCATTTTTTAGACATTGTCGTTCTATATTACAAAATGTGCTTATCCTATTCAGTTTCATAATACATTTAGGTGTCCATATTGCCAGCAAAAAGCCCTGCAGGATGTTACGTGTAGTAAAATTGAAGGAAAGTTACATAAAGTCTATTTGTCTTTCTGTCTTTAGCACCCTTTTGCAATGAATTGATTCAGAACTTGGAATCAAACCCTTTAACCAAAATAGCCTGGAGTGCTGTGAAGCCCCTGCTGATGGGAAAAATCCTCTTTGCTCCCAATTCACCTCCTGTACAACAAATCATTAAAAATGTAAGGAATTAAAAAATATACAAATGTGTATTTCTAAAAAATTGCATTCTGAGAAATGTACTTTGAAAAACAGTCAACCTAATCAGATTTTCTTCAGGAACTCCTCTTGTTCTGAGGATTGTTGGAAGAGGACTGGTTACATTTCATTTAAAAACAAACAAACAAACCCAGGAGGCATGTCTTCTCTAATTCATCTTGCCTTGGCCCAAACTACTTTTTCCAGCTCAAGTAGCCTTTTTGATGGCATGTTCCTATATTTGCATTGACAGAAAATGTAATATTCATATGTATGTAGATTGCTCTGAAAGTAATACCTCCTGTTTATTTCCATGGAAAGTGCAACAGACTCAGAGACACGATAGCACTGTTTGATGGAGTAAATTCTCAGCCACAAAATGCTGTTTTTCAACAGTCATTGTCAGTAGCTGATTTGTGCAGTTGAGCTGATGGAGACGTTTTTCATTTCTTGGTGTTACATCTGTGAATGGACTTCCAGAACATGGCTTGTCTTTCATGTCACTGTCACCACTGCTGAACTGAGCCATCCAACACCATACTGAGCTGACATCCACTGTTTAGTTTCCATGGATGTTCAGCAAGTGGCAGTGAATGTCAGTGGGGGTACCATTTTTTCAACATGGCAACACACTTTTCTTCATACAGGCTTCCATGTCAGACACCATTCTGTCAGACTACCTCTCTGCTATGGCCTTGATATAAATGATTGAATTAATTTCACCTGGCTTTAGGGTCTCAGCTGAAGAGCTCTGTTGCAGAGCCTAGGCTCAAGCTACAGAATAGAGGGAAATAGTCAAGGGAAAAAAACAAAGAGGAAATCATTCAACCTAAAACCTGAGTAGTTAAAGGAATTGAAGATAAGTAGGATTAATGTGGGCTCTTTTTTTTTTTTTTTTTTTTTTTCCATTACAAGAACCACAGAAACATACCCTAAGTGACTTGATTCCAAATGGATTTTGTAAATTCCCTTTTTTGAGGAGCATTTATAGTTCTGCCATTTAAAAATTTTATTAAGTACACATTTGTAAGTGAAGTTACAGGTTTCGCTGTCACTGAATGCCTGGATTGTAAATTCATTGATTGTCAATGTTTGTTTCTGTTGCATTCTAAGCATTCTTTCCTGTTTTCTTCAGGCGAACTCCACTTTTGAGGAACTCGAACGCCTCAGACTGTTGATCAAAGCTTGGGAAGAAGTAGGACCTCAGCTGTGGTACTTCTTCCAAAACAGCCTGCAAATGAATATGATCCGTGTATGTTATAACTTAGCAGGAAGCTTCAGTAAGAGCAGCCTTTCACCATCCTATATTTTTATTAAGCAAGAAGATAAATGTTTTAGAAGGTTTGTCTGGAAGCACAGCCTTTGCAGCAAGGAATCAGTTGCCTATAAGGTTGCTGGTTTGCTGGCTGAGCTTGGCTTAAAGCCTAGTCCTAAATGTGTTACGGAGACTCTGGCAACCTCAGATTTATACGCTCTTTTCGGTATGATAATGAGTTCTTAATAAAGACAGTAATTACTGCTTTCTAGCCTCTGCAAAGCATCCTTCAAAACACCCAAGTTGATTTTCTAGAGTGCTACATAGGGAAAGAAATCAGTAGGAACCATGTTTTAGCTAGAACCAGCAATTTTTACTGCCTCAGGAAATGGCTTATTTCTTCTTCCCTTAGATCTGATTTTGACCAGCTGCAAGTAGTATCTGTGATTGAAGTCCATAAAGCAGTTTATTCTAAATAAAATGTATGTTTTTCCAAGCTTCTTTTCCTATTATATTAGACACTTATTACATTTATCTTCTTGCTCATAGGGAGAAAAAATGCAATTAGTATTCAAGGATATATTCCTTCTTATCCATTCTTCATTTCTTACCTCCAGTTTGGCTACACATATTTACCCATTTATGAAATTCCTTTCTTAATATACCCTTTTGTACTACTTCACAGTTCAGAAAGAGCTGTGGAAGTTGAAACCTTTCTTTCTAAATATGACACATGAAGAGGATTACTGTAGTAAAGCTGTTCCAATATGTTTTCTCAGGACTCTCTGAAGCACTCTACAGTGAGGGACTTCCTGAACAGTCAGCTGGGTGCTGAAGGCTTAACTGCTGAATATATTATCAACTTTCTCCACAATGGGCCTCCAGGGAGTAGGGAAAAGGGAATGGTGGATTTTGACTGGAGGAACATATTCAGTGCTGCAGACCAAGCTCTGCGTTTGATCAGTCAGTATCTGGAGGTAAGGGCATCTCTCTCTCTGCTGGGAATCTTTCTGGAGAATATCTTGAAGCAGGATAGACAGTACCTTGAATCTGTGGCAGCAGAACAAAAAACAAACAAACAAAAAAACCCTTAAATTTCACAATCCCTTAATGCTGCATTCCAAAGGTAAATTGAATGTCTGAATGTGCTTTGGGGCTGAGAAGCAGAAAGTGCTCTATTCCTTAAGGGAAACTGCATTGTTGTTTTTTGTTGTTTTGGGGTTTTGGTTTTTTTGTTGGTTTTTTTTTTTTTGTTGTTGTTTTTAATGACTACCAGACTGCTATTTTCAGCAAGGACAGGACTAGAGAACTAATAGTTCTTTGGAAATTCCCAGTACAGGATTTTGAGAACCCGATCAAAAAAACAGGGAGTTTCTGCTTGTTTTGTAGCTACTTCTGACAAGACGTCTGTCTCTTTCCTGGAATCTCTTCATCCATTTTCTAGGAGTGCTGTGTTTTTTATAGGCTTTTTGAGAGTCACAGTACAGAAAGTGGCACGAAATTTCATCATATAAATAAAGAAATGCTAAAAACATAGATGAAAATATGAAGCTATTCAGAAAATGCTTTGGAATATACTTTTTATCAGGCTACTCTAGCATGGACAGTATAACTTACAGATGAGTTTGTCAGACTCAGATTAGTAAATCTATAAAAATAAAAATGTAAGTGATGAAAAAAAAAGATTAGATTTCTAGAGGACTGAGCAAACTACTACATCCATTCCTTTCCAGAGCCAGGTAAGTGACACAAGTGATACTTTTCCTGTATCTTTCTGATATTAGGTAAAAGCGTGTTTGTAACCTGACCTGAGATGGCATGGATTCCTGCTGAGTTAGATAGAAGAAATGCTGACTCTTCTTTGTAAACTTCAGAAATTAGACAAAATTAGTAGAGCCTGCAATGCTGTAGGATTAACACTGAGAGTTTAAAACACTGTTGCACTTGGCCATAATACACAACATTTAGCATCTCTCATCTGAGGTTTGGAGTCTTTAAAGAGCTTTATTACTTCACATGGTATCTGAAAGGATAGTTAATAATGGTTGAATGGCTAAGCCTCAAACTCACAGAGAAAGCTGATACTAATTGTAGGCAACAGGATCAACCCTAGCCCTGTTGATTTCTGTCTAGTTCAAACTAAAAGAACCCATGTAAGAAGGCAGGACCTTATGGTTTGTCTGCCTTCTTAAAGCTGTTGTAATAGAGGGCAACAAAGCTTTTGCACAGACTTCTGCTAATTCTGATGACGATATTTAGCAGAATTATTTCTTATTTAAACTGAGATATATTGCTTCAGTACAGATCAGTAGTGGAATATTCACAGTACTGGGGCAGTTACTGTACTTGGTAGTAGATCTTAGTGTCCTAAGCTCATTGTAACAAGCTAGTACTTTCAAGTCTGCTGTTTACCGTAAGTTGCTAGCATTTGGAAATGTTTTCACACTGTACCAAGCACAATGGGAACAAATAGCTCCTTTTCAGGTTCACCCTATCTCTCACCTGGGTATACAGTGAGGGTAATGTACTGCCAGAAGTTATCCTTAGAGGTTTCAGGTTTGTGTGGTACAGCTGAGAATCTTAGAAGTTATGCAGTGGCTGCTTATTTGCACCGCCCCAAGAATTTCCTGTCGCTCCTTTTGATTACCTTAGGCTGCAGAACCGGCAAACTCTTTGTGAGGGCTAAGCACCTCTTAATACACACTAATTTCTGTTTTAATTTTCTAATCCTCTTGTTGATATTTAACTTTGGTTTTCCCATCTTTGTTGAGCCATTTAAAATTGTTAAATATTTACTGGTTTAAGATAAGAAATAAATCTTTGCAAGTGGAAGATGAATCAATTTTGAAATCACAATGTTTCTAAAGGCACAAGCTCTGTTGCAATTTACTGGGGAAAAAAAGCCTAGTTAGAGAATGCAGCACTTGTTTTGAATGCAATTCATGTTAAGGGAAAGAATTCCAGATTTTGTCTTGTAGACTACAATATAAAATCTCTTTTCACTTCAAAGGAGCTGTTATTGCAACACTAATATGTCAGCTTGTATTCTTGCACAAGTTTTTCTTTCATTCTGCTCACAAAGAGAACCCATAAGCACTTGTGTTTTCTCTTTTGAATCTTTGCTGCTTCTTTGACTGGACACCTGGGTAATAGTCTGTACTGCTTCTCAGTCTAGTCCAGACACTGTACATTCTGCAGTGAAAGGTCGTGTATGACCCTGTAGTTATGTTCCATGGTAAGAGAGAAGTGGAGATCATCCATGCCTAGTGTCTTTTCAGGCTATTAGCTAAGTAAAACGCCTAAACCATACTAAGAAGCCAGTTTGAGATGAAGAGAGGATTTCTCTTTTGCTAAATAAAATGCTAAACTTAATGATTTTTTTTTTCTAATTTACAGCTTAATTAAGCAAGGCAATGTTTTGTCACTGTATCTGTAGTAGAGTCAGTAATATACCTATAAGATATTCATTAGCCTAGGAAACCAAATAGTGTGTTGCTCATGACTCCCTCAAGCCCTGCAAAGACTAGAACAGGATGGGGGAAGCATCCTTTTTATCCAGAGGACTGGGTTTTCTTCCTCAACTGTACGTTGAGGACATTTGGTTAATCAGATAGATATTATCAGACCAGACAAGAGATGCTGGGAAGATTTATTAATGTATTTGCTTTTAATTCTACTGCTTCCTTGGTTTCAAAAGGCTCCCCCATTTAATTCCTGAAACACTCTCTCTGGGTACTCTGTAGAGCAGAAAAGGAAATGTCAGAGATGAGATGTCAAGTTTAGAAACTTACTGCCATAAGGTGTGAGTAAACCCCAGTCCCTACTATAAATAGGTGTCTTGATTGAAAGGTGGGATTCTAGCATTCTCTGCTCTTTATAGGAAGATCTTTACTCTTTGTCACGGTTACAAGTTTGCAAATAATCGTACAATTTTTTAGGTTGAAAAGGATTCCTGAGATGATTTAATACAACTCTATTTGTCAGTACGGTGTCAAATAGAATAGGCTGTGCACTACCATGTCCAGATGGGTTTTGAGTATCTCCAAAGATGGAAACTTTGCATCCTGTATGAACATCCTTTTCCAATATTTGTCCACTTTCACAGTAAAATGGCAACTACTTCATATGAAACTACGTTTTCTATTGTCAACCACTCATATTTGTTTTAATATCTCCTGCTAGCTTATTCCAACACATTTGTTATCTTTGTGGTTATTTGTAGTGCTTGACTCTGGATAAATTTGAAGGTTATCATGACGAAACCCAGCTAACTCATCAAGCCCTTCATTTACTAGAGGAAAACAAATTCTGGGCTGGTGTGGTTTTTCCAGATATAGACCCTACAAGAAAAACTCTTCCACTGCATGTGAAATACAAGATTCGAATGGACATAGATGTTGTGGAGAAAACAAATAAAATCAAAGATAGGTAGGTGGTGATTCCTTCTTGGTTATTCCTGGTTATCACCTGAGTATATGCAATACAAGGACATTAGAACCTGCCTTGGATACATGCATGAAATTCAATTGTATTCACCAGTATTTAGTATGTAATGCAGAGCAGAATCCATCTCCACTTACCAGGTTCTAACACAAGTGGTATATCACTCGTGCAACCATCAGACCAGGTAGTGGGTAGGTGCATGGGTGTATGGCAAAGGGAATGACTGTGCTCAGAATCTGTTCATTAATCTGCTGCAAGATTTTA
Organism: Tympanuchus pallidicinctus; assembly: GCF_026119805.1. Classification (NCBI taxonomy): domain Eukaryota; kingdom Metazoa; phylum Chordata; class Aves; order Galliformes; family Phasianidae; genus Tympanuchus; species Tympanuchus pallidicinctus. The sequence continues at coordinate 16,083,193 of NW_026294791.1, read as the reverse complement.
ACTGGCACTATTACAGAGAAAAGTGAACAAGGCAGAACCACATGGATTGTGATCCATCTCTCCTCCACCAGAACAGCAGAACTTCTCTGCTATATCTCCTCAAATGCTCCCACACAGGGGTCTGATGACTGAAATCTAACTCTCTCTATGTCTTAGGATAGTATGTTACAAATAGTTACTTCTATTCTAAAACAATTTCTCTGCAACATGATTTATTTATGTACATTTTTGTGAAAAATTACTATTCTGTTTAAGTATAGAGAAAATTAAAGGAAACAAGAGAATATTCTAGGTTATAATCTTTGTCAGTCATTGTTGTCTGACAGACCAAACTGGAAAAGGCAACTATGAGCAATGCCCCAGCAATTTCAGTAGCTAAGATTTTTTTCCTTTTTTATTTTTTTCCTTAAAGCTACTGTTTACCCAAATGATTTCCATGTGAAATTTTTTTAAGGTATTGGGATCCTGGTCCAAGAGCTGATCCTGTGGATGATTTACGTTATATCTGGGGAGGCTTTGCATATCTCCAAGATATGATTGAGCATGGGATTATAAAGACCCAGACCAACGCTGAAGTGCCACAAGGAATTTATCTTCAGCAAATGCCATATCCATGTTTTGTGGATGATGTGTGAGTAAGAGCAGTTTATTGTTTCAGTTCTGATGACTAGTTGATGTGATGGACGCTGTAAGACTCCCAAGCACCAGTTCTAACTCTAGTCCTAAGGCATATATCCGAGAGCAGTAACTGAGGCATAACTGAATTTGTTCTTTTCCATATCCCTCCATAACCCAGACTCCAAAAGCCACCCTTGCCAAGTTTCTATCCCTAACCCCAGTCTGGCCTTTGCAACCAGGCAACCAGTGTCCAGACCAAAAATGAGCAAAAAACACTGCCCTCCTTAACAGCAGAATAAATAACTAATCAACTTTGGGGTTTTGTCTGTTTGTTTGTTTTCAGGTAATAACGTAAGGTTTCACACTAATTACAGCTGTCAGCATGACACCCAGATAAAATCCTTTGGTACCTAAAAAAGTCAGTCCTGGATCTATCCCTTGTGTATTAAACAGGATCCAACAAAAGCATTATCTTTCTGAAAGCTTTCAACTAACTCTGAAACTGAACAGCACCTGCAGCAAAACTAAATGCAAAGCACTGACCTGTATTGGAACCCACACTGCCTCCTTCGGTTACTTATTTAGGATTCTCTCTACTGTAGCAAGCCTATTTCCCTAATTATATCTCTAAAATCTACCTTTATACAAAAAGAGCCATTTTCTAAAGAAAAACTGAACAAACAAAACAAGTCCCAGTAGAACTTATACCTGTCTTTCTGTCTCTGTAAGTTCTGAAGAATACAGCAACCCAGTCTCATCAAGTGTATTATCAAACCCTAGCCCTATATTTAGAGATAGTAGTTCTCACACCTTTACGTATTTCTGGTGCTCACAGACATCCAGCTCTCTACAGATCTTGCAGAATCTCAAGACAATTTAGGCTCTTGGAACTTTTTCTTTCAGAATCCTAATCCCTAATTCTTTTTTCCATTTATAACTACATAAAGAGTGTTTGCAATAAAGCTGGATGTGCGCTGTCAGTTTCTGCTAACATCGGTCCTTTTCCTTCCTTTGTAGATGGTACAGTTCTCAGCAATTACCTGATCTTATCTAGCCTTCTTTTCCTTAATTCCAGTCTATTGATTTTTTTGTGGAATGACTGCTTTTGTCTTAAATATCACACAAATCTAGCAACGAATTCCAGGAATTTCTTTTCCTGAAGGAGAAAGGTTTTTGGTTTTGGTTTTTTTTTTTTGCTCAGAGGGTGAGAAAGTGAGCCTTTTGGGTGCAGAGGGTCCTCAGAAGTTTTGTGGTTGCTATGACTTTCCCATTAGCACTGCCTGAACATGTGCTCTAGATGGTGTGGTGCATGCTTTTCTGATTGGAGCATGCCTGTTCCAGTGCTGCTCTTTACTACTGCTGTCTTATTATAAATCTCATTCAAAAAATAAAAAAACTATTAAAAAAAAAATGTTTCAGAAATCATTTTGATTTATTCAGTGTGTTTCTTTGCAGGCAATTCTAGTAGTTCAGATACCTGCAGATTGCAGACAGGTTGTTTGACCTACCATTACCTGCCAGCCTGACAGGTAGTTGCCCTGACAAGCCTGCTGTTTACTTCCTCCCCTCTGAGAATACTGCGGTACAGAATCCTCATCTGTGCAAAAGCTCTCTGAAGCCTACAGCAGCCACAGGCATATCAGAGCGGATATGCAAACCCTGTGGTGCTCCGTTGCACTATGCATAGCCTAGTTTTAGACTGACAGTTTCCAGTCCCTTGTTTAATAAATGCATTCTTTCCCAGTCTTTCCCTTTCTGTTCTTGCCTTTCATCTTAATATTTGTCTGTTTTACTTAAATTTTTTCATCGCTTGCTTTTGTAGCTTTATGATAACCTTAAACCGCTCCTTTCCCATCTTCATGGTGCTAGCTTGGATATATTCCGTTTCTATGACTGTGAAGAGTATAGTGCTGGAGAAGGAAAAGCGTCTAAAGGAGGCTATGAAGAACAGAGGCATCACTAATGGAGTGATTTGGTGCACTTGGTTCCTAGACAGCTTCTTCATGATGGCTGTGAGCACATTCCTCCTCACAGCACTGATTATGGTAAGAGTTATCACATGAACAACCATAGAAACTCTCCCTAGCACTGTTGACGCTTTGCTGTTGGGAAGGTATAGTGGTCATTCATAGGGAGATGGGAGCAGCTGTTGACTTGTTCTGATCATAACATGCAGGAAGCGCGTTCCTGTAAGCAGTCCTCTGTACAGCATGAGCACTTAGCAGAGATGGAAAGTAAAATTCACTGGAAAGATTTATTGTGAGAACCCTCACAAAACAATGCATCTAATTAATTACTCTGTATATTGTTTCATTTACAAAAAGTTCCAAGGAAGAATAGTCAAAAGATATGCTGTGGGTTACTTAGTACACAGGGACCTCCGAGAAACTGCCGTTGTTTTCCTCAGCAGTGATAGCCTTCTGGAATTAGAATGTAATTTGCGTTCAGAAAGTAGTGCTTTATAATTTTCCTGTTATATTTTCTGAAGATGTATTTTTTTCAGATTTTCTTAAATAATGTTTCCTACACATTGAACAAATGAACTGGGGAGAAGATACGAGATCAGTGAAAAAAAATTTATGACAGTTCATATGGTTTCATTTAAAATAGGAGAACTTCCACACTGGCACTTCTTGCTTGGAATCATTTACATATTAAGACAAGGACAGAATGTGTTTTCAATCAGCTGCAGTCTTAATTCAGTCATCGAATATAAATATGTACTTTACAGTCTGTAGCATTGAACTGAAGTCACAATCCAAAAGCAAGAATAAATTTAGATGAAGGATTTTTGTTATTGTAATGACCACAAGAGTTGAAACATTACTGGCAGGAAGAATTAAAAAAAAAAAAAAAAAAAAAAACAGTGGGTGAGAAAGAATGGCTTTTATTGCTCATTACAGGTTATGTCTCATTATCAATTCTGACATTTTCTTGTAGTTCAGAACACGAGTAGCACTCTTAAGTTAATCTGTTTTCCTTTTGCTTACAGCATGGCCAAGTCCTGAATTATAGCAATCCGCTTCTCTTCTTCCTATTTCTACTGACATTCAATACAGCCACCATAATGCAATGTTTCTTGTTGAGCACATTTTTCTCCAAAGCAAATCTGGCAGCTGCCTGCAGTGGTGTCCTGTATTTCACCTTATACCTGCCTCACATTGTCTGCTTTGTCTGGCAAGATCGCATGACTGTTAATCTGAAGATCCTAGCAGTAAGTCTTTCACTCATATAATATCTTTGGGTTCAAATTTTAACTGCCCTGCTCAGTATCTGTGTGTGAGTAACAAAGCACCGCACACCTCATCCTCTCAGCTTTTCCCAATCATGGGAACAGACACTTCTAGACCTCTCTCAAATAACTAAAGACTGGAAGAGAATAGGCTTTTTTAGCAGGCCTAGTGACCAAGAAATAGTTTTATGGCTTTTAGAAAATTCAATAAATATCATTTTACTGTCTGGATATTAGGAAATCACCACAGTTAAAAAAGTTTTGAATAATTCCTGTAATTCAAAACAGTTTTCACTTCTGGTATATTTAATAAATAAAAAGGCACTTAATAGAAGGGGTTGTCTTTTTCATACCCTCTAATCTAGCCGAAGAGTAATATAAGGTTGAGAAGATTTCATGTTCACTTTCCTTCTTTACATGAACTTAGAAGTAGGATTTGAAAACAGAAATCAAAGCTTTGGCAAATATCTTGCTGTGAAGATGGAAACTTTTTACTTTTCTGTGAAACAGAACTATGAGCATGCAGAATTATTTAGATTGATTTTCTTCACCACAACGAGTCAGACAGGAAGGGAATTAAATGCAGTCTTCCCATCTCTGTGGAGCATTTTAACAGCTTAGGTAAGAAATGTACTGTCCTCTACTCTTGCACTAAGAAATCTATAGATGGAATGTATACCAGTTTAAGTTCTACAAATAAAAGTAATACAACACAAAACATTTCTGTGAGTAAGTCAGGAACTGAGTTAGGTTGGCCCTTGACAAGTTCTGATTTGAGAAGAAATTTTGAAATTCACGCGCAATCTGAGCATAAAGATAAATCCTCACCAAAAAGAGAAGGATGTCAGAACCAAGAACTGTTCCAGTTGAACTAATTTGCAACTGGAATCAGTGAATGCTTTTTTCTGTTCCTGGTGTGCCTGGTTGTCTTGTATTTGTTCTTAAAAGGCTGGCCGCTGAAGAACAGCTAATTACAAGGAGTACAGCAGGGTTGTGTTTGTGAATGAATGTCTGAAAAATATTTTTTTTAGGACAAGTAAAATAATTGAGCAGTGAGTGGTAATTGAAAACCAAACATTATTCTGAGCATCTGGTGTGCTTTGTCTTGTTCCTGACACTGGACTTATCTTGTACCCAGAGGGTTTGTTTCTTCAGTACAAAATCTATATCTTAGATTTTCCGAGTGGAGACATTCACATAAAAATCTTTCAAAGATCCCGTGTCACTAAAGAAAGGTTGAATTTGATCTAGTAGGGCTAGTTACAGCTTAGAATTGCACCGCTCATCATAATCAGGGTATTAGATACTCCAGTCTGATAATAAAGTGAAAACATTTTTTTTCTTACTATTTTTATGCAGTATTAAATTTTGAAGTCCAGTCCCTGAAAGTCTTCTCTTTTTATTTTTGTGTTTAAAAAATGTCCCTCTGTCTGAATTAATAATGTTTTTTTCTTTATTGCAGAGTTTGCTTTCTCAAGTAGCTTTTGGTTTTGGTACAGAATACTTGTCACGCTACGAAGAGCAAGGTCTTGGCCTACAGTGGGGTAACATCAGAACCAGTCCCTTGGAAGGAGATGAATATAGTTTTTTATTTTCCATTAAAATGATGCTTTTTGATGCTTTTCTCTATGGAATACTTTCTTGGTACCTTGATCACGTTTTTCCAGGTATGCCAGTTTCTTACTAATATAAAATAGAGGCAGTTGTAAATTATATTAATCTAATCAGTTTCTGAGTATTTCTTTTTCAGAAACAGGATATTTGATGCTCTAGACCATGAGTGTTACCCATTATGGCCCCACTGGTTTATTAAGAGCTTTTTCTTTTTTCTCTTTTTTCTTTCTCCCATTTTGCTCCTGAAATGAATGTAAATGGAGGAAAGAAGAAAGATGGTGCAAGTCCTGGTTCTGTGTCAAAATTTAAATAGAAATTAAATTAACAAAAATACCTTCAAAGTCAATTTATGTGCATATTTCCCTCTTGAGATGTTTTAACCATTTCTAATGAGAATTTATCATCCTCACCCATACATTTTAAAAATACCAAAATAATGACACTAGTTCATAAATATACCATGGCCACATTTGGCCAGTCCTTTCTTAGAGGAGGGTACTATTTCCTGACAGGTACTGGTTCCTAGACAGCTGTGAAAGTTTCTTTGTGGATTTTTTTCTTAATGGGCATCCTGGTTCTAGTTGCAAAATCATAAAAGGATTTTCTTGGTTATCAACTACAAAGTTTAAGGAGTTTCTCTATGAGAAAATTGTTTATCCTTGTAGCTTAAATGGTTGTCCTCCCTCTTATTGAATATTATTACACAGCAATAAATGCAGACTCTTATGCTATGCAAGAGAGCAAGCTTTATTTTCATTAATTTTTGCTCTGCATGTGAACTGCTATTCCAGAATGTGTTTCTTGGCACATGACTATCTCCAGGATGCTCTTTTCTTTGATTGTGTGGCTACTCAGGCTTTGAGGCCTTGCAGATTTTCTAGCTATGAAGAAAAATAATTGATTGCTACAGTAAGACAGTGCTTGTCTGAGCACATCACTTAGAATAATTAATCCCAATCAGAAAACATATGGATTTTTTAAAACTGTGTCTGGGAATATTTTGCTTCAGATTAAAATATGGCCCGAATCTTGCTATTTTGTGTCCCTTCCTAAGTGAGCTATGCTATATCAAATTAATACCTTTTTGAATTTTAACGAACATATCCTCCCAAAGAAGTTTAACGCAATTTATTATTTATCTTTTGATTTTCAAGACTGATATGGAATAACTTTCCTAAAAGTCCTTTTTTGGACAAGCCTGTGTTGCAAATCTGGTGGTTTTTTCAAGTATGCATAATGCACTATTTCCATGAACACAGCAAAACTTAAACAACAGGAAAAAGTTTCTTCACTTGCTTTTCCAAGTATATCTTTTTCTGTTATCACTTTACACAAAAGTAGTATTACTCTGCATTTCTATCTAGTAGCTTCAGTTTCTCCCAGTATTTGTTTTGCGATCTCCTCATCTTTCTTCTCTTGTGTCTGATGTTTTGCTTAGCATTTCTCTCTTATACAAATGTAGCCCTTCCAAATCCATGCTGTAGTGTACTGTATGAATTCCCTGGATAATCCTATGAATCATATGGATCAGCTCCTGCTCAAGTTTTTTTTCTGCAGATGACCACCTGTTGACAAGCTAGTCCTTTGGCTACTTAAGCATTCTGCTCCATAATGGAGCTTACTTGGCTTTTTGCATTCATCCTGAATGAGAAGCAGTTGTTTTTGCCACCAGCTTCAAAAGGATATAATTACAGTCTGTAACAAGTGCAAGGCAAACTGTTTATGAATGCAGATGGGGTATTTGTGCGTATTAATGGCAGTACAATTGGTTGCCTGACAAGAAGGCTCTTTTTGCCAGAAAAAAAAAATACAGACGCTTTACAAAGAGTTTTTCTGTACAGCCCCACTATCAGTGAGCATCAGAAATTCTGATTGCCTATTTTAAATAACATAAGATTGATAATGTGTGGGTTCACAAGCATGCCTGTTTTAAACGCAGCAGCTCAGATCCCTATATTCTATGAATTAGTGAGACCCAAGAACACAGAGTTAACTGCACTGACTCTAGTCTGGTCCAACAAGTTCTGATAATGTTACTGTACTTTGTTTTTTCAAGCTTTTGACCAAAAAAGTCCGTTTCTGTTTAAGAAAAGGTTTACTTAGTTGTCATTTTTTCCCAGAAGGCTGTGTGCTAAAACAGTCTCTTTTCTCACTGCCAGTGTTGAATTCAGGCCCAATGTAATAAACGTAAGTGTGGTGAGATTTTTTTTCTCGAGTATTGAGGGGAAATTAAAAGAAAATGATTGAGTGAGGCTGGGATCACATCTAAAGTAATCAGGATGTGCCTTGGCACTGCCTGGTGGGCGAGATTTCAAATTGTCCTCAGGTAGAGAATAGCTTCTGTAACTAAACCACATTTTATTTAATAAAACATAGAGCTAATCAGATCACACATTTTCTGAATTCTTTACTCATGTTTGAAGAAAAAAAAAAGCAAATAAAATCTGTTCTACCTGGTAGTTAGTGTGCAGTTTGGCCTTCTGATATCTAACACTATGACTGCTGATGCAACTGCAGGTGTTTGTAATTATAATTCAGATTTTGTCTAGATTTATTTGTGCTCACCAAAGAATGTGCTTACAAAGCACACATCACCTTCTTATTTTTCTTGCAGGGGACTATGGCCTACCACAGCCTTGGTATTTCCCTTTGCAGGAGTCTTACTGGCTTGGTTCTAGAAACCCAAAAGCTGAAAAAACAGCAACAGCTGATGGTGAGTTCTTTTAAAACTCTGGTATTTAGAAATAACTTGGAAACCACTAATCTAGAGGTACTTATGCAACCACATTTCCAATACACAAATTGCTGCAAAGATTAGGGACAGCCATGTAATGAGAATCTCAGCAGGTGCCTTTGAACTTCTGGTGGTCTGCTATTATTAGAGTTCAGAGAGGTGAGTCAGTGTTCCATCTGAGAGCCAGTAAAGCATGGTTTAACAAGCATCATCAACCTTCCACTCTAACTAAAACCTTTTGAGACATTTGAGGAGTTCTTATTGCACAACATAGCATTTGTTAAATTAGTCAGAATGAAACAGTGATGATCTTATTTACACTGAGACTCTCACATCTATCTAAACATGATTATTTCTTAATTTAAACTAATATAACTTGGTTTCCTTTTGATTTGTAAGCAAGATCAAAATTTGTCACCCTTTGACCAATTTGAGTAAGTCCTGAAGTCCTACTTTTGCACTTGTTTTCTGTGCATTGATACTGATATAGTAAATAGGTAATATTGTGTGGATGATTGTATTTAAATAGGAACTAATGTGTAAAGATGATTAATGTCTGGAAAAAAGGATTGCTGAAGGTGGTGTTTTGAAACCTGTCTTAAACTGACAAGAAACAACAAAATTAATGAAAATGTCAGATGAAGAAATAATTCCTTCAGTCTTTTTATTGCTATCTTTATCCTTCATCAATTCAAACTGCTGGCAAGACAGTCTCATTTCAGGTGAACGTTTTTAGACCAGAAGGGAATTAATCCTATCTGTAAATATGCTGATCATACATCCAGAGCTCACATGTTCTGTCAGAAAAGGGGAGACTATAACATTGTTCTCTCTGAAAAGGCTTTGTCTTACTGCACATTTTGAGACGATGAGCAAGTTTTCCCTTAGACTTGATGTGAGGCTGTTCAGAATGATAGAGGCTTGTCTAGATCAGTATAGAGTCTGTTAACTGTTTGTGCTTTGCAACTGCTGCCCACCAGTTTAGAATATGTGTAGGAAGGAGGAGGAAAGAACTGAAGGAAGACTTGGAACATGTCATGTTCATAGATGAGTGACAAAATTTTCAAGGTACAGATGTCAGGCACTACATCTCATTGTCTTTCTGTGGAATTTGTGCATATCCTGCACAAGAGCTCCTTCGAGTTTCTACAATTTGGACCATAGCTTCTTGCAGGGTTTTACCATTTTTGTAGTTACTTGGCTTAACCTAAATTTAGTAAAAAACAATTTTTCTGTGTAACTTAATGACTCATATGTTCTGTGTGTTGTTAATGTATTTCCAGTACAAGAGAGACGCATGATTTTTTAGGCTTAAAAATACCAAAAGATTCAGTTGCTCAGGTAAGCTAGTGGCCTCCACTTTATTGCCAGTTTTTAATACTACTTTTCATATTGCTTCAAAAAACATTTTGCCAAAGTAAAGCCTAGAGTTTATTTTATGAAGTTACAACAGATAGCTGAGCTGACCTGACGGTTCACTGTTGAAAAAAAAAAAGGCACAGTTTAATAGTCTCTTCTGCAGATCTCATCCTTGTTCTGTTGATGCTGTCCTCAGTACCTAGTAATGTTATAAGATAGATCCTTCTTGAAAGGCAAGTACATGAAAGACAAAGTGACAGTAAATAAAGAACGTGGATTAACCAAGAGCAAATCATGCCTAACCAATCTGATTTTCTTCTGTGTTGAAAGCACTGAATTACTGACGAAAACAAAACATCAGATGTCATCAAACCTTTAGCAATGCCTTTAGAGTGAATTCTTGTAGCATTCTGACAGACGGATTAGTTAGATATAGGCTGCTTGAGTGAATAATAAAGTGAATAGAAAATATATTGGACTTGTTGTGCCCAAAGGAATGTGAACAGCAGTACAAAGCCTAGCTGAGAACCAGTTAGTGGCATCCTCATGGACTAATATTGAGGTCAGTACTGTTCAGTGGCTTCAAATTTGAGTGATGGGAGAAAGTTTGTGGAAGATACCAAGTTCCAAGTTGGAGGAAACAGTGGAGCACAGGGCAGCTATTACAGAGGGACCAAAAGAGAGTCTGTAGAAATCTCTTCATAGAAGTCTTACAGAGTTCAACAAAGTAAATGCACAAATGGGGATAGAATAACCCCATACAACAGTACAGATTGTTCACAACCTGGCTGGCAGATAGCTTTGTAGGCAAGTTCTAATGGACAACATGTTGAACATGAGCCATCGAGTTTTGTGTCTCTGTAGTCAAGAAGACCAACTTCATCCTCAACTTCATTAGCAATAGTGTAGTCAGTAGTTCAGTGGAAATGATCGTTGCAATCTAGTCAAAGTTCGTGGGACTGTACTTGGAATACTGAGTTGTCTATTTGGGCATCCCTAGTGAAAGGGAGACATTTAGTTAATGGAGAGCATTAGCAAGGAAAGAACCACCAAGTTAATTAGAACCTGCAGCATATTACCAAATGAGGAGGTGCTGAGAGATCTGGATCTGCTCAGCCTTGAGAGAGAAGGCTATGAGAGAGACAGACTTCTCAGAAGTGCCCAGCAGAAGGATAAAAAGCAATGGATGTAAGGTGGAAAACAGGAATAAAATTAATAAAATTTAGTCTCAGACCATCTGACAATGCTAGTTGCATTCCAAGGTTCCAGCTTGAATCTGTTTCGTAACAGTTGCTTCAGGAGGTCCTTCTTATATCACATTTTTTCATGATTCAAGCCTGTCCCTATCAGTGATTTTGTGTGACTGTCCACTTTGTGGACGCATGATGTTAGACCAAGTTGGGAAGCCAGAAATTCTTGTACAAAAAACAACACCAACTCACTCACTCTGGCCTGCAGCTAGTCTCTTAATCTAAGTAGTAGTTTGTTTTTCGTTTAACCTTTTAATTTGTTTGTTTGTTTTTCTCTGAGTCTCTATAAACCTGGTGAATATTTGTATAGTTTTTCTCTTATTCTCTGGTGAATAATTTAGTCTGGAGCTGCATGGACAGAGTATAAACATATAAAATGTTCTACTCTTGAATCCATAATTGCAGAACTGTCAGTTTTCTTCCTTAAATGTCTTTTCCGGACACTGAAGCAGACTTTAAGCTAGATGGCTGCAAGTACTGTGTAGATAGTTTCAGTAATGCATTGTGATGATTTATGCTCCTGCAGAGCTCAAGTTTGAAGACTGCCTTCTTTTCCTCAAAGTACCTCTGAAGAGGAAAATAAGTTTTAGTTGATTAAATGTTGGATATTTTTATTTATGTAGAAAAAGCTTCAGAGTCAGAAGGTTGTGTGGATCAAAAGGCCGTGGATGGGGAAAGAAATGAAAGCAGAACAAAGAAATGTGAAGAACCTGAAAAGCCAGAAGAAAAGAATGGCAACCAGGGGAAGAAGGATGGTAAAAACAAACAATGTAAACACAAACGAGAAAAAGAACTCGGCGAACAGGGGAAGCCTAAGACAGATGTCCAGGACAAAGATGAAATTAATAGTAAGGAGAGAGAGCAATCTGAGTACTTCTCAGACACTGTACTCATTGTACTTAATAACAAAGTAGACATGGGAATGGTTGGAGTCATTGCAGAGTATGCAGCTACCAGAGCTAAGCTTAAAAGAGGCACTAACTCTCCTAGCTACTTTCTCACTGACTCCTCTACATTTGAGGTCCCTCAGAATACTTTAGTTGCCACACATAGAAGAGTTTCCTTTCAAGAAATCTCTGTAATTTGTTTTTTTACAATGGAAATACAGGCTGTCTCTATTACAAGTTAGCGTTCTTGCTAAGGGAAGCCTTCAAGAGACATAAACTTACCTCCTAGAATTAAACAGAACTATACCTTCAGTATAAATACTTGTGCTGAGAGGAAGACAGGAAGGAACAATATTCTTTTCCCCCCACCTTTTTTTTTTTTTTTTTGCCTATCTTCGGTGTGTCTTGCATCTGAGGGTAAAGGCTGGTTTCAAAGGGATTTATCTGAAGTGCTGTGTATCTGTCTCTAGCCTTTTCTGATGCTGACATAAGCCATCACCTAAGAATTACTGAATGACCTGTCTTGTTTTTAAGTGCCAGTGTTTTCTTTTGTGGAGAGCCAGAGTTTTCTGCATGTGATGCTCAGAGGAATGCATATGGATTCTGTAGCAAAAGTAACCACTACAGACAGCTCTCTCTTGAGAAGATAGAGATAAAAGTAGGGTCGTCACAGCTCCTCACGTAGGCACTGAGAACATGCATTCAGGGTGAATAGAAACAGAACAGGACTTCAAAAGAAAAAAGACAGGCAGAGGGCAAAGGTTACCCAGTCGATCTTCTCCTAGTACTGCCTTATCTTTGTGGTGTGTGTTCATCAGCTCTCTGGTTCCAGCTGCTACATGGCCACAAAGGAAGGGCTTTGCCTATCGCTGTAGGCACAAAAAAGCCTTCCTTTCCTTTCAGCCAGCTATACAGGAACTGAAAGAGATGGATGGAGATGCCAAGAGTGGACCTAGTGTAGACCAAGGATACTTTTCAAAATGGCTTCAGGATAGCACTGGTGCTTCATATAATAGCAATGGAGTGGGAAATACTTACAATTACTTGACTCAGGTGCAAATCAGTACTAGCAGAAGTTAACAGAGCACAGCAGACAGTATAAATGTGTTCTAACTGCTTGATGTACTTCGAGCATATCGCAGAGCCTCCATCTGCATCCCCTACAAATTCTGCTGCCTAGTAGCAGACCTAGATTGTAAACAATTTTTGAGGACATAGAATCAGAGCAATATTCCCTTTTGCTCACTACCTTTTGAGTGATGCAAAACAATTACTGGTCATCTGTGTTTGCCTCAGAACTTGTCAATTACTCTTCCAGGCCCACTGGGTTAAAAGTCTAGATTCCTTCAAAAAGCAGAAGAAAAAGTATTTTATAAGCATAATTTTATTTCAAATAAAGCTACCCCATCTAGATGAATTATTTCATCTACTCCTTAGTACATACAGCTCTCTAGTGTATGATATGTCTGGGACTTTTCCCAAGCATTGTGTGTAATAACAGAGTCTTAAAAGCCACTAATGGATGTGGGCCTGGTTTCACCCAGATGGTATTGGCTGCTTTCCACACAGGCCTGCTGGATACTGAATGATTTAAGTAAGCTGCAATTGCAAAACAAACCTTCCTGCAAAGCCTTAAGTATTCTGTGTAAACAAAAGTGGACGGGAGGGTAGGGGGAGGGATGTCTTTATTTAAATTTCTCAGCTCCCATAATTCATATTGCCCGGGGGCTAATTCACTTCAAAAGAAATTTGTTTTGTCTAGAAGTTGATCCAATAAAAAATCTGATGATTCTATTTATAAGAATACATTTTTAATCCTGAGAGATAGCCATTCCATGTTCTGTATCATGTTAGGTACTGCCTAAGTTTAGCTGACCTTGGCAAGGGGGTAAATTTCACCTACCAGGATTAAAGGCAAATCTTGTTTTTTAAAAGCATCATGGTAAAAGAATGCACAGCTGGGCAGATGATTTGAATGGCAGATTTCAGCCCGGCTGGAGAGGCAACATGCTGCTTGTTTAGTGTAATCTCTTGGCCTATCTAAGTATCTGTAGACAACTGTATTAAATAATCTGCTACACAGTATAAACAGAAAACTTGTTCAGCTCCACCTGATCCAGTGAGTTTACCTCTCCACAGACCATTGTACTTCTGGGCTCCTTTTCTTCTGCAGCTCATACCTGGGTGAATCTAAGTAAATTGAACTGCAGTTAAGAATTTTTTTCAGTTAGATGCAGGTCTGACTGGAGAATCTGGCCCTGGCACGTGATGCCATATTTTACTGGGTATGTACTGTTGCCTCTGCACTTACTGGTGTGTCATCATCAAAGCAAGGATCAACACATCATTGTATTCTTTTCTCATTCTTGATTTTTTTCTTTTCAAGTAAATACCTTCTGTGAACCTGAACCAACAGGATTGATTCCAGGAGTATGCATTCAGAACCTGGTGAAGATTTTTGCAAACAAGCCTAAGCCAGCAGTAGATAGGATGAATATTACTTTTTATGAAGGCCAGATCACAGCCTTTCTTGGTCACAATGGAGCAGGAAAGACAACCACCATGTAAGTCTACATTTCAAAGCAGCAAATCCCTTGCAGTAGTTTGAGTTCTGAGACGCAGCCTTCCCTTTTCACTCTTCCCTTGTCTCACCACTCCTGCAGTAGACTGACACACAGCATCAAGTTTTTCCCAGAAAGGAAAATGCTGCTCCTAGACAAAGAAGAGGTATTTTGGACTAGCCAAAGCACTGAGGGGAAGGCGAGTGAGTGAGCGACAAAAGCTAGTGAAATTATAGAAAGTAAGAAGCAGTTATTTCCCCCAACATTCATTTTGCATGTCCAAACTCCCAGTAGGTGAAAATGGAGGAAGATCTTCTGACTGATAAAGCTGAGGATTTGAAATCTGCTACAGTTTGCACATTTCTGGTTTTTCTGTCTGACTTTGTCAGTCATGTTTTTTTAAATGGTTTATAAATTCAGATCCTCTTTAGACAAAAATGTGCATGCAAAATTACATCCAGATTAAAATATTCCTTTAGTTCTAGAACCGTGGAGTCCCAAGAAGCCAGTCTTCAGGACTGCTGTATTTGGTAAAATAGGATTCATTGGTGAACAAAACATTTAATCAGCCTGTGATGAGTTCACCAAACGTTGAAAGAATTGAAGTGCTTCAGTACCATGCTCTCTAGTTTTTTAATTTAAAAAGACTTATTTCACATGCACTGTAAATTGCCTTCAAAATGTTATAAATGTTTTGTAAACATTTTTTTTATTCTCTTGATTAAAACAAAAATGTTTTTTGCATCGAAATTTTGGGAACCAAAAAAATCCATTATACCATCCATTTGCAACCTAATCTTCTGCCCCAGTCTGTTTCACAAAAAATAAGGGTGTAGGGCGTGTGCCAATCAGCATGGCTAGAGACCTTAAAATATAACTGCTGCTACTGGGCTTCATTTTAGACCCATTTGTGCACAGGAGTAGTGTAACATGCTTAGTAAATTATTCTGAAACAGAACCATACAGTCTGGTGTATCAGAAGTTTAACACATTAGCAGATCCGGAACATTCTCATCACAGTAGGGTGAGTATGTATTTGTATGCTTTTCCATTAGTTTTCTTCTAAGCCCATAATAAGAAGTCATCACGCTCCATCTAGTGGAATCATGCAAGATGTCTTCCTTACCTGGACAGAAGCATGAGTGAGTGGGCATTTCCTTTTTTGTTTTTTTTTCTCCCAGGTCGATAGTGACAGGCCTCTTCCCACCTACTTCTGGAACTGTGCTGATTGGTGGCCTGGATATTCAAACTCACATGGATTCCATTCGACAAAAACTAGGCATGTGCCCTCAGCACAACATCCTGTTTAATCAGTACGTATCATTTCATTCTAGTTTTCAGAGTTAAGGTGTATGAGTGGCTTATCACCACAGCCTGTATGGTTTCTCTTGCTGTGCTGATAGTAGGTGTATCTCAGAGGTACTAACTCTTAACACACCTGTGAGATAGCTATTGTTGGTGCACAGTAGAATTCTGTTGCATCATTTAGCTGGGAACAAAGAAGGCTGCAAAGATGACTGTTCTTCATATTGTTTTATGCTGTAGTGTGGATTGGCAGGAGTTCAGCTTGGTGATTCATGCACTGTACTTTAGGACACTTTTTTTTTTTTCCTGAAGGACAAAGGTCTGGACCAAGAGGGTAGCAGCAGGATATTTTTATGCCCATTTTGCACTACCACCCAACAATTGGCTATCTGATGATTTGCAGCCTCACTGCCGTCAGTTTCTTGTCATCCCAGCAGCAGCCTTTCTTCCTCAATACTGCTGTCCATGTTAGCTTACATTTTATTATGGTATATGGGTAACTTGATGCCTGCTATGCCTGTTCCTCTGGTAGCAGTTTCTATTTTGAAAAGACAGAGGAAGGTCCTATGACACTAAGTGAAGTGTGTTGATACTAAACAATATCTGTGATTCAGATATGGGGCAAAGCAGCCTCTCCTTCTTCAGCAAAATCTATCTATAGCTGTTTTTTTGTTGTTTGGAAAAAAATCTGCTGATTTGTTTAAAGTACCTTGGTGCTTTGCTGTCTGATTTCACAGCCTTACTGTAGCAGAGCACATCTTGTTTTACTCCCAACTGAAAGGAAGATCCAGGGATGAAGCTGAGCAAGAATTGGAAACGATGCTAGAAGACATGGGCCTCACTCATAAAAGGAATGAAGAGGCTCAGAATCTGTCAGGTGCCCACCAGATTTTTTGAAGTTTCTTTTTCTGCTGTTTTTTTCTTGTCTTTAAGTGGTGAACTCAAGTATTGAATTCCATATTTAAGGCTGCATTTTGCCACATCACTGTGCACTATGGTGGTCTTCACTTTCAAAGAAATTGCTTAATGGAAATACACAAATAGCAAAGCTGACACTACCTTTCCTTAAAGTTTCTGCTTCTAAAAATTTGACATTCAAATATATTTGAAATTGTTCTATTTAAACAAATATATCAAAAATATATCTATCAGTGTAAGAAAAAAAAATACAAATACAAAATATAAACAGCAAAATCAATGTCTACTATTTCAAGGCAAATTAAATATTATGCCACCATAGAATCACCAAGGTTGGAAAAGACCTTGAAGATTATCTAGTCCAACCATCCACCTACCACCACTATTTCCCCACTAAACCATGTCCCTTAATGTCCCATCTAAAAGTTTCTTGAACACAGGTAATTGGTCCCCTGATCCCCTGCTTGTGTCAATACAAATAATGCAGAATACTCCTTTAATTCTAGAAATAAAAGTGCAAGTAGTATATCTGAATATACTTAATTCTAGATTCAAAAGCTGAATTAAATAAACAGCCAGGAACTCTTATACTACTTTGTCCAGTTTGCCACTTTAAAAATTGGCCAGTTTCACATGAAAAATCTCAGATCTTCATCCTTTTGCTTTAGAAAATGTCACGCTGAAATGATAAATTCCATTTAAAAAGCTGCTTTGTACTTCACAATAAAAATGTAACCACTGATTCAGCTTTGTAGAAGCATTTCTTTTTCAGGATGGATTTTGTTTTATTTGTACCAATTTGTCCCAACTCTGAGAAGCTCTGGAAGTTACATCCCTACCTCCTGCATAGTTCATTTCAGATTCCTGAATGTCCTCTTGTAGGTGGAATGCAAAGGAAACTGTCTGTTGCCATTGCTTTTGTTGGTGAAGCAAAAGTGGTGGTCTTGGATGAGCCCACTTCTGGAGTTGATCCATATTCTAGGCGATCTATCTGGGATCTTCTGCTGAAGTACCGTTCAGGTAAGAGGTTTGAGTGAGTGAACTGAGTTTTTAAGAACCTGTTACAGACTCTGTACAGATACAGTGCCTCCTTTTTAAAACATGTTAGTGAAAGGCATACATGCTAATAGGGTTTTTTGAGCAGACAACTGTGGTTGTTGTGAATTGTGAGTACAAGCTGGGTACAGAAAAAGACCCTGCATTAATTGCCAAAAATTGTGCGCCATTTTGAGTTCCTGAGAGAGTCCTTGTTCCTTTAAGGCAGAACCATCATCCTCTCAACCCATCACATGGATGAGGCAGACATCCTTGGAGACAGGGTAGCCATCATATCCCAAGGGAAACTGTTCTGCTCAGGCTCTCCTGTATTCCTCAAGAACTGCTTTGGATCTGGCTTCTACCTCACCCTTGTTCGCAAGGCGAAGAACACCAGAACTGGAAGGAATGTAGTAAGTATGCTCTTTCCTCCTTGCACGTGTAATCTGAAACGTTCATGTTCGTGCCCTGCACCAAAGTAGAAAGAAATCAAGTGCTACTTCAGACTGTAAAACTGAGTACAGAATAAAGGAAGCAATGACAAAGTTTGGTAATACCTCATGAAATTATATGTCTGCATGAAAATATCTTTAATAATGTTATCTGATTTTATGAATATAGATTCAGCAGGGCAAGCTCAGTGGACATGAAGCCTTCAGTGGTTTATAGTTCACTTTCTTCAGTTATGCATACTAGAGCATTAGCCTGTCAAATTGCCTCTGTGCATATACTGGTCTTTCTGCCTGAAGTATACTGGTTGTAAACATAGTGTTCTGTTGAAAGTAGCTCAAATACCATGCAAGTAGAAATTAAATTCTACTTATAGAACGTACTCAATATGATCTTTATCCTTATGGCCACTATTCTTTGCATTTCCTCAGACATTTGCATGTTATTTAAAACTGATGGACACAACTTGTGCAGTAGGATTTATGTTTTCTGTGTTGCTGAATTCAGTTCTCGAATGACTTTCAGTGCAGTGTTCCAGATGATATACTTTTCACTGATTCAAACTGGTGAACCCTTACATCTTATTTGTCCGTATCTGAAGCACTTCCATTTTTCCTTCTGTTGCTTGTCTGTGCTAGTCACTTTGTAGCTGTGGATCTCAGTGCTCCTGCTCCTGTTCCGGCTGCGCACACAACAATGAAGAAGGAACTCAAGAACAGGAGCTAGGTGGTAAGATGTGGGATGGTTTAGCATTCTGGCACGTGGCAATGTCTCCTGTTGTGCTGCAGTCTCACCCCCGCAGATCGTTGCTGATGAGGTGCACTTTTCCAGCACTTGTCTAACATTTGTATTTAATTGTAAAAGTCAGTAAGGTCTTTTTATGCTTTTGCATACCATTGTCCCTTTTTGGGAGAGATTATATAGTGTCAGACACAGCTGCTGAACTGAAAGTTTGTGTGCTTTGAAAGTATAAACTGAATTTAAAACAACTCTGCACCAAATATGTTTTATTTGACATTGAGAACTGAAGCATGTCTAGAGCAAAGAAAAGTGGTTTTCTCAGACAAAGTCAGTTTCACCTTTTTATCTCAAAGAAATTAAGAAGATATTCCTGAAGGTCTTGTGTTTTACTACAGACCTGAAGTAGTTCCCAGTACATCATTCTCAAACCATAATTAGGAACATGGTCCAGTCAATCTACAGAATTAACTGAGGTACCTTAAAGCTACATCATAGAACGATTTGGGGTTTTTTTGTATAGTACAAGCAACGGCTTCTGAAATCGTGCTATGCGTGATTATATATACATCCTTGGAACACTGTTTTGACTTTTCACAGGAGATTTGAATGAACTAGAAGAAGTAATTCATCATCATGTCCCAGAAGCAAAATTAATTGAAAATATTGGTCAGGAACTTGTTTACCTTTTGCCCAATAAACACTTTAAGCAGCGATCTTATGCCAGTCTCTTCAGAGAACTGGAGGAAACACTGGATGACCTGGGACTTAGCAGTTTTGGAGTTTCAGATACACCACTTGAAGAGGTAACAGATTAAAACATTTGCTGATCTTACTGTGAGTTCCCCAAACGTTTTCTGACACTGTTCTTGTTCTTTAACAAGTAACCTTACTAATTCCTAAATATCCTTCAAAACCTGTCACGTGTGCTGTAGCACACTCAGAAAGTCATTAGAATAGGCATAACGAAAGGATCCAGGCCTGACTGTATGTTAGCCTTGTGGAGCATAGCTCATTAGCCTGAAATCTCTTTCTTTGTATCTAAGTTGTTCACTTCTTTATTTTCTGATATATTTCATGAGAGATCTCTGATTGTCTAATAAGCAATACTGAAAAGGTACCAAGTTTTTTTTATGGCACATATGGTATATTGTGTTTCAGAGATCAGGTTAATGTTCTGTTCCTAACCAGATGTATCTGTCTGTGGCAGGTTTTTCTAAAGGTCACAGCAGAAGCTGACCCTGAAGTGCAAAAAGCAGGTATAAATCCATGTATCAGTATTTAATAAATTTTCTTGTGGTTGGTCTGTATTCTAAGTACCAAGTATTAAGAAATTCTCACCAAAATGCATTTGGTCAGAGAACACCTGTTTTTAGGTCTTGACATGATGTATGAGAAAGCAGATGAAGTTAGCAGAAATACTTTTATTTTTATTGGATGAAGTCCTTAGCTATGCAAGTAAAAATGTAAGATCCAGCCCCCAGATATCAATTGTTTTTATAAGAAATGTTTTGGTGACCATTAGTCCATTAAAAACATACAGGATTAACTAGTTAATCTGGCCGAGTAAGAGTGTTAACCTGTATGATGATGCTGGGTACAGCTGCACTGCAACAACTGTAATTAAAGCAATCTGCTGATGTGATATATACATTTGTTAAAATCTGGAGCTCAATGAAGTGTTTGTGTTTGCATATATGGAAGTAATCATCTTCTCTGTAACTTTTCATCTGGATAACTCCTATTATTAAGTGCATTTCTTAATGTAGGAGACACTCCAGAAAATGATTCAACTCCTGGCAAAATTTCTACTGAGAACAAAACAGCTGAACAGACTCCAGTGGAAACCAATGACACTTCTCAAATGCCAGGCATAGCAGGAGATCAAAATGAAGGCAAAGGGTCCCTGCAGTATAAAGGTTTTCAACTTGTGCATCAGCAGTTCAAAGCACTGTTCATCAAACGTTTCCACCATGCCTCCCGCAGCTACAAGGACTTCCTAACACAGGTATTGTCTCACTGTTGGTGTCCTTGACTATTTTCTCACAGTGTTCTTAACACTGCCTTTCCCAGCACAGAGGTGCTGTAAGTAGTCCATAGCTGTTCTGAATTATGGTTCCAGCTGTTCTGCCTCTCACCGTTTTTCTTTATGCCTATAATCTGTAATCCTCACCAAGTACATGATTTAATCACTATCAACCCAGCATACAGTTCTTTGACAACCAGAGTCTTAACTGAAATCGTTGGAAATGAGATAGTTGGTGGATGGTAGCTAAACCAAATCCTGCTGTCCTGTCTTCATTTATGTGTGAGTTGTATACTGTGTCACTCTACAGCGTATGTCTGAGTGTGATGTTTTCATGTCCCCTGCAGATTGTCCTGCCTGCTACTTTTGTGTTGCTGTCTTTAGTGCTTACAGTCATTATTCCTCCATTTGGAGAATATCCTGCCTTAACCTTAGACCCTTGGATCTATGGACAACAGTTTACTTTCTTCAGGTATGAAGAATCAATGAATAAATATACTGTAAATCTGTCATATGCACTCACTAGCATTTAGGATCATGAGGCTCTATCTTATTAGGCTATCCTCATTCTGTGTAGTACAAGAAAGGAGGAATTCCGCAGCAAATCTCAAATAGCATGAAACTGGTGCAAGTGCGGAACAGCTGCTAGTATATCTAACCAGCAGGACTCAGTTATTATATGTGTTTTGTATTCTCCTTTTCCTACCTGAGTTTATGACTTCAGCACATAAGAAGTTAGGTATCCTAACGGGACATCCAGTACAGTAAGAAATTTGACTGTTCCTCATATGCTATTGAACTACTCCTGTATTCATTATATTACAAAGAACAAGATTCAAACTTATCTTTTGACCTGTGATAGGATTATTTATAATCAGTACGTATTTGAGTACAGCTTTGAAAACAAGATGAAAGCAGAGAATCTTAGGTTTTGTAATGCTGGTGCTTACCTGTTTCAGCCTATGCTCCATGATGCTAGATGATTCTGAAATATTGCTGTCTTTCCCCAATTGCTTATGTATATTCTAGTTCAAATATTTTAACTATTTCCAATGGAGAAAGTCTCATCTTCTTCCCTTAGCAATGAGCGTCCTGGCAGTGAGCAGATGGTCTCCCTCACTAATGCTTTCTTAAATAAACCTGGATTTGGAAATCGCTGCTTGAAGAATCAGTCTTTTTTGTAAGTTACCAGCTAATATCTATTGAAATAGACGAGTAGGATATCACCAGTAGTGCTGGAGTAGTGGAAAAAGAATTAGTTGGCTTGACATTTTGCTTGAGCCAACGCTTCAGATTTGTTCTAGGCAAGAATATCTGGTATTGGGTCAAAAACAACAAACAGCAAGAAAATATTTCCTCTGGGTTAAAAGTCAGTCACAGTGCTACATGTGAATAACTGGAAGCTCTTGTGGCCTTGTATTAGGAGCAACTTTGAAATGTGTGAGTAAGAGACTGGAATCAAGCCCAAATCTTCACAGCTTCCCTGGCATTTTCCACATGTAAGTGCCTTCAGATTCCTCTTGTTTCCAGTGATGTTTGGAAACAACATCTTCAGCAGTTGCTTGGATAGTGAAGTACTAATAGGGCAGTCTTTGTGATTCAGAGTTTTTTTTCACTCTGAATTGAGAATTGCATCAGTAGATCTCTTTATTTAATGTTAAATTTGTATTAAGTTAAGGCCTATGTGCCCTGATTTGAAGTATCACTGTGACACTCTTCTTTGCCACTCATTTTCTCCTACCTTTCTCTCAGCCCTGATATCAGCAGCTTGATTTTTATGGCTATTTTCTCTTCTTTTTGTACAGAACAAGCCAGGAGGAGACATTTAAAAAAAAAAAAAAAAAAGAGGGAGGGAGAGAGAAAAGATACTGCACGAGTAAGGAGAAAAGAGAAAGATATCTCCTTGCAAAGGTGTCTCCTCACTGATTTTTCTGTGTACTAATTCGTCAGACAGTTTCTTTGTTTCTTCAGTTTCCCATCTGTAACCTGAAGGCATTAAATTTGCCAGAAGTTTGGAGGGAGATTGTACTTATGTTTATCAAGGACTAGAAAGTGATGTTATTATTCGTAAGTCACTAGACAAGATCTGAAGGTGTCTAGTGAAAACAATGTGATTTTTGTAGATTTTTCAGCTCTTAAAGTTCATCTCTTAAAGTACAAGTAAAAGACTCTTCCTCTATGCAGGAACTACCCATGCAACAATATGCCTACTGCCTGGAATATACCTGCTGTTCATCCTAACCTCAGCAGCCTCCTGCTGAGTCAGAAGTGGAGCTCTGAGAATCCTTCGCCTTCCTGCAAGTGCAGCACTCACAAGAAACTCACTATGCTGCCAGAATGCCCTCCAGGAGCTGGAGGCCTCCCACCACCTCAGGTAGTGTCCCTGTGCTATCAGTACTTTCAGAAAAGTTTTGCAGTAAGTGGTAGAAAAGGGATTAGTGTTAAGTATCTTGCCATGGAAATATACATGGAAAGAACTGAGTATGGTTTTTAAGGGAGCAGGAACAGTTAGAGTTATGAGCTTGCACATAAAAATCATATGAGATATGATGACTATTTTCATTCAACTTGCAAGCATTTCATTCAGAAGAACATCACAAAAAAAATTAACGATCAATCAAATATTAAAAAAAAAAAATCTTAATTCTTGCCCCAAAAGAACAATTCTATTTAAGTGATTCTGTTTCCTCAAGAGATGGAAAGAGAGAAGGGAGGGAGGGAGGAAGGAAAAATGTCATAATTTGGAAAACTGTGGAGTGGAGTCATCTTATTTAGAAGAAAATGAAGAAAATGTATGCTAAGTCAATCCCATTTTTTTTACATGTATTTTAATTCTTTTTCTAGAATGAAACTAGTAAGCAAGTGACATTAATTTTGTATGCATGTACATGTAGTACTTTAGTAACCATTGATCCTATAAAGAGATGATAGCTGCATTCCTACCAGTTCCTATCAATGAATAAACTTAGTAACATCCTTTATAAAATGTACTTGAAGAGCATGTAAAATTGTTTGATGAACAAAGGAGAATTATAGTCAGTTGTTTCCATTTTCTACGTATTTTTCCAATAACTTAAAGAAAACAAAACTGCAACCACTCTCATAGCTCACTGTGCAAATTGTTCAGCTTTAATGTTCCTGTTTGCCGGGTTTGCACACATTGGCAAAATGACTTACTAAATAGAGCTTTTTGTACTAATGGCACCAGGATAATCAGTTTCTGAATCCAAGTCTTTGGTGTGTTGTATTAAAAGAATCAAAGTTTGTTTTTGTTTCACTATCGCTATTCACAAAATAATAAAGCAAAGTTTCAAATTCCTGTAGAATTCTTCTGTGTGGAGAGAGAGAGAGAGGAAAAAAAAAAGAATAAAGTAGTTACATCATGATCTTATTAATAGCATCCAAAGGTATTTCATATTTCCAAGTAATCTTAAAGTTGAATTTTGCTAATTGCATATTGAATTCTCATATGTGAGAAGATAATTTAACATTTCTAATGCAAATAGGATACAAAATAGGTGGTGGTGGGGATCCTAGTCCTCGACGGGGCATGTATTATTTTAATAACATATTATCCCAATCATTTTGCAAGATACAATCATTTTGTATAACGTGTCATGAAGATACATTTCATATTGAAGTCTCTTCTAGGAAGCAATTGTATATAAATAATTGTGAAGTAGGTCTAAGCATGACTACCTCATTTAGTGAAGGCACTATGAGTATGCTGCCAATCTTCCTGTTAGCTACCTAGAGTCAGACAGATTTGTAATGCAAATTTCTGTGTAATCCAGTGCTGTCACTTTCTGGACAAAGATGTCCATAGAGAAGTTCCCACAGAAAGTGGGAATATCATTTTCAGATTGCATTGTTTGTGCTCTAAAATTGTTATAAGCATTTTCTGCTCTGGGAAGAAATCATTGTGTTTGAAGTTAATGGATGATGTAATTGCAAAAAAAAAAAAAATTCATTCAAAGTATGTAATGTGCTGGTGAAGCTGAGTAGATTTCTGACTTTCATATTCTTATTTCAACTTGCTACATTGTAGGAAACAATGAACTACCTTATTTTCACTAGGCCCTCAATGTTTTTGATAAAGCTCCTTCTTTCACAGTGAAGAGAAAGATTTGAGCAACCTTGGCCTTTGTTGCAAGTAACTCAGGCCAAGTTTCAGAATGAATTGCGTCAGTTTTGTGTCAGGCATTGAAAATTTCTGTGATATTTTGATCTCTGTATGGACTTTTGGGATAGAAAATGTGTTGACCCACTCTGGTTTCAGTGATACTGTGAAACTGAACAATTCCCGTGTTATAAAGGCTTTTATGGTTTTACAGACAAACAACAGATATAGAGACTTCAGAGCTTCATGTGGCTGAATGGGTTTTCTCTTTTTTCTAGAGAGTGCAGCACAGCACAGAAATACTTCAAGATCTGACTCACAGAAATATCTCGGATTTTCTGGTGAAAACATATCCCATTTTGATAAAAGGGAGGTAGGCATGAACTGCTCTGTTTCTCACGTGACATTTTATACCTGCCTGTGAACATAGCATCTGATTTGTTGAGCATTGTGTAGTCTTGAGCATCATGTCCTTATTCCTGACTTAAGAATAGGAGATATCTATTTTAGAGGAGTTAAACTGTTTTTATTTTAACAGTTTGTATAACCAATTGCTCCTTTATAGACAGAGCTAAGTTTCGATGTCAGTGGCATGCCATGTTAGCAACAACTGTGTCAATGATGAACGAAATGGTGAATTGCAGAGTTTCTGATTTGTGTCCCTGAAGAACTGTAGCCACACCAGTTTGACCATCTGCCTTAATTAATTATAATTTGCTTCTCTGAAGTTCTAAAGGGCAGTAAGGTAATATAACCTAGGTGCATCTACCTACTGTTAGCTCCTGCGTTTGTCTGAGTGTCTTGCATGGTAGCTGGCTGTGCAGTTGTCCATAGCTTAATATTGCTGATTCAGGTCTTGTTCTCTTTTCAATTTCTAGAACAGTTCTTGATATTTCCATCATATTAGTTACGTGCTAGCTGCATTTAACTGATTCTTCTTTGGGCATGTCAGAATTGCTTTAGATGCATCTTTTAAAATCAGTTCACTATAGATTTAGGATAGAGACAGTATGCATGTATTTAGAACTCCTACTTGTCTCTGTATGAGCTGGAGATGAACCACGTCAGAAAATAAAAAAACTAAAAGTAATAAGCCCACCTTAATGAACACCTAAAGTCCTGACAACCAATGATTCAATGTAATCTGCAGATTTAAAAAAAAACCATACAAACAACAAACAAACAAAAAACCCCCACTGCATTGGAAACCTAAAGATCTGCAAAGCATAGGAGTTCATCTTTAATTTCCATTTAAGCCTGACAGTATATCAGTGACTTTGGTTCAGTGCATTAAGAGACAGAATTCTCTTTGTCTGTTTCAGCTTGAAGAGCAAATACTGGGTCAATGAGCAAAGGTAAGAAACTAATTCACAGATGGGGATGGTAAATAAAGAAAAACAAAGAATTTCTGTTTAACAGTGGGGCCTCACAATGTTTCTCTGAATGGACAAGGGGAAGCGTGACAGATAGCATAGAACAAAGAGAAGACTGCGGTGTGAAATAGGTTGGTGGGTTGTATTTGTTTGGACTGCCCCACAAGTGTGAAGGCCAGAGACACACAATGGAGTCGTCACAATTTTATTATCTACAAGGTTTGACTAGTGGAATTTGAGTGATGAAAGTTACAATACAGTACAGCACTTCTTTGTGTGAGTGCTCTGATGAGCCTCTTTCAAAGAGCAGCAGAAAAGAAAAGAAAAAAAAAGATCTGGAGCTGACAAATTCAGGCAGCAATCTGCCAAGTACAGAGGATTAGAAATGCAACTCCTTATTCCCTCTCAGAACATGTGCAGTAGTTATAAAACAAATTCCACTAGTGCTCCATGCTTCCATTAGAGCATTTAACCCCAATGTGATGATTACACTTGGAGATACTAAGCTTAGAAAAATGACTGATAAGTTTGAAGAACATAGGTTTTTCATCATCAGCAGGAATTCACTTCAAGGGTAGAAGCAGCTTCCTTCAGCAATTATCTCCTTGCTCATCTGCAAACATTACTTTCTATGGGTTTCAATTTTGATCAATATCATTCAATAGTATTTATTATTACAGAGTATAGGTTAACACCAGTATTGGTTAATACCTCTTCCTCTCAAGAGAGATGAAATTTTAACTGGAGGTCCATTCTGTCCTCAGTACTTGATGTTATCCAAGCAGTTATATTGTATGTTAATGATCTTGATCCAGAGAATTGTGAACTATAGACAGGATTTTTTTCCAAAGTATTCTATCTGAATAATGATTTTCTCAGGATCTCAACTTGAACCCCTTGTAAATGGATATAATAACTATTTGCAAGCAAGATCTAATACCGTATACAAGTTACTAGAAAAAGATTGGAGATTATTATATGTAAATTGTATCATGTATGTAAATAATCTTATATTAAAGGACTTTTTAGTATCCACATCAGTCTATGGAGTTTTGGGTCAGTGACGCAAATGGCTGATGTTGCTGTTTCTCTTTATTAGGTATGGAGGAATTTCTATAGGAGGAAAGCTTCCCATCCTTCATGTTTCTGGAGATGAAGTTGTCAATTTTTTAAGTAATCTGGGCCGAATGATGAATGTCACAGGAGTAAGATTTGTTTGGTCTCTTTACCCGAGAATTGTTACAAAGTTGGAAACCTTCAGCACTGGAATTCCCCTGGACAACTGGTCTTTAACCTTTTCATTTTTATTTTAGGGTCAAACTTCACTGGCTGCTGCTAAAGAGTTCTCTAATTTCCTTAAATACATGGAAACTGAAGATAATATTAAGGTATTTGCTGGAAAAAATCTGCAAACTTACTTTCTTGAGATAGACTTCAAATAATGAGATGGAATATTCCACCGTAATACTGATGGTGGAATTCTCAGATTTAAGAAGAGCTGAATTACTGTATTTATTATAACTAATAATAGTGTTAATGCATTTGCAGTTATTTCTAATGTGTTTTTGTTTTTTTTAACCCATATTCTTAGTACTTCTTACTACCCTAAGTACTTCTGAGTAGGACTGCTGAAGTTCTGCTGAACTTCAAAATTTCATCGAAATAACTTGGCAGTCGCGTGGCAGTCACTCTCCTGAAAGCACGGTATAGGAGCTCCTCCTGCTGGACTGTGCCCAGGAGCTGCCTGGTGCTAGAGTCTTCCCTGTTGACAGTTGCCACCAAAGTAAATAAAAGGCAGCCAGCTGCTCTCCTGCAGCTCAGGGTTAGTAGTGAAAGCTTCTTAAATGAATCTGTGCTTTTTGACTCTTTTAGGTGTGGTTTAACAATAAAGGCTGGCATGCTATGGTTAGTTTCCTTAACGTAGCCAATAACGCAGTCCTTAGAGCTAATCTGCGGACTGGCCAAGCCCCTGAGGAATATGGGATCACTGTTGTAAACCATCCTCTGAACCTCACTAAGGAACAGCTCTCTGAAGTCACTGTGTAAGTCTGACTGTATTTTGCTACTGTCTTTTACCCCTCTCTCTCCTGTCAGCTTACCACCGCCAGTGTGCTCGCACTCTGAGGAGGAATAGTTCAGATGATAGAACATGGAGTAATTTACTCAAAATTTTTCTCTAACCAAGAATTAGATATGCAATCCGTTCTTTTTTTCTCTAAATACTTATTTTCACCCAACGTAGGAGCTATGGCCATTGGTTATACGTGATTGCATGTTTCTACTGATTTCAAAGATTAAAGGTCAGATTCAGAAGTCTTTGTTCATGCTTTGAAGCTGATAAATCTCTTAGAGAAAAAATATAGAGATCATAAGAAAAAGGTGTCAAATTGTTTCTAAGTAACTACAAATAGGCAATAGTCAATAACCACTGTCTTGGTGCCAGTGTCAGCATACAGCCATAGTTGATAGAAAATGGCATTCTTAAGATATTACTTCCTTCTCAACATCTACTGTTAGGTTCAGAAGCCAATGAAAATGGAAATTTTTGCATTAGCACAGAGGCAAGATCTGTGCTTCATCTCACTTTGCAGTTTACCTCTTCGAGTACCTTTTCTCCTAGACCCCAAGCACTTCGGTTGTTATGCCTTATTGTCTACTTTGAGACACACCATTCAGGAAAGGCTGTCAAACTGATATATGTAGGAGCTGAAATTTTCCAGTGAGTGAAGACAATTAGAAAAAAACAAGACATGGTGTTGTCGTCATCCACATTTGTTAGCTACTGTCCTCAGTGCAGTATGGGAAGACACTAGCACATTTTGAAATTGAAAAAATCTTCTAGTTATCCAATAACTTTGTTACTTTCAGATCTTAAAATTTCTGCCGGTTTTCCCAAATCCTAATATAGCGTTAAGTTGCATTCCTTTGCTCACAGTCCCTTCTTGTGCTTTGTTGTAGGCTGACCACCTCAGTGGATGCTGTTGTTGCCATCTGTGTCATTTTTGCCATGTCCTTTATTCCAGCTAGTTTTGTTTTATACCTGATTCAAGAACGTGTGACAAAAGCCAAGCATCTCCAGTTTGTTAGTGGTGTCAGCCCTGCTATCTACTGGCTAACGAACTTCATGTGGGACATAGTGAGTAACCGCTAATCGCATTTTGTAATTGCAGCATTAACTAGGAAATAATCAGTAAATTAATTCGAATTAAATAAGTGCAACTTTACATACCAGGGAGAGCCTTTGCCAGAATATAGTCACAGACCCTACCCTCTGTTAGTGTTTGAAGATATACAAGATATCTAAGGAGATTGATCAGCTGCTGGAACGATAGCTGGAAGACAGACAAAATGCTCTAGGGTGTCTAAAATAATGTGGATGTATTTGTTCAAGCCATTGAATCACATTCATTGTGTTGTTTCAAAAGGATTTAGAGCACAGGCCCAGACATGTTTAAACAAGGGTCAGATATCCTCTTATTATTCCTCAGGCCTCTTGAAGGAATAAGTTCTTTGCCTGCTGGAGGCATAGCAAAAGAGCTTGTGTTATGGTTATGGTTTTTCAGCAAAGATGGAGCCCAAGGGCTTATCCAGTAAGAAAAGCATGAACATAGGAGAGGAGAGAAGAAAAGACGAGAAGAGAGAAATTTTTGAAATGCCCCAAACTTTCTGGGTTTTAGAAAGTGTTTTTTGATGAGAAGATAAAGCAAAACATGAATGTATTAAATGAGGGGAAAGAAGCAGATCTCTGAGTTTCTTAATCCTGCTGGTCACAGGAACATCCCTTCAGTCAGGAATTCAGCTTGGTCATGGCCCTTGACAGCATAGTGCAAAGTTATTGGAGTTAGCAGTTCTGTGCAGTGCTGCCTTTCAGTATTCGTGGGGAGCTCTGTGTATTGCAGTAGTCCAACACTACTAATGCTGAACAGAGAAATTGAGGAGAGTGTTGGCCAAGCACCGTTCAGTTTAGCTTCATTCCAGGAATGTGGCTCAAGTTACTAGCTTTTTCTTTCCTATACAGCTTTTACATCACCAGAAATCACATCTCCTTGCATACTCACTGCCTTTTTCTGTGGGCAGCCTGCCAGCAGGACCTTGAAACAATCAAACGAACGTGTTTTATTTTTGATGTACAATCTGATAAAAGATGTAAAATGTAGAAAGATGTAGAAAGATTACAGAAAAATGTAAAGTGCTGCCAGAGGCCTGTTGAGCCACAAGCCTGAGCATCTAATCCGTCTTGCTAATTCCAGTTTTCCTCAATACAAAATCCTTTGAGAATAATTTATAGGATCTGGATACTTTTGTAAATCTCCTCAGGTCCTACACACTGATCTTCATTCACTCTGTGATGTGGCAGGTGAATTATGCAGTGAGTGCTGGATTGGTTGTGGTTATATTCATTGGATTCAAGAAGAAAGCATACACTTCTCGGACTAACCTCCCTGTGTTTGTTGCCTTGCTGCTTCTGTATGGGTGAGTCTTCATGGTGTTTTTTTGCACATGGAGCCCTATCTTTCACATGGAAATGATTTTGTGTTGTTGAACTTGGTACTTAGTGAAATCCAGCTTTGAGAAATAAAATTGAGTTTGTACAATGTAGGAGAGACCTGAATTCTGTTCCCTATTCAGGTTATTTATGCTCTTTGTCTGATCATGTGCCTTAAAAAGAGTTTCATCATGGCTTCACAGAACTTTTCATGATTTCATGTTATCCTTTTAGGAAACTAAATTTGTTCATTTGTGGTGCTTTAACCTAGCTGCAGTAGGTAGCTAAACACCATGGCACTCTTTCACTCCCGTCCTCAAAAGGACAGGAGAAGAAAATATGCTGAATAAAGCTTGGTGGGCTGAGATAGTGACAGGGGTATCACTCACCAAGTAGTGTCACAAGAAAAATAGAACAGTGAAAACTTAAAGCAAACAAAAAGCATCTTCCCCTCATCCCCCCTCTCCTTTCTCCTGCCCCCCAAATACACAGGGGGGAATGGGGAATAGGGGCTGCAGTCAGCCCCGAACACTTTGTCCTGGTCAGTCTCTGCCCCTGCTTCATGTGATGTCCCTCCTGCGGGATGCTATTCTTCCCAAACTGATCCTGTGTGGGCTTCCCACAGGCTGCAGCTGTCCAAGCACTGCTTTAAGATGACTCTGTACCATGGGCCCATCCTTCAGGAGCGTGCTGCTCTAGCACATGTCCCTGCAGTCAGCAGCTCCCCCAGCCCTCCTGCCCCTACCTCTGGCTGCTGCCAACGGGCTTTAGTTCCAGCCCTGGGCTGCTCCTGCAGGGGCTCTCCATGGGCTGTACCTACTTCAGGGCACAACCACTGCTGCACTGGGGTCTTCTCCTTGGCTGCACGTGGAGATCAGTTCTGTGCAGTGCCCATGACTGCAGGCAACAACCTGCTTCTCCATGGGCTTTTCCTGGGCTCCAGGGAGCTTCTGCTCCACAGCAGGAGCAACTCCTGCCCTCCTCTTACACTGACCTTACTGACTGCATGGCAGTTTTATTCTCTCACTCCTTTCTCCCGGTTGCTGTTGCCCAGTAGTTTTCCCTTTCTTAAATCTGCTCTTCCAGAGGCACACCCAGTGTTGCTTGTCGCTCAGTTCTGGCCAGCAGTGGGTCCAGTTTGGAGTTGCCTGGAGTTGGCTCTGGTCTGACATGGAGCTGAACCCAAATCTGCAGCTCCAGCTTTTAAAACTTGGTCTTGTAAACCTGATACATCATCTTGCTCCTTTCTGTTATGTATATTATGCTTATTTCCTTCAACAACAGGCAGTACTAAAATATTTACCAGTATTTTATCCAAAGGCAAACGGTACTAAAACATCAACTTTTTTTTCTTCGAAGGAACATTTCTGTTGTCAAAATAGTGTTTTATAAGACTGACTGGAATTTACTTCCTCTATAATTTAATTAGTGATTGTATGTCTTTATTAGATCATTTTCCTTCTAGCTTTGTAGTAGGGTAATTGGAAAAAAAACCATAATATCTGTCTCTGGAGCTGAAAAAGAATTTAAACTTTTCACATCTTCCTGTATATGTCACAAATCAAATTGTAGAGGCCACAGGTCTTTTCTGGACATAGTACCTTAATTTTCTGAAGTTTTTATATTCTTTGAATAATAGTCCTGAGAAAATGCAAAGCTTTATTCAATCTCTGTAAAACAGTCAATGTTAAATGCTATTAGAATATTCATTTGCTTCATTATGTCTTTTTAAAGTTCAGTGATAGTATCTTTAGTAAGTTTTACGTGGTTATGTGTTTTGTATGTGTGTTTGTTTTCTAAATACTGTAATTTGTGGACACTTGAATTAGCCTCTCATATTATGAAGCCTCTATCAAGATGGAAAACATAATCACGTAGCAGTGACTTCAGTAATAATTTCACAATTCACTATTCAAAATAAAATTCTAAAAAAGGCAAGTAAATTCAGAGTCCTGCATCAGCCTTTGTCTCCAGCCATTGTCACAATGGGAAATTTAGGATCATTCTTTCTAATGATGTGTATGTTGTCCCAGTAGCCAAATCGGTCAGGTTGATTGCTGCTGAGAATTGTGATTTTATTCCAGTAGCATACTGTTACGTGTTTGCTGTGTCTCAGAAATAATGGTACAGGAAGCTCCTGCTTTTCCATTTTATCCCTTGTTTCTTCCACTAAGTGTACAGTCCATTGAGGTATGCAAAGATATTTGGGGTGATAATGACTTACTAGCATTGTTTCTCAATTTTAACTATCTGTTGCCTTACACTTTAACAGCAAACAAGACTAAGCAGAAAAAGCTTTGTGTCTAGTAGCAAGGGAAAACATATTGTATTGGGACCTCTGGTTGATTATAACATTTCATTACACTTGAGATGAGAACTAAGCTCATCATTTTGTTTTTATTAGACCAGCTGACATAATACTGAGAAGCAGATATCATAGTATTTCTATCTTTTGCATGCAGGTGGGCAGTAATTCCCATGATGTACCCTGCTTCTTCTTTCTTCAGTGTCCCTAGCACTGCATATGTTGCATTGTCTTGCATTAATCTCTTTGTGGGGATCAACAGCAGTGCTATTACATTTATTCTGGAGTTATTTGAAAATAACCCGGTAAGAAATATTTTTGTTGTGACATGGTTTTAAAAAGCTGTTCAAGGGGTGTCCAAACGTAACCATCTCTAGTTGTCTTTTTCAACCTTGTCATTCTTCTGGTATTAAATGAATGAATGAGGAACATGCTGAGTTATGTCAGGAACGGGTGAGCAAAATAATCCAGGGAAGTGAACCTCAAGGCAATGGGTACTTTGGGCAAGCAACCATCCACATGCGTGAGGAATGACACTGAGGTAGCACTTAGCTCTGCTAGCCAAGTACAATAGATTGAAGGTGGTAGTTCTTAGAAAGGAGAAGAAACCAGTTTATAAAACAGTTAGCTTGTATGCACTACTACTGCCTTTATAGCTGCTGATACTTTTACTCTGAGGTTGAGTCATCTATAGATGACTGCAGTCCTATTAGCTGTCATTATCGATGATGCATTTTCAGATGTGTGCTGATCAAGCATTATTTTTATCAGGAAGAAAAAAAACACATCTTTATTCAATTGGAGTCATGGTATCAAGGACCAATTTTACATTACTTTCTATCTTTGCTGTTCTTGCATTTTCTGTCCTGGGCAACATGGGGTTCAGTCTAATGCCAATCTGTCTGGAGGACAGTAGGCAAGTATTATCTCAGGGAACACATCTCCAGTGAAGCAGTGACAGAAATAACTGCCCTTCTCTGGAATCGATGGTGCAGTTAGATTGATGCAAGTACTTTTACTGTTTTGAGTATTTCCACATTCCAACAAAGTCTACTGTTATGTGCAGACACTGGTGCTTCTCAAGATTATGAGAGTCCTGATTATGACAATAAATACAGATGATATGGAAGTACCACACTTGTTGCTCATAGTTCCTGCTTTGATTGCTGACACTAGACTTACATGTTGCCTCAGCAAAATAGAAGGATATTTCATTACAAAGAGTAACTTTTCTCCCCACTGTAAATTTTTCAGAAGCACCTTGCCTGGTGCAGTGTGTTCTGTTCTGCCACTGATAGATGTGGAGCAAACCATTTCTCTGACATGAAAAAATAACTTTTCACTTCTTTTTACACGTTTCCTCAAAGAAATCTTCTTTGAATTGCTAACTATATTGCTTCTGTTTCCTATAGACTTTGCTGAAATTTAACAAAACTTTGAAAAATGTGCTAATTGTCTTCCCACACTTTTGCCTGGGCCGTGGCCTCATCGACTTGGCCATAAACCAGGCTGTGAGTGAAGTATATGCCAGGTTTGGTAAGTAAGATATAATAACCAACAAAGTACCAGTGGTATCTGGCCTGACCTTGAGTGAAATGGCTGGAACTGTTTTGGAACATTAGTGGTTGTTTCTAAAATCCTTCTCTTTCACATGATCAGGTGTTTGAGTATGAAAGTTCAGCCTCCCTAAAGGAATCACAGCTGATAATGTTGCCAGAACTTTAGGGCCTGACTAGTGGTCTGTATTGAAAGTTAAACTATTTGTTCAGTGCCAGACTTGTGTATTTTCGTAATTTCTCCTGAAGTCTCTAGATTATCACATCTAGGATATATAATTTCATTTCATTTGAAGACTTAAGTGGACCTCATTAATATTTAAAGTAAATGTTCTTCAAATGCATTCTTAGGGCTGTTTCCTTATACCAATTTCTTTACCAAGAGCATAATGATACAGCAATTTTTTTCTCCACCCAGAAAATATTTTTCATGTAATCCATGCAGATTTTGCATTATGTAATACATGTGTATTCATATATATTCAGAGAGCCTATGTTCATTTTTACTCTCACAGTGGCACAGTGGTTTCTTAAGAATCTGTATTTATTGATGCAATGAAAAAATGGTAGACTTTGACTGATAGTGATTAAAAATTAGATTTTCTTCCTAAATTAATGTGTTCACACCTTCTGTTCTGATGAGCAATGCTTTTTCAGCAGTATTTAATTGCTTTCTGGTACTTCACCTCTCCAAAGGTGAGGAGCATGTTTCCAATCCTTTTCAGTGGGACTTTGTTGGGAAGAACCTGGTTGCCATGGCTGTTCAAGGAATTGCATTCTTCTTTCTGAATCTCCTTATGCAGCACCAATTATTCCCCTCAAGATGGTATGTCTGAAAGTCTGTGTTAATGTTTCTTCATTAGCAGGATGAGCACCTTCGTTGTTCTGTATGCTTCTATTGTCTTTTGCTTTCTTTTCCTCTAATTTTTTTTACAGCTTCTATAGCTTTATTCTGTTGATTCATCTGATTTCATCTTATTTGTTGATATTTGCTATTTGTCTTGCTTTATCTATGCTTCTTTTTCTGCATTGCTTTAGCAGAAATAAGAGTATATTTATACAGCTTACTAAATAAATATGTTTTCTTGAACTAAGACTTCTGTGTGAATTGCATGATTCTAATGGTGAGATTACACAATTACTTGGAAAGCTTGTAGTTTCCTAATCACTGGCATAGTACTAGCCTGACATACCAAGACTGGCATTCTAGCCTATTGCAAGAACAGTCACAGCCAGGGTACTATTCAAGCTTCCCCTATCTGCTTTACAAAGCTGCTTCTGTTTGAACGAAAATAGCTGCCTGCCAAGTGTGTGTTGATTATTCACTGCTGTTGGGGATTCCCAATAGGAGTACTAGTTATAATTCTGAAAATATTGTCTTACAAGGAAGTCTACTCAAAAGATACATGTAAAATCTGTTAGTAAGTACTGAAGAGCTGTCAAATAGAAAAAGCGATGGCTTAGAGGCAGGTTATGTCATATCAGTGACTGGCAATGCTATTCTCATTTGAACAAGCAATTTCATCCCTTTTTAGTATTAAGGGCCTAACTTTCAAAGGCCAGGCATTGCTCCAGCAGCAGGAATTCTCCAGTGAATGTTACAATATGACATTTCAATCTCACTGCTCTCACCAGACAGAATTTTGCCAACTGACTAGCTCTTGTTTCACACTGCTATTGTAGCTATACTCAGATCAACTCATTGTTTCTTCATAATTGATTCTTACTTTTCCAGGTTTGTTGAGATTGACAAGTCGCCCATTGTTGGTGAAGATGAGGATGTTGCAGAAGAAAGAAAAAGAATTCTGAATGGGGGGAACAAAACAAATATCTTAGAATTACAGGAATTGACCAAGGTACTATTTTGAGAAGAATGAAATAAATGAATCCTGTGTAAGTTGACTTGTTCATAATGTGTTTCAGCTGTGGATTTGGATGGTATTGTTTCCAAAATTAACCTTGTGTCCTGGAAAATAAGAAACGTTTTAGAAGTCAGGGCTTGATATGTTATTTGACTATTTCCTTTCAACAGAGATCAAACCTGAGGAAGGTCCAGCAAGGACAGTGAACTCTCTTGCTTAAGTTATTTTACCTCACATCATCCATCCTGACGTATTTACAGAATGTGCATTTCTGAATGTGCATCTTTTCTGCAGTGCTTTTTTATCCTTTGGTGATTTTCAATCTCAGGTTAACCATTTAGTTGCTTTCATACTGGGGACTAGTGTAATCAGTAATTTATCTTCTTTCCAGACATTGAAGGTAGGTAATCAGTGCCATCAGAATACATGTAAGCCTGAGCTACAGAAGTACAAAGATTGCCCACGTTGTTGGGATCTCATGAATAAAGAACTGAAGTGTCATTCTTCAAACTATTGTGTTGTATTGTATGAAGTTGGAGATACTTTGTACCAGCAATGCATCAGGTCTGTCTCCTAGTGCTAAAGTTATGAAGTAAAAAGGCTCAAGAAAGGAAAAGTTGTATTTTTAGGGATTATTATAAATTTATTTAAATGAATGCCTGACCTTGTTCATGCTTGCTCTTCTTAAAATTTTATTTAGTTGCTCTTTTACTTTTGTACTGGTTCCATAGTTGCCTCAACCCAATAGCATTGAACTAAAAAATTCAGAAAATTGTCTTTGCTGCAAAAATCTTGATTGTTTTTGTCAATTTAGATTTATGCAGGTAAGCATAAGCCAGCAGTGGACAGACTCTGTGTTGGCATCCGTCCTGGAGAGGTAAGTTGGTCATTATCACTACATGAATCATTCAGGGATCAGTTCTAATTGCATGCTCCTGTTGATTTATAAATTGGAAACACTAAATAATGGGATTTAATTTTTTTAAAAAAAATTCAGTGCTTTGGTCTTTTGGGAGTGAATGGTGCTGGCAAAACAACAACATTCAAAATGCTGACAGGAGACACTGAAGTGACATCTGGAGATGCTGTTGTTGCCGGCAATAGGTGAGTACCTTAAACAAAACGAACAAAGCAAAACACTAATAAACAAAACAAAAAGCCCTGTGACAATCTACTTACCAGGGTTAACTCATAGTCTGAATGACTCAGCAGCTCCTTTCCTGTTACATGACATTGAAAGAGACCACACCAGCACTTCACACCTTCAGCACTGTGTTGTAAAATCTGTGGATGAGCTGTAAG
The DNA here is from genome assembly GCF_026119805.1 of Tympanuchus pallidicinctus. Lineage (NCBI taxonomy): Eukaryota > Metazoa > Chordata > Aves > Galliformes > Phasianidae > Tympanuchus > Tympanuchus pallidicinctus. Next base: position 16,045,462 of record NW_026294791.1, on the reverse strand, counting down.
AATGCTAGAAACAGGATAAGGTAATCAAATCTAACAGCAGAGGCTCTCAAATAGAAGATAGCCTATCCAACAGAGTATTTTATCTGAGCTTTGGGAATTTTATCTGGCTGCTTCTTGCTGCTTTTAACTGCTTTGTTTATACAATGCTGGCATAATGCCGTAAGTAATCACTACTTCGAGATTTGGTATTTATTTATGTCAGTTTATTTCTAGGCTGGATGTCTTGGTTTCTTAGGTGTCACTAGAGTTTGACTATCCATTGTGATTTGAACGCATAGCTATTTTGTTGCCAGGACATGGTTCTGGGCAACTTGCTGCATTTTACCCTGCTTGAGCAGGCTGAGAGGACAAGGTGATCTCCAGAAGTTCCCACCAATCTCAGCTATTCTGTGATTCTGTTCTTCTCTTATCTTGTCCTATGACTACTGCCAGCAAACATTGCTAGCTGTGTGTCTTACATGACTTCTCATGGTGACTACACTTCATGATGAAAATTCCTGATTTTCAAATCTCAAAAAAACCCTCTACATTTCCAAAAAAAAAAAAAAAAGAAATATCTATCGAGAACTTCTCTTTACATTGGTTTATACTTAAACAGTGAGTTTGTACTCTTAACCAAGACTTATTAGACTTAGAAGAGAATATATTCCTTGCTATACTGTACAGACATCTTTTAGTAGGATCTTCTGGGGAGAATTAATTTCCCTTAGAAGTGTTTTGTCCCAGAAAACAGAGATTTTATTTAAACTGTCTTAAAGCTAGTATTATAGATACCATATTATTTTATTTATTTCTCCAGTGTATTGACTCATATCTCTAATGTTCATCAAAACATGGGATACTGCCCTCAGTTTGATGCCCTTGATGACCTGCTCACAGGACGAGAACATCTCTATTTATATGCTCGCTTGCGGGGTGTTCCAGCAGAGGAAATCAAGAGGGTAAAACCTTCTTGTTTCTCATCTGTACATGGTTACAGTGAATGTCTGTGATGATTCTGGTGAGTTCACCTCATGTCAAAGGCCAAATTTTCCAAATTGAGCTTGCCTTTCTTTATGTTGAAGTCTTGAGAGTGGTTCTTGTCATTTGGAATTTAGTACAAGAATGCACTACCAAATCCAGGATCTTGATACTTGAAATACTCCCCATCTGGAGTACTGTGTCCACGCCAGAAAGATGCAGAGCTCTTGAAAGGGGTCCAGAGGAGGGCCACTATGATGATCAGGGGGCTGGACCATCTCTCTTGTGAAGAAAGGCTGAGGGAACAAGGCTTGTTTAGCTTGGAAAAGCCTCCAGGGGGACCTCACTGTATCCTTCCAGTACTTAAAGGGAGCATATAAACAGAAGAAGGAACAACTGTTTACATGGATTGATAGTGATAGCACAAGGGGGAATGGATTTAAACTAAGACGGGAGATTTAGGTTAGATATTAGGAGGAAGTTTTTCACACAGAGGGTGGTGATGCAGTGGAACAGGTTGCTCAGAGAGGTTGTGGATGCCCCATCACTGGAGGCATTCAAGGCCAGGCTGGACGTGGCTCTGGGCAGCCTGGTCTGGTGGTTGGCGACCCTGCACATAGTAAGGGGGTTGAAACTACATGACCATACATACGTGAAGTATGGGTATTTTTCAACCCAGGCCATTCTACGATTCTATGGAAAACTGCAGAGCCAATTCTGGAAGGCTAAGGATGCAACTGCTATGACTCAAAACTGATACAGTTACTGATACAGATACAGTTTTGTTCTCATCTTTGAAGTTATTCATGTATGAGAAAGAAAACATAGAGAAGGTTCCAGATGAAAAATAATGTACGTTCTTGCACAGATGAGTATTCTGCAGCTGATGCTGGAGTATGGCTTTACTTCAAGAGATTAGAATTCCCCTCATCATCATAGCTTTTTGGACCACAGCTCCAGTTCTAAAAAAAAAAAAAAAAAAAAAAAAAAAAAATCCAAAGGTTTGCCCATTTTCTGCCAGAAGAGGGATGTATCAATAATCCAGGCTGCTGTGGGTTAGCTCTGTGTGAAAAAGATGTTTTTTCTCATAGGTTGCTGAATGGGGCATCCAGAAGCTGGGACTTCCTATGTATGCTGACCAGCTGGCTGGTACCTACAGTGGTGGCAACAAGCGCAAGCTCTCCACTGCCATTGCACTGATAGGCTGCCCTCCACTCATCTTGCTTGTAAGTGTCACAGTAATAGAACTCTGTGATATTTCAGTATGAAATCTCATAAAACTACATGCTGGAGAGCTACAGGGATGTTTACGATAGTTCTTGCAAGCTCCTTTCTGCCTCTATGTATGTCTACTTCAGTGTAGTCTTCAGTTCTTAAATATTAGGAGTAGACTAGAATGAGTAAGTGTGTTTCGGATGGAACCTAATTTTTATAAGAGAGATTTTCAATAAGGAAAGGTTTGGTATTAAAATATATAATTCAGAAAAATCTGAGTTTAAATCCATGATTGGTTTCAGCCTGTCTTTTCTTGTCAAAGTGTACCCAGTCATGTAAATGATGACTGGTTCAGCCTGGAGAAGAGAAGGCTTTGGGGAGACCTCATTGTGACCTTTCACTGCTTAAATGAGCTTAAACAGGAGGGAGAACAACTTTTTGCAAGGTTGGATAGTGACAGGACTAGGGGAATGGTTTTAAAGTAAAAGAGGGGAGAATTAAGTTAGTTGTTAGGAAGAAATCTTTTACTCAGGGGGTGTTGAGGCACTGGTACGTGTTACTCAGAGAAGTTCTGGATGCCCCATCCCTGGAGGTGTTAGATAGAATGGGGCTCTGGGCAGCTTTGTCTGGTGTGGCAGAAGTGTTGGAACCAGATGGTCTTTAAGACTCCTTCCAACACAAGGCATTCGATGCTTCTGTGATCTTACTACATACACCTTGCTGCTTTTTCCAGCAGAACAGAGGAAGATAGCTACCTTTTCACAACCTTTATTATCTTTGAAATGAACTACACAAATTTAGAATAAACTATACAAAAGGTAAAATGTAGTTCTCATCAAGTAATATGAATTATGATAATTGCATTTCTCAAAGGCAATTGTAAATGCAGTTGCTACAAAAATTCATCAGAATTCCATTTATTTTTATTTTGGGTTTTGAATCTTTTGGTAACAGAGTTACATTTGATAAAGGCTTACATTTTTGATAGCTAAGACCGTGGACTTTGGTCTGCCTTTGTTATAATGGTCAGTGCAATTCTTTCCTTGTTGGGAAAGGAATAGGCCTCTGTTGGGCCCTATACAGATAGCACTGTATTCTTACCTGACAGATTGCTTGTGTTTGGTTCCTTACTGCTTTGTGCCAAGAAGTGCATTACTACCAATTCACTTATACACTTGTCAGGGTGTGCTTATGTGTTCCCAAGGCACAGATTCCAGTAGGGAAGCAGTGATAAGCTAGAACCCAAATGTGCAAGATTAATTTTAATGATTTCCTTTCTAAATGTTTTCTTTTTTTTTTTTTTTTTTTCTGCTACTCTGAATCTGGCTGTCTTAACATTCACATTTCAGGATGAACCAACTACTGGAATGGACCCTCAGTCTCGGCGCCTTCTGTGGGATTCTATTGTCAGCGTGCTCAGAGATGGACGAGCTGTAGTTCTAACTTCACACAGGTATAGAGTTGGAATTCAAATCCCAGAGCAGCTGACATTTGTCTGCTGGTTCTATCTCAAATATCCATTCTCTGTTTTGAAAGTATGGAAGAATGTGAAGCTCTCTGTACTCGTCTGGCCATCATGGTAAAAGGTACCTTCAAATGTCTGGGCACAATTCAGCAGCTAAAATACAAGTAAGTTGAATATATTGTAGTGTTTTTAATGGGTAAACCTAATATGTGTGGCATGAACCATTCTTAATAGAGCAAACCAATCTGAAGAGCTGTTGTGAAATTATCTCTTCGTCCAATTTCCAAATCTGTACATGTTTCACAGGTTTGGAGATGGCTACATTGTCACACTGAAAATCAAGGCTCCTAAGACTGGGCTGCCTCCAGATCTAAGTCGTGCTGAACAGTTCATACGCATAAACTTTCCAGGGAGTTTACAGAGAGAGAAACACTACAACATGCTGCAGTATCAAATTTGCTCCTCTTCTCTGGCTAAGATTTTTCGGTTAATAATCTCCAATAAGGAAAACTTGTATATTGAAGAATATTCTGTCTCTCAAACAACATTAGATCAGGTGAGTAAAAAATAAATCATCCATGAGAAACTCTCTTGGGCAATGCAATGACAGTGTAAACAACTGAAGGATCAAACTGCTTACAGTAGAGAATTGTCTTGAACCTCTTTCTCAGACAAAATTCCCAGGCCCCTCATCAAGGAGGGTGGATCAGATAAGAAATCTGTAAATAATTCCCTTCATGAATTAGGTGCTGACTGAAAGCTGCTGTGCCAGCATTTTGCAGGTGCCAGAGTTCACACAAATCTATTCTGTCAGGAGCAGAGGCTAAAGCTTCCTGAGCTGGAAATGATCTAATATTTCTTTCAATTTTATTTTGTATAAGAGATTTGGGTTGTGTTGTCTGAGATGCTGATAGAGATATGGTGTTATCTGGGTAAACACTTTTTTCTCTCCATTGCAATTATTATGCAAAAGCAATTAGATACATAGAGCCTGAAAAAAAACTGGGACTCTTGGCAATACCCAGTCAATCTCTGAAGGATATTCACCGCATTGCCTGCTTTCCTGAGTAGCTAATGATTCACATAGATGAAGCTAGCATTGGTGAGGGTGCTGGAGAGACATTTTGGCTGCCTTACAGCTTCCTACTGAACTACTATCCCCTCTTCCTCATCACCACCAAGCTCAATTATATTGCACAAGGCCATGTAAACCATCTCCCGCTGAAGACAAAATAGGATCTTAGTTGCAAGTCACTGCATCCAAAGAAGGGAAGTTGCAAGGAAATTTATCAAAATAAAGGAGGAATGAATAGTCCCTGCTGATGCCCTGTGTTTCAGTTCTGAGTACTTATTTTTGGATTCTCCTTTCCCTCTCTTCCTTGCAGAGGCCAAGAAGATACAAATGTATAGAGACATTCTACTAGCTAATCTCAGTTGATGTCGTTGTCTTCTTTCTTCACGTAGGTTTTTGTGAACTTTGCTAAGCAGCAGGTGGAGGATGAGGAAATTCCTTTGCATCCTCGTGCAGCTGGATCGAACCAAGAAACAAAGGTGTCTCCTGCTTCACAGCAGCAGGCAGTTGCATAGACTATTCCGACAGTCACTAGCATTTAGTGTGCCATACCAGAGGGATGAAAAGGTAAAAGAAAGGCTTCCATGCCCAGTATTATTCTGACTTTCTGTAACTTTCTGAGAAGAGTGCTTATAAGTCCCTAGCAATGGCAAACTTCTGCTGCTCTACCAGGAATATTACATACAACACATGCTGAAAGCATCTAAAGAAAAGCAGGTACTTGTTCCAGGAAAAAAAATCTTTCTCTAATGTAAATTATAAAAGAATAGAAGCTTCATTCCTCCTCGTTGACATGTAAAGAGAATTAAAAAGAGCCAGTCCTTTCCAGCCAGTAGGATTTTCTTGGTTAACTCTTATTTTTCATTCTTGCCGGTGGAAACAAACTTGTCTCAATAAGAATGGGAAGAATTCATTCCCATCTCAGATCAAGGCAAGAAGTTTGCTTAATGAAAATGACCTAATACTCACTGATCTTCAAGTTCAGAAAAGGAAGCAGAGTATCAAATTGGGATTTAAACAAAATAGTACATCTAAACCAGCCAAACAAGACCAAACTTTTCTTCTTTCCTTTGACTGGACCTCAAGTGGGTATAAAGTGTGAATAGAGTATGATTTCTCTGTGCTCAGAAAGTTTCAGCCTGCTTGTACTCCATGATGGGAAATCATTTGCCATTTAGCTCTTTTCTCTGGTTCACCATTGAACTAATATAAAATAACAGTATTGCAAGCAGATTCACAATTACGTATTGTTTCACTTATCTAAGAAATTATTTCATTTTTAAAAAAAAAGAACTCCAACACGTGCTATACAGAAATAAAAGGTGGGTCACGTATTTTGCTTTTTTAGTTTTTTGTTCAATTTATATAGGTCTTACTTGATGCAAGGACATTCTTCCTTTGTACTTTACAAATAATTATGAAATTTTGGCAACCAGCTGTAATCTTCCTCTTTTGCCATCGCTATTTCAATTGAATTCAAAACATAGTCTAGAATTTATTGTAGATTTCACTCTTACAAACAGTTGCAAAATCTTTCTATACATCCATTATAATAAATAAATTAATCATGAAACAAAACAGTATCTACACATTTTCTTCATATTCTGAAACAGTTTCTTCAAAATATCATTCAGATATATTGCAGTCATAATTTTATATTTTTTTTACTAGATTTGCACAAAACCCAACTAAATCCCACTGAACATCTTGTGAAAAAGAAAACACAGGAAGTTCAGAATGTCTGGATTTTTCTCCTTGGCTCTGAAAATAGGAAGGGAACTACCATTCTGAATGTTAGCAGTACTTTATGTATTCACAAAGTACACTGAAATTATTCAGAGAATTCTGACAAAAAATACAAGGTTAAATGTCCTCTAGGATCTTTTAGAATATGTTAAGGACTTATTATATGAAACAGGCCAAATATCATGGATATGGCATAGATCAGATACTGTGAACCTTATTTGTCAGTATGCAATTTACTAATTAAAAATATTAAAAACAAAACAGGATAAACACCCCTATATATTCAAAGGATGGATGTTAAATCCACAAATTCCTCTTTCTTTAGATCTAATTGGCAAATTATAGCTTAGACCCAAAGCAGGTATTTGAGAGACTGCCCAATTCATTATTCCAGGAGCCATTCATTTTCTTTGGTAATGTTGTTTGTCACAAAGTACCTGCCTCCAGGCAGAACACTCTCTTTTTCAAGTCAAAGAAGGCAAAACATGCAACTGTCTTCAGGCCAGCTGGCCATACTGTATGAGTTGAGCTTTCTTGTAGTTGGCTGCTGTGTCCTCATTCCAATGTATTTATGTCACAGTCTTGCAGAATGCCACTGCTAAATTTGGAGCTGCTTTTCAGAACAAGCTTATCAGTATCTCTGATGTATCAATCTAAATACACTAGTGCACAGAAATCTCAGTCAATCAGGTTGCAGTAGAGCTATACGGGCTTTTGGCTACCAGCTCTGCAATGAAGCCTTATTTTTTGAAGGTGCTTCTGAATTGAAGAATTCTTGAATATAAGGAAGTATAGTTTTCAAGTGTATTGTTTCCCACAGCAGTGGAGAGTTAGCATACACCAGAATCACTTCAATTAATTCAATTATTTGGCAGGAGATTTATGAATAAGAAAAATCCATGAGCTTTTTCTTCTTGAAGTTCCATGCAGTATTGAAACCAAACTTTTCTTACAATAAAAAAGGAATAATTGGCATTCGAACACTTGGATAATCCTTGAATTCTCGTAGGTAGGTATAGTGTTTATCCTTTGCCCAGATTGTCATCTGAATGAAGCAAAGCAAGGTGAACAGCCCCACTAGGAGGAAGGGGAAAAGAAAAGAAACAAAACAAAACAAAACACTTAATTGTCAGAGAAGGTACAAACTCTCACTGCTGACAATACTTCAGTTAGAAGTACCAAAACATTGCTCACCTGGAACACATTGAGTCATGATAGTGAAACTGATCCATGTCCCCACCTGTTTTGGCCAAGGAAATTTAAAATATTTCTGATGACAGCATTTGCATTTATGTCTCTATTGATCAAATACAACCTTGTCCTAGTATAGGTAAATAAAAAAGCCAAGGTCAGCCATATCAATTTCTATTGTTATTAGCTTTTAACCAAAATGTGAACAATGCTTTGTTATCACAAACAAATGCTTTATGTTTGCGTTCATAGTTAATATGACAATTGTGTAAGCATTACCACATAGCTTCATTTCATTTTCCCTACCTAATTCGCATTTGTCATTCATTCATCAATACTAGAAACAGTAACTTTGTGTAGTCAACTGTATAACCAAAGAAAATGAAGAGTAAGACCTGGAAGGTATTGACTCATAGTGTGGTAGAGCAAAAGGGAGAAGCAGGGGTATCTTCTATTTAACTGTGCACTATTTTCTTGTACACTGCGATATTCCTGGGGCCACATATATTTTAAATCCACAAGATGCCCCAATCTCTTTTCTGAAACTTATCCTCAGTGTCAATTCCCCTATTCCTCTCTGCAACATTTTCACTGCTTCAAAGTGCATCTGCATCTTGTCTAGTGGCTACACTAAAGCTCAGGCTGAACTGTTTCAGAGTTTAACATTCCAAAAGAAATGAAGACATATCCAGGAAAGTTAAAATGCTAGCATTTTGTTTCAAAATACGTACCTCATAGGTATAGTTAGGGCAAGATACAAAGAAAAACAGCCATGTGAAAGGATTCTTTGTTGGATACGGGATCTTACGAGTTTTGGACCCTATAGATTAGAAAACAAATCACAAAATGTTTACACTCCTGGGCATATTATCTCCAACAAAGACAAGCCAAACCTGCCTACTCTTCTGTCTTATCACTGTCAGAGGGACAAGCAGGATGGCGAAAACAAGATGTTCTCTGGACCCACCTGAAGGAACAAGGTAACTGTGAGGAAATGCTCTGGGCATTAGAAAGACATTTACATAATCCTTTGGGTTGCAGTCACACCCATAAAATTGCCTCAAGTATGTTTTATGTTAGAAGTTAAAGGTGTTCTTCAGTTGTCAGAGGATTGGATTTTAGTAGTCACAGTTGTTATCCATTGTTCAGTTAGTGAGCAAGGAGCTTTAGACTGCATAAAGATTTTTTGCTCCTCTGTAGAGGTCAGTTAAGTAACTTTCCCCTTGCACACCGAAGCATAACTTATACCACCATTACTATTTCCCTCTGCACTACCAATGTAAATAATACAGCTGATCACCTCAGCATAATCTGGCTGTAACCAAGAAAAATTACATGAGATAAGTGTTTTTTGACAGTCTCTTTTTGGATTTCTTGCACTGTGTGATCTCCCTTAGTATCCAATCTTTATAGTGCAGAACAACCTGATTTTCCAGCACAATCAGAAGAGTAGGTATCAGCACCCTACGGGATCAGTCAGTTCTTTTATGAGGCAGAATAATTGTGGAAGTACTGAACAGCTGCGCAGAAGGAAAAAAGTATGCAATTTTTACCATCTCTCCGGAGGTCACTAAGTGCAACGTGAATGGAAAAATTTCCAGCTTCACATAGCTGCAAGAAAAGGTATGACAGTTAAAAACATTCTTCTCTTCTACACACTCCTCTTTCTTTTGTTATTTCCAGGGGAACTTAAAAACAATATAAAGTAAGTTAGAGTCTGTTGTAAACACAATGAAAAATGGGAGTTAATGTGTTGCAAATTGCCAGGATACTATGCTATGTTACACATGAGTTTTACCAACAAATGTAGATTCACTATCCAAAAGATAATTTACTTCTCATGCAGTCTCCATGAGATCTAAAGGCAATAAACCAAATAAAAGCAAATCCAGGAACTACTGCTTTGTCTTTTGGCTAGTCTCTTTAAAAACGCCAGAAAACTTCATTTGGATAGTTTTGGTTTCTCAGAAGTCATCAAAATCCCAAGGATTGGACTCAAAAGAAGTTTTCTTCTCTGGAGTATAATCAATCTGAATCATAAAATGTAATTGACCCAGCTTTCTCCACTGGTTTTAAATAATGCTTCCCCAGTCAACTATGTGGAAAGGGTATTGGAATAACCCATTTACGTAATTATGGATCGTATCTTCAGTATCTGTGCTGCATCTATTAAAACTAACAGCTGGTGGTCAGACCTGAGTGCTATTGCAAACTGTATATATTCGTGTAGCCTCTTTATAAAATGGGACTAGTTTACTACCTCACAGAAATTTCATACTGGGAAGATGCTTTGAGAGCCTCTGGTAACTGAGCATTGGTTTCTCAAAGCAGGTGAACAGCTGATGTTTCAAATGAATTAGGCATAAGTGGGAAAAATTGGTACATCTTTATTGGCTACACTACGCAACTGTGGAAATGTTCCTAGGAACTGTGAGGATGATCAGACAGTGTCTTAAGAACTTTGTTTCATAAAAAAAATCCTTACAAGGCTTAAAATGCCCCTGCAACACCTACTTCCCCTTGCTCCATCTGCTGCAAGTGGTTGCATCTAAAGGAACATCTTCCCCTAGAAGTAAGCAATGTACTGTTTTAGTTGGCCAGTTTTCTAAATTTTATGACCTGTTCTGATTCTTAACACTCAATAAATATTTCACAAGACAAACTCAGTGGCTTTTAACACTGTCACAGACTGATCATGCCAGGATTCTTTTAGTGACTGGAGATCATCCCAACAGATCAATAACCCATTCTAGTCTTAGAATAGATACTTAATCAGAATCTTCCTTTGTGTACAAGATCACGTTAAAATGTGACAGATGTGTCTTCTCTACATGCAGGTGGGCAGCTATAGTTTGTCCCAAGTATTCTAGCTTAAAGTATCTGTTTATCCTACCCATTCTTCCACTTACACAACATAATAAATAAACCAGCAAGTTTTAGAATTTTATAAAAAGAGCAATAGACCTACCAGAAACATGATCACAGCAAAATTAATCTGTTTTTTCCCATAAGCTATAAAACAAAATGTTTACATGTGATTAGCTATAAAATACAACCAGTGAAGGACTTAAATCATACTGAGAGCTGTAATGCTACTTACAAGGAGGAGTGTAAAGAGGATGATTGATGTAATAAGCAAGCCAAGCTGCAAATCCCCAGTAATATAAACAGTTCTGAAAAACAGGTAATTTTTCTTTGTTTTAGTATCATCTTGGAAAGAATTCACTGTGAGGACCACAGATAACATTATCAATTGGACTGATCCTCCAAGTTGCTGATAATACAACAAGAAGTGATGATACTGGGTGTGGTAAGGCAGGCGCAAACAGGAAATGAGCTCATAGGGTAAGATTTCCTCAAATATTCTTGGAGCTGTTAAGTTTATAAATGATTTTAGAAAGTATTAATCTACTTTTGGAAACAGATTTCTTTGTCTCACAAGCCATCCAAAGATGATGTGTCATGTAGGCTTTATGTTAAAGGGAGACTTGTTTTATTAACCCTTTAGACTCATAAAACCTTATTTTGCCAATGCTCTCTCTTCCCTGCTTATTTCTTTGTATTGTCCAATTCCTTGACATTTTTCTTCTCCTTTGTCCCGTCGAGGCTTTTCTCCTTCAATGTTTTAACTTTTCTTTCCTTAAATCATCACACATGACTTTTCCTTCTGCCCCTTTTACTGTGGTATCTTTACTTTGTTCCTTTTGGTGTTGTCTTGGCTTTCTGTGATCCAGCTTCCATAGAGCTCTCACTTCACTGATTCGTTCCTGGCCAATTCCAGAGGTTATTCAGCAGCTTTATCCATTAAAAAACAAAAGCAAAAACCCTTATTGAAAACTGCCTTCTCTACCTGTTGTTTAGTTTTCCTAGTCTTCCTCCTGTGGCTCTTCTTATGATACTCACTCTTTCTCTAGTATCTTGATGACAGATTATCTTTTTCTTCTTCCTATATTTGTTGGTAGGAGGAAAGGCCTTTCTTGTCCTATTCCTCCTTTTTCTCTATGCTTTCAACTAAAGGTGCCGTTCTTGACAACTCATAAATTTGCCTCCTGTTGGTTGAGATTTGTTTTCCTTTATCAAACCCATTTCTCCATTTTTTATGCTTTAGGTGTGTTTGATTATTACCTAGACATCTACGAAAGCAAAATTGAACCCTTTACTTTTCTTCCCCAGTTTATATTCTTCTCTCATGAGTAAAACTATGATCCCCTCGCTCTGCTGATGCTTTTTCCTTAGCCTTTCAATAGGTTCACATCCCTTAGACATTTCTAGATCTTCTTTTTCCTTCACAGCTTTCCATTCCTGCTCACATAGACAAATTCTTACCAAGGCTGCAGTCTTTCATGTCCTGGCCGTTTAAACTCTTTTTTTTTTGGCTTTGAATTTTGCAGTCTATCGATCTTGTAAATAGCAGAACTGCATTTCTAGGAATAATACCCCCAAAAGTGATCACCTCAGCGTCTGCAACCCACACTGAGTGCAAAGTGACAGTGTGTTTTTCTCAAAATGCTAGTGATGGGCAACCCCGCTCCCTATCCCCATCAGACATTCTGTTACAAACCAGTTTCTTTCCAGAATTAAGTGAACCACTGAAGTGACCAGTGACCTCAGACAAAATCCTCCCTTAGGATTTGTAGTTCAAACTAATTACTTCTTGCTCTGGGATTATGTATTAATAAATAACTAATGAGAAAGAGCAAACTATTAACTAATGATTACAGATCAGGCGGGACGAGAAGGGAGAGACTAAGTAGCTTCCCTGTGATTACCTCCTCTTTTTTTTTTTATCCAGGAAAAGGAGCGGAGCTGGAGAACAGACTCCAGTGACGATCAGTCTAGTCAGCGTCCTATCCATAAATTACTGCTTCCGTCCTAATGCTCGTTTCATGTGACATCATCCTCAGTGTATTAGCTGCTGTACAAAGTTCGGTGAAAGCACTTTCCTGTAATCTTGGAATGGCAATTTATGAGAAATCTCCCTATAACTTCAGGCTTGGCACAAGATGGGTCATATGGCAATGGATTTTTTGTAAAGTATAATTAAGTGAGTGATCATGGCTCAGCTCCCAGAAATACATGCTGTAATTAAACTGAACAAATACTAGTCATCCAAAGAACACGATTTACCACAAGAATTAAAAGTTTTATCTCAATTATAACAAAAAGAGCTTTAAAGATGAGTGGAATCTGCCACCCTTAGCACTAACACTGCATGTAATAAGATGTCACTAGAAGCCTTACTGCTCATACAAAAGTCTCCAGTGAGATTCACATAGAAACAGCATGGTACGTGCAGACTTAATTCATTAGAAAGAAGAGAATTTTTTCTGTGCATCTTTTTTATTCCAGGTAAATAAAAAACCATCAGGTCCAGATATTGCTAAGATCCCATAAATAAACTATTCTTAAGTTTTAAAACTTCCAGTTAGGAATTTTGTTTTTTCTCCTCCAATTTATCATTATTCCTATAGTGATCAAAACTATTTCTTATTATCTTGCCTATGTTTACTCATAGCCAGTGTGTACCCTTTTGTTTGTCTCATTATATTGTCTCCTGGTTTAAATGGAATTTCTTTAGCTCTAGCATATTCTTTCCTCCAGATAAGATCATAGGAAGCAACAATATTCTGTCTTTTTACCCTTTTTTAACCTTTGAGGAATTCCACTGCTCAACTACTATTGAAGGTCTGACTGAACCTCTTCTGGCACAACCACTGTCATCTTCCCTTTAGTTAGTTCCTTTATCACCACACATTTTTTGTATTATTCCCTATTTTACTGAGACATTTGCTAAATCCAAGTAAGGCAGATATTCTATCTTGACATTGCCTAGAATATCATCTTAGAATTATACTGTGGAAGTGTAGCATGAACCGCTTGTGTGGTGAGCCCTTGCTGCATTTTACTGCATCATTTATTTCATTTGACAAAAAAAGGATGAAAATCACAAATCATATCAATTCTTGTCTCAGGTCTCTGCTTATTGAAACTGAAGTGTCTCCTTTTAAACATAGCATTCTGTTTTGCTTTGGAAATAAGCATTTGCTTTGTGGGTGATTATACACTTAAAGTAAGAAGCTTTGGCTACCATCTGTGTGCGAGAGAAAGAAGGGAAGAGGATGTGATTTTTTTTATTTTTTTTTTGACTGATGGAATTCTAAAGTAATACCATCAAAGTCAAGGAAATTATAGAAGTAAATCAAATCCAGGCAGTGTTAAGCAGGGAGAAGAACTGTGAGCAACTTTACAGATGAAAGAAAGTACCACCAACCTGAAAAGGAGGAAAAGTAAATGTGATCAGAATGACTGGATACAAATGACATTTTGTTTGGTCTGAAGAGGATTCTTTCTGGGATCCACTGGCTCAACTTTCTCATTCCATGTAGAAAGCATGAAGTTATTGCCAGAATTACCAGAGCCACTGCAAAGCTCTAAGTTAGCCATGATGTAAAGTTTAAACAGCCTGGAGTATCACTGCCATAATTCAGAGTCCAAGGGATTGTCTAAATACAAAATATTAACTACTCAAATGGTGATGCTGTAGTAGGCGCTTTTGTTCTCCCGAGTATAAAGAGTACGTTTGAATAGCAGGTCATATGTTGCTAACATTTTTGAAAAACCACAGCCCATGCATAAGCGTGCAGCTCTGTAGAATACTAAGAAATAGGGGATCTGTATCTTGATGGCTGCCTTATGCCACAGCAGCACTGACAACATCAGGGGGTGCACCTGAGTGAGAAGAAAACACAGGACAACCAGGCTACTTTGCAGTGGAACAACAAAAGGTAAATTAATAGTTGCTTATCGACAAAGGTAGTATTAGGTGGGAAGAAGTATTGTGACTTTTAAAAATGGTTTTAAAGCAACAAACTTCTCAGTGTTGTACCTATCTGTACCACCTTAAATGTCAACTTTGTTACTAAAGTCTTCACACCCAGAGAGCTAGCTGAGTACAACAAAAGGATTGCTGAAAGTTTCAAATTAGAAAAGAGCAATGAGAAAACTATAATGTGAATAACTGTACAGCAACATGTGGGTTATACAGAGTGGCATTAAGAAATCTTCTGAAGGAACTACAGATTCATGGGTAGGATTTGCTGCACATTACTAAAAAAGCCACATCCAAAAAAATCTGTGCTGCAGAGGCAGAGAATAGGTTGGCTAGCTTGGATTTGTAAGGGGCTACGGATAGATTCTGTCACAATTTACCTTCACAATATTCCTCAGTGGCATAGTCCCATGGGAGAACCGATGAACAAATATTGTTTCAATCAACCTTTTGATGTAGTGGAAAGAATGGCAGATACATGCCAAGCTAGAAACAGCAAGACAAAAGCATTTAAGAGTGCTTAAAAAAACGTGTGGCAAGACATTTGGAATAAGACTACAATGCTAACAAGAAATACAGCTCAAGCCTGCAACGGACTTACTTAACTACTGGATGTGGGCTTGATGTAAACCTCTCATCCAGTCCATACACAAAAGGCATGCGGAAATAAAACAGAAAATAGATGAACAATGGACCTGTATATTCTATCAAAAATACCTGCAAAAAGAGAGAAAATAATTAGACAGCTGAATTAGATGATGGTTCTGCTTTGGTTTCTTTGTAATAAGTGATGCAGTGGGATAAATACTTCCACTGACCCAAAATGGCATTTAGAGATGCATGGGGAGAATAGCAGCTATGAAATCAGTAGACATGCACATAAATGTTTTGCAATGCATTTGCCTCAACTGCATACAAACAGCCATTGCCACTGCAGCTGACACAGCATGGATATGAAAAGGTAATCATGGTACCCCAGAGATGGTGATAAATGGGCATGCAGGTTACATTTATGCAGCTCTCACCCTCCTCTTGCCCTCAAAACCTTTTTTTTTTTTTTTTTAAACTTATTTTGGGTTAAAATGAAATTAGGTGAAGAATTTGTCTTGAAAGATACGTGCTTTATTTCTAATTAATGAATTTCATTTAAACTAGAAACACAATTTGCAAGTGTTCAGGTGACCCCATGTGTATGAACAGTTAGCACTGCAGATATTCCAGAAAACAATTCACTCTATGCTCAAAAAATCTTTCATTTGGAAAAATAAAACAAACACCACCAAGAATAAAGTAACAACTAGAGGAAATTAAATAAACTATTATCTAACTTAATTTCATTCCAGATAGGAGTGTATTTCTCATGAGCATCACTTTATATTGTCGCTAAGTATTTGGACTAAGTATTAACAGTTGAATTTTCAGCTTTTCTGAGTGAGAAAGGTAGTTCAACACCTCATTTTTAGAGAGAAAAAGGAAAACTGAAGGAAAGCACAAAATGCATCACTTTTCTCATGTGTTTAGTTATTTTTACTGGAAGAAAAGTTGTTTTTGTATCAACTTCTGTAACAGAATCAGCATTTTCTGTGGCAAAGGTATTAAAAAGGCAAAAAATGCGTTGTTAATTTTATTTTTATCAAAGCATTTCTTGGCTTACATCTGACTGAAGTAGGTTGAAGGAGAGAGAGAGAAAAGGGTAAAAGAAGAATAATGGATTGGAAGAAGTCTGGTGTGTGATATTTTGGTATATATTCAAGTACATGTGTTTTGGAGTCTACACTGTCATTAGTTTTCTCTTCTTACTGACTCATGGTTTGTGCATCAGCTGCCTTACTTATCAGCATAGCATCCAAAGAATTGATCTAAAGATTCAGACTTGTAGGGGTTTTTTTTGTTTTGTTTTGTTTTGTTTTGTCTCCTGTGAATCTACCTATTTGTCACTGACACAGTATTTTGTTAATTTTTCATAGATAAGAAATAGTAAATGTGTCTCTAAATTACTGGGTACCTTTTACCCTTTGTGCTGTGCTGTTTTGTTAGAAGTAGTGCTAATATGTGCACTATGGACTTTCTGAAGAACCTTCAAAAGTCGTTGATCACCTCATTGCATAAACATGAATGCAGTGTCACCTGCTGTGTGAGTTGTGATGGGACCTGTCTTTGAGCTGAGAGAGTAAACGTGAGATCTTCGTGGATTATAGAAATGATCAGCTTTCATTAGCCTGGCATTAGCATCCTGGGACACAGCCATATACAACTAACTAATTTTACTTTCATGCATTTTCCTGCTGAAGTCAGCTCAATTACTGACAGGTAAGTTTCTCAGATGCCTCTTTGCAGGACAACCTTGGAGTATAATCTTTATCTCTGTCAGGAGGGTTGCACAGGAATTTAGATACTTAGTTCCTAGTGATTAGACATCTAAATCCATTTGAGAACCTGCACCTTATTTCAGCACAGCCAAACTAACCGAGTAGCAAGTTTTCCTCTGCTGCCCTTCTAGGGAACTAGACATTCAAAATGTTTTCTTGCTGCTTTCCCTGGATAAAATGAACTGAAGCAATGAGGGTTCATTGCCTGCATCCACTGTCAGAGCAGGCGTCATGCAGAAATACTGGAGTGAGACAAAAAGTGATGTAAAGATTAATTATGGAAAAACAGCCATTAAATTGGCTCAGATTTGAAGCATAGCTCACCGTAGTCCATCCTATCTGTGGCCCTAAATCTTTAAAGTATAAAGTAGCAGTTGTGCCAACAGGGAGGTGCTGCAGGATTTCCTCATTCCTCAGGGACTTTCCTTCTGAGAAGGAAAGAGGTAATTACATCTCAGTGAAATTCAAATCAACTACACTAGCAAACTAGCTTCATATTGTGCTTTTAAAAGACTAAGATTCTTTGACCTGGCATAAGTTTATTGGAATCGAAGTTTAAAAAAATATTAAGAAAGTTTACACTTAGCTTTGAATTATCCCTGGGATCACGTGTAAATCTAGGTCCTCTATTCACACCAAGACAGAAGAATTCCCAGTCCTATCTGTCTGCCTAGTCTGGTAGACTTGCTTCATCACTGCTACAGCAGAATTTGCTGATGGGACACTGCCCTTTAGTATAGTTCACTGACTTGGTCAGCTTCACCTCCATCTCTCTCTTGCCAGCTTCTCATTGCTCATCAACAGACACCCAGATGGGATAAGCTGTAAAGGGAAGGCCCTCCTACAGAGGTTTGATTACCAGTTTTTTGTTTGTTTGTTTGTTTGTTTGTTTTCCAAACAATCAGCCAAGAGATGATTCCACAGGAACTACGCTGGTGCGCAAGTTTTTTAACACCTGGATTTGGAGGAATCTGAAAACGTAGATCTTTTAAGAAGGAAATAAGGCACTTATATACCTGTTTGCTATGGATAGATTCTACATGATGAACTAATCATCACCAGCGTAATTTTAAAGGGAATATATAAATCAAATTAAGCTCAATAAAAGCAGAAGAACAAAGTGATAGATTTTATACTAAATGCTAATATGATTTAATGTAATTTGTCAATTAAACTATCTTTTGTGCACCCAGGCCATGTACTATGAGGCTTCCAGCAGTGATACCTGCAACTCCATTAAACCAGTCAACCACCTGTCATCAAGATTTGTCAGAACATTTGTGGCAATATGTTTTGTATTTGCTTACTTCAAAGGAATTTCAATTCCTGGCTAAGAGCAGAGAGGATAAAATGAATTAATATCTGCAACTCCTTAGTGCTCCCAGTTTAGCGTCACTATGGGGATCGTTTCACTGAAGCTAGGGGAAATTACTGTCAAGAATCTGTGCTTTAAAACAAATGTTCTCAGTAGTTATAAAATGCATTGGAGCAATATGCAGGTTCCTGAGTTAATTACCAAGTGGATGGATGGAACTCTTTTCAGTACTTTGAAAGAACTGAATTTGTTTTGGAGCCTCTTCAGCCTTCACAGTACTAAGTAACATAGCTTGAAACTCATTTTTAAGAGCTGATGCCCATTCAAAGTACACCTTTCACGTGAGGCCACTGCTCAGAGCTTTATTACTCTAGTCTTCACAGGTACTTACTTGGATCAAGTTTTATTGACTGTCTTGCTGGATACCACTGGGGATCTGTAAAACCATGAAGAATTTTGTGATATACAATGTTTCTTATAAATTATCCACTGTTACAATGAATGAAACACAACACAGATTTATTTGAAGATATTTAGGAAGGTGTATCAGGCTAGTATAAAAATTGTATTGAAATCTCACTATGATCACATTCATGTGCAGATTACCTCACATTGTCATAAAATCACAGAATGGCCTGTGTTGGAAGAGGCTGTAAAGATCATCTAGTTCTAGCCTCTAATGTGCATATGCATCACGTTTCACCTTATATAATTTTTTCTTATTTATATACTGGATATTCTGATGCAATACAAACTGTTGCAAAAGTTATACTCACATAATTTATGGAACATTGATCTTATCTCCCTAATTGTAGCATTTGGTTCCACCTAGGCAAAAAAGAACATATTTATATATATGTATATATATATATACGTATGTAAGATACGTATTTTTAAAGACAGCTGTTAGGATTGGTATGAATGATTCAAAACACTTCTTACAGGAAAAGTGGAGGACCTGATTTGTGACATCTGTTTCAGAGGCAGCTACTGTGGCAGTACTCAGTGTTACTACAGCAGCAGTGACAGTTTGATGGCTTCTAAATGAGTAAGGGACAACTGGCACCATCTTAGAGAAGCAAGTGAAATTGTGCTCTTTGCACAAGAGGTATGAGTACGAAGCATATGAAGCATGAACAGTTATTGTCTCCTTAATGCCAAAGAAGGGCTGTCAAAATACTTTTCGCAAACATTAACTTTGCTTTAAAAAGAGCTAGCAATTTGTAAATAGTCACCTAATGTTTTGAGCAGGTTTTTATTTTACCTTATCTAAGAAGCATAATTGTTCCTTTGTCTTCCAGTCAAGGATTTCCACCTGATAGGACACAAAACAATAATCATTAATTACTGACTGCATAATATCTAAACTCTTAGTTGACTCTCAAATTCACAATCACTATTCAGAATGAGATACCATTTTTCTATGATCTACATGTGAGAAGCAATTCTAATGTGCTCAAGAGACAGCTTTAATCAGAGACAGGATCTCAAATAACTCAATTTGTGACAAAAGTAACACTTGACAAATAAGTTGTCTTCATGGATAAATTCAGAAGCAGTAGTAGCTAATTTACTGACCAAAAGATGCATATTCAGGGATGTTCTCTTAAACTAAAACAAAAAGAGCAAATAAAGAGAAGTTTCACGCAAATCATTAAGGAACAAATTTGTCTTCAGAATTGTTCTGATTTGTAAAATGAGACAATTCAAGAAGAAATGTAAATGTGCACTACATGCATGTAAGCAAATATTTTGAATATGTATAGAATGAAGATTACCGTGCATTGTTCCTGGAATTTGTTAATTGTGAAGAGAGTAAAAAACCTCAAATGACATAATGAACAAATGCAGCTAAAAATGGAGACTTCACACATCATCGTGATACATGCAGCATTGTATGTGATATTATGTTATTCTTGCCTCTCAGATCACCTGTATTACAAACTGCGTATCAGCATTTTATATTCCAAGCAGCTGAGACAAGGATAGAGTAGACTGTTTTGATGATCAAATGACATTTTGGCAAAAGATTTTAGGAGTCCAGTTACAGCAGGCTCTTACAATACACTGGTTGTGTTTTAATTCCATTTGTTTCCATCAAACACTTAGCTGTACCACAGGGTCCATTACTAAGTTTGAAGGATCAAAGCTTATCTGTCACACTAAATGACTGTGGCTATCATTACTCAGTTTGGGTTTTGCTCTTTGGTTTTGTTTATTTTTATAATATCTACCATTAATTACGTTTGGTATTAACTGACCAAGAGGACAGATTAACGGTAGACTTTAAGTATGACTCCTGGCTAAAAATAGGAGTCACAGTCCAGTATCTTTCTGACAGTTTCTTTGAAGAGATCACTCAGTTAGAGTGTCTTGTTTCCCCCTTTTACTTGTCCCAAATTGTTCTTTCTCTTTTAGTGTAGCAATGAAGCACTTCAGCTCCAGCCAGTAGTATCAGATCTCATCCCACAAGGGATACTAATGCAGTAGTATTTTCCACCTGCACCCTGTAAGCTCCAAAGGAAGTGCCAAGGGAGGTGAGCACTTCTCCTCCTTTGCAGTTCATGAAGAATGTAAGCCACATTGGGGTATTATGTATTTCTCTCTTTGTTGCTGGTTGTTGTTGTCGTTTAAATACATATTTGAAACGATGTAGATTACAAGAGTTACTGCCTCTGTGGGAGATCCCTGTGGGAAAGCAAACAAAGTGAATTGTGTTATTCTGCAATACTGACCTACAGTATTCTGACTCTCACAAGCCACAGAACAGGTACTATGGGGGCTGTAAACTCATTTTTGTCCCTTGAAATGCTGAGTTACTACAAGGTTTATTGAAACCTCTGGTGTATCTCAAAGTTTTTGTATCAAAAAACACCACTGGGCAGCCCTACTGACTACAGCAGTGAGTAACTTAGAAGCCTCCTCCTCATTCCATACCCAGGGACAGCATATGCATATTGGATTGGAATCTCTACCCAGGCAGTTCTATTCTATGACTTTCAGTGTCCATATTAGAGAAGTCCTCTCCAGGCCAATTACAGAGCAGGCTGGCCATCTTTCTGCCACTTATGCTCTTCTAATTAGTTTACTCTCATTTTGCACAAGGCCAGACAGAAAATTACAAAACATTTTCTTTTGCTCTGTGTTCTTCCTGGGGGAAGCTATGCAGAAATTCTGGTATTTCTGTGAACCATTGGAATCAGTATGGGAAAGAAGCAAACAAAAACAAACAAATAACAACAAAATAATCCAGGATCTTCTGTATTCCTGTTTGGTTTAATTGCAAGATGTCTCTTTGAAGTGCCAAACTGGCATACCTTCCTGTATCAGCCCATTTCTTAAAAAACGTAATAGAAGCCTATATGATGGATCCAAACTTTTTTGAAGATGTGTTGTCAATGATGAGATGCAATGGCCAACAGCTGCAATATGGGAAATTCCAATCAGATACAAAGAAAATGGCCCAATATTTGACCAGGTAGCCTAGGGGCAAGGTACTATTTCTGCCTTTGGAGGTATTTAAAACTGGGCTGGACAAGACCCAGTGCAGTCTGATCTAGCTGCATCTGCTTTGAGCAACAGTTGGACTACATGACTTCCAGAAGTCCCTTGCAACCTCTGTTATTCAATGTTGAGGTATTTTTGGGCAGTCCTTCCCGAACTTGAAATATTTTGGTTACTATCGGTTACTTTCAGGATCTAAGCAAATATACATGCTTTCCCCTTTCAGAAAGAGGAACACAAGAACACAGCTGTAGATTCCATTCCAGCCTGCAGAAATCTGTATGACAAAAGAGTGAAAGCAAAGTAAACCGTTTCCTTTAACTATCATGCCTCTAATCTGTGACAAAATGCCCCCACAGTAGTTAGCTGTTCTCTGCAAAACAGACAGAAAAGACTGATCCAAACTAAGAAATGTTATTTTTCTGAACATAATGGCCAGCCACATGAACCTAGATAGCACTGAACACAGTGTTTCCAGTCTTGAGGCACAGCACCAAGTCAGTTAATGTACTGGTTGGCAGCAGTCTTTAGATACCCAGCAATCTGTTCTTGGAACGCTTACTGATGGATACCAGCTCTCTTAAACAAAAATTTATGGCTCAGAGAATTTTAATTTTGAAGTATTCTTAAAGAGTTTAGCAGAATAGGATGCTGACAATTGATTTGCACTAGCGTGGTGTGACTTGCAAAACACTTATTTGGTGAATTTTTGAAGGCATTTTGAATTACCACTTCTCTAAAACTATTTTGAATAGAATTTAATCAGTAGGCAGATTTGTGCAAGATACCTGTTAGTTAAAGCACTTCTAGAAGTGACTACAGGTACATACCTTCAATGTTGAGGAGCCAAATTTGTTCTCATGAATAAGGAGCAAAGATTGATAGTGTCTTGAAAGGCAGAGAAAAATTCGGAATGATTGCTTAGTACAGGTCAAAATCAAAGTAATCAATTTATGATAAAAGCCAAGAAAACTACTTTCAAGTGTTAGATATTTATTCAGAAGATTAGAAAGTTTATCCATAGGGGAAAAATGGTTGAGCAAACTTTTTTTTTTTTTTTTAAGATGCTGTCTCTAATAGGATTACAAAAATACAATAAATCAATTTCTCTCAGTTTAATCAACAGATATTCAAAAGTGATGTGAGTAACTTTTAAAGAAGTACTGACACATCATGTTTCTGCATGTTGGAAGCATAATTTGCAGTCATTTGTACTCAGCAGATTCAGTAAACTCCAAACTTCAGCTTAGAGAGATTTTTTGAACACCAACATAAGCATGTATTGTATTGGTTTATTTTTAAGTTAAGAAAAAAAAAAAAAAACCAGCCCAAAACCTGCTTATTTTACAGCCTAGGAGCCAAGCAGCCCAAGAGAGAGCTATGCAAAACGAAAGAATTATCCCTGAACTATTGGACTGCTTGTATCAGTGAGGGTCCTTTAATTCAACCACCCCCCCAAAAAAAACAAATCAGTGGTTGCCACAGTCCCAACTATATCTTTCTAAACATTTTATTCTTCCTATAGTATTAGTCATTTTCTCTATTCTCTTAGAATTTTCTGGAATACTGTGTTTTTTATGAAGGAAGCAGACATGGCTCAGTGTGATTTCTCACTAGGGCATATTGGAAATAACTTTCTTTAAGTCATTAGAGTTAAGCCAAGGGGAAACTGCTGTAGTTTTCAGTCATTACCACAAAGCCAAATTTCATGCTAATCTGTTAAGAACAATTACTCTGTCAGTTCAACTAGATAAAGCCTTACCTCTCTGAAGAGCTCATATTTCATGAAACTAGCATCTTATTACTATTTCACCTAGTTTAAAAAAGGAGATGCAGTGACACTTGGACAATTAAATTTCTCTTTCATAAAGCAGATGTCTAACGTGCACAAGTTCACAAAATACACACCAGGTGTTTTACTGCTCAGCCTCCTAAATTCTGCTCCTATGTGTGCTCACGAGAACAATCATCTGGAATGTACTGAAACTCACTATCTTTCTATTTCTTCCACCTGTTTCAGACTTGTTAGCTAGGCATGCTTGCATGTAAACCCTTAAGGACCTTGATCCAGTAGCAGCATCATTCCAAGGTCAGCACGAAGCACAGCATTTAAATTAATTCTGAATGAAAAGAAGCTATTGCGAAGAAGGTGATGTGGTCCTTCATGCTTTATATATAATGGTTAGACACACAGCCAAGAAACGGAAACGTGCTATAGACTGTCTTCTATACCATTACCAACTCCTCTCATAGAATCTGGGCCACCAAGGAGTAAAGGATTCAGGAGACCAAAAAGTACAGACAGGAAAGGGCAGGAATGTTTTCCAGTAAAAAGCCAGAATCTTCTACCAAGGAGAAATCCTAAATCCCCATCTTTCTGGATTGCTTTAAGCATCGCTTCCTTCCACTGTCATTCTGTGCATCCTTTCCCTGCAGCTGATACCTTCTGATATACCACCCAGTGAAGGGCTGGAGCTGAAGTAAACTTGGATGGATAGCTTAAGCAAATTGTCGTAACCACTCTTGGAGCTGGGTGCCTCACGTGACTGCGTGGCAAGCTTAGTTTGCTTTCTTGATTTGGGCCTGTGAAGGGCAACAATTGTAGGGCTACAGTCATCCTTGAGAATGAGAAAGCCATTTATATAACTGATTGAAACAGTCTGTAAGAATAAGTCAGGAAGGAAAATAACACTTTATTCCCTTGGAGTGGGAGGCTGAATTTTTGTCCCCTCTCCAAAAAACAAACAAACAAACAAACAAGCTGTTAGAGTTTTGTGTGTTAGAGGTTATTACAGTGAATTCTGACTCCTGAAAGCCTATGAAAGCTTTCCAGTTTTTGTTACCATGATATCTTCCAAGAGGATACACAAGATGGGAAAGTGACCTGCACCAGTTAATTCTGACTCAGTGGGTATTTTCTTGCCCTGGCTAACACAGGGCTGCACATTGCCAATTTCCCAGTCATGCTGAAGACTCACATCATTCACTGAGTATCACTGTCACTATTAAGCAGGCTGGAATGCTTCCATCTGAGAATCTAAGTCAGTTTTGATGCAATACTAAGTAGATATCCAGGCTTTTCAACAGCACTTCCTAGCCTTTTACGTGTGGAAAAAGAGACTATCTATAGCTCAGGGCTCTAGTTCATAGTGATTATTTTCCACAGTGGCAATATTCAGGTAGAAGAGGCTTATAAATTCTTTGTGAAAACACAGTCATTTCTTTGAATCAGCACTGTGATTTGCAATATTGAACTTCAGTATCTATAGTTCCATTACTACTTTTCACGAATCATTTGGTGGATGAATGTGAAAATGTAAATCCAGGGTACACGTCAAACATGGAATTGAAGAGACTGAAGGGAGGAGGGGGCTGTGGTTTTTTTAATCACATCTAGTTTATAAAATATACTTCAAATAAGTCCATTATTGTCTCTAAAATAAGACTTTAGCTTTCAAAAGCAGCCTTCAAACCCTGAATGGCTCCAGGTACTCCCTGCCAAGTAACATTTTATTGTCACATTTCCCTCTACAAAATTTAGAGTTTCTCTCTTAAGTTCCATGAAGAAAAAGAACAAATTGCCCATCTCTTAAATGAAGCAACACAGCTGTCTGTACAAAGTGTTTTGGATATGGAGAACGGATGAGAGAAGAGAAAGGGAAAATGTTTTTCCCCATATTCTCATCTTTCTGTGATGATAATTGTATGTGTTACTTGCGAAAGCAGATGACATTTTCAAATGGCAGGGCAATTTTCTGCAGTCTCCCTTTAAATGACTGTTGAAACATCTCACACATGGCCTTGTCTTGCTTGGGCAGCTCTTGGAGAATACAGAATCTTAAAATCTTCTGCAGTCCTGCTTTTGGCACTTGCTCTCAGTGTCTCTACTTGGTGAGGCTCTAGACAGCATAGCGCTGAGTGGAAGAAGCCTTTGTAACAGGAGCTGCGACATCTCAGCAATGCTGGCCAGGCAGCAGCCATCCCCCTGCATTCAGAAGGTTTTCATCACAGTCAGAAGGGGGAGAAAATTTAAATGCCAGCAAGGACAGGGGGGAGGAGGGAGGCAGTACATTATTGCTTTTAGCAGTACTGCATATGTCAGCTCAGTCTATCCTCGGGGAATGAAGACTCCAAAACATTTCTGGTTAGAACTGCTTACAAAAGGCACTTCCCGTCCAAACTAGTTAAGGAAGCAAAATTACAACTGAATTTCTTACGATACTGATTCTCTACAGTATTTGCTTAAGCATATTTCCTCTAGGAAGACAGAGGACCATTCTGTTTTTCCTACATGCGATGCTTTTGAAGACCTAAACCTGTTAAACAGAAAGAAAAAAAAGAGTAGAATTCATCAGCCTAACTTCAGAGCTCTGTGCTACAGATATTTATGTCTGAGCATCTCATATAAACCCTTTGTAGGGAAAGGAGAAAAGCTGGCACTTCCAGGATCAGTCATATCATAAGCTTAGAATCACATCTAAAATAGGCAGAAGAGTTATTTTCTAATCAATTTAGATAAATGAGCAGTCCTAGAAAACATCAGTTATCTAGATACCAGTCATAAATCTCTACATTCTGGGCAATGAATCTTTCTCCAGTACTGTCAGGCATGCACACGGCTCTGAACAGTAACTGTTCTTGCTACTTTTCTTCTGAGCTATTAGTGATAAAACAGCTGTGAGATGAAATGATAAACATACCAGCACCCAAACAAGACCCACTGTAGCATTACTGCAGAACAAGAAGTATGCAGGCAGTCATCTAGACGTGGGTCTAGGAGTGCAGGGGACCTGACCATCTATCAGTTCTAATGCAGACTTCTTGTAAGTAGAGGCAAATCACTCTGCCCGTCTGGACTTTTTGTGCTGATCCATTAGATCCAGCATACTTGGGCTTAATTTAGTTGTTGCTCATAGTTCTTGGCACTGAACTCTGAACATAGCCAATTCAAAGAAAAAGGTTTAAGGTGATTCCAAAATTCCATCTACCTTTCTACTACTGGCTTCTTCAAAGTCATATTAATACGTTCCCTATTTTGGAAGTCTTCAGCAGCAGTAAGAAATACTCTTGTAAAAGAATTAACAGCCAGTGTCTGATCACAAGTAGTCTCATGCTCTTGCCCATCTTTTTGTAGGTCCATTTATGGGTAAGGGAGAGAACTTTCCCACATACTCAATATGAAATTGATTACATACTGGCCTTGATAAAATGCCCCCAAACAGGAATATTCCAATTCTGATAAATCTCTGCTAAACTTGTAACTGTCATATTAGAAAAAGGTCAGAGAGCAAGAGTTTGGTGTTTGCAAAGTGCTCTGTAATTCTTACAAGGAGGCACCACAGAGAAGCAATAAAGGGCAAAAGGTTTTGAGATATACAGAGATATGTATAGAATTGCACACTAATCCAAAATAGGGAATATTACCACTTGTGATATCAGTAGAGATTTTTTTTCTCTTATGAACTCTTGGGAGTGGTGGAACATTCATCTTCTGGTTTTGATAACTCAGTTTCAGATGTTTGCTGAGGAAGTGCAATTCAGCATACCGAGCGACCTTGAACTTGTAAGCGAAAGCAAATAAGTGAGAACAGCGCAGGAAGCCATAGGCAGCAGCACCCCGCGCTGCCCTGTCCAGTGCCACACCTTGGGTCTGCTCTGACACACACTGCATGACTTCAGGCACATCTGCTTGTGCCCATTATCTGCTATGCAGAGAAGAGGACTAAGAAACAAAGCTGGCATGTAAATTCATGAGATGTCCGAATTTACATTAGCGTTGCTTTGACAGAGGATATTGATTAGACACCAAGAGCAGGCTCTGCTGCTCCGTTCTGCCCAGTGGAGTGGAGCAAATTATTCTACTTTCTCACCTTTGTCCCCACTTTAGAGTAATGGGTGTTATAAAGAAGCTTGGTACAATGGGAGCAGGAGACCAAACTGCAGGTCAGACAGTGAGGACATTGAGAGGCATCCGCTGAGTGCCTGCTCCTGCATCTGGATTTCTCAAGACTGTGGGACACCAGTAGAAATGCAGGAGGCAGTGACAAGATTGGGCATTTTTCCTAAAAACTTGGGAGGTCAGCATTGCAGGGAAGAGGCAGAGTGGGCACCCACCTCTCTCCCAATGCAGCTACAAACAGCTCAGTGCGTCGAGTGTGACATCCAAAAAACTTTTATCCCTTTGAAAAGCAACATCTCAACTTCTAGGCTGCGCAGAAGCAGGCTCTTTTCTCTTGTTTTAGAGACCGTTAATGTTACAGTAACAACTGTTTTGTTATTTTGTGTATTTTGCACTGGGTGAAATGCGTTTTTAGTTGAGTCTTGCGCTGGAGCACACCAAGCGCGAGCCCGCAGAACCACAGGGCAGCTGGCATTTAGCCAGCACCGCCTGGCTGTGTAATACGGGCACCGCTAGGGATCTTTGCATTAGCCAGTCTCGTCCTCGCGGAGAGTGGGTCCGTCTCCCTTCCGGCCCTCCAGGTCCATCTCACCCCGCACGCACAAGCAGACGAACGGACGCAGCGCCCGCCGACGGCACCGCGCGTCCCTCTCAGAGCGCGAACGCGACCCCGCACAAAAGGGGAGGACGCCGGGTACCGAGAGGGTTCCTCGCCGCCTCCGGCCCGCCCGGCGCGGCTGGGTATCGCCGCTAGAAGCGGCCCGGAGATCCGCCCCGCGGCTCCCCGCAAGGAGCACCGCTAAGCGGTGGCTCCGGCTCCCGGCGCCTCACTGCGGATGAGACTGCTCCCGGCCCGCCGGGTTCCCGGCCGCCCCTTCGCCGGCGGCCGTCTCTGCGGGCTCACCCACCGGCACGGCCGCCGCCCGCACCCACCTCGAAGAAGCCGGCCCTGCCGCCCATCCTGCGCGCCGCCGCGGCGCCGTCCCCGGCCTCGCGCCGCTGCCGATCGGGCGGCGCCGGCCCCGCGGAGGGGACCCGCGGCGAGCGGGAGCGCCCGGCCCCGCCCCGTCGGGCTCCGCCCCTTCTGGCCCCGCCCCGCCCCGCCCCGGGAAGCGCGAAGCAGCAGCTTCGCCGCCGGGCCGGAGCGTGCGGCTTCTCTTGCTCGGCCGTGCGGATATCGCGACGTTCGGTTCCGCTCGGGGGCGGTGCTGCGGGGTGCGCTCCTCGCCGGGGCCGTCGTGAGTGCGGGACGCAGCGCCGGGTCGCGCGGCGCTCCGGGTTTTTGTGGTTTATGGAATAAAATCCGTGCTTTCGCAAATCGGCGGCGCGCTCGCTGTCACGGCTGCTGCGGAACCGCCGTGACGTCGCTGCACTGCGTTTTAAGTTTCATCCGAAAGAAAGCACGACAGAACCAAACGGGCACCCGGTTCCTCTGAGGGCTCCTTGCTCGTCTTCTCTGGATCCCCACGCATTACTCACGGCGCCGCGACCGAACCTCGCATGGCCGCGGCGATTTCCGCGAGCTAAACGAGCGCCATTGGTTCAGCGGCCGCAGCCGGCCACCGTCCGCAGGGAGCGGGGCGGCCGCCCGCCTCGACCTCTCGCTCCGCCCCGCCGGCACGCGTGAGGCTGCGACGGCGGAGCGAGCGGCGCTCGGTGCGCGCTGCCTCCCAGGCCGGGCCCTCCCCGCTCCGCCCCGCCGCCCATTGTCCTCGCGCCATGTGACCGCGGGCGGTTACAAAGCGCGGGCCGCCCGCCGCTCCGCCTGCTGAGTCACGGCGCCCCTCGGTGCCGCTGCAGCGCGAGGCTTCGCCATGGAGACGGAAGGCGCCCGTGCTCTGCTGGAGCGAGCGGACACCCTCAACCTGCAGACCGGCAACCTGCTGAGCTGGGGCTGCGGCCGCAAGAAGTGCCCCGCCACCCCCAGCGAGGAGGTGAGCGGGCGGCCCCGGGCCGTCAGGGGCCCTGCGGCGGGAGGCTGCGGGCCGGCGCCTGAGGGAGCGCTGGGGGCCCTCCGCCGGCGCGTCTGTGGAGATACAGCCGACCTTCGGGACTTCGTCCGCTCGCTTTCCGAGCGCCCGTTAGCAAGGGCGACGC
The DNA here is from genome assembly GCF_026119805.1 of Tympanuchus pallidicinctus. Taxonomy (NCBI): domain Eukaryota; kingdom Metazoa; phylum Chordata; class Aves; order Galliformes; family Phasianidae; genus Tympanuchus; species Tympanuchus pallidicinctus. The sequence goes on along the minus strand of NW_026294791.1, from coordinate 16,015,800 downwards.
GATGCGGCAGGCCGTGCCTCCCCGCCGCCGCCGTGAGAAACACAGACGGCGCGGCGGCGTTGCAGCGGCCGCTGCGCGGTGCGGGCCGGGCCGGCGGCGTTCGGGCTGGGGGTGGGGCTGGTCCCGTGAGCCTGGAGCGGCTGCGTCGAAACGCGTCGGGCCGAGCGGCCGGTGAAGTGCTGTCCGCCTTGAGGGCAGCGCCGGGGCTGGTAAGCTGTGGTGGTTGAGGCTGCGCCTGATGAAACCACGTCGTGCGTCTGGTCTCGGGGAATCAGGCTGTAAGGCGAGGGGGTTCCTCGTGCTTCGTTCAGGAGAATGACGTGACGCAAACCCTCATTTCAAGCAGTGAGGTTCTCCTTTCCAACTTAGAATCATTTTAATGCTTCAGTGACGGTGACAAGTTTAGGCGAAGTGCAGTCGCTGATGTCTTCTTTGAAGACTAAAGTGATCTGCTGTTTTTAAATGTACTTTTGAAAAGCCATTACCTCTAGCGCTGGATGTCATCACCTGCAATCATTCTAGCCAACTGGAGCATCCTGTGGCTGTGGACTACAGAGCTCCTGCTTTGCTGTCCGACCAGGTGCCTGAAACTTGACCTCATGCACTCAGCAGAGCTGCTTAGAGCTGCACTGACATGATGCTGTGTTATAAGTTGGCTGAGTGTGTGACTGCACACAGACCATGGGAGTGGTGACCACGCGGAAAGGCAACGCGATACCAAGGAAGAGTTCCTCGTACTTTTATGTGGATGTTGTGAAGTAATGGCTCCTATTTTGGCCCCATTACTGATTGCTCTGGCCCATGTGAAATAGATCTAGCAGCTAAGAGGATGCTGCAGCCCCCCCCCCATCACCAGCAAATGGTGTCAGTACCATCTGGAAGGTTATTGAAGAGTGGCGGTGTGCATAGCTGGTCCGTTGGGGTATTTCTGGACATTTGATTGCAGAGACGTTTTCATTTAAACATAAGGCTGCCAACTTGCTGGCATTGCTGGAATTCCAAAACCAGCATAATTTATCAGAAATAAGTGAGTTTTAATCTATTCTGCTTAGTGTGGCAGTGTGTGGTGTTCCTAGTGTGAGAACAGAAGCAGAACGTTGAGAAGAATGAACTGTAGGACTGGTAGCAGTGCGCTATAACCGCTGTGCTGCTCAGAGGCGCAGGGCGCACTGTGTGCCTCACTGTGCTGGGAGGAGGCGGTGTGCCCTGGGGACAGAGCTTTGTTCAACCCAGCACTGCAGCAACAGGGAGTGGCAAAGTAGTAGAAATGGGATATACATCTTGAGCAGTCCTGCACTTTTCTTCAGACAGGAGAAGATTGCCCATGTTGATGGGAACATAAAGAATTCTAGCATCATGGATAGCTGCTTAGTGAAGTCAGTTCTTGACTTTTGAGTCAATTAGTTTATTCCTCACGTTTTAAGTGTCACACATAGTGTTCTTACAGGATTATGTCTTGTCTTTTTGGCGTTGGATTCCTGTATGGTGGTATCACAGAATGGCCAGGGTTGGAAGGGACCTCAAGGATCATGAATCTCCAAACCCCTGCCACATGCAGGGCCACCAACCTCCCCATTTAATACTAGACCAGGCTGCCCAGGGCCCCATCCGACCTGGCCTTGAACACCTCCAGGAATGGGGCATCCAAACCCTCTCTGTGCAGCCTGTTCCAGCACCTCACCGCTCTCATAGTAAAGAATTTCCCCCGGCATCCAACCTAAATCTCCCCTCCCTCAACTTAAAACCATTTCCCCTTGCTCTGCAGTTATCAACCCTTTCAAAGAGTTGATTCCCCTCCTCTTTGTAGGCTCCCTTTAGAGCATTGGCCTTGGTGTGGAGTGTAATGGGTTCTGAGTTCGTGTTAGTTGTCCCAGGAAACTGCTATTCAGAGATATAAGAAGGTATTTGCACGATATAAAATGCTTTACTGCCCTTTCAGCAACATGGGCTTTTGGAGTGCTTCTCTCACAGCAGACAGTCTGACAGTGCATAGCATTAGTCTGCAGGGTGGCATGTTAGAGGGAAGGGTACAGGTACAGCTGAAGCACTGGTGCAATATTCAGTTTGTTAATTAGCTTACTGAGGCTTAATGAGTGTAGCAAGGCAAACCTATTCATATTCATAGTCAGAACTGTTACCAGATCTATTTCACATCTGGAAGAAGGAAAAGTGCAACTGAAGGTAGGATCTAAAGGATCGTCCTAGAAATTTTATACAATGGAATAAGAAGGTGGAAAAGGGTTGCACCTTGGAAAGAGAGGTTATGAATGTAATAAGTGACTGTAATGTTGTTACAGCACATATGCTATTATCTGTTTACTTTGCAACTAAATAACCTCTGCATTAAAAAAAAAAAAAAAAAAAAACCACCCGCAATGTAGGCCTCTATTTCTTGCATACAATTCTTTTTAGGATGGTGTTGGTCAGAAATAAATGAAGTACGGTACTTGTGTTACTGCTAAAACTCTTTGAAAGAGGAGAATTCTTCTAGAGTTAGCTTGCTTGAACAAGTTTCGTGTGGAAACTATGGAAGAAGAATCATTTGTGGTTGAAGAAATTGGATCACGAGTTTACCTGCTGTCTGCCATATGTCTGTGAATCATTGTATTTCTATGCAACTGAAACATAAACGCACCTGAATATCAAAATATTTTTTAGGTGCGGGACTGCATTCAGAAAACACTGACTGAATGGAGCTCAAAGGTTGGAAGAGATCAGAATCAGGTAGGAGAGACTGTGCACCTTTTGAACACAAATACGTACTTTTAAAATATGAATGAATCTACTGAAATTTTATGAATGTCTGCAGCTCCAGATACCTTAAATAGTATTTCTCAACCCTCCTTTTTGGTTGCTTTTCCTCTGTTTGTTTTTATGTGTGATATTTCTTAGCCTCTTGAGATTCACTGAGTAAAGAATCCTGTTGATGGGGAAATAAGAATTCTCAGCTGAGGAAGCTGTTGGGTTTCTTTGCTTGCTTTGTTTAGGAAGGTAGTTTGCCATAGTGGTCTCTTTACATCCGAAAAGCAAATTACTCCTAAATGTTGTTCCAGTAATTTGTATTAATATATATGTAATTCCTATCAATATATATGTTGTGTGTGGTTGTTTGTTTTGGGTTGTATTTCTTTTTTTGTCATACAGTATTTTCCTCTGACTTCACATAGGTCAAGAGGTGCTGTGTTACTTTGTTTTTGTGTAACTGCACTTTTATGCTACGTCTGTTTCTGTAAGGTTTTTGTTATGGAATTGTGTTTGAATTAACAATAGTGTTCAGAAACTTACTGTCACCTATTGACAAGTTGTCTCATGTGATTTCTAAAGGAAATGGCAGAGGTTCTGGAATGTACTGTAGCTCAAGCTGTAGAAAAAATGAATCCTGAAGAAAGGGATGAACTGAAAGTATCAGGTAAGAATGCAGATTTTTTTTAAAAATCTGGTTGGATGAAAGGGTTTCATATGCTGTTTTTAGTAGGAAATTCACATGTATATATTTTTTTCTTCTTGCTTTGTAATGGCTAAGTCAAATGTCGTCAGTGCTCACTGTCATGCTTACATCAGTTAGCTGAGAAAGACCCAAACATGTTTCAGGTTTTAAAGCTGCTCATCATTTTTCTACTTTAATTTTCATCCCATTGGGACATTAAAAAAATATTTTGTGAATCTTTGACTTTGCTGTAGCAAATTATCACAGATAATGCTACAGTGAAGAAAAAACATTGGAAGCACATTTATTTGCATAACTGTGCCAGGTCAAATGTGATGAACTTGGAGGAAGTCCAAACTAACGCTAGGACATCCCAACTTGAGTAAGTTCTGAAGAAATCTTTGTACTGCTGTCCCAGCTTTACAGCTTACTGGGCCCCTAATTGGATGAGTTCTTATTCTCAGACTGTGCAACTCTCAAATTTAAGAGACCAGTGTTGTTTTGGGGCAGTTACGTTCCAGAATTTTTTCAGATTTTTGAACTGATGAATACTCTTACAAGCCCTTACCAAGAGCTCTTAAATAGCTATTTGCTACTGCTGTATATGCTGCATATTTAGTAATTGCTGGCTTGTTCAGTTATGGATTTGTTTCTTTGAAAACAGCAAAACTTTTCATTGTTGGATCAAGCTCTTCATCAATCAGAGATGCAGTGGACATGGGTAAGTGTGAAACTTGAACTTCAAGGCTTTTTTACTTCTTTTACTTCAGTATTTAGATCTAAAATTAGGACATTTTTTCCACTTGAGATGTATTTAATGACCGTTGCAAGTATATGCTCTTTTCCTTTAAAGAGAAGTGTAAGTAGTCAAGTATAATTTATGCATTATTTCAGTCAGTAAACTTACTAAATGTGCATCTCTGTAAAAACTCAAGTTTGATTCTTTGCTCCAGGGAGGAGCAAGTTCTTATTCCTTCACACAGATCTTATTAAATAGTGAGAAGCGTGTGGTGTTTTTGTAACAATGATACAGTGAGTTTTTACCAGTTAAAAAACAACTAACAACACTATGAATTTCACTGCTAACTGTGATATTTTAGATCTGTAAGTTTGATTCTTGGCTAAGAAAATTGTGTTACTGGTATTTGGCTTCTAATGAGAATTCTCAAATGGTGAACTGGAAGCAGTGAAGCAGCAGCTGTGTTGTTTCTGCTGAATTTGAGATGTGATGCTGCTTATGTTCTTACCTCATGAAAAAAAAATTGCTGTCGTTATTTTTCAGCATGTTCTTCCCTTGGAGTTGCTCAGTTAGATTCGGTCATTATTGCTCCACCTCCTATTGAAGATGGAGCTAATCTTTCTTTGGAGTATCTGCAACCTTATTGGCAAGAACTTGAAACTCTAGTTGAAAGCAAAAAGATTGTTGCCATAGGCACCTCTGACCTTGATAAAACACTTCTAGAGCAGCTGTACATATGGGCACAGGTGAGAACAAACTTCATAATTGCATTTCTATGGCAGAATTTTGTTGGTTGCCATGTTGTAATAATTTGGTGTATATGATTTGTTATAATAGTTAAAAAACAACAACAACAACAACAAAAAAAAAAACTGGCTCCAGTTATTTTCAGCATCTTACTGACTGTCATAATGTTGTTCAATGGGGGGAACGCTCCAGATGTGATTGTCACTTGTTCAGTGTTTTTTCTAAACAGGTCCCCGAGGACTGTAGGCCATGGGTGGGTTCAGTAATAGTAATTTGAAGAAGTAGGGGGCTTAGTTTTGAACATCCTTATGAACAGGATCATAAAAACTACTCTTAAACCTTAAGGTTTATTCCGGTGATGTTTTGATTATAGCTGTTTGGACTTCAAAGATTGGAGGGGTTTCCCTTTTGGAAGATGCTTCTTGAATGCTAAACATAAACTGAAAGAGGAAGAGAGACTGAATCAAGCAGCATAATGTTTGCTTGTCCAATGTGACTGCTTGCCTTGTCATACTTGAGTGCCAGAGGTCACTACTAGCATCTGACCATGCTTGTGTAAGCTTAGGGATTTACTGTTTTGGTATCAGTTCTTTGAATACTGCTCTTGCATTTCTTTTGTGATGTGTGAACGTGACAAAACTGTTTTATGCTGCTCACTCTGTTGTATATTGAGATAGTTCAGGGAATTGATAACCATCTGCACAGTGATCATGGATGTAGACTGTGATGAGCAGTCAGTGGGAAAGTCCCTTTTAACTTGATATGTTTTATTTGATTATATGAAAGGCTGCAAATTATATATCCTTAATAAACCCGAATTTTGAGATCTTTTTTGAAGTAACACCCCTATAACATTCTTACTGCAGAGAGGGGGTAGAAATACTCTGGTATTTAGGGAGCACAATCGACAGGAAGCCACGATGGGTTAGAATGTGCCTCACTGTGATGGTACCTGAAGTGAGATCCTATGTTGTTTTGTGCCCCGGGCTGCGGGAAGTTGCAGGTGTTGGAGTTGGTTGTTGATCGACGTGTGGAACTTCTGCCCTTGCTCAGCTCTCAGCAGTGGTCAAGGCAGATCGGTCCAAGCGCTGTAATACAGGCGTAGGTGCAAAGAATGACAATGTATTTTCTTACAAAAGCATTCTATTACTTTCAGGTGAAACCGAGTAGCAATCAGGTGAACCTGGCTTCCTGCTGCGTGATGCCGCCTGATCTCACAGCGTTTGCAAAACAGTTTGACATACAGCTGCTAACTCACAATGACCCGAAAGGTAAGACTTTGCAAGATGGCCTAACAGTTCTGCGGTGTTCAGACATGTAATGGTAACCAAAGGCTTCTAAATGCACGTATTCAGTCCAAAATCAGGAATGATCTTTCTCTGCACTTCAAACTTCGTTACATTTGATTCCTGAAAAAAGGATTTTAGAAAGTTCATCTTTACAAGATATTATATAATACAAAGTATTACGTTCTTGCTTTCCCTTCCAGAAGAGGGAGGGAGAGAGGGTGCAAAGGCAACAAGTCTTCCACCATGGGTTAGTCCTTTGAAATAGTTTTAATTGGCAAAAACAATGTAAATATAAGAACAAAATACTGAGATTTTTTTTACTATGCTTCATTCAAAAATAACTTGTTTATATAAATCACATAAACTCATTTTGTTCTTGGTGAAGGGCAGTAAATGACAAATGGAAATCCACTTGCCCAGAACTTTTCTGCGGAGATCTTGCATGAGAGCGTTGATGGTCAGTCAGTTGATCTTTGCATAATGTTGGAAACAGGAAATTATTACACTTCATGATGGATTCTTTCATTTGTGATGACTTTCACAAATTCTTTCTGTAACTGTTTGAATTCTTCAGTTGTTTAGAGCAGTTTATAAAATGGTTGAAGGACTTTTAAGACTTTCTGTAGTCTCTAGAACTCTGAGCTATTAGCTCACTGGAATATACTGGAGTATTGCATTCATTTCTCAAAACTCATCAGAAGATCTTTGCTGTAATGATACCTTAAATATCTTGCTGGAACTGTAAGCCTGAAGTCTTAACCGATACTTTGCTCATTCCTTTCCCACACATTTCTTCCTGATCAACAGTTGTCTTTTTTTTCTTTTTTTTTTTCTTTCTTCTCCTTTCCTCCCTTCCCCCCCTTAAGTTAAAAACAAAACCAAAAAAACAAAAGCCAGCTCTGTATGAAATGCTATCTAAGTACCTGCTTTATAGTATCACTGTCAAAACCAATGGGTTACGTCGGTGCTTGAGAATGTGTCAGTTCCACCTTAGCAGGCTGCAAGATGAATTGCCATTCAATGTGGCAAATTCCACATCCAAAACACAGCCTGTGATTTAATAGCTAATCTCAATCAAGAGTCATGAAATGAAGAAGAGAATTTTGTTTGAAAATAAGGCAGAGTCATTTTCTCATGCATTGTTTGCAAAGCCTAGTTTTTCTGTTGTGGTCAGCTGAAAAGTCTTGAGACTATCTTTGGGAATGCTCCTCATCAGATTGTTGCTTTGACTGACTTTCCAGAGGAAACTAGGAGAGTTTGTATTTTCCTGGTCATCCTGCTTTTTAGCAATTATCCTTGTTTTCCTTGATGCTTTCTGAGCTTATACCCATGAGTCCCATTACAGGAAATGCTATAAAGGCTGAGCTTCTTGTGGCTGCAAAAAGAACTCTGCTGCTGCTCACTACTTTGCTGATTTCAGCCTCATGCTTTACTGCTCTCTGATTTGTCTAGCTAGTGTCTTGACTTTAATTTTTGCTTTTTCTTGCTAGTAGCTCTGCTGATCAGCTCCATTAGATGTGGTGGAATTCTGTTTATTGGTTCTATGGAAAATAATGTTTGTTAAAAGGCAAAAGCTGTCCTGAAGATTTATTCTGAAATGTTGAATGGAATTTCCCTTGTATGTATTCAGGAGTGGATACCTGATGCTGCTGAAGGTTTTCACTGTCGGCAAAAGATTCTCTTACTAAGTGTTGCTTTTTGCAGCTGTTTGTCTGGCATTATTTAAAGCATGAATATTCCTTTTTAACTTTAGAATTACTTTGTGAAGCAAGTTTTCAAGAAGTTCTTCAGGAAAGCATCCAGAACATCAAAGCACACGAATGGATTCCTTTATGGATTCTGCGGTATTCAGTCATTGTTAAAAGCAGAGGAATTATCAAGTCCAAAGGCTATATCATGCAAGCTAAAAGAAACGCCTCTTAAAACCCTTCACCTTTTTTTTATTCTTTGAAATGTCCTACTGTTTTAATTTCTGGGGGATGGGAGGAACATGCCTTTTTCATAGAGAGACTTTACATCATTTATCACAAAGACCAAAAGTTGTAATTATTGAGCATGATGTCAGAAGGAGCATCTGCAGTGTTCTAATGATATATTTTTTAATGTACTGACCAGTTCGTTAAAAATGTTTTGGCTTTACTGTTGAAATGATCTATAAAGAAACAGCTTAAAGTATTTCTTTTTATGACCAGTTCACTGTAGGAGTTCTGATTATATTTTAGCTACCGCTATGCAGCATAGAGAAACATATATTTTTAAGTTCAATTGCTCTTCAATATTTACTAATGTGGTAGGAACATGGATTTCAAACATTCAAGGACTGATTTTTATTTTTTTTTTAATAGAAAATTGCCATCTTTCATGGAACAATTATTCTAAATAAACTATCTTTACTTCTTATGTATATAGGCAAAGTAGTTGTTTAATTTGTGTGGATGGGAAAAATTTGTTTATTTTTAATATATCATGTTTATATATATATATAAAAAAAAGCAATCCTCTGATTTAGAAAGAAGCATCTTCCAAATTGCTTTTCTTTTTATGACTTGAATTCCTTCTGTCTTTTGTGCCTGTGTGCTTTTAGTACTTCACAAATAATGGCATCTTCGCCATTTCAAGTAGAAAATGTTCCATTGTGTGTTTAAAATTAAGAACTGGAAACAAATGATGAGAAATGTGTTAATCAGGAATCCAATAGTACTTGGTTTGTCCTCAGCTGTGTGTGTTCTTCTAATGTTCAAGAGCTATGCAATCTGAATCAGCCATGGCAGAAACAGTGGGAAATGTTAAGGCTGCTGACTGTGTGTTCATGTAAAAGGGATGATGATTCTGAGGATTGCCTTGGAAACAGCATTGCTTGGGTGCCATTCAGAAATGAAGCAGACAAAGATTGTCTTAGACTTAGATATCTTTCTGTTTGGCAGTAGCTTAATGGTCTGGCTTTGGAGTCTTAGGGAGAAATGGCTGCAGCTAAGGCCGGTTTAATGTGCTCTATTGGAAAGGCCTTTAAATTTCCTTGGCATTAAAATCAGAATAGATGGCAAAAAAAAAAAAAAAGAGCTCTGTCTGTTCACCAGGGGTTCTAAGTGTCAAGAATCCAATGCTCATTTTCCACTGGATTTCAGGTAGGAGTTACGAGTACTTCTTATTAGTACTGGTTAAATAATTTGTATGTATATTGAGCTTAGGGCTGTGAGGAAACAAATTTCCACCATTTTTTAAATTCTGTTGTGCAGGCAGCGAGTTGAATCTGAATGCTTGTAGGCACTGTGTGGAAATACCAGCTCGCTCTGAACCATTCCACTAAGTTACAAGATGATTCTTTGAGATGCCTTTGAGTTCTTCACTATCTTATGTGTATATGGCAAACCCTAGGAATGCGTGGATTTCTACTACTGCTTCAGTTGTTTTGATAAACAAGAGGCAGAGAACTTGAACTAGTAATGTATCAATAAAATGTTCTGGTTTTTTCCTCCTGAACAAAATGTAGGGTTTATGTCGGGTCAGTGTGCATCAGATCTGGAAAAGGTATTTCCTTTGTACCTTGTGTATGGCACTGAGTTGCGTGCTGCTGCTGATTAACCACTCTGAACTGTTTGCTGCCATTATTTGATTGCATGTGTGTTCTGTCAGTGGGAATTCCCTAAAATAAGAGCTGTGCTAAAACAATGCACGTTGCCCTTATGGTGTCATTATTTACTTTCCAGCTGTCAACTGAGTTCTCTTGCTTTAGGAAAATGCCCTTTAAGACAGTCTTGTTTTTGCGATGTCATTGATAGCATAACAACTTATCAGCTTTTCAATATTACTCTCTGTACAGAAGTCTGAGAGGTGGCATTTCTTTCAGAGATGAATTAAAAACTGAAGTTCTTTTAGGCCGTTGTATGAATTGTCATTGTCCTCCTCCTACTTTTTCACCTTATCGGAGCCTTTGTCATAAAACGTGTATTTTAAGCTGAGCTCCCGAACGCTGTGCCTCCTCGCCGCTGCGTGGTGCGGTACGGGGAGGGGAAAAACAACAAAAAAAAGAGCATTGTCGCTACCGAAGAAGCGTCGTAGCTCACGTTCCTCCCCCCTCTCTGCTTTCACCTTTACGCCAGACTCGGTTCTCAGGGATGAGAATGTGGGGATTAAAATTAAAATGAATGGGATGGGAACGTGGGGAAGCTCGGAACGCCCGAAGCGCCGAGTCGTACGTTGCGACGGGAGGCACAGAGCAGCAGCGGCCATAGCCGCTCCTTCCTCTGCCGCCTCCGTCTCCGGGCCGTCTTTCCGCTCCGGGGCCGGAACTCCACTGCGGCCCGCCGGGCGCCGGGGGCACCGCCCCGCGGAGCGCCGCCGGAAGGGCGGGCGGAAGAGGCGGGCGGCGGCGCGGTGCGCACCATGGTGGCCACCAGGCGGGCGACGCGGCGGCGGGAGGCGGGGACGGCGGCAGCCGGGGGTGACGGACCCGGCGGCGCGACGGAGGTGAGGGGAGCCGGGAGCTGGCGGGCCGCGGGCGGCTGCCCCCGGCGTGGGGTGTGGGCGCGGGGCCGCAGCGGCCATCTTCCCCCTCGTGTGTCGGCGCGGGCGCCCGCAGCGGGCGGCTCGGGAACTGCGCGGCGGGGCAGCGAGGTCCTGCTGCGCTCCGGCCGTGCCGCCGCCCGCGGAGCCTGAGGTCCTCGTGCGCCGAGCGGCCGCGTGGCGGTTCGGGTTGGAGGTGAGAGCTCGCCTTGGGTCGGCTGGTTTTGTTCTTTCTGTTGCACGGTGGTTACGTTAGCGCCGTGCTGGGGCCTTTTCACAAGGTGTGTCGCTAGTCGTGCAGGCGCGGAGCGCTCAGGCAGCAGGTTTTACGTCGATCCGGCTTTGTTCGGTTAGGAAATACTTTGCAATCTGAGAATGCTTTTTCTGCGACAGGGGAAGCGTTTCCACCATCTTGATCCGCTTTGCAGGGTCACTTCCAAGCACTAGAGAAGCAGGCATTGCAATTGCAGTGCAGGCCATCCGTCCCAATAACTGCTGGCGCAGTTTTTTATACATATATATATTTATGTATATACATAGTTGAGCAATGCGGCACATTTCAGAATGTCACCTCCGGACCTGCTTCCCATGACAGCTTGCCAGAATTTATGGATTGAGGCAAAGTACTGATTTTAAGTTTCTTGATTTTATGGTTTTCTTTATTCTGTGATTTTGATCAAGAGACAATAAATCGTTAAGTAAGGGATGATAGAGTAATGCTCCTTCCACGTAGATGGGGCTCCTTGGAGATCTATTGCACGGTATCGGCATGATAAGGTTTGTGTAAGAAGGATTGTCAGTGGTTTGTACAGTATGTCTTTTATGGGATTATCTTATCCTTTAATACCACATTTTGTTTTCCTCTTCTAGACTGTATCTGCTGAAATTGGTACTTCGGTATCTACGAGGATGTCCAGAAGGAGTAAAGCAGTTTGTAAACCTGCTGTAATTCGGGAATCTCAGCTGGAGGAGGTGGACCATGCAGGAACAAAACCAGATGTCAGTGATAGCACAGAAATGCAGATTAGTAGAAATGAGAATGCAGCTGTTCATTCAGCACGATCATCTGCCGATCCACAGGCTGATGGAGATGTGTCTGAAGCAGAATCAAACTGCTCTGCTGTGTCTGGTCTTCAGACACCTCTGTTTATAAGAGTAACGAGAAGGCGACAAATTGTAGTTCCTTATCAACCAGCTTCCCCTTCGAAAAAAAGACATAACAGGACTGCTTTTCTAAATGAGTTAAGCAGAACTGTGGATGAAGATGATGTGTCTGAAGCGGAGTCTTGCTCCTCTGCTGTTTCTGATGTCCGGATGCCTAATTCTACCAAAACTACGAGAAATAGGCAAAGTAGGAATAAGTTGCAGTCAGATCTTGTTTGTGAAGCCCAGAGTGAAGATATCTCTGATGCAGAGTCATGCTGTTTTCATCAGGAGCCGTCCATTACTGCCAAACGAACTACTAGGAGCATGCAAATGAAACTGCAAGCAGAAAATACTCAGCATGCTGAGAACGTAAACAAAATTGTTTCAAAACCTGAGAATGTAATTGAGGACACAATTAAATCTGAGTCAGACCTAATTTCTGACTCTAGCCCTGCTGCAGAATTTAACATAGAAGTTACTTCCTTTGTCACTGAGTGTAATAAAGAATCTGGTTCACCTAAGAGCGAATGTTCTCCCAAGTCTGCTAATATAATCCCTAACGAAGGTATGAAACAGAACTTTTTGAATGATATGGCACCTAGTAGTCCTGAAAAAATGGGAAAAAAAAGTACTGAATCACCAGTAAAAAAAGCTTTAACAGATACTCTGGTTGTTGAGGTAGATGATTCAGAGGAAGAAAATGGCCAGATGCAGGAAGAGCACAGTAAAGTACCAGGGAAGGTGACGTTGAAGATTATGGATGTTTGTTTGACGGACTGCATGAGTCCCAAAGTGTTTTTAGAATCCCCAGGGGAAATAATACCAAATGAAAATGAAGCAGTGCCAGGAAACAGAAGAGTAGATGCTGAGGCAGCTGTTGAGAGAACTTCCACCCACGCCTGTGACTTAAGAAAGGGTGAACCGTCTAGAGGAGCAAGCAGCCCAGGGAAGGATGTGTCTGTTGCACATACGACTGATAGCATAATTAGTAGCTGTAGAATGGTTGGAATCAGTGTAGACGGCAGTGAAGACCAAACAAGAGAATGTGCTGAATTTGTATCCTGCAGCAGTGAAAGATCCAGTGATGAAAATGATTCCTTTGCATTGTTACTGAGCAAAGATGGAAGCGGTGAATCTGAGAACTGTGATGCCACAGAAGAGAATCTGAGTGACACAGAGGCAGAAGAGAGGACTCCTTCCATGAACAAATCTTTAGAAAAGAATTCACTGCATGTTGAAGGCCTTTTTGTAATTGATACTGAGCCTGGCATGGGTTCCAGCCGAAAGTATTACCTGGATCAGGTAGAGCAAGGTAGTGATGTTGAAAGTAAGCATGAAGGGAGTGAAAAAGTTGAAGAATCCTCAGATCTAGAGGAGGCTGAAGAGGAACTCATAGATGAAGATGAGAAAGATGAAGATGATGACTTGTTGAAAAACAAAATTGATGTGTAAGTGTCTTTCCGGGAGTAGCTAAAAAAACATGCATTACGTTAGGTGTATGCATCAGATATGCATATTACACACTAAACGGCACAGAGCAAAAGGGAGTAATGTTGTCACAGATGTGGATAATTTAGTTGTTCTGATTATCACGTAGAATTGTAATTCACTTATTTTTTTCAGCTTTACATGTAGCTGAACAGAAATATCTGAAATATTTAGGCATCTTGAGGCCTTGCATGCATTCAGCTTAAAAATGAAATGTGAAACTGGTTTAAACTGGTCTGACTTAATTGCTTACGCAGGTCACAGTTTTCTTGCTAGTCTTTTATTTTTGTATTATTTTTAGTTCAAATGTAAATAATAGAAATCCAGTAAATGACTTACACATTGCTTAGTTAGATCATCCTTTTTATTTCTGAAAAGTTGCTCTTATGTTTTCAATTCTTGTTTTTAAAACATGGCTTAAGGAAGATAAGATTAAGATAGATTGTGATATGTAACACTTCAAGTGAAGCCAGCATACAATTATAGAATAATATAAGTTAGATGGAACCTATTGAGCTTACCTAGTCCAGCTCCCTGCTAAAACCCCTTTGTATGCTTCAGATGTTTAAATACTCTGCTTAGGTCTGATGAGTAAGTCTTGCTATTTGAAGTTCCCTTTAGGTAGGCTAGAAATCCCACAAATAATTAGCCAGGTGTTCTGTATAAAGATATCAAAGATGACTGGTTCATAGTTTAAAAGAAAGTTTATCTATCTATGCATTCTAGCTATAAGTATCTGATACACCTGTTTAAATATCATTGTGTTTTTCCGTAGTACTTGATAGGCGTCATGCATTCTTGTTATTTGAAGGCTCTTTCTGAGTCAGCCATCATATATTGTTTAATAGCTTAGTTCCTAGCACTGTTGTACAATTACTTGTCATTCCAGACAGTGTTTCTCTGATGAATTCTGGTACCTTCATATTTTTCACTAAGAGCTGAAAATAATTTGGGTCTTTTTTTTCCCCCCTCCTCTTAGCTAGCAAGCTTTTACATGTGTAGAAGAAGGATGCTGGTTATAAGTTATTTTGGCATGGTTAAGCAAACTAAGAACTAAATTTTATAGAAGATAAAAATATCTAAGATAGAATAGATCATTGGAGTAAATGTGAAGGATCTGTGGAAGTGAACCCACAGGAGTTGCTCTTTATTCAGCCCTCGTTCCGTATGATGGCATGAGTGAACTTGTCACAGCTTAATGATGTATTTCTTCTAAATATTGAGAGTAAAAGTCTCTGCAGTGCTGAATGTAATTTGGAAGAAGATGAAAAATATATTTTTTCTGTTTATTCCTCTCACAGGGCATTACAAGATTTGATACAATATTCTAATCATTTACTGTTTCCCTTTTTAGTTTGCATCTTTCCAGCAGCATAGACCCTGGTTTGAATATCAGGAAGCTTGGAGGTTTGTATATTAGCTTTGATGGAAAAAAACAAAAACCTAGTACAAGTGTAATTAAGCAACTGAAGGAGAAAAAGAAGGACCAGGTAATGTGTTTACAATTTTGCATTACCTACAACTGCAGTAATACTTGTTGTATTTGTTGGAGTTGTTATTTTAAAGAAGTGTCTTGTTTTCTGCTTTGCTGAGAACGTCTACTTTTTTTGTGTTTACAATTCGTTTCAGTGGTTAGAGTTCAAATACATATGACACTTCAGAAACTGCAAAGCAGCTTGTACATGAGTGTTGTCTTGTAAAATAAAAAGAAGTTGATTGTGCGTACATTTTGCCTGATGGTACAAACTGAAGGTCTGCTAATGAAATCTGTAGTCCATAGCAAGAATGAATTTCAGCAAATACAGAGTTATATGAGTTAGAGTTAGTATGAGATAGTTAGTTTTATTTCAGAATACTCTTTGAGATAAAGAAAGTCCATTGTTTTCAGGGGAGTGTTTTCTTAGACTTATCGACAATAACCTTCTTTATTCTGGAGCGTTTGCTGTCTTGCTTCTTCCAGAATTAGCCTGGTTCTGCTCTGCCTATACGTTTTGATGGTCTGTGCTTCTTTTGGTGGAGGCTAAGGGAGGAGTTTGAACTGAAGTATTTGATTACAGGGATTATGTAGATTCTGCATTGTTTGTTTGGTAGGCTCTGTAAATGCAGGTGTGTGGTAAAACTGATATCTCTGACTGATGTTTAAAAAATAACTCTTGCAGCTCTTGCAGAAGAGTATAATAACTCCAGATTTTGAAAGAAAGGAAAGTGTCCCACCCCTCAGAGAGTCGCTTCAGCAGCTAAAGAAACAACGCAGAGTAAGTAAAGAGCTGTAATGCCTCAGGTGACAAGAGAAGGTGTTCAGTAGAAAGCCCCACACTGGCATTGTGCGTACAGGGCTTGCAGGAAATGGAGTGGTGAACTACCACTTGATTCGTGCTGTTTATGGCCATCCTTTCAGCCTTTTAGTAGTCAGGGCAGTGAAGGGCAATATAGTATGTGCTCATATTATACAAATATGTGGTTAATACAGTGCTGATGACCTTGTTAAAAGAGTCATAAAATATTTTTGAAGGTACACAGTTAAGTTTTAAGTGCTTTATCAATCCTTTGGAGGTAGAAGTGGGGGAGATCCCAACTGTATTCTGTCCTGGTAACTGAATGCAACTTTGTTTTTCATGGTAGGCAGAGCAAGAGAAGACAACGGGTGACGGCTGGTTTGGTATGAAAGCCCCAGAAATCACAAGTGAACTGAAAAATGATCTTAAGGTGTTGAAGATGAGAGCTGCTTTGGACCCCAAACATTTTTATAAGAAGAATGATCGAGATGGTCTGCCCAAATACTTCCAGGTAAGGAAAAAGCAAAAGAAGGCATTGTCCTACTTTCTGCCATTTTGAACTGTTACTCTCAATCTACTTTCTAGATAGTCTCTGTGTTTGTTGATTTAATTTTATTTGCTAAATTATTAAGTATTTTGAGTACTTCACTGCAGTTTACAACTGCTTAACTCTACTGCTTAGGTGTATATGCTGTTTTTTATTTTGGCTGGTCTCACAGGCCTGAACAAATGTGTGGCTTAATTCCTGTTTTGAGCCTTCAATGACTGGAGGTTCACTGTTTTCTAAAGTGTTAGCTTTTTTAACGAGTGCATAGATAATTAGCATTTATTTTCTTCTTAGCTAATGTAGTTTGAATGGAGACAACTAGCTTTGTGATCAGCTAGAATTTCTGCTACTGTAGCGTTCATCTTTGAAACACTGTGCATAAAAAAAATGTGCAAGAAGAAAGAAAATAAAATTACTACAGAAACTGTAGAAGTAGATTTGGATGTATGTACTTATGTCTTTGAATAGTTAGTATGCTTGACATAATTGATTGCACTTCTCTTTCTTGCTAAAGGATGAATTTATTGCATGTATAAGTTTATGGACATTAAAATTACATCAAAGCTTGCTAACATGCAAGTTGGGAGAAATGGGAGGCTCTATAGCCAGAAGTCCTTATTAGACCTGGGTTATTGAGAGTCTAGCAGTGTCACTACTAGAAAACCATCACTTGTGGGGTTTCCTTCTTGGGACAATGTTTGAAAGTTAAGAACTGAATTTTTTTAGTGAATACAAGAATCGATGCAGCAGTCTAGCGTTGAAAACTGTGCAGTTCTAAAGCTCAGACTCTCCTGTGTGCAGTAAATGTGAGACAAAGAGTGATTTTGCATGCAAAACATTGCTTTTGTTTTCTGATATTTTGTGCTTTTTTTTTTTTAATAAGTGTCTTTAGAACTGTAACTAAAGATTGAAAAAAATCCACATGTTGCTTTTGCAGTACGAACGCTTATAATTTTTATTTCCTAGGTTGGAACTGTGCTTGATTCTCCCATAGACTTTTACCACAGTCGGATTCCTAAGAAACAGAGGAAGAAAACAATTGTTGAAGAGCTGCTTGCAGATTCTGAGTTTAGAAGGTATTTAAAATTAGTTTTGTAATTCTAATGCCATATATAAGGGAGGTGTATTTTTAACTAGATAACTCTCCTATTATTTCTAATCAGCTTAAATGTTTCTCAAGTTCAGTAAAAAATTTTGTCCGTTTTAGCACTGCGATTGAGAAGTTGTAAGGGACAGGAGATAATTAGGCTGTGACAGCATATTTTTTTATCATCATCAAAGGGTTTGATCCAACTCAGATGTCATCACTATTGACAGTCACTCTTAGAATAGAGTCAGTATTGGAAAGAAAACACTCAGATTTGTTTTAGTTTACTTATTAACTAAGTGACTATGCAGGCATGTGCCAGAAACCTGAACCAGTGCTTTATGCATATGCATCAACATTTTTGTTGTTTGTTTGTTTAAAGACTGATTAATTTTTCTTGGTGTAAATTGTAGAAGAGTTCTGGCTATAATTCTGTATGAGTTGTTGGTGGGGTTTCATTTCATGAGCATGTCAGACTGCCAGCTGTCACAGGAATTAAAATTGCACAATATGATTGGATGAATTCATGTCTGCCCAACCTCCAGATTTTTTAAGCAGTCCCTTGGTTGGTCCATTTGCATATTGGTTATTGCATGATGCTAACGTGCATTTCTCATTTTCACCATAATGACGTGTTTTCTTGGCAGTAATACATGATTTGGACTAATAAGGTTGCCATTAACGGGCTTGTAGTTTCATTTTTAATGCAAGTTAGAATAGCTACTTCTTAACTCTAGTTTTGTGGCTTGACCTGATTCATAATGTATTTATTAGGAGCAGTGTTAAAAAAAAGAATGCATCTGGAATTTGATCAATTAATTTCTGTTATGACTAGTTAAGGCTTTAACTAGCTATTTTAATGTTACTGCAAATATTTTTGAGTGTACTTTTGCAATCGAGTGTTAGCACTGCTAAGTGTGCAATGATCCATTATGATGGGTACATAAAAACCCCTTATCTTAGAGGAGCTAGCTGCTCATATACAATACATACATCCTGTTCTATATTAGTCTCACCTCAGTCTCTAGTCTTGAATAGAGTAATGTTGATAATAAGTTCACTGAGAGAAATGGGTTTGTTCTCCATTGTGATGTCAAAATTGATGAATCTTCCCACTGTGAACTGTAGCAGCTTTTTAGCATACTGTCCAAAATGTGATTTATATATGCCATGAAAAACCAATGATTATACCAGAGTTACTGAGTTTTCAATCAAATTATTTCCAAAACAAATTCACCTGCATTTATTTATAATCCAAGTGTCAGTATCCTTTGATCTATGCATAAGTGTCCGTATTATGTTTTCCTGAACTTTGATTTCCCATGCTTAAAAGTAAATTGTCTATTTTGTTCAGATATAATAAAAGGAAGTATCAGGAGATCATGAGTGAAAAAGCAGCTTATGCAGCAGGGAAGAAGAATCGGAAGAAGAAGAAATTTCACAATTAAGACTTGAAGAAAAATAACAAGATGGAACCACTTATTTGTCATAAATCTTTTCTCAGATTGCTTTGATTCGTGGTGTGTTTTTTTATTTTTATTTATTTTTTTATTTTAAGACTAAGGATGATGTAAATTGAGAGTTAAGGAATTTATTGCAGTAAGAATTTGGTAGAAGCTTTATCAAATTAATCAGGTATCTAAAATTGTGTTTATATGAAAGACTGATGAAAAGTACTGTTTATTTTAAAAGTTAATGACTTGAAAGCACGTTGTTTAATCTGAGCACAACATCCAACTCAATGGGTTACAGCCTGATCAGTTTTCAGTCTTAACGTGAATGAATTAGCAAATATAGATCTAAGATAGGTGTATAATTTGCATTTGGCACCTGTTTGTATTGCAGAAAATTTTACTGCATCTTGTCAGAATGCTGCTGGCCAAATATGTAACAGGGTGTTGAGCATTAGCTTGGTTGTGGAGAGCTTATTTCACTGTAGAGAGTTTATTTCAACAGTGAACATGGCAGAGTTGAGAATGTCCCAGAATTCAGCATAAATGCATATACTTATGTGCATACATATATATAAATAGTATATATAAATTTAAAATATATAACATTTATTAATAAATAAATAAATATATGCAATAAATAATGTGTATTCGTACACAAAAATTTAATATCCAGTCTTAGATCACTTAAGCCTTACCATATGATTGTTTAATGATTTTAGTGACAATAATTTGGTAGTTGGGTCCATTACAGTATCCAGACTGTGATCTGATAGCTGTTGGAATAGTTCTTCAGGAAAATGGACATGGTGCGTTTGGTAGAACTAAAGACAGTATCAGTTCTGTTTCTTTTCTGTGTCGGTTCATAACTTCTTGTGACCGTTAAGTGTTGGGCTGTTTGTTTGCTTTTTAATGACCTTGTTCTTGTATTGCTGTTTCAGTTAGTACAATCAGTTACTGTCCTTAGATAGCAGAAACTAGAAGACGGAGAACTATTGCTGCATTATCTTGGATGAACTGAGTGAGGCAAACTTAGACAAGGTTATCAAGACTCCAGCGATGTTCATGTTTTATTATAAGAAGAATGAATTTCAGAGGTTGCAGATTTTACGCAAGAAGGATGTTCTTGACCAGTGTTTAACCATATAATTTTTCAGTCTGCTGGGTAAATAGTTGGGGGGCAGGGTGTTTGTTCAACAATCAGCAGTTCGTGCTGGAGAGAGATGAAATTGGCATGTACTGATCACCAGCTGAAGTTTGACAGAAAATTTCCTGTGATTGTGTAGATTTTCTTGTATTTCTCTGAAGTTAATCGTAAATCGTTAATTGTGCTGCCAAACACAGATGGAAATCTGGATTTTTATAAGTCCTCAGTTGCCTGGAGATAAGTGGTGCACAAAGGGAAGTGAATTTGTTTGAAGTGTTGAACACCATAAAAAGTAGAACCACCTGGCCCCAGGTCTCAGCTAACGCATAGATATTCCAATACAATCATACGTGCTACAGTCTTGAACCTGTAAATGATAATGCCAATAAAAACAACTATGGTGTCTTGTTCTCTGGATGGGAAATGCAAGAAGAAAAAAAGGAATGCTGAACGCTGAGGAAAGAAAACAAGCCACCACAGTAGTTGTCATTTTGTTGCATCCCAAACTTCAGGAAAGCAATGTGCTGCTCTGAAAGACCTTCAAAAAGAAAAGTGAGCTTTGGTTGTACACTGCAAGCAACAGCTTCATGTCTGTTGCTCAATCTGCTCAATAGCTTACTGCAGATCTTAACACAGTTTATGTTTAACATTGCTAGTGAAGGATTTTTATGTTCTGTATCCTTCCCTTTCCTTCAGATGTTCTAACATCTGTTGTGCCACGTGCTGTGCCCAGCATGTGCCTGTGTTCTCTGTGAGCAAGAGGTGAGTTGAGCTGGCCAGCATGTGCGGTGGTTGCCTGCTTGCTGTCCTTGCCCCAGCTTGCGCTTCATCCTGTCAGGGAGAGTGTTGGTGGTGTGTTGTCTCCCAGCTACTGATTTTCCTAGAAGTATAGAACATAATGCTTCAGACTATTGAATTTGTTTACAAATGATAAATTTTAAGTTGCAGGGGAAAAAAAAAAAGATTGCATAAACTTATCAGATGTCTCTGACAGTACTAAAAAAAAATATTGTGAAACATTGGTGTAGTTTGAGAAACAATTCGCTTACAAATTACAAGTATTTTCTTGTAACTGCTGTCAAATATTTGTATTTTATTGATATAAAATATTACTGACAATTCTTTCCGGGATTAAAGAGCAATTGGAATGTTTATAAGCCTATGTATGCAACTACAGCTGTTTTGGATGTCACTGGGATGTTCTGTGTGGGTAGAATTCCTTTCTCCTTCATGCTCCCCTGGCTGAGCCTGTGTTTCCCATGCCGTTGGACAGAGAGCAGCTGAAGTTGCTGCTGCAGCTAGCTCAGTTTTTCTCCTGGGTGCTGCAGCTGGGGCTGTCAGGCGTCCAAAGGGCTTAGGCTGCAATGACAGAGCTGTTGTTATTGGTGCGGTACTGCTAGCAGACATGCTTGGTCTGCATGCAGAAGTAAAACTTACCATTTTTCTTTGCTGTGTGCTTATTGCTCACGTCTTCCATTCTTTGGGATAATCCCCCTGTATCAACTTAGTCTCCTTAGGACTGAAGCTTTCTAATGGTCTGTCCCATTTATATTGCTTGCTGCAATTCTTGGTCATATTCCAACTGATTCTCTTACTGCATTCAGGCAGTGAGTACATTGCCTTAGCATTCCTCAGAGCATGCTTTGCACAGTCGTCTCGCAGAACGTGTCCCTGTGCTGCCTGCTCTGCCCTGTGTGCTATTATGCTGGAGCTCCTTGCTTCTTCAGCATGCAATTCTTTCTATTAGGCTTTTGTCATGTAGTGGTCACTTAAATATCACTTCCAGTATGCAAAGGTCTGTATGTAAAAGCCTGTGCCTTCCATCTTTTTGCTGGGAACTAGGCAAGTTGGATGAGACTGTCCTTAAATAAAAGTGGACAGGAATAGCGTTCAGGTAACTGGATTGCTGGCGATGACTGAACAGGGAGGAGGGCTTTGCTGTCTCACTGTGTTGCTGCTTGGTATGAGATTCATGTTGGAGATCGGTGATAGCTGTTTGTTGTAGGTTCTGGCAAAACTGAATGTTTCTGCAAAGGGCTGCGTGCGTTTTGTAGCTAGGGAGCATTCCAGAACGGGTCTCTACACTGTAAATCAGCAATGGCTAACATTGATGGCATGCTTTTCAGTTGGAAAAAGAGGCCAAAGGCACATATGCAGGATAGAAATGCATTTTTAATATTTTTCAATTAAATATACAACTTATGAATCAAATCACGAATGTTTTTATCAGCCACGAATCCATCACAGATGTATTTCAGTCCAATACAGTCATGGTTTGTTCGCTGCTGCTGTTTGCATTTTCCTGCCCACGCTTTCCATTCATTTTTTATGCTGTTACTAAAATGGCTCTTTATTTAGAGGGTAGGTGTAGGTTTTATTAATTCAAGCGTTCAGTGCTTCAGTGCTGTGGGTGAGCAGTGCTCGGATTGCTGTGCAAAACTGTTTTCTGAAAGCTGTTTGGAAACGTAGTAGCTTACGGCGGTTTACCGACGCAGTTACGTTTGCCAAAGATGGTGCTATTGTAGAGGTTTGCTTGGTGGCTCGCTTTTTACTTTTTTTTTTTATACCCACTCTTTGCACGAGCAATCCTAGGGGAGCTGCCGCTCCTCAACATCTGCACGGCCGGCTGCCGCTTGTGCCCGCGCGCCTCGCAGCTCCGTTGTCGCGCGCCGCCGACCGTTGGGGCCCGCGCGCCGGCGAACGGATGAGGGAGGAGGTGATCGGCGGTCGCCGCGGCGTCGGTGTGCGGCAACGCTCCGCTTGCTGCCGGTGAAGCACTTCGGTGCGCCGTTCCTTCTCGGCGGAGGCTCGAGACCAGACGGCCGCTCGGCCGCCGCCGCCGCCTCCGCCCGCTCCCCGCTCCGTCGGGCGCGCCGGGAGGCGGCCCCGGAAAGGTCCTCTGGAAAGCGGCAGGTAGGCACCCCCGGTTACTGCGGCGGTGGGGGAAGGGAGGGAGGAACGAGGTGAAAAGTGTACATGGGAAAGTGAAGGAAAGAAAAAGCGGTATGAAAAGAGAAGCTACGACTCCGCCGGGACTCGAACCCGGAACCTTTGAATCCCTTCAACCCTCTAGAAGTCCAATGCGCTATCCATTGCGCCACGGAGCCACCTGTTGGATTCCTCGCGCACCGCCTATGGAGCCTGCGCGTGGCGGCACGGGCGGCAGCGCGGGAAGAGTGGCGGGGCTGGGTGCGCCCCGCCTCGGGCGCGTTGTGTTCCGCGCGGTAACGATGGTACTTGTGCAGGGAGCCTCAGCCTGGCTGCTCCTGCCCGGGCTGCCAGCCCCAGGTGGCACCGAGTTCTGGTCGCAGCTGGAGGCAGAACTGCTCTATTGTACCTCAGCCGGTGTTGTGCTTTTGTTAGACACCGCTTTTGTTAGAATCTCGCATTTTGTGTAACAGTAATTTAAAAAGTTTCAGTACCTACAATACGAGGAACCAGGAAGCAAATGGTGTAGAATAAGCTCATTATGATACGTGCTTCTTCTGCTATAGCATCAAGGGCTGAGGTACGCTGTGAAACGCACAACCATGGGGACCCAGGCAGTGAAGGCACTGTGTGATGTGCCCCATATGCTGCCCTAGAGTCAGCCGGGGTACCTGTGGGCAGCTGTGAGCCAGTGCTTATTATGGACTGGCTGGTTTTCACACTGCTTCTGCTCGGGATGAGGGGATAACAGAAAGGTCTTGGTTTTAAGCATGATGTTGGAGTTGCAGCCCTCAGGGTAACAAAGTCTGATAATCGTAGAATCTTTAGAGTTGGAAGGGACCTCTAAAGGTCATCTGGACCAAAGAAGCCAACAGGCCACCTACGAATCAAAGCTGTACAAGAGTCAGAGGAGGTCTGACTGGATTTACAGGCTCTAGGTCTGTGCAGTCTTCCCATAACTGTTCCATTCTGGACTGAACTTGTGCTTACTCCTGGTAAAGAAATGTTCTGCATTTGCAGATGAAAGAATGCACCAGTTCATTTCTTCACTAAGTTTCTTTTGCGTCCTCAGACTGTAACGGCTCAGGCCCTGTGCTTCAAAAAGAAAACAGAACTTTTGCTTTTAAGAATTGAGATGATCCTTGAAATAATAAATTTAAATTCATGTCTGTTCTACTCAAACCACTTCTATGTAACTATGAACTGCCATGAATGTTCTCTAGTTTGGAAACTCCTGGCAATTATTGTGGGGCAAACTGCGTGTCCACACACCACCAACGTGCTTTGATACGATGGTAACTTTGTACAACATATCATTAAATGATTGCAGATAGTGTAGAACAGGAGGTTGGATGTAGCCTCCCCCCGTACAGTGAGGAAGCTACATCCAACCTCCTGTTAACGTAGTCGCAAAGTCAACGTTTTGTTTTGGACAGCAGATGGAGCTGCTGAATGAGAAACCTGAATGAGCTGAGGAAATGGGTTACGTTGAGCAAACGCGACAATTAATCTTTGCTGACTTGGACGGGTCCTTTGGACTTTAGGTCTCCTGTGGCCAGCTGAAGCTCAGTTCTCTTGTAAGCTGTCTTTCATCTTAGCTTCTCTTCAAATTTATGCTCTGTTTCAGGCAGTAGGTGTTTATAGGAGTCTGGCAGTACTGCTTTTAGTTACTGGCAGTTTTCACTGAACTAAGCTGGGTGCTGTTTTGCTAGTTTTAGATATGAGAAGAAAACTGCAGTAGTAATACTTCGACACAAGAAAGCAAGCGGATCAAAGGCAGGCCAAAAATAGCAGCGCCCCATGGTGCTTTTATGTTGATAATAAAAAAATCCAAATGTTATGAAATTCTTCAAGAGACTTTCTAAAACTTTGGTTTCAGCACAGTTCTCCAGTGGGTATTTGCTTCATAGAATTACTTCATGCTTGATTTATAGATCATTTCTGCTTTGATTTTTTTTTTTTCCCTGTTCACGTAGCTTAACACTGTGACAAAGAGCTACGAGTGTGTTGCCGTATAGTCCTGCAGCATTTCACTCATCTTGTATTGGTGCTGTATTTCAGGAGCATTGCTTTGTGTGCGTTTCTGTTGCAAAAGGATAGAGAGCTGCCCAGGTTATTCTAGAAAGGCAGAGTTCTTTGCATTAACGTTTCAGTGTTTATAATAAGCAAAAGTTTGTCACTTCTCCAACTTTCTCATGCAGCTCTTCTCAGTGTTCTTTTGTGCACTTTCCTCGAGTTGCATACTGAGCAAAGTACTGGTGAGGCATTAGCAATGAATGTTCCTAACTACACCAACTCCTGTTGATCTTTGGCCTCTGTATTGGGATTTCTGTTTGCGTGGCAGCTCTCCATTTCTAGTTCAGCTTTTTGTTGTATTTGTTGGCTTTTTTGTTGTTGTTGTTTGGTTCTTTGTTGTTGTTGCTGCTGTTTTGTTTATTTGCTTTGAATAATGAAATCCTAGATTTCATTTACCTTATTGTTCAGTGTGCATTTGTTCTTTGCTTATTTCTTTGGTATCATGAGATTTCATCTAGCTTCTCTTTTGCTATTCATTATTTCAGAGTGAACAAAGAGATGAGGAACAGGTATTTTTGTCTCAATTGAATCCTCAGATTGGACCCAAAGGGCCAAAACAGTCCCAAAGAGTACAAGCCTAAGTTAATAATCACCAAAGAAAAGGCTGGGTGTGCAAAGTTTTGTTCTTGCCTTTCGTTTTGCAACCTAGATGTAACTATCTGGGTTTTATTTTTAAATTCTTATTTGTAAATTAACATCAAGCTAATGAATACCTACAGAATTCAGTTGTTCCTCTAAAGCTTCTCATAGACATCACTGTAGTTCAGCTTCTCTTGTGCACAGTTGGTCATCTGTGAGGTAACTTCAACATTTTGAGATGAAACTTTGTCTGGAAAAGCCTTTCTGTATATCCCTTATTTTATTGGTCAGTTTCCATTTATCAAACCTGAGTGGCAAAAGATGTATGATGGAATCTATCCAGAGGGCTCAGCTGCTTTTCAGCAAGCTTCCCTTCTCTTTCATGTGATTTCATTGAATGCTATTGGATGATGAGCTTTTCCTGCTCCCTGTTTATTCTGTTGCTTCCTCAACTCAGTTGCTTGTTGTTGACTTTGAAAGAACAATGCAGTTGGATTCTCCTAAATAGACCTGACACGCTGACACCAACTGTGCTGTCTCTGACATAGTTTACTTACAAAACAAACAGAAAATGCCCGGCAAATGTACAGATTCAGTCTCAAGACTTCAGGAATATTCAAGAAGTAGAACATGTTTCTCTAGCTTCTGTGCTTATTATAGTATTACAAAATATTTAATACATAAATTTTGTTCATAAAGGATTAAAAACAAGAGTTTGAAAATAGAGCTAAAAGATACTGATTCTGAAACAATCAGAACCAATCCTTGCCTTCTGCCTCACTGTTTAAATGCACTATTTATTCTCCTTCCTCACTCACATGCTCTTTGAACAATGTGCATGTGTGCAACAAGCGCAGGGTTTAAGCAGTGCTGCAGTGCAGGTACTGAGAATGTTTTTTAAACAAACATGCTGGGTTAACTTCTGCTTTCATCTGAGCCACTTTGAATATGACCATACTGAATCAGCTTCGTGAAGTTATTTCAGGGCTATGCTGATAGTAGAATGGCCTGTAGTCCTTCTTTTCTTGTTGTTGCCAACAGAGTGGCACAGTGTTTACTTTAGGTGATTTTTGCTAATCTTTTCTTTGGAGAAGTCTGTTATTAATAAACCCAAGCTTTAAGTCCTGTTGTTACCAATCTTTCTGGGAAAAAATGCTTTTAATCTTTAGTGGTTTGGACCCCACATGAATAGAGATAGGAAGATAAAATGCAGCAGACTCTTGTTTCTTTGATAGAGAATACTTTAAAATTAATGGGATTTGTTTTGTTTCCTACATTTCTCACTCGAGGGCTGTGTGGGCTATTTATCCTGACAGCTAAAAGCTACAGTTGGGTTGCTGTGTCCTGCCAGCTGGGTGCCAAGTGTGCCCCTAACAATGGCTGTGTGTGCTCAGCACTACTGCTGGAAAGAACTTGCCAGGCATGTTCCAAAACGATAAAAAGCTTTTAGTCTTAATTAAATTTTGCTTTTCACTCAGTTGTGAATATAAGTGACTGACTCAGCATAATATGAGAATACTGAATCTGGTCTAATTGCAGAAACAATAGCATATAAAAATCATATCCGTTTGTCAGTTCTTTAATTAAAACTATTACCCAAAACTGTGTTCAGATACTCTTCTCTCTCTCTCAACAAGTTTTTACTTGATCTGTTTCAAATGTACGTTGATTTGACTGTACGGGAAACTTTCAGAAAGTTATCTTGCTGTTGCTTTTTGGAGCCAGTAAATGTACTGTGAAGGTTTATTTGTAAATAGGTTTTTCTCTTTGAAATTTCCCTTAATTGAACTGCGTCACCACTTGTGAATTTGATTTTGGTAGCTAAATTCACAGTGTGTAATATGAGGTAATGGAGTGGCATAGGACCTGGAGCCAGGAATGCTACCTGAGTGCTTGTCCTTTGCTTACAGCACAGCTCAGCAAGCTGTTTGCATTCACTTGCACTTAGAGAGAGGAGTGTGTCCAGCTCAGTGTTCTGCAGGAGCAGGAGCTGTAGCTCATGGTTTGCCTGAGGAATTGGCCAATTCCCCAGTCAACGCCTGCAGCCTTCTAAATCTACATTCATCTTCTTCTCACTCTTTCACCCCATCTGGCAGGCAGTGATGGAGTGTGCTGCACTTAGGGCTGAGCACCTGGCTCCGTGCAGGCAGAGAGAAGATGCTTGGCAGCTCCTGGCACATCCCCAAAGAAAACAACAGGAAGATGACAAAGCTGGAGTATTACAAAGGAGTTACGTGTGGATGCTGCGGCTCCTTCAGATGAAAAGGCATTGCTAGAGGGACATCATTAGGCCTTAGGTCTGCAGCATTGCTGCATGTGATCTGCCAAATGGCAAACAAAGCTTGCCCCATTTTGTAGCATTTACAGAAACTTTTCTCTTCTTGCGAAAATGAGCATTCTCTTTATGCAGGTGGAAATTGGAAATTATTTCTTAGCAAGCAGCCAGCGAAGTCTTCTGGTTTATTTATTTATTTTAATAGCTTATGTCCAAGTTTCAGTTCAAGAAAAAAGCAGGAATAGACTGAATCCTATGGCACTTGGGCAAAAAACATCCCTGAAGGTTGTGTATAAATTGGATGTGAAGGTGATAAATGGTGTGAAGCAGAAGCGTGGGCAGCGTACTGATGGGATGATAGTGGGATGAGAAGGTACTTTTTGGTACTTTGGAAGAAGAGTAAGTAGGAGTGAAGGAGTTTCTGGCTGACAGGTGAGTGACGCACACTGTATTGGTTACTGTGGTTAATATTAACCATATTGGTTAATATTTCCTCTGGAATATAACTCCACTTTTCTCCAGGATCATCTACCACACAGTCATATTCTGTTGTACTTTCTAATTGTGTTACAGCTAGCTATGTTCTGTGTAGATTGAGGAAAAAAATCATGAATGGCAAAGTGTGTTTTTTTTCTTATGAAGCTTTTGAATTTTTTTTTTATTTATTTATTTTTTATATATATTTTTTTAAATTCTGCTCTTTGGTCTATCAGGGATTATTTTTCTCTGCTTTAACAGCCGTAGAGGAAGAATGTTAAACTAGCAGGTGATATTTATAGCTAAACCTTGCTTAATGGTTGTTCCATGTCTTTTCTTCCTTCCAATTTTTGTCTCATAAAATCAGTCACTGAAGTTAATACAACTTATTGCCCTGCAGAATGTAAATGTTCCTCATTTACAATATGAGGAAACAAAATGCTGCTCATCAAAGACTCTTCTGTGCAGATAGTGCCGACACAAAGACTTCTTTGTGATGATCGTGCAGACTTAGCTCTGCCACTCTAAATCACTACTGAATTTTCCTCAATTCTAGTGTTGCAATAAAATAATGTCCATTTGTTCTTTTGTGGAGCTTTAATTTTATTTCCAAAAATACTGTCAGACAGCAAGCATTGACTTAATAACTTATAAAAAAAAAAAGTCTGCGTTAAGAGTTGATTGGAATTTGCCCATATAGTCTCTCAGAGAGCTCCTTTTTTTTTTTTGTGGAAGTGGTATCTACTTACATATACATTCATCTTTCTTTGTTTGAATTAGTAATGTGTACCAATCATCACTGCAGCAAATCAAAACAAGAAGCTTCCAGTTTCTTTGGTATTTGGAAATCATAGCACTCTGTTCTATTTTGCCTTCTTTTTTCCTCTGTGGAAATAAAATAAATGTTATTTTTATTGCAATATGTGTTTATGAGTAATATTGTACATATTCCAATTTGCAACCACTAAGATATGAAATCCAGAGGAATAAACTGGAAAAGCCTGAAAGTTCAAAGTGCCATCGCTGCTCGTCTGAAGTCGCAGAGAGACGTGGGTAGAGTTTTACACTGAGACAGTTGCTCAGAGGTGGTTCAATCAGTTTTTCATATATGTGGAATTTTTTTAATGATGAATGTGAACGCTTGTACAATCAGTGAATGTACAGATGCTGTAGTTATGAGGTATACCAGAGAGCTCGGCTACATTGTTATTGCACCAAAGCAGAAAAGACAGGACGCTTACCCATATCCTGGGCTCACTTATGAAACTCCAGCAGAGTGGATCTCCAGAGGAGATCCTTCCCCACTGGTATTCGGCTCTGAAATGGGTCTAGGAGAGCTGCAGCCAGGCTCCACCCCTTCTGGCAGCACAGGTTAACTGCCTTCACCTGTGCTCCCATGGCTGACTCAGGGCTCACCTCAGGTGATCAATCAGAGGTTCAGGCCGTGATTCAGTAGTTCCCAAACAATGCTATAAATGCTTTAAGTGTTTTGATGACAAAGCTACTTTGGAAGGGTCACTTTTTGTATTTAGTATTGACTGCAACATAACTGGTGTTATATGGAGAAATTGAGACTTCTGACTGATAGTTTTGCTACTCACAAGCTGAGTAATGGAGACTGTCTTCCTTCTTGTGCTGTGTGATGTTCAAGCGATGTACATATAGGTAAATATATAATATTGTATAGGGTATACATTATATTGTAAATACATAATAAATATTATATATATTATAGATTATATTTCATGGCTTTAAACTGAGATAGGGGAGGATTAGGTTAGATATTAGGAGGAAGTTTTTCACACAGAGGATGGTGACACACTGGAACAGGTTGCCCATGGAGGTTGTGGATGCCCCACAGGCTGGATGTGGCTCTGCACAGCCTGGACTGGTGGTTGACGACCCTGCACATAGCAGGGGGTTGAAACTACATGATTGTTGTGGTCCTTTTCAACCCAGGCCATTGTATGATTCTGTGATAATACATATTATAAATATACAAAAATATAAATATTTCATCTTTATTTTATAAGACCCCTGAATTTTGATATTTTTGGTCAA
The DNA here is from genome assembly GCF_026119805.1 of Tympanuchus pallidicinctus. NCBI lineage: Eukaryota > Metazoa > Chordata > Aves > Galliformes > Phasianidae > Tympanuchus > Tympanuchus pallidicinctus. Next base: position 15,985,557 of record NW_026294791.1, on the reverse strand, counting down.
TTCATCAATCTAAATTATTTGAATGATAATCTTATATTAATATGTCTTTATAGCTGGCTTTGAAAAAGTAAGAGAGAAGCTTGAAGAAAATACAGGAACATGTTAGTGTACGTTGTGTTTTTTTCCCCCTTTGACAGCAGTATCGCTTAAATGTCATTTTGCATGACTGTACTTGTTTCTACTCTTGGGAAAATGTTGCCAATATGGCACAAGCATCAACTTCCAGGTGAGGGATGATGTAGGCAGCCATAGTAAACAGTTTTTCATCTTAATGTTACAGCAGCATTGGTCATATTTTCTTCACAAATATATAACTTAATGTCAACAAAACAAAATGTAAATAAATACTTTTAAGCAAAGAGACAAGTGCTAAGAAGTAACTTTGATCAGCCTGTCAAAAACACAGAGTTTCTTAGATAACAGATGGATTGGCTTCTAGTGTTTCTGTATTTCTTTGATTTGCAGCAACAATTCGATGCTTTGGAATAATAGAATCATACTCTTTATTAACATTGTGAGCATCTCAGCAGCCAGTGGTGTTACTCAGTGGATTTTTTTTCCTCTGAATTTTAATTCCCTGCACCAGTCAGTGCCAGAGGGTGCCAAAGTGCAACACAATCTTCAGAAATTCCTAGTAGTGTTATGTACGTAATGGACCTTTTCTAAACATGACTGTGTTGATCTTCTCAGCCTTTTCTTGTTTGTGTGTTCACCACTGTTATAGTGTAGTACCAGAATACTCCTGACTCTGGATTTTTGTGTAATGATAGCAAAGCATTCTTCTCACCAGCAGCTGGCACCATCCAAGACAAATTTTCAAGTATGCAGATAAACTTTCCTACAGCCACAATTCATGTCATGTCCTTGCCTTGCTTGTTCTGTCCTTAGTTAGGGCAGATATGGGGTCAGAGGCTGGGATTTCTGTTTCTACATGCCATGCTTACCAGCAAAAGAAGTTATTATTACTATGAAATGCATTCATTGTTCTTAGTAAGACTTCATAGTGCAATTAGTTTTATAATTTACTTGTTTTTGTGATGACTTTGTTGGATCCACCCATGTTCCTCTGTTCACATTTCTTCAAAGTCTTGCAGCTAGTGTGCTTTGAGCAAGGGGAACTAAAGTACAAGTACTATTGACAGAGGCACTTGCATTTTGGGGGCCTGGAAATTTGACTTCAGGAAATGGATGTTGTGCCTTTGTTCCTTGAATGGCAAAAGATTTAAGATGCTTTGAATTACATACACATTGTTTCTTACTATTTTTTAATTTCAGAGATAAAAAAAAAAATACCATACATTATTGTCTTTACTGCTGAAGAACAGCAGTGTATTTCTAAAGTTGGTTTTAATTCTTGAATCAGCCATAGAAAAATGCAATTTTTGGCTGAAGAAAAATACACAGTATTTGTCAGACTCGAGTGATGTAAAATTGTTCAGCAGCTTACAATCACTGTATTGCCAGGCTGGATTGGTGAAAGTCCCCTGTGTGCTAACGCATTTGATCAAGTTCTTGCCAAGAAGCAAATGCTTCTTTGTGTCTCCTTCTGTGGCCACACTCACTGTTAAACTGAGTTCAAATAATAAACTGTGACAACTAAAATTCTTAAAAGCAACCATTAATTTCAGGCCAATATTTTTTCTTTCTGCTCCAGCAGCAGATTGCAATTAAGAGTCTCAATGCTTGGACACTTACATACCTGACTTGTGTTGCAGGTAGGTATCTAAGGGCACTGTTAGTTCCTGCAGGAAGTTACAGCTCCAAATCGTGTGGAGATTATATCATTCTTTGCAGTGGGTTACTTGATTGGAATGATAATTAGATGAATTGCTATGAGCTCTCTACGTCATACGAAACGGTTTCTGGAAGGGAAGAAGGCAATCTAGTCATTGCTGGAGACTGTTCTCTATATTTTTAATAATTGTTTAATAACGGTTGCTTCATTTATTGAAATAGTATCCTCATATTAGCGCTGCTTTCTCAACTGCATCTATCATTTGACTCAAGCATGAAATGAAAAAAATCAGCGTAGATTTGTTTTGAATCAATTTTCATTTGTTTATTTTAGCAAATCAATGTGTGCGAGTTCATCATCATCCTGATTGTTAACAGTAATTTTTAGAAGAGGTTAAACAGGGTTAGAACTGTCAAATTGGATCTAAGCTTATTAATTTATAGGGAACAGTTGGTGTGGAAACTGGAAACTTTGAGTCTGACTGTTTTCCTTCATACAGGCATGTTTTTAATTTAGTAGTGTTCAGTTAAGAGGAATTGGAACAAAGTTTGATGACATTTTCTCTAGCTTCTTCAATAACGTGAAGCGTTTCTTTTAGACATCTTTCATCTGGCTGTGAAATCAAAAAGATTAATATTTACTTCTACTTGGATCATCTGCAGGAAATAAAAGTTCATAAACAACTCAGAAAATCAATTAGATATCAATATATCAAATGCAAATCAAGTGAACTTTCCAGCATTTAGAGCAGTGACCTTCAACCTGACTTTGAGTCAAGAATTTCTGTTTCCAAGGCTGCTCATTCTTTATGCCAGTATTTTCCTGGCAAAATGTATGGATCTTTTGTGGTGTGTTGTTTGATGGAGAATGAATGAAGCCCCTCTGGCATATTTATCCTGCTATCTCACTTGGGTTTGAACTATTTTGCCAGAAAAGAAAGTTCAGTGCTCTCACTTGCTAGTCCCCTCATTGTTGCTACAGGAGCTCCTTGTTGCATGAATATTTTTTCAACTATAGAAACTAGCAGTGTTTTTGGAGAGTCAGTAAAAGTTGAACAGTTTTGAACAATAGCCAACATTTACAGAGTATTGTATAGCTGTGATTTTGAAGCTGTCATCAGCAGTATTTTGTATCTTAGAATGAGAGGAAACATCACGTTTCATTTCATCAGTACAGTCTTTTTTAGTTTGCTTGGTCTCTTTTTGTGTTCTCCTTGTCTCACACACTTGAAATCGGGGGTGTCTGAAACATTATTTTAACACTGATGTAACTGGTAAAGTATACTGAGAAATGGTCTTCCTTCTTTTTATCTGTTTATTTTATTATTTATTATTGTTTACAAATGCAGATACTTTTTAAAAAGATAAATACTGTTATTCCATATGAAGCTTCTTAATTTGCAAATCTGTGATGGTGTCTTTTGTTTGCTACACATAAAGCATTGACAAAAGTTTATACGTAATTATTAAAAGGCTTTCCATTAAAACAATTAATTTGAGTTTGTAATTAGACCCAAGAGAGGGTGATTTTACTAAGACAATTGAAATTGCATGTAGATTCTGGTTCTAAGTGTATATTTACAATATATGTATTTTGGTTTGCGTGTGAAACTAATTTGCAGATCCAGAAATATGTGTAAAAACCTAATTGATGCACATCTTGTTAACAGAGTAAAAAGCAATCTCCGTTTCAGATATTCTCCAGTGGGAATACGTGCCACTTCTTTTATAGGGAAGAGCCAACTTTTGTGCAATTATCTGTGACTAGATTATCTCATAGAAGTGCCTTGTATTTATTAACCTCTTGTTAGGTTTGATTGCTTGCTAAGAAAATAAAAGAACCCTGTTTTAGTGAATGCACTTACAGAATGCACTGCGCAGACATAGTTTTTGGGAGGACAGAACAGACGGTTTTACAGATTATCTTTCTTGAATTAATTATCCAAGAAATAGCAAGGCAATAACCTATATTACATTATTACAACGTAATCGATTTTATTTGAGTAAATTATTACTATAAAGAAAATGCATTAGTATTTACCATGAAGACTTTTATCACTGAAGTTCCACTGAACTATCCACTGTTCACTGAAGATCCTGCTAAATGTGAGCTGGCTTGTGTGCATCTACACTTCCATGATTGACTGATAGCTGGAGTGATTGTCTCCATTGATGCTCCTTCTCTGTGCTCAGATGAAGTTAGCACTGCAAAACGTGTGGAAACCTTGACATACACCTGTATGGAGAGCTGTTGTCATTAATGAACTGCAACAGTGATTACGGGATAGCTGCACCAGTCCTCTAAACTGGTAACTGAATATTCCATTCCAGCAGAGACCTTTTGTGCTGGTCTCTATAACAGCGCCTCTTTTCTCTAGAATGAGACATCCAGAATTCTTAACTTCTGTACAGTAAAAGTTTAAATAGAAATACCAAAATGGCTTTTAATATCTGTCTTTAATCCAGAATCACTTCATTTCCATTCCCATCTCCAGTTGATGCTTTTCCTTCAGCAGTGTTATATACCCACACATTTGAGAACCAATGTCTTTTTGATTGCTTCTTCAGAAATTCTTTTTGAGATTGTTGGTAAAAATCCACTGGAAGTTTTGTGTCATCATGGATGTAAAGTGGCAGAAACTTTGATGTTTTATTAAGCAGTTAAAAGGTTAAAAAGGGGGAGATTTTCAATCTAAAATGCCACTGTCAATAATGGATTGAGATGCTGTTATTTTGAAATCAATGATCCATTTGCTTGTATGAACCCAGAAGGTTGTATTTCAGTAATTTACTTTCCTGTCTTTTTCTCACCCAGCATCATGATTGTTCAGAACATTAATGATTTAAAAAACAAAATAATTTAAAAGAGAAAACAAAAAAAACCCCACAACTCTGTTCTTAAGTGTCTACTAAGAACTAACAACATTACATTTTAAAACTATCTTGAGGAAGGCATCACTTCAGAGGTTCAGTCAACTTGGTCTAATCCGAGCATGGAGTGAGTTTGGTTTTTGTTTTGCTTTTAAGAACAGAGACAAAATATGTTTATTAAGAAAAAAAAAAAAAAAGGGAAAATTATTATCTAGCCACAAATTTACAGACTTTTCCCCTTGTAAAACTGCACTACTGCTGTTGTGATGGGGGAAAATAAAAAGAAAAAAAAAAAAGAAACTTTTAATCATTCTGTTGTGTCATTTTTTCCTGTAATCATGCTTTACTTCTGGCTTAGAGATCTTTTTGTTTTCCACTCTCTTTACCAACTTTAGCTTAAAAGCTTTTTGATTCCTTTTTCATCTTTTGTCAGCTTCTCTTTCTATTTCTGCATTTCTCTACACCTTTCTTTTTACAGTGGTGTTTTTTCTTGCACTTCAAAAACACTGCTAGAAAGGTATCTAGTTAGATTTTAGAAAGAATTCATTAGAAGTGGAGGAGTCCGTGAACCTGTAACATGGAAAATGAAAAAGGACGAGAGCAGAAAGCCCTTTAGTTTTTACTTGATATAACATAAAATTTCTGATGAGGAGTTTATCCAGTGACTGCAAGATTACAGGTGTTGTGTAATCAAGAGCAAAGTAGTGCAGGTGCTAGAAGCCCAGTGCTACACCTGAAATGCATCAAGTTTAGTGCAATCAGAATACACTTGTGTACACTCAACAGGTATTTATATGTTGGAACAAACGCAGAGCTTGGCTGAAGCAGTGAACTTTGTTTGCTCCTGATTTTCTTACATTACGCTTCACTGAAGTTGTACTGGATGATGTCCTATAGCGCAGCGGTAGAGAACGTTCTATCTCTGCTGCTACTGCAGCCGATGCTGCACAATGTGGTGAGGCAAGGCTGGAAAGACTTCTGTTGAAGAGGCTGAATGCACGGCGCTGTATGAATGGAAGCTTGGTATGCAGTGTGCCACAGTACAGAGCTCAGCAGGTAAGGGAAGCCTAACAGTGGTGACTGCAAAATTAATGGAATCACACCTGAAGCTTCTGTTTTAAAATTGTTATTTGAATGCAGTAACAATGAAATATAAGAGGAAAACAGAAAGGGACTGGAAAAAAAAAATCCTTTGGGCAATCTGCAGAAAGACTGACAGAAGTGTGTTGTGTAGTCAGCCCCTCTATGAGGCAAAAGTTTACTACTGTAAGAGTAATTAAAAATTCTTTGAACAAATTTGAATTGGCATAGTAAGTTTAGGCTGGCTTAGTACTTTTCATTACCTATCTGTAAGGCTTTGAGAATCCTGGTCCTGCATTTGCATCTTCAAAAGGAAAATGAACAGTTTTTTGTTTCTTTTTTTATCAGACTTGCCTCATGTTCACAGAAATATGACTGGTAGCATTTTTGCAAGTAAATTCTGTTGACTCAAAGAAATTCCTGATTCTCAATGTTTACTCCATAGAGAACCCAAATATAATAACATCTTAGCTAGCTATTTGCATCCAGAGAGATAATAAAATAATAACTTGTTACATTTTGCATGCACAATGCTGGAAGTTAGTAGAGGCTCTTATAAGCATACAGACTTGTTAAGATTGCTGATGAGATTATGAGATTCCCATAAAGCACCTTTTAAACTGTTGCAGATGTTAGCTCAAGCTTTAATGTTACTCAGGATTATTTCTTACTGTTAGCTCTCTCAATGCAAGTTAACATTCTGTTATGTTCTGTTGAGCTCTAGCCCTAAATGTCCTGTCTCCATTTAGAGGAGTGAGAGAACTTCCATCTAAAATTAAAACAGAACTTAGTGCAAAACTACATCTATTGCAACATGTGACCAGTGTTCTACTGATCATTCTCACTGAACACTGTAATTTATTTTTATAAGCCTATCAGCTTCATCATCATTCACCTTCATCATGCTAATCTTCAGCTCCTTTTCTTATGTAATTAAAAGTTGATTTAAAAAAAAAAAAAAAGTGAACAATGACTTTACTTTCTAAGGGCATTGAATTTTGCAACTACTTTTCCTGGATAGTTCTTATTTTGTTATATTTGCTACATGCCTGGATATCTTGAGCAGCAGAGGTTTTCTGCCTTTCACCGTTATAAGAAATAACGTTGGGATTTTTATTTAAGAAAAGAGCATTTCAGCTTGTGTTCTCTAAGGAAGAAATCTTTTTATTTCAAAATATGGTGGCTTCCTCCCATTTGATTATGTTTGCCAGTGATGCCAATATGGAAGCTCCCACCAACATTCCATTACATGCTGTTACTGTGTGACAGATGGCAGCAGAAGGGACAGCCTGACAGAATGGTGTCTGACATAGAAGGGTGTATGGAGCAAAGGTGTGTCATTGAATTCCTCTATGTGGGAAAAAATGGCACCCGTTGAAATTAATTGCCTCTTGCTGAATGTTGATGGAGACCACACAGTGGATGTGAGCACAGTGAGGCAGTGGGTGGTGCATTTCAGCTATGATGACAGCGAGTCTTCTCCACTGGTGCAGGTTTTTATGAGCATGGCATACAGGTTCTTGTTCATTGCTGGCAAAAATGCACTGCTCGTGGTGGTGACTGTGTTGGAAAATAGTGTTTTGTAGCTGAGAATTTTCTTTACAGTTATTGTGCTCTTCATATCTGTTGTAGTTTCCTTGGAAATTAATAGGAGGCATTACTTTCAGAGGAATCTACATAATACAGGGCACTATAAAAAGTTACAAAATAAGCCTTTTACATTAAAATGAAAGCACCATGGCTCAGTAGAAATTTGTATATTATGTTTTTTTAAGTCTTATCATGAAGTGTGTTTTGTCGCTGGGGCTCTATTGGTTTGATGAGTTTTGGTATGTAACTGGACCGGTTATCTATGTGAGTTGTCGCTGCCCAGTCTTCTGGCTAGCGTCTCTTTTGCTTAATCTATTATTTAAGTGAATAGAAGAAGTATACATTGGGTCTGTCCTTAAAATTGTATAACAAAAATCAACAAAACAGCGTGTACAAATGGCTTAGGGAAGTGGACTGGGCATGGCTTTGCAGTTTGGGGTACTAGGCTAATGGGGATGAGTGAGAGGGAAGGAAGGAAGGGAGTGTTGCTAACCACAACTTGGGGCAGCTAAGCAATAAGTGTACACGAGAGCAGTGGGAGTTTGCAGAGTAGAGAGCCCAAAAACTATTTGGCTATTGCAGGAAAAGAGAAACCAAACTAAGTTCAAATTTTGTCCTAATCCACTTCAGTGCAAAATCACCTGGGTTTGTTCAAACCACGTTTAACAGCAGCTCAAGTTAAAATGGTTGATTTAGCACAGGTGCATGAAGAGCGCCAACACAATCCAGCTTTCTTCTGTTATGCTGCGTTAGACAGCTGCATAGGAACATAATGATTGGCATCTTGTAAAATGTGCATATATTTGGCCAGTAGCCATAATTTAGCAAACATGCACCAGAGCTCTATTTCATTAATTATAGTGCTGTCAGTTTGATTTTTATCATAAGTCTAATTTGTTAGATAAGATAGCACTCAATTCCTAGCATTAATTCATCACGTGATAATTTCTGACGTAAAAAAAAGTTATGTTTCTTGTAGGGTAACTTGAAGGATCTAAGTTTACCATAAAAAAGTTGAAGCTCCAGAAGGCAAATAAAAAGAATATATTTATTGTTATTGAATCGTATATGTTTTTTCTTTGACTATTTGAGTGAAACATTTGAAAACAAATGAACACTCTGGACGGGGGAGCTGATTTTTGTTTTCTAAAAGAGGGCCATTTCACACACAAGCTGTTATACAATTAGATGGATCAAACACTGACTCTGTACAACAGAGATTAATAACTTCTGAGTTGGTATAGCTGAGGAATTGGAAAGAGAAGGGCTGGAACATTGCAAATTGGATTAATCTACAGTGAAATTGTAGCTTGGAATCAGAACGGTTCTTTCATTTTTCTCTTGAGCCCCTCGCTCCACAGAGAGCTCAGCTTGCCAGCTGTAACCAGATTTCTCATTAAGGGATACATGCATTTACGGCCGGTTACTGCTAGGTGCGTTACAGACTGTTCAAGCTGAGAAACAGCTGTGCAGTCTTTTTGTCAGCGTGCGCTGGCTCAGGTTCAGCATGGCACTACCAGCAGTCAGGCTGCTTCAAGTTGGCTTCAGGTGCAGGTGGAAAGAATGTTCATCTACTACGAAAGACTACACAGAGAGATATAAAGAGGAAAGACAAACTAGGCTGTAGTTATTAACTCTTTCTCTTCAAGAGTTTGATGGTTTTAGTTGTAATAATTCATGTAACTGGAATCTGTGTTACATAAATACATAAATATTACAATTAGCCCTAGACTTCAAACTATGTGCTAAGATGGATGTGCTGAATGAATTTGGAAGTTTGGACTAATCTTTTCTGGTGAGATGTTAGGTTCATTAATACTTGGTTGTGTACTTGCTGTCAGATCACCTGCCAGGCCAAGTCTGATCTGCACGAACGCCTACCTTTTCTGTCAGTCAACAAGCATATGCACTACAGCATTCATGTTAACTTTAGGCTAGTTGTGGGAAGATGGACGGGAACAACTCAAGTCACAGAGGTAGCTGATATTTTGCTGATATGCTGGTTCAGACAGATGATTAAACTCTGCAAGAGCAAAAAAGTTCTTTGAACTAATTTGCACTAGCAGAGTAGGCCCACAATTGAACTTAAGTGCTAGAGCATCTATGTGGAATTAGGCCAAAAGTAAATCAGTGTCTTCACAGTATAATCTTGTGCTTATAAAAATGATGTAAGAACATACATATGCAGAAATTACTACCCCAGCTTTTGGTAATTCATGGCTTAAGGATTTTCAGAGATTGTTGTTGCCTCTGTATATCCAATAGTCCACTATCATTTATTTGTTTTCCCCATGCATGTTGTCTTTTCAGCTTGTTTATACTTTTGCTACCCAAAGCATCTGTGGCAGTATATTCCCTCATTGAACATGAGTTGTGTGCGGTACTGCCGCTGCTGTTTTAGGACTTCTGCTTAGAAAAACCACAGTTGTTACGGAGAAAGCTGCACTTCTCTTTTGTGAGGAATATGAATGAGGAACGTTAGTCTGTGTATTCCGTGAGTGTCACGTTAAAAATGATGAAGCACTATCTTGGTCAAAAGTTGTCTCTTGTGTGTTGTTGGTAAGAGGTATTGGCTACAACAGAAAATACCTGTTTTGAAATCTGATGTAGCTAAGTCCTTGTAGCATTATTTGTGAAATGTCTGGAAGACAGAACTGTATCACCAGAAGATAATCAAATAGATATATTCCATATAATTGAGTTATTCTGACAAAATGGTCTGAGTAAGATGTTAAGGACATGCAGTTGAATTGGTTATGGATGAAATCTTAATTTGCTGTGTGGTTGCTGAGTCAGTATGCTTTTAAATCCCTACTGGTATTTTGTAGACTCTATCTTTACACAAACATTGGCCAGAATAACACAAACAAATCGAGTAATGTTTTATCTTTCTTTCTGTACAGTCTGTAATAGATTTGTTAACTTCAGACTGAACTAAAAACTCAGGTTGTAAGTGTCACTTTGGAGCCTAGGCTGCCTACAATATTTACACTAACGATTTCAGAGAATTCATATCCTTAATTTCTTCACAACATTTGGTCAGAATTTTACCAAAAATGTTTTGATTCCGAAAGAGAAAACAATAATTTGAACGAGGAAACATGAAGCAAGTACGGGTTTAAAATAAGTGAATGACAGTACTGCATCTCCTAGTGTCTGCTCTGAACTATTTTTTTTTTTTTTTAATTAAAAAAAAAGAAAAGCCCTCCCCTCTAGGTTCAGGCTGAACTTGGATGTCCGTGAGGGTTTGAGCTCTTTGACATGGAATTGGCTGAACAGAGCAGTCTATTCAGATAAATGCAGGGGATTCATTCACATGGAAATCATTCTTGGCACGGTTGATACAAAGCATGAGTAAGAGGAAACTGAGAGGAGGCACAGAGGGCTGCGCTGCCAGCAAGAGTAAGTCGGCAGAGCTTCATTATTTGCAGTACGTGTAAGTTACTTTATATTAGATCAGTCTGGCCCAAAATGTTAGGAGGTAGTGGTGAATCATAGTTTTATAATGAGATTACTTCAAGTTCATTTGAAGCCTGATTCTTATTTATATGTGTAAATAAACAGCGTTTAATAATGTTGAAACCTAACAGCGTACTTGAAAGTGATTTTCATTTTAATCTTTCTTAAAGGCCCTTAGTGCTGAGAAGTTGCCATGAGTCTAGTTTAAAGCAGTAACAAGGGTAAGACAAAAACGAAGAGCTAACCAGTACCAGCAGAAACCTGGTATTCCACATAGGAAAACTACATTTTCTGAATTTTGCTATATCAGACGTGCCTCCACAAGGAGGAGTTGTCATCATGTGCTGGCACTGTAAGAATATCAGGCTTGTGCTATAGTTATTTCAAATATTTATGGAAAATGTAATTACAGTTATGATGTGAAAGATCTGTAAAGTTTGGGTGTATGTGACTAGATTGTTTTACTTACTGCTAAATGGTATCAATATAAATGTGAAATGCAGTTTGCAGAGTGGAAAAGCAAACTTACACTTGTCATTTGCATTTAGGTCAAAAATTGAATGCACTTCCTAGAAATTACAATTTATTTTGAATTTCATGTTTTTCAAGAATATTGTGTTCTGGAAGTACCTGTTCAAAGCAAACCAGCAAATGAAAGAGTTTGTTCTCCTTCCTCACATAAGAATGTTTTCTCTGCCTGGAAGATTCCTCAAAGAAATTTTTTTATGGTGTGCACATTACATGCTGAGATTTTCTGATCGCTGTTATGACATAAGATGCACTTTGATGCTTCCATGCTTGTCATCCATAGCGTGCAGTATTTTCACAATTAAAAAATCCAGCCTACAATAAAGCAAGCAGTATATTTGTGTATTCTAGTGGAGGTTGAGGGACTTTACAACAGGATCTGAGTTAGCCAGTTTGTTTTGTAACGGACTGTGAAGTGGGTAAATTCCAACGATTTTTGCAGTGAAATGATGCGTGTGTATTTAACATTTTCCAGAGTCTTGACATGTTTCCAGAGTTGACCATTGAGTTGAAATTCATAGTGGCTTCCAAATAACGTGTGGGACGTAGTGAAACTTATTCCAAGTTAAACACTTCTAAAATATTTCTAGGTACATATTGTACTTTAACACAGGTAATATCTCTGTTATGTATTACCTTTCTGCAGGACAAGTATTTTGGACTTTATAGTTTGTTTGTTCAAAAATATAAACAACATAAACTTATTTCCAGTGTTCCAGGACTTAGAAAAAGACTAAACAACTTCACTGCCTGACACAAAGCAACACAGACTCTTTTCTGACTGTAATGCATCAGCCATCAGGCAGCTTTTCCTCATATGTTCAGGGCAGACAAATGTGTTACAACAAGTGGTTTGTTGCTGGAAAGTCATCCTTCCAGTTAGTTTATAAAGATCTAATGAGCAAATTCTTTTCCTGAATGCTGGATGAGAGGAAATTCTTCAAATACAAAGTGGTATCAAAAACGTAAGACTGAAGTTCCTGCGTGTCTGAACACGACCAGTTTCTGCTTGTGGCATCAGTGCTCTGAATAGAAATGTTTAGTTTGTAAGTTATAGATTTAGAAATGGACATTCTTGAATTCGTTTAGCATGTGTTCAAACTTGCAAATAGAAATCTCTTCATAAACTCAACAGTTTTTGGAAGTTTAAGTGTTTGTTTATATAGATCTTGCGTAACTGCTTAAACAGAGCACTGAAGTTTGGATAATGTTTTGTGCATCTGTTTTTTTTGTCTTCCTATGTCTGTCATGCTTGTCTTTTATTGACCATCTTTTTATTTCATTTAGAAGTTGAAGAAAAAGCGACAAATATTTTTACTTTTTTCAAATTTTACTTTTTTAAGATGCGAACAACGTCTCCAAATTCTAACAGTCTCTCACATGCTTTTCTCATAGACATGCTCAGTTATTCTGTTAGTTGTTCACTTTTACTGTGTTCTCACCTTGGACAAACACCCTCCACAGAATCATAAAAATAATGTATATACAACTTCCAACTACCCTCTGGCCAAGAAATTATTAATCTCTTTGGCCTTAAGGATAGGACTTGCATGCTACCAAGTGCTTTCTGTGTTATTCAGTCATTTCAGTGTTCAAGAGCAATAGTATTGTAGTGGAGGTTTTGTTTTTCGGAGTCAAAAGCATTGTGAAAGAAAAGCTAATGAAGCAATTAGTCACTTCTGACTGGCTGGCACAGCTTGGTTCTGCAGAATATTGCATGCTCTTTAAACCATACAGTTGTGTAGAGGTAAGAGCTCGCTTTTTCAATAAAATCCTTGACAAAATTTCAGCTGTGGCCATCTATGTTCCATCATATGATGTTGAAGGAAGCAAGTACAGGATAATGCTTTCTTAAGAAAGCGGAAAATAAAGGCAGTATCTTCTGTGTAGCATTCACAGTGAAATAGAGTCACTTACAAACGAGCTAGATAAAATGAATGTTTTATTGTTTTTAATGCTGCTTGTCCAATGTTGGGCATGGGTGCCTCAGGCTGTATGTTTACCAGAGCAAGAACACACAACTTTTGTTTTATAAAACTTTTGGTTTTACTGTTGAGCCAAAAAGTGTCTTTATATTTTATTTAGTTAGGGATTTTGAGAAATGTGTTAATTGCTATATTAAGCTGTTTATAAGTAAATGGATTTTATACAGCTTAAAAGTAGTCTTCACTATTGATCAAGTGCCACATTTTTGTAAGACCTTAAAGATGTCATCTTGAAGATCCTTGGAAGCTTATTGAGAAATTCTTTAGAAGCCCTTTTCCCACAGGTCTTACTTGATCAAAACTTTCTCTCTATTGTCCATTCTGTGATTTCAGTTCTTATCATCAATGTACACGTTTATTCACACTATAACATCTATTAAATGCTACCTTGGCATATTTTAAATCTGTCTCTGTATTCCTAATTAAGAAAGTAACTGTAAAAATCTAACTGAATATTCTCATAAACTCAAAATATCCTTACATTAATTCTAAGCAAATTTTCAACCAAATTTTTTGGGATCACTAATCAAATTTTCATTTAATTAAAATTGGCATTGGTATCATGTCAGTGCTCCTTATATACCAGAGTTCTTCAAGTTCAAATACAGTTGTAGCAACAAGGAAAAGAACTGCATTTTCTACTTTCCCAAATAGATTCTGTCAGCAAGACTTAGAAACAAATTAGGAAATACTTTTATGTGACTCACTACCATTGTAACTCAGAAGTTAATATGGAACCTTGGGAAAGCTGTTTTGAGAACCAACAAGCTGAAGAAGAAACTTCAAAACAAAAACTAGCAAAAATAGTTTACATCTATCCAAGCCTTCAAAGCTGGCTTTTAGAAGTTTTTGCTGTTATGTTAGACATAGGCCTGCTGTTTTGTTTTGGATACAATGGACTTGTTTTAAGTTCAAGACTATGAATCAGAATTTCATTTCTGCAATATCTATAAATTTCATTCCATGGATAATCATATCATTTCTTAATTCCTCAGCCAAAGTGAATGTTTTCCTGAATTGAAAATTTAATTACATCAAATGCCTGACTTACCCTGACTTCAGATACTTACTAACCTGCCTTATGTTAGGCATATGTTTAGCAACTATGTTGATCTAAGTTTCTAAGTTCTTGTGAGTCTAAGCCTTTGATATTTTCTAACTTGTAAAATAATTACAACTATTTACATGGTGTGGTGGTGGTGTTGTTTTTTTAAATCTCTGCAGTGAAAGATTATCATACCCATTTTGCTGAGGAGAGTGATATCCTATATCTTCAATTAAATTATTCTTAGCAAGTAGTACGTTCATGGCAGTAGATGCAAGAGTTCTTCCTCTAACCAGTTCTTAAGGCAGATGAATGAAGCAAGGGGGCTTCAGAGGGAAAAAGGGGTAAAACTAGGCTTGCCATCAATAAGCTATGGGACAGCTAGCCGAAATCTAACGTGCTGTTTACTTATGAGATCCTTCAGTATCCTCCACAAGTTGCAAGGCACAATGAAGCACTTCTGAGATGTTTCTACACTGGTGCACCCAGCATGAGAAGCTATGCCTTCTTTGGCATAAGTGAAACCTGATGGGAAAAGAGCTGTGACTGATATTTTATGATGGATGATTGTATTCTCTTCAGAAGGGATAGGCAGGGAAGGCAAGGCACAGAGGCTACACTGTATATGGAGAAGGACTGAACTGTCCAGAGCTTGCAGTTGGCAATGATGTGATTGAGAGCTTCTGGGTAAGAATTAAGGGGCCAGATGTTGTGGGAATCTATTGTAATTGTCCCTGCCAGGATGATGACACTGATGTATTATTCTTTAAGGATAATTAAAGAGATACCTATAGATCAGCTGACCTTTTCCTGCTAGGTGACTTCAATTTGCCAGACATTAGCTTGAAATACCTTACCCACGTTGGACTCAGTGATCCTTGTGGTTGCCTCCCAATCCATATTGAGAGTTTCCTGCCTTCATAGAATCATAGGATATCCTGAGTTGGAAGGCACCCACAAGGATCGTCGAGTCCAACTCCTGGCTGCACACAGGACAGCCCTGAAATCAAAATGTAAGTCTGGGAGAGTTGTCCAATTAGTCCTTGGACTCCAGCAGCTTGATGCTGTGTTTGTACACCAGGCGGTGTCCACCACTCACTGGTGAAGAACCTTTTCCTAATCCCCAACCTGACCCACCCCAATACAGCTCCTTGCCATTCTTTCAGGTCCTGTCGCTGTCAACAGAGAGCAGAGTTCAGGGCTGCCCCTGCACTCCCTGAGAGGTGTTGTAGTCTGACATGAGACCTCCCCTCAGTTTCCTCTTCTCTGGACCAAACAAACCAAGAGACCTAAGCTGCTCCTCCTACATCTTCTCCTCTAGATCCTCCAGCATCTTTGTAACATTCCTTTGGATGCTTTCAAATAGTTTTATATCCTTATATTGTGGCACACAAACCTGCATATGGTATTCGAGGTGAGGCCACAGCTCAGAGCAGGGTGTAATAACTCTTCCCCTTGCCTGGTGGAAGTGTTGGTCCTGATGCACACCAGGATACAGTTGTCCCTGTTGGCTGCCAGCACACACTGCAGTCTTATGTTCAACTTGCCATCAGCCAGAAACCCCAGATCCCTTTTGATGGAGCTGCTCTCCAGCCTTTCATCCCCCAGTCTGTACACATATCTAGGGTTGCCCTGAACTGAGGTACAGAATCTGGCACTTGTTCTTGTTAAACTTCATAAGTGGGTGATTACCCAGCCCCCTAATTTGTCAGGATCTCTCTGCAAGGCCTCTTTACCCTTGAGGGGTCCAACAGCAATTCCCAATTTAATGTCATATGCAAATTTACTTGGCGTACTTTGAAGTCCTGTATCCAAATCATTGATTAAAACACTGATGAGAACTGATTCTGAAATGAAGCCCTGCGGAACCCTAGTGGTGTCTGGCCACCAGCCTTGTTACCTCCTTTACTATAAGCCTTGGAGCCCAACCTGTCAGCCAGTTGTTTACCCATCACATTATGGTTTTGTCTAGCTCTGTTCTGGACATTTTGTCCAGAAGGATGCTGTAAGAAAATATATGAAAAGCTTTGCTAAAGTCCAGAAGATTTGCATCAACATTCTTCTCTTGATCAACTATGTAAGTAACCTTATCGTACAAGAAGTTAAATTAAATAGAACTTTCTTCTTGTGAACCTCTGTTGGTTGTGACAAATGACTGTGTTGTTTTTAAGCCATTTTTCAATAATTCCCAGAATGATCTTCTATATAACTTTAGCAGGTACCGAAGTGAGGTTGTCAACTCTGCAACTTGTCATTTAGAAAGGGCTCAATTTTCTCTTCATTCTCTATTGCTCTCTCTGTGTCACGAATCTGCCTTCCTTGCTTGGAAAGATCATAGCCAAAGTTCAAGACCAAGTAATTTTGTGTACATGCCATCTTATGCCTTTTGAACAGAGTGCAAAATCCCTTATGCAGGCAGCCCTTGCCCTCTTTTTCCATTCTGGACTTTGCCATGAATTAAGACTTGATCACTACATCTCTTTTGCATTTATGATGCTTTTATCAGTTCAATATGAAAATTCAGCTTGCACTTGTAAGAATTGGCACAAGCCCTGTAAGTTGTTACATTCTGAATGAAAGAATGTAGTAAGATTTTATTCAACTATGACTTGCTGTACAGGGTAATGGAGAATAGTTAGCAAGATAACAAGATGCAGTTATTGTGCAGACTGCCTAATAATTCTTAAGATCAGTGACTGAAGCTTTTACAAGTTTAATGTAATATTCTGATTTACTTAGATAAATTACTTAGATAAATTTCTGATTTACTTAGACATTTCTGCTTTTCCCATCTCTCTGTCGAGGTAATGACTTTTGAAGCCTATGTAGAAATCAAATATTCATAAAATGATTTTAGCTTCTGCAAATCTTCAGAAGAATCTTGAACTATTGGTGTTCAAGTAGATGAGTGTATCTCTCTCTTTTCTGAAAAGTTAAAAAAAAATAAAAATAAAAAAGGTTTAATTATCTTCTACAATTCATTGGTTTAACTTCATTAAAATATGAATATAAATATGACTTTTGTAACTCCTGTCAGCAGATTAGGAAAGGATTCAAGTTGATCACCGCAATGGAACTGGATGTATTTCAATTTGAATATTTTCACCTGGTTTTAGGACTGCATTTTGTAGTTTTTTCAGGAACTGGAATGAGGACTTCACAACAATGGAACATTTTTCATATGAATGACCATTTGAACAGTCCTTTCACCTGACAAATTGATTTGTAGATAGCTACGTAACAGCTTGATCAGCTGACTAGAATGTTCCCAATTGTACTAGTATAGCTACAACTTCTAATGGTGAAGCGTCAGGTAGATGTGTTGAGATAGATCTGGCATTACTGTACTGCTGGTAATTTTGATGAATTTGTATTTGAATCAAATCAGTCTCCAAAATACAGGGAATATCTTGTGATTCTTGTAAATGTGTCTTGCAAGATGGTAGCTTGATGCTGTTTATTGCATTTAAGCACTTGAGTTATTGAAGTGAAGCTTTCATTGAAGTAATGCAGTTTCATATTTTTCTAGGCACTTACATGTGTCATGGGGAGCAGTGTTTTCATTCAGCCTCTCATTTGGCTAATGAAACAAGTGAATATTTGAGTTATGCACTTGAAAAATTACACCAGATTAATCTCTGACTTCTGTTTACACCAGGATATTTACATCCTAGATGGATTTGCCTGTTGTGTTACAGAATTCTGGGAAGGCCACAGAACAGTTCAGTCAGTCAAACATAACTGCAGACTATTTTGTTTTCACAATAGGGACTAATACTTGTTATCTAGTCTCCAGCCTATTGTGGCATGTTTTTGTTTTGTGTCTGTCTTTTGACAGAGTATTGTGTCTAAGTGCACAGTGCCTAATCAGTTACACTGCAATGCTTGTTTTTCAGCACTGAAGCCAGGCATTAGAAAATACATTTTTAAAGAAATCTTCTGTTAAATAAATATTAATTAAACCAGTACAGAGGAAAAGATATGCTATTCTATTTGCTGTTAATCTGAACTTCAAACAATGGCATATGTTTGTTGCTGGCTCAACAGTTTCCAGATAGTGCTTGATGTGATAAGTCACTTCAATATGCAAGCACTTCAAAAGATTAGTTTTATAGAACTAAGCATTTCTTTGTGTATTAATTTTTATTCCAAAAATTTTTCCAAAATTAACTTTTGGAAAATCTTGTTAAAATACTTTCTAAAATTATATCTAGTCCTGAAACTGTTTTTAACAGAACTTTTTTCAGTACACTGAGATTTGGATTCATCTCATCTAACTTCAGGTACTCAAGCTCATGTTCCGTGGTAATTAGTATCAGTAATTAATCTGTACAGTGGCATAATTCCCAGCAGCACATTTGACCTGGATCAAATATGTGCACATGATCATGTATTTGTTGAATTAAGCAGAGTACACAATACAAAGTTCGCTACCTTTAGGCTTTAATGCTATCTTTATACCAGCCAATGGGAGGGAAGTGATTAGAATAACTGATCTGATATGAGTGGCAATAGCTAATTAGTACAAAAATAACCATTCAGACTCGTTAAACCACTTCAGTCCAGTATGAGTTTTATAGTGAATCAGTGCTTTGCATACTTGGGCTGTGGTATTCTTTATCTGTATTAGAAGCTGAAAGGCTGTTCTGCTGTTGATTCCTGACCTTGAATGAAGCTGAGATTCTGAAACGCCAAACAGAGCAGTTGGTGCCCTCTTCAGCTTTTCTTTAGCTGCTTTTTCCCATTTCTGTTATCCCTTTAGTTGTCAGTAAAACTATGCTGCAGCTGTGTGGTGAACCTAATTAAGAAATTTGTCTGACAGAAAAAAAACAACTTTTTCACCTCATTCATCCAAATAAAGTCAAATCCCAATTCGAAATTCAGCTGTGAGATCACTCATACAAATGTGGGTGGCCAAAGAAGAAAAAAGAGAGCTGGGCACTGGTTGTTGAAATAGCCCTGCTTCATACAGTGAGACCACAGCCAAGGGCACTGCACTGGGAAACAAGTCACCTTATGCTTCTTCTAGCTATTGAGGGACAGACAAATTCAGGCAGTAATTCAGTTCACTCTGAATTTTGAATTACTTTAGGTAGATGTCTGTATCTTTTTTTGTTGATTGTAGAGCTACATCTGCTATTGTCCTGTAACATTAGATCTCTTCTTTTAAGTATAGCCTTCCAAATGTCAAAGAAGCGTTTCCTCTTTTCTAATGCCTTCATGATCTCAAATCTTTGCTTGAGGCTTATCACTGTATTTTATTTGCTCAAAAACCGAAGTACACAAGTGGCAAGATTATTCCAGTTTCTGCAGTCTTTCTTCCTAAGTGCAAAAATGTTACTGGTGATGTACCTACTTCCTAATGCTGTTTCATAAATGGAACACTGCAAAGATGACTTGTGTACCAAATAGATACAGATGCAGTTTCCTGTATCTGTTGGTGGCAAAGTAGAAAGTGAAACCCAAGGGAGCACATGGGCCCATAATGATGCTTTTCTAGAATACTTTCTGAGTACCTTATAAAAAATAAAGTAACAAAATATGAGTACTGAGAGACACAAATGTTCTTTCCACAGAGTTTTTATCTTTGCCTTGACTTCTGTTTTGATGTGCTCTACAGCATGTTCTGGACCGTGGTGTCCTGCCATCTAAGCTGGCATGCATTTTTGTGTTCATAGCAGGTTGTTACTCTTTTAGATGTACCTTCATTTTCCCATTCCAGAAATTGCAGTCAGAGGGTGGGGCCTGTTGCTTGCCGTGGCTTGTCCCAATGTGGAATCACGACATACCCAAAATTTGGGTAGCACTCCCAGGTATTGCAAACTATAGACTGTGCTTCTGTCTGTGCTGTGAATGTTCTCAGTTGTCATCTAGCATGTTTCTGTAGTTTGTTTAGCATTGTAAATAAGCCAGGAAATAACATAACCTTTTCTGGAAATAGCTTCATCAAAAAACACCTTGGATTATGCAGATGTGGAAGGTATTTCTTGGTTCCTTCATCTCTGTGAATTTAAATATAGAATTACTTTGGATTTTTTTTCTTTTTTGCTTTTTAAATGTCACTTAAAGTATTCATGGTGTATAATTCCATACACTGGTTGTATTACAAGTGGAAATATACGTTAAAGCGAAGTGACAAGAAGATTTTTATGAAGCATTCTAAGATCTAGATACTTTTCCCAGTATCTCTCCTTACTGAGCTGGTTTCTGATTAATGGCATCTTATGGCTTGGTATGTTTTCATTCTTATCTCAGAGAGCTTTCCTTTAGGAGGCTAATGGTATAAATATTCTTTCCTTGTCTTATATTGATTTTCTGTTACAAACAGATGGCACTATTAATAGATATGTATTTGGAACTTTAATAATTTTGTCATATAAAGGCCAGCCTTAGTGCATTTAAATAAAATATAGACACTGACATAATTTACTGTGGGTGAGTATAGAATAATACACAAAATGTGAATTAGAGTAAAGGTAATGTACATACAATAATTTCCAATTTTTGGTGGGGAAAAGATATTTTTTAATAACTGTTCCTGTGTATATTGTATTTCTTGCCCAGCTGCAATTGTGTGAAATTAAATGTGAGTAATTTCTTGCCACGTGGATCTTGAGTCTCATGAACGAAAGGGAGACTTAGGATGTTGAGAAGGAAGATGGGTAGCAGTGCAGATTTTTACTTGTGCCAGGGACAGTATAAATCGAGAACACTACGTATTCAAAAGCATCATAAAATAACTGAGAGTCTCTCATGTACTTTTATTAGAAGGCCAAAATGATTAGATGAAAGCCACAACTAGTTTATCGATATCTTGCCTTTTGTCACTCTGATAAAACTCTTTTGCTCATTCTTTTTTACCTCTATTTGAAACAGTGCAAACACAACCAGAGTGCTTTGGAGCAGTGGTATGTGGTGTTAACCTGGCAGATTCCAAACCAGTGCTGAAGTATTTTGGAAGCTCTGCCAATAGATGGAGAAGAGGATGCTTTGAAAACTTTCATTTGTGTAATAAAGGTGGTGTTGCCACCTGTGCGGTCTGTTTTCCCCTCACTGAAAGATTTGCAAGCTTTTGTCATTTCTGTTTTAGGAGTTCAGAAATGTGGGAGCTATTACAAAGTTATAAACCTCTGACCATATTATTTAATTCTCTGAAGTTCTAGCCTTCTACGTATCCTTGTTTTCTACATCAGTTATGTTCTAAATGGGAAAAACAAAAAACAAGCCAACAAAAAAACCAACAAAAACTCAACAGTTGTCACATGCAGAAGTGTTGTTAGCTCTCTTGTATTTGAGACTTTTTACAGAAGCATGAAAAAAATAAAAGCACACAAGGAAGTCTTAGCTCTTCAGTAATAGCTTTTTCACTGCTGGGAGGAAAACGGAAAATAGACCTTCTGGTAAAAAGGAGCTCAGAAAACCTAATGTATCTATGAGAACTGCTCTGTGAGCAATCTTTGCATTCCCTGTAGTCATCTTATGTAGCTTTTTTTCTAATACTTTCTTCCAGTTTAATTAGTCATTTGCCAAAAACAGTCAACCACAAGTGGTTTAAATGCAGCTTTAAATGTATACTTCAGACTTCTGAAACTGGTCTGTCTAATCTATACCAACACAAATTGTTTGATGTAATTTTCAAGACCAAATTGAAGGTTGGAGGTGGTGCTCGTGAACATGTTACTGTCATAAAATATGTGCAATAATTTAGTTTTGTAGTGTAGAATGGATTTACTAATTGGTAGCTGTTTAAAGTTCTTAATCTTTCAATTTTTCTTTCCTCTGACAAGGGCTGTGTTTTACTTTTTTTTTTTTCTTCTAGGAGTGGCTGATATTAGCTGACTCATTGCACATAGAATTCACCAGCGGGCAGCTACAAAAACTTCTCATAGCCACAGTGAAAATCTTTCCCAAAATTTCAACTTCTTTCAGACTTAAGACTCACTTTCTCGAGCTGTAGATTAGAGGTGTCTAACAGTAAACCAGTTCCTACTGGAAAATACTGATGTGTCAGAGCTGAAGTTTTTATCCAGTAGTGAATGAGGATCAGACATCAGGCATTACATGAACCCAGTTGGCGTTCTTCTAGGTTAGCAAAAATTAAATGTACTGTAGCCTGAAACTGTAACAAACCCGAGCATGCTCGTGCTTGAGTTTGTCACTGAATGAGCTTAGATTTTTGTAACTCCTCAAACTCTTCTGCTTTTACTGCAGCATTATTTCTAGGATGATCAGTTATGGGGCTGATAGTTTGCAAAGTGTTCTGAGGCTAAGGATTGCAACTCTTCTTGATTCTAACTCATAACCGATAGCTCTCTGAAGATTTGGGAAGACCTCGTGTCTTCAGGCCTAAGACAGACCATACAGCAAAATTGGATGTTGGTAACTTTCTCAAGGAGGTCTGCGGAGATGATGGCTAAAATTGGCCATTTCAGTTGGCAACCAGGGCAAACTTAGAAAGCACTGTTACAGTAGTTCAGTTTTCAAAATTTAAAATTCACCATCGAATTAACTTGATTTCTTAGCCAACAGTTATGCTGAACATTATTTTTTTCCATGTGGCATCTGTGGGAGTTGAGGGCATGTAATATTTTGCTTGTTTGGATTGTTTCTCTTCTAAGAGAAGCCTAGAGTAGAAACTTCCTTTAGCTTTTATTCATTAAAAAAATCTATGAGAACTGCTATATGAGCAATCTATGCATCCGCTGTAGTCATCTTGTATAGTTAATCTGGGTTCTGTCTTTACAGCTGAACAGCAGCACTCTTAAAGTAGATAGATTTCTTCCCAGTTATTTTAGGACCGTAATTCTGATGTTTAAGATTAAACTGAAAAGTTCCAGTCCCCTTATTTCATTGCACCATCTCTTTTTCTAATTGTGAGCCAAGCACATTCTGTAAATGAACCAGCAAGCACTCAACTCCTAGCACGGTTATGGTAAGCAACCTAGAGCAGCACAGTTCTTGGGACTGTCTTAGGTGCCAGTTATTGTCCTCTGCTTGTTTATGTTCATATCAATGCCTTTGCATTAGGTGAAAATACACAGCTGTATGTATTCCTTCCGAAAGCAGAAGTCGATGGTGGCCGTACATGGCCACAGCTATGTGTGTGTGATGTGTGGCCAGCAATGCTCTGCACAGCACTGTTTTCTTAGCCTCCCCCATCTGATATCATGAAGTACAGTGATTCACCACTAGAAGTTTTGCAGCAAGGTGATGAGCAGACAACATGATACTGTGTAGATAAGCAGATGAGTAAGGGCTATGGCAGGTCAGAATACTGATAGAAAGGCTTGGCAGACAGCTGCTGTAGTTGTTTGAGGGCACTAGTGCTTTCAGAGGGCTCATCTCAATAAACATCTCAATAAACGCATTTCTGAAGTAAATTTAATACAGTGTGAAAGCATCAAAAATGGCAACAAGGACTTTAATCTAGTGTGATTCAGATTAACTCTCAGTAACTTACTGTAAGCCACAGTAAAGTAATGCAGCTAGTATAGGTGGTCCTGCCAATTCTTCATTCTTATAGGTTGCAGATAAATCTTTTTTAAAATATGTACAAGGACGTGTTGTGTAAAGTGTTGAATGTAAAGGAGAAGACCAATTTTCAGTTTGATTTGATGGCAAAGTCAGCTCTTAGGAAAAGGATGTAATGACTCATGCAAGAGTAATCACAGTTTATGCAGGGCTGCCCAGCTACCAGTCCCATTACTGAGCACTCAGTCATGTTACTAAGGAAATTGCTACTTCTTTTCTAAGTCTTATTCATAAAACATGACAACGAACCATGACATTACTTCCTATGTAACGGCAGTGCCTGAAAATTTCCTGGAGTTTTTAGTGTTGTAAATGGAGACCATCTTACATGGTAACTCATCTGAATTGTTCATGTGATTTTAGATATTTTTCACTGAATTGTGGAACATGTGGAGAAGCAAGGTCCTTCCTGTGAAAATATTTACCACTGTGACGTGTTACAAAAATGAAAGCGTATGTCATACAGAAAGTACATAGCTCACAATACTAAAAGTGTCATCCTGATCCTCATCTTTTCTGTTTTCTGCCCAAATTTTGGTTTTCTTGAACTGGCCATAGCAAGACATTTTGTTGTCCAGGATGGGGTTGTGGTCTTATTGTTTTGATTAATTTACTTTGCACTGCTCTTCCTCTCCCTTCTCCAGTTTTATTTTGAAGAAAGATCATGCTGAATTGTCCTGTGGAAAATCTCCAGGGATTATTCTTTGTGTCATGACGTTCTGGAAACTGACAGTTTCTGAAACATTTATGATACGTCTCTTCATCTATTCTCAGGCCCTCACTCACCTGATTTTTGCACAGCTGGCAATGTCAGAAGTTACCACTGCAGAGTGCTGTCAGATCATAACTTCAAGGTTTTCTTCAGTGTCTGTATAATGTTAGAACATCCTGTAATCTGGGGAGAGATGGGTATGTGTGGAAGTTTGCATTCATCAGCATGCTGCCAGTGATGGGTCATCTCCTGCAAGAGAGAATTAACCCTTTGGGAAACAGTTGTCTTTTACTTTTTACCTGAACTTAATTGATATGGAAATTGCTACTGGAAAAGGTGTATGGCAATACATCAGTCGTATTCTCCTCCTGCTCATGCCTTTCTTAGAGGAACCAAAGTGAGTTTGCCATGAGCAGAGGAGCACCAGTCAGAAGTGCCACTGAGCTTCCTTTACATCAGTACATCAGTGTGTTGGATAAGTTTAATAATTTTCTGATCTTTTATTTTATCTTCTTCTTTCCCTGCAGTATATTGGAGCTCTCGCTACATTTGCTTTCTTTTTTTTCCCTTTTTTTTCCCTCTTTTATATTAAACTAACCATCTAATTTGAGATTTATTCTGTTCATATCTGTGAAAATCCTCCAGATTTTTTTCCGAGAAATTTCCTCTCCCAATATGTACAACACACGAGGGCTAAATAATCTGGTCATGATGAGCTATACATTCATTAAGAGATAGCTATACTTCAAAGGAAGGTACTGCGCTCCTTCTGTCTTGAATTGTTCCTTCTGTTCAAATCTCACTTTTCTGTAAGATAATTTTGAGTAGTTCAGTTTGCAAGATGCAGTATTCTGGTCACTGCATGACAACAAATTACAGATATCCCAGTTCTACCGAATATCCAGAGATGTCACCTACGGGGAGTCACCACTGTGTTCAGCAGTTTAATCCTGCTGTTGTCACTACTGGATACAGATTAACTTGTTTGGACTGAGAATATCAAAACTTGCTTTTATTTTTGATGACTGCTTTGATAATACACAGGTCGTAGGAGATTAATCACCTGCCTCTTAATGATCTTAGTTATTTAGACAGTTTAGGGACCACAACTTCAGTAATATCGTGTGGTCAGCCCTTGAAGCAGATACTTTGGAAGCTTGTTAAAGCTAGTCCTTGTAAGGATGGGGGAAGAGAGTGAAAGGATTAGACTTCAGAGTGAAAAGAAGATGTGTGCAAGGGATTTCCCAAAAGAGAGGAATTGTACAGCCGATGGGAGCCAGGTATTTAATGTCAAAATAAGATGCTTAGTTAGGCAGGTAAATATTTGCTTTTGAAATGTGAATGCCAATATGTTGGCTGTGAAGATGTTTCCAAAACGTTGGCTTAAGAGGGAAAGTGTTATCAAAATTATTGAACATGTGTCTTCTATTTATGGAGCAGTTTTTCCTTATGAGCCCTGTGTTTCCAGAAGCTATTCTGAATCACTGTAATCAGCCACTGAATGCCAAGAAAGAATTCCCAACCAGTCTATATTAAGGCCTCTGGCTTTAAAGTAAAGAGCTCAACCAATTGCATAAATGAAAGGTATTGACAGCTACGGGTATTTCCTGCTGGCTGGCTCACAGTGACAGGTGGCAAGGCAAAGCAGTCCATGTGATAGCCTAGCTTCCGTGTCAGGCACGTTATTAGGGCTCCAGGAAGCAATACTGTTTGTCACAGGGAAGACTGTGGTGAACAGTAGCATGCCAGATGTGCACAGGCCAAGGTTGGATTGAAACGGGCAATAAATGGGATTATCTGGGGAAAGGAGATGTAAGGCTTGAGCGTGTATCTCAGAGGTGATGTTAAAAATGTAGGGGGGAATGGGATGGATGTCTGGATGCAGAGTCAGACCGTGCTGTTCTTGGTAGCGGAAAGGGAACTAGCTCAGCATTTCTGGTTTTGAGGAAAGAGAGGGCGGTGAGTTTGCTGCCTTCAGCTGCTCTGCCCGATCCCTTACAGACGTTTGAGTCTTCGTTCTGTTCGGCCAACCTGTTGCCCAGATAACTGCTTGTAACACGGTGGGACGAGGGGGAAGTCTGTCGATGTAAGGAATTGGTGAATGGCACGTAAGCAATGTATTCTGAACGGTCCGTCAGCAGGGTGGATTTGGGAAACTTAATTCTAGTTTTGCAGTGCTAATTTGGGAGATGAAAGCCAAGTTCTTAAAGCCGAGGGAAAAGGAGCAGCGCGAGGTCACCGAACGTACGCGGCTGTGTCTCCCGGCGGCTCTCCGAGGGGCGGGGCGTCGTAAATCAGCGCCCCCGCTGCCCGCGCTGCTCACAGCGCCCGCGGTCGCCGCGCTGCCGGACTACCGCACAGCCGGGCTCGGGCGGCGCCGCGCAGCCCCGCAGGTGAGCGGCGCCCGAAGTCGGGCCGTGTGCTGGGGTGAGGGCGGCGGTCGCGGAGCCCGGGAACCGAGGTCCGCGGCCGGGGTGTGAGGCACCGTCTGCGCTTGCCGACGGGCGAGCGATAAGGCGCTCAGAAGGCTGAGGTTGAGTCAGCTTTAGTTATCGCGATCCGCTCTTTCT
This sequence comes from Tympanuchus pallidicinctus, assembly GCF_026119805.1. NCBI lineage: Eukaryota > Metazoa > Chordata > Aves > Galliformes > Phasianidae > Tympanuchus > Tympanuchus pallidicinctus. Next base: position 15,958,452 of record NW_026294791.1, on the reverse strand, counting down.
CGGGGCGGGCTGGCGCAAGTCTTCGCTCCGGCTTCCACCGTGGCAGGGCGAAACCCTGGGCCCTTCGAGAACGCCCCGGGCGGTTACTGCGGGCGCCCCGGCCGTCCCCTCGCCCCGGCCGCCCTGCGGGCCCGAAGGGAAACCGCCCGGCCGGGAGCGGAACCGCAGCCGGCCTCCGGGGAGCCGAGCCAGAACAGGAGCGATAGGACTGGCGGCCGCTGGGACGGCGTTTTCCTTCGGGGCGGAGAACGTCGAGCGGGGTTTGTGCGAGAGCTGATGCGCGCCCGTGCCCCCGAGATCCCGAAGGGGCGCGGCGCTCCCCGGCCCGGCCGCGTGGGCGAGCGGAGCGCAGCGGGTGCCGCGGGCCGGTTGCTGTGCGTGAGCCGGCGGCCGCGGAAATAAGGCGGCTGCTCGCAGGTGTACAAATCGAGGAGCTGGGGGTACCAAGGTGTTTCGCTAGGGAGAAGGGAAATATTGCCGCAGTCTTCTTTGATCCGTTAGAGAGGACTTTGTACAAAAGCGTGGCTTTCTGTCCAAATTCGCGGTTTAGATAAGGTGGTTGTTCAAAATCATGAAGCACATACTTGCTGCTGAAAATTTTTTTTTTGTAGGTATTTAATTTGTGGTTAGTGTAGGGTTTTCTTTTACTAAAATCGTGGGAATACAACAGCAGGAAAATAATAAATTACTTTCTAGAGGAAGAATAAAAGTTTTGTTTTGAAGCATTAGCTGAGAAATGCTTAGATTGGACTGTAACCGTCGTGAACTCTGCTTCCTCCAGCAAAATGGAGCTAGAATATTCACTGCAAGTTAAGGCTTCAGCAGCACAGAGCTGACTGTTGGTATTGGTTGGGTATTGAAGTTTGTGAGATTATAGTAAGTGATGAGATCTACTTGTTTGTTGAACCCTTTTCGCTGATTGCTTTTTAGGGCTTTTTTTTGTTTGTTTGTTTGTTTTGAAAGACATAAGGGCATTTTGAGTGTGAAAACTCAGGGAGAAAAGCATGGGTTTTATCTGTTTGTTTCATCTCAAAACAGAGCAAATTCAAAGATAACTTGTCCTGGCCTACATGTTTTCAGTTGCTTTAGAATGCTAGTTATAAAGCCTATCTTAGATTGTCAGATTACAGTGCAGGGATCTATGGGGGGAGTCGTGTGTATACAGGGAGAGAGCAAGAACAGTTTGGTAATTCCCAAGGACCCTTTGGAAGCACTGGCCTGTCTGTAATCCTGTGGGGAGTTTCTGATGTTTGACAGACTTGCATGTTTTCTGATAGCAACTTAAAGCCTTCGTACTACTGTGTATGCTTTCTCAATCTATTTCTGCTTATCAGAAGTTCTTGAGCCTTCATATTCTTCTCAAAGTCCTGTGACCCCTTGCAGCTACTGCGTGTTTATCTTGTTCAACAAACAAACAGAAACCCATAAAATAGAGGTTGTAGCCATCTGAGGAGAAGAAAAAGTCTTTTCTTGTTTCTTTCTATACTAGTGAAGACGACTTTGTATTGCTTCTCAGCAAATAATTAGCACAATATCTGTGTAGCATATGCAAATATACCAGGTAACTACAGTAAGATTGAAGTTCTGTATCCTTCTGTATTTACTGTTACTTCTTTGTGGGGTTGGAGGGGAGGTGGAAGACAGTTGTAAGGAAATTTGCTGTGTCAAAAGTAAGTGGGGTTCTTATAAAGGTTGACTTCATCCCTTAAAGACATGAGAACATATGGAAGTTGTCCCTTGATTGGATATACTAGACCATTTTCTGGCCCTCTTAGCTTCGTAGTGTACATAGTGATATAGAAGTGGTAAGGCTGAGTGAAGTGACTGATGGTGATATGATAATGCTAAGTCTAGACTTCAGAGAGTCTGAAGTCTTGGTAGTTCTCCCTATTAGAAAATTTGCACTTCTCTCCGAATATTATTGATCTGATATCTAAAACTGGTTTAGTTTATGATTCAGAGTTTTGAGATACCTTTGAGAGTCTGATTCAGAGCTTAGAAATTGCTTTTCAGTTTCCTTTCATGATATTTCATGTCCATGTATAGCTTCAGACTGTTGGTTCTGCCATTCACAAATCTCTGCCACCAAACTAGAGATTTCCTTCACTTACCCTCCTTTAAGGTATGAAAACAAGATGTGGCCGCTGGCACTGGTTTTGTTTCCTTGTGGAATGGAAAGGCTGCCTGCTTTTCCACCTGTGTCAAACCTGAGTGAAACTTCAGTCTATGAACTGCATCCAAAATTTTTTGTAAAGTCTGAACCAGAAAGTTTGTGTGAGGGCTGTTATTGTGCAGTGCCTGCTATTTTATTGTGTTCGCCCACAGCAGCAGAGGCGGATGTTGGTGCTGTGGCAGTAGAGGTTGAAGCTTCCCACCAATGTTCCATTACATGTTATTGCCGTGGGACAGATGGCAGCAAAGGGATGGTCTGGCAGAATGGGATCTGACATGGAAGAGCACATGAAGTAAAGGTGTGTCACCATTTCCACTCCATGTGGGGAAAAAAAAAAATGGCACCCACTGACATTCATCGCCTCTTGCTGAACATTGATGGAGACCACACAGTGGATGTGAGCACAGTGAGGCAGTGGGTGGTGCATTTCAGCAGTGACAACAGCAACAGCGGGCTGTCTCCACTGGTGCAGATTTTTATGAGCGTAGCGTGCAGGTTCTTGTTCATCAGTGGCAAAAACGCATTGCTCGTGGTGGCGACTGTGTTGAAAAATAGTATTTTGTAGCTGAGAATTTTCTTTATAGGATAGTGTGATTGTGCTCTTCGTATCTGTTGTAGTTTCCTTGAAAATAAGTAGAAGGAATTACTTTCAGAGCAGCATATGTATCTGTGTTCCAAAGCCAAGAGGGCATGAATAGAAAGGTTTTTGTGTATAATTCTGGCGGAAGCAAAGTTTGCTTCATTGTTCGTGTCTTTCTTTGGTTTTGAGCAGTGATATGAAGAGATACCCATTCCGCTGGGTTAGAGCTTTGTTCATGTTTGGTCTTGCCCACCAGATCCGTATGTCATTCTGTGCATGATCTCATAAGGTTCTGTAAAGGCCATGTTGATTTTAAAAATAACTTAATTTGTATTCATTCCCTTTTCTCCCCACTCATAACCAAAAGACAAGTTAGAAGTTAGCTGGAAACACTTCGTGCCCTTCAATTTTCTGAACTCAGAATCTGACTTCTGCCAGTTCCATTCCCTTATACTTTTCTCAATTATGGACTGAAGAAAGAGAAATCCACATTCTCCGTTAAAAAAAAACAAACAACAACAACAAAACACCAAAATCTAGCTGTTTTTTCTTTTTAACAGTATATTTTCAAGAAATAAACTCTTTGTACGCAGTTAGAGGGAACTTGCACAACTTGTGAAGTGCTCTGTTTTGTTAAATGCTGAGTTTGACAAATAGGAATTTGTTCATCTAAGTGGCTTTTGGCCTATCCATCTGCTATTATTTCTACCATTTCCATTGTTGAATGCATGATTGCAGATGTTTTAAGTGCTGTGTCTTTTAGGAAATAAAACTGAAAGGGGTTCTATCTCTAGTCAAACAAAGACAGACATTCTTTGAATCATATGCTAAAGTATTTGAGACATTCCAGACTCTTCAGCTGAAGAGGCTCCCTCCTTGCGTTGTTTACATTCAATACAAGAAAAAATGTATAGGTAGTTTGGCAAGACTTTTGTTACCAAGATAGTTGCTGTAATTTCAGTTGCCATTTGTCAAGAATACATAGTATAACAGCAAATAGGCAGGCAGATAATTTTTTGGGTAGAAGTTAGCAGATCTGGGCTGGTTTTTTTTGTTTGTTTGTTTGTTTGTTTTTTTCCCCTTTTTTTTGAGGAGAGTATTGCTTGACATATCAACGTTTGTGTGCACACAGAATTGCGGCGAAGTGTCCTATAAGTTCTTAAATATTAGGTATCTCTTAGGTGCAGAACTTTAACTCAGTTACTCAAAAAATTAAAAAATGTGAATTTGAGAATTAGGTGTTGAATATGAGAAATGTAGGATGTTACTGAGGGAGTGAGTTTTATAAAAGGTACAATGATTTGGGCATAACTGGTGGAAGTATCGTTGGTTTTTCTATATTAAGAAAGGTTTACTGGGAAATTGAAAGGAAAATGGTGGGCTTTGGAAAGTCATCATTTATTTGGTGAATATTGAACTGGAAGTCTATTGGATTGCTATAATAATCCTGGGATTGGGTCAGGAGAGGGAATAATTATCTTCATGAATCCTTGAACAGGGTCCATAAAAGTTGTTGAGAGTGTATTGCCATTGTAAGTCCTATCGTGGACTCACCTGGCACTATTAACCTGAAGCTTCCTTTGGTTATACTTTTACCTACTCAATTTTACTACCAATTTATATGAAATACCATGTTTTGTTTCAGCACAGTGGGAACTTGCAGGAAGGCCTAAGCAAATTCCTTTTGACTAGATGATCTACACTTATGTAGTCAAAATTCAGAGTTTTAAAGGTATGAGTTTTTTAATAAATCAATAAGAAAATATGATTATTAAGTACAGAATCTCAGCCCCAGAAGAAAAATTAGGAATGCATTTGGAAATATGAGCGAGTTGGCCTCTGTTTTTTTTTAGCTACTTTATAAGTCATATTTGCTTCCTTACATTAAGCACACAAAGGTTGAGGTTTTCAAGTGACTGTGTGACTTCCAAGAAGCCTAAATTTGTTTTGCTTTTTAACCCCTTGTTGCTTGAGATCAGTGTTGTCATTCATCTGTGATAATAAAGCTGATTTTACTGGAAAGAAGCTCTGTTAGTTTATTCTAGCTAGGAAACTGTAGTTTTGTGGTAAACATTTGCATTACAGAGCTTCTTATCTCTGGGCCAGTTGTTTTGCTTAGAATGCTTGTAATACAAATATTTGTATTTACAAAGGCCTTGCAGTTCTTTGTTTTACTTTGAAAATGATCATGTGATATTATTCATACTAACAATCAGAAAACGTGCTTTCAAGGCACTTGATAAATGAAGAGGTAACAGTATTTCACACAAAGGTCCTGTATTACAATTTATTAAGGCCTTTTGTGAGTGTGTGGCTTTCTTTCTTTCAAATGTTGAGTATTATTTGGATCTGTGTGACAAAATCATTTCATTTTTACTTCTCAGCTCTTTTTTTATTCTTTGCAACAAGAAACCTGAGCAAAGTCAAACAGATACTCAGAACTGCTATGTCCAGAGGCATTTCTGCTACATTATATAGCAGATGTGCTAGAAGCCTTGGCAAATTAAAGATTAAAAAAATAAATAAATAAAAATTCATATTCTAAATATTATTTATCATAGCTGAGTATTTATTGTAGGACCTTCAATATGGAAGAAGTGCGATAGAGTTTGAGATGGAATTCTGGAAACCTGTGAATCTGCAACACAGCTGGAAGAAAATAGAATAAATCAGAGATCAGGTTTAGCGTTAATGTAAAACTAAGCCTGTTGCAACAACCTCTGTAACAGTAGTATCAATGCAGCCTCACTTTCCTAGTACCTGTGGTGCTCAGGCTGGAGAATCGAGCAGGACTATTGGACCCAGCTCTGATTCTGTTGCAACCTGTGCATTTCCCAAAACCAGAGGAATTCTTGTGTAGCTGGAAGCTGTCTTCCAGACTGCTAGGCCTTTGAGGTACTACTCTTTGCTTTGTTTTGTTTTCCTGAAACTAGACCAAGTCAGAACAGATTCTCTCAGTCAGCTACTTGAGAAAATCTTTCCTGCCTTCTGATTATCAGTCTGTGCTGCTTGTGTGGTTTTTCCAGTTTGCATAGGAGACACCTGGTTGGCTACCATCTGGATCAAATAGAGTGGGGTTGATTGACCTTGTGTTGTTTGTTCCATAGACTGGCTTTTGTAGGCTAATATATCTGGATAGGACAAGGCATCTTGACTTCTGTAATATAACGCTGTGAAGTGAGCATGAGATAGGTGGAGTGGTTTTTTTGTTTTGTTTTGTTTTGTTTTTCCTTTTGATGAAGAGGGATCCATTAGTGTGTCTGAAGTGTTTGTCACAAGGTTTTTTGCTCATGATAACAGAAAAACCTGTACTGCACAGCAGGCTATAATTGATTGAAAAAGAGACTGACAGCTATGTAAATCCCTACTGTCAGCAACGATTTGAGCCAACAGGCTGTGCGTGCTGCAGAAGAGAATTCCAGTAATCTGCTCCTGCCTTTATCTCTAGGATAGAGCCCTTCAGTTTTCAGCCAGTAAGAAATGTGTGACGGGTTCTTTGCTAGATTTATTACTTGAGCAAAACTGTCCAGGAAGATTTTTCCTAACAGTGTGCCATCCGCTGGATTTACAAATGTTCTCTTCCAAACCAACCTGTCATGTCCCTTATTTTTTGTCAAAATGCTCAACTTTTGCTTTTTGTTAATTATTTTGAGTCGGTGTCTGACTCCTCAGAGGATGTAAAGAATTATAAAGAAGAAGAATTTGGTACAGAAAAGTGGAATGTGTAAAAGTTAATAAACACATGTACTTGACACATGCAATTGGGCAGAATGTGACTTGATTATAATACAAGCTACGCCTTGAAGGAGCTGAATGCATTAATGCAAAGTGAAGTTCAGTTCTAGGTGCTTTTGTTAATCATGATATTTAATTTCCATTAAAATGGGACTTTGATTCATACTGATTTTTTTTTCCCCTCCTCCAGAATCAAGAATGATAGCCGCAGGGAAATTTGCAAGTCTCCCCAGAAATGTCTCAGTGAACCATCAGTTCTCGTTAGCATCATCCATGGACCTTTTGACCACCAAACCTTCACTAACTGAGCATCGCTCAGACTCCTTTCAAGACATATCTATCCATGGCACTCTCCCCAGGAAGAAGAAAGGAACAGTTAAAGTTAGGGCTTGTGATATGTTTAACCATGTGGGAATGTTACCAAACACCAGAACACAAAGGCAACAGCCACCTTTTGTACAGGATGTCATAGAAGAGTACCCTCTACAAAATGGGAAGAGCAACAAATTCCATACCAGGTACTTATGAAATCTTAATTTACATTTGCCTGTTGCATAGGGATTGTTAGATGTTTTCCTAGGCCTCTAAATGTCTAGGTACAGGTAAAGTGTAAAATTTGCAATATTTGAGGTAGGATGGAATCTGATGGATAGATTTCAGGAATTTTGAGAATTTCTTTTTTTTTTTTTTTTTTTTTTTTTTTTACTTACTGAATATTTCAGATTTCCACGTAATTTTCCTTTTGCAGTAATGTCAATTAGTAGAATTTATATCTTTTGAGACACAACAGCAAGTGCTATTTCTGTTTGATCTTCCAAAGGCTTTTCTAAAATACACACAATGCTATGTCAGCAATTTCTGAGTCATTGTCATATTTGCTGTCAAGTTTACACTTGTGAGTCTTCTTGTGATGTCTCTGCACCTTTCTCTTGTTTATTAAAAAGGATATTGAGAGAGTGGGTCTTATTTTCCTGTGGTACACATTCTGCCATTTAGGCTCACATTCAGGTTGTTTGGTTGGTTAATTGCATCAGTTATACTATAATATAGGAAATTCCACACTACCTTATCTATGTTTTATTAAAATAGCCTTGTAGTATTTTGATTCTATTATAGAGAAGTATATAATATTTATTATAATTAAGAGTAAAGCAGTCTTTCATTGCTATAATGCTGTTCACAAAAGTTAGAAATGTGAATGTTTTAGTCAAACTTAATGATGTGCTGTTCACCTCTAATGCTCTATTTGACATCAGTAGACCAAAACTAACCATTTTTAGGATTACAGTGTTTCATGTGTATATGGATGTGCTTATACGGAACTGAGACTCAGGCATGTCATTGTTTTAAGCTTGATAGCTTGTTTAAAAAACATAATATTGACAACATTTTTAATCACTCAAAATGAATAATGTAATATTTATTATATAAATGCTATTTGTTGAACAGTTTCAGTTCAGTTTGTTATTATTCAGTTTGAATATGTTTTTTTGTAGATCTGTTCTGTCTGCAGTTAAAGCACAGGTTGGGTACACTTTGAAAATTAAGATAAAAATAAAATTGTATCAATTAAGTGTTTTACAGGTTTTTTTGTTCGGTTGGTTGTTGTGTTGCTTTTTTTTTTTTTTCCCCCCCCTCTGGATGGAGGAAAAACTAGTAAATAATTGAGCTGGCAGATCTTTAGGGAAGCTTTCTTCGGGGCACAGCAGCTCTCCATCCCTGGGTGTAGGAAGTCAGGAAAGGAAAACTGGAGACTGACATGGCTGCACTGGGACCTACTGGTCAAACTGAAGCACAGTAAGAAAATACACAGGCAGTGGAAACAGGACATGTACTGTAGGAAGACTACAAGGAAACTGCTAGGCTGCGTAAGGATGGTGTCAAGAAAGCCAAGGCTCAACTTGAAGTAAACTTGGCAAGGGGTGCCAAGAAGAACAAGAAAGATTTCTGCAGGTACCTCAGCCAGAAAAGGAAAGACAAAAGGGTGAGTGACACCAGCAAACAGGTAACGAGAGACAAGGTGAAGGGTGAGATACTCAACTTTTTTGTCTTTGTCTCCTCTGATAACTGCTCATCACACAGCCCTTGAACAACTGGTTTAGAAAGAAGGGACAACATCCCTCAACTGTGAATGAAGATCAGGTTTGTGACCACATGAGGAACCCAAACATCCACAAGTCTATGGATCCTGGTGAGATGTATTCCAGAGTCCTGATGGAATTGGCTGATGTAGTCACCAAGCCACTTTCAATGATATTTGAAAAGTGGCGGCAGTCAGGTGAAATGCCTGGTGGCACATGGAAGACAGGGAGGAGGTGATATGAGAGAACCATCATGACTTCACCATAGGCAAATCCTGCTTTACCAACCCATTAGCCTTCTGTGATGGTGTAATTGCACCACAAGGGAGGAGCCACTGATGTCGTCAATCTGGACTTCAGTTAGATCTTTGATGTAGTACCCCACAAAGTCCTTCTCTCTGAATTGGAGAGAGATGGATTTGGTAAGTATACTGTTTGATGGACGAGGAACTGGCTGCAGAATCAAACCCAGAAAGTAGTGGTCAGTGGCTCGGTGTCTGGATGGAGGTCAATGATAAGTGGTGTTCCCAAAGGGTCAGTATCAGAGCCAGTACTCTTTAATATCTTCATCAATGACAATGACAGTGGGTGAAGTGCATCCTCAGCAAGTTTGCAGATGACACAAAGCTGTGGTATACAGTTGGCACAAATGAAGGACAAGATGTCATCCAGATGGATCTATGCAGGCTTGAACAGTGGGCCCAGGCGAACCTCATGAGATTCAACAAAGCCAAGTGCAAGGTCTTACACCCGGTTTGAGGCAACCCCCACCAGCAATATAAACTGGGAGCTGAAAGGATTGAGTGCAGCGCTGCCAAAAAAGGAGCTTGGGAATGCTGATGGATTGGAAGCTGGTCATAAGCTAGCAACGTGCCCTCACAGCTGAGAAAGCCATCCATATCCTGGGCTACATCAAAAGATTTGTGACCAGCAGGTCGGGGGAGATGATCCAGCCCCTCTACTCTGCACTGGTGAGGACTCACTTGGAGTACTGCTTCTAGATGTGGAGTCCTCTGCACAAGAGAAATGTAGACCTGTTGGAGCACATCCTGGGGAGGGGGGGGTCACAAAAAGGATCCAAGGGATGGAACACCTCTCCTATGAGGACAGAGAGGGCTGAGGCTGTTCAGCCTGGAGAAGAGAAGGCTCGGAGTTGACCGTTCAGTACCTAAAGAGAAGCTACAAGAAAGAAGGAGACAGCCTCTTTAGCAGCGTCTGTGGTAATAGGATAGGGGGTAGATTTGGATTGGATTGGATATAAGGAAAAAGTATTTTACAGTGAGGGTGGTGAGGCAGTGGCACAGGTTGCCTAGGGAGGTGGTGGAAGCCCCTTACTGTAGTCATTCAAGGCCAGGCTGGACCAGGCTCTGAGCAGCCAGATCTAGCTGAGAATGTCCCTATTCATTGCAGGGGAGTTGGGCTAGGTGACCCTTAAAGGTCCCTTCCATCTCTAAGGATTTTATGATAATAGTGTGTGTTGAATTGAAACGTGGCAATACAGTTCTTCAGATATGAAACTATTTGCAAGATCATTAGAAAAATTGTTACCTCTGGTTACCTTTGACCATTTCTGTATCATAAGTTTTATTAATTTTATATCTGTTGCCATGAACCTGTCAGTCTGTCACACTCTGGCTGAAACTATGATGTGTGTCTGTACTTCTACTTTCTAGCAAAAATTGTTGTTTAGTAAAAGATACTTTGCATTGTGATTTTTCTTGTGTTGCAGTCTGATATGTATTTTCATGATAGATTATGAGATACCGACTGGCTTCTGAAAGTACTTGTAGCAGCCACAGTTTATTACATGATGATAAGATTGCATATTCTTGGAGCTCTGAGCTGAGCAACTCACTAGTACCAACTTGTCAAAGTACAACTTAGCTGGATGATGTGAAGACGGGAGATGAGCAACCAAGTAATTATGTAGGGTTATAAATTTCTGATCTGTTAGTAAGGAGGAAATCAATGAAATTGAGTGAAATGTACGCGGCAGAGTTAAATGTTACATAGGGCAATGTATTGAACATTCATCTTGTTTGCTCTCCTGTATGGAGTGATGCTTGATGCAATGAGGTTAAACTGAATTAAAGAGGCAGTCAGGTAGGACAGCTTTTCCTCCCACCATCTTCTTAGTGCTAAAACAAAGGATTAGCTTTGCTTTGTTTCAGGTCAAACACATTGAAAGCACATCAGCTAGGTGACAGTCATCCTTTGTGAGTAATTTTTGTACCTCAGTTTACATGAGCTTCAGATAAATCGATAGAATCTGTGATACCATTGATTGTGCCTCTTTTTTTATTTAAATAAATTAAAGTGATTTTAAATTTCTGAATAACTCAATTCTGAGGAACTACAGCAAACAAGGCGCTGACTGTAAAGAGTTGCCAGGTAAAGATATAAATGAACATATGACAGCACGTATGCAGAAAAATTTATAAAAGGCATGACTGTTTTTGATAAGCCATAGTTCTGCTGCACAACCACTGCTTTCACAGCTTTGTGACTGTCCTGGAAAAAGGACACTTGAGAACAGCTTTAGAGAGCAAGCTTTGGCTCTTGGACTTCTAAATTTTATGGAAAATAGAATAATGAAAGCTCCTACTTTGGGCTTTTGGTTGAATTGTAGAGAGAACAGTACTGTCTGTGGCTCAGAATTAGAAGTTGACTTGGAAAAGGTAATAAAAGTAGGATAGATTTTTCTGCTCTAATTGGTAGAATGGAGCAAGTGAAGGGATTGCAGAAGATGGAAGTGGTGAAAGGAAATGGCTATAATATTAGCTCTGCAGAGGCATTCTGAACAACTATGAATGAGTGAAGATTTTATTTAATTTCGGAGAAGAGGATGTTTTATCTTTTCTTGAGTTTAATTACTGAATAGTCCTTGCTGTTCTTGTGTGAACTGCAGGTCATTATGCAGTTAGACATAGAAGTTTGCACTTGTTTCCACTGGTGTTTGAGTGAGTCACGTTCATAGCGTTCTGCAGCTGTAGACAGAAGAAGGAATGAAGTTAGGAATGTAGTAGGAGTTTGTGTTATGCAGAAGCTGCTCAAGGATAAAATCACCACATCTTTTACTCTAGTTTACAGTGCAAATAGCATTAATCTGCAGTACATATACTTAAATACAATATGTCTAGCGTGTTCAGACATGTACCTTCAAAATTAAGTAGTTAGGTATTTCTTAAATCTATGTAGATGGAAGGAATTTGGAGACAAATAGAAGAAGGCTTCTAGTGCTATCTGGTCTCTATAGCAGTTCTGTCAGTCTAAGCAGCCACACAACAGGTTGGTACATTTTTCAGTTTATCAGACTCCTTTGAGCTTGTACTGTCTTCACTTTGATTTGTCAGGCAGCAGCCTTGGCACTGTTGAGAAATTTGTTCTTCTCAGCATTGCTTTTTCAATGTAGAAGAAAGGAGCTGCTTTAAAAAATGTCACTAGCAATGGTGACTGTAAAACAAAGAAACATGCTTTCTTGTAGCAATATGTCCTACTGTTTTTCCCCACAAGAACATTTAAAAAAACGCTTAATAGCGCAAATAATGTACTTATGGACCGTCAGCAGTTTTCACAACATGTAAGAATTATTATCTAGTTTAATGATGATGAGGATTTGGGCATCTCTGATAATACTGTTATGTCCATACTTAAATTGTATTGAAGTTATCACAGTTACTTGGTAAGTGTGGCTATGAGGGTGACAAGGGCAAGGGAAAGCAGGTGCTTAATATGGCTTAGTCTGTGCAGGTCTGTATGTTGTAGGGCTCTTCACAGCAGCAAAAAGGTTGGAAGGTAACACAATTGTAGGAAGATGGAGGTTTTCTTAAAATGTATAGAAAAAAAATAGTTAAAAATTCTACTTAAAGATTCTTCATTGATATAGTGCTAGAGAATTATTGAGCAAACCTCAGAATCTGCAGAAAAGGAAAAGCTGCTCACAAATTCTGACTGTTCTGCGTCCACTGAACTGAATGATCAGAGTTGGGTTTGTGCTCCAGCGGTGAGAAAGATGTTTTCAGATGTATCAAGGGAAGATCAAGAAAGAATGTATGCTTCTGGCCCGGACAGCCTTTGAATAGTAGAGGTTAAGAGTGTGATGATGAACTGCTTGCTTCTACTGGTAAATTGTTACTGGAGCAGTATTTTATTCTACCGCAGTTACAACACAGACATGTGGAGTACTTGCACTTGTGTGCATGCATGCTATTGCTACGTGTGGAGAAAGGTTAACAGAAACATTCTGGAGAGAGCTCTTGAAACGAGATGGCATGGTTGTGAATACCCAAAATAGATATGGGAGTATGTATTCACATCCATTTCTTAAATCATATTTTGTGACAATCTGAGTATGAAAAGAGTGTGAAGCCAATTCTGTGTGACCTATTGAGTGCTTACCCAGCGCCTTACTTTGAGGTGCTCTGAAAATATTCCAGAAGACTTCTTTCTACATTTAATGGGCTTTTTGGCTGAATGAGAATTGAGCTTATCTGATTATCAGGAAGCTGGAATATATAATAACACCCAACCTCTGAACCCACAGTTCACACAGTAATGGTTGTCTTACAGACTCTAATTTGTACATATTGTAGGTAAGCATGCAAACGAGCAAAGCTGTAAAGTCAAGCTCATTATGAAGAGAAACATTAGCATTTACTTGAAATGTAGTAAAATCTGATGAAAGAAGAAAAGTTTGGTGTTACTGAAATAAGCCTTCGATTGAATTGATTTTGAGACGTAGCAGAGCCTGCAAGTACTTATCCTAAAATGTTGTGTTGTTTTTTTCCTGAAGACTATCCGATACAAATAGTGTGTTGTGAATTTGCCCTTTTTATTAAGATGACTTACAAAAAAAAAAAAAAAAAAAAAAAAAAGGCTTTTATTTTTCTTAAGGGTCTTGACAGGATAGGTTTCCTTTACTGGGAGCATGAGACATAAATGGTGCTTCATCACTACTAACTGAGAGCTGATACTCAGGAGTTAGTTTTGTGCTTAGTTCCTAGTTGTTTTGGCCAACTGCTTAGCGTGGCAGCTTTATGCTGGAATAGCATGATACGAAAGTGAAATAATTAATCTTTACTATCAGTTATTGCACATCAGTGAAAGTTACCTTCCTTGAAAATGATCTCAAAAAAATTGCACGAAGATGAAGACTTAGACAAGATAAGGTAGGAAGTGAAGAGGGAAGATATGTTAGGAGAAAGGTGGCTGAGATGAGGAGGGCTTACAGCATAAGCATTCCTTTCCACAAACTGTAGTAGTGGAGCACTGTAGGATTTGCTATGTTTTATTGTGTATCAGTTTATTAGATTAAATATTACGGTGCTCTTGTAGAGATTTGCTACAGTGTCTTTTTCCCAAGGCCAAAATTTTCAAAGCACTTTTGTCATGTGGATGGTGAATAAGTACAGTGAAAGAAAAGTAGGTCGCTTTCTTTCAGTCCTGGGTTCTTTGCTTTATATGGCAGGAAACAGACTGCTTTGTCTGGAAGCGTTTCTACCTCTTTCATTTATTTTCCTTTGGCTTGATCTGTCCTAAAGATTTGTTGCTTTGCATTTGACAGTGGGAACAGTAGAGTCCATAGCAAAGCCAGTGTACTGGAGTAGAGTTTGTGAATACCAGAAGAAAGCATTCTCACTGCTAAAGTAGCAGTTAACTAGCTAGTTTTATCACTTAGGTTCATTGTTTAGGAGTACAGTACAAATTAGCACTGTTAGATTCTTTTTCTGAAAATAAATTGCTAATTTTTTTCATAGCTTTCAGTATTGTCAGGACTTCCCACAGATCATTTGGGTATGAGAAAAATTTAGCCATGCTTATGAACTTTGCTGAACTGGTTAAGAACAGGATTTTTTTTCCCCAGTTAAATTGCTAAATGTTGTAAAAGAAAACTTTTTTTTTTTTTTCTCTCTACACTAGCTTCCTTTTTCCTCTGCGCTTCACCTGTTTTCTCTGATATGTTTGCTTGTATTTTGTGTATATACGGTTGCCCAAATGTCTCTTTTTTGGATATTGGCTAGGAAAATACTGCAAATGGACTAAGTCCTACTTTCACTGGATTTGGTATCATTGGAGTTTTTTTTTTTTTTTTAATTTTTAAACTTAACTGGGAATGGAATTTGACTGTTGGTAAGTACTGAGGTAGTGAGAAACAGCAACATACGATCCAACCTGGACAGCTGAACACTTTGCAATATTCTTTGGAGGCAGGGCTGTGAAGCAGAAGGGCTCTGTTTTGCTTCTAGATTAAGAGCTGTGAGAGAATCAAACCTAAAACTGAGTATTAAACAATAACTTAGTTTCTGATGATAAGCAATTACATTCCAAATAAAGGTGAAGTTTGAAACTATATTTGGAGTTGGTTGATTTCAGTGTAACCCATTTTCTTCCTGTCTGAACCTGCTGATATTTCCAGTGTTACATCATAGCAACTTCCAGTTAAACAGAATTCCCTTTCTGAATTTTTGGGCATGTGTTGGCAGTGTGGCAAATTGTATTGCCATAACAGGCTCCTGATGGCTTTATGAGTCTGCAAGATTTTCATAATGTCTGTTGCATGTTTGTGTGTTTGTGTTTAAATTAGCGCTGTGTGTGTCATCTCAGAGTCTGTAGAAATCGTCCAAGCCTATGTTGCAAGCTCTAGTAACCTTCTCATTCCAAAACACAAACAAATATACAGAAGCCTTTGAAAAAAAATATTAGTTTTTATTCCTATTTATTGTGAGAGTTATAATTGATAACAGGGCTTATTACATAGAGTTCTATGCCCTTGGGAATGTTTGTCATGTGTATGTATTGACAACATGCAAAAACAGATTTTATTTTTAAGACAGAGCAATGGCTTGATTACTTGACTTTTGAAGAATTGTAATGTTGAAGTTATGATAATTTTGTGAAGTTTGCAAAAGAGTACAAGAACCATTTTTTTTTTCAAAACGTAAAATATTGTACTTTTGCGAAGTCATTAATTCTTTGCTTTGATGATATAAAAAGTGAATTCAATAATAGTAGCTCCTCTACTGATTTTCCAGAAGGAATTGATGTTTAATATATTTCTTAAATGATTCGGTAGGCCATCTGCCTTCACAAAGGCAATTTTGAACAAGAATTTTAACATGATCTAATAATATTCAGTAATACTAGAAATATTTGGACTCACCATTCTTTTTTTGTTTGTTTGTTTCTCTTCTCCCTCTTGCCGCATTCTGTTCTAGAGATCAGAATATTCCAGATCCTACTTTGGAGTATGTCAAGGTAAGGTACCAGTTCTTATCTTTCAAATATTTCATTCAGTATGTAACTAGAAGTTCACAAGTATTTCCGGTCTTTTGTAGGCAAATGGTGCTCCTGTCTATCTTTTGCTATAGAGAAGCTAATTATATCAGACCATTTTCTGTGTGTTTCAGTGAAACGCTTCTGGGTGTTGTGTTTCATTTGGATACTGGGGCCTCTCTTCATTTAAGTGGCGACTCTACCCATGAGCTTGTCTTTCTTAGCAGCTTAAAAGAACCCAGCTTAATTGATTTTTGGGGAAGTGAAGGAACATTTGCAAAACAAAACAAAACAAAACAAAAAAAACAACAACAAAAAGTCAGGTCTGTACTTACTTGATGCTACAATTAAAAACTCACTTCTGATCTGAAAAGCAACTGAAATCTTGGCAAAATTGTATATTCTGTTTTACTTTTGTACATATCAGAGTGCTGAAAAATACATAAGTATGTATTATGTTAGTGTAAATCACAAACACTCTGAAGCATTCATTAATCTTATTTAAAAGTGAAGCTGGAATTGGGAGTATAGAAACTCTGGAAGAAATGTTAGGGATGGATTCCGTAGCAAGAGCCTCTTGCTGTGCTCAATGTCTGTAGTTTCCACTGAATTAATACCTTTCTTCATGGTTGAATTGAGTGAATGTTCTTTTATAGAACCTTGAAAGAACTGATGTATAAGTCACCTCTCTCAGATATTACATTCTTTAATTGCACTCCTTTCTTCTGTCTTTTAGGAGATTATAACGTTCTGGAAAGTATTTGAGAAGCACAGGTTATCCTTGACTGTAGCTATAGCTATTCTTGTGGACAGTCTAAATTTCTCAGGTGCTTGAATTTCTGTTTTAGGTTAGAATTCTAGTGGCAAAGAGACTGAGGAGGGCCAATAGTAACGGGCTGAAGAGGAAATTATGAAGTCAGTTGAATTCTGATGTTAGAATTGCCTTCGTTGGGTGTTCGTGGTTGAGGAAAGTTGAGAGGTTCCCGGGATAGGGTCCAGGTTGATAGAAGTAGTATTCTAGGAGAAATGCTGATGTGGAGAGGCGTCCTCTGCTAGAGTCTCAGCTGAGGGTTGGGAGTCAAAGCTCCAACTTTGGAATTACGGTTTGGAGTAAGAAAAGGGATGAGGAGAATGGGAAGGGAAGAAGGGGGAAGGAGCTGCCAAAGGACACGTAGTGCTGCTGTTAGAATTCTGCTCTAAACATCAGTTAGTTCAGTGTTGTAAGATCTCTGGCCTTAGTCACAGATTAGTGCTGAGATATGATAACGTAGTGTTCTTTGGCAGAGGCCAAGAGCTGTCTGAGAGCCCTGTAAAAAAATAAATAAATAAATAAAGTGATGCCAAAGGCAACAGTGGTGGACATGTTGATTGTATTATTTAATTTGCTGTACATCTTGCACTATTCTGGACAGTGTACATTGTTACAGTTTTAATAATATAGCCAAGTGAAAGGCAGATGCATGATGTGCCAATTCATCAATGTGTCTTGTCTTGTTGCAACAAGTTTTATATATTTAAATGTGGTTTCTCATCTTTTCAGTGTTCTAGTGGAAGCTTGTCTTGGACTCTTGTCAATAGCCATGGTGCTAAATTTACTTATTAAAACTTTGATGTCAGGATGAAAAGCCTGGGGAAAAGAGACTTACAAGGAAGAAGACAAGGACTATCCTTTCCTTTAACTCCCTTTTTAACAAAGTTTTTCCTGTCTATATATCTTAGTTTAAACTTGGTCCACAGTTCAGTGGTTTTAAAATAGCAATCCTGGAGAAGAAGTCTTAAGACACAAATTCAAGAGGTACAAGAAAAAGCTTCCTGGATTTATAGAATTTTCAGCACATTGAATAAAGGGTGAAGGCCATATGAAGTCAGGTATGAACTGCTGAAAATTAAGGTACTCAAGTTATGAAGCTTTAAAACAGGTTTTTTTTGTAGCATCTCGCTCTGCTTGTGGCAACTTTGCATTTGCAGATATGTATTTGTATTCAGGCAGTCGGGCTCCTGGTGTCTCTACCAAATTACAGTCCTTAATGAAGTTTACTGTTTCAGGACCCCGAGGGCACTAAGGTGCGGCTGCTCCTAAGCCCCATTTCTGAGTTGCTGTGCAAGAAGCTCAAGGGACCTCTGTCTTGGTCTGTTATCTTGTCTTGCCTGAGGCTCGCTGGTCTGTGACAGTACATGTCACTGTCATCACCCTCCTCAGCTTGCTTGTACCTTGGTGCTGTGGGACTGCACCTTTGTTGGTGAGCTCATTTCCCATGCTGGAGCTCTCAGTTCGCCTTCCCTTGTGGAGCTGCACCATCACATGCTGGTAGTACATGCTGGTATGTTGAACGATCTATGAAAACGATCAAATGTGTGCTATCCTCATGTCTGATGCACCGTGTAGGGCTGTTTGGGCATACTTAATCCACAGAACTAATTTTAGACTGGCTAGATGGCTAGACTTAGTTGTTTGTATTTTTTTTTTAAAGGGAAGCTGAGCACAGAGCTGATCTTGCACCTTCACAGTTGCAGATCGTCGGTTTCTTTAAGTAATGCTACTTAACTTTGTGGGTCCTATAAGGTAGATAATCAGTACTTATTCAGAATGTGCTCTTGCTGGAAGATTATCAGCATCTCCCTTAGAATGGGAATAATTCATTCAGGAATGAGAAAAAATGTCTTTTGATTCATTGTACTCAGCTTCACAGTGCAGAGAATCTTGTGCTGTGTATCATGCAGTAGTGACTACATGCAGGCACTGCTACAAAGAACTGATGGTAAACTCAGAAGCCACTTCTATCAATTTTCTGTTTATACAATTCTTTCCTTGCTGGTGACAAGAAGTAATATTAACAATTGCTTGTATTTAAAAATAATCTGTCTATGGGAAATACAAAATACATTATTTTTTCTTTTAATTCTTTTCAAGATACAAGACAGAAAGTACATATAAAATTAGTCTTCTGAAGATGTTCTTTGATAGCCTGCTCTCTATAGGTGGTGCACTGTGGTTTCTAATGCTTAAATTTAAACTAAAGCTCACAAGTGGCAGTTTTATGCATCTTGAATATTGATGTATTTGTTCATTCAGTATACAAAGAGAGCTAATTATGCATAAGCTCCTTCTGAGGGAAAGACACTGATTTGATGGAGTCTGTGTACTGAAGTGTCTGAATGACTTCAGCCCTTCCTTTGTCTTCTCAGCGTTGCTGAAACCATGGTCACAGTTAAATGGCTCTTTCAAAAAATCCTTTTATGGTAGCAGCAGAAACAGGCCAGACTGCTTTGAGACAGGCTGCTAACTAAGTCATGAAAGAGATTTACGAACACAATAGCACGTTGTAGTTCTGTGAGATTTTTTACAAGTTTTAAGAGTCAAATAATAGAACCATTGGTAGTCTCAGCAGGTTGTTCCCACACCCAGAGGCTGCACTTCTAGGGGACAGACTCCTGCAGGGGAGAAAAGGATCAAGTGCTGGCAACTTCAGAGTGTGTTGGAGAACTTGAGAGTCGTTTTCATCAAATTCCTGTGAACTAAAAACAGCTTTCTGTCTCACTCTTGTGCATTGTAAATACTTTGGGATCTTTCAATAGAAGTCTACGTTGTGATCATTAAAGCTCTATCAGGGTGGAAAGGAAGAGAAACAGATTTCTCTGTTTTCTGGAAATCTTTCAAGCATTTCCTGTGGAAAAATGCTAACAATGGCAAAAATACTCACCAGAGGAGTTCTATAGCCAGAGATTTTAGAGATATGTTTTAATTTATTAGTGGAAGAATTACAGAATTTATGACTGATTGCCTGCTGAGTGTGATCATGAGGGAAAAAGTTTATATTTAGATTCAGACTTGGAAAAAAGAAGTTACGGAGTTGGAAAAAAGGAAGTTAAGAGCTGCAGAAAAATATTACTCCATTGACATTTTCCTGATGCGTACTAGATTTTGTCAACCCCACCGTGTTTATTTTCTCCCTGGTTTTATTCTTCCTTGATTTTGTTAGAGAGCAGGCTGCCATATTATTGTTATTTATGACAGCTCTTGTGAATGCAACTGGAAAATAAAATTTTGATGTCATGCTGAAGTGTTGATCCTGTCAAAATTTTTAGCTTACAGGAACTTTGATTCAGCAGTGATGTTCATTTATGGACAGCTTGTGTGATTCACTGAAAAAGTTCATCTTCTTGACACCAGTCACATGTGTGGGTGTTCAGCACTCTAATGGCTGTTCCAGGAAGATAATTTGGGCTTAGTACTGTCAAATTGGAAGTTAGTTGGTGTGTGTGTTTATTAGGCATGGTTTAGGAAAAAAAAGCTTGTCAGCATAACATGTAGTAGCAGTTCGGGAAAGAGTTTTTCCTGACGACACTGAGATTTCATTGCAAGGAAACTATTTTAGTCATAGAAATATATTAGAGAAATCCCCATCCCACTGGAAAAGTTGCCAGTACAATGTATACCTGTTTATGGTCCACCGTGTGTCATTCTCCTGTACAGACTTGTCTCTTGAGATGCAAGTTGTGACTTGTGAAGAGAAGGTTTGTTGGGTTTTTGTGTTACACATTAAGTTTTTGCTTGGAGGATTGTCTAACACTAAGACACCAAATGATCATGAGGTTCCTTTTGATCCTTTCTTCCTTCATTTTTTTCCTTTCTGCATCATGAAGGCAGAAGTGTCAGACAATGTATTTTAATGAAGAGTACACCCATATATCTGAGTTCCAATTTACCTATCTTTTTCTCATGGAATTGATATCCAACTTGAAGATTGTTGACTTGACCTTGGCATTGAACTAAATGATGTTTTAGTGAGATATTTATAGTTTTTTATGTTCCTCTACTTAGTAGGATCTTTAGTGTCATAAATATCACCCCACAGCAGATGCCTCTTCTACATAAATTGTGTTAATTTATAAAGATAAGACCCAGCTAGATCTATGTAAAATGCATTCATTTATCCACCTCATAAATAAATAAGATCCTTCTTGAGTCTTGCTGAGTAGTTGATAGTTATACATCGCCCTCTGCTGGAGAAAAACATTGTTACTGTGGATTTTTTTTTGAATCGTCATTGCTATTAAAAATAAAATTTTCATAATAATTTCATTATAACCTTCGTAACCTTTTTTTTTTTTTCCCTCCCTCTTCAGAGACATAGAATAGAGATGAAAGATTTTCCCCATCAACTCTTTCTCTTAAATTATACAACTTTTTCTGAATATCACTGATATTGTTAGTGTAGATGTTCTAATTTAGCAGTCAAGAAAAAATTCAAGACTTAAGGAGTTCATAGAATCATCAAGGTTGGAAAAAAATCTCCAAGATCATCTAGTCCAGCTGTCCTCCTACTAACAGTATTTCCTCAGTAAGCCATGTTCCTTAGTACAACATCTAAATGTTCTTGAACTTCTCCAGCGATGGTGACTCAACACCTTCCTGTGCAGCCTGTTTCAGTGCTGGGCCACCCTTTTGGAGAAGTTTTTCCTAATATCCACACTTAACCTCCCCTGGCACAACTTGAGGCCGTTGCCTCTAGCCTTATCACTAATTATACAGCAGAAGAGGCCGACCTCCACCTTGCCACAACCTCCTTTCAGGTACTTACAGACTATAAAAGACAGTAAGATCTTTCCTGAGCTTCTTGTTCTCAAGACTAAACAATCCCGTTCCCTCAGCTGTTCCTGATAAGACTTGGGCTCCAAACTGTTCACCAGCCTTGATGTCTTCCTCTGGATGTGCTCCAGGGTCCTCTGTGTCTTTCTTACAGTGAGGGGCATAGAGCTGAATTGAGGTGTGGCCTCACCCGAGCTGAGTACAGGGGGACAATCATCTCCCTGCTCCTGCTGGCAACACTACTTCTGATACAAGCCAGGATGTCACTGTCTTTTATGGCATCCTGGCTTGTGTGAGTTGCATATATAGTTGAAATTCAGCAGCTCTTAAATAGTTAATTCCTTTAAAATCATTATGATAATCTTGTCCCCATTTACTTGGACTTGATGAAAACTTGTTTCATTTGATAGAACTGTTATCTGTAATTAGTGATGGATCTTACATCCAAGCTTCAATAATTAGCGGTGTTGAGATTTGTTTGGCTAACAGGCTACTCTGTGGGAAGGTGATTGAGTCAGCAATTCTATAGTCTTTTGGGTGCAAAGCGATGAATACAATTTAAGCAGATATTTCCAGTAAATATGTAGGAGCTGTGATTTTGCTGCTGCACAAGACGATGCATTTTTCAGTCTGCTGTCCTAGTGCATGTTTCCTAGAAGAGAGAGCCCCAGATTAGCCTGTAACTGTTCACAGCTTTTCTCCCAACTCCCCATTCTTGCATGACCTGTTAAGCTTTTAAGATCTGGTGATCTCATCTTTTTTTATTTTTCTTTTTTAAGTATATTGAGAGTAGAGGGCTTTTTTTTTTTTTCTTTGTGAATGATAATCCTCATATGAATTCAGTGAAGTGGACAGTGGCTTTCTAATTAATCTGGCCTTTATTGGAGAATCTCACAGCAGTAGCTCATGCATTTCCCTTCCCTAATGCTGAAATAGAGTTTACAGTATTTTGCGTGTGAAATAGCTTTCATAATGTTTCTAGGCTTTGGTAAATCTAAAATGTTGATGCTATCAGAACCATGTATTCTCTCTAATTATATACTAAGGATCAATCTTATACCTACCCTCTTGTTACAAATTTGACTCTGTTAATGTCTGTATTCTAGTTCCTGAATATTGTTGCTCATTAACTCTCAAATAATGTCTGTTATAGAATCACCAACAGCTACTGCATGCACTGAGATTGCAGCAAAGCTTTGGGTTGAAAACTGTCTATGAAAGTACATTGCTCTAATTTCCTTGGTATCACTGGTGACACTAGTGCTGGTGGAATACTTAGTAGATTTTTCAGTATCTTTGTTAGATCAATTACAACTGCTAAGCCACATTCATTTGTAAGAAAGACTTGAAATCTGAAATGCAGGACAGAAATTTTGAGGTACAAAGGAATGCCTAGATTTCATATTGAAAGCATTATTTTTATTTTGACTCTAAAGATCTCGTGAAACTTAGATTTAAGTGGAAAACTCTCTCCAAGATATTAATATCTGTGGCCTTCAAATGCTGACAGTTACAGATTTCTATTGATAATATCCTTAACTCAAAATGATGGAATCATTAAAGGAAATAATAGTGAATGACAATGTTTATTTATTTTTCAAATCAAGGAGAATAAAAAGGTGGTCACTGCCTAGTGCTCCTTGATTTGTGATTCATTTTTAGTGCAAATGCATAATTTTATTAGAAGTTGTGACTGTTGAAGCAAGAGAGCATTTCTGGAAAAGCAGTGCTTTTGAGTGTAATACTGCACCTAATCCCTCATGCTGCCTTATTTGGGGGGGGGAAAAAGAAAGTATCCCATTTCCCAAAAAGTACTACCTATGTCTAAGAAAGAAAGTTGCTGAATGACAGTACTGCTCATGTAGTTTGTACCACCTCACTTGCAGTGTACAATTAATATATTCTTAAGAACAACCCCATGCATAATGAAAAGGATTTGAAGATTTGAGTGGTAAGTGCATTAAAGTTAATCTAGTTGTAAACTGAGTTTGATTTTTCTTTCCAATTTTTGTAGAAACAATGCATTGGTTAAGGCAAGGGGAGGAAAAAGGTGTCTTGCTGTCTGAGTGAGGGCATCAGCTGGAATTCTTACAGCCTATGGCAGACTTTTATATACCTATGTAAATAGATGTGTGTGTGTGTGTGTGTGTGTGTGTGTGTGTGTGTGTGTGTATACATATAAAAGCTATGAGTGCCACACAATTTTATTCCTTTTTATGTGAGATACTTAAACTGTTAATGGAACAGAGACCTCACTGCAGTTTACCATCCTTTGTGTTGATCTTTTCCTAACAGTTGCTGAGCTGTGGTTTTGTGTGGAATACTTCTTTTCATTTCAAGTGTTCGTTAGTATTCTGTGGAATTAAGCTTTAAAAACAACAGGTATTGATATGTTTGGGTCCTTTTTCTAATCTGTAGGTAGACTAAGAGCAAAGGCTTATTGGTCTGTGGAATTGTTTGTATTAAACTTGTATATAGCGGCGCCTTACTAAAGTTGATTTTCAAACTTATACAAATACATAAACTGCAAGAGGGAGTGTATATATAGCCTGTGGAAGTCAAATTATTAATAAATATTTTGGGAATTCTTAGTGACAAATCATATAGAGGTGAAACTTGTAATTAGGGTAAGGCTAGTGTACTGCGTGTGTCTGTGCATCTTGCCTCTTGGAAACATGTTGTTTGGGTATAAATCTGCCTGCAGAGAGGGAAGAAGTATTGGAAGTACATTTCAGCTGTGATTTCATCTACAAATTTATACTCTTAAAGGAACAGAATTTGCTGATTGAGGGTTTTATCTGTCAAGTGCTATTAGAAACTAAGCACAGGGAATATAATTTTAGTGGCTGTGTAGAATACTCTGAGATCATTTGCCTCCTTGTCCTCAAGTCTTTCAGTTAGTAACGGGAGGTATGTGAGTTGATATGAGCTTGCCATATTTGCTTCCTCAATTTCATGAAAGCGTGTCATGCAGAAATGTGGGGGGAAACAGGCCTTCTCAAACTCATCCATGCTGCTAAAGGCTATGAAAAACTCCAGCACAGCCTTGTGACTTTTGGGTTTAATTTTTGAGTGTTATACATCCAAAATCTCTTTCTATAAATGGCAAGTATTTTAGAGTATTCAGGAGTTCTGATTAATGGTTCATTTTGAGGTTCTTCCAGTTACGTTGGTGAGGTAAAAGAATTTTTTTCATCTTTGAGAAATAGCTGAAATTGGAATAGATCTCAGATAAAGACTTTACTTTGATAGGAGTGGGGAGACTCTCAAAAGCAGAAATCTGCAGTTAGTAATTGTATAAGTGGGTCCCTTTTATATGCAAGAGATCTCCTGTACAGTGTTCAGCAAAATTGAAGTTAGACTAATGACAGCTAAATCAACACAAAAGGGAAGAAAACATGAGCCAGAAGTTGTGAACAAACTCTTAACAAAAAATAAAAATAAAAATGGAAATATGTGCTTTTTCACTTCCTTATTTTATCCAGTGTAAGGAATAAATTGAAAGAAAGACAGATGAGACCTTACAAAATAGGTTAGTGCTTATACACAAAGTGGCAGACAGTAGATGGAGCTCAAGCATACGAAGTCTTGCTTTTGGTAGGATCAATAGTAGTGTCTGGTAGCTTCTTAATAAATGGCTGTAAGAAAAACTGCGCCTATTGCCAGCTGTCTGTGAGGTTTGAGTGTTTTAGTTATAAAAGTGCAGGTTTTTTTTTAAGGTATTTAGATGTCCTAAAATTTGCATTAGGTCCCAGCAGGAAGCTCTTAAGAAGGCTGGACACCTATTTTTGCAGTTTCCAATCTATATTTTTAGATGACTCCAATTACCAAAGGTTTATTTGAACACAAAATAAATGGAATCTCTGTTTTCTTGCTGTTCCCATACAATAATTACAGAGTATTTCCTGACTTTTCCTCACGGAACTGCTGCAGAGAGAAGAAAGGAGTTTGGCTGACCTCTCCCATACCGCACCCCTGCAGTGCAAACAAGTGTAATAACAGCTACAGCTGTGTCTTCTGATTTATGATCAGGAACTGCACCAACAAGAGCTTGCAGGAAGTGAGGTTAGTATTTGAAGGAGTCAGTTCTAGTAAGAAGTGACACAGGAATGGTATGACATGAGCTAGGTAGTGGGACATTATGTGTCCACTGACAGTTGAGTCAAGGACAGATAAAGTAAGCAGCGTTTTCAATGTTGTCATTCCCTTTGCTCTATGTATTTTACACTTTAAAAACTATTCAGCTGTGAACAGTAGGTAGTACCAGTGTTTGGAGGCATTCCTCACAGAACTTCATTTAGAGGTGCTAGGCCCTGTCCTCAGGACTGAGTACTGGCACTTAAGTGGCAGTGGGTATTGCAACAATTCTGTTACTGTGAGCAAATAATTTATCAGTTGTCATCCACTGTTTTCTGGCTTTTTCTCACATCAGAACCACAAATACTTAGCTATAGAGAAAAGACATACATATAAAAAGAATAATGTTCCAAACTTAAAATTTAAATACTTTGGGTTTTTTTCTTTCAAATTTTATTCCTATTGTACTTTATTACAACCTTACAGGTGCCATTTCATGGCAGTAGATGGTCACAAGCCAGGTTAGACTGTGCGTATGCGCTGTGCAATCAAGAGGCTCTGTACCTTGTGTGGTGTTATTAGTCCAGTAACAGTGAGCAGCATGCTTTGGATTGGCTGGGTGCTATATCAGATTTAGGCTGCTGACCCTTGTACAGTACACCATGTCTTCTGTGGTTTATGGTTGGCTTTCTGGGTGTATTGTTTACTTTCATTTAGTGGAAAGAAATCTACTGTAGCATCACATGTGATCCTTTGAATATTGTTAAGCTGATTTAAATGCTTACATGATTTGTTGATGTAGTACCAAATAATAGTTACAAGTCATCAATCCCCTCATGAGACTTGGTCTGAAATTATTACTTTGTAATGTGAAATTGATAATCATAGATCCTTGTGTGAATTACAAGCATTCCCATGAACACAGGTTTGATTCAAAATAGCTTCTTTTAGCTCTGCAGACTTTGATAACTTCAGATCTTTACAGAGTTCAGTAGCCTGATTTGAGCCATTTGCATCCTTGAAGCTGAAGAAATCTTTGCTGTTGTTTGTTTTGTTTTTGTAATGAGAGAAAGGAAACCCACAACCCAAGAGAAATGATTCCAACATTCTGTCTCCAAAGAAAGGGAAAAGGATTAAAAGAAATCAGAAAGATTAAGGCAGCCAAGAAGGATTTCCCCAAGCAGATACACACTATTCAGTGTGAACACTTCAAGCTCTTGCATTATGCTCTGTGCTGTGATTGGAGCTGGAAGAAGTTCAGGTGTGTTAGAACAGTCCTGATCTTTGGTGCTGAATAAGTGTAATTTAAACCAGATCATGAAATGCTTAAAGTAATTGTAGAGGCTTTGTAATAATACAGATGAGACTGACAGACACCTCAGTTTATCTTTCTGAGATTAAGAAGTTGATTTGGAACACTTCTATGATCAAGTGTCCTTAATCTCGTAAGTTTAAGATCTATGAGCTTAGAAATCTTTTCTAACTAAACTTAGCTACCAAAAATACTTTAGCCAGCCATCCTTTGAAAGAAATATCACATATGCTAAAATGTTTGCCAAGAATCCTTGAAGACAAAGAAAGGAATATGGTTGATCTCTTGAGAACATACAATGGACTTTAATGTTGGAGAACATTAGAATCACATTGATAGCGTGGCTTCTCAGAAATATCAAAAAGTATTTTTCTGCTGTGTATGAAGCAGTTTATTTCTTCTACAGAGTGTGAGAACTCAAAGTACCAGTGAAAGTTGCAGAACAGAAGAGTCAATATGTCTAAACCATGCTTTGCTCCTCTTAGTATTTCTTAGCTATGAATTTAGTGTAATTTGGAGTGGCATGAGGGGTGTCTTTAGTCATGCTGGCTGAAAGCAGCTCCATGATAGCCATCAGAGCAAGAATTATTATAGCATCACCCAGAAATTTGTTGTGTCTTCTGTGATTTCTTCCACTAGTCCTGGTTTTCATAGTACTGTATCACAGTGTCATACAGAGGTTCAGTTCTGACTCTGCTCCTAAAAATGCATCATTTATTCTTTGAACTGTAGGCGCAGAACACGTGTTATCCTTACATTAAAAATAAATAAATCTTGTTATATTAAAAAAAGAATAGATGCACTATCTAAATATCCAAATAAAGCACTCTTTCCTGTCAGCAATGCAATGCTGATTTAAAAAAAAAAAAAAAAAGTGTCAACAGCTACTCTATGAAATTGTACAGTATTATTTTAAAGAGTAAATGTCATTGTTTCTCTCATTCTGACAACATACATAGTTTTGATTCTTATTCCATTACAGATAGGAAGCGGAAAACTGACAATTATGATCTGTAATTTATGCAGTACTGCTCATGTTGAGCTGCAGCTGTAAATTTTTTTTTTACTCATGCTTAATAATAAGTATTTTCAAATGAAAAATAGATACGTGAACATTAAGCCAAATATACTTTTCCAGTTGAGCTGTGCACTGAAGTAAAGAGATTGTGCCTACAATGAAGGGTGTTTGAAGAAGATGCCGTCATTCAGTCTGTATGCTGTCGGTATGGAAAAGACTAGAGGAGGAATCCAGCTCCTGTTGAAAATGTTTGGGAAGATGTTCTATACCTCCCTTGTATTTTCACGTGTTGTTTCAGGTTAAGCAACCACGTCAGGAGTTGTATCCTTCAAACTAGACCATTAAAACTATACCAGGAAGTTTCCCTGGGTAAATGAGTCACACACAAAGCTGCAAAATGTCAGGTCTCTGTAAGACATGAATGTACGTATGAAATTACTGAGGCCTGGGGAAATAAGTGTGCATTAGCTAATGAACCACAGCAACAGCTGATTGAATTTGTAGTCTGGAGCTTGGTAAGGGAGGAAGGTACAAGCACATAAAGGGTGCTGCATCCTCCTTATTGCCACAAGTACCATACTGTGCTCTTATGGGGATTTGGATGTTTTGGTTTTTTTTTTCTTTCAATGAAGTGCTTAATACTGAATTTTGTTAGATCTGCTGCTTCCAGCCCTCGATTCTTGGGAAAGTCTTATGACTGAGAGCCTTTGTCTAAATTCCAGAGTATGTTTATTCATTGCTTGGTCATAAAATATTTTGTCCCTTTCCCCTTCTGCCTTAAAGAGTTTTTCTCCTTTTCTAAACTTTTTTCTGATGCTTTTTGGATTAAGTGTCCCACTTGATTTTTGCATTGCTAAACATTGTTTCTGTTGCCAAAATAGCTTAATCATCCTCATAGCCCTTCTTGTCAGCTGGTATAGTTTTGAGTTCTTGTTATGGTAGTTTCTGTTCATTATATACCAAATGAAACCTTAGTATGCTGTGCTTTTTTCTTTGCTTAGTGCTGCTTTTTAGCAGATGTGCCAAATCTCATTGTTTGATTCGAACACTGAGGCCATTTCACCTCATTCAGTTGTTCAGTGTGGGAAGGAGGTACTCTGTTATTAGATAGGAAGTATTGCTTCTCAAGTATTGTCTCAGGGCATCTGTAAACATTGAATACATACATCCTCCTAATTATGGAATGTATTGCTGACATAGAAGGACAAGTAACTCTTCCTTTTAAACAGTCCTTGGAGCTAACTCATAATTTGAGATCTGAATTATCTGTAACTTCTGGACTAGGCAGGTCTATGCAACCTGCCTAGTAGTAAGAAATCTGAGACACAGCTGAAGAATTTAGTTTTCATCTGGTTGAGGAGTCTGCTGCATACGCAGATAATGCAGAAATGTGCCAACCTCATTCTTTAGAGAATTTGTGATGTAGTTGTATCTTTAGAGTATGGTACTGTGGTAATTAAACTGGAATGCAGAATGTAGGCAGGAAGATTGAAAGCATGGCATAGAAGAATCTGTAGGGCAGTTTTTAGTTCTCTTTTTTCAATCTCTCTGTGCTGAGGAGCAGCAGATAAAATATTCTAGTTATCATAGTCTTGATGGTGATGTCTGTGTGCGACTGTGGCATCCAAGAAAATAGAATCAGAGGCATAAACATGTAACTTGTTTGGTGTTCGTCAAACCAGAGGTTTTTAAATTGCATCTTTTCTTTCTCTTGCAACTTGCACAATTCTATGGGACTGTCATCTAACTGGAGCTATCTACTGATAGTTTAAATGCTGATAGTGCCCTCGTTACGCCCCTAACACTGGCCATGCTGGCAGTGTTGGTTTTGTAGCATTTTTTTTCATCAAGGACTGATCACCAGAAGCTTCCTAATTAAAAACCAAGAGATTCAAAATTTCCCTTTTATACATAAGCTCTAAAGATGTAAATCTTATTCACGTGATAAGCAACAATCATCAAGCACTGATCGACTGCTTTTCATCTTTGATTTTATCCTCTGTATGTTGAAAGATATTGATGATGCAGATAGAAAACGCTGCATGACTGGGCTGAAGCAACTGTTTAAACTCTTATCAGTGCAGGGAGACAATTGGGTACTGTATCTCATCAGGAGAAGTTTGTCTTGGGCTGTTGACTTATGTGCAGCTCTGACTCGGGATACGATACCAAGATAGAGGAGCTAGAATTTCACTGGTGAGTGGAGCAGATCACATGAGGAATCTGGCATACTCTGTGTGGCATACTGGAAAAAAAGGATGCCTGCGGTTGCTGCATTGATAGTATCAGCTTCAGCTGTGGAAAGTGTCCTTGTCTGATATGTGAGTAGGGGGGTGTGTCAGCTCTGGCAGGCACAGTACTGAAGAGCTCGTTGAATCTCTGAAACTAGTAGTAGTGACCGTTCATCTTCAGGCTTGAGGGCATACAAACAGAAGAACTGAACATGCCGAAGGACTACAATGTTTTTCAAATGCTGATTGCAGCGCTTTGCTGCTTTTATCACCGTAAGTCTATTATTAGAGTCAAGGTAGGTGTCCTTTTTCAATAACAACAACTAAGCAAAATGTTAATCAGTAATGCTCTTGGTTTCTGCTCAGAAGGGTTTGTTTTTATATGATGGATGGGTACAGTGTGTATCTGTTCTAAAGAAAATACCATACCAGCGTCTCAGGGAGAAAGCAACTTTCAGTTTTATGAGTATTAAGCTGCCTGTCTTCGTGTTTAAGCAGCAAGTTTAAAAGAAATGCCACTGGTTTTGGTCTTGCTGAGAATAATTTTAGCAGAGTTTCAAGGCTTCAGAATGTAAATCAAACCACTTGGTTCTCTAACTTTTTCACTTGCTTAATGAAAGTATGGACAGTTTTGCTCAGAAGCTCAGTTTTTGAAAATGCATTAGACAATTCAGTATTTAACCTTGTATTTAGAACTTTTGAAATTACAAAGCTCAGAAAATGTGTCCTATTTGCAAAGAACAAGCCTTCCTAAACATTTAGAGCCATACTTTTAGAAGGGGTGATTGAACTGTAATTACTTTTGGGGATCTGTGAACTGCATCTAAACTTTAAAATCTTTTTATTTAAGATTTATGGTTAGATTGTTCTTTGAATATCTAGTGTCAGCTATATAAGTCACTGTCTAATGTGTACTGTTTTTCTGACACACTTGCAACAAGGATGTGAAGGTTGCTCTCTCATGGCCTGTGGACTTTCATATTTTGTTGCAAGAGCTTAAATTTGGGAGCAGTCATTGCTCACCTCACTTGTCCCCTAACGGTTCAGCCTGTGAAATTCTGAAAATGGGTTGTGGGGCTCCGTCTTCTGGGCACACTGGAGCTCTGGACTCTAATCAGACTGTCCTCTTTCTGACTGACAATTGTCAGAAGGTACCATCAGGATGGAGAGCTAACGATACTGTCCTGTTACTGTAATCTTGATCTTCATTAGAATTTTAAATATAAGGCTTAACATTCTATTATTCTAAAACTTGAAAAATGGACTTTGTTGGATGTCAGAGCTGTTGTTCTTGACCATGTGTGCCCTTTGTTTAACTTGGCATGAATTCCTAATACCTAAAATAACGGTGATGTTGTCATAGCAACTTTCCATTTGGTCTAATCCATACAGTCTCTGGAGAAACTGAAACATTAATAGTGTTTGCTCTATGGAGGGTAAAAAATAAAACCTTTTATGTAGAAAAAAATTACAGCTGGGCTCTTTCAAAAATACGGTTCTATTTAAAGGGATTTGCAGCATTTAAAATAGATTTGAATACATTTGTTCCATCATGCAGATTTAGCATTAGTTGAATCTGACAAACTGCTATTTCAAGAAGTTCTGACAGTTGGAACTGGGGTGCATTTGTTTCAGAGAAGATGCCATTAGGTATTGGAACAGCTCAGGTCTGCACCTGGAGACCAATTGATGCACATTCCATGAGGTGACAAAGTGCCTAGGGCTGTATGAACAACTTGGTGTAAGTCATCTTCTTACTTAATTTGTGGAAACATAACACTTCAAGCAAAATCAGTCTGTGTAATTAGATGGGATTAATTCTTAGTTTTAATAAGAAATAATCATGCATTTAAATACAAAATTGATCATAAATAAAGATGTTAAAGTCAACAGCTACTCTGAATTCAATTCTTCTCACCTCCCCCCACCCCCACCATGTCAGGATCAATTCAGTGTATTGTATAACTTAATTGAAAGCAATGTGTCTGATTTCAAGGGACCCTCATGCCCTCTCAAAGCACAGGAAGGGTCAACACTTGAAGACTTGCTTTTTGCTGTACTTATAGCATATTAAATTAGGATCTCAAGAGCAGAAGTTTGCTTTGTTTTCTATGTGGTAATAGAAAATACAAAGAGAAGATCTGAATTTGGATCAACCTATTCTTCAACCATGATCTGTCAGTACCTTGTAAAATCCCATTTAGTTCTAATGGCTGTTCAGAGTAAAGGTCAGGTTCTACATTTGAGGAAAACAAAGGGAAACTTTAAGGCACAGGGTTTTTGTTGGTGAGGGAGAACTGTGAAGAGAGAATGATGAATTGTGACTTTATTGTTCTTTAATTTTTGCCTTTTTTTGGAGTTAAGAATAAATCAGTGGTAAAATAGCGTTTTTAAAAGTGAAGGGCAGTTGTTTTTGTTTTTTGAGTTTTAGCTGGTATAGTCATAATGACTGGAAAGACAGACCTTGACATTCGAGTATTTTCATTCTTAATTCTCGACTATGATTCACTCTTAGCTGAAGCTGTGCTAAAGGGGAAAGCTGCTCAATTTATCAGGGCTGCCAAGTTTTAAAACTGCCAACATGCTGACTTATCTCACTACTGGGTTATGTACTAATGCTATGAATGTGGTATGGATCAGAAGCCTTTTATAAGCAGCTACTTATTTCAAGTGCCATCTCCTATGTTGGATGAACTATAAACACTTTTTATACATAGTAGATCTTCAGTATGTGATTATCTAAATCTGTTTTACTGGCATCCTTGGGCTTCACGTATCTGCTTTCTGCAGATGTGGAGGCAGTTGGACTTGATAACATGAGTTTACAAGTCATCTGTATGAATCTGCCTGTTGACATTAAATTTGTTGATGTTGAAGGGGGCCAAATGGGAAAGGTCAACCTACCAAAATTGTGTGAAACTTTGTGTAGCTCCCTGGAATTTGATACCTTGCTGTCTTGATGCAGAGTTTGACTTTGTAAATCTTACCTTATGATCTTGTTCAAATCCCCAAGTTAATTTTGCACAATTGATTATTTTTTTTAAACTGCAGTATGCTTTCTTTCATATATGTGTGGATAGTATAAAGTCCACCATTGCTCTATAAGGGATTCCTCTTCACTGCTAGGGGGACGTTCTCCAGTGGATTGCGTCTGACTTTTTAATATGCTTGCTTAGTTTTTCTCAGTTAAAAACAGAAAAGGTAACCAACTTCTAAAATTCTTAGATTTGGTAGTCAAAATCCCTGGGGTTGCTGAGTGAGATTAGGATTTGATTAACTCCAAACTCAGGATTTCTCAGGAGCCATATTCCAGAAATGAAGCTCTCCTCCTAGCTCTGAATGTGGACACCTAGAAAATTGAGGAATTCTTGTCTATGTTGATTTTTTTTTCATTGCCTTCTGCTAACATTAGACTGAACTTCGTATGAAAAGTTTTATTTCCTCTCTTTCAAACACATATCTCACTTATTAATTAAAAGTGGCTACTGTGTGTAGATATCAGGCTAGTTAGATTTTTTGTAATGGCAATCTGAAGGCTTACACTAAATGAAATTAATTTGGTTTTGAAGAGCCATTGCAGTCATGATGGAACTTATCATGGTTATTGCTACTGTGCAGACAGTTCTCTAATTCAATTATGCTTGTGTATGCCAATTTGGGATAGAAATTGAGGTAAGCCAAGAAATCTAGGATACATGAGATAGAGCTTCAGGGATATATGTAGACCTGTATGATTCTTCTCTCAACTATTGTCTCTCAACTATTTTGATGTGTTCTTCACTGGAGCTGATACAGATATGAACTGCAGAATTCAATCCGAGTAGCAAACAGAAATAACTATGGGACTCTTATTTTAATCGCCAAACTCAGTAGACTATTCAGCACAATTAAAATTTGTTCTAATCTAGTGTGATTAATTCAGCTAGAATGATTGAAATGAGCTTGATATAGCAAGTTTCCTTTGGAGAGTGCTGTAGTCTCAAATGAAAATAACATCTCAGATGCATGAACAGCAGATCATTGTGAGAAACGTCCATTAAGATGTGTTCACAAGCTCCTTAGGAAGAGTGCGTAATGGCAAAACCTTCTTAAATTTACTTGCAACAAGTTTATATTTTGGGAATTGGTTTGATGTCCTTAAACTTTGTTATGTCCTGGTCTTCAGTACATTAGACCAATGTTTGCCTGAAAAATGTGAAATCTTATGTAGTACAAGAGTAACTTGCAAAACTAAAAGCAAGCTGTGCTTACAGATGTAATGGCCTTGAAGCAGAAATCCTTTGTGAAATGTAATGAACTGGTGTGACATTTATTAAAAGTACTAAAATAATTGTACTAACTAGATTTATTTTCTTTCTTTTCCTCTTTCTGAGCTTTTGGCATCTGGGTTTTCCTTCAGGTACGTAGGTAGGATTTTGAGAGCTTTTGTTTGAGGTTGACAATACACTGAGAGGTAGATCTGTATTTTTTCTTATAGAGACCTGCTTAAAAAAAAAATAAAAAAATCAGCCTTAAAATAGCACCTAGACTGAAAACAGTGCAACTAGAACGTGAACAAAAGGTTTTGGACAGCACATCACTCTTTGTAGGTCAATGAAAGCATCAGCAGAAAGCATCTGTATTTGGAAAGAAGACCTGCTGACTTAATTTGTTTACATATTCCAAAGATTTTTCAAGAGTTTTTACTACTTGGAAATTGTAATGTATCTGAACTGGAGGCTTTTTCATTTTGCTTCAAATGTGTTTTGCACTATATACAGTGAAGCATTTAATTTAGCCCCAAGGTTTTTTTGTTTATTTCTTTTTACCATCTACTTCATTCTCCAGCTGTACATAGAAATTCAGTTTTCTTGTAATTGGGCAGGAGCCAATAAGGCAAATACACGAACTGAGGGCGTACTGCTAAATGCAAGCTTATCACCTTGAAGTTGGTGCAATTTTGCAGCATACTGCTGCTGTCCATTGATACTTCCATGCGTATTGAGAAATGAGGCTGAAGTATCTGTGTCATGCTGCACAGAATGTCTTCTTTTTAACTGCAAGTCCCTTGAAATAGCTAATTGTGCTGTTCCTAGCTGACTCTCTCTCTTGATTATGGATTAACATGGTTGTGTATGTTGTGCCTGGGCTCATTTTTGAGTCCATTCTTGCACTTTCCCTTCAGTGCACTCAGGTTATATAAGAAATGTCTTAGCCAACAAAAAAATGTCCAGGAAGGCATGTTAGTACTGAACTTGCTTACCTAGGCAGTTTGTCCCCTGCAGACTGTGGGATATGTGCTAGCCACAGAAGATCTTCCACTGAGTTCAGAGTTGCATAAGGGTTATTTCAGCATGTTTGCTTCATCTAGGGTGATGGCTGACCTCTGGCAGGCAGGTATGTTCAGTGTGGTAAACCACGGTGGAGTGGATTTTTAAGAGATTGGTCACTGTGAATGTTAACATTTTAGTTGGTTTGGATTCCTTAAATGTTTTTCTGTTGTGTTAGATGTAATTCAAGTGCAGAATATCTCATTACATTTGAGGAGTGAAATGTCCTTTTAACCACTGGGGGAAGTTCAGGGGTTTTCTTGTGTTTTTGAAATTCATGTGTGAGTGTAACTTGGATTAACCCATGTTGGTTTTGTTTGTTTTTTAAGATAATGCATGTCAGCATTGTGGATGAAATTAGTTGATATGTGAAGACCTGCAGCTCTTTCTCTTGCTAAGAATCTAGTTCTCCTAAGCAAATTTGCATTTTGTTATTTGCAAATTTGTTATTGCATTTATGTGCTCTAGTCTGTTCCATTTACAATAGCTTTGCCTACCACCAAGGCAAAGTGAGATGCTTTTAGAATTAATAACAATTTGCTATAGCAGTCTGGTGGTTTTTTAAATGTCTCCAGTCTAGTTACTCAGTAACAAATATCTTTCAGAAATGTTTTTGTGATATGTACAGTTCACCTAAAAGTATTAATCTTTTTCAGAAAGTCAACAAAATACACAGCTGTGAATATAAAAGATGTGTGTACCATTGCAACTGAATCCTGTTCAGATCAGAGAAGGGACTTTGAAAGCTCTCTAGCCACTTCCTGGTGCAGTCATGAAAAATGTGGTGGCTTGGTGCTCTTGAAAATTGTACTCTCTATTTGTGTGCCCTGCCTTTTCCTTCTCAGCTTTTGTGAATGTTATAATACTTCTTACAATTTTGTCAAATGTGGCAGTGAAATAGCTAGCTGTTAATTTTGGAATCAGTGCTGGTCAGCTTTAAATGCACAGCCAGCTATCTGAGTTGGGAAATCAAAGGTGGCAAACATGTCCCACAGGTCATTTCAACTATTTTAGCCTGACAGCTCAGTGAGCCTTGGAGTGGAGGAGGAATTGTTGACCTTACTTGACTACATGTTGATACTTGGATTCACTTTTAGATTTGAGACCTCGCCACAGCCTCTCATGTGACTTTCTGTGTTTCATATCTGCATCTATTCATATTGGGCATGTT
The DNA here is from genome assembly GCF_026119805.1 of Tympanuchus pallidicinctus. NCBI lineage: Eukaryota > Metazoa > Chordata > Aves > Galliformes > Phasianidae > Tympanuchus > Tympanuchus pallidicinctus. The sequence continues at coordinate 15,921,903 of NW_026294791.1, read as the reverse complement.
TTTATGTAAAAGTCCATGCAGGGAAGATGGCCTTTGTAGTGAGGATTGTTCCTGTGCAGAGTTTTTCTTCTGAAAAGACTTGTGAAGAATTGGTGAAAGGCCTTGACTATATAAGAGCGTGAAGGGTTGAAAATGGTTGTCAAATTTGAACCACATTTGTATAGACAAATATAACTCGGTTGCAGCTTACAGAAGCAAAACTGATGAGAAGTGATCCTTTACCAGGGTGTTCTTGTGTGTTTTCTTTGTCTTTAGTAACCACTCTCACTTGTGCTCATCTTAATAAATAAATAAATAAAGCCATAATTTTCTCTGAGGAGAGCAGGGAGAAGTAGGGAATTTATCTCAGAATTTCTCAGGCCTCTCAGCATGTTTAAATAAGTCTTGGCAGCAGGTTGCCTTTTCTGGCATTATTCCCCTGAAATCTGCTGTCTAGTAATCTGCTGATTACTTTAATTCTACTTTAAATTGTAGGGAGGATTGCTGAGGGAAGTGCTAAATGTGTGCCACCTGCTCCCACGGTCAGGTGCCATGAATATTTAAAGATGAAAATACTATAGAAAGCAGTGTTCATGAAAACAACAGGACTGGTGTGTGACCAACAGCATTCTCAGTTATTTTTAAAATAATGCATACATTGCATATTTACATCAGCGTGTCAGAGAAGGGAACCTTTAAGCTTTGGCTTATGTCCAGAACCAAAGAAGAAAAGAAAGTAATGCCATGAGGAATATGTTTCATTTTAATCTACTTCACTGCTAGAGACCTATGTTGCTCTCTCTTTAAAGTTATTGTTATTATTACTTTCCTTCAAGGGGGAGTGTAAGAAATGTAAGAAAGTCCAAAGAAATTCCCTCCGCTAAGTGCTTACAAAAGAGTACTTGAAATGTTGCTAGAGAAAATGCTGCACCTTGTGTTATTATTATAACACTACTAATAGTTTACAGGAGGACTTAACAAATCCTGGTGGGATTGCTCCAGCACGGAAACTGTCCTCCAAGAAGAAGTGACAGATGGTTTCCACAAACATCTTACAGTAGTTGTTTCTTGGTGCTAGAAGGATCTTACGCTTTCTGGGCTAAGGGGCGACAAAAGCGCTTTCCCTCAAGAAGGAAGGAAGCTCGATGTACAGATTTAGTGCCCCTTAGAAGTAAGCCCTTTAAGGATAGAAATTTAATTTGGTAGAGTCAGCTTGTGTTTAGTGCAACAGAAATATAGAGTATGGAATGTTTTTAATTGGATGGGCCAAAGGGATTAGATAAAACATCACCAACTACAACAATAACACCAAAGAACACCCAAAGAATCTGAATTTAAGATGGAATGTTAAAGAGGAGGGAGAATATTGGAGCAAGGTATGCGGGTCCAGTTCTACTTTATGAGGTAATTAGAATTTTTACTGCGAAGAAGTAAGAGAAGTGTTTTTGCAGGTGTAGTATTATTGATTTGGTGGAGAGAAAGGACACCTCTGTATTCTGTGCAGTGTATAACAATAATATGTTCTGAACACTAAACACTGGATTTTTCAAAATACAGCAAGAGATAGAAGCCAGGCCAGCCTGCTCAAAGCAGCACCTGCATTCCAGTGGTTAGTGCAGATCATGTGATGGAAGTTACTACCCAGGTAAAATGTTAATGACTAAACTTGGCACAGTTGAAGCTTTTAATCTTTTATTGCAGTTTTCTAAGGAGCGGCAAGTTATGGACAACAGCCCAGAAAAACTGAAGAAAGAGCTAGAGGAAGAACTGCAGCTCAGCAGTGAAGATTTGCGTAGCCATGCCTGGTACCACGGACGGATTCCTCGGCAGGTATGTTATTCCTTATCTTTTTGTTGCCAACAGCGTATTGAGCTTTCATAGGCAGAATTGCACTAAAGAATTACATGTGCCTCTAGTATCTGCACTAATTTAGCAGGAACATAATACTTTTTAACTGTGAAAGTTGTGTTTATCACAGCTTGGTGCAAAATGAAGTTGAGAAAGGATTTGGGGAAGACTATGGTGGAAATTATAACTATTTCAGGATTTTTTTTCACTGAGTAAAGGCAGAAATTGAGTTTAAACTTTCTATCAGAACAGTATCCGCACATATTGTTCAGACGATACTTTGATTCAGTATACTGAGCTAAAGTTTAAATGTTCTTTGTTTGCTTTCTTGTGCACTGATTTTGGGGAAGAAAAAAGCACAAAGTCTCTACAGTAACTTTGCTCTAGTCATTATGACTGCGGTTAGAAATGTGTTACAACAGCCGTTGTATTGGAGCTCAGCTTCCAGGAGTGCCTGGAGCTCCCCCTGCGGGCTTCCCCCTCTGCGCACCCGGCTCTCAGGGGAGCCACGGGCTGCCTGCTGCCCCATCAATAAGGAGAGCAGACGTAGCGGCCATGTTTGTGACTTCACGTTCAAAGTTTGACACAGAAAGGACTGATTTAGTGCAGCGAAACAGGATTTTTCTGACTCCTTCCTAGTTTTATGCAGTATTCATGAAGAATAAAAAATGAAAGCTTCTGTCACTTCAGGTAATAATGAAAGTACAATTTCTGGGGTCCTGTGGTAATTATTTCTAAATGTTTGTGTGGTTGTGTATTCAGATGCTTTAAACTGTAAAATAGTCATTTATTTTCTTTCATATTATGCTTTCTAGTAGCAAACTAGAAGGCATTTATACATGCAAAAGTGTATGCATTCTTCTGATGGCTGGGTGTTTTCCAAGAAATCCCTCCAGATCTTTGCTGTGGGATGACATCATAATTTTTAGAATTGGAGATAAAATTTTTTCTACCATGCTTTGTGCTTTGCTTTCTATTTCCTGATTTTGTCTGTCCTGCTAGGGTAGCCAAATTAAGTCCTGTGTTTAAGAATATTTTGTTGTTTGGTGGTACTTGGTGTTTGAATATTTGCTCCCTGATTCTAAAAGTATTTTTTGTATAATCTTTTTCCTTACAGGTGGCAGAAGACCTAGTTCAGAGGGATGGAGATTTTCTGATTAGAGATTCTCTTTCCTGTCCTGGCAGCTTTGTTCTTACCTGTCAGTGGAAGAATACCTCTCAGCATTTTAAAATCAACAGGAAAGTTCTAAGATTAAGTGAAGCCTACTGCCGTGTTCAATATCAGTTTGAACTTGAAAGTTTTGACAGTATCCCTGGCTTAGTTAGATACTATGTTGGGAATCGCACGCCAATATCAAAACAGAGTGGAGCAATTATTTTTCAGCCTATCAACAGGACTGTGCCTCTCAGGTGTCTAGAAGAAAAGTATGGCTTAACTCCAGACCGACAAAAAGAGCAAAGTATCCCTGAAGGAAAAACAGAAACTGCAAAAAGACTGAGTCTTGGTATAGCCAGCATGCAGTCCCAGGAGCAGAGCATACCCAGAGGAAATCTTTTGAGGTACTTTAATTTCTCTGTCCTTAAAGGATGAAGTAAGGTAGCTCCATCAGCTCCCACTCTGTGGGTGTGGGATAACAGATGCTAATTACAGTGTCCAGATCAATGTCATATTAAGAACTCTCAACATTCAAATGAGCTCCTAAATGCTGGAAGTTCAGACATATTATAACTTATTTAATTGCTCCCATGGTGGCATGAAGTATCTTTTAATCATCCAAGTTGCCTGAGTAGAAAGCTAATGATCTTTGCCCTAATCGCAGTATATTCTCTCAGTTAGATATGTGTGTTAAGATTGCAGAGTATATTTATGTTTTTGCTTGGATTTTTGTTTATGCCCTAGAAACAAAGAAAAAAGTGGTAGCCAGCCAGCTAGTTTGGATCACGTTCTGGACAAGAGATTCCCTCTTAAAACTCACCAGTCGGAGAGCTATCTGCTGAGAGGTACGTTTTGTGATTAAACGTTTCGCACATAAAAGCAGTGAGTGCCTAAGTTCTCTGTTATGCTTCAGACAAAAGTAAGACTGCTCTGAGTACTGCATACAGTTACCACTATATAAGCTAAATTAATGTACTGCTTGCACTGTAAGTACAGTCATTGGAATAGGTTCTTTAGTTACCAGTGATACATCTGTTGTGATCTGGGCAAATTCTAGTGCTTGCCTTCCGAGGCTGCCAGTCATTTTGAATATGTTAACTTAAAATTATACTGCTCATTGTGGGAAGACTACTTGAGACAAAAAAGATACTAAGTACTTGTATGGTGAGACTGTATTTTGATAGAAAGGATGTGCTTCTATGTTTAACATTTTACATGTGTAACAGAGACATTTAGAAAACAAATTTCTGTCCATCTGTAATTAAATTGATTATCTTATTCCGATCTATGGCTGCAAAATCCTCACTTTGGTACTGTGAATCTTTAATTTTATATTAATCTAAAAAGTAGTGCTGTGCATTTTGTCATGGGGTCCTCTGAGCAGGTTCTGACATCATAGCACTTATAGGCGATGGGCGTATTTTGTTGACTTGTACATGAATTGAGTGTCAACTGAAACAAGCAGTAAAAAACACTTTGCAGTACGTAGCAGCAAATGCACTGAGAACTGCAGATTAGGAATGTTTGACAAACGTTTAAGTCCCACATTAGATATTGAGTTTTGCATACACAGTGAACATAGGATTCAACACATAAATGCTTGGATACATTTTTCCAGCTCTTCAAACTAGCTATTATTCAGCCAAAAAAGTTAGCATCCCTGAAATTCATTCCTTCCATACCTTAGTATGTGCTCAGGCTTGACTTTGGGAAGCTTTTCTTTCATCTCAAACTTATCATTCTCAGAAATGACTCATCTGTTATGCCGTGTGGCTGGAAGTTTCTGTTTTTGTAGCACAGATCAGGTTACAAAGAAACCTCCTATTCCAAGCCATGGAGACTATCCAGCTCTGACATTACAGCCTATGTATGCAGCTGGGACTGGAGTTATTGTCAGCATTCCCACAGAATAACACAGTGCAGCTGTTCAGTGTACTTGGGATTTTGGGAGGATCAGCAATTGAATGGAATTTGTTGGCTAGCTCATTCCTCAAAATTTAACTTCATATACATATAATCAGTGAATAATTTGCATGTTCAGACAATAATTTCCTCAGGAAATAGTGTTAAGAAAAGACCCTGGGATGTAGGCACCAGGAATTGTGTGTTTTGGCCTTCTAAATTAACGTATCAACAAAATAGAAATTTTTTTCTTTTTGTTTCCTTCTGCAGGTTCAAGACATTCCTCTCGATTACCTGAAGCAGATGCTGACTCCTGCCCAAGCTCTCCTGCATTTAGAACAGGCAGTGAACCTTCTTTAAGCCCCACAGTTGTTCAGAAAGTAACCTATGATTCACAAGCAGGAGAAGCTCTTAGAGGATCAGACAGCCAGCTCTATCCAAAGCCTCCACCTAAACCCAGCAAAGCAGCCCTGCTGAAGACCCCAGATTCTCCTACGGTTTCCCATAGCTCAGAAGGACACTATTGTGAGCTAAGCCTTGCCAGAGATTCTGCAGCAACAAAACAACATTTATGCCAGAAAAACAGCTACGTGGAGCATCTGACACAAAAGGAGAGGGGAACACAATCGTTCAGGAACTCTGAAACAAGTTATTTGATCCTGGATGATGACCCTACAACGAATTCTGCAAGTCCTTTAGATGTTTCAACTGAGATGGATGAAAAAAATAATGTGTTTTCTGCACCTCTTTTTGAGACGTTGTCTAGTTTTAAACCAAATGATTTTGAATCCAAACTACTTCCTTCTGAAAACAAGCCTTTGGAAACATCAATGCTAAGAAAAATTAAGGAGCTTTTCACCAAGAATAACCCAAAGGTTATTGCACAGCATATACTTAGAATGGACTGCAAGGTAAAAAAATATATATATATACATATTATATATTATATACATATATATATATATTCCACTATACTTTATATTTTGCAAGTGTAGGGTTTTTTCAGAGAATAAGATTTTAAAAGATTGATAGATTTGCAGCTAACATATTAACTGTACTGACTCGTAGGAATTTTTGGGTGACTTTTTTTTTTTTTTTTTTTTTTCCTATTTGAAGAACAAAAATATCCCAAATCCCTTTGGACTAAATGTGTCTCCTGTCAGCCTTGGCTTCAGACTCAAATTCTCAGTGTTCCATACATCTCTTTAATCTCCTATCAGTTGCTGTGTGTTCTCTGATTCTCACTTAGTGGTGGCTGCTGCTAAGTGAGGCTTCATGGAGATATGGCTGCTTAGAAAAACGTGGTCTAGGGGCAAGTGTGTTAACTCAGAGCAAGACAGCAGTTCTCTAGGATGCTTTCCTGGGGAGGTCTTGTGTTTTGATGCCTTCTTCCAGTGATAGCCTCTTTATTTTAAATCCTGTAAGCTTTGGACACTAAGGACACTAAATAGCTGGTAGTATGGGAACCTGTACAATTAAGGAGAGGCTGGAGTGTCTTACATATTCAGATTTGTGTATATTGGAGCAGGAACAATAACTAGCTAGTGCAGGCAAGTCTGCATTGTTGTCTTCATCTTGTGGAACTGAGAGCCAGTGACAGTCATTCATGGGTAACTTGTTGGATACTATTACACTGGTAAAAACTGCTAAGTTACAATTAGACTGGCATGCCACCTGGGCCAGGATACACGCTTTGTACTGAGATCTGTGTCAAGGCTGAAGATCAAAGGCCTTCTTGTGGTATCAGAAATTTTGCTTTTAAATAACATCTGCAGTTTTATAGAAACTTTAATTTGTGGAAGAAGCACCTCTGTATTAAGTGGTGGAGTGAGTCTAGCACTTGTATGTTGGAGAGGAATCTTTGTGAAGTAACTGTGATCCGCATGCATCCAGGGCATCACTCCTGCTTCTCCAGAAGCGAAAAAAGTTTCTCTATGGTGCTTGATATTGCACCAGTGAGGCTTGCTGCATGGTAGATTGTTTTTGTCTTTTCATAACCGAAAAAGCCTGCTGATAGATGTATTTAGAAATAAGAGGCAGATTGGTTTGTAAACATGTCAATGTTCAGGCCTTAATCTAGCAGATAACCTCACATTGTATTAATTTGGCTTTGCTTGTAATTGTTGCTAATTATAACCATTAGCTAATACACCACGGTTAAAAACCAGGGGCAAATTGGTGAGGATGTCAGTTTTCACATACTGATTTCATTAGGCGCTCAACACTGTGTCCTCCCCAAAGTTCTTTTTCTGGTTAATCCTTACAAGAACCCTGTGGTGTAATCTAAAACATTCTGAGCAATGTTGTCCTTTTAGAAATAAGGAAAGCCAAGCAAATGCAATCTCAAGGCCCCAAGAGCAGCGCCATGCTGATGAGCACCAGGTCAGGGGAGCACATTTCCTGGAGCTTGCATATGGATCTCCTGGAAGCAGAGGACACAGTTTGACAAAGTGTTTTGGTCACACCTTTTATGCTTTCTTATTATGGAATCACTGGGCAGAAAGATTTTTTACTGCTCTTGTGTGAGACAGTGGCCGTGTGAGAGCTGAGTTGTTCTTGGATCGCTGCATTCCTGCTTATGTCCTAGAACTAACCTAGAGTGGAAAGTTTGGAAAGTTTGTGGGCTTTTTAAGTAGTTTCAAAATTCATCTTGAAATTTTTCAGGTGGCAAGGATACTAGACGTTTCTGAAGAGATGAGGAGGATTATGGGAGTGAACTCTGGTCTTGAACTGATTACTTTGCCTTATGGACATCAATTGCGCTTGGACCTAATTGAAAGGTAAATGTTCCTGAGTCCTTATTTCCAAGGCAGATGGCCCTGAAAAGGACAGAGCACTGTTACTCTGTACTCAGCATCTTCTCAAAGAATGCTTTCCTGTACATTTGCTGAATCTGTGTGTGCAGAAGATAGTTTATCGCTTCTTTTTGCAAAAGTAAATTCCTTGAGGTCATAGGGCAACTCTGCTTGTAGTACTGGGAGGTGGGTGCTATGGAAAGCAGGATCCTAGAGCTGCTGAAAATCTTCAGCTCTCTTTTAATCGTTCCTATTAAGGAAAGTTCAGAGGACCTACGTTCCAGCTGACTGCACAAGTGGTTTTTTTGGTAGAGAATCCTGATAACTGCCTTTTGCAGATGGGGAAAAGAGCAAAAGAACTCTTTAGGGATATTCAGCCAGCCAGCTAGCACGCCATAAGGCATTACTGATCTCTCTCTGATTTCTAGCTATTGACAGCTCATGTCCTATTCACAAGTGGAGTAAAACAGAAAAGCAACTCACTTGGCTGGTTCAGCAGTCATGTTCCATATGCCTGATGTTGAGTGCAGCTAATATTCGACAACACTGACAGGGTGCTACCCAGGTTTTTTTGAACAGAGTACCACAGATCTGGCTGACCAGTAATTAGCACTGAATGAATAGCATTGAAGAAAACATACTAGAACATAAACTCAAAAAAACATTCTATAATAATGGCATTGCAGCTCTTGATAAGAAGATGCTGTAAAAGCAAGTGATACTGAAATATACCTGAGTTGATCTTCTCTGAACTTATGTACATCATAATGTATTAATAATTAGTAACCACTAATATAAATTGTTTCACTTGCAGGCACAATACCATGGCAATAGGAATAGCTGTGGATATCTTAGGTTGCACAGGAAATCTGGAAGACAGAGCTGCAACATTAAACAAGATCATCCAAGTTGCAGTGGAGCTGAAGGACTCACTGGGGGATTTGTATGCATTTTCTGCCATTATGAAAGCACTAGAAATGCCACAGGTAAAAAAAATAAAAAAAAATAAAAAATCATCAATTTTCTCTTTACATTTTGAAAAGTAGTTATTAGTTGGTTCGATTAAACTAACTTATGTGGTAGCAGCATGTTTTTCCTGTGACTTGCTAGAGTAAAAAATGTCTACATTCCTCTTATTTCATCTGAACAGGTCACCAGGTTAGAACAAACATGGACCTCTTTAAGACATCATTACACCCAGACTGCCATCGTGTATGAAAAACAGCTGAAGCCATTCAGCAAAGCTTTGCATGAAGGACAAGGTGAGTGGAATACTGAGCATGAATTTGATGCTGTTTGGTTTAGCTTTTTAACTCTGCCCTTGCCACTTGCCTGTGGAAGGAGGTGAGCTGCTGTTTTGACACCTGTGTATCATATATTTTAAAAGGCTACAGAAAGTAGTAAAACAGTGAAATAAAAGGAAACAGTGCACAAGCAAAACAGGAGTATGTATGTGATTGATTGCATGCGTCCATGCAAAACATAAAATGCAGTGGAGCAGAAACCAAGAATAACTGCAAAATCTTGCCTCAAAGACAGGATAAAAAATCTCCTTCTCTCTCTCCAAGGAAAGTTATTTTGGGCAGATTTGTTTTTTGTGTGCTTTGCCTACTGGATCAGATGATGAATTCTGGAATACAAAGAATGGGTCAATCGCATAATTCCTTTGATCACTTCATCAGGTGCTCTTAGCAGCTGATCTCCATAGGGGCCTAAGGGGGAGGGATGTTTCTCTGAACACTTCTGTGGCTAAGAGAACAGGTAGAGATAGAACACTTTGTAGTCTCACAGTTCTTGCTGTGGTTTATTTTATTTTGGCCCTCTCCCCCAAGCCAAGCAACTTACTAGAAACTGGCAGGACAGAACATATCAGAAGTGAGGTGCTAATTTTGTGATTCAAAACAAATGCCAGTTTCTGACTTAGAAAAGAATACTGCATTTACAATACTTGATTCAGTTAGCATTTCCATGTCTGATATGGTTTGTTCTTCTCTATTCCAGAGATGGTCAGTGTTCCACAGAACCTAACATTGCCACTGCTGATGCCTATTGTTACCTTGATGGAGCGACAAGCTGTCACTTTTGAAGGGATGGATCTGTGGGAAAGCAGTGACCAAAGCTGTGAAATAATGTTCAGGCACTTGACCACGGCTCGTCAGATAGCACAGAATGCAGAAACGTACAGCTTGACTGCACAACGGATGCTGGAAGGTAGGGAGCACCTACAGGAGAACTGCATATTAACAGAACATGTGGGCTATGTCTGAAGAATAAGATCTCTGCTTAAGTGAAGGGAATAGTTGCTACAATAAATTCTTCTCAGTTTTCATGGGAGCTGATATAGAAGCAAAGGTCATGCAGGAAAGTCAGTAACTGAATCTAAGTACAGAAGAATCAAGGAAAACTCACTGCTTCCTGTGCAATTGAAGTCTGCACTCTAATCTTTGGAAATAAGTTGCCATTTACCATAGCAAGATTCTTTACCAGGAGGCCAAGATGCAAGACAAAGATCTTGACTTCTTGCAGCTGGAAAGGAGCAGTAGGTTAGTAATGTGACTTTTATAACTTAAGATTGCAGTGAAAAAGTTGAGACAGGGAGGAAATGTAGTTCTACAGCAAGCATGCAGCAAGTATGCATCAGTAATTAGTTTCTAAATGACTGTACTGACAATTATGTGCATAACAACTCTAGACCATTAGAATTCACCAAAGGATAGCTTATCCCAGTAATACCTGCAGCCATTCTAGTGCTACTAGAATACAACATGTTGAAGTTTTTCACTTTTTCTAGCTTGTTAAAACAGTGCAAAAGAAACTAAGCAGACTAAAGCTCTTCTTATTTGCAGGGAATGCAGTTTAAAAGGCAATTCTTCCAAGTATAAAAAACTTGCTTGATGGTGACACTATTCTTTTTACTTACTAGGTTTCCAGCCAGATGAAGAGATGAGCGAAATCTTCAAGACAGAATTTCAAATGAGATTGCTCTGGGGCAGCAAAGGAGCACAAGTTAATCAGAATGAAAGATATGAGAAGTTCAGCCAGATTTTAACTGCACTTTCCCGAAAACTGGAACCTCCTCCAGTGAAGCAGGTGGAACAATTAAGTATCTAAGACTATAAACACTATTAAGTGAAGATATACTTGAAATAACTGTAGCTTGCTTTCAGTAATTTGATACTGCACGTACTTCTTGCATTTCACAAGATGTTTAGAACTTCTAATTGCACAATGCACACTTGTTTTAAAACTACTGACTTCTCCAACAAATTATTTATTTACTGTGCCACTACATCGTTAAATGATCCCTTTATGCAGGTAGGTTGTCCCTGTAAAGTACTTCTTTAGCTTTCTGCATTTCCTTAAGGTTGCAATCTTTTGATAATGCCTAAGAATAGGGGCATCTGCATTATAATTATATTTAAATGAAGCAAATAGTGTAAATAAAGTGATAGATTAACTATGTGACAGTTGTATAATACTCCTTAACTGGGTATAAAACACTGTGTATAGAATTGTGAATTAAAGTATATCTTTATGCAAAATAATCTGTAGTTGAAGAAATTATCTGTGACTGCAACAGACGGTTCAAGTTTCACTTTACCTATGGAAGTGGAAAATTAATTGTGTGTGTTGGGACAATTGAAAGTTTTTTTTTTTCAGACAGCATGTGAAGCACTTTAGTTTTTGCTGGAGGCCGGGCAGCTACGCTGCCAGGAAATGAATGATGAAATGGCAAGAACAAACAACCTAGGTAATTAAAATGCTTTCATATATGAGTAAAGGTGGGTGTACGTATATATTAAAACTTCACATTCTGAAGTGAATCACGATAAGCAGTACTTACTTTTTTTTTTTCTTGGATGAAGAGTTACTTCAGATTTCATAGATAATCAGAGTGCATAATGTTAACGTAAAGAATGCTTCAGCAGCAAATATTATATTGTCATTACATGTACAGACTTGATGTATAAGCATTCTCAGAAATTGTATAAATAATTAGGCAAGAACTGTGGTTGCAGAGTTGCATTTGTTCACTGTAAGTAAGCCTGTCTCTGGAGTAAGATGTTAGGGCATTTTAAAGTACTAGAATAGGGCAAGTAGGCAAATGAGCAAACCAATACCACAATGGTGGCAATCAGTTCCCCTTTAGCTACAGTCACTGCAGAGGGACTACAACCATACCATGAGGTAACAGAGCTCCTGTTCACGTTGTCACAGTGCAAAGTCTCCCTATCAATGTTAACAAAAAGGTTGAAGCTAATTTTTTAAACCATGAAAAGATCTTTTTATTCCATGAAAATACTCTCAACAGAGAACACTATCTTTAAACAAAGCATTTAACATTTAGGAAATCAACATGTGCACAAACAGAAGATTAAAAATTACTGGAAAAGGCAAGTCTTTTAGACACCTCACATTCAGAATTTTAGAATAAGTGATTTATAACTAGCTATGCAAGGACAGATGTATTTTTTCCTATGCTTAATAACCCTCCCACAAGTTGCACTATCCCTAGTGAAAGCAACCTGCCTTCAATGGAAGCAAATCCTGGTTTTAGAAAAACAAACAGTAGTGTAAATAGAACATTTTGTCCTTTCCCAGGAAGTGTTATTACTGACCTGCATGGCTGTTAGCCAGGCAAACCACAGGCCCTTTAGCAGAAAATACACAGATCACATTTCTTCCTTTCCTCTAGTTTTAAAATGAAAAAAGTACTATTCAAAAAAAAAAAACCTACGTAAATAGTTTTGTCAGTATTGAGTATTGTCACATTATAATATAAATAACCCTGTATACAAGCTCCAAAAATCTAAACTTTAGCATTTAATAGCCCCCATAATACACTAGGTCAAGCTGTGTAATAATGGTAAAAAATGAATAAACCTCTACACAAGTCACTCAAATTCAGTTTTACTGGTAGTACAGTTCCTAATAACACTGAAATTAAAAAGAATCCAGCACTTCTCCATCCAAATATTGCTTGAGACCCCACAAAAACAGGATGTTTTGATTATTATTTCCCAAACAGCAGTTGGCTGGGTAGACGAGCTTTGTTTGATGCAAATATCCCCCCCCGCCCAAAACCTCTAATCTAATTATTATCACCCTAGTAGATCAGATATGATGTATTTATTAATAGAACCACAAATGGGAGGCAAGACAACATAAAGCAACAGGGGCACTGCAGACAACTATATTTACACGTATAAACATATCCAAATCTCAATTGTTTACAAGTAAAAGTGCACATAGATCATTACGAAGTATCACTCAAATTTCAACTGGTCCATACAATGAAGCATCACCTAGAAACGGACTAGCACTGCAGTAATTTAATTAAAATTGGAACTTCATAGTCAAAAAACTAAAAGAGTTTCCATAAAAATAGTTTTAAAAATATTAAAATCAAATTAAGAGATACACATCCCAATGTATAAAATTCATGATGCACCATGTATCCTGTAAAGTAGAGCTCTACAAAACACCTACCATGTCTACCTCAGCAGCTGCAGCACTGTGGAAAGAGCTGAGACACAAAGCCCTTCGTGAGATACTGTAAGTGGTAGTGTTGGCAACAACAGATTTAGGCACTATAGTTTAAGGCAGCAGTAGAATGGCAAGTGGTTGACTTCTGAAAACAGTCATTAGCTCGCAGTGGTGAATCTCTCTGGCGGTGTTCCAGGTTTTCAGTGCTGACAGTAGGTTACTGAAGTGCTGAAGATGGACCACAGGTCTAGAAGTTTCTCTTGACTGCATTGTAGGTTAGAGCTGGGATGTATTATTTCCCCGAATCAACATAACATAAATACATTACGGTCTCTTACCGGTTATGCTAAAAACTGGAATGTAATGATGGTTGTAGTGGAAAAGTTATAGCAGCATACATGGATACTGGATGAAACTCTAGTACTGAAGGTATTTAAAGAGAATGATTTGTTACAAAATAAGAGAAGCAATGATGTCAAACAAGCGTTATGCAGATATGCCTGACTGTCCTAGGCATGCAAGAGGAGGTTAAGGGCGAGCATGGAGGTGGTGCAGGCAGACTGGTAGCTGACACGGTTCTAAATGACTGCCGTTTAAAATGAGTAGGAAAGAGTATAACCAAACCAACCAGAATGTAGCATGAGCTAAAATATAGTACGGGCCTCTTTGACCACCTATGACAATGAAAATAATGCAGTTTTAGGAAGAGATGCCTTTTTACTCTGGTAATGGAATCCTATTTTCCTGCACAAATTTAAGAATTTGTAATACATCCTTAGTTACGTATGGAAATGCTAAGAATGTTAGTGACTAAATGTATGTCTGCATGCATTCATGCAACTAGCTTTTCCCCTTGTTCAATGGGCATCCCAGTCTAACACCTCCCTCCCACCCCCCGCCCCAAGCAGCTGCATGTAACCTCCTTCAAGATCTCGCCCATTTTCTCAGAAACCCGCTTCAGGAACCTGCAGTCCAAGAGGAAAAAGAAAAGAACAAAGTTACTGAGGGCCTTTAGAAGACAGGGAAGCGTGCTCAGTTCTAACAGGCCATTCTCAGTGGCTGTACAATAGCTTTGTATTACTCTCATAAATTCACATTAGAAATACCAGCAATAGTTTCTAGATGAAATCAAGTAGTGCAATGCAGTTTCCAAGCCTCAATGATTTAACAGTGAGGGGAACAGAATTAGTTTAAAAAAGAAAAACCTTGATTTCAAACTAAACATGATATAATTCAAAGACAACTTACAGGCACAGATTAAGAATCTAAAATCGTTCCCTTTTCAGGAGCAAATGGAGGTTAAAATTGAGTAAAACACCAAGAATTAATTAAATGTGGCTTTTGTTGTTGTTGGATTTTTTTCTGGTTCAAGGTGTGTATAGTTAAAACAATGCAGTTGTGTCCCATACACAACGTTCTACATGAGAGCTACAGCAAGGGAAGGAGAGGCAGGTCAGTGGACCTTCTGTCCTTTTTAATCATACTGTTTTCTTCCTGAGTAATTTTGTTGAGCTTTTTGATTCAGAAAAGATCTTCCTGTTTAAGAAGCGAAAGATGCCAACTATTTGCTAAGAAAGGAAATAATAATTTTCAGTAACTGAATTCAGTTAGTAGAGGAATAAAACACTCGTTTAAGCATATAGGTTTAAGTCAGGGAAGTGAACAGTGTATCTGAGTGGTCTTCAAAACTAAAGTAATTTTTCAGTTCTCTGTAAAGACAAAGTATTGTACAGAACAAGCAGGAATCCTGGTCTTTCTCCATTTTATAGCTGAATTGGATTTAGTGCTTTGTAGAGCAGGAACATTTTATCAGTGAACAAAGCAGAAAGCATTAGCCAGAATTATGGACCAATTTAATGCTGTTATCTCTAGAAAAGCTACAGCAAACTCACATTGCAAACAATAGGCCATTCCTGACTTCTGTTATTCTCATGCTTTCCATGAACCTGCCTGACTTACTATTTTTCCACTATTTTCCCTGGAAAACGTACACTTGAAAGTTGCCAATTTACTGTTAGATATAGGTTACTGCACCTTTGCTGTTTTTCTCTAGCGTTACATCTATATAAGATGTTGGTACATAGCCTTCCTCTCCATTTTGTCTTCGAGCTCTTGTCCACCCATCTCCTTTGTCCTCCTCAATAATGTACAAAATTTCCCCTTCTTTCATTGCCAGAGTGCCTTCATTATGACCTGGGAAAACAGAAGGCAAAGAAGACAGAATTTCTATTTTTTTTCTCAGGACGTAGTTTCCAGATTACATATAAACAGGAAGTATTAAAAATCTGTGAAGCAAACATATGGTCAAACAGGCTGAGACAGACAAAAACCTAGTCCAATCTCTGTAGCTGAATATTTGCCAAAGTTGTGCTAACTTTTCTGAAGAAACAGCAGAGAAGCAGTACTTATGAATTAAACTTATTTCCAGTGCTCTTATAAGCAACCAGTTGCTCATAAAAATTTACATTAATTTACCTCAATTTTCTGCAGCAAAACATCCATACCCTACAGGCAAATTATTTTTGAGTCAAGCAACCATAGTATATGTTGTTAACCTTACCATCAAAAGGATATATTGCCTTGCAATGTCCAATAGCTGGTAATGGATCATCATCTTCAAACTCATCGTCAAACTCATTTGGATGCGCGTGCTGCTGTGGTGGGCCTCGGACTTCCTGATTCGCATCATCTGTGTAACTCCCTTCAGGGCTATAATGCAATGATCGCAGCGTGAGGATTCTTCAGAGTTCTGAGCTCTGAAACTCTGAACATATATACATCATAGGAAAGTGCAAGACCCTGGATATTTCTTTGGGAAGGCATGTTAACAGTTCCAGAAGTGATCTTCTGAAAGTGTTTTGATCTAATAACAAGGGCTTGGGCCAAATTCTTTTACAAAACCAAAGAAATCTGACATACCTGTCTTTGCAAAACACGGAAAACAGGTCAGTGTAACGTAATGGAAGAAGACAGCATTAAAAGGTGCTATGAGCAGGTGTTACAGTTCAACTCTCCATTTTTCTACATTACCGTGATGATCTAAGTGACCTCTAGAATTTAGAACTAGTAAGATTATCCTTTGGAAGGACATAAACTTTCAGAGGATAAGGAACAACCTTCTATTAACTAATGGAGAGAGATACTGATTCCAGCATAGATTTAAAAGCAGTAGAGATAGAATAGAATAGTGACCTCTCTCTGCCCTGTGTTACAAGGTGGTTGATATCACTGCTGTGTCGCCTGTCAGTTCTGGCTGCTACTTTTCCTTCAACTTCAGAGAGCCAGGCCTTGAAGAAAAGAAGACAAATACTGGTATCAAGATGAACGCTGATCCTAAACCAGCAACTACAATTTAAAAAATGCACTTAACTACATACTGTTTAGTTGTTGGTGTACAGCCACAGAGGGACTGTATTCATCTATGAAGTCTTGAAATTATTTTATATGAAGCATGAACCTAACCCCCTCTGCTTAGCCTATACTCTGTACTGGTAAGTACAGTAACAGAGAAAAAAAATCTGTAACCACCTATGACTTGCAGAATAATTCATTCATAAATTCTTCTCAACATACTGCATCTACTATAAAGTACACTGTCATTGCAGCTAGACTAACATTTCTGAAAATAGAGCACCCCACAGAAAACTGTATTGGGAGATCTTGGTTTAATCAAGTAGTTTCACAGCTGATATGTAACCCATAAGGCAATGTACCATAATATTACCATTCATGTACATTTTCTAAGAAATTGCTTTAGATTCTAACCTCATTCTTGTGTATTTCCATCCGCAGGCGGTCCATGTTGCTCATTGTCTCAGCTAACTTTGGCTGTAAACTGCTTGGATCACCCATCTGGGGATTTTTTTCATAAACATCTCTCATCTTGATGAGGGCATCTCTAACATAGAAAACCCCACAATAATTATACAAATTATATATACCTGTACTAGTTCCTTAAAGCAAAGATAATGTTTACATTTGAAATCTTAGCCCATGATTACAGTTCACAGATACTAAACAAAGATACTATACTGGAGCAGGAGGATGCAATGTTAGCGGAATCTACGCATGGCAGATCTTCAATTAAAAATATTTTCAATAGCTTAGAATAGCTTATTCTCTCCTAATTTTTGAAGTTTTTGGCTAAAGCATAGGACTTTATGATGCACTCACTTTTGGTCAGTTTCCTTCTGTAGTTCTCTGTTGAGTTCATCAATTCTCTGCTGAAGTTTCTTGCGTCTCTGTTCTGGAGGAAGGTGGCTGAAGTCTTCCAGTGCAGGGCCCTGAAAAAATACATACTGTTACACAAGTAACACACGCATCTGGGCAGCTGAACTGACATACCCACACATGAACGGTGTTCACTGGAAGCAAGATGGACCTTCTCAGAACTCTACTTGACACACAGCTCTTTAAAAGACCACAACAGAATTGATGCGTGTTCTTGGTGCTATCCTGTAGTCACTCATTCAAGGTTCTTTCTACCTTCTGTAACAGCTGGCTTAGTGTTGCGATTAATAATTTGTAGATTAAGCACTAATTAGTCTAAGAAGCTGAGCCACGAAACTTCCTAGTTTAGCCACTGCCCCAGTGCAGATGTAACAAAACCAACATTACTTACTGAACATTTATTTCAGTCAGAAGAAAAATCTAACGTGTATATAGCACATAGGTAATTGAATCTTTCCACAGACTGTGTTTTCAATGGCTACTTGGATGCTGTCAAAAAAAGAACACTGTCATTTGGACCTTTGTTCCAAAATATTAATAATATAGTTCTCTTTCAGAAGCTCATCAGTCTTGCTAGAAAACATATTAAAAGAATCTCAATTGGACTTACAAAGTTCTGACACATTTTCCCTAGAGTAAAACCAGTTCACAGCGCATAGAATTTATACAATCAAACAAAACTTGCTCATATATTCCGAGTAACCTTCTTAATTACAAAAAAGAACATTTCAAGGGAGGGAAAAAAACCTGCTAATTCTCAATTTTTATTATTATCTTTTTAAACTTAAGGCCAAATATTGGTATGAGCCCACATTTGCAAAGGTTTGATTGCAAGCTTGTGCTAAGATTATAAATAGTATGGTAGAATTGGCATGTAATAAAGCATGGGAGGAGATTTTTACCAATCATGTGAATTTGATGTGCCAACTTTCCTCCATGAGCAATAGACACCTAAACTGCTTATTAAGAAGGAAATATAGTACACATACTGGTAACAAAGTTACATTACTTTCTGACAAATATTTGTAGGTCAAAAAAACCTGCTTGCCATTACAGAGACCCTCCACAGATGTAAAATGAGCTGGACAGCATTTCTTTTGACAGGAAGCCTAATAAACATTGCTGTCAAGATTTTGACACAAACAGCCTTAGGTCCAGGTGCAGTTCTGGGTTTCTAGATTCCCCCATCTTAATGATCTTCTTGCCCCTCAACTTCTTGGCTCTCCTCCACTTCTAAAATCCTAATCTCTCTTACTTTCTAAGATGGAAATACATGAGCCCATTAAAAAGAATAAAAAAGGAAACCAAAGATCAAAGTATGGTGTTTCAAAAACAAAGCAAGAGTGTTTCTTAGAAAACAAAAAGGCTTTCAGGTGCTTCCACACGCTACAGAAAAACAGATAATCATGTCCTTTGTATCATTGTTCCTTACAGGTCAATTAATTAAAACCAGTGAGTAATATTCAGAGGAACACAGTTATTCATGTGATTTTTTTTACTTTTTTACTCTGCAAAGTTACAATATCGATTAAGGGGCATTTTTTTATTTAATATAAAAGCTTTCTAGTACTCCTAAACATAAAGGATCATCTCCTCTGTAAATGTCAGGTTGAATTCAAGTGCGTGAATTTTGTAATATTCACTATTCCTCTTTTAAACAAGTCTTGTAATCTTTTTGTATACTCTTATTTTATGCTGCTTTAAAAATTATTTCTGAAACAGAGAAAGCATAAGTATTTCCATCATCACCAGCTGATGAATGCTGGTCAACCTTAAAATCCCAGAACCACAGAATAAACTGCAGACAGATCACAAGTCTCATTATCTCATGTTAAGCATGTGGATGGTTAAGAACATGACTGTGTATGAGAATGGAAAGTCTGAAGATGTATTCCAGTGCCTGACTTAGAGCAGTTATGATATGGAAACACTTTCAGAAGATTACTTTCATGCTATCTTAGCAGAAGTACAGCAGACAGATCAGCACACGGGCTTACCGTCTTCACCGACCACTGCACAGTTCATTTGAAAACAGAAAGAAACGGGAAATTACTCACATGTAACGACCAGTTACAAAAATGATTAATGCCTAAAAATGTATCTTTAAAGTATTAAACATTAATATTTTAAACTATGAAAATACGTTTTACTACGAGCACAAGAACAGCAAAAAACAATCAGGAATGCACTTCTGCGCTAAGCATTATAGATTTAAAAAAATCAGTAGATGAGAATAGGTAGTTTAACTTACAAAACTATAAAACACAACTTCTTTAAACTAGGGTTTAGATTTGAGTGTTCAAATGATACACTTAACAAGCTTTTACTGTGGGAGAAGAAACGCACACAGCCAACACTGCACAAAATAGCAGAATTTGATGATGATGAAGGACTGATCAGCCATATACAAATAGCTTTTTACAGCAATCCACTCCCATCACCTTTACAAAGGTAATTTACACCTTATTATCACAGAAGGCTACAATAAACAAAGACCTTTTTCAAGTTTATCATTTTACTTTTTGTAAACAAACATTTGGGTCAGCACTGCTACCCTAGAATGTTTTAGTTATTCAACCTGGAAGAAGTAAATAAACAAAAGCACAGCTTTGCTTTAACATTCACTATGCTTTCCATGACCTTTTATAAGCCTTTCCAGAGAATGGCTAAGGAACTTAGGAGATAGACAGATATCTGCATTGATATGACCTTTAGCGATTGCTATGACTATTGATGATTAGAATTTCTAGCAATAAGGAAAACAAACATCCTTCACAAATGATACCATGGTAGAAACCTCAACAAAGTCCAAAGCCGTACAATGGCTACAGAATAAACTACTTTTTCTCTCTACAAAGAGCCTTCTAAGAAAATGCAAAATAAGATTTATGTATCACTGTTCACAACACAACCATGTATGTATCAAGCAGCAGTGAGGAAAGACCTTGTAAGTAAATGGAAATGATGATTTTGAAAACAATAAGCTGCATGGAGTAATAGTATTAATGAAAGGGAGGCGTGGCTATTTCTAAGGCTTTTTTCCATAGCCTGTTAATTTTGTATAGAGAGAGAACTTCAGCTACTGTACACTATGTTCTCTGTACAGCAGATGGCAGGAAAAATCCTAATGCATGAAGCACAGAATGAGAGCAGCTCAGTTTTGTGATCTCTAGTGCTTCAAATGACATCTGGGGCATAAAAAGCAGCATGTCTGGTATGCTTATTACCTGATCTTTGCTCATGGATAAATCTCAAAGCAAATTAAAACACCATTTGAAAGTTGTGCCTGTCAATTCTATTTGGACATAGTTTTCCAGGGATAAAACCATGGAAAACAGCACTTTGTATTAGGAACTATTAAGAATAGAACAAACAGTATTTCAAAGATAAAACTGGTCAATGACATAAAATCTATTAAAATTACAGCACACATTTAAAGGCATTTGATATGTGAGGCCTTTAAATGTTTGCAAGGTATTTCAAACCACATAAAACAAAATATTCATCTGGAAGACTTAGAGATTTCAAAACATTTGATACTGCAGGATAACGGAGATCATCCACGTTTGAATGTTACTATCAATCTTCTGTATTAAGTTGATTCTACTTTACAGCATGGTCAATAAATTGGTAAGAATACAAAATTAAAATACTGTTATTGTTTTCCATGGGTATTTTCTAGTTGTTAGTAACAAATTCTAGATCTATTAAGATTAGAAGGTGTCAATTTGTGAGGAGTTGATATATCCACTGATAAAACAAAAAGGTGGGGGTTAATCAAGATCTCTGCTACTTCAGCAACTTTAATCCAGTTCTTGAGTAGGTAAGGAAGGAATACTATATCTTCACAACCAAAATAGATTACAATACCATTCAGAAAATAAAAGGAAAAGCTTCCCTTCATCAATACATACAAAATATCTGGGGGTCTGATATAAGATGCCATGACATGATTTAAAGAAAGTACATTAAAGCATAGCTCATTTCTGAATGATAGCAAGGGAGCCTCTAAATCATTAACTTTACTGCACTGCTACGCTGTACTTTGATCTCCACGTTACAGTAACCAGCCATTCTTGGTGCATATGAGATAGCACGCTGATTTTTGTTTTCGAATACAAGAAAATCATGAATTAAATATAATCAGGTACATCCAATTATCTCATTATAAAGATCACTAAGCATCTTAAAACACACAAACTGAGCAGCCTGTATTTCACTGAAATAACAGGAAAGTGGCAATACTTTTATCACTTGTACTGTAAATGTTGCTAAGAAACCACTTAACAATTCTGTTGTCTTCCAAACAAATTCTATTTGCAGAATATGCCATTAATAATTGATAAATGAATTGACAAATCTCAAAGTAGCATTTGGTGGTAATTTTTCAATACCTTTACCCAGAAGTACCTTGGACAAAAACAATTTGTTAAGCATAAAATTAAGAGGGTAATTTTTCAGAAAATCAGGATTGCAAAATCTGCAAGCACTGTGTGCTGAAACATTTGATGTATAAAAAAATAAATGAAACTTCTCCATTCTTCGTTCTGTCTCAACATCAACTACTATTATTTCAATTAGAAGTCAGCAAATAAAGCGATCATCTGTAAGCTTTTTTTGTGGTTACTATTTATGCCCTGTGGTGTAGTACTGCTAAAATATGGTATATGATGGTAGGAAAACATTTGTGAACATGAACAACAATGAATAAAAGTTATCAAACACATGCTGAGCACCCTCTTTATAAAACTTTTTTTTAGACACAAGCATTTGGAATGTTACAACAAGTATTTACACTATTGCAATTTTAATCTGGTGGTAAGGTCTGTATAATATGAAAAAAAAACCCACAAACCAACAACCACCAGAGCATCCTAAAAGTGACTGTATAGCTGAGTATTGCTTAAAAAAGAGTAAGCCTTATAATGAGGGTGAAGAGCATTAGAAAAGCCACATCACAAACACACTGTTCATAGCCCATCATGCATTTCAACTTTTTATCCAACTTACCCCTCTTTTGAGGCTTCTGAAAGAAGGAATTCTGGGCTTCCCTGTTTTTATGTCACTCATGCAATAATGCACTGGTTCAATGGAGAATATGGGATACTGGGACCCATTAGGAGTACTGGATATGTATAAACTAGTAGGGGTTAGGGGTGGGGACTGTGGCTAATGTGGAAATAAAGAAAGCAACAAATAAGCCAAATGTTCAAAGTGATTTTAAAATGAAAATTCTGTCTTATAAAAGCAAAATTTCCATCTATCACAAACACCTTTAACTTTCACAGACACGTTTATGCTATCACTGTATGGGTTTTAAGAGGTTGCTGTCACAAATTAATCTTCAGAGACAGAGGAATATTTAAGAAAACTCCAGGCTAAACTTTCATAAGATCTCACAAAAGATTCCAAACTTGTTTCTCTGTTCTTTTAGAACAGGAAATGTTGCTTTTTCCAACTTTATTTATGGTCATTCCGGAAACTTGCGCAACTCTGCTCACATTTTCTTCCTACATTTTGATGCACCTTCCCCAGTAAGTTAGAAATAATATGTACGTACATGGAGAATGACCAAGAAAGAGGTCTACTGAGACCTCTTGTAATCAAACTGGACTTGCAAGATGGCTGCGTACCATTCCTAATCAACATCATCACTACAACTTCCCCTGCTTTCTTCCTCCACTTTTAAAAAATTGCTTCTCTGATGGTTTCTCTCTCCTCCTCTTTGCTGCTTCTGCCTATTTCAGTTTTCCCATTTTCTCTGCTACACAATTCATTCTCTTTCCGAAAGGCTTTTCTGTCTGACAACATCAAAAAATAGGTAAACATACGTAAGGAAGTCAAGACCATCCACAGTTCAAGCTAAATGAAGGCCCAAAATGCCATCACAAATACATCAAATACACTAAGTTAGTATTTTTGCTTTGGTTTTCTATTAGCTAATGTTTTGAAATACTTTAAGAATGTTATGTGCTTATATTCTTATAGGAAATATAATAAATAACATACTGTTTATATAAAATATATACAATTCCAAACATATATATATATATATATATATATATATATACATATTCTGATGTATATTTTACTTCCAGCTGGTTTTTTTTGTTTGTTTGTTTGTTTTTTAAAGGTGTGTTCATAAATCCCTTCCTCCCACCCTTCCCCCTCCAAAAACAAAAACTGAACATAATCTTCCATTTATTCCAGGTACTTAAGGAAGAGTATGTAGAATTTATACATATTTGTGTGTCTGTGATTCCACATAGGAAATAGCATGTAGCGTTCATAGTCACCTCTATGAAGTGAACAAACTGTGGAGAACAAAGAGTAGGGAAACAGTCCTGACAGCTTTCCTCAGCTGTCATCATGCTATGGAATATCTTGTATCTACAGTAAACATCCAGACCAGAAGCACATTTAGATCGTTGCTGCTTTGCTGTCTGTGGCAGAGGATGTGTGTGTGTGTGAGCACACATGCAAAGCTTTTGGACACAGGGCTTATTACCAAACTGGTAGTCATGACTGCAGCCAAATGCAATAAAGATGGTAATATGTTGAAATGATAAACTACTATCAGTCATTAATTACACTGCATGAAAGGTAAATAATCAGTTTTCATTTTAACACAGCTGCAGTTACACATAACATATTGAGGAGGAGAAAAGGAATCAGCTGAATCTTTTCTGCAAAGATCTGCTTGCTTGGAATACTATCCACTGGAAAATAAATCCCAGCCCTCATGAGCTGTAAGGACAGCTTTCTACAAAGTGGCAGAAACGAATTTGGAAGATTAAAACAATCTCACCAAACTCTGAGGGAATCATTTAAAAGATTACTTATATGTTCTAATACTAGCTAAAATCCTACCATAAAATTTAAATTTGTGCCTACTTCCATTTTTTTCCTGAGCATAGGCATATTTTTACCTTTTTCACAGCTACATTTCCTCTGGGATATTTTCCTGTATGGATCTTCAACAGTATGTTTTATCAGTGAATTACTGTAAGTTTTAATATCTTTGAAAATAGCACATTTAATTTAAAAAATAAAGATAAAATCTATGTACTATTCCTATTGATAAACATACATAAAATGTGACATTTCAAAGGAGGTTGCTTTTTGTAGTATTAAAGAGAGATCTGAAGCCTGCCTGATTCCAAAGCATAAAACACACCCTCTCAGTTTGTTTTGCTTATTTTTATGTCCAAATCAACACTTTTTCTATGCAATTACAGAAAGTCTTTACAGCAACTCAAAATAATTAGGGAAGTTGGAAACTACTTTTATTTACTATATTTCAACCTATGCAGAACATCGAATAACGGATAAAAGACCTTACAGGACACAGACCACTGGAAGAATCGCAAAACCTCCTTCCACAAAAACCTGAGAACATCCAACCTTACTCAAACTGTATGTCATCAAAAAACAATGGAGTACGAGGAGAACGTACTTTTAAAATAAATAATTGCTATTTCTATGTGCTCTGAATCTTCACATTTTAATTTTACGAGTAGTAATTTCAGAATTGTTACCTTTGGCTTTTTTCCAAATAGCCACAGCTTTCCTTTTGCCTTGCCCACTGTAGTTTTTGAATCGATTCTCATTCCTTCCTGCTTTGGTGTACTGATGGTTCCATCAGAGATAGTTCTGTAAA
Organism: Tympanuchus pallidicinctus; assembly: GCF_026119805.1. Classification (NCBI taxonomy): domain Eukaryota; kingdom Metazoa; phylum Chordata; class Aves; order Galliformes; family Phasianidae; genus Tympanuchus; species Tympanuchus pallidicinctus. The sequence goes on along the minus strand of NW_026294791.1, from coordinate 15,896,846 downwards.
TATTCTGACTGTAGTCTTCAAATGGAAAATCTCCAGGAGGTTCAAAACCAGATTTGAAGCAGTCTATCACTAGCTGGGAGTCCTAAACAGAACGTGAGTGAGTTTAAAAAGAAAATCAAGCAGTTATCAGGAGAGAAGAAGAGAGAAACCTGGAGACATAAATTTTCCCTTTAAGTGAAAAGATGCACAGGTGGAAAACAGAGAGGACACAAAATGCCTTCTGTTGGACTGAAGATAAAGTATGTTGTTTTTTTTTTTCTCAGCAGCGTTACCAATGGCACAAATCAAAGCATACATACACTGTTATTCAGAAGCCAGCAAAGAGTCCACACAGGTTCTTAGGAATTTAAGACAGGGCAATGGTTTATGCCCAAATTAGACTCCATCTTTTTATACTTTATCCAATTTAATGCTACATGCCAGAGAAGACACCAACCATGTTGGTATTCTGGGATGTTTCAGGATATGCAAAACAACGCATCCAAATCATATATGATGTTAAACATCTTCAGATCAAAGTAAAACAATAAAACATGAAGAGAACAAATACCAGCAGTACTGGAAACAATCATTAAGACTAATACTTTTATGGCAAATAATTGAAAACAAAAAAAATGTACAGGATTAAGTAATTTTCCTCTTCTCTCCCACTCTCCATGCATCAGTTCACTTTCTAATATGCATTTCCTAAGTAACTCAATTCTACTTACTCTATGTTCATCAACTGATTTTGCTGCAAGGATCATCCCCTCTAAGCATTTGGAGATGATTGGAATAACCTTGCGCTCAGAGTCAGCAAAGCCTTTGTAACATTCACTAAGTTTGATAGTCCTTCTTTCATCCATTTCTTGAAGTTGCTGCAAGCACAAAGGAAGATAAGTATTTATGGACATTTTTTCCTGATCCCGATGTATGCAGCTGCTGTGGTCACCACAGTGTAGTATGGAATTTCTGTACCTTCCCAGTATTACTATTTACCCAACAAAACAGAACCTAATTAAATTTCAAAAAAAGGAAGTCCTGTCAGACATAGATTTGAGATCCCCTACAGAAATTAGAGTTTATATTTTATATTATATTTATAAAATGGTGTCTGGAGGACTGAACTTTCTATTCCTTATTTTAAAGCCTGTGTAAAGCGCCTACAGCCTTCTACTTTGACAAATTTCAGGCAAAAATGAGAACTATAGTGATAAAATTCTGTTGATTTCTACATCTCCTCACTCTCTTCTTCCAAACAACCTCTCTGGTAATAGTACAGCCACCTGAAATCTCATCATCTTTAACTCTGCATTTATTTCTATCCTCTCCAATAAATACCAATGGTTAACAAAAAATACGAAAGGTTCAGAATATTAAAATCAAAACTGAAATGTATGCATTCAAATTTTCTCTTTCAAATACAAACCGTTTCCTTCACAAATGCGCAAGAAAATAAAGAAAAAAAGATTACCATTATAGAAGATCTGTAAACAAAGTCTACTGGAACACAACACAAAAGAACAAATTAAAGAGAAATACTAGTAAGATAATAGCCCAGAACACTTCACCTAAATTAACGTGACAAAGAGAAGGAAACAATAGGCAATAAATACATAAACAGGTTATCAAAATGGGTTAAAAAAGATGGATTTCCTGTGTCTATTCTAACAAAGGCAGATATCTCAAAGAGTGTCTAATTTTATAAGTGAAACAAGGCAACAACCTTAGACCTGCTGAACACCTCTCCCCAGGCACTCTCACATGAAGTTATTAAACACTTGCAAGGAAATAATTTAGAAAACATAGTCCCAGGAGAAAGTAGGACCAGGCCTTTTTGCTTTTACTGGAGACTTTTAGAAAACACAAGCCATTTCAACACTAGAAAAATTGGACCCAGCTACAAAACCAAAACTGTTTCTCCTGGGACTTCACTGCAATATTCCATCAGTGCTAATGCCAGATCTACTTAAGTACTGCTTACCAGCTAAAATATTGTAAGATTCTATAATCAGCCATTTTTAAATTGATACACCTTCAAATGAAGTCAACATTTTTACTTCCATTTCCACACTCCACGTACTCCATGCATTTGTGATATTTTAGGGAGTTCTGTGCATTGCTTGTAATACTGCTGAAGCAATGACCACCTGAGTGTGCAGGAAGCACTTCTGCCTCCAGATCTACCCAGTATAAACCTGCTACATAAGACCCATTAAATCACACTGCCACCATTAGCTATGTGCTTTCCTATGTCCCTACGAGTCAATGCATGAAAAAAAATAGAGAACTAGTGATCAAACTTTGCTAGAATGATTGTTTTAACATTTGCTCTCATACGGATGTCCAACATTTTTATTTTACTGCTCTGTTTCATTAATACTTCAAGTCTTATGTAAAACCTTCATGAAGTATTTCCAGTGCAAGTGTAAGCATAATCACTGAAAACAAACTCTTTAAAAGTCGACTGTATGAGATCGTTAATTTCTTGATAAAATTATCTACTATTGTACAATAAAAGAGAAATTTGACATTTTAAATTCTACTTTCTCCTTTAAAAAACACCAGTCATGCTTTCTTCATTAATTATTTTACCTTGTAAATCTGAGGAATGACAATGTAGTAGTGTTTGTGCTGTTCACCATTAAAATTCTGTAGTTGTGCAGCATATTCATTTTTGTTTTCATCAGCCATGTGTGTACGCAGGTTTAACTGTTGCTTAGCCTAGTAAGAAAGTGTTATTGGTTCAAATATGTCTTCAGCTTTTCAGTGGTACACAGCAGTATTGTAATTTATTTTGCCAGTATGTAAAAACACTAATCAAAATCATCATCACAACTTATGTCTTTACAGTACAAGGAATGTGAGCCTTAATTTATACAGACAGCCAAGAGACCTAATTTGTTACACAGAGAGAGAGTAGTGGTTATTTCGGCTCCCTTAGCCACACTGCTTAAATACATATGCAAAAAACATAGAAGAGGCTGAACGAGACTACATACATACGATAAAATGCCAGATGCCAGTAAGTCTGCCAACTGAAGGGAGAAAACTGACTCAGCATCATCTCAAGGATGATGAAGCAGACTCCATGTACATTTTATTCTTTCATTTTGCACACAATAATCAAGCATATCTTATACATAATTTTGAAGGACGTTGTTCCAGTATGATAAATAAACAAATATAATTTGTTTATAATAAAGGGAGAGTAGAAGACAAACGTGGCACTGCTCTTACCTTTTCAACATCAGCCTTTGTCGCATTAGTGTCGTTGTCCAGTCTTTCGTAGCTTTGCTGCGCCTTCTCTGCCTCTCTGCATTCTCTCTCAAATTTCTTTTTACTCTACAAAAGCCACAAACTTACTGCTTCAGCTACTATCCCATTTTAATTTTTAAAGCAACTCTGAATTTTAAATATCAAAGCTTCCCTTTAAGACCTTAAATTCCCTAAATACCTTTATTTAAGTAAACACAGTTAACATTATTTAGTATACCCAACATTCAATAATTCTGTCTGCTTTCAAGATAACTTGTAGGAAAAATCATTGCAGCTTGGGAAGTTAGTAACTCTAGAGAGGAGCAGGTAACAGATGTGAGTACTACTCTTCTGCTTTAGAAAACAGTCAGGCAACGGAGGTTAACATGTCCCTTTCAAAGGACTCATCTGCGCTCAAAAATACAGCGGACAGAAGCCAACTGATTGTTACTGGTGAACTCTGGGGACTATCTGTCTGAAAGGTAACAGCATCTTGACCTACCACACCTGCTTCTACTCTGATCACCTGACCATGAATTAAAACTCTGACTTGACACTGAAGCAAGACATCAATCATCTGAGTTCACAACAACAAAATAGAAATTCACTTTTCCAGTTTTGCTTCACAACAATCTGGATCACAGATAATAAATTTCAAAGATACAGAAAGAGCAAAGTATTGGAATGCATTGTGAACACACTGTTTTGCATTTTTTAATCCTTAAAAGCAATGTCTGTAATTTATTTTAGAGAAATACACTTTCTGCATTTCTCTGTAAAAGTATAATCCTGTCTCCTGAAAGGGTAACAGCCTACAAATTATATAAAGGGCAGCAGACTACAAATTCAAGTCAAATACTTAAGATTTCACCTTCACAGAAATAAATCATCCCTACTAATTACTCTCTAACCCAATGAGAAGCCACTCAAGCCTGTGCCCACGGGTTAACCAGATTCCTTTACTCTGGATAAACACCAAGGCTTTATGTGTGCACACTGGCTGTTCACAAGAGATTTTTAATTTTCTTTTCAGCAGTGAACTATAAACACATTGGAATGTATTTTGAGCGTTGCTAAATCTGATTTGGCCATTCAATAATACAGCTAAACATTAAATTCTGAGCAAGGAAGATGTTAACAGTTCCATTTACAGATAGGCTTTTTTTCTAGTTAATAATAAACAAAACACAAACTCACATTATCCATCTGTTTCCAGCACATGTCCAGATATTGTTGAGCCTTTCGTCCTTCCTGAAGATGCTAAAATTGCCACAAATAATTTGATTTACATACATTCAGTACTGTCACCATTACTTAGTTTGTGAATTGTGCACAATACACGCTTCTAGCACATCACCAGTACCCTTTGGAAGACATCATTTTATGCAAGAACAGTACCACATTAAAAAAATCAGATTGGCAAAAAAGCTACCAGTAAGCAGTCTCTGAAGATCTTCATCCTCAGGTTTTAGTAAATGTTAACAGTACATAAAAATACACAACAGCTTTAAACATGTATTCTATAAATGCATTATAAAACCTACCTATTGCCAAGTTCATGAAATGAGGTAAAGAAATACATCAGTTCATTCAGAGGCACATCTCATATCTCATTATAAAATCGAGATATAGAAATTACCATTTTTCTCTCAGTTTTTAGATCATGTGAGTATCTCATTAATTCTCCATAGACTCTGTGTCCCATTTCTTCTGCAACGACTTCACGTTGTCCTGCATAGTCATTCAGCTCGTTAAGGATGTTAAAGAAGGCAATACATGAAGTAAACCTGGCAGAGAGAACATACACACAAACAGACAAATACAAGAAGTGAGACAGTTTTGTGTTTGCTTCTTTTTTTAAATAGATTTCCTTTAACACAGTTTATGCTCCTAATTAAAAAGATATCAGGTATATTTTACAATAAACCTTGTTTTAATGCTGATTGAATTACAACAAGTGAAAGTAGGGAAAGCCTACATTGAGCCTAGCACGTACTACTTGTTGCAACGTCTCTTCAAATACATTTTATAACATAGATTTTTGTGGATGGAAAAGAAAGAAGAAGAATACTACCTGGAAAGCCCTGTAGTATAGTGGTATCTCCTAAGCTGCCAACTGAGAGGCCTGAGCTTGGGAACGGATACGTACGTCCCTAGGCTTGGAGGCTGAACTTGTTGCAGAGATGATGTACTTGGTAGTCTTGAGGGTGGAACATGCCAATCATACCACTCATATGCATCCCGATGGATGATCTACAGAACAAGCTTGCTATCAGCTCTGAAGACAGCTGCCTGTATGCCTGCCCACCTCTTGGCTGGAAGTAAGGTGCCACTATGGCTGGCACTAAAAAGGGGGGAAGAGGAGGGGCAAAGGGTAGAAAGTGTGTGTGGAAGGGAAGAAAGAAAAAAAAACAGGCACCACATTAAAATATAGATCTTTCTCTCTTTAACTGTGGAATACCGCCATCTCCATAGGCTTGGCTTCGTATAATTTAAATGCCATCCTAGAACTAGAATTCCTGTTCCCTGTAGCCCAGGTCTTTAAACAGAGTCCAAAGAGATAGAGGAAATCCTAGCGTGGATTTCCAGGAATTCTGTGCACAGCATGTGCTCTGGTCACAATCTGAACCTTAGCCCACATTCTTTCATTCATGTTTATCTCTGAAGGAAACAATGTATTACACTTCTCCAAATAAAAATCGTAATGGATAGGGACCACAGAACAAGCCCCTCTTTTGTACAGCTGTAGAGGAGCAGATGATGCTGAACAACTTTATGAGTATTTATCATTCCGACTTATTTTGTCTCTGGAGTCAGAGAAAGACAGCAAGCTTAAGAGGCATAAATGCTTCTTGCCAAGGTCAAGGCTTGGTTTACACCCAAGTCTCAGATCTGAACACCTAACTATGCTGCAGGAAAGTCTGCTAGGCTAAGAAAAATCACAGCCCAGTGGTAAATTGTTGCTCTTCTATTAAAAAAAACCAACCAACAAACAACAACAAAAACCCAACAGAACAAACTTCTGCTTTCAAACTTTCAGTGAGATGAAGGTTATTTTGGAACACAGCAAGTACAACCTGCCATGTTTACTATTTTAAAATACCACAGAAACAAACGTAATGTGCCATGGTTAAGTATTACATCAGAACTGAGAAGCCAAGCAGCTTTTGTCGTCTTTAAGTATTTTATCTTAGAAGAAACAGAAATTAAAAAATGGACAAAGTGCACCGCAGCCCTTATTTCTTATACGCACAACTTTAAGTGCACATTTTTACCTGGGTTCCTCATCTTTGGATGAACGTTTAGGACAGTACTTCTTAACCAGATTTCTATTAAGGAAGAAGAAAAAAGGATGTTATTTTAGAGTGTGTTTTGACAAAACAAACACAGAGCAAGGTACATGAACAAATAATTTTTTTTCCAATTACCTTATTTTTGAATCTAAGGGTCCCTTAACCTAACACAAGGCAGAAATCTACAGCGTTTCCAATGTCTTAAGTCACTCTGACTTCGAATGATGCATTTATAAGCATTTTAAAACTTAATCCACAGAGACTAGACATAAAGTGTTCTTTATTTAACAGGTTTTTCATATGTATGTGTAAAACAACAAATTCTAACAAATTAGAAAAAAGCAAATACGTGGTCACTGTTTAAACACACACATACTGGACACCGTACACAATACCCATGAACCCATGGATGCTTTCTCCATGCCTGAATTAAGTTTTGAGTGTACATTCAGATGAGTGGTTTTAACCACAATTTTTCTCAATCTTCCATACTACTCTAATTAAACAGACCAGTGCATAAAGACCAATGTCCATCCTCACAAATTTTCCCATATCTTCCAAACATAAGAACCAGATCATTAAAATCTAGCTAATAATCTAGCTAATAAACTGCCCATTAAGAATATCTCTCCTTTAAATTAACCACATTATATTTTTAAAGTGAGAATTAACTTCCCATAAAATAAGGCATGCCAATTACTTGCTTTACAACCCATAAATGGAAGCAACAGAATGCTGACAACTTTTACCAGACATCTCTAATAAAATCATACCTTCCATTAAAAAAAAAAAGTTTACGAAGCAGAAAGTCCACCTTGAGTCAGTCAAGGAAGCACTTTCAAAGTATGTTCCTGAGCAATGAACCTGGATTATGCAAATGGTTCTGTTTTTTTAATTGGTATGAAATACACTTTGTTCAAACTTCTGTTTTGTGCAGAAGGACATATTGTGTAATTAAACTATTTTACACATCCATCCAAGAAAGAAATCAGGTTCGAAATATCAGCTCTTACAGCTGCTATGCCAGCTGTATTTTAAATGGCCGCTAAATATAACTTTCCCAGCTGTCTGTCCAGTAATAATTGAGTCAACTGGCTTTTCACATCTTAAGACTAATTCCTAATTAGTAGCCTAAATCCGTTACTAATCTAATCTAAACCAAAATACCTTCTCCCAGAAGCAGCCACACGGAAGGGTTGGATTAGATGATCTCCAGAGGTTTCTTCCAACCTCTGCAATTCTCTGATAAAAAGCAAACAGCATCTCCAATGCTACAAAATATTGTATGAAACAAAATCTTCCATGTATGTTTTGCATCCCACTCCCACTGGCTGCCTATGACTTCATCGCTATGAACCACGAGCCATTTCATCACTAAAACATGAGTGCTAGTCCTGTCTTCATCTAAAATAACCTGTGTTTTCCCTTCAGGTTATGTGGAAGTCCCACATCTCTAAGGTACAAGCAGTGAGAGACCATGTTCAGCCATGAAGCACATAACAAAATATGAACTGGGAGTCAGTGGAAATAGCAGGCTTGTATCCTTTGTCTCTTCTCATACAGTCAGTCTACAGCCAGAAAGAACTACTGTAAGATCATCACATCATTTACACATCCATTCATACATTAACAATAAACACTGACTTTTAAAAATGCATCTACAAATCGTGTAACACCTTTCTCACTAAAGTCAAAACAGGAATTGTTCTTCACCATCATCAGAATCTACTGCCTGCTGTTAAATTCAACTTGGTAAGGAATAAAAGGAGACTTTCTGATCGTAAAATTCAAAAGATTAAAAAAACCCTAGCCATCTACTAATCTTCTTAGCTAAGTAACTTTCCCATGTTTCATTTTCCCTTACACTTCTGCTTTGCTACTCAGGGCTTATTAATGACTGGCAAACTCCTGAAATTCACCTTATTAATATTCAGAAGGTGAACTACATCTCAAGCACACAATGCTGTGTGTAGCTAAGCAACCATGCAAGTCTTTTCAAGGGAAGATTTTCAGGAGCGTTACAAAAGAGAAAGTAAGCCACCTTAAAAAGCAAAAAATAAAAAAATCCACCACCATAGAATTTAAAGCTGCAAAAGAGAAGGGCTTCAAGGTCCAATAAACAGTACAAAGTACAACAACCGAAGTTAGTAAATAAAAAGCAGCTAACAAATGCAAAATTTCTAGCTAAAGGAAAAAGGAGCGTTCACATGAACAACGAAGCATAAATGGGTTTTGTTTGTTTTTGTTTCACTTACAAGTGAGTATCAACATTTAGAAAGATCTTATCTCTGCCTAAATACAGGTCTGTTTCTCAGGATCCTAGTATGGCTCTGGACCAGTTTCTCCAAACCATGGGAACCTTACATACCTCTACAGCAGCAATTAGAGTAGTTTACATCTTTAAGGAGCCCAAAACAACAGCACTAAGGGCTCAGCACTCACACTACCAGTTTCTGGAAGTTTTAGTCCAGTCCAGTTCTAGCCAATTTCCCTCAGTTAAACACCCACCAGTATTTACAGAACAGGTTCACTTCCCACAATTCAGATTCACTGGGAAGAAATCTAGTTTGCCTGTTTTCAGATTCTTCCACAAGAGAACCAGACTACAGCTGCGTATAACTCACCTGATTTCTTCTTAAACACCATTCCTGCCCCAAACTAGCAGACTCACATAAAAACGCTCTTACTAGAACAGCTGGACTGACAATGTTTCAGCTTAAAGTAAGGGGAGTCCCTGCAAAGCCCATTTGGAGCAGGAGAAACCACAAACAACATATCCCCACTCAGATTTGTACTGATCCCCCAACCACACAGATTAATTTTGAAGTGTCCATATGTGTGTATGTACCTGCACATATAAAATATATTGAGTAGTACATATGCATATGTATGCACTGGTTGATAAATTAGAGAACAGTTTAAAAAGAAAGCAAGTGCTTACTTCAGCAATTCTTGCCACTCTGCTAAGTTGTCCTGTTTAATTCTACAACTGTACAAAAAAACCAAACGCCTACCATTACAATACGAATAACTTCGTTCCCTGATCACAGGCGTAAATCCCACTTTTAACAGTGATCAAAAATGACCAGCAGGCAGACTCTGATAAGCTGATCTGAATGTGTACGTTTGGTGGCCCTGCTAGGTAGGGGGGTTGGAACTACATGATCCTTGAGGTCCCTTCCAACCCGGGTGATTCTGTGATTCTGTGAAGCTGTCCTTAGGAGATCAACATCCAGACTCCACAACTGAGGTGTAATTTTTAACCTCACCTAGCAAGTTTGGTTGACATGTTGGAGATGATGAAGGTCTCTGAAGAAATACTGTGAGCTGGTTCTCTCAGAGCACAATTTATATAACAGTCTTAGAATGCCTCTTTTTATATCTAATCCAAAGGCCAATGAACAAACTCATGAATACACTGAGCCAAGTCAACATTAGAGATCTTATAATTTAATTCAAAATAAATGCAGAATCTTCATTTTCCTTCAAATTTTTCTTTCATTTTAAGTAAAGAAAAGAAAAAAAGAAAATGCAAGTAACACATTTGAGCAACAGTACTGTCAGGTTCAAAAGAAAAAACAAAGTAAAAATTGCAGACCGTGAGAACAGAACCAAATCTACTGGATAAACTGCTCTGCATTTCTTCAGAGAGGGATGACACTTTAATACCTTGGAAATAAAATCTAGAATTCTATCACATCCTGAATTACACGCATCTGGAAGTAGATTTCATACAGCACAACATTCAGTTTGCATGCCCTGTGATTTTATCAAATCTCTCTTTTCAGTATAAGTTGGTCTTAGGTTAACACCACTGAGAAAGCAGCCTGGACTATATTACTCATTTTAAGTTGTGCATTCTGAAATTTCAAAAAGCACCTAATTAATACATTTACATTATTTATAGGCATGTACATAAGATGTCTACAGCTGTACATTTACACAAAAACACGCTAATGAACTCAAAACTCAGATTTATTCACTCAAATAACACAATGTAAAGAATGGGTGCAGCAGCATCAACAGGGCAGAATTTGTGCCAAGGTAACAGCTGTGACATCTGTTCGTATTAAACTTCTGCAGTGCCTACATCACCCTACAAGTGACTAGGAGCAAACTTATGATTCTTCAGAAATGAATTTTGAACTGCAGTAAGATCTTAAAGGTGTTTCACATCTGTAAGGCAGTAATTTCAAATAGTTTTCTGTGAGTGCATATCAACATACAGGCTGGGTTAAAGTAACGACAGTGAATTCAACTTAGAAACATCATCTCACCAGAAAAAGCTTTCAGCTAAATTAGAATTAGAGTTTCCAAAGCTGAATATCCTTGGAATGATTAAGAAGAAACCTACCACACCCATGTTTAGATCATCATCAACCTAATTTCTCAGCTTCAATCAAAGAAGGATATCTGAGAAACAAACACATACGGTGATAATTTGTGTCACCAAAGTCACATTTGAACTTATGCACATTTTAGATCACCCCTCAAGATTCCACATACAGAAGTGCAGGAACTCATCTTCAACTTGAATGGATGTGTGCATACACCGATACCTTATTTAGAAAAACAGCCACTTTCTGGTGTGCAGAAGGAAGTAACAAAGCCCATGAAAAATACATTTGCTCAAATCAATTAGGAAGATTACAATTTTAAAGAGAAACACTTCAGTAGTTCAAGAACAACCAACACTATTTACTTAAACTAGCAATAAAGAAAAGTTGACCAAACTCAGAAACCTTATTCTGCATGGAAGTTTCACCTATAACTCTATGACCACTGTTACCAAATGTTAAAAAATATGGAACTCCTACATCTTATCACGTGGTGGAATGCTTCAGGCAGAACCAAAAGGGATATAAGCTCTCAGAAGTCTTTTCCATGTGATAATCTGGTAATAAACAAAATAGAATTTTGCCTCACCCACTTTCAGCAGTAATGCTGATCAAAAGCAGCATCTGTGAATTCAATTACAGAAGTCAGCCCAGTGCCCAGTAATTAGACATACTACATCTTTTTCCCCTGTAATAAAGTAAGAACAAATACAGCAGCTGTATAATCATACTTAAATCTATGAATCTACGTCTTGTATGTTTGCCCTAATTCTCATCTCTGTAAATCAGTAACAGCCTACAATAAACTCCATATTCCTTGTGTCAACACAATGTTAATTGAGAATAAAGCTACACAAAACTCAAGATACTTCCTTTAAGTTGAGACTAAAAAAAAAAAAGAATGTTTGTTTGCTTTTTTCAGAACAAAGAATATTTCAAAGATAAAACAAACTTCACAGTTTTTATTTTCCGTCCACGCTGAACATTTCTTGAAAGGTGAGTTTTTCTTTTTTTTTTTTTCTTGACATCAACAGTTGAGTTTGAGAGCAACAATAAATTACTTGTGAGAACTCTGTCCCAAATACTGTTCCTAGTTCACAAATTATCATTTCTGCAATTACCCAGCAACCGTAAACCATCAGTTTCAACATCAATATAGCGAATTCATTCAAACACCTCTTCATATGCTCTATGTGCATCACTTGCTTGCCATCTCCTTAAAGATTTGGAACAGCTGTTGCCACCTGGAAACATCACTAAACTGTGATGGAATCCAAAAAAATACCTTAGGCAAGGGCATAGACTATGTGAGTGTGAGATTCTGCCAGGACATAGACTCTGATTTGTGAAAACTCTTATGAAGAAGTATCCTTGGTTCAAGTCTATGAGAGTAAGATCCAACCAACAATAAATACGGCCCACCAGAAAAAAAAACACACACACAAAGAAAATCTATACATTTCTAGCTCTGTATCTCCTGCTGAACTTTTAATTTCCTTTCAATGTCCCATCCAAGTAGAAGTACAGTCAAAGAACCACCAAGAGCTGAACACTTTCTATACTGTTTATGTACCTGCTATGTAAGGGCATAGTAAGTATGAGAGTTCATTATATAGAGATTCTCAGCAGTGTGTTTGCCAGGTTGTAATCCATTAGAAGAGAAAAAAAATGAAGATAAAACCAAGAAATTGCTATCAGAGATATTAATATCCAGCTTACAGGCCCCATGCTGCTAGCATTAAAATTCACCAGAACTACAGTCTAACCCTATGATCTCTCTCTCAGAACTTCTAAGGAACAGTGTGCACGATGAATAACTTTTCTGAAGATGAAAACTTCATGGATCTCAATCTCCCACGGGGCCTTATGACTGCTGCCTTTTACAGTTAACATCAATGAGTGTCCTCCAAAGAAATGACGGTTGAAAACAAGGCGCAATCACATGACAACTCACAGCTAACCATCAGTTCTCTCCTACGGGAAAGCAAGGCAAGAATACCTAATGGTGGATTAGTGAACCAGTCTCCTGGCAGAAAATCAGTCACCTTCTTGTGTGTGTGCTGTCCAGACCCTCGTGGGCAGCAGGCAGGAAGTGCGTGCATGCACTGTACGAGTGCGCAGCAAGACCAGTGTTTTGCAAAGCTGTCATACTTACTGCACATACACAAGCAGCCCAGCCATCTGACAGAACGAGTACTTGACATAACTTGCTTCTCAAAAGTGCTTTGAGAAAAATCAGAAGTTTCATCCAAAATAACAAAACACTACACAGAATACATTTATCATTTTTAATCACATCCTGGAGTTCTGGTATCATCTCACTGCCTGTGGAAAATGAACTTTTAAATAGAACACAGCAAAGCAACATCTCCATAATACTGAAGGAAACTGAATAGACTCATGCAAATAAAATATTTCCATTTTTAAACAGACAACTCAAAACAGATCAAAACTAGACTGTGAATTAGTGCTGTGCATGCTTCAAACTTTCCTTTACCTCCTGAGGTTCTTCTATGTCAGCTTTGGAAAACTGGTATTTATTTCCTTCAGGAAAAAAATTCCTTCAGTAAAGTAAGAGGATATTATATTTGGTGAATATACACAACTGGATCAAAAGAAACTAATACAGAAATCAAACAGAAGACACCACCACCCTCTCAGCTATAAACCTCTTAAATGTGATTACGAGGAAGGGTTCCTCAGCTCTGTATCTGGTGACAATCTAGTTTGCCAATGGTGAGATAATAGAAGACACCACCAAAGAGAAGCTGCTGTGTAGCTTTCATTTGTCAAGGGCCTGGCAACAGCTTCACCTGAATCCCCAGAGGAACACAAGGGTAACAGTTAAAGCCAATTTCATAGTAATATCTTATCTTGCTCCTCAAGTATCATGTGTCATTGGTTTAAAAAAAAAAAATAAAAAAAATCCCACTTTATTCTGGCACCTCTGGGTCACTTAATTGCTACTACACTTCTTGTATGATCTCCTTCTCTAGGAGGGGAAACTCCAGTTATACCTACATTACATTTCATTTGGCAACAACAGAAAGTGAACAAGAGAGATAAGAAAGAATCAGAATCGAAAGGGATGACTCGCTATGGAAAGGTCATCTTTTAAGGACATGAAGATCTGCTGCTTTCTGAAGTTTTCTCAATGATTTCAATCAGATTTCTAAACAAAATGTAGTGAAGCTCTTGACAATTCAACAAAAGAAATTAATTAGTAGTAGAGGTTTGAAACTGGTTGAACAAAGAAAACGTAGGTGGGTTGAACAAAGAAAACGCAAAGGGTAGGTGGGAGGGATAGGAGAACAGAGGGGAAAACAAACAAGGAAACAAGCATACACCAAAACAAAATAATGCACTAAACATAATTAAATATAATAACTAAATAACTAAAATAATTTTGTTTTAGATTGCTAAAGAAAATCGTGTCTGTCATAAAAAGAATTAATGATTTAATTCACTCTTTAAAAGAAAAAAATACTCTTTAATCATGAAACTACACAGTTGCCCATAATTTGATTTTAAGTAACTGGTAAGACCATTTTAAAATGAATTTAAAAAAATATAATAAAAAACTTACCTCAGTTGCTTTGCATAGTTTTGCTCAATTTCTATCCTTTCTTTTACAAATTTTGCATATTTCTCCAAGAAGTCAATGCCCCACTGAGTATGCTTGTCTAAGTTGTCGAACTGATCCTTAAAAACAAAAGGAGACAAGAATACTGAGAGTGAGCGAAGAACTGCACCAACACCAGAAACAACAACATGTAATTCACGAGTTGCACTTTGAGGGAATTTCATCACTTCCACAATGCAAATTCACCTTTTTTCCCTTAAAAACCCTCTCATTCACAAGTGGAAGTTTTCCACCAATTAAAACATAAGCAGAGATAAATATTAGGTAACTAACAGACTGCTGTTCAACTAAAATGATGTACTTTTTTTTTTTTTTTTTTTTTTTTAAAGAAAAACACAAGCAGTAGTAGTTTTGATATGAGGAAGCAATTCTACTCGTAAGATTGTTCACTGAAACAAAAATAACGTAAATGATAGCTGCATGACTAAGTTGAGCATGGGCAGCATATGAAAACATTTAATAAAGTAAATCCATACACAAAGTGTATCATCAGTCTAGCAAGAGATTGTGAAGAAAGCAAACCTGTCCTTGTAATGGTTACTACAAATGTTAAAGGAAAGCAAATGCACAAAGGAAGCAGGAAGACTAAAAATAAGCCTAACTTCAAAAAAATAAGTGGTGATTATTAATAAATTATCTCCAAAACTCATCTATCACTGTGTAGTAATTAACATTACTGATAACTGATTTCACAAATGAGTTTCACAATGCACAATCAGGGACAATGGCTTTCCAAATACTTTGCTCAAGTGAAAAAAAGACTCCACTGGTGAAAATTTCTCCTCAGGTACCAATATGAAACTGGACTGGAAGAACTGAGTACATTTGACACGTCACACTTTACAGAAGTATTTAATCACAAACTTTGCCACAAGTCTGTTCCTCCATCTGATTCTATAAGCAGTAGGCTCTGAGCAAAGACAATTTTGTAGGATTGCACATAGGCCCTGAAGGGAAGAAAGAATTAGTTCACTCTCAATATGAGGAACACCTAGAACATGCATTAGACAATGAGAATGAAGTGAAAAAGAAAGTTGCTCTCACACAGGGCTCAAAACTTAAAACCCACTGCTCATCTTCACCACCCTTTACTATCTTTACATTAGGACAGCTCCTCTACCATTACTAGTGCCTACAGAATTACTCACGAAGGCATTAATGATCTGGTAGATAAGCAATGGAAACTCTGATTCAGTGGGCCATTAGTCCACATTTTGCTGGAAGGGGCAAAGGTAGCACCAGTATGCTCTCTTCTGAAACAGCTTTACAAAGCCTGTTTGCTTGCTGTCATTTGTTGGCCACCAATTATATTATGCATTATCATGGAACAAAGCATACAATATGATGCCTAAAATTAATACTTTCAGGAAGTACATAGGCCAATCCAAAAGTAATGCCTCCTATTTATTTCCACAGAAACTACAACAGATACAAAGAGCCCAACAACACTACTTGGTAGAGCATATTCTCAACTACAAAATACTAGCTCCCAACATAGCCACCACCACTAGCTATGCATTTTTGCCAGTGATGAACAAGAACCTGCATGCCACGCTCCTAAAAATCTGCACCAGCAGAAATGACCCACTGTTTCACAGCTGCTATGACAGCATCACTGCTAGGAAAATGTTGCCCACACAATCCATCTTTCATCAATCCAAACAGATGAAGTCAGAAGGTGTCAAATCTGGACTATACAGCACAGTGTGCTGTACAATACACTGGACAATAGTATGCTATACTGGGTGTAGTAGTGGAGTCCAGCTTAGAATGGCAACGTGCTCGAAGGCCTTCAAACTGATGTAGGGGTTGGTGTTATCATGTCATAAGAGAAAGGTTGTCTTCTTTTCTGGACTGACTCTGGAAGTTCAAGCCTTCAGCTTGGTCAGCAAGGAAGTGGCCAGAGCTGACGTCTACGTTTGAAGAAATCCAGAAGGATCACCCCTTCCCTATCTTAAAAAAAAACAGTGTACATTACTTTACCTGCAGAAGGCAGCATTTTGAGCTTCCTCTTCAATGAGAAGTTAACGTGTTGTCACTCCATGGATTGCCATTTTGACTTCCACTCATAATCACAGAATCATAGAACGGATTGGGTTGGAAGGGACCTTTAAGATCATCCAATTCCAACCTCCTGCTACAGACAGGGACATCTCTCTTTAGACCAGGTTGCTCAAAGCCCTATCCAGCCTGGCCTTGAAGGCTTCCAAAGGGGGGGGGGGAGGCTTTCAGTGTCTCACCACCCTCTCAGTAAAGTGTTTCTTCTCAATATCTAGTCTAAATTACGTTGAGAGAACACATCTGGCTTCACAATTTTTCCAATTTTCAAACAAGAAACCAGGGAATCAAAGTCTGCAGTCCTACAGTCCTTACATTGCTCAGCAATGACAATGAGATAAATGAGCAAAAAAGAAAGGTAAGATCAATGAATTAGCAGAGAGAAAAAAATAGGTCTTTTCAGACAGGCTTCTAGATGTGAGTCACGAATTTATTCACTGTCCTTTCAGCTTCTCAAACAGCACCTAGGTTTAAGCTCTGGGCCTCAATTCAGCCAAAAGTTTCCTTCTCATCCAGGAGCACAAGCAGAAGATATTCCATACTGCTAAAGAAGAAGTCAAATTATGCACTGACACAATCAAGCCAAGAATTATCCTGAATGGAAGGGGGAAAAAAAAAAAGCCAACATTGTACAGAGGAGAAAGTGAACCAAATGGATGCAAGAGAATATATGCCTGGATCTTTCATAAATAAACAGTTTTATACATACATAAATGCATAGGTCACTACATTAATACATCCTGCTCCTTTGTGGAAATGCAAAAACAGCATTGACTAAAGATCAGCAAAGGAAAATTACAGAATAAAAGAATACATCCTGTGAGATCTGGCTAGCTATTACTTTGATAGCAAAGTATTTTTTTTAACAATATCACAAAGCGAACAAATTGCTGCTTGTCCAGTAACACCCCACCACTCTTAACAGCTGAGCAATAAATTTTTTTTGTAAAAAAAACCCACCAAAATTAAAACTGCAGCTGACTATTATGAAACTAATTAACTTCAGCTAATGGACGGCGGCCAGAAGCACTGCCCACTCAAAAGTCAGACTGCAGTTCAAGTTGCTGCAAACAAATCCAAGACTTTAAGAAAATCTGCAGTAGGTCAATAAAGATTATTTCAAAACAAGTGTTACCTCCCTAATTTTTACTTCCAGATTATTTACTGGAACAACAGATGAACGCTGCTATTACTTTTAGTTACACGGTTCTTATCACATTGTTGCAGATACCAGGGAATGTGACAACAGCAGTGAATGAGCAAGACAAAAAGCTAAGCCAAATCGTATTTGCACCAAAAACAAAGCCATGATTTCTCAGGATGAATGTGGGAATTGCTCTCCAACTATAATGGATATCTTTTTTTTTCCCCAAGCAAACCCCAACAGTCATAAAAAAAATAAGGGCAATTTTTTAAATTGCTCCATTTCTCTTTGGAGCAATGAACACTGAGGGAATACAACTGCATAAAAGCCTCACCTTTCCTCACCCAAAAGCAATCTCTAGCCAGTCCGGCCACTGTTCTTACATAAAAAGAATTTCAAACAAAATATGTTAACCCAGTCTGCAATTTTTAAACAGCTAATGCTCCCAACATCCACTGGTGCTGGAAAGAGCTGTACGTGCATTAAGAGCTAAAATTGTGATAGCAAATTCTGTAAAATAAGCAAGTGAATAGCTAAATAAGAGTTTTACTAAATTATTCCTTTCCAAAAAACTCATTTATTTTGTCCATTTCGATTGACGTCTAAATGTGCCTTATCTTCTATTTCCCAGATTCCCATTTAAATGATCTCCAGACAACTCAGTTCTAAGCCTTGGGAATCATTTCAGACACAAAACTGCATCAGCTTAAAAGTTTAGAGAACCTATCTCAATTAACAATAATTAAATCCACAATCCCTCTAAAATTCATTTAGTAAGACACCTTATTCAAAATCATGAATTTCACATGTATGCTACCATCATTTTGTTCTTTTGACTCGACTGTACATCAGTTTTTCCACACCTTAATATCTAACACCACCAATTTTAGCCTGCAGTGACAAATAAGCCACCTTATTTGTAGTTTAGGAACACTGGCACAGGATTGGCTTTTTTCCAGTTCTTTGTTCTCCAGGCTGTCTAGCATGTCTAGCCTAAACTTCCAAGTCAGTCAGCAGGAGCTTAAAAGCTCAATTCTGCACTTAGATACCTCGATTCTTAGCACTGCTACAAGTCTAACAAGGAAATACAGACTATGGGCCAATGAGATTCCATAAGGAGAGTTTCAGAGCATGGAATGAGATTCAGGTCAAAAAACAAACAAAAACCATTTGGTATCCAAAAAATCCCCAGTGCAGCTCTAGATTGAAATGCTTTATTTTATACTGCTTTAGGAAAAGCAACAAATTAATAATCCATAAAACTGCAAGCCTAAAGTAATCCAACTGAGAAACTGGGGCTGATTATATAACTCAATCTAATGTTGTTTACTGAATTTATACCCGTGAGAGTTTCTCAAATGAACTTTCCTTCCTGTGTCCACAGTACTGCAGAAGACAGTTCTCAAACAGAACATTTAACTACTTGAGTACAAGTTAATTTACAAAGCAACTACTTTGCATATTATCACACCTCTCCCTTGAAATAGATGGTATTTGTATGAAACATTGCAGCTTGCTTATTATTTTTAATGAAGATGAAAGCCTTGAGTTAAGTTCAAGCTGTCAACATTTTACATTAATGAGATTACTCAAGGTCAGTTTATTGTTGATTTATTCTTTCTTAACTCGCATTGTTTGTGCAAAGAACTACCTGACTTGCTGTATTAGAAGTTATGGAAACCATGACCTACTAATGACAAGTTACCAATATAGCTTTGTGTCCCTTTCCCCACTTGTCTTCAGCACAAATTAGATTATAAAATTATATTTTAGTTAGAGAGAATGCGACAGTAATCTAATTTGGACAACACATTTCAGATTTTCTGATCTTTGAAACCTCTTCTGTGCCTTTTTTTTTTCCTTTCCCTTTTGTCTCTATCTTTATACATTCCTGCTTCCTTTTCTCTCAGTATAACAACTCTTCTATTTCACTGGCTGAACTCATTATCATTTCTCTTCCTGCCTGCTTCCCTTTATAATTATCTATTTGGTCTTCTCATCTTCTTTTCTTCTTGCAACTGCAATCTGCTTCCTTTTATCAGGCAGACTAGAACTACTTTCAGCTAAACAGTAGTTTATTTTTTTTAAACTTCCTGTTAGTTTTAAACCTAAAAACTAACAAAGAGCTGTTCTATATAGAGAACAAAATATAAAGTGCCTTTCTTTTCTGCTCTTTACAAGTTCTGCAGAGTAGCTTCCAAACAGACTAACCTGCAAATTATACTTCATTCCTCTCTAAAAATATTTATGCATTGAAGTTAAGAGAGTTGAAGAAGTGTGGCTGTTAGCAAATTTAAAGACTAAACATTGTTACAGTTTTTTTCCCAGTCACTGGGGACTTCACTTGACAATCATGCCTTTTCAAACACGATGGAGTTCACAACCACATCAGCCAGTTCCTTCAGGACCCTGCGATGCACGTCATCTGGCCCCACACACCTACATAGCTGTCTAAGTCTGTGCTTTTCCCTCCAAAGATCTCAGACCAGCAACAAAATAACTGCATTGGGAACTCTTTCCTGTCAGGTCTGCCAGGCAGGGATGCCTTGTTTGGCTGCTAGCAGCTTCACAGGCATGATGGACTTCTGGCAGCCACTTTCTAGGACAGGACAGGCATTGCATCTATCAGACAGAAAAGGAGAAGAAATACATGTGGCTACTTTTGAAATGAGCAGTCAGAACTGGAAGAAAACTATGTTCTGCATTTGGAGATCAACTGAAAGACAAGTAGGTTAATACAGACAGGATTACAGCACTCCGAGAGACTGTTCACGTTTGGAAATACAAATACTGACACCAATTTCAAGGTGCAGTACACTAGAATCCAAGGAATTACTGAAGTACTTCTGCAGAGGGTCAAACCACCTCCTTCAGAAGCAAAGAGCTGCTGAATTAGCTCAGCCATCTCATAGCACTCCACCTTGAAGACACTTTTTGGCATTACAGATTACAGCTATGCACTCCAGGTCACCTGTGCCACTGACTTTATCCGCTGGACTAATGATTAGATATTAACAGCATTAGTTTTCTGCCAGCACAGCCAACTGACTGTCCCAGCCCAGAGTAGAGACACTGAACAGCAAAATTAATAAAAGAGAACAAAGGAACAAGCTGCCAGAGTTCCTCAACAAACACTACTATTTGTCCAGCTTGGGAATCACATCTCAACTTCTTCATTTAATGCACAGGCATCTTTGTATCAAGTAAATGATGTGCTTACTGTATCAGCATCTAAACATAAGAGAAGAAACCCTTAATTCTTCCTGAGCTCACCAGTAGTCCACTTGAAAGCAGGCACCTTCAGAGTGGTTGAATGATACTTAGTAGACAGAAGCATAAGTAGATTTTAGTCCTGGTTACGTCACTTGTGACGGGAACCAGAAAAGACTTCTAAGTTTAACTAGAAATTGACTAAATGTGAAATGATACATTACAGTAAAAACATATTACTGTTTATACAACACTTAGAGATGCTGTTGCTCATTGTAAGAAGGACCAGGAGAAAATCCCACCTTTACAGCAAGACTGGAATAAAACAGAGTATAAAACATTGTGGCTTTGCATCTAAACTTCCTACACGACCAACAGCCACACAAGGTCTCAGGTGAAGCAGTGCTGTACAAAACCCGTGTGCTACCACATGATTGATGTTAGCCTGTAAACAACCTGAAAAAATAGGCAAACATCCGACTTGGGAAACTACGCTGCAAGATTCTGACTTTTCAAAAATTGTGTAAGAAATCATTTTGTTCCTCAATTAGAAAAGGTTGCTATGTGGTTCTAACCTCAGTGTACAACATGAGCATTCTAGCATATTCCTAAGCACCACTGATGAAACTATCGAAAACTTAAAATTTAAAACTAACAAAAACCTCTCTAAAAATTATACATACTTCAACGTTATTAAAAACATATCGCTAGAAGGCCAAATGAGCAGGCAGTCCCTCATGCTGCCCCTTCTTCTATATGTGACCTACAGAACTAATCTTGCATTCAAAAGCATTAGTTTTCTAAAGTCTTGTGGAAGCAGCAAAGAGATCTTAGCAGCTGTCAGCTTCGTCAGAGACGTTCCTATGTTCCTGCTCTGGCCAGCCTGGCCCAGCATCTAACAACAAGCAGAAGACCTCCTGCTTTTTTCCCAGTGCAGTTAGGAGTGAATTTAGGACAGCATGCTCAAGAAAGGAAAGAAGTGGTATAGATGTTACAAACAGAAAGTGTTTCCTGAAAGGAGGAGGTAATTAGCCTGGAATTAAATAGGCAAGGGGAGAAGTACAGAGGAGACAACAGGGTCAAGCTATATGTTTTGTAATGAGATTATTATTACAAAATACCCAGGTGCCCACATCATAAACTCAGAAGAAAAGCTTCACCAGCTTTGCCGCTCACAGTGTTGCAACGCAGCTACCTAACACTGCTTTGCAAGACACATTCATTACTTATCAAGGAAGCTCCATCCCTTACACATGCACACACACAACCCTGCACAAGCTGTATTTATTTATGCTCATTCAACTGTACTACCATGAAAGCCAGTTCACACTACTTAGTGAAAGTTTTACTGAACTCAAATTTTGACATGGGTAAAGTAACTACCTTGCATAGAACTTGGAGTCATAGTTCCAAAGTCACTAAAAGCCAACAATATAGTGATAACAAGTGATACAAATTTAAAACAAGGAAGTACTTTCTGCCAGCTGGGGGAGGGGGAAAAAAAAAGGGAAAGACGATCAACTTCCCTGTAATCCAAGTATCACTTCCTTACATTTACTTGCTGTTCAGCTACTTAGAAAGTTCTGAAAATACAATTTTTAACTGACATAAAAACCGTGTTTATCAAGTAGGGTGCACAAATCCCATGCAGAAGAGTCAATCTGATTTGCTTTGCATTTGAAGTTGAACATTTAAGTCTTACCTCAGTGGAATAAACAGAAATAAATTGTTTGGCCTACATTTTATCACACTGGATACCTCGGATTTTTAACAAAGGTACAGCTTCTTTGGAATGTTAATCTCGACTCACCTCTTCCTTTAAGTACCTTTCAGGGCACTACCCCTAAACAGTAGTTTGTAGAAAAGCTATGAATACCAAACAAAATTTGTAACACAGAAACAAAGTGAACACATCCTGATATTAATTTTCAGGTCACTTTTCACAAGAGATGCGATTAAAATACTCAGCCAACATACTGAATACTGTGCCTTCAGGCAAACATCGATCTTTCAAACACAGGTGCAAGTGATCCAGACAGCAACTCCTAATTTAGCACAGTGTAAACTGTTTCAACTAATGTCACAATTCCCATCATAGGTACATTGTAACACAGTGAACACCGCTGGAATGCAAGGTGTTGGAAGTCCAACATGAGTACGCATCAGTGTTAAGAGGAAAGCATACACCTTTCCTTCGCTGCTCCTCACATTCAGAAATTCCAAGCGTACCAAGTAGACTGTCAGTAAATCTTCGCTCTTCCAAATCAGAGTAAGATTCCCTTTTAACAGTTCTGACCACTTCTCCAATTTTTTTCTTAAGAGTTATTAGCCTTTTGTTGTTTATGAAAGGCTGCAAATGTCAGGAGAATTATCTCTACAGACCCAGGTTGGAGCAGACCCCTTCCCTTAAACGGGAGCAGGCACAGCAGCACTTCAGAAGATCAGACATCACAGAGGACCTGTGAGGCAAACAGCTGGCAGAACCAGGAGGCCAGCCTGCTAGCTTGCCAGCATGACAGAGAAGGGGAATTTTCTCTTCAACACCCTGTCGGAAGGTGAATTTCCCCTTTAGAATCACCTGTGGATGTTCCAGCGTTCAAAAGGAAGAACAGAGAAGCCACACCTTTTTCCCTTCATGAATATCTTTGAAAAAACAGGAAGTGTTTCTCAAACTTGACTTTAAAACCAGATGCACATTCTTACAGGAGATACACAGGGCAGTAAATTACAGCCTTCCTACCTTCTTTTAAATATTATTTCAGACAAAGAGGAACCCTGCAAAACAAGCAACCACCACCTATGTATATCCTATTTCACACGGGAAGCTACTGCACTTATTGCTTTTAAAGCAAAATTTGCATAAGATTAACATAACTGAATAAAGAATTTAAATTAAAAACAGATGGCACTACTGGCATCTTTAGAAGCATGGAATTCTTCAGCTTCCCAATTCAGATAACTAACATTACAACATAAGATGAATCTGTTGCGTATCAATTTAACTCCAAGTTTTTAGGATATAAGCCCAGAAAACATACTGCAACACTCTTTCATGCTTCGCTGTAAGAGACTTCAGGAAACTATATTACACAAAATACATTATTAAGATTATCCACAGAAAACTGAAATGTCAATGTATTTTATGAGATCAAATAATACAAACGCTATGCCCCTTCCAGGTTAACGAGCTATTGTTTTTCCTTGTCAAATACCTTTCATTTCATGGAATGTGATCAGTGACATAATTTAACTGCAAGCATATGCATTCTGTTAGAAGACCCACATTTTTAAAACAGGGAAAAACTCCACTACAGCATACTTAGACACTGAAGTTGCATACACAAAAGCAGAGCACAAACTTCAGGGTACTCAAAAAAAAAAACAAAAAACCCACGTGTTTATAAACGGCCACAGCTACATTTCTCAGTCTTATATAAATACAAAACTCAGACTGGAAACATCTTGATTTCATACCATTTCTGTCACCCAGTATGACAATTACATCAGTAAAGCATATTCCACAAAGCTACGGGAGCTCAATACCGAAAGTAAGCAGATCTGCAGCATGATCAGCGCGAGACAAATGTTTCCTGAAGCAACAGCTTTCAGGACAGAAAGGAGACTTCCAGAGGAATGGCTTTACACAGAAACAGGAGACATGGAGTAGGTGTTAGGAGGAAATCCTTTACTCAGAGGGCAGTGAGGCTCTGGCACATCCCAGAGGACCTGTGGGTGCCTCAGCCCTGCAGGCGCCCACCCAAGGCAGGCCTCGGAACCAGATGATCTTGAAGGTCCCTCCCAACCCAAACTATTCTGCAATTCTATGAAGTAAACATGGAAAGATGGGGTCACATCTGGCAATAGCGACACCAGATGGCGTTCATTGCTTTTTGAAGAGTCTATTTTTGAAAGGCCAAAAAACCAGCCAAAGTAGAAATTAAAAAGTACTTCAGCAGGAGCCTGTCTTCTGCTGTTATTCCCTTCCTACATAAACTGAGAGAAATACAAGGATACTGACTCTGAAATACAGTAGATAACTAAAAAGCATAAATAAGCATCAAATCCAGGTACTTGTACCTGTGGCTGAAGCAAGCACCTTGGTCATTTTTTCCCCTCTCATCACTTCTCAGGTTAAGTTTTACATGTAAGATTAGAAGGTGATTAAATCCCTCACCTACTATGTGTTAAAGCACACACTTTGAAAAAGCCATCTAATTGCATACATTTTAAGCACTGAAGTTAACTCTACGCTTCATGCAAAGCAGCTTGTTCTGCATCCACAAAAAAAAAAAGCTCCTGTAGTAAATAATTAGTAGGTCTCTCTCCTAATAGTTTTTCAGTATTACCAAATCAGAAATAATACAACAAAACAGTACTCAACAGCATCTTTTAGGTATAGCTCATAATTCCAATGCAGATCAACACAATCACTATGAATTACAGCACTTCTAAACAAGCACTCCTATAAAATGGTAACTCCTTGCTGAAGGACCTTGGTTTCAAACAAACAACAACAAAAACACTGAAAATTGATGTTTCGTTATCTGAGGAGGCCCTAGCAGAAACATTTTCAACCCACTGTTTAAAGCCTGACAGTTTGTAATGAAAAAATACATCAAGATTTGTAGTGGAAAAAGAATGCCAATCACTTCTCCCTAACATGTGGTTTATTTTGTAGTTCACCACAAATCATTGCATAGAAACCATGCTTATCTTTTCAGCAGCAAACAAATAAAAACTGAATAAGATGGAATTAGACATTTTCTTATCTGTGTCAGTACCTGAGTTCAGGGCATCTTTAACATAAAATGGGAAGTTAAAGACAGTCTCCAGGCACCCATTTTTTTCCCAAAGAGAATGTCTTGAGAAGGAAGTAAGGAAATCCCAAGAAAAGAGCTCAAGGACAGCTGCACAGCATTCTGGCAAAGGAGCACAACACTGTTACGTACTTTATTTGGAGCTATCATCCCCATGAACCTCATCAAAATACTATATATTTAAAATAGCTGAAAGATTATTTATCAAAATACACTCAACAAGGTTTAAAATAATTTTAAAATAATTTAACTAAGCAGTTATAATTCTCAGCTGTCAGCACAGCTAGTTTCCATTCAATCTTTTAACACCACGCTGACATACAAACATTGAATATCTTAATCCTCCTTTTAACTAAGCCTATATGAAGCATTTAGATTCAAAGTTTGTTGCTCGTGCCAACTGCAAACATCTCTAATCAAGTTTTCCAAACTCAACAATACACTGAACTGTTAACTTGTCTCAGGATATAATGAAGAATTCCAAGTATTGATGTAAGGTAACAGCACACCAAATACAATTCAAATAAACTACCTGCAGCTGAAACACTAAACCGTTTCCAGGCACATGAATGTAATCTGATGAGACCTACTACCTCCTGTGTCAGTATTAATTAAGGCATTACTGGGAATGTCTTTCATACACTGTACTCCAGGATTAAAGTCAAAAAAGTAAATTCATAAGCCGCACAATTAAGTGCCTTATGAATATTCTACCATTCTTTCCACTTAAAAAAAAAAAAAAAAAAAAAAAAAAAAAAAAAAAAAGCAATGGATACTCAAACGTTCCTCATCTAGAACTGCTAATTTTGAAAGACTCTGAAATATTAACACTGAAAGCCTCCACTAACAACACTTTAAGATGCAACAGGTGATTTATGGTTATAGAATACAGAAAATACAGCACAGCTCACACAAACACCAAAAGAAAACTGCACACACTGGAGAGCATGCTGTGCACCAAATTTAGACCTTGTTGCACCTAACTTCACAGAACTACTTCATCATTAACTTGTCAGGCTCTTTGCTGAATTCTACTTTCCTCATAAAGCAAAAGTTAATGCTAATCAGGAGACAAAACTGGTAACTCTGAAGATAGAAAAGACTATAAATGGAAACAGCGGTAGAGAATAGCGTGGAAAACAGGCTACAAACAAAGGAAAAAACACAGCAAATGAAGTGTTAAGTACTTAACAAATGAAGACAAAAAGAAATTGTTTTCAGGGAAAAGAACAGAATTTCACAGTAAAAAAAAAGCGCTGAATACATTAGGTGCCATTCCTTTGTATAAACCTACAGCACTAGCTTATCCTATGGCACAGGACAGTGATATACCAAAGATGCAACCTTAAGAAATTCCTGAAGTTCTTTTTCGTGTGACATGAGAACTGAGAACTTCTACTTTCCACATGCCCTCATCAGTTCTCAATAAAATACAGCTCAAAAACAACCACACAATAAAAGTTGTATTTAACTGCATGCTCTACTATTCTGAGATAACTGAAATCAATTGTAACTAACTGAAAGAAACGGGTTAAGTACTTCAAAAAAATGCATCCTGTCTGAAATTACGGATTTGGAGAGCAAGGAGCCTTTTTTGCTATCAATTTTTAGAGCACGTACACCTGACAGGGCAACTCGTGTGTTTAAGGAAGAAGAAAACCTGATACCATATGAAAGCTGTTTTGCATTGACTGCTTCAGGACAAACAAAGACCACAAGTGCTCTGTCTTTCCTTTGTATTTCATCATCCCAACAGTCATCAAGCCATAACTTTACAGAAGGCTTAAAATATGCATGAATCACTCCTTCATGTTTAAAACTGAAAAGGAAGTATTCCACAATAGACATAAGGCAAAATTAATTTCTGATAAGGCACCTAGCTATGTATTTACTGACATTACTATCAAGTTTGAGAATGCACTGTATTGTGCAAGAGAAGGAAGTGGCATAGTGAAAAGCTACACTGTTTTCTTATCAGAATGACTGCTCCTAATTCCTAACTATTACACATGGCATCCAAACAACTGTTAGATTAACCTGGAGATACAAGAGCATGATCCTCTTTCCACAGATGAAAAAAGTCAGCAAAAAAAAATGAAGCCTCCTCTCCAAAGACCTAACAAAGTAAAGCAGTCAAGAAAGCCCCAGGCTTCAGGTCCGCATGACAGAAGTCGAGAATGCTAACTACAAAGTACTAGGAAGAGTTTACCAAGATGATAAGAAATAACTACATACAGGGTCTCTGTTAGAAATCGATTGTTTTCAGTTCCCCAGCACCCAGCATAGATAAAAGTAAAAGCATCACTCCCACCTTAAGTCTGTTCAGAGAATTAACAACAGTTCTTCTTTCAGAATTAAAATTGAAGAACAAAACTTGTGTTTGAAGCACTGGTAATCCATCTCATTACTGAAAAGAAAACATGAATATTGTCCATTCAGTATTATAGCCTCTCGTTGATTACAGTTTCTCAAAAATGGTAAAGCATTTCATTAAAAGTCAGCATGCAGCCCACAATTACAGACCCGTAGTATAAATCAGACAGATACAGAAAACTATTTTATCTACCAATCACTAAGCATAAATGCCACCAGCATCTGATTGCCAATACTTCATTTTAAACCTCTAAGAAAATAACTTCTATTACTGCAATTTTAGTGACATTCAGTGATAACGCTTGAGAGTCAAAGAAACCGAAAGCACTACCAGCCACAAAAACAGAGAGCAGAAAGCATCAGTGGCCTGCCATTGCTTTTGGTTGTACCTGTGGGGCTTTTAACACACAGAGCCAATTCACTGATTTACTGGACTCCAACCACAGTCCACCATTAGGACACCTCTTCTAGCTAAAGCCTCTTACAAAGCACAACTACTCAGATCTCACTTCTTCCATTTCAGGAATGCAAAAGATAGAAGTGAAACTCAGGGAATGAAGCCTCTCCAGTGCTTGGCTGCTGCCCTGAAGAACTGCACCACCGTTCTGGGAAGCAGATCGTCAAACTACGCAGTACCAGCAGCAAAGGAAAAACTTTATTAAGAAGTCATTTTAGAAAGAAGTTACCTTTGTTACTACAGATTACCATCAGGAACAAACTACTTAATAGTGTCTCAAACCCAGGCAGATAAAGTAATTCAGGTTCTATGAATGCAGTACTTCAGGGGAAGGAGAAGCCTCACCACCTTTACAAAACAAAGAAGCAATCAAACAAAACAAAACAAATAACACCCAGCCCTTAATTCCTTAGTCTCAACCTAAGGACTAAATCAGACCACCACACCTCTGGCTACAGCAATAATATCTGAATATCACACTGAAGACTGAGGACACGATAAAATTCTTTGGCTAGACTCACATGGTGACACTTCTATTTGAAGTTTCATGTTATCATATACTATACAGCTCTCTCGTATGATGTATGAAGCAATTGGATTTTCCTAAGTTATTATTTTTCTTCAAGAAACTACTTTTTCTCATTTTCCCTCTCAGCAGGAAGTTCACTCTTTTCTTTCTCTCCTCTAAATAGGTAAGCACCTTCTTGATCATACTGCATGGATCTCAAATGTCATTGCCTACTGTCTAATGACTTCCCCAGACAGTAAAAAAAAAAAACAAAACAAAACAAAAAACAAAAAACCACAACTATTAAGATAAACTTTTCATTAAATGAAGTTAATTCTGAATACTTAGAAAGCACGATTTTCATCACACAGAAATACCAAGTACCAACTCATATCTTCTTTCTACTAAATCGCAGCTTCCAGCAATCAAAGCTCATAAGACTGAAATGAGATCTCACAATAATTAACAGAAATAATAAAACATCAGCAATTTCTGCCAATTTAAATAGTGCAGTGCAACAACCACAACCTACAGGTAGAGCCAAGAAACTCAGATGCAAAGCGATAGCTCAGAATATATTGCATATTTTACCACAGAAGCACATTTTGGGAGCTGGGCAAGAGGAAAAATGAAAGACTCTTCTGTAAGATCACTTTAAAGACTCCATCAACCATTAAGATTGCAAAATCACTACAGTGTATCTTCAGGTTTCATCAGCTTTCCAATCATCCCCTCTCCTAAAAAAGTAGGTTTAAAAAAGTTTTTAAAAGTTCCCCTGCTCTGAAAAGTTCCTTACATACATTACTTACTTTCAAAAATAGTCAGGTGTTCCACTGATCCTGCAAACTTTCGTTTATAAAAAGAACAAACAATGATGCAAGCAAGTATCAGCACTATCAGTACCTAAATAAAAGCAGATCTAATGGAGGGGAGGGAGCTCTTGATTTTTCAGAACTACTTTTTTTTTTAATCAGTCCTCAATGGACCTTCATTGAGCATTTCATTTACTAATCATGGATTTGAGCTCATTTTCAGGGAAAAAAACTAAGATAAAACACATTTTATTAAAATCCAGATAATGTGATACATACAATCTCTTAACAGCAATTACACTTTATTGCATTGTACCTTTTATAAAGCAGGGGCTTAACCTTTAACTCTTTAACTTATGCACCTGCCTTCTATCCTGAGATCAGTGTCCACCGTGCTGCACAGCATCTAGTCCTGCTCTGTCACTTGGCATGACCAGTAACTGAACCATCTTCTGCTGGAACTCAACAGTAACCCTACTGGGGATGGGGAAGCTCTGTGCTTCTGTGGAACACAGCACAACTCCAATCCACTGTGTCTCTGATGGCTCTAGGCATCAAGTAAGATGCCTTCTCTCCATCAGAAGAGGGATGGCCTCCATCAGAACAGCAGTGGCCAGAAGGGACAGGGAGGTGACTGTCTCCCTCTACTCTGCTCTTGTGAGGCCCCATCTGGAGTGCTGCGTCCTGGCCTGGAGCCCCCAGTACAAGAAAGACAGAGAGTTGTTGGAGAGGGTCCAGAGGAGGGCCACAAAGATGATCAGGGGATT
This sequence comes from Tympanuchus pallidicinctus, assembly GCF_026119805.1. NCBI lineage: Eukaryota > Metazoa > Chordata > Aves > Galliformes > Phasianidae > Tympanuchus > Tympanuchus pallidicinctus. Next base: position 15,866,190 of record NW_026294791.1, on the reverse strand, counting down.
GGAGCACCTCTTCTATGAAGACAGGCTGAGGGAGCTGGGCTTGTTCAGCTTGGAGAAAAGAAGGCTGCAGGGTGACCTCACTGCAGCCTTTCAGTACCTAAAGGGAGCCTACAAAGAGGAAGGGAATTAACTCTTTGAAAGGGTTGATAACTGCAGGACAAGGGGAAATGGTTTTAAGTTGAGGGAGGGGAGATTTAGGTTGGATGTCAAGGGGAAGCTCTTTCCTATGAGAGTGGTGAGGTGCTGGAACAGGCTGCACAAAGAGGCTGTGGATGCCCTGTCCCTGGAGGTGTTCAAGGCCAGACTGGATGGGGCCCTGGGCAGCCTGGTCTAGTATTAAATGGAGAGGTTGGTGGCCCTGCATGTGGCAGGGGGTTGGAGATTCATGATCCTTGAGGTCCCTTCCAGCCCCGGCCATTCTGTGATTCTGCGAAGTAAGCAAACAAGATTAAACACACTTCAAGTATTGCTTAAAAATGTCAGACATCCTAAATATTTCTCTAAGGGTGAGTGACTTCAGGTAAGTAGCAAAAAAAAAAAAAATAAAAAAAAATTCAACATAATTCAATGTCATAACTGGCAGCTAAAATGCCACCTAGATCAAATAACTACTTGAAAACATTATTGGAAAAAGTAACAGTTTTTTCGCTTCTTTAGAAAAATAAATAAATAAATAAATGGAAGCACCTGGGAAAAATAAATGAGCAAGAATATTCCCCACATTTCAACTCCTTCAGTCACTTCGCAAAACCAGAGTTTACAAAGAAAGGTTGTCACATTCACCTGAATCAGCACCCACTGCATAAGACAGACACCAAAAATCAAATGCTGGGATAAAGACCTGAGAGGTCTCTAAGGTCATCATCTCCATCTCACTCTCCCTCATCACCTTCACACATATCTGGTTCCCCTAAATATTGCAAAAATGAAGACTGCTTCTTGACCATCCAATGCAACTGCTGTTGTACTTCAGAAGCTCTTCAGCACAGTTAACACTCTAAACTCCAATCAGGGGGATGCCATTTCATCACACAATGCTGAAAAAACATTGTTTATCTAACGATAAGAAAAGCATGCTGCACTACGTCTTGTGTACCAGCCAATGACAAAGCACAGTACCTGCCTCCTGAGCAAACACTTGGCAAGAGTAAGCACTACATGAATAAGCACCATGATCTATGGTGAACTTTCTTGTTAGTGTATAGCAGGTGTTACCCATCCAAGTGACGTCTGATCAAATATTGCAAATGTATTGCAAATACATTTCTTTCAAAATAGACACAGCTTTTTTGGACAAAAGCTAGCCAGGTAGCCGAGAGGGAATTATGCTTTACAATGAAGAGTTTTAAATGGTTACTTCACGTAGGCAGTCTGGCAAATAAGAACAAGGAGGAAGTTACTAGAATTTGCTGCTTTTTGGTTTTGCTTACGACATTTAAAAACATTGTATTATTTTGTACTTACATATTAAATAACTTTGAAGTATTATATAAATGAAGATATTGTTGCAATAATAATTCAATGCAAACAAACTTCATTCCAGCTTTACAACCTAATTAACAGATAGAAAATAAGTTTACCTGCCCAAGACTACCACAAGAGCTCCACATTAAAGCCCAAGAAAAATTCAAGTTTCAAAGGTTTTTCAAGCCTGCAAGATGACATTTCTCTTCTGAAAGACATAACACAACACTGCATAAATGTGCAAAGCACAATTCCAGCAAGCAGTCAAAGCAGCTTAATGCCCTTTTTAGTTACAGGGCAGAAGATGAGCTCTGACCAAAGAGAATATCAAGGAGCAAGTATTTCAAATTTCAGTGCTAAGACTATTAATAACATAACAACAGAAAAATAATTACACTGGAAATTAAAGCCGTTCTCATCACCTAGCAAGAAATAGTATACAGCTACTGCTCTTCTTACAACAGAGCCTGTAGTGGGAAAATAAAAAGCAACCCAAGCTAACAATTCTATTGTAGATAATTCTATGAATAAAGTCTGTGTAAAGGGTTAGCATTTTAATGAAATCCTCCTGGTTTATTATACTTTTTTTTCCCTTCTCCTTCCATCCAGCTGAAACACTGACACGCTTCTGAGGATGAACCTATAAAGCATTCTGCCAAGAGAGCTCTGAGACTGGGGTATGTAAAGTCACTAGAGGCAAAATGAAACAAGCTGATTGGAATTTCAGCTTTCACTGAACAATTTGTTCACCAACACAAGGAAAAAGCTGATCACATTTGGACTTTGGGGATTCTTTTTCTACCAAAAAGAATTCAAGCTGCTGGAAAAGTATGCATGTGTGCTACAAACAACGAACACTCAAAGTGAGATGTGCTGAAGACTTTCCCTCCTTAAAACCATTACTGCATTACTCAATTACTGGCTTCACCAAGCATACTAAAAAACTGCTCAGCAAGTTTAAGGACTGAAGCACTCAACCGCAGTATTAATAAGACAGTCTCACCTAGATTGATCCAGTAGATGAATTAATTTAAATACACAAACTTGCAACATTTTCCCATGGCACTACACTTCATTTCGGTGTGCCCATAGCACCACTGGCAACTCTACAGAAACATTAACACAAACCTTCTCCTTCCGAGTATCTGCAAACTGTTCAAAGCCTAACTCAGACCTACCTGGTCACTCCTCAGAAAGAAGAGCAACCTGAACACACTGATAGCAGCCCTGTCTCTATTCATGCTTTTGCCACCTCAAAACGGTGACGGACTCGTGGTTCCAAGCAATCTTGTTGCAGGCACTGTTCTGCCAGGTACAGTCTTTAAAGAAATCTTCTGCTTGCCTGAGATAAAAAAAACTTTTAATTTCAAACAACCCCCTGCCATTCTCACTGAGGAAATCAAACTGCCGGCATTTGGATTTACGATACAGGCAACTTTCATAATTTGTGCTATGAATAAGGATACTGCATAGGTTCTAAAAAAGAAGTCCCAAGTATGCCTGTAAAAACTTCCTTGAGGAGCATTTATATCTCCCAGTACATGTAGGAATGAGGCCATAAATAAAAAATACGTGCCACTTTAATAGGTATCAGATGATCAACAGTTTTCAAAAGCGAAAAAAAACCCAACTATCTAAACAGATACTCGAGGGCACAAACACATATGCTTCCTTAAATTAAAGCATGTTCAACATGAAAGCCAAACTGATAAAGTCTCAAGACAGTGACTCACCCCTTCCTGGAAAAACCAGTAAAAAGGTCAGATGTTTAGGAACCAGACAATTGCTGGAAAAATAAAGACAAATATTATTTCTAACTAAAACTCGATACAATTGTTTTCATTCCAGAGCCTGAGGTAACCACACATTCAATAACCAGCCACTCAACCCTTACGTAAGTTCCCACTTGGAAATCACAGAGGTCTTCACAAGGAGATAAGCTGCACAACCTCCTTGTGAAACACTGCCCCCTCACAGAGGTTACCTGTGGCAGTACCTCATGGCAGAGGAGACGCACGTCCCTCTCATGCATCTGGAAAATGGCGCCATTTGGGACTTCAGCCACAAGACTCTTCCCCTGCACACACTTACAGACCACGTGAGCAAGAGCACTGAATTCAACGGGAGATCTGCTTGCACTCTTTGGATTAAAGAAGAAATCTGAGAAAAGCAACAAGTTTCATCTCATAAGCATCTACATATTAAACAGAGTATCATCTTAAACACAGAACATGTTACCGCGTTGGAAAACCAGTTTGTGAAACATTAAGATTCAAAACCACAAAAGAATTTCCTCATAGAATATGGCCTGCAATGTAGAATTATTTTCAATGGCCTGGGTTCTTTTTAGCTGTTAAAACAAATTAGCAGTTCTAACAATTCAGTGACTACATAACCACACAGAAAGGCTTCTCAGTATCAAATTGTTCTTAAAACACAAACTAAAACCTTCAGTCACATTAAAAAACAGTTTTCCAATGAGAAACTATCAGAACAGAAATACACAACATAACACTTATTTTTTAAGTCAATTTTTTCTTACATTCTGTTGATGTTTTCCATTTAATTTGTGATGCTGTAATTTGGTGACATTAAAAATTAGACAACATAACCATACAATTTAACCTCTCCTACACAAGTAGATTATTGAAAAAACAAGAGCATTGAAAGCATAAGAAAAAAATAAAAAGAACAGCTTTGAAAACCTACTGCTGCAGCAGACATAATTTACTATTTTAATAAATAGAACCCTGTGGTAGGCATGCAGTAGATGAAGTTTAAGGGATGATTAGAAAGAGCACATCATCAATTACACTTTGATCTGTCTTTGGTCAAACGTAACTAATTTCTAAAACAGTACTCTATGATGCCAGTCATTTCTTAATTATAAAAGATGATGTGCTTCTGGCCCCAAGGAGCTCACAACAGCAGCATCATTAAATCTTCAGTAGCTATTCTCTTAAACTTATAAAATCTACGGGCACAAAAGCCCTCAGCAAAACTCCTGCTTTCAATATTTATCAAGAGGTGAGAAACAGATGGCTAGACTGGTTTTACAGACTAGAAATGCTCTGACATGGTATTCAACCTCTTCTCCTGCCAACTGCTATTAAGAGGTTCACAGAGGCTCCAAACACAGAATGCGCATCAGAAGTTGAAAACACCCCTTCTGATTTATTTTTACTTTATTTTTCTGGAAGCAGCACTAACCTCTTTAATTAATTTCCAGGGAAGTTACTTCAATAACAAACGTGCCAATCACACACTGAGTTTTGCTTGCTTCCACTCATTAAGCCAAGAATTTCATTACCAACCACCCTCCAGACTCAGAGCACAGTGAGCCTTCAGTGCCAAAACAAATGCGCTGGACATTCAATTGAACTGAACCAAAACCCAAGATGACAATAACCACATATGTTTTGTTAAATCTAAGTGAATATTATTTGCACACTTCATGCCCAGTCCAAGAACAACTCCAGACGTACAGAAACACATATATTGAACAGAGGTTTGTGCTGCAGAGATTCTCTAGCAAATCAGAACTCACCATTTTTATTTTGAAAGCTTCAATCTGCTAAAAACAATTTTAGTTCCATCTATCTATTCCTGCCTTTGGCATGCAGTGCTCTTTGACAGAAATCAGTCCGGGGCACCACACCATCCTGCCAAGCAACACGTGTACCCTCTGTGTGCCTATGAGGCAATCACAAGCATAATGCACTGGGGAGAAAAAAAAACTTATTTAAAAAGCTAAAATGCTGGAAAGTGTATCTAAAAGATCAGCAGCAAATTTTACTACCAACAAAACACAGATGTGATGCTTTGCTATTAATAACTCACTTTCATCAGATGATTATTGCTTTACAATTATCACCTATGAAAAAATTAAACATTACACACAGGAAATCTTAAGAGCACAGAGCACAGCAGTCCAGCCTCAGAAAAATACAATTTCAGCTCAATTACAGCCACCAAGAGCCAAGACCTTCTTGTTCTCAATACCATCTCCTACCACCAACAAAAGGCTGTCACACAAAGCAGCCCACTGGAGTATCTTGGATTTAATGTGAACATACCACAAAGCATACAATGCAGAGCAACTGCAAAGATAAAGGAACCAAAAAGAATAAAACTCTCTGTGAAACAATACTTTCAAAACTCATCAAAATTCGTTGTGACAAAAAAGGTGCAAAAGGGGAACATCTTTCACACAGAGTAGAAAAAAAACATAAAACAAAGTGACAGAATTCTAACAACAGAATGGCTTAAGCATATCAGCATTCATTTTATCATTATTGGCTCACATCATTTTTTACCTGGCATTACCAAACGAAGTACATTCATACCTGAAAGCAGTAACACAAGAGGCAGGATGCTGTTCAGCTAAGACATGCTGCAAACACAACACGCCTCCAATGCTTCAGCCTATACAGAATACAACAGTGTCAGCCACTGCACACCTGTGTCAGACAGCAGTAGTGTTCCTATAAAAACAGCTGCTTTGAAGGCAAAAAGCCCAATAACCTAGCATACGAAACAGCAACTATGGAATTTAAGAGCTAGGAAATATTGGCAAGCCAAAGGACATCTTTCTATTGCCATGTTTCTGACATAACCATGGAAGATAGTTCAAACAGACGCGGCACATGCAGCATTTTAACATCAAAGAGTACCACGTAAGTACTGGACATAAGTTGCTCTTCCTAATCCCCTAAATCTTCTCATGGATACCAATTTCTCCCTGAATATCCACATACACTTCTTACTTTATAAAAAGCTGCATAGAGACTCCACTAAAAAACAAATTGAAAACAAATCAGAACATCAAATCAGCACCAACTAACAGTCTGCATGAAGAGATACAGAAGAGCCCGATGCAAAATCATCAACATAGAAGCGAAGCCCACAGTGCTTACTTGCCTATATGTCTGTTTGCAAATGTTTGTGCAACACTTAGAAAAACTGCCATCTAGACACCAGCACTAACCTGACCAACTCCATGGTATAAGCACAGGTGTGAGCACTACGAAGGGGAGCTCCAGGCTCCACGGTGACCTGCAGCGCACAGAGATGAGAGCAGCCCGCTGCCAAGTGGGGCAGCAGTGAGACAGGGAAAGGGAAGGCTGTAGTAATACAAGCACGTCTAACACTGAGCCACTCTTCCTTTGCAGCTCTGTCTTCAAAACTCAAGCACACTGACTTTCCTTGTGTTTTTAGACTAAACAGAATCTAATTTTTAATAAACTGGGAGAAAAAAAAAAAAAAGTATTTGCCTAATTACCAAAAGAATTCTTTCCTATTCTTTTCAATTGGTACAAGAAACAGTGACCAGTTTACTAGCTAAGAAATAATTTTATAGTTGGAAGATATAATTTTTCAAACAGAGTGATCAAATTCAAATAAAAGAAACCCATTTAAAAGGTGCACATAAATGTAAAAACCTGCGCTGTCAGCAGTCAGTGACACACTTACAAACAGACAGCTTGGAATAGATAGTTCTTAAGGTGCAGATGTGGATATCTCCTAATATCAAGAAAAAGGGGTGTTAAATTTTACTGAAACAAAAGAAATTGCATATATATATATATAAATATGCACATAATCTATAAATACTTTTAGGTAAAATGCTAGCTTTATTTCTTCAAAACAACACGTTCAAATCAGTGACTTTGGGAAAAAAAAATAGATAAAATTATAGTAGTTTCCTGACACTAAAATAAATGTCTGCTATTAAAACGAAGCCTGAAGTCGAAACCTTTTTGCATGCGTGTCTTAAATGTTACTCGCAAAACTGGCTACAAGATTGCTACCGTTTTGATTTTTGTCACTCACAGCTGAACAAAGAAATTTGAGGCAACCAAAAGAAGACCAGCAACACACAGCAAAACATTCCGTGTTCTGCACAGCACCAACCTGTGACCCCCTGCCCGAGGCACACACAGGCACCAAGGACAGACACACCTGTGCTGCCCACGAGAAGCTTTTTTACTCCCTAGAGTTAGTGACACGAGCTTCACATTTCAGTTCTGTTACAGCACCGCCGTCCGCATTTCACGAGTGCGTTTTACCTGAGTTCCCAGCTCACCCACAAAGCCCAGCTAGGTGCGAAACACGCACAAGAGCCCCGCACGGCACGGCCGGCGGAACGCCCGCTGCCGGGCACATCTCTGCTCCTCCGCGACGCTGCAGACGGGCGCAGCTCCACAGCCAGCAATCGCTGGTAGCTCCGAAAGTGGAGTTACTGAACGGAACTCAAGCCGCAATACTTCGAGCGCCGTAAAACCGCCCCGGGTGCGCGTTTATGCGCTTCACGGTCTTCGAGAGCAAATGCAAGGAGCGCGAGAGCCTTGAACCTAGGGCCGCACGGCCCCCGGCCCCCTTTTTATCCCATCCTTCTAGCTCTCGCCGCCAGCCCCAACCGGAATCCGAAGGCGACACCGGCCCCGCGGCACCGCCCCGCAGCTGCCCGGCCAGGCCGTCCCGGAGAGCTGGGAGCCAATGCAAGCAGGCACAGCGAGCGCAGCGTCCCCGTGCCGCGAGCAAATCGCAATTCAAGGGAAAGAAAAAAAAAAAAAGCAACACAATACGGCGTTAACCGACGTTCTGGGCCGCGCTCAGAGACAAAGCTCCACACGAGCTGCTTCCAATTAAGGGGGCCGCCCGCAGCGATTTACTCCCGGAGCCGCTCGGTGCTTTCCGGGCACGGCGCGGCCGCCTCCCTCGGCGCGGGCGGAGGCGCGGCCCCACCTGAGGGACCGTTTCGGTCCCCGGGTGGCCGCCAAGCGGCGCGTGCCCCCGGCCCGCTGCCCGGGCGCCATGGCCGCGCCGGCGGCGCGCGCAGCAGAGCCGGACGAGGCGCTGCCCCGCGCCCCCCGCCCCTCCTCGGCGCCCCCTCCCCGCCGCCCGCCCCACCTCCCGCGGCCGCCCCCCCTTCGCCGCCCCCTCCCTGCGCCCCCCGGCCGCCCTGCCCGCCTCGGCCCTGCCCCGCCCGCTCCCGGCGCCGAACAAAGCGCCTCGCGGCCGCTCCGCGCCCCCGGGGAAACCGCCGCGGCAGACGAGGGGAGGCGGCGGATCCCAGACACAATGAGACGAGCCGGGACTCACCCACAGCTCCGTGCCCCAGCTCATGGCGGCTCCGCGGGCGGCGGCCGGGATCGGGGTCGGTCGGAGGCGGCCGGAGAGAGTCCCGCCGGGCGGCGGCGGTGCCCCGGGTCAGCGGGGAGAAGCGAGAAGCGGCGGAGCGCGGACGGCGTCGCGGCGAGCTGCGGCCCCGCCCGGCTCAGGGAGGAGAGCCGCGGAGGAGACTGGGAGAGGGGCGGGCCCGGCCGAGGCGGCGGGGGACGGCACGGGACGGGGCGAGGCGCCTCTCCCCAGGGCGCCCCGGAGGCCGGCGCGTCGCCCTGCTCCTCCCGGCCTCCGCCCGCTCCCGACGCCCCGCGGTCCCCAGAGCGCCCCTCGGCGGCGGGGAGGGGAGAGGGTGTGGGGGCCCGAGGCGCCTCCCGCCGCCGAAAAGGGGCGCGAGGGCGGCGGCCGTCCGTCGGCGCGGGGAGAGCGGCGGGAGGAGTGGGGAGCGCCTCGCGGGCAGCGCGAGCCCCGGCCTTTGTGCGCGCGGCGCTGAGTCACGGCGCGGGGCGGCGCCGCGCACCTGCGGCCCGTTGCGTCCGCGCCGATCGCGCGGTGAATGATAAAGCCGCGCAGTGCGCTGCTTTCCCCCTGAAGTCAGCCCCGCGTTTCTCATCCTCCACGGAGCGGGTCGATGATTCACACGGTTGCACGACGGCACCTGGAAAAGAAGGGGCGATAAATCCTAGAATAAATTTTTTTCCACCAAGATGGCTGTTAGAAAGAAGGTAAAGACTGACAGCCGCAACTGCTCTCACAAAAAATCGTTTCTCATCATTCAGGGTGCTCTGAGGCAGTGCTCTCATCACCACACACCTGGGCACACTCAGCTGCACACACACATTAACCCAAAACACGTTGTGCCCATCTAAAAGCATCTCGCTGGCTGCACTGAGGGCTCTAGCAATGCAGCACTGCTGAACAGAGCTGATCAGTATGTGCATGTTGTCGCACAGCGCTCAGGAAGAGCAAATCACTTTTAAGCACTGCATGCCTAGGCCAGTGCTGTGCTCCCTGTTCACACGCACCTGTATGAGAGTGTTAAAGAAAATGGGACAGGCATTACTACAGCAGCCTCTGTGCCACGGGGAACGTAGGGCCACAGAATGGGGAGAGAATGAGGAGAGCTGGTCATGTGCAGCCCTGCAGGGAAATGGAGAGCGAGTGGTGCCTCCATCGCTCCTAGGGAGGAAACACGTTTCTCCATCTAATTGGGACCCTATGTTAATACACTGAAAAAGTCTGTTTGCCCTGTGCTGCATAAGATAAAGGCTTTCATTATGACCTAATGCAGGTTTTCTTTTTTTTTTTTTTTCCTCTCCTTTCTCCATACTACAGATTCCAGAAATTCAAATGCAAAGAGCATATGCTTTGTTAAAAGCGTATTTGAGAGGCTGTATGAGTATTTGCATTGAAAAACAACACTTCACAGCTGGTCCCTGATTTTTGCTTGCTTTCAAGTTGCAGTTCCTCCTGACCAAGAGATACATGTGTACACCTGAGGTGTGCACACAGGTGTGCTTTCACATTCACTTCAGCTAGGAGCCAGTGTCCCAGGTCCAGCCCTGCCCAGAGAGATGCTTGCCTATACTGCACCCCTCTCTGGCTGTAAGGGAAGAGCAGAGCACCCGCTGCATCTCTGCAGGGTGCTGTCAGAAACGCAGTTGTCAGTCATCAAGGATTTGGATGTTGTTCCCATTATCATAAAATAAAATTAGCAGTAGCCCTAGATATAACTAAACAAATATCAAGTATCATATTATCCTGCAGATCTTTTTTCCTCCTGGTTGCATTTCTGAAAACATGAGTATTCAGAAAAAAAGTCTGTAAAAGTCTCAAAAAGGACTCAAGAAAGGAAATACATGCAGGACATATTGAAGAAATAGCATGCAGCACAGGCTCCATGACAAACTGCACTGTTCTGATATCCTTGTACATCATTATAACTTTCTGGAACATGATAACAATGAAGTAAATTCCCTGCTGCATTTAGCTGGTTTTCCCCATCACTGAGTAATTACACAGGCTTTAACAGAAAACTGCCCAATTTTGGTTTAGGCCAAACCTACATCATTCTATTTATTACAACTGGTATATATTTCATTAATCCTGTTCACCTCTCAGCAGAAGCTAGTTGGGTTTACAAGTGTACCACAGGATATTATGTTGGCAGACTCACAACCAGCATGATTAACTTGGAGTGGCAGGGCTCTGTCTGGCACTCCCCACAGGCATGCATCCTAACAGAGTAGCAGTTCAACTTCCCATGGTCACAGAAAGCAGCGTGGCCAACAAATTATTTCCAAATACCTCCCTTCTCAGTGTGAGGTGCCACTAATCTTTTTCTCTGCCAACCAGAAGCATACCAAAATTGGATTTTCACTCCACGAAGAAATGTTGCAGAAGCTCATCATCTCTTTTTGCTTTGAAGCCAGAAGAATTTAGCTGCATCCCCTTATTTATACATGCATTTCCCTCCGCCATCAGCACTCCTAGTGCTCTAATTTCTAAAAATATTAACATTAACAACACCTCTATGTGATGAGCACACAATCATTATTTCACAGCTAAGAAAGTATCAGAGACAAAGGAACCCTGACACCTTTCCTTGCACTGCTGTCTCCACATGGTCCCCAACATGGTCAACAGCACCCAGCAGCTTCCAGCACATCCATAGTTATACACTTGGCTAGGCTCAGCTTTTTTTTTTTTTTTTTTTTTTTTTTAATTTTTTAAATTTTGGAGCAGAAAAACAGCTGAATTTGGACCACACCACCTTTGCTTTAAGGCAGAAGTACGACTGCACATAGTAGCACAGCCTTGGCCAGAGCTTAGTGATCTTATTCTAAATATCCCCTTATCTCTGAATTTCTGTGGAAAGAACTGCATCCCCTCCTCTTACATCATTTCCAGACCATACTGAAATGGTCTTGTTTTTCAATAGCAGAAGTGTATCTTTTCTCCCCAGCCAACAAACTAAAGGCACTGCCAGTTATCAGATAACAGGATAAAAGGGTACAACTTGCACCAGCTTTAAGCAGGAGAAAAATAAGAATTTCCATCTGCTTTTATTAAATCCTGCGTTCACTCTATTTGCCTGCCCAAAGCTAAGAGCACATCTTTCCAAGACATATGTAGCAAAGGGAAAATGGTGGCAATCAGCACAAACTGGCAATGCACCAACCACAAACATACTGCATTTTTTTTCAGTGAAGAGAGACTCATGATAATTTGGCACTGTAGCCCAAGGTAAAGGCTGGACAATTATTATAGGAACATCAGGGAATGTCTGTAAGTCATGATCTGAAAGTATTATTTTGAACTTGTTAATGTTTTAATTATTTCCCTGAATACTGTCACCACCATGGCTGTGCTCCCTTCAGATCTCCATCTAACACAAGTCTTCTCCATTCTCCCACCAACTCCATGTACATTTCCTTATTCTAAAAGAATATTAAGCTAACAAAGTGGAAGAGGAATTAGGTGAATAGGAATGGTCAGTTGTAATCAACAAGCTATTTCAGAGACACTACATTATCTGCAGGCATAAAGATTATTAGTGCCAAGATAATAACTTAAGACATGCATAGCAACTTCCACCTGCATTGGTCAGCCAGCTGCTTTCAAGCAGAGCCTAACAGATTAATGCCTGTAGTCAATACTGAAACGCAGAGAGTCTGTCACAGTATAAATTCAAACTGCAGGAAAACGAGTGAAGGAATGAGCAGCTACAGATCAGCACCGCGTATCTTTAGGCTTGTTAAAATATTTAACATCTGACTGAATCGGTTCAGAAAAAATGTATTTACAGTTGTGCAAAATCTGGCATAAAAGGTGATCAGTCAGTAGTTAGTCTCCTTACAGGAACTTTAAGCCACAGCTGCGCCGGTACCACGCCTCGCACCCGCAGCAGTACCAGGCTCCCAGCTGAAACCATTCCCTGAGCCTGACAGCCACCTGCCGGCAACCAACGGAACGAGCAGGGGAACAACACCGACCCGTTCCTGCTGTAGCCCATCCGATCCCGTTTCGTTGAATCGGTATCAGCTGCATTAATTTAAAACTCAGAGGGGGCAGTGAGCCCTCGGCTGCCCTACCTTGCGCACCGCTGCAGGCCTCGGCTTCTCTCCTCCGCAGGACTTCCTCTCAGCAGTCAGCAGCTCGCTGTCAAAGGATCCTTTCTTTGTTATATATGTTATTATAAGCCCGTGGTGGTACCTCCTTTTCTCATGAGAAAGTGGATGCCCAAGTTGCCTAACGAATTTGCATGAAAAAACTGGCAAAGTATCAGAATATGGAAGGAAACTCAGGGTAATCAGCATATCCAAGAGCATCCTCTTTTTTCCACTATTAATCATTTGTGAGAACAGGAATGTAAATAAACCAACACTGCCACTCATTTCCTTAATGACTTTTCTATTCTATGCAGCAATTTCCTCCCCAGATCTTTCTCTCACAATAATTAAAGAAAAAAGAAAAACCCATTACAATTCTATTCATCATCCTTTCTTCCAAAGTGGGATTCTGACCAGAGCCTGTCTACCTAAATTTAAGTGATCCAAATAGACAAAACAAAAAATAAGTCATTTGTCACACACACAAAAATATTTTTCTTCCTACACATCACATTTTTTGAGCTACATTTAGCTAAATTTCAAGACCTCTGCTCTTTGGACTTGACATGCAGATCAGATAGAAAGGTAGCAAACCAAGGCCTAGGTAAGAGTTGCTTTTCCTTCATCTTAAACACTACTGGTTTTCTCCCATACAAAAACTGGGAAAATAATTATAGACTCAATCATTAAAAAAAAAAATAATCAAGTTATTAAGTTAAGAACTAAGAACAGAACTTAATTACAGGTTCTGTCAGGCTTCAACACATTATCCACATAAATTTGGCTTTATAGTTTGCTAATTAGACCATATACACGGCCCCGAAACCCACACAACTCAACTTCTGGAGCAGAGCCTGAGGCCAGTACAGCTCTTGCCAATTAGCCTGGCAAATGAGCTGCCTGTTGAAGAAGCTCACAAATGAGTTCCCCACCTGGGGAGCTGGCAAGGAAGAGGCCACACAGAATCCTCCCAGTCATACCACAGCAACCTATAAGCCACATTCTCAACAAACCCAAGGGACTCCTGTGTTTTCCTTTTAAATTCAAAACCATCAAAATTGCAAAAGGTTTGCTACCTTAGCCATTGACTTACAGTATCATTATTCCACAATCAGCTTTGAAAACTCAAAAGTACTGGAAACGGTGACTCTTACCTCTAATAATAACTATATAAAAATATTTTAAAATATTATATAAAATATACAAAATATTATATAAAATATATAAAATATATATGAAAGGCTTTACATCTCATTTTCAAAATTTGTCTTTTTGATTCTCTAGCAATTAAAAATCATGCAAGCACCAAATGAAATGCAGAATTTCCTACTCATTTTACCTTGCTGCGTGTTGACCTGCCTATACATAAAGCTCAACAGCTACTCAAAGACTTCAACAGCCAAGTCCTCAAAAAAGTTACCAAGTCAAAAATTTGAGAACTAACCTGACTCTCTTGGTTGGACTTTGTAAGTTACAAAATTGGATTTGGAAGCTGCAAAAGCATATCTGAACACAGACGCGTAAGAAAATATTTCAGCATTCAGAAGCTTTATTCTTAAAGAAAACTAACTAACTTAAAGAGATCTAAAATGTGCTCTCATAACACCAGTCAATAGTGGAGATCTCATTTTAGGACAATGTCCAGTTCTCAATCCCCTTCTCATCTGATTAAAGAAAAACTCCTTAAAACAATGAAAAGTCTTTGTCCAAAGAGACCTGCTACCATAACTCTTCCCTCATGACTGTTTGATTCATGTCCTGGAACCTTTTCATCTATAAAGGGAGGAAACAGTAAACGTTTCTACCTGTGTACATTCTTGATATATTCTGTCATATGCTGAGATGGACCATTTCTATTTGCACTCATGCTGTTCTGCACCTATTTGGGTACAGAAGTTCATCACTTCATCACTGAAATTCAGGTGATAAATGTTCATCATCTTCCTGAGAGAAAAGCTCAAATGGCGATTTTGGTCTCAGAACATCAACACTCAAAGCAGATAACATACAATTTTTCAACGTTTTGAGAACGATGAACTCACCAACAGCAGATACAAGTTAGCCCTATGTTATCACATCCTGCAGACAGATATGATTATGCACTTTTTTCCACATTTAATCCAAAATATATCCCTTGATTTTAACGATATTAGGTAACACTTCACAGTAATCAAAAGAAAAAAAGTGAGAAAGGCCGCTGGGGATGAGCCACTGCTATGGAACTTCCAGCAATGGAAAGTAACCCTTTGCAACAACAGCCTTAGAAAACTCAGGCAGCTGCAGATTTTGGCTCCCATGCAAGAAGGCCTGCACGACGCAGGAGATGCTTGGGAAGAAGTCGGTCCCTGCCTGCCACAGCACTCAGCAGGAGAAAAATCTTCATGAAAAGGGCTAGATGAACTACTGTGGGGCATCTACCTTAGATTTCAGATCCTCAGAGCAATGGTGAGTGGGAAAGGCAGTACTAATTTCAGGGAAGAAAAATCAGGACTACCTAAACTAATTTCCTGTTTGTAAAGTCTTAGTGTCATAAAATCAAACTTTATTCTATCTGAAAAACAATGTAATAACCATTCAAAAACTGCAAAAAAAAAAAAAAAAAAAAAAAAAAAAAAATAAAAAAAATCCATAAAACTGTTTCCCACAATTTCAAGTTTTACAACATTCCAAGATAGTGTAAGTAAAAAATAGTTATTCATAATTTAAGGGTAATGAGTTCAGCTGCATACAACTCAGTCAGCAGCCCAGACAGTTAAATTACTGTAAGTATAGAATACAGAACAGAATCAGAGAACACAGAAAACATGTGTAAGTATGTTCTTAAACATGTAAATATATTCTAAAGTAAGAATCAACTACTCCTGTGTCTTTATTTAAAAGATCTGAATTTTACTTGCATGAAAAATAATCTCTCATGCATGAAATCTTGCACTAGTTTGCTGTTTGCATGATAGTAGAAAAAACACCTTTTTCCCCTGCTCATATTCCTTCTTTCATCACACACGTTTTGGAACAATTTTGAAAATGATCTCCTTTACAGCACGACAGGATGGTGAATACCACCAGATTGCTTATGTTACTGTCAGTATCCCATAAATTTAGTTCTCTTTCACAGACTACACTGCTATCTCAGAAAACCTAAATTTGTACACAAAACAAAAGAACATGGAATTTTATTTCCAATTGAGCTGTGGGTTTTCACTCTGTAGGTGACAGAATGAAACCTGAACACAACATCAATCAAACTGAATCCTGCCCCATAACCAACAATCTGAAGTACTGTTCTATTGCAAATACTTTCATCTCCAACAATGACTTTCAGAACAAGCCTGTTTGTCTTTCCAATTACTTACTCTCTCTAAATGAGTCACCATTCCTTGAGTTTGACATGATGATAACATCTTGTACCTCTGCACGGTGCAGCACCTTTTAGTTTTGTACCATGTGAAAGTATTACCTTCAAAGCACAGCACAGACTGTTCAGATACTGACATTATTTACCGGGCAGCAGGACATTGCCCAAACCTAATTAATACCCATATAATGCTTTGGAAATGTGTAAAGTTTACAATAACTGACCAGTAACAGTACTGAACTAAAACCAAAACTGGATAGTGAAATAATTTCTACTGAAATGGGTATGGAAATCATTGTAAGGTATACCACACATCAATATAGCTCCAAATGCATTAAGTACTCTAGCTGCTGGCCAAGGAGGGGAGGGGATAAATCAAATGCAGATCTTGCATGGTGAGAGTTCTGCCTCTGAACCAAATGAAAACAGAGTTCATTGCCTTTGCTTTAAGTTCTTTCTTCTTCTCTCACAAAGAAACACATCTAACTTTTTATAAAGATTAATCACATGTACATTCAACCTTAAAACTAAATGTATTCCTTATCCGATTTAATATGCTTCTTATAAATCGCAATCCCACACATAAGGCACAGTAACTCTTACATTTCTTTTCTTTACTTTAAGCGGGAAAAGTGTCAATTCTTACCTGAACATTTGCTTCAGGGTGTGGGACAGAAGTCTTCATTCTGGATTCCTGTAGTTGACATTACAATAAAGCACTGCCATGAGTCAAAAACAAACTTCCCCTTCCCCAACAAACAAAACATCATGTGAAATGCATTTCTTCTTCATATTATTCAAATTTATACCAGGACTATCCATACAGCAAAACCCACTTACTGGATATATGACTGATAAATGTAGAGGATTTGGCCTATAAATACAGGAGAATCCTTGCTCTGTTGGATGCACAAATGATTGATGCACGGGAATTGCTGCACCTGGTTAGATTTGTTGTCTCATCATTTTGCTGCAAAATCTTGGTTGCATTCTAGCACAGCTGCACAGAACAGAATCACCTCCAAGTCAAGCATTCAAAGGATCTATTCCTTTCCATAAGTGTATCACCCTAGCATACTTGTTACCTCATTTACACATCCACAATGTAATGCAGACATACAGCTTCATTAAAAGAACAAAATAAAGCCTTTGCAAGAAGGTCAGTTAGTGAAAGCACTCTGAAACAGACTGTCAGAATAATTATGGAAAACCCACTGATGATCTAACAAACTCAACATTTAAGGAAGACACACCACTACATGTTTCTTCTGAGACACAGCAACCACACAGTTTACTAATCCAATTTACGCTATAAATATCTGCAGTATCAAAACTCAGCAGTAACATCAATTCACAAATCTCATCTTCACTGAAAAGCAAGCACATGGAAGCACAAGAGCAAAGTAATACAAAATTCCTAAATTTACTGAATGACCAGTGAAGATTCTCCCATCTGCCACCACCAATTGACTTTTTAATCCCTGAGCTGAAATGCCTGAATAAATGAAGCGGTCTCAAAATTTAAGCAAGACTATCTATGTAAAATCAGTTCAACAGAAAACTAGCACACATTCTTATTCCCCCAGACCTGTGGTCTTCCTTTTGAAATACTTTCAGTTTTAACGGGACGTTACCTGATCTACAGGACTTGAGGCCAACTTCCCAAGTCATGAAGGTTAGCTTATAAAAATGCATATATACAAAATGCAATTCCCAAGAGAGCAAAACAAGCCCAGAAATATTCTCTGCAAGCACAAAACCCCAGTGAACAGCAATGCCATCCAGCAGCACTCACGTTGAAAAGTCTCTGGTCACAAAAAGTTTTCAGTGGGTCAAATAACAGGAGAGCTTAATTAGTCTTAAATTTCTTCTTTATAAATGCAATGAAGAAGGCAGACTATTCATTAAATATAAAAGCAATTTTATAAAAACACATCAGAATTTTATTGCTTGAAGAATACAGCATATGAAAAAAGCACAAGAATGTCCAAAAGAAAGGTCACAAGGATCCAAACATATTACACCACACATACCAGATGCAGTAAAATGTTAACCTGAATTCTGCATCAGAAAATAAAGGGGTGAAAATATTCCTAATATTATTTAAAAGAAAAAGACTCATTTAAAATAGAAAGGTGTAAAGGTGTTACAGTACAAATTAGAAAAGCCAACACTGCACATTAACATTGTATCACTAGACTAGATTTTCTACCTTTGGTACTTAAACCTTCACAGAAAACCACTTCCTTAATCAAACCTTGCCTAACACATATCATATAGTAGCTGTGAAAGGTTTTTCGTTCATTTTAACTTAAATATTGAGATACGTTTCTGAGTTTTCACTGCATGAATGCATTTAAGGAAGTGTTCACATTTACTCTATATGAAACTTAATGCATCTCACACTTAAAAGTCACTAAGGGACTCAGACCTGAATATATGCCAATTCTACCTTGTTCAGACCATTATGTAAAAATGGACATGATGTTTTCCATTTATATCCTTACACAAACAGACTTGCTGCTCTCCTCAGGATCTGCGACTAGAGCAACCTGCTGAGGTCTTAGGTTAAAATAAACAAACTGCATTATTACAGAGCTATGAGATCATCTACAGCAGTATGCAAGTGGCTTTTCTAGTCTGCTCAGATTAGAGTACCAGAAGATATGCCAGTATTACTTCAAGTAACACATTAAAACCCAGTAATGGACACTACTGTGCTTTATTTCAACACAAAGAACAGCCGCTTATCCATTAATCAACAGAATTTTCAAATCAACTATCAAAAGGACTGCTACAGTTCTGTTCCATGTCTTACCCATCACTTTAGGGGAATACTTTGTCAAAAACCTGGACTTACCTACAAACCAATTTGAGTGATGAAAATATTATCTTTCAAAGTATTTTAGTAATCCAGCAGCAACCTAGTGTGGAAAACATTAGCATTACGCTGACAACGATGACTTATCAAGGTTAAATAAAATCCCTCTTTTATTGTAAGCATGCTCTTAGCTTCAGCTTTTGCCTTCATAGGCTTGAATCATTCCCAGTTACATCAGTGGAACCAGAACAATTCTGTTTCATCAAGTTCCAGTTTTATATTTCAACAATATGAACATATCTGGACTACGCAATAACATCAACAGTTAACATTAAATTGGAGCAAAACAATAAGAGTTAGTTTCCCAAAACGGGCAGTCTGCGAAGTAAAATATTCAGTCAGGACTGACTGTCAAAGGATGCAGTAATAAAACCATGGGTTTATTTTTTTCCATCCCATACCAAAAAGGATTCAATTTGTACAACTCCTATTAAACATACATTTTCACCAAGCTAGGAAAGATACTGTTTTCAAATTGTAACAAGTGTGGTATTTGAGCATTTATAATATTTATTGCCATATATATCCGCATTTTAAAAAGAACAAAGAATTCAAGACTGTACTATGCTGAACTTGGCTTTTTCCCCATTAACGGTTTACCTCTACTGTACCACTCCCCCCCAAAACAATTAAAAATTCTAAGTAAGATTTCATAGTTTAGTTAAAAGGGAAGAAATGCAAATGTGGATTTAGAGCTTTTTGTATAAATCTCACTATATTTTATAAACTTGTTGTTTATTGTAACACTGTTTATTGATCAAATAAGTGACGCACTGCTATCTAAAATTTCCATATACACCATTAAAAATCCAAAGTCGATATGATACTGAACCTTAAATCTTCAAGAGTTCAAAAAAAAGACAGTTTATACATGTACAGCACACAACAGCAGACACCCCTAGAATACCAACTGCCAGTCCATGATGCATACAAACTTACAGGTAAGCATTCATTTCACTGTTTTCATTGTGCAGGAAAAATATTTCTTAGTGAAGACAGAAACCCAGCTGGTGAATTTCAGATATCATCTTCATCATCTTCATCCTGAGAAGATCCTGCCTGATTGGATGCACTGGCTGAGGCAGCAGCAAGCTGCGCCTGTTGAGCTGCTTGTTGCATCTGCAGCCACTCTTGCTGTGCCAGTTCTGCTTGCTGTTGTCTAGCCTAAAGACATGAATTTAATTGTTAAGGTCATACTATATAACTTGTGAAGAATCTCTAGCACACTTTAGCTAAAAAAGCAGTTTTATCTGCACCTGCAGATTCCTTTTATATAACTTTGTATTAAATGTGCACACAAAAACATATCTAGAAATACCTTCATTATTCCTACTAGCTATATTTGCTCTTCCTCTGAACATTTAGAGGATTTATGCTTTCCAGAACAAGTACATTAGTCCACACCTCTTTAGTTTCATTGTAAGGATTGTGCTGAACCTCTTACTAATGGAAAAATTAAGACAAGACGTAGTGAGAAAAAAATACAGGGTTCAGTTTCAAGGCCTGTTAGCATTCAATCACCGTTCAGAGATGAGAACAGTCCTACTCTGCTGATTACAAACAGAAAGTTTGCAATCACAAAGTAATCCAGTTGCATCCCTGCCCCACAGCACATAGTATTACAAAAACAAAAAACTAAACAACAAAAATAATCATGGAAATGAAGAACGCCATTATCTTACTTTGCTAAGCCATCTTTGGAAAAACAGAGCAATCTAAGCTCTTCTTAAATAAGGATGGGCAGGTTGAAACGTCTTTGTTACAGAAAAGTACATTATCTGTACTTCAAGGTACAAGATGTTCTAACCAAGTCCTTCAAGTAGTTCACGCGGTACCTTCCCATTTTCCCATTTAGAGCATTTTCTCTTGTTTTTCAGCAACTATTTTTGATTTCAACGCTGTGTTAAAGTTTCAATTTCTGTTTTGAATGAACATTAGAAGAAAGTTTTTTAAATGAAAAGCCTTCAGTATTCTTTACTTGCTCACCAAATTTTCCTTTCTTTTTTCAAAGCATCAACAAATCAGCTTTTCAGACTTTATGACACCAAAAGATGGTGCTTCAGAAAGCAGTGATCAAAACCAGTTTACCTATTTAGTATACATGAAAACAAAAAACCTTCCTATGCTGTAAGAAGTGTCGCACTTTCTCAGCCTGTTCAGCACCTCCCAGTGAGGGCTTTTCAGTATTTTTAAGTAGTAGCCAAGTTAAAAAGGTTGGAAAACAAGACATTTTAAATTTGCAGCATCTGCACACATAGCAAAGGCATAAATATTGATCACATACAAACTAACAATAGCCCTCCCCACTAACCTTGCTACAACTAAGCTGACTGTACACTTACTGAAGTAATACACAGGAGCACACCAGCAATCAGAGGTCTGGCACTTCTCACTGGATGGATCATTTTGTCACTGTCTATCATTTACATCATTTGCATAGAAAAATTCAAATTTCTTCTCTGAAAGAGTGGTCAGACACAGGAATGGGCTGCTCAGGGAGGTGGAGACAACATTGTTGAATGCGCTCATGAAACGTTTAGATGTGGAACTAAGGGACATGTTTAACTGGGGGAAATTGGCAGTAGATGGGTGGTTGGACTGGATGGTCTTGGAGGGCTTTTTAAACCTTGGTGATTCTATGATTCCATGATCATTTTAAGTCTTTTCAAAAGCTGCAGTGATGAAAAATTCCACTGAGTTGTATTGACTAAGAAGCCGTATCAGCTCGTGGGGTAAAGTGAACTCATTTATTGAGCAACCCATTTACACAGGAACTTTAGAAGCAATCTTTAGTAAGGAAGCCTTAAAAAAAACCCCTTCTGTTGATGACCTCATCTTACAGATACTTTTAGACATGTGTGAATATCAGGAGGAACAATTAGACTGACTTCAAATATTCACTATCATCCTAGTACAGACTTAAGTATAAATCAATTATGCTAAATTTAGATAAATTAAATATAATTTAATATAATATTAAGTAGTATTTGCCACATCATAACATAATACTTTTAAAAATCATATTAAAAAAAAATCAAGACAATTTTGTTAAACCAGCATGTATTGTCTTTAATTTAGGCACAGTATTATAGAATTTAAAATAACACAAACGTATTTCATGTGGTCAATTCTGTATATAAAGTGTGGCCTACGTAAGGTAGCAATGGCTTTAGCATTCTTGTTTTATGTTACTTAGCAGGTTGTACCCCTTCAACTATCTTTGTTGTTCTATATATCTATCATTTTTTTGTAGACTATATGAAGTTTTTGAACAATAGTTTTTAAAAAAAAACAAACAAACCAAACACAAAAGCCATGAATCAAGCTAACTATTATATATAAATTAAACCTTGAATCAGAAGCAGCCATATTGGTCTTTCCAATAATAGTACAATCAAAAAAAAGTCCTCCCTAGTTCAATGCATGCTGACAAGAGCCTTATGCATGCTGAAGCTTTAGTTGGCAAAAATATTAATCATGCAAATACGATTAACATAGTTGGCACCTTATAACACAAAACCAACAGTTATGAGGTGTTTCAGCAAGATAAAAGTACAGTTAAGTGGTGGGAAAGGAGGTCATAGTAATCAGGCATAGTAACAACTGAATAAGCATTTTCAGAGGAAATAAAATTATGTAAATAGAGAAAACAAGACTCATAGACTGGGTAAGAGAAAACAGAAAGCAAAGATTATTTTCACATCATTTAGTTTAGAGAAAGACTGTCTTGTCATACTGAGAACAAGACATAAAGACAGCGTAGAAGGATAAATAAAATTAGCTTTTAGTTGTTTAAACTTGGAAATGTTTACTATCAGGTAAAACTGGGATGAAGGAGTATTTGCAGGCAAATTCTCTTCCTGTGCTTCAACTGCCTCCTTAAAAATTTATGCATGAATTAACTCAAATAGAATCTTGCCATGAGTAAATAAAGATGAGAAAGGACAAATTAGAATTTTTTAACAATTAATTGTTTCTTTCAAAGCCTCAGTGATTTGTGCACTGATGGTCACAAACAGAAGAGATATTCATGTTTTAAATGCAATTTTTAAAAATGGTAATTCCTAGAACAGCACCTCCATTTTTTATTTCCTCAGCTAAGTAGTTCTTAATGTATTACTGCAATACAATGGAAGTACCTGTCTCAGTAGCAGGGGAGGAAAAAAATCCTTTCTAAATCTAGAGCATAAAATTTGTATGTGTCAAATTGCAGGAATAACCACAAACAGTATCCTCCTTATTGACCTGACTTTCTGTAATACAAACAGGACAAGAAGATCAATAGCACCTTGGATGCTATAGCAGTCAACAAGGAAAGGAATACTCCTAGGTGTGCGTACACGTTTTCGCAGCAGCAGATCCACCGCATTAATTATTACAACCTCATCTGTGTAAGTGCTGCGTTGCTTCACTTACTTTTGCAAATAATTCCTGTTGCTGCCTTAGAAGCTCTTCTTCCGGAATGCCGAGGTTTTCCAAGCGTGAACTGGCCTTTCTTCTCTTTAGTGCTACGGTTTTGCATTCTTGTAAGACTTCTTTTACTTCACTGATATAGGAGCCAAAGCCCAAACTTTCTAGTGCTAGAAAAAAAAAATAAAAATCTTTTAGAAAGCTTCTGATATCAGATACCTACATACATTTACCCTAAACATACATTTCTGAAAAAATTGAAGGCATTTGATCATTTTTCTGTCACTTGTGATGAAAAGCTGTGTTCATGAGAACATCTGACAGCTACTCTCCCTGCCTCTTCTTCTACGCCCTCTAAAGAGGGCACGCTAGAAATATAAAGTTTACTGAAGTGCAAAAAGTCCTGGCTTGCAAAGCACTCAGGACTCCCAGATTCATTTTACCAGAGAGGCATTACACTTAGAAGGCCTCCATCTTCATGTCCTGCATATCAGATTAATACATAAACTACAGAACCAAGATGCCCTATCTGAACGGTGATCCATTAATCTCTCAGTGATTCTGTCTTTCATTTTTGTTGCAAGTCTCCAGAAAAAGTTAAATCATCTACCTATAACAGAGAAAACTTTCATTAAGATAGAAATAAGGACAACAATAACCACAGAAATATGCTTTAGCTTTGTATCTGAATACCTGAATTCATTTTCCAGGTGCTAACAAGCTAGAGATGTGTATTCTACATAAACAGTTACACACAACTCCTTGTTGCTTTGGAATGGAAATCCTCGTATTTATTGCTACATGAAAATGCATTCAGAAGCTAAAACACAGCATTTCAACCTGCCCGAGGAGATGTGAAGAATAGCTGTGTTCTGCAACAGCTTTTAAAGGTTAAGAAAGGTTAAAAGCAAAACAGGCAGGACATATGATAAAAGGCATATTTTGACATGCCACTTGCTACCATATGCCTCCACACACACATACACACACATCCCAAAGCAGAACCTAAAACAGAACAGGCAAGCAATATTACACAGACACCAACTACTTAGAAACAAGCCCCAGTTTCACTCAACAACTGGTCCATTTCCAATAGTTACACAAGCCTGAGTTTTCCTTATAGAATTTAATATTTATCTTACTTTATTGCAACCTTACATAATAAACTTTCCAAGAAATCACACTCAATCTACATAACAGTAAATATGAACAACATTATAAACAAACTCCGATTTACAGTAGGTCAGACTACTTTTTCACATGTTTCTAAGTGCTCTTTTCCTACCCGTAACTGAGGGCACACCATCACAGTAACACAGAACCACTCTGTAAACTTGTGGCTTCCAACACATACAAGGAGACAATCAACGCGCTGCCTTCAACCTAGCAGCACACTGCAGCAGGACTGCCATGCTTTTAAGAGATTTGGCAAACATTTTGCAAATGACTTAACATAATACCTATTTCTTAAGAAAAATGAAGTTAAGAGACGAACCAATTTAGAGATAATTAAATTACTCCAGACAGCATGCCAGTTCAACCTCAGCCCACGCAGACACTGGAACCATTTCAAATTAGTCCACAGTTTCTATGAGAATCACCAAAAGCCTTCTCTAACCTGTTTAATACAATCTCAGCAGAGAGGAGGCAAACGCATCTGATGGTGCAGAACTGGTTCTCTAAGCAGCCTATTAATATTAAGGAACTCATTTAATTTTAAAATGTAAACAGTAAATTCATTCAACTATTTCAAACTCAAAGCTTTTCCTTTTTAGCATTAAGAACTCTACAAGTCAAACTTCACTAAGATGAACTATCACAGTGAATACACAGATGTTCACCAAGAGAATACTGATACATCAGGCTTGGCAATCTGCTGCACTGGAGTATGAGCAGCAACCCAATTCAACGGCAAGTTGTACTTGCAACTTAAGAGAACGGAAATTAATGGAAAGAACTTACAGTTACATACTGAATATAACACAAACAAAAGATGCAAAAGAAAAGTGTGATGTAACTGTGACAGATTCACACAACAGCTCAATACAAATACACCGAAAACATTATGCCTGCTGCAAAGAAATACTACTGGCAGTGAACTTCAGAATTTCACTCTCTTGAAACACACTGTGGCTTCACAGAGCGCATGCATGGAAGGAATAAGCCTCTACCTCTTTCCAAAGAGATATATATATATATTTCTGAGTACCACTCAGCATGGTACTCAAATGCTGAATAAATGTCTACTTGAGCAGAACTACCCGTTCACCAAAATCCAGAATCTTTCTATTTCTAGAGTGTTAAGTCTACACATTTATTCAGGCTGCTGAAGATTTGATATATTACAGATGTTAGAAGAAACCTACATAATTTCAAAAGCTGGATCCCAAAACACAGTGCTTTTGAAAGGTAAGGAGAAGGAAACTTTTACAGATGTCAAATCACACCTGTCCTTTTTCTTCAGCTTTCTCCCATTCTTAAAGACCGCATGAAGGCAAAGATGTCTGATTAATCCATTAGCATAACCACTTGTAGTTCTAAATCTGTTCGTAATACAATCAGGTCACTCATATCCGAGATGTTTATCTTCATAGCCCTTCCAAAATAAAGTAACGTCCAAAGTGAAAACTCAAGTTTTTCACATTAAAGCATTAACTAAACAGCGTCAACATCCTAACAGCCCATGAAGAGAGGCTACATGTCATCGATTCTCACATCTCAGCTTCGCATAGACAAAGTAATCCAAGCAATCAGCTTGAAAAAATGGTGATTTCCAATGTCAGCACGTTCAGAATCCAATAGAAGGCCAGCTTCTCAAAAAGCCCACCTCACCACAACTTACAGATCCACCAAGTGAGCCTATTTTCTGTTTCCACAGCTGGTCCCAGTGTCTAACTGCTGCAAAAGCTCTCCATCTCCACTCAGACCATGACAGCCCTGACATCTTTTGGCACTCTCCAGGAAGCAGATGCACATTTTATCATTAGTGGTGAGCGCTTGGCTCAGCCCAAGTAAGTCTATCACACCAGATCTCCCTCAGGATGCAGGAAGCCTCTGCTTTTCTTTCCCTGTGCTGTCCGTAGGCACTGTGCCAGTCAAGTGTTTGTGTTACCACACAAAAGAACACTGCAAGGACTTCACTCATCTGAAACAACCCAGCAGCGAGGGAAAGCATTCCAGCCCAGTATGTGGCCACGCAGCCATTTTTCCCTAGTGCAATGGTGTGTCCTCTGTACTGCTGCTCCAGACAGGGAACTACAACAACGAAGCTGCAGTTTCAGATTAGTTCTGACACAGCCCAGTGGCAGGATGTCACCAGCTGGAAGGGTGCCTCTCTCCCCTCTTTTCCCCTAGCCCCTGCTTCTAACCTAGCAACCTCTTGTTCACAGGAACAATCATATCAGCAACCTCATGTGACAGTGAACTATCTTCCCTGATGGCCAAGTTTTCACAAAGCCAGTGTCAGAGAAGAGACAGCTACATCCAGCTCTAGAGAGGGTGCAAAAGGATTCCTGTGGGCAGCAGCCTGTTTAGCTGTGATGCTGTCTCCACACAATTTCTAAGGGAGTTGACTGAAGCCATTGAAAGGACTGGGTTAACCTCTTGATCACAACAAACATATATTTCAACTACTGAATTTGTTAGCATTGAGGTCATGAAGCTATATTAAGGTAAGTTAAAGCAGCAAATACCTACAGTGTCAGAAGGCCAATGGAAATGTCAATATGCTATGCCTCTGTACATGTCTCTGCTGCCTGCAAAACGAACAGCCTAGACCATCACCCTTGAAATGAGTACCATCTGCTAACTGACCACATCTGGGGGAAGCACAAGCACATTCCTGCAGGCAAGGAGAGCAGTAAATCCAGGAACAATCCCTTCTGCCTCCAAAAGCATCAGAAAAAGCATCTCTCTCCAGAGCGTTCATCAGCAATATTTGACTAAAATGGCCAGACCCAATACAAAAGCAGTTTTCAAACACAGTGACACAGAGCTCAGCAAAATACTTTTGTGTATAACATTAGCAGATGGTCTCCAACCATGTACACACACATTGCTTTCGATTTGTTACCAAATTGCTGTTTGTAATCCTGTCAAGTAATTGAAACTCTTCTGGTGAGCAAGCTAGGACCAGCAAAAGAAAAAACATTTTGACTGTTTATCAACAGAAAGTCTTATGATTTTGTTTCTTAAAATAATCTGACACCACTACAATGTTGGAAATACCTCTATGGCAAATACTACTGCCAAGAGCTCTACCAAACAACAGAATGAAACACTCTAGGGATCAATGTTATCAATTTGTTTGCAACAGTCACTAGTATCAACAAACATTACTTCAGCAGCAAAGTGAATGGTTCCTGACAAAAGATGCTTGCTGCAGACTTACACACGAAGCAAGGAACCTCCTTACTCATGGCAGAACATAAAGAAAAGCAAATGAGATGTATTGAGAAAACTTTCAGTCAACAAGACAAAGTAGAAGGCAACAGCTGAGCACAACACAAAGGAATATGTCATTATTACATGTTTCCCACAACAGATAGGAATAGCTGATTTAAGACAATCACAATTCCAGGCAAAGTATCTCACTTCTTATGGAGTCCATGCAAGGAGATTAAGACCCACACGCCCAATCACGGGCCTTTTGTCTGTCTCCTGAGCACTCAATAAGCTCAGGACCTTAAAACACACTGTAATAGAAAGCTGCACTGCCATTGCAAAGAGCAGCCCTCGTATCACAAGCCTGAAAAAGACTGCTAGACTCAGAGACCTCTCTCCAGGCATCACAGTTCTCTGAACGAAGAGACAAGAGCCGGTGCCCAGCACACAGCCATCTTTCAAACCAAAGACAGTGTTCCCTCGCAAGGCACCGACTGGCCGGACCACACGTTGCATCCCTAAGGCCCTTAATGCTCCCCTGTTGACTCTCACACCTGAGCAGAACAGGCGCGGCCCACGGAACGGTGCTGCCGGAAGCTCACCTTGTATGACATGCTCCGGGGATATGGTCTTCTTCTCCGACTTGTTGCAGATCTCATTGGCCTCAGAGGAGATGAGGTGGATAAACTCCGTGCAGCAGTTGACCACCAGTTCCCGGGCATCGTTTGCCACTCGGACGTTGGGGAGCGTCTCCTTGATCATCTTGTTGATGGCAGCCCTGGGGATGGTGAGGTCGTCGTCGTTACCCGACGACGAGGCCATCCTCGCCGCCACCGGCCCCCGAGGGCCGCCCCGCCCCGCTCCCGCGCTGTCGAGCGTGTGGGAACCGGCAAGGTTAAGCGGGAGGCGACGCGGCCGGGGTCGGTGCCAGGCGAGGGGCACGAAGAGCAACGGGCAAGCAGCTGCCGGCGAGGCGCCGGGACGCGGGGCCGGGAAGCGCCGCTCGGGCTCAGGGCTCCCTTGGCCGCGGCGCCTGCCACTGCCGCCACCGCCACATCCTCCGGGGCACCGGCGCCGCCGCCTTATGAGCGGTCTGAGAGAAGGCGAGCCCTGGAGCACCGGCGCGGCACGACTCCTTCCTCCCGGGCGGCGGCACCAGTAAAGGCTGCCGCGAGACGGAAACGGACCCTCTACGGGCTCGACCTGCGCGGAGCGCCGCTTCCGCCGGAAGTCGGAACGCGCTTCCGCCGCCCGGCTCCTCCCCCTCATCCAGCGAGCACCGGAAGTGCTGGGGGCGCGAGGCCGTGCCACGTGCGCGCGGCGAGGTGCCCGGCGCTGCTTGAAGCGGGGCGTGGTGCAGCCGCGGGCATTGGCCGCGAGCAGGAAACGTGCAGATGTGGCACTGAGGGACATGGCGAGTGGGCACGGTCAGATTTCGGCTTCTTGGTGGTCTTCTCCACCCTTAATGATCCTAGGATTCTGCTCTGAACCCCACTGGGCCCCGTGATGACAGACTGAGGCGTGAGCGGGATGCCCGTGGGGCTCCCAGCGCAGCACTCCAAACCACGCTCAGCCGGCACGGGGCAGTTCGGGCACTTTGGGGAGTTCGCGGCTGGGTGTGAAACACGTTGCATTACCACAGCCACTGCCTGCGCCGCGGCTGTCGCTGGGCTCAGTCCTCACCTGTGGGGAGAGGTGGGGCCGGGCTGCTGCCAGTCCGGGCACGAAAGGAGAATTACAGCGGAGTGTGCTGACGGAGGGAGAGAGCCGACGCCCGAGGCACGGCCCAGCCTCAGTGTGAACGTGCTGGGTGCCTCCTGCCGAGGGCACGAGCCTCCAGCACGAGCCTCTGGCCCTAGGCAGGGCTGACGTCCGGGAGTGATGTGAAACTGGGGAGCAGCCCTGGGGAATCACGGGTCCTTGGCGAATGAAGAGGAAAGACTCTCTTTATGTTAGAACTGCAGCTGAGTAAATGCAGATAGGAAAGTTGGGCGAAGAAAAGCCTGTGCTACTCCTTCAGCTGCTTCTGCTGTATTGACTTGCATTTTATTTATTTTAAAGGTGAATTCTAACGAATTTGCAATTTTTTTCCACGTAAAAATTGTCAGCAATAAAAAGCTCTTATCTCCTTTCAGTAAAATAGTTACTTCTGTTAAAAATAAACAAAAAACCAAAACTACCAAACTACTGGGAAGACAGCAAGGTGTTATGAGGTGATTTGTTAAAAACAAAACGGAACAGAACAAAAAAACACTCCTCTAATACATTTGTCAGAGCATCTAAAGGAAGCATTCAGAATACCTTAGCTTCAATAGAAATAATTAATACTCTAGTTGTTGCTCTTCAAGATCAATGAAACTTTTCATACATCAAATATAATTATAAATTCTTAATAGCCTTCTAACACAGTACACATCTCCATGCGTGTTAGGTTATAGTTGAAGGGAAGCAGACTGATAGTAAATACTTAAGAATTTAAGTTAATGTTTATCTTTCCACAAAAAGAGAACTCTAAATAGCAGTTGCTAAGATGGACTAAACCTGTAGATAGAGGGTTTTAATTGCAACATCCTGCAGACTAAAGATAAACATAAACTGAGGTGATTATCTTATGTAAGCTCAAAGATCTTGAATGCCTTTATACAGTTACAGGATAAACAACAACATGGCGTTAGCAGCAGCTGTAACTAATATTCCAGCTTGTACAATCTCATACTTATTGTGACGAGGATTTTCCCAGGTCAAAGCTTTTTCTGCTTCTCCACCTCAGTAATTTGATGAAGTTAAGACTTGCACTGAAGATTTTGTCATGATGAAAAACCATTTTGTAGAATATATCGATGGGTAGATCTCCATTTGGATCTGCATATTTCAGTGTTGTCATAGGCGTATACAAGGTATTTGTCTGATGGCGAAAAGGTGGATTTTCCGCAAGTATTATCTTTACTGTATGCTGCCAGGAATTAGAAGAGGAGTCATTAAAGGACCTTTACTAAAATAGTAAATTAAAAATTTGGTTTTCATTTAAGTAGAGGAAAAGTAGATGAATGAAATGCTAGAATTATGTGAAATGCCGTATGCAGCTTTGTTAGAATTTCATTAGAATTTTTTCTTCAAATATTTAAGGCTAGAATTATTTCTTATTTATTCATAATCCTATTTCTATTCCTCTACTCCACAGTGATGGCACGTTATACAAAGAATCCTGCACAGCCCTCCAAAATTATCCCTATTTGCTCACAATAGGTAGATAGTTATATTGAGTTTACTAGAAAAGGATCAGAACAATGCACTTCACAGCAAGGGAAGCTGCAGTGTCAGCATGTGTTATGTGTTAGTAGTCAGCGTCTGAAATTGTTGTCCCTTTCAATAACTTGCCTCCACCTGTCTTCCCAAAGAAAGCCCAGAACACCAAAAGCGACATCCAAGTATTTCTTATAGTGCCTTTTGTGGTCTAGGGTAGTCAAGTCAACTTCACACTCGCCTCACATTTGCGGAGAGCTACTTGTGAGAGAGAGAGGAGAGGATTTAAACAGCCAGAAACCCTGTGCAAATGTAACAATGAGGAATGGCCAGATTTGACAAGCTGATGTGTAAAAGAATATGTCCACAAGGGTATTTAAATTAGCACCTGCCTTTAAGTGGAAAAAAAAATAATATTCCTTTAAAATTCTGGTGGGTTTTGTTCATGACTCTTGAGATTCTCTTAAGTTTTTAAAATTCTTTTAAGTCACATAAATACAGTGTAATTTAATCTAACATTTTTACAAAACAACAATAAATACAAAATTACAAAAACGACCAATGAACCAGTGCATTCTTAAATTAAGAAGAAAAACAAGAAAGAATTGTTGATGAGTTACCTCTGCAACTTCCTCAGCACTTTGTCCAAGGCTCTGAAAAATTTGTTTGTAATTTTTAAGGTAAATATTAGTAAACATGTCAGCTGTTTCCTCATCTGCAGCTGAAAGATCCATTTTCATTCCATCTTCAAACACTTTTCTTTCAAATTCTGTAACCACTGGACCCGGTTCAATCAGACTTAACCTATCCAAAAGCAAAGGTAGACAGATTGTTACTGGTCTCCATGTGAAATGTACCTTTCTATGCTTCTTAAAAATGTATACCAAAGAGTTGCAATCTGAGTTTGAGCTAGCAAACAATAGGAAGTATGCCTTATCAAGGTGGCCCACATCATATTATTGGTCTGAAGCTGCTATCTATCCACATAGAGTAGAAAAATCTGCACAGCATATCTTTCAGGGAGGCACTGTAAGTTAACTCATGACAGAAAGAAGTGCAGTTGCTACTTGCTATCTTGGAAGTGTAGAATCTGATGATTATTTATCCACAAGAACTTCAGAAACACAAAGAAAAATAATTTAAAGATGATAAAAAATTCATTACTTTCTATTTCTGGACAAAATCCCACACGATTTGTTTTTGTTAATGGTTTTCCCATGATAATAGTGGCTGAAAGAGAGCGGAGTTACCCAAACATGAACTTTTTGTCAAGTTGTCAGCATTGCATAGATCCCCCTACATTATTACATAAAATACTGAGAATTTTGCTGTTGACAGACAGATTTGGTTGCTAACAAATACAAAAAATCTGATTTTGATCAAAATGCAGCAAGTCACAGAAATACAGTTACTGGTCAGCTCTTATCTAGTTCAGCTCTCAGGTACTAATTAACCAATCTCAATGTTTATCAAAACACTCTTTAGGATGGGGCTTCTTTCCAGAGTTCAGTTTTGGTCAGGCTTTTCTTCAGAACTAGTGCAGTATTATAGTCTTATAATCTCATCATGGTACTTATTTTAAATCCCTCCAGACTGTTCAGAGCCTTATGCAAAATCGAAGTTTGGAGGCAGCTTTGTCTCTGGAATCCCATGTCAGCAGCTGTCTCTTTTCCCACTGCACAAGGGCTAAACACTCAAGCACACACAGATGCAAGCGATGTTTAACAATTCTTGAATTTCACACGTAAAATAGTTCCAGTGTGAATACGTGTGACAAATCCAACACCAAAGTACCACAATGAACAGCACTATTCTCTCAAATACTGTCTTAGACATTAAGAAATACTACATCACATTCTTATTGCTTTCCTTTCAACCTCCTGTCCCAGTAGAAATCTCACCCCATGTTCTATTCTGATGAATTTGTGTGATCTTCATCTTCCCCTTCCCTCCTTCTACTCCCCCTTTCTGTCTCCCCAAGTCCTTCACATTTTTTATCTCTAGATTCCTTTGAAAAGGAAAATACAGGTTTGTAATATTATTTCTACTGTAATATTATTTTTAGTATATGCAAGAATCTGTTCTCAGAAGTATTATTCATAGATAAAAGCATGTAATTGCCCATGATAGTATGTTTATTTTCATATCAAAACTTTATTTGATAGAGCATGTGAAGAATGTGGACATCTCTATGCCTTTCATGATGTACATTTCCATGGGTTTCTCCTAGATAGCAACAAGCTTTAAGGATCTGTTTGGTAGTTCTGACCATATCTAAAACCGTCTCAAGAACAGTTTACATCTGTGGATCAATACTTACTGCAGCTTGAACTTGAGTGCTTGTATAGCTAAACTTTCGCAGAATCCTTCCACTGCAAACTTAGATGCAGCATAAACATCATTAAATAAAATACCTGATGGTACAAATAGAACATCCTGAGAATTGTATTCAACAAATAATTATTTTACTTTTACAAACATTTGTATTTTCCCAGAATTTCTGTAGTCTGCTGGGAAAACATTAAAGAAAAAACCTCCTGTCTATATTGGTCTAGTGAAACAACACTAACCACACTAATTACTATTGATTTATTTGCATATGTTCTCAAAATTGCTTATACTAGAAAAGCGTAGCTGACTAACACTCTTCTTCCTCCTAGCTGATGCTGTGACCTCTTTGGATCATAAGTATTTTGTAGTCTAATGTATAAAAGTGAATATATAATAGGCACTTATATACACAATACTGTTCACATTTACCAGCAAAACTTTTAATAGGCAATAAATAAACACAGATGCTGAGCAATGTGGGAGGTTTGATTATGCAATAGATCCAGTTTGCACTTGAGGGACTTGTAAAAAGAAGTGTAACAATCTATTTAGGAGAATGAGAAGTACTGTATTAAGGCAAACTGTAAGGGTTGTTATTGTTTAGGATTCGTCTCACCAGAACAATCCAGGCAGGAATAATGCCACTGTCTTAGTAATTGCAACACATATATAGTTAATACTAGATGGAACACAAGAGTAGAAACATGATTATTCTTTGCTAAAACTAGCTCTGCAGAGTTTATGAGAGGAAGCTTTATTACAAGGTGGTACAGTAGTGCAGGATGTTATTGGATTTTATTCCTTTATCACACTGCAGGGTGTAGTGTGTTTGCCCGTCCCCACAACCGTTTCCAATAGTAAAAACTCATACTACTAAATCTTGTTTCTTTCAGATAATCTCTAGTAATAGGAAATAAAAAATGACAAAATAAGAAATAGAGTTAAAACTGATAGCCTTACTCCCATGGAAAAAAAAAAATACTGCAGATTCTCTTGTTTAAAGGTCTTGAGTAGTTGTGCAGAGTCACAGGTTATTGGAATGCATAAAAACACCATCCAAATGCTGTCTATCGAATAGCTGGAACTTCAGTGTTATAGAGCACAGTAGTTAGATATTTTTTCCAGCTAAGAGTCATGCCCTAGATATTGAATACTGAACTCTAAGAATAAAGAAAAAAGAACAACCACTTTGCCTTGTATTCCCATAACACTGCTTATTATAACTATATGGCCGCTCTTTCTCTTCTTCATGTCAGGCAAAATCTCCTTTAGGAGTCGAACCAGTCCGAAGAAGTTGGTATCCATCACAGTTTTCATTTCATCAATAGTCTGACATTCAATTGGTCCGATGAGCCCCATTCCAGCATTGCTGACTGCACAAAATGGAAGACAACAGTGACCAATAACTTTCCTACACATTAACTTGTCATCTTCACTGAACAGCATTTAAAAGTGAAAGGATTAGGCACTAAACGATCCTTAAATAATCTTTAAAGAAAAGGTTAAAACAAAAAGATGTTAATGCATAACTCAAGCTGTGCAAATATACTTTTATTTTTGTTTAATTACACTTCTAATCCAATTTTATTTTGCACTTCAACCAATTAATTTCAGCCCTTTTTCTTTAAATCAGAAAGGGATTACAGGAAAATGAGTCAAGAACCATCTATGTTTGTTCATCATTCAGCAGCAAGAATTAGAGCCTACTGTTCCATGCTATGGGCATTGGCTAAGTCTTCAATCTATTCCAAAAGAAGACAGATTAGGTGGTATTTTAGCCTGTCATTTAGGTTTCATTTGTTTGTTTGAAATACATACATCTTTAAAGCACACACACAATACCCTCATAGTTTTTTTGTTTGT
The DNA here is from genome assembly GCF_026119805.1 of Tympanuchus pallidicinctus. NCBI lineage: Eukaryota > Metazoa > Chordata > Aves > Galliformes > Phasianidae > Tympanuchus > Tympanuchus pallidicinctus. Next base: position 15,831,023 of record NW_026294791.1, on the reverse strand, counting down.
TTGTTTGTTTTGTTTGTTTGTTTTGTTTGTTTGTTTGTTTTTGTCTCCCAAATATTTACAAGTTGGGAATGACTGGTAGCAGGTGTTCTACAATGAAACTATCATATCTTAGAAATTAGATCATAATATAGTTTACAAATGTATTTTGTTAAACAGTTTTTTCAGCATTATCAAAAGAAAGGCAGGTCTGTGATTTTCTCTCAGACTTCATTCTTGAGAGTGTGTCTTCCATCTTAAGATATCAGTGTTTCCTAAGATGTCAGTGTTTACTTTTAGCAAAAGAGTATGAGAAGACTAATTGCTGAATTATTTGCACAGCACAACTATAATTCTCCACACCAAATTAAAGAACTCTTACGTTGCATTTGTTATTTTACTTCTGATTTCTGAATGCTATTACTTTCTTATTAGGCAGGACTAACAGGGCAATGGTTGATCTATAGGGTGGTAAGTCTTCTACATGAGGATGCAGATTTGGGCAAAAAGGTCTCTTCTCACACTTTATTATAAAGAACTGCATCATCTTATCCAACACTTTCTGCAATCAAGCCTCTCCTCTGTAAATAAAGAAAACGAGCTTCCCAGCTTCACAGAAACACAGTGAGATTTAATTCATGCCTGCACAAAGCCCAAAGAACCATGAACAGAGTAAATTATGCAATGACTGTTACTTTAATGACATGAAAAAATGCACCAATGAAGCTTCTCCAGTGTATTTGAGGAGAAAAACAGTACTTATCTGTTCACATCCTGTACTTGCCTAGGACATCAATCCTCCTGTCAGGGATACTATTCACACAGGTTTTAATGGACTGTTCATCACAGACATCCAGTTGCTTAATTTCCAAGGTTTTGCCCAGATTATGACCTGCAGCTTCCTCAAGTGCATCTTTCTTGGCCAGATTCCGCATTGTGGCATACACTGCAGCAAACCAGAAGCCACAGTCGATCAGAACTAAAACCTTTCCTGTGGCAGTGTAAAGACTATTTTTTCATCTGTATCTTACATGTCAGTAATAGAATCTAGATAAAAACTTGAAGTAGGAAGATCCGATTTTCAACATAAAATAGCGCTAATTCCCAGAACCAGAATCTGGTTCTGAAACCTTCAAAAAACTAAAAACGAGAATTAAACCACTATGCACAAACTAAAACACACAAGCATAGTACCAAGCCAGGCTGCTGAGTCATTTTTAATATTCCAAACATGATATTATAGTCCATATATGCTTTTTGTTTGCTTGTGTTAATCACATGCTAGCTAACAAAAAGAGCTATTAAAAACCATAGCTGCTTCCTCCAGCTGTAAAAATGCTCATTTATGCAGGCAACTTCCCCAAATCAATCATAGAATGGCCTGGGTTGAAAAGTACCATAATAATCATCTAGTTTTGTTACTGTACCATAATTATCCATAAAACTATGTATCTGCAACCAGCCCCCTTGCAGTAAAATGCTGTAAGAATGAGAAACTGATTTTCAGCAGGCTGATATATTTACCTTGCCATTCATTTTCAGTCACAGCAAATATCCCATTTCTTCTGTTCACCGTCTTATAGGTGCATGGGGTTAGAATAATCAAATACATCAGGGAAAATAACTACAAGATTATTATTTATTTCTTCTAAAAGAATTTCTTTGGCCTTCAAATTGACATAAACATTTCATTCAACAAATTTTTTAGTAGCCAGAGATGAAGCTAACTACAAGCATTAGAGAGAGAGAGAGACAGAGAGAGAGAGAGAGACAGAGAGAGAGAGAGAGACAGAGAGATCTGTTCAGTTGATGCAGGTGTTTGAGCTTTTTTCAAGTTGTTTGCTTACAAGAAGTGGCATATTTTAACTGCAATGTATTTCCTTGATGATAAAAAGGGGAAATTGACAAGAAAAGAGTCAGATTGAATACTATAATGTGTTAAGTAACAGGGAACAAAAAACAAAACTATTGCATTGAAAGATATATGTATTTTTTAATAAACATAAATAACAGAAATGTTGTTACCTTTAAATCTTTCCTGTTCATCTTTTGCCATTTTTACAGCTAAGGCCAATCCAATTCCTGAGGAACAACCTGTAATAAGGACATTTCTTCTTGCCATTTTTTCAACTATGGGTCAAGCAAGAGTTCTTGCTCAGAGGAGCAGCAACCTAAGTGCAGCTGCAGAATGTGTCACTGGCCTTTAATGCTATCTCGAGCTTTCCTGAGTCGGCAAATCCAAAAATGCACACCTAGACCCTGCGTGCTTAAGGGATAATCTCCAACCAGACAAAAACAGAAACACATGCTCCTTCATGAGCTTATAATCTGCACTGTCAATATGGACTATATTTAATACAAAACAAGATGAATCTCGTAAGACATGTAAACTACAAAAGTTGTTTTTTTTTTTTTTTTTTTTTTTAAAGCAGTAGAATAACCATTTTGTACACCACTGGAAGGAAAAGGAAAAGCCTTGCCACAATCACAACCAGCTTCTGGCATTGAGTCTGCCACACATATCAAACGCTCAAAACATGATCCTTCTGCTAACGGTGTTCAGATTTTCTATGCTTTAAAGCACTTACAGTTCTTTTGAAATAGAGCAACACATCATTTTATTCCCACAACGCCTTCTTCCAATGGGAATGTTTGTAACTTAAAGTCCTAACAAGCTTTTTAAGAAAAAAAAGTAAATTGAAAAATGTGATGCAGATTTAGGAGACAAGTTGTTTAGACACATTCCTCACATTGCTTTCTGGCACTGCTCCCATACAAGACAAGAGAAAGTGAGGAGGTACACCAGCAGGGACAATCAGCCAGGAAGGCTCTGAGCACATCAGCTTTACTACATCCTTGCAATCACTGACATCTTTGAACTATTTCGATTCACAGATTCAAGAATAAAGTTTTCCAAGAAACAGTAACTCCATGTCAGTGCAACACAGTTCACAAGAAGGAGCTTTCCAGGCTTCGAGCAGATGTAAACTAGTTAGTACCTCAAGAAGAGTAGGACTACACAGAAACATTCACCTAAAATTACATTAGTTTCCAAATGAGGAAATTAATGTAGACAGTACAACAAGATAAATTATTAATTTTTCAGACCAACAACAAGAGAACACAGCACCAAAACTTCGTAATAAAATATGATTATGATTCTTTGTATTCATCAGGCTTCTCACACTGTGTGACCACAGCTTTTAGCATTCACATACATAATTATGTACAAACACTGTTTGGCTGATCCAGCTATTTGGAAAATTGCTTTTGCTGCTCATGCACATTTATATTTAGTGCATGTGGGAGGGGCAAGTGAGGCTTTATGCAACACCACATTAGTGGAATTCCACTAGCATGGTGACAACTGTAATTACAGAAAGGTTATTTTCTCCTTTTAAGCCCCTTAAACCAGGATTCCATGTTTCTCTGTTTTATAACATCAGTTGGAATTTTGATGCACAAATTTCTAGACAAACTGATCTGCTGAACAAGAGGAAAAAATATTTTTCAATTATTACAATAGTCTAATTAATTCTACTGGTCTTCATTTACTATTATTTAGAGGAGTAAAGAGTTTGATTTAAAACACACAATACAGTCGTTTCCACTACAAAACTACACAACATCCTGATTTTTATACTGAAAAAAATAATCTGAAACCACAGAATAGATATTTCATATGAGTGCAACTTATCAACAGCTGTGAAGTGTGCACCTGATTTTGTATAATCACTGGAAACTGAGTAGTTGTAGTTGGACTTGTGGAGCATGTTTGCACATCTAGTTAAAGTGACCTACCTGCTACCAAGGAGTTTAGCATGATTCTATCTGCAGAGCTCCTGAAATAACAGAGCTAGCCTTTTTTTTTTTTTTCCTGGCTGAGATGCACTCTTAATACAATCAACATATAACTTAAGCCTACGACCTAAACTGCAATACATTAATTTTTGTACCTCACTAGTTCAAAATAGCTTTACTAGCTGGATTTTCCTAATTATAAACCTATCTTAATGTGCATAAATCACATTTCTACCAATCTGACTTGAATTTAGGCCTCATAACCATGTTTACACTTTCTGATGCTTATGCCATTACCAGTGTTAGAGAGTCACTAGCCATTTATACTAGCTATACAGTACAGCATTTTTTGAAAACTTGCAAATAAAGTTTTGGAATGTATAGTTGAATCAATATTTTTACTATGATTTTTAGTTTGGAAAAAAAAGCATTAAAATCCTCTGTTTCTCATGCATCTTTACATCTGAAAGACACTGCTGGAATAAAGCAAGCATAATTTCCTACAGTCTATTTGTGATCAAATCAATGCTCTAAAGCATCTTACAAAGAGGTCCATTTTAATAACTGTTCTAAGCGTACAAAGTTGCAGAGAGTAACAAACACAAATTTATTCCTTAAGAAAATCTGTTAAAAAGGTAATACCACTGTGCTCTTAATTAAATAATCTTAATTAAATGTGCAACACAATAATGCCATTTAAAACCATTGGGAAAAGAAACAGAGCTGAAATTAGGCCTTGCAACTCAACATCTTTTAAAAAATAAATTTTATTTCTGAAAAATAAAATAAGTGAATATATTAAGACAATAATCACAAAAACGGTTGGAAAATTAAGTCTGGCTTTTGCACCAGCACAAATACATTCATTGCTTATAAATGTTAGATTAAAATTTCTTCTTATAATGTTGCCAGCAACAGCATTCCAGAGTTAGTGTTGTCAACAGTTTCTTCCTTCATAATTCTCTAACCTAGAACAAAACAACTGTGATCAGAGCCTCTTTAAAATATTTGAGTTTAGTTTACCATATCTAAATCTTTTTGCATTAAGATGTTACTTTTCATTTTGAAGATTACTTTTAACAAATTAAGCCAACTACCTGCAGGTCTCAAGTCCATGGCTTCTTTCTGAAATTCTGCCTCCTGGACTGAAATTATTAATGCACTTGTTTACTGCTCTATCAACAGAAGCGACTTCCTTTCAAAATAAACTCTGCTTACAAATCTTTCAAAATGTATTAAGTTCCGGGAGATAAGTAGGAAATTATTACACAGCATACTTTGAAAAGAAATATTAACAAAAAATAATTGTACAAAATTTGTACAAGGACTACTGTCTCTTGAAATAAATCCTCTACATAAGGCTTAAGGTTTCACTGTGAACCAGACTGTTAAGATATTAACAATTCAAGTTTCTGGAAACAGAGGAAGTGTTTGCAAAACCTGCATCAACAGCATTGAAGTATTTCTGTCATGTGAAAGGAAAAAAGCCTACAGTTTGTAACGATACGTTAATAAAATTTTACCCAGTTCATGAGCATTCTGGATTTTATGAAGTAAACAGAAATAAATACAATAAATAAATTAGGAGTTGGATTTGATGAACCTTAGGGTCCCCTTCCAAATGGGGATATTCTATGATTCCAAGAAATATGGTCTATTACAGGGTAGGGTTTTTTTGTTGTTAACTTGTAAGGGTTTGGCTTTTTTCCACCTTTAAAATCGCTTTGCATTCCAAACAATTATTTGGCAGTTGATTTATTAAAAAAAAGTAAAATAAAAAGGAGGGTCATCAACAAAACAATTCGTCTGGTATATAATGCATAGCAGCAGCATTTACAGTAGTCAATACCATGTACTGTATTGATCACCCCAATATTTGGTATCATCACATTAGAATATGCTCCTGTTTATCATGCATACAAAAGCCATTACCTTGCATCTATTAAATATTAGCTAGATGCTTATTCTTTAAAGGGAATACTGTAAACAGCGTACACATCTTCAAGTAGCACATAATAAGCTTATAGCTAATGAATAAAGGGCTATTATACTAACTTCTAGTCATTTTTGTACTATGTATGAGATGTATCTCATCTTTCCCATTGCTTCCTGCATTTTAGAAACACAAATGTGCAGACTTTTTTTTTTTTTTTTTTTGCAAAAAAAATAGAAGTTTTTTTTTTAAACAGTAAGCTATAAAACACATCCATGCACATACACTGCTTGGGACCAAAATGACACACCCAAGTCTTAGATGACAACAGAATCATCCTATAGTCCTTCAATGTCTTTCACATAAGAACAGAAACCCTCTATCATATCTATGAGGTTGGCTAAGATGAACACTTTAGACCTTAAGGACTTAAGTTTACATGCATTGCAGTTATTCCACTTTCCTCCATCATTACTTAAACTAAATGATAAATATAAAAATGGAACTGGATGATTACAATCACTTTGTTCAATTCTCTTGGTAAAAGAGAATTTGCCTGAGATGTTTTATGTATAACAGGTGGGTAAGTCAGCTTACCTTAACAAGCAATGTTTCACTTGCAGCACGAACCATTTCATCTCTCACCTGAAGCTGTAACTGCAGATTAGTGACATTATCTTGAGCCTCTTCTAACTCTACCTTCACCCGCTGCAACTGTTCACTCAGATGGTAAGAATCAAAGTTCTGGTGTTCTGCTGATATCTGTCTTTTTGCTTGGTCTTTCTCGCGAGCAAGCTTCTCAAGTGTAAGAAATATGAGAAAATCATTGTAAAAATTAAATATTGATTTAGGAAAACATACACAATTTTTTTGTACTTCTCTTGGTATTACTAATAAAATTTTTATTTCTCATTTCAGTAAGAAACTTGGCCACAGAAGATTAATTTGCCGTAACGGTGTTCTGCCATTGTAAATTGCCTCTTTTTTTTTAAAAATCTTTTAAACGAGGAAAGTAAAATAAAGCACTCTGGGAAGTTGAAGTTAACAACATCTTCACCACAGATTAAAGCAAAAAATAAAACTTTAACTGAAGAAATCTGTAATTTTGCTATTTTATGAATCTCAAAAGGACAAGAATGAACAAAGAGAGAAATCAAGGTAACAGACTTTCTAACCTGCACTGATATATCCTCTGTATCAGAAAAGTAGTGCATTAAGGGGGAAAAAAAACAAATGACAACCCACCCATACCACCTGGCCCCAGCAAAACACATCCACCCACATTGCTTTCCCCAGATCCATCAGGTAACTGAAGTCTTAGAAGTAGCACAAAGTTTTTGTGGAAGATCAGTCAGTCTGCAATAAAAATGTTTTACTAATGGAGAACATTTTCTTACGTTATGTTTATTCATAGAATATTTTCAAACACGGAAGCAACCCTGTAACATTGAGGATGGAGCTAGAACCTTTGTCATATTTTTACGCACAATGGTTCTAAAATTTAGTTTTCTATCCACTTAACTAAAATGAAAACAAACTTGAAATTTAATTTCCTTCATCGGAAGTCTAAAGGAATACAGCTAGTGTAGGTATATTCACAAAGCTTCACATCTTTCTTGGGTCTCATTTTTCCTTTGCAAAAACAATAGAAGGAATTTTCTGAATGCTAGAAGTTATTCTGAATCTAAGAATGAAACAACTCCCTACTTCAATGCAGAACACGGAAAAGGATTCTTGTAACATAGACATCTCCAAGGTTCCTTTTAATTAGAAATAAGCATGTTAATATTTTCAAAAGTATGAGGGTTTTTGCACTCCAGTGGACAGAATTTTAGAAACTAATGCCCTATGCAAAACTGCTTTTACAAAGCTTGATGTCAAAAGGTGATCAATAAGCCTTATACTGATATAGTAAACCCCTTAATCAGGTGAACTATTGAGATCTGCAAGAACTACAACTTCTACCTTGTCCAAAGAACCCAAGTAAAATGGTTTGTTCCCATACCCCCAGAATTTCCTATTACAAAGAATCTCATTAGCATTTTGTGCATCCAGCTTATTCCTTTGGATTTTATTTTTTCCTTCTGACATTTTATTTATGCAACCTTCATCCAGCTCAGAGTTTTATCCAGGAGTACATCTCCAATGAGAAAGACAGAATATATCACAGGAAAATAAGCTTAAGTGCATCATCCTCACTGTGAGAGAAGGAAGAATCTGGTGATATACTGGATTCATTATCTTAGAGCTTAGTCCTTTAATGACAAAAAATACTTTTTTGTCTGGAAAGGATGTGTCTAACCAGTAGCTTTTATAGGCACCTTAAGAATCAGCCTCAGTGTTAGAAGGTGGAAATGTTAGTGACGTGTCTGAAGGACAGCAGCAGGCACTGTCCATTTCGTAGCCAGACCTTGACTATCCTATATCATCTCCGTAACAGAAGTTAATGTGGAAAAGCTGACACTGCTGTTATCTGCAGTTAAAGAACCTTCCTATTCAGCCAGAACACAGTAAGCCTCCCCCCGGCTCCACAGACATCAAATGCCTTCAGTGACTTCACATATGACTTCTCAGATGTCTCACTCTAGGAAAAGAAATAGACAAATAAAATAATCGAAATGGCAGGAGCTGTTTCAGTTCTGATGTATACATTTACCTGACAAGTGTCTTGTAATGAGGTTATTTCTGCAAAAAGCCTGTTTATCTCAGATTGCATTTGCAGTTGTAGTTGAGCTTCACGAGCTTTGGCAGCACCCAGTTCTTCTGCCAGACGGTTCGCACGAGATTCCTGAAGGACAGAAAGACATAGTATGAATCATGCCTGTATCTGAAAAACACTGTAAAATGCAACACATTATTTACTCTTGAAAAATTGTAGGCGATAAGTGAATCACATTCTCTCTGTTTAATGCAAAGAAGCACAACAAGGTTAACCATTTCTTCTATTTGTTCATATGGAATCAGCAGTGGAACAGGGCCTTAAGTCAAATACAAGGTTATTGAGTAATAGTGGTAGAGTCCTTTAAATAGGGGGGATTTTGCTGGTCATTAATTTAGTTACACATTCAAGCAGGAAACTACATAATCTAAAGTATTTCCCAGAAGTAACCCAAACAGGAAATAGATGGCAATTAAGTTATTTTCTTGTATATTTTAGACAAACAAAAACAACCACCCACAACTGCCTTTTATGAGAACACTTCTAAAGCTTACACAGGACTGCATAGCTGCAGCACTGCATTTCTAGATCATCAAAACTGGTAAAGATAAAACTACATTTGTGCAAATGAATGCTCCTTCCTAACCTAGAGTGCTGTCTGACTGCACTTTTTTTTTTTTATTTTAAATAATTGGTAATAAAAGAGAAGTAGCCATCTCCAGTGAAGACGAACAGCAACTGGGTATGACCTGTGTACTCAAAACAAGACAGACAAGATACCTGTTTTGTGAGTTCTGATTAAGTGTAGGTTCTCTGCAGATACTTAGTTATGGAAATACACCAGCTATTTCCCATTTCTGCTCCATACATAAAAGGAAATATCACCTTCTGGTTAACGGTTTGGTTAACTCTACTAAAAAATAAAAAATGCAACAACTGCATTTTTAAATCTGGGTTTTTTCTTTGCCTGCCATTACCCAATTACACAGAAGAGATTTTGAAATTTTCTTCTTCCAGAAGAGGTGCTACTTGGTGTGAAATGGCAAGGGACAACAAAACTCAGACATTTTCACGTCAACCATGTCAAACAGAGCTGCAATACGTGTTATAAACTTCAAGCACTAAAGTAAATGCATCCTTTAAAAAAAAAAAAAATATATATATATATTTATATTTATTTTTTTTTTCCAACAATTAGTTATATTAATAATGAACATATGGAACAAATTCCAATTCTGAATTGAAATGTTAAGTCACCTTCTCTTGGGACAGATAATTTACTTCTTCTAATTCACACGCAAGTCTGTCTGCTTCTCTTTGGGACTGCACAAGCATTTGACGAGCCTCCAGTAGCTCTGAGTGAGTGTGCTGCAGCTGTTCTCGTTCTAGCTTCAATTGCTGACCCAAATCTAATGCTTCCCTGTACTGGTCTCCAATGCAGTTCTCCTGGTTTTTCACTGTCTGTAACAGGTAAATAACTTCAGACCTCAAAGATCATAAATACCAAAGCATTTACATTCATTCTTCTCTTCCTGAGGGGAAAAAGAAAGCAATAGCAACAACAAAAAACACGAGCCAAACACAAAGCTCCAACATTACTTTCTATGTTTATTGCCTTTAGAATGTTGCAGAGATGTCACACATTATATCTGTGGTCCATCTAAGTTCTGTGTCATCTCTCTCAACAGCCAGTGTAGATATTTAAAATAAAGCTTTAACAAAATTTCTTGACAGATACATATAGATAGATAGATAGATATAGATAGAGAGAGAGAAAGAGAGAGAGAGAGAAAGAGAGAGAAAGAGAGAAACACATCCATAGAAAGTGTATTTGTAACACATTCACTAATGACTGATTTAATGTCTGAAAACAGGTGTTAGTATAATTCAAATAAAATTTGCTGTCCCCTTTATTTATATGCTCCCATTTAAAATGTAAATACAAACAGAACAACCCTTCCAGTTCCTATGAGCATGCCAGCTCTCAATGTTCTTTGAGGCAATTATTTCCACAAGATAAATACCTAAGATACAAAAAAATCTCATCATACATCAATTTTTTAATATCATTTCAAAGGAGAGCAGCTCCATACCCAGAACACCACACCACCAAAGACTGTCAATATTTTGATTTCTTCACAAAGCAAATCATTAACAGTATGCATTAGATTTGTCCTTTTAAAATCCTTAAACTGGCTGGGGAATTAAGATCCTGTAAACACCGGGATATACAATGCAATTACCTGGGGAGTGGTAATGACACCTGATTAAAAGACACTGTACAGTTCTTGGCAGGCAATGACAGTAATGGCATTAAAAATTTGATAGCAGTTTTTAAATGAATTCTACCCAGAAATTTAAAAGGAGAGTTTCACAAGGTTTACAGACATTCTGTTTATGGAGAAGGGTGTTTAACCTTCACTGTTTCTTAAACAGTCACACAGGCAACAGTACTAAGAATTGTGCAGTGCACTGTGAGTAACAGCAAGGGGAGAGACAGGTTGAAATCCAAGAAACATTTTACCTTCTCAAGAGCTTCTAGGCTCTGTTGTTGTCTTTCCATTTTCTTCTTCAGCTGATTTATTTCTTGATTTCTCTGGAGCAGTTCAAAGTCTTTTTCATGAAGTTCCTCCTTACAATGCTGGAGTTTGCTCTCTAAGGTCTCAATCTGAAAAGAAAATTCAACTGCATTAGAGTAGGTATTTTACTAAACCCAGAACAATTTAGGAAACGTTACAAATCCTGCAGTAACACTGACTTTGTGTTCTTTTTTCATTTCTGCTTCATTTTGCCAGTTTTTCTGTATTAGATGAGCAGTTTGGAAATTATCATATTAACTAGAAATAGATTTTCATTTTAATACTAGGAACTCTCCAATATAATTGACAAATATAAATCTAATTATATTTACAAATATAAAATATTTTTGCTGGTACAATATCACAGTATCCATCCTTCCCCTAAAATATAGCATCAGTTATTCTCCTGTGAGTTTAACCTGACCAGCTTCTGTGTCCCAGGAGCAGATATTCTTATATAATTGACTGCCATTTATTATGTAAACTGTTTTAAAGCAAGAATTACCTGTTTATTACATTCCTTAACTTCTAACTCTGATTTCTCTAAATTGCACTCTAACTGAATTATTTGTTGTTCCATTTCTCCCTTATGTTCACGAACTGTCATATCCAACTGTGCAATCTAGATATAAAAAGGGAAAAAAGGAAATATTTTCAGCTATTATGCAAAATTTAAGCAGCAATACTACAAAATATAGCAAAATTAATTAAACCTATCTTCTGTAGCGTAGAAAAAATATTATTCTAAACAGTCAATATAAAAATGAATCTCATTTTAAAGCACACACAAAAAAACAGCGAGGTAGCAAAGAGATGACTGAAAAAATGAGGGAAAAAGAAGTCTGTAACAGAATGTTTAGATACACAAAATATAATCAAGTTCTCAGTTTAATCTGAATTTAATTAGTAGCTCTTTATATGTACCTGTCATTGTGGAAAGCACAAATTTTGCCAGGTCAGAAAATAAAAAAAAAAAAAGATCCTGTTGCTTCAATGAAGTCTTGGAGCACTTCACAGAGTACTGTGGCAAGAATATATTGGAAAGTCTGACCTCCTTACAGTCTCCCCTCTTACCCCTTCAAATGTTCTTGGATACACAAGCTGTTAGCCCCTGCAAGAACTAGTTATTGGCCTTTAGTTTTCTCATTTATACTTGACAGAAGAATAGTTTCTCTATAAGTGATACCAAATCCTGAAGTCAAGCCAGAAGACTGAAAACCCTTCATGTCAGCTACAAAAATTTCTTCACAGTAAAGATGCCGTTTCATAGTCAGAGACTTCTTTAGAGCTAGAGAGAAGTGCTCCAGTACAAATAAGGAAATGAATCCAAAATCTCAAAGCGCGCTTCAGTGCAGACTTTTGCTCTCTTTTATCAAACATCAAGATGACAACCCATGTCCTGCACCTTTACTACTATCAGAATTATAGGATGGATTTATAATACCAACAGCCTGTGTATCCTTAGGGAAGGCACAATCTTCCAGTTGCCATAAGGCTTCAGGAATACAGAGCCAGTTTTCAGGTTGACACTGTGGCTAAATTAACAACATAATCTGGAATGATGTGACAAGGAAATTAAATCTAGCAGTTTTTTAAATACAAAATAAGAACAATTGTGAGTTACATACTTAAAGTCACCTGACCTGTGCTGCTCTTTGTTTCAGTTCCCAATTCCTTTCTTTCAATGTTTGGTCCATATCAAGCAGCTCTTGTTTTTTGTCTTCAATTTCTCCCTTGCAGTACCTGAAATCCATGTATGTTTAACTGCCTAATGCACATTCATTTATTTAGCGTAAAGTATCCAACTTGAAAACAATCACATCTATTACTTAAAGCCAAGTATCCCTACAAAGTGACTCAACTAACTTAGTAAAAGAGCAAACCCAAATGGAATAACTGGGTTATTTCAATTTCGCAGATACCTGCAGAATTTCAAGTTTTTAACTGATTACCCAGACAAGATTTGAATAACATTGTTAAAAAACAGTAGCATAGAAGAAACAGACTTCAATTTAGGGTCAGAAAGGAAACTGGACAATTTCATAGAATCATAGAATAGAATCATAGAATGGCCTGTGTTGAAAAGGACCACAATGATCACGCAGTTTCAGCCCCCTGCTATGCGCAGGGTCACCAACCAGCAGCCCAGGCTGCCCAGAGCCACATCCAGCCCGGCCCTGAATGCCCTCAGGAATGGGGCATCCACAACCTCCTTGGGCAACCTGTTCCAGTGCATCACCACCCTCTGTGTGAAAAACTTCCTCCTAATATCCAACCTAAACCTTGTTGTTTTGTCTTAGTTTGAAACCATTTCCCCTTGTCCTGCCACAATCAGCTCACATAAACAGTCATATCCCCTCCTGTTTATACGCTCCCCTCAGATACTGGAAGGTATGAGGTGGTCTCCCTGGAGCCTTCTCTTCTTCAAGCTAAACAAGCCCAATTCTCTCAACCTTTTCTTATAGGAGAGGTGCTCCAGCCCTCTGATCAACTGCAGTATGTAAGAAAGTCATTTCCCATAATTAATATAATTTCTTGGCTTTAGAATTAAAAAAACAAAACACAAGCACACCACAAATCACCTAGAGATTAGAGAGCTGTTAAGATTTAAGACAACCACCCAAGCTACACACTATTCCTAAACAAATGTTAACATAACTGAATTTTTGTGATTGAAATGATACTAACTTACCTGAGCTCAGCTGTTAGATTGATGATAGCAACCTGCTTCTCCTCCAGAGACAACTGTGCATTCTGTAACGAGTCTTGCAACCCCTGAAGCTGCAGTGAAACGACTTTTAATTCTCCATGTGCATTTTGCAATGCAGATTCTAGTTCCTCTATTTTCTGCAATGCCTCCCTGTGGCAAGTCTCACTTTGAAGCAGTTTATCTTCTAAAGCAGTCACTATTTAACATGCACAAAACAAATCACAAAGTGTTTAATCATGAGTCCAGGCTTTACACAGCATCACCAGTGCCTATTAGCACTGGTGGCCTCAATCAGTTTTCAGTATCACTGTTTTCATAGTAAAATCCAGAAAAACAGTGACTTCTGAAGTTAGCTGCCATGAATGTGTGGCCATGTAAGTCCTGACTGTTTGTTCTCTTTTTTTAAAATCAAGATCACGACCTATGATTGATCTGAAATTTGAGTATGTATCTAAAACACCCTAAATCATGAAACACACAACATAGCAACTTAATACACAGTGCTACAAAAAAACACAATTGTTGAAAAGAATGGTAAAATTAAGTAGGGGGAGGATGGTTAGAAAGTTTGTTATTTCCATAAGCTTTCCCATGATTTTTATTTTTTAAACAAGAGATGAATTTTCACAAACAGCAAATACCTCTGTCATAATTGTGCTTCTTGTTTGATTACCACATTAAGAATCTGCGTTACCACCATCTGTGGGCAATTTGCTTAGTCATTTCACACAGGATAAAGGTATATCCCACAATAATGAGGCTTTGCAGATGTCCCTTGAAAATAAGCCAATGGGGTTTTGTTTGTCTTTTAATGGAATTCCCAACATCAAAACCACAAGTATGAAAAATCTGCAGAATTATGGCAGTCTGAATCTCCTGTGCTTGATAATACGTACAATGGGGAAACATCAAAGCTAATACACTGCAAAACAGCACGATTAAAGGAAGCCTGAAAAGCAGAACAGCTCAATTACCCTCACTTGTCTTTTCACTGAGCTCTGATCGTGCTTCTTTCAAAGTGATGTCCAAATGACTTATTTGCATTGCTTTGTCATCAATGTCTTGTTTTAATTGCACTACTTCTTTTTCCATACCAGTAAGTTCATTCTTATACTCATCCATCTCCAGTGTTTTTTGTCTAAATAAAAGATGCAGCCAGAACAAAATTAACCTTGCGACAACAAAAGCAACATATCTTTATCCTTGAGCTCTGAAAAGACAAATACTTTCACAAACAGTGAATACTGTGGAACCCAGGGGAATTCTGTTAGCAGATATGCCACAGGTATACTACGGATCCTGTCAATTTCATTTGAAGCAGTAAAGTTAAAGTTGAAGTTGGTTATGGAAAGATCCTATTGAGATATTATTCTCATCAATTATGCAAATAACAGACCTGTCAGCATCAACATTAAAAAAAAAAAGTCAAGAAGGCTTTTTCTGCAATAAAACCAATGCATTATTTTAAACTTACCAAGCCCTCCATGAGTTACAAGTAATTTGGTATATTTACGAATTAATTTGCATTATGACGCCATTTTTAGAGTAAATAGGTTGCCTGGACACAAATTAATTCCATCTGAAGACTGTTACAGAACCTCACACTGCTGCTAGTTAGAACCTTTCTGTCTAACTTCCAGTCCATTGCTCAAACAATGAATGATCTAACTGCACAGATGAATAACACTTCAGAGTACAATCTTTCTTTTTGATATTTAATACTCAGAATATTCTTCTCAGTTACTCAGAACTTACCGGATTATGTTATTAAGTTCATCCACCTTTCGTCTGTTTAAATCTGCTTCCAGGCAAGTTAGGTAAAGTTTCTCCTCTACCTTTCTCAACTCATCTTCTGCATATACTTTCTGTTTCTGAAGTTCTTGTTCTAAAGTAGATAGCTATTTAAGATTGTATTAAAAGCAAACAAACAAACAGTATTTTTAAAGTTACACAACATAGAAAAATGCATCTTTGTCTTGTAACAAACACACACACTGAAACTTGTAATAAAACAGTTATCTCTGCAGTCTCAAATTGCATACAGTTTAAGGCTAGGACTTTGCAGTCACATTGAAAGTCAAGTGGTTTTGAGCAAATGTAACTAGGCTTGTCTTTTGAGTTTCAATACACTTGTCCTTAGTTGAAGTCTAAGGCCTAATTTACCAAGCACGTAGCCACAGAATGGCTGAAGTTTTTAACAACACAGAACTTGCTTTAACACAAATCAAACTGGTAATCCTTTATTTCAGATATATCTGAAATAATGAAAATCAAATCAGTTATGAACATTCTGATTTTAAAGGTATGCAAAATGCAAAAATTAAAGAATTAAAACAGTTGTCCCTATGCAGACTTCCAACTCTACTATACCTGTTCTTCGAGCTTAGTTTGATTATCTTCCAGTTCCCCAGTTCTAATAGTTTCTTGCTGCAACATTTGCTGCTGATGATGCAGAGTTTGTTGCAGGAGAACGTTCTGTTCATTTGTGTCCTGAAGATTACGACCTTTTAGTTTTATTTCTTTTTGCAAATAACAAACCTGAAAATACATTTACTTTCCATCACTATCAAGCATTTTTATTCACACTCATCTATCCTTTGTTCTTAATCACAGATTTATAAAAAATTCTCTAAGATTTTGGCTGTGAATTTTGCGCATTAGTTTCAACAGTACGTAACACATCATTCAGTTGTGCTTTACAAAATGAGCAAAGTAGTCATTTATCAACATCAATCTTTTAATTCCTGCTTTTTAACTACATTTGAACTGCTAATATTTTAAGAACAAATTCAACAAATTCAACAAATTCAACAAAGATTTCTCATATATAAACTACTGAACTACTTTTCTTTTTGCCACTCTTCTTACTTAATTTCTCAGGAAGTTCCTGTCCTCCCCATTAAATTTAGTTCAGTCTCTCCCTTTAATTCTTCCTGCTTCTGTGACAACAGTCATTCCAATAACAGCCATGTACTTTGAGTGTCTAGCTTCACCATGTGTTGAAGAGTCTGATTTCTCAGTGAAGAAAGCCAGGAATTATCTAAAAAGTCACGTTCTTCTAACAGCGTATATGAGAAGTGAAACACTAGCTGCTCACCCCAAAGTGGAGGGAGTGACTCTGCCAGTTATGTGCAGAAGTATTTATCACAGAAGTCTCACCTGCCACCCTTCTGTATCACAAGCAGTCAGTCTCTCCATGCACAGTATATGAGCAAAAAGTTTTAGGACGTAGGAAGAAACAGCACGTATCACAGGCTTGTGATAATACAGAGCACAGATTTCCACTCAGTTATTCTTGTGAACTCCATTTGACTAACACCTGTCTCTTTTTAAGTAGGGCAGTATTTTCTTGGGGGGGAAGGGGTAGAAGGGAGAAGGAACGACAGACAAAAACCTCAGATGAATGTTTTAACTGATTATGCTCAGACATCTTCCCCATTAAGATACTTGCAACACAAATCAATTCTGTAAATTTACGTTCATATTGCAACAGCATGCCCCCCATTTTTTAAGACAAAGATTCCTTCCATTTAGTCTTGATTTTGCTACCTCTTTCAACAATTCATTCTCTTGGTATTTCCTTAAGTTTATCCTATGTTTCTTCGTTATGCTTTTCCCCTCGATCATCACAAAATATACAGCATTTCTTCCCAGCTTAATTCACAGTCACAACTCACACTACACAAGTTTTGTTTCACATTTCACAAGATTTCAGGGTAAAGCAATCAGAACAATAAGTACTGTAATACAGAAAAGTTGCCAAAGCAAGCTTTTACCTCTTTAGACTTCTTTTTGAGCTGATTTTGAAACATCTCCTTATTTTCTTCTGTCTGACTCAAATACAGTGCAAGTTCTTCCTTACATACATCCAGTGCTGACTCAAGTTGTTTCTCCTAGTTGAATGTCACAGATTACTTTAAATTCACATTTCTTGTTAACTAGCTAATAGCCTAAAAATGTTTAATTATCTTTGTCTAAAAATCTACATTTTAATACAAAGAGTGCAATAACAGGCACAAAAGAAAAAAGCAGAGAATTCAGATCATAAGCAGAAATGAACATGTGAAATTAAGTTTCAATATTTTAGATTGTTTAAATCAGATAAGACTACCAGTTATAAAAACATACTCCAGTATTTGTCAGTAGCTGCAGTTCAGTTAACAAATGACCCTACTTAAAGCATCAAATCATAAGACTCCCATACTTTGTTACAAATTAAAATTTACATACAGAATTCTATAAATAAATTTGGAAATATCACTTGAGTTGTCAGAAGTCAAAAACAGAATTCATATCTGAATGTATCTTAGAAAGCTACTAAAGCTTTTGTTTGTTTTCTGAGCTGAGAGACAATGCCCAAGTTCTACCAAAATGGCAAGGAAGAGTTCTATTGTAAAACAGACAGTATCAACACTGCTAATTTATTTTGCTGTTTACTGTTAATACTACTAATATGGATTTTAATTATGCCCTTCAACTATTTTGTGACTGTTATCTGCCCAAGGTTATAAAGAACAAACCTCTAGATATCATTAAGAACAGTAACTTAGCTACTTGATTTCAACGCTAAGAAACTTCTCATCAACATGAATTATGCTTATGTACAATGTTTTCAATGCTACTGATTTCTTAAGTGATATTGGATTGTATGTTTCCCTCCTCATCAAAACGAACTGCTTTTTGAAAAGAAGCAATTACAGATCCTAATTTTAAATATTTTAAAAACAACCCAGGTACTAGAAAGATACTCACAGTACTTTCTGAATTTGTGCCAGTTTTCTATCTGTTAAGTCCATAGTAGCTAACCTTGGCAACATCTTGAGAATTTAATATCATATGAAATCTGATGGTGTTAAGTAACTATGTGATAAAGTATACCACTACTGTTGCAAGCAGTGCAAGGAAGACACCAAGCCAACACTAATAAGAGGTACAGATGGCTACACAAAGGTAACTAAAATCATTATTGCATGCCTAAAACGTAGTAACTGGAATAAAAACTTATATAGCATTCTTTGTTAGACAATTTTTTTTTCTAGAAGTACAGGTACAACTCTCCCTTATTTATAACTGCAATCATTTCATAAGGCAATTATGCGTTGCATGATCTCTAAGGGCAGGTTTCACCAAAATTTTTAATAAAAAACAAGGAAAAGATGCTAAGAAAACTTCTGGTTTCTGAAGTATCTGTGAGAGAGATTTCTGTAAAGTAGCCTAAACGTAGCCTGTCCACAGAGACTAAGAATTAAAAAAAAAAAACACCTCATAATTGTAAAACTTTGAGACTATGAACTGAAAGTTACAAAGAGTTTACTTTGATTGTTTGTTCCTTCAGCTGACTCTCCAGTATCTTCAGTCTCTCATCGTTCTTGAGATCTTGCTTCTTCATTTCCTGTTTGTACGTTTCCCACCCCACCCCCCAAGAGAAAAAAGTAAATACAGAGCAATAATAAAATCTTAGAAACAAGAATCATACAGGTGAAAAAGTATAACACTCTACTTAGGTATACAGCTTGCATATTCTCTTTGTGTGGATGTGGTTTCTA
Source organism: Tympanuchus pallidicinctus (assembly GCF_026119805.1). NCBI lineage: Eukaryota > Metazoa > Chordata > Aves > Galliformes > Phasianidae > Tympanuchus > Tympanuchus pallidicinctus. The sequence continues at coordinate 15,811,819 of NW_026294791.1, read as the reverse complement.
AGAGGCATCCCTTCATATTCAGCAGCAAAATTAGTTATTTAAAGGAACATGGATCACCTAGCACAATGTTCTCATTGTTTGCCTCATCTAGAGTAGATACAATAGATCTTTATCCAGACCTCTCTCCTTTGATTATGGTGCAAACCAGAAGTATAAATGGAATGGTGAAACAGTAAATAATGAAGAGTTCTGAACAATTTAGAGCAGTATGGGGAGTACAACAGATTGGGTCAATGAGTTAAGCAAGAGCTCTGAAACACACACGTGTCACCTTTTCATTTTCTCAGTTTTTTCATGCGTCCGTGGATATGATTTTCATCATTGGTCACTTCACAGATTTGAACTTAAGTCAAAAGCCAGCCTTACCTCTCTGCTCTCCATCAGTAGTCCATCCAATGATTCGATGTGATGCTGTTTACGTATAATATCTTGTTGCAAAACAGATATTGTTGTCTCTTGTTCTACACATTGTTGATGTTTCTTATCTAGCTGCGTCTGAAGCTGCCCATAAATAATTCATAGTTTATTATTTTAATAAAAAATTCAGAGTACTTATACATCTAAACTCTGTTTAATTCTATTCACCCACCACTAAAAATGACAAGTAGATTTCTCACATCAGCAATATTGCATAGCATCAAAAATACCAAGATATCCCAAATCTTAATAAATAAAAGCAGAAAGAGAAGCAAGACCATGAGGGAAGGTGAAGTGTAATTGCCTGTCATTAGCTAAGGCACTAAGACATACATACATCTTCATTAAAAATAACAAGTTTACCTACCAGCTAGAATCTAACAGTTAGAAATAGCCAAAGCTGTATTTCTAATGGCATAAAACAAGTGAGTTCTTCTATAAAGAATGAAAAAAAATCCTGACGGCTCTCCCTGAACACACATGTTCACAACATAAATAACAGTGTGATTAGAAGTTAAAACGTTACTTTTTTTTTGTGCTAGGTGTTTGCAGCAAAGAGCCACAGCATTCTTTTTAAGCCTGTGTTTTTCTTCAGTTGAGCAGAAAAGAGGATATCCATACCCAATGGAAGTCATGACGTTGTGTAGTATTAGATGGAAAACAAAACAACATCCAGAAATGCAGGGAGAAGATGATAAACATTTCTCATTATGTACCTGCATCAGAACTACTAAATAAAGAAGTTCTCATGTGAAAAAGTTGCCACCTATATCACACACACATATTAGCATACAAATAAGGCCTTACCAGTTCCATCTGTTTCTCCATCTCCGTATGCTGCTCGAGATGAATCAATTTTGCTTTTTCAAAAGCAGAAGTTAGTTCTTTGTGCTCCTCACTGACCGCTGTTTGCAATTCACGAATGCGTTTGTTTTTTCCCTTGGAAATGACAACAGCAAGGACTTCATAAAAATTTAAGTTTACTTAATAAAAATTTTAGTTTACTTCTGATATTCAGCAGTTATTATTAGATAATCAAGTTCATAGATTTCATTAATAAACAACCTAGAAAATGCTAAGGTATACACAGCATGTTTCCTCTCAAAGAATGTCAGGCCTACAATAAAGACACAGAATGCCACCCAATGCTGCCTCTACGCAGACAGGATGCCTGCCAAGGCAGATTATCAGAACATAACAGGAAGAAACAAAAATAAGTGGTATTTTTATATGGATATATGGAATCTTTTACAATACAGGTTTCCATCTGAAAGTTGTTTACTTCACTAACAACCTTGGACCTCTTCCCAAAAATCAACGAAGTTTATATGACAAAACCAGCACTGGAAGATTCAGTGCTCTGAGTTTCAGACTACCTTCTTCAAAAGTTCCCATTTACAAGACAATTTTATTCACAGGTCTACACATATTAAGAACTCACAATTTAAGAACAGCAGAAAATGAAAATGATCTGTCCAACACTTCCGATAACACATTGATTCCATCCTTGCTACTCCTTACACTAATAATTTCATAAAGACTCCTTAAGAACTTTAGGAAAAAATAGAGAATGGTACCAAATACAGTATACTCTACTTTAGGAGTAGCCTTATTCTATTGAGGAGAAGAAAATACTAATTTTATTAAATGAAGAATTAAAAAAAATTAGCTTAAAGGATGGAAAATCTTAACGTTTTTCTTAGTAGCACAAATGAAATTCTGATCTCCCCAGAATAAAGAGTAGTGTTACAGTTCATTTCACAAGAACTAGATGTTGGTTGTATGTGTCATCAAAAGGGAACAGCAAAATGTTAATTCAGAACTTACCATGCTCAAGAGCAAGGAAGAAGTATATCTTATTTGAAACAATACGTACATATATAATTTTAAACGGTGCTCTCTAAAATATCAGACAGATACCCTAACATATCTCAAAGTCTGTTTTAAATACATGCAACAATACCACTTCAGTTTCAACTCTGATTTTCATTTATGCCATTTCACACAAATGTGGTTTTTCACTGAATATGTCATACCATGAGTTCCTGTTCCAACTCAGTACTTCGTGCTGCAGCAGCAGAATAAGCAACAGCTTTTTCTTCCAATTGTTTCTTAAGTGCAGAAAGCTGAGAAGCTTTCTTTGCAATCTGGAATTAAATAAGGCAAAAAAAAAAAAAAAAAAAGAACCCAAAGAAACCAACATTAAGATATTATTGTCTAATTCAGGTGTTTTCCTATGCTTTCCTATGACAGATTCTGTTTTAGATACTTTTATTCCTTACTAAATTTAAGGCATCATTCATTTATTTTCATATGCTCTAATAATCTTCATTAATCATTGCAGAATTTGGGACAATTTACCTCAAATTTCTCCAATACATGATTATTTTATCAGTAACATACACTGTAATTATTAACTGCATTTTATAATATATATGGAAATACGGCAAATAAAATTATGCTGTAACTAACACTGTCATGTAAATACTAAAAGTTTAACTTATTAAAATCGGAGAAGAGCCAGCTGAAGATTAATTTCTTTCCTCACATTAATGATGTTGATCTCTGGAAAATGTATTGACACAGTGAGGAAAAAGACTCATAACTGTTCTTCAAACATCTGTTTAAGACTCCACGTTAATTCGGTCCTAACAAAGGAACAAGACCATGCACATTTTCCATTTAACAAAGCAAAACAGAAGTAAAGCCCACTAAGAACATCAAATTAAAAACTAGAGATTTCTGACAACAGATAAACTGAGGCTGCTATCCTTAAGTTCCCCTGCTTTCTCTTGAAGTCACTCCCACCTTGAAGTTGTTCTAAAAGAGGCAAATTTTTTAAATTAGAATGACAACTGCATTTTCTCCACAGCAATTATCTTAACCGTCTCTAATGATCGATCTAAGCAACGCCTGGAACTTTTTCCTTTCTATTAGAAACTTACTTCTTGCTTTAAGGCATTAGTTTTTAAAGTCTTTGCTGATAGCTCTTCCTGCATGCTTTGAAACTGACTGGTTCTCTGAGCCATGCTGGTCTTCAAAGACAAATTCTCATTATCTAATTTTGCCAGTTTAACACGTAATTTTTCCATCTCTTTCTTGAATCTTTGTCTCTCCTTTTCAAATTGTTTGCTGACAAGTTCCAGCTGTTGACATTTTGTCCTCTCTCAAAGCAAAAAAAATAAATTCAAGCTTAAAAAAAAAAAAACAAACCATGCAAACAAGCACTGAAGTAATGATACATTCCAAAAAGGAGAAATATAATTTAATGACAGAATACTGAACTAACACATCGCATTCAGAAACAAGAACTTTTTTTTTTAACCTATAATGTAACTACAAGCTGTGTCTCATGGGAAAACAATCAAAAAAGACAAAGAAGAGTTATTACATATTTGCCCTAAAGTAATTTTATTCCACTCTAACAAACTGCAGAGGCAACTGGAGAAGTTCTCAAGCAGCAAGACACAGACAGATCAAAGATAACATGGAGATATTAATATAACTCATGAAAAAAAAAACATACGTGGCTCCATTTCAACACAACTTGTACCTTGTATATTGCTGCAGAACATAAAGAGCTAGAAGAACACTGTGCCTACAGAGTCTGACAATTTACAGAACTTTTAGGTGACAAAGTGCTCCCTATTCAACTAAAATACATCTACTGAAAGACAAAAAAATACACACACAATAAGAAACAAATTTGAACTCCACCAAAAGCAAAATTCCTTTTCTGCAGATTAATCAGACAGAACTGCCAGAAGTTTTGTTGAGCTTACCTTCTTGAGTTTTGATCAATTTGACAGGCTCTGTTTCCAGACCACATAGCCGTCTTTTTTCTTGTCTTTCATTTTCATTCAATAAATGCTCAACTGTATTACAGGTAGATAAGTTTGTGTGAGGCTTTCCAGCTTCCTTTGATGCTAATCCAGTGCTGTTATACAGAAGGAGATAACTATTTAGTAACTCTTTGTACAGGCTAGTTCTGGTACCAAATATCTGCCCGCTCTTGCTCAGTAAACAGAAAGTTATACCTTAGGCTTGCAGTCAAAGGTTTATTTGATTCACAGGATTCAGAGACAGCTTCTTTGGTGGATGAACTGGATAGCTGATGTCTTAGGTTATGCCAATTAAACTAAAAGTTAAAGGAAAACCAAAATCAACTTTTTACTGCCTAACAGTATGACTAGCTCACTTCCTATACTACCGTTTTATGAGTCACATACCAGGATGTTAAAAACTTGGGTAACTTGAAAGTAATTCTCTGAAGTGCTTGCAGAGCACTGCAGACTCATCTCACATTAGGAGAAATTAGAGGCATTAAGGTCCTCAGCCCTTCATCTCTGTACAAGTACAGAAACATGAGTGTTTTTGCCGTGAGAATTTAAATACACTGCGATACTGTCAGAAATTCTACTTGATGAACATCTAACATTATGCTTCCTTTCTGATTCCAGTGACTGTATTAAATTATCAGAATAGCTTCTAATTTTTCTCTAGAATGAAATTTTTCCAAATAAGGCAACTAAATGACTTCTGAGGATCTTCCAAATATGTCCACAGTCACAGCAGCCCAAAACATCACGTTTTATTTGAAATGACTACATCCTTTGGCCAACTTCATTTTGGCAATTCCACAATCGTATAGAAAGAATATTTTTAGTTTTGTTTTCAATACAGCTACTCACATTCATGTTTCAAAAGGAAGGAGAACTGATGCAGTCCACTCTCCTAACCTTGCATGTTTCTCTGCAGCCCTGAGCGTTTTTTTTATGACATCCACAACCACAGGCTACTGATAAAACTTCACTAGTGCAAAATTAATAAGCTAAGGTTCATCTTGACAAAATAAAAATTACTTGTGGTCAAGAAAGATGTGTCTTCACCTGTCAAGCAAAGTAAACTACTAAAATACCTCTCTTCTGCTCTAGTTTCTCCATTACTGAGGTTGACTCAAACTCTGGCTGCATAACATGGTGTATCTGCCATCAGAGAAATGTCACAATGTTCAACTGAGAACTACAGTCTCACATAACTGGACATCCTGTTTTGAAGTAATACTTCTGTCCAAAGAATCAGGGCGTAGCACAGAGGAACAGAAAATGTAATTTAAAATGCTTGCTAGTTAATGAACTCCAAAGCATCTGTTCCTGGTTCTTAAATCAAAGATGAAGACTAAATATTTCAACTAAAATAACATTTACTCCACGCATCTTGCGGAAAAAAAAAAAAAAAGATACTATACTCAGATGATTTCTCAACAATGTCACAAGACTTCCATGCAATATCAGTTAAAATTATTTAAGTTACAAAACACAATTTAGAATAATGTATCTGTTACTGTACCTCTTCAGATGTACTTGAAGACAATTGGGAAATTATGGTTTCTAGTAAGTTGAGCTCTCGCCTGGAATTCTCCATTTCTTGATGGCATAACTTCAGGTTGTCATGCTGTTGTGCATTAAGCGCTCTCAGCTCTGCATTTTCACTGACAAGAGCATTTTTCTCCTTAAGTTCTCTTTTCTTCTCATTAAGTTCCTTTTCAAGCCCAAGGATCTTCTGAGTAGACTGATTCAACGTTGACATCATTTCACTGTTCTTTGCCTCTAGAGTTACAATTTCTTTTTTTGCATTGTGATTCTCTTCCCTTAGTTTCCTAAAAAAAGGCATCTATTCAATAGGTAGAGCTCAACACAGATAATTAGATGAGGATTTCCAGCATTAGAAGTACCAGGGGAAAACAACGTAACAACACTGCTAAGAGGTTTCTTCCCTCTCAAAGTCTAGGATCAACTCCAAAGGACAGAAAGTCTGCTTTACTCAGCCTTCACTTCTCATAAGGACAATACAAACTGCCACCAGAAAACAAATTTAGAGAATAAAGTACCCCTTATTCTTAAACAACTTAAAGTTTTAAGCATCATCATAAGGGTAAGGAATAGATGAAGGCTTTAAATGTGCTAAAGCCGAGGAAATTTAAAAATGGGATAAAAAAACTATACCTAAAATGACAAAGAATTAGGGTCATATACTAAGACTAAGGTTATCTAGTATTCCTTATACACTCTATTACTAGTGATGAGAGGGAATAGGACTCTGACCATCTGCAAGTTATTCACTTTCTTAGCTATCTGTTGGCTTAGCAAACTGAATTATCTTAAAGGTCCTGATGAGTGCCAACTCCAGCACAAATCAGCAAGGAAAAAAATGCCTTGAAAATAAATAGTCACAGAGCATGAAAGCATGCAACAGCAGGAAACTAGCAAGATAAACACTGCTTCAAATCGCAGCCAGCATCAAAGCCTGCCCTCACATCTGAGTGCAGCCTCCCCACTGAAGGCTGACAAAAGTCTTCATTCCAACTAGGGACTGACTGTATAGTGCACAAATAGGTGCTCACACCTGGAGGTTAGTGCAGATGACCTCTTAGGATGCTTTCTCACCAGCATGTGCATTAGCAGACTGAATGCAGAAGCACAGGTATAAGAATGGGCAGAGTACCCACATTTCCTACAGAAACTGTGCGTGAACAGGGTAAATCATACTCCCAGGCCATAGAAGTGTGCTTTTAACTGAGAGTGTAGCAGCGTGGGGGATTAAAACTTTGAAGAATTAGTTACAGAAGAGCACTTAAAAATGTGTAGGTTTATGCCTTTAATTTATTTACTTTTTAACTGCCCAATATTGGGATCACTACAAACAGAACAGAGAAGTCCTGAAGTGTTCACTGATGCTGGTCCTCCTGATTTGGTTCGAACTACGTGAATTGAGCAGCAGCTTCCCAGTTACAGTTTAATATGAAATTTCTTCACAAATAACTGTACAGATTTTTTCAAAAAGATTTTGTTACCTTAATTGCTCATCTTGGATGTATAGATGCTTTCTGTAGCTGACACATTTTTCATTCAACTTCTCTCTTTCCTTTTCACAATTAATTATATAGTTTTCTAAACGTGCTCCTTCAGCTTGAACCTTAAAAAGTATTTTTTTTCATTATAAAAATAGTCTAAACTTTGAAAGTCAACAGGCTTTTTAGAAAATTACTATAAATCAATGCTGTTTTGGTTTTGGTTTTTCTTCTTCCCTTACTTTCTCCTGCTAAGCACAAACATATTGCTCGCCATTGTGAGAAAAAGAAAATTGTCAGGAAAGTTTCCTTTTCCTCCCCTATCATTTGAGAGAATGTTATGTCACTTTGGTTTAAAATTGGTAACCTCATTCCACAAGAAGAGAAGTCAAATCAGTAAAAATTTTCCATCAGAGGCAATGGTCTCAAGACTTATTCTCATGCAAACCAGCAAACATTTTTGACCATCAGAAATTTGGGTATTAATTTCAGCCATTCTCTAGCTATGTTTCTTTGGACAAATTATAAAGATGATTATAAAGATGCACCTGTAAAACACATGATTCCCAGCTAGAAAGAGACAAGAAACATAATTTTCTTGGATGCATAACCATACTGTGCGAAGAGTTTAACAACAAGGTAAGTGAAGTTATTGATACAAAAGTTGCCTACTCCATCCCAACTCTCAAGATTTTGCCACTAGGAAAAAAAGTGATCCATAAATAACATAGCTGTTTGCTGCCCAACACAGCAAAAGCAAAATCATCACAGAGTGGCAAAACATACAAACAAACAAAATCTCACCTTTTCAAACCTTCCAGTTATTTTCTCCTTATACTTTTGGAAAACTCTTGTTAGCTCCTCAGCATTCAGTAAAGCTTCATTTCTTTGTTGTTCTGCTCTGCAATGCAACATAGCAGCTTTAAAAAAATCAGAATTTAGCAATTAGGTAACTATTTCCTCCAGAAACAGGAAAAAACAATGGAATTAACAGCTTCAGATCACTTCTTTTGCTTCCTAACTAACTAAGCTCCTAGACGAAAGTGTGCCACCTGGTGTGAATTCATTTTATGGGTCATTTCAGTGTATTAAAATAAAATTATAATACTACTAAAAAAAATAAATACTTCTGATGCTCTTCAAAAAAGATTCATTTTTCAAGTCATTCTCCTACCTCCCCTTTCCCCTCCAGGTAAAAGTCCCTGCGAGAGATTGAGACAGTATCCATGATAAGAAAGCAAAATTCAAAGAGCAGAACGGAGCTCCTGTAACTGGAATTATGCTAGGTCTGATAGGAACAGATCAAAGGATAAATTATTTGGGGGATACTGGAGAGACGACATCAATATGTAAAAGAAATAGACTGGGATGGTATTACACAAACAAGCATTCAAAAGAAGCAAGCAAAGACTATTTCAGATCACGTATGTATCTTGCTCCTCCTCACCCTTCTTAATTTCTTCCACCATTACTCATTTCGGAGGTTGGAAAGGGAGGGAGATGGGGGGGAAGGGGCAGTTATGAAATGCAAGAATTACACACTGAAAACATACAGATAAGTAAGATTAAAGATAACAAAGACAATCTGATCTAGTGGAAGGTCTGCCTACCCACGGCAGGAGAGGTGGACCTAGATGATCTTTAAGGTTACTTCCAACCGAAACCATTCTATGATTCTACAAATCTCTTGTGGAAGTTGTGTTTTTATTACTTCCCCCCAAAAATAAAGCACTTTGTACTCTTGACTAGTTCTGTTCATTACAAGGTTATATATCTGAGACACAAAAAGTATATACTGTAGATCCTTGCAAAGCAAAGTCAAAAATAATTCAGGAAAAATACATTATGATCAACATCTGCTCTCCACTGCAGTGCCTCTATTCTGGAGAGAAAATAGAGGCACTAAACTGGATAGGTAGCTAAGTTACATTTTAGTGTAAATTATTAACCTGCAATTACTAGCAATTTTCTAGATTTAAAAAAAAAAAGCTAATACTGTCATAACAGAAAGACTTCTTCTCCCCTCCATGTGTTTTTTTAAAGTAATATTTATAAAGTAGAGAAGCTTTAATTCCACAAAGTAAGTACATGTAAGAAACACTTGAGCATTACTATTTTATATTCAGTTTATTAGTAATACTAAGAACACACCTTTTTTCTTGCTCATTTCGTTCAATTAACTCAATTTTCAGATTTTCACAGTCCTTTTTGTATCTTTGCAACACGCTTTCTCTTTCCACTACTGTTTTCTGGCTTTGTTCTAGTTTATTTTCTGTGTCTCTGCAAGTAAGCAAAGTATGATTTAAAAACAGAAGGATTTTGGTTAAGAATTATTTATCTACACTTTGTGGAGAAAATGTATGTATGTATTTCTTTTCTGCACATGCTTGAGACATGATGCAGCTCTCAAAACCAGGTTTGGAACACCAACAGTTTCAAGACTTCCAAGCAATACACCTGGAGCAATGTCCAAACCTCATCAGCAGCCATCAGCTGCTGTGGATGCCAAGAAGCAGACAACTGGATTTGTGGTGTAACATCTAAACACTAAAACCACTGTTTTTCTAAAAACAGGTTTGACAGGACAACACATACATTAGTGCTGTTTGGGATGTTTAAGGTATTTTATTTGTGTTGTGAGAACTGACTTTTGAGGCATTACTTACTATTATTAGCATGAAGTTTTTAGATAAACTGACAGCCAGCTGTGCCCCCTGACACATTCTGGATATTGTTTACATTAGCTTTATTTGATCATTTGTCTTAATATATTCGTAAAGAAAAAATCTTTTAGACTGCATGGTACACAGACATCTGTAAATATGTTTGTTCATTACAGAAGTCATACAGTCACACAGCACAGAATCAGTTTTGAGTGGATCTCATTATAAGGACGTTCACATTTAAATGTAAACTGGTTTATTTTACCTTTACCATGTTCTTCTGGTTCTTGATGTTCATTCTCCATATAAAATCACTGGTACAAAATAAAACATTTCACCCTTCCTACATATGGCTCCAAAGTGAAAGTTTCAAGCCCCAGATTACATGACCCACATAGAACCAGATATTACACAACCTTAGAAAAGAGACTGAACTCTCAATCAGACTTCATGACTGCTAAAAAGTGTGTTCATTACCTTAGAATTTTATCTTGTGCTGAAACTTCTGCTTCCAAAGTTACAATTCGCTCTTCTAACTTAGGAATGCTGACTAAATGCGTACCTAAAGTTGACTCAAGGTAAGAAATCTGAAAAAGAAACATTTATGGTTTCACTAACATTTGCATATACACATTTAGATGAGATGCATACTTACTGGGTGACACGTTGCTCTTCAATTTGCTGCAGAAGATGCTTGTACCCATACACACAAAATGAACTCCAACTTTCTGCTAATTTAACATCTTACCAGTTCCCTAGCACCGCTCCCACCTGATACGTTATATTGTAGAGTGATTGCTTTACAGTTTGAACTTGTTCATTTTTTCCCCAAATGTTTACCTTCTACATGTTCTGTCCACATCAGACAGGCAAATACTTCTCTAATCTACTTAATTGCACTATATATATTTGTGAAAATTATACTTAGCCACATGAGTGTACAGTACTAACTACATCTCTGAATTAACTAGCTTATTCTTTCACCTCTTTATTAGTAAACTAAGATTTATGACGTGAGGAGCAGGAAAGGCTTTCTTCTCCCCTTGACACATCACTTAGTATACCAAGTGGTCGTTCCAACTTGTCTCACTGGTTTTATAATTTAAACTGGAACATTAATAGACAGAATTTATACTTAATATGTATATGATTTGTTCATGAAGAATTTGATTACAAACTCCCCTGTTCCAAAATATCACTGAACAGATGATACATTTAGAGCTACTAAAAAACTGTAAAGAATATTTAAAGTTTAAATACGAAAGACGAATAGAACAAAATACATTAAAGATACATACTCTTGTTTTTGACTCCATTAGTTCCAAGTTTGTTGTTTCAACTCTATTCTTTAGGTAACGGTTCTGAGAAGCCAAAGATGCATTTTGCTCATGAAGATCATTCAGTTTCTCCTTAAGACGTTCATTTTCTTCCACAGCTTTATCAAAAGCTGTAGGCATAAAGTCCGGCTAGACAAAAAATAAATATGTATTTCAACATACATACACACATGGAAGAACATATACATCACAGGAATCTTTGCAGAATAAACGTACTTAAACCTCATTAGGCTTAAGGACTATTCAGTCAACAATCAAGCATATCATAGACCTGAGAGCAAGAAAATTCCATAAATACAGAATACAGAACGGACAGGAACAGCAAAAACTGTCTATGAAGTGCATATTTACCTTGGATTTTCTTTGAAAATCCCAGCAATACATTTCACCAACAGTCTTCTTGCAGTTGGAAGAGCACTGACTGTTGCAGTTAAGCTGAACGAGGTCCTCCAGGGTGAGGTCTACAGCCTCATCAAAGCAGCAGTCAGCATGTTCCCTTGTACCAGTGCTAGGAGGAAGAGCAAGAAGCTGTTACCTCACATTTCTTCATTATTTCAGTTGCTCATAAGAGCACCCCAAAACACAAGAGGAATCGCAGCAACCCGTCACACTCGATACAACTACACTACAAGGGACAGCCACTCTCACACCCGAACACACACACCTGGAAAGCTCTGCCCCTACGCTCTGTAGGCTCTTCTCAGTTCTCCTCAGCTGACTGCGTAACGACTCCACGGCTACGAGCAGTTCTTCATCATCACTTCTAGAACGAGCCCACATGCTGTACTCCATCGGCACGGCTACAGTACCATCAGAACATCAGTAAGCGTACACGAACTTAATTTACAGAGATATTCTAGAGTTTTATAAAGGATGAAATAAACAAGAGTGGAAGAAAATACTTTATTCCCAAACATAAGGGTACGTCCCATACGCTTCTGGTACTCAGCAGATAAACGCAACTTTTCACTCACGGCGCTACCGAAGGAAAAAGGCTCTGTGTTCGTTCACGAAGCACGCGCAGCTCCAGAACTGCTGCTTCTGAAAAACAGCCAGGAGCTCCGGCCTACAGCGTGGGGAAAAGAAGCGGGAAGGGGCGGGCGGTCGGCCGGCCGGCTCCCGGTATCCCGAGCAACAGTACCTCAGCAGACGCCGCCGAGCTCTCCACACGCGGCTCAACCTCCGGCCCCGAGCGGCGCGGACCGTTACCGCAGTACCCGCCTCTTCCGTCCTGCCCGAGGCGCAAGCGCAGCTCCGCCCCACGCCACACCTGCCGGGAGCAGCGACAGCGCGCGCGCGACCGCCCCCAACCCGGAGCCGCGTTTCGACCGCGTTGTGGCGGGGGCGGCGCGTCCAGTCGCGGTGCACGCTGGGCGTCGAGGGCCAGCCGCTCGCGAGGCGTGGGCGGGAAGCGGGAGGCGCCGCGCTGCCGGCATGGGGCCGCCGCGGCTGCCGCCGCCGCTGCTGCTGCTGGGCTGCCTGGCGACGCTCTTGTCGCCCCCCGGCGCCACCGAGTTCAGCCCGTCCCTGGACAGCGACTTCACCTTCACGCTGCCGGCCGGCCGCAAAGAGTGCTTCTACCAGCCGATGCGCAAGGAGGCCTCGCTGGAGCTCGAGTACCAGGTCGGGCGGGCGGGGCCTCGCGGGGCCCTCCGAATCCGGCCGCGATTCCGCCGCACCTTTCCGGGACGGCTCCGCCCGACACGAGTCCCTCTCACGTACCTCCGGCGGCCGCCGGCTGTGAGGGCTGTGGGCTGTCGCTGGGCTCCGGGGCTGCGTGGGTAGCGGCCCATTCGGTCGCCTCTGCGCGCCGGGATGCCGGCCTGACCCCTCTGCGGCACCGGGGAAGGGAGAGGCTTACAGCGATCCTTCTTTCTTGCCTTACATTAATAGGCTCCTTTGTGTGCGCTATCAGGTCTTAAGTTGCCGTTCTTTAAAGCAGGATATTAGCGGCTGTGACCTTGCATAGCAGCAGCCCTACGCCTTGCCTGCCTGTCTGCGCTCCTATGAAACCTCTTTATCTCTGCAACGAAAGTTTTCCAGATGTAGCTTTTCGTAAGGCCTCGTGCCCTTCGTGCTGCGATCACAGGCGTGCAGGCTCTCACCCTCCCTCCCCCCCTTTCTTTTTTCCCTCTTGCTTTAGAAACATAAAGCTGAAAGTCCCGAAGTTTTCTAATTATTTCTGCTCTGTGCAGCACTGAGCAGGAATCAAAGATTGATGAGTGAACAAAGCTTCAACGCAGCTCTAAGCAAAGCTAAAGTTTAAAATAAAATCCTGCTTTAAAATGTCAGTGCAAAGTAATCACAGCAGTCTTTAAGCTTTATTGCACAAAGGAAAAAGAAATCTTAAACAGTAAACTTACTTTCACCCAGGCGTAAATTTCTCTGCAGTACTGTTAATGGTGGTTTTGTTTTTCTATCTGAACGTGTAGAAAAGAAGCTCCATATATTACTGGAAATACATGTTTTTTGTTTTGTTTTTTTTTTAAACTATCCTGAATTTTTAGTGGCTAAAGCTTAATGCTACCAGCCAATAAAATGCCATAAACACAGTGCTGGTAAGAAGCGTTGTCCCAGTATGTTTGGGTTGTACCATAGCCCTGAAGGTGTATCACTGTCTGTGTTTTAACTCTGATCGGATGTTAGCTATGTATCTTTGCTGCCCTTTCTCTTTTTGGTAAGCCTCTAGATCATTTTCAGCCAGTTTGAACTTTGTTCTCCACTTCAGTTGAAGTAGGCTGCTGTGTTCCAAGAGCTCCCTGGAAGGTAAAAGGGTGAAGTCGTGACATAAGAACTGTATTTCTACGGTGATATGGATTGTAGCCACATCAGTGGTTAAAGCAGCACAGCCTTGTAATACTGTATATGCTTATTATGAGCCTGGAAACTAAATGCCTTCAATTCTTTCTACTTCTGGGAAATAAGAATGCCCTGGGAGAGTTTAGACCTTGTTATCTTCATGAGGTCAGTGATGTATCTGTAATGGGCATAGCAAGTCCAGTCCTGACCGTTAATTCATCCAGCAGATCTTGGAGATGGTGCTGCATAGATTGTGTTCTTTTACAAATATATATGAGTTTACACATAACCTTTGTTATAAAATCTTTTTCCACCATTGAACTAACTCTGATATTTACTCATGATGACACAGAAACTCGGGCTTTTAGCATCTGCTGGTGTTCCAAGGTTGTCCCTTAATGAAATTGCACACATTCTTAGAAACTTAAAATGCTTTTGGAACTGTTTTTAATCTGTATCTAACCAATTTAAAATTCTATGTCAGTTCCTTTCCTAAAGGTGTTGCATTCAGCAGTGTGAACAGTTTGTTTGTTTCACAGGTTCTAGATGGAGCAGGATTAGATGTTGATTTTCATCTACTTTCTCCAAAAGGTGAAACTTTAGTTTTTGATGAAAGAAAATCAGATGGAGTTCATACGTAAGTTTAACTCCAGAGAAGTGTTACATCAAAGCACTGCTCTGGTTTCTTTAGCAAATATGGCTGAAATCAAGGCTGAATACTACTGTTCATTTCTTAGTATTATAAAAGGCTTTTTACTAGAACAGTTTGAGAATATCAGTTACCTGTTTATGAACACTTAATGCTTTTTATATGGACTTTACCATGGAATGAAGTATATTTGTGCTCTAATGATGAGTGGTAATGGTCATTAAACAAAAATAATGGTGCGGTCATCACATCAAAAGACCTTGTTACAGTCATGTGAGCAGTAAGCTGCAAAGCACCCCCTTTTCCCAGTCCTTTTATCAAGGCACGTATTATTGGTATTTTGGTACCAGTACAAGAATTCTACTCATATTACAGATACTTCTTAATCATTAACAATTCAAAATTCAAATAAAGGAAGAGGAAAATAAGCTGTTACCTTGATGATTTTAAGCTGATTTTAAGTCAGTGGGGTGGTTTTGCTGTAACTAACAGTAAAGTTGTTAAGTTCATGTAAAAAATACATAAGCTTTTTAACTGCACAATTTTAGTTTTGAAGAGGAAAGCTTGCTTATAAAACTTGCTCTTTTAGAACCAGCACAGAAAGCATACCTAATTCAATTATATGCTTATATACACAGGGTGGAGACAGAAGAGGGGGATTACATGTTCTGCTTTGACAATACATTCAGTACCATTTCTGAAAAGGTGATTTTCTTTGAACTGATCCTGGACAATATGGGGGAAGAAGGACAAGATCAAGAGGACTGGAAGAAGTATGTTACAGGCACAGATCTTCTAGATATGAAACTAGAAGATATTCTGGTTAGTACTGGATCCTTAGTTCTTCTTAACATAGGAATAATTGGAAAAAAATATACATGCCATTCTGGCATATCACCCTAGAAACTGTTCTGCTACAGATGAAGCCCAGCACCATGAGTCTCTTATTTCCAAACAGAAACTTGAGAATACTTTAGAAACTGATCCTTAATCAGCAAAAAAAGACTGTGTATCTATCAAAATAATTCCCTTTTCCATCCAGCTTCCTTTCTTAATATTACTAAAATTTGACATTTTCCCCTAGTAGCAAAAAAACTAGATATGCATTCCATTTAAGTATTACTTAATCCCAACAACACAGTTGGAACGTGCATAGATTTCTTCATCGTGCGTTTAAAAACAAAGTACTGGCTAAGCTCCTTGTTCCTATCTTTCCAGAAGTACGCCAGCCAGCACAAGGGTTAATTTTTCTCTTTTAGTTTGGTTTTCCAGATTTTATTTGCATCTTTTCTGTTTCATAAACTCATCAGGAGGTAATCTGTGCGATTCTGCTGACCTTGAGAAGAGCAGTAGTGAACCACTAAGGGCTGTGGAGCATAGTGGTACATGGAGAGAAGTAGGTGCTATGCCTTCCTGATGTAGCAGACATTACACATAATGTCCCGAGGTATCAAGCAACTTCAGGGAAGGGCTTATACTTCTCAGATGACCCCAAGAGAACAAAAGACCTACTCTCCTAGCTGTTTTGCTTATGATTTTTTTTCATAGTGAAAGCATGCTCAAGTCAAGTCAGTTCCAGTCTGCAATCACAGCAGCCACAGTTAGGATTTTCAGTTATTACAAATGGTAATGTTTGCTTAAACTGTATACTGGTCCTGTTTGATCTAGAATAAAGACTACTGCTCAAAGCTTTTATTTCCTTCCAGCATCACTGAATGATTGCTTTTAGGTTATTCTAGAAGCAGAGAATTGCTTGGTTTCTCTGTAGAACTGTTTGCTGGTAGCAAACTTACAACAGAGATGATCTGCTTACTTATTTTTAAGACAACAAAACAGCATCCACAAAGACTGAAGACACTTGTATAAAACATGACATTGTATTCTATTCCTCCTAATAAACCACACATTTTTAAACAATAGAACAGAATGTTAAAGATCTGAGATTCTTTACATGTATAGTATGATGTTTAAGTAGTTAGAATCAAATGCTGAATCTGAGAAGCCAGATGTTCTTTAAGCTCCTAATCAAGACAACTGGAGAATAAGAAATTTGTATAGGCAAGTGTGAAGAAAATCCCTCCTACAGTAATCACAAAGAGTACTTCAATGGATTGGCTGTTCATGTACATACAGGTATCTCTTCCAGAAGAGTAAATACAGGAATTGTCTTTGAGGGCTTTGCAGATCTTACAATTTTTGTAAAGTTAATGTTAGGGTTTGATGCTATTGTTTACTTAGACTATGACATAGTTTCCTTGTTCTTTGAGGAGTTAAATGAATGCTTAGTAGCTTCTGAAACAATGTATTTGCTGTGGGAAATGGGAAAAGGTTTTTTTTATAGCACTTTTCTGGCATTGATATTCACTATTGTGTAACTTACAAATTTCAGTATCACTGCAAAATAGCTTGGCATCCAAAAGTAACACTTGTGAAATATTTGTTAAGCTTGCAACAAAACAAAAAAATCCATGCAGAAAGTGTTACTGACTTAAAGTATCCTGTTGTAGCATATGTACCCCTTACTCTACTTATTACTGGAGGACTCTGAACTTTCAGTATCAGGAATATAAGGCCCAGTAAATCAGAGCTTCATGAAGTCATCATTTAGGCTCTAGATTAAACTTCTAATGTTATTGGAATAGGTGCTTACTGAGTAAACTTGGGACAGTGAGTTCCTGTTATAGCTGAAGTGTCAGTGTACTTTCTCTGATTCCCTAAGCCAAACTGTGTTACTAATCCCACTGCAGAACCTCCAGTCGTCATATTTAACAAATTTTGGGGGTCCAAACTATGCTTCTGTTTCAAAGCTCAAGTAGCAGCCTATGGCTACTACTCTTAAAGCTGAAAAGAGGAGATGGGGATATAACATTATACTACTACTTTTCTTTTACAGCTCTAGTCTTGCTGGTAGTTTGCACTAAAAACCAACTTGATTATCCAGCAGAAAAAAAAAAAAACAAAAAACACTTGTTTTGAGATTACTTTGTTAGAAGCAAATGCTTTTTACTTTTCTAAGTACCTGCAATTGCACTTCCCTAAGATACAATGGATTATTAAAAATAAAAAATGAAAAATTAGGTCTGATTTCCCTTGTACCTCCCCTTCCACCTTTAAGAGTGGAAGACATTGCTATATAACCTTAGTGCTGTGTTAATTAAGTCCTTCTAGGTGGCACAGTGGGAGACCCACTTCAGAGACATTGAAGGCCAGGCTGGATAGGGATCTGAGCACCTCTCAAGCTCTGGCTGTCCCTGTTCCTTGCAGGGGAGTTAGACTAGATGGCCCTTAAAAATTCCTTTCAATTCAATTCTATGATAAACAGTCTAAAATGAATTAATCGAAACTCTGAAGAGGTACAGATCTTAAATTAACTGACTTCTTGGCAAGAAATTTAAAGTATTAATCCAGTATTTTTTGTACGAATTGCAAGCTATCAATTTAAGGTGCTTTTTGATTTTCTAAAAATATTCTTTTGTTACTTACTAGGAATCCATCAACAGCGTCAAAGCCAGATTGAGCAAAAGCGTCCAGATTCAGACCCTGCTCAGAGCATTTGAAGCTCGTGACCGAAACATACAAGAAAGCAACTTTGACAGAGTGAATTTCTGGTCCATGGTCAACTTGGGAGTAATGGTGGTGGTATCAGCTGTTCAGGTTTACATGTTGAAAAGTCTCTTTGAAGATAAGAGAAAAAGTAGAACTTAACATTCAGTATGATTGTAACAGTATAACATGGTAATGGAGGGCAAGAAACTGCTTTGTGTAAGAAAAAGAAACCTCTTTGAGAGTCCTTCGAATAGGCAGTAGCCACATCAGGTTTTCAATTTTTTTTTTTTTTGTTTGTTTTTTTGTTTTTTAAAGATGAACAGAATGCCTTGTCCCAAGTTCTTCCATTATTTTTTTTGCAGCTGCTATTAACACTTTTTATGCTTACAGCATTTGTTAATGATTGTTACTGACTGAACAGTGCACAGGATGCTTGGTACATATGCAAAATATTGTTAATATTGGTGGGTTTTTTTTTCACGTTCACATAAAATTTTAAATGGTAACTTTAGATATGAGTTGGTTTGCTGGTTAACATCGAACAAATTTACACATGCCTAAAAATTGTAGCCCATGAGAGCAGCCTGGTGACAGTCACTTATTTTCAAAGTTACATGTTTTAAAAAATCTTCAGCTTGTGGGTAAAGCATCACATGGAAACATTGGGAGAACAAAATGAGATTTTTTTATTATTTTAATATATAGATGATTAACATCAGCACTTTAAGAGAAGCACTGTCAATGTGAAAGTGATGTTGAAGGGAACTGGAGAAAATAAGTGATTTCTGTTGAAGAACTCTTCTATAATTGTACAGCCCTATTTCTTTTTTGTCTGTTACATGAGATTTGAGAGACAACTATATTGTATACAGATAAAAGCACACACACCTGGAAGTGTGGGTTATGAACTTCTACATATTGTAACCTCCTATAATAGTATTTTTTCAAGTAGTTATTTCAGATGTTATTTCTTTTCCCTTTAATAAAGGGAAAGGGGTCATGGTATGTGAAAACAAACGTTTTTGTTTTTTTTCTAAAGTCTCAAAATCCCTTTTATTTGCCAATTTATTTTTTATTTGTCTACTACATGTCTATGACTAATTCAGCAGTTAATCAAGTGATTTACATAGGCTTCAAAAACCAAAGCTGTTCAATTATGCATTCTCCTTTTGCTTACCATAACAACTCTTCTACATGTGTGAGTACACTCAACCAAGTAAGCAGTGTTTGCATATCCAGCTGTTTATATAGATAAGACATTAAGTGAGCAATAAATTCAGAATTCAAATTTCTAATGACTGTATGCTTTCCAGATAAAAAAAAAGCATAGTAAGATTATGGAGCATTTCTGCAAAAAACCCCTGATGTGTAATAGTTAACTAGTTTTAAATAGAGTTCAAACTTACTCGTTTTTACAGCGTGCCAAGTCAATGAATTCCTGTATAGATGTGTTAAAGACAGTATGTGTATTAGCACTGTGCCTGTTCTTGGACCTAGGCATGAACAGCAGAATTGCAATTTTAAACGCTTCCTGTGAATAGAAGTGATTTAATGGAGAAAAGACAGGGTCACTAGACAAAGAAACAATTGCTTCAGATAAAGCAGTAAGGGCTACAGTACGTAGTAATGCCACTTCAACTTTAGACAGTGGGACCCAGCAACAATATCTTTAAGTAATTTTTATCACTAGAAGTATTATTCCATTCAGAACTTGTTCTAGAGAACTCCAACGGCTATTGAGCTACCTTTTCCTTTGGTAAAGCTGTGTCCAAAATAAGTGTGTTTCTCTTTACATGCTGCGTATCTTCTCTTTCCCCATAATGCTGTGAATTAGAAAGTTTATTCCTGCAATCAAAATAAAGTCTAAGAAATGTTAATTCTTCCTGATGAAGTAGCAAATAGTATTGTACTGCCATTTCCCCATGCATCTCCCACCACCAGTACATACGTGTAGCTGCATTAGGACATAAGCCAAAGCTCATTGGAGTCAACTTCCAAGCTATTGATCAGGTCCCATCAGGGTGAGAATAAGGATTCTTAGGGGCCTGTCCCTTTTGCTAAAAGAATCTTCACTTGCATCACAACATGATGCTACCTGTTGTACCTACAAACCACCTACAAAATGCTGAACCAGCTCAGTGAAGCTCTAACCAAGACATCTACCTCTTACATCAAGGCTACTGGATTCCAGCTTTCAGCTTAGACCTCTGCCACATTTTGGAGACGCTTCAATGGATTATGTTCCCCAGGAACTCTGCTGTGCCTCTCTGATAGAGGTTATAAATCCATTAGCAAAACAGGCCATTTGTTGGCACATCATTTATCTTTGTTCAGTCTGGTTTATTGCCTTAAGCTGCTCATGAATGAAGATCTCTCTGATAAGGCAAAATTCAACAGTTTCTTTTAATATAGACAGCAGTCCCTGGTAGAAGGAAAATACAACTGTCAGCAGAGTTGAGGTGAAATTATTTTATAACTAAGAAAGCTTACTGTATTTTCTCCCTCTTCAGGGCTTGCTGTAGAAAACCATACAGCAAAAAGCTACAAATGCTTTGATAGTGGCAGCTGGAATGTGTATTATAGGTGAAGGATGTGGCATTTAAACTTGTCATGGAATAACATTTCATTTGGATTTTGAGAAGTAGATTGCTTTTGACTGTATAAAATTTAGAAAGGACATGTATCTATAATTTTTTTCTTAATGGTATTTGTATTCAAAATTAAACATTTTAAGATTTGTGGATGTTGAATAAAATTATGCAAACCCCTGAGATTTTCAATAAATGCCATTTAAACCTGTTTGTGTTCTTCATCTTACAAGAAAGTAAGCTGCAAAAGATCAAATGTCCTAAGCCAAAAAACTTAGCTTTTCTAAGAAGAACCTTGCTTTTCATAACACAGCTTCTGCATTTCTTAGTCACAGAATGCCTTAGATAGAGAGGGACTTTGAAGACCATCTAGTTCCAAGCCCCTGCCATGAGCAGGGCTGCCACCCAGCAGATCAGACTGTCCCTGTTCTACCTTGAATGGGATGAGGTATCCACAGCCTCTCCTTGTTACCTGTTCCAGTAGCCAAAAAGACATTCAGAGAGGGGACCATAAGGACTCTGAAGAACCCCACTTGTTCAGAGGAAGTGTTTTATCTAGCTCAGTCTCCTGTTTCAAAAACAGAAGGTGCTGTTGTACAGCATATGCAAGCCTAGCACTACCTGTCATCTGATCATCTAGATCCCATTTTAAATAGTCTACTAGCTTCACTGTATGTGCTGTAAGACTGGATCAGTAACAGTTGTGTATTCATTTTATCCACAACCTTCATGATTTATTTTTTCTTTTAACTGTCAGTAACATTATTTTTCTCCAGGCCAGTTAGGTATTTTTCTTTTCGTTTCCCTTAAACTAAGCCCTTGCTCTAACCCAAAAATAATTTTACTTCTCTTTGCACTTGTTCTAGGCTGCTGTCCTTCCAAGATGAGGTGGCCACAAGTTGAAAAGATACTCCAGATCACAGTCTTGCATAGCTGAAAACAAATATTCTTGACTAGCATTTAGAACTAGCAGCGCCCTTTCTTTTCCTCATTTACTTCTTGGTTAAGTACAAGCAGCAGGCAGTTGATTTCATCAGCTGTTAGAATCAATCATCATGCTGTTTTACAGGTCATTTTAACCTTCATACGGATAAATAAGGCACTGTTCAAATTCTTTTTTTCATCAGCATAACCCAAAATCAACTTCATCAATGCAAATACCAGATCAAAATTTGACACAAACCTCTAAGCAACAGAAACACTTAGTTTTGAAGGTACTAAAGGCATGTTGTATGTCTTAACTTTCTAAGTTTGTTCCTTGATAAATAGTGGTATCCCGTATTGCTCCTGCAGTTCATTAGATACACCCAGAACTGAATGGCTTCCACTTACACAGGCAGTGAGACCTTCAGCTTCTATTAATATTAGCAGCTGCCATAGTTAAAAAAAACCTAAATGCAACTAAATGCTTGAGATAGATGAAGAATTTACTGTTCACTTAATTACTATGAAACAAGTAATTTTGACAGTGTTTTTAAAAAATAGTCCTAGTTAAGACAGAAAGATTACAGTTGCAGATGGTCTTCTGAAAAAGATGACAAAAGTGGTCTTGGTTAAAAACCAGATTTCCAGTTAAAAGTAAAATTACATTTACATTACTCTTTTACTCATTTGCTCTTACATTTACCTTTGAGAAAAGTCACAGTGGCTTAAACTAAGTAATCAATGAGCCAGATTTTAATATTGATAGGCAGTCAGACTGCAGCAATCTTCTGGCAGAAAGCATTTAAAAGTAGGGTAGCCAAGTGTAAGTAGCGTTACCAATGCAAAATGACCATGGTATGTTAAGGAAGTTAAAAAGCTTTGAAATCTTACTGTTGTGATTTTGCAGCTCTTGAGATTGCAGAACACAGCTGTTTCTTCTAGTTCGAAATACTAGAGTTAACAAACACACACAGAAACGATGCTTCAACCATTATTCACTTGTGCTGTCTCTCCTGAAAGCATTCATCCCAGCGACTTCCCTTCCACACGATGACACAAGACTGGGAAGATGAAGCACACCGAGGTGCCAGCGGGCACTTCTCTGCAACTCTGGGGCATGTGAGCATAAATACCAGCCAAGCTCATTACCACAAACAGAAAACAAAAAGCAGGAAAAGGTAAAAACTGAATTGATATTTATTTTTTTTTAAACAATCCTTCAACAGCTTTTTAATAAGCATGTCATAGCCCATTTAAAGACTTCATTAATAATAAATTTTCATTTTAATTAAATACAATCTAAGTTCTTGTGTTTCTAGGACTTGGGAATTTGAACACATGTACGTACGTGCATACAATGCACACAGATGCAAAGCGAACTATGTTGGTATGAACAAGAATCAGAACAACTTGATCTCACGTATATGGAATCACTGCAGAAATCTGGGGAAAGAAAAAACCCACCGACCAACTAAAAACAATACAGATGAGCTAGCTTTCAGTTCTGCACTTCTAAAGGTCATGGCCAAACCACTATTATGCCCCAAATGAAAGACCAAAGTTTCAATGTATGTCAAGAACAACCCCAAAACAATAGCAGAAACAGAAATATATAACAGGAACTTTTTTTAAAAAAAAAACAACAACAAAACAACAACAACAAAAAAAACCTACACTCAATGCATTCTTGACAGGATAAAAACCATAGAAGTTCAAGTGAAATGACAGTACAAAATTCTACTTCATAACTGCTGAAAGATGGAGATATCAGTAACAATGAATTCCAACTTCATTCTCACACTTATGCACAGCTTCCGCTTCTATTCATCTTTTTGTCTTTCTAATTGCCCTGTACAGTCTTTTTCAAAAGATGGTCATTCCCCTTTCAACTGTCTTCATCAACTTCAAAGGATTCTTTCCCCTTTTCTTCTTATAGTTACCTACAGGTAATTGATCCAATTTCCAAAACAATTCTCCCACGAACTTTGGGTTGAACATTTTTCCTCACTCATTCCCACTTTTTTCTGTCCTTCCTAGGATCTGAACAGACCTGACGCCTCCACAGAGGTACTTAGGCATATGGTTCCACACTGACTAAATGCAAAATTCTACACTAAACCCTTTTCTCCATTTCTAGAAAACATTTTCTGCCATCATATCTTTAACTGAAAAGTTACTTCTCATTCAGGTAGACATCTGGGAACTAGAGAAGTGACACAGTTTAAAGCCTGAAAATGTTACCTGCATAATATTTGCAAGATCCATCCTTGTCCTTCAGTGCACAGAACGGATGCTCTTGTCCAGTTCATCCTTATCATTGTGTTCTGACTACTGCTCCATCTCCAGCCTTGGTATGTTCCATCTGAAGACCAATTTCCTTTTAAAATACAACACTAAAGATCACTTCAGTAAGACGTTTCAGAAGCTTGGCACTTTTCTATTGATCTACTCATCTTTCCTCCTTGCAAGACAATAAACTGCTTTTCTTCACCTTTGAGATCTCATTTGGATTTCTCGTACTAAAACATGAACATTGACCTTATCTCACTGAACGACCTTACAAAATTTCCTAGTAAGCTCATACAAAACGCCTGCTATAAATGGAAAAGCACAGAAAATTCCTCTTCATGGCAAAGACAAACAAAAGTGCCTTTTCAATTTTCTTTTCTGAACAAGGATTTGACAAATAGTTTGCTATGATGTTTATTTCAGTTTGGACCAGCAATGTGTCATTATTTCTTTGTTTTCTTGTTTATCTGATGCCTACATTTTTTAGGATGGCCTCAAAACAGAGTTCTCCTATCTAAATATTACAGTAATACAAATAATATAAAGTGGAAAAAATATCATATTTGGTACACAAGGGAAAGGTTCTAAATCAGTGACTGCAACAAAGCTGAGTTACATATATTTACACACATGCATACATAAAATGATCAAGTTAAACTAAAAGAAAATTATTACATACAGCAACATTTGTATTTTTCCACTCCATTATTACATACAATAAGATTCACGAAATGAGAGAAAGCCATTTGTACTACTCTAGTAATAGCTTCAGCAGCACCACTGCAGCATTTTCCAGTTCATAACACCTTGCAACAAAGCATCTCTCAGGTGCAGCTGGAAGACCAGTTAGTATCTATGCGCAGGGCAAGAATTTCTAGGAGAGCAACAGGCAAGCCAGAGCAGAGGAACCATGGACAGGAGGAAATCACATGTATGTATTGCACGAGAATACAGACTCAAAACTCATTCTTCTCTCAAAAAACAAACAAAAAAAACCCCCACACATTTAAAGTTGGACTTTAATTCTAAGAAAAAAGCAATTCCAAAATTACAAACTGAACATCAGAGTCAATTCAACCATAATAACAAAATGAAACAATGACATTCACAATATTAAGTCTATGGACAGTTTGACAAATATTCCCCTCCCCGCACCCCCAGCTGAAGTCCCCAAGTACATTCCAATATTTATCTTCAAATGCTGAAGCTTTACTGAAAATACTGCTGGTGTTCAGTTAGAATTAAAGGACTTGAATAAAGTGAAATAGACAAATACAGATGGTGTGAGTAAGGTTACGAAGGCTTTACATTTTGCATTATCCCAATGTATAAACATTCAAAAAATTAACATGAAAGATGTCGTGTTATCAAAATATTGCAGCTACAGGCAAGGCAACATTAAATTAATAGCTGAGGGTATGAGGGGAAAAAAACCAACATTTCAGTGAAGATAAACAGAGGTGGCAGCTTTTAGTCAGCAATTTTATAAAGCTAGTATTACCCAGCCAGTCATAAACCAAGCACAGGATTAAGAGCTTCCCTTGGCTATAAGGCGACAAAAAAATAAAATAAAAAATCACCATGTCAAGGAGAGCAGAAAAAAAAAAAAAAAAAAAAAAAAGAGGAGTCCAATAAGTAACGTGATAGGAAAATACTAACTCAGGTAGTAACCTTTAAACCACTCTGTCATTTACGTTATTTAATTTTATTTTGGTGGTCAACTGTCATCTTAAGAGAAGAAGGTTTATGCTGTACACTGAATAACCATAGCGTAAAAATATTCTTCCTCCGTCCACTCTTTGGCTATCCTCCCTCGAAAGTTATCAGAAAGAACATGTAATACTGGCAGGAGACATTTTCGATTAAAAACCAAAATGAACATATCAACTTAGAAGTTGGTACATCTTATAAAAACAAAAAGAGGTAATATTGTATTAAAACGAGTAATGTTAACTTCAAATGGCAACATATTTTTTGTTGACCCTGTGCAATAATAGTTTGCTCATACTACCTTTATCGAAATATGACTTTCTACACATATGCATGAATCTTGTGCAACTCCCATCAACTCAGTTTATAACTGGGACACAATTTACAATCAATGTGCCAAAATAGCTTTAAAATTGTTATTTCTAGTCGTTAACGTTCTAATCCTGCGCTTTTTTTTTTTTTTTTTAAAAACTGTTCAGTCACATGGAAAATTAAGGAATATATTACCCCAAGGCATATGAACATCAATGACTGCACCCATTGCCAGAACACAATGCACTGGTTTGACATTTTCCTTAGTACACAGAAAGCAAAACAGCACCCAATAAGCCTGAGAAGAAATGCTGCTGTGTAAATACTGGCAACTATTCCTGAAAAAAGAATTATGGGATGCATACTCAGAAGCTGTCCAATCCCATAATTTGTATTGCATAGGTCACAATCACACATATATATACACACACGTGTATGTGTGTGCATATATACATATGTATATATACAAACACATGCGCACACACACAGAATATATTAAGAAGACAATGAAGTCTGGTCACAGAGCAATTTACAGGCTCAATATATTTTTCCTTTTTTTTTTTTTTTTTTTTTTTTGTTTTTACACTTTGTTTGAAAGAAAACTTTAGTATTTTACAGTCTTCAGTAGGCATTATATACACTGCACTTATGAAATCTAGAAAGTATTGAAATAGAAATACATTTCTGCAAACATTTGGGTAAGAAAACAAACCAAAAAATTTCAAAGATTTGTGCTATCTACATAATATTTCTCTAAATCACAATAACTGTATCCATGGAATGTTCTCTAGAAAACATCTTTTTTTAAAACACCATGCACATTTTTAAGCAATTGTAACCCAAAATATCCCAACCTAAAACAATCTAACAGTGTTCAGATTAAAAAATTTAAGTTTCAGATCAGATTTTAAAAAGATAAGTCTTTTATCACAAGAGCTGTAATGATAACAATTACACGTTAAGGCTAAATTGGTTTTGTTTTGTTTTTAGAAACATTTAAAGACACACTTCTCTCATGGCTCTGCATTATGAACTGTACTTACAGATGACAGTGCAGTGAACATAATATTCAGTCCTACAGTCAGGATGCAGTTGCTCCTTCCCACTCCACAAGATACTGCACCTTTCCATCAAGTGTCACCCGACGAGCCAAAACACGGTATTTTTCACCACAAGCTATTCTACCTGCTGCACCAAAATAACTGGTAATAGAGTTCTTTAGATGATTGAGCTGTAACTCCTGATCTGCTAAATTGTTAAGTATCTCCGTATTGAGTTCATCATACTGGTAATCTTCCTTGCTCTCGTCATCTTTTACAATTTCTGAGTTTTGAGTCTGGAGTGCTTTTCGTGGAAAGCGACCTCTTCTTCTCAAATGTGGTATTGCAGCAGGCCAAGTTCTTCCTGTACGAGTCCTTTTTCTTGAATCAGATAAACTACTAAAAAAATAAACACAAGCATTAACTCCAGGAAACACTCAAGATGAACGGAAATGGTAAAACAAAACTCAATTCACAACTGTTGTTCTAGTTTTCAGTTTCAATACTTGTTACCTGTATATAAATGATTAATATGGCACTTGCAAAAGAGACTTACATAACAAAAACTGTGCAAGTTAACCCATATCAGAAAATTTGGTTAAATGACACTAGATTATGCCTAAGTATCTTTAGAGTACTGTTCTGATTCAGATGAATTCTAATCTTCTGCAAACTTCAAAAAAAAATTTTTTAACAGATTCTGCCCCAAAAGTGCCTTGAATAGTAAATTAAAAATGCAGCTTTATCATATCAGTAGGCCCCTATTACAAAAAAAGCTGAACTGTAAAAGTTTGGAATCTTATGTTGGTGAAGACTATAATTAAGGACTATCTGCAGAAGTTGCTTTTTGGGTTGGTTTTTTTTTTTTGTTTTGTTTTTGTTTTTGTTTTTGTTTGTTTTTTAATACAAAGGGTCACCACCCCTTTGCATAAAGGTGGATTATAATTATTTATGAAGACTGAGTCAAACTTTTAGACTAAAATCTACAGCATACTCACTATTCCTTAAGATTAGTATACAAACAAAACCAAACAAAACAAAACATGTCTGCTCTTCTGTGACCTTCGTTAGAAAGGTGAACTCGGTAAGCGTTTAAGGAGTTTACTTGTCTCCTGTAAAAGTAACTTAAGTGTGCATTTTACATTAACAATGAACAATAGTTAGCACCCATGCTGTGAAGAAATTATTTTCTTCTGTTCTATTCCATTAGATTCCCACTCAATTCACAGCTCTACTTCACATCTCAGTAGCTAGCTATAACAATTACCAGCAAATTCCCACATTCTCAGATATTCCATATCTACTTGTCTACTCTCCTTCAAATTCTGGAATACTCCTATCTCTGTTTCATATCTACTACAGTTGCCTCACAACTTGCATCAGTCTCCTTATCTTCTATCTTTGCTTTGCCAAAGCTTCAATGAAGAACAAATAAAAAAAACAAACCATCGCACATCACTGGCAGTGACTGGACTGCAGATGATTGCAAAACTGCCTTTTTGTTTCATCTTTCTTTTCTTCTTTTAAAGAGTTGCTGTTTTAAGTCTCTCTCATGATCTTCTTAAAGCTTGTTGAAATACAATCTCTCTGGAAGTACCTGGCTCAAATTTAGCTGAAGTTTGCCAAAAGGCACCAAACTCACATTTTTTAGCTTAACACAACCCTCAGGTTTTTGGAAAGTAGGCATAGAACATCAGAAGTCATTCCTGTAATTCCTGTACAATTTCTGTAACTTCTGTTTATTGCAGGTAAAGTACTGCTGAACTACTTGCTCTGTGTCTCCCCTTCAATAACCTTGTGAAAATTAACATATTAAACCCTTAATCAATACAGTAGATAGAGTAATTCAAATGTTACCTATAATGTCTGGATATGCTAGATGAGGTAGTTTCTTTTATACTGGCAGCACCTGTGGATTCCACATCTGAGGTATTGGATGAATGTGCAGTTCCATCGGATTTCCTGATATGTAAGATAACAGGGTTGCCATGTAATGAAAGTAATCTTATAGTAAAAATTGAGTTGACATTTCAGAAGCAAACAAATAAATGACATGCTATATTAAAATAGCTTAAGCTTTTTTGTTTGTTTGTTTTTAATTTACCCAACAGAGCAGGGTAATTCCAATGCTGGGGTCTCTATCACTGGAACTGGTTCAGTATCCTAAGAAAAAAGGAAGAGTACTTCAGTTTAAGTTTTAATTGCTTATTCAGCTTAGTTTAAGGGCAAATGGGGAGAGGAATATCACAATTTAGATTAACTGATTATATTTTTCTTCAAAAATGATAATCCGGTAAGAGAAAATAAAAGAAACATATCCAAAACCTTACCAGAGGAGACGACTCTGGAGTTTTGTGAATCATTTTTCTTGTATAGGGACCAGGTGGACGACCTACTGATTTTTTTTTCCCCTTTCTTTCTATACCATTACTTAATTCCCTAGAAGAAAATTTATATTTTTTTCTTATTGAAGAAAATTATTGAAGATAGTTTTCAAAGAATAAATGCTTTCCTTTGGCAATGAATACACATTGTGCTAAACGAGATCCTGGCAAATCGAAGCTGTCATGTAAAAGCTAAATAATTTGCCTGTATAATATCACACAGATAAAGTTGTTTCTACTGACATTACCGATTCCTTAACGTTGAAGAGGAATGAACAAGCGTTGGTTAAAGAAACAGCACATCTACTACCACAAGCCAGAACTGTGTATCATATTCCCTATTTAGAAACCTTGTTAACAGCATAAAAGCTCCAGAAAGGAAATATCCCCCCCACCCCCCACGGCAGCGAGGTTCGGACAGCCTGTATTGTTCTTACTGCCAAATGTCATGATGCTTGTTTTGGTTTGTCTTTTGTTTTTCAAAGGCTCACAATAGGAAACTAATAAGCTTGAAGACTCTGCTCTCACAATCACCTTTAAAGAGAACATGCAACTACATCAGTTTACAACTTTAAAGTATCTTTAAAACATACAAACAAACCACCTTTACAGTTATTTAGAAATGGACATTATACAATGAGCACTGAAGTACTTGAAGTAGTTCCTATTTACCACAACATTTCTAAAAAAGCATGGGATTATTTTACCTCACATCAGGGATTGGTTTAGATGATTTTCTGCCTTTAATTTTGAACTCATGAGAAGTTCCTTCTGGTTCTTTCTCAGCCTTTAAAGCAGCATTTGGTGGCACAGGAGGAACGCGAATTCTCAAGCCAAACAAATGCTTCTTTTTCTTTATTTCTTTTCCAGACATAAACCTAGATGATTTTAAATTCATTGTTAACATTCTGAATCCAGGGAAAGCAGCTTTTAAAATAAAATGTTCTTGCAAAACAAATCTATGCAAATTAAAATACTCATCCTAATGCTATTTTATTCACCTTTTCCCGCTAACACAATCCTCAATCAATTAAAAAATTAAAATTAAAACAATTTTTCTCATGATCTGGGATCCACTCAAATAGGTATGGGGTGTTATACTCTGA
This sequence comes from Tympanuchus pallidicinctus, assembly GCF_026119805.1. NCBI lineage: Eukaryota > Metazoa > Chordata > Aves > Galliformes > Phasianidae > Tympanuchus > Tympanuchus pallidicinctus. The sequence goes on along the minus strand of NW_026294791.1, from coordinate 15,781,205 downwards.
AACAGAAACAGTATTCAAAACATCAACGTTAACACAGCTACAGTGATTATCAGATAAACAGAGCAAAGGAGACTGACAGCCACGAATGACAAAGCTGGAAGTATTTAGAGTAAAAATACCAAAAACTTACATGGTCTTGTAATCATTTAATGCCTCCAGTACATGCTCATATCTTTCAGATTTTGGTGTATCTGCCAGCTGTGGAGAATTAAGAAATTATTTAGCCAGTCTAATTCTTCAGTAATAGAAAGCTTCCAATTATTATTATTAACGACTCTGAGTCATTAAAACTATCAATTTGGATGTGAAGTACATTTAAAAAAAAAAAAAATTACCTGTAGAAACTACCTAACCCTTAAAAGGTGTTAGTCATTTAGGTTTTGTTTTTTTGTTTTTTGTTTTTTAGATCCTCATGTTCTGTGATTCACATTCACAGAATTTACATTAGGGACAAGCCCTGGTCAAAGAATCTAGGTTTTCTGTTTAAGTAGTACAAGAAAATCATTTCAAATTGTTTCAGTATACAAGGATAGTAGTCTGCCTTCCCAGGATCACTAACATGAGTACCTCAGTAGCATTAAGCACACCCAAAATAAGAGACCGCAAGAAGAGTACAAGAACCTCAGTTATTTTATTGGTGATTGCTTTAATTAAATCTCGCTCAAAGGCTTAATTCCCATTTCTGTCTGCATTGATGACTTTCAAGAGGTGGATGCAACATTTATACATTAGAATTTAGAGTATTTTTAAATATGGTAGCGTTGCTGCCATATTTCCAGTTGCTATGCAAAAATGCTCCAGAATTTATACCCGGTTGGATCTGCAGTCAACTGATCTTTAATTATAGAGCTGGCCAACAGCTCACAAAGCACAAATATTAGTAAGGATACCACAGAGCAAACTGTACAACTGCAGCTCAAGAGAAAGCCCTCAGACACTTGTAAATAATACAACTCTCATTAAACAAGAAAGCTAACACATTTAACAATTTCTGAAATCTCAATACATACTCAAAAAAGAGCTCTGCTTTTAACATTGCAAGATTCAGTAAAACCATTTGACTGCCAAAGTTAAGAGAAATCTGACCAACTTTTGTGAAGTGACAGCTGTTCTAAGGTATCTTTTCATATATTTCCACACAATCCATTACTATCCTTAAGTTTTGCAATTCTTCAGCACACAGCTACAGAAAACTACAATTTTTTTTTTTTGCATCACAAATGGCAACATGATAAAAATATATGTGCTTAAGAACTCTAATAATGCCACCATTTACTCCTATCTTACTAATTCAATTCTATCAATACTTAGTCAGTTCTAACCATCTAGAGAAAGATGTACCATGCCTCATAGCAGCAAGTGAAGAATACTACCAGAAAACTCAAACTATTAGTATTGTATGTTATTCTCTGACTAGTTTCTGTTCAAAGACAGGTTATCAGAAAACCTAAAATATACTTGCCTTTATTTTTTTAAGACACAGCTTTCCCCCGTGTCATGAGAGACATTTAGAAACTTATCAGAATAAACAACCTTGAATATTTCCTCAACACAGCATTTATTTGCTTACTCAAAATATAGCCCTTTAAAAAACAAACAAAAAAAAACAAAAAAAAACCAAGTAGCCTGATTGGGGAAAAAAAGCAGTTTCCTTGAGGTACAGAAATACCTTAAGGAATTTCTGTTACCACTTAGGCAGGCATGCTTTCTCATTTTGGGCTTTTCCTCTCCTCCCACCTTAAATACCCACAAATAAATATTTGTGGGTTTTTCCATGTACACCACTCACGATCTGAACATATGTATCGTAAAAAATTTTCAGTATTTAACAAAAGTAATAGTGCGTGTCAATCATCTACACCAAGACCACATTTCATTCTCATGTTGTATCTGCCAGAACGAGTGGATTAATTTACTGAAAATAAATATAGAAGTAGGAAATACGTTAGGAGAAGTTCCAACTATTCAAATGCCACCTATGTATAGAAGTTTCAAAACCTTGAACACTTACGCAAGAAAGAAGCACACACTCCACCTGCAGTACATCAATGTCACTTCAACAGAAATTTTTGCATTCAGCCTTAAACACCGAACCAAAAGACTACCTACATCATTCCTCTACATTAAACATGAACTCAATTTGCTTGGGGAAATGGATTTTCTATATACTTTCCTGATAAAGCCCACATGGTTGGAAAAAAAATCTTTAAGACCAATATACAAACTGCTCACACTCACGCTTGGAACAGGGAAGAAAGAGGAAATGTTTGCGTACAGTGATTTGTTAGGTATTACACCTTAGAGACCTTGATATTTTCATCCTAAATACACTCTGCATTCAGTTATAGGCATAGGTTTACTTGTCTGTACCCATGAAAATATTCAAGCATGAGACAATTAAAAAATAAAAACAAAATACACTACAGAATCAACAGTTGAGTTAAAAGTTGCCATGCGAACAATAAAATGAAGTTTTACAGCTCAGAAAAATATACACAACTTAAATATTTTAATTCTGCAAGGAAACTGAAGATGATCTCTATCATTTGGAGTTACCAGATGTTAAGATAATCAATTTAATATCTTACATAGAAGAGTTCATAGGTCCCTGACACGTGCACAGTGAAAGGTGAGGAAGAAAGAACATTCCAACTACTTACCTCACCAGGATGTAATCTATCCCAGTTTTCATTTATGTATGCCATGAGTTCAAGCTCCGAATCAAAGTATTTCTTCTTATGAATAACACTTAGGTTGTAAAGGCATAGATGTGCTATATCTACCCTAGAATTCAGAAATATATAGAATCACCAAAAAATCCCCAACTGCTTTTCTTTGACATAATTTCTTTAAAAGGATTAGCATAACATAGTTAGACAAATAAAGCACAACACAGAACACTCAAACCAGGAAACATTATGTTATCTTCTATCATTTCTCTACCTAATGTGGCTGCTGCTGCTTTGTATCATACATGCATGTCTGCCTCACCCCACATTCTCATTACGCTTCTTTAAAATCCAAAACAATTCTGAATTCATCTAAGAATTCCGGTGAACTAAAATTTAGCAAGGTAATTTTTACCTTACACTTGTCAGCACATACATCCATTAAGTTGGTATTATTTTTAATACAAGCTACAGTTGAAGTACTTCAAACTGCAACACAGAATTTCATCAAGTAAACCACTACAACACATGTCAAGCTGTTTACTTTTATACTTAACACATTTCACTTAGTTTAACAGTGAGACAAAGCCTAAATAAAGGAATTCTGCTTAGGTACCTTCAAATAGACAATAGGTGCAGCTTTACTGAACGATTCTAGGAATAAATCTGAAGAGAACTCAAGTGCAAAGAAACGTGCATTTATGAATAAACTTTGAAAGAAAAACTGCCCGTTTATACAAGAACTCAGGAAATGATGAAAGACAGCATGTGAATTTCCTTTTTAACAAGGCAAATCAAAATACCAAAAAGAAAAGCAGCACATATGTTCAATTATTTACTTTAATTGCACTTACCATCTCAAGGGTAAACGTTTGAGGTATTCTGGTCCAGAACTGCAAACTGAGCAAATGAATGTATAAAACCTAAAAAAAAAAATATACACATATATATGTCTGCATGACTAGGTGGTGGGTGTCTGTACACACATATACATACATACAAGATGTTTTAACATGCTACTTATTACAAACTGTCACCTCATAATTCCAAAAAGGACTCTTCATGGGATTTTTTTTTTTTTTTTTTTTCAAGGATGTACTGGGGAAAAATGAAAAATCAAGTACGCCAGAAACCCAGCCACATGACATTTGAGTCCCTTCACCTGCTATCAATTTCCTGTGTACTGTCTTATATCTGACCCAGTAGTGGTCTCTACTTCATAAGTTTTACATTCCACATCTTCCTTCTTTTCTTCCCTGACTAGTGACTGTGCTCCCCAGTGTCCCTATTCCTTTCATTCAAATTTAGAAGCCTAAGCAAGTATGCCTCTAAAAGAGCACTTTCTAGATATTAATTTCTTCATACAAACATTCAGCACAACAAAGGGTGAAACGAAACCACAACAGATCACAAATTATACACTCCTTGATTCTTTAATCCAGTGTTCTCTCTCGTTCGCTTCAACTACTCCAAGCTCTTCCTAAAACAAAAGCACAGACCAATGCCCTTTCTCATTTCCTTTTTGCTTCACTCGTCACACATGAACACAGAATATACGGAGTTGTCATCTGACTATCCCTCCTGATTCTCCAGTTCCCTCTACTAGTAGTTCCAAGTGAGCAGGAAAACAGTTAGTGGGACCTAGATGAGTCAGATGGAAACAGAAGCACTGATGAGCTACAAGGAATGGAACAAGCAGGAAAACATTTAATCTACCACGTTCCGCTAAGGGCACATTTTCACACAGTTGCTAGATCTTCTCTTTGGCACATACATACCAACTGCCTACTTCAAAGCACAAAGTGCTCACTCAAAAAGTGCTGTTACTAATGTACTACATGGTGAGATCTAGAAAACCCTTATCTTTATTATAAGCCCACTATGGTGTTCTGCTTTAACACTTTTGATTCCCTAGTAGCCTATGGCATAAAGAACCTCCACAAACAGTTAAGTCAATAACAATAAAAGTTTGAAATCAGCTATCCATTGATTACTTCACCCTAATTTTCTTTTTCTCTTTTGTTTGAAGGCTGTTCAACAACTCTGTTTAAAGAGATGACAAAAAGCACCCCCCTGGTACTTGAACACATTTTGTTTTCTGTAATTTTCTATGCTAAACTCACCACAATGTTTTTGAAAAACACTTGAGTACTACACACGCTTTATTAAAAGTTCATCTATGAGGTACTTCTTCCTAATTAAAATGAAAACAACAATGAAGCACAGCACAAGTGTTCTTACCTGTCACCAAAAAGCATTGGCTTTTGGAGACACTGCACACAAGCCTCGTGGAACCACTGCTTACATTTGCAGCACTGCAACATCTTTAGATACCAGCTTCACCAACAGAAAGAAAAACAAGATGCACTGTAAGTTACTCAAAATGGCTCTTCATTATATTTAGATTAAATAGCAATGGATCTTCTGACACAAAGTAACTTTCACTGTTATTTGAAAGAAAATTTCAACATCAGTTAGTTCTACAGTGAACAATTACTAGTAAAGAATGACTAGGAATAAATTAAGTAGAAGTTTTAATACTTTGCTTTCTTGTATGACTCTGAGTTGCCCTGACTTCAAACTCTCAGTGCTACTTTACTCGTCCACTCACTCATACAGAGTATTCAAGCTCCACCTATTTGGATGTCCTTGTTCCTCATAAGAAAGAAAACCTTTTTTCCTCCTACCCTCATAATAATTACAGTATAAGGCAGAATCCTGTCTGTTCTGTAACGTTATATCTCACATTATCCTTAATGTTAAGCCTGACTCAAACACAAGGGAGCAACTCAACATAATTTTATTCACATGAACAAACAGTGAAGTATCTGTGCAAATCTAAACGATAACACAGCAACAAAATACTCCCATTTCTTTTTCAGAGTGTCACTGTTTATATCTATAGAAACTTAAATTAACAGGCAATATTTCATAAGCACGCCTTTCTAAAAACATTCAAAGATCTTCAAAAGTGCTTGTCTTCAGGACCAGAATCCAGGTTTGCAGGTGTCAGGTGTCTTATGGAGAAAAGTTGACACAGATCATCACTTTACTTACTCTCCAGGTCCTCCACAATAGCAGTAACACTGCTGGACGTTGGTTTTATGACCCGCATCCCACTCAAGGTCTGTTGCATTATATGGTAAAGTCTGTTTCATGACTTGCAGTGCTTTGGCATTTGGTCCTTTCTTAAGCGCACCACCTCTCTGTTTGAAACAAATACACTGGTTTACAAAAGTAACAACACATTCCTTAAACTTTCAAATACTTTAATTTTACACTTACCAAAATTTCCATATAATCCAACTAAATGCTCTCGTCCGTACTTATGCTTTAGTATGCTAGCATATTTACTTAAAAGCTAATTCAAAGACAAATGTCATCTATTTCTAAAATTAATATTTATCTCCAAAATACACAACTTTCCCATTCACATCAAATTAAGAAGAGGAATTTGTGATTTTAATTTGAAACAATTATGTAGGTAATATGTATCAGGTGCTACTTCAAGTAACACACCTTTGTTGTTGTCGCAAAAACACACTGTCGACAGAGCCATTTATCATCTGAATCTATCACGCTGGAATCAATATTTGGTGTGTGACACAGCTGATGATAACCTGTATTAGAAATAATTAACCAAGGTGTTATAAAAATGGCAAAAGAAAACCTTAAGGAAAAGTAACTCTAGATAATTTTAAGGCAACTACAACGCATTATCCTTGACCAAGTACCAAACACCTGATCAAAAAGATTAGTAACAAAATGATCTTTTAAATCATCTTTGTAAAACAACTCACTGTCCATAGGGAATAGACGATAGTCACACGGACTGCCATTATTCGCTGACCTATTAATAGCCGCTAAGAGCTATGAAGTGCAACATCAGCCTCGCAGTCAGCGGCAGCCGTGTCAACATCTTCCTTCAGAAAAGACATTAAAGATCTTTTAAAATGCAGGAAATAGGAAAAAATCTATTTACCTTGCCCACATTTATCACATATAACCATTTCATTCGGTGCTTCTGAATACTCCTCCTGACATATTGTACAGACCATTTCCCCACTTTCAGTGGCTCCTAGAGAAAGACAGAAGTGTGTTGGTTTTGTTTTTTTTTGTCATCAGTGCAGTTGGATCCATTACCATGCAGACGATTTGTTTTTATAAATGAGTTACAGATCCACTCATTGTAGATAGAGATTTTTCCAGAGCCTAACACTCGAACAAAAAATAAACTCAGACACTTTGAATGGACTTATAAGCATTTATATCATTTGACAGGTCACCAGATTCATATAGGTTACATGTTGTCTATTTACTATACATTCCATGGTTCCTTAACAACAATAAAAATTAACCGTGAATAAGGAACGCAAATGTAGACTGAAAAATCAACAAATCCTATCTGGGCAATTGATAGAAAAAAAATTGATAAGAGTTTGGCATTGCAGCAGCTTGTTCTCCTTTTTCAATGCATAATATGCACAACTTCGTGCATGCTTTTTTTTATAGGTTTGCCCAGTAAAAAAAAAAATTACTGGAAAGGAAAGCTAATTTTGCTTCAGTGACACCACATATCAGTATAACAATCTAGATTAAAACAAGTTATTCAGTCTATGTGCTATCATACTTGTGCACTAACGTTCAGCTTACCATAAATGTATTAGTGACCATTAGTGCACAGCAAGAGAACAAACAGCAGTATTTTAAGTTATCAGAAATGAAGCATTTGGTTTTTTCTTATTATGAACACAAAGCTTTTCTCATTAAAAATCAGAATGTCTGTTTAAACATCAAGAATCAGAAGGAGCTTCCATTACTTCCATGACTTTTATCTGACAAACAAGTTTCCACTGATTTTCAGACAAAACCTGAAATTGTCACTGAAATTGTCATAACACTTTGTTAGCATTAGGTTATTGTAATAATTGCTACTCCTCCAAACATCTGAAAAATTAAAGTTAATAGAAAACAGACATCTCACTTGATGAGCATTTCTTTAAAGTACATGAATACCTCCAAACCTGTAATGGTTTCTGTTACACAATAATGGTGCTAATTTCAAATATGATAATTCCATTTAAACTCAGCACTTTCAAATCTTTGCTTTCTTTCTGTGCTATGCTGTTTCAACTGAAAACATAACAAATTCAATGCAAATGAGGTTCTGTGAGATTTCTGTTGAGACCACATTACACTCCACCACCAAAATAAACAAAGGCAATTACTTTTTAGAAGCGTTTTCTCTGCTACAGTTACACAAAGAAGTAACTGTAATGATCTAGAATTTTCAAAAACAAACTGTGTATTAACTTGCCTAATGCATTATCCTGCATCACTTTAAACTACACTGCTCTTTTAGAAAAATGAATACAATGCAACAATTTATTTTAACAGATATAGTAATCTAAACAGATAAAATACCAAACAACGACTACTTCACTGAAGTTCTTGCCTGTTTGTATGTCCTTCCAGAGAACCCAAGACTTGGAACTGTCCTCAAATATAATGAAGCAGTTCTGTTTCAGTTTGTTTATCTGGAAAACATGAATACAATGGAATCCATGAGAAAGGACTAAGTAAAAGAACGTATTTAATCTTAACTAAGTGGAACAATAACGTGGTCTGACTCAACCAACATACCATACTACAGAACTGCAGTGAAGTTGAACAAATGTTTACCTTTTTGATAGTTCCAAGATAAAACAAGCCATCTGACCATCTAGCTAGGACATCCTGACCTTCTTCAAATTTACACAGTGGCTTTTTGGCTTTCTGTCCATCACGTAACGACAGTTTGGGTGAGGATGCTGATGCCTTATGACTTCGACGTAAAGGAGACCGCTTATGGACCAGTGAATTACCCACCGCTGTAGAGTCTCTAAAACAAGAGAACCAAGAGAAAAGGTAAACTAAATAACAATCAGATAAAGCAGCTATTTCCAATATGAATGATTCACAACTATAACTCATTTAGCAATCTCCAGAACTTCAGGTAACTAAAAACTTGGGTCATGTCTTCAGACTTAAACAGCTTTAGTAAAAAGTAGTACCTCTACAAATACATGCAGAGAGAAAAAGAGACAAGTTTACATCTAAGAGAAATACTCTGTGAAACTAAATAATGTAAACAGAGATGGGGAGACAAGCCTTCCAGCTACCAGTCTCTTCATGAAGTCACCAGACCTCACCAAATACATTTGATGCAGGATTGCATATGCAAAACATTCATCACTCACAACACTGACAGATCTCTAGAATTCCAAGGAAGTTGAAAGGGTCCCAAGTCAACCCTATTACTTTGGTAATGAAAGCTGCAGTCTACTGTAAACATGGTGCTCAGCAGCTAGCTACTTGGAATAATATAACAAACATAAACATACATAAGAGGGAAAAAAACCAACACTGCGCTACCCAAAGTTCTATGCTAATTCAAGCACATCCAACACAGCACCGTGCTTTACTACTGAACATAGCTGTCAAGGTTTCCAGCACAAGAATAATGTCTATATGTTAGATGACTAATGGAAACTACAGGTTTATCATCTATTAGAATCAGTCAGGGAAAAAAAAAAAAAAAAATCCAAGGAAAAGCATGAGTTCTTTTAATCTTTCTTCAGACACGAAAATCAAACCAAGCAGCACATCCCATGCAAAATATATACAAAAAAAACAACAGTGAATTATAAAATAGGTCCAGAAAAGGCAGGTGGAAGAAACTTCATACTTACTAAGCACAATCTGAGTTACCAATCCCATATCCAATCGTATTTTCTCTTTGGAAACAAAGTGCACCTATAACTATGATAAGAATATAAAAGAAAATGAAGGAGCTAGATGGCATAAAGTCTATTGAAAGACAAGTTTCACCTCACTGAGGCTAGCACAGGTACGTTATTATAAGCAGCAGTAACAACTGAACACAGACCAGCAAAAAAACTAGATGAGCCAGTGTCCCATGTAGTTCAATGAAAACTTATAGCCAGACATTAGAGACACTGAAGTTTCAAGGAGACAGGAAGCCTTTCTTCTTAAGTTCATTATTTACTTACAATACTCAAATAAAACAGGAATAATCATTCATTTTTCTTTCACAATGTTAATGGAATTTTATTATGCAAGTTTCCTTGATTTGTTTAATACATTAAGCAAAATTTCAGGCTTGTGTCACAACCAGCACCACTTAATTTCATTTGATGCCCTTCATTATTCTCCAGCTTCTCCCTTTATGCCCCAGTAGTGATTTTTAGACCCACCCTGACTTATTTGCCAAATAAAATCCCATGAATTCTGCCACTTTTCACATGAAAGCTACTTAACAGTGGCATTGCTTCTCCCAAGTCCTGTTGCAACTTCTGACAACAGCTGAAGATTCCAAGTTCAAATTTACAACAAAGGAGCTGCAGCTAAGCCTTCAGCCCAGGTCATTTTTTATTCTCTCGTCTCTCCCAGGAATAACACTTGCAGCCTTTTCCCCCAATGCTGCAATGAGGCACTGAATTAAACATGTCAGATACTGATTGGAAACTCCAGATATTCATTCTAACTGCAAAAAGGCAGCCCATAGCAACTTCTTCTCTTCCCTCTGTGTACTGTATTCACATCAGATTTCATTTGCCATTTCATAGAAACATTAAGGTTGGAAAAGACCTCTAAGATGATGTCATCCAACCACTAACACTTCACCACCAAGCCTAAAACAAGTTCCTCTATGTCAAATCTCCACAAGAACAGTGACCTCCCCATGCAGTCTGCTCCAACACACTACCATTTCTTGCTCCAACACACTACCACCTCTTGCTGAGAAAATTTTTGCCTAGTGTCCAACCTGGATGTCCTTCATTATCAAGTCCCTTAGAAGCTTGAAGTTCTTGATGTTTGAACAGTTACTTTCCGCACTATTCTGAATCTTATCCTTAGAACATTTTTACATTTTAAATTTACCATATTCTGTATACCACTTCAAGATTTTGCCCTGTCTTGTATAATGCTTTTAAGTTCCAGAAGAGCCTTTGAAACAGGCCCCAGCCCTCAACACATGAGCAAGCACCTTCTTTCTCTCCATTTTCTTTTCTGTTCAACTGCTTTCATAAAAAAGCACCAAACGGGCACATAAACGAATACATCTGAAGTCAGCCAGTGAACACAGGAAGGAAAGGTTTTAAATTCCATCAGCTCCTCAAACCTGAGTACACAGACAGTCCAGCCAGCATAACGCAAGAGATGTTCACAGTGTTCAAAGGCAGGCAAGTTTTGCTCAAAACTGCCTAGAAACAGCCATGAAACTATACCCTGCTCTCTGTTGGCAATTATTTTCTTGGAAAGGAATTGTCATAAGGAAGTATTAAAGTATCCAAACACTTCAGTCTGGACAGGCTGGAGAAGTGGACTCATGAGAACCTAATGAGGTTCACCAAGGCCAAGTGCAAGGTGCGGTGCGTGGGTCGGGGCAATCCCAGGTATTTACACAAACTGGGGGAAGATCCCCTTGAGAGCAGCCCTGCAGAGAAGGACTTGGGGTCCTGGTAGACAAGAAGCTGGACATGAGCCAGCAGTGTGTGCTTGGGGCCTGGAAGGCCAACTGTGACCTGGCTGCATTAAAAAAGGGGTGGCCAGCAGGGAGAGGGAGGTGATTGTTCTCCTCTACTCGGCTCTTGTGAGGCCCCATCTGCAGTACTGCGTCCAGGCCTGGGGCCCCCAGTACAGGAAAGATGTGGAATCTTGGAGCGGGTCCAGAGGAGGGCACTATAGATGATCAGAGGGCTGGAGCACCTCTCCTATGAGGAAAGGGTGAGGGAACTGGGATTGTTTAGCTTGGAGAAGAGAAAGCTGCAGTGAGACCTCACTGTGGCCTTCCAGTACTTGAAGTGAGTGTATAAACAGAAGGGGGGAATGGCTGTTTATGAGGGTCGATAGTGATAGAACAAGGGGGAATGGTTTTAAACTAAGACAGGAGGGGATTAGTTTAGATATTAGGAGGAAGTTTTTCACTCAGAAGGTGGTGAAGCACTGGAACAGATTGCCCAAGGAGGTTGTGGATGCCCATGCCTATGATTCTATGATTCACGTTACACCTATGAACATGATTTAGCTTATTAAACTGGTCAACAATCTGCAGTGTGCATTTCAAATCATGTAAAGTAAATTTCAAATCATCTAAAGTAAATTGACTAGGCTTGAAACACTTCAGTGAGCGTTTTGACAGACTATTCTCTTCATTCAAAGATGTTCTTTCCAGATTTTTTTCAGCTTTATAAATAAAACTAGAGAAAGCAGCTGGAAAGCCATATTGGTGACTTTTTTTCCCCCGGTACACAAAAAAAGTCTGAAAGACCTTGGGAGAAGTAAAGAGATGCAATCATTCATTTACTAATATACTATCCATTACAGATTTTCTTATTTTTTTTTAATTAAAAATCAACAAGCAATATATTTTGACTTTCACTTAAGAAAAGAACATCATAAGCTTTCAAAGACTTTTTAACACAGAAGTTTGAACCTTAACACCAATTAAAGAGTAACAAAAATGCCTTGTGTATTTTTTTCTGGCACGAAGTGCTCTACAAGGACTTAGAAACTTACTGAAGCATTTTGACTCACACCCCATGCAGGTGGGAGGCAGAAAAGCAGGCACTTCTCCACCCCCACACTGAGCGCTTTGGCAAAGGCAGCACTGCTGCACTGGTGACAACAGCTCACAAAGCACTTTCTGCTCCAGCAGCTTCCAGTTTAACATAATGCGTAGACTGAAAACAGGGTTAATTATTGCAGTATGCTGACAGTTGCAGCTAGCTCAGCAGCTCCTTTCCATGAGGATCAGGAACCCCTTCTAAGCAAAACACCTCTTCCAAGCTTTGATAAGAGATGAAGCAGCAAGAGATCCTGTTTTAGCGGATTGATTTTAATTAACAAACCATTACCAGAAAAATCACACCAACCATTAAAAACAATTTTGGTAGGAAGTTAAATGAAAACGCAAATTGATGTTAATTTCTTGCTTAACAATTTTGAAATTAATCCAAGCGGTCTGCATTTTTTAAGGAACTTGTTTCCCAAGTCTTGCCTAGTGCCACCTCCATAGTACCTTCCTACCATTCCATTCAGAAAACTACCAATAAATTTAGTAACATTTAACCCACCACCTTAAAATTGCTCTCCCAGCCCTGCTCAAGGCAAAGTGCTAAACAAGTGTCTTTCTGGTAAAAAGAAGAAAGATCTGAGAGAAAAACCTACCTTGTCTCATATAACTTGTACAGCTAAGCTACACTGCATGGCATACAAGACGTCCAACTTAACCACATATAAAGCTTTATGTGCTTTATGCAACACTGTCTATGTCGTGGCTGTACTCTCATTCAAGCACTTAAAATACAAAGAAAGTACTTAAATATCCATGTAATTTTTCAGAAGTTAGTGGGGGGATTCAGTAAAATTCGTCTGCTTGTTGAAATACGCTTCAAAATGGAAATACACTTTCACCATTCCTTAATAAGGTAGTCTCATCAAATACTGATAACGCTCACTGATTTTTCTTTCACCTCAGGGCCTAGATCACAAATACATCCTCAAGCAAGACAACCAGAGGACCTTTTACTCATTCATCTACTCCATGAATCAAGTTACAGTCACATGCTGCAGTAGGAGGAGACAGCTGTCACTCAGTCAACAGGAATGGCAAATTCCCTCCAGAAGCAAGCTGCTAAATGCTGTTTCAGTCTCATTACTGAATGATGACACTCTGTGCATAACATCGTATATAACAAAATCAAAACTAGGTTTTTGTGTGAGAATGTCTCATAACTTTACTGGAGATCAGCAAGTCTGACTGTTCACATAATACCTCACAAAAGCCCTGTAAAAGAAGCAGAGAAGTTGGGAAAAAAAAAAAAAACAACAAAAACACGTGAAGAGGATAGCAGCTTTCAGCCCTTCCTATCCAAGCGGATTAACATCTTGTTCCAAATACAGCAATGCCAGGATAGGTTATTCATATTCCCAAACTCCTTCAGTCATAACAATGGCTCTGAGACACTCCTGTTAAGAACTACTCCCCTGATAGTTATTTCTTCAGCCAGCTCAGTGCTCTGCCTTGTTTCGCAGGACGGCTTGTCAGCACACCAGCGCTGTGCAAACAAGCAGCCAGGGACAGGAACTCCCTCAGCTGGCACTGCAGAGCACACACTGAACTACAGAGCTCTTCATTGGCAGACTGTGCCATTCTAAGTGCTCTTCCACGAGGACTGTGCAACTCACAACTATTCTACCAGCTGCAGATGATAGCCACCCTACAAGCACAGACAGACATTGAAAGTCAACTTAAAAACATTAAGTATTAACAACTAAGTGCCCAAAACATATTAGGAGATAATTTTCATCTGCTGAGAAGTCAAGACAAGGACCTTATTATTAGTTTATTCCCAGTAAATACAAACCACACTGAAGCATGACCAAGCCTGGAGAGCCCAGCAGGCTCAGAAGAAAGGAATTCAGTTCAGAAATGAGACATTTTAACATTTATTTTCATGCAAGCGCACACTGTATCCTACTGAGGCAACTCACATAGATCCTAAAGCTATCTCAAAGCTGGCAAACATGGTGTTACACAGAAGATCTAGAAAATGAACTTAGAGTAACCAGAGGTAAGCGTTTTATTCTGATGAGAAGTAGCTTCACCCTTTCAGTTTCAGTTATTCTGTCTAACGTTACAGGAAAAGTTTACTTCTATTACTCTCAACAAGAAAAAAAAACCACCCCGAACCACAAATAAGGGCTGTAAAATGCCAGCAGCCTGTTCTGCTCTTCATAGCATAGTACTGTTAGCATGCCATAGGGAACAGAAGTAGAGGAAGGAGGGGAGAGCCTAACAAAGACACAGAATGCACAGAGCTCAGGGCACTTCACACACCCTCCCACCAGCTCTGGAATGATAGGCTGACTTCTCCATAAGCTTTCTATCCCTTTCTTTCCCTTAATAAGGATTCGTTCTCTGGTATTTTAAGCAGGTCAAGGCACTTTACGGAGAGGCTGGGTGACAAGACAAGACAATACCAGAAAGGAGCAAGAGCCTACAGCCAAAGGGCAGCAGAAAAGGGGAACCAAGCTGTTCTGCAAACTGCAGACTTGTTTACCTAGCACCAGCGCTGCATACCCAAGTCCAAAGCCATGCTCCCTCTGCAGCTGCTAGCTTGATACTGGGATCCAGCACATTCTTCACAGCTAGAGATACTGGATCCCAGCCATGTTTCTTCTCCCCTTCCTTGTATCATCTCTCCCATTTATCAGATTTCATGTTGAACAATATCCCTTCACCGTGCCAGCAATACACCTTCCCCATACAGATTGATCGGGCTGGGCCAACAGGGACAAAAGATTGAGCAGGAAACTTCCCTCTGACTGCCCCAAACCCAAACTTAGGACCAGTTCGATTCAAAAGCCCAACAAGTTCATTTGTTATTACTTCTTTGTCCCAACAGCAAATTTATTGACAGTCACTCTTCCAATTATACGGGAACAGTCTATTATATTAGTGCAACAGCCAGAAAGATCAGTGTGGCAGAACAGCAATACACGAGGCGTAGTAACAAAGAGACAAGTGTGAATGGAAAGGTGTTACAAAGGAAGAAGAAAAGTGCTCACCCGTCTCTGAAGGGTGTGGGGAAAACTCCACAAGAAAGACACCTCCAACCAGAGATCCTACCTCAGTGGCAATCAGCCCTTAAATGAGGTCCAAGAAGGGTGCAGCCAGGATCCAACCCTTCTGGTCACACAGCTGAACTGCCTTCACCTGTGCTGCCAGGGCTGACCAGGTCCTTTCCCCAGGTGCTCAATCAGTGGTTCAGACCACGACTCAACAGTTGCCATACAATCAAAAAGCTGCCATTATGTTTTTTTAAGCAGAAGATCCAACGTAAATCGAGATATAGCCTATCCTTTCATGCTACTTCAAACTTGCAGTGACACAGAACATCTATATGATACATTTGAGCTCCCTACCTTCATACTACTTCATATTCTGGCACAATAAAAAGCCTAAGCCATATCATCTACTAAACTAGGCATCACTCAGCCTAGACAAACACTAGAGATTAAGGAGTAGATACATATTCTATTTTTTTTTTTCCTTTCAGTTTTTGCAGATGTTGAAGATAATGGAATAATTCAGGTTGTAAAGGATGTCAGAGGTCCCTCGTTCTGCTCAGTTCATCCACCAGGACAGATTGCTGCAGGTTTACCCAGCCAGCCCTGAAGGCCTGCAGTGATGGCAGCCACACACTCTTCTCCCAGGGCCCTGTTCCACTGGCCAACAGGAGCCTAACCAGCCGTGTTTCTCTAGCTTGACCTTTTGGACAGTTCTGAAAACACACTGAACATCTGCCATTCTCAGGTCATCGCTGATTACCCCTGTTCCCCACAACTGAAGATAAAGAGCAGTCTCACAAGAACATCACATAGTTATCACAGTGCTCCTGAAAGCAGCCTGTCTGTTCCCATGGATGGTAGGAGTCAAGTTCACACGTTTATTTAAACTTGTGCAACAAAAGCCAGTTCAAATGCCACTCAAGTAAGCAACACTTAACAAATCCAATCATAGATAGAAGGTTAAGTACTGTTTAGGGCAGCAAGACTTATCCATCACCATCAGAGACTTCAGGGCAGCCACTTTCTATTCAAGGTGCTCCTTGAAAACAAGTTAAAATTTCTCACGATAGTAAGTTACTTTCATTCAGTACATTACTATCCGAATAGGATTGTTTCCTTTTTAAATCGCTGGAAGGAGACTTGCATTTTGGCTAAGATTTTGGTCTGAGCTTTTCTGTCTGGTTAGACACTTCAAAGAACTGCACACTCATCACGGAACATTTTTTCATTGCTTTGTCAGGAGAGATTTTTTGTTATTTCTGTTTTTTTAGTAGTTCTATGCTTTCAAAAGTATATCACATTACCTGATAGACATGGTACTTTTTCTTTTTTTTTTTTTTAAAGCAGTAATAAGAACTAAGAACCAGCAACTCATCCAGCTGATAAGTAGTCAGGTTCATGAATCGTGCACTAGAAAGAAGTCAAGCAGGAAGACTGAAGGGAAACGATTATTGTTTTCTACTCTGAACTCACCAGACAGTGCGTAGTGTATTGCGTGGTGGGTCTCCCAGTGCAGGAAAAACACTGCAGTGCCTGTTTGTGAGAGGAAGCTGAGGGAACTGGGCTTGTTGAGACCAGAGATGAAATAGCTTTAGGGAGGTCTAGCAGCAACCTATGAGAGGATTATCAGGATGGGACAAGCCAGTTCATAATACTGCATGGCAGGAAGCTAAACAAATAGCTTCTGACAGATGCAGGGGTAGGTGTTTTTTCTCCTACAAGGACAGTTTGGCAGTTGAACAGGCCGTGAGGTGCTGGGTGCCTCCATCACTGCAGTCTTTCAAGGGCTGATTGGATCACACCCTGGTGCAGTGGCTGAAGATGGACTGCTTAGAACCAAAGACCTCTTGAGATCCCTTATGACCGCTACTTCCTAATCTCATGACCTTCTGAAACAGGATTGATTCATACCACAAAAAGGAAGAACACTTATCCTGGTGGCTAGATAGCTATGCAATCATTCGTGATTCAGGTTCTATTTGCTCAAGCCCACCCTCAAGAAATAACTGGAAGTTTTCAAATTCTATTTGATATGCAAGGCCAAAGGATTAGTCTCCAAAAGACCGTAACAGAACATATTTCCCTACACAGTGAGGTATGCAAGGAAACAGGGCAGTAGCACTTTGTTTGGGATGGATCATGTGTTTACACACAAAAAGAGGAAAAAGGCAATATTAAGGAGAGAACGATCATATTGAGATCTTCCCTTAAACATTCAGGCAGCATCCCCTTGATCACAACTGCCTTTTGGTTCTCTTCACTATCCAAACACAGCACGCCCAGCAACACAGCTAAAACAGCATGGGATGAGCACCTGTGCGGGCAGCTAAGATTACAGACAACGCACTGACTTGTGCTGGAAAGGAAAAAAAAAGAAATCAGAAGTGATCAAAACTCACGAAGATGAATTTCGTTCTTTAAAGGTTTTATTTATTTCTTTTTTTTTTTACAAAAACTGTGACTTTTATGAGCACTGCATGAAATTAAAAATTAATGAAATTAAAACAAAGAATGAAGTATTATGAGGGCCGTTCCAAAAGTAGTGCCTCCTATTTTATTACATTGGCCTGCAATGTGAGAGGTGCGTGTTGGAGGTACAGCAGTAGAGGTTGAACCTTCCCACCAATATCCCATTACATGTTGTTGCTGTGCAACAGATGGCAGCAAAGGGACAGCCTGACAAAATGGTGTCTGACATGGAACTACATATGAAGCAAAGGTGAGTCACTGAAATCCTTCATGAAAAAAATTGAACCCACTAATAGTCGTCACAACTTGCTGACCATTTATAGGGATCAAACAGCGGATGTGAGCACAGTGAGGCAGTGGGTGCTGTTTCAGCAGTGGTGACAGTGGCCACCTCTGCCGGTGCAGATTTGTGTGAATGCATCATGCAGGCTCTTGCTGACCGCTGGTGAAAATGCACAGCTTCTGGTGATGGCTATATTGAAAAACAGCCTTTCGTAGCTGAAAATTTGCTCTATCAAGGACTGTTATTGTGCTCTTTGTATCTCAGAGCAAATGACGCCTCTTCATCTCATTTCATAAGAGATTCTACCTTCTAGGAAGAGACTATCAACTTGATGTGCAGACTGTTTAAAACAAAAATTACACAAGTTTCAGCACTTCCAGTAACACATATCGCTCTGCCAAGGACCCTCCAGCATTACCCATGGTTTCAAAGTTCTCCTGGTGTGCTTTACTCAAAGACACACTTCCCCTCTGTTTCCTGCAAAGAAGATCTGTAAAGATGGCAAAATCAATTCTGCAATAAGCTCAGAGATCAGCTGCACAGATAGTAAACGCCAATTTCCAAACTAAGTAAAGATTTCCACTGGGTTTCAGTTACTCTTATTTCTTCCAATCAAGCTTTCTCCTTTACCACTCATTTTGTTGTGTAAAATGTGCGTTAAAGCAACTTCAGGCGCCTGTTGCACTATCTTCGTTCACATCTCTCTCCACGGAATTCATACACCCACTCTCCATAGTAAAGGAACTGCACCATACTTATCATGGCTGTCTTCTTGTACGTTTCACCTCATCTCCTACTGCACTGAAGGACAAACACATCTAACCCAAGTCTTGACATCATCTTCAACTGCTGTGTATTTATGTACATATACACATTTACATAAATACATGCACATATACACACACCCCTCAACAACCCGTAACAAGCCACATAAAGATAACCTTTCAGAAGCAACAAACGCCTCTCTTAGAGTTTCTCAGGGCACAATTCTGTAGCTTCAACAAGTTCCTTCCCATATCCTATTAAGCAAGAATTAACTTCAGAAAACACTGCTGTGTAATGGCCTCAGTTCAGACCCACATCACGCTATCATGTAGCTCCTTGCAGACTCTCCTCCTTTCAGTACTTTACTACACACTTTATCTTTTCTATTTGTGTGTCCCCTTATTCTTTTTCTCTCTTTAAATTAACAACGCATACATATTTTAACCTGCATTCTAATGCTCCTGAACTACATCTTTTTCCTCCCTTCTTTTAACCTCAAACACTCCCAAGTTTTTGTAACGAGCTCTCAGAACAAACACGGAACGTTTGCTTTCAGCAACCTGATTACAAACAACAAAAAGGAGACAAGCTACTTTCCTTTTATTTCATGCTTCTGACAGCTCGGGCACCACGCACAGATCACCTTCCTTTCCGCCGTAAGCCAGAAGAGAGCTGTGCAGATGGCCCTACAGAGCTGTGCGGGCCCCGCACCAGCGCCCCCGGGCACAGCACCGCCGCGGCACCACACCGTGCCTTCGGGTACCAGAGGTACCAACCCGTTCTTCCTACGCAATCCCAGAAGGAAAGGAGAGCTAACGCGTCACGGCGCGTCTTTCAGGCCGCCGCAGTCACCGTACCTAAACGAACTTAAAATGCGAGCTTCAAAACACGATCAAATGGCTCCGCTCTGACAGACCGCGAGGCAAAGCGCCGAAACGAACCCAGCGAGGAGAGAACCCGGCGGCGCTTTGTGCGCTCCCGCGCACCCGAGCGGCCGTCGCCTTTTCGGACAACACCCGCAGCCGAGGACGAACCGCAGCCGGCTCGGGCCGGTACCCCCGCCGCAGCCCCCCGAGCCGTCGCAGCGCCGCTTCCTTTGTGTCGGTGACGGAACGGCCCCGCCGCCTGCGGGGAACCCCCAGCCGAGGCCCGGAGCGGACGGAGGAGAGGCGGAGCGGGGCCGAGGAGAGGCGATGCGGTACCGGCGGCCCGAGCCGCGGGACGCGCCCCCGCCCCCCACCCCACGCAGCCGCCGCCGCCGCCGCCCCTCCCTCCCTTCCGTCCGTCCTTCCCCGCCCCCCCCCCACCCCTCACCTCATTCGGTCTCTCCAGTGGTGCCAACCGCCTCATGCAGGGAAATGGCGAGCTCGGGAGCTTCCCCCCGGCGCCGCGCTGCGGCCGGGCCCTCGGTGCGCAGCGAGCCCCCCCCCGGGCGCGGTGCCCGCGGCGCGGCGGAGGAAGGGAGGCGGGGGAGGGGTCAGACCCGCCTCACGGCCAGCCCGGCTCCGGCGCAGCCCCTCGCCATTTTTGTTTCCCGCGGAGGAGAAGCTGGTGCATTGTGGGAGCACAAAGAGCCGCGGCCCCGCCCCGGCGGGCCCCGCCTGCGCCGACAGGCGGCTCCGCGGCCGGGGGCGGGGGGAGCGGCGCCGCGGCGGAAGGACACAGGTGGAACGGAACCTTCGCCGTCGGTGAACAAAGAGGGACTACTTTGGGCTCGCGTTCCGAGTGGTATCGCTGCCCACGGCCGGGCCTCGTTGCGGCAGCGCCGGGGTTTGCTCTGCGCCGCCGGCGGCTGCCTATTGTTCCCCAGCACCCGAGGGCCGTGCGGCCGCGGGTTCCTTCGCCGCGGCGTTCGGGCGCGGGGGAAACGGTCCCGGCGGGAGCCGAGCGCAGCCCGGCAGCAGGCCTGGGCGCTTGCGGCCTCGGTCGGGCACCGCGGCGCGCTGCCATTTTGGAAGCGGAGCCCGACTGCAACTCTCTTTCCTACAGCAGGGACGGTCGGGCGCAACGGGCCGCGAGCAGCTCGCGTTTCGCGGGCTGGGTCGCTAGGGCAGCCTTAGTTGAGGCGTTCGGCCAGCCCCGGGTGAGCTGCTGTGAGCCAGTGCTCGTGCTCCGCATGCCTTCTGGCCCACGAGCGTTCTGAATCCAAGTTCCAAGTGAGCAGCTCTCTCAGAGCTGCACGAGTCAGAGGGCCCGTTTCTCCAAGCGGCAGTTGGGCACCACTGGTGCCAGAGATGGAGATCGGTAGAAAATAAATGGCACTCGATGTGAGAAGTGCATCTTTGCGCCTGTGTGCAAAGATGTAGTTTGTAATCACAGACGTGTCAGACAGTGCTCAGCAGCTTCCCAGGCAGCAACAGCTGTGATTGCGCATGGCCAACCCGCAGAATATCAGGGGGCTGAGCAGCCTCTCATCCTGCTGCAGCTCTGAAATGACTCCAGTAAAAACTTATCAAAATCCCTCTTTTCTAATTTACACTGTTTCGGCATCAGCATCACCGCCACACACACAAGTTCCTGACCACATGTGCACATGCCAGCTCTATCCTTTCTCTGTACAATAGTTCCCAAAACCAACACACTCAACTCCAGCATGACTGCAGAGCTGCATGGCCTCGTTCCACCATAAAGCAGCTCTTGCTGCAAAGCCAGAAGTTACTGCTGATATATCGTTATCAGAAAGCGGCACTGAAAGAAACGAAGAATCCCTGTATTACAGAAGAATAACTGGGGTCTAATTAGTGTGCTATTACAGCAATTATGCTAGCAAACCAGTGTTGCTCCCAAAACCTGTCACCATTCACACTCTCATTGGGCACAGCAGAATACATCAATATTTTCCCACAACCTAGATTCCACATAATAATTTTCTTCTATTATATTCAAGGAGTAACAAGTGATCTTATAGCCAAACCCTAAGTAAAAACATTTAAAACTCTCCATCTTTGCTTTCAGAATTAGAATTCCAAGCCATACACCTCACACATACTCACCACCACCTCCTGCTGCTCAGAACATCCTTTTCTAATCGGCTCGGTGGGTCACAGAACCTGCATTGGAGAAGTGCCTTTCTAGAGCAAGGACTGTGCGGCTGCCACCAGCCTGCTCCATCAGGGGTGCACATCAACACAGGTGGCATAGTTCAGCTGCCAATAAACCAGGAGAGGTTTGTTCTGAAGGGTCACTGTCATTGTTCCCTTGCCCAGATGGTTACAGGACTGGAAATCTCACCAGAAATGAGCAAATGACCCTTTACAAATGGATTTCAAGTGAAAATGCTCAAATCAGCAAGCCTAAATCCGCAGCAGCAGAAGGATCCTTCTTATCACTGGTATACATGGGGCAAAGAAGCAAGCAGCAATAGTAAGCAAACAGTTACACAATCCCCATCACTATACTATGAGACATATACAGTTATCCCAACTTGGAGGAAGTGTCTTCATCTGCTTTCTATCCAGCACTAGCAATGAAGCAAGCAGCTACTTCTTCTGTTAACATATGGCAAGACTGTATGTCATGACTTCAGAAAGAACTCTCCTGCCCTCCTCTCTTTTTCATCTTCTCATAATATTTCCAAAGTACTTGAACATACAATCTCCACTGTTGCATTTTCAATTTGAGACATAATATGCTTGTAGTTTTTACCACAGAGCAGGCAAAGCCGAATTAAATTACTTCCCTCTCATATCAGTAAAGGCTTCCTTGTGTAGAAATTTCAGGGGGGGGAACAACAGATTTTGAGAACCTATTAGATGCTGTTTAATAGCCATGTTCAGCTTTATACCATCTCATTTTGCAAACAGCTCCCTTGCAGGAAGGAGCTCAAAAATAATGACCTGTCACTGACTTTACGGTTGTTTATTTTTATCCACATATTCTAAGGCAAGCTTTCGCCATAAAGTCAAGCAAAAGCAAGGGCTTTCTATGCTTGATGCACAGCAGAAAAAAAAAATATATTGTATTCAATACAAAATGTGTAAAGCTTTGAAGAGTCAAAAACAGTGGCATTTTTCTAAGCAAATGGCTCTTCTTTTGAATGTTAGCTTGTTTTTTCAAAACTGGTTTATACTTGTTTATATACTTGCTTATATACTTTCCTTGCCACAGTGGCCACATAAATATCAAGTAAACAAAAGAAAACGCACAGAAAGGCATAAGCAGCTGTACAGTATTATTTTCCATTACCTAACTGTATCACACAGCATAACACCGACATGATACCCTTGAACAAGACAGTACTGTAAAGTTTACCCTTCTACAGACGGTTGTCATGACCACAATTCAATAAGGAGGGAAAATTAGATCCCGGGCCACTTACTCTGCATTGTTAAAGCATGGGAACAGTGAGAAAGCTCACCTGGGTTCTTCCAATCTTAAATCAAGATAAATATGGCACGTCTGTTCTTACATAAGCTTTATAATTAGTCAGACAGTTCACCTATGTGAGTTGGTTATGGCTTCACTCAGAAAAGAATCTTCATTTTACAATCCTAAAGAATAGGCAAGTGATTTTTTTTTAAATTTTTTTAAGATAAAAGTACTTTATATTGTCTTACAATCAAGTAGCAATTGTTACCATAAAACTACAGCAATTATTCAATCTTTACACGAAAGATACAAAAATAGCGCTGAAAATATTTAAAAATAGACATCTGTAAATATTTTTCTAGATGGACAACAATGTGAATAATTGTTTTCATCTTCATAATAACAGCAATACCAAGGAAAATAAATTGATGTTACTGGATCTGGTATATAGGCTGTTCTGAAAGTAATGCCTCCTGTTTGTTTCTATGGAAACCATAACAGATGCAGAGCGCACAGTAACACTATTTGAGCAAATTCTCAGCTACAGAATGCTATTTCTCAGCATAGTCACCACCACTAGATACGCATCTTTGCAAGCAAACAAGAGCCTGCATGCCATGCTTGTACAAATCTGCACCAGAGGTAGCCCACTGTCACCATTGCTGAAATGCACCACCCACCGCCTCAATGTGCTCATATCCACTGTTAGGTTTCCATAAACATTCAGCAAATTCAGTTAATGTCAATGGGTGCCATGCTTTCTGCGTGGAGGAATTCAGTGACAAACCTTTGCTTCATACACATCCCATGTCACATGCCATTCTGCCAGGCTGCCCCTCTGCTGCCATCTGTCACACAGCAACAAACTGTAATGGAATACTGATGAGAAGCTGTGTATAATCAATGAATATTAAGATGTTATAATTATGAAATAAACAAGAGAGTTTGACAGAGCAGACTATGATAACAAAAAGAGAATAAGTAGAAGGCTTACCCTTATCCTAGGCTCACTCACAAAACTCCAGCAGAGCCAATCTCCAGGACAGATCCTTCCCCACTGGTAGCCAGCTCTTAAACAGGTCTAGGAGGGGTGCAGCCAGGCTCCACCCCTTGCGACAGCACAGGTGAATTGCCTTCAGCTGTGCTCCTCTGGCTGACTCATGGCTCGCCTCCGGTGATCAATCAGAGGTTCAGGCCGTGACTCAGCAGTTTCCATACAAGCTTCAAGCTCTACTGCTGTACCACCAACATCCATGTCTGATATTGTCTGCCAACACAGTAAAATAGGAAGCATTACTTTCAGAGCAGCTGTTGCAGATGAATTGGTCTTCACACATAAATGTTTTTTTCTAGTTCAAGCATTTTACCATTTCCATCTTTGCAGGAAGGAACAGGAATTCCTGAAAAAAATCCGTTTACTCCCTCACCTTCTCATTCTTGCTTGACAAATCTTAAACTGAATATATTTATTTAAATATATATTCACTATCACACTCATCGTTTAGCTAACTTAGACCACTGAGTCTCATAAAAGCAACCTATTTTCTTCCTAAGTAATTCTTTATTTATTACTTTTTTTATTATTATTATTTATTTTTTTTTTTTAGCAATCTACTGCCTGCATCTTTTGAAGATAGAATACCCATAGAGTCCGGTCCTATTTTAGATTGTAAGTCTGTAAAGCACTTATACATCATACACAGGGAACAGCAATTGCTCTGTGGGATAGTATATATTTGTATAGCTTGTATCACAATCTTTATTAGCCTTTGAACTAAGCCCATTTAATCTTGAACTGGAACTCATTTACTTTCTGCAAACTAACATTTAGCAACATAAATCTGTTCTGAAAGTCTTTCCCTAACACAATCAGATACAGTACTGAGGACTCAAAAAACACAAACTGGGACACACCTATAGATGTTAGCTCTTCATGTAATAAAGAACACCTCAGATGCCTTATAAAAATAAAATAAAACAAGTGACATCTTAAAAGACCTGAATTCTTAATTTGCTTAAAGTTTTATTTCAGATGCATAATCTTTCTGAAATTACTTGTAAACATTACATCAAGACTCTGTATGCTTGCTTGGTCTTTGGTAAGTTGCTACGTAGTTCACGATTCAAAGCACCTAGACATTGTTAAATGTTCCCATAATTGTAATATAAGAACCTAACTGTTCCTAATTTGCAGTTCATAGCCTACCACTACTGAAACCTCGCTGTTGGACGTGGCTGAACAAGTCCCTCAGTATATATACACACAGTAGAAGACACAAAGCTTTCAGTAGGTAGAGATATTTCAGAGCTGAAGTAGGGGGGTTGACATATAACATTCCTGTGTTATTTACAGCATATTTGAGCATGCCAGCTGAAGAGAGGCTTTCATTGTGAGGTGCATGTGAGTATGCCTCTGACATCAACCTTGGATAAACTATAACTCCTTATCCTGAAGACAGTGAGTGAAAGGAAAAAAAAGTACCTGTATGTGTGCATCTGCACTGAGGATGCTTAAGGGCAAGTCACTGTGTTCTTATTGGTAATAGTGCCTTTTCTGTATTGAAGACTTATGAGCATATGTAGCATTGTCTTAACTTCTGAAAAAAGCTGTGAGAACTGTGTCTTCCTACTGTACTAGCTGGTGGGAATTCTGTGGAGAGATGCAAGAGTAGTCCCAAGTAATCTTTCTTCCTGAGGCCAGTGCATAAAAATGAGCTTATTACTCAGAGCTGGAATTTAAGAGAGGTTTAATTCTCTCTGCAGTGTCGCTTTGTTGCTGTAGTCATATAATCAGCTTCTTTCAGAAAACCAACAGCTGCCAAGACTAGAAATTCTGGTAAATTGCCTGGATCTGAAAGAGGTTCCGGTTCCCAAAGTCTCTGAGAATTCAGTCATACAACGGTGTGATGCATTCCATTCCTCTGCTTGCTCTCTAAGCACAGCTCTGGAAGCAGCTACTGAAGCTTTAGTGACTTGAGTAAAAAAAAAATCCATAGTCAGCATTTCAGAGTGTAAGCCTAAGCAAAACCCTTAATATTCTCTTCAGCTATGTTCTGCATAGTTGCAAAACTAATTAGTCTCAAATATTTTATTTCACAGTGATTATAATATAACTTCGAGAACTGCGGCATCAGACAGTTTAATGGCAGGGTTTTGTTTGCTTCTGCATATACTGTAAGAACGTCTGCTAGAGCAGAATTCCCAGTTGTTGCGTGGTTAAATTTTGTAGCAGTACAGCCAGACCTACCTCTCAACTCTAAACTGAATTAGAAAAAAAAAGTTTAACATCCCCTCAGGACAAAGTTACATGGCAGAATATTGCTGCTACGCATGCAATGAAAAATCTGTTCTGGACATCAGTCTGGCCGGAGGGAGAATTAGTACAGCATTCCTTCTGCACTCCCACCACCTGGAATGCAGTATGGGCCTTCTCACAATCTTTCAGCAGACCTGCCAAGCCCCACTCAGATGGAAAGTCCCTCACTTTTTTTTTTTAATAGCAGCTCTGTGTCTGATGAAGACAAAATGCTTTTGAACGTCGCAGAATGACAGAATCCTTGTAACACTCCGAGCTGCTCGCACTCCTGTAAACTCAGCTGCAGGCGCTGAAGATAGAGCAGTAACCCTTTCTGTTGCTGCTGCCAGTGCAAGAGGGCTGAGTGGGACAGAAGCTGGTGTTCCCAGGCTAACACATTGGTCCAGTCATGAATTCCATACATCATTTCTCCACTGCTTATAGAATAGCGGCACTGTTATATTTGTTAACTTTGATATGTTTAAGTAAAATGTGCACCCTAAGTATCACTGTTTTGGCTAGTGTAAACGTAATGCATTTTCTTGCTTATACTTCAGTCTTTCCTCGTTCATGCCATGCTATCTCAGCCTGAAAGCCCTGATTATGTTCAAATCAGTACTGCTTATTTCTATTCAGCTAGAAAGACCAGAATCAAATATAAGGTCAAAATTAATTCTCATTACATCTGACACGCCTTTTTTATTTTTCAACAACCTTCACACAGGCATTGGTATCCCTATTTATATAGTCCTGGCTCCATCTGGGGCTGCCAAGACAGGACATTTTTGTTTGTTTATTTGTTCCTCCCCCCCCCCCTTAATATTGCTGTAATTTTAGTGCTAGGTGATCTTGAGATGAGTTAAAAAAATTAGCTGAAGATTAGTATAAGATCAAAGCAACAGCATGTTTGTGTACAAGGGGCTACAAAAACGTACCATAAACCAGATAGCGCCTAGCAGGGCTCCTCTGGTGCTACAGAAAATCTTCATAGGCAGTATAAATCAGCCCCCCAACCCTGGTGATTTTCCTGCCTATTATACACTAAGCTTACTCCCTGGGGGAAGTGCTGGGCCAAAGGAGGAGTCTGGCTTTTCTTTGCAGTGGGAGCTGAGGATACAGTTTCATGTCCCAGCCAAACGCATCCCACAGCTGCTGCCATCTAAGGTTGCACTCTCTCCTGCTGAGGAGGAGCTGCCTTGTCAGCTCTGCTGCCAGTGCCACGCACTTGCAGCCACACCACTGGCTGGATCAGATAAGTGCTCCAGATAAGAAATACTACTTTTATGCACTTCCGTATCTAGAACACCTACGTATGCATAAAAATGTACTTGTTTTCAGCCATATCATCTTGCAGTAATTTTGTTGCTTTAAAATGGATTGAGGGGTGCTACCTTTATTATGAAGCTGTCAATATGTAGAGGTGAGAGGACATAACCAAGGCAACACAAAAGGTTACAAAAATATTAATTTTAGAAAATGGAAATGAAAAGAGGAAAGGCTTATTTCTTCTTCTGTTCCAGTTACAGAGTGGAGCATTCAACAAGAACAAGCCAAGAAAGAAATACAAATTGACTTCCAGCTTTCTTCTGTGGATTGCCATCCCTCCTTCAGGTAACTAAATGTATGTTCCATGGTCACAGGCAGCTTTTGAGGTGAGAACTGCAATATTTCTCACTATGGGACAGGCAGCCTGCTTCCTGAGTCAGGAAAGCAGAAGTTTGCCAAGCAGGACTGCCAAGTAAATAAGACGACCCTGGGAATTCATTAACACCAAGAACGCTCAGCGTTGAATTGAAGACCATGGACCTTCCCAATGCAGGCAGGACTGGTGCTTGCAGCAGGGTGCTGATGGCTCTCTGTTGCAACAAATCCAAGTCCAACCTCCTGCCCATGAGGACAGCAAAGAGATTATCCAGGCCCAGCATAAAAAGATGCAAGGACAACTTTAGGATGAGAAGAGTCATATTCAAAAGGCCTGCCTGCAAACAAATACCCCTTAAAAGCTGATGCAAATTAATTGTATGAAGACAATGCACAAAGGTAAAGCACAGTAAGTATGGGTGAGGATTATCTAATTCAGAATTCATTTTGTGAGAGTTTAATTTTTGTTCATGTTACAACAGACTACTGAAAGTTTGCCTCTCCCAGAACCTTCACCAAATTATCTCAAATTTCTCAGTTAAGAACAATTCTAGAGTCATACTTGCCAAGAACAGTAGGAAATTCAGGCAAGAATTGGTAAGAAATTGTATTCACATGTTAGGTGACTACTGATAGCAGAACTGATTCTTTCTCTCTTCTGGTGAGTTCAGCAAACAAGCTGACAGTCAGGTAGCAATGGCCTGAAAGGACTTCTTAATTTACTGCAGATTCTGTGATTTAAGATGCCTGTGACAATGCTATGATACTAGTCCTGATTTAATGCTGTATCAGATTACTAATATGATTTAAGTACCAGCTGATAGCCTGTGGTAAAAAGGGCATCCTTACTTGCTAGACCTGTAAACTTAGGTCAGAATCTGCATTTTTTAGTATAAATTAGACAAGCAATGATCATGTAATTTTCTTCTGTTTAGAATCCACCTTAAATCATACATAGTGGCTGGAAGAAGATATGAAGGAAAAAAAGGAGACTCCATTTTTTTTTTAAATTAAAAATTAAAATGATTAGTTACTATTAATTACTGACATTTAGGAAACAAGAAGTGTGGTTGGAGATCAACTTTGTCCATAAGAATTACTAAAAGCCTATAACTTAAGTTATCTAAATGAGTTCAGTTTTGAACAAAATTGTGCAGAAAGGCTTTTACAAAGACAACTGTAGGATAGGAACAGGACTGTAGAATAGGAACAAGAAGATGAAATAAAACACGGGTGAAATGTAGTCAGCAAAATATCAACACACAGTAAGTCTGTGTATATAGGGACACTCACAAAATAAGTTAGAAACTGCAAACCTCACATAAGGTTAACCCAAGCTATACAAAATAGTTACTGACAAAATAGAAAGTAAGCAATTCTAGTCCTCTGAAATGCTTTCAGAGCAACTATGCTGTCATGGAGAATAACTGCATTGACCCAACCACCAACCAACCTTATCAGAAATGTAACGCATCACAAAGACCCTTTATCTCATAAAAAGTAATTCATCTTACCTTGCTCACTACAGCCTTTCTTTTGATGACTTTTTTTTGTTTTTTTTTTCTCTGTTTTGCAGGTATACTCTTAAGCCCTATTTGTTTTTATAGGTTGGTGCAACAGAAGTGCTAAGCCACAGCCTGAAGCAGTGGTTGAGCACCTGGTGGGAGGACAGGGCCAAGCCAGGGAAGCTCAGCTGCATGCAATGCCCCTAAGTGACAGGAAGGGGTGGAGTCAGGATCCACTCCTTCCCAGACCTCATTTAAGGGCTGGCAATGGAGGTGAGTGTATTTTGTTGGAGATCCACATGTACTTGAGGTGTTCTGTAGGTAAGCAGCTTCTTTCTTTTGTTTTAGAGGGTATGGCTGTTGTACTTGAGTAAGCCCTCCTTTGCTGTAGCTTAGGACTTTGCTTTGTTGTTATTGCTTTTTATTACATTACAGTTGCAGATGTAGATTTGTGAATCAAATTTTATTTTGCATAGCTACTCTGATGCAGAAAATCCAGGAAAAGGCTTGATTGCTAGTGAAGTCAAGAGGAAATGCTTTATCTACTGTGACTACTACTTGAGTGTGAGGGTATTAGCATTTTAATGCTCTGTTTGGAGAGAAGGTTCTGAGTGTGAGTATGAAGTGAGCTCAAGACAAGCACAACAGCAGCACTGTTCACTATGACAGCAATCAGTATGTTCAGTATGGTCATAAAGGTTATATTTCAATAGTTTTTTTCTGAGTTACAAAAAGCATTCAATAACTAAAGTAATTTATTCTTTGTACAGACAAAAAAGTAAATTTATTTCCCCCAGATTTAAATCTATGTGAGAAGCAAAAAGTCACATGAAATGAAACTTGCATAGCACGTAAGCCTTGGGGAAAATAACTTCTGATGTGAACTTAAAAGCTTCTGGAAACCTGTGCTCCAGAACTGGTCAGTGTGAGCTGCTGTGTTGTATGGAGCTAGGCTTATGCCTTGCAAAAATAGGGCATAAGCCTCTTCTGACAAGATACTTCTACAGCATGCTAATCAATGTGCTGTAGTTAATCTATGGCCACTTCTTATTGCTCCAGTTTAATGAAAAAATAATTCCATATACCATATTAGCATAAGCTTGGTCATATATTTATAACTTCAAAACATTACTCCTCCAAATTGCTTTCTACCATATGACTGGGAAAAAAGTACTTGTAGAAATGCCTGGTAGTTGGTGTTGTCATTCATTTAGATTTCTATACAGCTGCAGCAAAAATATCTGTTGTTCAGAATGAGAAATATCATACTCAATATCACTTAAACTACTGAATTTATTTTGCTTCCATGTGATTAATGTAGGAAAACATGTGACTGCAATTCCTTATTTTGCTTAACACAGTGTTTCTGCTTTAAACAAATTTAAGAATAAATAGTTTTTGCTTTATAAGTGATGGCGTTTATAGTTGAAATTGCTCCTAACTGCAATAGGAATTTAAATATTTCAGTAGATACTTTATGCCTACTGAGACTTTCTATCAAAAATTTAGCAGTATTCATAGAAAGTAGGCTATGGAAATTAATTAATATACAATCAATAGACTGCCTACTCCAGGGATCACGAAAGGCATGTGCTTTGTGTCTGCCTGGCTGTTCTGGTAACTTAAAGGGGATTTAAAACTTTTATCTACTTAAAAAAAAAAAAAAGAAATCCAACAATAGAAATTCAATGTAAATACTTAGTACTTAGTTAACTGCTCAGAACTTAAAGAAGGCAATACTACTTATAATGATAAGCTTTTAAAGAAAGTTCTAATGAAAATGACATTATTTACCAACTCTGAGTAAATATAGGGTTAAAAAAAATCTAGACCTAACAAATTAATAATCTTTACAATTAGAGGATTCTTAAAAAG
The DNA here is from genome assembly GCF_026119805.1 of Tympanuchus pallidicinctus. Lineage (NCBI taxonomy): Eukaryota > Metazoa > Chordata > Aves > Galliformes > Phasianidae > Tympanuchus > Tympanuchus pallidicinctus. The sequence continues at coordinate 15,749,756 of NW_026294791.1, read as the reverse complement.
GAAACATCAGTTTCCTAAGTATTTCTGCTATTCATTAGTGCTTTTACAGAGTGCTTTCAAAATCGTCTAACAATCAGTACTGAGCTGCTTCATTTCACGTATGAAGATTCTGAATGGAGCAAAACTAGTAAGAGAGGTGCTATATTTTAAGTAACTCTGCCTGTAACATGAAGGCTGTTAAGTAATTCTAGTACCTTGTATTAATTCCCACATATGGTATAAGGTCTAAGTTCTCAGTTTTTTTAAAGACTAAAAACTGAAGTAGAGTGACATATATTAGTTAAGGCTTGAAGGAATCATTTGTTCAGTTCAAATTCCAACATAACACAATGATTCATTCATTCTGCCTGACAAATCACTGAGCTGGGATATATATTTTAGGGAGACATTCTTCTAAGGGTAGACTTTGAAGGGCTTTTCTTGTCATGTGTTAAGCAGTTCCTGGTTCTGCTCCTGTATGGGAACAGTTGAGTCATGGCCTGAACCACTGATTCATTACCTGAGGCAAGCACTGAGTCAGCTGTGGGAGCACAGGTGTGAAGGCAATTTACCTGTGTGACTGGAAGTGGTGGAGCCTGGCTGCACCTCTCCTAGACCCCCACTTAAGGGCTGACTGCCACTGGGGAAGGAGCTCTTTCTGGAGATTGCTCCCTTTGGAGTTTCTCTGTGAGTCTAGGATGTCTGAGCATTTTCATTTAGTTTTTTTCATTTAGTTTTGATTATCTCTTTCCTTCTAGTTACATGACCTGTAAAATAACAACCTAACTGTGCCACTCTACTAATTATGTATTTGTTGATTGTACAGCTCCTTAATCCAAATGCCAAACTACTCTGCCTTTATGAATATCAGTCCTTTGAGCTGCATGCAGAATCAAACTGGAGGGGAAGATGACTTTTTTTTTCCCCTTTTTCTGGGTTATTTTTAGTTTGGGCTCAAACAGTTCACCATTCAGCTACGCAACCAGTTATGTGACAGAACAGAGAGAAGCACATGGAAGGAGGTATAAGCTGTAGAGGACAAGGAAAGGGTTTCACAAAGCAGCTCCGTTATCTGTAGTTGCTTTTCTGCCTATTTTTCTTCTCCATACTGTAATTGGCAGAAGGGAAGGCAGAGCTGTGGATCTGAGGATCGCAGTCTAGTATGTTGGTGTGAACTAACTTTCACAGGCAATTAAAAGCAAATATGCTAGACTGTGAACTAAGCAGTTCTGTTGTGGAAATGTCCTCGGGCAGAGGGGATGGCAGGACAGCTGGGTATAGCAATGTATTAAACACTGCAGCTGTTTTTCTCTTGCATTTGAGAGCTCTTCAGTATACTGTGTTAAACTTACCACTAAATAACTTGTTCCAATACAACTTCCTATGGAGTTATGGATATTATCTTTCTGAACTTAATTTTTGCTGTTATCTCCTTCCTGTTATTTATGTTCTTAAGTGTCTAATTTCAGTACTAGAACTTAGTATTTAGACCACAAGTAGGATTTTTGTAAGAGTGTGTGTGGACTAAATTTCACATGTTGTCTAGTTTGCTGAGCTATACTATAGAGAGGAAAATGGAAGCACTGGTTCAGGGTAGGAAGTTTGGAAAATGGCAGCATGGAATTAAAAGTCTGAATGTTTTCTTATTGTTATGGGAAATTCCACGAATAACAATTTGTGGAATTGAAGACTAACATTCAGATTTTTAAATCGGAAGGTAAGCAGAACAAATAAAGTATTTTACTTTAAGTAGTTAGAAGTTCCCAGTAGATTATAGCTCTATTTCACTGTTAATTCAAATAAATGGACAACTAATCAATATTTTCCAACATCAAACAGATTATTTTTGCCAAAAAATCATAAAATGATTTCTCAAATAGAATAAGATTAATGCTAGCAAGTGTACTGACCACACTTTCAAGTGACCTACGCTTAATCCCCATTAATCTTAAGAAAAAATGTTGGATATCATAATGACAGCAATTAATAGAGGAAGCATACATGAGATTGTGTATGAAAGAAAATTCATTTTATTGCTTGATTGAATCTGAACTGTGTTGTTTTTGTGGACTTTCAAACAATGAGAAAAATGCTAACTGTTGTTTCAGTATTTGCTTATGAATAAGCATTAACAAGGTAGTGCTTTCTTTCAAATCTTCTGAATGGAGTATCTCGGGAGTTCCCTCAGTCCTCTAATCCATAAAGGAATCAAATTTATAAAGATTTTTATTTTCAGTCTGTAACCTATTTACTGTAAACATGTTATTAAAACTTATTTACTGTAAACATTTTAAGTTTTCTAGTACATTTTGAACTTTAAATGGCATAACAGAAAAGCTAGTAGACGCTGTCTCCCAAAGCAAGGACTGGGGGGTTCAAACTTAATCAGCATCTCTGAATGTTTAATAATAGTAGGATCTATTGAAGAATGAAGAGCTAGTAATGAGTCACATGTGCTTATCACTTATCTGTAATAAAGCAGTATTTCTCATACAGATGTTTAAGATAAAAGCTTCAGTGGTTAGAAACAACCGCTTCAATTTCAGCATAAATTCAAGGTACTGACGAAAGGAGTTGGACTGCCACTAACCTAACCCAGAGAGAAAATGAAGGACAATTAGTTCATAGTTCAAATTATTGTTCTAGTTCTTCACACAATAACAGAAATGGCTGTGCCAATCCAAGAATGAAAGTAGGCAGCAAGAGAAGTGCGTGCTGCTGCTGCAGCAGGCTAGATTTGTATGTATGGCTTTAGAAATGAAACTCACTGGCTAAAAGATGCTGCTTCCTCAAATAGTTTAATGATTTGTTTATAACAAGTTAAGCCACAAGGGAATTCTTAACAGGCTTTGTTTGCTTTCTGAGTGAGAGATGGCTCCACCTATTTATTCACTAGAAACACTAACATCAGTAAGGATTTGAGTGCAATAGGAAATAATATTGAAGGATAAAAGTTATCCCCAGATCTTCATTTTGTTCCACAAATACAAACCTGATGATGGAGTCAGAATAAAAACAAATTTCTGGCCAGATCTCTGAGCATGCATCTTGATAGCTAAACAGTGCAAAGAGTGAAACTTTGACATTTTTATAGACCTCATTTTAGGGAAAGTAGTTTTATTTAAAATCATTATCACATGTCTACTGTGTAAATACATTTATTAAACTAAAAAAAAAAAGGTAACTGGCAAATACCAACACATTCCATTCCTACTGGTGCTTAAGCTGTGATGAAGTGCAAGCTTGTAAAGCTGCTGTGAGGAAGAGAAGTGGTTATTAACATCAGAAGTCTTGTGATTACGTACATTAGCCAGAGGCTTCCTGCATTAATATGATGGTGAGAAGAATGTGTGAACCCTGAGGATTTCCCATGGAGTCTCCCATGCTAGAATCAAGTCTGGTTACATTGCAATAAATTAATGTTTAGCTTTTAAATATGTTAAAACTGCTACTTGAGCAAGTAATACCAGATACTGCTTCCTTCAAAAGAACTTGGACAAAATTCTGTATTATAATCAAAGATGCACATTATAATCAGTACCTTGAAGAATGTAGATTTTTCTCTAGTTTTCTATTATCATTATCAGTCCAAAATTCCTGGATGCTTCAATACACATAACAGCTCTTAGTTTTTTCCTGAGTCATACTTAGTATGCAGTGAGTATTAAGTTGTCACGGAATTGAAAGTGATGGTATGCAGTTATAAGGCCACATTTACCTTTAATGCTGAGTAATAAACAGTGCATGTGTATAGCCATCAGTGGATTTGTCTCTCCAATCTTTACATGGCTGGATAGGATGCAAATATTAACAGGTAGCAATAAATCAGCATAACTTCAACTGCTTTTGCATTTGAGATGTGGTATTGTCATATAAAAATGATGTGTAAACTACAGAATGGGAAGGCATGAGTGAATGGAAAAATGGTTCAGAAAATACATCAGTATGACTTATGCCCTACCTCTGTTGCATTGCTGCATCTACTCCCTGGTCTTTAGAATATCCCTTTGCATTTGCACATGCAGAATGTCACAGGCTTTGCATTTACCAAGGCTTAACTGAGTATTTGGTGTTTAAGGGATAAGCTGAAAAGGGCTGAAATTGCCTTACTTTTTATCATCTAGCAAAGCCTGGACACAAAGAGTACTTAAAGAATAACTAAACACTTCAGTGCTGGAATAAAGCAGCTGCTCTCACACATGACTAAGATCACATGCACTAAGTGAAAAATATATCCCCTAATGAACATATGCCAGGAACTGTTTTGATCCAGTCTTAACAGAAATGAAACATTTATGTCCATGCCTGCCATATGGGAGAAGCACATTTCATGATTACTCCCAGCCTCTCCTTCCAAGGACTGACACAGAGCACTAGATGAAGTAAAATCACTTCAGATTATTCAGCAAAACATTTAAATGTCTGCTCTGTAGCTTCCTGGTGTCACCTTTCTGTTGCATGCCCATAATCTTGCTAAGCTTGTGCAAACTACTGAACTGTAGAGGGAAGTGATGCAGAAAGCGCAGCCATCTGGGCCTGCTGAATAGGAAGAGAAGAAAACACTCACTGCAAGAGTGTTATTAAAGCCAGGATTGCTTTTGCAGGAGTGCCAAATCTTACTAATTAATTTTCTGATTTATTCTTCAGTGAGAGCCTGGCAGTGATTCTATTATTCAAAAAGCAGTCACGGTCTATTTCTGAATCTTAAAGAGAGAGTCTCTTTACATCTTGTGGATTTTCAGTACTTTGTGACCTCCTAGCATTTGGTTTCCAGATACACATCTTTCCTTAAGACTCATCCCTGCCAGAATCCCTGCTGCGGATTGCTGCCACAGGCATGCGGTGAGGCTGGAGGCTGGGCCAGCGTGCCATACTCTTCCCCAGCAGCCTGGCCCAGCCTGCCCTCCTGTTACAGTCAGAGGCTGTTGCTATGACAAACCTAATCATGGCTTTTTTTTTTTTTTTTTTTTTTTTCTTCCAGCAGCAAACCCGCTATTGTTGTTGCGAGTTCAAGGACAGGAAGGTACGCACCTGCCTCCAGAGCGGGCCCGGCGGGAGGGCGGAGCCGGGCTGAGAGGGAGCGCTGCCCCGCCGCCGGTACGGCCGGGGGTCCCTCCTTAACTTATGGGTACCAGTAGGCTCTCGGCTGGTTCTAGCGGCCAGCCGAGTAGCAGACAGGAGCCCGCTCGCGGTCAGTGGGACGTGTTATTCATTCGCGGGCTTTTGCGTAATTCTCCGCGGTCCGGCCGCAGGAGCTGCCCGCATTCCAGCGGACACGCGCGGGGAGCCGCGGGGCAGCGCGCGACACTCTCCTCCCGCCCACCTCTTGGCGCCCACCCGCCGCCCCATAGGCAGAGGGCGGGGATAGAAGCAGCCCCGCCCCTCCCGCTCTCGCCCCTCTGCCCCCGGACGGCCGCTTTCCTCCCCTCCCTGTGGTGCGGCCGGCGCTCGTTGCGTCCCCGACGCTGACAGCTGCCGGCTCGGCGTTGCGCGTCTTACGCGCTCCTCGTCCTCCCTTCGCCGCCAGCGCGCCCAGCCGAGCCGGCGACGCGGCTCCGTAGGCAGGCCGGGCGGGGAAGCGCTCCGCCTCCGCCCGCCGCCCGCCGCGGGGATGTGTGATTGCCATGGCGAGGCGGCTCTTCGCGGGGGCCTGGCTCAGGAAGCCCCACCACGCGCAGGTAGGCCGGGGGCGGGCGGCCCGGAGAAGCCGTTGGCGGCGGTTTCCCTCGCGGCGTCCCCTTACGGGCGGGCGCCTTCAGCGCGTCCCTCGGCCACCGGTTCTCCCTTACCCCCCCTGCCCGCCGCCGGGGCCCGGCCGCGCCGTGCCGTCGATCTGGGGTGGCGACGGCGCGGCCGGGGGGGGCGTGGAACAGGTGTCGGGCGGGAGCGGGGCGCCGCGCGCGGGCCTCCCGTGCAGCCGCCGAGCGCTGCCCGTAGGTGGGAGCTGTCAGCCGGCGCTCGGGCGCGGGGCCGCACGGCTGCGGAGGGTCGGGGAGCGCCCCCCTGTCCGCGCCCGCAGCGCGCTGAGTCCGCACCGCTCCTCTGCTGCCCGGCGGTGCCCGCTGGCGGCGTTCGCCTGCGTGTTATCGGCCTCGCTCCTGCCTCGATGTGCGCAGGTAGGCGCGGAAGGGTGCTCTGGCCGAAAGCGCCGTGGTTTGTGGTGCAGCAGGAAGTTCTGCTGCGAGACGTCGGCGAGGGCCTGGTGGTACGCTGAGGGGTGTTCTCTGGGTTTCCTTCTGTCTGTTGCACTGTGCTTTAACTCATTTGAGGTTCAGCTGAGTTGAGGGGGTAAATGCCATATTTACATATATGTGCTACTTACGTTTGTCACCTATTGCTATATTACTAAATGCTTTCTACTAATTGGCTTATTGAAAAAGTGTGGGCTTCATCCTTATGCATTGTAAAAACCCAAGTGCTTTAATTCCTTCTCATCTGGAGCTTTTCTGATGCCGTTCTCTTTTTGAAAGTGCCTGGAATGAGATGTCAAAGCTGAGGAGCAGTGTTTAGGTGCAGGTGTAAGCTCAGCCCCTGCAGCATTTCTGTTCACAAATGTAGATCATGTGTCACCTGATTTTTGACCAGGAAACGTTGTCCTTGATCTCCTTAACAAAGCAGACACTTTTTAGTTCCCATAGGAGGAAGTCTGTGGCACGCGTGAAGTGAAAATCAGCTCACCGTGCCTGTACCCGCTTTCAAACTAGGACTCTGCTAATTGTTGACCCTGCTATAAGTTCTACTTTGTTCATAATATGGTGATATTGGATAACTGTTTCTATTTATTCTTCTCAATATTTAAAGGCATTGTTAGCAAAATGTATGATTTCTGCCAAGATCATTTCTTAGTCAAGTCAGAAAGTTAAATATTTGTGTCAGTTGGAGATGTAGCAAAAGTATTTTTGTTGATGCTTTCTCACACTAAAAGCTGTATCGGAATATTTTACAGATTTGTTTGGAAGAGAGCTAATGTGAGCTTTATGAAAATGACCTTTCTTTTCTCTTACATAGTTGAATGTGTGCTGGTAGTTGATGTCCGCAGAATGGCAGCATGCTGTCAATGTATTGACTTTGTGACTGCGTGTTGCTGTTGGTACGTGACAAATGCATTCATGGTTGAGCTGTACTGATTACTCACGGACTGAGTTTTTGCCTGCAAAGAGGCCACTGCTCTCTAAGTAAATGCTAGACTTAACTCACTGAGATGTAGCTGTGGTGAGATGATTAAGACTTGTATGGTGTTGCTATGCAATATTTAATGTGGCAGACCAGGGAAGAGGGTTGTACAATGGAAAGCATTGCTGACTGACTTCCAAATTTTGTTGGCTGGTGTTCCGTACTTTTTGAAAATTGTGCTGTGGAATAAGTTGAGAACATCAAGTTCTGTGACGAAGAACTTTATACCTACTCTAGATTTTCTGCTCTGGTAGTGGGAGCAAGATGCTGTTGGTTGGTTTGCAACCAATGTTCCGTGCCAAGTGTTCTATTATTATTTATTGTTATTATTTGACACACACTTTAGCTTGCTTGCAGTATGCACTAATCCGTAGGTAATCGCTCAGCCTTTCTAGCTAAGGGCAATCAAACAGCCTCACCTCTTAAAGTGAGCAGGACAAACTCTGAGGACATCTTGGCTCAGCTCAAAGTTTAGTGATTGGGATCCACAAAAACAGTGCTGAAACTTCATTGCAAAACGGGCAGTGACTGTGAAACACAGAATTTTCCCACTGTTTAGTCTGCAAGACTTGTAATAGTAGAAAACCAAATAAAACCAGAGCAAAAAGCTCCAAACCTTGACAAACTTCTAAACACCTAAATAATGCCCCAAAATATCAGTATTATTTATTGGCTGTTACAGTTGGGAGACTAACGCTGTTCTGCAGTGGTGATTAACGTTTCTTGAGAAGACATGAATGTCCCAAATTCAGGAAACGTGGTTCCGAATTTCTTTCTGGTAACTGTAGTTAATAACTGTACTGTGAGGCTGAGGTCAAGCCAGTAGGATACACACATCAATAACGTTGTAAAGAACACCGCTATGTTTGGGAGCTTTCTGGCCACTAGAGATTCTGGACCTCCTTTACAGACTCTATCGGGATGTTGTGTAACTGCCTGTAATGTAGAAGACTTTGAAGGCCCAGGTTTCAAAGGCCCCCTTAATGTATCATCATCATTTCCTCCAAGCTTTTAATTCTCTTCTTGTTGTTTAACCTTTTAAGTGGAAACACCCTGTTTTCTTTCTTGATTGCTATCCTTTATTTCAAAAGATACATTCTATGATGTTTGCTCAGCTTGACTGCTTAGGATACAAGTAAGTGAAGATGACAGCGTAATCCAAAGTGTGCACTGTAAGCTCTTAGAAACCTGAAATGCTTGCTATAAACCATAAATCAACCTGAACTTAAAGAGATCTGTAACATGCATACAATTTTTTGGTTCTCTCCTATTGCTGGTGTGTTGAACAAACTGTGTGAGTAGTTTGGAGTTTTGGAGATGTTTACTTGACTATGGTTATATGAAATACTTGACTGCATGAAGTTTTCTGTAGTGCAAAATAAATGAACACTTCCATACTTACTAACTATAAAAATGTTTTAAGTAAGAAGTACTCTTATCAAAAAATTGGCAAATGGTTGCATTGCGTCTGGATCTGCTACTTTCCATATGCTTTGGAGTGCATCCAGGCTTGAATTCTGCCAGAAGAGGCTTTCCAGTTCTGTTCCAGGGAATGAATGTCTAATTCTTATTCAATGCACATGACTCAGTTAAATGCACAAGTGATGGATGAAGTTGATGCTGTAATAACCTTTTAAGTGTTACAAGTGCTTTCCTTTATCCTTGTGTTCCCTGACTTGTGTTTCATGTCTTGATGGAAGAGTGGAGCATAAAAGAGAAATTATATTTCCTGGTTTTGGACTTTCTGCCCTTTTTGATCATTTCAGAACTCTCAGTCCTTCTGACATCCTGAATATTAACAGTTTTCTGGAAGTTCGTTGTGATTCCAAATGAAGCTTGTCTATAAGCATTGCTCCCTAATTTCTATCTGGGACTTTGTGCTCAGAAATATGCTCAAAAAGCCGCACGACGTGTGCAGTAAGTGTGGTGCATTGAGGGTGTACTGGCACATACATGGCCTCACCAGGCTTACTGAGTCTGTGTCCTCGCTGCATTAATGCTGCACATCAGTTCTGGCACTTCCTAGATGAGCCTATGTTCTTAGATTTTAAGGAGAAAATGCAAAATTTTTAGAGAGAATTTGTGGGAAGAGACATAAGTAATTCCCTCTAAACTGAACAGAGTAGAACCTCGTGGTCCTCTGAGCAGCTGCGAGCTCTGAACAGGGAGTAGTGCTGGAGACCCATCAGTCAGAAGCTGTGTGCCTGCATTGGCACAGTGCTGAGCCTGAAATAAACACAGCTCCTCCAGCAGCTCCTCCAGAACCTCACGCCAAGTCTATGATGTAGTCAGATGGCGTTTGGGGAGGGTTTTCTGTCCCAAATGCATTCTCTCTGTCTTTCTGAGACGGAGGACAAATTTGGATAAACCCTTATACAGAGGATTATTTCCTGTGCTATGAATACAGTTGTTACTCAGCCGTGATCCTGAGGCTTGTGGACGGCTGCTAGCCTCAGATTATACAAAATGCTATGCTTGTAGTGCAGAGCTGCTTTAAATAGTGCTTGGGAGTAACGTTTAGTATTGTAAATGTGCATAGGAGGAAGTGGCAAGAAGCTTTGAGAAAGGGGGGCGGTTTGTTGTCCCAGTAAGATTTGGGAGTAGTTTTTTAGAAATGAAACAGCTTTGCTGAAAAAAATCAAATTTATTTCAAATAAATCTGTATTAGATTTTATCTGCAATACTGTGTGTTGGTGTCTGTATTTCTCCCATAAGGTATTAGAGCTATTAGAAGTAACTTCTCTTCTGGGCTGTGTCTCTAAATGAAATCAGTATCTTTTCTTTCAGATAGATGGAGGATAATCATTAGCATTTACTTGTTGTGATTCTTGGTTCATAGGAACTTGATTTTATTTGAGGAGAGAAGGAATAAAGAAAATTATCTCACTAGAATTTTTCTGTAATTCTATTAATAGAAGAAAAATTTGTAGAGAAGGGTCTTGTGACCCTTTAGGCTGTAGGAACAACACTGTTGAAATTTGTAGAAATGAGGAAGTGATGAAATCAGTTTTCCCTGTAGGTGTTCTGCAGAGTTTTATTAAGGACTGCGTAACTAAATAGTTCTGAAATATTTACTTCTAAAAACAAAAATCAATTTTGGAAAAGCAAATGCTGTTTTTCCTCCTCACACTTTGCCCCAAGCATCCCACTCACAGCTGTGGAGCAGTAATCCCTCATACATTTTTATTTAGAATCTGTAAATCACATCTGTGTCCTTGTGGTTGTTTGTTCATAATCATCTGCAACTCGTGTTTTTTCAGAAGTTTTACAAGCTGCTGTCTCACACAGATGTTGCTTGATTCACTGAAAACTGCGTCGTGTAATGGTTGGTATCCTTTCTTGTTTGTGGGTGCGATTTCATGTGACACAAGAAGTTCTTGTGTTACTTTGAATCTTTGGAAGTGTGCATACTGAAGTTTAAGATCCAAACTGGGGCTGCTTTGAGCTTGGAGGCCCAGGAAGACATGCTGGTGATTTGCAGTAAACACATCCAGAAATCCTGTGCTGATGCAACTTTAATCATGGGCTGTTCTTGTTCGTGATATTGGAGATTTAAATGTGGAATACTTCTCAAATTATAACCATTTCTGGCAAGTCGTACTTCTTAGGCAAACAAAACTAAAATTTGCTTTTAAGGGAAAGTATGTGGAAGTGCCATAATGTCTGGCATTCAGCAGAAGAAAAGAGGTGCCTTGCTATAGCTTCTGCCTTTATTCAGTTACTTTGCTTTGGGATAGTATCCATTTTATAGCAAAAGATGAGGTTTTTTTTCTTAAGAAAAGTGTTTAACATGATGGGAACAGGAAAATAAGCCCTGGGTATGTTAAACTTCCCCATTTGAAGGAATAAGATTTCAATCTGCTCCCCATCCTGTATGTGAAGTGGCAGTTGGTGAAGCTGTTTCATCTGGGCACTGCCACCAAGCAGAGGTTCTGAGATCAGCCATTTCGGTGAGGATGCTGATGTCGCGGCAGAGGAGGTTCTTCAGGCACTGAGATGAGCAGGGAGGCTCGCGCTTCTTAGAGAAAGGACAGAAGCAGCTCTGCACCAAGTGATGATCTCTGTCCTTTGGGAAAATTGCACTAAGACACAAATCTTCATCCTCAAAGTTTGTGTTAGAATAATGAGATAAAGATGGATTGCAAAACTAGACCAAACTGAGTTCTCTACAAAAGGATAAGCCACCCTTAGGGAGGATATTGGAGTTTGTGAAGATGTTTTGTTTTTAAATAATTTGCTGTGCCCATGGATTTCAGAAAGAAATGGTGGGAGTGGTGATTTCCCCCCCTATATTCTCTGTGAAACTTGAATAACAACTTTAAAGAAATGGTTGGAATCCATTATAGAATACATTATGGGGTAGTCATGGACTTAGACTGCGTGAAATAGGTCTGTGGCTGCCCCAAGAAAGCTAGGAAAATATAACATTAACATTTAACAGCATGTTTATAAGCATTGGCATTCATTACATGTGTTCCTATCAAATGTAATTTTAGCATTGCTGAGTTGTAAGTTGAATCAGTTGAATAGTCAATCCTAGCAAAAAATAAGTATGAAAAACTAATGAACATGGCTTCGCTGAATAGTTACCAGTCATTGAATATGACCTGATTTTATCAAAACATCACGCTTTAATTATAAAAAGCTTTTGTACCTCTCTTCAGGTACTGCTGTATCTCGCTGTCCTTGCAAAGGGGAAAATTGTTCTTTGTTTGGTGCTGTATTGGGTTACAGAACCATTAGGCCAAAGAAAAATAAGCAGGAGACTCACCTAGGCAATCTCAGGAGCTGCTCTGTATGCACTCATTAGTTTCATTACTATGCTTAAACCAGTATAAATAAAGTTTAGATTATGAATGCATAGGTTTTAGTGGGATATAAGGACAAATAAAAGAAAAAAAGTAAATTATTGCTTAAGTCTTTAAACTTGCACGAATATACTGTGGTAGTTTTTATTTGCAAGTGCTACAGCTACTATGTAGTGTCTGCCCTTCAACCAGGGAAAAGTATGAAGGTGGCAGAAAAAGCCCAACACATAGTGCTCTCTAGACAGTGTGAGAAAAATGTGATTGTGTATTCACAGCAGAGCCAGAAGAGGCAGCCATCCATACTGTGCCTTGAATGCTTTGGCTCTGCTGGTTCCATTCACCTCTTGCTTCAAACCTGTGTTTCAAGAGACCTCTGCTGGAGGATTGCCTCAGAGCTGGCGAGCTGGGCTTCCTGTGCAGATTTGCTGGGGAAAGATCGATCTTTGTTGTTGTTTTGGTTTATTTTGTGCATCAAAATAACATGCCTGACAGTAAAAAGTAAACTATGCGGAGAATCCATCTGCCCTGCTTACACCTTAATTTGTTCTGAGGTGAGAACAGGGAGTGAGACGCCCCTGAAGACTTTGCTATGCTGTCTCAGCGCTGTGAAAGAGGGATTCTGAGGGCAATGAGTAAATTCTGTAGATGGGCAGTAGCTCAGGACAAGGATTCTTCAATAGGCAAGTTGTGCTGGGAGGACTGAAGAAGCAGACGAGGTGCTGAGTAGTGTTGGGACCTGAGGCTAATATTGTAGAGTTGGATGGTGTAGAAATAGACAGCAAATGGCTGGAAGAAAGAACAGCAGATGATGTGTGGCTTGAGAGGATTGTCAGGGCAAGCAGCTTGAGATAGATGTTGAAGAGAAAAAAAATAGTAGGTGAAAATTACAGGTGAATAATATGGAAAACGGACTGGAGTACAAGAGAGATTGAGCTTCAGCTGAGCATGAATGCAGATATCATCGTTCTCTTATGTATGGAGAAAATTATTCCTGAACCCATTGGTAAAGTATCCATTCTTGTTATTGCTGGTTCACATCTCAGGTGACTCTTACTGCTTCTCATCAGTCTGTTCGAGTAGTGTGGTTTGCAAAGTTTGTGATTCTTAATGTTGAAAACTTGTAGATGTGGTATTGCGAGGCTAGCAAATTAGGTTAAAATCTTCCAGTTCTGTCCCTTCAGTAGTGTTCTTTCAGAGAGAGCGTGGTATTTCTTTTTGACTCTCCCCAACCCCTTGCCTCCAGTATTTTTTTTTTCTTGGCTGTTCTGTACTCATCAGCCCGTTTTCTCATAGGTTTTCTAAATTGTTTCTAAACGTGCTGTAAACCACACAGCATTATTGTTGGTCTCCTTTTGTACTTCATCCAGTTCAGGTCTTCATATCCATGTTGTGGATAACATACTTCAGAGGAAATTATGTGTTACTCCAAGGGTCTTCATGGCTCTGGTAAAAACAGCTTAAATTGTTCCTCTCTTACAACACTCCCTATAATGTACCTTCAAAGAAAAATTGGTTGAAGGAACTTTCTGGCCAAGATGAATCCCCAGGAAAAAAACGTAGCTAGGTGAATCTTTTTTTTAAGTAGGCAGTTCTAGGTTACAGTTAAGTGGGTGTGTGTGGAGGAACAGCAATGCACAGCCACTGTGCAGGAAAGGGGCGGGCAGGACTGCAGCTGCATGGGCTGGCATCGCCTCTGGATGTTGTGGAACTGCCTTTTAGCTGTTTACCTCTTTCCAAGTGGAAATGGTGCTGGTCTTGTCTTCCACCTAAATAAGTCAAACCGACCTCCCCTGGCATTCTACTTATTTTAATCACTGTGAAAGTCAAACTCATTTGCTTTTACTGCTCTTACCACTGCTAAATGAACAAAATATTTTTTCTTTGTGTCCTCTAGGTACGTTTCTCTTATATGCGGATGAAGTATCTCTTCATCTCTTGGTTAGTGGTGTTTATTGGCAGCTGGGTCATGTATGTCCAGTACTCTACCTACACAGAACTATGCAGAGGACATGACTGTAGGAAAATAATAGTAAGTATGTTTAGCACAGTTTGCTTCTTAAGTATTTGCCTTGACTAGTTCCACAGCTCTTTTGGTCAGTGCCATGCATAAATTCATCAGATGCTGCTATTCTGTAATGCTGAAATAAGATCATACCTTCAATTACAGATAACACCAGTTAACACAGTTTTAATACAGTTATTGAAATTTTCTTTGACCTTCCTCCACTTCTTTTTTTTATTTCAAGAGCGAGATGTTGGGAGAGAGGTGGATATTGCTTACTTGAATGATTTGTTGAATATTTTTGTTTGTTTCAGTGTGATAAATATAAGACTGGAGTTATTGATGGATCAGCATGTAGTAGTCTTTGTGGAAAAGAGACATTGTATTTTGGAAAATGTTTGTCAACAAAGCCCAGTAACCAGGTAAGGCTTTAATCATTCATCCTAACTTTATCAGTTCCTACTGAAATGTCCTGTATGCACGTGTTACACCAGCTTTTCTCTCTTGGCTTCGATGAGAAACAGACTTCTTGGCTGAGAGGCTAGAGGTTGTAATGTAGCATTTCCCTTCTGCAGGTTGTCTGTCCTTATAGACACTTAAATAGAGAAGCTCTGTCACAGTGGAAAGAAATGCTGTTCTGCTCATGGTACACTCTTTGGACTTCAACATGTGCTTTATGGATGGTAACTGCTGTGCTGCAATCTGAGAGTGTTTGAGGCTGGTGATAGCTACATTGGCCCACCTCCCAAGGATTTGGATGAGCTGGCTAAGGCAGCAGATGTGATTAGAAGAGTTGCAGGCTTTCTTTTGCTTGTAGGGCATTAAGCAGTAGTAACTTTTCTCATGAGGTGAATAATGCAGTTGTAGAAAGAGATGTGAGGATATCAAGACAGACTCAGGAGCAAGAACCAGCAGCCATGGCAATAGCCTCTGTGTAAGTTGCTGCAGCTACCTAACTGCAGTTTCACATCAAAGCCCAAGTATAGCACAGATATGTTATTGTTAGTCGCTCTTTTTCTCTGAATATGTTCCATGAATGTATTCAGATAGGTAAATATTTGACGATTGGTGTTATGTGGATCATTTTTGTCTAGCTGTAAACAAAGAAATATTCCACTGACTGGATCCTCGTGGACGTATATACTAAACTAGCAGTAAATCTATAACTGCCATCAAGACTTTTTAATTTCATAGTTACAGAATCCAGTTTCCAAGGAGATGATCAGATCCTTGCACATTTGGACAGAATACCTATACTTCTGTACAGCATACCATTTCTGCACTATCCTGCTTCTCAAACAAAGTCAGCAGCCTCTTAGCCCAAGCAAAGAGTATAGTAATGCCAGTATACTGTTTCTCAACCTGTCTTCATATTTTGATAGGGCAGCATTCCTAAGTCCCTGCATAATGTATGTGAAGCTGCCATTGTTGAATTTGCTGTCTGTAAGCAGGACTTGGTTTTCTGATCTGTGCTGCTGCTCAACCACAGGGAGTGGTAGAAGTTTGGATGATGCTTAGGTGAAGGACTTAGGCAATGATTTTATCTTTTCCCCTATTTTCTTGCATAGATGTATTTAGGAATTTGGGGAAATCTGCAAGGGGTTATAAAATGCCAGATGGAAGAAGCTGCTCAGCTTGATTTTGGTACTGATCCAGAACCAAGGAAAGAAATAATCCTATTTGATAAACCAACAAGAGGAACCACTGTAGAGAAATTCAAGGAAATGGTTTACGGTTTCTTTAAAGTAAGTATATGCCTAGCTATTCTATTCTGACTGAAAGGCTTTTAACAATTGTTTATGCATTACAGTGGCTTTGTCTCTAAGATTGGGTGTGCAACAGACTTTTAGATTGGAGAAATGAGGAATGTTTGTGTGACTTTTCTGCATGCATTGGTAATAGTTGAAATTACAATGCTTCTGATTCCAACAATGGCTTTTTTCTTTATGTTGTTACAATGGAAATAGCTGTACCAAATAGCAGAATAAAGTATTTCAGTACATTTAGTCTGAATTCGTGCCAAATAGCATGGTACTCTGTATGAAGTGTAGTGGATAGTGTTATTTCTCTACAACTGAGCCTTAATCAGCTGAAAACCAAATTCTGTCTATATAATACATACTTACTGTAAGAAAATACTTAATGAGCTGCTCTGTTTTTCATTAGACTGGCCTTTAGAAAAAGACTGCCTTTTGAATTCTAGTCCTTGCATGCTGAAATGCAAAGAGTGCTGTTACTTTCAGATCATACACTAGGTGCCTTGGAAAACAGAACAGAAAGGAAGTTCATCAGACATCTCTAAGCAATAAGAACTAGAACATGATATACTCTCTAATACTAAAACAACAAAAAGATGGAGAACTACAGGTGGATTGGCAGTAGTTAATGAAATCATATATAACCTTTTTTTGTTTGTTGTTTCTAGGCAAAGTTGGGTGAACAAGGAAATCTTTCAGAACTGGTTAACATCATTCTATCTTTTGCTGATGGAAACAAAGATGGTAGAGTTTCTTTGCCTGAGGCAAAGTCTGCATGGGCACTTCTGCAGCTTGATGAGTTTATGTTAATGGTGATGTTGCAGGATAAAGAGCATACTCCCAAGCTGATGGGTTTTTGTGGGGATCTCTATGTGATCGAAAGAGTTGAATATACCTCTCTCTATGGAATCAGCCTTCCATGGATCATAGAACTTCTAATTCCTTCTGGATTCAGGAGAAGCATGGACCAGTGGTTTACTCCATCGTGGCCAAGGAAGGCAAAAATAGCTATTGGACTTTTAGAATTTGTGGAAGATATTTTTCATGGACCTTATGGTAACTTTCTTATGTGTGATACAAGTGCCAAAAACTTGGGATATAATGATAAATATGATTTGAAAATGATGGACATGAGAAAAATTGTGCCAGAAATGAATTTAAAGGAAATGATTAAAGATCGCCCGTGTGAATCAGATATGGACTGTGTTTATGGTACAGACTGTAGGACTCTATGTGACCAAAGTACAATGCGGTGTACCACAGAGGTTATTCAGCCAAACTTGGCAAAAGTGTGTCAGCTACTCAAAGACTATCTGCTTCGTGGTGCACCTTCAGATATCCACGAAGAACTAGAAAAACAACTGTATTTGTGTATTGCCCTTAAAGTCTCAGCAAACCAGATGGAAATGGAACATTCTTTAATACTGAATAACTTAAAAACATTACTATGGAAGAAAATTTCCCACACAACTGATTCTTAGTTTCTCCACCAGCAGAAGATACTGTCTGCCACTCGGGGTGGCCTACCATGTTTGATAAAAATGATCTGCAGCATTTTGTAAAAACGTGTTCTCAGATTTCATGAATGGCTCTTCAACTCTTCCCTTCAGTCAGTTCCTTGTTACAGGGCTTCTGAAAGGATGAACTTACCACCAAGCGATCCGGCAGAAGCCAATAGCACTCATGGTGTTCCAGTGCACTGCTGGGAAACAAAAACAATCCTGCATGCTTGACTGTTCTGTGCACTTTGTTGGAGCTTGAACAGGATGCCATCACATCAAGTAATACAACGTCTTAAAATTCTGTGAAAATTGTTGCTCACTTGTGAAATACCTGCAAAAGATTTTTATGAGGAACCACCGCTATTGCAAATATGGTGGCTGAGTCCAAGTTGCTGTTATGAATAAAATGAACTGAGATTGAAGTTTACTAATACCTTGGCATGGCAGAATTTGCACATCAATAATTTTTAAACTGTGGAAAAAATTAAAATTTTATTCTGGAAATGATAGGTTGTAATATGAGATTTAAATTGAATTCTGTTTACACCTTGTTACCTCATACTTTCATCTTGAATGTTTTAGTTCAACACTTGAATAGTCCTGATACAGTACACCATGTTAGGAGCCAAGATTTTTAGAATGTTACTACTTAGAACATACTTGTATTTTACATTTTCAGAAACACATTGCTGCTAAATTATTTTTAGGTACTGACAGCAGAATCATCCTAAGTTTTAAAAACAACACCAAAAAACCCTCCACAGTAGGACGGTGGTTTATGACAAGTGAAAGAAGTAACAGTTGTGGATGAAGTCTTACTACTGCCCACAGAAATACAGCTATATGCTTGTACTGAAATCATCCTGAATTATTGCAGAAATTATGCAAGTCAGAACTAGATCATAACTGCCAGACAAGGTGGATTGCTCAGGACCCCAGAATATTGCTTAAATGGGGACCCTGTGACTAGTAACAGCTAGGGACAAGGTGGAATAACGGTACTTTGTAGTATGTTTGTGTTCTGCTGTTTGTTTTTTTCCAGTAATATCTGAGTTGAAACTCTCAAGTCTTAAACACTGATCCAGGCACTGTACAGGGCATGACCACTGCACCACCTTCAATCATCAACCCTACTGTTCTACAGATTTTCAGCTTGTAGAGAGAGATGCATAAGACACCTTAATGCCGTGCTCACTGCATACATTTAATTTATATGTTTTAGGTATGAAGCAGTTAAAAACCTTAGTGATTTTACTGGCAGCTGTCCTTATCCCTTCACATAGCTGACCCCTTTAATCAGTTACAGCATAGTAAAAATGAGCTTTGTTTCACTATTTTAAAAGTGGTTGAGTTGCTTGAAGGTTCTATACTAAATGCGTTCCTTGACTAACATCAGGGAATTTCTCCACACTGTATGTAATAATGTGTGGCTTGGGCTGTGTGCTATTTGTAATCAGCTTTTTAGTTGAAAAATTACTTACTGTTTACTATTATCTAATTTAGTTTTTATAACTAGCAATGCACTGTAATCTAAAGCAGGATATTCTTGGTGGAAACACGACTAATTGCTACAAGGTTTGGGGCAAAAAAAATTACTGAACCCAAAGTACCAGTGGGCATTTTGAACAGCTTCTTGGAAAAACTAGAAAACATGTAATAGTGCAGTTTACTGTACAGAACCTCTATTTTTATTGGTGTTGCACCAAGCTGGAGCTGTAACTGAAAAAATATATATGTATACTTTTGTTTCCAATTAATAAGAGGCTTCCTATTTTTTTTTCCAATAGGTAGACTTCCTGTCATCAGTATTGTAAAGCAAAGAGTTCATCAGTGTATCCTACTTGGTGAAAGCATGCAAGCAATTTCAGTATCTCAGTTTCACAGACAGCTGTAGAATAAGGCAAGCTATAACCTCCATAATTAAGCAAACATATTCAACTTCAGAGTAAGTTCTCTTGTCTAATCCCTAAGTAATAGAAAATATTTAATCTTAAGATAGTACCTGCTTCAATAGCAGCCAGAACCTTTAAGTACTTATTTCACTTTGTGGAGGAATGTTCAATATGTCAATGTGTACTGCTATCAGCTATACTCATTTTCAGTCTGGGAAGCACTACTATTCATGTTCCTAAAAGCTTAAGGCTATCTGCAGTGGAGGTTTGTTTTCCTTAAGATACATATACATCTCTCATAGCATTATGTACACTGAAATTGTACAGAATTGTCAAGTGCCTGTAAAGATTATTTATTTTTAAGTCATCCTCTAGTTAAAAGGAACAAATTCCATCTAGTCACAATATAAATTAATCAAAATTATTTCCCCTTGCCATGGAAATAATTCTAGTGTGGTAGCTCTGTCTTTACCACTTACCTTCATTGAATGAGTTTGTATTGAAAAAAAACTGTAAGGCTCCATAGTATGTGGATTATAAAAAATATTCTGATATTTAAGTTGTATTAATAAGCCAGTCTTACACAGTTGCTTAGTCAATAAATTTATTGCCACTTTTTCCAAAGCTTCATAGAAAATTGTGGAAGTTGTCTTAACTGTCAGCTGCACGCTCCTGGGCCCTGAGGAAGCTAGCCTTCTTCTGAGCAACACGGTCTTTCTTCTGGGCGAGGGACATCTTGGTACTGTTCACTCTGCAGTGTAAACACACAATATAATATATTAACCAAGAAAGAGGCAAAAGTGGCGATGAAGGAAGCTGATAAATATCAAAACTGTGACTGAGAGTTCTGTGCTAGAACCACTTCCGTGTCATGCTCTATTTCTCAAGTTCTTTAGTTAAGGCACCACAAAGAAGTTTCTCAGGAGGTAAGCTCTTAGGGGACGAGGCACCATCACGTCCATTCCAAAATCTGTGCCTCCTCTGAAAAAACTGAAGTAGTTTAGTGCTGACATGTAAGTCAGCCTGCCCTCTCCTAAAGGGAAGTAGCCTTGCCCCTGAAAACATCCAAGTGTTAAAATACACACTTAAGGAATTCCAGCTATTCAGGCTAAAGACATGCTTTACTGCTCAACTTTGTTGCTGTTGGTTGTTTTTTTTTGTGTTTTTTTTTTTTGTCACAGTTAAAAGCTTTTTCTTTCCTGACAAAGTTATATATAAATCATTGTATCTTAATCTCATCTAAAAATGAGTGCCATAGAAATCAGTCCACTTAGTGCCATCATTAATTAAAATCTCTTCAACAGAGAAGTTAAACTTCATGTTTACCTCTTTTTCTTGACTTCTCTCTTGGGTTTCTTTTCATGGACTGGATTGTCCCGTATAGCAGCATGGGCTTTCTTATACATTTCTTCCATCTTGAAAAAGGAAAAGTTGTTACAGTTCTCTAGTGGTGCATTGCAAGGTTGTATCAAGTACTAAGACATTCTCAGCATCGAGGGCACTAGAACCAGTTACCATCACAAAACAGCTCACAATTATTCTCTTTAATAGGTTTCCTTCATGCGAATCACTGTTAAAACCTACTAGAATTCCTGGCCATCACAAGAAGTATACAAATATTTAAATATTAAAAATAAGTTGGATACAAAACTGAGGAATTACTTTTATCCTTAACTACAGACTACAGGTCTCCAAAGCACAGGCTAGCATCTTGGAGAGGAAGAGCTTACTTCCTATGGTCTAGTTTCCTTACGCTTAAATTGAAAGGCAATACAGAATCTTATTCCACTTCTGCCTTGAGTAAGAGCAAATAATTTACTTTCCTTATATAGCTTAGTGCTCTGAAAACTTAGTTCTTAAACCAGCATTATTTTACATGAACCTTTTCATCAGATGCAATCTTACCACTTGTCAGACTCTACCCCAGTATACATTACAAAGCTGCTTAGTAAGAAAAGTTGTGTGAAAGCAGCTTCTATTAACCAATCACATGAGATCCTGCATCATCCCCAGTAGCAGCAGTCTGCTGGCACCCACAGAAATAAATTAGCACGTTTACATCATTTCTGACAGCTGATACAGTACTATAACATACAGACCTTGGGGAAGCAGGCCAGTATGCAGAAATAATTCTTTAACATGTAAACAGGAAAACCGATCTGTCCAGTCACATAGATCAACAGCTGAAGCTACCAGAGGACCTATTCTGCCTCCTTTCTCCCCAGTTTCAGTATCTTTGCTGATGACTAATTAAGACAATAAGACATTTAATAGCAAAATCTTCTCTGAATGACTGCTTGTTTAGCAATGTATACAAAGTTGTGTTTACAGTAAAATGTTACTTGTTTTTTTACAACCCATAAAATCAACATAAAAATGTTCCAAACTTCAGAGCCACTGATAACAGAAACCAAACAGCAGACAAGTTATCTGAAAGAAGTTAAAAAAGGACCATGGTAATTTTACCAATCCTCTAGTGTTTTCTGTGGTATATTTAAGATTTCCCAGTCATGCTGCCGTAAGACATATAACAGCAGGTGTATTTCTCAAGATGGTGAGTTCCGCAACAGAACTAGGTTGGCATTTTCTGTATTTGCCTGGAGCCTACAGCTACCAGCAAGGTCACACGTTGCAAAACTGATTTGACAGAAGGCAGATCCTCAGAAATCACAGCTGCAGTGCAGGATTAGGAACAAGTGTGTAGCCATGCACAGAAACTTAAGTGTTAATTTCTCTATCAGAAAAAATATATGGTCTGTTTTAGGATGCAGTCTAAATAAGCAGGATATTAAACTTCAAAGCAGGAAAGAAGTCCTCATGTTCAAAAAACCCACAATATGCTATAGAGCCCTCAATAATGGAAAAAAAAAACAGACACATTTTTGCTTGTCTGGGGAACATACAATATAATCACATTACTATTTTACATAGTGAGCTTAATTGCATTATTAGAGAAAACCCTGTACATGAAGATCTACATAGCTACTAAAGGACAAGAACTAGACAGATAAATCTTACCCCATCAGGTGTAATATTGTTCTTTATGTACTGGGAGAACTGTTTTTTGTAAGCATCTTCATCCTCCTCCATCAGGTAACGCATATAATCTGCCACGTTTTGGCCCATAATGTGCTTGCGGTGAACCTCCGCATTGAATTCTTTACTTTCTGAGTCGTAACCAGGGAAGCGTTTGGTACTGTGAAAGAGCAGTTAAATGCTGAGTAACACATATTCCTCAAACACTCTGATTCAAAGGCAGGTTCCACAAAGAAACGACTGAGCTCATATTCTGCTATAGGTAACTGAGAAATAGGACACTAATTAAAAATGGAAAGATAAAGAAAATGAATATAAAGAAAAAAAAATGAAACAGAAGATTTAAAGTTCATCTCAGCTGCCATCAGTCCCGTCTTGAAACTATGCAGTCCATCATTTACACACCATGGACCTATTAGAGTGGTCAGTCATTGGGGTATCATCACACAGCAGCCAGGTTAGAAACAAATGAAGAATTAGTAAAAACATACAAAAAGACAAAACAAAAACACGAACAAGATGACACAACTCCAGGACAGCAAGAGAGAATACAAAAATCCACAACAGAGATCAGATGTTTTTTCCCTTCTTTGCTGTCTGAAAGAAGCAGGCAAGTGCAGTGACACTGCTAGTGCCAAAAATCTTGATTCCGTCACGTGTTACCTCTGACAAAAATGACCAAACCTCAAATGGCTTTTTTTTTTTGTTTCTGGATCTCATATGTACACACAGCAAAATTAACACCTACATGCAATTTGCTGAAGTCTTGAAACAACAGGAAAACTAAGGAATATTTACTGAAGTGCATTCAAACACCGGATGGTTTTAAGTGAAAGCAGTGAAGTGGTTCCTTGGCTTCTAAAAATTTAACAGCATCTCTTAGTAGTCACAAGAGTCATTGCAGCACTACTAGAATTGCAACTTGGAGTAAAAAAAGCCCAACTAAACAAAAAAATATTCCAGAACGTACGCTAAATTAATCATTACCAGGTTATAAAAATAGCTATCTCAGCATAAAAATGACACTACAAGTAGGCTGTCACACACAGAATTGTCTCAGGTAACTCCAAAGTAGTTTTTCCAGAGATGATTACCTGTGAGGGATGGACAGACCACCATCCACTGCGCCCTTCAGAGCACCAAAAACTTTGTTTCCAGTAGTAGTTCTGGCAAGACCTGCATCAAGGTAACATGTGAAAGCACCAGGCTTTCCATCCACACTTTCCACATTGTATTCATCTCCAGTCACTTCCACTTGGCCTTCATAGATCTTATCAAGACCAAATTTATTCAGAAGCTGCGGGGAAAAATAAAAGCCAAAACAATAGCAACACTTCTGATCTTCTGCCCATTTAAAGCCAAAATGGAGAGTCACAAAATTAAAATACAAAAGTTGCAATGGAATCTTCATACTTTCAATGATTTTTTTTTTTACAAAAATTACACATTCCATACTAGTATTAACGCTTATAATAACCACTGAAATATAACAGTCATGTCAATTGCAATCTCCTGGTCCAACAGGTACACTAATAATCTTCAGACCTATCCACAAGCTCATAGGAAAATGGATGAATACAGCTTACATGTATTTAAATTCTTATTGAAGGTACATTTCTTACATTTTTGTCCTGACTCCCTCCCTCCACCAAACTTAAGTGCAGAGACTTAAAAGTGGGCTGCCAGAGTTGAAACTGCATGTTGTCATACTTCTCTTTGTGATTTGACAGTCACAAGAGGCCATCAAATCTATATGGTAAAGAGTACAAGTTAGCATTCAGACAAGCCCACAGAATCTAGATCTATACTTCCAATACCACTTAAGACAGTGAGCTAGCTTTCCTGTTTTTAAGAAAAACAGAGCAACTCCTTCTAGACAATTTGACAGATACCTACCCTGCGTGCCAACAGCAGACCTGTACAGTACGCTGCTGCATAATTGGTCAGGCCAACCTTCACACCATATTTTGGCAGCTCATGGGCATACGCAGCACAGACAATCATGTCGCCTTCAATCCTGGCATAGGCAATCTGACAACAGTAAAAAAAAAAACACAACACAAAACAACACAAAACAACCATTAGTTTTCTCACTGTAACCGTGGGCTCAGTTTACCACTTCTTTGATATCTACTTAAGCCAATAGGAACTTTGTATAGAAATGTCCAGCAAACTGCTTTTCTTGAGAGCTCAAGGAGCTCTGTTTCATTTTTCTTTTCAGAAATTTCTTATGGCGTAATTAACTCCTCAAGTACTGAAGTATTCAAATCCATATTTGGCTTTGAGAAAGTAAATGATGGCAACCACTTTTATTTATGTCTTCATATAAAACGAGAGACCAGGAAACCGCCAACAAAAGCAACACTTCAAAGAATTTTTACGTATGTAGATGGATTCTGTCCTACTTTCTGCACGTAGTTCTCAAATAACACAGAACACTACTCATCTCCGAAAAATGCAAAAATATGAGTGTTTGTGAGGACACTTCATTACGAAGTGACTGCATTAAGATATAAGATCCTTGTAATCTCAGGGGTCTCCTGTGAGACAGCAATAGTATCAGAACCGTCTCCCTTTGACTTCCACACCTCCTCTGCCTCTAGAAGTTGCTCCTCTCTCTCTGGAGTTTCCACCTCTGGAAAGGCACAACTGGTCAGATGATACCTGCCACCACTTTTTGTTTTGAATTTCAGAGATAAAGCAAGCTCATCAAGGTCATACAGTTTAGTCTGAGCTGATTAAAAACGGCACTCTTTACTATTCTCCATAGATAAAACTATTTAATGAAGAAAGAAACAACAAGAAAACTTTCTACCTTCAACCTTACCAATGTGTATTATGATAGAACGTTCTGGAAATGAACCAGGAAAATGAATCACAGTAAGAAACTGCATTATGTGATGCAACATACAACTGCATACCACAAAAAGGTGCTTACTACTCTTATTTATCAGTCTCCTTTAATCTCAGTGAAACGATCTTAAGGCCTATCAGCTTCACATGATCCAATATCACAGTAAGAAGTCCTGAAGGCCAGGGCACCTTCAGATACTACATAACAGAAGTGAGCTGACAGGTCACACAGCAGTTTTCAAGCAAACAAAAAAAAACACCTCTCTTTTCAAAGCTCTTCAAAGACAGCAGAAAAGATAAAAAAAAGTTTTTCCCTAAAACCTTTAACATACTTCAGCATCTTTAGAAGAGTACAATCTCATATCACAACCTTGTTTTACAATGTTGACATTAGTAAAATTATTCTGTATTGTGACTATGGTGTGTTACTGACATTGTGTCAACCTTAAAGATCGTTCTCCAAGAAGCCACAGAGCAATATAAGAACTGCTTAGACTTCAAAACAACCAGCAAGTGCCCCATCAATCCCCCTTTTCTGTTCATTTCCAGGAGGCTGACAAATAAGTGGCAAGCACCACAGAACTTACCTGGCAAATGATGTCTCTGTTAGTAACACGCACAATCATTCTATACTTTGGGGTGTTGTACTTGTTTTTATCCTGAATTACCAAACGCTTGCGAGCATAGTAATCCGTTTTTCCCTCTGAAAAACAACAGTTACAGTGTGGAAAACATTTTAGAAAGAAGTAACAATATTTGTCAATATAATGTAATTCAGCAATACAGGGAGTTGAGCCATACCTCTCCTTCTCCTGAATTTTACTTGGTATCTCTTGAAGTAGGCCTTATTCTTGACAACTTTCACAAACCCCTTGAATAAGAAAAATAAGATGTTACTGACCTGGAACCACATAAGCCAAATCCATCCAAACTAAATGAATCATTATTAATAAAACTGTAGTGGACCAGGAATAAAATGACAGGTTTTCTTACACAACGAGATTAAAACCATCTTAAGGAAGAGAAAGCAGGATTTTTACCCTTAACACAAACTTTTCTGCCCATGACTTCACGTTTTCAAGAGAGAAAGAAAAATTTTATCTACTAATGACACGTTTTCTGCATAGGCTGCCACGACTACTCACTGCCAGTCACTCCCACAGAGCAGTCGCTCGGCCATTTCACCCCGACTCCCCCAACCAAAAACACGAGCCGTCCTAGCACCGCCCCGACTCAGACGCCCCCCACGCCCGCTGCTCTCAGGGCAGCTCCCCGCGGCAGGACGAGGCCGGCCTGTCAGCCGCCCGCTCCCCAGCCACGACCCCAGCGGGCCCGGCCCCAGCTGCCGCTCGCCCGCCCGCGGCTCCCGCTCGCCGCCACCCGCCCGAGGCCCGGTCTCGACCCGGCACCGTGCCGGCCGCGGCCAAAGGGTGAGCCGCGAGGGGCTGCGGGGGAAGGAGACGGAGGGGACGAGCCGAACCGTGCCGGAGGACCACCGCAGGGCTCCGCCGGAGCCGCCCCGATCCGCCTCGCGGCGCAGCCCCGGTGCCGCGGGCGGCCATTGCCACGCCAGAGCCTCAGCGGCCGGCGGCGGGCTCGGGTTAATCGGGCTCCATCCGGACGAGCGGAGTCGCGCGGCGGGCGCGGAGCGGAGGGCAGAGCACTCCTATGCGCGAGGGTCCCGTACGGGCCGGTACTGACCATCGTGCCAGGTACTGTCCGGTCTAGGCCTAGGCCGGGGCCCGCTCCGCACGACAACTGCAACGACTGCAGGGGGGAAAAGGCCGCTCCCACTGCGCAGCCGCGGGTCCTAGCCTGCCCAGCGAGGCGGGGCGCCGCCGCACGCCCTTCCTGTGAGCCCGGCGCGCGCCCTCTGCCGGCCCGGAGGGGCGCTCGCACCGCGCCGCTGCCTGGGACGGGGTGCGAGGGCGGGAGCGCTCCTCTGAGCTCCGGAGGTGTGACGTGCGCGGGAAAAGCCACCGCCTGCCGCCCCTCTGCGGCACCCGGCGTAGCGCCGCCCCGCGGTTCCCTACCGCCTGCCTCGGCAGGTGCCGGCACGGGGCGCGCGGCAGCACGGGATGAAAAACAATGGTTTTGGTATTAAAGATCTTTATCATATTAAGTATTTTATTCACTTTTTTTCCTAGGGAACGTTGTCGCGGTTGACCAATCAGTAAATAACTAGAATGGTAAGCTGACCAAAACCCAATTCAACGCTATTGCTAAAATAGAGCTGCTGGTATTTGGTCGAAGAAACCAAGAGCGCGTTACAGCTGTCGGATGGATGAAAGAAGGAAGGAGGCAGGAAGGAAGGAAGGAAGGAAGGAAGGAATTAAGGAAGGAAGCAAGCAAGCAAGCAAGCAAGCTCCCCCCGGTAGGACAGAAAGCGGCGCGCTCCCCTCCAGCTGCGGAAGCTCGGCGCTTTCCTTGCTAAGGGCCGCCGAGCTCCCACGCCCCGCCCCTCCCTCACAAATTCGAGGCCTCGTGCTGCCAGTCGTGATGCCGGCTGGAGCCGTGGCTGCGGTTCGGAAGGGCTCCGAACTCTTTGAGGTATAAGCTCCGATTTTTGATATTGCGATGAAGTAATTTTTGCAGGTAACTTTCAATAGCAGCAGGAGGAGCGTGTGCGTGTGTTTTCTCAGTCCGCGCTGTTCGCGGTGCTTCGGTGAGCTCGGGGTGCAGAGCCGCGCCTTCTGAAGCCCGCTACCCGCCCGGTCCCCAATATTGTCGTTCCACGGAGCAGCACGCGCGTCTGCTGGCAGAGTTCTTCGTTTCTGTTTTAAGCTTTCAGGAGAGTTCTAACTACCGAGGACCCCGGCGGGCTTCAGCCTGGAACTGCTCGCGCCTCTCTGCGCGAACGCGGCGGCAGGCGGACTCGCGCTGGAGCTGCCCCTGGCCTGCAGCGCCGCTAGGGTCGGGCCGAGGCCTGCGGCCGCACAACGTCGCCGGGAGCGGTACGGTGCAGGCGGTACGGTGGCGGCTGCCGGGCGGGCGCTATATCGACACCGGGAGACGCTGAGACGGAGCGGGCACCGGCCGTCACCGCCTCGCGCGAGGGGCGGGCGGCAGCGCCGCGCGGTGCGAGGCGGCGCGTCGCGTGGCGGGCGGCACGCGGGAGCCGGCGGCTGAAAGAGCCGGGACGAGGTGAGGGCCAACCCGCGTCGCGTTTCGCCGCCGCGGTGCTGGGGTGGCGCGGAGCTGCGGGGAGGGCTCGGCGGACCCGGCTTCGCGGCGAACGAACGGAGGCGGCGAGGCCAGAGACACGCGGCCACCCCGGCCGTCGGGCCAGGCTCCCGGCCGCCGAAAGTAGAGCGGCCCGTTATCGGCGGCCACGCGCGGGGAGTCCGAGCCGGCCACACCCGCGCTCACGGCGGCGCGAGAAAGAGGTCCCGGCGGGCCGGGCCCGGCGCTGCAGGGCTGCCCCTCGCGGCGGCTGCGCGCCGACTGCGCCTGCGCGGTGCTCGCGGGACGTGGCCCGGCTGCCGGGTCGGCGGGGAGGCGGGCCGGCGGGGGGGCGGGAGGTGGATCGGCGGGCGGCTCGGCGGAGGTCGGCGGCGGGCTACGGGGCGCGCCGATGCTCGCGCCTCTCCGTCGCGGGCGACGCTTCCAAGGTGAGGCCCGGGCGGGGCGCCCTTGCCGCTGAGGGGCCGGGGCCGGGGGCGGGGCGCGACGGGGCCTAGGCGGGGTGCGGCGGCCCGGCCGCGCCGTCCGTCCCGGAGCGTCGGGTTGGGCGGCGCGGCCCGAGTCGCTCGGAGCCGGGTTCTCCCCGCTGCGGCGTGCGCGCCGCGGAGGGCGGCCGGACCGGGGGCCGCGGGATCCGTGTGCCTCGGCCCGGCTGGGCGGGAAGGTGGGCGCTGCGGTGCGAGTGGGGAGAGCGTGACTGCGCGGGGCTGGCGGCGCTGGGTGGCGAGAAGGAGGAGTGCTCGCCTTTGGTCTGCGGTGCGCTCGTGGGGGTATATCTATGAAGGGAGATTTTTCTCAGTCGGGGTTTTTACGGAGGTATTTTTAAGCCGAAGCGTTTGGGTGTGTGGTTGTTGAGAAGGAGTTTTCAAAGGGTGCTTCAGAGGTCTGTCTTAGTGACACCTCGTGCTGCATCTGCACTGACTTGGTTGTGTAATAAGGACAAGAAGTCGACGATGGTGTTGTGGCTATTTAGGGTTCATTTCGTCTTCGGTATCCAAAGGTGTTCTGTAGTCACACGGAATTTCTGCTTATTTCCTGTGTTGGTGGTCAGAGAGCAATTTGCATGAGGTTGGTGTGGTGTTTGGAATTGTCAGTATGAGCTGAAATGAACAGCAAATTTTAAAACATTCTCATATTGTCCTGGGACAGTTTTTTGTAACAGGTGGCCTACAGGAGGTGAAGGAAGGAGTCACATCTGTGCAGAGGGGATCTGGCAGCATTTAGTGTGTTTTACTTATCTCTGAAAATGTTTGTCAGAAAACTTCTCTTTTCTCCCAACATTTTTTTTTATTCACTTGGTGGCTAAAAGATAAGGTAATTGGACTCTGTTTCTTTTAATGGTGGATATTTTGCTTAAATGTATCTATTTATTTTCCTTTCTAGCCCCCAGTTTCTGCTTCTGGTCATGGTTATACAGCTCTGCATTTACATACACACATCAGTATTTAAGGATATTTTGAGATAGCTAAGTGCAATTTCATGTAAGGGTTAGGAAAGGAAATAGAGGATGATGAAAGGGGGACAGGATCAAGCGGAAAACACTAGCTATTATGAATCAGCATTGCCTGAATTTGATTAAGCTGGGATGAGGACAGCTGTGGTGAGTATCCTTGAGGTCCAGCCAGCCCAGTAGTGCCTCTGAGAGTAGCAGATGTTTGCAGAAGAACAACTGAAAACAAGAATCTGCCTCCTCCTCAGATCTCCTCTGAGAGGCTGAGATTCAGGCACTTCCTGAGCTAGAGGTCAGTGGATTGGATTCTTTGTGTGTCTTTTTTCGTTGCCTTCTGTATGTTTTTCTTCTGTAGGCTTGTCTGATGGGTTTTGAGAAAGTAAGCAGGAGATGCTGAATGGAATAGGTGAAATGAAGTTTGTGAAGAGGAGGATGTGGGAGAAGCTTTTCAAAGTTGTCAGGAGAAGGGGTGGAGGAAAGTGAAGTGCTTAAATAGTTAGTGTCAGCTGCTTCTTTGGATAAGACTGAGGGAGAAGTATTTGAAAAATGGAAAAAAGAGGGAAGTGAAGTCCCTTCAAGTAGATTTTGAAAAAGCAGGGCTGTTTATCTTGCTAATTCAGTGTTCTCATAAACAGTCATGTAAAAGAAAAAAATCCTGGTGGTTCTTTGCTCGAACAACTTCTTTTCTTACCTTCATTTTATACTCTGAATTCAGTATTTTTTCCAATTTTTTAATAATAAAGATGTGTACTTAAATATAAAAGCAAACAGTCAATACATTAAGTTTATAATTTTGATTTTTAAAATAAATCCTCTGAGGTTTTAACTATGTGATGGTGTTCTTAGATGGCATGCTGAATTAAAGCCCAGTGTCTTATTTACCTTGTGAAAACCAACATCATCTGTTGGTAAATTTTTGGTTAATTTAAATGGGGCATACTGTCTTCATTGTAGTCATCTGCTTAAATGCCTTTGGTTAAAGAGCGTCTTGTCCTTCTGCCGCACGTGGCGGTCGGAACAACTGGGGGTTGGCATCTGACGGTGGCTTAGTCATAATGGAGGGGGACTTAGCTTTGCTCAGCTCACGTTCCGCAGGGAGGTATTCCTGTTGTTTACATGTATGCTTAGCAAAAGCTGCGTGCCCACAAGGTAGAGGCGGAAGTGATTGAGTGAAGTCTGGCTTATCCTTGATTGCTGTTCACTTGTTTAACAGCCTCAGAGCTCTGGAAACTATTGAGTTACCTGGGAAGGAGTGTTCTGGGGAGAGCCTAGGAAATACCTGTTCTGATTTGAGCGGTGAAGAGCATGAATGCCTTTTGGTCACGTTGAGAGAGACACTGCAGCGGCTGTTACTACAGGCTGTATTAACTGTCAACTTTGCTTGCTAGTTTTCTGTAAAACTAACCCTTCCAAGTTGGGTTGAGGCAGTTACTGTGTATTTGGGGTTGAAGTACAGTACCAGGGTTGGGCTTTTGGACTAAAATGAAGATGTTGGCTTAAAGAGCGACTGTGGACACTTAATCTGCTTGTATTGGTTCCTGACTTGAGAAACAGCCAAAAGCTGCTATCCAGTGTTATTTTTTTGTCTGAACAAATTTTGTCTGTCTCTGTAGTGTAGTATCAAATGCTTGCTTGATGACATCATAAAACATTCTTGATTTTTTTTTTTTTTTTAAATTTTGGAAAATATTAATATTGCAATGACACAGATCTCTGATTCACCAGTATTATATGCTGTATTAATGCTGGTGTGGGTTGGTTT
Organism: Tympanuchus pallidicinctus; assembly: GCF_026119805.1. NCBI lineage: Eukaryota > Metazoa > Chordata > Aves > Galliformes > Phasianidae > Tympanuchus > Tympanuchus pallidicinctus. The sequence goes on along the minus strand of NW_026294791.1, from coordinate 15,718,359 downwards.
TGTTTTTTAAATACGGTTTCTTCAGTCTGTCAGATGGAGCTTGTCTTTTACTAGTGGGTTGCTGCTATCAGAATTTGGCAGTGCACTTGTAACTAGCAGGATGTTATGGGACGAGCTTACTGTTACCTTTAAGAGAGGAAAAACTATTGTATGTCATTTAAAAATGGTAGCTATGTCATTTAAAAACTAGTAGCTAGTCACAACCAAACATTTGGAAAGTGTTGTTTTCCACATCACTGTGTAAAGTGATGTATGTAAGAACTTAGCTGTACATCTCTGAGCTGCTTGGCTTAGATGTAGTTTGAATGGCAGACTAGTTAAAGACTACTTTCAGACATGGTGAAAGAATTTCCAACTTCACTGTTCTCTGAAACAGCAGAGCTAAATTTCATTAAGCAGAGCAGTTATGTTTCTCGATGTTATTGTAGTTTTTATTTTGCCTTGGAACATATTAGTGATTGAACTTCCAGGGTTTGGCTCCAGCTTCAGCAAGTATTTCTTAGACACTTGGACAAAGAATTGCTAGATATTTTTAAAGACAAAATGATGGATGCAAGTTAAAATTCTGTGATAAAGTACATACCAATCATCATAAGACTTGGGGGTTTTATGTAATGTTTTTGGTGTCTCGCTGGCACTAAGGATGATCTTTGCTTTGTTGATCTTTCTTGCATTTTTTTCCACTTATTAGTGGACTTGTCCCACTGAAAAGACTTGGGAAGTTGGTGATTGAGGTGCAAGCTGTGATATTACTGACTATTGGTAGGTGATAATATGAGAAAAATCAAGAATATGTGAGCAAACCAGCATTCTTCTCAGTCTTGATCTGAATTGAATGAAAGAACTGGGAGTATAGAAGATGCTGATGAAGCCTGTAGTGAAACCATGTTTGAGGCCTAAACTAGGATTTTAGCTTGTCAGGAGGCATGAAAATGGGGTGATTCACCAGCTGCTGCTTCTGTGTCCTTCACTGAGTCGGTTCAGTTTGTTATTCCGGTATTAGAATGTTATTAACTTCTTGAAGCAAGCAGGATCTGGGTTTGTGGAATGCTATACAGCTTGCTTGAAAACTATGTATGTTCTTCGACCATAATTGTGTTAGACTTTCTCTTTATATACAGAGTAGTATGAGAACTACTTCTGTTTCCTTAGGAAGAGAAGAAAGGGTAGAGAGCACATGAAATGTACAAAGTGGACATTAAAACGTTAGTATTTCTTGAGGCTTGCAGTTAGTTTTACTTTGTCGTACAACAACAATAGTTGAAACAGCATTTCTGATAAGTGAGACACCCATAGCTTTAATACATGTTTCTTTCAGGGAATGCAGAGGTCAAACTCAGTGTCTGCAGAAACATGTATATAGATTGCTCTGAAAGTAATGCCTCCTGTTTGTTTCTATGGAAACGACAGCGGCACAGTGACACTATTTTTCAGTGCAGTTCCACCATTAGGTGTGCATTTTAGCTAGCAATGAACAAGAGCCTGTGTGCTGTGCTCAAAAATCTGTACCAGCCACGTGGTTTGGTGGGGTTCCTGGGTGCGGGCTGGGAGCTGAGTTTGAAGTGCGATTAATCTGCAGGCTCTGAAGGGAGACCTTTTGGGGGAAGCAAACGTGTTCTCGGAGTTGATTGAGGCTGTGGTTTTGCTCATGCAGAAATAATGATGATCAGTAATGGTTTGGTCAGCTGAATGGTTCTCTAGATTTGGTGTGCATCCCAGGTGTAGTGGGTTATCTTTTCTGCTTTTCACATTTAACTTGAAATTCAGCATCTGAAAAATGCTGATTTAACTGCTGTCTTGCACAGTTTTGACTGTACCTTCTCTTAGTATTCTTCACCTAATCCATTCCTACAGACTTTTACATGGCTTTTTAATGCGCTGTGATCTGCTGCTAAGTAAATTCTAGGTTTTTTTCCTACCTCCTCATCCACTTCAGATCTCTGAACTCAGAGTGTGAGTCTTGCATAAGCTGTACTCAGCTTGGATTTATTTTCGCACCTTGTCTTAATTACTTTGCTTTGTAGTATTTAATCCATTTGTATCCTTACTTCTCCCTGTTTGCGTCACAGGGTGCAACTCTAAATCAGTGCTTTTCTAATGTTTATATGTGGATATCTGCTCAAAACAGAAGTGTGACTTTTGGCAGTTGTTTGCTGTATTCTTAAGATTGTTCCTGTTTCTGCCAATGTTTACTTTTGGAGTAGTTGTGTTGCTTGTCATGTTTGAAGCAGTAAGAAACCTTTGAGAAAATACTCAGTCCTCTTAGCAAGTGACGTACGTGTGTTGTCTGTATTATAAATCTGTTACTTAAAATGAAACATGAATAATTTGCGCTTCAATAGCAATAAGCTGAAATATTAATGAATATATGAAATTTGAGTCTGAAATCTCTACCGTATATGTTATAAAAAGTGGTGTTGAAACCTTAGTTTTGAAAGTGCATCTCCAAGGTGAGCTTTAAAAATTTATGGTTTTTTTTAAGTATTGTAATACTGGCAAGGACAGTATTGCATTTCCTATGCATGTTTCCTATGCATTTGCATAGGAAAACCTAAGTGGTGCAGGAACCAAGTGGAACATTTCAGGTGCTTTTTGGGGGGGCCTGTAGCAGAAATGTTAAGTCACAGCTTGAAACAGTGGCTGAGCACCTGGTGGAAGGCAGGGCAACCCGGAGGAGCTCAGCTGCATGCGATGCACCTGGGTGACTGGAAGGGGTGGAGCCAGGATCCAGTCCTTCCCAGACCTCATTTAAGGGCTGGCAGTGAGCTGGAGGTGGGGGCATCTTGCTGGAGATCCCTGCCTACTGGAGGCCTTCTGAAAGTGAGCAACTTTTCTTTGTTTACGTATGCGTGGCTGCTGCGTTTATGCTTTCCAGAGACAATATTAAGCATACAGAATTTAACTTTTTTCTACATGCTGGCAGATGCTAAGGACTCCTGTACTTTGGTGTAAATCAGGATTGTGGTGCATCTGTTCCTCTTCCTCACACTGTAGAGGATTTCTGTTATATTCGAACAGCAATCAGCGAAGCTTAGGATTTACACTGATACATTCCTGCTGCTTCTCTGTCAGTTATGAAGTAGTTGACTGCTTCCTTATCTGTCCTTCTGCGTGTCCTATGCTGTTATTATCTTCTCAATTCTCAATACATTTTAAATAGTGGATTTTTTTTTTCTGTAGTGGGAAGTCTGAACTGAGCTGTGGTATTTCTGTACTGCAGAAACCAGTTCTGTTGAACAAATTCCTCTGTATTTTTCTAGTGTATTAGCAATATAGTTGCATGTTATTTCTTCTGTAATACTGAATTTCTATCATTGCAGCTTTTATTGCTTCTGACAGCTTTGGGTCTTCTGCAGAAATAAACAATCCCAATGTCAGTTTATGCATATTGTATCTTTTCCCTGTTCAGTGGAAGTAGTTGATTGAAAAGGTGAAAAAACAAAACCCCACAGCTGTTGTAGCCTCTTCTTGTCATCACAGGTGGCGACAGACAAGGTTGCAGGCAAGCTGAGCTCTACTCTCTCATGGGTGAAGAACACTGTATCACACACTGTCAGTCAGATGGCCAGTCAGGTGGCAAGTCCATCTGCCTCTTTACACACTACATCCTCCTCTACCACTCTGTCTACACCTGCATTATCACCATCCTCGCCAGCACAGCTGAGTCCAGACGACCTAGAATTACTGGCTAAACTTGAGGAGCAGAACAGGTAAATGCAAAACTTCTCGGTCTTGACTATAGTGATAAGATTGAATTGGGTTATTGTAGCTTCAACACTGAGACTGTTAAAGGAGGTTGCTGTTCATGGCACAACACCTTAATTTCAAGGTTAAGAATTAATGTTGTAGAGATGTGCATTCTTGAAGAATTTGTTTTTGTAGAATGTTCAAAATAGTTGGCTTTCTGGTTTAAAGAAGTGCTCATAACTGCTGCTTATTCTAGAAATTTGCATTGGAGTTGCACGATATTCAGTATCCCAACTGAAATGGAATATCATAGCAATGAGAATTGTGTAACTTCCTCCCATCCTTAGATAAAGATGGTATTTTTATAGGCTTTTTGAAATGTGAAGTACCTCACAGTTCCCTTCTTTTCCTTCTCGATTTCCACAGTGTAACCTGCTCACATGTAGCCTTTTAGCGTGTTATCCGTTTATCTGTGATGATGTACATGGAGCAGGATTTTCTGTTGGAAATTCTAGAAAAGTAGAAGTTGCTGTTCTGCTATTCAGTTTAAGGGTTTGAGCAGAATTCTTCAGTTTGTATTCTGTAATTTAGCCTGCAGCTCAGGCTATTTCATACAGGTACAGCTAATAAAAGAGGCTTTGCAGCCTATTCAGTGTTATGGCTGGAGGCGTATTTTTACAGATAGAGCAGTGTTCAAGCATCTTTTATTTGCAAGGAATAATAGATGCTTGCTGCAGTTATGCTAACAGTGACAGGTATGCAATGACTTAATCTCATGAAAGAGAAATCCCTAATCAGTCATTCTTGTTTGTCCTGAATTTCTTTGTACGCTCCTGTAACTGAGAAGAGGTAGTGATGCCAGCTGTCTCCAGGCATGTCTTCTCTTAATGTTCTGATTCTGCTGCCTGATAGTAAAGTAACTTCCAAGGAAATTGTAGCTGTCTAGTTCATGACTGAGAATGGAGGTCAGCTTTTAAACCACGTCGTCCTCTTTTCCTTATGGTTTATGGGGTTATCTTTCATTTGAAGGTGTACTGTGATTTGTGCTGTGCTAGTAGCCATTTAAAATGTATCAAAAGAAGAAAAAAAGGAGGTATAACATAAATAGAGTGCTTCTAAGAAAGCTAATTTGCATTTAATCTGAAGCTTTCTGTTCTGTTTATGACCAAGGGTCTCATTTATGCAGTATCTGTTCTTTGGACTGCTTATCTTTGTTAGGGCGTAAGATTTGTTCGTCCAGAGTAGTTATATTAAGCCCTGGAGTGAAGTTAGTTTGCTTTTTCAAAGCATGTTAGCTTGGGCTTGTTAGGTTTTATTCTTCAGGTTTGCATTCTTGATTTAGTACAATTTAGGTTAACTTATCTGTTTTCATTTGATCAATATATTTATTTTTTTAAGACAGATTTGTTGTTCATTCCCACATTTACTTTTGTGTATGAATTGTGATTAGAGGTTGTCCTGTCAGATATCTCACACCAAATGTTCTTTCCTTGTGAGACCCAATACTTGAAGTAAATTAAAATGCGGTGCTCTTATCATGGAGGGTGCACGGTAGTTTTGAAAGTTTGAATCTGCATTTTAACACAGTGAGAAGGAATTGTACACTGAATGCAGGGAACAATAGCTGGTGCTGGGTATTTGTAAAGGTTTAATTTATGTTCTTGACTTCAACATGAACAAGAACAATGTGAATTATTTAAGCAGGCTGGGAACTGAAAAAACTCGAACTGTATCAGGCTATGAATGTATGAAGCATTCTGTAATGCAGTCCTACTGGAAGTCTCCTCAAAATAATGAGTTAGCTCAGTCCAGAGTCCTGTTGTAACTGTTTGGCATTAGTAAATCATTTATAAAGTTTTAGGTGAAGGAGATCAGTTGTTGAACAACACGGAACTTGCATACTACTTACTTTGTAAAGAACTTCTCATTTTCAAATCCAAGGACAATGGATTTATCCAGGTAAGGTCAACCTACTGAAATCTAGTGAAACTTACATAAAAAAGCTGTGGTAATTAACCAGTCAGAGCCTTTTATAATCATCGTGTTTTTATAACTGTGGTATTTTTTCTGTGCTCATTTTTCATCAATAATTACTTTGCTCTTTTGACGCTGACACACTAATAGAAGGAATTTTGAGCTAAGTTTTCATTGTGCGTTGGTATTAGGATTTCTAAACATCAAAAAACAATAGGTGAAAGCTGGGCACTGGGAAAGCTAATGTAAGTATCTCTTAGCTGGGAGCTTAAACTGCAGGTGCTCTAAGACTTGTGTAAAAGGGTGATGATCTAATATGTACTTAAAACTTAATACAACGTTGCTAAAATGTTGCCAGGCTTTTAGATTTTGTGCAAGTGTGTGAAAAATTACTGAACATAAATCTCACTGCCTGATAATCCCAGTTCTCATATCCAAGTGCTGGGCTTTATCCATCCATTAGCTTTTGTTACCCAATTCCCATTTGCTAGAACTGAGGTTTTTTTTCTCATCCATTTATAAAAACACCATATTGAACAGTTGTCAGCATAAGTCAGGCATTACAGAACTGTAACTTACATTATTATGTGTCTGTATTTACATTATCAATGTGTATTGTGTTAATGGGGAGATTTTTGACAACTTTTCTTTAAAATTACTGTCTTTTCCAGTACCTCTGACATTCATTGATTGTTGAGAACGTTTAACTTGTTTGCTTGTGTTCTTTCTGTCAACTCAATGCATGAAAGCCCCTTTTTTTTTTTTTTTTTTTTTTTTGTGTGTGTGTGTGTGTTCCTGGTAAGGTCAAACCCTCTTGCCTCAAAACCTGCTGATCTTCTGTGTTCAGCTGCTAATCTCCAATTGGTAAATGTGTGGAAGAAGTTTGATTTGTGGTGCTTCTATACTTTCCCTGACTTTATTAAGATCTAGTTCAGGAGGTTGTAAGACACTGATTAAAATCTCAATTCTGATATTTATGCACAATGTGATGCTTGTGTTTGTTCCTTAAAAGGTTGCAATGTAATCTGCTATTCTGGCTGCAGAAATACTTGAGTGATTATAAATAGTAACAAGGAGCAGATCTACTTAAATTTATTACAGATGGATGTTGGAAAAACTGTACCGATGGCACTCTGTGCTCCTTCTTTGCAATGATGTTGGAAGCACAGATTTGTAAAAAAGAAAACAAAAACAGTAGTGTGGCAATAGCACGATAAGAACGTGTAGTTTCTTGTTGTTTTTGTGTGTCTGTGTGTGGTTTCTTTGCAGGCTCCTAGAAACAGATAGCAAATCCTTGCGATCGGTAAATGGGTCAAGAAGAAATAGTGGATCTTCTCTTGTATCTAGTTCATCAGCTTCTAGCAATCTCAGCCATCTTGAAGAAGACTCGTGGATCCTGTGGGGGAGAATTGTGAATGAATGGGAAGATGTACGGAAAAAGAAAGAAAAGCAAGTTAAGGTAGTTGGACACGTTTGTAGGATGAATTTGTATCTTGATAGCTTTTTGGCTCAATTTTTAAGATAAGCAAGTAAGAGAAGCTTCTAATTGTATCTATTTCAATCCTGAAGCCCTAGTGCTTCTTATGTAACTGTTGTTATACTTCAGTTTTGTCTGGCGAAGGACTCATTGAAAACCAGGTGCATATCATGAATACCAAAGCTTTCTGTCTGATTATGAGAGATTCCCTTTAATCGCATACTTGGTATTTTCAAAGTGGAGTTACTGAAAACCTGCTTAAGATCATATTGTAGCTGGATGCTGTGATATCTTTTTTCCCCCTACTGAACACCGTCTGTTTAAAAGCATTCTTATTAGAGGAGCAAATCATTCTATTTTATAAGGATCTGATACAAATTTAGTTCAATTGTTCAGGCCAAATTTGCTGACTCCAGGAATAACATCAAGTGGAAGAGAACAGTTTCTAAACTGTTTTAGAAGGTTAGAGAAATTTTGGGCTGTATATGTCCAGTCTAAATTGTGGACATGTGCAGGAACAGAATTCAACAATAATTTATATTTAAATTAAAAAATGTTTAGAGCATTTAACATTCACGTTTCAGAGGTAGAAAGTACTGGAAGTGTAGGATTTTTATTTGTGGGCAGCCTATTCTGTTTTGGTTCTTTATTAGCTTTAGTCTGTAGTTTTATGTGCAGAATACAAATTTCAGGGTCTTTTGAATAGTTTGAAGTTCATGTCTGTGAATAGATTGTGGGAAGGCAGAACGATGGGCTAAAGCAAAGTGTTTTTTATGTGAAGCAGTTGTGGAGAGAGAACATGACCTGAGAGTGGAAACAAGGGATGAAAATGAATTCAAGGCTCTATGCTTGCATAGGGAAAACAGTTTCTGGAAGAGTGTTCCCAAAAAGCTGTGAAAAGAAGACCCGTGAACCTGACAAAGAGAAGCAGATTGGTAATAAATAGATCAGATTGGATAGAATTCACTTTCTGAACTGCTTGCATGTAGGCTTTGCAAATAAAGTGTCATGCTGGTCAAGAGTTGTTTGGAGAATAAATATTTATTGAAAGTTAGTCGGTTAAGTGTACTTTTAGAGAGGTTTTTCGATGGTGAAATAATTCTCAGGTATGTGGGAGTTTTTTTTGCTTGTTTGTCAAAAATCAAGCTAAACTTTGGAATACTTGAACATCCATACTTCGTTGTTGGTTGTGCCAGTAGTTATGATTTTAGCAGCCCAAATTTCATTTCGTATTGGCTATGAAAGCTAGTCTTAAATTACTGGATACTTGGCAAGTTTCTGAAGCGTTAGTCATGTGTGTCTATGCTTTCCTTGTATGTGATATGATCTGTCCATGTGCCTTGATCCTCTCTGAACTCTTCCTGTTTCTGAAGAGAAACTGAAAGATGATGCAATTTCCACTTTTCTGTGTTCCTCTAAGAGTGTTGGTGGAATTAACCTTGTTATTTTGATTGAGCAAGTGCATGATAATGCAAGGAACTACTAACTAATCATTTGTTTATGCTTTTAGAGTTTTTGAGGCTTTAGGTGACTGAACTGCAGTCTGGTAGTGCGTTGTTGACATAATAGCTAGAGATAAAAGTGGAAAGCTGTCTTAGGCTTGTTGGTTTGGAGTTGGACATCTTTTGGGAAATAACTCAATGTCACATTCATATCTGAACAAACAGTTGCGGTGACATTACTAGGAAGGTTCTGGAAAAAGCTGATGATCTTTAGGATGTTGGAAAGCTGCAGATAGTGCTGCAAAACTCCTGCAGTAGAGTTCAGGCTTAACAAATGATTTGAAGCAGGAGTGTCTGTGGAAGTTCAAAAGATTAGTTAGTATTAGTGCTATCTTAATATTTGGAGTAGTAGGGTAAGTACTTGGACAAATAGGAGTAGAATAGAAGATGATTCTGACCTCAGAATAAATACCAGCAAAATAAAATAAACTGACCTGCAGGAGACAGTATTTGATAATAGTTCATAAAGCTTAAAAAAAAAAAAAAAAAAAGTAACCACAAACAAACAAACCTGTCAATGACAAAGGAACCTTCTTGTCTTGAATTGGCAGTCTTGTAGTTGGATCCTAGTTGCAGAAAGTACTACTAAACCTATTAACTTTGACTCATACTTTCTCCTCAGTTTTTCAGATTAAGCAACAAGACTTCTTTTTTACTTGTCTGTTCTGAAAAGACAAGTAACATACTTGGAATGATAGATCTCAGATAGATCTGAGAAGGTTTGAGTTGTATAATAACTAGCTGATTTTTATTTTTTTCTCCTCAGGGAATTTCAGGTAAATGAAGGAAGCTCAGTTGATGTAAACTATGTATTCTTGGTCTAGCATCAGAAATCACATTTAAATATTTCCTTAAATGAAAGAAAAATTTGAAATACTGGCACAAGAGAGAAAGTAGACTTTTTGTGACGTGTGTGTCAAATGACTTCTGATAGAAATCTTGTGCACTTCTTTCTGGTTGTCTGCGCTCCATTTAGTTTCAATTTTTTTTGCCGTTTACTTGTCTTGCAAGTTATTCTTAAGCAATGATTTCTTACGTCTTAAAAACTAGAAATATAATTAAGATTACTTTCTTCGATAATGTTTTGTGAAATATTAAAAATTACTATTACTTTGGCCCAGAGGAGTTCTTGTTGAAAATGTTTTTTTAATATTCAGCTTTTTTCATGGTTATTTACTTAAGGGGAAAAAAAAATAATAAAATCATTAATTCTTATTACCTATCAGGCTGCAGTTGAGGCTTACGCCTCATGAACTTCATAACTGGTTTGTGACATAATGTATTATTTTCAGGAAATGTTAATGGTTTTGTATCTTTGTGCTTTAGGAGCTTGTTCGAAAAGGGATACCTCATCATTTCAGAGCAATTGTTTGGCAGCTTCTGTGTAGTGCTCAAAGCATGCCAATAAAGGATCAGTATTCAGAGCTTTTGAAAATGACATCTCCTTGTGAGAAACTAATAAGAAGGGACATTGCTAGAACGTATCCAGAGCATGATTTCTTTAAGGAGAAAGACAGCCTTGGGCAGGAGGTTTTATTTAATGTAATGAAGGTAAGTCAGCATTTCTGTTCTTAAAAACACATTAACAAGAGTAAGCAAGCACAAAGGTTTAGAAAATAATTTACCTTCTGAATGTGTTGTGTCAATTTCACGCGTCCTGTTTTTTAAACTGACTCTACTTTTCAAATGACATTTCAAAGATAGCTTTCAAATATTGTATCCCTATTTAATATGGTTTTGTAAGAGATTTAAATCATCTGCTTACTTAACTTGCATTAAAGCAATTTCACATAGTAGCTGCTGTTAGCGTAATGGAGAAAAGTGTGCCGTGAATTATCAATACTGACAGGTGAGAACATAGTAAATCAAAGTGAGCATTTCATTTTCAAGTGTTGGTGAGCCTGTGTGTGAGAGAAGAAAACAGTAGGTGCAAGATAATGTGCAGTTGTTAGTGCACAAGCACAAAATAACATTGCCATAAAATGTCACTGTATTGCCCCCATTCTACTAGAGCTTAAATTTTGGTCATGTAGCTTCAACAGAGAAGTCAGCACTTTTCTAAATCGTAGTAATTTCCAGTTCTAAAATATGCATGGAAACATGCTATGTGTGTGGAAACCACCTGTAAATAGAGCTACGGCTCTGAATTGTTCTGAAACAGACTGTTTCTTTTGTCAAATCTTCTGTAGATGTAGTAAGCCTGTGCGTTTGGTATGGAAGCCTCCTTATCTTTTGAGACCTGGCAAATTCCTGTGAACTGCAGGCTTTTTTAGGTGTCCATTAATGCATTGAAGGCCAACAGAGAGCAAAGTTCATGTCTCTGTGTAGCTGCAGGTAGCAACTAAACGTCTGATCAAATTTTTTGTATGGAGTGTCTGTTTGCTTTGGATTTGGAAGAGCAAGACAAAAGTTGTTACCAAAATAACAGCATGAGCTAAGATAAATTCTTGTTAGTAATGAGGATTTAATTGTTTGGAGTCTTAAAGATGTTATTTTGTAGGCTTATTCTTTGGTGGATCGTGAAGTTGGATACTGTCAAGGAAGTGCTTTTATTGTTGGATTACTACTTATGCAGGTAAACATTACATGAAGAAATATATGAACCTTGAAAATCCCTGCTAGATTGCATGATGTGTGGTAATGATTTGGAAGGAATTTTTGTGGTGATTCTTTATTGCTGTTTGTTACAATGTAATAGTGGAGGGCTGTCTTTTATTCTGCATATGAAATGAAAGCATTCTCTGTTTCTGTGTTTTGTCAAGAAGCTACAAACTTTCTGAGTGAGAGAATACATTTGTTTCTTAAAGCTAAGGTGGGATCCCAGTCTTGCAAGTTACTCTAGGGCATGTTATGTCAGCTACTGATGAGTCATTCCAAATCTATTACACTGAACCTCCTCTCAGTTTAACTGGGATTTCACAAGTGTCATATTTTAAAAGTTGTCTTTGTATTAATATTCAGTTTTATAGACCAGGTTATATTGTAAGAAGTTTACAGACCTCCATTTCGGTTTAGAAGCCACTTGATAGGACCCAGCATATACAAGGAAAACTACAATAGTAATCATTGGTTATAAATTCCTTGTTTAGAGAAACAGCAAAACACTGTCTCCCCAGACATTCATTCTGTCCTTATGCTTCTCCTGAGTCTTTGTTTCTTTTGTTTTTATTTTTGATATAGATGCCAGAAGAAGAAGCGTTTTGTGTGTTTGTTAAATTAATGCAAGATTACAGACTACGAGAACTCTTCAAACCAAGCATGGCTGAACTGGGCCTTTGTATGTACCAGTTTGAGTGCATGATACAGGTATATGCAAAGTCTATCAAGCTTTTCAGTAACTGAGAATAATGAAATTGGAAATTGCAGTTCAAGAGCAGGCTTGTCTTTGATAATAGACTGTTCTTTGACAATAGCTGATTTCAAAACTGCAGGAGAAAATCTGTGTCTGTACAATGTATTTTTTAACCTTTGACAATGTCACGAGGACTTGTGTTGCTGTACTTCATGCTTATGAATTGTAAATCTTGCATTGAGAATTTTAAGACTGAAATGTCTTTTTACAAATTTGTACTCGATTTACAGCTGATTTTTTTTTTTTTTTTTTTTTTTTTTTTTTTTAAGTAAAAGAAAAGTTGGGCTGACAGGAACAAGTAGGCTTAATTTTGTGGTATGGAAATGTTTACATTTCTGCCATGCAGTGTAAAAATACTACAGGTAATACTGCCATGTCTGCTGCTTGGTTTTTCATACTGATAAACTTTCACATCCATATCAAGTGATATCTCTTCTGGTTATGTGTTATGTAACTGCTGGCTGAGGCAAATGCCAATTATTTTTCCCCATATGTCAGAGCCATTTGCACAATAAAAACCACTTGCAAAACCATAACAAATACATTTTTTCTCATCTTTTTCTCCAGGAGCATCTTCCAGAACTTTATGTGCACTTTCAGTCTCAGAGTTTCCACACTTCTATGTATGCATCATCATGGTTTTTAACTATATTTCTTACAACTTTTCCACTACCAATTGCAACAAGAATATTTGATATCTTTATGTCTGAGGTAACTACTCAATACTTATGTTCTGCTTCAAGAGTAATGGTTAAGAGCAGCTATTTCAGTAGTACTGTGAAGACTGTTCTGATGGGCAAATTTCAAATACCCTGCCTTTGGAGGTTTATCACTTGTTTGGTACGGGAAGATTGTGCATGTAGTTTAAGGAAAAGCAAGTACATATTTGAGTGTAGATGCTGTAAGCAACTTTATAGTCTAAGCCTGTTGAAGAGTCATCGTATCTGCCAGAAGTTCTGGATGCCATGTGATAGCATTGTGCAACAGGGCATCTGTTTTTCAGTAGCTTGGGGTGAAAAATAAATCTTCTGGGCCCACGTTAAAGCTTCATGGGAACAAGCAGATGATGAGGAGGGAGTATAGAAGAGCTGCTCCTGTTGAGAAGATGGCTAGTAATAGCTAGTAGCCAGAAGAACTTATGGAATTATTCAGTGGAATTATCACTGATGCCTAAGGTGTATCTAGGGTTAGAGCTTTGGGTGAATGTAAGTAACAAACCAAAGCTTTTATCCATTTATGCTTTTCCTCTGCCATAATGTTCTAGAAAACGCTAACTCAGAGGTGGATTCCTTCAGATCGTTTATAGTATCTAGGATATTCTTGAGGCAAGCATTCCCTTGAATCTGTTTAAATTGTTCAGTTATGTTATACCTTGTTTGAAACAAAAATACCTTTCTTGAGAAGTAAGTACCTTGTTTCTCTTTTAATTCATTACATTTTAGTACCAAATGTATTTAAAATTATTGATAAAGCTCCTGTGAAGTGCGGTAGCACTCTGGAGAGGACCTGATGTTAGGGCAAGTAGCCTGACTATTTGTCTTCAGTACAAAACAAGGAACCCAGGATCAATCTGTTGTTTAAAGATTTTTGATTTCCCTTTCTTTTGTTTGGGAAACTGGGTGAGCTTTCCAATGTTCTTAAATAATAGAATCATCTTTCAGCATTGACAATACTGTGAATAATTGTTGAATATTATTTTAACTTCTATTTACAGGGTTTGGAGATAGTATTTCGAGTAGGTTTAGCACTACTTCAGACAAACCAAGCAGAATTACTGCAACTTGACATGGAAGGGATGTTACAGGTAAGTTAAGATTGTAATATTTTAAGAGATGTGTGTGGTGTGTGTTTATTTGCAGTTATTAATTACATGTAATCTTGTGCTCTGATTGCTTTTAGCACTTTCAAAAGGTCATTCCACATCAGTTTGACAGTGGTCCAGACAAATTAATCCAGGCATCTTACCAAGTCAAATACAATGCAAAAAAGATGAAAAAGTAGGTATAACATTTTGAGAAAAGATGATACTATTGCTTGGAGTTATTGTTTGTTTGTTCAAAACTAGTTACTCATTACTTCACTCTGAATTTTCCATGTCTAACTTTTTGGGGGGTTGGTTTTATACTGTGAAGAGTTAAAAACTGAAGTACTGTTTGCAAAAGAATTCTACTGAAGTGGTATTTGCTATTGTTCCTGAATATAATCAAATCTCACTTAAAAACTAAAGCTTCTGAGGAAAGCTGCATGTTACAGAAAATTACAGAGCTTCTGTAAAGAGGATTTGAATAGAAAATCTGTTGTGGGATGGGGTGGTGTTAGGTGTGTAGTGTGTAGCTTTTTGATGTTTTTTCTGTTTGTTTTTTTGAGGGTGAAGTAGGGAGGGGAGGATAATTGTAAGGGTAATCCTGATTCTGAGTTTGAAATCCTGAGTATAATACTGCTACTTAAGGTTAGTTGCATGTCTTCACTTTTCTGCCGTCTGTAAATCGTACTGATAAATCAGTTTACCTTTCTTGTGCTTTTCCAGGGTTAAGTTGGGCAATTCTTAAGGCAGGCAGCTTGTAGTATATTGTGATGTGCAAGGAGAGCAGATGTGCTAGGGTCTTTCAAAATAAGTTTACTAATCCTGTCCACCATAGTGCCCAAACTTGCAGGGCAAACCCTTTCTCTGAAAACTAATATAAAAGCTTGCAGTTTAAAACACTACAATTCAGGCTAAACTTACTTGATTGCCTTTTGTAGAGGCATTGGATATCACAGCTTGCGTTTCTTGTTGCTGTTTTTTTTCATTAGGGCAATTCTGGAGCTTGCTTGAGAGGGACTAAAATAGTTTTAAGACTTGCCTCAAATCTCTTTGCATCTTTCTGTCCTCCAGGCCTTCCCAGCAATGTGTTCCTTTGACTGTACTGAATTGATTGTTGTGTAACTGCATTGAGTGGTTATAGTTGTTCCAAATCGTTGCCATTTCAAATCTGTATCTGATAAAGATTGTACAAGCAAGCATCCACATTTCACTATGTAGTCCAGCCTGTTTATGTCTGCAGAAGTATTTCTGTGCTTAAACTAATTTTAATGTTCAGTCCAAGTATTTACAGGAGGACTGTATTGGCAACTTTCAAGTGGTTGTTTAAACAGAGGAAGTATAACCTGTATCTATTTTCTTGTTGCTTGTTAGGTATTAGATCCCTTAAGTTGTCAGTAACATTTCTAATTATCCTTTACTATTTCTATTTTTTTAGGTTAGAGAAGGAATACACTACAATAAAAACAAAAGAAATGGAAGAACAAGTCGAAATTAAAGTAAGAGAGCCTCTATAAATTTACTTACAGATAAGTTTAGTTCTTAGATGTGGATTGTGTGTCTCTGATCTGTGTAACATAGAATTGTTTTGGAAGGGACCTCTTGAAGATCACCTGGCTTCAACTCCACTGACACAGGCAGAGATACCTTCCATAGATCTGGTTGCCCAGCGCCCCATCCAGTCTAGCCTTGAAAACCTCCAGGGATGGAGAATCCACAGTGACTCAGAGCAGCCTGTTCCATTGCCTTACCACCCTCTGAATGAAGGATTTACTCCAAATATCTAATCTAAATCTGTCTTTTAAAGTCATTGCCCTATATCCTCTTTCTATTGCCTCTGAAAGAAATTCCCTCTCCAGCTTTCTTGTGGATCCTCTTTAAATTCTAGAAGGAAGGACGTGTGGCTGGACATGTAACTGAGGTTCCCACATTGTTGTTTTTCAGCATTTGCATTGGACTGTTTGCTCATAAAGGGCACTTGACTGTGAAACTTCTGGTGAACAAATTTGAAGAGCATTAATCAGTGGAGATGTGCTGTACATAGTTCTCGTTAGTTTCTGCTACTAAACTTTGATTTACAGACAACCTCATTCATCAGAGCTCCTCATTCACAATGCTCTGTTGTAAGATATGGATAACCTGCAAGTTAAGATCTGCTCCTACAGGCTTAGGTTCTTTTACTGACTTGCTTTTGTTACATAAATAAGCTTTTGTTGTATTTTCCTTTCACATTTAAGCTTTTTAGAGGGAGTGAGTTGTATCCTTCCTTCTTGCCATACCTTTCTGGTCATTTGTCTTTCAATGTCAATTTTAAAGACAACAGTTCTTCAGAAAAAATTCAGTGAACGTGCACCTGGGAGCACAGAAATTTTCCATGCTTTTCACATTTTTTTATCCTTGTAAACAAATAGTAGACAGGTAGCATTCTTTACTTGAGATTAGGGCTTGCTGGGGTGGCTTATCATGTTAAGATTTGTATGAAATACATCAGATAAAAAAAGTACAACTATTTCTTACTTTGGAGGTAAATAATTGTTCATATAGTTTCTGACAAGAAAAAAAATTAACTATCCTTTTTATTGAGAAGAAAAGGAGAATCTCTGTAGCATTCATTAACTTGTCCTAATGGAGGGATTACTTTTTCATGTCCCTTCTCCATGAGGACTGTGTCCTGCTTTGATTATGAAGAGGAGGCTAATAGTGCTGTGTGGTTAAGCCCTGTGGTTCACTGACCTTCTTATAGCACCAATACAGTTGCTTTCATATTGCACAATACCTTTCTTATCTTTGCTCTGTCAAGCTGTAAAAACTCACCTCTAGAGTTAGTACATCAAATGAAAAGGCTGTTTAAAACAAGTATCACTGCTCATGTTGGTATTCATATTGATTTTTTGCAGCTGTGGTAAGATGTTTTGGTTTTCATTTTCTTAAGCTATCCTGCTTGGCTTTATCAGACTTCCATAACCTGAGAACTAAAGTTCTGAATTGTTTCCATTTCAGAGGTTGCGAACTGAAAATAGGCTCCTAAAACAGCGCATTGAAACATTAGAGAAAGTGAGTAAGCTAGTGACCAAATTGAATCTGTTATTTATATTAATTATATCGATTAGTCATCTTATTGTATGAAATGGGTCTCATAACTTACTATTTGTTTCCGGTTGATTTACAATGTTCACTAACAGTGCTTAGCCAAAAGCATGGCAATAACAAAGCTGTTAAGGTCAGTGCTTATGAATGTTTGGCTCTTATTTGAAATGTTCAATTTCAATATCTGGTTTCTGTAGCATTTTATTCCTCAACTAGAAGTATGAAAGTACAGAAGACTACATAAAATGGTGTAATGCCTGGGTGGAAAAGAGATTATTGTGAGAGAATCTCACTTCTGATAATCTGAAGTTGCTAGGTGTTTTTATGTACGAGCAAAATGACAGGCTTCTGAATGGTCAGAGAAGTGAAGGTGAAAGATTGTTGTCACTGAATACAGCAGTAGAGGGATGTTGTTGCAGCATTCACGTTTAGTACAGAAGTCTGCTGCTGTCAGCTATTAATTCATCTTACGTGATTTGGAATTTTTGTAGAAATTACAGGTACAGGGGGCTGGGGAAAATAATTTCTCATGGATATAGTCTAAAATAGGGTTTTGTTAGGCTTCTTTGTAGCTGGACATAATGTCCAAGTGTGCACGATAACTTTTGTCTTATGTACTGATAGCATGCAAGCATTGTACTTTAGCTTTCCTGTGTTGATATCATGCTTCGTGTGACAGACTGAATCTAGGAAGGTGTGCTCTAGCATGAGAATGTTCTTACCCTTTTTAATTGCAAATAATAGCTGTCTTTCAGCAAATGAAGTTGAATGTTCATGACTTACAAAGAATTGCTTCACAGTGAGGGAAAGGATAGACTAAATTTTATCTGAAATAATTGAACAGTGTTGTATTTCAGATGTTTCTCCAAGAAACCATAATAGATTTAACAGCCTGTGTCAAATTGTGATTAATTGTGATTTCTAAACTGTGGTTTGGGAAAAAAATGCACATTGTGAGGGACATCTTGTGAAAAGAAGTTGTGACCAAAAATTTTATGTATCTAGTTGTTTCAGATCTTGAATTTGTAGGTAAAGCTAACTGAAGGGAACGGACTCTGATATGTTTAATTCTGTAGCAAATGATGCTAGTGTTTTTTTCTTGTGGACTTGTAATAGTAAATGTCCCTGGTTTATGCTTGATTTGCAGAGGTTCAAAGTTTGATTTTATTTTTTTTTTTGCTAGGAACTCAATGATGAGCCACCTGACAGCTCATGTGCCTGTAAATTCTGTGTTTAAAATTTCAAGATTCATTTTCAGAATATCCCGGTCTGATTGGAATTGAAAAGCTTCAGAATGAAAAATCATCTATATTAGTTATTCTCATCCAAAATTCTTGTCATCAGAGCATCTAAGAACAGATCATGAAGGAAAAAAGAAAAAAAAAGCCTCATATAATTCTTTTGTTGGGAACTTGTAAAAATTTATTTCCTCATCCTCGCAAATGATTTACTTGTGATTTTCTTAGCATACTGTAATGACAGACACCTTAAGATGCAACCTTACTGCATTTAACTGATAGCTCCTATAACCAGCTCAAACTTTGTCCTTGGAATTTTTATAAGATTCTGGATGGTTTAACTATCTTTGAATAGAGTACCATCGAATCTGTGAAAATTGGGTGCTTACAAGGGTGGTAGAGTGCAGATGTCTGTAATGAAATTGTACATTTAGCAGGGTGGAGGAAATACAGTGCTTGTCAGCTTGCACACATTTGTTTGTAGTACTTCAGTAAGGGAAAAGACTCTGTGAACTGTTTGAGTTGCTGCTAAAGCTCATTGGAACAAAATATTAGCTGTCATAGTTGAAATTTTCTACTTAGGTCTTTCAGTGTGCACTGTTTAATTTCTGTGCTTCATCTTTGTGGAAGCGTTAGTTCTGCATGGATGTCTGTGCGCTTAGTGGAGTTGCCTTTGTGCTGAAATGCCTTCCTTTGGTAGTGTTCAGAGAAAAATAACCAATCTCCTGTAAAAAAGAAGTAGTCTGGCTTTGGTACCTGCTTGTATCAAAGATTGACTCGTTACATCTGTTGCAGTAAAAGGCTGCTTCCTGCGATTTCCAGCCTGAGTTGCTTTAACTTACATAAGAGCTCAACTTGTAAAAACAAGTTGCCTGTATAGAAAAATGGGTAGAATTTGGACACTTTCTTTCTCTGCTCTAGTCTTTTTTTTGTCACTATTATCACTCTTTTATTTTTTCTTTTCCTTATTCCTATCTGAATTTTTCCTTTGTAGGAAAGTGCTTCCTTGGCAGATAGATTGATACAGGTATAGTCTTCTAGTCTTTTACTGTATGACTCTTTCTACTTTCAGAAAAACCAAACTGCTTTAATGCATGCATACTTGCATGCTGCTCTCTATCCTTACCTTGTTGATTTGGAATAAATATATAGCTAATCTCTTACTAGAAAGTTGTTTAATATATTAAAAAATTAAAAAATATAAAGTCAGTAGTTGCACGTTATAATAATTTTCTAACCTAATGTAATTCTGGTGGAAATTTTTGTTTCAAATGGATTGAGACATTATTAACACTTCAATTGAATATTGCAAACTTAAATCTTTGCATGTACAGCTGAGTAATATTGCATGAATTGACTTCTATTGAATGCAGGTACACAATTGTGCTTGCTGAAAGGATATCAAGCTTAGTAACAAGGTACTAAAGCAGCTGCTTAGTACTACATTATCCAAAAATTCCTACTAATTGTATTCCATGCTGTTTGCAAAATCAATCCGAAATATGCACCTGAGTACTGCAAAGGCAGTCTTTCTTGGATTTGTCCTCAATTGCTTTTGAGGGGAAAAAACCCACATAATTATGTCCTAAGGGACAAGTGACAAGGGCCCAGGAGGCTGAGGAAAACTACCTCATAAAACGGGAGCTGGCCACCATCAAACAGCAGAGTGATGAGGCCAATACTAAACTGGAGCAAGCTGAGAGTACCATCAGGGAGCTCCAACAGCAGCAGCAATGGGTAAGGAGCCTGGCAGCACATCATCTCATGTTTTTCATTCACTTGTGTTTGTTTTTCCTCATTGTGACATGGTGTCTGTGCTGTCCTTACAAATGCTTGTGTATTGTGATTTTCCTTCTTAAGAAGTATACAAATTGGACTAAATGCTATTTTGATCTCTTCTTACTGATAGATGATGGAATTCATACCCTGGATAAATGTAAGTTTAAAAAAAAAAAAAGAGAAAACAAAAACAAAAAACCACTCTAAACCAAAACCAACACACAACCTTTTCATGTCTAAGAACTCTAGCCACTGCGAACTACGTCTGTCTGAATACTCAAACTTGAGAGTTGATAATGCCATTTCCTAGCTTCTCATTTAAGTTGCGTGCTTCAATATTGATGGTTTTTTCTGGTTACATGCATGCTTTCCTACTTCTTTTGCAAAACATTAGCAAAGTAGCTATCCCTTGCTTTGGAGACAGCACAAGAATTCATTAAAAGGTGTGGATTTATGTGCAGGTGGAACAGGAAAATATGTTAGCTGCTATATTTGGCAAATACTGTGTTTGTATGTACTATGAATTTTAGGTTGTGTAATGTGCAAGACTTTAGACCATTACTGTGAGGCTGAAGTTACTTTCCCTAAGCCACTTGCAAGGAGTTTGGTATCTTTTTTCAATAGAGGGAGGCTGCTTATGCCATCTTCACTTGGTGGGTAAGCTATGTGTTTGCAGTGTTGGTGTGACCATACCTGTACTGCCTTGTACAAAACTTGTTCAGAGCCCTAGACACCTCAGGTACATGAAACGTGATGTTTTAGAACTAAAGCATTCTGCAGCTACTTAATAAATGCCTTATTGGGCAGCACAATGGTTTATTTTACTCAGCGCCAAATCTCTGGAGGTACTTGCATTTGTTTTTGGGAAGTGGAGAACAGATTTACTGTTAACTTAGATACAACAGTAGTTTGTTATGTCTGTTTAATGTGTTCAGCTGTACAAATGATGCATCTTTTGGAATAGTTGCTGGGCATTGTAATTGAGCTGTGACACTGTAATGTGTAATGCTGATAACTTTAGTTGTATTTTCTTCAGGAATAAGCATGGCAAAATGATGGCTGTGGAAGTTGTATTTCACTTCAAAGATGGTATATATGTATAGCATGCCAAATGTTCATAGAATAGAAGTATTCCTCTTTCTACTGTCTAATTATGACAGTAATTTGGAAGCAAACAATAATACTCTTGGAGTGCGTATTAGTGGAGGAGTCCTAGTGACTGTTAATTCCTAATGGTTCTGAGCAAAGATATGGGAAACTGAATTGCAAAATTGTTTCTATATTGATTCTGTGGGTACAAGATATTGAATTGGTACTGCAGGAATAGAGAGAAAGCAATGCAAGAGTAAACAACTAATTTTAAGCCATACTTCCTAACCTGTGTGCTTGCAGCTTTGTTTTTCTCCACTTATGTGAGAGAGTGACAGTAGGAAATAGTCTGGCTGTTTGCAGTGTTGGGATTACAGATGGGTTTTTACTCACTAAACAGTACGGTTTTGAAGTGCAAGAAATTGTGCTGTGGTGATAAAGACAGCAACTGAATTAAGGTGGTGGAACTTCTGCCCTAAGCAACGGGAGCTGCTTGGGGGGGGGCGGCAGGTGGCTGCACCTCGGGCACCACCTAGTGGGAAGCCACGCATTCTGTCTGAGTTCTGGTATTCACTTCAAGCAGAATCCCCCAGTAAATCTTCTTACCAGTGTCTAGTGGCAGTGGCTCCTGGCAGTGCTCATTTTCCAGTATCGTCTTCATAGCTGCTTTGGTGGTGATTGTTTTTTTTTTTTTCCAGTTACTTCAATTTTGTTCATGGTTAGCAAAAATAACTAAATAAATAAATGCAGACTGTACTGATAGATGGCTGCATAGCTGGTCTCCTCATCTGAAGGTACAGCATCTATCATGCATCCTTGGTAGCCTGAATCTCTTCCAGTTATGAGTTCTGTTTCAACATGGTATTTAGTAGCATGAACACTATAACAAGCCTCAGTATTTGTAAGAAAGGTAACCTATCCTTAGTAAAAAAAAAGAAAAAAAAAGAAAAAAAAAGAAAAAAAGTTATGATTTGTGTTTAAATGCTACCTGAGGCGTATTTATAGCTGTGCTGTGAGAGCACAAAATGGGTGGATTAAAAAAAAAAAAACCAGAAATGTTGAAGATCCTACAGAGTATGTGTGTGCCTTTGAAGAATTGCTCCCTTCTGACACTTTTCCTTAGGGGTGGGGATTGAGATGGGTAGAAGAACATCCTTCTGACTGTATTCCAACAACTGAAGTCCGAATTACATGCAGCTTTAATTTTTTCTGTATTGCAATATTTGTAGGGAGTTTTCAGTTGAAACAGAGTGACTTAAATCTATTTAGAGGTATTTGTTACCATTTTTTCCCAGTATAAGTAATGGAATTTCTGCTATAGTTCTTATCTCAAGATGACCTGAAAGTTGTGCTGATGTTCGTATAATGAATTGCATATTAAGAGTCATCAAATATGTTCTACATATTTCTGAAAAAATTTTAGGTCATTTGGAAACAGAAGTGGGAAAGAAGCATGAAATAGTAAGGCTTGAGATGGAGACTTTGCATGTCATTTTACTTGGGATGCTAGCTTTTACATCTTTCTGTGGAGCGACTAACAGTGTAACGGTTTTAGAGTGCACAGTGTGTGTACTTTTCTTGTATTGCTACCTAGGAAAAACAATTGTAAAGTAAAACACCATTCTGAAGTACTACTGGAGTTCAGTGCTTCAGCTCATTTGTCTAAATGCCTCTGAAGAAAACGATACCAATCTACTGCTGTGGCAAGTGCAGTCTTACAGAGAAATCTGCCACAGACTTGTCCATGTGGTGGGCAACTGGGAGATTAAGAGGAACACTATTTGTTTCTTCTCTGTAGTGCTGATCAACTGTGATCTGTATAGATGGAGTTGTGCCTGACAAACCTTGTTCTCAGGTATGCTGAGGGCAGTGGTGTTTGAGGGATTAGGTGTGAGGGCAGTGAGACTGTTCTAAGATGCTCTTGGGGGGGGGGGTATTTTTTTTGCTGTTTTTTTTTTTCTCTCTGATTTTTTTAAAAAAGAGATTTTTGTTGGATATATAAGAACAAATAATCTAAGGATTTCAGCCCATTAAACATACCTCCAGAAAACAATATCAGTCTTTCCTAGAAATACTTGAATTCTTAGTGATGAGCCAGATCATCGGTCTGAATGCTTGAGAATTGAATTTACTGAATAAGAGGCAGTTCAGGAAGCTAAAAGTGCTTTATTTCTTAATATTGAGAAAGCCTTCCAGGTGTGTTACAAGTTGGAAGTTTAATTGACTAAATATTCTGATGAAAGCATATGCATTTTACTGGGTAACTTGTAGCCATATGTTTGGTTATAGTCACAGCAACTGCATTCTCAGTAGTTTCATTTCAGGAACTCATACCAGAATTACTAATAATGAAGAGCGTGGTAACTGACATAGGAAGAATACACTTATAATGAACGTCACAACCTTACTGAAGGTTTTCCTTTATTTTATTCACTTTATTTTACAATATACTTTACGTCTGAATTTTCAAAAATACTGAATTCATTGAAGTGCTATGGTTAGTGTGCAAATGTATAAGCAAAGTTAACAGGGCAGTATAGAAAAGGTGTTTTGCAAACAGATACTGTTATATACATTACAAAAGTAATATTAGGAATGTTTGGCAATCTTACTATGTGACATATGAAAGAATAATTTGGAAAAAAATAAATCCAGTTATGTGAGGCTAAGCACAAGGATTTAATTTGGGAGTAAATGATTGTAAAACTGGGTTTTTAGTATTTCAGGTTATAGAGGCACCTTCTGAAGATACATCAAGAAGAAGTGTTTCTATAGTGAAAAGGTTGGAATGGTGCTCAGAAATGTAGATTTGTGGTGTTCTTTGATGCAAATATGAGGGCTTAAGGCAAGCACATAAAGACAGATATTTAGCAAACAAAGTAGCATTTTCTAACATCAATTTGATTATAAATTTGTCAGTGATTTAACCTAAAGTTGTTTTTAAAAATTAAAAATCACAGCTTTGAGCTTCTGAATATTTTTAAACATTTATTTTGATCTTGGTTATACTTTATTGCCAATCCGCCAAGACTGGGTTTAAAGGAGTGGCATGGCTGCTTTTGGTGCTTGCTTTGTGGCTAGGCATTTAGAAGCATTTAACTGTGTCCTAAGTAGGCCAAGTCTGAAGGCGGATTTAAAAAACAAGTCGTGAGTCCAAAACTGTTCACATTACTCACGTGTGTTGTTTCCAAATCAGGATGAGTTTAGCTCTTCAGATCCACTATTTCCACTCCATTTCCTGAAAAGTCTAGAGGACTCCAAAGCAGGCACGCTGCGTTCATTTTTGTTTCCTATTCTCTTGCTTGTGGAATCTGAAGCAAGAAACAGAGTCCACCGCTCCATCAAAGTTGCTGTTTATGTCATTTGATAAACTTGTTCAAACAGCTAAGGAAGAAGAAAGCTGTTGCGTGTTCTGTGTCTCTGCATATTGTTTCATGTGCTATGGATGCCCTCCTATCGGATGCAGTGATTCTGGAAACATTGGCATTGTCTGTCTGTCCTTTCCTGACATTTCAGTTCAGGGCTACCTCTGCTACTTGCTGTGTGAAGACAATATGCAGATTGAAAATAGTACATATTAAATCAGTGTTGTGTAAGGAAAAGCTAATATCTTTGTGCAGTGTTCTTGGTGCGTTCAGCTGTGCAGCTAATAGTCAAGCACTTTTAATTGGACAGTCTCTGTGATGCTGAAAACTGTTTGCACAGGTTACGTTTGCCTTGTAGTGTTTTGTGTATACTCCTCTGTTGTAATTCTGTGGATTCATATCCTGTGTATTTTAAGAAATGTAATAAAAATGTATCTGTAAACAGGTGAGTTTGATCAAATACGGTTTAGATGTAGTTGGCATATACAAGTACAAAAATGAGAAAGTACTTCTGTGGCCATGCAATTGTGTGTGATAAATTCCTGTTTGGTCTGTTAGTGAAGTTTGTGAGTGAAAGCAGGGAATGTTATATCCTAATAGCGGCACACATAACTGAAAACTTCTCTGCTAACTCAGCAAACTAAGTTGTTTGATGCAAAAGCAAAGCAAGATATGGCTTTATAGAAATTCATGGAAGCCATAGGGCTTATCCTAAAAATATATTACAAGGAAGAATATATATTCTGTGAGTAAATAGGAGCCTAAAGGTTGGAGTGAAATAAAGAGGCAAGCCCAAGTAACAGTGCTTTGAAGCATACGTGACTTATTTTAAATTCAAGGTTATGGAAGGCTTCTGCTGAATCATAGTTTGAGTAGGGATCAAGAGAAGTCCTCATATTAACCTTGTAAATAGCTAACCTTAAGCCTTTTTTCAACACACCACAAAATAGCTACAGATCCTTCATTTTTATTTTTATTTTTCCCTAGTTTAGATAACATTGAGAAGAAGGCATGAATCGTTGCTCATGAGTACTCAGAGGGGTCTCAGTCTGATCCTGTACCTTTGGTCTTGTATGGCTGAAGTTGTTTCAGAAGAGTAGTAATAGGGTTTGTACATACATCAGTGGGGATAGACCTGTTAGTAGACCTTCTGTATCTTAAAGTAGTATTTCTAGTCTTAAGCATTTGAATGTATGGTTTTTCACTTCAAATCTGACACGACACCCATTTTGAGCTATCTGTGCTTCATACTAAATATATTTCTGCAAACTTTGTAGCATAAATGCAGTTCACGATACAGTGAAGACTTTGTGCTACAGCTGGAAAAAGAGCTGGTCCAAGCCAGGCTGAGTGAAGCAGAATCCCATTGTGCCCTGAAGGAGATGCAAGATAAAGTTCTAGAGATGGAAAAGGTAAACCAAGCCCAGGATCTTTGGTATAAAATAGCTCTAGAGATGGAATGCGGGTCCCTGTAGTTATTTGTGGTTGATTATAGCAAAAAAAAAAAAAAAAAAAAAAAAAAAAAAGCCACACCAAACAGAAATATCAAAAAACAGTAACAAAAACTAAACAAGATGTTTACACTGAGAAGGGCCTATGATTGCTTTCTCCTGTGCCTGTGTTGGAAAATGCAAATTCTGGTAGGGTCTTAACAGCAAACATCAGCTGTTTCAAAACTATATTCTGCAATGAGTAGCAAGCCTATGGTGAGCCTTGAAGTGATGTGGAGTTATGAGTAGTTGGAGCAGACACGAAAGAGGAGTTCAAGATTGCCCTTCCCCAGTCTTGTTCTTGAGTATCTCCCACTTTCTGTTATGGGCAGGAAAGTGTATCTGCTGTCCTTAGCATGAAACTCTGCTGCCTTTCAGGTGCCAGTCATTTTGTAGTTTTCTGACACCAGAACTCTAGCTGGATTCAAACAATCTGTCAGGCACTTTATTCTTAATTTATTGTCAGGTTTTTCTTCACAGAAAATAGAAAAATCCAATTGACCTTATTTAAAGCGCACTCTTCTGTTGTTTTGGGAGATTATTTCCCTATGAAAACTTGAAAAAGCTGCATATTCAAGAATGTGGACAAAACTTACGAGTTAACTTCACAGGACTCATCTAGTTAAGATTTTACTTAAAGAGCTTGACTGGGAATCTGACAGAGTAGTAGTGTTGTAGTTACACTGGTAAGAGGTCAGAATCTAGCATCCATGTCCAATCTGCTAGTTTTGTTTTGTTGTCCTCTTTGTTTTAATATTTCATTTTAAAATGTGTTATTACTTGTATATTTAAACTATGTTATCTATTTTATATGCTGCCCAAGACAGTCCCTCTCCACTCATTGTGGCCTGGGACAGCCAGAAGGTTCATACCCATGATTCTCTAAAAATTTAGAAATACCACTTTTCTTGAGCTATGGGAGTTAGCATATACTGAAAACTTTAAATATGAAGATGTTGGAGTTGTGGGGAAAAAATGATGTACCAGGCAAACTTTGGGTGTCAAGAAACATTTTAGTCTTTAATGAACTTAGGCATGTGAGAAAGCGACTCAGGTTAACTCCCCTCAGTTTCTATAAATACAGCTCTTTATGTGGCATGTCACTAACAGTAATCTGGAAAAACTCTGCTCGGTAACCTGAGACTTGAATGGCTGTAAGCATTAAGAATGGAATGTAAACATTAAGAAACAGTTAGTTTCTTGATTTGCTAATGCTTACAGCCCATGATTTGGAACATGCTAGTAAATGGTGACTTTGCTGTGTTAATGTTGAAGTACTACACTCAGCTCTCAGGAAAAACTGGAAGCTTTCCCAGCACTGTCTCTAAATACTTGATTTTGCTAGAAATTGCAACTGAGAAGTACAGTAGAAAATGATAAAGCACAATTGAACTTTGAGTGTTTGGTGACCAATGATTCAATAAAAGGAAACTAGCTGGGCAGCTGTCCTCCTTCCCTTCTAGTGTTTTTGCTTTATCCCCAGACTTTCATTCTTTGGTCACTTTTCCTAAGTAACTTCTGTGGTGTGCATTGCTGTTTTGTTTATCGCTTTCCAGTCTTTCTGCTTTTTTCATGTCTTCGTATACATCCATGTACTTTCACTTAAGAGCTTTCTTGACTATTAGTAAATATTAATGCATAGTTTCTTTATCAACATACCTTTTCTTTTTCAAAAGCAAATTATCTCCTTCCCAAAACTTAAATTTCCATTTATTTTTTTCTGTAAAACGGAGTAAGAACTGTAACTCTAAAGGTGTAACTTCTGTTCCTCGTTTGCTTTATTTTTGTCAATTATTTCATAATCTTTTCTCTTTTCTTTTTAATGTGCCAAAAGTAGTGTAAATAATCTTTGGGAGGGATAATATGCAGTGAAATGGACAATTTAAATATACTTGTAGTCATTAGATATATTTTTAGGTACTTTATAAGAGATGTATTAAGAAATTTTGGTTAGCAATAGGAGTTTTCATATTTTTGTTTTGGAGTGGATCTTGCTAAGCAATATTTTGTTCAGATGCATGTTTAAGAGGATGTTCCTTGTTCCAGAGGAACAGTGCTCTCCCTGATGAGGAAAATGTTGCTAGACTACAAGAAGAACTGATTGCAGTGAAACTCAGAGAAGCAGAAGCTTTGATGGGTCTCAAAGAACTAAGGCAGCAAGTCAAAGACTTGGAGGAACACTGGCAGGTATGGGCACCAAGAGACTCTTCTCTTTTTCTTCTTTTCTAATGGATGATGACAAGGCAAGAAAATCTTGAGATGTTAAGTAGGAACTAGTGACTGTGGACTGTGAAAATATCACTAACATCAGAAGTATGTTGGAAGTTGTTCTCTAGCTGTTGCAGATGACAAAGGCCTGTACTAACAACCAGCCATCCTGGTAGAAAGGAAATATCCCATCATTACTTCCACTTCAGTAAATATTAAAAGCTCTTTTTCAGGATGTATTTGAAATCCTGTGACTTAATCTAGTTGGGAATCACCGCCTTCGGTTTTTTAATGCTCTATTCTTAAAACTTGTATAGATTTCTAGATTTTTAGACCTAAAAGTAGCATTTTGAGCAACTTGGCATTGTACAGCTGAGACATCAAGGAGTTCTTTAAAGGAGATTACTTAAGTGAAATTAGAGAACACCAGGAAAGATGAGATATCAGCAATGATGTGGGTTTTTTTAGCGTCACCTAGCTCGCACCACTGGGAGGTGGAAAGATCCTCCGAGAAAAAATACAGTGAATGAACTGCAGGATGAGCTGATGACAGTCCGACTGAGAGAAGCAGAAACTCAGGCTGAATTGAAAGAAACCAAACAAAGAATGATGGAGATGGAAACACAGGTATGATATTTAGCATATGAATTGACCAGAATGCTGCCAGACTAGCATCAGATGGCCAATACCATTTAATGGTCTGTACCATTTATGGGGATGACTTTAGCTCTAAGATGTCATAGTCTCTTTTTTAACTGCTTTTTTCTTTGTATCTTAGATTGAGAGGGAGAATCAAGTGCACACAATCAATCTAGCATACTTTAATGTCCCCTTACAGGACTAAGCTTTCACAATTTCTTACTTGGATTAACTGGTAAACTCTGAATGTGTGTGAATCCTTATCTGTTCAGTTGTTACTGGGATGCTAACAAAAGTGTGCTTAAGGTATTTCCACCTTCACAAACCTTTACCTAATTGATGATTCACATATTGTAATTTCAAGTCTTAAAGTAACAGTGCTTTTCTTGTGAAATTGCCAGTACTAGATCATCTCCTGAAAGCCTGAATATGGTTACTAAGCAGGAATCTTGGTGTAACAATAGCCTATTGTCACTTTTCAGCAGAAGCTTTACCTTTCACCTGCTAAGAAGTGTATTTTAGCATTACTGAAATGTGCAGAATAGGCAAGAAACAACTTATCTGCTAAGATCCTTTTTTTGTAACTGTAGTGCAAGTTAAGTGGTCAAATCTGAAAGTGCAACGTACAATTGGTACATTCATATTAATTTGTGAGCTCTCCACTGAATTGATATTGAACGTGCTGTTGATTGATAAGTGTTTGTAACAGGTCTCTGAGAAATCTTCCCATGTATCAAGATGTGGTATTGAAGAGGGAGAGAATGGCTATACAATACGTGGTAGCTTACTACTGATAGAGGCACCAGTTTATTCTACACTAACTGAATAAAGGTGTTTTTGTGCCTTCTAAAACTTGTATTTAAACGTAAATACTGTTGATGTATGTTTTGTTGTTTTTCCTTTCTATTTGTTTTAGTCAGTAGGGGGCATAGGTATCCTGCACTCTGGGTTACATGCAATAACCTCAAGACCTCTAGGTTGCTCTTGCTTCAGTGTTAAGCATTGAGTCTGTGTTTATGTTGCTGAGCTGTCATTTGAAACAAATGCAGTGGTTCTCAGATTGTATTGATCTATGCACAGCCTCCTGTAAAAAATGTCTTGTATTAAAGCACTGATCTTCCAGGATTTCAGTGGTTAAAGAAGTGTGCATATAGTATTTCTGATATACTTGATGTTCTGTGGTTGCACCAGCTAGTAATTGTAATTGGGGTGCACGTTCACAAAGCCTTTGACTTACGTAAGTGCAAGATGAGTAGAAATGTGTACAGCAACTTTACGTTCTTGTTCTTAAAGTGAATTCTCTATTTAAGAACCCTTGAAATATCATGGTTGTGAAAAACAAACGTCATGCAAACTTTTGACTTCATTTAAAAAATTCTCAATGTTTTCCATCAAGTTTTTTTTTATAGCAAATGATCTGTCAAGTCTGTCTTGTCAGACTTTAGGGAGGTAAACTAATATGAAACATCTCTTATTGATGTGCTTTCTTTTTTTTTCCTTATCATAAATGTCAGAGTCAGATCAATAATAACCATTTGCGAAGGGCAGAGCTGGAGGTCACCAGCCTGCAGGAGAAGGTACAGTATCTTACTGCACAGAACAAAGGACTTCTTGCTCAGCTGAATGAAGCAAAACGTAGACAAGCGGAGATTGAATGTAAGGTAAACAACATGAATAGACAATTTGCATGCTTCTGTGTTTGTAATTTGTAGTGTTTTCCACTACTAATTTATTTTCCAGTTTGACAATGTCATCTTAAATTTACCATCTCAAAATCATTTGAGGTTTTGACAAAGCTGTTCCTTTGTGGTCTCACAAAGATAAACTTTGACTTCAAAGTGTGGTTCTGCTTTACTCTCTACTGCTGTCTGTGTGAAATGAGTAAAAAGACACTCTTCTGCTCAACAGATTCCGATTGCTATGTGCTCTGATTGTCTTAGTGACAGAAGACAACTTCAGTGCTATTACTGCAGAACTAGCTTGGGTTCAGAAATGGCAGTAAAAACCGTCTTTGAATGGAAAAAATGCACAGAGAAGAGCGTTAGGGTATTCACTACCTAAACAGTAAACTGCTTGTAAGAGATCAGCCTAAAAATACTGGGCAAGAAAGTGTTCAATTCCATCAGTGCACCAGAGCTCTACCTGTTGTTTTCATCCCAGACTTAGTTTCATAACTAAGTACTTAACCGATCCCTAATAATTTCTCTTTTAGTCATGTACATGCAATATGGAAAGGCAGTAAAGGATAAGCCCTACAAGGTTTTCTTTTAACTTGGATGAAACTTTTCCTGAAACGACTGTTGATACTTCTCTCAAAGTGCAGTCTTAGTTGGAAATTGCTATAATTAAGACCTAATGTACTGGAGACAGTAAAGCAACTTTCAACTTCACTCTGTCTCCAAAAGATGTTTGCGGAGTTTTTTATAAAATCAGCTGGCGCTGAGTGGCCAGTAATTTCTAAATAGATGAGTTGTGTGTTAACATTCATCCTGTAACAAAATGAATGCTGCCTGTTGTACTGCCGTTGCAGATTTAGCAACTTGAGCGCAGATGCTGTTACATAATGTAAGTTGGTCATATCTTAGTTGTGTCCATGGTGTATCCAGACATTTGTTTCTCTTTTTTGCTCATACAGAACACAGTTACCAGCTGGGTGTTTATTCCACGTTTTTTCCAATGTACATGTGTTTTGTTTTAACAATGTCAAGAGTGTAGTGAGTGGCTTGTTGCAAAGCTGCGAAGTCTGAAGATGAATTGGCACTCTATGCATAATTTTCCTATAATATATTGTTTTTACAGACTTGATTTCTTCTTGTAATCCTTTTTCTTCAAGGTAGTGCATCAATGTAATCAATTCAGTTTTGTAGTAAAATTTCATCTTGTCTTTGCTAATCAAAGCCATATTGTGTAATTTGTAATTGGCAACTTTTTGCTGGTTTCCCTTAGTTCTTTCCATAAGGAAAATGAAGCTACAGCAGTAGCAGCACTTGTCCTACCTATAGGTAACAAAAGTAGTTTCAGTGGCACTGTGCTAAGTAGTGTTGCTACTGACTTTGGCTTGGAATATAGAGAATATAGAGTAGGTTGAATTGAAAAAATAATTTTGCTCTGTAAATACTTAAAATAGTTAAAATAACATGTTGCTGATGCATAATCAAAACTGCAGTCTCAGTGGTCTTTCATATAATATAATGGAGCAATACAAATGCTAAGCTTATGTAGCACTAAGTATTTTAAGCTACACTTGTATTTCCACTTTGCATTTGTGAAGTTCTTTCGTCCCCTGAGTCCCCTGGAAACTGATGTTTGAGTATTTTTTTTCTTCCTGTCATTTCAAGAAATGTGAAGCTTTGCTCTAGTGTTGTTTGTCACTGAGGTTTTGCCATGTAACAATATTCGTACTTAAAAATCCAAGTGAGTCCTTGTAACACATCTTCAACTCCCCAGATCTCTTGTGTAAAACAAACAAAAAAAACCCCTAGTAGTAAATTCTGCAGCTTGTCTCTCTTGAAACAGTATCTTATACTTAAGTAGAAATTGAAATTTGTGTAGCAAGCTGTATCTCATTCCTGTGCAGTTTTCTGTTTTCTGTCACTGCTGTGTACTACTTCGTGGCTTTTTATGTTTGCTACCTCTACAGCAAGAACTTCATCTCAAACAGTTTATTTGAAACACAGCAATAATCTCTCTAATCAGCTGTGTTAAAGGACCTACAACAAAAGAACTATGTCCTCACCCCAGTTGTCTTTCCTATCAAATCCTGTGGTACTAACTGAGCATATGCCTTGTTTCAGTGATAAAGTGTCAGTGCCATCTAGAGCAACACTACTGACTCATCTCAGATATTCAAGTCAAATCAAGCCAAAGAGAGTCAGCTTGCAGTTGACTACATATGATCCTGTAGGCTTGTGGACTTGGCTTCATGCAGGCAGTCACACAGTAGAATTTAGCAATAATGGCTGAGCTTTGACTTTGGGTTCCTCTAAAATGGAATTAGGTGACTACAAATTCTGCTAATTAGGTACTGCAGAAAGTGTGATTTAATTACAGGGCTCTTTTTAAAACATACAGCATCTTTTCATGTAGCTACTGTGGACAAGTTTTGGCAGTTAAATTCAGTTTCAATCAAATTGTCTAAAAAAGTAAGAGTAGCAAGTATTGTGAATTAGAAGTACACGTTAAATGAAGTACACATTAAAATAACTGTGGTACTTGAACTTACCTACAGTAACTATAGTTTGTGGAGTTCCACCATTCTGCCATGGATGCTATACCTGGGACTCACCTGTCTTTTCCAGATGTTGCACTCTACCTGGAAGTATTATTGACTCATTATGTATCCCTTTTTTCCCTGTGGTTGTACCAAGCTGGTGACAATATAACACTGGTAGATTTGTGTTCTCAAGTCTTCAGGGCTTACCTCAATAAAACAGAAAGTAGAAAAACTTCCTTCTCTTATCAAAACTCAAATTGCAAATCACTGTTAAACTTACAGCAGGAATCTGTTCATTAGTTACAGGCATTAGTTTCATCCTACGTGGTCTTTGTTCTATACTGTCACTAAGACAGCTGAACATAAATGAGGTTGAGTATATCTCTTCTTATTTGTTTTTAGAGAAAGGTGAAATAAGGTGAAACTTCAGTGTGTCTTTGCTGTCTGTTCACAAAGGAGAAGCTGAAGAATGTGGTCCTCTGAAGAATTGTCCATACCTCTTTCTTAATTTACATTATAGTGTTTCTAGAACAAAGGGTATCTGTTTCTTGGACCTGGACCTTTGTGGACAATATTTTTCACAGGTATTAGGTGGTTGTAGTTTGGAATTAGTATTAGATGTTTACAGAATTCTATGGACTACAGAATTTAAAAAAAAAAAAAGGGGAGGGGGTTTCTTTAGAATATACTTTATCAGTAGGCATGGTACTCTTCAGCAGCGTAAGTTCTCTTTATGTAGTTCTGAGTAAAAAATGCACAGTTATTGATTGAAACTGGTATTATGGGTTGTCGTTAATTTATTCTTCCAGAGTAAAGAAGAAGTGATGGCAGTGCGGCTCCGTGAGGCAGACCGCATAGCAGCTGTGGCTGAACTCCAGCAGCACATTGCTGAATTAGAAATCCAGGTAACACATGCTCATATGAAACGTGTGTCTTCACGCTCCTCCTTCTTGTACCTTTTTTCCTGTCCTTCACTTTCTTTCTTTTTTTGACCTGTTGTGAGCAAGACACTACTTGGCAAAGTGGGATAATGCTGTCTTTGTATAGTGTGCCTCCTTTATAAGCAAAGGCCTTACGTTTACCTTCTGTGCGTACTGGTGAGCTTTTAATAATTGTTTCTGTACAAGCACCATGTGACTTCTTTGTTTTTACTTGTAATGAGTAATTTTCAATGCTGTATCAGGTTGGAAGCATACCATTAAAAAAACCCACATTTTGATTTTGGCAGACATTCCTGTCTGCATGTAATTTTCTGCTATGATCAGAGTTAGATTTGTTCTAAAACGTACCTCCATTATTTACTTAAACCAATACTTCTATTTAATGCTGCGTATCACTGTAGGATTTGAAGATGCATTCTGTAGCCCTTGTACTGTTCCAATTTTTTTTGTCTTGAGCCCACTGCTCCCATAATGAGAGAATCATAAATGATTTCTATTTTTTTGGCTAGGAGAAATCTTGATGGGTTACTGCAGACTGTCATTCATGTACTTGCACACTGTTTCCCTACCTGAATTTTGTTGTCTGTCTGTGAAGGTTTTCTTGGTTATTAATCCTGGATTCAAAGCTGCTTGTTATCTAGTTTCCTTTCTTTTTCTCTTAAACTGGCAGTGCTAGTGTCTGATTTCCCTCTGAAATTTCTCCTTCAAGATGACTTCATTTTACGGTGTGAAAGTTCAACTACTTGTATTTTTTCAAAATCTTCATGTATGGTATGAACTTGCTTCATAAAACAGTTTTTTGTTTCTTAACTCTTGGTTACCATTTTGCTAACAGCATGAGGAACATGTCAAGTAACGTGTTTGCATATTGTTTCTGTAAGATCAACTTGATTTATGTAGATGACTGTACAAATAAATTTGATGGAGTTTCCATAAAGAATTTCAGTTTGAATACTTTTTCCTGTAGTGAAGCAGGCACTAAATCTATTAAAAGATAAAGCAATCAGTTGATCACATAATGCTTAGATAATGCGGTGATGAGTACATTAGAACTACTTAGATAAGTTAGGATTGCATATGACTCAGTTATCTTCTAGAAAGATAGTAAGAGAATAGCTGAATTCAGGTCAGGCTTTGTCTTCTATGTTAGCAATCTGTCTGTAAAATAATTGTTTTATTCATTCCAAACTATCTGGTTTTGCAGGTGAGGAACCACCTGCACTTTTTTGCTTTTTTCTACTGTAACACAGGCTTTAAATGCCATCCTGATAACTTTGGCTAAAATGGATCTTCCAGAAAGCACAGTAGATCTGGTGTTGTGAAATAGAGAATACAACAATCTGTTGGTTTTTTTTCTTTCACTGAATTAGAATTTTTTATGTAAACAAATCTCTTATAGCTCTCTCCTATTCCCTTTCCATACTTCTGCCTAAGCTGTGAGTGTCAAATTATACAGTTTTTATCATATCATGGGCATTTAAAGAATGTAGGTGCCAGAAGGGTAAGTAAGTCTTTTGTAAGTCTGCTTTATACATGCAAGGACTTCACTGCCCCTGTTTTGTCATGATATTTCACTGTCTCATTCACTTGTTTCTCTCTCCTTCCTTTTCACAGTCACTTCTTTGCTTGATGCCATCTTTAGCTTTTTCTACTTTTCACAATTAGGTTGCTTTCTTTTGTCTCCTACTGAAGTGCATTTCAAGTTCCAGTCTTTTTTTGTCACCTTAGATGACCACCTGTTAGTGATTTCTTCATCTGTAGCCTCAAGATCCTTTGTTTTCTGTACAAATGACAATGACTGCACTTTGCGTATAGTCAGAGCATGAAGTCATTCTGTGGCTGCAGTATGTACCTAGGAGTTTCCGTGTTAGAGTTTGAACTACTGATCTCAAGCTTGTAGTAGTTCTGAAATATAGCTTGTGTAATTGTGCAATACATGTTTTGAGTGTTAACTTCATACATACATTTAAAACAGCAGTGGTTTAATGGAAATAAATTCCTTTTATGTCTTCTTTCACACTGCAGACTTGTCTTGAAAATTTTCTCTTGCGCTGTGGAAGATTCTCTCTGCTTATAGAACCTTGCACAGATATTTGACTGATGTTTTGACAGCAAATATGAAACTTAAGATCAAAGTTCCTTTCAGGTGCTCAGGCTCAAAGACGTCTGAAGCATCTGCAACAACAACAACAAAAGTTGGAGTTGTGAAGTATTTACTTCCAAAGCCAGCAAGCTAAAACAAACTATTGATCCTACTGCTTCAACAAAACCTGTTTTTTAAGGAAACAACAAGTCTCAATATGGGGATGAGGTACTGAATAACTTTTTTCTCATTAGAGAAAGAGCTGCCTCATTCTTTTCCATTCAGCTTGCTGCTGGAATGCTGTGACCCAATGTCAGTGGTGGAGGGCCTTTTAATTGAGGCTTGCCTTAATGACTTGAAACACAACATTTAATATAAAGTGCATGTAACTAATCTTGGCGCGTGGATGTCTCAAAGTGATTATGCTGAGTAAGAGGCATCATAAGTCTGCTTTTGATTATTCTGAAGCTGATGAAACTTACCACACAACCTTTGTCTTTTGTGTATGTGTGTGTGGAAAATGGTGATTCTGTAGGAAGCAGGGAAAACATAGGGATTCAGTGCAAGGTCCACATGGTCCATAGCAATGCCTGACTTAAATCGGATTTTTCTTTTTAAATGTTTGTGTAGGTGTAGGTGTGAGACATTGGCATTAACTTTTGCAGAGTATCACTACTCCCACATATAAACTGTTCTGACATACACAAATGCTAGATTTAAATCACATTTTGAGGTCACTCTTAGTTTTGGTTAGTAATAATGACAAGGAGAAGGAGGTAGTTTTATCATTTAATAGTAGATGTAATTTTGTAGCAAGTTTGCTGCGATTCAATTATAAATATTTAGTTATATTTATGTATTTTGAATGTCATTTTATCTTAGACATTGATCTTGATGCTGACCTGTTAGACTTCTGTGTAAATGTGTTGAAATGCAAAAATAATCCATGGGCATTCTTACTCAAAAGTCTGAGACATTCCTTAACGATAACGTAATTAGAATGCCTAATTCACAGAAGTGATGGAGAAAAACCTTGAAGCTGTGTATAAGCAAAGGTGTCCTTTGTCAGCCATTTTTTCCTCCAAGACCAAGGAATGGATATTTGCTCTTTCTGCCTGTAGTCCATCAGTAAATTCCTGGGTTTGCTTCCTCAAAGAATAAATCTTTCTTGTTATTACTTGATCTGATGTAATAGCTACAAACTGCAACAAGCAAATGTTCTAACTCCTTAATATCAGCCTTTCAAATACTGTTACTTGTGGTTTGTCTCTACACTCCCTTATAGCTCTCAGGAAAATCTCTTCCAAGCCTCACTAAATCTCTACCAAGCCCCACTTTCTGGTCTGTAAGAGCAGGTGTTCCTTCTGGTCATGTATAGTTGGTCCTGTTGGTTATTCAACACTGGTAGAGTTTTTGTTGCTGTTAGTTTTTTTTAAGCTTTCCTTGAAACAGTTGAAGGCAGAACAGGCTAAAAGTGAGGGGGAGGAAAAAAAAATTTTTTTTTTTTAAATTCAGGCAAGGTTAAATTAAGCTGCAGTTATCAGTTAATGTCAGCTGGCCAAGATAAGCATGGTGCCCGTGAAGCATGGACACTGGGGAAACAGAGCTGGGAAAACTGTGGAACTCTCTTCTGCATTTTAATCTGTTTCTCTCCATTTCCATTCAAATTACTGACTTGTTGCTACCCTCCTAAAATAGTCCATGGCTAGTTTGGTATGTGGAGATACAGAGCACATTTCTGTTATAGAAAATTAGTTTTACATGTGAGTAATCTCAGTAGGAAAACTCGTCTGTTGGTTAGGTTGATCTGGTCAGGGGGGTAACATCACTTCCTTCTTGGTGTGTTTCCTGGCAGATTCGGAGAATTGTCACATTTACCCATACTTAACCGTGTCAGAGCTGCTTTGAGAACAACTGTAAAGGAAGTCCATGATTGTGCTAGTTCTCTCTCCCACAGTTAAAACTTTTAGCACTATTTCACTAGAATGAAGCCTTTCTATGGCCTCTGTTTAATAAGTTTTCCAAGTACTGACTGTTGAGTAAAGAAATTGTTTCCATCTTTTCAAATTACAGGAAATGTTTTTTCTCTTATCAGTAGTGATATGTGATGTTAGTGATGTGTTTTTTGAAAGTCTAGAATGAGTCACTGTAAAGTCACTGAAAGGACACTAGTTACCACATTTACCCTTCTGAATAAACTTCATTTACATCTTAGTGCTCTGTCTTGCCACAGAGGTAAGAGTTTAAAAGCCTACCCTGAAAAGAGTCTGAGGCAGATTGGTAATAAGTAAATATTTTAAGTCAGGGCAGGGGAAAAAAAAAATCAATACCCTTGAGGAAATCTCCTTAGATATTTTTTGTTAAAGCTGATAGATTATTATCTGAGGAACGACTGTCTCATGTCTCTTCATTTTTGACTACCAGTAAAACTATTGATTTGGTTTTTGTGTTTTTCATAGTTATTTATTAAAGTAAAAAAGATCCCTACATATTCTCTTAAATGATGTAGTTTCTGACATTTATTTTCATACTGTAATCATCAAGAGTATACTGGAAAACTGCTACTGTTGGAATGCAACTGGAATTCTATTATTTTGACCTTCTTAATCTTAAACATTCCTTGGTTTAAAGAGCAAAAGCAGGCATAAGTTCTCCAAGGTGTTTCAGATGTTTTTGGTGAATTTCTAGTTTGAACTCCATTTTATCATAACTACTAACTATACTTAATTTTTATGTGGGGTTACTGTACAGTAACAGCTTCAGGTATTTAAGATAAACATTCTCTGAAGCAGTTTGTCTCTATGCTATTGACTTGCCAGCTGTGTATCTTGATCCAGTGGTTGGATTCCATATACTCAATAGTTCTTATATACATCAGATAAACGTGCTGCTAAAGACTAACTGCTGTTTCTTGGGAAGATGTAGAAATGGTTTTCTCTTAAGAAGTCAGCCAAAGGAGGACTTCAGTCTGATACTACAGCCATGTATCTCATTTTATGCTTGTCTATGGGCAGAATTCTTACTCAGTCTAAGAAGCCAAACTTTGAGGAAAAGATACATTCTCAGGTGCTCTTGTAGTAAGTAGATCTTGGTGTGCAGACAAGTGCAGTAACTCTAGTACTTCAAAGCAGGGTGAGGGAGGGAGGTGAGAACTCCCACAACTGAAGGTGCTTAAATATTTTAGCAGTTACTTTTTTAGTCTTCAGGGCTCATTTCCTGCCCTTCCACTGCCTGTGCTACTCCCTCCTTATGTAGCCTCTCAAGTCAGTTTGGACTGCATGTGGCTGCTTCATCTGTTACAGCTACTTTTTTTCTTAGCAGAGCTGATACCTGCCCACTGGGTTTTGGCTTTTTTCCCCCTGGTACAGAGACTTGTGACTGCGCCAGTGCTGGGGGAGCTGGTCCATTTGAAGATACAGTAAGACAAGGAGAGGCCAAAATTGAAATAACGGCTTTTGAATGACACAGCACCAACTAGTACTACATTTCTAAGATCCTTACTGAGAAGGGGAGATGGGCACTGCAGTGTTGCCAATATGAAGAAACTGTATACTGTAGAAATTCATGTAGAGATTGATTTACTTGTGATGGGGGTTTTTAAACAAAAAGTCCTTGATTCTACATTTGCCTAACTTTAATTCCTGCACTATTTCAATTTCTTAACCCTTTTTGCTTATTGATGTTATCTAGTTTCTTTAAGTACGTTATTTCGAACTTAAAATGTCTATTAGTTGTCAGGAGGCCAGGCATCTTTGTATTGTGACCTCTCCAAATACCACAGATTTTCTGCAATTGTTCTAGCTCTATTAAAAAAAAAAAAAGACAACAAAGGAACATTAACCACATCCTATGCATACAATATTAGATCTTTAAACTCCTTTAACACTTTAAAAGGTGTGATATGCATACCTTAAGTACACATTAAGATACCATTTAAAATTTAACATTCATTTTTGAGCCAGTCCAGTTTTCTGATAGTTTTATTCAGGAATACAAAACTGCTGAAGCACAACATAAAACCAGCTGAGTTAAACGCTTGGTTACTACTGAGCTAAATGGTACAACAGGAAGCATTCAATAACTCATAAAAGCACCTTATTTTTTCTGTCAGTGGGACCATCTAGCAAATGAGGAAGTCAAAGCATATGGAAATGTGATTTAATGAAAACAGATAACTTTGTTGTTGGTACACCTTTTCTTAACTAAAAAAAGTCAAAACCGGATTTAGAATAAAGGAACACCATGAGTAGAGCAGTTAGCTTCCCTTTTTCTTTTTTTTTCTAGGAGGTTTTACACAGGATAAATTTTATTTCCTTTGTGCTTGAGCACTCTTACTATTTAAGATTGATGAGATTAGGATTTTCTTCATCTTTTTTCTGTGGAAGACTTGCCAGATCAATCCATACTAAAAACACACATCTTCCAGCACATCGGCATGGCTCAACACTTGAAACGTGAAACTAGCAATAGTAATAGGATTGACTAAGAAGAAATGCATCAAGACTGTTCTGATTGTAGGCTCGGATCTTCTGCGCTTGGACCACTGTCTTTTGGGCAGGTGATCCTCTGTTCCCCATCTCAAGTTATTCTTAAAATAGCTGCTTTCTAGTGAACTAATTGCAACAGCCATATCCTGGCAGATAATGTGATGAGGATGTAATCATTAAGAGTGCACCAGTATTGCTGCCTGAAGTATTGAATTGTTTCAAATTCTCTTCAGTGCTTGTTATTGTTTTCACTTCTCGCTTTCTTTCCCACTTCCATGTCACTTGCAGCCTAACTAATTCCCTGTCCCTCTTTTCAAGGCAAATTTAATTCACATGTAGAACTGAGAACAAGGAGCTCTATCAGATTGCCCTATGCCACATGGCTAGATCAGTTTGAAGAGTTAAAATTTTATCTATGTAATATAGTGTCATATTTGAGACTGAAAAAGCCAAGCTGAAGTTGCTAAACCTTTCTTTATAAGCCACTAAGTTAAGCATGAACTTAAAATCCCATGTGTGGTTTTCTTGTGTGAGAGAAACGTGTCTAGCATCAGTATGCTTATTGTATGCACTTTTAAGTAGTCATGATGGCATAAAAATTAGTGCCCAAGTGTATCTAATGTAATCTAGAATTATAATGCACAGGAGGGAATCTAACCTGCAGGAGGACAGAATTTGGGGTTCATACTACTGTAGTGGAGATTTTTGCTATTTAAAGATATGTGCACAATGACAGTGGTCATTGAAAAGAGACTGTCAGGTCATTACCAAGATCCCTTGATTAATAAAACTTCGTTCTTTTTTTTTTTTTTATTTTAATGGTAGTCAGGAAGTACAAGATACTGTTGTATGTATTACCTGGTGTAGGTTGAGAATGAGATCTAGAACTACAGAACTCTTAGGAGAAAGTATTCTGTGTTTGTGACATATCAGAAAAATAATAGTAGGGAAAGACGTTCCTATTGCTTTCTGGAATATTAAAAGGGACTGCACATACTGAAAGCTCCCTGTCATCAGATTTTGATCTCCTGTCAACTGTCACAATGAAAAACTAGTGTTAAAGGATGTTACAATGAAAATTGAAATTTGCCTTTGATTAACGAATACTTATTAGAAGCTGAAAATTGCTAGCAAGTAATAAGAACTCAATATAAATATAAAATGTCTGGAAAGAGAAACAGTTTTGTATTGAAGAGAAACATCAGTCTCTTAAAGTTCTAAATAATGGAGGGTAACAAGGCTTGTACACTGTCAGATGAACAGAAATATTCACAAATATTTTTAATTGCTTTTATCTGACAGGTGTACGATTTCAGCTGTCTGCTTATCTGATTTATAGAACAAATGATATTGTTGTAAAAACTGAAAAATATTTTAATTCTAGAACATGTGATAACTGCATGTTTTCCAGTGGTTTGCTTGTGCACCTGCATGAGTACCTTTTAAAAAAGAAATGACATAAACAACTTGGAAGGAAAAATAACATAAGTAAAAAAATACATCCTTGCTGCTCTGAGAAATGAATAGCAGCTATGAAGAAGATTCTGATATGTTGCCTAAAATGTGTGGCACCCTTCCAATTTACCCATTGAAAATAGGCTCTGTAGCTTATAGAACATGGACACAAACAGTTTGTTGGAAATACTTGTGGTTTTCTAAATTGTTTGCAGCTAGATAAAAGGATCGTCTTCTGACCTCTAGTGTTCTCAATGTTGCAAGAGGAGGTTGCAGCAGAAGTTTTCTTTTAAAAATGTGTTGTAGAAAATCACGTTGCAAGGTTCCTATGCTAAATACATTTTGATGAACTGTCACCTCTACAAAATCTGTAAGTTCTGAAAGGAAAACTGAAACTGTCTTTGACCTTTATTAGTGACGAGGACCCTGCAAGCCAGGCTCGTACTGACATTCAGTTTAAGCTGACTGGAGGTAGACTGTTCTTCCATGAGCAAACTTAATGTTAAATTGTTCTGTGATACATGTTAACTTTATGGTGTTATTTAGAATAAAAAAACATTTAAGTTTAATGATATATTATTCCCAGTAATGTATACTGTATATGGTATGTAGTAGCAGCTTTCAGCTATTTGTGCAGTGCTGAATTTGAGTAAATCTTATTGAATTTATTGTTAGCATATCATAACAGCTTGGAAAAGGCCTGCATCGTGTCCTCTTATGCACTCCATTCAGATGTTTACTCTAAAAAAGCTGTGGCACCTGTCTTATATTTGGTGTAAGAAGCTGGCTTTCCATTTCTGACACCTTGCTTTGTGGTTACATAGTAACTTGGAATCAAAGGAACAACATGCTAAAATGGAAAATTCTGTTTCAAGTGAAGGACTTACATGAAAGTTCCTTCCAAGTGCTCCTGCTGTGACAAGAGATGAAATCATCCTTGTCTAAATTCTTAGCATCGGTGAAGCTTTTTCTTCAGATTAATGTAAACTGTATTACTTTTGCTCTGTAAGTTATGTTCCTTCTGTTTGTAACTTTGAATACTAACTAATAGTTATCCTTGTAAAGGGAGATGAGTTTTATATACATCAAATCTCTTTAGTACAAGAAAAATAATGATGTTTCTCACTTGGTGTGTGTGAATTTGAGCCATAGATTGACTTGGAACTGAATTCAATGTGGTGTAATGCACTACTATCCCATTGTAATTTATGTGAGTTAATAGTAAATATCACAAAGTAAGTTTGTGATGTGTACTCTGATGCAATAAAAAAACAGCTTTTAAAGAGAGATATCTTTGAAATAGTTGACACTACTCAGGGCTCTTCTCATTGTGTAGTCAAATGGTTTGGAAGGCAGTGCACTGCTACCAACTTCCTGGCACATGTTGTGTCCTGGTGGCGTTTCAGGGAAAGCTCTCGGTTAAAGCTTTTTGTCTTTTGAAGAGTAGTTGACATTTCTCATTCTCTGAAATTCTGTTTGCAAATTACTTTCAGCTTGCTTGTTGAAATGCATTGTTTGCTTTCTTCGAGTAGGAATTCAGCTACTG
Source organism: Tympanuchus pallidicinctus (assembly GCF_026119805.1). Taxonomy (NCBI): domain Eukaryota; kingdom Metazoa; phylum Chordata; class Aves; order Galliformes; family Phasianidae; genus Tympanuchus; species Tympanuchus pallidicinctus. Next base: position 15,674,946 of record NW_026294791.1, on the reverse strand, counting down.
TTAGAAAGCCACCTGTTCCACATACAGTTGGGTTTCTGTATTGTATTGGCTGTGTGTGATTTGCAATTGGTGCAAAGACTTATAACATTTCAGCCAAAGTTGGTGCCTGCTTCAGAAATTATTTATCTGGGGGGAAAAAAAAAGATTATTTTTTTTTCTTTTTTGAGATCTACCAAGGATTTGGTTTGGTCATATTAGAGATAAGCTGAAAGTTAGCGTTGGAGGCTTAATGTTTCAAGATAAAGTCACCTGCAGTTAATAACTGCATTTACTTGACAAATAAACCTCCTCTTCATCTGTTTATTTTTGTACAATTTATTGTTGTACCTCTTACAGCAGTGACATTAGGGAACATTCCTCTCTTCCCTTCTGCTTTGTAGTATTTCTGCACAATAAATATCACTATATTTTAAAACTCCTGAAGAGAAAACTAGAATTGTCATACGTAGTGTTCCCTAGTGGATCAACTTGTTCTGAACTGCTAATGCCTCTGGATACCTGCAGAAAACTTCATCTAAGTGAAAAATGCTGAGAAGTGTGTGTGAATATCTGTGCATGATTAAAAAAAAAAAAAGCAGACAACTAAAATAGCATTTTAAGATTGTATATTTGTGAACAATTTGAATAAGATTCTTTTTTTAACCAAAACAGAAAGAAGAAGGAAAGATTCAAGGGCAGCTTAATAAATCTGATTCTAACCAGTATATCAGAGAACTGAAAGATCAGATAGCTGAGCTGCATCATGAGGTAAGTGGTAAAATACTGCCTGATATCTTGTACCTGTTGTCATATCTCTTAAGTGTAGCAGGCTTTTCTAGTAGCTGTTAGAGCTTCATTACCTGATTTTGCCAATTTAAGTTATTTGAAATAAATGCAATAAAACGAATACTTGTATATGCATATTGTATTTGTAACCTCATGAGTAAGAAAACTAAAATTTGCTTAGTTACGTGATTTGATTTTACTGAGGATGGCATTTCTTCCATCTTGTTAATTTCATGAGTTGATCATACATTGCTGTGTTCAGAGATGGAAGCATGAAAACAAGCTCCTTTGCTTTCACTTGGTACAGGTCTCAAGGTTAATTCAATTAGAAAATAAACTGTTTGCATATGCAGAAGAGTCTGTAGAGATCTCTTTTGGTGTTTGCTATTATAAGAACTAATTTTGTGGTAGTGTTCTGGGATTGCTTAAAAAGAAAAAGGATGCTGGCTTAATACTGTTTAACAGATACAGTTTTTAACTACCAAAACCTTTGACCTATGAAATTTCTATCTTCAAACTTCCTTGCTTTAATAGTTGTAGTAACTATTAGTAAAAAAGATCAGAGGGTCCTGAAACTGAGATAGCTTATGTAACCTCTGTGCTCACTGGCTTATTTCAGTTCATCCTGTGCTATGAAGAAATGTCTTATCACTGCACTATGTGCAAAATGCCTGGTCACCTTTGCATTATAGTCTGCTTCCACGTGTCTTGTAATACTCAGCTCTGGTAGTAGTTAAAAACTGTAGTAAGTCACTCTGAAAGTAATGCCTCCTATTTATTTCCATGGAGATACAGAAAATGCTGTTAGAGTGAGTTCTCAGCCACAAAACACAATTGTTCACCATATGCACTGCCAATAGCCAGGCATTTTCACCAGTGATGAACAAGAGCTTGCATGCCATGCTTCTACAAATGTGTATGATCATCTGGAACATGGCTCGTCTTCCATGCCATCACTGCTGCTGAAACACCACATCCACTGTTCAGTGTCTGTAAATGTTCAGCAAGCATTGGTGAATTTCACTGGGTGCTGTTTTTTTTCCACATGGAGGAATTGAGTGACTCAAATTTGTTTCATCTGTAGACACTGTTCTCTCAGTGCCCTCCTGCTGCCATCTGTTGCACAACAACAGAATGTAGTGGAGTATTGGAGGGGAGGCTCAACCTCTACTGCCCTACCTCCAACATGTGCCTGTGACGTTGCCCAACATAACAGAATGGGAGGCATTACTTCTGGAGCAGACTGTGTATTAAATAGATAAACACAAGTAATTAATTTTATTTGCTTTATTGATGTGTGTATGTGTATATACATATAGATGTATGTATGTAGGTGTATATACATCTATATCTAAATGTTCCTGACCTGTAATTTACCAGGATTTTTAAATGCTGTTGCATACTGCACAGCTCTGACAGGCTGCAATTGCTGTCAAGCAGCTTTGTTACTTGTCAGTAAATTCTGTAAGCTTGTCTCATCTGCCTTTGGTACAGAAGTAAGATCTGATGATGCTATTTATACTCTGTCCCTTGACCTCACAGTTTAATCTGCTCTGATATGATGTAAATGACACGAGTATACAGGCATTGCAAACTTTCTAACCAGGTTTGCATACTGATTGTACACTGGGTGCTAGGAGTTCAGAGAAGTTCCTATTGATTAGACAGTAAACTGTTAGGTGGAAGCAACTTCTATGGAAAAAACATCTTGTTTCAGAAAGTAGTATGGAAGTAAGCAGCTAACTTGGAGGGAGGGGTAAAAGCCGTGGAAAGTCGGGCTGCTCTCATTTTGCATTAAGTAAAGTTTGAGGACTTAAGGAAAAGAGGTCATAAACTAGTTTGTCACATGTTGAAATGAACTACTGGAGGGAGGAAAGGGGAAGAGGTACTTTGTAGTTGCCACTTTTTTTTCTTTTAATTCAAACTGAATGAAATTAAATGATTTACAAACTGCTGAAGTTCTTCGTTTCATATACTACCCCTTTGTGCATACAGTCACTGTATATATATTACACAGCAACTGTCTCTACTTCCTGTTGGATGTTGCAAGGCTCATATGTATTACCTAGATTACAGGAGTGGTATGAAAGATTAGAATTAACTTGTGTACCCACAAACTACACTGGCAGACCACAAGACACCTTTGGAGACAGAAGCAAGTGGTTTCCTGTCTGTAAGACTTTGTGATTTAGGACTGAAATGCTGAATATTAGGTTGGTATTTGAAGCAAATCTTTGTAAAATTTGTCCTTGTCATATTACTGGATAGACTTTGTCTCTTGAATTGTTCTGGAGAGTTTGATTTCCTGCTAGATTTCAGTTTTTTATTTATTACTGATTTATTTCAAATGTAGTCTTTAGTTTTAAACTCAGCACAATTGTCATAATAAGCTAAAGGCTCAGTATGTGTTGAAGTACCCTAAAGCAAGCAGTCTCTACAGTGACAAATCGTAGAGTGTTCTCTACAACGTGCAGCAGAACAGTACTTTCACAGCTGCATTAGGAAACTAGGAAGTTTCATGAAGCAGAAGCAGGAACTTGGTGCTTCCTTCCCTGAATGTGAGGTTTTCACTTTATATTTGATAATCACTGACAAGAGTATAAAATTCAAAGTATACAAGAAGAAGAGAATGGCACTGTTTGTCTAACTGAAGAAGTCATTACATTTTTTTAGATGCAAGTGGAAATTATTTTGTCCACATGGGATCAAGTTCCCGTTTTCAAACAACTAGCATTTGGTGTGAGATACTGTGATGTATCTAAAATCTAAATTTTAAGGTACTGATTTTGCTCGTTTCCTATCATTTTAATGCAGTTTGAACGCATTGTAGATGGTTGTGGAAGGGTTTTGTTTGTCTTAAGCTCTGTTTTTTACAATGTTTTCTTACACTTGAAGGATCTGGTAGTTGTTTTTAGCTCAGATCTGGCCAAAGAATACTGAGAAAAGAATGATGCATTTTTTCTTTGCTCTTATGTAAGACAAGTCATTGGCACTTTTGGCCTATAAAATATTCTTTAAAACTCTCAATTTCTACTCCTTGTGTTCTTAAGGGGAAATAAAGACATTAGTTTCAGATTAAAAAAAGAGTTTGAGATATCTGTGGGGTCAGTGAAACCTGTGAGTTTGTCATTTTGGACTATAGCTTTCAAAAGGTACTATGGTCTCTGTCATCACTTCTCATTCCCCAGGAACATGTACCCCCTATAAAAGACTAAATTAGGACTTGGCTGTGAACTCATTCTAAAAGCATAATAAATACAGAAAAGAGTTAAAATAAAAGTGTTGAATATGTAAGCTGTTCAGTGCCCTTCACTTTGTTTCTTACACTGTTTAGTCACCTCCAGCAGCCAGCATAACTTGTGTCTTTAAGGAGGGAGATCAGCTAGTTGCTGCTTATCTGTCTTTGCTGTGCATTTATTCACTTCTCTCCCAGGGCATGAATTAAGATCCTCAAGTGAAATGGGAGGAGGAATAAATTCCTGCAGATGTACAAATGTCATTTTTATCACTGATAAGAGTACTTACTGAAAGCTAGGAAGAATTACTAAAGTGTTTCCATCTTGTTATAGTCTTTATGAGGTGCCAGCTATTGACCAGTGTCAGAGACAGTACGTGGAGCTAATTTTGTGGTAGCTGCTCTATAGGAGATGCTTTTTATAAAATAATTGCTCAACATATTTTGAGGGGAATAATGAGAAAATCTTGTGTGTTTTCTGTATTGGAATGAAAACCAGAATCCTGATGTTACTGTGCTACGAAGGTTAGTGTTCAAAAATTAGAAAAGCCTCTGCCAGCTGTTCTCATTAGCAACATTTCAGCAGGGCTGGTGGAAAAGATGACAGATGACTGAAGCATTATTTTCCAAAACAAATTTTTGAAGTTTTTAGAAGACTATAATGATTTCAAAAAAAAATTATGGTGATTTAAGTTCTTGTGTCTTTACAGTGAAGAAAGGGGGATTTTTTGGAAGTATCTTCCCTTTTTTTAGTATTTAAAAACTCAATGAGCTCTCAAAGTAGAGACTAGTAGTTTACTGACTTTTCCCACTTCTGTAATTTTATCTAGGGATGGAACTGATGTTACATTGTAAGAAACTAATGCAGTCAGTAAGATTCTGATATAGATATTATCTCATGGTCTGATCTCATTTCTGGCGAGCTTATGTTTTAAGATTGCCTTAATGAAAAGAGATATAAAAGTTGGAGATTACATACAATGCTTTTAAAAGATTTTGCTTGTGTGATAAAATTCAAGACACTTTAGGTAATTACTTTGAAGATAATGCATAAGATATGACCAAAAGAGTAATTGGTAATATAGCTAAAGCTAAGAATTAAGGCTGTATTTTGCAACTTAATGTAGCTTTCTAGACTTTTACTGCTGAAACTAGATTGGAGAAGGGAAAGTAAGCAATAGCCATCAGCAAGAAGGATGAAAAATCTCATACACGTCACATATACAACAATCAAATAAAATTTGACGTTATAATACGCAGGAGGGGCGTTCAAACCATGTTAACAATTCCTTTTGGTCTTAAAATACTGTGAAGTTGTATGGTAAGTAAGCTGTGTTTAAAAACTGCCAAATTATTTCCTCTGTATTTCTGGCATGCTACCAAGGAGCATTCTGTCTTTCCTCTTTATTTTCTTACTAGTTCTCCTTTGAGTCAGATTTAGTGCTTAGCAAATCAGATGCTCCATAATCTGAAATGCCTCTAGACAAGAAGCAGGGAAAGCAATTCTGAACTTCGCTCTCATGTGCTTGAACTGCTGTTGTTCAGCTACTCTGTTTGGATGTGCCTGTGCTGCATTTGTCACTGCAGTGTGGGCACATCTTTAAATGGTATTTATAGCTGTGAATGGGTTGTATGTAGATTTGGGTAATGAATGTAGAAGGATTAACTGGAGGAAGCGAATTCTAGTTTGAACTACTGGAAACAAAGATCTTCACTGAAGACATTTATAGGGTGGTGACTTGTAGAGTAACATCATATGGGTTAGTGAGTGGAGATCAAATGGATCAGCATGTAGATCTTGGGAATAGACTTAACTAATTTTATCAGAACTAGATATAGGGAAGTCTCAGAAAGTCTTATTACATGTAAAGTACTATTTACATTGAACATAACACTTTATTCAGTCTCTTGTCAACTTCCTCTCCTTTCTATTGGAGATAATGAGGTTCAGTAAAGGTTGGAAGAAGCATACTGTTTACTTTTCATGTAGTACTGGCAGATATGCATTGGGCTCTTTGTGACTGTCATTTTTTTTGTTCTTTTGTAAAAGCAGTTAATTTCTATGATTTCTGTCAATTTTTACTGTTCTTAATTCATAGTTTTCACTATGCTTGCTAGAAATACTGTATTAAATTATGCAAAGTAGTTTTCATTACTGCCTAGAGCCAAAGTATCACCTTCTAGTAGTTTGCTGTACTGGATGAATGCTTTCAAAATATGTGGTTCTGTAAATGTTTTCTTACTTGATAAGAAATGCTGTCTTTGAAAGGAAATATGTTAGCCCTCAGATTTACAAAGCATTTCAACTTGTGGTAGAAGTCTATAGCACAATAAATCAAGAGCTTTTCTTCCTCCATATCTTGCAAGCACAGTTGGACAAGAGACCATCAGATTTTCCCTCCCCACAAGTGAAGTTCTTGCAAAGCTTCTGGACAGCTAAAAATGTAGTTGGTCTACTGGTACGTGTCAAAGATACAGAGCCTCCGTGCTGGTGGAGTCTGATTTAAGTGGTTGTGGTCAGTCTGAGGAACCTGTGATGTGATAAGATAGCGTTTGTGAGGTCATGTGGTTTGTGAACTCCAAGTCTAATGTAGCAGCTTTGTCTACACAGGATAGTTAAATATATACTGTGTGCTTTAGAAAAGTGAATTGCTTTATTCCTTTAATTCAGCCTCTCCTTGAGAATCAAAAGATGTTAGACTGGCTGGATAATACCAATATTGATACAGAAGTATGATGCTGAACAGATATGGAGTCCCATTACTTTATCCAGTTAATTGTTCTTCATAAAAGAGTTGGCTTTAAAAACTGTCTGGCTTAAACTAAGCAGTGAACAAGTAAAAGCACTGTTGCTGTGTCTATTTTGTGAAAATTGGTGGATTATTTTGATTAGTTTTGAGTAGGTGTTTGTAGCCTAAACCAGACATGCTACACTTGTCCAAAAAGGTAGGATTGATTTCATAGTGGTTTTAAATTACACGCTCCTCAGTAACACCTTCAACAAAATGATGGATGAACAGTGTAACCAGGCACAGTGATGCAGTCTCCTCTCAGGGCAGGTATGACTTTGTTCACCATGGTGGGACTAGAAGATGAGGGCAACAGTTTTAGATACAAATCTTAGCTTTCACTGCCACTATGGCAGATTAGATTTGATGATAAAATAAATGAAGTTTGGTGATTGTAGGAACATTTCCCTTTTATGTGTTCTCTTTTCTGATTGTATCCTGCTGCATCTAAGCTCCAGATCTGTCTTGTGGAGAAATACACTAGTTACTGATTGCAGTAATAGAAGTGAGTGCATCTACCTACACTGAACTATACAGAGTCCCTGTTTGGTGTTTACCTGGGTTGTCAAAGGAAGTAAACTGATCATAAGTAATATTATTTTACTATTGAGACAATAATTCCCCTTAGTCATTTTGTTGTTGCTTTTAAGCTGTGTGACCTGTCTACTGTATTACATAGAGCTTTGTCAGGATCTGTCATGTGTTTCTGCTTATAAAAGTTCTGTTAGGAATTCAGAAGTGGGAGAAGTACTGGTTTGAACTTATAATTGCTCCTTGGAAGAAATTGTCAGCCACCGTGCACAGGTGCCATCTATTTCCTACTTGAGAAATAGCTCAGGAGAAGAATGCTGTGTGTTAGCATGTTTCTACCCTTCTGAAATGGTTATTGTTCTCTGAAAGGCAGGCAGCACAGATAGAAGTAATTTCAGGTATCAGGCAAAAATAAATGTTACTTTGTCTGCTTGAAAATGCTGAGGTTAACTCCCTGTTTTAAAAGAATAGAGCGAAAGTGCGAAATGATCATTTCCTGTAACTGTGTGCATTATGGGTACGTTTTCAGTCTCTGCATCAGCCAGTTGTGCTCCAGCCAGCGCCTGAGGTTTCGGTCATTTTTCTATTTATAGACACGTGCTCTAGGGAGAAGGAGCAGTGAGATTTAGGCAGCTCCTTGGGTCTATGATAATCACAGTACATTCAATGTGATCATGCTGCTGTTTTAAAATGTTTTTGTTGCCATGTCCTCCAAATAAACACTTTCATTAGAACTTCTCGTGGGAAGAGTTTCTGGGAACTTTCCTTCCACCTACCAACTAGCTACTTATAGAAACTTCCCAAGGCTAACGTAGCTTAGAACTTTTTGGAATTGCATATGATCTCATTACAACAAATTTGTCAAGATCTCCCTCAACAGTCAGAACATGACTTAGTTACCAGAGACTGATTTTTTTTTTTTTTTTTTTTTAAATTTTAAATATACATAGTTTAAAAGTTGAGTGCTTTCTTAGCACTGTTTTTTATTTCATACTTGATACAGAATTTCAAAGGTTAATTTGATTACGTGGCTGTAGATCAAAAACAGTCTTTAACCATATAGTGCAGTGATCAAAAAGTCATGACCTCCCATTGATCGGTTTATTGGTTTCCTGTTCTGATTCACTGGAAACCTTCTGGTCTGTATGCTTGTTGCTAGTTCTAATCTTTGTCACGTTTGCAACACAGCAATACTGTCTTTACTAAAACTGCTATACAACATACATTTACCATATTTCCTTTTGAATCTAGAGCTCCTTAATTAAAGTACTGAAAATGTCTTTTATTTTAAACAAGGCAGAAAATGTGCACTCATAGAGCAATGTGGAATGCACATTGAAACAACTAGCATTGAGCTTTAATGCATTAAAGCTACCTCATAGTTTATTCAACTTGTTGGTATCTGTAGGGTTTTTATCAAGCCTTCTACACTACAGTGAAACAACATATTCACAGAAGCTAGCAATTTAAAACAGTCCACATATTAAGCACTATAAGAGAATATATCTTTAAAAGCATGGAATGGCTAAGTCTTGGAAATTTCTTGCTGCTGTTTCGCTTTGCACTTGTGACACATTAAGCAGTGGCTTAAATTCTGTCAAGTAATATGGTCAGCAAAATTAATTTGTGGTAAATACAAACATATTGGCACACAAATTGTTTTTAACCCTTTTGTTTTTGTTAAAGGGTGACCTGAAAATAACTGTTTTAACAGGATAATTTTGTTAGTTAATCACATAATGAACTTAGAATTCAAGTTGTCTGGATTAATCTAGGAAAAAAAAAATCTTTGGGCTTTTGTCTTTCAAGAACAGCAGCCATATTTGTACAACCAAAAAAGCAGCCCATGTCCTTTCTGGTAAATTATGCTATTGCCCCTGTTTGGGCCCACAATAAAATACCAAACTATCACTAACTTTTGATGTCCATTGTGAATTTTGTAGACTTCCTATTTTAATCACATCAAACTCTGTCTCAGTTAGGCAAATGTGCTGAGTCCCAGACAGTCCTGAGTGTTCTTGGGCATGGTTTAAGATTCTCCTGCAGTGTCTGGCTAACACCATGATTTCAGAGAGACTGGCTAAACTCCTATGCTGTTCATTTATTGAATACTCCTGTTTTGTACTGCCTTGCAAACACGGCTTTTGAGAGTATGGAGAAAAGGAAAATATAAATGCTAAAGCTATGTTATGGTTATTTCAATCTGCTAGAACCCAAATTTATATGGAAGCCCTCACCTCTGCACTTCAGACTGACTTTATAATGGGGTTTTTGTCCATGTATTAAAATTCTGTATTAAAATTTTCTTGAAATAGTTTTGCAAACACTTTTCAAATGCATTCACTCATGTTTCTGTTTGTGTCTCTTCAGCAATGCTGAGCATATTGAAGGGCTTGCATTTCAACAAAATCTCAACAATTTCCTAATTTTCATTAGTTTTTTTTTTTTTAATAATGTGAAATTAAATCTCAGAGGAAGTAAATATGGCATCTTAGTAATACTACTTACTTACAAACATATTTGTCTGTCGTGTCCATCTCAAAATTGGTACGTTGTAGCTCAAGCTGAAGTGGAACTTCAGTAAATCGTTAAAACTCCAAATTGTTCTGGAATAGTCTCAATAGCTTAAGTCATAATACTTCAAATAAAAGCTGTCTGAAAACATGAAGATGTAACCAATTTCCTGAATTCCTCTGCTAAGAATATCTGTGCAGATCTCCATATCTGCCTCAAAGTGAAAGAAAAAACAATTTCACTTCTTTCTTTTCATTTTTTTGTCTTGGTTTTGTGTATTTCTCACAAATCTTTTGTGGTCTGCAGAATGTACTCTTTTCTGCTTCATTTTCTAAGTCTAGTGGTAGATGGAGCAGTGGAGAATCCAAAATGGCTTTTGTAAGAGATGCAAGGATGACCATTTCCGTAACTTTTCGTATGGATCTCACTAAACAGAATCCCATACAGGTCCTTCTCAACTGTTGCTCTTCTAAACAATGAGTCCATGTTATTAAGGCCTCTCCCTCAGGAAAAACAGCAATGATCAGGTGAACTTGAGTAAGCAGAGTAAATGGGAGTTCCTGGATTTGGCATCTATCCTGGTTGGTTTGGGCTTCTTGAATCATCAGTAATTTCCAGGAATGACCCTTATGTCTGACATTGCTGGTAGCTGTGTTTATAGCAATGGCTTTGGGGTAGGCGGGGGTGGGGAGGGGTGATGGACAAAAACAAACAACAACAGCAAACAAGTTTAATGTTCAGTAATGTGAAACAGGAAATTCACTGGTGCTGAAATAAAAGCCACAACCTTGAGTCTGGTCTTGGTTATACTGACAGTGCAATTCTAGTTTAGCAAATATTTTACGTTTATTTTAAAAATTGTTAGCAACTGTTGTCTTGTTTCTAACACAAAGAAAGCCTGATGTGATATACATTGCTGAATGTTTTACGTGTTTGTTTGCTTGAAGGTTGTGCAAGTTATCAGGAAGGTCTCAAAAAACCAAAACTCCTGCTTTTCGCATATGATCCTCATATAAACTGCATCATAACTGAGGAAAATGAAGGATGCCTTTCAGATATACATTTTTTACGTTAACCTGTTCATTGCATGATGTTGTTCTGCTTTTCTTAAATCTGAGTTTTCAGAGAGCAATAATTACAAGCTTTCATTAACATGCTCTGATGCAGTTCTGTTGCAGTGCATAGCAAGCAGTCCTTGTATAAGGAAGTTGATTTTATTGGGGAACTTTACAACCAGCATTTGCATTGTAGCTGTACAGCCATTTAACTTGCTCAGAATCCTTTTAAATGAAGGATTGCTAATATTAGTTTCTGCATCTGTTTAGTTTAGCTCATGTTTTCTCCGTTTGTGCAGAGTTCATGTAGCAATGGTTTCACTCTGAAACCATTGTGGTTCACTGTGGATGTACAAACTCATATTTAAAAATGGGTTTCAGAAGGCATGAGATGTCTAAAGGAGATGCTTGTGTTCGTGGAAGCGAAAATGTAGTGTGAAAATGCTTGTTAACATTGTTTGTTCTTTTTGTGTGTACATGTAGAAATGCTTCAACATTATGTCAACTAGACATAATACTGATATTTGTCTCTCAAGTTACACTTCCCATTTGTTCATTCTGAAAAGCTGTGACTGCTTCATTTTTTTTTAAATGAGCATTTTTCCAAAGAAAGTTGCTGGGAGTCTTAAAAAGAAACAGCAATATGCTAGAGTGTGCATTGGACTGGAGTGCAACAAACTTAACTTACGTCTCTTGCCAGTAACAGCTTTGTAACACCCACATGAGTGGTTGTGTTTTTATATATATATATTCTGATCTAATTTGTGTATCGCTTACGTACCTTGTTGTGAGTAGATTCAATTTGTACTGACAGGCGTTCTTAGAATCCTTGATTTTTTCAGAATTGGATAAATCTCAAGAATGATGACTGAAGCCTCTTAAAGGAAATAGCGTCAACTTCTTTCCATCTATGAATTCCAAGCTTTAAAAAAAAAAAACAAAAACAACAACACAGAAAATCTCAGGGGTTAAGCGAAAACATTTCCTAGGGTTTAAGTAGAACTTCTAATTGTAAAAGCCTCAACTTACCAGTTATATTTAAAAAAACAAAGGGACTTAGCTGCAAGCGAGTTAAGTTTTTGATAATCACCTTTCATTTAACATTTAAGAAATTATGTCTTGTACTAAAACGTCTGAATTTCTCTTTACTATCTCTCCCTTATGCCTGGCTCGATGAGGCAGTCAGCATCAGGTAAGAAAGTTTATTGGGGTTCAAGCATCTGATTGCTAATACTGACAGATTTTTTTTCTTTTTTGTACTTGTGGAAGTACCCCATTATTTATGAGTCTTTTAATATGTTGACCAACAGGACATGCAGATTCTCTTTAGAATGCTGAATCTTTTAAGCCCAAAAAGATGTGTACATGTGAATATTAAGTCATTTACTTGTGACAGTTGTGTTTTGGAATCAAATGGCTTTTGAAGGAATAACAGTTCAGTATATTTTAGTTGCATATTTTTGTTAACTCCTTGAAATATTCCGAAGATCGTATTCATGTGTTATAGTGAAAACTGGCCAAAAGCTGCAGTCATCTAGACGATGTGACCTGAATTTGAGAATTAAAGCAAGACCTGCGGGTTTACCAGGCCTAGTTTTACAGACTGTATGAGATTTGAGGTTGTTGCAAAACTGAAGCAGTAGAAACGACCAAAATTCATCTGAATTGGGGTGAGACGTGTCTAGTTCCCTTCATGAGAAGTAGAGTCAGACCTAGGACTGAAAGGATAAAGTGGCACTGGCTGTCTTTACAAAAGAGAACATAAGTGACAGATCTGAGTGTGCACCCAGGCTGTAAGTGCATATTATGTTCAACATGGCTGCAAGAAAAAAAGCTGTTGTTTTTCTTCAGATGAAATGATAAGAATAGCAGTAAAACTAGGTGTTTTTTTTCCCCTTGAGTCCTTAATTAGACTTCCAAATACATTGATGCAATGTTTTGCTACGTTAATAACATCTTGATGTGACCTTTACTATGTTAAACTTTTTCTATGTTCAAATAATACGCTAATGGTAGAGATCTCAAGAAGTCACTCAAAACTCAGTGAACAAAAAAAAAGTGATTTATCAACTGGAAAATCTTAAGCTATGCCTGCATAGTAGCAAACATGGAGTGGCTATTTACAATTCAGGAAAAGTATTTTATAGTTATTACTGAGACTCCTATAGTATCACTGGTTCAGTGTATGACAGCAACAAGAACCAACAAAATGATGTTGGGAATCAAGAGGCAGAATATTAAAAAGAAAAGAAATACCACTTTATTGCCACTACAAAACTTTAGTGCAAGGATACTCCCTGTCCCACAAGCTGGATGTAGAGAAGTTAAGGAAAGGCTGGAAGGAAGTTAAGGAGCAATTCAAATCAGTGGTTTGGAATGTAACTGGCTGTAGGGAACCGGGGGGATTGGACTAGAGCATCCCCAGTAGTCTCTTCCAGCCCTTACACGTCTGTGATTGTGTGAGTGCTGCTGCTTCATGAGGAAAGGCTAAAATAGATGGGACTCATTGATTTTGTAGGTAAGGCAAAGGAAAGAATTGTGATCAGGACTTCAGGATCCTGACTGAGTTGTTTAGTAAAAGGTGAAAAAACATCTGATGATAACTTCTAACTGATACTAGTTAGCATCTATTACTTTGGAATGCATACTGTCTACAAGTTGCTCCAAACGCTTTGAGAAGCCTTCCCAAGCCCTCCTACTGCAGCAAATGCTACAGATAATAGGTTTATTTCAGAAACGTGCCTAAATAAATGTTAGATTGAGGTGCCCTTGAAACACATTCCATTCTGAAAGTACTTAAAACTGAAAGTCGTGTGAAGGTCTTCACCCTCATCTGTTGGATGCTTTTAATTTCTTGAAGATTCCAGTGTCTCATTTTATTAACATTCATATTTGAAAGAATTTAAGATGCAAGTCTTAAATCTGTATTTCAGTTAAATTTTCATTGTTTTCTAACTATGGTGCACTATCACAAAACCCTATGTATCAACAGCACGTTACTTCTGTTTTACAGTTAGAAATCTCTGTGAATGACAGCATGCACACTTCAACAAGTGTGGTGATTTTTTTTACAAGTATCACGGTGTTTTGTTTTGTTTTGTTTTTACACATGGCTGAACTGGATCTTTCCAAGCTGGAAGGGACGCTGGAGTCTGCTTAACCAGCTGCTCAGAACAGTGTTGGCCAATGATTTCAGAACAGGTTGCTCAGGACTTTGTCATGCGGTTGCTGAAAACCACAGAGGATGGAGATGCTCAGTCTCTCAGCAACCTACTCTAATTCTTAATTAGCCTTACAGTAATTATTGTCCCTTCGTATTCAGACATCCTTCTGTTCTGTGTTATAATCATCGTCTTCTCCCATTGTACGTTTCAGTGAAGAGCACAATTTTTAGTCATCTTATGGCTTGAGCTTCCGCCTTTTAACTTTTTGATGATGTCCAGTGAATCTTTTCATCAGCTTCCTGTACTGATGAACAGTTGAGGTAACGAATGCAAAGTCGTGTGCAGTCTGGGTACCAGATGAAGTAAGAACCCGTAACGTACTGGCTATGCTTTTGTCCATGCAGTGTACTGTGCTGTTAACCTTGGAGCTGCTTGGAGATACTGCTGTCTCCAAGCCTATCACGTATCAAGGCTCCCACAAAATCTTATTCAGAGTTAGTGTTGTCCCCATGATACAAATTCTGTGCTACAGTGTTTCTGTATTTCACTGTGCAAGTCATTTTTCAAGCAGACGGATGTTGCAGGACTATATGAGTGCACAGTCTTCTTGCACATTCTTTGCAGTATATTCATGTTTCTTCCTAGCAATATAATTCCTTTTGAATGTGAGTAGTTGAACAAGAAGGCAGGCAAGGGTAAAGCTGCACACCAAAAGAAGTGTTTCTAGAGGGCAACAGATTGTCTTTTTGTTGCCTTAATGAGAGAATACATGTTACAGTTTTTCCCACACTCTTCAGGATTTTGCATAACCAGTAATACTATTTTCTCCTTAGGGAGCCTTTTTCTTAGACTTACACTTGGTGTTAGGGAAGGCTACTGCTTGAAACTGCTAAGCTGTGATTTTTGTCACGTTCCCTAAAGGTGTTCATCAAAAGGTTTATCTAGAGGCATCGCACGCTGAAGGGTTCAGGAAAGCATTCAAGGTCACTGGCTTGGCTCTCAGAGTTCAACAGACGTTGAATATCACCTTTACAGTTCAGATGAACTTTAAGCAAGTCTTTAAAAAAGTGAGTTCCTTGTGAAACTACTGCAACTTAAGTGTACAAGAACATTCCAATACTAGTTAGTATACATAGTTGCCTCCAAGTTTTAGGTCTGCAGTATGAGCCTATGTTCCTAACAGGAGCATTCTGATAAACATCGGAGTGATCAGATATATGGAGCTTTTACATACCATTTACGTTTGATTTGAGGCTTCTAGAATGATTGAGATTCTTGCAACCTTTTTTCCAAACGGTTTTACTTGTATTTCTTGCATAAGCCCCGTGTGAATATCGAAATTCCTTCTTCCCCAAAAGAACAGGTAAAATCTGTTACTGACATAAACAGCAAGGACCTGCATGCTGCTCTTATTTATCAAGCTGAATATCACTTCAAATTTCTGAAACATGGAATAGGTTTGTGATGCAAGTAGCTTCTCAGGCTTTTTCTCTCTACTTTCCAGATCTGACACTGTTAAGAGTTGCTTACAAAATAGCACTTGATGCATCCTCCTTTTTAAGCAGACAAGAATGACATTAGGAAGTTTCTGTAATGCATTTCAACGTCTTTCTAATTCCTTAGGATTCTTATCATAATATTTAACAGTTGCTAAGTATTGACTCTGAGACAATTGGCACTAAAAGTTAGGACAAGTGAAATTCTAAAGAAAAACTATCTCAGGAAAATGTTCTGGGGGCCATGGTTATTTTGACTTAATGAACAGGGGATTTGCCAGAGCTTCAGGTTTTACATTCAGAAACATGGTTGAATACGTGGTTAAGTACCTTATAACTCCAGGTTGCATTTTGAGCTAGTTATTATATCTGGCCACAGCCTGAGAATCTTTTTTCTTGTTTGGTTTCTTAAAATTGAAATTATGATCTATTTGTGTTGTATGGGGAAGTTTCTCTTGTTGTCTTGAAGTATCACCAGCTCTGAACTAGATAATGAAAGGCTGCTTAATCTTGCAGTGTAGACAGAACTGAGTGTGTTTGCTGCGTGCTTTTTTTCTGTGGCTGTATGAAACTAACAATACTACATGTGGATCCTTCTGCTTAGGAGTAGGGGAGGGCTTTTCTCAAGTTGAGAAATCAGTGATGGGGAAAGGATGGAACTTCAAAGGTATAAGATGTGAAGGCCAAAAGTGCTGTCCAAATGAGTTGTGCACTCTAGAAAACTAACAATCAGCCATTCTCGTGGGGATGCTAAAGATGCAGTGAGTAGCTTGGAGAAATCTGTCACTTGTGATTCTGGGTACCTTGATTATTAAGCTTTAAAACTGAAATAGCCCGGGTGTGCGAGAAGAATTTTGGAGCATTTAAAGTGCTCTTTGGGGCATTCTTTCAAGTTCTCGGGACAGCCAGAAATGAGAAGTCATTTTGTTCAGCTTCCAGAAGTCATTAGGAAATATTCTACATCTAAGTTAAATTAGTTGAGGAGAGATTATTGGAAGTGAGTGGTTTTGTTTTGATTTTGCTGCTGGACTCTTTAGCTCTGATTACCTTAAATCCCACTTGTTTGGTTGTTGTTTTTTTTTTGTTTTTTTTTTTAACAGATCAAATGCTTAAAAGGACAGAGAGACTTCTCAGACCAACCCACTTTTGATGGGATCCACATTGTCAACCATTTCACAGGAGATGATGAGTCATTTCATTCTTCTGATGAAGATTTTATAACTAACTCCATACAGGAGAGTGGGGTAAACTTTCGCTTACGCAGGAGGACTGGTCAGATGGCTTTGGATCACGCAGTTGTAGGCAGCAGTGACAGTGAGACTGAAGAAAGCACACTCCAGACTGGAAACTTGGACAAGATGGTTTCCAAACAGAGGAGAATGGAATCTTACTCTACTACTGTGTGATGATCACTGTGACTAGCATTTGAAGACTTCTGTGTTTCTTTAAGGCTTAAATTGTCAGATAATTGAAGGCATCCAGCAGTTGGTTTAAGTAACTGCTGGATCTGTTCTGGCCTGTGATAAATACACACATGTACTGTCCACCTGCCTTCTCTTTGCCAAATCTTGCTAGTGACGTACCATTGCTGTGACGCAGGCTGGGAAGAAGTTAATGGATGACAGTTCTGACAGTATTACTGAATGTTCCTTGTTTTAGAAACTGCAAATATATAATTTCTTTAAATGTGTGAGAAACCCTTTTGCTGTTCACAAGGATGGGAATTATTTTCCTCAAAAGAAATTGCTCTTGTGCAATATTTTATGCTCTGAACAAATGTGTATGTTTTACATCGTTATCCATTTGTGATCAAGATGGACTCTAACCATCTGATCATATGGCATATATATAATTGTGCTTCTCGATTACTTCTGTTTTATTAAAGTTACCAAATGCCCACAGAAGGCTTGAAAGAGAAGCCATAATCTATACTACTTCCTATATACAAGTACTGGTCACTAATGTCATAAAGGTGTTTTTCACCCTTTTCACTTAAATTTATGTGCATCTGCTTTTGATGTTGCTAAATAATACCTGGTCTGAATATATTAACTACAATAATGTTTATTTTGTACATATTTATATAACTGCATCAAGCTGAAAATGTATATTATACCATTTTATACGAGGAATGTAAATGTTGCAATATGACTGTCTCATATTCTACCTGGAAAATGAGTTCTGTATATACACACTAGAAATGAATTGCTAAATAAAAGCAAAACACTAACTTTACATTTAGTTTCGGTCTAGCTAGCTAACGAATTCCTGTCTAACTGAAATGCTTGTTCAAAACACTATTGACTGAAATCTTTTACCTTCATATATATGTAATGAAAATAAATTTTTCACAATTTAACAAGGTTGCAGCATTTACTGTCTGGTCACTTCTAAGCTACAGCCCTTGGTTACCCTCCGGCTCTGAATTAGAGCGGTACTTTGAATAAAAAGAAAGATTATTTGTGTATTCCAGGTAACAGTTCTAATGAGGGTATCAGTGCAGTGAAAATGTCTGCATTTAGTTTTCTTGCAGTTTTTTATTGTCGTTATCTGAGAAATAGTCTAGATCCTGTCACCAGGATGGCTTTTTGTTAGCCAAAGTGTGAGTGCTGAGCAATTCTGCTTTCACCCTCTCCTGTAAACTAAGATCCAATAACACAGCCCCCTGCCTTGGTTCTTGAACAGAACAACTTCATCTAACATTGTCATATGAACACCCTTGGAGACAAGCTAGTTAGCAGTTTTCACCACTATTAATATTCTTATCATACATACATAAACAGTTCTTGGAATTTGTTTTCAAGTAGTATTTGCAACTGTATTTTATTTAAGAATAAAGAAGGGCTATGTTGGCAGTAATAGCACGCATGTGAAGTCTTACTGTGAGAAGCAGCCTAGCTATTAAAAATCATGGAACTGTGGAAGCATAGTGCTGAAGACGTTTGAAGAACATCTGAGCTCCCGGGAAAACGGCAGGAGGGAGGAGGAAGAATATTTCAAAGAACAAATAGGGAAGGCTGAATGGAGGAAGCATCTTCTGGGTGACTCAGCTGCTTTATTTGTTTAGGCAATGCAATTTAAATCTCAAAGCAAACGGGTGAAAAGTTTTAAGTTACCCACTTCTGCAAGTTCTGCCTTGCCTCATTTCTTCAAACTATTCCCACATCTTGCTGCTGCCTACACTGTATGCTGTATAGCTCATGGAAATTGTCATCACTGAGGAAGATTAGCTTGACTTTGGTTCTAATCGCTATTAGAATCTCATGTGCAAGAACAAGCCGTGCCTGCTTTCTTTGCTAACAAGTAACATTTTTTTTTCTTTCCAGTGAGGATCCAGTGACATATTTTGCAGCTGGGTAATTGTTACCTAAGATGATGGGTGATAAGGTCTTGTTGCCTGTCATCAATACCAGCTGCAAGCCTCTCTTAAAGGTAATGTTCCATAATAAGTGGCAGGAGCAAAATGCAGTTGGAGGTCTGTATAAATGCTTGAGTGCTATAATTTTGCCTAACTGCCTTACTGTTCAAGTGCTAGTAAATAAGATCAGTTAACAGGAGTTGTTTCCTGAACTTTTGTATTTTTAAGTATTGCTAATAGTATAATTGCAAACGCTGAGTAGCAGCACAAATAAAAATGTCAAGGGAAAAGCAAAGGCCTTTATCCAATACTGCACCTGTTTTAGAGATGATGGTCAGTGGTTGAACATGCTGCAGTTTCAGAAGTTTTATGTGGAACATCCTCAGAGGGCAACACAAAGAATGCTGTTGAGAATAATCATACTTCTTCAGATGTTCTGCTACAAATGAAGCTAATTTCTTTGCCTATGTGTGTTACGATCTGAATACATACCAGAATAATGGCAATATATTAACAGTGTAGGTGGTACATTTACTAGTAAGTCAATAAATAAGGCATATTGATTATGCTACACATCATGACGTTGCTTACGTGACCTTCTAAAAAACTTCATAGCTCTCTTAGGTTTGTTGCTTTGCTACATTCAGGCTGCAGAAACTTAATGTGAGTGTTAAAAAGTTAAAATCATGTGAACACAGAAGTTAGCCTCAATATGTGCATATTCAAGAATTCTGAATTTTGATAGTGTCATACACAGTTTCCATTTAAACTCTCTGTTTGGTAGTAAAAAATGGTTCTGTTTGCCCGGTCTCATAATCAAATACTTCCATTAGCTACAAAAGCTTGAACGTTTACTTTTTTGTTTTTGTTGTTCCTTCCTGTACCTTGCAAAGGTGCAACTATTTTAGGATCTGATAGCGTGGGCTGTTGTGCTCAAAGGAGGGCTGCGAAGATGGAGAAGGCTCTAGAAGGCAAGGCATGTGAGGACTGGCTGCAGTCACTGGGATTGCGCAAAGCAGAGCCGACGGAGGGGAGGCTTCACGGTGTGCAGCTCCTCACAGGGAGCAGAGGGGCAGCGCTGAGCTCTGCTGACCCGAGGGAAGGGCGCGGAGCTGCGTCAGGGGAGGGGCAGCTGGGGGTGACAGACTCTGCACCAGAGGGCGGTGGGTGTGAAACAGGCTGCCCAGGGCAGTGGGCGCAGCACCAGGCTGCCCGAGTTCAAGGAGTGTGTGGGCAGTGCTCTCAGATGTACGGTCTGCTTTTTGGGTGGTCCTGTGCGGAGCCAGGAGCTGGACTCGATGATTCTTGTGAGTGCCTTCCAACTCATGATATCCCACGATTCTATGTTTTATCTTCCACTAAATGAAAATTTCAACTGTGAGTATAAATTCCTCTACCATTTTCACTAAAATAAATTCTTGTAAGACAACAAAAGAAAAGTGACTAGCACAAATTTTACAATACCACTTTGTAAATAATGTAATACTGTACTTAGTCACTATTCAGCTCTTTTGTGGAAAAGCAACACTGAAGAAAATGCATGGTTTTGTTCTGATTTTATGTAATCAGTGTTCTAAATAAAAGATGATGTTAGCAATTCTGAGAGAAATTTGATGCTCGTTCCAAATTCATACTTTAAAATCCAAAGTGGAGGAAAGATTTGTTAGTGTAAAATGTCCACAGTTTAGCATGGATGTGCTGCTACTGGATATGCTGCTAACTCCTGCAGAGACATCAAAGAAGTGTTGCACATTTTGAGAGAAGGCAAAGAATAGAGGACAGTGCAGATTTCCTAGGATGGTCAGTAGGCTCATCCTGGAGGCTAAAAAGAACAACCACCAACCAGCAAGCCATAATATCGAGCTTAGTACAATCTACCTGAAAATCGCAGTGTTTGGTTTAACTGTGCACCTGCTAAAGAATTTATGTGTGCTGAGATGGAATGCAAGAGTTCTGTAGAACCTGATGGATCTCTGGATTTCACGGTTCCATTTTGTTCTACAAAATACTCTTAACAGTATAATCATGTTGATACATTTTTTAAATTCTCTTTTTTAAGGGGGGGGATTTTTAAAATTATTTATTTATTTTTTTACAAACAAGTTCAAGAGAAGATAAATCAATGAAATAAACATATGCAGTAGCCATTAGAACCAGAGATTCTGAATGGTGGAATGAAAAGTGCACCATAAGTTGAGTTCCAACATAAATTCTAAATAGCATGATGTTTTATTTTGTTAGAGTGGAGAAAACATGCTAACATACATCTACTTAAACATACATAGTCAACCGATTGACTCAGATACAATCATACACGTACTTGATCCAAAATATAACACCTTAACACTTTCCCTTCCCAAGACTCAATACCTCATTTCAGAATCATGAAATACAAAAGCAATGCAGCACATTCTCGGAGTACATACACTGCTGCAGAAGCGACTGAAATTTCTGTTGTCCCACTCTAGGAACTAAAATTCCTAAGACAATTTTGCATAGTCTATGTTCCATAACGCACAGATTCAACTTCCAATCCAATCATGGGTTAGGCTGGGACTCCTAAAGACCATCCAGTCCAACTCCCTTGCCATGAGCAGGGACATCTTTCACCTCTGGATCAGGTTGGTCAAAGTCCAAACTGAACAATTTCAGTGGTGAGGCAAGCACTGCTTCTCTGGGCGATCCGGTCCAGTGTCCCACTACACGCAGCATTAGAGACATTCTCTTCATATCTAATAGCACAGGTAAGTTCTGGGCCCACTCCCTCGCAAAGCTGGAATGCTGTTTTTTTACCTCAACCTTCAACAACCCGGCTGGCCTACTGCCACTTTCTGTCTCTAGTTTGTGTTGGCAGAAATCATTACTCTGAGAGCAGCAGATGAAATTGCTTTTATTTCTCTAGTGAGTTGAAAAGTTACTATTGAAATTGTGAAGTCTGATGTATTTACAGCACATTCGTATGCCACAAGGAGAAAGACACAAAGGTACCGAGCAGCCGCTAGGAGAACAAAATAAAACAAAAATAGCACAATCAGCGGGAAATATAAAAAATGATGACACCTTTCCCAAGAGAATGCAAAGCACTACAAGTTAGCATGTGCTAGCAGCTTCTCCCAGTGAAAACGTTCTGGATAACAGAGATCTCAGCTTTCAATACACGGAAGTGTGCACCTTACTCATAAGTTCCCCATAGAATCACTGCTGCTGCTCCCAGTCCTGACTTCGACACGTGTAAAAACGCTTCTCCTCCCCTACCTGCATTCAGCTGCGTCCTCCTGCCACAGTCTCATCACTCCTGACCACGCAGATCCCATCTGCATCCCGTCACCCTTCCTTCCTTATCTGCTTTTCTTGCTTTAACGGACATCTCAGGCGGCTGCCGAGAGCAGCGCAACGCATTACGCCCAGGAGCTTTTCGCTCTTAGGCCTGCGCCTGTAATGGAATCTCGCACCGAACGCGCCCTCCTCCCGCGCTCTGCGGGTAACGGCCCGCCCCACACGGCCCCGTCTCGGCCCCTCACGGGAGCGCGGCCGCTTCCCGCCTCGACAGCCTCGCGCGGCCGCCGACGCACGTGGCGCGCGGCAGATTCGTGCCTCGGGCCGGGGCCCCGCACACCTCCGCGTGGCGGCACCACGGTGGCCACCGCCGTCCCGGAGCACTGCCGGCCGCTCCCGGCGACGGAGCTGCGTGCTGCCGGCCCGCGGGAGCCGCCGGGAGCGGCGGGAAGCGGATCAGGATATGGCCCGGTTCTGCGCTTCGCGGAACGAAGCCGCTCGCGTGCGCTCTCCTCGCACGTGTGAGAGAGCCGGCGCCGCAGGGCCAGCTGCCGTTCCGACGTGGCCATCCTTCCCGACGTGTCGCGCTGAGCAGCCGCTGCCCGGCCGTCGTAGCTGACGGGTGCCGCTGCCCGCAGCTCTCGTAGCGCTGTCACGCGGCGCCGCGCCTGAGGTGTGCGTGAGGCGGTGCGTGGCGCCCCGCAGCCCGGCCAGAACCGTGAGCGCTAACACTAATTACCGTTACGTTTTCCGTTGCCCTCATCGCACACAGCGCGGGCGCTGCCCCGCCAGACACCGAGCGCCCGGTCTCCCTGCGGACCCCTCGGGGGAGCGCCCGCTCCGCCGCGGCCCGCTCCCGGCAGCGCGGTGTGCCGCCGCGCTCGGCCCGGCCGGTTTCGGAGCGCGGGACGGTGTGAAACCCCGATTCCCTCCCGCGGGGCCGGGTACGGAGCCCAGAACCGCCTCGGGCCGACGGCGGCCGCAGCCGGGAGCCCCGACGCCCGCGGCCGTTCAGGAGCCGCCGCCCGCCGCCCGCCTGGCTCCGTCCGCGTTTGCCGTCGCCTTCCGACCGCTGTCAGGAGACGGCAGGCTCCGGGCGGGGCGGCTGGGGGATCTCGCCTACCCCTTCCATATTTAACCATTACCTAAAGCCGAGGGGAAATGAGCAAACCTCCAGGCTTGGGGCTTTAGGTATTTTCAGCGCCATTGGGCGTATTTATCCCGAAAGAGTTTTCCACAACAAGTTATTTCTGCTCTAGGGGAGGTCTCGGCGGCCCGGGCCCATCACGCGGCGCGGGGCGCCTTCCCGCCGCCGGGCTGAGGGGAGGGATCGGCCGGCCCGGCCCCGCCGGCGAGCCGTGTGGTGAACGTGTGAGCGGTGCGGAAGTCGGAGGGGATCCAATAATAGCGCAGATAGACGCGTGCGAGCTCCGCGGCGCAGCCCGGAGCGACGAGGCGCCCGATGCCAGGGCGACACCTCGGTGGCACCGCAGCGAGCCCAGCGCAGCGGGACACTGCAGGGAAAAGCGGGCAGAAGGCAGCGGGGCTTATCTGCGGGGCTTCGCCTTTTTCTTTTCTATCTTTTGTCTTCGATGCAGAAGCTCCTAACGCTCAGGAAGTGGAATTTGTGGTTTTGGGGCCGAGCTCTGAAGGAGCACAGACAGAAAAAAAAAAAAAAAAAAAAAAAAAAAAAAAAAACGCAAAAAAACAAGCGAAGCAGCACCGCTCCTCACAGGGAGGCTAAATTTACCGTCACCCAACGAACGGGCTGCAGCCTCGGCTGCCACCCGGCTCCCCTCGTCCTCCGCATGGGTAAGCGAGTGAGCGTGCCGCCCCGCCCGCCTCGGGGGCAGCGCCTCTCCTCGGGCCGCGGCCTCGCGCTCCCTCAGGCCGCGCGATGCCCTCAGGCCGAGGCGGGGGCGGGGAAGGGAGCAGGGGCAGGGGCAGGTGCGGCGGCGGAGCGGCGGCCCGCGCCGGGGCCGGGTGGACCGGGGGTCCTCCCTTCTCTCGGGGCCCGGCTCCTGCCCGGCAGGCTCCGGCCTCGGGCAGCGGGGCGGGGGCGACCGGCGGCGCCCGAGGGCTTTCGGAGGGAAAAGTGCCGGGTCCAGACGGAGCCCCCAGCGGCCTCCGCCGTCGGGGCGTGCTGCCCGTCGCCCCCAGCTCGAGGCTGAGGCACGGCGCGGGCCGGCCGGGGCGGCGACGCTCCGAGCGGTGCCCGGGGGGCGGTGCCTGGCGGCGGCGCGGGGTGGCCCCGCGGAGGTGGTCGCTGCGTTCGGGCCGCTCCGCTCCGCTGCTCTTGGGCGAACCCGGGGCGGCTCTAGGGAGCGGTCACGGCAGGACCCCCCTAGTTCCCGAAAAGAACTGAACGGCCGCGATCTAACGGGCTTCTGGCGGTGACAGGTGCAGCGAGGGCGGCCGAAGCTGAGCTCGGCCCTCCGCTGTCGCCCGGGAGCGGCCGCGCCCCGCTCGCTCCTCGCGGCGCCGGCGGGAGGTTTTCCCACCTCGCCCTCTCCCCTCCCCGGCTTTCGGTGCCCGCAGCTGCACGCTGCCGCGCCAACAGCTGCGGCTCGCTGAGAGGTTCCGTTGTGTTCGTTTTCGCCTTATCGCAGCGGCACAGTGAATCGCTCCCTCCGACGGTACGGCTCCTGCCCGCCGTCAGGCTAACGCCGTCGCCCCGCAGCGATTCCCCTCGTGCCCACCGTGCCGCCCCCAGCGGTCTCCGCGCGGTGCGCGGCTGCAGCCGTTGCCCGCTCGGCCGTCGGGGCCGCCTTCCCCGACCGGGCGGCCCCGGGGGTGGCGGGAGCTGAGAAACCGCGCTCCGGGCATCCCGGGGTTGGGCGGGGGGGGGACGGGGGACGCGGCCACCTGCGCGCCGCCCCCAGCAAGCGGCCCCTCCCGGCCTGCGGCCCCGGCCCTCAGCGGCGGTTCGGCGCCTCCCTGCAGGTCACCTCCCCGCCGCCGCCCCGCGGGAGACTCGGAGGTGAGGCTCGCCGCGCCCGGCGCTCGGAGACGGAGGGTGGCCGAGGCAGTACCCCACCATGCCGAGGTCCTTCCTGGTGAAGAGCAAGAAGGCACACAGCTACCACCAGCCCCGCTCTGCCGACGAGGACTACAGCCTGCGGCTGGAGACGGTGCTGGCCCAGATCTGCGCAGGTAGGAGCTCGCCCTTAGAGGGGCGGCCCCGGAGCCCAGCAGCGGGCGCGGGGCAGGCGGGGAGGGGGTGGCCGGCCGGGCTCCGCTGAGCTCCTCTCCCCTCCCGCTCCCCGCAGACAGCAAGATCCCCGAGGGCGCGGGGCTATGCCGCACCGTCCTCCCCGACCCGGAGCCGTCGCAGGGCCGCTTCTCCCCGGAGTCCCACCTCACCGAGGCTGCCGATGGCACCTCCGAGTCGGCGCCCAGCTGCGAAGGCAGCATCTGCGACAGGGTGTCCGAGTTCGGAGATTTCTGGAGACCGCCCTCGCCCTCCGTTTCTCCAGGTAGGAGCGGGGCAGCAGTGCCCGGCGGGCTCCGGCAGCGCTCCCGTGTCCGCGTTCTCCGGCCACCGTCTAAAACGAGTGGAAGGACAGATTTGCCTTTTCCCACTCGTTTTCGTGTTGTCTCTCTCGGGTTGCTTTTCCAGACGCGCTCCCCCGGCTAAGGGAGACGCACGTTACGGTCAGGCGGTATGGGAGTTGTATTTTTATTGTCATTTCTTTTTGATTAATTGCTGAAGGCAGCCGATTATGTTTTGAAGGTCTCGGCGTTTTCTTACAGGGTCCTGGTACATGGCCTTAGTGGATAAATATATTTTAAGGCAGTAAACGTAACTACTAGGCTATCTTTTTGCCTGTAGTGAACAGCAGAGACTCTGTGTTTTGGACTGCCTGCTTGATGTTTTCCCGAACTCCCTTTGAGGTTATTTCTTGTCTATAAAAAGAAGAGGATCTCTCCCTCTTTTTTTTTTTCCATTTTTTCTTTTCCTTTCTTTTCCTTTCTTTTCCTTTCTTTTCCAAAACTACATTCATGAAACAACCAGATGAAACTAATGACGGTCAGATTTAAACAACCTGGATCCAGAAAACTCACACTTAGGGCTGCAGCGTCTGTCTCCAGCTCCCTTGTCCTGCTTTTGATGTGGTTGGAGCAGTAGGAGATGCTGTCCCCAGCCTGGCATGAGTACTTATCTCATTTAAAAATACCACTTTGTCATTTTATAACAAAAATATGTATATACAAAACCTACTTTTTATTGCCTGGGTTAAAAAGTGACAGCTGAAAAAAGAACAATTTCTATCTTAGCAAAGGAAAAATTGTCTCAGCTTTTCAAAATGACAGCAGATGCCTGCAAACGAATACTTGGTCCTATTTCCCCACTGATTTTCCGACTTCATTTTATAGTGTCCTTGCATATCAACAGCTGATTGTAATGATGAGGACTTGCATTTCTAAAGCTCACCAGTCCCTTAAGAAAGCTTCATTTGAACATTCCCTGAAAGAATGCTGATAAGTGTTGTTACAGCTACAGAACAGTTCAGGTCCTGCAAATGACGGAAGGCAGGAATACGGCAGTCTCTCTTTTGCTAGTATTTCTTCTCAAAGCACAGTGATGTATAATTTTTATTCTTACCAATTGTTCTCCTCATTCCCCTAATAATACCGTTTTCACAAGATATCTAAAAGGCAGATACAAAATGAGCAGCTATTTACCAGGGCTGCTCTGCCTTTGCCTTCTCCCCGCTCCTTTCTTCCCTTGAATTATAGCTGCCTGCTGACCGTTTGGGTTACCTGGGAAAGGTATCTGCAAAATGACAGTAGCATCCCCAGATCAAGGTTTTTCAGAAGAGGGGCACAGTCCTGGAACTGTTTGATTCACGTGGGATAATTGAAGGTTTGGGACTCCCTATGCTGGCATGAAAAAGCATCATTAATCTAACCTTGGTGCATTGAGAGAGGTGCTGTCAAGGATCAAGGCACCAGCAGGAGGGTTAAATAGGTGGGCTTCCTTTCTCAACTTTCCCAAATCCCTGCTGTCCAGCTGCCTTGTCAGATTCGGCGTAAAACTGGAATTTGTGCCTATGTCACTTCTGCGAGATGTGCTGGTGAGATGCTGGATTTTTGAGATTGTGTTTGTCTGTGTGTTTCTGTGCTTCTAAGGCAGTTCAGCTGAGAAATGATGTTTGTAAATCATGCGTAGGGCAGGTGCAGTGAGCAGTACTGTCACCTCCTCATCCCCAGGAGTGAACGTGGATGCTTTGTTGTGCAACGGAAGACAGTCTTGAGATCTGTCTTTGAATGCAGTGCTGCCAGTGCAGGAGGGCTGGCACAGATACAATGCAGTACCTTTAT
This sequence comes from Tympanuchus pallidicinctus, assembly GCF_026119805.1. Lineage (NCBI taxonomy): Eukaryota > Metazoa > Chordata > Aves > Galliformes > Phasianidae > Tympanuchus > Tympanuchus pallidicinctus. The sequence goes on along the minus strand of NW_026294791.1, from coordinate 15,647,438 downwards.
AGAGTTAGCATTCTACATACATTGACTGCATTAATGCAGATCACTGTGTTATTTAACCTCACTTTCTATGTAGGCCTGTAATCACGTGTGTTTTCATATACAGAAGGTGCCTGATAACTCTGTACAACAGTACAAAGGCATTGCTTGATGAATCTCTTGGTGCTATAGTCTTGAAGGGACTTTTATTGGATGTAACAGAGTTGTCACTCAGGGATCATGGTGATTTTTGTTCTGTGGAAGAGGACACTTGAATCAATTCCCAGTCATTTCAGGTAGAGTTTGTCTTGTCATCCAATAAAGAGTGCTGATGTTTCTCCTCCCAGGGGCTGCACGGAACTGCTAGGAATGGAGAGGAGGAAGAGTGTCTGTCTCTACCATTCACTCTCTGGAGGGCTGTGAAGCAGAGGAGAGGCAGAGATAGCAGTGTCTTTTGTTTGTAGTGTGACATAGATGGTTTGATGCTGGATGTGGGGCTTGGATGCCTTGAGCTTGCCCTTGGGAAGTATAGCGTGAGTGGCTCCCCTGCACTTGTGCCTGCAAGGTCTTTAAACCATGTGAGGTGATGGAAGGAACGCTGCACACAAACTGACATGTGGTGCAGTGTCTACTGTGTCCAGTGTTGCCAATTCCAAGGGCTCAAAAATTAGGTCATTCTTTTGTCCCCCATCCCTCAATGGACTGGCTTGAAAATCAAAATTGTAAGAAATACCTTATGGATATTCAATTCTAGTGTTGAAATATTTACGGTTTATTTTTTCATGCTTTTTCTTTACGGTCTGGGCTAGTAGTTGATTTTAAGGGGAAAAAAGTAGTTACAAGAGCTAGAAAACAAAAGGAAAGCTGTGCGATGAAATCATGCAGTTTCAAGAGCTGGGGCTTTAAGATAGTTCTGAATCTTGCGATAAAATCGTGAGACATGACAACACTGAAACTGGTTGCAAGACACAAGATAGATGATGTGATGCTGACCACAACTTTGCAGTCAGTGCAGAACAGGAAAAATCATGCTTAGCACCATGTCAGCTAATTTGATTTCATCTCTCTGTTCAGATGTCCCAGTTGATACGTGTGCTTCTATTCCCAACTGAAATACTAGTACTTTATTGGAAAAACCTGAGTCTATTAACATATGAAGCTACATAAAAGAAACAAGAATTGAAAACTCGATTTCTGATGTATTTTCAGTCTTTTCTGTAATCCTCAATGGTCATTTGTCTACCTGAATGGGTAGCCTAATGCTTCCTGCCTCTCTTCCTTATCCCACTCCCAGTTGTCTTTTTTTTTGCTGAAGACTGATAAAGCTGTGGAATCTGTGAAGCTGGCAAGAATGAAAAAATCAAACAATTGTGAGCATGCAGGTTTTTGGGTAAGGGAAGCAATTCTGCTAAACAAAGTGGTAGGGAGTGCCAATATTTTTGTGAAGGCATCAGCGTTTCACCAGTTAATTTATTAATGCTTTTTTTAGTTCACTACTGTATTTGTCCAGTGGAGACATTTGACTCTCCCAGCTCTGCTGCCTTTTGTGAGAAAGAGTGAAAGCAGCACACCTTGGACACAAATCACCACCTCTGGCAGCCACAGTTGGGATCTGATACCTCATATTCCCTGCATAACTGTGTTTTCTCCATACCCTGAGTGTTCGTGCCTTCGTACACTGATCTCTGAGACTGTTTTCCTGCCATTACATCAGTCTCTGCTAAAGCAAGTGGGATAGATCTTATGCCTACCCCCTTGGTCAGATGCTGTTGCCAAAGGTGAGGCTGTTACAGACAGCTGAAGTCACCTGAGCTTGTCTTGGTGGAAGATAGCTTTGATTATGGCTGATAGGAAAATCTCTTTGTCCTTCAATTTTTAATGCAGTGTATCCCAATAATTTTTATAATGCGTTTATGAGCTCGGTATTTTCAGTGCACTCAGTGTCTTTATACAGAGAAATGTGAAAGAACTATGATTTTATTTCAGACAATTTTATTTTATTTTTTTTCCCTGAAAAGGTGAGGCATGAAATTCAAGCACTTCAGAAGCTGTTTTCTGTTTCGCTTATTTTTTTTGCCAGTAACAGGCAGTTATGGCACGAAGTTGAGAGACTGGATTTGGGCATTGCATTGTGCAACAAACAATTTTTAGTTCTGTTGTGCAGGTATACATCTCAGCACGTTTGCTTCTTCTGGCAGCTCCATAAAGTCATTTCTGGGTGAGTGTGACCTGCACTAAACTTAAATATTTGGACTGTTGGCTTTGATGCTCAGCTTGGAATATAGTAAGTATATTTTTCTGAGGAGCAACAGATAAAACCAAAGGAAGTTGCAGGCAGAGTTGTTTAGTATCTCAACAGTCAGATCAGTATGTATGCACCTGGGCACCCAAAGATGGAGGTGGTTGCTTTGAATTATTTGATTGGGGTAGCAGGTGAGGAGTTAGTGGATGCACCGACCCTACTGAATAATGTAAAATGTATAAAAAGCAGTTTAGGCTCTGGTACAAACCTGGGTACTGGGCCAATTCTGCCTCATGATGGTGGCTACACTGTAAAAGTACACTAATTCCCACGGCCTTGTGTTTCCACAGCCTCAGAGCGATCTGTGTGTCCATCCCTGGATGAAGCACCTCCCTTCTCGGTGCCCTTCAAACCATACACATGGAGCAGCCTGGGAGGCTCTGAGCTGAGGCACCTCGTGCAAAGCTACCGGCCCTGCCCAGCGCTGGAGCGAACTTCAGCCTTGAGGCTCTTCTGCGAGCGGGGCTCAGAGCCCACCCTCTATGGTGCAGAGTGTAGCTCTTCCCTTGGACTTTATGGTGATTTTGGCTCCCCAGGCCCAGGGCTGTTTGAGCGGCCTCCAGCAGCAGCACCCGGACTCTATAGTGAGGCACAGACTGGGCTGCAGCAGGAGAAGGGACCTGGTGGCCTCAAAGTGGAGTCGGACCTCTTGTGCCGCCCTTTGCTCATTAGTGCTGGCTCTTACAAGTGTGTCAAGTGCAGCAAGGTAGAGACCCCTTTCTCCCACGCTGGTTATGACTGTTCCCCGGCCCCTTTTCCCTGGCTAACCTGACCCTGCCTGCTCTCTCCCTTTCAGGTCTTCTCCACACCACATGGCCTCGAGGTACACGTGCGCCGTTCACACAGTGGCACAAGGCCTTTTGCCTGTGACATGTGTGGCAAGACCTTTGGCCACGCAGTCAGCCTGGAGCAGCACAAGGCCGTGCACTCACAGGTGAGAGCAGGGCAGACTGCCAGGATGAAAGTGGGAAGGCCAGGGCCAGCTGCTTGCTTCAGCAGGCACTGGGAGGGCCATGAAGGCAGTGACAGAGCAGTAGGGTGTTTAAACTGAGAGGAAGAAAGCATAGTGGGGATGCAGGGTGCACTTGTGGGTGAAGAGTATGATGGTAAGCAGAGTAAAGGGTGGGCAGCTAGCAAGCAAAGGAAGAATAGGAACAAGTTGACAAATCACAGAATACTGACTTTGTTTCCATTCCCTTGACCTTGTGTGTGTCTGTATTAAGCAATGGGCTCTTTTGGCACTCCAGAAGTAACGGATAATAAATAATAAATTTTCGTTCTCTGAGCTGGAAACTGTGAGCAGGGTGTGGACTTTGTTAACGGCTAAAGCAAGTCACTGTGCTTTCTTCAGACACAGCTCTCTATATTTTTTTCTCCTCCCTCTCCACCAAAGAAGTGAATCTTCCCTTGTTGGTAGTCATTGTGTCCATGCAGGGAACATCTGAAAGACCAGTCAGGTATAGAGCACGGACTTCATCCGTCTCGACACCCTCTGAGTCACACACCAAAAGAATATGGTAGTTAATTTTGGTAGGAGTATTTGTAACATTTTCCATCTGCTGATATTGTTCCATACTTCCCCTTCACCCACCCACTTAACCTGGCAAATCTTCCTTCCTCAGATTGGGTTTGGGAGGATAGAATTACAGCAGTGTTTGTTTGCTGTCTTATTTACAGTTGCATGAGCGTGCATCAGCAGAGTGCACAATGAAGAGAAATATCTCATCACCCATTAAATAATGTTGAAAAGAGCAATACTACAAAGTAAATCCAAGGAGGGGAGAAAATTTCTGGGAGTGTGCATAAAAAGCCAAATAAGGTGCCTATATTAAGCATAGCAGGAGGAGGCAGTTGTAATGGGAGTTAAAGAAAAAGATGACCTGTGGTGGAAGCATGTGATGGGGAGATTTGTGTTAGGGAAAGGAGACACAGCATTTAGTGCATTTAGTTAGATTTGTCGAAGCAGTAAGCCAAAAAGCTCTTTTCCCCAGGTGTCCTAGGTACCTTTCACTTAATTATAATGAAAGTAGAAATATGCAGTTAGTCATTAAGCTTCCAGCACAAATCCAGCCACAGAGATTTCCCCAGAGAGCCACTCAGACCTCAGCACCCACTTTCCTGTGTAGAGTGCACTTTGAACAGTGCTGCAGCTGCTGCTCTTCCCAGTGGAATGATCATGGGTCCATGTTGAAATGTGCAGGCAGTGGGAAAGGGTTCATTATCTTTTTCTTTATGCAACACTGTCATGCTGGTTTTAGCATCTCCTCAGGCCGGCTTTCTGGAGATGCAGAAGTGCTTTCTAAGGCAGAAGGGCAACACTGATGTGCTGCTGGCCAGATAGCTGTGGGTTCTCTGGCATAGCATAATGTGGGTGTGTTTGGGCTCCTCTTTCTGCAGGAACGCAGCTTCGATTGTAAGATCTGTGGGAAGAGTTTTAAGAGATCTTCCACTCTGTCCACCCACCTGCTTATCCACTCGGACACCCGGCCCTATCCCTGCCAGTACTGTGGGAAGCGGTTCCACCAGAAATCTGATATGAAGAAACACACCTTCATTCATACAGGTAAGCCTTGCAGCTGCTGCTGTTCAGCCTCAACTACAGGGGCAGGTCTCTGAAGTGGTCCCTCTGCAGCAGCCTGTTCCTCTTCAGCTGGAACAGCATATGTACCTTCCTGTGCTTCTCATGGCCCTGCTGTGGTTCACGCTATCTGAGCTCTACTTGTGCAAATGAGGGTGATTTGAATGTGGTTTCATGAACAGCAGCTGCAAAATAACCCAAATCCTCGCAATCCAATCAGTGTTCCCTTAATAGGATCTACCGATGTTTATTTAAACGGCTTTTGTGTAAGATGATTTGTAGAGTATTATATTCTTGTGGCCTTGATTTACAGCTGAGGTCCCTGGAAAATGATAGGTGAATTTGACTGCAGCATCTCTTTATACAGGATCTACCAATTTACAGTAGGAACAAGCGGAGACTCCTCCTCCAGGTCAAACAGTAAACTGGCGGTCCCAGGGTCCAAATCTTAGTCTAAATATTTGTTCAGAGATTGATTGTCTGCACTTCCACCCGGACTTTCTGAGAAAGGACTGCAGCCTGATACAGAATGGAAAGAGAGGTGCAGAGTTCTCAAGTTTCACTGTTAGTAATAAACATGGAAACTAATAAAGAGCAGGTGAATCACAAAAGGAAATTGTTCTAAAAATATTGCTCAGTGAGAAGGCAGGTTTATCAGAGATCTGTAAAAATAAATTTTACTTTACATACCTTCACCACATTCGTTTAAGGTAGAGGGAGATGAATGATGTGCGGGACACAGAAATATTTCTAGGCACAAAATAATAGTTGTAGTGGCTTAGCCCAAGGTTTGGATGACCAAAATCCTGGTTCCTGAGAGTGGAATATCAGCAGATATCAGGAGCGAAATATTGAAATGGTAAATATGCAGAAAGATGACATCATATGTAGTGCTGCTTGGTTGAGATTTTTCTAGATCACCAGCAGTGAACAATAATACCTAGAAAGATTCTCCACAAGATTACTGCTGAATGAAAGTATCTAGGAAGTGAAAAGTATTTCCATAGTAACTTTTTCAAATGAGATTTCAACCAAATTCCTAATGGGCCAAAATGTTCTTTAGATGATTATTCTGAGGTCACAAACTGTCTCTGGGCTGTTAATTGATAATATAGAACCAGAACCTTAATTGAGTTAGGGGAAATTTCTTATGCAGCATCCAGTTGCAAAATGTGCTGGAGGCTGAGTTCACACAGATTTTACTTTTCTAAGAATCTGATTTTCAAAAGTACAAACATTGCTTGTTGCTCCAGCTGAAGTTAGCAGGCTTCACAGGTGCAAAGCCATTCTGAAAATCAGGCTTGGTTTTGTGGTCGGGCTTCCCTTTTTTTCGTTATTTGATAGTAAACAGTATGGAAATGCACTGATATCCTGCTCCTATGGAGACCTGTGTAGCTGTGCCACTGACCTCTCTGTGAGAGAAGTTCAGAGGCTGGATTTATTCCCGTTTCCATTATTCGCCAGGAGGAGAACTTCAAGACTCGCTTGGAGAAACTGCTAGCCTTTCAGAGTGAGGACTAGAGGGAAGAGCTGATCACTGTGTGAACTCTGCCCCTCAGGCTCACTCAAGGGCCTCATCCTCCTTTGCAGGCAGGCCACAGCTCACTGATTTTGGCTTAGCAACATCCGTCAATCTATTCCACTTGCACCTAGGTTAATGCCATCATTGATGTCAGTCATCACAAGCTGGGGTCTTTCCAGGAATTCCTGATGTTTCTAGACAAAAAAAAAAAACAAAAAAAACAACAATTTAAGTCACACAGAGGCTGTGCAGCCAAATATCAGTGTGTTCACAAGCTGTTATGTCCTTAGAGCACTATTTGCTTCAAGCTGCTCCCAGGACTGTACTGGGGCAATGCAAGTACAGCCAGATCCTTGCCTGCTAAGCCACAGTGCAGGCACAGCTGATTACTCAAGGTGACCAACTGCATGATTTTAGTAAGAATGGCTTTCTTTTTGTAATCATGTAGGAACCACTTCAGTTAGCTCTGAGGCCCAGAATGCATTTCCTTATCTGCTCTGACCCTGAGTGTGCAGCATGTTACCCCTTTCACACCTTCTTTAACACCTTTTGCTTGCAGGTGAGAAACCCCACAAGTGTCAGGTGTGTGGAAAAGCCTTTAGTCAGAGCTCTAACCTCATTACTCACAGTCGCAAACACACAGGATTCAAGCCTTTTGGATGTGATCTGTGTGGCAAAGGCTTCCAAAGAAAGGTGGATTTACGGAGACACCGGGAGACACAGCATGGCCTCAAATGAGCCCTGCAATGCTGAAAGCACCTACAACACTAGGAGAACAGACTCCCTTGGCTTCCCCGCTGGACCTGAGCCCTGTCTGTATAACAGACCCTGGCATTAGCTTTCTGACCGGGAGCTTGGAGAGGAAAGAAGAGGACAGGGCCATGCATTGGCAGCTCAACCTACATGACTACAAGAATGGAAGTTAAAAGTCGGGGTTTCTATCTCTTGTCCTCTGTTTCTGAAATAACACTGGAAAATAAGTCTTTTAGATACAAAGCCTGTTACTCTGAAGATGGATAAGCTACCAAGTACCTGTAAGCTGGAAGGTATTTATCCCATGGCCAAGATAAAAATCCTAATGTTTTCAATACTATGAATTACTATGCACAGATACGTGGGTATGAACTGTGTTTACATAGTACTCGCAGAGAGTGGTCAGTAATGGCACAGGCAGTGCTTGCCTTGGTTGAGGATGCTGAAAGGATTCAGTCTTGGTTTCCTGTCAGGAAAGCCTAGGAGATCTGGATTGAAGTGTGCAGTTTGACATCTGGCTGTTTTTTAAGCTGAGGCACCAGCTTGGGCCTGCTTCTGCTCTCACTTATTCCGGTGTAAATTAAGAGTTGTATTGACAGTTAGGAGGAGACTCCTTTTACCTTCCAAAGCTATCTCTGTGGATAAGCAAGGCCTGGCTGTGTGTGTTTGAGGCTTGTGGAATTATGTCTTGCTACATCCACTGACGAAAAGGAAGCTTATGAAAGACAACTGGAAAAGCCAAAGCACAGAGTTATGCCTTATAACTAGAAAACCACCTAAGGACTGGTCCTGACTGAGAGCAGGGGCGTAGGGAAAGCAAAGACTTTCGATCCAGAAAAATTGTTGGCTTCTGCACTCAGTCTTGTTATAAATAACTGGAAAATAGCTACCCAATTGTGTCCTTTGTATATTTGTTTTTGTTCCCTTTTTTAAGTTTTTAAAGGGAGACTCACCTGAGGTGGGCAGGAATCAGTGTAAAACAGTAATTCACTGAATTTGCCTTAAATGACCCTGCATGTACCTCAGTTTAAAAAAAAAAAAAAAAAAAGCTGTTTTTACTTTGTTAACAAGTTTGTAAATGTCTAAATGTCTTATTTAGATTTTATGGAGTGTCTTAATGTTTATTAGTATGTATTTATTGGAACAATGTTTTAAATTAATAAACTATTGAAGATCATCCAGAGTGATCTTTGTTTAATGTGTGACTTCAACATATTATTGAATGTCGGCTGTTACAGATACACCACATCTAGTGATGGTCAGAGATACGGCATTCAAATAGGAAATGCAGGAACAACATAATTTGTGCAATGTATTTTGCAGAAGAGCTCTGGCGATTAAAGAACACCGGTGTCCTGCTTATGAATCCAGGTCCATTGATTTCAGTTAATCACTTAGCAATTTTGAAGGCTGGAGAATCCTATGGAATGTCACCATGAAACAGTTTAGTGGGAGAAGAGCCATTTTAAGTGTTTACATTTGAAATGTAGATTGCCAGAAGACCCTGTTTAGTGCAGGAGGAACTTGGATATCCTCTGAGATGAAATGTCTGTGCCAGGAGTTTTCAGGGACACCTGAGGACCAGGTGCATCGCTTACACGGTGTTGTGGTTTTATGATTCTTGTTATCAGTGGCCTGAATGAAGTCTCACCCCCACCGAGAGCTGCTGTGTGGGACATGTCAGAACTCCAGCATCAACTGGAGTCAGAAGTAGGATGGACAAGGAATTGCCTTTTGTCTGCCTTCCCTATTAGCAGGGCTTGCTGCACCTGGTGCTGCAGCTCTTGCAAAAGAGAAGGAGGAGGAAGACGGAAGGTCCCGGTGCATTTTACCAGCAGAGTTCTTTTGGTGCGCACATCACCTTGTACTCTATTTCTGATTTTGCTTGTGCCTTTATATTGAATAAAGCCTCATTAGACGCGTACAGGACCGCAGGCTAATAAGTGGTTGCAAGGTTAGTGTTGCTTTCTCCCTCTTTATCTCTTTTACGGGAGGAACATTTCCTTCAGTCACACGAGGACGCGGAGCAGCTCGAAAGGCGGCACGTGGCAATGCCGTGCACCTGCTCGGCGGCAGCCAGGTGTGGCAGAGCACTGCCGATCGCCGGGGTCCGGCTGGGAGCCCCGCAGGCGCGCTGTGGAGGCGGCAGCGCGCCGGTTCCCGCCGCCCTGAGGGCCGAGGCGCGGCGCTACCTGCCGCAACCGCAACGGCCGTCGCGGGGGCCGTGGTGCGGGCGCCGGGGGAGCCGCCGGCTGTTCTCAGCCCGCGCTAAGCCCGCTTCGTGGCGTTCGCGAACGCGGCAGTTCGGCGTAGGAAACGAAGTGGGCGCCTGGAGAGGCCCGGTGGTGCCCCGGGCCTTGCCCTGCCGTGCCCTGCCCGCGGCAGGCTTCGCGGAGCTGCTCGCTGCCCGGCGCAGGTAGGCCGGGGCTGATCCCGGAGCGCTCCGCGTTTCTCATGGGAATGCCGTTGCCGTGCACGAGTGCCGGCCGGAGGTACGGGGCGCCGCCTCGGTCTTCAGGAGTTCCTGTCCGGCCTCTGCCAGTGGGCAGCGTCGCTCCGCAGGCCTGAGCAGCCTCCGTTTCCAGCGCTCGACTTTAAAAACACGACAGCGCGGTGACCGCCCCAGCAAAGCGTCTCATTTTCAGATGAGGTAACTCGCACTGTGTGAGCCTTGCGCTGGCGAGCGCTGGGCCGTCGGGTGGCAGCGCCGTGTGCTGAGGATGTGGTTGGGTGCCCAGGTTGTCCTTCCAGAAAGGTTAGTTTCTGGGAAGAAAGGAACCCGGAGGTATTTTACTGGCCTAACTTTGTCGTCCTTTGGCGCGTCCGGACCCGCCGAGCCGCAGGCCCGAGCCCCTGCCGACCAGCGGTGTGTGGGAGCAGGGTCGTGCTGCTCCCAGTCCTGTGCGAGGCTGCTGCACTGCTGGCTGCTGAGAGCTGCCTGGGAAGCGGCCAGCTTGAAGTTGACTGCTTGAAATGAGTGGGGTGGAAAAACCTCTATCTGTGGGGAATCAGAACAGGCTACTGAGAGGCCGTAGTGCAAGTCTAAAGATTGGAAATATCTCTCTCGGTGTTATTACTGCGTGCCATTAAAAATACATTATGCATATTACGTGACTCATTATTCATGAAGCAGGTTCCATACCTTTTGTCTGCCAGAGTAACTGTAGAAAGGGTAAGGGGAGACACTGGAGCACACCTTTGTTTCTTTCTGTAAATTTTTAATAACACCTCTAGCTAACCAGTTGGTGAAGCTCAGTTCCTGCATAAAAGTGGAAAGGCAGAGCTATCTGCAGGATGACTAAGCCTTTCAGAAGCTAATTTGAGCTTGTGTTCATCCACACCAACAATGATTGAATTACCTATCAAATGTGCCGAGCTATCAGGATTCAGGGCATTGAAAAATGAGGTGAATTTATCTGATTGATTTCAAAGACGCAAGTGGAACAAGTGAATTTTTTTTTTTAAGTAAACATCTATTCCTTATAGATTTTATACATGTACTTTTGGCAAGCTAATGAATCTGTTGCTAATCCTCCAAAAGTTGTTTTGCCTGCCCAGAAAACAAGTGTATCAGATGGAATCAGAATGCTTTATCCAAACCAGTTAGCAGTATGAATTAATGCATGAGGCAGAAAGAAATCAGCTTATTAGGTTCCATCCTTATAGCGAGCAGAGATGTTTAAAATTAAAATATGCAAACATCATCTGTGCTTTCTATATAGTCAGTTTCCAAGAGCAGGTAACACTCAGATTGGATATTGCAACAGAAGGGAGAGCCCAGCTCTTCTGGGTCTTGCTCCTTCCTCAAGCAAAACTTGGTTGCAGTTGATGGGGGAGGAGGAAGAGGTTTCTAGAATAAGCCTTGGCTGAAAGATTGCGAGACTCGTGCAACTGTATTTGCAAGCTGTGCTTCTGTTACGTGTTGATAAAGAACTCCTCTGTTTTCTGCATTTTCTTTCCTTGAGAGGAGAAAAAACAGGTCTGTTGTGTCAAATTCTTTCCCAGCGTAACCCTGGTTCGCGTCAGGAATGGATTTTCCTTTATTTGGTCTTACTCTAAGCTTTACAGTGAAACATAGCTCGCCATATAGCGCTTTGAGAGAATTCTGATTTAGAAAAGCACTGAAATATGCATGCAAGTCAATTGAGCCCTTCTCTAGTAGGGACCTTGCTTATGAGATACCTGCTTGGAGTTAAAATTCTGGAGATTTTCCCTGCTGAAATCTACACCTCAGTCGAGTGCAGAGCCACGTCCTGCCTGCCGGGCAAATTTTCACCTGCAGCTGAAGTGACTTCTGAGGATGGCAAAGGCAGTATTTTTTTTTTTAATTGTCATTAGGACCGTGGTTACTTCCCAATGCTTTCTGCTCTGATTAATTAAGAAGTTGAAATGGATTTAAGGCCTGTACATGTCTGTAATGCATTGCAAAGCATTGTACATGGTGGGGAAAGGGAAGGTGAGGGGAGGAGAAAAAAAAGAAACAAGTCCCAGAAAATATCCTAAATATCATGCCAGTCTGTTATATACCAGGGGAGACTTAAGAAAACAGTGCAGACTAAGACAAACCTAGATTGAAAACCTGATGTCTTGCTAAAGGTTGACTTTTCTCCCTTTGCCTGTCACCCAGCCTCCGGGTACAGGACGCTGCCACACATGGGGTGCTCCCACACCCACTGTGGCCCAGCTTGCTGCTGCAGCAGTGCCAGGCTCCGCTCCTTGCCCCTGGCTTGCCCTGCCTGTGAGCAGCCTGGAGACCTGACAGGCTGGCAGCTTGCACCGCCTGCACCCTTGGGATGGCCAGTGTGTTCTGTAGAGTTAGTTACTGTAACAGCCAGCATTAATAGGAAATTAAGCTCCTCTGAGGCAATAGGCATTTCATTGTGATCTATCTATTTCTGTTTTACCCTTTCTGTTTTTCTTCTGTTGCCTTCTCCTCTCTGCAGCACGGCGATGTGCATGGAGCTCAGGAGAGCCACCGGCTTCGTGAAAGGAAGCAGGGAAGCCTCTTTTGCTGCCTGCTTCTCAGGCTGGGTCTGGCTTTGGGGGCTCCTGGTGCTGTTTCTGATGGGGTTTGACAATGGACTGATTCCTGTGGCCGTTCGGGGAGCGAGGCTGTTTGCCTCCTCTCCCAGATCCCAGGCGAGGGGGGAGATGTTCCTGCCTTCGCTTCCTTCCCACTTTCCCCAGCCAAGGTTGCATCACAACCATTTGCAGGGGATGGAAAAGACGGTTGCAGTTATGGGAGGAAGGGGTTTTATGCAAGTGGCTTGAGCTCTGTTCTTCTCTGAATACTGAATACCTTGATCTGAAACCTTTCGCTTGGTGTAGAATGGGACTCCAGCCAGACACTGGGCACAGAGGAGCACGTGCCTGATGAGTGTGAAGTGCCTCGAAGTGCCAGGCATCGCAGAGCACTGGGGAGATGCCTGGCTACTACTTCTCCCTTTTCAGAATGCTGTGGTTTGGTTTAACTGTGACTCTTTCCACTTGCCATTGGGATGTCCGTTTCGTTCCTTTACATGTTCAGTTGCTGAAATCTTGTGTTTGAGCAATGTTTTTGTGGCTCTTGGCAGGATGGTGAAGGCTGCTGCAGTCTTCGTGCTGGTGCTTGGGAAAGCTTAAGGGCTATGCTCTTTTGTTCAATGCTTTACATCTTAGTAGGGGTCGGAGAGCCAAGGAGCTGTCTGTGAAGTGCAGGCATGAGATATGGTTCTCTGCTGAGAAAGCTTGTTGGGCCATCAGGGTGCTGTGCAGGGAAGAGTAATTCAGAAGGACATCCCAGTGTGGCTGGGCTGGGTGCTGGCCCTGTTCCTGTGGATCAGGGAAAATGCTGCGATCAATCAGCATCACTCAACATGGCAGGCGTTAGTGAGGATGTGCGCTATCACAGGCAGCGAGACCGCCAGGCAAAGTTATTGCAGTGCCCCGTCCCCTCTCAGGTAGCTGAGGGTTGGAATTCAGTGAGGCTCCTGGGGGCACAGCAGGTGAGCCCAGCGTGCGGGGTACTGCTGCCTCCTGGCCACTGGGGCCTGGCGGTGCTGCAGCTCTTCTGGCTGTGGTTTGAACAGGGGATAAAAGGTTAAAACAAAACCTGGCTTCCTTGTGTCTTGATTTTCCTGAAATCTGTAGAATCCAGCAACCACTGAGTCTCGCTTCATGCCCAAAGAGCTGTCTCAGCCTCCTTCTACCTGTGCTACTTGGGGCTACTTGATGCTGTTGCTGCCCCTTTACACTCCGTGCTATGTGAAAGCACCTGCAGGTGCTCTTGCTAGGAGGGGCTCCCACAGGTGGGCCCCGCCAGGCCAGGAGCTGCAGGAAAATGTGCTGAGTGCTCTGGTTCCTGCCATTTCAGTCGCACTGCTCAAAGGGTGTTCCTGTTCTTGCTGTGGTAAGGATGCTGTGCTTGCTGTGGTTGAAGGATGGTGATGGCAATCAAGTGCTAAAGCTAAAGGAGCTAAGGCATCACTTTGGCATGGCCACTGGGGACGTGGCTTCGTCTCTGATCACACATACACTGCAGCTGCCCCAGCCATGCTACTGGGAGGTCTCTTGCTCTTAGCAGCACAGCCAAACATTTTGTCAACTTACATGATTGTGCAATGGGCTGAAGTCTTTGCCCAGCAGTATAAAAGGACTTTTCAAAGACCATTTTTATTGTTAGCTGCGTATAAAGCAGCCTTTGCATGTCTGAGAATCTGTCCTAACAGCTTTATTTGGTGCCCTGAGGACTGAAATCCACTTGCGTGGAGTAGAAACAAACAAAAATGTCACTCTCTAAAGGCGGCTTGGGCTCAGGAGGAGATGGGAAGGTGCCCAAAGGCTGCAGCTCATGGGAGATGATGTCCAGTTCCCCACATCCATGGAGACCTGAGAGGGCTCTGGGCTGAGTGCCCATATATGTCTGCAGCCCTAGAACCCTGTAAGAGAAATTTCAGATAGGGCAATTGCTCATCTCGCTAACTGTAGCTCTCAAATGTATGTTGTAACTGTGATTGACAAAGAGGTGGAGGAAACTCCACAATAATACTTGAGTGAAAACGTGTGTCCACAGCGGGAAGTGCCTGTGCCAGGCTCTGGGCAGCATGGCCTGCAGTGTCGGTGTGTGTGTGTGGGGAGGGGTGCTGGGGAGGTCTGATTCTGCCTCAGGAGGGCATCCAGTGCCCTGAAAGGGGAATATGGCCTGGATGTGACCTGGGAGATGGATACTCAGATACATGCTGCAGTCTGGAGCAGGGCTTTGCTGGGATGTACAGAGCTGAGAACATGTTGGAATGGAGTGCAAAAAGTGTTGCTAAGACAGGTCATGACACAGAGCCGTCCAGGCATGCAGCATGCTGACTGCATGTGTTGAAGGGTTCCCTTGGTGGGAAACTGGTGTGGCCCTTCTGGATTTGTGACTACTTCAGGAGGCTCTATATGCTGCTGAGACACTGGCCTGGGCTAAGCCACTCTGTCATGGGAATGAAAGTGTCTTTGCAGAGTGTCCTCTGAAATAAATTTGGTTTCCAAAACTGTGCAGTGCTTTTACTTTAGTTCCCACATTGTTTTCTCTCCCACCCCCCATGTTCCACAGCACAAGCTCTACAACTGCCAAAACCACACCTGAATGATGATTTTTAGCAGGTGAGAGCAGACATAAGGAATTGAAGCTTGGTGTGGTGGTGGTGAACGTAAGAACTGAAAGCTGAAAGAACTTAAACCACTCAAACCACCTCTGTTGCCTTCAGCCTTCTGGCACAAACTGTTTTTCTGTCTGTGTATGTGCTTTTTGCATGGTGAGACAACTGGGGGAGGAGAGGACTGTCACACTGCCTTCCTGCAGGAGCCGTGCCAGCACTCCCAGAGGCTGGACCAGGGAAATGGTGGTCAAGCTCTTGCAGAAAGCCTGGCAAGAGATGTTCCTTGGAGGAGCTGTCCCTGCAGTGGTGAACTCTTTGTGGCATGGATCCTAGGATCTCCTCAGGGCAGGCTTGTATGGTTTCGTTGCTGTACTTGCCAACGATGCTCAGCTCTTTGGCTCTTGCTGGCAGGTTGCACGTGTGGGGCTGCACGTGTGCTGTGGGACTGGATTGGCTTTCTTCCTGTGGTTAAAGGCTTCGTGCACACTTCTCAGGATCAGAGCACGACATGAATAACCTTGCAAAGTAAACACATCCACCTACAATTTTTATTTTCCCAAATCACTCCTTTAGCTAATGTTTCAAAGGTGTATATATACGCAACACATCTGGTACAAACCAAATACTTTCAGTCTGTTGGATCCCAGAGTCAATATTTGCCCAAGGTATTACGAAGACGATCATGAAGTTCTGACTAAAGGGGAGAGTGCTGTGCTTGAAGGCTCATCTTGAACCAGTCTGTGGGCGAAGGGACCCAGAGCTCAGTGGTGGGGTGCTGCTGGCCTATGGTGCTGCTAGTGGCAGTCTGGGGTCACCCCCTCAGTGACTTGTGGACAGAGGTGACTCGATGTTGCTGCTGCTGGTAGATGGGTGCTGCTCCTGCACCTTCTCCTGATCTGTTAGGTGTCCCCTGAAAATGGGATGTGGCGGGGATGTGTGGTGGTGGTAGGTAAATCACTGTGTGACATCTTTCTTGTGCTCCTGTTCCAGATTTTTGCACCAAACCGTTTATTCTGTGTGACCTGTGGTTCCTGGTGCTGTTGCAGCTTTTGCGTAGGCTTCCTGCTGACACACTTGCTGTGCTTGCAGTTGGGTTATGGAGGCTGGCCTAATTCATGGCTGAATCAGTCCCAGTCCCAGAAATTGTATAGGAGTCTGACTTGTCTTCTGGTTAATAGATTGCTTGGGTCAAGAAAGGTCAAACCTCGAGTTTCCTTTTTGTTATTCACGCAGGTAGATGAACTCCCATTTCCTCAAGTGTGTTTGGGAGCTGACTCGCTCACAATAGTTTTTTCTTACTCTAACTGAAATCAAACAGTGGGAGCCTGACTGTAGGATGCTGTACATCCAGTGTCTGTGCTGTCCACTGAACTGAACCTATCTGTAGCTCCATATCCCACTCAGTGATATGTGGACCGCATTCAGCTGCTGGAGCAGGTACCTCACTCGTGCTGGTACAGTGCAGAACTCAGCGAGATGAGACTGCTGGAGGAAAAACGGTTGTTTCCTGGTCACTGCTGACTATCAGGTCAGTGAGCGTTGCTCTTATCTACACTATTTCCGCTGCAATGCTGCATGGCTCAGCACGTTTTGGGCTTTTGCTGAGGCCAGCGTCTGCTTTTTCACTCCGCTCTGCTTTCAGGCTGAAGTAGTGCTTGGAGCTACTTGTAAGCCTGGCTGGAGGAAGAACTGGCACCTCACAGCTGACCACTGGGTTGTGGTCAGCCTCAAATTTGTCTTGAGGCGTGCGAGCTGGAGTACCCCATGCTGTCACAAAACGCTCAGTCGTCAGGGTTAACTCCTTCACAGAAACAGGCCCATGTGGAGCAGGGAGACTGCTGTGACAGAAGCCCCCAGGCAGTGGGATCACACCGTGCCTCAGTTCTGTGCTGTGGGTTGGTCCAGTTAGCACATGCATGTGGCAAGGTTTGACTTGGCGTCTCCTCCTTTGTAGCAGGTGTTTCTTTTAAGCAACCTAGTTGGATCTCTTTGTTGCATTTGAAAAAGCAGATTTATTCTGTTCAAGCTTTTCTTGTTTTTTTTTTTTTTCTTGTTTTTTTTTTTCTTGTGGGCGGCTTAGCAGTCATTGCACTCTCAGAGAAGTTATTCCTTGTGGTTGCTATTTGTTATGACTGTAGGAAACACCACGTTTAGAAGTTGCCTAGCAATCTGTGTTATGGTCCTGTCTCGTTTGCCTGTAACTGTCAGTCCCTGAATTGGTACATGGCTGTTTGTCTGGGCTACAGTCGCTGCAGTTCAGCAGTCTGTGAGCGAGGTTCTGGGGAAGCACTGCTGTAGCTCTGTGCCCTGCTCTCTGTGAGGCTGTAGTTCCCTCTCGTGGCACTCCAGGTGGGATGGCTTCCTGTCTTCCTCTGCGGGCTCCCTCTTGCAGGGTCTCTGCAGAATTGCTTTGCTTCAAAGGGAACAAGTGCTCGATGGACTTAATTCCTTCTAAGCCCTATGTTCTGTGCTCAGTGCTCTGTTACTTCACCTCACAGTGTGCCACAGGGAAAGTGGAATCAGTAGGTGGGGGGCAATAGGCCCATGGGGCTGGGATGGAGGCATGGGATTTTCTTTTAGTAATCCTACTGGATGAAGAGCCTGCACAGGCTGAGGGTCTCCTGCTATGTTGCTCTGGGAAATGGAGATCAAGGTTATAGCAAAGAACTTGGGTTTAGTATCAGGATACCCTGCACTTCAGAAATCAGACGTGTAGCAGCATAAATCAGCAAAGCACCTAATCGGGCATCTGTAGAACTGAGTGTTTCTAGAAGTAAGCATCTCTGAAGTGATTCCTACATCTAGATAGAGAAGTGATTTCTGAGTGCAGCCATGACTTATGCTGTTGTAGACAAGGTGCTTTGCCCTGGCTCAATCTGTTTCATTCTTAGAGGCATGCTTTGCATGAAGTAACACAGAAGTCGTACCAGCTAAAAAGTAAAATAAATCCTAACGCTCGAAATGACTACTCTTTATGCAGAGCATCATCGCAGTCTTACACAGTGATAGAAAAATCATTGTTTGTCCATTAGATGTATGAGAACGTTTCCTTATGCCCGCACACACAGTTGCACTGCATGTGGTTTCAGGAGGACTAATGTAACAGTCAGATTAAGTGCTTTCTTGCCTATGGCTATTTTACTGGAAATCCTGGTAATGAAGACCTCAGAATAAGCATTTGTGTCAAAAAAGCATGTTTTCAGTGCTCCTACCCTGGAAAGCACTGAAGTAAGATTCTATATTTCTCTTGTATTATTGATTATTTGTTGTAGCTCTTGCCAGAGGATAGAGGCTAAGCTATTCTGTCTCAAAATGTCAAACCCTAACCTTTGTGCAAACTTTCAGAAGTGCAGCAAGCTATGTGAAAATGGGCCACTGTGATTGAATAACGTTAATGTGGAAATAGCTGACTCCCACGCAACACTGGATTTCATCATCTGCAACACTGCTTGGGGCTGTAACGGTTTCACAGAACTGTGATGCTCGCGCTGATTTCCTGATGATTTTTCTATCGTAATTGTGGCTGGGCTTTAACATCTGTACAAAGACAAGTAGTATGTAGCACTGAGACATAGATGCAGGTGCTAAAAAGATATTAATATTTTGATACTGGACATTAAGTGAAACTATTTATCCTGGCTGACTTCATGCCACTGCATTGCTGCTTTAGGAGGCAGACTTTCATCCTACTGCATGTGCTTGCTCTCTTTTCTCCTACGTGAATTCCTTTGCATCTGGCTGTATCAACAAGCATTTTGTGACTGTGTGATCCAGCATACAAACCCATCCTTCATGTCAGCTCACTGCTCTGCAGGCTCTGATGTGATGCTCTGTGCCAGCTCCACTGTCAGAGATTCCTGCCACCTGCTTCTTCCTCTCCTGACCCCCTCCTGAGCAAGTATTGGTCGGGGCTCTGAGCTGGCACTGCTCTACTGTGCCCATGCTGTATGTATTGCACTTTACCTGTGCTGTGATGCAGTTCATTGAGTGCTTCTCGCTGACTGATGGTCAGAATTTCAGTTTAAATTAAAAATAAAAATAAAAACAACCCGGAACAACCCACCTACTGAGAAGTATTTTTCACCAAGAACTAATGTTTGGAGTCCTTCTCAGTTTCATTTGCTAAAGGATTCCACTTTTCTCTATACGCTTGGTTTGTGCCTTTCTTATTTTTTCCCCCTAACAGAAGAGTTTATTGTCTAGTAGAAGTAACTCCAGATTTGCAGTCTTACTGGGCGAGGGATAATCAGGATTATTTTATCAGAAAAAAACTTCTTAGAACACCTCCTTGCCCAGTCCTCTTTCTTGCCCAGTGCATCTTTCTTCACTGGAGTCCCAAACCGTGCCACAACCAGGGCTGGACCACCTGGCCTAGGCTTCCTTGGGCTGTCTCTCATCCTCTGTCATATTCTCCTGTGGGAAACATACTGAATTCACCAATGCTTTCAAACTTGCTCATGTTTTGCAAGACTCTGAAAAACTAACATAAGTTGGTCTAGTCCATTCATAGTGACAGGAAGAGGCATAATCATCCTGATTCCTCACTTGTATAGAGTAACTCACTGGACCACAGCGGTAGTTAGCTTTTCTTCAAGGTCAGTTTAAAGCCTCTGGGCTGACCTGTTGGGCTGACTGAGCATCACTGAGCGGAGGACCTCTGTCCCTGCTTCATACCCATCCCGTGCTCTGCAGAGCCCAGCCGTCGGCTCCCGCTGCGTCTGTAGGCTCATCTTTCTTCTTTGATGGACAGGAGGCTTATAAATTGACAAAAAGGCCCAGATTTGTCGAAGAACTCAGCTTTCACAAATGAGGCAAGCAAATACTCCATTTTTCATCTCTCTTTATTTTAATGTACCTGGCCTCAGCGTACTTAACCATATTGAAAAGCAAGTTCGAAGTGAATATATCTACAAATGTGACCCATATCTGGTGCTGAATACTTATGAAAACCTGACACAACACAGCTGTGAGATTTTTATTTGGTGTGAAGCTTATAGTATCAGCAATGAGACAAAGTCACAGAGAAGTGTTCAGTGAAGTTTCTTTTTCTTTCTGCTCTGGGTTTGCTAAAGTGTAAGGGATGTATGAGAGCATGTATCACCAAGAAAAGCAACTTGAGAGGTGTGTTTGGGTGTGCGGAAAGGGATTTTCCTTTGCAAATGGCAGGATGCCTACTATCTATTTTGTGAAAGCCCACCTCTGTCCCCCTATGCACGTGGGCACCAGGAGCTCGGAGTCTATTTTGGGCACTGTGTCTGATAGTCCACGTGGCTGGGTGAGTCATGCCAGCAGCCTTTCACTTTCCTTTTCTGTGAAAAAGTTACCTGTCTCTGGAAAATGCCTTGACATCAGTGATGAAACTGCCAGTTGGTGATCCATTTTGAATGAGTCCTCACATGGCAAAGAGCCCACCTTAGTATGCAGAAACATGCCGTTAGAGGACAATTTACTCAGCCCCAAAAAATTAGCAACAGAAAATATGCATGATCCTGCAGTTTCACTCATCTTCAGTGATAAATTTGTAATCTTGTTCAAAGTTGATTCTAAAACTAGGCGATTTTTTACAGCAATTGGTTAAAAGTAGGAACGCTTCTTTGAGCGGTAACTTCTTCCTCGAGGTTGCTTTGTGAAAGATAATGGCTTTTGATAGGCAGTGGCTGCAGAGATAAGAGGGTGTTCTTTGGGGAGCCCCGTGTAGGAATGAAATTCTGAACAGAGGTGTTGCTGCTTCTCATCGTGTTAGTTTTAAAAATAAGTATTGTGTTTCTGCTAGATAAAAAGACATAACCTGGCCTGCAACAAACACTTGTTCTCCAATTTGGTTAGAGAAGTGAAAATGTACATTTTTTGAAAAAAAAAAAAAACCACTGTGAAATGTGTCAACATGAATGGAAACCAGTTGATCATAGTGAAATTTAACTCAAAATGAAAAGTCACTTTAAACTTGATTTTCTTTTTTTTCCCTTTTTTTCATGTGTTTAGAAATGTTGAACTGAAACATTCTGTCAACCTGAACGCTTTTTTGAGTTGAGAAATTAATCAAAACCAACCTTTTCCTGCTGAGGTTTCATTTTCAACCAAGTAGGCCTCTTCTGATTAAAGAAGTCACATACAAATTATTAATCACCTTCGCACTGCTTTAGCTTTTGGGTGATTCAGATCTGTTTTAGAAACAAGCCTCGTGCCAGTCTATAGGTGCTGCTGTAAAATTCATTCTGAGTGCCCTGTGTGTCTGGTGGCAGTCGGATGTCCCTGGGGAAGTGTCCTGACGTGTGGCAGCCACCTTCTTGTGTCGGAACCGCAGGTGTGATGGGCACACAGCTCCAGCCCATGTATGAGGAGTGTGGGCAAAGCCAGGCGCTTCTCCCCGTGCACTTGAATGTGAGCCCCGTCACAGGTTCCTTGCAGACTCTCCGTGTGTGGACAGACGTTTGGAGGCAGCGGGGCTGAGCCTGCTGCCAGGGTTGGAGGGCTGAAAGCGTGAGCTGCAGGAGCAGCGGGTGGGCCTGAGAACAGGCAGGAGGCTGGGCATAGGCTGCTGGCACAGGAGAGCGGTTAGGGGAGGGAGTGGGACGGTGTGGGAATGGGGAGACAGAGAAGGGTTGGGAGATGTGGGAAGAGATGAAGTGAGGTGGGTGGTTGTGACTCTGGAAGCTGTGACACTTAGTTGTGATTTTTTAGTAAGAAGGTTTTCAGTAGCACCAGGGATAAAAAAGGTCTTCAGAACTTCTGAAGACCTGTGGCTCTTGGAAATTGCATTTTGCTAGTTTTCAGGCTGTAAGACAGGATGCTCCTGGGCCGACCTGCAGGGAACTTCCTTCCTCCCCTTTGCAGAGGAAGCAGGGATGTGGAGATCTGTATCTGTGCTGTGCCCTGACACCGCCGCTCCTTGGTGCTGATGGCTTTATCAGCCCAGCTTCAGACATCGTCTCCTGTGCGTTCAAGGTTATCAGATAGAGATGAACTAGGAAAAAAAAATCCAACTTTTGACTCAGACCCTTAAAATATAAATGATGTAACCCAGAATCCAGCATTACTCTTACTTTACAGATCTTTACCGAAGATCAGTGTTCATGTACTGAAATTGGAGAGCAGGGTTTTACCTTTGAATCACCAGATTAAGAAAAGGATGTTTCTTCAGTGAAACCTGCACAACAGATCATCTTACAGTTGTATGCTGTCAGAGGGCCATTCAAGGCAGCTTAGACATATCTGTGTGGCTTTACATTTTGACCTTTTTTTTTAATGCTGTGACAACTTATGAACTGTAGAGGTGAGGTTAACAACATGTAGCAGTTTGTTTGAAGTCAGTTAAGAAACCAGCTAGCTGATCTTATGTACTTTTTCAGCGTGAGGATGACTCCTGCTGCCCGCACCTGTCCTTCTGCAGCGCTGTGAGTCCCTTTGGGTATCTCACGGCACTGCTGCCCAGCTGGGCTGTGACGCTCAGCCCCTTAACTGGAAAGCTGGGCTGTGCTGGGCAGAACAGGAGGCCCCTCAGTCCCACAGCAAGGCTCCAGCTTGGCTCATAGAGAGAGAAAAACTACTCTTAACAAGAAAAGGCGATGTGCTGCACAAATCCATCTCTTCTTTCAGAAAGCAGCATCTGCTTATACAGTGAGTGTAAAAACATGAAATACTTGCATTCTTAAGAAACAGGCCCGCATCAAGTCGAAAATGTTTCAGATTCATCTTTGGAAACAATTTGTGTGATTTCTTCTGTTTTTCTTCAAGCGTGATTCTGTTTTTCTCCAGCACTGCTTGCTGCTTGGGCTGTGTGGTTTGACACTGCGCGTCAGTTTAGCTTTTTGAGATTGTGCGCTTTTTGAAGGGGGCACATCTGTGGTTATAGAAGAAAAACAAGAACATCAGATGTTCAGGGCACAAAAAGCAGAGCTTGGGAGGATCTTAGAAATGAACAGTGACAAGGGATGACTTGTGTTTGACCCAGAGCTAGTGAGGGCTGATACGGTATGTGTAAAATTACTTATTTTTCCAGTTTTCAAATGCCTTCTGGAAAATTACTGTAATATGAAAGAAACAGTTTAACTGCAGTTGCGGTTGTGACATTTTATAATAAGCCAAGTATCTCAAGGAGCAAAAATATGCGCCTTTCTCTTTTCTTTCTTTTTAATTTGGTGACAGGACGCCATTCACGAAAAAGAGTGTGCTCAAAAAAGCTTCTAAGTGAAGGTCTCCTCAAAAAAGTGAGAGATCATGATCCCTAACAAGGAATGCAATTGCCAGACCACTCTTGGGTCAGTGGGAGCTTTGTTGTCAATGAGCAGCACAGTCACTGCCCTTTGGAGAACAAAAGGGAGAGCTGTGACTGCAGCTGCATCCCCTGTAGTCCTCCTTTAGACTGTGGATCCTACAGGGGAGCCTGGAGTAACTGGGACAGACGGACACTAGAGCACGTGGCTGTCCAGCCAGAGGGAACCATGTTTGGAGCACAGAGGTATATAGGCTGGGGCAGGCGCCTGTGTAGAAGTGAACCTTGTGGAAAGCTTGCTAAAAATCAACAGCCAATGGGTTCTACAGTGTTGTTTATCTTTGTTAAAATGCTATGATTATTCTAGCTTACCCAACTGTGTATTTATCTAAAGATCTTAATTTAATATTTTCAGACACAGTTTTTAATCTTTCTTTAATGTGAATTCACTCTCTTTTGTGGCTATGCAAGTATATGCACTAAGCAGATATGATAACTACTGCTGTATCAGGTAGTGTTAATTAATCACAGGGTAGTTCCTGCTTCTAGACCACGTCAGCAACTTGAAAGTGTCCTGTGCAAGAAGGGCAAGTATTCTGAAGTTACTTTTTAACACAGAATTCCTAAACAATCTTTAAAATGACCTTGCTGCATCAGTAAGTCACAGATCTGTCGCCATTAGTTCTATTTGTTAACAGATCGGAAGCGTCTGCAGCAGGGTTGCTCCAGCCTGTGGCTCACACAGTACTGAAAAGTTATGGAAAATCCTGCTCAGTGGCAAAGTCTGATTAGGAAACATTATCTTTTTTTTTTTTTTTTTTTTGCATAATATATGAGATACACATGCCTAACATATGGTTGCTATAAAATACCTTAGATGAGTCAGATCTTAGCTGGCAGCTGTAAGCAGGGCTGTTCTGGCTTCTTAGATAATACTACCACTTGCAATCTTATTTTTTTGTTGTTACTTAACTACTTTGCTGTTAAATTATATTAACCTGATTCGTGGACACTCTCATCTGAGTACAACAAAAAGGTAAAGATTTATGATATAAAACCTGTTGTGTTTGTAACTGATTAAAGCTTCATCCACGTTGTTCAGGCTTGCTATAGTGATGATTAATTCTTACCAAACTGTGGCACTGCTCAGGGAGCTGCTGCCGTCCCGCTCTGTGCTCAGTTCAGTTACATATTCCAGAAGTTTAAGAGGCTAAAAAGTGCCAGAAATTGCATTGATTTGATGTGGTTTGCAGCAATGCAGGATGTTCCAGGCTGTGGTCCGCAGGCTCTGTTCTTTGATCTTTGCATGCAGCTCTCGCAGATAATCACAGCTTGCAAGCTGTAGTGAG
Source organism: Tympanuchus pallidicinctus (assembly GCF_026119805.1). NCBI lineage: Eukaryota > Metazoa > Chordata > Aves > Galliformes > Phasianidae > Tympanuchus > Tympanuchus pallidicinctus. The sequence goes on along the minus strand of NW_026294791.1, from coordinate 15,623,127 downwards.
AAGCAGTGGTGGACAGCCAAAGTGTTGCAGGGCCACAGCTCCTGTGATACTGACTGGTGAGCCTTCTTCAGTACTAAAGCCTTCAGGACTAAAGGGTGTGCATTCTGTGCTGGCCAAGTCAGGGAGAAGCCTGGCTCACGCATCCAGGAACCACAGGTGTCAAAGCAGGACGTCTTGCTCCTGGCACTGCTGGGAATGCTGCCCCAAGCCTGTCACTGTACCTAGGAGGTTGTTTGGAAGTATCTCTCAGTACTGCCCTTTTTCTAGGGTATGAGCAGTTTTAAAAGGCTGGTGCTTGTTACACACCTTTCTTCTTGCTTATTGTTCTTTTTGGTTAGTCTAGTCAGGTTTTTGAGAACTCTAGTTAGCATTGTTTCTAATTTCATAGGTGCTGGCAACTCAAGGGGAATGACTAACATTAGTTGTGCAGTACTGAGGCAATGTGTGCTTTCACTTGCTTTTTCAAACCAGAGTGCTTAAATGACACCTACCTAAAGACAGAGGTTTCCAGCTCTCCCCAGTCCCTCCCTAAGTCCTGTTCAGCACAACTGTACCGTTCCTCAGCAGCACCTTCCAGGCCACTCATCTCCTAAAGCCATCTGAAGTATGTGCAGAGAAGTAGTTGTAAGAGAAAAGTCACAGAAAGAGAGATCAGAGGAGGAAAAGTCACTAGCAATATTACTCTTTGCTAATGGAAGGCACACCTACTTCCTCTGACTCTAAACAGAGGAGGACCGTCAGGTGGTAGAGATGCAGCTCAGAAACACAGAGCTTTACAATACTCAGTCCTACCTCATATACCATCTGCCACTTATGGAAACTTAAGACTTGCCAAACAGAGGCTGGTTCTGTGTTTTCAATATTTAATGCTTGTTGGAAATGACATTTCAGTGTAACCTGTTGCCCCTGTGAGATCAAGCTGAATGCCACCCACAGCATTGGCTGTTTGTACCCCAGTACTGAAATAAGCAGGCAGCATGGAAAGCTTCAAGGCAAGCTGTAGAACTGGGCTGTTACCTCCTGGGTATACTTTCAACACAGTAGCACTATTTCACTGTTTTTATTTTTATTTTTTCAAAAGACTTCAGAGTAAGAAAAAAAAAAAAAAAAAAAGTGAAATGGTAGCCATCAAAATAACAGAAAATAACAGAACAGGATCAGGAATCCTTGCTTTGTAGTGGCAGGCCTTTTGTTATTACATAAGCAACTCCAGGGGGAATCTGCTGTGGTCAAAGCTCTCTCCTGACTTAAATTTGCTTTCTTTCTGTCACGAGGAAAAAGGGGGAGAGGCATTAACCACCTTCTTTGTACTGTGCTTGAAGATATGATTTAGAGAACCTAAACTAAGAGCATCAGTTCTCTCTGAAGCAGGGACAGGCAGGTAGCTATGGCTGGATGCCTAAATTTAGCAGGTGTGAATACCACTTTCCACTTCTTTCTTCCTTTAGCTTCACCCTGATATGTGTCTGTTCTTTCCTCTCCAGCAGCTAAGGGTCAGCTAAGACTTGTTGTCTAGTCGAGCTGCTGCTCATCCCCTCTAACATTTTGTGGAGTCTAGATTCCTTCAGCCCAAGGAGAAACGGGTAGGACGTGCAGATTCAAAACTAAGATACATACGACCATTACTTTCTCCCCCATTAAACCACAACAGATGCATCACTGTACTCACTGAGACTGAAGTGTGAAAATACAGGTGAATCTGGTGTTGTGTGGATGCAGCCTTTGAGGCCCCAGATGTCTCATGCATCTACTGTGCTCTTTGTTGCTCCCTGCACCACTCTTTAAAGACTGGGTAGATAGAACTTTCCAGTCCAGAGTTTAGATAGCAGCACAGCTGTCAGCTGTGTTGCTTTAGATCTACTAAAGTGCTTTATTGTTTGGATAGTCTGCAGTGAAAGAAATCAAGATGTCTTCTGCTTAATTCAGAATTTTGGATTATCTTATCTGAGCACTCGACTTGCAAACTCCAGGATGTAACATAATCTCTTTGAATACCTGGTAACTGCCTGCTTCTCTGAAACAGCAACCAGCAGAGTAACTACATTGATTCCACTTTTCTGCACAACCAATGGAAAAATCAGCAAGCTTGGTCAGTGGGCACAAAGAACTGAACAGTTGCAGTGAAGGGATCTGCGCTAGGAGATAAAGCAGTACAGAGTGCAGCATTTACACTGACAGTATTTACAAGACTACGACAGGAGATTACAATAGACACAACAGCTTTTCCTCCATCCTCTCTGGCCATGGAGACCACTGTTGAGTAACTCTGAGCAACCACTGACTTTCTCTGTATTAACTCCTTTCTCTGAAATTACTTCATTACATCTACAAAAAACAAACAAACAAACAAAAAAACAACCAACAAATTGGTAAGAATCCATCCTTGCACCACAAAGAAATATTTCACACTTGCTGCAACAGCAATGAAGGAGGCTTTGCTTTAAAGTTTAAGACAGTGTGCTTCTGTTCTTAACTATAACCACTCTATATGTATAAAACAAACAAACAAAAAAGTAGAAATTGACCTCTCCCTAGTATCAAGATTAGAAAAACCCACATCATGATTGTGTTTGCTCTACTGAAGGTACCTTGCCAGATAGGCTTGGAGGATTTACAGTCACTGTAATGAACTACTAGGATTTCATGAGCCTTATGATCTGAGTGATGGCATTACTAAGCTTATGCCTACTTTGTAGTTCAACTTGGAAATAGAGGTTTGTGTCCCAGCTACGCTAAGCCCAGGATTTGTAAGGTACCTATGCTCCTGTAGTTTACAGGCAAGCCACTGAAATTGTGTGCATCTGAGATGAGGCTGAAACCCACTGCTCTCTGCTGGGGGTCCCCTGTTCTTATCTGCTCAACAAATGGGAAAGAAAAGCAGTAAGCACAGCAGCAAGGTCACAAAGAAACTAAAAACATAATCAAAATGAGAAGGGGAAAAGAAAAGTGAGCTGAAAAAATTAGATCTGTGAAATGACAGACAACTGTAGCAGAAACTAGCTTTAAGCTAAAAAATAAGGTCTAGATTTGAATGTTTCTGAGTAGTTAAGCTATTACAAAACATGATCATAAGACAACAAAAATGAGCTTAGCATTTGGTGCTTGAGTTCTGCTCTTTGTAGAACTTGGTAAGGCTGGTAGTACAGAAGATCCTTTTGAGTTGTCTGCAGCCTTCCCACTGCTGCAAAGCAATGGCTACATGTACGCTTTTTGTATTTATTTACACGTGTTTTACTCAAGTCTGAAGGCAATGAGGTCATTAAAAGTAGGTGAAGAATATCGCTTCGGGTATTTTCAACTTAGAGAAGTCTTCTGAGCTGGGCAAGAAGGTCATGGAGGGAGAAAGGTTATTCTGTTCTCTCAGCACAAGAAAAGAAAGAGTAAGCTTGCTACTAAGGAGGAGGTGCAAAAATTCCGGCAGACCATAAAAGCACCTACAGCAAATGTTAATGAAGAGGTCTTTGGACTTACGACCTATTCAGTCTTATTACAATGTAATGTTTTCAACACTGTAAGTGCTGAAGACCAAGCCTAAAAATAGCAAAGAAAATTACACCACTAAACTGACAGGAAATGTAAAAACTTTTCAAATAAGAGACAGAAAACCCATTGAAACGGTTATATTCCCAGTTTAATACCAAATAGCAACATCGTCTTGAGGTAATTGTAATCTCTATGTTAAGCATCCATGGAACAGAACAATGGCTTGTTCAGAATCTACAGGGAAGCAATACCTAGAAAAATAGAACTATAAAACAGAAATATGTTTAATTTTCTAAATCAGAACAAGATAGATATGCAATCAAATTTTCCTCAGTGTATCTTGTCTACTAATCTTCTGTAAACTTATCTTTTGGTAAGGTCTTTTTCTTTCTTTGCTTATGTACCCACTAAAAAGTTTTCCATCATGGTATGAAAAAAAAAAAAGTATCTGCTATCTAAATTACATCATGCATTCTTCTGAATTTGAGACCAGGCACTCTCTGATGGAGTACTTTTTTCCTATTGCAGATGTAGAAAAATGTATAGCTTTAAGTGCATTAAAGTTTTCCTTATTCTAAATCACTGCTTTTATGAGCTAAATTTGACGTAACTGTCCGTTATGAGGTAAGTTAGGAAAACTAAACATCACCTAAATAAACTCTGCTGCAAATGGAGCTTTCCAAGGCACGAGCATCTATGTGTCAGGGGCAATCAACATAAATATGCTGATTGTCATGAAAGAACTACCAGGCAATAATCTAAATACAGAGATTTTTTAGGTAACTAATTACAGAAACAAGATAGAGGAATAAATTCTGTTTTTTAAATGGAATTGCTGTGCAGCAGTTCTGGTATGACCTGCTTCGGTGCTGGCATTTGCTGCAGCCTAAGCACTGTCAGATACAACTTTATGTCCAAGTTTCTCAAAAGAGATGTCCTGTGAACTGGGAATACGCAATGTACCAACAACTTATGGCATTATTAAGAATTACTACTGCATTAGTTTTAAATTGCATTTTGCAATTATTTAGTGATAGGAGCAAGTTTAAAAGTACTCATTCTAAACAACACAGCTAGTTAAAATGAAATTGCTACAGAATCTTAAAATCTATTTTGAAATTGGTAACAATTAGAAAATGTTTAAAAAGAAGTTGTACATAATGTTCAGAGACACCCTTCTCCCCCCCCCCCCCCCCCCCCCCCCGGCCTGCCTTTTCCTTAGAAGTAGCAAGACAAACAGGCTGCAGATCAGGTATCTTTGTGTACCATCTTCATCATTCTTAAAGAATACGGCTCCAAGCACTGAGTCAAATGGAAAAATGTCAGCAGCAGTGTTTCTAACTCCCCAGACTAATTTCCTCCCCCCACCCCCCGATTCCTGCAGGTAAATTTTGGCTGAAAATGTCCAAAACAAACTAAAACCAAGCCAATAATCTGGATTCCTTTCTATTGCCTTTAAATAGAAGACCATCTTCAGACCATCCCCATTTTAACTAGTTTTCATGCATACCTTCAGCAGCTGCCATTACAGAGTCAGCTTCTGCAAAGACTTCACAATCCTTATTCTAAGAAATAAACAAGAGAGCAAAAGTGCAAGAAGTACAATGAATGCTTCATTTTATTTTTCATTAAAAAAGAGACATTCCAACAACTGAAGGTGTTTGTTTTTCTCCATGCAGCCATTTCAGGTAGTGAGAGACGTTACGATTTCTGTGGGGAACAAAGTCTGAAATGAGTAATTGTCAATACACAAATTTCTTAAATATTATAATGCTAGACTGGTTAAATCATTTGAGTTTAATCAGTAGATGTAAGATATTTACTCTTCTTTATTTCTGCCTAACTAGAATGCAAAATGCAGTCTCAGCTTTAATGCTTTTAGTTTAATTTCATATTACCTAGACTAGATATAACATACACAAAAACCCCACTGCTAAGACAGTCACTATAATCACTCAGATTATTATTTTTTTTAATAAATCCCAAAAGAACTTGAAAAAAATTCCTCCCAAAATTGCAGTAAACCAACCGTATGTTCTCAAAAGATTAAAGTGATAAGCAGTCAGCATTTACTGTCAATGACAAAATCATGACACTCATTTCCACGCAACATACATCTTTTTTACTTTAAAATGTACTTTACACGCTTTCTGCTCTGGCCGATACAATCTATAGTTATTATGCATACCTACAAAATGTTGGAAATAAAAATTGTTAACTGGATTAGTTTTATGAAATGCAGAATAGCTTAAAATTAACTGACCATTCAGGTGGGCTGTTTGCTCTAAATATTCTTGTTAAACTTTCCAAATCTTCATTTTTGAAATGGAGCTCTTCAAGTAACGTGGTCAGGAACTGTGTGTATGCTGGGCTTCTCTGAGTATCTTTAAAAACTGGAATATTTTGTGACAACCTGGCAAGAAAAAAACAAACAAACAATAACAAACACTGTATACGTGTGATACAGAAAAGGACTTTTCAACATCAGCTATAAAGATGCAGGTCTGTGAGTTCAGACAACTGTAGTGAAGAAAAGTTTGTAATGTCCCACTTGATTCATTACAGTACAGCCTATGACTGTATACGTTACACACTGTTTGACCTGTACTGAAATACAAAAATTTATTAAGATGTAGTGAAACGGAAACAAAAAATTAAAAGAAAATGGGCCAGTAGTTTGTATGCCTTTAATAAATTGCATGCATTACTTAATTCAGGAAAAAAAATTGGAATAAAATGCCAGATTACTTGTAAGAGAGAAAAAATATCAATGTAAAATTTCTTAACTGAAAGCTCTTACACATTCATCTCATAAAATTTGTATAGTTCCTTCTATGAATATAATGTGAAAGAGCAGTGAAATTCATCTTAAAGAAGAACATTCTTCTGCAAATTCTTAGTAGGGCTCCTGGACAGAAGCTGTGGGTAACTGCCATCACACACACATACAGTTGGATGCATTTGATTGGAGGACTGCCCCCTGCAGTATGTCACAAAACGCGTAGCACACCACACAGCGAGCTCATTTTGCTTTAAGGAAGATTTCTCCTATTACGGAGAACCCTCCTACAGAGGCATTCTGGATTATTATTAATTTTACTTGATGCAAACAGACACACAAAACATCAGTTAAATTCCCAAAATGAGGGCCAGTCTGACTGTAATCAGAATATGATTCCTCAGCTTTGACAGTCTGGACCTTAAAGCAGTGTAAGTTAATCTTTACACACTGAAGTGCTATGAACTTAGGCTTTAGGAAAGACAGTCAAAATCAGATGCTATTAGAAAGAACTGAGCCTTTGGCAAAGAGAACACAGCTGATTTAAGCTTGAGAAGTTTTTATACGAGATACTAAAATTCAGTTTTACAACTGATGCTATATCAAAATACAGCATCGTAGTCAAGCTATTTTTTTGTTTTGGTAATGCAGTGAAGTGCTTAAAACTCCAAGTGCCCAGAGTTGTCAAGTGAATGCTTCAAAAAATAAATAGAATCAAAGGGGGTAAAATTATATTTCTGAATTTAGCTAGTAGAGCTCAGCTTTAAATTTCAAACGGTACTTGGACTTTCTACGTTTGCTAGTAGCAACATTTTACAGAAATTCGAACATTTGGGCCTGATTTGCTAAACTGTTAAGTAGGATGGAGTCCATCCAGTTTCCAGTGATTTTAATATTTACAATGAATGGAAGCTGAAAGTAGTTGCCAACTGAGAGAATAAAGTATGTTCATTTGAATAAGTGACAGACTTATCCCAATGTTACTTGGCAGGAGCTCACATCCCAGCAACAGTTGCTTGGTCTCAGTTACTGTATTTAGATAAATAGTGCTACAGAGAAATAGACACTGGGGAATATTTCAAAATTTTTGAGAATTGATGTGCTGTGAAGAAGCTGCTCAAGGTATTCTACAGCTTATTGAAAACTTCACAGCCCAGAGAACCTGTAAATATGTAACAACTGAGATCAGTCTCCTGTAGTCATTTGTATGAAGACCACCTTCCCTGTAGAAAAGCTGCATATAAACTCTCAATCTATATAAACTCTAATTCTGCATATAGACTCTTAATCTAAGCTAAAACAGTGCTGGAACACAAGCAGAAGATCTTACAAGGCACAGTAAATACAGTTCCCTGACATAGAAATAAGTTTCCAAAATTTCTTCATCAGTAAATAGATTTTTTACAGGTTAAATTATCTTCCATTTACTTGGGAACTCTATTTCAGTATGTCCATCTAATTAAATACTTTAACTACTCAGCACTGACATTTATTAAGATTTTAGGGGATGCTCAAAGTAACGATGTGATGTGCAATTAAACTGATGCATAAACCTCACTTTGTAAACCTTTGAACAAAAGTGAAGTATTCAGAGTTAGACTTGTGATTTTTGGACTGCAGCCACTAGGCTTTGTTCTGTATTTAAGACAGGCAGGATGGAGCTGTCTCTCCTGGTGGGAAGTACAGTAGTTAGTATTTAATCTGGTAAAACAGTGTCTCCAACCAGGGCTGACAAGCTGGAGGCTTTTGCATCGTGATGCTTTATCAGCAGGGAAACAGAGGAAGTGCTGATAGAAGATCAGTGACAATTTCTGAGTGTTGGTCTGGAGATGAGGATAGTGGGAGAAAGATTAGGAGATGCATTATTACTACTCTTCAAGCTATTTTTCACAGGATTTAGTAGATTATATATGAAAAGAGATGGGTGGCATAAATAGTCATGACTTCCTAAATACTGGTGCCAGGAGGCTGCAAAATATTCTCTGCAGTGTTGTAAATCTACGAGCGTTTTAACTGAATTTTCTTTTTTCTACCTTGTGCTTAAGAGAATAAGAAAAATACTATTAAGAAAAAAGCAAACAGATTGTGCAATTTTAAGTAACATAGTGAAACAGCAATGCTACCCAGCTCACATGCTAAACAGTATTTCTCTCTATGTATATTTTTAAAACTAGGGTTTGTGAAATTACACAGTTTCATAAATTACAAATATTTCTCACTATTATGCCCAGTTTAAGACATTCTGTTTACAGAGTAGCTGTTGTAGCCCATGCTAAGAAAGAAAAAACCATTCTTATTCTCAAGTAGTGGCCAGGCCTTAAATTCTATAGAACAAACTTACAAATGAAAATAGCTTTGGATTTATTTTTTTACCAGATCTTTGTTTGAAAAGTCATTAAGCTACTAATTATCTCCTAAGTGGGAGACAAAAATCAAGAAATAATTTCAGAGACACACGTGTAAGCTTCTAGCAATTATTTAAAAATTGTGCCTAGATGGAACACTTATGTATACACACGTACAAACACTTTAATCTTGGAAACCTGTCCGTAGGCATTTAAATGATGTTTTAACATCTCATTTGAAAAATTGTTGTTCTCAGGTACCTTTCCACTTCTGTAATGGTTTTTGTAGTGGCTGTCTGACAAGTTGCTGGTTTGCACTAATAGATTTGATAGTCTTAGTAACACTGGTCGCACCTAAATTAAATGTACTGCACAAAGGAGCATCATGGCTTGTGCTCTCATCCTTGCATGAAATGCTAACTGAACCAAACCATAGTTTCATGCAAATAAACCTTTGCAGTCTTTGGGATCGGTATCTTGACAGCTACGCTGACTCTATCTCTGAAGAAACTATCATGCCCAATTTAATGATATGCAAGATTTCAATTTAAAGATCATGGAATTGACTTGAAACCCTGAAGCATCTTTAGAAAAATCAGAGTGTAAACAGGAAATAAGATTTGAATCACCGTAATAGTATTTGGTTACTACAACAACAAAACAAGAAATACAAAGCCTGCTATTTGGTTAGCTCTTCTGCATATTGCAACATTAATGCTGAAAAAACTTTCGTGAAAAACTGAAGTGAGAAAAGCTACAGAGTTAAGTGATTGAAAAAACCCTATCACCTACAGAAACGTACGTAATGTTGTCCAACATTACACACCCGTGCATCAAAAGACTGCCCTCAGCACACTGTTAAAAGGAAACTTTCATGTTCGCTTCATGGAAAAGTTGTAAAGTGTGTATCAGAGTTCGTGAAACAGTGTCGTTTCCTGCACACCCACTTACACCATATGGTAAACAGGGCTTTGTACAGTTTAAAAAGTGTTAAGAATGTCAAACTGCATCTGACTGATAAAATTTGTGTTCACTGACTATTCCACATATGCTACCTGCTAGAAAAAAAAAGAAGAAAAATTAATGTGAAGCCGAAGGTATTACTATCAAGCTATTAAGTGACATCTGGCTGCTGAAAAACGTTTACCTAGTTGAGTGCTTCAACTCAAGATTCAAGCTTTCTATGAATTAGTCTCTTTAAAAAAACATTTGACAAGTACTTTTATAAATGAAAACGTATTTAGAAGTTAGTTACATTGTGTAAATTAAATGTAATAGACCAATATTGTTTGCAGTTTCTTCACTTATCAATGCCTACACTAACCCCTAAGACTGAAGACAATCAGAAAAGTTGATGGTGGAGTAATATATTCTGTGTAGTTAAGTAACTAATTGGCACTTCCTAAAAAAATGTGATCTACTTGTATAATACCATTCTCCCTCGCATGCTTCAAGAAAACCTTTCTGGCCTTTTGTTTTAAAATGAACTCTGTGGTCCCCTTTGAAAGTCCCCACATTCAATGCCACCAGTGTGATATCATCCAGATAGTGGCCTCTGAAACAGGCACCTGAAGACAACGGTAAGAACACAGCCACCTAAGAAAAGTCAAGTTCCTTTCCAGTATCTAAATTTGGTCACTTAAAATTACACAAAGAATGAAAGAATATGGGTGCACAGAAATGTACCCAGTATCATGCAAAGCTTTTGTATATTCATAAAGAAAAGCCATATTATTCTTCTCGAAACAGTTAATATTTAATTCCTCTTAGAAAAATGTAAGTATTGCCAGTGTTTCTAACTTCTTCTAAAAGCTTAAAAGCTAAAAGCCAGTCACTGTAGCAGAAGCCATGGATCCAAACTTACTTATTTCAGCTCTTTACTCTGTTTTGGCATGCTTGGAAGTGACACAAAGATGGAATTATACAGTAGAATGAAGGAACAGGCACATCCTGCCTTTCTATAGTATGCTTTGCAAAATCAATTATAAACATTTTTACCAATTAATGACATTGTTTAAACACTGTGAATGATTCTTAAAAGTCATCACAACATAGAAGTTCTTCTCTCAGTTTCCTTGTAGCTTCATACATTTAAGCCATCAATTGGACTGTGGCTATGAGCAATCTAGTCCTCTCATCCCACATGAATTTTAGCTCGAAGTCTGGAAAAACATGTTATTTATACATAACAAAGAATTAAAATGTTTACAAACCTCTTGCATCACTTTAGGTGTTACTAACATAGCTATTAATAGTCCAGAAATATCAAGCAGCCATTCCAGCAGTATGCTATTAGCATGTACTAGGCCAAAGCATATCTGCTCCGTTACTATGGCAATAAAGCATTAAACAAATCCCCGTGTGAACAGAAAACTCCTGATTACTAAGATCTTCACAGTTATTGCCAATGTTCAGATGCACATGAACAATATTTTAATGGCAGCTCTACACTGAACTGTGTTGCTGAGGTTTGGCATGACTGGTGAATGATCCATGGCTTTTTGTGTGTGAGCAAATGGCTCTGAAAGCAGAGCTGATCTCAGTCCTTAGCTAAGGACTTCCTCACTGAGCAGGGTGCTAAAAGCTAAACGCACCATTTTGTCTTTTCTACACTTTGATTTTTCCTGACCATAATCATCTCTACTTTTCCACACTGGGTTGAATTACTCTCACTATGCAAAAATATAAATTAATTTCTATTACAAAAAAGAAGACTCTTTCTCATCAATTAGATACTGATTGGTTTTCTTTATCAGATATCATTTAACACCTTAATAGTTGGATGCCCATGAGTCACTTTTGCTGTCTTGTGGATGTAAGTCTTTAAATCAAAGGCAGGAAATGCCACTGTCACATGGATCACAAATAATGGAAATTAACTTGGAAGTCTGTCTAATTTCCATTCAAAACTCACACTTGCAGGTCTATTACATGTCACTTCTGTATTTGGAAAAATGAAGTCATGAATGTAGGACAGCAGTTACCATCTTTATGAATAATGAATCAACAGTTAAAGGAACTAAACTACAAGGGCATAAAAACAGCATTTCCTTCTTTTCTCCTTCTGAATGTTTTATCCTCAAAAATACTGTTTGGGACAGTATTACCTAAAAATTTTCTGATTGGAGATTTACAAGGAGTATTCATAAGAAGAGTGCCTTTTGCCAACTCTGCTGGCAACAGAGGTTGCCAACAACCTTCCATTTTGAGGTGAAATCATCTCTGATTGCTTCTGTGAGATATAAAGGACTGCAACACTACTGAGTGGACCAAAATATATATGCAGCAGTGCCAGCTGGCAAGTGGCAGGAGCGGGAATTGTCTGCAGTCTGACCCTGTGGAAGGCCAGTCAAAGGGCAAGTCACTGAGGGCCAGAACAAAGCTTGCACTAGGCAGGCTGCTGGCCACATCAATCACATTGACCAACAGTAGATCACAGAACAGTACCAAGGAGGCTGCCATCACTTTGACAGGAGCCCCTACGTTGTTTCCATATTACAAGATACTTTAATTTCATCAACAGCTCAAGACTCCTTCAGCAGCTCTTTACAATGAATTTCCCATTCCTTGCACTGCAACCGGAAAGGATAGCATAAAACCTCATCCATACCTTCAAATAAGCTTTTGAACAGATTTACAAATACTAAATAGTAGTATCGTTTTGCAAATCATTCTCAGTAATAGTTCATCTCATGTAGTGTTAAAAATCCTCTAAAAATATACAGAGCCTTGTTCAGTAGGTGTAGCCCTTCCATTGTAATTTGTTCTACTCCATCATCACACAAGGATTTTTTTTTAAAATTGTAAGTATTTCAGAGAGAGAGATATATATATTCAGATATTGCACTACTCGTGTTAAAGATTTGATGGGCTTAGCAATGCAATAAAAACGTTATTACTCAGAAATGACATTTAATATAGCACAACTTTACAGATTACAATCTTGTTTTCCATTTTAGTTATGTTCCTATGGCAGAAGTCTGCGGTGCAACTGATTAAACAAAAAGTAATTGTTTTGTTTAAGACAAATGACCGAGTCAATACAACGAGTGTTCCAGATCAGCAGTAAAACATTGAAGTAGTTGTGCATTGCAGCCTGTAGACCATCTGCCTGTACGTGCAACTGGAGTGTAGCCATGTATCAATCACTTAAAATTACTGCTTCAGTCAATGGGCTGAATTGAAAAACTGGCAGCATTTACTCATTGCATAAATCCCTACTGAAGGGTGTTCAGGCATTCTGACAGAACAACTCAGAACATTAACTTGAGGTAGAGTCCCTGATTAACTGGTGTACCACCGGATACAGTACACTTGTTTAGAGATAAGCAGCCTTGTTAGTGAAGTATCTGAAATCACAGCAGGGATTTCCACAACCTTAAAGCTATGCTTTCCATCAGGCAAAAGTTAATATTGTTCAGAAAGCTGATCAATGTGTCAAAGCAGCACAATGTGTCTGTAATTGTAAGCTAAAGCTGCAATGCCGGGGAACTTAGAAAATATTTTTGGCTATATATTTAAATGCTTACACAGGCATCCTGTGTTAAAAGACACTCAGAAAATAAAAACGTTACACCCTCAACTTACGTAATTTAGCTGTTATGCTCAGTATCATTAAAAAAAAAAAAAAAAGACAGTTTTCTGATTACTTTCTTTTGAACATGATTTAAAAAGCTCAATTTTTTTTTTTTTTTTAAACCTTGTTAAAAGCAGAGGCTGTCTCCAGAGTGAGCACGTTCCATTAGAACACATTAATATTTGACAGAAAATCTTGAACTGGAAGCATTTAACTTACAAACAATATGCAGAGGTATTTAAAGACATCTCTAGAGTTAAGTCTTCTGTTTAATTAAATGATGATACTACTGAGGAAAAATGTGATTATGATTAGTGTCATTTACCAGTCCAGAAGTAAAGTAGCCCTTAATTTGGAGCCCTCTGTAAGCATATCCTTACGATCAAAGACAGAAGTCAGTTTTCAGACACATTTTTTGTCAGTATCCATACATTTATTCACATTTTTCTTTTTTCTTCAGTGAAAGATAAATGCTCTAAAAACAGCACTGTTGAATGATAATAACTGACAAATAAGCAAGTAATTTTCCTACTGAGGGTAGAAAGGGTAAAAAGCTACTTCTGGTCTAGTTTGAAACCAGCCTAAATATCCTAAAGACAAGAATTTTGTAGCTAAAGTGCAATTTATGTTTTATTCATTATTTAACTTTCCTTTCATTATTGTCCACAGCATCCAGCCCAGACACTTTAATCCTCTGATGGCAACAGAAACTAAATTATTCATATTTAATTTTTTTTTGTCCACTACATTTAAATCAATGCTACAGACACAGATTCAAAATTGACTGGCATTCCTACATAATACAGATACATGCAAAATTTATGGTTTGTTCAAAAGTAAACTTTGGTCACTATTTCCACTGCCTTTGGTTTTTCATATGCAGCTTCTACAAAACTATTCTATATATATATATATATTTAAATATATATATACATTTAAATACATATTTATGAATACACTCTGAATAATTATATACATCTCGTCTTCAAAAATTCACACCTTAGCATTTAGCTGGTTTCCAGATACAAGTTAACTTCATTGCCTTTGAACAAGACCAAATTTCACTCTCGGTGGAGCCAAGTGAATACAACTAACAGTCAAGAGAAAGCATACCTGCAGTAACCAGGATTTCATACAGGAGGCAATTAGCACAAACAGGGACGCAGGAAGCTCTGCTTTACTATGTGGGTGACAGCAAAGGCTGCCCACAGGGGCTGTGGGGTCTCCTCTTCAGAGGCTTTCAAGAGGTGCCAGACACGGCCTGGCACCATGCTGTGGGTATCCCCGCTCGAGCAGGGGTTGGATCAGATGGATCCAGAGGTGTCTGCCAGCCTTAGCCCTGTTGGGATTCTCTGATCCAACCACCTGGTAAAACTGCTTACAAAGAACTGAAAAAGAATCAGTGGATTTCCCATCTCTCCCCTCCTATTTTCCCCCCTCCTTTTTTATTTTTTTTCCAAATCCAAACAGGCAATTGGCAATTCAGAAAATCTGAATCTATTTTCAAATATTTGTTTGAAAATGACTATAAACACAAAATACCACACAGGTCTAGTAAAAACACCTAGTTATTTGGGCAGTGCTATACAGCATAGAGCTTCCCAAAGATTTAATAGTGGATTAGAAAAGCCTCTAGCCAAACGAGACCACTAGGGAAGCACCGACCATCTCAGAGATGACTGTGGTTTCTTATCCTAAGTTCTTCTTAGTTTAGCCACATCAAAGACTGTTTCATCATTTTTGCTAACAGATATGACTGCAGGTTGATTTTCAAATACCAACTCAAGTATATTACCACCTTTACACCACCACATTCCAAGTTATGATAATGCCTGTTCACAGACATACAGTATCAGAACTTTCATATTAAAATGTGGCAATTAAAGCACTTACATTCATACTGGGAGTTGTTCCAAACAGTTTCAAATTAGCTCACTTATCTACATAAATCCAAGGCAATAAAAAGTTCACAATGTAAGCCCAGAAGAAATCACTATCAGCTGTTTCCCTCTAACAAATCTAGGTTTCTTAGGTACACATTTCAAGGACAGGCCTTGTTTAAAGAGCTCAATTTATTTGAAGTCTCTTTCCTGCTATCCAGCTGACAGATCAAAGGTACTTCTCACTCTTAGCATTTGCTCCCACTTTACCCTCTTTTTCAACTTAGTAAAAATTTAAGTTTAGATAGATTTAAAATTTATTTTAAAATTCATTCTTTCATCTTTTTCAGTCTTTTATTCCTTAGCTTTTCTTGTTCCTCAAAGTTTTCCCGTGACACTTCCCAAATATTGGAATCCTTGGGTTACTTAGTCACAAGAAATTATGCACAGATAGAAGACACTGGGAGATTCAGAAATGCTGAGATAAACATTTCAGTCTCTGTAATGCTTACTAATGCTGTGTAAAATATACACTGTTGTATAAATTATTGTAAACACTCAGTGAGACCATTTAATATCTAAAAGATGCAAAGATGCACCTATATTTCAACCACATCCATTTTTTGCAGTTTTTTGTTGTCAGTGTTGTTGTCTTTCTTTTTTTTCCTGTCATATACTGGCAATCTATTGCTGAGAAGTCATTATCTCAGTGGTATGCAAAAAAGCCCTGACAAAACAAAACAACCACCCCTTCAATAAATATTAAATCAGAACTATACTGTCATACAGGTGGAACAGCTACAATATAATAAGCTTAGGTAAATAATTTGTCAATACTTCACTTCGTAAAATGTACTCACCTGCACTCAAATACTATGGAAACAATGATCATAAAATTGATTATAGTTTAGTTGCACAACTTTCTAACATTGTAATTTGATTACCTGCCTTTCACTCTGATATACAGATCAAACACCTGGAATAATGCAGCTGAGTAAAGAGACATGCTAGGAATAGATTTGCTTCAACTGTGTCCAATTTTTTTTTCCCCAGAAGATAAACATAAGGACTTCCAAAAGAGGCTGCATTTTCTGATTGTTTTCATGAGTATGAAAGGAACACATTTCAGAAAATACTGAAATTAATTTTTTCCCTTCAGTGTTAACGTCCCATATTAGGATTAAAACTTAATTAATTGCCAGAGTGGATCTGGACTCTCAGAGTCAAAATGCTTTTATGTTTCAAGAAGTAACATACAAAGGAGAAGTACAGACTTCCTTTGCACTTGATTCCTGCCTTATCAGGAAGTGAAGACAAGTCTCCTGTTCATCAGTTTACTACTCACTATCATTTATCACATCAAAAATTGTTTGTTAGCTTTCTGAATTAATTTTTCATGCTTCTAATTAATTTTCAGTTTATCTCCAGTCACTGTAGGGTATTAGAGAAACAGCAACATTCTCCAGCATAACATCACCTGTATGAAATCTCTGTTTATTTCCCCGTCACACAGATCTTTGTTGCATGGATCTCTGAGAAATCCTGTGGACTACTGCTCTAAGTCAAGCAAATTGTAACTTAGCTGAGTTTCATAAAGCCAGGTTTTGAAGATCTTCATGGTTTTTAGTACCTTTCAAGATTCTTCCTGACTGCTTAAAAGAAGTTATTTATTTCATAGCAAAAATACTGTCTGTCTTGTCAGTTCTGACACTTTCAACAGGAGTAAGACAAAAGAAAACAGAATCTCCAGAATGAAGTACTGTCTTTTCTAAACAGCCCATCTTACTGCCTGGCATTATCAAGTTTTAAATTTCATAATCTGTGACAAGCACTGTAAGGAAAGGACTGATCAGGTCTTTCATAAAAATACTGCACTTACAGGGATTTCCACAATCAAGAGTTCTTATATTATAGTGGTTCCAGAAGAGCTCAGTCATACCACTTCTACTTTGGGCAAAATTTATTTCAGAGCTGAAAGAAGAGAACTCATCTTAGGCTACTAGTGGTATCATTCAATCTCTGCACAGAACAAAAAAATTAATGCAGAACCCAAGCTAGAAACTCGTACAGAATAACAGCAGATCACATTCTAGGAAGCTGTAGCAACTTTTCCAATGACGTATGCATTTAATTCTTTCTTTTTTTTTTCCTTCAGAAAAAAAGCCAAATCAACTCTGATTCGCATCTTAAAATCAAATTTCCTCTAAGTCAGGAACTCCTTCTATGGGTCGTGTCCCCAGCAAATGTAGGCTGTTCTTCAGAAAGTTTACCAAGATAAAGTTAAAACTTTGAAAATAAAGGACACATTTGTGTGTCAGTCATGTTTTTCTTATAACAGATGGGTTGTGTTTCATGATAAAAAATGTTTGCATTGAATGTATTAAGATTAATTATTAATAAGGAAACAAGTATATTTTCGTAAGGTTAGAGCTTTGAGACTCAGTTGCAAAATTTACAGTTCAGTTTGCTCAGTGGTTGAAGTTAAAATATATTTAAAACTAAGTTTAGGGCAACTGTTAACAGCATTAACCATGTCTTTTGAAGCTTTACTTCAGAACTGTCTATATTACAGTTTGACTGTACAACCTACTCTGTTATGGCATGAGTCTGAACAAGCAAGGATGTATGAAGCAATTATAGAAGGAGGGGAAAATATGACTCCAAAAAAAGTCTGCTTAATATATACATTTTCAATGAGCATAAATTTAAAAGAGTTCGCTCTCTAATAGTGCTGGACATTTTTTCCATCTGCTTGATCATCACAGATTTGTGGCATGAAGTTCAATAGGACACAAACTGCAATAGCTTCCCAAAGAGTCAACATGATAAAAATGTCTTCCAGAACTGGGTTGAAACAGAATTTGCAACAAAAAACATGTTTACTTATACAGAACAAAAAAAATGAACTGGCAGAGGAAAGTACTTTTTCTACTACCATACTTTCAATCCATAAACTACAAGTACCTTTGGAATATAAAGTTGACAAGAGCATTTAAAGAAGAAGCTCCAAAATTATACTCTGCATAAAATTATTTCTAGATTTATGTTCCTCCTGTAACAAAGGGATTAGTCAGGAAAACACCGCCATGAATGTCCATTTGCAACTGGTGAGGCGCTCCTGTACAGCATCTTTGCACAGCTGGGGATGACTTCAATCTTCTGCATGCCCCCACACACATCTGCTAGGAGCACACAGATTTCTGTCTCTTTGAGGGATTGCCAGTACACCTGGCAGAAAGACATGACCCTGCTCCTCCCTTGTGATGGGCAGAAAAACTGACAGGCACAGAGATCGTATTGCACCCAACACCCTGGTTCCAAGCAAAAGAAGTCTAGGAGACAGTGTGTGCTAAGATATCACTGCTGCTGCTGAGACCAAGGACCAGAACTGTAAAGGGAAACAAATCATCCTATCTGAGAGTTTGTGCTGGGCAGAGCACGCCCAAGTATCCCATTCAAAAGGCTGTCCACAAGAAGTACCAGAATGGAAAAGGACTGCAGCTGTCTGTGCTGCACTGAAGTACAAACTGCCACTTTCTTGTACCAGCAACTAGCAACACAGTGTTTTTTCTTTTCTCTTTTCTTTTGTTTTAATTATGAGATTCTTTCAAACTCCTAAGATTTCTTCTTCTTTCTCCTTTACAAATGAACAAGATGCTTAATTAATTTTAAAGTTGGCACTGATTAATATCCCAATGAACAACACTGCAATCCTTCAAAATACTGTTCTATGTATTTCTATTTCCTAAGTAATACTGGAACATGCTGGGAGGAAGTGAAGTAATACTGATCTCCTGCACATTATGCCAAATAAGCAGATTGCGTTTGCTTAGGAAATGCTGATAAGTAAGAACTGCTTAACAGAAAACACATTTGAGTTCACACTTACCAAATGACAATCAAAAACTATTAAGAATGAAAAAAGGAAGAACACATACATTCATTTTTTAACCATGCTGAAAAACCTTGCATTTTCTTTATTTCACAAAAAACTACAAGTTGAGAGCAAGAGGACAGACAAAGACTCGGCCTTCATTTCGAATGCTTTTACAAAAAGGAAGGTTTGGGGGCTTTTGTCCCTGCAAACTGTTTCAGAAGGGGGAAAAAAAATTGCATTTCTAGCTCAATTATGAACAACTCTTCTTAGCTGAAACCTACTTTCTGTCATCAGATGTGGAATAAAAGATCATCCCCCTGATTTTTAAATGGTTTCTTTGGGAAAAAAACTGCTATCTTGAGTTCAGGTGCCGTTTTTATAGTCACTCTGCAAATCTGATTCATATCTAATATGTATTTGTGCATTTCACACATGTAGACATTTCCAGGCAAGAACAAAGCAGGGATATCACAAGCATCTAAATTTGTCTGAAAATATCTTAGGAATTTCAGTGTTGAATAATACAAATGCTCTGTTGTGCAAAGAAGTAAAACTGAATACTTGAACGTAAGATTCTCCAGTTCCTGAACTGTTATCTCCAAGAGAGTAAACCTCTAGAGTACATCTCCACATGACACATTTATCTAAAGTGGCTGCACACACGTAACGATGGCTTTTGTTTTGTGATCGTGGTCATTTTGAGTTTGTTTAAATACTGCAGCCCAATGCCTATACGCTAATCCCAGAACATTCTGAAACGTTTCAAAGCTTTTAGCGGGAGGAACCTCTTGCATAGGCTTTGTAGATGAAGCTGACCACAGTTCACTGGAACCAGCCAGCTCAGATAAATAAGATGAAAGCAGACATTTCCTGAAAATATCTTGAAAGCTTTCCATTAGACTGTACCAGGGGTATACAGTAAAAACAGCAAGTGCCCATGCTTATATAGCAACCAATCTTCCCACTGCTTTCTCCATTCCGTCTTGATTACTGTCTGTGTATCTATTTATCTGCTTCACTTTAACATCTTGTAAAGTACTTTGGGAGAAAAAGGATGCAACTTCTGTTTGCTGGTTTACATTACAAAGTAGTTACTGGTGTAACACAAAATTCTACTTAACATTGATATTAAATATGACAGGGAGATACAAAAATTTACAACACCTAATGGGCAAAAAAATCAGAAATTTGATCTACGGAACATTTCAGAGTCAGCCACTCCACAATAGGCATGAATGCAAGCATTCACACAAAATTCTCTGGCTGTCGAAGTGTATTCTAAGAAAGTCAATACAGTCACAAAGACAGGAGTGCCTCAGGCTAGATTTTCAATTTGATTGAATAAATCCAGCTGTTCACTAGAAAGAGGAAATGCTTCACCACTGGGATCTCCAACATTTTATAATTCTAGAAAGATCGTCAGACCACTTACTGTCAGGTACTTTACTTCAGAACAATGAATTAGAAGTCCAAGTTTCTTTAACAGTCAAAAAATTCGAGGGCATTTAAGTGCTTAGAATGATTTTTGGAAGGAAAGCCAGCAGAATACAAAGGGAGCCCAGATCTTATCTAAGCACTAAAATTAGGTGTAAGATTGGGCGTTGACACTATCCTACATGTAGATTCTACAAAGATTCAATTCACAAACTTTTAATGAAGAAAGGATGACATTATCATAGTACAAACTATTAAGCAGTGATAAGTCTTTAGGTCAGTATAGCTGTAATGATAATATTGAGTCTCCCAATAGCACAGAAAGTGTCATTGTACTCTGAAAGTGCACTGTGAACTTAAGCACACCGTATGTCCCTAGGAGAAGGAAGTGGTGAACCACAATATCGATGCACAAAGTCGAGTGCAAGTCCAACAGTTGCTACTTTAAACAAAGTTTGCCTCCTTCCAAACAAAACAAAAATACTTGAGGTCTTAGAAGTTTCTTTTCATATATACCCTGAAATCCCATGCTCACCCTGCCTTCTTTAGTTTGTGTTCTTACGCCTCATGCAGCACAGGGTATATGTAATGTGGTTGGTCTTCCTGCTGGAAAGAGGAAGTTTCAGGGTCTTGCTTATGCTACTGCACTCCTGAGCATTACGACAAAAAAGTCATCCTGTGTTGGGCTGGGTCAAGACATTGGAATACATTACTGGAATAACTCATTTATTTAGGCATGGACCCCTAGAAAGCAAAGGTAAAAAAAAAAAAAACCTTGGTTCTCTGCTTCTACTGATTGCTTCCAAGACTGCCTGCTACTTGTAGAACATTTAAAAGCAATTGTAA
Organism: Tympanuchus pallidicinctus; assembly: GCF_026119805.1. NCBI lineage: Eukaryota > Metazoa > Chordata > Aves > Galliformes > Phasianidae > Tympanuchus > Tympanuchus pallidicinctus. The sequence goes on along the minus strand of NW_026294791.1, from coordinate 15,601,907 downwards.
AACAACCATTAGCTATGACAACATTTAGACCTCATCATAATGCAGCACAGACCAGCTATATATTTTAGCTTCCGTTCAGAAGAGTCACAATTTCCTTAAATGTACAGAAGCTACTTGAAAAATTCATAAGATCTGTTTCACAAATTACCAATTCAACCATAAGAATATATAGTAAAAATGACAAAAGATTTGTTCTTATAGTTGATAAAAAATGTATGCCAAGGCATTCAAGTAAAGTTACTTTCTGTGTTCTGATTTAATGAATCATTTGAGCGGTATCTGGCTGGGTGACAGAGATGCAAGGCTCGCTGAAGCCTACTCTAATGCCTACTGGTATAGCCTTCCTTGGGACAGTAAAGCCAGAACAATGTGTCAGACTGAAGTAATATCAAAGAAAGTAAATGCAGTACTGGGGATGCTATGAGGTTGGCCCACAACATCTCTTGACCTGTGAATATCTGTAAGTACTTCTCTGTCCTACTGGCTCCAGTGACCCAGGAAACGCAAAAGAAGAAGCAGCAGTGCGGTAATAAACGGCCTCTGAAATAAGATTTCTGCAATCTTGTAATTCAAGCTGAAAGACATACAAAGATTGCTTGATGGTTTAACCCTATTAAAAAGCAGGGCCTGACACTATGTGAAACCACCAGTGATTTCTTAAAAGATGAACTAATTTTAAATAATGTTTAATGTGAATTTCATAGAGAACTGTCTGTTTTATGCATTGCAAAGTTTATATTCTTAATTTGGAAAATATAAATTAATGATGCATGTGACTACAACTTTTATAATTCATGCTTATGCATAGAATCTGACTGAAAAAGACTTACCTTTAGGGAAATAAATTGACTTTAATGGTGAAAGTGACATTAAAACAAGAAAACAAAATTCAAATAATACATGTCATTTTGTCCCACTATTAGAGAAGGGCAGACTAGTGAATAGAAGAGACTGAAACAACCCCTTTCTTCCATCCTTCTTTAAAAATATCTAAAACTTAGTTAGCTCTTAAAAATAACACTGTCCATTGCTAACATTTTGTTTCAAATATTTTATTTCATTTGCATTAAAAATATTTCTGTTGATTCCTCCAGTCAATTTCAAGAAGTCTTTCCTCTGTTTTATCTGAAAATTAAACATTCTGTTGACAGGCTAGTTAGGACAATTGTGTATGAGAATAAAAGGGTACTTACACAGATAATAGAACAATAGCAATTAGAGTCCATTCAGGCATTTTGTGAATAATATTTGTGTTTGTTAACCTGAAAAATAGCAATTAGAAAAATCAATTCATCAATCAAAAAAATTCATTTCATAGTGAAAGTAAACAGATTTTAACTGCTGAATTCAAGTCAGCCCTTTAAAGACTTAGTATGCCACAGTACAGTGTGGCATTCACAGTCCCATGTGAGCAGTCAGCCAACTTTCTGTCTCTCTCCTCTTAGCTGGCCTCAGAGCAATTACAAAATTGCCAGTATGTGTTTTTGTTCCGGAAAGAAGTGGGATGAGGAAGATAGAACAGAAGCCAATTCTTTGAATTCATAGCCTTGGCTGCTATGAAGGCTCAACTCTCCCTGACACCCAATAGGAAATTCCAAGATCCACATATATGCTTTCTGTAAAGATAGGCCTTCTTCCTTACTGGTTTCAGATCTAGATTTGCTGTAAAAGCTAATTTTGCATTGTAGTAAAAATAGTAAATCACAGCTTGAAACAGTGATTGAGCACCTGATGGGAAGGCAGGGACAACCCAGGGGAGCTCAGCTGCATGTGATGCACCTGAGTAACCATAAGGGGTGGATCCAGTCCTTCCCAGACCTCATTTAAGGGCTGGCAGTGGAGGTGAGGGTATCTTGCTGAAGTTCCTTGCCTATGGGAGGCCTTCCAAAGGTAAGCAGGTTTTATTCCTTTATTTCTCGATCTACAGATGCTGCACTTGGGTTTATTTGCTGCAGCCTGGGATTGTGCTACTCTGCTGCTATTGCTATATTTCCCATCACGTTGCAGCAATACATACGTGAACATATGGGACTTTAAGATACTAGAGAAAGTCCTCTGATGATTTGTGTTAGTAAAATGGAAACCTACAATTCTAACTTAAGCAATGGGCATCAGAGCAGGAAAATGAAGTGTGAAGAACCACAAAGATGCTCAACAACAGGATTGCTACATCTTATATCCTCTGGTCCCTGTGATTTAATTCAGTAGTAATACAGTTTGACTTAAACTCAAATGTTAATGTGACTTAACAATTCACATATTGTTTTATGGATGAATTTAAGCATGACTGGTGCTGTTTGTGATGAGCAATTTTATGGAAAAGCCACAGCTCAAAAAGAATGTGTAGCTTTATGGGAACCCCCAAAAAAACCCTAGCAGAACTAATTTTATTTAGACAGATGCTGCCATGTAATAGACATGCTGAAGGGGGAGCGCCTTAGTATGTTTGCTTCCTTCTTCCACTCTGCTTGCCTTCTCTGTAGTCTTACATAAATCAGACACAGAATGAAGCTATTCTGTCACTCACTACTGGCGCTGGAGAAGACGGAAGGTTGTTAACAGGTCTGAAAATAAACCCTTTTGTCTAGAAGGAGACACTTACTAAAAGTACAAATTTCACCTGCTCTATCAGGGGCTTTAGATTCTTCCTCATTAGAAGAGGAGATAGCGGACATCAACCACCGCAGAGGTAAAGCAAAAGACTTCTATACCATGTTCAAGGCTCATTCTCGGAGAAAAGACTTAAATCTGTTTTGAGCATCTCAAAAGAAGATTTAATACCTGGGAGTTTTCTATAACTGCTAGCCTAGTCACAGAAGCTTTATCACTGAATCCCTTCACCTTATCAGCTCTGATTTTATCAAAATAGTACCAACTGAGCATGATCAGGGTAGCATGACAGATGCTTGTAACACAATTAATGGAAGCTCCAAAAAAATCAAAAGCTAATCTACCTCTAATTCATTACTAAAACACAGCTGTGTGTAGGCATACTGTTTTTCCTGATTGAGTACAATAAATCCAGCTTCAGAACGGAACCATGCTCAAGGGATCCCAAAGTGTAATGATCTATGATGATCAGTTAAACATTGAAGTTTCCAATATAGTCTTCTTACTTTTCCTCCTTCAAAGGGCAGTTTTAAAATGAAATAGCTCTTAACAAATTGAATTCCCTGGTTTTCTTCACTCAGTAAGGCTTTTAATTTCTTTAGGAAATTAGATAACAAAAATACCCAAGAACACTGGAAAAGTGTTAGTACTTGCCCTTGTTAAAACTCAACTTCTCTTTTCTCAGTTTGGGAAAATTACACAATTCTTTTCAAAATTACTATAAAAAATACAGTTGTAAATAAGACATTTTATAGGATTGCTTCCCTTATTTTAGAAATGCACTTAATTTTTTATTTTTTTTTTTTAAAAGGATACTAATGATTATAGCAATATTATTCCATTTTCTTTCTCAAGGCTGCTATCAATGTAAGATTTTTTTTTAAGCTGTAATTACTAAAGTAGTATTTCAACAGCCCTACTTTTGTTAAACAATGAAAGAAAAGTCAACATATAATACTGTGTATAGGAATTATGTCAAACTAGAATGATAGTATTGATAAATACAAATTATTTTTTTAAAAAGATGCACATTTACCAACCACTATTAAAATAGCCAATGGCAGCAGCTGGCAGCAAAGCTAGTAACTGATAAACTGTTTCATTTTTCTGGTTGTAGAAAAAGAAACAAAACAAAGGCTGAAGGTCTTGACTCAATACTGATGACAGTGATAAACACTAAGAAATGTCTGATGGAATCATCTTGACAGACAATTCATATGTAACATTCCAGTTAATCTGCTATGATAAAACACAGTGGAAGAGACAGATCCAAAACACCTGGGAAAACACTGTCAAATAGTGAAAGCATCTTTATTTCATTGCTCTACAAGGAGTTATTATTGATTAGAGCACAGGAAGGTGTCATTCTTGTACACAAACTGAGAGATACAGTTATTTGTGTCAATTAACTCTTATTCAATGTTAGTATTGATTGGCAAGCTCTCAACACTAGTCACTGCCATCAATATGCTATTTATGAAGGAGGCAGTCATAAGATGCAGATAACCAGCAGGATATGCCAGTATGGATTTGCTGATGTACTGCTGTCACTGGACTGGATGAAGTGAGGCTCCCACAACCTTTCAGTACAACACCTGTCCTAAAGCGCTTGTGCAACTGGAAAAGAAAACATTTTAGGCTGATCAGACTAAAGCTAGCAACCTACAGGTGTGAAGCCTTAAGTAATATGGAACAGTGGAAGGGCAGTCACTTTCAAGAACAAGCAGTGTGTCAATACAAAGGCCTCTAAAGAGTAAAGCTTTCAGGAAACAGGGAAGTGCAAATCCTCTGCAAAAATGGTTCATTAATTCTTTGTCTTGCCTTTGGCCATAACTAGTACTTCAGAACAACTTGTGAAAGACAGGATAAAAAGGTCACCACATTTGTCTCACATTATGGAAATGTTTAAATACAGCAGAAGTTTTAAGATGTGATTTTGGGCAGAGAAATATTTTCTATTAAAGAGTTTAGTTAAACTTTCTCACACCTACCTAAAGAAAGAAAAGAATGTGCAACTTTTCAAAAGTGAGCGTCTCTACTTACTTATTCCCTAAAAATGGACAGGTAAGCCATGAATGCTGCATGGGTTTCTTAGTTGCTCGTGAGTATTGCGGTTCATGCCAGCACAGCTTGCAGGAAGGATGTGCTATGACTGGACTAACTTCTTCCCTCAGCCATTAGACAAAAGGACCAAAAAAGCTCCCACAAAGAAGATGAGAATGAGTAGATGCATCACAGTGACAGAAATTGACAGGAAAAGGAATAAAGAGTAAGGTACAGACAAATTCCATTGCAAACCACCTTCCAGTAACCGACTGGAGCTCAGCCTGCAAAAAAATGTGAACTCTAATATGGAAGTTCTGGGAATACAGAGAAGTCCTAGCTTGAGGTAACCAGTAAATGGAAAACTAAACCCAATAATGACACAAAGAGCACACACAGTTGGTCCTTTTCCTTCAGTCATCTTCCCATTCAGTTACTTAGACACTGATTTTACTAGTGGTTTACTACCATTAGCAAATGCTGGCCTGAATTGTAACCAATGCCTGCCGTGGAAGCAAAGTTAAGTACTTCCCTATGAGCCCTGTGCTAGAACTTGAACAGAACATCAATACTCCTGAACTAAAGGAAAGAAACTCTCAGTGCTGCAGGTGCTCACCACCTCAGCATCTTCTGATTTCTAGGAAACAATCTGATACAGGAAAACAGTCCAACATAATAGCAGGTAGATAAGACAAAGTTGTAATAACAGAATTTTGAACACACATTTAAGAAACAGCAATATCCCATTCATTTTGAGAATCTGTAAATGACAAGTGCCATAGAATCAGCTGAAATATATGTAACCTTAAGGTACAGCAGAAATCCTCTTTTCAACGTGCGATACTAAACTTTAAAAAATAGAATCATACATTCACAAATGTAATAATTTAGCCTCAGTTTCTATATAAATAGCTAATTTTGTCTTCATCTTTTAACAAAATGCCCTTATACACTCTGGAGAATATTTGACATCTCAGTTTTCGTAACAAAAGCTTACAGGCGCTGTGGGACTTTGTTTGGGAAGAGCTTTAACCATTCTAAAATGTCTCTTGAGATGCCTCTGTGCGTTTCCCAGCAGTGGTGATTGAATAATATGTTGCCCAAAGGAGGCTGAACTGCAAGTGTTCCTTTAAAAACCAATGGAGCTGAAAATTGTTGTTGCTTAGTTCACAACATGCTCTTTTACCCTTCTTCAGCTAAGCTTTACTACTGCGATGTATTTTACTTCCTTCTTCAGCAAGTTCTGCAGCCTGAAATATTTCTAGTAAGAAAAGTAAGGAAGTTCAGTAGCAGTGCTGCCTCTGTAGTCATCAAGCATTTTAACCATATTAACAAAGGAAGTAACAAATTTCTAAACCCTACAAACATAAACACGGTATAATTTATCCTAGGGCATCTGCAATAGCAATCAACTTATGAGTCAGAGAACTCGTATTGATTAAATTTAAGTATGGCACTAGAGATTCAAACCTGTGCCTTCTGCCAGAGAGCTAGATTTTTTCTGTATCAGACAGTTTTATACCAGAAATACAAGGAGAAAGGGTGCAAATGTTTTTATTACTTCTCTATTTCCAGTATGTTCATCTTACTTTACTTTCAGCAACACTAACAAGTCTAGCTGTTGCGAGATGCATATAAAACAGTAATAAATTCTTGTGTAGCATTCACAATTGCTATCAACCACTCTTCCCAAAATGCTGTATTTCCAAGCAATTTATCTTTGCTTTTATGTTTTTAAAAGGCTACTTTGCCCTCCTACAGCAAAGCTCCTTTGCAGCAAACTGCTTTTGAAACCTGATATTCAAGCCATGTTATCTTTGAATAGCAAAAATAATTTAAAATATAAGTTCTGCTTTTGAGGTTTTTCAGCTAAAGTGACCACTAAGCATTTATACCGGAAATGCAACGGAAATGCATTTTTAAGACACAAAGATTTAATTAGAAGAGCAGACGTATACACATCATATAGATGCTATTTCAGTACAACAAAAAATATCTTCCATGGTTGCAATGTTGTTAAAATCTTAATAACAGTTAAATGACTACAGTTGCAGAATGAGGTCCAAACACAAAAATTCTTATATTCAAAAAACATCATGCCCAGAATCAGCAGAAATAAAAAGAAAATGTATCTTGCATAGTTTAAAAAAAAAAAAAATCTGGCATATATTGAGATCCACGTTTCAGTGGGTTTCAGTGGCATTTCTCTGGCTATCAGACAAATCATAAGGAAACAGGAAGAGTTGGGTTTCTATTCACCAAAGACTAAATTTCTTGTGTCAAATGCCACAAGAATGAGCTTTGGTAAATCTACGTGTAAACATTATGCATGATGGGAGGTGGTGGAGAGGAAATTGTTTCAAGAGTAACAGCCTACACAGTTAGCAGCTCTTGTTGCTCCTTTCCTAACAACATGTCAAGATGCACAGTGTAATCGAGGTCCAAGACATGAGTGGTGGCTCCCCCAAAAAGAACAAACATCTTGAGAAGTTGCTACCATTCTAATATCCCTCTTCCTTTAGTCCCAGTGTCTTTAAGTATCCTCCTCAGTGCTTCTGTGACTATCTGTGGTAAAGAAACATACCCTAGACCTACTTCCCCTTGAAATTAGAAGCAAGAAAGGTCAAGCTGGACCTTCTTTCCATTTTGAATATTAGTGATAATAATTATTAATTATATTAAATCCTGTTAGCCCAGCTACAGGGAGCCAGAGCAAAAGAAAGTGACAGATGTCAGAAACTCACACTTAATAGGAGGTGATGAGGTAGCAGATCCTTTAAAAGACTCACCATCATCCTCCAGAGACCACTGGCCTAGTTTTTAAGAATCTACTCCTGGTGACCTAGCCACTGTCAAGAGCAAGGAAGGGGTTGACTTGTTAGTCCACAGGGAATATGACATTTCCTACATGAACACACAGCCTCTCTGTGCCCAAATCACAAATACAAATCATAGGATGTTTAATCAATCAAGAATTGCTAAATAAAGACTAATACTTACCGGAAAGTTTTGACAAGATTTTTTAGCTCTGTGTAAACATCCCCCAGCATAATCTGAAGAGGGCCCAAAACTGCAGGTAATCTAGAAAGCAAGAGACACTGGTTAATGTTTCTGTGTCTTAATTTCTCCTGAAATAAGGCTTCCATCAGAGCTCGTTAAAGGTAATGAAAAGGGAAGAAAGTGTTTGTGCAATAGATTTGGCAGATAGTTTACATTTCTGATTCCTCTCGGTGCTTTTTGGGCAATATCTTTACTTTCACAACATTTTGATTATAAAAATAAGAAGCTCTAATTTATTGTAAATGTGAAGTAGAAATTGGATATCATTTTACACACATTTTCTATTAAATTCCATGTCAGTTCAGACATTTTTATGGTAAAAACAAATGTTTTTCATTATAAGTATTGGAATTTCAGTCTTCATAAATGCTTTAAAAGTTTATATTGGTTAAAAAATAACAATTGCAAAAAGAAAATTGCATGCCTAACTGTCATTCACACAAAGAATATATCTGCTAATCTTAGACTTACATATGATAAAAAAGGATGCAACAGAAATAACACTCCATTGGAAGTCTGATTATTGGAACAAAGATGTTAGCAGGGCAATCAGAAAATTTCAGTAACAGATTGCTTTCCTGCTTGAATGTATAAAACTTGAGAATGCTGCAAACTGTACAAACTGCTGAACAAGTTCTTGGTATCCCCAAATGCTAGCAATAACATCTATTGCTTTTCACATATTAGATGTAGATTTCAGCTAAAATGTCTGCCTCTTTGCTTGTTAACAACTTCTTGCATTTGAATATCCAATTATTTACACTTACTTATATGTGTGGGCACTGTGCTGATACTGTTGGAATAGTCAATATTTCTAGTTGTATTTATATCACTGTACCTTTTACTAGAACTGTGTATTCCCACCAATCTCATCTGAACCAAAAAATCAATTAAAACTACAGTTGAAATTACAAGTAGTATGTACATGAAGTGCACACAGCTATATATTGTTAATATTAACATATATGTATTTATTGCTGATTTTCAGTTGCTATTTTACATCCCTCTGAACCTGCTTTTAAAGAACTTAATTTAGACGCTTCAGATGTTTCCAGGAATCTGAGGGAAAGGAGGATGATAAATGAAGTGCTTTCTGCAGATTTTTGGAAGCACATTTTCATTTTAAGCTCCACGTGTTATAGCAACATTTAGAGCAAGAAAATATAGATATTTTCAGTAGGGGCACAGCTGAGTTCTAACAACTACTGACCAGCAGGAACATGCTGTCCTGCCAGCTTTGAATGCTACAACTTATCATCTACAAGCTCTGGTGCATGCAAGAATGGACAAGTTTATCTTAGAGACTATCTTAGTAGCAAGATTCTGACACTTATCTCAGCAGGTTGTGCAAACTGTTATCTGCTGCTCCATCATAGCATGATGGTGTCAAAAAGTCAAAAATAATTTATTTAGGGCAATACTGGTTTTGAATAATGCCACCCAGAAAAAGGTGAAGAATGTCCTTGCACAGTGTGTTCATTACTTAAAATGATGATGAAAGATCACCGATGTCAGCTTGATGATTACTGAAGTAAGGAATACTTACGCTCTTCTCAGTTTCTCGAGGACAATTCGCTTCCTAATTTGCATTTGTGCATTTGAATCAACAAGTGGGAACATGAGGTCTTCCTGTTGATCATTCTGTATTATAATATTAAAACCTTTAATTACAATCTAATATTTAATTGCAGTCAATGCACCAGAATAGTCACAGCTTATCAACTCATGTTTAAACATAGGAAGCTCTCATCTCTGAACAGAAAAAACAGCCAGTAGTGTCTTAATGGACAGAACTCTGGTTAATTTCACCCAACATAGAGTTTGCAGCTAACCTGCTTTTCCCCTTTCCTTGCAAAGCCATATGCTAGATACTTTAATTCAACTAATGGCAAATTTATTCACAAACTGTCTAAACTTTTTTACAAAAAGCAATGTAACTTCTTTATTTTAGAAGAAGCAATATTACAAAAGTTACACCCTCTTATGCTCATAATATACTTGACCTTTAAAAGCAAAAGCAATTTCACATGCTTGTACAAACTGTACAGCCTACCTAGGATAGTTAATGTACTGTTTTACTATAATGACAAGAAGACCTGGTTGCTGTCAGATGGTCTGCCTACCCTGATAAAAATTCAGACCACTCTGTATTTTCAGTTCTCCAAATCCTCCAGACTTTTTTCCCCCAAATTGTCTGTGTTGCAGCAACATATCCAAATAAATCAGCAGACACCAGCTTGGAGAATTTTAACTATAAGTAATGCCAGAGATCTAATCTTACTCAAAAGAAATAAATCCAATCTCAAGTACTCTGAATTAAAGGCAAAAAAAGAAGTTAATATAGATTTTATATAATGAATAAAAGGTGGAAGAAAAGAAATCCAGTTCCTCTTTCACCCAAGATCTACTCTGTCTAATGGGTTTGTTTCTAAGTAAACCTTATTTACCCTGCAAGGCAGCGGTTTTACAGAAAGCCTTTGTTATAGAAGTCCTATCTCTCCAGCTCACAGAAATCACCAGTTTTTCTTGCCAGTAAGCTATTCTCACACAAGGCTCTTTAACAGCTGCTTCTCATTGCAATTATGCAATGCTACAGTTGCAGAGTTGTAGAGATGATGAAAAGGATGGGCCTGGGAAGTGGTGACAGTGTTGTACTTCATTTTTCTACTAAGATTACAGTAGAAATAGTTCTACCTATTCTCATTTGCTACAAAAGCTACATAGGGCCTATATAGATCTTAACTTCTTTCCTGTTCCCGTTGCCAGTACTTCCCTCTTGTTTCAGCCCATGTTCAGATCGTGCTCAAGCAACCAAGTCATCTTTCATGTTTCAAAAACTGCAAGGAACCTACCAGAACTGAATGCTTCCCAAACAGTCAAATTCATTCTTATCAACTTAAAATAATTTTCTTCAATCTTAAGGGATTGTTTTGAATCTATCCAACCTTCTTAGTATTTTACATTAATAGCTTGATGATACCATGACCATATCTGCTTACAAAGGCAGCAACAAAGAGCTCATAATGTCTGTGCAGAAGCAGGATTTCAACAGCCCAGACACTGTTCCATCAGGCACTTACTTTGTCTGTACTTGAATGTTCATCTGCTTGTGTATGTGCTAACTCCTCTTCAGCCAAGATGTACTTTCCTTTATAGAACTCTCTTACTCGGAGTTGTAGGAACTCTGTTTCTTCTTTTAACTCTTCATAACTAGGCACAGGCTTAACTGTTTCACCTGAGCCCATAAAAGGTAAGGAATAGTTCAGACTGTTTTCAAACTTCCCTACAGCAGCGCTGTCAAGATCTTCAGGTGTATCTAAGTCATCCTCATCGAGTTCTTCATCTTCTTGGTTGGCAGACGATAGGCATTCTGATGACCATAAAGTGTAGTTTGGACCATACAAAAATCTTAAGGTTTCCTCAGTTCTCCATTCTGTAAGTGTTTGCTTAAGCAGTTCTAATAAACTGCATTTGGCAGCTGAGGAAGAAACTGAATCCCTCAGTTCAATTTTCTCATGTTGTTTTGAGTTAGCTAGTGTTTTAAGGTATTCTGCTCCTTTTTTACTCACACCTAGGAAGACTATCTGTGAATTGCTACAGGTATCTTCACAGTTCTCAGAAGCATTTGATTTTCCTAGAGTAGTATTTTTTGAGGGCATTGCAGTTATTTTCTCTTGAACAGTGCAAGCATGCATTTCTTCCTGAGCATTTAATTTACAGTTAGAGAGTCGTTCAGTGATTTCTACCACATCTGAGCCTTCAGATTTAGAGCTGGAATAAACTTTCTGAACGTGCTTCTTTTTGAGGATGCTGTTTCTGTGCAGTTGCTGTGCAAGATTGACTGAACTTGACTGACTTCCTGGTAGAACAGAAGAAACAAATTCCTGTTCGGTATCACTACTGCTATCACTGGCTGTGCCATAAGAAGCAGATTCACATGGATTTGAAGATACCCTAGGATTTTCAATGTCAGAAGATTTGATTACTTCATCACATAGTTTCACCTCTTCTCCAGATTGACCACTGTAACAGAAAACACAAGTCATCAAAATAAGAAATGCATGTTACATGAGACTGAAAAATTATTATATATAATTAGGAAAAATGGAACCTTGTTTGCTTACAGTAGATGTGTAATTTTTGCCCTAGAAATTATATTTAAACTTGTTCTAATGTTTTGCAATTAAGATAGTTTAAATGCTGTTTAGAGAAATTAGTTCCCAAATGCTTATTGGCAGTTAGAACAGCAAACAAGTTGTTATTAAAGACAACAAACTAAAGTTCCAATTTAATATGAAGAATTTTAAAGTACTTCCATTTTTAAAATGAAGATCAGTATCTCAGTATACATATGAATGTAGTACCTGAAAACAGTAGGCCACTAGAGCTTGTTTTTGGCATATATGTTTGCCATCTAATGGCTGGATGTTCCAAAAGAAAACAAAGTCACAATACACAGCAAGTACAGAGAGATGACAGAGTAACATGACTTCAATTGAGCTGATACTGATGTTTCAGAATAGGAAGTACAGAAGTTTTCGTCACCTATAATTGGTACCACTTTCTTTATAAAGAATAGATGGTATAAAATGTTTAAACTACAAACAGTGTTATTTGTTTCAGATTTCAGCAGGCTCAATTATGACACGAAGGCCAAGAGCAGCTGTACACTAAATCATACAGGTCAAACATGCTAGTTTAGAATCACAAAGGAAAAGAAATAAGACAAATAATCCTTTGTCTAACAAGGTCTCTTCAAAGATTTGCCTTTTACCTAATATAATGTTTATATTTCTAACTATAAATGCACGTAACAAATTACTGTTCAATGTACCTCTGTCCCCTCTTCAGCAGCTCTATGTCTGATGGTCTGCAAAAAGAATACAAGGAATGAAGACTAATTATTCTGCTAAATCAGTGCTCTTGAAATACACATACGCCGAAAACACATAGTTGAGGATGGAAAGAACCTCTAATGATCTCTTAGTCCAACATCCTTTGTTCACAGCAGGATTAGCTGGAACGGGCTCATACATACGCATTCACTAGCCAAATTTGTGTGGGCCAGTAGCATGATACATTTAACAACAACTAATCAAATCATGAAAACGTTAAGTCAGAAAGGACCTCTGGAGGTTTAATCTGATGTCCTGAGACAGTGAGCTTGTCACCAGCAGCAGATTAGGTCAGTCACACCTTATGTAAATTTCAATCTTGAAAATCTTGAGGATTGAGATTTTGGAACCTTTCTGTGTAGGCCGATTTGTTCCACCACTCTCTTAGAGCATCTTTTTCCCCAATGTTAATGTAAACAACTGATATTTATGGCCGACACTCCTTATTAAGTTTTCTGATAATAACCAAGACCAAGTTTAGGTCTGTAACCTATGTGACTTTTTTTTTTTTCTTCAAAAAGTTGTAGACTGTTTTCAGATCATCCCTTGGTTTTCTCTTCATCAAACTAAACGTGATCAGATCCTTATAAGTCACAAGGTCCCTATAGGAAAAACAATCCTGAGTAGTTTGCAGGAAAAATGCTCCAAATTGATACAGGAAATAGGAATATTCACAATATCTTCCTTTGAAATTGTTTTTAAAAAAATAGGCTATTAAGTTATAGTGATCTAAGATAATGGAGTCCCAAGGTTTCTGGAAACACTAAGAACTGTTACTGAACAGATTCTGAAGGATTTCTTGCCAGGTTTCTAGCTGCTGTTCTGCTTCATTTCAGTTATAAGGTAGCATCACAATGCTAATTTATTCAGCACTGAATATTGAAATCCACACCTGCCTTATGAATGACAAGGAACCTTTTAAGCATGCCTTGAATGTAAGTCAATGAAATAACACCTGAAACTCAGACAGTATATATAAAAAAAAACAACACATCCATACAACAGATTTAAAAGGATGACAGCTGCACTTTCCATATAAATGAACTGAGTCTGAAAAGTGAAGGTGATAAGATAGTGATTTAAGAGTAATTATGTGGTGCTAGTTTAAGTTTTAAATAGAAGTTTTTAGTTGTCTTATGCAAACAGATATTACTAGCCGTGCACTGCTTGTTGTTTGTGTTTGCTTGGTTTGTTTTGGAAAACATACCCACCTCAGCATAAATAATTATGTCAAACATCAGAACTCTGCTCTTTATGTTAACAAAGAGATATTAAAAACAGTTTCTTTACAGAGAGCAAAACCATGAAAACACTGGTAAGCTTACTTAACTATTTTACAGTTTTACCTAATTCTTCAGGTCAGGCTGTTCTCAGCCTCTTCTCTCACTGGCCCATATTTCATACAACTCCTCCCACTGTGAAACTGAACTCACACATAATTTCAGATTGTTTTCTCTGTTGAAAGCCAGGGTACTTGCTTAGACAATGAAAATTGAATAAATGAGCTGAACCTTCTCTGGGTGAGTATTTACTGCTGAGCAGTGACACCCAGTGGCTTGATTCATTGCTTGCACACCTATGTTTCTTAGCTTTTAATATATTAAAGCACAGACTACGTAACACTTCCAAAATGTATGCTGCATTAATAACAGAAAATAAGCAATCTGAAATGACAGTTTTATGAAGGATAAGGAAGTTCTTCATTCCACAGACTTTCAGTCTAACCTTAAGCCCAATGCAAGTGCTCTGTTAAAATGAGAAAATCTCTTGTCACAGAGTAAAACAAATTATTCCTTTACCTTACATGGCTTGTAAAAATCCAAATACATTTTAAAATTAATAGGAGTTTATTATTTATAACTAGTCTGCCCTCTAAACTAACACAATCAAGTCTGAGTGGTCATTACTAGAACTGGGCCATGTCAATTACAGTAATCCATATGGCAACAGCACTTAACATGAGCACCATGCTAAGTTGACACGTTAACATCACTTGTGTCTGCTCCAGTCTAACCACTTGGATGTATTGCAACTAATTAATTAGCATTGCAGCTTGGACAAAAAACAGTATCCTTGAGATGAGCTACAACTATATAAGGTCACACTTACATTTCTTCTTCTCGCATCCATACTGGACTCTTCGAAATTTGAGCTTCAAAATATTTAGATGCTTTATAGCAAAAGTTGCTGCAAAAGCACTGGAAATACAGTATGGAAAACGTGACTGAAAACATCATTAGTAATAATGACAACTTTAAAAAAAAAAAACACCAAAACTCTCAAGAGCAATCCTGAACCCTGTAAAATGTCCATATAGTTTAAAAGATGTGCAATAATATGTAGGTGTTTAACAATGTAAATCCTGGTTTTTTTTGTCACATTTTTCAATATGGCTCCTAGAATTTTGCAGCATCCTAAGAAAAAAAAATTATTTTGCACAGTTGTGTCAGATAAGACGACAGAACATCCTAGCACTTCTCAGACTCAAGCTTGGTAGCTTGGAGATGGAAATGCACTACTTAGGAACTTCATAGTCAAATAGTTTATGAAAATGATTTTCATGAGATCCAAATGCATTGGTTCTGATTCAACCCACTATATGAGTGCTGTTACAAAATGTATTTGTAATGTGGAGACAGTATTAAATACACTTAAAAAACAGCTTGTTACCATACCTTTCTTTCAGTAATGTCATAAACTCTGTTAGTTTTTGTTGAAATCCTGTACTTCTGTTTTGGCACCTAAAATGATATGTTGCTTTCATCAGCAAGATTGTCACATTGTTACATAAAACTTTCCTCCTAATTCACATTTTCAGTACACGGAATGCTCTCAGTTAGTTGAATTACATACTACACCAACCTTTTCGCTCAACTCTCTTGGTATTTTATCTCCTTAGACATAAGAACTGCAATTTCTCATTATTTACAGCTTAGTAGGCATCTTCAGGTGTACAAAAAAGCCTCTGCTGGGAGTGAATCAATTGCAAAACTGTACATATTTTTTCTTTCATGATTTTTTTTCCCAGATAACTTCTTGTATCGCGACTGGTATTACACCATAGGTTATGTACCTGAACTCAGCTCTGATATATTGCATTTAAGTGTGACTGATTTTGACACAAGTAACATCCGTTTTTGGAGGGGATTTGCAGTCACAAAGTAATGCCCACGTGTTTTACCTTTTTTCATTTCAGCCCATCTTACCGAGGTGCAGAAGGACAAGATTAGAGTGCTTCTGCGTGCATGAAGGATGGCTATGAAACCATACCTTATTCACCTTTATTACTATCAAAATAGATTATAATTGATTCTCTTATACAGCAATGGTTGTCAACCAGTCAGATTTAACTTTTTACTTCAGAAGCATTGTACTGAAATGATACCTGACCAAATCTATGATTAACATTCCAAGTTTAAAATGAAAAAAATAAGCAAGAGAATAAAAAATGCTAATAGATTCTTACGATGACACTACTCATAAAAAAGCATCTTACATTTTCCAGTTTATTTCGACATACAGGGTAACCACATAGTTTGATGATAGACCGTTCATCAACAATGTCTTTATAGTGAGATGGAGTAATACATTTTCCCTGCAATAAGAAGAAAATAGTTCAAAAACAGATACTGAAAGATCTGTCATTTTTCATACTCAAATGAGAATAAGCAAATACAAACTTTCCATTTTATAACAGCGGGTTATAAAATAATAAATAGGTTAATAAACAGCACTGAGAACCCACCCAGTAAAAAATAGTAAAAAGTTTTAAAAAAACACACACATACTTATTTTTGCATATACAAGCACTTCATCATATACCTCTAGTGCAGCTATTCTCTCAATTTTCCTCTCTTTACATGTTACATACACCTACCTGCCATCATATTTACAACCTTAACAGGAATAATCCTCATATCTTCCCAGTAAAACTGCTGCCAGATGAATCGTGTGGAAAAGAGTACCATTGTCTAAATTCATAGAGGGCATGACACAGACCTAACTTTTTGTACTTCCCAGAGGCATAAACAAAGTATGCTTACAGACAGAGATTCATAGTTTTATCTCATCCTACAAAACTGGAGCATATTTTTTTTATTGCAGAACCCTTGAAAATAAGGTAACCATCAACAGAGCTGACAAGAGAGAATGGACTTGTCCGCTCTGAACTCCAGCAAACTGTTCTAAGAACTTTAAAAAACAGTTGGAGATTAAGATACAAAATAATACCAAAACTTACAACACCTACAGAATTCAGAAGGAACTCTTCAGTAATGTTCTCTTCTAGGAGTTGCTCAACAATATGCAGTGCCTTTTTCTCAAGTTCAATCTTTTTTCTAGTAGAAGCCTCCAGCGCTGCTTTCCTGTAACATAAGAGATGTTAAATGAAACAGCAGCTCCTATAAGCAATTCCCAAAGTGAATATTTGTCTTCTTTTCTAAAATACAGTAGCTTGCATTTTCTGTATCTCATGAAGTTGGCCAAACAAAGCAACAAGTGGACTATAAATTTTGTAATTTTGCTTTATTTTCTCCCCAGTCTGGAAAAGTTGCCAAACCACAACAGAATTATTTCAGTTTTGCACACACCCATTGGTCGTGTATTTTCTTGTATCTTCCATGTATCTGCAGTGAGGCATATTTTAACATATTCTCTTAATATACATAGATTTTAGCCTTTGCTAAATGTTATTCTGATTCTGCAATACAGGGTGATTAAACTACAGCAGCTAAGTGATAGAATGGAGACAATTCTTGTAGCTCTGCCTCCTGCAGGAAAGAAGTTCTCCTGCCACCTGTGTCACCACTGTGAGTCTGAATTCCTTTGGGCAGCTTTCCCCAATGGGCGGCTGTCTGACATCTCTGTGGGGAGCAGGTGGCAGAGGCAGCTGTACTATTGCATTCTGTGCTGGTTAAAGGGGACGCAGCTTTCAGCCCTGTTAAGATGTTATGTGCAGCTCTGGCCAAACAGGATGGCTGTGCCTATTATCAGCAATGCTAAACTGATGTTCAGTTAAAAGACGCGCAGCATCACGCCAAAAACCTGCAGGAGGTGGATGCTGGTGGTCTCTGGAAGTCAGTTATCTCTAAGAAAGCCAAAAACACGGGAGGAAGAGTTACAAAGACCACCATACGTTGCTTGCTAGAAATGGTACCTCTGAGCAGCATCTTCATTTTTTGGAGCAGCTGACCGTTTATTTCCTAGAAATCAAAAACATGGACCCATATAAGTGACTTTTCTTCCTGTAGCAATGGAAAACATTGGTACTTTTAAAAAATATGAAGACTTCTGCAAGCACAGTGGAATGCACAGAACCTCACTTTTGGTGCCTATGCCTTCAGCAAGGCAATAACCACTCAGCAACGTCAGGCACAGCTTTTGTACCGCTCCTGGGGTAAGCACGGCCTGCCCTAACCTGGACGCGGAGCCGATACGCCTAGAATATGTATTTTTAGGTGAAAGCTCTCTGCAACCGGAGACGCGGAGACACCGGCCGCCGGCAGCCTGACGCGCTGCCGCAGTCCCCGCAGAGCCCGATGGGGCTCGGGCCCGCCTCATCCGACCGCTTGCCGTGAGCCCGGCCCCAGGCAGCCGCTCTCTGACCCCCGCCGTGCAGCCTGCCTGGACGAGCCGAGCCGCCCCGAACTCGCGGCATCATCGTGTACCGCCAGCCGAGGCCGTCCTGCCGCCCGGCGCAACGAGGAGCGCGAGCCCGCTATGCCAGCCTGCGGACGCTGCGCGGCGCGGAATTCACCTGCGCGCCGCCGGCCGGGCCTCCCCTTCGAGCTGCCCTGCGGCTTCCCGTCCGCCATCACGGTGCTGCCGGCTCCCTCCCTCTGACCTCTCACCGGAGGCGGAGCCGCGTCGGCCCGGGCCGGGAGCGAGGAGGGGCTGGAGAGCGGCGCGGCTGCGGTGGAAGCTGCGAGCGGTGAGCGCTTCTCACGGGCTTTGTTTGTTTTTAATTCAGCCCTGGGTTAAAGGCTTACGTTAGCGGCGCCTCGTGCGGGCGTGTGCTGCGCCTCGCCCCGGGAAGCTGCCGAGGAATGTGTTTAATAGAGGAGCGAGAGCGCTGGGTGTCAGCGGCAGAAAGCTCCTGATTGTTTCGATGCCGTGCGTTTGCCGCTGGAACCACTGGAAAGATGTGATTAAAAACCGAGTTAAGTCTTGAGGCCCGAGAGCGTGTGGGAGCTGAGCGGCAGGTCCTGCTGCGCCGTGCGTGCCGTCACGTGTCCGCGGCGGGGAAGGAGAAACGGCGGCGTGTTGGTGTTGGTCTGAGGGCGCGTGACGTCCTCGCAAACGGGCGGCTGGGAGCGCGGCGTGCGCGAATGGAGCGCGTGGTGTTGCGGAATTGAAAGATCAGGCTGGGGACGCTGCCGCACTGCAGGGAGGTACAGGTGTTAGAACAGGCGGCTGTATTCTCTGAGCATTAAAGTTTGCACACGTGTGTTTTTATGCTGTTGTGAGTTGGCTGGGTTTTGTGTTAGGTAGCCGAGGTCAAGCTCAAAAGGAAGGATGGAGGATGGCATGTTGTAAGAATGTAAAGTCTGGGTGCTTTGATGAACGGTTTGCTAATTATCCAAGGGCAGAGGTGATGGATAGGCACAGTGGTTGTATAACCAGACTTAGGCAGAAGAAAGTACTCAAAACTGTGAAAGTAAGCAAACAGAAATCCCCAAGCTTGAAGTTTTCAGAGATAAAGGATCTGGAGATAAAAGACCGCTTAATCAGCCAACCCAGACGTTGCAAAAAAGTAAATGATGTTGCATATGTAGTCTTGACTGGACTGAAACACTGTTGGTACAAGGCAGCAGGCACCTGCATGCACTGTGCCTCTCCCAGGCAACAAGCAGAGTGCTCACCAGTGAGGGCACCCCCAGAAAGCACCGCATGGGGATCTGGTGGCGTGCAGCGAGCTTGGATGTGCTCCGTGTTGGCTGCAGTTGTCAATGAACATGGCTGTGCAGTAGCTAAGAGATTGTTCTCATTTCTCTATTTGATGTCTTTTTATTAACATGGTTTTCAAAAATTTCTGTGTTTACTTCATGCGTTTTAATACTGTACCTTTTAATTCATAATAGTTTTCAATGCCTGAAGAACAAACTGAAACTGTAATGGCAGTTGATGAACTTCAAGCCATAATAGAAAGATGCGTAAGTACTTCCCTTAAAAGTCACAAATGCAAGCAGTGTAAGTTTCACTTTATGACTTCAAAACACAAGACGCTTGTTAGCAGATCTCCTCCCTGTTATCTGGATTCAGACTCCATGTTTCATTGACTTCTCCGTGACACTTATCCCAGGTTCTCCCTCTTGGAGAAAGAAGTGTTCTTGTTTCTCTCACAGAATCACAGAACTGCAGGGGTTGGAAGGGACCTCCAGAGATCATTGAGTCCAGCCCCCCTGCAAAGCAGGCCTCTTATGGTAGGCTGCATAGGTGGGTGTCCAGGAGTAGTCTTGAACGTCTCCAGAGAAGGAGAACCTCCCTGGGTAGCCTGTTCCAGCGCTCTGTCACCATTACCATAAAGAAGTTCCTTTGCATATTGGTGCAGAGCTTCCTGTGCTTCAGTTTATATCTGTTTCCCTTTGTCCTGTCCCCACAGACTGCTGAAAAGAGGTTGGTCACGTCCCTTGGACTCCCACACTTAAGATATTTATAGGCATTAATAAGATCACCTCTGAGTCTTCTTTTCTAAAGGCTGAACAGACTCAGTTCGCTCAGCCTTTCCTCACAGGGGAAATGTGGCCCTTTATCATTTTTGTGTCCCTCCATTGGACTCGCTGTCTTTTTTGCAACGGGAAGCCCAGAAGTGGATCCAGTACTCAGAACTGGATCCAGTACTCAAAGTGGATGCAGTACTCCATATCACGGGCATCTTCTAGATAGCCAACCGCAGTTTAGACTTAGAAATAGCTACTGAAATACTGCTTTATCTTCTGTGGTAGCTCTTGGTAACCTCTTACGTATTATCCTTTATGTATTAAAAGAAAAGTTACGGTGACACTACATCTACTTTTGAAAAGGAAGCTTACGTTTACCTATTTTTGTATTTACCTTTTTTAAAATAAGGAGTTAAGCATGCTAATTTTCTTTATAGCAAATTCTGGAAGAAGCTGATTTTAGAGGAGAAGATTATGATCTGTTTCAGGTAGCAGGTCAGAAATGTTTAGAAGATGGGTATGCTGCTCAGTTATTAGAAGTGATTCAAAATGTGAAAAATAAGGTGAGTTGAAGTTTGACTTCCATAAATACGATCCTTCTGGGTTTAGAAAACGTGCAGTTTTTGTTGATTCTCTGAAAATCTGATTCGTAGGTTATCATCAAGAATATGGGTTGGAATCTCATCTCTCCTCTTGTTAGATGTATTTTAGCATATAAAAAGGAAGATGAGAAGCGAGAACTCTGCCTGAAGATACTAGATCAATTGGTGCAGGTATGTTTTTGAAATACATGATTGTAACAACATACTTTTAAGGAAGGTGCAGAAATTCTTTCTGACTTGAAGAGAAAATAGGACATGAGCGCTTCTGAGTTCTTCTGTCCATTCCACATCACTGTTAAACTCATGGTCCAGTTTTATCTGAAATAGACGCAGCAACAGCATTCTCAGAGGTAGTGAACTTTTTAATAAATTTCAACAATTTTAGACAAAACCAAGCTAGACATCATCCAATACAAAGTCCTTTGCAACCAACTTTTGCAGTTAGTGTAGCCACAGCAAGGCTACCTCTTGTCTGTGGCAGGTCATCGAATGATTTGAAAGCACCCAGAAGTTTTATTGAGTCCAACTACTGCCTACACACAGGGCCACCCAAAATTCAAGCCCTGTGTCTGAGGGTGTGCTCCAGAAACTTAGTAGACTCTGGCAGGATTTGGGCTGTGACAGTGGATAGCTGACTGTTCTGGTGAAGCCATAGGGAAATAAGATTTAATCTGCAGGAAATTCCCTTTCAGTTCCTTTTCAATTATCTACTGGGAAAACAATTTGCAAATTAAACCAAATTCACACTGAAGTTTTTCTTTTCTCTCTACTACTAAGGAATAACTTCTTGCTGAAGTACTATGAAGTGCCCATACAGAATAGCAAATCTAATGGCACTAAACTTGATTTCTGTGTTTTCAGCTTATGTGAAAGTGTACTTGCATTTACACTCAGTACATTTACTATAGGGATATATTTATTGTTTTATATTTGATTCTTTAAAGATAATTTGGGATGTTCTAATCTGTTTTCTTAATGTTCAGGAGTTTCGGTTGTGGTTTGTTTGTGATGTGTTTTTTTTCTCCTGTTTGTTTGGTTTATATTTTATAACTGTGGTGATAAAACATGCATATTGTTCATCTCTTGTAGCTGTGCAATCCAAAGGAACTTTTTTTGGGTTTACTTGAGCAGATTGAACAGACATCAGGAGAGCAGGTGTGCCAGACTATCATGTTACTGCTTCAACCTTTGCAGACAGGTAACACTGACTGTCTCGTGTGATTTCTGACAACAAAATTAATTAATTTATTTATATATGTATATGTTTATTTATTTATCTATCAGATTAGCTTAACCTTTGGTGAAGTAATTTAAGAAGATTTTAAATAAGATTGATAACCTCAGTTGAAAAAGCAACATTTTTCTTCATTCATGAAATTTGGTTATTATTTGTAGTTGTAAACTGCTCGTATCCTTGTTGCAGAAATGGGGTTACATGGACTCATAGATGTGGAGAATTCATTATTAAACATTTAAAACTTTAAAATTATAAAACTTCTACTTGTAATTGAAACGGGTTGAAAAATATGAATTGAAAAACTGCTTTCTTCTGTTTTATGTGCAAAAATTAAAAATACAGATTGAGATACTAGTTAAGTAGGTAACAAGTAGTAGTTTCTCTCTTGGTATGTGAAAATGAATCACACTTCTTATCAAGTTTAAGTCCAATTATAGCAGTCTCTGAGCTCTGTTACTGAATTAAGTTAGAATTTAACAAGAGAAGCACTTTGATAATGAGAAATATGTATTTTGTTGCATATCAATCTGCAGCTGGTGTGCACTGAGATCAGTTTAAATGGAAAGTGACTTGTGCTGCTTCCTCAGGCTGGGGGACCCCATGTTGTTTTTGCTACAGACTACAGAGCAGCTCTGAGCTCCTTAATGAAGAGTCAGACCTCAGCAGAAAGTTTTGTCAAACGAGAAAGAGTAAAGCAAGAAGGCCATACGAAAGAAGTTTTCCAGGCCAGAGAAATGGACATTATTTCGTTTAGGCTAGTTCTAGAAAGACAAATTTTTCAGTCTTTGTGACTTTGCAACAAAGAGGAATGTGTGGAAATTCAAGACTCCTTTAATACATCGTTCTCAACTCTATGGTACAGTGAAATAGATTAACTAATAATGGTGATAAGCTGATAAGTCTTGCTGGATTTGTCCATCTGAATTGAGATATTACTTCTTTTGCTCCCCTGAAAGTGAAGACTTTCTAATACAGTGACATCATAGTTCTTCACACATTCCTCCAGCAAATATTAACTTAATGTCTCAAAATGTTCTTTTTGTTTCAGTGCTTTTGAAGCTTCAGAACAAGAAGGCCTACTCGGTGGGCTTATCTTTGGCCATGATTATGAATCAGCTTACTGCCTTGCCTGTTCCTTATACGAAGCAACAAATACAAGAAGATGAACTTGGTCTCTGCCAGTGTTGTAATGCAGTGGTGGACTTTGCTAAACCTTTTGTGAATGAAGTTGTTAAAAACGTGGAAAAGTCATCAGAATACAATGACACGGAGCTGAAAGAAGAATTATTGAAGTTGTGAGCATTTAGTATTAGCTTAATATATTCCTGTAAAGAAACAAAATGAACAGTAAACATTTATTACGCATGCAGTAGATAAATAATCTTACTAAAGGTTTTATAGTGCTGCCAACATGTAAACTAATGCTGTATTTCAAAAAGAAAAAAAAACCCTTTGCTTTTTTATGAAGTGAAAGAAGAACAGTAAAAATTTTTAGTACAAGGAAATTAAGAAGTATAAGTCTCTGTGATATGGAGCTGATTTGGTAGTCCTGGTGCTTCAACTCAAACGTGCAAAAGCGAGGATAATCCTATTCTGGAGGTAAATTCTAAGAAATGCTCTGATGGGAGACATTTTTTTCTTCTATTCTTGGAATATCAGGAACAGCAGCAGTCAAAATGAATATAGACCTTGTTGTTGGCCATTGATGACGTTGCTGTGGTCTCTATTTGTGAGATTTTATAACTTTCACTTGTTTTTCTTCAGCTGTATGAAAAGCCTGAAATACCCATTATTGACAGCTCAGCTTGAACAACTGGAAGGCATTGAAGAACATCCATTTCGGCATCTTGCAGCTGAAATTATAGTAAGTGCAGTCACTGTGAAGTGAAGTGTTTGCCAAAGCAGTCATGTGGTTCAGAACTACCAATAGGAAGGTCATTTCATTTCTGTTACTGCTTAGAGTGGTGGCTGACCAGGCCCCATAAGATAATGCAGGTTTAGAAAGGTCTGCAGTAGGCTCAGGTTCCATCCTTGGAAATGATAAACCTTACAGATACAGATGCTCCTTGATGAGCCAGTTTGGACTGTTGTCTGAATCAGTAGCTGCTACTTTGTTTTAGCTCCTTCTTTTTCCCTGGTTAAGTATGATTTTTTAAAAATATCTGTCTTTGCTGCTTAGTGAAGGTAAAATCTGAGTATTAATCCAAATTTTGCATTCAGAAATCTCTTCCTTGCCTGAAGTGCAGTGCCAGCTGGCAGGTAAGGAATAAAAATTATTGCTTGACTGCTGTTGCTGCGATAGCTGGATATGGCTCCCAGTGTTAAAGATTGTTAAGTCAAGCACACTATGAAGTTAGCAAAACTTTTGGTTGTTTTCAACCACAATTAGTTTTTCTATCATGTTCACTTCGTTTTTTTTTCCCCACAGCATATCTCAGTCAGTGTAGGATGGAACTGCTGCATGGATTAATTAGAGCTGTGCAATGAAAGAGAAGCTTGCCTGTGAGATCTTTGCTTCTCTTATTGCAGAACTTTTAAGATGTGCAGTGATGGTGGCAGAGATTGCCAGAAGATGATATAAAGGTTAAAATAGTTGAGGCTGCTCTAAAAAACGGGCTTTTATCCCTGCCTTTCCTGTTGGGCACAGTCTGAAACCTTTTTTTATGCTAATTATGAATCAGTTTTTCTTCATTTTCTCAAGAAATCCACTTCTGCTGTTTGTGGAATTGGGTAACAAGTACTGCAGCTAAGGTCAGTAAAGACACATTTAAGTATGTGAGGTTTGATGTAATCCTAATTCTCCAAAATGTCAGGTCTTGGATATTTGGTTTGGACAACACTGGCAGAGTGGATTAACCTCTGATTCTTTGTAATTCATACAGTAGAAATTGCACTAGCTCTTAATGCACATAGATGTGTTGGGGTAAAGAACACACATATAATAGTTGTGAAGTTCTCAGGTGTCTTCTTGCTGTGAATGGAAAGGCCATACAGAACAATTCTAACTTTAAAACAGGGCTTGCCTTTGGTGGGTAAACATTGCACTGCATGGTGTTTAGTGATCAGAGAGCAAAATACTGAGTACTCTGTGAAAAACACAAGTCTTGTGGCATAACTTGGTCAGGAAGCCATTCTTATTCATAGCATCTGTAGATAATGGAGACTAATTAGGTTTTGCAGGGTGACTTATATGAAGTCTTTTGCTAACTTTTGAGTGCTTGACTTTGCTATCTTAGTAGCATTTTTCTGACAGTATTTGTTTTTCCCAGAAGTATGTATCATAAATATTCACTAAATATTTACAGTAATTTCTACATACCCCACCTAGGATATTTTACTGTAAATACTGCTTAAGCTATGTAATTTATTAAGCATACAGATTTTTAAAGGCAGTGAAATGAAATCTAACTTTCTTTTTTAGGACATTTTGCTGGATATAGGAGAACTAATGCCACTAGTGTTCTTACATCATAAAAGCAGAAGATCATACTGGGAGGATCAGGAGTTTGAGGATATAGAGCGAAAGAATTCTGCGGATTCTTTGGCATGTCTGTCATACCTGGTGTTTGTTCAGCATTTTGGTATCAATTGCTTTCCAATGGTATTCAGGTAAGAGCTCTTCTTCCTCACTTACATTAAGTTTGTACTTAGAAAGTTCTGAGCAAAATAAAACTATTTTGTTTTTAACAGCTATTAAAGAAAACTATTTCATCAGTTTTGTGACAACTTTATGTAGCTTAACAGTCCTGCAAATTATTGCAGTTTGATTGTAGATGAGCTGACCTTTTAAAGAAACTGATAGAATTAGTCTTATGCTGAAAGCTAATGCATACTAAAATTATATAGACAGATGTCACATATGAATTATAAATGGAATTGGATGTAGTGCTTTGCATGTATTTCAGAATTATTAATTTTGTAAATATCCTTCAGATTTTTCCAAAAGGACTAATGCTTTCAAATGGATTAGTTGTGAAAATGTATGTGGCTTATGCAGTTTAATATAAACCTAATTTTCTTTTTTAGTTCATCATACCTTCTCCAATGCAATATGACACATATTGAAGTGCTACTGAAAAGGTAGGATTATATGATATTTGGAACTCCAGATGATGATAGAGGGAACTTTTTGTCCTATGTTTTATTTCTGGTCTTTTATAATAATTCATAGAATCAAATTCTGATTATGCCAAGTAAGTTCCAAGGAGATCCTTAAAGCTGTCAGTTAAAATTTCAAGCTGTATGACAAGATGATACTCTCTTTTTCTAAGAGCTTTAGCAAATTGTCTAAAACACTCATCTATTGTTTTTAGAAAATTTATTCAAGAACTCAGAATTAAGGCAGAATAATTAGTGTACATTTATTTGTAATTCTGTATCAGTTTACTTTTAAGAAGGACTATAAGATAGTGCTTAAGTGAATGTATTCTGATATGCTGCACAATCTGACTAGAGGTCTGTTCTAGAGGAAACCAGGCTTCTCTGTATGTTTATTTTGCCTTCCATTAGCAGCAGTGTTGACCAAATAGTTTCTAGCATTGTTGTAGAAGGGAGTCGTGATTATGACTCCT
This sequence comes from Tympanuchus pallidicinctus, assembly GCF_026119805.1. NCBI lineage: Eukaryota > Metazoa > Chordata > Aves > Galliformes > Phasianidae > Tympanuchus > Tympanuchus pallidicinctus. The sequence goes on along the minus strand of NW_026294791.1, from coordinate 15,575,231 downwards.
TGTTATTTCCTAGTAAAACAAAACCTCTTGGCCTCTTCTTTGTAGTATTTGCTGCATTTTTCTTTGGCTTGCAGAGTTATGTATGTTCATAGAACTGAATAATAGAATAATTTGTTTTCTTTGTTAATTAGTATCTTGCAGAGTTATGTATGTTCATAGAACTGAATAATAGAATAATTTGTTTTCTTTGTTAATTAGTATCTTGATACCTGGGATATGAGTTGCTCCCTTACAGATATTAAGAGGGAAAAAAAAGCTAAGCAGTTCTGACCCTAAAGAGAGGACTCCAGTTTGCAGCTTTTATTTATTATATAGTGTCGATATATTCTAAAAAAATTTTTGAGAGACATTATGAAGGTATGCTTAGAAATCAGAATGAAAATTGTTAATGGCCCAGTTCCCTTTTGACGTCTACTATTTCATCTGAAACATCATCATTAAGTGTCTCCTTAATTTACAACTTGATGTCTTTTTCTTTACAGAACAGAAGAATCTGTGTTATCTAAAGGACTTGTAAGTTTACTTTTCCTTTGATCAAATGTTCATTGTTAGAATGCTGATTCTTTTCAATTTTAGCAGTTGTAAGACCTTAGTTTCTCTTTCTTAGAAAGGGATGAATGGTTTGGGTAACTGTTTCAGAAATGTTTTGAGGCTTAGTTAGATGTTCTTCAGTCTTACAAACGTTTAAATAAATTTACTGAATATTACACACATTCATATACATTTAAACTACCATTACTACTTAAATTCGCAGCTCCTAGAAGCTCCAATATGTGAATTGCACAAAAGATTGTTTTATCCATGAAATGTTAAGCATATAGATCAACGTCTTGTATATATGCAAAGTGTTGGCGGTTGTTTATTTTTCCTTCCCACCTGCAGGATCTGTTTCAGAGCTGTTTATTGAGAGTGGACGATAATGGCCTTCTCCATGAGTATTTGGAATTCAGGGAATTTATTAATGTGCCTCAGGTAACAAGAAACAGTGTACAGAACTGCCTCTGTAGTTGATTATAGAGCACACCCAGCTGTTTTCTCAGTGTTGGAGGGAGGTCATACTACTGAACCTTCATGCAATTGTGTTGTCAGACTGAAACCTGTGGTGTCATGCTGTACTGAATTCCATGCTGTACTGAATTGTTTGTCCTCTGATACGTGCTGCAGCATGAAGTTATAATGACAAGTAAAATGTACTTCAGATGGCTCTTATTACTTTGGCTACGTTTTTATTTGGAGACAACTGTTCATAGCCTGGCTTGTTTGTTAATACCTTGAGCAGATTTTGTTCAATGTGATGTAATAATGTGCATGTAATTAGAATTTGTTTTCTTTGCCCAACTGCAGGATTTGGTGAAAATTATGACCCTTTGTCCCATAGAACATCTGGTATGTAATGTGAACTACAGAATGATTATCTACTGAGTTTAATTAGAATAAATCAGAGAATGTATTTTTGTTATTATTAGCATTTAATACATATATGATTGTTTTTTTAGAGAAAGAAGAGTTTGAGTATTTTGCAATTGTTCATAGATAAATTTGAAGCAGAGGGAAAATATACATTATTCAGGTATGCATTCAAATTACTGTAGATAGTATAATACAAGCCTCACTGTAACTTCATTGCTTGCAAACTGTCAGAAATCATTTTTGTCTATCTGGTAAACCACATTAACTTTATTATGTTAATTGGTGAGTAAATAATGAATGTCAGTTGTCTCTTATACAATGAGCTGTCAGATGTAACCCAATGTTAAAACTGCCACTCAGTGAATAAGGCGTAGTGTTATCCAACTCTTCAGCTAACGATGTAGGCAGTGTTGAAGGTATAACATCTATTTTTGTTTGAAGGTGTTTACTGACGACAAGCAACCATGCTGGTGTAGAAGGATACATTATTAAAAATATAAAAGATCAGATTCACTTGTCGGTAACGGTAAGCCTATTGCCATTAGAAACAATTTTTCTTCTCAAAATTGTATCTGAGTTGAGAAAGCATGTATAACTTAGGATTTGAGCAGTGCATTTAAAAAAGAAAAACAAAAGAACCACATGTTGAATAGAAGCATAAGATTGGGAAATGTTACAGGATTGATTTGGCTCCTTTGTGCCTGTGTGTTTTTACATTACGACTCTTCATATGCACTTTCAAATTACACGATCCCACTGCATTTTTTAATAGGTTATTATTATGTTTTCTGTACTTGAAAACATTGATCCTTAAAGATCTGTGTGGTATTTTATTTCATTCTCACAGTTCCTCATTTTCTGAATATAATTTAAATGCTACAGTCCAGAAAGATCTGTTATGTTTTATCTTGTGTTTTATCATCATATCACGTTCAGCATTACACTGTGTTTCACAAATGCTAAATTCATTAGAAAGAGTTGAACTAGATCAAAGCCATTGAAATCTCATATTTTATAATCATTTATGGAAGGAAATTGGAAAACTTAATAAAAAGTAAATTATTAACTTTTTTGTTTTTTCATCTCTTCTCCTTTTTACTGCTTAGGGCATTTTTCAAAGCAAATTTGATCTCTAAGGTCTTCCTTTTTGTCAAATGAGATAATGCAGTAAACTCATGCATATTTCATCTTAACATTTATATCTTATAACACATTTATTCATAATTCATATCATAATGTATAACAGAGAATTACTTTTATTCGATTGTAGCCTGCCCTGTGCAATGAATCAGCAGGGGATAAACAAAATAATACTGTGAAAACCCTTCCAAAAAGGGCTTGCACTAAAGTTGAATAGCTAAAACATGTTCTGGAATCTTTTACTGATGGATTTATTAACTGTGCAGCTTCAGAACTCTATTAATACATTTCTTCTCTGTCGAGTGCCCTGTCAAAAAGGCAAATAATTTACAAATTTCATTGTATAGACTTGAATATTTTAGATTTGTTGCAAATAATTTGCTGCAGAGAAGATATAAAGAAATGGATAAGAACAGAAAATCATTACCAACTTATTTCCCTGCCCAGCTATTGTTCATCTTTCCATATTCCTCATTTGACCTGACTTAACACAGACGACCCTTCTTGTTTCGCTTCCAATTCATTTCTGGCTTTGTCTTTTTTCCCTCTTGGATAAGTTTTGTCCTGTATGTGATATTTCTTTGTCCGACCTCTGTCTCAGACTTCACCAAGGTGGGATCTTTGCAAAATAACTCTGCTCTCAGCTCTGTTGCACTGATGTGGAATACCCTTTTAAAGAGGCCATGAAAATTTCAGAGATGAACTCGCTTCTCAGTCAGCGCTGTGCAGGAAGGCTCAACAGTTTGCACTGAGCAGGGTCTTAGCATAGCTGCAAGTCTTTCACAAGCTTCTGCTAAGCAAGTGCAAGAAGTTGTTTGGATTGTTTGCCTTTCTTCCTTTACTCACTTCATAGTTTGGTGCAGTTTAGCAGAATTTTTGTGAAAATAAGAAATGGTCTGTCTGTGATGCAGACAGCATCAGGATTATTATGTCTTGTCACTTCAAAACCTGGTGCTTTCCATCTTATGCTTGAATTATTCTCCTTCCTATTCTCTGTCCTTTATCCCCTTTCAAAACAAAATAACATCATGCATCTTCCATCAAAGAACCAAAGAGGTGAAGTTGTCCTTCAGCAGACATTGCTAGAAATTGGTGTTTTAAAAATACATACCAAAAAAACCCCCCTTTAAATATCTTGATAAAAATCTTTTCTACTGAAATTGAGAAGAACAATCTGGGAGGCACAGGAGAGAATTGTGAAAGGACAAATTTGTGTACTTCGGTCACATATAATAATTATAATAATGATAAAGTATTTCTTTCAGCATTTTTCTTTTTTTTTTATTTCTGTTTTCCCCAAATTGTTGATGTGATTCATAGAGTACCTTGATCTGGTAGATCCACTAGGGTCGTGAAGTCCAACCTCTGGCATTGCACAGAACCACCCAGAAAGTCATATTTCTGAGCGTTGTCCAAACGCTACTTGAACTCCGGCAGCCTGGGGCTGTGACCTCTGCTCTGGGCAGCCCGTTCCATGCCCAGCCACCCTCTGGTGAAAAGTCTGTTCTAACACCCAACCTGCCCCTCTCCTGAAGCTCCATGCCATTCCCTCAGACTCTGTCACTGTCAGCAGGGCTCAGCACCACTCCTCTGCTTGCTGTGAGGAGCTGCATCTGTCATAAGGGCTCCTCTCAGCTCCTCTGCTCTGGACCACGCAAACCCAGGGACCTCATCCGTTCCTTTATGTCTTACCCTCTAGACCCTTCACCATTAAATTATCTCTGTTAAATTACGTAAGATTTAATTATCTCAATTTAAGGTTTAAATTACTTACTCAGCTGAACTTTTTGTATCGTTTTCAGAAGGCACACGACAACATTTGGTTTACAGGACATCACCTGATCTCCCTTCTAGATTTAGTGCTTTTGCTTCCTGAAGGTGCTGAGACAGATCTTCTCCAAAACTCAGATAGGTGAGTTGTAATCAGAGGCTAGAGGCTTCTGTTTTTTAATCGCTTACAAGTCTTCAGACCACTTTACTACAATGAGGTATACCATCATGTAACTAATTAAGTGAAAACATCAATGTATTTTAGATTTTTTGAAATAGAGATGTAAATGATCTTCTATTTAGACTATCACCTATTTCAACCAATTCTGTGTAGAAAAATGTTACAGTGCTATTATATTGATGGTGACAATAAGAGAGGAATTCCTTCTGTGTTCCCTGAGAATATAAGGTCTGATGTCAGGTTACAGAACTAATTGGTAAAGCGTTGTGTCAGGAATGTATGGTTTGTCAGCTTTCTGCACAAGCAGAACAATAACTTTAGCAACATAAGGAGCAAAAGAAATATGGTCTGTCTCTTCAGGAGTATAAAAATTATTCGATGTAACTTACAGCAAATGATATTTAGGTGGAAGAAACAGTAAGATTTTTGCTAAAAAGCATGGTAAGAGAAAAAGCATATATAAAAAGCATGCAGAAGTGAAAATTCATAAAATAACTTTTAAAAAGCCTATTGTCATACTAGTGCAAATCAACTGTGGATTACCAGTGATGAATACTACAGTTTTTTTGTAATGTAATTTTGTAGTCTCTTGAGAAAACTCCTTCCCTCACAATTATTGACCTTCCGGTCTGCTGCTAGTTTGAATCATACTTGCAGAGTGTCAGCTTCTCTTTTAACAGGGAAGTTGCTGTGCTCCTGATTAAGCCATACTGCTCAACAGATGAGTGGCTTTATTTTGAACAAATGGATATTTGATGGTGTCTGGCTAAGGGACAATTTAAGTTATTATCCCTGCAATAAATATCTGCACTTTGAGTGATCAGTAGTATATTTTTTTTTCACAGGATTATGGCATCACTAAATCTACTGAGATATTTAGTCATTATGGATTGTGAAAGTGATAATCAAGTAAGTACTGATTGATGTGAAAATTATTGATTTTTCATCAGCTATGGACTGAGCAGAATTAATGTGATCACTGTTATTCTCTGTTCACAGATATGGTTTTTGCATTATTCTCCAAAATAGTCAGTAATCCAGAAGTGGTATTTTAGCTGTATATGGAAATGTGTGATATTGTGTTTTATTCTGATGAAATTTGATTGCATTCATACTCAACTGTTACAGTAAAGAAGTTAATCCTTTTATTAAAGTGTGATAAAGCATTTCCTGAACATAGTAAGCAATGGCATGGTCAAACAAATATTCTAACCAGCATTTAGTTGTCCCAAGGTAATTTGTTGTATTTCCCCAGTTTGTTGACTTTATGGTTCGGGCTAATTGACTTTGGCATCTCATTTTCTCCTAAAATACTGGAAAAATTCTGATCCACTTTTAGAGCGCATTTGGTTCTGTGAATACATGTTCTGTAAGTGCTTGGGGGTGTTTGAATGGAAAGATAGTAATATGGTTGGTACTGATTACTAAAAGCATCAGGAAAATGAACTGTAAAAATAGCTTTCAATTTTGCATTTCTTATGTTGTTTAATTAAGTAGATATAGAGTATCAGTTTCTCAGATGTATGGATTTTATTTTACATCCCCATTATAGTGTGCTGTATTTCATATACACACATAGCTTTGTAAGCAAAGAAAGAATCCTCTTCAATTATTAAAACTGTATGCATAGTAGCATACACAGTTGCTGCAACTACTATCTAGTATTTGACGTACAGAACATAATTATGGTTTGAGGAGAAAATAACATCAACTTTTCTGAAGTTTTTCCTTAAATTTAAACCATGCCAGTTCTTACAGACTTTCCCTTTGACTCCCTTCAGACAGTGCAAGTGGAACACAAAGATAATAATTCCTTTCATCTTAGTTCACATGTTTTAACTGCTGCATAACAAGTGCTTTCATGAATCAAGTAGAAAATCAGATGTTTCTGGATAGTTATTTCTTCATTTTAGCACCATTAATGTGGAAGTCATTACTGGTCTTATTTGATTAGAATTTCTTGAATTGTGCCTTGTGATCACCAGTACCATTTAACGTTGAGAATTCTTATTTTCATCATCTTTTACCCTGCCCTTTGGTGATCCTCCTTGAGGAAAGGAGTCACTTAAATGGCTTCCCCATCGAAAGACACAATGACTGCTTTATGTTTCCTTCTACAGCAGTTTTGTAACTGCAAGCTTATGAGGCATCAGAGCAGAGTTTTCCTCTCGTGCTGTGTAACCTTGAACAGCCTTGCTTTTGAGCAACTTTCCCTCATCTCACTTGCTTCCTGAGCACCATTGTTATCAATTCTTTTCAGCCATCCCAAACTGGAGAGTTGGTTCGTGTGTCACTTTGGCTGCTGCACATAAGGGTGTAAATGAGTACAGAGCATAGCAGTGTAACAGCTTTTTTTTTAAAAAATATGATTAATTAGGGGTTTCATTAAAATTTTAACTCATAAAACGCTTAATGCTTGTTTTCAATTAAATGTATGTATTTATTTAACTATATTTCTATATGCAATTTATATAAACGTGTGTAGTGAAGATGGTGATTGGGAAGACAGTATCTCTACATCATAAAGCCTTTATGGGGTCATCACTTGCTTGCAAATTCCATATTTCTGGTGCAGCAGAACCGTGACAAGTCTGAACTCTTGTTAGTGGGTAGTAGCAACATAGGCACAACTTAAAAAACAATTGGATTCTGCAGTAAGCAAATATTTAATACTTTAGTGTGTGTTTTAAGGGAGATTGTAATATGGTCCAAATTTGGTACATGTTCTAAAAACAATAGGTAAAAAGACCTTAAAAGAATTATGTATGGTTCCTACATACTAGTAGGATCTAATTCACTGTGGCAGTTGAGAATGCAGAGGTGGGTTTGGCAGCATATCTAGTGACATTCCATCAGTGCTTAAACTAACTGCAATATATAGACAAGAGTTTTATATTTGAGATGCATGACATTTACCACAGCTTTCAGTTGTCATTGCAATGCAGTGTTAATTCAGGAATGTTAATTCAAACATTCTTAAACTATCACATGCTGTGTGTGCTTACATGCATAAGTCTAATTTTTTATTTCCTTCCCACTACAGAATTTTACGAATGAAGACTAGTAAAAAAAATTATACTTGAAAACTTAGCATTATGATACTTCATCAAAAATAATTTGCAACGTTCTCTTTGCCTTTCTCTTTGAATAGACTGGTGTGTGGACTGCACTTGCCAAGATTGAGAAAAATTTTTTAAAACCACTGCATGTTGGACTGAATATGTCTAAAGCACACTATGAGGCAGAAATAAAGAATAAGAAAGAAAACAGAAAAGGTTGGATTTTTTCTTCTTAGCGTTGTTCATGTTCAGAAACCTTGGAAATAAGGAATTGGTGAATGCTCTATAGATACATATTTTTATTTAAGTATTGATTTTATTCCAGGTTTCACAGAATATTTCAGCAGTTGCTACATTTGATATTAATACTTTTCATAACTAGGAAAATCTGAGCTTGTTTATCTCTCATCGCATTTGTAAACCTTACAGAGAGCCGACAGGAATGTCACATGAAGACGTTCAAACCTTGTTCTACATTTATACTTTGATTTTAAGGATAGACAGGAATATCTAAGTCTCTCTGTGAATATATAGTCCTTAGGTTTCATACTACGTGTGGGCAGGCTATCAAGAGAAGAAATAATTCACACAGCAAATAGGTAGTGTCTTAAAGCCCAAAGGATTAGGTTCTGGATTTTTTTAATCTGATACTTTAGAATCAAACTCTGCTCAGGGTTAAGCAGATATATTCCAAAGGGAGTGAAAGCTATAGCTGCTGTAGGCCAACTCTATATGTCAGATCTTCTGTCCCTTTGTGGTCTCTAGTATAATTAAGATGGCCCAAGGAAATTACTTCTGCTGCCAGAAATGTCAGTACAGCTTTTGCTCCTACTCCCATCCTCCAGTGTTGTTACAAACTACGTCAGTACAAGGCAGGGGGAAGGGATTTTTTCTGAAGATAACCTGTGGATATCTTTCCAAAGGGAGTCCATTTAAAGAAAAAGCTTCCTGGTTCATTTTAGTTTCGTACATGTCTCGGCCTTTGACAAAGCATAGAGATCTGAGTTCAAGAGAAAACACCTACCTCATTAAAATGAATGGTTTAGTCTTTCTCCCCAGTGTATAATCTTTGTAAGCATTACATTACTTTTCAAGTACATAGTCTGAATGTTGAAATTTTCCCCTCAGTTTCAAGATTTGTCCTTGCAGTTCTGTCTGCTGTAAGTAGTCTGTCAGGAACAGAGAAACCTGCAGCCATTTTCTGGATGAAGTTAAGTCTGTCGTCGTAGAAATCTCTGGATGTGAAAGTATTAAAATCGTGTCTAAAAAACCAACCAGATTATGTATTTCCTTTTAAGGAGAATTTTAGCAATATAAAATTGTTTTAAGTTTACAGATATTGCCTGTTTGCTAATGTCGTCATAAATCATATAGAAACAGCAGAGATAGATCCTCAAAGTTCAATACCTTTGCTTTTTGGTATTTGTTCAGCTTTTATGCTTCTGATTTAACAATTACTGTCCATAAATACTTACTTACTAAAAGTTGTTTTGATTCTAAAAATAGGGTGGAATGGCAGCCTGATGTCTGGTTCTTTTCTTCTACAGAGGCACACAGTTCTAACACAATTTGTTCTTTGACTGTCAGTGGGGAAAAGATGCCTGCCATGACTACTGAAATGCAACTTCAGGTGAGTTTGCAATTCCAGAAGTATTTAAATTTTCTTTTTAATCTGGAGCCAAATGTATACATATAGTCAATAAAGAAATCCATTTTTCTAAAAAAAATAACAGTATTTCTTTTGTCATTTCAGGTTTTACAGTCAGCTCTCTTCACATTTGATTTAATAGAAAGTGTTCTAGCTCGAGTAGAAGAGCTCATTGAAGTGAAAGTAAAAGCTGTAATGGATGAAAATATATAGGTCATCTGAAATATCTGAGTTAACATACTTTTTGCAAGATCATTTTGATCATTAGACTTGAGTTAAAAAGAGGGTTATACCAACCTTTAGAGAATAGCTTAGAGTGGCCTCTGGAAAAATTGCAAGTCCTGCTCTTCATTTGCCTGTTGCTGGTTTTATTTTGTTTTTGTTTTTTTAAGCAAAAACAAACTTCTTTTGCCATTTTTGTCTGTGATCACAGAGATGGACTGAAAAGTGTTCACCTTCAGAACTTGATGTTTTTTCTGAAGTATAGAATGTAAATCTACAGGACGTTTTTGTGTTGTGCTGTGGTAAGAATGTATGATTGTGCATTTCTTGTTCTATTCATTTTCGAAGTATTTTAGGTAACTTGCTGTCTTATGATCTGAATTATAAAGATTTTTATAAAGTAACCTGGAGAGCTGTGAATTAAAAAGCACTGCGAAAGGAGTAGTTATTTTTATTAGTACTTTTTAATATTGACAAACAAGCTTCTATATTTACAAGCAGGTCTATAAGCTATAGATAACAGATAAAGGCAAACCAAAGCAGGTTTAAAGAAAAACACAGCAGCCTTGAACCGAGCAAGATATTAAAACTCAGTAAAAGAACAGATAAAACTTGTGTTTAAAAATGCACTGTGTGAGGCTGGATGCACAGCTGTTTTAACATGGCAAACCTGTATTTTGAAATTGTTTTGGTCATCGTTATCTCTAACGATAAAGTTTTCCTTAAGATTTATTACATAATTTGAGAAATTATTATAAACAGATGAATGCACACATTCAGAATCAAACCAAATAACAGGATAACACCTCTTTAGTGCAGTTAAACTACATTTTTATTTTGTTAGAAGGCATATATATATGTATAATGTATAGTATTTTTCACCGTAGAGTCATTTAATATAAATTTGTTTCAAATGTGTAAATTGTGTATATAGTTTTTTAAAATGTAACAGGATATTTAAGAACTTTCTATATATTGTTTAAAGTATAGCTGCTATAATTACTTTATGAATAAAACTTCTCAGTCAGTTATTACTATGCAACTTGTGGTACTCCTGAAGCACCTTCCAGACTGGACTGTTTTCTATTATGTGGGTTTTTGTCATTGCCATTTTCTGAGAAACATCATCTGCGCGTGGCTTGGAATTCATCTTAGAGGAAAGAAAAATATTATGAGTGAATATTACGAGAAATATTCACTTCCTGAAAAATGAATACTCAATCTATCTGAATATGTAAGACCAGTCCTAACATGACTACTCCTATCAGCTTTGCATCTGCTTATTATCTCGGTAGTATTTCTACAGGAGTTGCTGTGGTAGCTTTGGACTAGATGGATGGTATTGGTCCCTTGCCCGTGTTCCTTATCCTAGGTCAAAATAAGTTTATTTTCTAGGAGATATAATTGGGGACTCTCTTACAAGAGCTCATTGGATTGACTCTGTACTGTATCAGTAATAACATAAAGGCAACTGAGATATCTGTGGTCTGTAATGTAATGACTTCTTATGGGGCTGATTGTTAAAATCCAGTGTATTCATTCTGAACAGATTCAATTTTAAAGGATCAACAGTAATCTCAAAAGGTTTTAGGTTAATGCTGCATTAAGAAACTGGGCCAGACAGCAGCAGAATACAAAGTTAGAAAAATACAATGTTCAATGTTGTAATAAGCATTCATCAACTCTTACCATACAATAGATGAGATGTAGTTTCTAACATGCTTTCTAACCTGCTGCTTTTATTTTTGGTGGGATGGTCCTAGCATTGTTGTAGATAGTATCTAAGTTAGAACTCTCATGGAAAATGTTATTTAAAGCAGTTCAGGCTTCAGTGAGGATGTTTATACATACAAGGTATGTTGCTGTTACATAGGTTAAATCATACTCATTACGCTGTAGAAATAATGTATTACTATGTGCATCACTTAAAAATCTGCAGATAGCTAGTGTTTTCAGATCACCACTTTACTTTAGAAGCAGTTAGATATTTAGATCTTTTTCATCTCGTGTTGCTTCAGTGCTAGTAAGTGAAATGAAGATATTTGTATTTCATAGAACAGCTTTGTTTGGAAGGGTCCTTAAAGATCATCTAGATCCATCTATTGGGCAGGGTTGCCACCCATTAGATCAAGTTGCTGTGGTCCCCATCCACACTGTCCGTGAACCCCTCCAGAGAGGGAACATCCACAGCTTCTTTGGGTTAAGCATGGTGACATCCTAAATTAACAGAGATAAGTAAGAGCTGAATTAACTTTTAAGTGTTTCATTTGTCTTCATGCATTCTGTTGATTTAAAGTTACCTTTAACAATAGTTTAAACATTTGAGCAGCAGTTCCACCTCAAGGTGAAACACGGATTGTGTAATATGACTTCATACATGGGCAGATAGTGATAGGATAAGGGGGAATGGTTTTCAATTGAAAGAGGGGGGATTTAGGTTAGATATTCGAAGGAAACTCTTACCATACAACTCTTACCATGCAGTAGATGAGATGTAGTTTCTAACATGCTTTGTAACCTAACTACATCTCTGGAGGTGTTCAAGGCTAGGTTGGATGGAGCCCTGGGCAGCCTGATGCAATGGGTAACAACCCTCCCCAGAGCAGGGTGTTGGAACTAGGTCATCTTGAAGTCTCTCTTCCAACCCAAATGATTCTATGACTGTAATCAATACGATGCAGAAAGATCCATTAAGGAAAAACAAATGTTTTCCAAGTTAAAATACCTCTGAAGTTCTGAGGAGTAAATCATTTTAATCATATTTAACTAGGCTTACCTTAGCTATAGTTAGCATCAACTTAACAGTTTCAGCAGTATTATGAACTGGTATTATACGTAAATTGCTTCCCAGGAATCTACACATCAAAATAAATTAAGGTTACTTTCAGAGTGCACATTTAATTATGCCATGAAACTCAAAAAACATTCTCACATAATGTAAACAACTTCTTTGTCTGCACCGCAAGTTGCTTTCATCTTCAGCTGAACAAGACTGCTTTTATCTTTGAAGGCAAGAGGCGAATTCTGGCTGTTTTTATACCTATCTATCCCATCTCTACAGCATTTGTTCAGGTGGGATTTTTGAAGAGCTTTTTTTGTTTCTAGGACTCCTTGACAGTCAGTCATAATTTCTTAAGTGTGCTTATGTTCAGGGAGAACAAAACACTCTTTTGTTGTGTTGTTGAAGACTGTTCTCAAAATGGCAGTAAAAAGTGTTTATTTTTTCCATGAGAAACAAAACACAGGAAAGGATCTAAAAATACTGTGCTAAAAATACCTCCGAATTTGAAATACATCTTAGCATGCTGTCTAAATATAACCATCTGTAGGGTTAGATAATGGGATAATTCTAACAATTTCATTAGGATGTCCAAGTCTACATAATTTAATCAGAGAATTAAAAAAAGAAAACAAGCAAATCCAACATATGACCTATGGTTTGAGAATGTAGCACATGTTCCAATCACACCAGAGCAAAAGCTCAGTCACTGATTTACCTACAATGCCAGAACTCCTAGCTGCCAGCTAGTAATAAAGCACATGTGTCTAAGGTATAATTGTGCCCTGCCGTAATCAAGTTGGTGTGGCCTGCAGTGATAAAACTGATATTTTTATTTAAATAAAATTACTGAGTTGCTGAAGGGAGCATGTTTTCAAAACATCACATTTATTAGTGATCAATGCACATGCAAGATCAGTTGAAATATAGATTGAACATTAGCATTACCATCAGCTGAGAAATATGTTCTTGCTGAGTGATGGCAGAGCTTTTAAGAACTCTCATAAAAATTTATGGAATTTTTGCAAATGGATAATAGATTTCCTACATTTCATCCCGTACACTCAGCTATTCATCAGCATTTGGCAACGTGCCCTGGGTGTAACAAAACTGGTGTTAGAATCAAGGAGGTAAAGATCAGAGACTCCATTAGAAGAGTCACTTTGATGTCGGGAGTGAAAATCAGCTGCAGCAAAGATTACTGTACCTACCAGAAAATGGCTTTGAATGGAAGTATAGAAAAGAGTCTGATATCCATTATGAGCAGATATATACTGAAAAGTGGAATGTTTCAGGCTTTGTTTGCATTGTTTTAGCTCAGTATGACAGACTATTCCAAGTGAAGAGATTTTAAAACCTGGTGAAGAATCTATCGTTTACACCAAAGTCTTTTCATATGAATGAGACGTACTTGTTCTGTTTTGAATTTACCATGAAAACATGCTGCCAGAACTAGGACAAAAAAGTGAAAGAAAACAGCCTCGTTTTCCAGTGTGAGAGAAAAACCTGAAAAAGATTATAAAGGCCTAAAGTGATGGGAGGGAAGGTTTTTCATTTTGGGGCTTTTCTTGGGGGGGGGGGTGTATGGGGGGAAGGAGGGGAACATGTCCTTTTGTTAACTATCACAGATCAATTCACTTAACATTCTTTTCATTTTCCACTAATTAAACATATTCCTTGGCTAATTTTGCAGTGCATGAGCAAAATAAAATTCAACTGAATCCAACACAGCTGAGTAGACAGTTAAACTTTGTTTTTCCCTAGCAATAGAAGGTTTGATGTTGAAATAATACCTTCTCTGAATCCTAAACATTACATTCCATTCTTGTGGTCCATGGAGAGCAGCTGACAAAACCAGAAAACTATTCCGATGTATGTTTATAAACTTCTGAATTCTTTCTAAAAACTGTTCTTCCCCTCTCACAAACAAGTCTTGAATGTCTACCAGTATAAATGCAACACCTGTTGAAGAAATTGATATGGATTTGTGTCAGCAATGTGATTAATCCTTCTCTCTACAAATACCCTAATCAGGAAGCAATTCTTACTCAAGCATTAATTTAAAAGAGTAGTACAGAAAAAAATTGTGAATGAATTAGATCATCTTGATGGTTTAATGCAATCATGACATTTGGCCAGTAATTACTAGTAATTTTAGGATAAAACTACAAATAACTCAGATGTTATTTTCTACCATAACATTAAAAAAAAAGTGTTCAATTCACTTAAATTATAGACATCTGAATGCCTTTGCAAGCACATGTTTCAGGAACAAGAATCTGCTGTATGGAATGAACTTAAAACAAATGCAGACTGATTGAAGACTTCAGCAATTCTGATTTAGAAATAAGATAAGCAAATACACCTGCAGCATCTTCAAATTGAACTAGAATGTCTACCATGAGAAATTAAATTATGGTCCCATCAACAAAGTTAAGTTCAAAGTTAAGGCATAAGTGTAGGAGGTTTTAACAGCAGAGGACACAAAAGGCTGGGCCAATCGGTGCCTTGTTAGTCCTTACAGTTCAGGAAAGCTTCAGATTAAGAATCTCATCTGATTGTCTGTCTAAAGCACCCTCTGCTCTGGAAAGAATGGGTAGATGTTTCATGTTTGAAGTTTCAGTAATTTCCTAATCAAAACAGCTCCAGGAATCCTTTTCTCATCTTCCTTTTTGCCACCGGCTCTGCAAATTCAGCTTGGGCAATTAAAGCCAAAGCTCTCTTATATTTACAGCCACAAATACTAAGTATCTTGATGGCCACTTTATGTTTAAGTGGCATTCAACATGCTCATTTATAAGAAGAATTTACTGATTGTCACCAAATACAGTGTAGAGACCAATGGCAGCATTTAATTCATGAAATTCTCTGTTGCAGCCCCTGACTTATGTGCAATCACTTCTCCTTCCACTACTGTATGACACTCCAACACAGCAGCTTTTATTCAGTTCAGCACAGCTCATGACAGAGCCTGATCTTGTGCCTCATTAGAGTTTAGGAATTTAAAAACAAAGTACTGTACCAGAAAGAGAAAAAATCACGGAGCCAATTTCCACTGATTCTGAATATCGAACTCGGTGTTGCCTCTGTAGAACTGTGGAGATTTCGTGGTTCTAAATAAATTACAACAGGTTACTGTCAGCCAACAAATCAGATGAAATATCCTCTAAACATTGAATAGTTATTGGAGAACTTTAGCATCGTTGCTTAAGAATTTTTTTTTTATATCTTACTTTTAAAAAAGGAAATAAAATGTTAATTCAAAGTTAAATGTTAATTCAAAAACTTAATTATATTTTAGAATGTCTGTATTGAAAGATATCAAATCATTGAACTGTAATTTGTATGCACACGTTCAGTATGCCACAGGAAACCATTCCACAAAACATAAAAAAAGCTCAAACATTTTACAGTCTATTTTTGTAATAAATGCTAAAATACAATTTGCAGTAGTGAGGAATGTACAATAGTGCACTTCTAAGGCTCCAGCTAATTAGACTACATTATTCTCAATGATGTCTGCATTTCATTTGGAAGATATTTCAGGAGATTTGTATAGGAAGTGATTTTCATTAAAGGTTTTTGACAACACAATCCAGTCAGGAAAACTGGAACATCGCACTATGCAATGTAATCATTTGAGGAATTGAAGGAATTTGCATGTATTTTTCAGCCTGCAAAAAGCACTTCTGCAGTATGCTCTGCAAAAGCTGCTCAAACCCACGCATTTTAAAGATTGAACCACCAACTCCTTTTTAGCTAATAAAATGTTTTTTAGATGACCCATTTAAAATGTAGGCAACCTGCCATAAAGAGAGTTTTAATGAGTTAGTGGAAGATACAAAAATAAAGTCTGGATGGTGAGTGAATCCTGAATTGATGCTTTGCATTTGTATGGAATGGGAATGCTCAGTGGCAGTGCTTGTGAGATGTAACTACGATTTTGGAAAATTTCTCTGTTTCAGAGCCACTGCTGAAAGGAAATTATTTAGTACACAAATATGAAATAGCTTTAAGAACAGAAAAGCTGCATGGCTAGAAAAGGAAGCTGATGATGCAGAACTAACTAAAATGGATACAAAACAGCATCTCCATTAAAAGATCTTCAACTTGTACTTAAGCTATTTCTGTATCTTTGCTCCATACTAATACTTGAGTAAGAGCCAGTTTCACTGGTGTAGCTGATGTGATTGCTACCCTTGAATATCTCTCACTGTTACAGGTAACACTGGTCTTGAAACAGTTCCTAAACTGGAACAGCTTACAGATTGTTGTCCCACAATAAACAGGCTTTAAACTGAGATGATTCAAGAATTATTTCAATACCATTCACCTCTTTGTACAGCAAAGATGGAGCAGTGACCCTATTAACCAAGCTCACGCAAGCTATCCTTGATAGCAAGCCAAAGCCCTCAGCCTCTAAATTCTCTCAAGCTGGCATGAAATTAGCCTCAGCTGCAGGAACTAATTATCAGGTCCTTGACAGCCCCTTTCACTTTACTGGGGAATTGAAATTAACAGATACAAATATAAATCACTATCTGTAAGGCTATTTTAAGCTGAACTGCACATTTACTGAGTAATAATTTATCCCAACACTGACACAGTAACGAAGAAAATAAAGCATTTAGGAAGAAGTTCAGAAAATAAAAAACATCCCTGATAGAATTATTTATAGTAGTCACTGAAAGCAGCATCAGTGCAGCGAAAAAAAAAGTCAGGAGGACAAGCCTAGAGCAGTGCAAATGGGAATAGCAAATGGCAAGAGTGTTAAATATGTACAGAAGTAGCTACACAAAACCCACAAAAAAACAAACAAAAAACAAACAATGAATGCAATGGTAGAAAAAGCTTCAGATAATGTCATTGCTCTATCCTTAAAGTATATTGGTTACATTGCATAGTGTTTGCATGTACAGAACATAACACTGTTTCCAGTGCTTCTTCAGTAGCCACTGCTCTTGGCAAACGGCATCATACCTGTAGACCTGTACTCATAATAACTGTTGTTATCCATTTTGACTGCTCCTGCCTGCTGTTATCTGTCATCTTCAAGGTTCTAATGGCTCTCTAAGGAAATGTCAGCTGCAATCCTGTAGCAGAAATGATAAGTCACAGCCTCAAACAGTGATTGAGCACCTGGTGGAAGGCAGGGCCAACCCAGGAGAACTCAGCTGCATGCAATGCCCCTGAGTGACCTGAAGGAGTAGAGCCAGGATCCAGTCCTTCCCAGACCTTATTTAAGGGCTGGCAGTGGAGGTGAAAGTATCTCTTGCAGGAGGTCCTTGCCTAGCTGAGGCCTTCCAAAGGTAAGTAGACTCTTCTGCCACCTTCTCCCCTCTTTTTGTCTCTTTGTCTATGGCTGCTATATTTGGGCACGTCCTCTCTTGCTGTAGTTTGCTTGCTGGGACTTTACTACGCTGCTATCGCTGCTATTGCTACTGTGTTTTCCTTTATGCTGTAGCATTACAAATTCTCTGAACAGCTTAGGAGAAAAAAAGCAAAGCAAACAAGGATACTCCATGACAATAACAAAAAACTAACGACGACAACAACAACAACAAAAAAGTGGTAAATGTAATCTGTAGGTTGAGGAGATGAAACAAAAAAGCACTGATACCTATGGGTCTGATTGGAGCCCGAGGCAGAATCCAGCTCTCTGTAGGTACCTACTGCTTATGTAATATGGCAATTAAGTAACTATGCGAGGCCATAATGGGGACAGAGGTTCAGAACAAATGAACAACTTCAAAAAAGCACTGCTGGGGAGATTCAGTGCCTGAGGACCCCTAGCCGCGTGCTGGCAGGGCACAGCTGCACACCCAAGGCGTGCAGCCTGCTGAGCAGCAAGCTGCTTTGTGCCAAGCCTCATTCCCGGTTTCCGTTCTGAGATTCTCCGTTCGTTTGACAAACCTGGTCTTGAGCACAGGTGCAAACCCGCAGGCCCCATAGGGCCGTGAGTAGTTGAGGCAGAGGGAGCACTGGCGCTTCCGGGGGAGGGGGGGGGAAATCTCGCGCTTCCCGCCCTCGGGGGGGCGCTCTCCGGCCTGAGGGCGCTGCTGAGCCCGGAGCTGCTGGCCGGGGCTCCGCTTCCTCGCGGCCCTCACGAGGCGCTGGCGCGTGGCTGCCGAACCAGCCTTCCTTCGCGGGCTCTAAGTGAAAAGAAAGGAAGGTCTCCCAGCCGCACCTGCTAAGAGCTCAGACGTGTCGGGAGCGGCCCGGTGGCTGCAGGGCTGGCCGAGAGCCTGCTGCCGTGCGCGGTACCTTTAGACTGTATAAAGGACAGGGAAGTGTGAGGAAATCGCGGGCAGAACGAGGGGCGCCGCGAGCGGTGATGGCGGTGCTTTGTGTTCATCGTCGTTGGGCCGCTCTGAGGGCAGCGTCTGCAGTGAGCAGTTGGTGCTGCGCCTGTTTCTGGGAGGAATGTTCCGCGTCGTTTTCTGTGGTACTCTAAATATGGAATAGTACTAAAGTGTAAAAGCAAGAGCAGCGCTGCTTTTCCAGGAAAGGGTTTGAATATTGGTGCTGCTGTTTCCATTATATAAATGGGAACAGTGCTGCTTTCTTACGCTGAAGGAGAAGTGCAGTTTTTAGAAGTACTTTTAAGAAAAAAAAAAAAAGCCTTGGTTTTCAACTGTGTTCTTCAGCCAGTGGCTGTGTATTAAAACCAGTACTTCTAATGGACATCAGAGATAATAGTGAAAACCTTTCTTTCTAAAGCTCTATAGAATGCTTAAAACATGTCCATGTTAAATAGCAAGCTGTGTGGGATGCTGAGGAGCTGAGTTAAGTGTCGCAGTGATTGAGAAATGACTCCTCTCTCTTGTTTCAGGCGAATGAGAAGTGGATTCACGCTGCTGCTCACCTGCGCCCAGCGTTAGTTACCCCTACTGCAGGGCTGTGGGGATGTGGTGCTGCTTTGGATGGTAAGTCATGTTTCTAATTCTTACATTTCTATCGAGCGTAAATGTGCAAGTCAGCACATTAAAGAAAAATAACAAGTATGCGGGGTGTCTGGACTGTGGTGTCTCTGTATGGTTGTGACATGGCCAGTGAACTGTGAAATCATTTCCTGTGACACTGTGGATCCTTTTTAGACTGCCCAACTGTGTGCAAAAATCAGGGTGTTGAGAACATCAGGAATTCTCTACAGATGCAGTTATAATAAGGCAGTTTTGTGATGTCAGCTGGATCAAACCTCATCTGCTGATCTGTAGTTTGAATTCATGCACACAGTGAATGAGTTTGTATTTCATTGTACTGAAGAAATTCCTGGAGTACAGAGCAGGAGCTGTTGTTGAAGTGGTTGTATTTAATTCACAAGCCCTGCTGTGTTATAGATCAATATCTTTGAATTTGTCTAATGTGTACATGCATTAAGTGAACTACATCAATGCTGACAGAAAAGAATAAGATGGAATAAAATGACAATTCATAGTAAAAATATATTTAACAGGTGAGTAGATTCGTTTCATTCTTTGTATTATTGCTCAGATGGTTCCTCCCGATCTAAGTAGCAGGCTGTTTGAATGGAGCTGGGTCTGAAAGATTTTTTCAGAGCATTCTTCCCCTTCCCCCCCCCCCCCCCCCTTCCACAGTGTTATTTCTTCCACAAAGTGATTTTGAGGGATCCTTTGCTGCCTGATATTAAGAGCTAAAATCTGCTTTGCTATCATACCTATGCCAATTCAGTGCTCATTGTAAGTATCTGATGTTACGAAGGACCTTCTGTTTCTCTACAGCTTTGGACTCTTATTCTTGAGGGTTTGAACAGTGCATTGAGGGATGTTGTTTGAATTCTAATAACAAATCAAGTAGCAACCAAAAATAGTTCTAAATGAAAGGATTTGCCTACTTTTGTGGGGTGGGGTTGGACTACATGATTGCTAGAGGTCCTTTCCAATCCCTACAACTCTGTGATCTTTATGCTGCTTTTCTATGGTAGAGGAGTTGATCTCACTTAATGACTTACAGTTACTGCTGCTATGATCATCTGTGATGTTCTGCTAGCTCTTGTTTTAATTCATAAGAGCATTCCTTTTGCAGATGTGTTCATGGTGTGTTTCACATACAGGTGAAGCAGCAGCAGGGAGGAAGAATAGGGCCCTGTCTGGCAGCATATCAAATAACCCTTAGGTGCATGGTAGAGAACCTCCAAATCCTTCTATTACTGCCTAAGAGGGATTAGACCTCCCATATGATGAAGATAATGGCTTAAGTGTTTGGATTAACTGATTTATGACAGGGCAACATTTCTCACCTGCCCATCACCTGTTTTGTTCTCTTCTGATATGATCCATGAAAAAGTAATTTTTTTTCCCTGTTGGAGGGGAGGAAGGAGGATCCAAAGGTCCACTGAATGGGTATAAAAAGTAACATTTTTTACAGAGCTGAAAACTAACCTTGGCAGCAGCCCACATGCTCAATGAAGTACAATGACTCAGCATTTAAGTTACACATAGGATTTATTATTTCCATCTGTCATACACAAATCAATTAAGAATTTCCAATATGTAGCATGGGGAAGAAAGCTTGTGGAAGTACACAGCCCTACAGTGATTCTGGAAACAGAAGAGTGGGCTCATGAGGAATCACTTGGAAATGTGGTTATTTGGGCCTCAGCTACAGTCCTAATTGATGTTTGGAAAGCAAGCAAATTGAAAACGTGCAAGCATTCAGTTTGAGAACTTAACATGCCCCTTACTTTCCCAAAGATGAAATGGTTAAAATATAAAAAGGATTTTAATGCCATGGACTACAGGTAGCAACTCAAAACTCTTCTCTAAATGCATCCTATTACTCTTATATAAATAGACTCATCTAAATTACTGGAGTGTAATAGTCCAAAATACAGGGATTTGAATTTCTTGCTCTACCACAGCGACACAGGCAAGAATTTTGTTACAGATAGGAAACTTCACTAAGAGGTGGGACTTAAGTTCATAGGTGTGAAAACTGTCTCATTCTATGAAGGTAATGAAGTTTTGATGCTACCTACGCTGAATTTGGTTTGTCTGTTAATCTTCAGCACGTTGTTACAATTCTATGGAGATGCAGGATGCCATGTTCAGAGGGGATTATAAAAAAAGTGAAGAACTGAAGTGATCTCAGTAAGCATGAGTTTGAGATAATCACACATGTGCTTGACTGGGGTAAACCCAGGGTGGTACCAGAGTACTACATAAAGATTGCAGCTATGAGGATGTGAACTTCAGTCATTTGTTACACTCTTACTCAGCTTGGTTTCAAGGTGATATATAAGCCAGAACTTTATTCTGATTATCAATCTTTCTGTTCAAATACTTTAAAATATCCTGATTCTTATAAATACAGATATGATACTGTTCATGCTAACCTCAGTGGGAGCTGAAAAAAGCATCAATGTCCCATTTAGTTGTGTGCATAAGATTGGATGAATTGCCCCTGGGTTTGTACATGTGAGTCTATTCAGATTGACCAGAGTATTCACTTGCTCCTCCTGCCCCAAGAACTGAGAATTTGGATCTTGAAGATATTACATTGCAGTAGGTCTTTTGTTGCTTGTAATGCAAAATGCTGTATTGCAGAACTTTGATTTCTCTATCTGAAGGGACTTCTGAGCTGGGAACTCCAGCAATATATCAAGGAAGCAACTTGATGGTTTTGCATTGTTAATTATCTCATACTTTAACTGCTTCCAGATGGCTGATCAAGATTAGAGCCTCATTAAGTTGAGTAACACATAACATGAATATGCATATTGCCTGCCCCTGGTGCCAGTTCCATTACCCTTTCTGAGAAGTGAACCTGAAAAGGTTTTAACCTGAAAGCCAGTCTGCAAACGTTGAAGTGCATTCACTTACATTTGCAGAACTATAGCCTAATTGACTATACAGGGCAGATGATTACACAGCAAGTATAAAGGGAAGGTCAAATGCAAGAATAAACAGGTGTGCATGTGCATACATGCCCTGTATTGCTTATTCACTTAACAGTTATCAACAGTTAAGAAAAATAGGAACCAGGGTTTTTTTAAATTGAGAGCCACTTTTAATGTAAATTATCTTCCTCTGTAACAAGCGTTGTTTTCTTAAACATATGCAGTAGCTGCTGATAGGAAGCTTCATTTTAAGTGAATGGATTGGAGCTGTGATTTTTCCAAAACTGAGCACAGTAGAGCTTATTTTTGAAAAACAGTCTCTGTAGCTTGTGTTCAAAAGATACAGGTGGAAACCACTATGAATTTGCTGCAAGAGATCAAAGCTTTTATCTATGTTGCATTTTCAAATGTAAAAGCCCATTTTCATGGAGTCATCTGTTCTAACAGGGCTGCTGCTTCTGTCTTTTGTCCTCAGTTCCTGCACAGTCCTGGCAAGAATGTCATCTATCAATGTAGAAATGTTAAATCACTCTAGTCATGAAATATTAACAGAACACATACAATTCTGACTCCTAAATTGAAGTCTTTATAGCTGCCATTTGTCACATTTACAATAGTAAGATATTATAAGTTAGAATAAAAACCAGAGGAGTGTGAAATACATATATTGGAAAAGTAGCATTTCTAGTACATGCATTTAATCAAGCTAAGTCCTGAACCTGCTTCAGCTGAGGTCAACAGGAGTTTTTCCTTTGATGTTAGTGGTAGCAAAACTATATCTATTCAAATGTTCTGAGCAACTGATGAACGACATAATAGCTGTTCTTACTTGCTTCATGCAAAGGTTTAGATTACTGAAAGTAGGATGAGCATGCTAGCAATTACTTTGCAGATGACATAACTCAATTTTAAAATACTTTCCTTTAATCTGTACTTGGAACAGGTGATTTAATTTTTTGTTATATGTTTCCTGAAAGACAGACAGTGTTAGGGGAACTCATGGACAGTGTATGTGTGAGAAAAAGGGAAGTTCCTTGCCCACTGGCTCCTCCCAGTAATAAAATTGAGAATTCAGTACTGTTTTGAAATGTATCTAATACCTTGCAAAGAAAAATGTGGAATAAGTTCATTAAACATGTACGTTCAAGTCACACATTACCCAGAAATTAAAATATTGCCAGCAAGCCATATTTCTTGAACTTTATTACTAATCTTTTCCAACAATACTCAGATTTTTATTATAATGTGCATACTTTTATCTGAAGTGACTGTTTCCTGTGAGCAGTTTGTTTACTGAATTCTTTTGCTGTGCTTCATGAATATAATATCTCATGCCTTTAAAACCCGAAGTAAATACATTAACTGAAGAGTTTTGCTAACTATTACGTATCTCTTCATGTTAAGAGTTTCCTTACTAATATTCTCTCATATTCTTCCCAATGGGATCTGCTGGCCATTCTTTTGAAAGAAGCCAGAATCTCCTTTTGATCGCATCTTGGAACGTTTTCTTACCTAACCTCAACACTGCTATTCCTTCCTCATTTGACTCCTGTCCCCATCTTTGATACTTTCCTTAGCTTCCCTAATTCTGTTTTCAGCAAATCCTTTAGAAGAACCTCTGCTTTCCTCAATGCTTTCAGTATTCAGCCTCAGCTTTTGCTTTTATTCTCCACAATATGTGATTTGCTGCACAAATACAATTTTGCTAGCAGTAAAGTGTAAAAATGGTCATAACAACTCCTCCAGTGCCATCTATACTCTTATTTTTCCAAGCAAGAATGGTAATTACACCTACTGACATAATGTTTTGAAGGTCTAGCCTATTTTAAACTTAATGTATCCATATCCATTAAACATTTAAAACAGTTAAACAGGTTTTTTTTCACTTGGTAAAATGTCATTCAGGTTAGGCAAGAGCAGGGTCATCACTGTAAAGTCTAAGTCCTGTTCTGAATTTCTCAGCTGTACCTGTAGGGTACAGGCATCTTTATCCACACATAACTGAATTTCATGTAACTTGTTACCTTTTGTCTGTACCTTTCTCACCTTAGGTTTTGACAAAAGCAATTGTATTGCCCTTTTTCATTTAAAATACTACTGCCAAGAGAAGTCCTTAGCAATAGCTTTGACTATGTTGTCTCTTCATTATCATCACTGATTTCCCCTCTGCCCTTTCCTCAGCTGTACATACCCAGTCTTCACTTTGCAGCTCAGTGGGAGCTCTTATAATTTACTTGGGGCCCATGATGCTAGCTTTGATTGCCTGTGTATTAAGGTTTCAAACAAGGATTTGTCCCTCATTATCTGGTCTTCAAATCTTACCCTCCCACTTTCCCTTCCCATAATGAATACAGAGGACAAGAAAAAGTATTCAAGCTGATGATGCACTGAAACCATTGCTAATCAGGTGGGCAAATATTGACTCTGATTCTTTTCCATCTATGTTTTTTTTTTTTTTTTTTTTTAATCTTTTGTCTTAACTTGGATTATAAGCACTCTGTGGAAGTTCTTGCTTTAATTCTGTGTTTGTACTGTGTCTAGCCAGTGGGATATTGGTCTGATTAAGGCTCACAGGGAGTCGGGTAGTATGAATTAAAAACAATACGACTTTCTCTTCCTGCTACTTCTACAGAAACTACATGGCTGAATTCTGTTCTTGCATCAGTATACATCAACTGAATAATACACCAAGTTCTCCGCACTGGTCTACTACAAAACTATTGCAGAAATAGCACCAGCATCAGTGGGGACTTGAGAAGAGAATCTGTCTTGCTTTCTCAGCTGTAGTATGAAAATTAACTACAAACAAAACCCACCCACAACCCTGTAATATGATTGTATTCCAGTACAACACGTGAAGCTCTGTGAGCTAGTTGTCAGTTATTTTTCAATTCAGTAGTATGGGAAAGGTTTTTAATTATCATGTTGAATATCTTTCTTCCATGGGTTTTTAAGATCATTGTCAAACAGAAAGGAAAACTAACTTTTTTTCCTCCCTGCTTTCTTGATGTTAAAGAATGACCTAATTTTCCTCTTCCAATTATTTTGTGGAAAACATCACTTTTGCTTCTGTATCAGAAATGCAACAAAGTAGCATTCTTGAGTAGATGTTTTGCCTCAGAGCTCTTTATTATGTCAAATCCAAAGATAAGACAAGGTCTGTCTTCAGTCATATTTTGACACAGCTGAGTTTCTGATCATGAACAAAATAAATGAAGTTCCTAAACAAAATTAAGGTGCACTGTCAGAGTTACACAAAAGCTTGCAAAACTGACCTTATTACCAATGGTTATAGTCAGCACACGTTGTATGTTTATCTTAAACAGTTCTAACAAAAAAACCCCAAACCATTAGTAGCCTCTTACTGCCATATGGCTCTTATGAAGGCACTTTTCCTCTTGGTGACTAAGAGGAGATAGAATACTTCAGGTTTTCAACTGTGTGAAAGACAAGAGCCACCAGACTAGATAACTTCTACCAGGTCTTGAAATGTATACTTTCACAAATATCAGACGTGCTGTTTTTCAAACACGAGCAGCATTCTCCCAACTCCTCTCAATTAATGTACTATGCCATTAAAAAAATATTTACTTAAGTACATTTTCAAGAAAGAAGTGATGCCCTTCCTCTAGCACAGACCCTTTATATAGAAGTATTTGAAGGGAATAACATTTAAAAAATTATTAGAAACTTGTAAACAAAGCAAACAATAAGTAGTAAAATATGAAGTCTGGCAGCAACAGATGAAAATCTGTTCTTATTCATAAGCCCAAAAAGGATTCCTATTGAAACCTCTTCTGTGAACAAAAATATGTTTCTAGTATTAAAAGCAGTGTTGGCACTCATGACCTTTTGACATAACCAGTCTGAATCTTTATTGTTGTAAAATGAAGTCACCATATAGAGAGGGAGAAGAAAAAAAGGAGGGAGTAGCCCTACTAAAGGTGCAGTTATCTTTAATCTCTTGCTCAATGAGCATATGAAGTGGCCAAAAGGAAGATAAAAGTAGAGAGGAGACCAAGATCTTTCTTTCATGTCATCTAATTTTTCTAACAAGTCTAGAAAATACATGCTCAAAGTTCATTTTAGAAAAGACATACGGTTAAGACTTGAAAAATTTCTGTACTTGCAATTAAATCTAGATTATAAATTAACATATTTACCTCATATCAGAAAGATTGCCTCAGTACCAAGAATTGCTTGTTCTTGACTGATGCAGTATTTCACTGTATGGAAACAACACATCAAAAATAGATTTGGGGAACGGGTTGGAGTTAGGTTGCAAACATTTGATCACCTTAATGATGAGTTTCCAGTTCAAGAATTGTCCATTCCCCTTGAGGGGAAGAACAGTCTTCAGATGAAAAGCTTGCCACTGTAATGCTTGCTGAAGAATCATCAAGTGGAGACATAAGCTCAGTCCACCTACTGAATGTGTCAACTTGTGATGTACCCTGAGGATTTGAACCATCTCGTGCCAGAAACAGCGTCTGATTGATTAGACATTGTGCTAAGTTAAGGTCTTCTGGAACAGAGTTTTTGAAACCTATGTTTGAGTCCTGTTCAGATAACAGTTGCCTGAGAAGAGTCCAGTCCTGTTCTACAAACTGCTGATCTTCAAAATCCACGTCAAGAACTGCTGTTTCTGAATCCATCCTCTGTTCAATTGCTTCTCCAACATCCATCTCATATATTGGAGAAAGGGTTTTTGAAGGCCGATGCTCATACATGCAGGTTTGTGCCATTGTGTCATAATCATCTATGTCTCCTGAAATAATTCACAATACTGTACAATGTAAAAATTGCAGATGATCCTCCCCTCAAGGGTTGTGTAGAGCAAAACTTAACTCATTGAGGAAAGATAATCCAACCAGGTTATAAAGGGAATGATGGAGGGTTATACAAAATTGACAAAATTTTAGGCATTTATTTCCTATATAGAAAACAAAGTATGGTTTATAAATTAAGTTAAAGCAGCGATCACCACTGATAATTAACAATAACCTCCATAATTAAGTTTCTGATACAGAAAATGACAATGTAAATACACACTTAATGCACATGAAATTTCTCATTTACTACATAAATTAAATTTAGACCAGGAGGTGCATGGAGATAATTAATAGAGAATGATTACTGTATGGTGACTTAAGCTATGTCAGCTTAGGAAAGAATTAAAAACAAAATAGTTTATCCACAGGCTTATTTCCACATTGCGCATGCAAGGGCAGCTGCAGGCAAGGGCAAGCAAACTTCAAAAAAAAAAAGTACAGCTTTTAATGTCTTCTTTTTATGTAGTCTGGCTGAACATAGATCATCATCAGTTTTTCATTACTCTTGAATACACAATAGTTGATAACACTATTGTATATTTTTGATGAGATAAACAGACTGAGTTACTGGTATAAAGAAGACAAAACACAAAACAACTAGACAAGTATTCCATCTAGCCACATGAAACAAATTAGAACTTTTCTATGTGTAAGCATCAGTTCTAAGTATAATCTCTATTTTAGGAAATAAGCTTTTACTGGTAAAATTTAGAATCGTAGACATCTCAAAAGCTCTAAGTCAGAATTCAAACCTGTTCCCACTGATGAATATGGCAAATAGTTATTCAGTGGGAGAAGGATCCAAATTTATGTGAAATATA
The DNA here is from genome assembly GCF_026119805.1 of Tympanuchus pallidicinctus. Lineage (NCBI taxonomy): Eukaryota > Metazoa > Chordata > Aves > Galliformes > Phasianidae > Tympanuchus > Tympanuchus pallidicinctus. The sequence goes on along the minus strand of NW_026294791.1, from coordinate 15,547,510 downwards.
TAAATAAATTACAACAGTAATGCATATAGCTGTGCAGGTAAACAGTTCAGTGCGCTTTAGTTAAGGTTATTACTGTAGTTATTGCACATCCCATTCAGACATACTATATGTTGTCAAGCAGACAAAACAAATACTAAGTTTCCATCAGATGCTGTCAATGTTAGATTGGATCAAAAATAACTTAAGTACAGAAATCTGCATCCAATCTTTCTTTTAGCATTACATTAAAATTTCTTTCAACGTTTCTCATTGAACAGCACAGTATTTACGGATATTTCAGACAATCATTCTGTACCAAAGTGAAATACTTAAAAATATTTAAATTTAATGTAATTTTAGCCAAAATTACTTCAGTTCAGGATTCAATCCCATACAAATTGCCAAAGACTTCCCTAGTAACTTGCTTTTGAACGACTGAATGTTTCTATTTCTGTACATTACCTGGAAGTAAATCAGTATTAGCGTATTCTGTAGGTGCTGGTTGACTGTCTCTCACTTGGCCTTCCTGAGTCAGTATCTGATTCTTACTGGCTTCTGCAGGTTTTGCGGAGTTGCTCTTTTGCACATCAGCATTAGTTTCTCTTTGATGAAGATTCAGATGACACGGTCTTTCTTGAGATTTTGCATCATTGTCTAAGTATTTATTGCACTGCTGAAATTCAGTAGCCGCTTCATTCTTTGTGTTTAGTTTTTCCCCTGGACAAGGACTAGCTACTGAGTGTACTTCCTCTGCACAGTTTTGTTCAGTCATTGAAGCACCTTTATCCTCCTTCCCTGGGATTTCAGTACCATGAAGATGTTGGAGAGAACTTTCTCTTTCATCCATTCTGTTGTCTTGATCCTTAGGCTGTTTGCAATCCAAGAATCCATCTTCAATTTCCAATGAGTATCTTGAATAAAAAGTCTTTCCATGGTGCTCCTGGGAAACACTGTCAAATACGTCTGAAGGAGTAAGAGAATCTATTGAATGCTGACATGAAGTGTGAGTTTCCACTCTGTCATCAGATCCCAATTCTTCGCATTCATCTACTGAAAGTAAAACAGATCGTTTGAAACTTTTAGTTTTAGAAAACTCTTGACTTGCAGTAGCACTTTCTGTTGCATCTTCGAAAGCTAAATTATCAATTCCTTGGAACTGCTGAGCAGGAACGTTTGATGAAAGAATGTTTCCTGCAACATTTTCTGGTTCAGATCTGTCATCTTCTGTTTCATCAGCAGAAGAAGAAACTTGGTCTGCTTCCTGAGTAAACGGTGCATTGCCAAAAGTAGAATTTTCAGTTTCTCTGGTTCTGTTCCTTGCACTTTCTTGATGAGACCAAATTTCAGGTTTTTTTCTTGGTATTTCATCATCACTTGTTGAATTAACACGGAAGAGATCAGAGCCTTCTTTTTTCATTTTGACTTCTATTCTAAGGCTGCTGTCATAAATTTTTAATTCTTCAGGTGTACTGGTGTCACTGCTGCTTCTTCCAAGAAAATCATGGCATAACATGGTGCTGCATTTAGAAATCCCTCTCTCATTGGATCCTTCATCATCTTGAGAGCCTCCAGCATCATAATCTTCTGATCTTGGTTTTATATCATCAGAGGATGTGGTTGCACTGCCAGTATCTGATTCAGGACTCTCTTTTGGATCTAGTGCACCAGTATTCCAGTGGTCCACAAAGGGAATTTCTGCATTTTCCTGGTTTTCTGGCATTTCTGTGGGATCAATAGACTCTGTGTAATTATGTGAACATTTGTCTCTTGTTTGTTCTATGGAATGTTTTGAAACATCATCTAAATCTACTGTACCTGATCTGTATTCAGGCAAGGCTGATGCGCCACATGACTCATCAGCTGGACGAAATCCCTCCATGTGAGTGTGAGGAGGTGATGTTACATCCTCTTTATTAGTTATCCCTTTGGAAAAGCTTGGTAAAATGTTTTCACTATGGTTAAGACCCGTATCAGTGCTTAATTGATCACTTTGTTCCATGCAGACTTTTTTTGCTTTTGGCTGTTCTACCAATTCTTCTGAAGTAGCAGCATTTTGATTTGTTTCCTTGGAAAAGTCTGAGTATTCATCACTGGTAGACTGTACGTGACAGCAAAATTCAGCAGTATTATCAGCTAAATTTCTGTCTTTATTCTGATTAATTTCAGCCTGATCCCCACAGATTTCTCTTGCTTCTATTCCATTTTGCAGTGAAACATGCAATTTAGAAACAGTTTCTCCTATAACTAAAGAAGATTTTGATTGTATTTTGTATTCTCCATCTTCAGGAACCAATAACTTTTGTTTATCGGGCTGACAAGATGCCAGGAGCTCATCTTCTCTGCTACCTCCCATCACAGATTTCAGACATTCACTTTGCTTTGCAGAACTGCATTCGTTGTTGTCATGAGGCTGAACAGTTGCCACATCAGCTGCATTTTTTCCAAGTTTCTGTCCTGGACTTCTGTGCTCAGAGGTCTGCATATTCTTCTGGACAACAGGAGATTCACACCTTGAATGTTTTGGGGTAGAGGACTGAGATTTTAATACAGATTGCCCAGCTGTTTTTGGTTTTGGGTCTTTATTGTTTGTTATCTCACCATGCTTTGACAGAGCTTGAGCTTTGGGCGTTAGGATTTTTGCAGTGGCTTTTGCTACAGGTGTTTGTGATGGCTTAATACTCTTCTTCTTGGCCGAAGGATGTTTTTCTGGGGGTGTTGTCTGAACCAGATGTTGTGCTACATTTCTTTCTTCATTATGTTTTGGAGACGCTCCTGATTTCAGTGAATTTGGTGACTCCCCCATAGTTCCTAGCAGACAGTAAAATAAGTTAATAAATAAAGATTGTACATTGTAGTCAGCATTTATGCACTGAATTTGTATTTGTGTGTGTTTGTGTTGAGAAGCAGGTTATTCAGGTTTTTGTGCAACTAGAGAATGGAAAGCTTGTTAAAGCACAAAGAGCAGAGATCTTAAATATAAACACAAGATGAAAACAGCATCTTGTATTTAACATACCATCTTTGGAACTAAAGCGCTTTGTAGACATAAAGGAATTTGACCTGTTGCTGAAGAAGCCATCACTGGAGCAGAAAGCAGCAGCTATCTGATAGGGATGAAAACACTGCACACACAGCATTTTAGCACAGGAAGTGATGAGTACTGCATGTAATTTATATTGTAGAGGAAATGAGAGAAGGCAGAAAATAATTACATTAGTTATAATGTGATTAGAATACCAGAATTAATATCCCTGCTCTGCCTGACAATGCTGCAAGATCTCTAATGACCATAAACTGACAGGATCTATGTTTTCTGTATAATACATATAGGATAATGCAACTTGAACACGCTTTCCTACCACTGTTGGTGAGTGCCAGCTTCAAATGAGATTAAGAACAGCTCCATCCTGAATGCTTTATATCTCTGTAATGCTGAGTTTCTTCTCTGTGCTCATAAAGTCATTTCCCACACTTGTGGTGGAAATTAGTTTGAGGCAGGTCAGCATCAGTACAGTGATTTCTGGGCATCAATAAAAAGGGTGGCATAAACTGATGCTTCAAGAAGCTGTCTGCAGTCCTGATCTTCTGTGCTGATTATAAATGCTTGACCTACAGATTTTGGTTGAACATAATGCTAGTTGTAGTTGCAGTGGCACAAGGTAACTGCAAGTAAAAGGCTCTGCAAAGCAGATCAAAGCAGAAGAAAACAACAAGTGAAACTGTAGGCCGTCTCTTCAAATATTTTACAATTGACACTTGGATACATTTCACTGGTTAGGGCTGTCACCAAAAGTGAAATACGGAAAACAGAATTGCTCACAAGATTTTGCCAATGCTTGCAGTAAAAAGGAAAAAAAAAAATAACAGAGGGCTGTTTCATTGCAGTGTGAAACTATACCTTGGCTCTTAGGAGAATGGGTAGGTGTGTCCTGAGCCTTCTGCTGTGCTGCAGCATTGCTACTCCCATTCCCTTTCTTCTTTAGAACAGCCTGTGCATTCTGTTCACTGGACAATTTTCCAGCCGTTTTTTTTGTTAGACTGCAAATAAATCATTTGCATTATTTTCAAGATTAGCAATGTTTGATTGTATTTAAACAAGCAGTATATGTGTTTAAATCTATACACGTACATAAAAACATTGAAAATCCAACCTAAAAGGTATACTTCTTTTGGAAAGAAAATATACATTCACCTATATATGTGCATATATGCATACAGGCACACGTACACACTCATATATCAAAATACAAATGACCATTGTAATATTTCACAGGATTTGAACTTCTTCCTGTCCAGTGTTTTTGCAGCTCAGTCTAAGCTATCCCCAAAACGATAATTTTACAACACCTTGGGTAGACATTAAATGTTCCAGTATGCAGAATTCTGAATGACCTATAACAACATTCAAACAATTAGCATTAAAAAAAAGCAATAGAAAAAACAAGCCAATCTTTCATTTGCGAAATAGCTCCAACCACTAACTCAATATTTTGTTAATAACATGTGATAGACAGTCATTCTGAAATATTCTCAGGTTAAAAAGGACAGGTTGACTTTTAATAGCAAGTGTAACAGTTCAACTGAAAAAAATACCATTTCACAAGCATGCGTGCACACACACCAACAAAACCCACCGTGCTGATTTGTAACAAACCTGCTTGTTGTGATATTAACTTCAGGATCAGCTTTTTTTTTTTTGTTGGCAACTCCATTTGACGTCTTCAAAGAAGACTTCGTTATCACTGTTGTGAAGTAAATTCTAACTTAATTATCAGATAAAATGCAGTGCATATCACTAAAAAAAATATCTAGCATATGAAGGTCAGCAATTGAAAATCAGATCGATGCTAAACCTGTAAAACTTACAGCATTTCATATGGATATCAGTAGAGGACAGACTTTTTAAAAACAAAGTCTATGAATTTAATACTATACTAGCATACTAATAATATACTAATTAGTAAAGTATTTAATAGTATACTGTTTTCTAGAGTTAATATTCGCTTACAGGGAAAGAAAGGGGACTTGTATCAATCTATAGTTTTCTTCTAAGGTTTCCCCAGGGAGTTTTTCAGTGCCTGGCTGGCCTGGGACAGCTCAGAAGACTTTTTTGGGAAATAAATAAATATATAATTTATATAATATATAATTTTATACATATATATATATATAAAAATTACCAGTATGTTTTTTTCCTTCTTCTGCCAATTTTTCCTCTTTGGATTCTTCTGTCTGTTCACTGGCAGCCTGGATATCTGTGCTGGAGTTTGTTAACTTGCTGGATGTTCCTGCTGCAGTTGCGGTGGATGGAGATTCCTTCCCAGTGTTTTTTTTTAATGGCTTTGTTTTGCTGGGCACACTTGAGGTTACCGTCAGCACTTTAGGTCTGGCACCTGCTGTTTTTCCTTCATGGTTCTTTAATCCTTTGACACTTCCTGAATTTTTTTGTCCACTTGAAGTGGATGTCTTTTCAGCATCTTGCTTGGCAAGCATGCTTTCAGCCTTTGCATTTCCATTATTTTCTATTTTTGTTTTTATAACAGCTCTAGCCTTTGGTGAAGTAGTTTTTTCCCCAGGTTTTGAATCTTTATTAAGTTTGGAAACTGTTTTTTTGCCATCTTTTCCCTTTACATCCTCATGCTTTGAAGTCTTGCTAGTGGTGTTTCTATTGGTGCTCGATGCATGTCCAGATGCTCCTAATCCATCAGATTTCATTTTATCCCGATTAGTGGGAGAATCTCCCCAGCAACCTTTCTTGCCGTGTTCTGTCCAAGAAGTATTCCTTTTACCAGCAAATTCAGTGATGGATTTATTTAGCTAGAGAAAAAGCATCCGAAAGAAAACAGAAGAAATTTATCACACTAAGCAATGGTAATCTTTAATTTCTGAATCAACTATTTCATAAATAGTACAGGAATCTAAAACAAGCTTCAAAAGTGAAATAATTTTTAAGATCTATATTTTCAGATCAGGTTGCTGCCTTTCAGAGGTTAAAAAAAAAGTCTTCATACAAATTTGTCTGTTTTATGTGTATTACCAGTGCCTGATGATGGAAGCTACTTATGCATATTTTCCAAAGAGGAATAAAGGCTATACATTGCTACAGACATAAGAATTAACTTAAAATTCATGTGTTTCTTTCTTAACCATTACCAAACAGTGTCTCCACTAGAGAAGTGACAGTAATTATCCTCGCTCTCAGGCAAAGCCATTCTGAAAGATGGGAGAATTAAGTACATGAAATGGAATCTTCATGTAATTACACTGTATCCATGACCATCAGATCATATGAAACCCATGCTAGTTTTCTATAAACAGTAATGTAACTTTGAGTGTAAATCTCAACAGAAGCGTTGTTGAGACCAGGGGAACATTTTTTCAGGGCAGGGAGTGAACAGACACGGTGCTGCCATGGCTGTGACAGCAGCAGAGATTCATTAGCTCAGGAGCAAACCATTTGGCCTGGGAAACAGATCAGTTTCATTACGTAGCAACAGGGGAATGTGAGATTCTGAACACAAATTCCTATCTTTTATTTGAGCTTATCTGCATAAAGCCAAGTCCTGAGAGGTTTCAAAATAATGGACATTACTAATTGTGCAGAAACTGAATTTCACCAATGGAATACAAATTCTCCAAAAGGAAAATCTGTTAATTAAGTTAGACAAATAATATTGAATGTAAAACAAATAATGAAAAGAGTTACGTTTTCAAGCTTCTGAGTACTTCTGATATTTGGAGATGAAGTTTACCTGAGAACTAGTGAATACAGGTTTTTTGGCAAGTCTTCTGTCATCACCCTTGTCAAATGCGGCTGGAAGAAGGAAAAGCCCTTTACTGACCATTTAGCAGAAAAGAAAACTGAACAATTCAGACTACACTCACTTGAAATCAGAGAGCAATTCATCCTTACTTTATGAAGGCTAATTTTGGTGACATGGAAAATGTTAAATGGAAAAATATGGTTTTCCGTTTGGAAAGAGAAATGTGATTTCTGTAACATCACATGGCCACAAGCAAGTTGTTTAACCCTTACTGTGGAGATAGAGAAACAGAAAACACACTTTTGTTGATCCAGTCTGACCTCATGTAACGCTTGAAGTGTACTGAGGCCTTACAAAACGTGTACAGAAATTTACAAAAAAGAGAGACTGTCAGAATTAGAGTGACTTTTAAGTGATTTACTGACAGTTATAAAGTATACTATGTAAATAGGAAATTGATTACAGTAAGCTAAATTATATTAATTTTCAACAGTGGCAAAGTCAAATCTGAATGTACACAGTAAGGTCACGGTGCCTCTCTAAATAGCATATAGCTGCATGTCATGAGAGCAATCCCTGTGATTGTCATGTGAAATTTGCAGGCATTGAATGCTTTTTTTTTTTTTTTTTGCCTGTTCTACTCTGGGAGAGAAGCGCTTTTCAATAAAGCTTTTAAATCAATTGAGTTTACAGAATAGAAAAGGATATTTATAGTCATGTAGGCACCCAGAATCGATACGGTTTCCTTTTTTTTTCTTCCCAAATGTTTCAGCTGAAAAAGAGCTTTTAAGTAATGTTACTAAAAATTAATCATTCAGTCCCTCGTGCTCTGATGTATATTTGTACATACACAAAAATGTATCCATGTGTAACAATGAAACAAAAATTCTGTTGAATTCTTATGTAAGGTAACAAAAATATTTTTAACTGTAGTGCTGTAAAAATCATAGAAGAAAAGATATGCTGAAAATGGCACCCCGGGGACCTAATTCTTTTCCAGCAATGACTCTGCACTTTAATACATACTAACATATTAAGATAAAATCCATGCAAACCTGTGCCTAAGAAAGCACAAGACACGTTGTGAATGATAAAACCCACAATATCATCTGTCTTCTTGTGGCATTTTTCCTCCTGTTACAGTGTTCCCACCCATTCTATATAAATGGTTAGGTTAAAATCCTAAAAGACACACCTCCATTGCCAGAAATCTTTAAGACAGAAGTTTATTTAAATCATCTGAGCCCAATTTCACTTGAAGATTAAAATTTGTCTACCAGTATTACGTGATTTTTTTTGCCTGTAATTAAAACCAGATAATTCATGCAGCCCTGCTGTTTACAAATAACATGTATGCTAACTCTGGATTACAATTTAATCTAGAAGAAAGCAAAACAGTATCTGGCAAGATGGAGTTTGGACAACTGAGGCACACCTCAATCTTAAGTGTTTTGTTTCATATTGAAAGCTCTAGTGTAAAACAGTTTGAACATTATTTACAATAAGAGAACAATCATATGAACAAAGCAAACAGACCCTTCTGTTTTCTGAAGCCAGCTCCTTAGCTTCAGACGAACTTCATAATCCAGAAAAAAACAATCACAAATCTGTTTTCTCCAGTAACAGCGAGCTCTTATTTGACTACACCCCAAAATCACGCTCCAAGACTGACGCTGCATCTTTCTCTCAGCATGTTGTAATTCTGGAATAAAATTTTCATCAGCCTATCGGCACGAACAGCTCTGCAGCTCCCACAGCCTAGCTCCTAAAGTCTTTAACAAAAAGAACACTGAAATGTTTACCTTCTTTGAATCAAAAATGCTTTGATTTTAAAGAGCTCTTAAACATTCTTTCCTGTTACAGCATTGTACCGTCAAAGCTAATATTCAGCCGCAGCCCAAACTCCATGGTTGGTTCCGCACCCTCAGGATACTTGTGGGCTTCAAAACAAAGAAACGCACAGAACAAAAACTCCTTTTTGTTGGGAGTGCTGCCTGCTACAATTTTTAGTGAACACTGTGCAGCTCCTTAGGGGCTCCCTGCAGTAGCACACACAATGTCACAATACCAATCAACTGTGAAGGCAAGCTGGCTGCGTTTACTCCCAGAGCCCGAGAGAAGCATTATGCAAGAGACAAGCAAAATTTATACATTATGTAGAATAAGATAAAGGACAGAAACAGAATTCATGGAATGGATCCTCTGTTTTGTGTACATTTAATATTTCCATGGTGCTTATCTCCTTAAAAATGAGACAGATAAGGCTTTTAATCCCACTGCAGTATTTTAAATGATTTAGAGTAGCTGTAAACAAGAGTAGAATCAATCTAGGTATTTCTGCTTCCCAGCATATGCTCTCCTGAAAATAAAAGCAGGGAAGATTTTCTGATTTCTACATTTGAAACTACCTAAGCGTGCTGTTATGCATCTATTCTAACATAACATTTCAGAAACCCATAGGATGACAAACCGTGCTTTAATTTGTATCTGGCTCCACAATATCACCTACATTTTATCTGCTATACAGATTACTAAAAAAATTCGAATGCCAGTTGATGCCAGACATACCTGCTTGTATTTTCTGTTGATGGTCTGGCCGCATCAGCTTCCAGCCTTCTGTGTGACGAACAGCATAAAAAGACTGAACCAGGAAGACCCAGAGCTTATCACGCAGAGCCTGGATCTTGCACGTAAAACCCTGTGTTCAAGTAACAAATCAGCAGCTGGCGAGAGGCATATTGTCATAGCAACCAGTCATTATTCCTTTCAGAATCTACTTACTCCCTAAGCTAGATCAATGATGTCATCACTTTTATTTTATAATGGCCTGGTAGATAGAGATGCTGTTTTTGAAGGATTGTTGCCCACCGTGGTAATTTTTACAGTACTTTGACATCAAATCTCTTCAAGGCAGACTAAAACACTAGAAAACACTACATCCTATTTTTTTCTTCTTTCTTTTCCTTTTTTTTTTTTTTAATGAACCCCTTAATAGTTCTTTACTGTCAGCTGTGTCACAACAAGGTCAAATACTCCAGGGAAAAATAATGTATCTGATTAAATTTTCATTGCTTTTACCAAGATCTATAATAGCACCAGATTGCAGTAATTCATTTTGCATTTATTCTTTGCTTGTAGCATCATTCTGGATTTTAATCAGTATGTCATATTATTCATGAATTATCCCCAGCCAACCACAGTTTAAATATCTTTGTTCATTATTTAGATTGTGGGAATATACATGACATGTTAGACAGAGACTGACAGCTCCCCCCAGTCCAAAAAACACACACTTGGTTGACAGGCACCCCTTGCTTCAGAAGTCTGAAACAAAAAAAATCATAGCTGGGACTTTTACAAAAAGAAAGGTAAAAGATGCACAGTCAAATGATGCTCCCTTACTCTGTAAGTTTCACGTAATGCAACATTTTCATAACATTTCCCTCATGACAAATCTGAGGCAACAGTAAAGATCAGCAGAGCAGTAGTGCCCGTGGGACTTACATTCTCAGTAATACACCTTGTTATTGCCATATATAGTATTTCTCCTTAAAAGAAAAAAGTATTGATGTCCGCTAAATAAATGCCAATATCTTAGGCAGATGACCAGCAGGTCCTTGCATTTATGCAGATGCCTTTCTGCCCAACTGCAGGACTGTGCCACCTGAACTCAAACTACATCATGTAACTGGAATTCTGAAGTGTAAATACCTGAGTACTTTGTTCTACAAACACTGCACGTTGCAAAACCTACCAACTCCTTCACGTCTGCGGAGTCCAACAACGTATCCACAGCTACAAGAAGAAAGCAGCTATTTTCATTATTTGTATTTTTCTCAATTGCATTAAAAATTAGTTCTAGGAGATCAGGTTTGCTGCTCATTGCCTGTGCCTGAGAAAACAACAGAACGCAGATGTTTAAAACAAAAGAATGTACTTTGCATCCACAAAAGCATTACATAGCAGAGAGAATCTGCTGCTGTGTCAGTGCAGGAAGCATTCCAAAAGTTGAGCATTTTCCCATGCATCCATTACATACATGCTCCACTCTGGGCATCTAATGAATAGTGTTGAGACCTCCTGCTAATCCAGAGTTTAGGAACAAACATGCCGTGATGAATTTGTCTCCACAGAAAACTCTAAATTCAAAGACAAAATGTTTTAACATCTCCATATTTATTTTTTTAACCCTTTACACATTTTTTTTTTCCATTGGAGGAATTTACCTGCTATGAACAGGTATTTTCTAACTAGGATCTGTGGCATTGCCAAATTCTTGCAACAAAAAAAATCAGTGGAAGTTTGAGTATGCTACCAATAGTTATTCCTATAAGTACAAGCTGTCAATCCAGGAGCTCGAAGTTCAGGAAGCTTGTGTACATAGTTATCTCCATGCAACACAGAGATTGTCTCACTGAATTCTTCTGTGAACGCTTACTCTAACTGAGGCACACACTCAAAAAAGGTATTAACCCTTAATATGGGTTAACGACACTTAAACTTAGCATTGCCTATTTTTTTCCCCATATAATTGTGTGTTGAAGCAAAAGTTGAACCTGTTCTGATTATTTAGCAGCCTGGCCTAGTGTGATGTCATACAATTTATTTGGAAACAGAGCAACTTGAGGGCACTTTTACCTGCAGCAGAATATAGAAGCCTTCACTTTGTACTACATGTAGAAAGTTTGCCACAATAAAAGTTAAGCATTCTTCTTGTAGCCTAGAGGCCACGGCCACAGCTCTCTCGGTCCACTTCACCTGGGGAAGACTATTGATCAGCCGGTCACTTTCCATCAAAAGTGAAGCAACGTTCTTGTGGTTCTTAAAATAAAAGCAAAAATTAGCCTGTTGTCCAAAGAATTGCTGCTTGTAAGAGAACTTCTGTTCAGTTACTGAATGCTGCACAAGGATCCAGTGATGTGCTCATTTCCTTTTTGAAAACAAATTTGATTTTGATAGCTCTGAAAATGATACATTTAAAATACGAAAATTAATTTCCTACTATCTATTGCTGGTCAGTGCTTTTGTTTTGTTCATGCTTGTATTAAGTATTTATTCACATTTATTTATTAACTGAAGGCAGCTTCCACTGGCTAACACGTGGCTTAATCATCTAATCAAATCAGGGCTTCTCAGGAGGGGCTCCAGCTGAATTTGACTTCTCTCGTCATGGTTTTTCTAACCATTCTAAAATCAAATTCACTTCACTTACCTAAAAAATATCGGTAATTTTCTTACATCTAGTTGGAATCCCATTTTAACATTTCTGTACTTATTGCAGTGCCTTCCCAGAGATTTTCTACTCACTCACCTTTTCTTTGCCTCTCTAAGGCCTGCCCCATATTTATAAGATTTTATGTTCGCAATATTGATAAATGAAAGAATAAAAAAAGTGATACTGTTTAACTGAGTATAACTGTTAAGAAGTTCTACAGCAGAGCACTGTGAGGATTGCAACACTCAGGATAGTTCTTGCAAAATTCACGTTAGACTTCTTTCTTCCTTAAGCAACTTGAAGCATTTTTGTAGATTTTGAGTTCTTAAAAACTTCAGAGTGAGGTATACAAGTTTTTGGATGGGGTCTTAATTGCTCAGAATTAAATGATCACTCAGCAGAACTGTTCTGTGGGCAGATGAGGCTTATTTTTTGTTTGTCCAATTTGTGATTACAGAAGTTCTATAGGCTTCAGTTTATAAAACATTGGTGAGTCTTGCAGAGACTGACCAAAATTTAACTCTCTAGAACAGGAACCCAAATACACTTTAGTCCAGACTCCAAAATCTTCTGGAGGGGCTGGATACACTGCTAGAGTGGTACCCAGTACCACAGTCTATAATTGTTGTGCAAAAGCTGATAGATAAAGACAAATCATGAATTTCAGCACAAACTGCATCCACAGCATCTTGTCTTATTGTAATAGGCACAGAAGGGAAGAAAGACCTGTAGTGGTGTGGGTTCACTTTCATGCTGTCCTGTTACTGTCTCACTGTCTGGAATGGAGCCTAGAGCTGTGTCAGAGTACACTCTAGTCTATGCAATACATTTAAGCTAGTTTAGGGAAGGGTGCAGATCACAATGCACTGATCTACGATCCAGAAAGCTATACTCAAAGCTTCTCAGATACTTACACATTGTATGACATACCACAAAGCCACCTAAATATTGCAGGAAGAACTGAGTGTACTGATCTAATACAGTGCCAAAACACGTGTACTATCTTGAAAGCTATAGCTACTATCTTCATTCTGTTTAAAATCAAAGCATGCTGGTAGAACGACTGCTTTTTATAGCTGTGGATACTCACAGTCTTCTTCAAGTACAGCCATACAGTTTTGAAATCTCTTTTCAGGCTTTCACCTGAATATGCAGTAGCAGTCACCACTTATAGTTGATGTACTGGCCTCAGCACTTGAAGAGGTAAGTTTTCTCTTGCTAAGTCATCCAAAAAGGTCCTGGGAAGCCTTTCATTGAGGGGCAGTTCTTGGCCAGAATTATTTGGCTTACATCTCTTGAATTAGGGAGTATGTTTGGCAGTGTGGGTAGCCATACCTAAGCTAGTTACCTTGGACAACAACAGCCCAGTGACACGAGAATAAAGTCTTAAGCATGAGATATAAAAGCATTCTGAAGACCTCACATACTCAGCTGTCTACTACAAACACAAAACAAAATCATGCTGTGACTGTTATCTGAGCTGCCTACATTCAGCTTTGTGTATGCTAGATCACATTAGTTCACAGCTAGTTCACAATCATGTCTGGCAACAGCAGTACAAATTTACCTGTAGCTCCTCTACTTACTCTTCACATCTGTGTTACGATTCAGTGTATTTATAGGCTAATTACTGGGCCAAATTCCTGTTAAAATAACAGCTCCATTTCAAACAGCTCTGAGGGTAGTTTTATGTATAAACAATAATAAAGTTTGATCAGATCAAGCAGATCAAAATTGGAACAACGTAAATATATGACAAACCATGAATGCTGAGCTGAGGAGACCAATTCTGTACTGTCACCTGTGAAGGTCGGTATACTGTACTGTTACTGTACTTTTGAAAAATCAGTGATTGACTGAAGTATGTGGGGGAAAAAAAAAAGGTTCAGTTTTCCAAACTAGAATATAGGCAAAGAGGAGAAGGCAATCACAGACAGTGCATGCTGCCACCTAACATAATCTTTGATTCAACAATTTGCTGTTGCTCACCCTCTGAATATACAGTGTTGTGCTGAAGTCACAGCAGTGTTTCACAGACTTCTTTCTTATTATTATACTGGGTGTGATTTTCTCTAGATTGAGTTCCATCAAACATAGATTTTAATCTGCAGATGTAGCTGCTGTTTCCTACACTGCTGTTTTACTGGTAACTTCTACTCAGTATAACTGTACTATAGGTCTAAAATACTCCTGAAATTCTCTCTTGAATTACATTGTAAAGCTAAGTACACTGTAAAAAGTAGTACTATGTTTTATATAAAACACACTGTACCCTACTTACCAAAGACTTAATCAACATAACAAGACAGTTGTTCTGCAGTTCAGTAGGTAGAGTGGCAAAACTTCTTTCTGACAAACATTTTGCAAAATGTTTTCCTACCCATCTGTTGAAAAAAAAAAAAAAAGTGTCTTCTTTAGGTAAGCTTGACAATAAGTGTTCTTGTGCAAGTGATTCCACTAAAGTCCTATGAGGAAAAGTGTTTAAAATGTGAACTTCTGTAAGTCAAAATAAACCCAATCTCTTCAAGTACAATAGAAAGCAGAGAAGCAAACAGACAAACAGAACATAAATCATAATTTATCATATTTTAACTTACTTCATGCAGGCAGCATATAGGTGTTCCACTCCCAGTGAGTGAGCAATAGCCATGCATTCTAATACGGGTTGCTGTTTTCCAGGAACAGGCTGAAGTTAAAAAATTATCACAGTTATTGTAGAGAAACTGTATAGAGCTACAAATTCAAATGGAACTAGTGTTAGTTGCTGCAGGTTAATAAAGTAGCACTCAGCTTAATGAGCCTAACACATGAAAATGCTCGACTCTAAGCAGTTTGTTTTTAAACTGCTTTTACTGAACAGGAATAAATTTTAACTATACGTTGACGAAATCTGATACGCAAGTATGTGGTATTTACATATTCCTACTACTGTTCAGAATAATTACATATACAATGGAATGTTTTACATTTTATTCCGTGTAATTTAATGTAGTTTGTGGAGTAGAATACTGCTTTTTATCGGCAGTTTCTATAAATAGGTGGGTGATAACACAGGCCTTACTGCCATCATCAGTCCTTCTGAGTTTAACAGATTCACACATAGGAACACGTTCTGCTGACTTCAGCCAAAACACAAACCACATGGCTGCTAAGTATCTCATCAATATGATCTGTAAGTAATGGAATCAAAATTCTTCCTTTAGGCTTTGTAGTTGACAAAGTAGCATGAGAACTGACGTACCTTTTGGAAAAAATTGCAGTAATCTCTCTTCAAAATGTAGATAGCTACTTCTTTCAACCCATCTAGCCCATACATATCTGCAATGCCCAACATGCGACTAAAGAGAAAGTAAGAACAATGGGAATCAAGCAATCGTTGGGA
This sequence comes from Tympanuchus pallidicinctus, assembly GCF_026119805.1. Classification (NCBI taxonomy): domain Eukaryota; kingdom Metazoa; phylum Chordata; class Aves; order Galliformes; family Phasianidae; genus Tympanuchus; species Tympanuchus pallidicinctus. Next base: position 15,532,170 of record NW_026294791.1, on the reverse strand, counting down.
TATATGCATTCTGCTTACAAGACAATTTACATACTAATTTCACCTCTTTGCTTAGTCAGAATTTCTCAGTTCCTGGCTGAGACGGTTTATAAGAACTCACGTTTTCTCTACCTGAAGTGTAACAAGTGAAGAAGGTACTTGTGCCAGTGGAGTTCTGGCATTTCGTAATTTTCCCAAGCACTACGTAAAATGTTAGTGATTACACAGTATCTGAAAACTGTGTCCCTTCCAAATAGTAAAAACCATAGTGCCTACAAAATTAATAGTTTCATATCATAATCAATGCCTGCACTTTATTTTCAATAATCAATTAATTATCTAAATTTTGACATTACAGGGCATATTATTTTAGGTTTTTTTTTTTTTTTTTTTTTTTTTTTTAATATTTAGTGGCAGAGTTCCAAAGCTAACAAACAAATCATTTCAGAAACTAATTCATACATTTCAGAATTTATTTCACTAAAACAGGATTATCATATAATAGCAACATGAAACTGGGTTTAAAAATTACACCAGAAAAAAATGCCAACAGTTATATTGGCATATTTAAGACTACATAGCTGTTACATCAAGTGATGGTTTCAGAATACATTCCAAATATTTGCTATTATTACTATGTTGTAGGTATTGTTCTGAAAGCTAAAAGAAATGTACAAGCAAACACATATTATTCAGCTATAGATCCTCCTGTTTTTCACTGTCTTTGCATACTATTACAAAAGCCTGGTAATAACCTGGTCCACCTTTTCCAGTAGCTGCTGAATAAATAATATTTGTTCAACAGCTATTTTATAGGAATTTCCTCAAATATGTTTAGGTGTAATAATCATTTGCCCTTGACATCTTTGTCTTATTTACAAGATATTTACATCTCTGTATTTATTCTATAAGAGGAAATTTCCTTTAGACTCTTAAACGAGAAATTATGGAACAAGCACATAACACAGTTGGAAGTAATAAAGGTTGACATATACCCAACATCAACTTCATCTGGGAAGTCCAGAATAGCTCCATATATAAAATGCAAGATGACACTCATTTCTATATGGCTTAAGCTGCAAAGAGAAAACATAAAGAAGAAACCCAAACACAAATAGAGATGAAAAACAAGTATAGATAAAACTACATTTCTTCACATAAATTTTTTTTTTTTATCAAAAGGGTGATACATCATCCAGCCATTCTGTGAATGGAAGGTAATGGAATTATCAGGAATCACCTGTTAATATTACATACATTTTCCAGATCACTGCAGTGTAACTATGGACAATATTTTGGTTGAACTCATATTCAGTAGTTTTTTTTATTAGTCTTAAGCAGACTATCTACAAGTAAGATTTGACAATTATCTAAATATTGAGATTATTTTTGCTGATAATATGCAGAAAGGATTTTTTTTTTAAATCTTTCCTAAGTCCTTTACTAGTGGTAATAAGTCAGTTTTTAAGTAGGCATACATTTCACAATTGTTTTATAATGTTTTAAATTCATTACTTTTACAAATATATTTTAGCTTTTCCTGCAGTAAAAATAGAGTCAGTAGTTTTATTACAACACGAGGTAGGAATGTTGTATTTCAAAATATTTAGACAAAGTCTTTACAGCTGGATTCAGATTAAGAAATCTGGAAGTCCTTCACAGAGGTGTGTGTGCAATTTTCAAAACCTGTAAGCTGTGTACATTACTGTAAGTGGAACTTGGAAGTGCAGACTGAGTTAAGATCCCTTACAATGTTAGACATGTTTAAGCAGCAGATATTGCTGACTAAAAAGAAAAGATATAAATGGTGGTAACACACTAGGAAGCACAAACTGACACACATGGCAGCACACACGGTAGCCACAAAATCATGGAACAGATTGGGTTGGAGAGGACCTTAAGGATCACCTAGTTCCAGTCCCCTGCCACAAGCAGTGTTACTACGCACTAATTTCAGAGGTGGGGCACCCACAGCTTTTCTCAGTAACCTGTGCCTCACCACCCTCTGAGAAAAAAATTTCTTCCTAACTTCTAACCTACATCTTCCCTGTTTTAGTTTAAAACCGTTCCCCCTTGTCCTGTTATTATCTGCCCGTGTAAAAAGTTGGTCTCCCTCCTGGAAATAAGCTTTAAGTACTGGAAGGCCACAATGAGGTCTCCCTGGAGTCTTCTCCAAGCTAAACAAGTGCAGATCATCTCTCAATCTTTCTTTATAGGAACATAACTAATGTGGCAACCCTCAGTTTGCAGATACAAAGTCTGAACTATTTCTCCTGCACTGACAGCTCAGTTATTTTCAGCTCTTACACACAATGAACAAGCACAGTATCAAAACTGTACATGATATCATTAATAAACAAATAAACATTAATTAAGAAATAGATATTTTTTGTTTTTACATCGTAAATATGCTTGTACAAACAGCTATGAAGATACACTGTTCATCCAGCTGTGATGCTTTTCAGGACATGTACTACAAATAGACTGAATACTAAAATACACTACAAAAAAAAAAAGTATTGGTACTCTTCTGTTGACAAAAAAGACTTCCCCTGAGCCATCTGACATGTTAAATATACATACATCATTTTCATACCTAAGTCAAAACAGTAGTCAGGAAATGTATCAGGTTGAACAAAAATGTCAGGGCAGATTAACTTTCAGTGCACACCACACTTGCTGTATATTTGCAGTGATTTTCAATTGCATACCTTTGCTCTCACATGGCTTGCAAAGACAACACTTACCCTTGAAGAGTGATGCGCTCTTGGGAGCTTTCAGCCCAACTTCCACTCAGCATAGCAGCAAAGTAACTAGATCTGGCACATAAAATGGCCCTGAGAGAGAACAAAATAAGCATTATTTCACTAGATACAAATACTTATTATGAGACTCTTTGATAACACTGATTTTAACCTTTGCCCTTTATGTATTAAGGTGTCATCTGTATACTGCATGCCTTATCCCTCAGTATATTTAGAATTTTAAAATATACTGAAGAATAAAACAAAAGCACTCTAAATTTCTCTGCTACAACTTCCATCTAGTATGATTGACATCCACTAAGAAGACATCTATTGTCACAAATATTTTCCTTTTATGTAATACAAAGCTGCACATTTATTTCTTCTGTTTTATTGACCAAATAAAGTAAATTATCTTGTTCGTACAGCATCATTTTGGCAAAATGATTATATCCTGAACCTCTGCATAAAATTCTCTTTACACTACAACATGTCTCTCCATTTAAATGAAAAGTATAAGGTTTTTTACTCAAAATAGTCTGGCCACTTACAAGCACATCCTAGAAGTAAAAAAAAAAAAACAACTTAATAACAACATAATCCAACAATATGCCATGTGCTTCCAGCACTATTTGTGAAGAGCTATCTGTTCTGTTTAGACTTACTACCTCATATTGCATATTCAAAAGGCATAACTGGCTATAAAAGGGCTCATCCAATTTACCACTACTTCAAAGGCAATAAAGAAACCCCAGGCCAGCAGTATTTCTCCCTGTATCGGTGTTCAGAGAACAGATGAGGAAACATTTGCAACAGGAGCCTCTTATGGTGGAAGCGAAAGGGCAGAAAGCAAGAGAAGATAATAGATGAGAACTGTTTTATGATTTCAGCCTTCCAGATTTATACCAGTTATAGCACTGGCCTTTATGTATCTATCTGGATTATGGTATCAGTAGAGGATATTCTTGTACGTATGGGTTTTCTTTCCCCAACACTTACTAAGATTCCTGTTATTTATAAAACTCCTATTTGTCATGTACTTCCTGTGGCAGAAAAACCAAGTGTTATGTCTGGCATGAGAATACTTTTTTTTTTTTTTTTTTTTTTTTAACAAACATTTGTTGGCTCTTGAAAGGTTTCATAGCACTTTCATTTTTGCATAGGAAGAAGTAGTAAGAAGAATGCTATTTATGCTTTCTTTTCTAGTCAGATATTCTGCAGTCGCTCATAACTCTCTCTTCTTTCTCCTTTGGGAGCCTCAATATTTAAAATTAGGAACTTCTTGGGCACTCCTCCAATGGTATACTGAGCAATAACAAAAATTAAGCTTTTACAGAATGTATTACATTGCAGTTTAATATGCCCACCTGTAAATGGGTATTATATCACAGCTCTGAGCATGCTATCTTGCTATTGCAAGACACTTCACAGCATCATAGAGATGAAATGCACTACATCTAATTTTGTCGTTCTGCTTCAGATGAATGTTAGTCATTAGCAGACTACTGACAATTACCTACTACCTAAACATACAGCATCGATAAAAGCGTACCTTATGAGCTATATCAGTGTACCATATGAACTTGACATAAAAGTATCTGTTTTTCTGTTGTGGTTTGTGCCACAAGTCAATTACTGGTCACATTGCGTTGCTGCACAGAACTCTAATACAACAGCATCAGTAAGGTATAGCTTCTCAGCTCTCTCAGAGTGCTGCTCTGGTTTAAAGTCTAACAACAGTTCATCGGACTTTGTGAGAAATTAAGGAGTACTGAGATGATTCAACTATCTTCAGTCTTAGAATTTAAAAACAAACAAACAAATCCATTTAAATCACACTGGTACTTTCATTATGATTGTTCTCAAAGTTAGCTTTCTTTTATTTATTCCTGCTGTTCATATGATGTGGTGTTAAAACAACTAACTATTGTGCCTATTTCCTTGCTTTCTCTATGATTTACTGCCACATTTTTTAAATGCTGGTTAGACTAGATCCATTGCTTTGGGCAGTGGATGGCCTAAATTAAAGAATTTCGAATGATGGAATACTTCTGTACAATAAAATATTTTTTTTGCAATAAAGTACTCATTTCTCAACAGTTGCCACTCTGAGAACACGCCTTACAGCATAGACCAGAGTTAAAAAACATGCCTACCACAGTCCATTCTGGAAATCTAGTATATATCCTAATTCTCTTATAACAAACAAACCAAATGGAAAACCTCAAACAAGCAAACAACCCACCACCACTACGACACATCTCCTGTAAAAATATTTCCAGTGTCAGTAATATAACACCAGTTATATTACCAGTACACCAGTTTTGTGTTGAGAAAATACTGAAAGTAGTGGAGGTTTTTGAGCATCTCCCCATTATTTACTTGTACATAAAGCAAGCAAAACACAGGCTCTTCATTTTTCTACTCCAGATGCAAACACTGCATGCAAACAGACTGATCAAATGTACAAGGTAAGAATAGTACTGCCCCTTTAATTTACTTTCCCAACCTACAGAAGGCAAGTGGGCCAAAGTTCTTAAATAGTCTTGGACTTTTGATCTAGTAAAGGCCACTGACTTCCTGAATGTAGATTAGCAGTCTGTACATAGGCATGACTGATGTAATCAACATGAAATCAAATTTTGTATGCACAGATTCTGAAGAGTAGAAAAAAGAACTCAGTTGTTTTGTTTTGTTTTTTTTTTTAATCTGTATGCTAATTTTATTCAGTAGCAATAGCTGACTAGTTTATTCATAGATTTTTCTTTTCCTATAGAGAACACAGGTTAGTTTTGAAAAGTCAGCAAAGAAAACTTACACAGTATTTATTCATGAGGTTATAGTCATTATATGGGTGTACAATGGTAAACTTAGAAGAAACTCATCATTTATATACCTGTGAGCTTGAAAATCTTTGCCTTCTATGCAAATATTTATATCTGGACAGCAGCGTTTCTTGTACAGCCTCAATAAGTCATCTCCTAATGCAGATGCTGTTTCTAGCTTGTAATTACCTGCAGGTGGAGAAAAGTAGCCATTTTCACTTTGTCTGGTGTACACTGGAGTATTTTCTGGATACAATTTGAAATATTTGAAAGAAAAAAAAATTCAGATGTCAGATTCTAACACTGCATACTCAAAGTAGAATTCTCCTTGAAAGGTTTTTCAGAGCCAGCAGTAGGACGTGCATTTTATTTGGCATCATGAGGAGAGGTACTGAAAAATGACCAGTGCTTCTCGTTATGTATCTATGCAAGAAGAGTGCTACAGTGACTCTTTTGTAAGATCATGTAGCCAGTTCATTTCTTTTACAAAGCTCTGGTACCTCAGTACTCAAGAGAAGCAGACTTTCAACAAGTTCATGGTTACGTAGAGCTACTTGCTTTTGTCTGAACAGATGGGATGCTTGACCCTACCCCACTGACACAGCTGTAGCAGCAACCACCTCCAGCATGGATGCAGTTACAACTGCAGTAGGGAAAGCTCTGAGAGATTCCAAAGCCCTCATAAAATAAGACACGTGGAACTAGTAGGATCACAAAAAAAAAAGAAAAGGTAGGGGACTTGGGGGAGAGATGTTGTGTGCTCAGGACTGAAGTTTGCTGCACTACAGAGAAAAAGTAGGATACAGTGATGATGTACATGAGTAGTGCTTAGCACATTCTAACAGATTTCCACTACAGACTGGTAGGGAACTGTTCCTGCCAAATTTCTCCAGCAGTTCATTTTTTCAGGGTATGTGAAAATGAGGTATACCATAGCAAAGAATATCCATGCAGGTTGTGTTACAACAAAAACTTTAATCTTTTCCCTCATTTTTACATATGTATATAGAGACCTTTGGATAATTAATTAAAAGGAAAAAAAAAAAAACCAACCAAAACACAAACACAACAAAACCAAGGAGAATATAGTAGCAAACCTACCTGCCATGGCTTTGTTACTTTTTGCATCAATGCCTTCGGGAATTTCACCTTCACTGCTAGGTGAAGAAGCAGTTTCTTTCTGAACAGCTCTGCTTAGAGCATTCTGATCAGCTGCTGCACTTCTGTCATCTCCAAGACAACTTACATCTGTTGCAGTGTTCTGAAGAGCAGCACTGTTGTTTTCTTGTATTAATTTGGACTCCAGAACTTTTTTCATCATAGCCAGTTCCTCAGATTCTTGAAGATTCTTATCAGATGAATATACAAGCCTAAAAGATGATACTGAATTTCATTCCTGCAATTTTTTAATTTACCACCCAAAAAAAAATCTAGAATGTCATTTTTTGCTTAACAAAGTTCATGAACTGAAAGGAAAAAAAAAGGCTGGGCTGTAGAGCAATTAACAAGAAAACTTTTTAAAACTCTGAAAACAAATGCATTTCTTTAACACTCCCCTCCCATAAAAAGAACCAAGTAACGTTACTAATAAAATTGTACCGGTAAATTACAAGGAACAAAGGCATTTTTTCCTACTCTTTGTAACTCATATGCCATCATCATGTGCTGTCAAAAGTAGAAGTGCATTAGTAATGATGGATCAGAGGTTTATAAATCTTAGTATGACCAAGAAAAGACATTATCTTTATATCAAATTAAAAAAAAAACACAAAAAACCTACTAACATCAAGAACCCAAGAAGCATGTGAAACTTTACAGAGAAAAAAAAATAATTTCAAAAGGAATTCTTGAAAGCATGAAAGTTTTCAGTTAAAATTAGTCTAGTTTTCATTTTTCTCCTTTAGTAATTCCAGCTTCCCGCTTTCCCATCTGTTTTAGCAACTTATTTTTGGCTTAAGATCTGGAAAGGCTAACAAAGCCTGCAGTCTGTGACTGCAGAGCTCTCATGTTTAAAGAAAGATGCTGCTCTTCAGCAACTTAATAGAGCCTTAAATAGTCAATGTGAACAGATAAGATGTTTCATCTGCAGTTTCATACCAGATAGATGAAGTTAACAAAGTTTAACAGAAGAGCTACAGTTGCCTAGGATTCCAGGGATAGATACTTGCAGATCTGCAGTTAATCACTCATTCCATGGTGAAGAGGATTTATTGTTAACGCTGTGAAAGCAGTAATTGGAATATGCTGCTCCAACACTGTGCTGTTAAAGGGGCAGAGAAAAGATATAAAGAAATCACCTTCCTGTATTCAAAAGACTTGAGTCCTCATTCCTAACTCTCAACATGTTGAGTTAATGTTTCAGCACAAACTTATGTACTCACCATTCTGTTGCCACTGCATATTCAGCATATAAAGACAGTACAACTTGACTGAGGGAGAATTGGTTCTAACAGATGTACTGCTTTGTCATAAAAATAATTGTTTTAATATTCTTGCTCTCTTTCTGCCAGTAACTGAAAAACATACCCATAGACAATCTGCTAAACTAGGCAAAAGGGAATCCTTAGAGTATTTTCAGATAATTTACATAGGAAACCTCAGGAATATGGTTCTATTACCAGTAAGTTTAAGTCAATAAAGATGGCACCAGTTGCTGCAACTAGGAAACCTACAAATAAAACAAGTAAACAGACATGCTGTTAAGCCAGAACCAAACAACTGGTTTCTGGATCTGAGAAGTTACTCTATGCTCTACTTATTTTGTCCTTTGAGTTAGGAAGCATGTCTCCTTACTGCAAATCACAGCCACCGTCCACAAGACGGACAAAATCCCAAAGTGACATGGTCCAAACCACTAAGAGCCATGGGAAGAACACAATTAAGCAAAAAGGTGGAAAAACACTTGATTTAAAACAAACAATCTGTATTTAAAATTATGCAGAACTCATTTTTGTTATTTCCAAGAATACCTAAAGTCACCGTTAGCACCAAGCTTTACTGAAACCTATTAGGACAGCCACTCTTACTGTCCCAAAGCAGCTACAAACCTGCATGAAAGAACACTGGATTTAAATATTAACCAAATCTAAAACCATATTCTCAGCTACTTAGGAAGCAGCCTTTTAAATCCTGCCTACAACAGCTTCTGCTTTCTCTGAGAGAGTTCTTCACTGAAAGCCCTTCTGGAGAAAACAGCTACCAGCCTCCCTCTCCTTAAACTAAGTTATTTTTATATACACACATACACCTATATATATGTTTATATGTATGTAAATATATATACAGATACATAAATAGTTCTACAAACATGTATACACACACGCATACTTATATGTACACATACATAAGTGTCACTAGGTAAGCACTTTTGAGTTTTTAAATGCTTAGTGTTTAAGCAGAAAAAATCTGGTACATGTCATTGCAGATATGTTATACATATGTCCAGACTCTTAGAACATCTGTAAAGATTACAGAACAATGGTAGGAGAGAGGGTTGTTTTTCTATTTTGATTTTTTTTTTCCCTCCTAAGTTCAGTTAGCAATGCAGAACAGATATTAATGCTAAAATCCATCAGAAAACTCTCCATCATAAATACCACAGTAAGCATGAAGCACCGGAGCCTGACCTGTATGAAATGGGTTAAGTCTACTTTTTGGCAGCACATTATCAGTTAAATGTAATGTTAACTTTATAAAAGAAGGACAAGTGTAGATGCCAAACTGGGGTACTTGGATTGTGAGGGATAATACAATCAGCAGACACAGACACAAATTATGTTTCTCTTTTTATTTACAACTTGTACACAACTTTGCGTTGTTTTCAATAGGAACTTTGTATAACGTGCTAGAACTTCAAGCAGTAACTCGTTTCACCTCAAATATCCTCTGCAGATATCTAAAATACTGTATCAAACAGTGTTACTCAAACAGTAGACCTATGTATTATCACAATGAAATGCCAAAATAATCAAGATCTATTAACTTTTGCTGTGATCAAATAACAGTGAATGTAGAAAACACATCAACAATTTCCCACCCATAGTTTTTACAAAGACTTCAGTGAACATAACTGCAGTAACTAGTTTTGTGCACTGCACTTAACAGTGGGAGACTTGCTACGATATTTCAGGAGTACATCTATAGCAGCGAATCCTTGTTAACGCAGGTTAGGCATGTCGCATGTGCAACCTCAGTTTACCTCTTAAGATTCTTCCATTTCCCTTTAGATTTCCTAGAAGAATTATCTGCTTGATAGTGCTTAGCTTTTTGTAGCCGAGATGGTAATTTTAAATTAATTGATTTATCGTGACCAGTATTTCTGTAAATTTCTTCTCATTAGATGTGACATCAGCTGCCTCACTGCTGCCAGATTCAATTTTACAATTCCATGTGAAAGCTAATTATGTCAGCAGAACAATCTGTCCTTTTAAGCAATCGATGTCCAAGTGAAAGGTTTTTGCCTATTTCTTATGAATTACATTTTACTTCTGTGTAAAATACACAGGATACACAAATTCATGGCATAAAATCTACAAAACACATGTAGTGTCTGACCTATTTCCCTCCATTCCACATTCCCTGCTTAGCAAATTCTGAATATTCTCACTGACTAGCCAAGCTCATGTGCTGTAGTAACAAACTCAGATCACAGAACATGGTTACATAGACAAATGTCTTTAGAAGACGAGTCAGAGGAGCAAAATCCTTAATCCCTTAATTTGGGTGAAAAACACTTCGGTTTACAAGCATTTGTTCCCAGTTTTCTCAGCATTTACTGATCACCGAAGTTGAGACTTCATGGAACATTTTAACTTCCACAATTCAAAATTTAGCTGCTTGATCAAGTTAAAGGTAGTTGCATGAGCTTTTTCACATTCCCCATATTTAGAGGACAGTATTTGTTAATTTCATTTGTTTTGGGAAAGGTGATATTTTTCCCAGCTGTTTCTCAAAGCATGATATAAATACAATCAATTAATTTGTATTTTTAACATGTATCAGCACAGTTATCAGGATTTTCAGGATTTCATGTTATTTACTAAGCATCATTTTCTCATTTAGAAACTCTGATAGTTCAGTTTGCGTAAAAAAAATGTAGAATCACAGATGGCTTGGGTTGGAATGGACCTTAAAGGCTAAGCAGACTCAATTTATTTTGCTTTTGCCAAAGATCATCTGGTTCCAACCTCCTGCCGTGGGCAGGGACACTTCCCACTAGATCAGGTTGCCCAGCCTCCATTCCTGGAGGAGTTCGAGACCAGGCTGGATGGGGCCATCCAAGAAAGAATTTTCCTCACACCATAATGATACACAGCAACAAAATTCACTGAACATCTTTTATTACAAACAGTCTATCCTTACTGGAGGAACCAGTCAAATTCAGTATGGATTCTATGGAACTTCATATACTTTCTGACCCCTCATGGGAAAAAGGGTAAAAAGCAGCTTACCTCTCAGAGGGTAAGACATTAATGATCTAATTACCTGCAACAAATTGTTGTCCTTCCAGAATGCTGAGTTTCTCACTTCTCGAGGCAGACTGCAGAACCCTGTGTGAGCAGTAATCTCCTGACACTGACATGCTTGCAACTGTTGACCATTTCTGGTTGTGTTTTTAAGTGTTAATGTATAGGGTGATCAGCATCTGCAATATGGATGCTGCACTTCTTTGTGACCAGTAGTTTCTCCCTGGTGTCCTGAGACATTGAAGTATAAAGGGGAAAACAAAGCAGCGCTCACCTATTTCAAGCAAAAGTATGGTCACACTGACCAGCATAAAGCTCACCATGTCCTCCAACCTGCTCAAGAACAGAAGTTTGGCTGTGGGAGCTGCATAGGCTCCAGTCCGCAAGTAACATGTGGCCTATGTCCCTCTTGCACAAGAAGGGCAGAGGCCCAAAGGAAGTCTCACCGAGATGAAAGCCAAATATAGCTTATGAGAAAAAGAAATTCTAAATCCCCAAGGAAAGCTGAAAGACAAGCTAAATGCAAACAGGAAAAGGGAACGAAATTTTTTGTAGCTTTGATGAAGGCTTCAGTATTATATTAGCATTCTGCTTCTCTTCTACTGAGGTACAGTATTTTATAACCAGAAAATCTAGAACTTTTATTGAAAATAATTTTCTCTCAGGAGCTCAATTGCAGCACCAGATCTTTGGTAAGGTCTAGGATGCAACTCCTCACAGTGATTCATGTGCTCCAAGAACTAGGATACATTCCTCTCAACAAACTGTAACTCAAAGCACAGCAAAGTACAGTATCATGTTTCTGCATGAAAGTCTTTTGCACTGTCACTTAAATGAAAAGTAAAGTAATGAAAGTGCACTAACGTATGTAAGACAAAAATGAGACAAAAACTGCATTCTGTTTCTCACTGTTTCACTGATGCTTGGTTGAAACCTACAGAAAACTGACCAACACCAGTTATCAGCCTGCTCAGCTACACTGATTACATGGCTTTAGATATCAATCTCAATAGAAAAAAGATCATTTCATACTTAAAAGTTTTGTACCCTGAATAAATATTTCAGCCATATGCTGCCTTATTTACAAGTTTATGAAAAGAATGGGTGAAACGAACAACAAAAGGCCAGCCTATATTATTTTTAGGCATTTAACTCCAGAATAGCAACACCTTCTCGTTTCTCTCAACCCCTCAAGAGCCTAAAAGTGCATTTTCTCTTCTAGGCACGTTTGGAATTCTTTGGGAAGCGTGACAGTGCCTGCTGCTCTGCTCCCATGCACACCCATGTCGCCAGTCAGCACTACTGCTAAGGAGGTAGGTGCATCACTGTGACTTTGTCAGGGTAAAGCAAGTACTGCTCGGCTCTTGGGAAGGAGGGGAGGTACTATGGGTCAGGGAGGACTGTGAGGCCTGGTAGTGACCCCAGTCAGCAACCCTCGTGTACTAGCCTAAAGCTTGGAGTGGACAAGTGCGATGCCACGGAGCTGCTAGCAGCTGGTGATGGGAAGGCAGCTGGGCCCTTGCAGTAGTCCCTGAGCAGCTGCCAGACCACCCACACCTCACCCAGCACTCCAGGGAACTGTGCTGCTCAGTCCCAGCCATAACTGCTTTCGGAATGGCCATGCAGCTCCTGACCTGGTGCGTCACTCACGAAGTCCTCCTGGCTCCCCTAGTCAGCACTGACCATTTTTCAGCATACCACTGGCACATTCTTCCTTGTTGCTTTTGACAGTTAGCCTTACTATTAGCATAGTGATAGCCAAAAACAATTTTAAAGGATACATTCAGCACTTTCGCTGCTTCCTTTCTGTTTCGACTGCACAAACATCTACATTCCATACCAATACACCGAGCAGCACGTAGCTGTGTTCCGTCAGAGGAGGGACAGTGCAGTGGGAAATAGGTGCAGCAAACTCTTCTGCAAGGCGGGAAGGCTGTGGAAGAACCACTTAGAAAGGGAAAGCTCCGCAACAGGTGTTAGTGCCGGGAAGTGCCGGGCGAGGGCCCGGGAGCTCCTCCAGCCCACTGCCCGCCCGCCGCAGCCGCGCACTCACCGCAGGAAGCGCCGGAGCTCGGCGGGCCCCGGTCCGTGCAGTCGCAGTGCCTCGCGGGGCGGCCGCCCCCCGCCCAGGCCGCTGAACAGCCGCGGCGCCCGCGCCAGGAGCACCGCTCGGTGAGCCCGCAGCGACGCGTCGCCCACGCGGATCGTCACGTCGGTGTGCGTCCCCTCCGCCAGCAACCTGCGGGAGCGCAGCGGCACCGTTACCCGTACCGCCGCCACCGCCGGCCCGCCCCGGCCCGCCCGCACCTACCTGCTCAGGTCCTGCCGCAGCTGCTCGGCCAGCGCCTCTTTCAGCCGCTGCCGCTCCGCCGTCCCCGGGCTGGGGCCCTTTGGCGCAGCTCCGCTACCGCAGCGCGCCATGTGCCGGCAGTCACAGCGCCCCGCGCTACGACGCCGAAGCGCGGCCCGCTGGCCCTAAGGCAGAAAGAACAGCGCCCTTCCCGCCACTGGGACCAAGGCACCGTCGCACCATAGGATGCGGCTGCCCCTCGGCGCGGCTCGGCCGCGGCCGGCGCCCGCCTCCGCCAATGAGGGCTCGCGGTGCGGCGCCCGGCCCCGCCCTTCCCCGCGGCGCCTCGAGCGTCCTCCCGCGGGCGGGGCGGGGAAGGGGGCGGGGCTTTCCGGCCTGACCCCACCCTCCGCGGAGGGGCGTGGCGGGAGCGCAGTCCCGGCTCTGAGCCCCGGCCGCTCCCCGCCGCCTGGCGGAGCCTCCCGCAAAGCGCTGCGCGCAGGGGCGCAGCCAGCCGGGGGAGCGTCCTCAACTTCCGGCAAAGGTTTTTGTACCGAGATAAGACTGCTGTGTAAACAGTAAAAGCAGCTCTGCAGCTGCAGTCCTTCTGAGACAGGAATCTTCCCAATTTATAGTTCAGTTTAAAAGGCGTGTAACTACTGATGTATATAAATGTTGAAAACGTTGGTGGGAAAATTATACTTGAGTATCAGGTGCCATTCATAGGTGGGAAAGGTGGGATCAGTATCTGAAACACTAGGAAAAAAACTTGGCAGCAGTTCTTACAGATGAGAACAGTAGATGCTAACATAGGAAGGACGATGCCAGCAATGAGGCATTGTTTCCAATAAATCATCATGTGAGGAAGTGCACAGACACTTCAGCTGTTCAAACCTTGTTCTGAGCATCCGTAAGAAACCTCTCCGTGGGAAGCCAGGTAAAGGGAGTAATGTAAGTTGCATTTTATTAGACAGAGGTGGTTTTGATACATGTTAGATTTCCCACTCTTCTTGTTCAGACATTGAGTGTACAGGTTCCCATTTTTTAGTCAAGAAAAACACATTGCACAAAGCAGCTGCATTCAACAATACAACAAGATATGTATCATTATTCACTTGAAGACTAGAAATGTGCCCAAAATTTTTTCAGTCATCCAGTATGCTAAAATATACATAATAAAAAGAGTTAATAACTTTAATGGTAAAATACATTAAAAAAATTCAGGCAAATTGAGAATGAAAACTTGTGACTTCCTTCTGTATGGCACCACTCCATTATTTCATTATAAATTTATAAAGGCACCACACACAGAGACTGTAAAGCAAGGGAGAAAACAAAACCAAGCAATTTTCCATGATTTTCTTTCTATACAAATACATGTATCTTAAGGCAGGTGTTTTATGTGCAAAATACAAGTGTACAGGTAAAATCAATGTTGGTATTCTCATACTCACTTCATCTTTTAGCAGAAACATTGGTGTCCAAATGTACAGTACATCAAAAACACTTTTCTCTAACAGAGCTCAAAATAGAAGGCAGGCTGGAAGTATGGCCCTGATAACAATTACTTTTTAGATCTGTAGAGCTTTTTCGTAGACTCCTTAGAACATGTACAGTCATTCTCTCTTTCTTGTTGTGTCTTCCTTTAGAAAGGTCCATATCAACTTGTTCACTATGTCAGGTTGATCCTGCTGGAGCCAATGGCTGGCTTCAGACAAAATAGTTAATCTGAAATGATTTTTAACATAAATCCTTGTAATTTCTGCCATCTCAACTTCCATAAATGCATCTCTTTCTCCCCATAAGAGCAGGGTTGGCATGATGACTTCATGGTGCTGCAGAGGTAGGCAGCTTTAAAAAAAAAAATAGGCTTACTTTAGTCTTGTTTCATAATAATCAACAACTTACTTCATCATTCAATTTACTTAGTTTTTTAAATCAACACAGATAATCTTACTGCAAGCTTTTCAGGTTCCAGGGTATCTTTACAATATGAAGAGAACCCTCATGTGACTCAAAGTGCTCAAAGTGTTAAGGATAGAGAAGTTACGTGTCTGTAATCAGCAGCTGGTTGCAACAGAAGTCTTATTTTTGGAGCATGAATGATGCTTCTTCAGAATGCGTAGCCCAGGAGCTCCATAATCTCCATAAAAGTGAATGTGGAACAACATGCCCAGAATTCTGGTTGTCCATGGATTTCCCTGGGTTGATGAATGATATGGCAGATTTCTGAACCTGTTTTATCTACTGTATGTAGATTTCAATGAAATACAATGCTTTGAATCATGTTTGGAATATAGTGTTCAAAGCATCCAGCTACCTGACTACCCACACTGTGTTACCAAAAATGGTTGTCCAGCAAATGGCAGGCATGTCCCATACCATGTAGCATTGTGCTCAGCAATAAAAACTGGGGGAAGTTGGCCAGTGGTGTCTGCAGCTGATCTGGGTCTGCCTGGAATCACTCATCAGGCGGTTGCACTCTGCATCACTTGTTTTATGTATTCTTTTATCATTATTATCATTATTATTTTCCCTTCCTTTTCTGTCCTACTTAAACTGTCTTTATATCAGCCCACAAGTTTTACCTTTCTCCAGTTTTCTCCCTCACTGCACTGCAGGGCAGTGAGAAAACAGCTGAGTGGTGCTGAGCTGCCGCTGCGTTGAACCACAACACAGACTCAAAAGCATTTACACATTGTAAGACATTGATTTTTTTGAAGAAAAGCCCTTAGAAAGTAAAACGTTAATAAAATTATACCACCACATTGACACATTTAAACTTTCTATAAAAACTTTCCATTATTTTTTCTTAATACAGTTATTTTGAATGTAATTATTTTATAAATGTTTCCTTACATTGAGGGTAGATGTTAGAACACAGAAGACAAGCAGGCAGAAATGAAAGACTGTTTCAACATGAGTCATGTTAACACATCAGAATTCATTATTTATCTACTTCAGAGATGTTGAAAATTGTATCTGTATTTACTCCTGAACTGCTTTATCTTAGAACAGACTCTATCTTGGAAAAGACTAACTGCAACAATTCAGAACAGATTCCATACGCACAGATACAAATCATTATGATGCTAACGCTCAAATATGATAATGCTGTACCAATCATGTATAAAAAAAGTTTGTTCTCAACTAGCTTTTATGAAAAATCTATTGCTAGGTTCAAACTTAGGTGTTAAGTGAGAAACTATACTCTAAAAATGGAAAGGGAAGATGCTATGCATTAGTTTAATGTTAGACAAAAGTGGAGACTTTGGAGACATTCCTTCTTTCTACTTACACATAATTCCGAGAATTAGTAACAAAAGATCAGGTTAAATAATAATTTCATTTTAATTGATGAACTAGTAAAATTCTTAAAATGACTTTTTGTAGCAGTGGATTTAGATTTCATTTTTCCAACAAAGTGGCCCAACCCCCAGAACCATAGATTTTTTGTAGTAGCATCTTTAACAACTGATAATCTGGTGATCCAATTCAGTGCGTTTGGATTCATCTCTAAGAGCCTTTCAAGATTCTTTGCCTTGCTTATCTGTTTATGCAAGTAAGTGTTCACAGTGGGTGGGAAGTAGCTCATCTTAATCATCTCTTTGGAAATAACCTTCCAGAAAAATTAAGAATCAGAGCTCCAGGGTGACAGCAATGAGATGGAAGCCTCTGACATGTAGGAGACCAGTGCCAGCCCGTTGGGAATCATGGTGAATTCAAGACAGTAGAACCTAAGTGCTGCTTATATGAGAGGAAGTGAAAATTTCAATACAGTTATAATAGCTAGTGATTCACCTGTTTGTGTGATGGTGTAACCATCAGAATTGGTGGCAAGAATAGAAAGAGCTGAAGACCCATATTTTTTTCCCCAGTGGAAATCCTGCTGTGTTGTGGCTGATACCACCTAGAATGTTATTCTGTGAATTCATCGCAGGAGTATTTTCATTAGAAAGGTAAATCAAACAGCGCACAAGAACATTCACACTGAGGAATTAATACCTCTCTTCTCCTTGAGCCTGAAAAAGGCCTGAACTGGTAGTTTAAACATACAAGTCTTCTACTCATGCAAATCCCACAGCAATGCAGCTGCTACAGTCTCTTCACTGCTGCTGCTGCAGCTGGTTAATGTGCACTCACTGATGCAAGGTGCTGTGGCAAACCTAATGAGCAAGGCTCAGGGCCCTCCTGCCTCTCCAGCTGCTCATTAGCCATACCCTGCAGGCTGCGGCCGTGCCATTCTAGCACCAGGGAATCCTGTGACACTCCACAGCTCCAGTTGCCCTTGGATGTCCCAGCTGTTGCTTATCAGCCGCACCGTGTGGCTGCAAACAGGGACACTCCTACAAGCACAGCCGCTTCTCATATTCACCGCTGGTGTCTGTGCTTGGTGTTAGTTTATTTAGAAGATAACATGCCGTCTCTCTATGCTGTTTTGTCTTAGGCTGTGCAGACAGCACCTAGCTTGAACACCTGTTTTCCTCCCAGCATTGCACTGCTGACTGCTTTCCTGACAGTGACAATGAGGAAGGCACAAGAGGAGCAGGAAGGGTGGCACTATGTTTAGAACAGGGAAAGCTGAAAGTTAATCTGCTTCAAAACTCTGCTGAGTTCAGGGAAGGAGGTTTAACGCTACTGGAAACAGGAATTAAGGGAATAAAGAGTTCAGACCTCCTGATATATCCGTGCAGCATGGGGCTACCAGTCCTGAGTAGAGAATGACAAGTTTTAAACACATTCTGGCCGTTAGGTTTTTGGTAGATAAGCAGAGGGTGTCAGCCTCTAAGGCCAATTCTGGCTGCTTGAGAAAACTCTGGTTGTTACTTTGTTTTGCGTGGATACCTGTTCCTATGTATTTTGCTGCCTGACACCAAATGTTTTTGTTAACTGTTGGGACTTTAGGAATACATATATATATTTTTTCCCTACTACCTTAGCAGCAGAAGATACAATAACGCTATTGGACTCTAGAGGGCTCTAGAATATTTTACCTTGTTTCAGAATGTTAGACTGACCTGAAAATATTTCTGTAATGGTTGATAGGTCCAGTTAATGCTCCAGGTTGTGAAAAGACATAGAGGTAAGCTTCAATGTCTTCTGCTGTTAATCTGCATCCTTTCCTACCGATTCCAGTGGTCTGGCTGGTAAACAAACTTTTCAGAACCTACCAAAAGAAGAGTAAAAAGCCATCACATATCTACAGACGCTATTTCTTTCCTTCAACAAGACACATCTTTCTAAAACCTATTTATACATAGCTCACTCCAGAGTAATTGGAGTACACGCAAATGGCACTATTGCCAAGGTACTCAGTTACGTTATCTTGCCTGTGACAGGCAGTGGCAGGCTGTAGGCACATACTTTTTTCCTCAGGATGGAGCCAGCAGCTGAGAGGTGGGAGGCAGAAGGAGGCAGCATCCCTCAGCTTGCTTTTCTGTATGCCTGCAGCACTGACAGTGCTGTGCTGGGCTGCATATATGTGGGTCTGGGTCAATGCATACTGCTTTTTCTCTTTCTATACATTCATTTTGATTGTTTAACATTACATAAAATGTTGGCCTTGTTGGTTTCTCAGGCAGAATTAACCACCTGAAAGAATGCAATATCCAAACTGCCAGGCTGCCCATCCTGCAGCAGTCAGTGCACGATGAGGGGATGTCCCACCACTCTCAGGAGCTGCAGCTAAGTCAGGAATTCCCCTGACACCAAATGTGTCTATGGTAGAGCACAGCATGTGACTTCTGAGGTGGAGTAACACACTGTAGTGCTGGAGGTTAACAGTGTGTCCCAAATGCCTGCCAGAGATCCCAAACTAAGCACAGATTCTTTATGCTTTTATTCTACTTTGTATAAATGTATAAAACTGAAGAAAAATCAGAAAGCTCTGTATTTTTTCCAATAATTATCACTACATGAGAAGGGATCAATGTACATGGTAATTCTTCCATCACTCACAGATAAATATACAAACAAGAGCACTCATTTTGCTCACCTTGAAATCATTTACTGTAAACATGAATTCAGGAAACCATGGCATTTGGAAAAAGAAGTAGTAACCAGATTTAATCAATTGTGATGGATGTCGTAGAATGTATTCTGAAACAAAAATGCCCATGAATTAAAAATGAAAACTGATGACTTAAACAAAATTACTGTTAATATCACTATTTGTTAAACTTAAAGGAATGTTTTAAAATACTGCATTATGTGACAAGAGATGATTAATTTTTCAGCAGTAAGTGTATGACGTGGTTATTAAAGTTTATTTCTTCTTTTATGTGCGTTAGTAGAAACAGGCAGCAAAATGAAGTCTGCCAAAGATTAGGTGAGAGCAGTGACATTCAAGAGCTTAATCACATGAGAGGTTTTCACTTAAGAGCTCTATCAGTGCAGCTAGTCCGAAGCATTTTTTCAGGTGTAGAATAAGAGGCATAAATACAAATGTTACTTTTGCCTGTAATTCTCTCATCAAAGATGAGGTGTAGAAAAATCTGTAGATGATAATCCACTTACACTGTGAGTGGTAAGTCAAGAAACCTGAGATGGAACTCTTAAAAATCTGGTGTCATAATTGCCATCAGTTAGCAACAAGGAATGGCATGCATTGAGTAACTAAGTGATTAGAGTGTGCCTAAAGCAGTGACATGGAAGGTACAACGTCAAAGATCAAGCAATTCCGAATTCATAAATACATAAATCCCTTAGGAGTGCCTGGGAGTGTTTTAACTGCTGTTATGGCATTGATTGTGCAAATAACAAAAATATTTAAAAAATAAGACTTTGATGATTGTGAAGATTGTAGTAGTAAAGGCAAGCAGAATGCTCAGTGTATAAGCTCTCTGTTTTCATTTTATTCACAGTAGGAGAAATTTTATCCAGGGAGACTTTATCAAGCTGCATAACATATTTTGTTCTTTAAAAACATGCAAACAAATACTAAGTAAGGCTATAGTAATATGCATTTTGCCTCTATACAGCCTGGCTCCTGCTCTCAATGTAAGAACTGCAGCAGCTCCTGCTTGCTCCAATGGAGAACAGACATTTCCTTGGGTAAGTGAAGCTTAACTACATTGCAAAATGTTCTTTAATACCTTGGAAGGGTGGTCAAGTACATTGTGAGAACAATATGTGTGAAGAGTTCTGATTCCATGGTGTCATAAGGTCAGATTTACATTCAACAAAGATGAAAAATAAAGCTTTGCTGAATTTTCTCAACTATTTCTAGGGGTGACTTTAAAAATGAAAATAGCATAAGGTCAGCTATTTGAGAAACTAAAATGAGGGAGGTATTACTCTCATCGTAACTACTGAATGTAGATCCAATCCCTGTGAAATTTTGTAATTGTGGGTAGCAGGCAAGCTTGAAGCCTATCACACAATAAATTCTGTTAGTGCGCCAGATATCTTTTTGTGGTAACTACTAGCACATTCCTGAGCTTTTGGTAAATAGACTGGTAAGGTTGTCTTGTTCCAATGAATATTGTGTAAGATGAAGTTTCACTTGTCACCTAAATCAGGATTACATTCTAGAAGTCTGATTCTCAGGTTGTCTTATGCATTTTTGATAATACAGTGAGAGCTTAATCTTGGTATTATACAGCCATGTTCAGGGAATTCTATCCTGCCAGATTCATGTTTATGAAAATAATGTTTGTTGGACTTCAAGGATTAAGAGGAAAACCCAGTAAATTTGCTTACAAACAGTCCCACTCCCTACAATAAATTATTTCCCAAAGTATAATGCTGGATACCTTACTGCTTCATAAAACACATTCCAAGCGTAAAAGGTAACAGAATATCTGAAAGAGCAAACACCTTTAATCGCTTAGCGCAAATACAATCTTAATGCAAATACTCTGGATTAACATACAGAACATCGTAAGCATGATAAAACTCACCTGTAAACACTGAAGGATGAGGGAAATTAACCACAATTAGTTTAGTCACCATTTCAGGGTAACATATAGCCACTAACCAAGCGATCATTCCTCCCCAGTCATGGCCAATCAACACACACTTGTTGTATCCTACCACACAAACACAAATTTGTGAGTTTTTTTCAGAGAAATTCCATAGAGATCATCACATACAGTAAGTGCTGGATAAAATAGGTAATGTAACTACTTAATACTGCACTGCTTCCATTACTAATGGCCAGGAAAAATGTCTTTTTATTGCTAAAAATATAATACATATTAAAATGAGTTAATTTGACTTCAATTACGCTTTAACATTGATATCAAATTGAAGTAATGTGGTATCCAAATGCCACTCTGTTCACATATCAGCCAGTGCACAGTCAAATATTGCTTTGAATTGATTGCTTTGAATATGGGAGGTTAGCTAAGCACTATGTATCATCACTGTGCTAGATTATATTTAATATCCGTATAGGTGATCCATATACATATATAGATGAATATGCACATTTAAATATTTAGAAGTATAGAAGTAATACTTCTCCATATGCTGTTTTGATGTCAATTTTTCAAAGTTCTTAGCATTCACCTAATTACTATTTCATTGATGGAAATGGGAATTTTGCAGCAATAAAAGGTGGGGGGCAGGGGAAAAGTCATGCCTATTTTTGAAAGCTTAACTATTCCTTCTTTAACCATTCCTCAAATACATACTACAGTGTCAGATACTATCATAGTCCTCACTAAGGATTGTAATACTGAGCATGTGTGCTACAAATAAAATTTATAAAAGCCCAACTGTTCTGAATTCTGAAAAATGTGGACGCAGTTGTCAAAGCATCTTAAAATCCCTCTTGAATAAAAATCTCATCAAGTACATTTGATATAATCAGCATCTCCAAAAGAATTTAACTTAGGGTTAGAACAAAGGTAGGAAGTCTCAGAAATACTTTTTTTCAGAAATTTTCAAATCTGTATGAAATTACATGATGGTGAGAGCTCTTCACAAACATAACCATGGCATTACCATGGAGATTAACACAACCAGCAAAGGTTGGAAAATGTAAGCACAGTGTGGAGGCTGCCTGCCCAACCTTTCAACAATATTCAGGCTTTGCAAGCAAAGCAAATCCCAAATTCAAGCCTTAGAACTGGCACCACTGCTGCACTATTTTTTAATGTGAAATGCAGTCAGTTGTTTCACTATGCCTAGAGTATCTAATGAATTAAAATGAATCTAATCTTTTGTCTTACTATTTGTACAGAGAGGAAATACCCCTCACTAGGTGATGTTTTTCATTGTCAGAACAGCTGCGCTTCCTTCTGAACTGAAGGGGTAAAATTTACCAGAATGTTTCAGTTCAGGATCTACTACACCGTTTTTTTTACCACAGAGAGCAATGCATCCTTTTCTCTCCCTTCCACTCCTCTCACTGTTGTGTAAGACAGAGTGATTCAGCTCTTGAGAAATGACTAATGTGCAGGAGTAGTATTTTGGGATTTTTTCTTAAGGCATCAGATATACTGTCATCATCACTATAAAGCCCACAATATTTATTCTATCTTGTTTGTGCTAGAGGAATTTCACGTGATAGAAATTCTCTTGTCTGCGAGTGCTATTAGACTAATCCATAACAGTATTTATTGAGTGCAACTGTTAGGAGTAAGTGAAGGGTCTTTTTAGTTAGAGGAAATATCATAGGTTTGTTCTGCTGCATTTCACAGCACATGGAGAAGAGTTTTTGAAAGTCATGATGGAAAATCATCTTTATACATTGTTTCTACTGGTATATACATCATGAGTGGAAAGCAAACCTTTTCCATTAGTACTGTTATAGTCCATATATTAGGAATATCCTTAGCTTTATATCTCTACATATCTAGAATATGTATATCTAAAAGAGAAGCAGTTGTTTTGAAATCAATATTTATACACTTATGGGTTTTTTTCCGTGAGCTGAGTAGTTTGTCTTCTACTAACTCACCTAGAGATTCCAAAATATCCTTTATATCTGTTATCAGGAAATCCAATTTGTAATTTTCTTTGTGCGAAGGAGCATCTGTTTCTCCATAACCTCTCAAATCCAGGGCCACCACTCGATATTCACTTTTAAATTCCCGCAATTGATGGCGCCAAGAGTACCTAACAAAGGGAAAAAAAGTTGGAGTTATAAGGTCAAGCAGTATGATACTAAAATGCAGTCAATGGTTTTGCTCCCAAATAGTTGAGGATACATTAACAAGGCTTTGCAATTAGGTTCTTTTTGCTTTCTATGGTATGTTGCTTATCCCTTGTGGCTATGGCAATTCTGTGCTCCCTTTTTGAATTCTACAGTAAGGAAATGCAGCTGCCGAAGAGGCAGCATGGCCAGAGCCTGGATATTTTAACAGTTCTTGGAGCCTGGCATGATCCCTTTGCTGTAAAGGAAGCAGGCATAAAACAGAGCACACACTGGAGTATTCTGTCTTATCCTTGTAACCATTCCATCATCAAAAAGTGAGGTCTGAAAAGCTTTCTCTTCTCCCTTGTTCAAATGCAAATTTTGATGGACTAGGGAAATATGCCTCTAGGGAAAGATTTTTTTTTTCCTTTTCAGAAAAAGAATGTCAGGCAATTCATATGCTAAATTAACCAAAGAAAGAAATACAATGAATAACAAATGAATGTGGTGAATTCCATATGATTTATATTGTGCACACTTTCGTCTGTGTCACTCTACTGCTAGAATTGTTCCAGAACAATCTGTCAGCGTGTTGGTACTCCAAAAAGCATTGCATTGCTTGCATTTCTGTGGAAAAGAGTGAGAGCATCACATACTTTAAAAGACATACAAAATGAAGAAGGCAAAGGCTTGAACTATTCCTCATTCTGCAATAGTATGTAGTGACTGGATGAGTA
The DNA here is from genome assembly GCF_026119805.1 of Tympanuchus pallidicinctus. Lineage (NCBI taxonomy): Eukaryota > Metazoa > Chordata > Aves > Galliformes > Phasianidae > Tympanuchus > Tympanuchus pallidicinctus. Next base: position 15,508,046 of record NW_026294791.1, on the reverse strand, counting down.
TGTTTGTAATGCAAAAATAGCAAGAAAATGGCAGAGGTGATCCTGAAAGAACTACCTGCCTTCGAGTGTTACTCACACCAATTACATTTCAGAATAGCCAGAACCAAGAAGATTATAATAAAAAGATACATGAAAAACATCATCCTTCTGGACATGGATAACATTGACTGCATATTGCTAGGATCTAGCTTTTTCTTCTGCTCTTTTTTCAACTGTGTCCATCAGGTAGATGATACAAAGCATAAGAATCATCAGGTATCATGAGAGATGCACAGAATTCTACCTGAATTCAAACTATATCAGTTCATTGGGTATTCCACTTTTAGCTTTGCCTCCAACCTACTAGGCATTCTGAATATCGTAAGTAATATCACAGTAATATTTATTAATTATAGAAATTTATATTCATGTAAACAGAAGTCAGAACCTTTCCATTTTAGTGCTATATGATGCAAATGCAATATTTATCAGATCTCTAGGAATTAAATTTTTAAATGCATTGTACAGTGATTTGGAAGCTGAATTTGCCATGGTAACTGTTGTAGCTATCATGTATATTTCAGTAAGAAGAAAAAAGGGCCAGAAATAAATAAATAATCTGTGTTTGTTTCAGAGCATGTCTAACTGCTATCCACAGCAGCCCATCCGCCACCAAATGTCTGACTGAACACGTTTCATATCCAAAGAAATCTTTTTACTGTGTATGAAATATAACCAGAAGACAGTTGCTTTGCAGGCAGGAATTGGAATGCTGGTGAATGCCTTCGTTATCATAAGGCTAAATAACTGAAATTATTTTGTGACTTTTTATTCATGTTATTTCTGAAAGGCAGCTTATACAAAATTTAGCAGCTTACACATCCCAGCTGTCTCAACACATCATGCTCACTTTCAAATATTTTGTCTTTCCACGAAATTGATATTGATTATCAAGTTCTTATGCATCTAAAGCTCTTAATGGGTCGGGTGCATTATATTCCTAAGTGATCTTTCATCTTCAGACATTCTGAGTCACTTGGTAAGGTCAGTGTTCTCTGGTTATAGTTGTCCTACTTATAACCTTGAGACATTGGAAAGCAAAGGATTTGCTGCAATTAAAAATTGTAACTGTGAGTTGTATTCATTTTTTTTCCTACTTGAACAGTACAAATTTAACGCAGATTTAACTGTCTCTTAAATTGTGATTATTGTACTGCATGCTCTGAGAACATTTTCTATCCTTGCATTAAAATTTTGCACTGATTGAATTAACAAGCCTGCATCATATTTGTAGTGTGACTGCTTTATAAATGGTTAGCATGTATTTTTCTTTCCAAAAATAGTAAACTGTGCTATTGGTGGTCCCAGTAACCTACATTGCAGTTTTTTAATCATTATTCCATTCCACTTGAATGGTCAGATAATATATAAACTGTCACTTAAAGCATGGCTCGCCATTCTAAATTGTAAAAGCAGCTGTCTGAATTTTGATATATACTGAATTTCAGTAGAATATATACATGAAATGCTAATTTTTGCATATTATTTCCACTGTAGTGGAAATTAGCTGTATTCTCAGCTGTCTTTCTGTGTTGGAATACACATTAAATACCCATTCTGCAAGATATGCATAATGTTTGCATTAGGTATGCATTCCCCCCAATGTAACTGACTTTTTATTTGGTGTGTACAGCTTTTAGACTTTAATTAGCAATTTAGTATTAGGACAATATATTTATTTGAAAATTTATCTTAAAATAATAAATGTGACTCTTTACCATCATCCTCAATGCCTTTTGTATCTGCAGGATATTGCTGAGGGAAGAAAACTGGCCTCTCATTGACCTGGGTCAATTTATCATGGTATGACTTGACTGTGGCTTGAAAGATTACAGTTCCATATCTGAGTTTAGAAAGGAAAAGGATCATTGAACTTGCTGAATTACTGGCATCACCACTTCCTCTATTCACTTATTGTTTTTTATGTGGAAGTTCTGCAAGCCACACCTCCTAGTTAAACCAGGCTGCGACAGCTCAAGCGATTTGGTTTAAACATCAGGCACATGACTGCTTTTCATTGTTATTAACTAATGTGCAGGCTTGGTTTTGATTCGTCATTCATCTTATGATGAACTAATAATAGAGCCTTTTCCCTCCAAGTAGCACTCTGAAATCAGGCTGCAAAGCAGCCTATAGAACTTGTAGTTCTCTCCCTTCCCCAGTTAAAACTCATGTATAGTGTTTTTAACAATGTGATCCATACTGCTCTTAACATACATTGGATCCTCATTTCAGCACCCCCTGCTGTAGTTCTGAAGTTCAGCTTTGTTAGTAAAATGCTATATGTTTTCCAAAAGGGAAGTTCATTAAAAACAAGCAGTTCCTCCCCAAAGTTTGAAGAAAAGAATACATACTTGGAGAAAGAACAGAATGACAGTGCAAAAAAGACAGTTGTGTTGAGTCAGCCTGTAGGAATGTTTTATGGTTGCTGCAGTTAGAAATGTCAATAGTTTGTTCCTGACTAGGTCTTAATACTGTTAATATGCATAGGGTTACAGAACAGTTCACTCTGAGATTACTTAAGCTTTGATTATCTCTCTCGGTCAGCCTCATTTATACAAGAAAAGCATGTAGGGAGTTTTTACCAGAATTCTGGAAAGCCATGAAGCAGCAGCATGAGTGGTTTACCCCTTTCTCCAGCAGCCACATAGTGGAATCTTAATCCTGAATCCTAGAAGGAGAGAAAAAGAAGTTTGGTGTTCTTACTGCTGCATTATAACTGCTGTACTGGTATTCAAGAATAAGTAATTTTAGACAACTTTCTAAGGTACTGCCCCTGAAAACACATCAAGCTGTCAGTTCTCAAAGCTGAAGTCTTCTGTAATGCTGAGGTCAGGTACTGCTACACCCTGACAATGCTGAGCATCCCACAGCCCAGCAGCCACAGCCCCTTCCTGTACAGCCAGCTTTGACACATGCCCAGCTATGCGAGTGCGTGGCAGTTCAGCCACGAGCATGCTCAGGGTTCTGAGAGACCACCGCATGGCATGGGGATGAGGAGGTGGATGAAGATCATTATAAAAGCAAGGACCTTGCTTTCTTACAGACATAGCATGTGCTTGATGGAAAGACTTTCAGACATAATGTACTTCTAATGCACTTCTCATCTTTCACTTAGTTTCTAAGATTGAGCAACTATTTAAAACTATGAAGTTACAATCTTGCACAATAAAGCACTGCATGGATTCTTAGGAAAAAACAACAACAACAACAAACAAACAACAAAGCAATCAAAAGTAACTAACTACAAAGGAAGTTCTTCCTGCTTGCTTTTTTACTGTCCAAGGCTTCAGACTTACTTCAGGAGAGAAAGCCTTCATATAATCATCTTCTTTCTACCCTGTCTATAGTCACTATTTCTGATTGCATCTGTCAAACAAATGAGTCTTATCACCAACAGATAAGTTAGTGATAGCTGTCCAGAGGCTTAATACTGAAATGCCATTGAAATGAATGGATGTGTGCAAGCTTATGCTAACTCGGTCAAATCTGGCAGAATTTAAAACTGAAATGATGTCCTCCAGGTTTACTGAATTCTTACACAGATGTGCATACAGAAGTTGGGAAGGACTTAGCTCATAAAATACAACATGCTATTTAGGAGTCATTTGAAGGAAACTGCAGGATGGAAGGCCATTCTGCTCCTGAACAAATGTCAGAGCCTGAACTGTCTCTGCTATTTTAAAAAGGGAAGACAAAACTCCTGCCTTTGCTGTCGATTGAGCCCTCAAGGGTCAGAACTGTGCAGAAAGCTTTTCTTGCCCACAGTGCTTCATACTGTCTGAAATGCTTCTGCACAGTGAAGTCATTAACCAGCTACAAAGCCATTAACGTATATCTTGGAGTTTAAGAAGGCTCTGAAAAGGGCACATCTGTTTTCTTGCTTTTTGTACTCATTGTAGATACAGGAGGAATTTTTGCTCAATTCTATCAAAAATTACACTGATACTTTTCTTTGGGGATGCCAGTGAAGTTGAAATATCTCTGTGTTTCTAGGTATTTACTGATCTCTTCCCAGTAAATTTTAGGGCCGTTACATCACCTCCACTGTTCTCCATACCATCCCTGCCTTTGATCCCTTTAACACAACAGAAGTTTCTCAGTTTTATTCCAGAGATTCTCCTCTTATTTCAGTCATCTAGCCCTCCTCCATCCTGCTTCTCTTTGTGTCCTTTAGGGATTCACCCTCAGTGTTTTTATTTAATCAATGTATTGCTTTTAAGGATATGGCTTTTACTCATGCAAATTCAATCATCTCTTGTACTGCAGCAAGTTGAATGTCACATACCCCAAACTAAGCCCATCCTCCACCAGTTCAGCTGCTCCTTTCAGTCTCCTCTTTTTTATTACTGCAACAACATGGCATCAGATATTGCCATCTTCTCTGCAACACACTTCTGTCTTTCTTTTGCTGGAACCTGCACAGATCTCTAGGATGCATGTGTCTGGGAGGTAACACATGAGCCTGCTGTTACCCAGCGGCCAGAGAGTTTCATGCTGCCTGAACCGAGCAGCAGACCGTCATCCTGGCAAGCAGTCTGCTTTGCCCCAAAGGCTCCCTTAATCCCACCATCCCCTCGCTTCCCAGCAACCCCGGCATTACTGCTTGGCGCTATGGGAGAGGCAAATACAGCGTGTGAGTGCAGCAGTGTGTGCGTGTCTCCTGGTGATGTTGGAAAAAAGCAAGAAGGCAAATTGTGAGGGACTGGGAGGCTGAACGATTTATGTTAGCTCTGTGTGGCAAAAAAAGGCTGCACAGAACCCTCAGAACAATGCTCTCAGTACTGATTCAATTAAAAATAGCGCTATGAAAATCGCAGCGCTCACCTACAGCTGCAGAAGAAACCGAGCTAAAACAACTTCTTTCCGGGCAGTTCCCGGAGGAGCAGATCGCAGGCAGAGACCCAGAGCAGTCTCTTAACAACCCTGCGGGCCGTAACCGCGCAGCCTCAGGGATGGGGCTAAGCGCCTCACTCCGCGCTCCCCCTGCAGCTCCGCCGCGAGGCCGCGGGGCCGCACCCCACGGGCAGCGCTGCCCGGCCCGGGGTCCTCCCGCGGCGCCCCCGGGGCAGCGGCTCCTTGTGCGTGCGTGCGGCGGGGCGAACCCGCAGGGGAACCGCCGGAGGGGAGCACGCACGGGTGCCCGTGTACAGGCATGCACCGGCGGGCGGGCGCGCACGCAGCCGAGACGCGTGCACGGGAGCACGGGTGCGCACGGCGAGGCCCGCTCCCCCCGACCCCAGCCTTCACCTTGATCCGGACGTAGCAGTGGGTGCCCAGGGAGGGGTCGTTGAGGCAGGCGGGGGGGTTCTCCCGCATCACCCAGCGGAAGGTCTCGCCCGGTCGCCGGCCAATGCTCCATAGCAGCCGCAGCCCGGCGATGCAGGCGCATACTCCGCAGTAGCTGTACACCAGCGCCCAGAAAAGCAGCGCCCGCGCGGCCACCATCACACGGCGGGCGGGCGGCTGGCAGGCAGCACCCGGTCTCGCCATCGGGCCCCGCCGCCGCCGTCCCCGCCGGCCGAGAGGGGCTCGCAGCGCCGCCGCCGCCAGGAGCCGCCCGAGCGGAGGCACCGCTCACGGCGGCGGCGGCGCGCCCGCCCCGCGGTCCCCGAGGCCCTCGCCCCGCTGTCCGGCACCGCGCCGCGCCGCGCCTCCCGCCCGGCCCCTCCGGGCTTCGAGCGGCGCGTTCCTGCCCGGCCGATGGATCTGCGCCCGATGGCCCGCAGGGAACGAAGGAAAAAGCGGGCCCGGAGCGAAGGGGCTGCTCCCAGCCGCGTCCACGGCCAGGGCTGCCGCACGCATCGAAACTCGCCGAAAGGTCTTTGCGAGAAGTGCGTGTGGGAGACGCGGGACAGCCTCACCTCTGCTGCCTTCGCAAGGTCCTTGCATGCCGTAGCTTTGCTCACCCTGATCTCGTATTTGGACGCACATACCTTATTGGTGTGAGATGAAAAAGAGTGTACGGCTGTGTGGTTAGATTTCAGTTATTTTTAAAAACCGTGTGCGTTCTGTCTCTGCTGTTTAACTATTGTCCATTGAAAGATGATTCTGTAAATATATTACAGCCTCAACTGCTTGTTAGTATGAGTGTTTCTGAAGAGCATACCAATTCTGAGCTTCAGCACAAATGTTTATAATTTAGAAAATGGAACTTTAATCAAGGCATTGGCTAGTAGAGGCAATTGGACCATCATTAGCAGCCGTTTTCCATTACTGAGTTTGGTACTGAGTTCTCAGCACCTACAGCTGACACAGGGAGTTGAACAAGCTCAGTTCTCCACGAGGCACACCACCTTCCCTCTCTATTCTGCACTTGTTCCTCAGTGGGATGCAGTAAGTCCAAGGCTTGGAGAGGCCCTGGAGCAGGATCCCAGCCTGTAACACAGACCTGGCCTGCCTGGCTTCTGGTGGCCCAAATGTCGTGTGACCAGAATTTGTGTTTGATTCAGTTTAGTTTGGAGAATTAGAACTTCCAAGGGGTGCTTTTGCTCCCTCAGGCAGTGCAAGTAGAAGCTGTCAGGAAGAGACTATATTTCTGTTAATTAGCACATGTAATTTAATGAGTTACTGAAAAAAAACCAACAAAATTGGACTTGCATACTTGCATGCATACAGGCAGTATATATTACATTATACTGTGCATGGAACACAGCTTACAGACAGTTTCTGTCTACTGCATGCCAAATGTGTTCTCCTACTTGTTTTGAACTTACACTTAAAAATATATACCCCAGTGCTGAAATGTAATCCCTCTGGAAGGCAGTGGCAGGATTAATGCTGGTTTCAACAGATTCAAGTTTTCTTTTATTAAATCGAATAATAGAGTCACAGAATGGCTCAGGTTAGAAGGGACTCAAGGATCACCAGGTTCTAACCTGCCTATCACAGGCAGGGCTGCCAGCTGCTAGATCCAGTCCTAGATCAGATGCCCAGCGTTCCATCCATCCTGGCCTCAATCACTTTCAGAGCTGGGGCACCCACAATCTCTGTGGACAACCTGTTACAGCACCTGACCACTCTCTCCGCTGTCAGGTGTTGAAATGAAGAACTGAAGCAGCAGAAAGGAATGCTGCCAATTTTCATTCATTTTGTAAAGCTTAAACATAGAAAAGCAATATCTTTTTTTTTTCTTCTACTAATAAAGGTGACATCTTCAATTAGCTGTAAAAAACTTGTCTGCCTTCATCAATACCAAATGAAATATCAGTAACCCACAGCAGCTGACAACAGCGTTATTGATTTATGTAATCAGAAAAGTATTTGAATCCTGCTGTTCACTAGCCATGCTTGTCTTAATGTGAGCCCTGCAGATTTGAAGTCAAGGCTTTATCAGTCTGCTTGAGAAAAGAGTGCAAGGCTGTGTAATGCTCCCATCCTTGTCTTAGGCAAGAAGAACAGCAATAACTCCAGAAGCTGCTGTGATTCAGTTAAGACACCAACCTCTGCAGACTCCAGCAGGATTACATGAATCATGCCTACCAAGCCTGAACCTTCTGTTCATACTCCAATTACTCATACTGCCAACCCTAGGAATAGCACATAACTAATTTTTATGCATCAGCCTTTGTGCTAATAGCCCTTTTTTGCAGGGAAGAAGCCTCACTTGCTCAGTGCCAGACTGGCTGCAGCAGAACTTTCCCCAAAGTGTACATCAGCAGACCAGCAATCCAGTTAATGAAGTTCTAAAGTTTGGCTGGGGGAAAATGTTTATACATCTAAATACCTAGGTAGTTTTACGTCAGATTTCTCACCAATGCACAAGTTTTGCAGCAGCCCATGGAGTTTAGCTATGTGATCTTCAGCTGTTAGATATGGATCCCGTATCAGGGCTGGAAGATGGGAGCACTGGGAACCTCGCAGTTCTGAGAGCTTTTGTACAAAGATGTTGTTGGGGCTGCCCTCAGCCCAACATTGTCTCTCAGGAACTCTAGCTGAGTTTCCTCAGCTGCTCTGTGCCAAGAAAACAGCAGAATTCCTTTTTCACCGAGAAATGCTTTCTTTATGCTGAAGGGCCATGCTGTCTACATTCACAAGGCAAACCAACTTGCACAACAGATATCTTCCATGCATTTTCCAGCATTTCAAAAAGAATTTCAGAATCTTCTGTAGCTTCCATGCCAGTAAATGGCAAATATAGCTAAACTTGAGAAGCCTCAAAATTACAAATCCTTCTCTAGCATCCTTGTATTTTGATTTTCCCATCTTCTGCTTCAGATTGTTGTAACGGATTCTAAGCCAAACCAACCCCAGGGCAGACTTTTACAAGCTTTATCAGCGTGCTTTGCCCTCCCCTATGTGCCATCTGCCTGCTCGGCTTTTGTCAGTTCAACTCAGCCCATTTCTGAGAGACAAAAGAGGATGCCTTTGCACGTCACTGATTGCTTCCAGCTGAGAGTAAATGAATTAACACATTCTGTAGGTTAGTGGCAGAGGACATTTAAGCTTTTAGATGTGATATGCTTGTGCAGATGCTGGTATAGAAATGGTGCATTAGTGAAGCTATTTTCACAAATGTTGTAGGCAACACAGTGAAACAGAACTTTACACACATTTGCATAGTCAGGTAACTAGCAATGCTTAGAGTATTCAGTCAGTTTTTGTGTGCAAGCTGTATTGTCTTGAAAATGGTGACAGCTCTAGAATAAGACAGAAATTATAGACTTGCTACGCACATTTGAAAGCCATCTCCCTTTCCTCTGAACTCAAGCTTCTCTCTGTAGGGAGGAACTGATTATCCTCTTGTAGACTGCAAAGAGCAGGTTTATCAGATTAGCACTAGCAGTGCTGACATTGTGATTTAAAATCATCAGTATGTGACAGTATGAAGTAGTGTGAAATCCTAGTGTGATTTTTCTTACCTGTATATCACAATTAGTGGGAAGGCTAATTTCACTTCTACCTCTACAGGCCTACCAGAGAAGGTGAAACTCTAAGCAGAGAAGTTGTTACAGGAGCTGGAATTTTGAATGGGCAAGAGCACTAACTTGTATATATCATCAATGATGCAATCATAGCTATATAGAACAGGTGAAATGCAAATAATAATTTACCCTTCTGCTTTCCATCATACATATTTCCAAAGCAAGACATCTTCAACTCGCATTAGAAAGCATGTCCAGGCAATGGCAAGGTAGAGAGTCCTGAATGTAAACTGTAATTTTATTGCAGAATTGAAAGTTATTTATGATGTATAAACTAGAAATGAAGGCAGGGCTAAATCACTTTTGATGCAGAATGGAAACATAACATCCTAACAGTATCCCTGTGTATTACAATCCATATGTCACCCAGAATCTCTTTCCTAGCCAAGTACTGAGATCTCCCACATGGTGGGCAGATGAGAATACATCCACACAGAGCTGATGTAAGAGTACTTCCATACATGTTTCAAGTGGCAATATCTCAGTTTGAGCATTTGTCAATATACAGTCTTTCTACAAGTTAATAAATACTACATTCCATCAGTGACAGAAATAAAAGATACAGAATAGCTTTTTAAGGCAAAATAGGTATTTTGGGGCTAGCGCTGTCTCCTCACCCATGCTGCTGTTTTTATGCAGGCTTTGTAATTTATTTTATTTATCTGAAAATTCTGTTGTTCGTGGAAAGCCTTGTCCACTTAACTGGGTGGTCTGTAGCAGAGCACACTACAACACTGTCTGCTCCCTTCAGTTTCAGCTTTGATCCAAGAACTCGACAGACCAGAGGTCCCCATGGGGAGAGTTTCAAGGGGAACTTTAGCTAGGACTGTGGCCTACAAAGGAGAATGCACAAGACAATCGGCTGAGGTGCAGGAAGAAAATTTATTTTTGGTACTGTTAATAAACAAAAGAAGAAAAAATTAGAATAGCGTTTATTTAATCCTTTAATTTCCATCTTTGTGTATGTTTTTTAGGATATGTAATATTTGTATGGTTGTACATAATTCATAAATGTATAAGGATATCTGGTACATGCTCTTTTTTTACTAATGGCTACACGATCCAAAAAATTTGGGATCACTAAACCAGATTATCCTAAGGGGGACTCTTCCTCCAACATTTCCATAGTGCTTGCTGTATTTTGGTATTAATTCTATAAAGAAATGTCTAATTAATCCAGTACTTAGTTTGAGAAAGTTGTATGTAATCAACAGGAATATAGATCTTTTAGACTAGTTTCTACTTCAGATAAGTATTTCAACATTATTAAAATCTTGCATTAAACAGAAAGGCCTTCAAACTGGATCCAGATGAGGAGTATTTTAGATAATTTCTTTCCATGAAAAATCAGAATCATCTGGCAAACATGCTTGCACACTGATGTTAACATAAAATACATTAAACAGAAGATGACTTGTCTGTAAGGCATGCAAGTATATAGGATTTGCAAATGAGTTAGATTTATTACTGAAATTAGAATTCCAGGAAGTACTGTTTTCTGATCACAAGTAATGTTACACACTCTGTAGAAATCATTATTGTTATGAAATCTTTTGTCACAGCCCAGATTTTGTTCAAATATGATAACAAATGACTGTCTTAATAATAATCATTTAGCTGGCAAGACTTTGAGTTGAAGTAGTTTCTGTAGTTGTGCATTTACTGCACTGACTAGTAAAACCAAGAGAATTTGGCTGTGGACTGTATAACAGATTCTGAAGCATTTCTGAAAAAATGGATTGAAGGATTAGAAAAAATCATGCATATGTAAGTACAAAATATGAACTGTAATCAGAAGTACAACAGTATCCCACTGCATAGAAGACTAGATCATATATATGTTATAAGCAAGAAACAAAACTATCATGTGATGCTTCAGATGCCAGTGAGCAAGCTTTCCACATCAAGCATTTTACAGGGGCTTGCATGCTCTTTAAAGTGATTTTAGTGTTTAAGCTCATAACTATTATATTTGCAAAGTCATATAGTCAGTAGTAGTACCAAAGTTAAGTTCTACATTAACGACCATTTTCATTCAAGGTTTTCTTCAAAAGTTGCCATAATATCACTCTGCAAATTCATATCAATTGTACAAGCCATCTGCAAGAAAGCAAATCAGTGTATTTCTCAGAGCAGTCAGGCAGTAATGAATACTATGCAGGACAAATATTAAGATTTAATGAAAACCTACAAAGTTTCTTCCCAAAGAAGTGTATGCTTCCTGTGTTTTTACAAGTTTGCTTATGCATACTGTTCAAGTCCTTCTGAAAAGTGCTGAGCAAGATGAAAGCTTCAGGAGATTTTATCTGGGTCTATTATGATCTTAGCCAAACTGCGTAATACTGTACATTGAACTGGTTTAGAAACATTTAACCTAAAGCATAATAGCAATTAAAGAGCACTCATTATCTATACCAATAAGACCAGTAAGTTAGTTTTTGAAAGGCTCCATGTTGGTATTTCAGAGTACTACAGTATGGCGCACTTTTGTTGACATGTTGTATGTTAGCATGTTGAAGAGGAAGAGCAGCTTGCAAAGACTTGAGGTTTGACTTTTTAAAGGGGAATCTCTGCCTACTTAATAATTTGATTTTGTTATGCAATTATTGTAACATTGTATGAATAATAGGAGCACTTCTTTTGTTATGCCGCTTACAGATTTATTTAATCATCCTATTTTATTTTCTGGTCTAACTTCAGATTGCAGAGTTATCTTGTTTTTACTTGTTCAGGTTCTTACTTTGAAGGACCTGAATTTCTTCTCTCAGTTGTGTACTAGAATTGAAACAAAATTAACCAAAAAGAGTCAGCAACTTACTGCTTCTCTCCTTCTGCGTTCTTGTTCCATTTTTCTGGCCAAGTTACGGTCCTGAGCAAGAGGGTGTTGCTGAGCTTCTGGCAATTGTTTGCTCATATCCTCTTCTTTTGGGGGCTTAAAGTCTTTCATTACCATGGCATCCAATCCTGTGCCTTTAGGGACCCTTTAGAGAATGGAGGAGAAACAAGTACAGGCTTGAAATCTTTTTATTTTCTTTTGTAACAAGGCTGTGCAACTCAACAGAATTCTGCAAATAAATCCGAACTTAGTACATAGTACGTGGTTCCATTTTATGAATTATGATAATTTCTCTTTGCAAGAAGTACAGTGTACACAGTTTTTATGTGGTAGTAAGATAAGGCTCCTTGTGTTCTATTTCCAATCTATATGCACACAGGATTTGTATGCATGCTATGCAAAACTTTTACTGAAGTCACATTCTTTCATACATGATTAATTTTCTGTTAGTTTGGACATTTTGCTTCCAAATTCATCCTTCTAAACTAATTGAGTTCTATTTCACTAACTTCAGACAAGGATTTCTGATGTCACTTGACAGATACCTCTCTTGCATTAAAAACGATGCAGAAGTTAACCAGAAAAAAACTTTTTATGCACTAGTAAATATGAATCACTGAAAACTTACAAAGAGGTATTTATAGAAGATATGAAAGAGTTCAAAGAGGGACTGTCAGATTATGTAAGCAACTAACCGAAACTGATGCTGCTTATAGTGCATGCTGGTGGGGAAGAAAAGCTCTGCTGAATGAGATGGATGCTTTTGCAACTGTTAGGTGTAGGCTGCACCATTATCTATACTAAGTTCTGCTAAAGCAGTAGTGCTTAAACAAGGATCCTCTGGGAGGGGAAGGACTTTAAGCAAGATCCAGCATTACTTGCCAGTATGGCAGGATTCCAGATAGACCATTCTGAATGTGAGTTTTACTGTCTAAAGTAGTTCACACTGGCACTACTTTAGCTACATTAGCACCAACTTCTTGAAGATTATCCTTGAAGATTATCCTACTTGTCCATTTGGATATCAATTAGATAGGGATTAGATAGGGATTTTTTTGACTATAGATACAGAAAAGTAATGTATTGAGTGCAGGTATGAATTCTGATCATGCCCAGAGGAACTGAGTGCTCCAACAAAAAAGACAACTATTGCATTGCCTAAGCAGTCCAAAGCTAATTCTTCTTTAATTTAGCCCACAAAATTATTCAACTATCCAGATGATAGACCACGCACATAGATTGAACACATATAAGCAAAAAAATAGATTGATGTTTAAGCATATGTTGTTACAAACCTCTCTTTTTCCTGCGCTTGCCCAGCTGCCTTCTGTAAGGCTACTTTCCTGAAATGCTTGAAGCTCTCTGCAGATGACTTTATTGGAGCTGGAAGCATCATCATTTTGCACAAGCTTACCCAGGAGTCTATGTTCTTAATTCCTGCGGCCTAAAATTATTGAAAAGAAAAAAAGGGGGTGGGAGGAAACATGGAAGTAGCAATAATACAGCTACTAAAGTTGTTTTTTTTTTTCACTTCAATTACCCATTTTCTACTTAGTTCCTACATTAGCACAATGCTGTTTTCAGGGAACTTAGTGTAGACAACCTACAACAAAAAATTCTTCACTTTTCTAAGAATATTTGAGCAAATAAAGCAATCTAAGCAGACTTCAGTACATTTTTTCAATGTTTTCCTCAGTGTTGAAATTCTCTAGCAAAGCAGTTTAATAACCAGTAGCAATTGCAACTCTTATGCAGTTCTTTCTGTTCACTTCTCTAATTTTAATTCTAGAAAACATGAATTCACAAGACAGCACCTACCCTTTCTGGAAAACTCTGGGATTTTGTCTCTGGAGTCTTTGTACCATTAGGTGTATTACAATGACCTGATGGAAGAATAAAAATGGGGTTTTTATTCATGTAGACTTTGTGGATTTTGTTACCTCAAATTAAAATAATTTGTTTAGTCAATCTAGAAAATGACTTAATTCACACTACAGAATTTTCAAAATTAAATCACGTGGTTCAAAATGACAGAAACATTCCCAAATACTGGTAGCATTTCCTAATATTCATGCTGAACGGAACCACTGTTCTGCAGGTTGGTGCAGTTCAATTCAACTACATGCATTCTGTTTTTTCCCTCAAGTTTTCTACAGAAGAAGTTATTAACAAAAAAGTTTTTCTTCAACACTAAGAATGGCTGGAACACATATTATTGCAGGAACAGTCAAACACCACTGTTACTGAAGGGGTCAGATAGCTCCTCTCAAAATTAAATGCTGAAGCTCACACATACTCAAAGGCAGTTTAATCATGAAATAGTTCCTGTATTCCTCCCGCTCCCCTTCCCCCAAAGCTGTCTGCACATGCAGAATTGAATGAGGAAGGGAAGGAGAGATAGTAGGACAAATTAAATGAAAGATCAGAGTCAAAATTTAAGACTAAAGGCTAAGCAGTAGACGATAGTTTTGGCTATGCTTGCATCCCCCTGCTAACCCTGTGAGCATGAAGCAGTAAGCTTCATTCATTCCTGCTTGTTTTCCCAGCCCTTCAACGTATAGAAACAATCACAATCCTGGCGCTATATGTGGTACACAGGACAGGAATTCAAATTCCAAAGGGGCAGAATATAGTAAGTTAAGTCTATTTGATTCACCTATTACACATTTTAAAATTCTTTCTTATTATTTTTTTTAAGTACAGTAGAAGAACTATCCTTTGTCCAGAGTTGAGCAACTAATCTGTGATATTTCAATTAGGTTTTGCCAAAGCTTGTTCCCACCCTGTTCAATCATATGCAAGGAATGGTGAAGAGGGAACAAAACCCAAGTAATTGTGTCTAGTAACACTCAGATTTAAGTGAGGGCACTCTGTACCTCGCTGTGCAGTCTTGAGTTTGCAATATGCATGAAGCCTGACACATTCTGCTATGGAATACAGCTTTCTGGAGACCTGCCTACTTGTAATCTCATGGAATAAACTTGCAGTTACTTGACATCACTTTACTATCAGATCCTCATCACAAAACTGGAGATAGTTACTCAAAAAGCATAAAGTGCTCTTAGGGAATGAGCTGCCTTCGAGAATCAGCAGAAAACAATCGAGGACCAGCAAAATTCTGTGCAGACTGGAGGTTCAATCAACACTCTCAAGCTTTCTGGAATACTGAATTATCTTTAGTTAACTTTCTGAAGTCAGTACTAAGTCGTTTTGCTTTCTGTATTTTAGTGCAGAACGAGAAAGGAGCTGTAACATTTTTTTCCTTAACAAAAAAACCAAAACAAAACAACAAACCAACCCCACACCAAAAACACAGCAAATAAAAGCAAGTGTTTTGTCAACTGATTCATGCACAAGTGTTAAACATTTTATTTCTTCAAGACAGATTCATAGACATTTAACTTTCTGGCCTTTAAATCAATTGGTTCTGATTATGGCAGTACATACTCTGCTCTTGGCTAATAGATATTGAATCAGCGGCTCTCTCACTGGCCTTGCTTTGAACTTCATCTAGATTAACTAATGTTTTTTCAGTTTTAGTCCCATCAGCATCATCAGCAGGGAAGGTTGTATTGGATACCTAGAAGAGAAATAGAGAAATTAGACTTCAAAACATACTCTGATAACATGTTAGTTCTTGCTATATGATAATGTATTAATGTGTTCAAAGCCATGTTGAGAAAGACAGTTTAGTATCCAAAGATAGAAGAGATCATGCTGTGGCAATGACATCAATAGCTTCTTTATGCAGAGGCCCTCCTAAGCAGCATGCTCTCCAAGAGCATGGAGATGGTGTTTAAATATTTCACAGAAAGAAAAAGCCTCTAGATTCTTGTTAAGCTTCTGGAGCTTGATATTTCTAGAGAGCAAGAACACACAGTATGAATTGTTCATCTCTCTGCACAGCTGTAGGTTTACAGGTGAGCTTTTGACATATATGACTACAAGGACTACCTGAATTTAAACTTCAGCACTGAAAACGAGAATAAGTGAGTCTTATAGTGCATTATAAAGTTGATGCACTTCAGTCAATGCCAAACTCTTCCTTTTTATATTGTGTCCAATGAATTCATGCTCCTATTGAAGGATAAGAATCACATATTTAGTGGGCTTTTAGGTAAATGTTTTATTATTGTTCTAAAGTGGCTTTCTTTGCATCAGACTCAAGACTGGAGTGTTACATCAATTTAAAGAAATAGATATGCCTTAAAATAGTTATTTGAAATAATGTATTGGAGAGATGTATTCACCTCTGGAACAGCCTGTGTACACTGGATATCAAAAGGCTGATCTGTCCTTCGAGCAGTCTGAGGCATTTGCTTGACTGAAGTATCTTGCAAAGCACATACATCTGCAAGCATACCTGAGAAAGAAGAGGTGAATGGTTTCCCAGAACCTACACACTGCAGTTCTGCATCTCACTGTTTAGAGCTGTGGATTTGCCAACTACAAAGGCTACCTAGCTACTTTGTAGCTACCAACTGCAAAACTACCTAGCTGCACTATGACTTTTTTTTATTAGGTTTTAATTTTTTTTTTTTTTTTTCAGATTATCAACTACCAGCTGTCTTTTACTAAACAACTGAGGAGTGTCTGAATTGACACCTTCTGATTGAAGAGAAAGAAAACAGTTTCTTAATCACATTTCGTAGTGACTTATAGCTGATATGTTTAGATAACTGATCAGTTCAGAAGGCCTGTGGTGCTAGTGCAGCTAATAAGTACTTCATATGTTAACTTGAACAATGATGGCAAAAAATTAAGCATTTAACTCCTGCCTTGAAGTACTTCCTGTAACTTTAGGTTCATTAAGGCATCACTGCCTCCAGTTGCTGGCTCTCTTCATTGAGGGAGGGAGGCATGAACCTCTCTGTTTTAATAGTGTTCTATCCCAGTCTTAGCGCCAGAGTAATCAAACTATATCCTATTTGACATACTTTTGCTTACACCATGCTCCTAATTAGTCCATATCATGTAAAAACCTTCGCTATTACTCACCCAATAACTTCCAAAACTTCAAGATAAGCTTACTGAGCAGTGTGAACACCAATTCTACCACCTTTCTTTCTTCAAGGTTCACTCAAATAGCCATGATTCTTGCCATAAAGTTGTTACCTGAGGGAGACTTAGCATTTTGTTCTGCTGATTTAAGAGATCTACTCTGTAAAGGCTTAAGCTTCTGTAGCACAATGGGAGACAACAGCTGTGGTTCTGGTGATCCATGGTTTTGCAAGCTACTAGCAACAGATGAGGGCTGTACTTGCAGAACAGCATTGTAGGGCATTCTCTGTAAGCACAGTGATGTTCTCTGTGAAGAGAAGGCACTAATTAATATGCTCAAAAAAAATCTTAATTTAATAACTGTTTGATTCTCTCTCTCCCTCCCTTTACAGCATTTTTCAGGTGCAGTAGTCCTTTTGTAGTGTGGCGTTCATGAGAGTTTAGTTGACAAATCCCGGTGGAGTAAAATCCCCTGCTTTGGTTTGATAGATAGAAGCCCACCAGATCATCACTTTGTGTTTTGTTGTCAATTATTAAGTTTTATTAAGGACTTTTGGTGGTGGTAGAGAAGGAAGGAAGCATTCTCTGTCCTCTCCACACCTTCATCCAGCAGAGAACTTCCAGTATTCATAATGGGTAAAAATCTCAGAAGTTTTTATACTCATCTTCCATAAAAAAGCAAAATATACCTTTATTAAGTAGATTTTACATTACTGAGTCAGTCCTACAGAGCAAGTAGTATTCAAGCTATGTTCATTATTTCCTGCTTATCTTGTGCACTTCCCAATACTGTCGGATGTACCAATTAACTACTGAGATGAAAAGTTATATCCACAACAGTCAGTTTACCTTAGGTTGTTCCAAAGAAGTTAGGCAGTTTTGCATCATTCCACTCTGTTCTGAGCATGTTCCTGTAACTGTAAATTCAGTGAGGTGGGCAGAAAGAGAGGAATGGGAAAAAAAGAAAGTCACTGCATATGTAGCATTATTTACATGTACAAGTCATAAGATGGGTGTGTACCCAAAGAGCCAAACTCCACATGGAAAGGAATGGTCTTATCTTGCACACTTCAGTTTGATGTGTTACGGAACTTTTCCCAGATTTAACACGTACAAATCCCTGCAGGATCAAGATCTTTGCTACCCTCAGTGATTCCACTATTTGCTTTTCTGCATTCAAGGGCAAGTGTGGGATTCATCTAACTTAAGGCTGTTGCCTCATACGGATGCCTACCACTCAAATGTGGGGGAGGATCTACTCTGCCCCGGAAGAATAAGAAGTGTTCCACATAGAGAAGCGTAATTCCAGCATCATGATGCTACAGCACCACACTACACCATGAACAAATGTGAGAAATCTTAAGCACCTTGGCAGATTTTGGCACTCCAGCCAGCATTGTTGGCCATTTTGTCCCTAGGCTTAGGAACAAAACCTTACCCATAAGATAACGCTCCTCTGGTACTGCAGACCAGACAGTGAAAATAAGTTCAACTTTCAATTAGTAGTTTAAAAAAAAAAGAAAAAGAAAAGAGAGAGGCAATGCAAAAACCCACAGAAGTAAGCTGTAGCCTGGTGGTCAGGTCTCTGTCAGACACACAGACTTCTTTCTAACAGATTTTAGTTTCGTTATTCATTTTTAACTCAGTTTTGAGACATTCATTTAATAACATCTAGAATTGAGTCCTCAACATAGAAGAAACCTGTATGAATTATTTAAGTCCTTGGTAAGCATTTGGAGCAATAGGTGCAAATTAGGAAGACAGATATTCTGCCCCGACAGAAACAAAAGGAAGCTTTCTGACCCGATTCAGAGTCACTGCTGTCTGAGGAGCTGGAAGCACTGCTAGTGCTGCTGCTCGAGTCCGAGGAGCTGCTAGTGTTGCTGCTTTCACTCAGTCGGCTTGGTCTAATACTGGACTCAGCATTACTCTCAACTGCAGAATAAAAAGGAAGACTTTGAAACATCCTGCAGTAGGTCTTCATCTACAAGCCTAGGATCTTCTTTGTAAGGGCTGTTTTCCCATATGACTGCTAGTCTTCTACCATTACCCTGTCATCTTTCCAGCAGATTCATGACCTTTATAGAACAGAGATTTATCAGCGGTGGGCTTGGATAAATGAAATAGCCAATTAATAGCTGCAAACACACAACTTACAAGCCTAAACTAGGTTAAGATATGTGCTATTGTATGACACAATTCAAGCACGGTTTCCACCATAGTTTTTCCTGCTCTTAAGTCTGGTTGTGCTTATTAGTGCTGCCAGGTTTGCATACTGAGGCCTTTGCTATAGTTGATTCTCCTCTTTCCTACACTATGTGTAATCTAGAATTATCTTTTGCCACCTCCTCACCGTATGACTGTTTTACATCCGCAGGGTTAGCTTAAGCTTAGTTTACAATCTTATTCAGACAAAAAAGCTTTTCCTCGAAGTTGTTTCTCCAGTGGAAGCTTGGGAAACAAGAAGCCTATACCAATATCCCTATTTTCTTAGACACACATTTGCTAAATGCTAGCTTCAGTTCTCCCTTGTAATGAAGCCAAATACCAATTTAAAATATTTTCTAGCCTGCCTCCTCCATCTTCACCCAACATTACGTTAATAACTTAATTGCTTCTTGTAGCTTTTATTTCTAGGATATTTTAAAGTCATTCAACTAGCTTTCTCTATTCAGTGTTGGCTATCAGCTATAGCCTGACAGTTATGGGGCTAGTAAAGTTTGTGTCATGTCTTCTATTGCAAAAGTGAAAAATGTTATTTTTACTTTTATTAAAGGATTAGATAGGAGAAATAAGGAAGAGGTTTTATACAGGACAAGTAGCTGCCTGTTCCTATGGTGTCACACCAGCAAATGCAATCTTAAAACCTAGCAAAGAGAAGTCTAAGACCTTAAATATTCTGAAGAAAAAGTCTCCATTTACATAACAGTACACAGGCCAAATTGACACTTCAAGATTTTTGTTGCAAATAAATGAAATTCACATTACATTTGTAGTTCTCTTTCTTTGGATTTATCTGACCATTGACATCCAGTAGTCTCTTCTCCAGTTCTTGTTTCCTCTCAGAAAGAAGCTGCTGTTTTGACTTCATTGCTTTTTTGGCTGTGTGAGATAGGAGTTAACACCTCAGCAAAACAGAGAATTGATCTGTTTGTTCTTTTGAAACATAATTTATTCTACATACCATGCTGCTTTCTTGGTCTCTTCCTCAAACAGGTTGCCACGTATTTCTCTAATTCTCTGAGTGTTGAAGCCTTTAAAGTTTCAAAGTCTATTTCTATCTCATCAGGGCTAGAATTCCTCAGTGATGGTTCTCTTGATTGTATTATATGGACTACTTTCCCAAGCTTATCTCCAGGCAGCTTATTTATGTTCAAACTCAACTGCCTTTTCTCATCATAAGTCATAGGCTTGGCACCATCATCATCTTCTGACTTATGTGCCAACAAGACCTGCTGGATGGTTTTCTTTGATTGACTGCAAAAAGAAATTTACTGCAGTAACTGTAGTTTAAAATAATTTTACACCCACACAAGTCCCCCGCACTTACATGTTTGAAGACTGCTTTTTCTTAGATTTCTTGTGTTTTAGATCTTTCTTTTTTTGAATCAGGCTTGCTTTAGCTTTTTCCTTGTTCTTCCCCTTTTCTTTCTTAGCCTTCTCTTTTTTCTTTTTTGATCTAGGTAAGGATGCTCTGGTCAAAGCCCGCAACTGCTGGTGAACAGCTTTAAGCTATCAAAAGAAAAATAAAAAGCTGAGAGTCTTAAGTAATGTAATAGGAATGGTGAACTGGTTCTATATGTAAAAATCAGATCTCTGGCTTATAATGGATATTAATGTTTGCTCTCCAAACAAGACTTGTTTTTTAAACATCTTAGTCTATTCAAAAAAATAAAAATAGTCACAGACAAGATGATTAGAAAATAAAGCTACTTTTTTTTTTTTTTGCAGGCTTGTCTAAGAGCATGCATCTTCCAACAAACTGTGAAAACTAAATAGCAAAATAAGAAATTCACTGTAGTACTGTCCAGCGGCTTCTCTTCAATTTCAGGCATTTGGGAAGCATGTAAATGCTTCATGTGATTACTGCATTGAGCTAGCTGGGCTGGGCATGGGCATCTTCAATCTGCAAACCCAAGGTACTTTATTCCCAGCTAGCTGTTTTGTATCACATGTTGACATAGCTTTATAGGAAGTTTATTTAAACCTCTAATAGATTATAAAGAGGAATTAGACTGAGAATATAGTTTTCAACCACACTGAAATACTTAACTGTGGTGAGGCTGTCTTGTAGAATTAGTTATCTTCAGGCCAATATTCGTGAACTCATGTTTTATGTCCTACTCTGGGAAGAAATGAACGCTGAGTTGTTCCTTATTTGACTAGCAGAACCAAAACTTACTCCTTCCCTGGATTATAGATACAGTAGCAGCTTGACTTGTTATTTCAGGCAAAAATTAGAACTATCACACTGTTAGATAGTAAGACATAGCTATGATATTCATGCTGTTGGCAGTAGTTGAAAAAACTTTATTTTATTTTATACTAAGCTTTCTAACATAGAATTTATGACTTGCTTTTATGTGTCTCAAAAGCATATTCCTGACTATGTAAAGGAGCTAACACACCTTGACAGATTGAGCATAAGAGAGCTTTTTAGCCGTATAAAATGAAGCAAATGCCGTTCAGAAGCATGTGACTCTGTGTGTGGAGTACCTGCATGCTGTCATCCATGGTATCATGGCAACAGTCTTATTTTTGTTCAAAAGACATGTCTTATCTAAAAAAAATGCTAGGCAAGAGCACTAGATGACATTTCAATAGAAACATTTTGTATTTGCTGAGGCACTTGCAGATTGTTAATGTTTGGAAGTACTTCCAAACAGAATCAAGTTTAGTTTTTCAAAATCCAAGTGACTGTAGAGTCCTGTAAACACTGATTCTTGGTGCTAAGCCTTAGAATAGACAATTGCAAGGGCATTACCAGAGACATTACAATCACGATGTTGACTCCTAGTAGTTACCTGCTCCTGAAGTTTTGCAAGGTACACTGTTCTCTCCTTTTTAAAGTCTTCAGATGATTTTTCTTCTGAGGAGTCATCACTGCTGCTGTCACTGGAATAAGCTTTTGTAATTTCTCTTGCATGCTGTGGCAGAAGAACACTTGTAGCTGGTTCATCAGGAATTTTGGCAAAGTGAGTCTCAAAAACATCCTAAAGGATTTTGTTTAGGAACAGCAAATAAACATCTCAGATTTCTCAAAGCATTGTGAAGCTCCTGTTTGTTTTCTAGAACTACACATCGGAGGAGCTGATCACAGCGGATGGTACATCAGGGCCTAAATGACCAAGAAAATCCTCAAGTCTTTTTCTGTTTCAAATCTGACTTCAAAAATAACTCACCTGAAGTTTTTTTGCCATGGCAACCACTTCATGGTCTGGAGAATTACGTTTGTAGCAATTCATGAACATTAATCTAACGTCTGTGGCAAATTCTTGTATATCTCTATATTCAAAATTATCCATTTTTTTCTAGGGGGAAAGAAAGTGAATAGAAGTTTAGGCATTAACTTTAAAAGTGGCTCCATAGCCTTGGTATAAATTGACTAACCAACTCAGTCCCAGAGTGATCTGCCTAGTATTTGTAGGCTACTGACCACCAGTATCCACCTGGAGGAGGGTTAATTTTCACAGAAAAGGTGAAAGGTGTCACAAATATCCAGTGCTTGAGGATTCTAGGCACTATAGAGGTTGAAGGGGTTTGGACAGAAGCAGAAGTAGGCAATATGAAACATTTTGTTTTGTATAACACTAGCAACAGCATCACACAGACTGAAAGAGACTTAATATGCTTTACTAGCAGCCTGATTAAAAAGGTAATTCTCAGCACTACTGCTATTAGCTTGTTCAAGCTAATTCTCAGCACTACTGCTATTAGCTTGTGGATTAGCCAGTATGTACATAGTCACCACGAGGCTCTGAAGAACTTCAGTAAACAGTTGCTTTTTAGTGAGCAGAGCAGTTGTTCTCTCAAACTATTTCTTTCAAATGAAAAGCAGCTTTCATGACTTTTTCAGCTAGTGCTATTAAAATCCAACATGATTACACAAGTTATTTAAGTGAAGAAGTTGTCCAATCCCCTCTAAAACATACTTACTTTAATGGTTCCCAAGTCTGCAGGACATTTGGTGATCCCTTTTTTCTCACCAAGTGAGAAGGATACAACATCTGCAGATTTTAAGAAAGGCCGTGCATATGCTGAATGTTTCTTTGAGAACATTTCTTTAAGAATTTCATTACAATATTTTAGTTGTTTTGACAACTGAATCTTTTTAAGAACTCTAGGTGATTGCTGAGAATCTGGTAAGCCTTTCTTCAGAATCTTCTTTGGTATCATACATTCATTTTCACCTTTGCATGTTTTAACAGTTTTTCTTTCATTACATGTTGCAGAAGATTCACTGCTTGTTGTGAGTATTGAAGTAGTAGGAGTTGTAGTGTCGGCCTTCCTTTTCACACCTTTTTTTGTCTAGAAAAATGAAATCTTTAAGTTTAAAAGATGTACATCCAGAACAGTGGGAGGTCAGCTTTGAAACCATACAAAAAAAAAAAACAAAAAAAACCAGAAGTGTCAAGAATTCTACAAGTATCAAAACCAAAAGAACATAGTATTTCCCCAAGTTTAGACTGAGAATCTGCAATACATTATGAACCAACATCAAGCTTACTCTTAAGTTTAAAGGAAGGAAGTAGGTTGTGGGTAGCTTTTAGCCAATTGAGAAGACTGAAAGAAACCAATAGGTTATGAAATATTCAAGTGACTACTATGGAAAGCAAAAAAAGTTACTGCAGTTTATGTTAAACTGGCAGAACGATTTATGTCTACAATTTTTTTAAACCCCAAGTGGTATTTGGTCTAGAGGAGGTGAACTTGCTTTGCCCGTTCGTGTTCAGATCTGTAGTAAATGTAAATATACACTGTAAGAGGACCTTGTTGGAAATGGATAAAGAAAGCTAAGCCCATACAAGCCTGTTCATTTGATCAGAAGTGTCAGACATCCACATACAATTCATACAGCAATTAACAAGTGCTTTTGTGAGCTATGAACACCTTTCCCAGCTAGTTAGTGTTTCAACTAATATGCTATTTTGGGAACTCAAGCACTTTAATTGAAAACATGAGAAGTTTTTAAATAGAACTTACAAAAATCTTATTTCAATACTAAAACCTTTATCTGGATCACAAGGAAAGAATTCCTACATCAAGGCAAAACTTGCAAAAGTGTGGAAATACACTTTGAGAACGAGCTTTTTAGTTTACTTTGAGGAAAAACAATCTTCAATTGATATTTATAAAAAAATGAACATCTACCAAGCAGTCATTCCAATTTCTGCATGCTTTCTAGAAATAATAGTAGCCCAGTTATTTAACAGAGACCTAAAATATATATTAGATCTCTTATTATCCTCTGTCACAATAGAAGTTTTGAAGAGATCCTGCAATAAACATGACTTTTTTGGTCTTGCTGTTCATGCCTGGAGCAGTGATTTCAATACCTTTCATTCCAAAAGTTATTTGAGGTAACTTACTTTTGTGATAGGGATGGCAGCTGGCATTAAAGTAGTCAGCTGAGCTGCAGACAAAGGAGGTGGTGTGGCCTTCTGTAGCTCTTGAGTTATATCTGTAGGCTGCTCACCACTTTCATGTTGTTTCTGCCTTGTTCTCTGTTTAGATGAAGTCCCACTGTTTGGCTGCTGAGGTTCTGGTTATTTTTAAAAAGTTTTAAGTTATGCCTTAAATAGTGCAGTTGATCATAGTGGACAGTTTTAAATAATACATCTTCCACACACGAACTATATAAGTAACAAGTACAAATAAAAGCTTTGATATATAGAGCAATGTTTTTTATCCTCTACTCAACTCCTCTATCTCAGCTAGAGCACTGTGTCAAGTTATGGATAGTTGGCATCAAAGAAACTGCGGATTAACCTCAGAGAAGTGATTTAATAGACAACATGCTAAGCCCCCTATATTGTAAGAAAAGAGAAGTACTTGCAGAGAAAATACTAAATCATTCTGCATACACGTGAAATTATAGTCTTTAAAACACTTCAAAATTCATACAAGTTGCATGTTTGTGTACGTAAAGGATATAAGTGGTCTTAAACAGCTTCAGTATGAGAAAGACTGACTTATGAGTGTATAATTGTCATAATTTAAGATCTGCTCAGTTTCCAATGCATTTCTCAAAATTTCTGGGAACTGCTTATACCTGTTCAACAAACACTTGCTTCCTATTAAGGTACAACATCTTTTCATTAGAGCTAACATAGATCCAGCAACTGACATCAGTTCCAGGCCCACTTGGGAGTCTACCTTGAAGGCCTCCAAATTCATCCACTGGGATGCACGTACAATTCAACACACTAAATAGTCCACTTCTATTAATAAATTTATTTGTCTGGCAGTGTTGAAAGAAGAATTTTGTTCAAATGAAACATTTTTCAAGGTAATGAAGCAGGTTACAAGAGCAATTAAGACAACACAGGAGGTCAAAGATGAGTAATGAGTTGAAGCTAATCTCCTGGACCATTTTAATTAGGCTTCCCAATGTAATTTGTAGTATCTACTACGTAATTTCCTCATTAGTTTGAGATGTCTTGTCCACAAGAAATATGATTCAGTCAAGAGCACTGTTTCATATATAAAACTATGCTGTTGCACTACTGATGGTGTTGTCAGTTCTCATTCTGGTGAGTGTTTTTCCCTCGTCTTAAATACATTTCATTAGTAGAAAGTTCCTTTACAACATTACAGCTGCACTGAATCTGCCAAAGCTTTGCAGTAGTGTTACTGGTCCAGTGTATTCTGGGAAAGATAGAGAGCATCCCAACTACTCCTGTGCTGAGTTGTGACGAGTTACAGAGGACTCTCTGTTCCCAGCTTTTATTTAATGTTAACAATTCAGCACAAAGCCATTACCTTCTGTCAGCTTTTCTTTTCTTTTTCCTTTGTTGGGCATCAGTATTTCTTCTGATGGCATTTGTGCTATTTTCTGCATGAACACTTTTTCTAGTTCTTGGGCCATAAACACAATGTCATCACCTGGCTGCAAAATATAGTTGATAGCATTCAGAGTGCAGGAGAAAAAGCTGCAGTAATAAAGTGCTACTTTTTCAACTAACCATAGTCTACATTGAATAGATAGCAACACGTCACCTGTATCAGAGAGACACTAGTCATCCCTGTTCCCTATCTAATAGCCCCTTTCCCCCACCCCTACCCCCACCCCCACCCTTTATTCATTCCTATGATCTGAAGAAAGCTCAAAGATACTTAAGCATAGCCAAAGCTCAAGGAGATACTCACACTTCAGCTTAAGTTAGTGTGTCTTAAGTTAATAAGAAGCATGCCTCAGAGTAACTAACCTTGGACTTGTCTGGCTGTTACACTGTGTTGTAAGCTGTGCAAAATAAACCTTGAAGTTTCGCCAGCAGAACCCTCATGTTATGATAACTATGCATTCAGATGTTAGCAGCAAGTTAAGCCTCACCTCTGTCTTCAGTTAAACCTAGCAGCAAAGCCCTCTCCCATTTCAAATGGAACTAGCTTCAAGAAACGTTGAAAACATTGACAAGTACTGTAGGTAGTTAGAAGTATCCACTAATTCAGACTCGTTGGCTTTCATTACAATTGATTACCAATAAGAGGTGTTAGTTTCACTTACCTTGTTATATATGTAGCAGTTCAGGAACATGGTTTTGAAGTCATCAATGCATTCTGCAGCTTTTGTGTAGTAATTATGTTCCAGACGCTTTTTAATTGTGCTCAGGTCCATAGGTTTCTTTATAATACTGTAGTAATCCTGTGTTTTTCAAAGAATCACAGCAAATCTCTTGAATATTAGGACATGATGATTCTGACACAATTACAAAAATTAGATTGCAAGAGAAAAAACTGCATTATGTTTCATGGCACATTATGTACAATTAATCTCAGACATGAGAGAAGTAAAAATACCTAGTTTGGAAAATAAAGAATTGGAGAAACCACGGTGTTAACACCTTTCTACTCATTTGCCATAAGCAGTACCTTCCAGGTAATTTGAAATAGTTGGAATGCTGTGTCAATTATTGATGTTTTCATTTGACTGAAAAAGCTGGGGTGATCCAATATTTGAGTATAAAGATACCTAAATTAAGACTTCTTGTCACAAGACCTTGTGTTCAGTCCAGGAATGTGCTAGTGATTTTGTACATGGCAAAAATCACAGTGCAGTGCATCAAATTGGATCCAGATTTGCCTATTTATTTTAGGATCAGATCTGCTTTTTCATCACAAAGTATTTAGAAAGAGGTTAGCAACTTCCCATTTAAAAAAATAGTCAAAAAGAAAAGAAAAAACACTATACTCAGTATTAAGAAACACAGTTCAATTAGTGGGGAATTAGAAGAAAGACAGCACAGATTACCAAAATCAGGAAGCTCTATAAGGCCCATGTAAGCATTTTTATTCCTTGAAGAAATATTGATTTGCAACAGTCTCAGAAAGGAAAGTGAACAAAGATGCAGCACTCAGTATTAATCAGCAAGAGAAAGCATAGTTTTCTTGTACTTGGAAATGATTAAAGCAGTTATCATGCTAAAGTAGATTTCTAATATTAATTCACAAATACTGCAATACTTCATGGGATAATACTCTATTTCTGAAACAGTCCTTACAGGAAGATTCAGTGCTGCTGCATCTACAGGTTGATGAAATGGCCAGGAAAAGTTGTGTCGCCACATGGCTTTCATGACCACTCTCTGTAAGTACTGAAGTTGGTTTGTTTGACACCCACTATTTTTGCTGTTTATGTATTCTGGTGGAGGAGGATTAGTAATAAGACAATGACGCTGGCTTGGAAGAGACATCTTCAGCAAGAACATACATCCACTTGTTCCAAGATCTTCATTACACATCTAACCTGAAGGGAGGAAAATTGCTATTCAGTAAAGACATCTAGATCCACTGCCACTTGGTGTGTTCATATTCTGTTTGTGAGTTGTCAGTGATAGAGTTACAGACACACAGTTATGATTTAACAGAAACATACTTGTTTTACAGCATCCAGTTGGATGTGTCGAATTACCACGTTCAGTTCTTTAAGTTATAAATAGTTACATTTGAAAAGGATTAAAAAAGGCTTGCTGAGTTCTGCAAGATTTCCCTGGGAATAAGCTGCCTCAGGGGTTCATCGATCAAAGTCTAGGAAGGCATTTTCTACATCCTCACCTCAACAGATGGAGTCTTACAGAAAAGGTTGACCTAAGAATCAGCTTTACAGAGTACACAAGTCTCATCTAGCACAAAGTAACACCTATGCATTACCTTCTTCATGCATCTCTGCCAAACTCACCTCAGAAAAGTCCTGTCACCACCAATAAAACATTTTATCTTAAAAGTACAGTCTGTAACAGTGTACATCTACACAAGCCTGAAAAGCAACTTTTTTTTTTCTTTTTTTTCTTTTTTTTTCTTTCTTTCTTTTTTTTTTTTTTTGTTGTTGTTGTTTTGTTGTTTTGTTTTTGCCAGTGTGCATTGGCTTTATTGTATACAACAGGATTATGAAAGATTAACTTCCCCACCCTTCCTTTTACGTTATTAAAAAAAAAAAAAAAGAGAGAGAGAGAAAACTGCAGTAAGCAGCTATGGTAATTGTTACTATGCTGGAATATGGAGGTGCACAAGAAGGTGCACAAGAAGGACAGAGAGGCCATGTTTTAGATTGGATAACACCAGTAGCAGGCTAAGCAAGCCCTAGACATGATTACATGATTTCCTGTTCGTATCTGTTCTCGTAGTCCGTCATTGTGTTCCAGACACTAAGCTAGGAGTCTGGTTTCCCTCTCTGCATTAAGGCCACTTCTCATATGTTAAGATTAGCACTTGTTTTATCCAGGCTTTTTGTTCATTCATTAAATTAAGTGTTACTCTACTCTCTCTAGCTGTCCTTCTTTCTGCTAAAAAAAAAAAAACAAAAAAACAAAAACAAAAACAAAAAAAAACCAAAAAAACCACACAGAGTCTGATTTGATCATTGCGTGAAGTATTTCATGGAAGTTTTGAAGAAGTTAAGTAACTAAATAGCTACTGTAATCAGCACACTCCTAGGATACAGTCTTATGTTCCCCCCTTACAATTGTAACACTCTGTGAGACATTACATGTTACATACTTCCATCTTTGCTCTTATTTCTGCTTTTAAAAGCAAGCCTTCAACAGCTCTTGAAGCTGAAGATATGTTCTCATTTCTCCCCCATGTGTTCAGTCTCATCATTTACGGAATGCAGGTATCTTTCAATTAACGGTATTGGTATCAAAGTAAAAGGAAACCAAAGCATCAGGGCTTTGCATACATAATACATATAATGTCTTGGGCCCAGGCGCCTGGCTTTTTTCACCTTAATTTATAGTGTAGAATCTAACTTCTATCCCAACAGAAGAGCCAAGACTGGCTGTCGTCCTGGTGGATGACAGGTTGGCCATGAGCCAGCAGTGTGCCCTTGTGTCCAGGAGGGCCAATGGCATCCTGGGGTGCATTAAAAAGAGCGTGTCCAGCAGGTCAAGGGAGGTGATCCTCCCCCTGTACTCTGCCCTGGTGAGGCCTCATCTGGAGTACTGCATCCAGTTCTGGGCTCCCCAGTACAAAAAAGACAGGGATCTCTTGGAAAGAGTCCAGCGGAGGGCCACGAAGATGGTGAAGGGCCTGGAGCATCTCTCCTATGAGGAAAGGCTGAGTGAACTGGGTCTGTTCAGCCTTGAGAAAAGAAGACTGAGAGGGGACCTGATCCAGGTCTATAAATATCTAAGGTGTGGGGGGCAGAATGGCGAGGCCGGACTGTTTTCAGTGGTGAGTGGAGACAGGACAAGGGGAAACGGCTGGAAACTGCAGCATAGGAAGTTCCGCACAAATGTGCGCAAGAACTTCTTTACAGTGAGGTGACGGAGCACTGGAACAGGCTGCCCAGGGAGGTGGTGGAGTCTCCTTCTCTGGAGATGTTCAAGACCTGCCTGGATGCCGACCTGTGCGACCTGCTGTAGGGAACCTGCTTTGGCAGGGGGGTTGGACTCGATGATCTCTGGAGGTCCCTTCCAACCCCTACGATTCTGTGATTCTGTGACTGCATTGTCTAAAGGAGAGACAAGGCTTTATACTTGAATCACCTCTTCCTGTATTCACCCCTCTTCACTTTGGTCATATAACACACTGGTTAAAAGTAAAATTCGAGTTTGTATTTTAAAGCAAGAGTGTGATGAGATTGTAGCCAGCTAGGTAGTTTGATTTCAAGCCTCCCCTTCACAACCCTGTGCATTCTTGAGGTGCAAAGGCAGACCCCAAAGTCAGCAATCTCTGAGAAAGCTTGCATATCTCTTTTAGGACTAATTTGAAGGGTTTTAGCCCTACAATACAGTTTAAGAGTAGAAAGCTTTTATGTATTATATCACTATGGAAAGCAGTGTTTTTAGCAAGACACCATATCTTCTAAGAACCACATTAGAAATAAGCTAAACTTCAAGCTTCTTCTGAGTTTGTTGTTGTTTTTTTCTAAAGAAAGTAATATTTATTACCTCTGATAGATCTCTGAGAGAGAGCATTAGCTAACTTGCTGGAAAAGAAAAAAAAATGCTTTTCCCTTGCTTTAGTTCAATATTATGTCTATTGAAGTAGAACACATATCATCCTAGTCAGAAGCAGCAGCTCAGATAAGCATTAGCATCCTACCTACTGAATAATAACATTCCTCAAGGCTTTTCTAACAGCTTTTTGGTTAGCTAATAGTCAATTATCTCATCAAAATCACTATAAACAAGTATTGAAGAAAACCTCTTATTTTAACATTCTATTTAGAGTTTTAGGTTTTAGGTTTTAGAGTCACAAAAACCACTGACTTCCGTCTTTTGTCATAATGTCTATCTTATAGACCTCAGATCACTCAAAGCTGAATTGCTACCTTTAGAACAGATGATATCATTTTTACCTCAGTTTTAGGAAAGTCAGAACTTAGTGCCTCCCCACCAAAGGGAAGAAGGAAGAACAGAGCTTTAAAAGAAAGGACAGAAAAGTTTTTATAATCTACTCAGTCCTCTGGTTTAGTCAGCAACACAGCTGCACACCTGTAACCCTAGTCTATGATAGATTCTATTTGGGAAACTATTTGTATAAAACGAGAGCTGTTTTGTAAGCTGTTAAGGCTTAAGACACCAGTTGTTTTTCTTTATACCATACTCACATACTGGTTTATCAATAGGATAAGGTGGAGGGATATAAAAATATGGATGATTCTACTTAAGCTAGTTGTGGTTTGCAGACTAAAGCTTAAAAATAAGGTGTTTTATTGGTTATTCTGATTCACATAAGGCTATGGTAGAACAGGGATGCAGAAGTAACATATCTGTTTAAGTGCTCCATAATATTCATACCTTCCTATGCTTTCCTGATTCTTCACTGACTTTTAAATGTAAATACATTATATAAATGTTGCTATAGCAAACAGTGAGATGGAAAAGGTTCTGGTATACATTCTAATAGTGGCAAAAGAAAAGAGAAGCTGCTGTTTCTTGAATGTACTTGTTTGTTGTCTTAGATTTTTCTCTTTAGTTTCCAATTTGCAATTGCTTAACTTTCTTTGAATCTGCCTTTGTTCTGTGAAGAACTTCATGAGTGTGGCAACACTGTGTTTGAAAACTATGTTAGTTTGGTTAGTAATCACTAAGAGATTTTCTTTAAAATTCAGTTTTTTCTGTCTGGCACGTATCTGATGTTAAAATAACTGAGAAGAGAATGCATTGGGATATTTTTGTTTAATTTAAATATAATATTTTGAGAATCAAATAAAAGCAACCAAAAGACCTTGGAAAATATTGTAGTATTTTTCGCTGGTTCTTTAGTTGCAGTGCTTGCTACAAACTCTGGCTCTGTCTGGCTATGGGTCACAGTGCATTCAGCAGTTTTCCCAAAGGGAGAGAGGAGAAAAGGCCAATAAAAGAGTAGAAAGAAGAGGTTACCTTCATGCTTCTGTCCTCACCCAGTACCTATTTCCAAAACAGTCATAACACCATCCATTCAGGTGAGAAATTATGGTATCTGACCAGTTCCAGACTATCAGTTTTTATAGGGCTGATGGAATGGCTGAGATGGAGTAGCATTTCAGTGGAATGTAGCATGACAGTTTACCTCGTCATATGCACAGTGCAACTTTGCTGCTGAATGTGCAATTAATATGAAACTGGGGGGTAAGATCCCTGACTGCAGGAGAGTAGAACAGGAAGAAGGTGTCAGGAAATCAGTCCTGCGGAGAAAGGCTAGTGATTATAGTGGTATGTGGATTTTTAATTAAAGAGACAGTCTGATGTAGAAGCATGGAGGCTATCATGCTTTTATCTAGTCCACGGCAATGTTAAATAGCAATTTAAAACATCAGATCCTTTGTGATAAGGAAGGTAATACATCTGGGCCAGAATTAAGTTCTTAAAAATGGAACCTTATCTTTCCAGTAGCACGAAAGTACCAAGTGGAAAAAGAAAAAAGCTGTATTTTCATCATTGCCTATGCTAAAAAGAATCCTCCTTTATCCCTGCATATAAAATGAGATGATAGAGAAGTTAAGAAGCCAGCATCTGCCTATAGTCTTCCTATCTGTCATACATTTTCCTGTGTATGGAAAGTTCTTCCGTGGAAGCAGTACACTGGAGGGAGTGCTTAAATAGTCGTTCCGTGGCAGATCTCTGCATTGTGACCACTAAATCTGTTCTGAATAGGGTTTCGTGAGATGATGTCTGAGCTACTGTTTTATTACTTCCTAATATTAGTTTGGAAACAACACTGGAGGTGCTGATGCACGTATTAATGCATTGCAGGAATATTGTCTCTGGAACAGAACACAAACAAGGGCACGCATTTGCAGAATTATATGGGCTGTGGGGATGTGTAAGACAAGATCATTTATGAATCAAATTTCCAACTGTTACTTTCTTCCCGTCCCTCTCTCCACATTGATATATACTTTGTGTTTCTGGCTGTTGCTCTGAGGCTGTTCAGTCAGCCTCGTAACATGCCAAATGCAAACAAAATTGAAACCTTGTGAATGAATGCTTCATTATAACTGAATGGTATTTCCCTAAAGTGATCACTTACAGCATGTTCATTTTATTCTCCCAGTGAATATTTAAAGTACCCCTTCACAGTGTGAATACTGCAACAGCACACATAACCACACAAGTATCAAATACTTCAGAAACATTGGGAAACAGCAAAGGGGACCAAAGCTCCCCACACACAGAAGATGATTATGGAAGTCAACTCTTGATTACAGCAAGACAGAAAAACTGAAAATTATGACTAGTGCTTTAATTTATAGGTCAATTTCAGCTCTCAGATATCACTATTAATTTGGAATAACTCTACTACCTCAGAAGAGGCAGTACAGAATAGAATAGAATATTTCAATTGGAAGTGACATACAGACATCATAAAATCCAACTACCTAAGCACTTCATGCCTAACTAAAACTTGAAGAATCTTATTGAGAGCATTTTCCATATGCCTTTTGAACACTGACAGGCTTGTGGCAAACCCACCTCTCCAGGAAGCCTGTACCTATGTTTGACCACCCCTATAGTAAAGCAGTTTTTCCTAATGTCCAGTCTGAACCTCCCCTGGTGCAGCATTGTGCCATTCCTTTGCATTCAGGGAGCAGAGCCTGACCCTTCCTGCTCCATTTCCCCTGCTCAGGAAGCCACAGAGTGCCATGAGGTCACCTCTCAGAATTCTCTTCTCGTAATTAGACAACCCAAGTGTCCTCAGCTTCTCCTCACAGGATATGCCCTCCAACCCTTTTATCAGCTTTGCTACCATCCCCTGGACCTTAATACCCACTTTATATTACAGAGTCCAGAAATGCACACAACATTCAAAGCAAGGATGCACCGAAGATTACTCCCCTATGCTGTTTGTTTAACTCATTGAATCATTTTCACAGTTATGTGTAAGGCTACATTAGTATGAGTTGCTATGCCAGAGTACTCACGTGTTGTGGTTTAACTCTGGCAGGCAGCTAGATATTGCACAGCTGCTTGCTCGCTCTCCCTAGATGGGATAGGGGAGAGAATCAGAAAGGTCAGAGTGTGAGAACTCGCTGGTTGAGGTAAAGGCAGTATATGAAGCAAAGCAAAAGCTGCACACACAAGCAAAGGAAAACAAGGAATTCACTTGCTACTTCCCATCAGCAGGCAGGTGTTCAGATACTTCCAGGAAAGCAGGGCTCATCACATGTAACAGTGTCTCGGGAAGATAAACGCCATCACTCCGAATGTCCTCCTCCTTCTTCTTTCACCTCAGCTTTTATTGCTGAGCACAGCATCATATGGTATCCCTTTGGCCAGTCTGGGGCAGCGGTCCTGGTCCTGTCCCCTCCCAGTTACTTGTTCACCCCCAGCTCCTCGCTGGCAGGATAGCGTGAGAAGCTGAAAAGTCCTTGGCTTAATGTAAGCACTGCTCTACAACAGCTAAAAACATTGGTGTGTTATCACCATTATTCTCATCAAAATCCAAAACATGGCATCGCATGAGCCTTTACAAAGAAAATTAACTCCATCCCAGCCAAAAACATGACACTGGGAAAGTTGTACACACAAAGCTATACAAGGTACAGAAAACTTGTTAAGAAGAATTTGTCCATCCTAGAAATCAGTCTTGTTGCCCTTTATTGTTTCTTTCACCATTTAGAGTGGTGTCACTTGCTACAGACATCTCACACTTTGTTAACTCAGCCTTCAGCAAGTGTCCAACCAAGGCACTACTGCAGAATGATCTTGGTTTGGACCGTATGACATGTTATGAGATGATGGAGCTGGCAAACATATATTTCTCTGAAAATTAATTTCCAAACTCTTTTATTATGTCTGATTAAATTATTTCTGGCAGTTAACCAGTGAGATATTCCTCTTACTTCTGCTGGTGGTGTCCTGGTCTCTGCTCATCTTGCTAATCTTTTTTGCCTTGAGATGTTTTCTGATACTTCATCTTACCCAAAACAATTGTGTCCAACTGGCT
The DNA here is from genome assembly GCF_026119805.1 of Tympanuchus pallidicinctus. Lineage (NCBI taxonomy): Eukaryota > Metazoa > Chordata > Aves > Galliformes > Phasianidae > Tympanuchus > Tympanuchus pallidicinctus. Next base: position 15,473,153 of record NW_026294791.1, on the reverse strand, counting down.
GCCTTGCTTCCTGCCTGGCCTCAGTGTTTGTTGGGCTCGTAAGGGACGTCTGCTTACCCCTAATCTTCCAAGTTCTTCCTTTTACTCCCATGCCTGATTACAATTCCTCTTCACAGTCATTTCTCTCTGATCAGACATTCACTTCGAATGGCCAGCTTGCTTCTCTTCTTCCAGCAGTGCTGGAAATCTGCGCTGAGACTGCATCTGTGCTTGAAAGGGAGGGTATCTTGTGAAAACATTAGTTCCTCTTTAAACTGCACAGGAAAATAAACCCTCAGGTAGCAGAAGGCTGTTGTGCATTCTTCCCTGAATAAGACTTTAACACATAATTTTGTACAAGTACACAACAGTTTTTTTCCCCATCCCATGGCCCTTAGGTATACTGAGAGAATGGAAAAATAACACAAACTCTAGAAATTCCACTGACTTTGAAAAAGGAGCTCTTCTAATATGTAAAAATATTAGATCCAACTTTTCAGCATCCTTTTCAGAGCTAGTGATTTAAATGGATTGTCAAGGGAAAAGGATTGGGTTGTTCAGTATAGTCTTGCATTCCCCAAGATAACGGTGCTCGATATTAGTGCTAAATTTATGTGCGGTTTGGCTACCAGAACCAGCTGGGGTGCAAAGAACAGGAGAAGCAAAACGGCATACTGAGTCCGAATTTCATCTTTTTTCCTTTGAATGTATCAGAAAGGGACTTGTTTCTTTTCTACTGAGTTTTCTAGTATTTGCCTAAAGCAGCAGCACGTGATAAAATTCTGAGTATTTGGTCATAAATTAGGGATCTAATTTGTTATTTAAAATGCTACATGTGGCACTGTTGCCATCATAAGGTTCCCTCCAAAGAATCTGAGTACCACTTTCATGTATATCAAAAGAGTTGGATGTTCCCCACTCTTCCAGTCTCTTTGTTATACTATGGAGAAATTGAGGTTGGAAAAGATGCATTTGCGGCTTCATCTGCATACTGAATTAAGAAGATTTTGTTGAAGGAGTGTTCTTGCACTGGTACAAGTCCCAGAGAGAACAATCTTTTTCTGATTTAGTAGTGGTTTATTTCAGCATGAATTGAATTTTAAACCCACTTCAGTTGTGTCTTTATGCAAACTGGGCTGACTCTGTGTTGCAGCTGGCTAGAGGATGTGCGTGTTATTAATTACTGTGCCTCAGCTGAGACCTAGGATCTTTTTGAACTGCTCTAACATGATTGCAGGCTATTATGTGTTTATTCCCCCTTGTGATCCAAGCTAATCCAAATCTGTTTAAAATGAATTTCAACAGTCTTCACGTTAAGAAAATTCTGAGTTAAGCCTGAAATACAAAACTTGAAGAGTTACACTAGCAGCCATTTGCTTTGCCTGATAGGACTATACTTGGAGCAAAACTGCATAAAATACATACTTTTTGGATCTCTTATCCTTTTCAACCCCAGAACTTTTCACGAAGTACCACTTGGAGATCCTTCCTGAAATGGCTTGCTGTGCGTTTCCGGATTCTTGCACTGTTGCAACATTCTACCAGTAGATGTCAGCTCAGAACTGGAGAAAGGTTTTTCCGTTTGTTTCAAGGTAATTGATATCAGTGGCTCACTGGCTCGAGCCTTGGCTTTTTGTATCACATTGTTGGTTTGACGTGCAAATAGGGACGTGATGTCCATACTCAGAAATTCAACATATGATGAGGTGACATTTGAATACCTTGTGATATTTATAACAAGAGAGAGAATTCAGGTAATATGAGATTGAAAAAAAAAGAAAGCCAGTTTTTCTACATGATAATAAACTTCAAGGAGAGATTTCAAAATGGTGTTCAAGTTCCAAGTCAGCACAGATGCAGTTAGGAAGCCACTGTGGTGCAGAAGAGCAGGAAAAATTTGTAGCAACCTTTCTGATACCAGAAGCAGAATTATTGTAGCATAAGGAGTAGTTTCTGCCCAAGTAAAGAGAATGTGAAAGGAGGAAATGCTTGTTGTGTACATCTCTATTGTTTATTTTTTTTTATCCTTAGAATTATAAAGCTATTTACAGTTTATATATGTTTCATCATCTGAGAGGGAAAAATTTGGCCATCTGTCTTTGGAGTAGTGTGGGACATGCATCTGTAAGTTGGTATAGGGAGTGTATTTCTCTGCATAATGTGCAGACAGGTGCCATAGTGCTGTCTCTGTTTGCTTTATAGCAATGAGAAAACTCATGTAGCACTATGTTTTTAGGAGATCAAGTGCCTATTTGCTGAAAAATGGACACTTTTAAAGAATTCCATTTGAATACCAGCAAAATCAGGATCACCAGTTAGACTGGGGCTTGACAAATTGCTGCGCCTGTAGGCAGAAATATTTTCATACAGGATATTACAGGATAAGGAGTCAGGGTTTTTTAAGAGCAGAGATGAGCATTCATTAGTGGGATGGGTATGAGAAGTAACAGTATGCAGGGTGAGAATTTCTGAGGGAGGCTGTCATGGTTTTAACAACTGTAATCAATTTGTGATTATATTTTCCTATTTGGACATCAGTTAATTTTTCACAGCTTTTATGGGATTGTAGGTTTAAGTGAGATTTTTACATGTTAAGTGACCATATGTCTTACAGGCTTAATATGGTTTTAGATTTTGTATGATTGCAATATTTATCAGGTTTAATAAACCTGTTAGATCTGTTCATTGGCTCTTTGCATGTGTGCAACTCTTGTAGTAACATATTTTAAAAACAAACTGAGTTGTTAACTAACCAGTAAAAGCCAAACTCCTTTGAGGTCACTAGCTGCGTGTTCGTATACTTACACAGTAAATTAAAACAATCTGTATGTTCATGTGCTCAAAATACGTAACATTATTATAATGCTTGGATGAAAGGGCTTGGAGCCAAGTGTCCGGATGCTGGTGCTGATGCTGAAGCTGGAGAAGAAGCTGCCTCTCAAACTGCAAATGCAAGCCCTTGGCACTGGGCTGCACAGTGATCTCATGAGCATGAACTCCTTTTTCCAGGCCCCCATTCTCCAAGGACTCTGCCCTGCATTTTCAGCCTATGCCACGCCACATTCTGTATCCACTTTGATGCAAAACTTGTGCAAGGATTGCTTCTCCTTTCTCCTCTCTCTGTGCATTCCAACAGCAGCTCTTGCTAGCAGTGTCTGTAGGCACGTTATATTAACAGCAGTTTAAGAGCATTAAAATTTAGCCCGGCAGAGACTGTTAGCAGTGCTGGTTCATAGAGTTGTGGAATCTAACTGGTTCTAACTATGCTTCTGTTAGAGGAAGTCTGGACAATGTAACCTTTTCTAAAATACTATAGTGGAAAAAAGAATGAATAGTTGAGGCCTTCGGGAATATTCCACATCCCTCTGCCAAGAAGCCTGTGAAGTGAGCAGCGTATCAGCAAATGGAGAGGCTTCATAAGTGACCAGTACACTTTTCCTGAGTTGGCACTGTCCAGAAATCTCAGGCTGTTACCACTCTTCCTTTCATAGAGTACTTATTAGAAGAGAAATGATAACACAGTGCTTCCCTGGGATCAGATGCTTGCTGGTAGAACAATTGCTTGTTCTCCTTCACTGTCATAGCTCAGCTCAGCAAATAAATGAGGATGGGTAAGCAGTGTAGACATACAGCTGTATGCAGCCCTGCAATCTGTGCTGTTAGGAGCATTCCTCAGCCGATCGGAAATGTGGTGAAATGTGACTTTAGCATTGGGTGAGGTGCTGTGATAACTAAAACTGTTCATACTGAGCAGGTAAGGAACCTTGTGCTTTCAGCAGGAGCCTTGTCACTGCCTCTCATATGCCCAAATTTCTATGGTCAGCAGTGTCTGGAGCAGAGGCAGCGGCAGCTCTGAAGGTGGCGATGGGGATCAGAGTACTTGGGTTGGGGCTGCAGCCTGCACACTGATAGTTCTGATCCAGCTCTAGGAAAGAGAATTCCTGTGGCAAGAAAGGGCAAGGAGTGTGTGGAGGTGTATTTCTAATGGTAAGAGGGGAAGATGTGGCTAGACCCTGGACTTTGGCATTCTTGGATGTTATGAGCAAAGAGAAGGGAGGAGGGCTTTGATACAACTGATGCTAAAGTAAATGTTTGCTCAGTAACATGATATAGCACTTAGAGAAATATGGGCGGACTACTCCAGAGAGCGTGTGCAGTGGCTTTTGTATCATTGTCCAAATCCTGCATGATCCTCCAGCATGGAAGTGCGCTGTGCATGTCTGATTTTCTTCATGGGGTGGTCAAAATGTGTTAATGTAATCTTTTAAAACAAAAAATAAAATATTGAGGCTTTGTGAGGGAGAAAAAAGCTGGAGGCCAATTGTAGATCAGGAAACTGGCTTTTTATTTTTTTATTATTTTTTATTTTTAGATGGATTTCTGCCTGGAGTCTGTGTTTGGCTTAAAGAAGGGTAATACAGTTTATGCAAGTCTGGGACCACGGAGTATATTTATCTAGCTTTTGTTTATTATTATCAATTTTTCTGAATTTCTAAATCTCTGTTTCAATATATTTAGAATTAAAAATTCACTTTTACAAGACATTACATTTTGTATTATGCCTTTGGATGCACTGCATGCACAGCAATCACAGAAAAGGCACTACATGTGCATTACTGCTGTACCTTTATATTTGTCTACATGCCAGGATTAATCCAAGATGTGGTAATGTTTTGCCTTAGAGCAGTTGTACCAATGAACCTTAACCCTGATCTTAAGAGACTTACTCTCTGTTCCTCTGACAGTTTGTTTATTCTTTACTTCAGGGCCTCTTCTGAGCTAAAACAGCCATTAAGAACAAATTGTTCTGGACAGATTTTCTGCCTCTGAGTAACAAAAACTGTAACTTATTTCCATTTCTTCCTATACCTTTCTCAGGTGATTCCTGCAGACATAAATCCACCTTAGTATCCATCCAGCATAGGAATATTCTAAACATGGAGAAACCACGCAACTTTTCAATGTGACTTTTCAACATTTTCTAATTGTATGAATTGCTGCATGCAGGGGGACAAATCCTGCTGTACACTGTGGAGGTGTAATTCTGAATGCAATGTGCACAGTGTCAGTATTGGAGGAAAAGCATACATCCTTGGGTACTTTGGATATTTTCAGTTATTTGCCAAGGTTCTCGTCCTGTGTGACTGATGGATGACAGTCAAATTGTTCAATGATGTAACGTGTTGACAGTTCAGTCCTAAGATACGTCTAAAACTCCATAATTCAGTGGGGATTCTGAGAACTTACTTTCTTCAAGTGTTTGATTCATTCAGTTAATCAACTATTTAAAAATGATTGAAAAGAATAATCTCAGGCAGTGCCTGAGTATATGTCCCCATATTGAGCATAATATTATTTTACTCATTTTTTTTTAACCTTCATCATACATAATGAATGAAAAAAGGGTAAAAGAAGAGAAAGGAAAAAGGATTATCTGCCTGTAGTACATTGGAGATATCAAGAGAAAAATAAAGCCCCCTTCAGCTGCCCTTCTTAGGATCTGGATCAAACCTAGGATTTCTTGCATTCATCGTGAGGCTCTTCTCTTGACCAATCAAGAAATAAAACTGAACAATTATTAACTATATGTACTCACTAAAAATGGAATAACTTCTGCGTAGATGCAACATGGTGAAACTTGCATAACTAAACCTTTTTTTAACTAACCAAATACCTTACATTATTTTGGGTTCCTTTATACTATTCCTTCCTGTAGAAAAACTGAAATGGTGACAAAGATCTGTTTAGAAATGTAGAACTATTCGAGAATTTTATTTAAAATGATAACAGGCTAATCAGGGATGAATGCACCAGTCTTTGTCAGACTATAATGCCAGGCTGTCAATAGGTTTATGGTAGCATAATAAATCATTTTCTGCTCTTTAAAAGATATTTTGCTTGCAACACAACTTAAAAAATTCTGGAAAGGAGATAAGTTACATAAATATATATTTTTTCTTTCTATGTTTCTGGCATGGAACAGTGACAGAAGTTATTTTCATTGCCTTGCTTTTCTTTGCATATTCCTAACATAATTGAGATATAGAACTGTTCAGAATGAAGAAAAATATTGTACTGATTAATGTATATATAATGGTTGCGTAATTACTGATCTTAATAGAAGTATTTGTATTGTAAACTGTAATTTAGGTCTCTATCTTTTCCTCTCTAATACTACTTATCATAAATTACGATCTAGGAAAAAATTGAACAAGTGAAAATCAGATTCTGTTTTTCAAATTGCATCTCATTAATTTTAAAGCATAGTTGTAAACTGTATTAAAATACAGCAGTGGTATTTCTGAACAAATTGTATGCACTTGAAAAAATGGAGGAGTCTAAGTGGAGTCTTACAGGATATTGGAGATATTCTGTGAACACTTGGTGCTACATCCATTAATTCTGAATTTTGGTAAATGTTAGGTGTTGATGGATGCAGTGAACAGAACTGAGATGGGCTTCACTGCAGTTGCTGCAGCGGTTTGTAAGGATTAGAGTTATGGCAGCCTATAGAAGCTGGAACCAAGGGAATTTTGCAGAATAAGCACCTGCTCATCAGCCATGCAGCCGAGAAGAATGAAGGACTGAAAGAAGTCTCAGATTGGCTTCCAAGCAAAATCTGCTTCTGTTCAGGTAATGTCCTGTAGTGATGGTCTGAGGACTGAAGCAGATTTTACAGCCTGAATAAATCTTGTTTTGTCTGTGTGACTTTATAGAGGATATGTAAATTTCACAGGTGATGCTCATCTAGCTGTAGTTTTCAGCAAAATTATGTAGGAGCATAAATAATTCTAATATTTCATGAAATATGAATAAAAGTCTATTCAATACTTTATTTTTTGAGGCTCATGGGAAACTTAAATTGAATGGTGTTACTGAATCCCTTTTGAAGAGAGATCCTTTTAAATTTTTAATGTGCCATGTCCCTTTCCATTAGTTTAAAATAGTTTTCAGTACTCTCAGTGTTCCTTTATGATTAGAAATTATGTCAAATGCCATTCCTCTCATGTGTACAGTTTCAACAAGGGCTATTGGACTTGTCCTAAAATTATTAACCCCAGTGCTGGAAACATTTCAGTTATCTGCATTGCTTCTTCTTGTGATTACAGAAGAATACAGTCCTCTGCAACTGTTTGGCAACTGTTTTGCCCTGAAGTAGAATTATAGAGATATTGCTGCTTGTCTGTTTGACATCTACAAACATAGAAAGCCCAGAGCTGCCTCATGCCAGACATCCTCAATTCCCTGTGCGTCCACTCATGCAAGTGGCTTTCCTTGCACCACATCTTTGTGTACTGTGAAAATAACTGGAATGGAAAAGACAGACTATCTGTCACATCGGTCAGCAAAACTCCTGCTGCTGTAACATCAACAAAAGCAGGCTACAGAAAGAGAAATTTGGTCAAAAAAGAAGTGGTAAAAACTTAGGAAAGCTTTCAGATTGAGAGAGGTGAAAAACTCTGATTAAGTTAAAGATATATCATGGATAAATGGAGGTGAACTGTGGTGTATCTATTGTTTTAAAAAATAATAGCAAATGTAGAGGAGTCAGTGGGAAGAGCTATTTGATTTTTCTTGCAAAATATGATGAAGATATTCATGAAATATTTTGCATTCAAAATGAAAAGGAAGATTTTTTTTTTTTTGGATGCAGTGTATATTTTCCTTGGGGAAATCATTATTTCAGGATACTGTTTTATATCTAGAGGTTAGTGGGATCCAGAAAAGGAGTTGACAATGAAAAAAAGAAACAAGAAAACAAGCTTAGTCAGATTTGACATACTGCTAAGTAAAGAATTAAGAGTTTCAGAAAAGACAGAAATTCATATGCTTTTGACTCTTGGAGACCAGAAGAATTTTTAACTGAAACCGATGTGACCTAACTATGGCTCACAAAAGTCCTTGAATTTCTTATGCAACAGCTATGGCCAAGGACAAAGCTCCACACCAGCTGAACCATGGTTCTGATCCAATACTGCAGTTGCTCTTCCAATCCCACGGCAATAATATCCCCATGATACTGAGCACAGTCCTCATGGTGCCTTGTCACCACTATATGGATCTGTAGATGGAGGTTTCCTATGTTGTACCAGGTAATAAATGTTGAGTTCAGCTGTCTATATTGCACTAGCTCATGAATGCATCAAGTGCTAAAAAATCCTTCTGAAGCTGTGAAACTTTAATGTAGCTTGAGTGCATCCAGGCCCTCCCACGTATCTCCCCATGTATAACTCCCACATATATGGTGAGGAACGGGAGCTTCTATTCTCATATGTGAGAAGGTCTGTGCTCGTTCATAGTGGTTGAACTAGATGATCTTGCAGGTTGTTTCCAACCTTGCGATTCTATGATTCTGTGATTCTGTGACAGTGTATTGATACACCATGAGTAACTTACTTTTGTGTGTGAAAGAAAGATGTGACCTCCAGTGTGCTCTTGCTTTACATCAAACATACTGCTAGAGTTTTGTCTGGTAATTAAGAACTGGCATAAAGATCAAATGTTACCTTCATATTAAAAAAAATCCATTAAATGGCTGACATGAATAAAACTATCTGAAATTGAAGACTTGAAAGCATTTTCTGGTAAATGGAGTATTAGTATCCTAGTATTTGCTGCTGAAATATAATTAATTACATATTATACTATTTACTGTGAAAGCTGGATGCATTTAAACTCTCCAAGATATATATATGAGCTGCTCAACTTGAACACATTTTCATTCTCTTTTTGGAAGTGATTTTACAAATTCTAAATGAAAACTCCCATCTTCTCTTATTACTACTGCATATTTGAACTTCAGTATCTCATAATATTGGGTATGGTTTTATTTGCTTTATCATTGGCATTTCCAGTAGTACTGTGGTGGTGATTTGGATCCCAAATAATAGAGATAACTCATCTCTGAAGTATAACGGCAAAATTATAAGATGATCTGAGTGCAACACTGTAAAACTGGATATTTTTTAAGGCCTTCATCCCTCCCTTCCTCCAGGGCTGCAGTTGGCTGAAGCACAATTAGTTTAAATGAGAAGTTTGTTTACAGCCATATACATGAGAGTTTTATTCTATATATGTTAGAAACAATAGCTTTGGACTAATAAGAAGATCTTAGAATGTTACTCTGACATCTGCAAGTCATTATTAGGAGTTGCATTCCTGCTCTAGGCATCTCTCCATTTTTCCCCTCCTTTCCTTCTCCAAGATGTCTTCTGGAAAAAAAAAAAAAAAAAAAAAAAAAAAAGTCACCAGAAAACAGACCCTATGTATTTCTGTATCTCTTACAATAGCAGAGAGAATAATCCTCAGATGGTAGTCGAAGTCCTGTCTCTTACCCTTCTATCAGCAGAGACTTAACTACATTACAGCTGCTACAATAAGAAGGGGGGAAGTAAAAAACAAAACCCACACCCTAACTTCTGGGAGAGAAAATTATCTGGTGAACATATATCTAAATGCTGAACTTCACAGGCTCTTAAATCTGAAGTGGCCTGATTTGGCTATTTTCATGCATGTCAAGTAAAGTCCAACTTGTCCCAGTAAATAGAGCTAAAAGGACAGGGGTCCTTTTGGCTGACTCTCAGGGATCAGCTATGTAATGTGATATGCTACAAAGCAATGTGTACTTTTCACCTCTGCTGATTTTGGTTTGATTCTTATCTTTGTTTGAGGGTTGATCTTTGGCTAGTATTTGTTTGCTAGTAGCAACAGGAGGTTTGAGGTCACGTAGCCTGAAATAGTGAGGGGCTTCAATTTGTATCTCTCCAGGTAGATGAGCTCATTAGGACTTTAGTCAACACAACTGAAGTCAAGACACACAAGCAACTTCATTAAATTGGAGTGGAACAACTTACTAACTTACTGGTGAACACATCAGTAGTCTATTGAACAGAGGCTTGATGAAGATGTGAGCTGTTGATAAAGTTCCCTGAAAATTTCACTGGCAGAGATGGGGAAGGTGATACCCTTAATCAAAGCATCACAATAATCTGCAGAACAAACACAAGTTAATACTGAAAGCAGCAAAATTAAATCCAAATTGTAACAGTTTGTTTGACATGCATGATGCAAAAAAAGGAGAGAAGAATATCATCATTAATACATTGCAATGAAAAAAACGTTTTGTGAAAGTTCTCAGATTGGCTGACAATTTTTTATAAGCTGTCTTGTCAGACCCATGAGTAAGATGAAAATATTTTTTGCTAATTTTATTAAATTGAAGGGAAAATATTTAAGTTCAATCTGATCAGTTTTAGAGCAAGCAGAAAATGTGTGGTAAATGTATGTGAATGACCTGCCTGCAGACAAATTCTGTGCACAATTGAATGCATGTTTCTTTGTTCTTGCCAACATTAAAACCCAAGTGACAACACATTTCTGCTTTACATAGCTGGTTAATATATATATATATATTAAATAGCTTTACAAATGTTTGGAAGAATGAGCATTCTTTGGAAGCATTTCAAATGTTAATAGTAGAGCTGTAGGAGAGCAGAAAGAGACAAATAGAACAAAAGCATTGCTCAGATTTACATAACTAAATCTAACAGTGGCTTGTGTATCACTTTCCTTTCTATCTGTGATAAATTGCATGTGCAATATCTGCATTTGTTGGCAGATGAAAGATGGAAGCACAGGGATGTGTTTCTCATTAAATGGAGCTGCCCTTAATTTTTTTCTGCTAATTACCAAAAAAAGAAGGCATCATTTTACTGTACTTGGCTGTATGTGCTTTGTTGTTTAAAATTTCCCTGAGTGTATTAATAGTATAACACAGCGCATTCAACTGATATAATTTGTGGTGGGTGTGGGAGGGAGTGAAGACCTCATACTCAGGTTTGGGAATATCTACCATGGGAAATCTCCTATGAAATAACTGTTACTTCATGCAGTGTGGTCCATGCCAGATGCTAACCATTTACTCCAGATATTTTTCATGAGCCTTGCAGATAAGATAGCTCATTGGGAATGGATTTAGCTGCGTTCAGAAAACTAAGCCCTCACCAGAGGTGGGGAAATCACCCCGCCTTTCTTTAATTTGGTGGTAGAGCATTAACAAAGGGAACGTTAGTCTCTGGAGCTTCCCCCCACCCTGTAACACATCAGATTCATATTAGCAATATTTACTTTCTGAAAGGGTGACACAATTTCAGCTGTTTTCAATTTTTGCTCATGGTACCCTAGAGAAAAATGTATATACGAGTAACAATTTACATTTTCATTTATATATTTTATTGCAGTGGAGCTGATCACAATAGCATGGTAACAGTTGCTGGTTTTGACAGTGCTTGATTCTTTGCCACAGTAGAGGTAGTTGGTTGTGTTAAGAACTGGTAAGCCTATAATTCTGAATAATTAACTGCTGTTATTTTGTTAGTGGAAGCTAAGCAGAAAGCATTTGTCTTTGTTTGAAAAAAAAACCCACACAAATATTTACAAAACAAACAAACAAACAAACAAACTAGAAGAAACAGAGTGTTATTTTGCTTTAGAACTTGCTTTATATATGCACGTGCATACTATATTCAAAAACACGTGCAATGTGTAAAGACAATTTTACAACTTGTACAGCTGTTCACCACATGTGTGGATGCACAGGGAAAACAAATATGAGCTCAGAATGTTCCCCAGTTTATGCCCCTATGAGAAATGTATATGGTTACAGTAAGAAATGTACATATAGGCGTAGTTAATAATATGCTAATAGTTACCAAAGACTGTGTTTTCAGTAGTATTTCATAAACTAGAATGAGAATTCTACTAAACTGCAGAATATGTTGGTTGGGACTTTTTTTTTCTTTTTTTCTCTTTCTTTTTTTAGCCACAGAAGCAGAACAAGTACACAAAAACCAACAGAAGCTTTAATCTTACTACTTAGGCTGGAATTTTGTTTAAAACATTAGCTGTCTTTCTTTGATTGCAAGAGTGCTGCTCAGTCACATGTTTTGTCTGTCTTTTGTTAACTTGACCGAACAGATGCTAAGCTGGGCTTTCCATTGTAAGGGTGGTTTAGCATACTGCCTGTAGCAGAAATGCTCAGTCATGGCCTGGAGTAGTGATTGAGCACCTGGTGGGAAGGCAGAGCCAACCTAGGGGAGTTCAGGTGCAAGCAATGCCCTTGAGTGACCAGAAGGGGTGGAGCCAGGATCCTGCCCTTCCCAGACCTCATAGAAGGGTTGACAGTGGTAAGGGTTTATCACTGGAGATCTCTGTGTGCCTGAGGTCTTCTGAGGGTAAGTGGCTTCCCCCCCCCCCCTCTTTGATTCTGTGCCTATGGCTGTTGTGTTTAGCAAAGTTTCTCTTGTTGTAACCTAGGTTTTTGCCACTGTTGTTGTGCCTGCCCTCACGTTATAGTGTTACAAACTGCCATAGCACTTTTTTCACTTAAAAAAAAAATAAAAAAATAAAAAAAGAATCACAGAAACAGCTATTTTTCTATGTTTAAAAAAAAAAAAAAAGTATATTTATAGTTATGCTAAACAAATCTATTTTATTGTAAGTGGTTGTGGTATTTCTCCTGCAACTGTTAAGAAATTATCTTTGTAATCCCTTTTGCATTAAAGAGAATTTGCTGCCTTTTATATTTCTAACTTTGTAGCTTTGGGCACAAAGAATTCTTCTGCTTTCTCTACAGGGATCAGAATTCTATCCCATACAATGAAACGTAACTGCAGTTGGTGTCTTTACTGTGGAAAAAGTAAAGCCATTTTAGAAATGCATTGAAGTAGAAGATGTTATCTTCTCTGGCATGCCTTCATCGCATCACAGACATGAGCGTGTAAGGTTCTAGGTGTACTGGAATCACCACTTGTGCCTTGTTGAAGAGAAGAAAAATGACTGGGGAGAAGGGATTCTACCATCTCTGGAAGTTCACGTTTGGTGGAGTTCTCCCTAGCAGAAGGCCTGTACAATGCCTAGATAACATGTGGAGTCAAAGCAGGAAGAGAGGGAGGCAGAGCAGTACATGTATGTTGCTTAACCCCTATGAAGCAGAGAGTAAAAACACTTTGTGGATTTGAACTTGCTCTGTGTGAGTGTCTTGGAACAGTGTCATAAGACTCTTTTTCAGGCACCAATTGTTAGTGTTGTCAGTGCCCTGCAGTATCTTGTCTGTAAGCTTTTCTGACCTGTTTGGGTGACTATAGACCAGTTAGAGTAAAATTGTGTCCTTTAAGCTGCAGGCGGTATGTCTATTTCAGCGTTTCATTTTGAATCAGGAGCAGGCTTTGGAAGCCAAATTCCTGGCCATTCACCCCTGTGGCGTTTTGGTTTACATGATGAAACAAGTCTCAGAAGACAAATAGGATTCCTTCTGGGTGAAATTAAACTGTGGCCTGAAAGCGCACCTAACATGCTGCAGTGGATTTGCAGTCCACACTGGAATTGGTTGGAAGTAATTCACCCTATTATCAGGTGCTCAAGATGTAGCTTCTCTTCTGTTGACACCTTCTTCTTGTACTGCACTAATTGTTACTGGAGATAGGCATACAGTCTAATCACTTTTTTTAAAGCATTTATTCAAATCTGTTCTTATATCTTCCTCCTGGAATTGATTTCTGCTCATTAACAAAGTGATTGGTGAGAAACAGGGTGAGGCAGATGGTGACCAGCCGGTACGCTGTAGCATGATGCCCTTCTCACCCTCAGTGACAGTACTGTGGCTCACTCGTTAGGAGCAATTTTCAGTGTAGTTAACTATTTTGTTTCTGTTGACTCTTGATGTAAAAATATATTGGAACCTAATGCCTGAAAAAAAATAAACGAGCAAAAATGTGTTAGTGTGACAAGGAGGTCTGTGGCTTGCAGATCTTCCTGTCTGTCTATAAATGGCTAAATCAGCATGTTTTCTAGAGGAGGTAAATTTATCTGTCAATGCCTTAAAAAAAAAAAAAAAAAAAAAAAAAGTACATTGCATTTCAATTTTTCTTTTTTTGTCTTTGTGGGTTTTTTGTTTTCTTTTTGGAAAGAGCAAATTAAAAAAAAAAAAGTATTGAAAAGAAAATTCAAGCACACAGTGTCTCCTAGTAATCTTGGTCTCTTACACTTTGTGCCAGTTCAATACTTTAGATATGTTTTGGCTAGTTCAGGAAAACACAGATAGTTCAGAATGGGCTTAGAAGCCTCTTGCAGGTCCGTATTGCAATGGTAGACATCTACCCTGTCATTGTGTGAATACATCAGAAAAAGATGTTGGTGCGGATGAAACTTCTGATTTTCAGGATAAAATATGTCCTTAAGACAACATTAAAAAAATGAAAGAGCTGAGTAGCAGTTTTATTGGCTATGTAAATTCGTGATCTCTGCTGAAAGTGTAACTTGCCCTTGATTTCCTTATTCTTTTTTCTTTTTGACTGTGGCTTTCAACAGCACTGAGTGTTTAATTTTACGTCTGATAAACTTCAGATGAATCAATAGATACAAACTAGATTGCTTACAGTCAGCTTGTACAGAAGGTTCTCAGTCCTGAGATAAAAGCAGGAACAAACCAGGCCCAGCTCTAAGTGATGTCCATGTGTGATAACCTTGGCAAGATTTCTGAGAGGATACTGGTTCTGAGATACTTAGTTTGTCCTTCAGCTTGCTGTCATCTTGACAGTAGTTGACACTAGCAGTTATGTGGAACAAATTCTTCAGAAATACTTAAGGGTTGTCGACATTAAGTTGTGCGAGGGAGATGTAGGTGGATTACAGGAAGCAGCTGTGAGAGTTACCAAAGCTTGTGTTTGGCCCCTTAGTGTGGAGTATTTGTGGAACTACAGCTAGCTGGGGATACTTTGGACTACTTGTGAACAGATATTTTGCAAGTCTTTGAGCTCAGATCTGTTCTATGATTGGTATATTGGTCATCTATTTTGTGGTGCTTTCAGCTGCTTTCAACCTATCTATTGAAACACTGTCTTTCTCCACAAGCCCACAGTCACTAGTACAGTCAAGAGATGTTTGAAGTGATACACATCCCCCTGAAACTGCCCTGGATGGCTGATTTCTCAAGTGAGTTCTCTTCTTTGGAACTCAGGCTTTCTGCCAGGTACAGAACCCGCCCTACTGTCTGCCTGATGTGGCTTTGCAAGCATCTGAATGTTGAGATAAGACCGTCCTTTCCTCCAAGAGCTTGGTAAAGGTAGGCTGTAAGGAGATTGGGTTGTTTTTTCTTCTGTTTTATCAAGATCTCAATCTTTTGTGTATGTGAGAAAGAAAAAGAAGATTGTATTTGGCTTTTTTATAATGTGTGAATGGGAACAAAGAGTGAATTTTGATAGCAGTTCACACACATCTGCTGTAAATAATTGATACTTCTTGAATCAATGCATGACATGAAAGTCTTCCAGCAGCAAATCACGTGTCAAATTTAAGTATAAACCCTTCAGGAATTATATGTGTGCACTTGTCTTACATCTCGGACTCCAATGAAGGACAGTTAAGATGGATAGATCACATTCCCTGGCACATTTGTTCTTCTTCTTTCAAGCGTGAAAAGCTTACATATGGGAGAAAACAAAGATATATCCAGCATAAGGCATTAATCAGTAGCAATCTAAGTGAAGAAATTTGAATGTAATATACTACAGATCACATGGAGAGAAAAAAAAAAAATGAGGCCTAGTACTTGCAGAAAAGACTTAAATACTTATATTCTTTTGTCTTTTTTAATATGTCATGTGAAATAGCAAAAGCAGTACAGTATATGAGAAGGAAATGCTTTAACATTAATTCTGGAAAAGGAGTGTATTTTCTTTAGGTGCAGTTCTAACTCTAACCATAGAGTGGCAGTGCAGAATTCCTTCCCTGAAGTTCTGGAGTTCAAATAAATAAGTTGCAGCCTATGCAATCCATGACTCAGATTGGCAAACCCAGAAATTTTGCCATAGGTTGATGTTGAGGCTCCTGCATGCAGTGTGTTTAACTAGGTGACTTTCCGCTGTGGGGGAATGATTTTAGAAGCAGAGTATATACTTGTCTAATTTTTCCACTTAAAAATGTTGTTGCCTGTTTTGGACTCCAAATATCTTACATGAATAACTTCATGATTTCCTCATCCTTAAGGCCCTTTGCAAGCAGAATGCTGACAAAATAAATAATAGCATTATTTAATAAAACAATGACCTGCAACTTCTTAAAATTCACGTGGAATATTTTCTCATTTCTTTAGGATTTATACTTAGAATCTAAACATCTACTTAATTTGTTTAAGCTGTAGTTCTGTCCTGAAACAGGTCTTATCTCAGGCATTTTTGCTGTACTGGATGAAATTTAACTTACCAAAAATGTCCGATAACTTCTTACATTGTTGCGCGTTCCTTTCTTTCACTTGCATTTGCTTATTTAAGTTGTTAACTCTCTAGAAAACAGGTTTGTCTTATTTGTTTTTCAATAAAACCTTTGACACCCTGTGTATATAACAAAGTAAAATATAATAAAGTAATTATGCCATTATATACATGAGAAGATTTTAGCCTGTGATATTTACATCTTGGCTGTGAAGAATTCCATCCGTAATGTGGTGTTGAACCACAAGCATGTCTTATGCCTTTAAAGCTCAGACCTGAATATAGCAATCTGGGAACTCTGCAGACCACAGCTACAATTTTAGTCATGTGTAATTCTGTAGCTTAGATATTTGCAGAGAGTGAATGTGCAGGCTTGAATATGAAAGTTTGTGCGTATCTTATTTAGTATTTTTGATTTCTGTTAAATTCTAGGTGTTGTGTGATCTAGTCTAAAGAGAATTGTCTGAACTTGAAGAGGTTAAAATCACCTGTTGACTTCTGCCTATTTGATTGCTTTTTGGATGAGGCTCTGAACAGACAACATGCCATATGGGATCCAGCCAAAAAGAAGTAATTGAGCAGTACAGGTATGCTACTCTAACATTTTTCTTGTTTGTTTGTTTTTTTCTTTCATACAGTTTCTTTCTTCCCTCTTCTGGTCTGTTGTGTTTGCACTTGTTATGCTGGTGGTCTGTAAACATCAGAAAAACGTTGGAAGGAGAATAAGGGATGTATTAGAGTCAAAGAGGGGTGCTGGGTATGGGGGAGTCAGTGTGAGGTGAGCAGGTAAGAATAGGAGGCACAAAAAGGCTGGTTGGTCACACTGGAGGGTTTCTGTGTGTTTTTTTTTTCCTTAATCTGAAACCTTCAGAAATATTATTTAAATTAGATTTGTAACTTCAATGTTGACCTCAAAACCCATGGTACTACCAGGTTTGGGTAGTATGAGACATGGTGGTTTGTTTTTTTTTTTTGTTCTTGGAATTTTTCCAGATTTTCTGCAGCACTTGAAACTTATTCCCTGCCTTAATCCAAAGTAACTTTCAAGTATAGACAGGCCTAACAGTATAACACTAACATTTACTTAACTTTGGCAGAAGTTATAGGTGTTCAAGGAATGCAGGATTGTTTTGTAAGGAATATAGAATTTTAACCTCATTAGTTGATATTAGTGAGTTATTTCCGAAGAAGCTTTAGATGCCTTAATTTTGTTAATTGGACCTTCATGTGAAACACTGTATAGGTAAAGCCATAAAATTACCCATAAGGAAGAATTAGTTCTTACTAATGTCTGGGAATCATTTCTGTGATCTTGAAATAATTTGACAGGAAAGTATTTTCATACTAAGTTGCTTGTTTATTGAAATATCTGCTTTCAGAATTACAGTCTCCAAATCAATTTGAGAGTGGTTATTTCATAGAGCTGTTAAGTTGTTATAACCTCTTTTGGTGGGTGAAGTTCTCTAAATAGTGCTATAAATAGGCAAGATGCTCACATCCTGAAGTATCTGCTTCAAGTACACTTCTGCTTGTGGCAGTGGATTCATAATAAGAATATATTCATTAGCAGGAGGCACATTCAATATTGATCATCATATTCAATGATGTAGTCCCTAGCTCAGAGTTTACTCTTAAAGCTCCAGTTTAGCATCATTACAGAAGTCAGAGATTATTCTGAGTTCCCTGAATTGTGGGAATTACCCAGACAGTGAAGGTTTTCAGTATGGCAAGGTTTTAAGAACAAGCTAACTCCAATTCTCTTGTTTAAACTCCATGGATTTAAAAAAAAAAAAAAAAAAAAAAAAAAAAAAGTTAGCTTGCATGAAATTTTGATTTCATAAGAACAATGTGGCTTCAGTTAAATAAGCACTGATTGGTAAGTGTACGCTCTTCAGCAGTGCCTGCCTAAAACTGTGCTGAAAGTCATTTGTTGAATCAGTGCTAAATGTGATAAGCATCTTGCACAGCTGAGCTCCTTGCTAGTTAGTGAGTGTTGTACACTCAGGAACCTGGCTGGTGGCAAGGCTTCTGTAAATGCTAAGTAATGTGGATGTCTCTTAGCAGTGAGATTGTTAGGCTTGAGTGACAAAGGCCAGCATGTACCTATGCGGTTTAGGAGTCTAAAGATCTGAACAAAATAATGTGGAGTTGAATCCACATCAATAAGGCCTGTCCTTAGAGAGGATTAGTTACTTAATACAGCATGTCATTTTAGGGTACTGATGCTGCTTCTGGTTGTGTGATGTGAACTCATCTGACTCTTCAGAGTGGGTTAGAGTTTCAGGACAGTAATGTGAGGTTTTAATTGATGGTGGCTTTATTTTTATTTTTTTTTTTGCGAGTAGCACATGAGTAATTGCTACTCATAGAAGTATATGTTCCTAATGAATTTTGAGTCTACATAGATAAAGCATTTACTAGCAATGACTCAGAATTGATGCTGTCTCAAAAATACAGACATTGAAACTGCAATTGTTAACTTGGGGCAGAGTCCTTAAGATAAGGATTGGCATTTACTTAGGCTGAATTCTGCAGCACTCTGTAAGCTTGCAAAAGTGATTCGCCACAGCTTTCATATACCTTGCTGAGGATAATCCATTGCATTGTTGGATTTGGCCAGTGGCTGCTAAGTGAAATAATCCTGCCCTGGAAAAGAAGTGAACTACTAGAGCAGCAAATACTTAAAGCGTGGATTACATATACAGTTCTGCACAGCTTAACACTACAGTTAAGATGAGAGGAATTAACTTGATTTTAATAGGAAATCAGGTGTCTTCTTGTTCTTTCATGAAATATTATAAAAAAATATATTGCCAGAGCCAATCAATCATAATGTTCCTCTGCCAGCCAAACCTTACACCTGACTGTACTTGTATGCAGTAACTTCTCGTATCTTAAGCCACTGAACTTCATGCACATCAACTAATTACAGAAGAGTTTATAACTATAAAACAATGTTGAGCATGGCTTGGAAAGTCTCATCGGACATCAGAGAAGTGGTGTAAAGCCTCAACTTCTTGGATGCTTAGCACCTAACGAAGGTGGCTCTGAGGGCAGGAATCAGTTCTTTCCTAATACCAGTGCAAATGGTGATAACAATTTTTAGCTGCACACAGCAAATTTGGCTTTACCAAGATTTGTACACACTTTGTACACATTAACAGCTTTGACCACTCATCTGAGTAACTGTTATCAAATTTAATCTGTGCAGGATTGAGACCTAAATGAGTATTTAAAATAATAAGTCATTGCTCTGCTTAAGTCTCAATCCCATTTTTGATCAGCACACTGGGATTTTGGGCTGCGGAAGTAAAGTAGACATAATATGCACTGAAATACGTGTGTTGCTTTTCGTGCTGCAAAATATTAATTTCTTTAGTTAAGGGACTTCCCCCACCTCCACATCTCTTGTGCAGATTTTGTATCTGACATACAGACTTGGAGTAATAGGGGATTATATCATGCTCCAACACGCACAACTTTTCAAACACTTAAAAATAAATCAAAAGTTGTGCAAGTGGATTTTAGGCTGCCAGAAAGCAGCCTGAACTTGTATTTTGCTTGTTTCTTCAGGTTTTAGAAGGCTGCCTACTGAAATTCTGCAGGCAAACCAAATGATTATTATAGCAACCTTTGGTTTACTTGTTTAAGGCCTCAGCTAATGCCAACATTTTGAGGTTTTGTCTCCATGAGGTGCTCAGCAGTGCTGCCCAGTGTGGGTGCCCAGGATTAAACTGCTCACAGGCCCCTGGTGTGCATTGTGGGGGCTCTGCAAGGTTCTTCCAAAGGAGAAAACAGCACTAAGTATAGGTGGTAGCAAGTTACTCTGGTCTGCTGGCATTTCAAGAGTGGGTAAGTTGTTTAAACTCTTGCAGCCTCTTAATGAGGCTACAAAGTATGGTAGCAATCATCCCCAGTGTTCTGACAGCACACTAGTGAACTAGTGAAATTTCGGTGAAGCGTTCTGAAACTCCTCTTTTATTCGCTGTGTTTCTGCCTGTTCTCGCCGTGAGCTCCGTACGGGAGCTGCTCATTCGGATAGGCGGGTGGGGGCTCGGAACCGTCACGGAGCTTCCTGGTGTTGCCCTGCCCGCTCTGGCTGCGGCGCCCAGCGGAACCGGCACCGAGCAGCAGCGGTACCCCGGCCCACTCAGTTCTAAGGAGCCGTCGGGCTTCAGAAGCCGGTTCTCCGCACCCCTTGCCGAAGGAGAGCGTTATGGTAGAGCTTGGCGATCGCAGTGAAGTGCAAAGCCCTCACCCGTGCTCTCTTCGCTCCAAAACTCAATGTACTGCTGAAACGGGAGCTTTGACAAGCCGAGGAGCGGATTCAGTACAGAACAACCTCTGTTATATTCTGGCACAAAGGCTCCTCTTGCGCACGCAGACCTCCGCCTGCACGTCACGCGGCTCCTTCCCCTGCCCTGGGTAGAGCCGCGGAGCGCAGGTGCAGCCGAACGGCGCTCAGGTGCGGCGCTGGACCGGCCGGCTGCGCGCGGCGAATGGGCCCCGGGGGCGGGGACGCTGTCGGTGCCGTCACGGCGCAATCCCCGCCCCGCGTCCAATGACGGCGCAGCCCCGCTCGGCTCGGCCCGCCCCGCCGTGTGCGCGGCGCTGCCGCCATGGGGTTACTCGCGGTCTGGGGGCCGGCCGGGCGGCTGCGCGCCTCCTCCTTCTCCTCCTCCTCCTCGCCGCCTCCTCCCGCGAGCCGCGGGCCGGGCAGTAGCGGCCGGCGCTGGGTCGGCCTCGGCGAGGGTCCCGTTCGGTTCCGTTCCGTTCCCGGCCGGCGCTGCGCTGCCCATGGCGTAGCCCCGCAATCGCGCGCCTGCCCCGCGGGACGCGGCGTGGACGGAGCTCCTGCCAGGTACGTGCGGGCGGCCCGGACCGGGAGTGGGCGGCGGTCCGCGTCTCGCTCACGGGGCCGGGAACGGGACCGTGGTTGGGGCGGCCGATCCGTGGGACTGCGGGGGTGAGGCGTGAGGGTGAGGCTGGGAGGCAGCGACCGGCAGCCGTCGGGTCCCGGCAGCGGCGGGAGGAGGTGAGCAGCCGCGGTCGGGTCTGGCGGTGCACGTTACAGGTGTCACTTGAGCGGTGTGTGGGGCCGGTAGGGCGGCTCTCTGCGGGGTCGGTGCTGCCCCACTGATGGGCCACTGCCGCAGGAACGAGCTATGGAGCTGGCGCGGGTGTGGTGGTGACACGAGAGGCGTGAAGGCGGTGTGCGGGTTGGCGTGGTGCGGCTTCGCCGTGCTTTCGCTGGGAAGCTGCTGGCCTGTAGGACGTGCGTCCTGCTGCCGCCTCTGAGCACCTTTGTGTGCCACGCTCCCACCAGGTGTGCCCAGGCCACTTCTTCAGCTCCCCCAGTTTCACGAGCTCTTGCTAGTCCCAAATAATTGCTACTGGCATCATTGAAGATGATGCGTTTCGTCCTTTTACCCATTTCACCAATTCCAGGTGTAGCTGCCTTCAGGGCTGCGCCTTCCTTAGGTGCTGGGGGTGCAACCAGATGCCCATGGGTTTACCTCAGTTGTGTTACACTGTAGCTATTGTGACTTAGTTGCTGTCACAGAATATTTTGTGCACATCTGACCATGCCCATGTCCCCATAGATGCCCCGTCCTATGTCCCATAGCACAGATCAGTTTTAGTGCAAACTTAAAATTAGGTTCATAAGGTTTTGCAGTCACTGTGAGAAGGAAGGCTTGGATGAAGGAGCACTGTGATGTCGTTCTCCCACAGGCTGTTACCTGGTCTCCCTGCCTTTACACCAGGCCAAGCACTTCAGGGCTGTTGGGATGAGGTGTGCAGGCCAGTGCTGGCCTTGGAGGGAGGCTCCTGCAGCAGCGCAGCCCCTGTCCCAGAGCAGTGCGGGGACCGGCTGGGCACAGTGCTGTGACCCTGCGCTGCTGCTGGAGCCTTGCACAGGATAGACCTTGAGGCTGCTGTAAATGCAACAAATTCCAAAGCGTAGATCTATTTGTTTACTGCTTCTTGCCAGGAATACTTTATTTCCCGTGCAGTCCACACTTTTTCTGTGGATCTCATGGGACAACATGAATTGGTAGCTGGGTTTTAGTTAGCACAGGTGTCCTGCCAAAGCATTTCTAACAACAGTGTTAGTGACAGATGCATGTTTGTGCGAAGAGCCCTGGTCATCCTATGGAAGCTGCTGGGGCTGCCGGCTGAAGAAGAGTGCGTCCTGCCAGGATTTGGCGCTGCGGTTGTGCGGGCAGCCATGGCTGCAGAGTCAGGGAGGGCCAGCTGCTTTGGGGCAGGCTGCTGGCTTCCTTCAGTGAAGAGCCCTTTACTCTGCAGCTTGCTTCCCCCATTTGTTTGCTGAGTCCAACCTTGTTGAGCTTAAAGTGGCACTTCAAAATTTTTCCTCTTCTGCCTTCCTTTCTCCCTCTGGGGAGATCTTGTTTGGTTCTTGTGCACATTTCAGCTTTGGGTGTGTGTGCAGAGCTTTGTCTAGGCCATGTGTGAGTGATGCCTCCCAAAAGATGGGATTTCTTTCATGAAGTTCTGATTTTTATTTCTCCAGCACGCAGAATATCTCGTGGTGCTGTAGCATCTTGGTGGCTACCTCTAGGAACAGTGCTCTGAAGTTAATTGCTAACCAGCAGGGGGAACACACAACACTGTCTCTGAAGTCAGTTTTCATGCCACAGCTGCAGTTTGTTAAAACCTTGGGCCTATGCCTTTGATAGTATTTCTTTAAAAGATGAATATTGAGTTACTTGGAAAAAAGTAAATGTTAGAATAAATGCATGATTTTTGTATGCATGCCTATTAGTTTGCTCTGATAGATATCTCTCTCACTCTTCTGAGTGGAATTTTACTGTATTATTGAGAACTGAACTTGGTAAATTCTTTAAGTGGAACTTTTCTTTCAAGATGTTTGAAATGAGTTTAAGTGAAAATGAGAAATGATATTGAGTAGTCCCCCAAAGCTTTGGGCAGTGAGGTAGCTAGGATGTTTTGACAGTAGAACTGAAGTTGAGTGGCCAAAAATTGTATTCTTACAGGAAACTATTCACAGTATTTATGGTTTCCATAAGAGAAAGTATTGTAGGTGATCTCCTAGGTTTTAGGAAGCCATGACTAGTTTGTTTTTGCAGAGGTCAACTGTTGCTCCCTGTATGAATCAGTAATGATTTTTCTTTCTCTTTGCTAAGGATGGGAACTTGGAACAAGTTGCTGTTTCTTGGTGGAAGCCAAAGAACAGCCCTTACCCTGCAGTAAATGTGAGCTGCCTTGCTGCTTGCACTATGGGGTTAAACTGTCTTTGACTGATGGTAGGGTAAGAACATGCCTGGAAGCATCTGCCATGGAGTTGCAGGTTTGCTCCAACACCACAGTGACTGGCAACAATTGCATATTCTCATAGCTTTAAGTCTTAAAGCAAATGGAGACAAAATACAGACTCATTAGAATGAATGGTCCCAAGTCACCTTTACAGAAAGACTTGAGTTCCTCTGGGGATGTGCTTACCTGGTTCTGGAATGACACTGACAGAACATGAGGCATCATTGTTTTCTTTCCCAGTGTTTTAGCCACCAGCTATATAGGTTTTCCAGTGGCCTTGTTTTCTTCTCTGAGAGCAGTATCCTGTACTGCCAGATACTGAAGTTCTGTGTTAAGCTCCATTGGTGATCTGCATCTTTCATTATTTTTGCTTTGATTATAATTAATAGCGAATCACAAAACTTTCTCCCCTGTGCAGTTCTATGAGATGCTGAAATATGTAAAGTCAGTGTGAAATTTATGCTTTTGTGTTATTTAAAGATAGCACTAAAGCTTTGCCAAATTTAAATTACAGTGCTTTTGTCTGATAGCTACAATAATATTCTGTTAGCATTTAAGGTAGGTGTTACTGAGTCAGAGGTGATTGATATCAGCAAATACCCTGTGGGATACAAATTGCAAATGTCTTTGCAGTCACGTTACTTGCAGTCTAATTCCACAGAATATTTGTGTATTATAAATAAGTGTTACTTGTAGAGCAGCAATATTTGTGGTGGTGAACAGCGGTATGTGAGTTTCTAGCCATTTCATGAATAGAAGCATGTTTTGCCATAAAAATGTACTAGCAGAGAAGTAATGCAATTGGAACTGCTCTGTCCATAACTGCAGATTCTCATTTTCATGAGCTGGCAGTCATCCAGTAGAGCAGCTTTTCTTGTGCTAGGAGAGCAACAATTAACTCTATGATAGCCAAAATGAAACAGATTTACACAGTTTGGGAAATCATTGAAAAAGGGACTTCAAAACTGCTGCTTAATCAGTATATATCCCATGTCTTTCTATTTTCTTCCTGTCAAAGTAGATTTTTGGAAACGCATCCTTTGAGCTTAAATATCCAAGTGGTCGCTTTATCAAGTTCAGCAGAGGACGTTTGATATTTAGTTAGATTGTTGAATATGTACAGCTTGCAAGAAACTGTCTGGCAAAATATACTAGTTTATAATGCATTTGTGGTGAAATAATGAATTTATTGAGGAAGAACATGAAAGCTCTTCATTCATATTCATTCTTTAATTAGTTCCTCAACTTAAGTTATTGATGTTGGTTGTTAACAGATTGAATTGTGCTATATTTAACACTACTTTTCAGTAGTTTCTCTAATTTTAATATTGACCAATTCCAGATTTATTTATTACGCTGTTGCAGACTATTGCAAAATTGCGAGAGATCAGCTGGAAAGGTTCACTGTTTCAAATAAGCTTAGTTATAACCCTGCAAGAGGCCTGTTTAGGTTCTGGGAGAATAGCTTATCTGTAGATCACAGGTTTGAAACAAGTTAATTATATACCTGAACGTATGAGCCGCTCTGCATGGAAGGGACTGTAGTATAGAAGGTGATTGGAGGGGAGGGAATTCACTTATACTCTGATTTTCTTAATAAGCATAGGCATTTCTGTTGGGAATTGCTGTAGTTTTGTTGTTTGAGTCAGGATGGTAAAAGTAAATAATAACAAAAAAATCTCAGACTATCAAGGGAACCAACTGCACAGTGTAGGTCTGCTGGAAACGTGCTTCTTTGTCAAGAAGCAGGAGGTGGATTGAAGAACTGTCTGTTTTGTCTTAGATTCATGGAAGTAATTCATTAGGCCATACCTGCATGTGACACAGTGTGAATGAGTAGTCTCCTATCAGTGAGGCTGTACTTGTTTTCTTTTTCTTTCTGAGAGCGATTTGAGTGAAGCAAAATAGCATTCTGATCGACAAAACAGCTGCTGCAGGATTTGAAAAGCATGACTTTTTCTCATATTAAGGCTACAGAATGAGTGGACCAAGTCACTCCTCTTGTATGTGCAGCTTGTGCTTCGCAGTGGATGAGCTTCCCCTCCTCTCTTTAAAATGACCAGTTTTTCTGAGTTCTTTTGGGTCAGGGATTTGGTTCACTCTGGAGATGAGGTACCGTGATTTTCTTCTTGCACACACGGTGTGCAAATGATTTATTTATATGAATTTAGGAATGTGTTGTGGCCTTCCACATCTCAAACCTTCTGTTCAGAGATTTTTACAGTCCCTATGTGTAAATGTAATAAATAATGAAAGGCAGGAAATTCTGCATGGTAAAATTATGTAGGAGTATGTGTGCATTCTCAGTGGAATATGCCAGTGATACGGATCCTTGTTGAGACAAATCCTCCTCGCAGCACTCATAAATGATAGTTTTTATGGAAAAAGATTTTGCCTTAGCCTGAACGTGTTTCTCTGCCAAACAAATTAAATTACACATCTTTGGCAGACAATTAGTGAGAGGTTAGGTTACTCCTACATAAAGGGAAGCTCCTTTTGACTCATTCTTTTAACTGTGTAGAACTTTGTGGTCTTCCCTGTTTGTGTGGGAGAACTTTCCTATCTTACAGACTTGCATCTGCAAATCTAATGGCTGATGGTTAGCTTCTGACAAATGTGTTTAGCTTCTGTTGTTGTATAGCAGCCTGAAGAAATGCACTATTAATTTACCTGCTTTCTAATGTGCAGCTTGTTTTAGAGAGCAAATTTCAGAACACGCTTCTCTTGATTTATTGTTTTCCCTTCAAAAGGTGGTTTTGATGATGAATGTGGTTAGTTTCAACATACCCAGTAGTTAATATTTTAAGCTGCTCATTTACATCTTGTCACATCTTATGACCATGGTAGAGGGGAAGGCTGATTTGTGTCGCCTCATCCCATTGCTCTGCATTGTTATTCAGCATTTTTCAGTTTGCTGGTTACCATTCTTTCCCCTAGGAACGACCTGCATTCTTATATAGAAAACTCATGCTTAGAGCCATAGTCACATTGTTTGCTGTCTTCCCTTGTGATCTTCTCACAATTAGCCTGGATAATTTCTTCTATATTAATGTATTTAATGTAATTTAATGTAGGCCACCATTTGAAAACCACTTCTCTAAACGTACAGAGGCAATTTCAAGATCTGAAATCAATCAGAGATTGATTTAGCTTTGTTGCTGGTAGGGAGGCTGCATCTAGCACTAGTTCTAGATACAGTTCTAAAGTTTTGCAGATTAGGCTTGAAAAAATAACTGCATCAGGCATTTTCTTGAGAAACTCAGTGGCTGAAATCTCTTACCCTGAGCAGAAGCCCTGCTATGTTGAAAACTTTCAGTGTTTCCTTGCAGTGTTTTCTTTCCTTTCTGTGGCATTGCTGCAGGGAGATGATTCCCTAGCGGCATGTTGGCCTGGATAGGTGCATTAGAGCTGTTAACTTTTTAGTTTAGGTGTGCAATTAGAAACTGAGCCAAATAAAACTTAAGATTAATGAAATTTGTGTGAGGTTGTTGGCTGCTGCTGCATTGGTGAAGAGTAAGATAGTCCAGTGCCAGGAAACCCATTCTGTTTCAAATTAGAAATCATTAAAAAAAAAAGTAGGCCAAAAAAATTTAACCATGAGAAGGGAAAGTTGCAGAGAATTGCTGCATGCTGTTCACGATCTTCTTCATCCTGAAGACTCCTGTGCAGCAGCAGCAGCAATGTTTTTGCTTCAGAGTAAAATTTCCAGAAGCAACAAACTCCATTAGAAAAACAGAAGCCCAGTTGCTGTTAGCAGCAGTGAGATATTGCTGGTTTTGTTCCTAGGAACTTGTGCTTTATTTCAGGTGCACACTTTCAGATTTCTTGGGCTGCCTTGGCAACTTGAATCCCATCTTATGTATATAGAAGCTTTTTTACTGCTTCTGCTGCCTGAATGCTCATCAGGAAGACATGATATAATTTTACCTCTGTTGCTCCCTGGTAAGGACAGTGAGATCTTTTCCAGAAGACAGAAGCAGAACAACCTGAAATGGTGTTATCTTTCCAGGTAGATAATGGAGGGGTGCTGTGGCCATGCAGAGGTGCTGTTACGACTCATTTGCTTGTGAAAGATGAGGCTTTCTGTGAGTTGCATGGAAAATATGTGGCTGAAGCTGGTACTAGATTCCAGGTTGCTTGAGCCACTGTAGCCTAACAGCTGCTCAGCCTCCCGGTCTCTTTTTTTCTGTGCTCCTTTTAGAGACCCTCTGATGTAGGCTGTCCCTGAAGAGTGTGTGAAAGTAGAAAAGTTCTGATTTGCCGCTCGAGTTACGCATAGGATGTTTGCCTTGCTGTTAAGCTCTGTCTCCTGTGCCATGTGTATTCCCTTCCTAGACTTTCAGTAATCTCTAGGAATTTCTGCTTTTGTTAAAAGGGAATCTGCACTGTAGTCTCTCCTTGAGGAAGAATCTTGTGTACTCCTTCCACTAAAAAAGACGCCTGAGTGCACTTCCTTCCCTTCCACCTATTGAAACCCTCCTACATCCTGATCCTGCAAGAGGCTATTCTCTTGTTTACACTTTAAGTACAGCCTTGCCCCTGAGCTCATAAAGACTCAGTTGCATACCTCACTGGGTCTGGGGGAAGGGAGGTCCTGGGAACATACAAACGATTGATTTTTATCCTGTTTCTGTAAACTGTCTCTTGGTTTTGTGCTATGCTATGCAGTGATTATGTAGCTCAAGCTTCCGTGATGTTTGGTTTCATGACTTTACTTTTCTGATCTAAACTCACAGCAATTAAAATCAGCTGGTTAAGAACTTGTTGGGAAGCTGAAGGGAAAATTAGTTATGAAATTATACTGAGAATAGCCACCATTATCTGAACTGGAGCCTCCTGGCAGCAGTGGGCAATATGTGTACCAGGTAGCAAAGTCAACTTAAGTAACGTGTTGCTAAAAGGTGAAATAAATTTTACATGTTGTATGGACTGACTTGTGTATATTTTGTGACAAGATACATTGTAATACGTTAATATGAAGATAAATAAATGAAATGTTAGAACAGAAGTCACTCAGAGTAGAGGGGCACAATTGCTAAATGGCATAAAATATCTTCCCTTGGCACTTGTCCAGTTCCCATAGCCTTTAACAGTGACTTGTTGAAATGTCCCATTACAAGCACAGCAGCATGTGAACTGCAGGACATCAGTTACTTTTTCCCTGGGCTTCTGATATGTCAGGATTTTTGGTTTTATTACTATTCATATATTCCCTGAAACTGAAACCACTTTGATCTTTCTAAATCAGAATCTATCCCCTTAATAGTTTATGAGTGAGTTACTGTTTTCAGTTCTCAATGGTGGAACTTTGTATGCTTTGGACAGAGGCATTAAAAATACATAGAAACTTTCAATCCCACGTTAATACTTGCTAACCCTGTTAGTCAGCTTTCCAACCTGTGCATGTACAAATTACACAGAATTGACAGAGGATAAATGTCATCTAATAAAAAAGGAATCTGCTAAAATGCATATTTAATAGGAATGGAGTTATAAATAAACTCTTCCAAAACTGCTCAGTGGCCAAGTTTGTAGAGCTGCTCATGTAGTTACCTATCTGTGAAATTTTTGTTGAGGCATACTTGATTACAAATGATTGCCTTTTGTTACTTATGCATGGAATGTACATATTTCTTGCACTCATGTGGTGAGCCAGCACGGGCAAGTGGGAGAAAAACTGGTTAAATAAAAGAAATGGTTGCCATGCGTAAAACAAACAAACAAAAAGTGAAAAAACTTTGGCTGTGAAGGCCTTCTTGGATAGCCTAGAGACTTGGGTTTGTGTTGCTATAGCAAAACAACACAAAGGGACAGATCCTGCTGGCTTCACTCAAGCATCCCCATTCACTTCATTGGGACTTCTGACGTGGTTTAGAGAAAGATTTCTAGTTTGCTTTGCCACAGAAGCATTTGTAGAGAGCTGTGTCACCTCTGGCATTGTGCACATAAAGAAGACAGAAATAGAAGAGTCCATGTGGATAAGGAGGAGAGGAAGTGGAAGTTATTCTTCAAGCAGTAAGGGAAGAGATTAGACAAGGAGGATGATAGAGTTAAGGCAAGGGAAGAACTATGGGGATGGTAGGCAGTGATTGGAGAAATGGTGGCTATTAGGGAAAAGGCTTAAATGAACAGAAATGAAAGGGGAAAAGCAAAGCAATAAAAACCCCATTTAGCAATGGCTATAGGGAACTCCTGCTTCACAAAGCCTTAGATTCTGTTATTTCCTGCCAGTGCTGGCTGGGAAATCCTTAGTAGAATGATGTTTTTAAGAGGACACAGTATGCTTTCAACTTCTGAATTCTTTGATTATGCAGTAGCGTTAAAGGTAAAGTTTCTAGTTCCAAGGATGGCTTTAAAAAGTCCACAGAAGATTGGAATTCTGAGCAAAGCTGTATGCATCAAAATTCTGGTGGACAAACTAGAATGCTTCATATTTCCTCCTCTTCTTGTCCCTCCCCTCACGTGCTTCATCATATGTTTCACCCCCTCAATTTCCCCAGTCATCTTTAAAACCAAACAAAATCTTCTCTTAAGGTTTTTCCTGATGTTCTCAATAGCACTCATTCCTGATTGCCACTGTAAAATACTTTGCAGTGAAGCAGCTCTTTTGTAGTGTTCAGGCCCTCATTTATATTAGGACTAGTGGCCTCTATCCCTGCAAAAAAAGTTCCTACCAGGAACTTTGACCGTGAGTCTTCGGTGACTCCAGATTCAGATGCCCTCTTCTGTCCATCTTTCTTACGGCCTGTAGTAGTTTAGAACATAGGGATGAAAATAGTATGTTTAGTAATCCAGAAGCCCTCATGTCATCTTCTTCCACTTCCTCATCAGGACTTTTTAATTATACTTTTAATATTCCCTTTCAGTGACCTCAGTTGCAAAAATAGCTACCCAGATATACCCCAAAGGAAAAGATGGTTCTCTTGGAAATTTCTTTTGAATCTCAAATTAACTAAGAGTTCTGTT
This sequence comes from Tympanuchus pallidicinctus, assembly GCF_026119805.1. Classification (NCBI taxonomy): domain Eukaryota; kingdom Metazoa; phylum Chordata; class Aves; order Galliformes; family Phasianidae; genus Tympanuchus; species Tympanuchus pallidicinctus. The sequence goes on along the minus strand of NW_026294791.1, from coordinate 15,442,641 downwards.
TATTTCTTGGGTAAATAGTTTAGGCTCCCAATCCTTTTGCACATCTTTCTTCTCTTGTTTCAAAGAAAATATCCCACCATTCACTGGACTTCATCAACTTTTCCTTATTTTCAGGTTTCATGTATTCTTTAACTACAGAAGGTTTCACACTGATGCAAAATGTGACATGTTTTGCAGTAGAGCACACTTTTTCCTTTTTTGTTTCTCTTTGGTAATGTCAGATGATACAGGTAAAACTTCATAGCTGACTTGTGAAAGACGGATATTGATCAAAACACCAGCATTCTGTTGAGTATATGTTGCCAAATGGAGTCACAGAGTGGATTGTGATAGTAGGAACCTAAGGGCCATCTGGTTCTATCACCTTGCCATGAGTGGAGACATCTTCCCAGGCTAACCAGGGCCCCAACCAACCTGACCTTGAATGCTTCCAGTAATGGGGCCCTCACAGCTTCTCTGGGCAACCTGTGCCAGTGCCTCAACAAATTCATGGGAATTTCTTCAGAATATCTAATTTAAATCCACCCTATTCTAGTTTGAAGGCATTATGCCTTGTCCTGTCACTATACGCCTTTGTAAGAAAGCCTTCTCCAGCTTTCCTGTAGGTCCCTTTTAGGTACTGAATGATGGCTTGCTGTAGGTTCTTTGTGGAGCCTTCTCCAGGCTCTCCCGGTTTGGCTTCACAAGGCAGGTGCTCCAGTCTTCTGAACATCTTTGTGACCCTTCTCTGGACCTGCTCCAGCAGCTTCGTGACCTTCTTGTTCTGGGGATCCCAGAGCTGAATGCAGTCCTCCAGTTGTGTTGGAGTAGAGGACAACGGTCTCTTCTCTTGGCCTGCTGCTCACGCTGCTTTTGATGTGGCACAGAATATGGTTGGCTTTGTGTGCTCACAGCCCTCATTCTTTCCAGTAAGAAATCACATAAAATGTGCAAGCCAAACCAGTGCCCCCTTTTCCTCTGATGCCTTTTTCTTTTTCTATTTTTTTTTTTTTTTTTTTGTCTTTGGGTACCCTCTCTGAAACTGCTGAGCTAGCTGTTAAGGACGTGTGACTTAAAGTTGACAGATGATCAAGTTTTCCATGCATGTTTGGTAGGTTTATTCTTAAGTTAATTATTAGTCAGATACTTGTCTGTGCTTGACTTAACTTGCTTTATTCCAGACATCTGTGTAGCTGGGAGTTCCTAAATTCATGAAAATTGCTGTCAGTTTGTCGCCCTTTCACATCGTCTCTCCAGGGGTGAAATTTTCCCTCCTTTTTAATTCTGTGAATGCTTATTTTCAAGAAAATGAAATCATTCTTCAGGAAGATCTTTCTGATTTTCATTTAATTTTTATTATTTCAGCCTTTGACCTGGCAGAATTGAAGAGAAGGTTAGGGCTTTTGGTTTGTATGCTGTCAGCTCTGAGTTACAAATGTTTTGGTTGGTGGGTGGCAGGGATGAAATATCATTCTTTTCTTTTTCTCTTGAAAATGGATGTATGTATGTATTCTCTCTCCCTTTTAAATAATCTGCCCCAAATCAATGCTGAATCTGAACTTGTCATTTTAGCGTACGTAGGTAGATGGTCACTGTAGAATGGGATGCTGAGCGGTTCTTAGCAACAAAGCTTGATCTCTCCCTTCTCTATGCTCCTCATTTCTGCATAACTGTGTGAGTTATAAAAGTATCACGGAAGAATGAGAGGTTTGTTCTGATGGCAGTTATCTGAGTAATATCGTATGCATTCCTACTTGGTGTGTTATTGAGTGAATGTGCTCAAGTTGTCTTTTTGTTTTCCCTTTTGTTCAGTGTTGAACTACTGATGTGTAACCACTTCATCAAGTTTCTGAATGCTCATTCATTGCCTATTTGCTCTTTCAGTATGTTGTGATGATCTTTTATAGAGTCACAGACTTTCCTGAGTTGGAGGAGATCTGCAAGTATTGGAGTTCACAAAAGGCAACGTGGCTAGAAGGCTTTCGATATGCTGTATTTATCGTTTGTTTTTATGGCAACATTTAAAAGTTGAATTAACAACCAAATACTCTGAGTATGTTAAGGTTTCTCTTCATCTAGAGAAGCAGCAACGAATGATTCCAGCTCATATTTAACTTCCCAAATGATGTTCAGTATCTGCCACAAATTCCTTTTGGCTTGCAATTTTGGCATTAAACTTGTTTGAGTTGGATCTTCATGTTCAAAGCTTCTGTGTTTAAAGGATTGTCCAACACTCCTGTCGACAATTCATTTCCCTTTAACGAAGGTTGGCCTTAATTTACCGCAAAGTTCAGTTTCCCTTTTGGTTTGATGAGTTTAGCTGTGTAACCTTACATTCTTGGTGTATGTGTTTGTGTGTAACAAGAGGTATCTGGGAACTCGCATATTTCTTCCAGTAGGCTCAGGATGAATTAGTTTTACAAGCCCCGCAAATTGTCCAGGGAAGCTGTGATTTTCTGAGGTTTTCCTGTTTTGAGCTGTTTCAGTCTCCAGTGTTGCTTGTGTCTGTTCATCCTTCTCCAGATTTTTTTTTTCCTTGAAGATACAGAGATCTTTTCATTGCGCGAAGGAATGAATGTCCCTCTTTAGAGTCTGCCGTAAACTTGTTTTCCCTAGAATGAGCTCAATTGTTAGAATTACAGGAGTTACCATTTCTTTAGGGGGCTTCCTTCCTTCGTTGCTATTATGCACTGGAAAGTATCAGTTCTAGAATTTCAACCAGACATTCTGTGTGCTAAAAACTGTTAGGAAATGCAAGTTAGACTGCTTCTATGAGGAAATGCAGAGCTTGAGAGTGGGCTGTAATGGATACCTGGCTCCTTCCTTGTCCTGTGTTTCTATCCTGCAAGAAGCATGTTACCCAGGGCACCTGTTAAGGATGCAAAGCATATGAGATTTTATTTGATTGGATGTGATATCAATGTTCTCATTGCCTACCTACTTGGCCCCTGGTCTCATTCTACACATTTAGATTGCTGGAGATCTAAATATATATATATATATATGTGGAATATGATGTTGTATATATTACACTTATTTCCCCATAAAAATATGTGGTGTGCATTTGATCAGAAGTTTGTACAGTTTTCCAGTTTGCAAGTATCCACTGTGTTGTCACTTACTTGTTCAGAACATCCAAGATTTTTGTTTGTTTTTAATGACCTGGTACATCAAGTAATGAAATCTCTTTAAATATTAGGAAATATTATAGTCAAACGGTCTTGAGAAGATTTCAGAATATATTATGCTGAGAAATGAATCACATTTATCATGTTACCCATAAACCAGCTAATACACACGTGAAACACGTGTTTCTTTTTGGTGTAATAAAGGTAGCAACAGATAAATAAATGAATATTTAAGTGTCCTAGGGAATTTGAATAGTTAACTTGTCTGAGACTGAATGCTGTTTCCAAGCTTCAGCAGTACAATTATTAATTGACAAAAGGAACTCTGGGTTTTCACTTCCAAGAAGATCACCACTTGCACAATGTGTGATACTGAAGAGCAGTGACTGCCAAGAAGTGCTCAAGTGCAGAGGGGAAAGAGTGCTAGGCTACCACTGCCCAGACTGTCTGGCAATATGAACTGCACTTCTCCAATACTCTCTTGAGGAAGGGAGTTCTATTTCTCTTGTTACAAGAGAGATAATTTTCAATAACTAGTAACATTTCTGTAAGTTGTATTTATATTGTGTTGTCCTTTTTTTTTACTTCTTACTGTAGGCAATTAGAAGTCTGGAAGATCTGATTTCAAAGCACACCACAATTTTCAAAGAAAGTAAATCTACATGAAGAGCTACAGAAAGAGCTGATTTAAGAAGATGGTGTTTGCAACAATGTCTTCAAGTTGTGTGACTCCAGTGTTTGCTTTGATGATTTTGTGTTTTGCAGATGCAGGTAGGTGGTGTTATGTAAATCATTCATTCAGTGTAACTTATTGTATATACCTGGAATTAGTGATCAAAATTAGGGCTTCACACTGGAAATGCATAGGCCAGCTAGTGTGACGGTGTGTGAAATGCTGTTTCTATAAGAGTTTTCATGCAGCTATCTTCCCAATTAAAACCATTCAAGAACTGCAGTAGTAACATACATACCAGCGTAGTGCTTCCTTCAAGGTCTCCAATCTATAGTTATGCTATGACTGTTTAGTTTGTAGAAAGGAATTAGACAAAAATTCCAGACCAGTAAGCCTGAAGGATATTGTAATAGAGCACTGAAAGCATCTTTCTTCTCCTATGGGACAAGCTTCACCTATGTCATTTCTGACAGTTGTCTGGTCTGTTTCAAAATTAACTGTCAATGGTGACAATGAGTTCTTTTTTATTAAAAGTTGTTGGTGTTATTGGAGGTCTCATGGGCTAGGAAGATGCATTGCCATTTATGGGGATTGTGCCTGCTGCGCATCTTGTCTTCAGCAGGGGTTTTTATAGCTCTGTGTTGCAATAACTTGTGACAAATAAATGAGAAAGATCCATAGACTTCAAGTACCAAGATTATATTCAAGTTTCTTCAAGTGCTGAAGTGATTCTTCTGAGTATGTTTGTTTGTCAAAGTTCTTCCTGTGGTTACAAGGGGAAGCCTCTTATGTGTCCAGTTTGATTACAGCATGGTTCGCTGGAGAAGCAGCCAAGTGGATATATAGTTAGTCAAAATGAGGTAGTGGGAAAAGTGGACAGTGGACAGAAGGCTTTCTTAAATCTGAGATGTCCTCATTGTGGAAAAGATGACCAGCTTTGGAAGAGATGTGGCTGAGCAATTAAATATGTTACAATTTGGCTTCCTTTCACCATCAGCATGGAAATTTATGTTGTTTCAAGCCCTCAAACCTTGTGGGACTTTCTCTGGGGCTGACCTCCTGAAGGCATCCATCCAGCATTAGTAACTTCGATTATTTAATAGTACATGATGTTAACATTTTGCAATAGCTTCATTACAGATGAACTTTTAGCAATGCAGGGTGTGTCAGAGTGTCTGTGGCCTGAGCTGAGGGTATGAATGCTGATCTTGGCTCAGGAGGAATTACTTTGTGTGATTCAGAGTCATCATCAATTCATGAAAAATCTACTTTAAGGGAAAGTACCAGTGTAGAAAATAAAAACTACGTTGATAGCATAGCATAGTTGATAGTTCATAGCAACCACGGTTACATTTTATTGTTGAGATTGCTTGATGCCAGCTTTAATTAAAAACACTACTTTAAAGGTGCTATCAAATACAGTACTACTATACAGTACTATCCAGTGTACCTTAGCATCTCTCTCTTTTGCAATCTCTTCTGTTTCTTTTTGGTTTGACTTCCAAGTTCTGTGTTTTATTCCATTGACAGCTGTTTCAAAATCAAAATTGCCATGGATCTGATTAAATGCTTATTCATGAAATGCTCCTGGTTGTAAAGGATCTCTGCAAGCACAGTCCAGCCCCCTGCCCTGAGCAGGGCTAGCTTCCAAGTTGGTTCACTTTTGGAGATCCTTCCCACTATCTGCGTGGGAATAAGAGAAGACAAGGAAGGAGTAGTGGGGTCAGTTGGTTTGGGAGAAGATAGAAGGGAGTGCTACTGTCACAGTTTCTGGCTGTGCCTGCTCAGTGGGTATTGGTTTTGTTCTTTTTCATTTTGCAGTAAATTCCTAATGAGAAAGATGAGTTCATTTAAAATGTATCATGATTACAGTAATATACAAGCAGTAAGGAACTGATAGATTGTGCTGAAGGAGGGGTAGAGGTTGAGATGAAGCAAATACTGTTACAACTGAGGAAGGACACCTCTGTGAAGGTTATTTAAAGAGAGCTTTTGCAGTGTTTTTCTGGTAGTAGTCATGAAGTCCTGTTAATGTAAACAATTAAACTTTACAGTCACAGAAGTAAATGAGAGAGTTTGTGGTTGTAAGTGAAACAGGGATGGGAGCAAGCAGTGTGTTTTCAGTGTGGAAAAAGCAGTGGCAAATGACTGAGCTATTGTCAATGTGATGGCCAGGGTACCACAGTCTTGGCTGTTAAACACCAGAGCACAGAACTCTCCCTTATCAAGCCTGAATAATTAACAAACTACTACTTCCCATACTACAAATAAAACTAAGAAATATAAATAAAACTGAGAAGTATAAATAAAATCCCTGCATGCCTGTGGTGAGGCCTGGGGGAGGCAGGGGGCAGCATGCCACCTCCCTAGGGTGTTGATTTTTATATATTGAGCCTTTTTCCAGCCTCCTCTTTGTTTCTTAAGTAGTGAGGCTGATACTGGAGAGCAAACCTTTATTTTGTTAGTCTCCCACTGATATTGAAGATCTTGTTTCTCTTTTTCTAATATTTTCAGCTTTGTTATCTTTTCAGATACAATGAATCTTCTAGGCAGAATCTCCGTTGCTTTTCATTTTGCTTTTTCAAGTAGTTGTGTGTTAAATATACATATTAAAAAACAACAGCAACAACAAAAACTGAGTTAGATGTCATGATGCACAAAGACGCATATGCAAGCCTGAGCTTAAAGGCTGCTATTCCTCATGCTAATCAACTAAGGAATACACTTCACTGATTTTTGCTTTGGAAATGGTTTTATATGAATATTCAAATAATGTTTTTTCTCTATTTCCTCTTATTTCTGAGATGTATGTATCTAAATGCTTATATGGATCTGTTCTGCTTCCACCCTGTGCACTGATTTCTTGTCCTCTCGTATTTCTGCTGCTTCAGTTGTACAGAAAAATACTGCGAGGAAAACCTGGATTTCTCTGCGATTTTTCTTCTGAATGGAAGAGAATTGCTGGCAAACTATCTGCTTGTCTGAAGGAGTCAGAGTTTTGAAGTGTGCTTGAACAAAGATCAGGCAACCTGCAGTAGGAACTTCACATAGTCTGTAAGAACTGCACATGCTGCAGCCATGCGTAACTTCATAAGCAAGTCTGGCTTTGTAGTCTCGAGGGTAAAAATATGTGGTCCTAATGTAGCTTAGATCAAAGACTGAAGCATTTACTTAATAGCAAATTTGTGCTGTTGGGTGCATGATGTCTTGATAAAAAGCCTTAGAGAAATTGAAATGTGTACCTATCCTAGAGCCTGAGGGCCTGATGTTCAACGATGCAGGTTTTCCTGAGAGAGTGGGAAGCATTTTTTAAAATTTGGATCTCTTTTCTTTTCTCCATCTTGTTGCCTAGCTGTTTACAATGAAACAGAAGACTGATGCAGACTGTGGGTCTGCTCTGTCTGAGGTACATCTTTGGGTGGTACAAATTGTCCCTGCTATGGACAAAGCAGTGCAACCATGGTGTCTGATATGACCAGAAGTTGCCCATGTGGCCGTGTTCTCATTCCTCTGACCCACCTAATATTTTGTGTTCCCTTGCTTACCTTGTAGATGTGTCTCATTGTAATGCTGTTGTGGTCAGGCCAGTGGAGACTGTAGCACTTGAATGATAAGTGGATATATGTTGAGCAATTTATCCATCCTCTATTATATAAACTTATAAATTTTCCTTCTTTTGTTACATCTGCCTTTGTGGTTTTCTTTCAACAGCCCCATTCCCATTCCCTCCTTTTCTACTATATTGTTGCCCTCACCTTTTTTTTTTTTTCAGTCTCCGTATTTGTTCTTATGAGCAACCTTGTGTTCAGAGCATGTGCTTCGTTGTCAAAAATTTCAACATGTGATTTGCTTGTAGGCTGATCTCCTGAGTCTGGAGTGCCCCTAGGTATGGTGATGATGGGTGTCCTATTAGCAAGCATAACAGTAGGAAGAAACAGGGCCTGTCACGGCATCTTTTCTTTGTTTACTTTAAGAGGAATTTCCCTCAACCTTGAGCTGTGAAAGCAATATAGGAGTCTTCAAAGTGCAATAGAAAGCCCTTCCACTCTAAGGTGAAGGACGTGATTGAAACAAAATAGGAGTCACACAAATTTCCTTCCCTTTTGGATAATGTTTGTTGCATATTTCCCAGATGTAATGTACTGGCTTTATTTTCCCTAAAAATATTTGTTGCCAGAGGTGTGGGGTTTTTTGTTTAAACTGTGGTTGGAGGATGAGAACAGAGGTTTAATCTCAAATTACTAGAATTAGAGCAAAGTGCAGACTAGTTTTGACATCAGAATGCTTAAGGATTTTACTCTCTATCTTTCTCTTCCTTTAGTTCATTATTGCTATAACCAAACTCTACCTTGAAACACTGCCCAGTAATTTCTTCCTCTCCAGGCATCTGCATGAGCGAGTCTGCTAGGGAAGTTGGACTCGGAGTGTTTAAAGGCATGCATCCTCATAGAGGAGCTGAAGGAGCAGCAGGTGGTTTGTGTGCCATTGGCTTGTGCTGTGCTGGTGCCACTGCTATGCTGTGTACCAGCAGGGCTGGAAGGGAGCAGCTGTGCTCCTTTAAGAAGGGCTCATCGCTCAGTTCTGAGAAATGCTAATTAGGAACCACTGACAGCTCTGCTGTTTGGTGATCTACTCCTGTGTACATTAGTTTCTTAATGTAATCGGTCTGTCTCTCAAGCGAATCAGATCTGGTGTCATTTCTCTGTGGCTTAGGCTTAAATAGTATTTTTATCTTCAGAAAAACACAAATTTCTGGAAAACTTGAAGTGCCTGGATACAAAGAAAGGCTATATATTTCAGAAGAGAGTTGTATTGCAGCCTCAGAATTGCTGAAACTCAGCAGGCTGCATTTTTCCTTTATCAGCAAGACTCTGAAGCTATAAACAGTTGAATTTCTGAACACTGCACCCACATGGAGGGGTGGTAGGTCCCGATTCAGCAAAACAACTGAGCGTATGTCTAAGTGCTCTGCTGAAGCAGAACATTTATAAGTGAATTTGAAAGTCTCATTCTTTGATTAAAACTGACTCTGGATGATGTCAAAGGAATTCTAAGAAATATGAAGCCCTTAGTGCAGTACTTGAATTGTATGGATGCAGGCAAATGGTAGCATTACTGAGCATCTCTGGAGGATAGCATTCAACTGATGAAAAACAGTTATATAGAAAATTTTAAGGTGTGGTATGTTGAATGACATTAATCCTTGTCTTTCCAAGCAGATTTATTATGTCTTATTTAACAGAAACTAGTCTTTAAGAAGTTACAAGCATCACATAATAAATTTATAAATACTATGCTAAAAATAGTTCTTCTGTTTTCTGAAGGGAATTGGGATTTAGGATTTTGCTTGTAGAGCTTTAAATATCCTTTCCTCTATTATAGGCCCTTGTTAATGCTGTTTTAGCTTCTCCATTTGCCATTTGTCTTAAAAATAACACAACCCCTTAATCTTGATGATAAAGTGAAAAGGGCTTATTAGTTGACTAAAAACATGAATACCAAAGAGAGATACAGAAGTTCCCCGATCCCATCATATCTTTGTTGAAGTAATAGGTACTCTGGAACATACCTCATTCCTTACCTTCTAACTAGTTTGTATTTATCCTTAAAACATTTTTATTTTCTTTCATATCTGTTTTAAAATTCTTCTCCCATCAAATGACCTCAGCTGGTCTTAACGTTATTCACCCCAGAGTTCTCTTGAATCTGCTTACCTTCACTTTTTTTTGTGCTTGGTTTTTTCTTTTGCTGTGGAATAACATAACTTCTGTAATTTGGACTAAGCAGGGCATGTACAAACATCAAACAACAGACTTCTATCTGTTGACACAAGACAGGAAAAATCAGGCTTCAAGGACTGTAGTGCCTCCAAACCCAGCATTCCCCAGTGTGATCCTAGATGTCTCAACAAGAAAGGGAGGATATGCTGTTAGAAACACAGTTGTTGCTTTCACATGGAAAATTTGAGTTTCTAGAACACATTTTCTTTGATAAACTTTTCCACTTAAATATATTTGCATGTGTCAACACAGTTGTTTCTATGCTGGTTTCCTGTTGTATAAAGAGAATGTAAGGACCAGGTATGTTCCTTTTCACAGAAGAGAAATACATTTATTCTCTGGTGCTAATGATAATAAAAGGAACTGAAATTCCTCAGGCTATAAGTCAGAGGAGAGATGAATTTGGAGTAGAAAAAAAAAAAAGTCAGCACAAAGGCTGTGCAGTGTTTCATTACCTGGAGGCATTGGGTTGGATTCCTCTTTTGTGTAAGCTTGTTCTCTGTCAATGGAATTTCACCAAGGATAAATTTTGACCCCAGGTGACAAAAGCAAGGGTTTTTAATAATTTTGTGAAGTGTAACTGTTTTAAGCACAGTGTGCTTTTCTTTATGTTTTCAAGTGTACTTTGTAAAAGATGGAGCTATTGTTCCCTTATTTGGCAACTGCAACACTGTGGGACTCACTAATAGGCATTTAATAAAAAAGGGATTTTAACTGTCAGAGATGGAACCTGAGAATATATTTATTCCTTCAATATTGGAAATAGCGTATAGAGGAGCACACAGAGCCATTCAGCAGTAAGCTGTGGAAACATCTCTGAGGTTTGTTGCTGTTTATGTTTTCAGCAAGTTTTACTTCACTCTGAAACACTCCTTGTTTGTTGTCTGTTCCCCTCTCTTTCTCCCTGTGCATTTATTATTACTGTTTATTAATTTTTGTTTAACATGTGCTGCCACAAGCAGGTGAATAATTGATTTTTGTGCTTATCTTCACTTCTTCATGTGTGTTAGCATCTTGACATCCACAAGCTGAGATGTTGTGTCCAGCTCCCCCAAAAGTTTGAAGTTAATTACGGGAGCTCTGCTTTGCTTTTAGTTACACTGACATGATTTTGAAACAGCTTTACTGTCTCCAAAGAAGCTGTGATTAAAGCAGCACGGTGCAGACATCTGCTCACTGAATATCTGGCTTCTGGGCAGCAGGCAGATGTGACTGAGGCTGTATGTGAGGAGATGCATGTGCCTTGCAGTGAGTTTTGGTAGGATCTCTTTATCTACTTCTCCTCTGCTACAATACCCTGCAGTCTCAGCTGCCTTTCCATGCCCTTGTTGTGGCCCTGCTGTACGATGTCAGGTACTTTTGATGTGCAGGCTGCCTGCTTGCCCTCAGAGCTCAAATGAGTGAGGCTTCATGCAGTTTCTCATAGGATAGATAGCGAAAGACATCATGGTGTGGATGGCTCACTCCAGGCTTCTGTGGTGAAGCTCTTGGAACATGACCAGCCAGCAGAGATGTACCGGCACTTTTTGGGCTGCTTGGTGCCTTGGTTAGCGGCCCTACCCGGAATGGCTCAGGGCAGTGCCTGCCCAGGCCCTGGCTGAGGGCTGAGGTGGAGACTTCTGCCCTAGGACTGACGTGTGCTTTTCATGTAGCCAACATGCAGCTGCCCTGTGTGATTTGGTGTGCATGTGTTCCTCCTTCGTGGTGACTAAATGCAAATGCCTGTGTCTGCAGGACCCTTGAGAGAGGGCGGGGTGTGTACTGTAGGCGGTCAGTGCAATTCCCTCTGGCTGCAGGCTGTCCTTGGCCATGGGCAGGGTCTGAGTTTGCTGGGCTGCTGGCTGCATTACGTTTCTTGCGCAGCCCCTCGTTCTGGTGGCCACAGGTGGATTGAAGGCATAGGAGTCATCCACAAGCCCTGGCTCTTGACTGAAGATGAAAGGCTTATATTTGGATTAGTGACTTTCTCTGTGATCTTGCCATGAGTTATTTCATCTCCTGGTCTTAGTCTCTTGGTACTTAAAACAGATGTGTTCTGTCCTGTCTTCCTCCATGCAGGACTGTTTAAAGGACTAACATCATAGCTTTCAAGTGCTTGGATCACATTGGTCCCAACTGCAGTTATCTTATTAATTCTTCAAAACCTCCCCATGCCCTTTTTTGGAGCATGAAAATCACAAAGCCTTTATTTAAAGTTATGTCAAAATTTTTGCCTTTCTTGCTTGTGTTTAGACTAATGGATGCTGAACTACAGAAGTTCTCTCTGATCTCAGATAAGGAGCAGGCTGGTTGAAGTTTTGGCAAGCCATAAATTAGTTATAATATTCTGAGGAGTGTCTTAACTGATTGAGCTGCTGCTTTTTTCTTTCTTCTTCTTCTGCCATTCCAACTCTTATTTAAAAAGAGAATCAATCATTTTTATGGGAAGGAGAACAAGTCACACTTAAATCAAGTGGATGGGGGAAATGTGAGACCACTCTTACTTTGCTGAAGGGAAAAAGGTTTTCAGGTGAAATATGAGTCTTGCATCATTAGAGGAAAGATTGCAACAGCAGGTGGGACATCCATGTGTAGTTTGAGTTACGTGTTAGAAATTCAATATGTGGCTTCAGTTTCTTGTGTTAAGGCACTCTACCTCTTTGGAGGTGATTTGTTAGTTACATATTCTTTAAAAGGTTGCTAGTTTTCCACACTTCCTGCTTTGGAATGCTAGATCAGTAGCAAAATTTCCTTTCATAATACTAAGAATTCAAATCTGCAATTATTTTTCTATGGGATATTTTCACCTTTAAGCTGAAAAAGTAACAAGTGTTTGATAAAAAAGGCAAGAAAGCTCTTTAGAGATTACTGTGGGTATTACTTGTCTCGGCTGCTTTCTGGAACTAGCTTAGTAGTAGCTGTTTTTCTTACTGAAGTAGTACTTTTCCTTCCCTCAGTGCTAATATTTGATCTTTCTGATAACATGTATCATCATGGGTGGAAGTAAGAGAGCTAAAATATGCATCACGAGAAGGACTCTCTGAAGAATTTTTTTTTTTTTTTTAAGAGAAGATTACAATTGCCTGAGCAATAATACCTGAGTAAATGCTTCACAAGTGACTCTTGTTAGAAGGCTAGCTAGATGACTTTAGTAATACTTTCTGTAACAGGCAAAAACACAACTGAAATAGCAAACAACAAAAAACTCAACCATATTACTGAATTACTCAGACTAAGGAATGTTTCATATCAGTAGCAGGAAAAAAAAAAACTGTTCAGAAAAATACCCTATTCTGTTGCTGGTAAATTTTCTAGAGGCTTTTTTTTTTTTTTTTTTTTTTTTTAATAAATTGACGTTTAAGGCAGTCTGGGATGATGGATTTCAAGTAAAATCGTTCTAAAAATGAAAGTTACTGACATTTTGGTGTTCATTACATTTACAGCATATTAAAGCTACATTTGCAGCAAGAAGCTTGTAAGTCAGCACTATGACTACCAGGCTGAACTTTAATTTTATTAGTATGTTTCAGGAGAAAAGAATTCTAATGAAACTGTTCTGAGCATTGAGCTGCTTAATGGTGTTATTAAAATCTTCCTATATGCAGGGAAAAAACTTCTGAACAGCTAATTTTTCTGTTTGTTTCAACATCATAGAATAACTATATATAAGTATTCAGCCACAAGCTGTTTGAGATTTCAGATAAAGAGATTGCTAAGAAATCTTTTTTTTCTTTTTCTTTTCGTTTTTTTTTCTGCACCTAAGATGTCTCTTTTAGGTCAAGTGCTTATGTATGTCTATGATTTGATGAGATTGCTCAGTGAAAAAGTAGAATGAAATCTGGGTTCATAAGGGAACATTTTTTTGAACAATGAATCAATGCTTTTTGGCCCAGCGGACTGGATTTATCAGTGCAATAGATAAAACGCTTTGTTTTGATGTAGCTGACTGAATTAACTCAGTCACTCAGTGTAGGTACAGTTCTGGTACCTACCTTCTCTCCATGTTCCAATTGCTTCCAATTATTTTTTGAAATGGAGACATTCCAATCCAGTAGAAGGGGTGCGATTGTTTTTCATCTCTTATTATTCCTCTATGCCAGCCTGTTATGTTGACATGCCTGTGCTCATTGGTGGGGTTCCTTGCTGGAATACTTCTCTGGGGATTCAGATTACTCCCTTATGGGCTATGAGATACTGTGACAGGAAAGATTGCTTTCACATCATAGTTGCCTGCACAGTTGCTATATCTTCTGCCCTTTAATCTTGCTCTAAACCAGGCAGTAAGTTTCTGCTACAGATATGGTCATATGACAGTATGACTCTAGGATAATGTTATATGCATAAATGGCATAAAATTTAGAGCAGTGTAGCACAGGTCATCTTTCTTCTTAATCCTAGAGTTCGTTTCCTGAGGCAGTATGAACACAGCTGTCCTAGTCAGAAGTCCTTCGATATTCTTCCTCTATTTGCAATGCATAGGTCTGCTGGATTTTTCTCCTTATCGACTTCTAGTTACACTTTCTGTGCTGTACATCACTAGTAGAATTAGAGAGATTTAGTAGAAACCTGCAAGGGCTGCAAGTGCAAGGGCTGTTGTGCAAGTGAGGAGACGCGTGTAATTACTTCCTTTCAATGGGACTCTATGACTGCAATGGGTGCTATGCTTTGTTTCTCTCTTCCCTGGAGTATGTTCTTCCTCTTGTGTCTAATACCTGACTGTATCTGTTTGTATCTAAGACGTCTGTTTTCTTATTTAGTGTGATCCCAACACTAATTAGTATTTGATGCCTTTGTAAAGCCCCTAATACATATATACAGCAACTGGTACAGGCTTCTTAAACAACAGTTTAGTTATGTGTTTGTGGATTATGTGTGGTCTCTCTTTGCACTTCTGGGTGCATGAAAACTGCAGTCAACTGTTTTAGGTGGTTAACTAAACTGTTACTGATTGTACAAGGGCTGCTCTGAAAGTAGTGCCTACCATTTTATGGTGTTCTCCCAGGGCCAGAGGTGAATGTTGGTGAGTAGTGGTTCAACCTTCCCACCAATATTTCATTACGTTTTGTTGCCGTGTGACAGAGGGGCACTTTGTCAAATTGGTATCTGACATAGGAGTGTAGATGGAGTAAAGATGTGTCACTGGATTCCTCCTTCCATAAAAAATGGCACCAGCTGACATTCATTGCTGCTTGCTGAATGAGCCTGTTTATGAGTGCAGCCTGCAGACATTTGTTAAATGCTGGTGATGATGCATAACTAGTGGTAGTGGCTGTGTTGGGAAAGTGTTTTGTAGCTGAGAATTTGCTCTATCAAATATTGTTATTATGCTCTTTGTATTTGTTGTAGTTTCCGTGGGTACAAATAGGAGGCATTACTTTTGGAACTAAGTGCAGTAAAATTGCTGGTAAATGAGAATACAAGTCCATGCTTTATTTCTGAGTTTGTTTTGTTGCTGTAGCCTTATTATCCAAAAAAAGTAATTTGTGCACGAGAAGAGCTTTGTTCTTTTCCAGCCAATCTTATGAGGCTGGTAGTAGGGCTGAGAGCATTGGGGCTGCAGAACTGGGCTGCCTTGTTTAACTCTTACTACGAGTTTGGTCTGTGTTGACCTTACTGAAATCACATACTGTGATTATTTCTTTGGTTGTTTGTATCTGAAGTCATTGATGTCCCATTAGAAAATGCTGATGCCACTCCTCAGTTGATTGGCAGGGATATATATTTTTTTCCAAGCAGTTATGCAGTCAAGCTTACACTTGACCAAGTAATTTCTCTTCCAGTGATATAATGTTAGGATTGCCTGCGGACTGTATGAGCAGAAAATCACTATGAATCTTACAAAATTTTCATAAAATAATGGGTCTTAACTTCATGGAAGTGGATATAAGGTTTACCACTGGACCTCTGATAGGAAGGACAAGTTTCAGCCTGGCTCCCATTGCTCGTGTGAGAGCTTTTGAAGCCCCAGAAGCGTTGTTTGTTTTCCCTGCACCATCATGATTGCTAGTGCAAACACAGGAGCACCCTTGACAGTGGGTGGCCAGAGCAGGGGGGGCCTCCCTGGGGCCTCCCTTTTCTTTAGCAGCCTATGTTTGTTCTAGATCAAAACTGAATTTCCTCTAACAGAAGTGTGGTATCAAAGTTTTGTCAAAGTCTTTTGAGTATCTGTTGATCTGTGGTTCACCTGGTGGCAGTTAGTCATCAACTCTTAAGTAAAGCATTCCCTGCCAAAAATGAAGCATGTGGCAAAATAGAATGTAGCTGGCGTAGCTACACCATTTACCCTAAAAGTATAAATAGAAATGACAGATGCTTTTTAAAAATTCATGTGATCAATGTAACTATGTCTGCAAGAAGGATTTGCCATCTTAATATAGTTTTCAACAGTGAAATTTGATGTATTATGGAAAGGAAATGTACCACTGTACCACCAATAGCATTGACATTTGCATGCTTTTCCTTTTGAAACTGAACCATATGAGAAGACTTACAGTAACTTTACCAGATCCTGTGTAGGATCATTTATTTGCTTTCCTTTGTATTAAATTACCTTTTATATGGTTTCCAACTTCTGTCAGGTTAGACAGATGGTCACGAGCTCTTGTTTGTTCCTCAAAATAAAAACTAATACTGCTTATGGATCCATTTAAATGGGTCATTTAAATGTTACTTTCTTCTACAAAAGTAATTGTAATAATTTAAAAATAATAATCTGGGTACATGAGATGCATAGCAAGGATCACCTTCAGACTCTGACCAATTCCAGCAAAACAAATTTCAAATTTCATGGTACAAAGTGCCACTACCACGCGCTGACTCGGTGACAGTTTTTAAGTGTGTCTCGTCTGACGGGAAGATATATTAGTCATCTTGTTTAATAACCTTTCTTGGGGACTGTTTCAAAGCATACAAAGCATGCGTGAGGCCCCACAGCCTGCTGACTCCACTGCAAAGTTATTTTACATCTAGTAAGCTCCAGGATAGTGACTGTTTTCCAAATAATGCTGTACTTTACTGATTGTACTTGAAAACATGAGTTAGTGTCATGATGCCAAGTCACTTTGAAAGTTTCACTGTAAGATTTTTCTTTACTCACACCATATGTAGGTCTGTTGTATGCCTTGTTGAAATGGAAAAGACTCACTTAGGCATCTAGTTCCAGGGAATTAATGTGGCAAGAAAGTTTCTCCTTTAGAGCTCACTGTTATCCTGTGGCCAGTGTGACAAAATGTAGTCTGTGTTTTTGTCTTGTTTGGTTGTTCTGGAAGCATCTGGAGGTATTCCTGCTGGAGAAGATGACTGAGTTCACAACCCCCACCATGCCTGGGATCCCCTCTGTGTCCCCCCGCCACTGGCAGTGCTGAGGGAGCTCTGGGACTTCTTAAGGCAATGAAGGTGAGGCATGAAGTGAGGCATGTTGAACTCTTACCTTAGAGTGAGTTGGATTGCAGCATTCATGGGGTCAGAGGAAGGGAACCTGCTTTAGCAGGGGCTTGGACTAGGTGATCTCCAGAGGTCCTTTCCAACCTCTACTGATGTTTGACACAATTCTGTAACTGTTACTGAAACTTGAGCCTGCTCTGAGGTTCTGAGATTCTTTTTTCAGGCAGCAGTGACATTCCAACATGTGCCCTGTACAGGCTTTTAATGTTGGGCATCCTTTCTTCAATTTCTTTTTTCAAAGACAAAGTAAAAGCCAGTAAGAGTTGGTGAGGTGAAGAGCCATTGTGATTTCATTTAGAGGCGGGCTCAGTTCTCCTTTTATATCTGATGCTGGCCTGGGAGTATTTACTGTACTCGTGTCTTGGACTCAAATTATTTTCAACTTATTAATAGTTTCGCAAATGCATTTAACAGTGAACTGTGATGTGCATGCTCTTTTTGGTTACAGTTAACAAGCAGATGGTTGGTGCATTAACAAAATGTGAATGCCATTAACTCTTGCAGAACCACATCTCTGTGTTTCTCTAAATGTCCTTGTCAGAACTCTACAGAGCACAGAGCAGTGGACACGTGCTTAATAAAGGAAGGAATTATGAGAATGAAATAAAATCTTTTTGTATTTTGGAAGGAAAGAAAGAGGCTCTAAAAGCAAGACTTGACTTTTTCCTGGGTAGAAGACACTTGAGCGGGGGCATTTGGTACAAAACTCTTTAAACAGAACTTTACCACAAGGGAAAAAGAAAGAGACATTAGAGATTTGTTTGAGATATCTGACTCTCTTGTGAGAGATTTCTCAATTGAAGAAAATTTCCTGCTCATTGAGAACGACTTTGTTTTGCTGTAGGATTTATTTAATTCCTAGTGAAGGGCAGAGAAGATCAGGCAGGCCGATCAGTGTTTTGTTTTACAGTTGAACTTTTTTATGATTATTTTCATGGCTTTTGAAAATCTCAGCACCGGGAAAGTTCACTCACTCCATCAAAATTTACGTTTTAGATGATGAAAACCATGCTCATCCAGTGATGTTGCTTTTTCTCATCAACGAATGAGAGACGCAAATGTAGGATATATACAGCCAAACCTTTTGCATGTGGCTGCAATCTGTGTGAGCCAGATCACTCCCTATGAATCAGTTGTACAATATGTGTGCGCTCTGTTTTGTATAAAGGTCCGCTCCCAAGTTGTTTAGAGTCATCCTTTCTCACTCTCCATTTAATCTTTTCTCTGGCAAATCTCCCATAGACCTCATCTGGGTTCTTGCCTGATTAAGGACTAAAAGTTTGACCCTGTGAGATAATAAAAACCCCAGCATCCCCACAAGGACCTACAGATTTCAATGGGAGTTGAAGGCAGTATGTGCTGCTAAAGTGTTCAGCGTATATGCTGGGTTTAAGGTAATGATTTGAGCACTTGGCTGGGTTACAGTACACATACTTACTGGCCCTAACTTGATTAAACTGCAGGTATATTGCCATTATTTTAATCCTCTGTGGAAAGGAAAACGTGGTCTTTCTGTGGATTTTGTGGCTTATTTAGAATGAATTTTCATTTTCTGATTGTGTATGTTGAGATGTTCCTCAGCAGAAATTTCCAGTTTATTGGTATAGTTCTCTTGGAGCTGTTTTCCTAAAAGCAGGATCCAAGAGCGCAGATTTCCTTTGTGAAGTTGAGGCCATTAAATTCTAAGATCTAGGAAGGGTTGTAACTTCAACTCTTACTGCACACAGCCTTCCAAAATGATTCACTGTTTCCTTAAAAGATTCCGGTATCTCCACGTTTTTGTGGAAAAACAAAGGAGCACAAAGCTAATTATCACATCCCGGAAGCAAGCACATTACAGCATTTAGGCTATATAATAAGATAATGAGCACAACTGGGTACTGACCTTCAGCTGTTTGTTCAACTTGATTTTGATAGTGTGTACTACCCCAAAAAAGGACTTCTCATTTAAAAGAGGAAGAAAAAAAAAAACCGAAAAAGAAAAACAAAAAGAAAAACAAAACCCCCAAGGAATCTCACAGTTCAGAACAGGGAAAGAAAAATTGAAATTTTCACACAATCTTAATTAGTGTTTAATTTTTAAAAAAAGTGTATGATGCAATTAACATCACAGATAACTTGATGTAAGAAAAAATAGTTTTTAATATTGTAATACTGCTCGTAGCTTTCTCGGTTCTACTGGACTAGGCCTAACAAGGGGCCTGAAACTCAGTAGTAAAGTATTAAATCCTTAAAACAGAAGTTTCTTGAGTTGAGTACTACAGTAAAGCTTCAGGATGCTTTCTAAGCATTTTTTTTTTTTTTTTTTGGGTGCATATAATCACTTTTATTCTTTAAATCCTATAATTGGTTTCATATGATGTTCATAGTGTTGGCTTATACTTTGGTTGGAAGCACTGTAGTCTCTGGTTGAATGAGATAACACTTGTCTGTTAAAACACATCACACTTGTCTTCCTGCAGCGTGGGCTTCTGTTGTGATGACCTGGTGATACATGATGTTTCTGCAGATAGGAATAGCTGTGCTTGGATGCTCGCTGATCAAGAGACAGAACGCCTATCTTTTTGCTGAGGTCCTAGTGATACTTGCTCCAAAGAGGTTATCATGAAAAAAGTAGAAAGCAAAGACTGCTAAAGGTGCTCTTGAATTTGTAGCAGGGTGTAACTGATGATATGAACCAATAAATTTGCTTTTATCAGCTTTTATTGTAGTAGCTCAAGGAAGTAGATAGAGGATTTGAGTGGAAAGAAAAGAAAGGAGAAGCTTGGTGGAAGAGGAATGGCGAGCCTCTTTGTCCTTCTCTTAGTAAATGTTAAGGAATAACTTCCCAGTTCAGATTTTCCTCAAATCATACTGAGATTTTGATTTCAGTAGAGTCAGTGAGTCTGTTGCTTCGCATTTGTTGGGGTTTTGTACTTTGTGGCTGCACTGCAACGTTCAAAGGAGTAGAAGACCAGGCAGGGCCTGTGACTTGCAAACTATTGCAGAACTCTGGCTGGGAATTGTATGGTTACATACTCCCATCTTCGGTTTCTCTTCCATGATGCCTGTTTTTTGGATGTGTGTGGTTTTTTTTTTTTTAAAAAGTTTTGTTTCCTTTTGTTATGTTTTTTTTTTTTTAGTAAGATGTGATTAACTCTTATGTGGTGTTTTTAACATAAAGCATTCAAAGAGAACATGCTGTGTTAGGTAAATAGAGTTAGTTTGAGATTTCATTTAAAAGCCACTGAGTAATTTGCCTACGGACAAACTCACTCTTTGAACTGCTAAATTTCTTTTGCCTTATAAATTAATGGCAGTAATGCTAACAGATTATAAAAGGGGAAAATATGGCCACTATGTCAAGCTAGTGCATACTGTTTGTCTTACATGTGAAGCTGCTCTTCAAATGATAATTATGTATTTAGAAAACCTGCATTTGTTTTGCCGGGATGAAACATTTCAAAAGTTTCAGATCCCTGAATCACTGAAAGAAACCATTCTGAAAAAAAAGAAAAGCTTCTTGTGGGCTTATAGATTGACCTGGAATTTTTGGTTCAGAGCATCTTATTTTATGGTAATTATGGCAATGCTAAATTCTGGTGAAATGGCTTGTGTGGACTAGTGGAGGGTTGGTTGTTTTTCACACTTGAGTATTAGGTTGGGAACTGTGTTTAATATGTAACATCACGTTTTACACAGAGCCTGTTGTCAGTGTGGTGCAAACACTGAGCTTGTTAATGTTCAGGTATTACTGCTGTGGCTTCTGCCAACCCCTTCGTGTGGAGGATCAGAAGAGGGATTTCTAAGGCCACTTGACCTCTGTGCTTGTATTCCACTCATCCTGTTGAATCAGCCTTATTAGAGGACAAGGTTCAGCTTTTTCCTGTTCTGGAAGGAAAAAACAAAGACAGTTTCTACTTTACTTAGCTATGATCCAAAAACAGTTGGCTTTAAGAGCAGAACTATTTATTTAATTATCTGAATATTGACAGTTTTATAGAAGCAGCAGGAGAATATCAGAAAAAAACTATGCATTTAGATATTATACCAAGCAAACTGTATCAAATAATCTTGCACTGTAAAAATGAAGAGTGGAAATGGATGTGACTTCTGTCATTCTAATTCTGTGCTGATGATTGAGACTTTCTGGCCTGCGTATGCTGGCTCTGACTGACTGCCTCTGTGTGCTGCAGGCTGACTCACTTTAGCATGAGCCTACAGGCCGTCAGGCAGAAGGTGTGCAGACACTGAGATGCAGGTGATGTGCCGATACAGAGACGTGCAGTAGTTTTAAAAATCTGTCATCTCAAAATCATGCATTTTGTCATGTTAAAAACTGCTGTAACAATAGTGTGGTAATTATTAAAATGTGTGAACCAAACAGAGTTAACTTGCGTTCTGTTTAATCAGAACAGTGATTATAATGGTCTGATCCTCATTTTTAGCTTATTTTTAATAGCACCCGCCTCCTTCCCACCTCCCTGAAAGCTGCAGGTAGAACTAGCTTTGACTAGAGGCTGATGAGATGGAGGGATCTCACAGTGCCTTCAGTCTCCTCAAAAAATTATTGTCTGAATACAGTGTGCTAGGTTACTCCTACAAGAGTAAGTAATTTTATGGTATCAGAAGGGCTGTGCCATGGGATCCAAAATATCTGAGTGACTGAAGTTACAAAATATTCATTTACTAGAAGACTAAAACTTCAGTTTTCTCCCACATCTGATCTATTACTGCTACATCTCCAATGATCTTCGCAGTGTAGTTTCAAGCTACTTTCAGGAGCTTAAGGCAGGAAATGAAGAGGAGAGGGTCATGCTGAAAGGTGCTGTAGTTACCCCCGACGGAGGCGGCAGCCCCAGCCTCACTGTCTGTCTGAGATGCTAACGGTGGGCTTGCAGGAAGGCTGGGGAGGGAAGCAGTAGCAGCCTTGGCTCATGACTACAGTGTCCTGCCGTTGTAAGGGTGAGCTTAGTAATGGTGAAGAAAGTGCACAGCATCGCTTCAGGAAAAGCTTTCATGCTCAAAACCAGAAGTCTCCTGTGTGTTTTTTAAAAGTGGAACAAACAACATCAAATGACTTAAGTTTGACTGCTCTCATTTCCACTGTATTTTTATTCAAAATATATATTCTCCAAAGCTATCACATTGACATCATAAACCTTTGCAATCCTTTGCATGAGGCCCGTTTAGTAATCAAGGCATGTGCTAAACTGTGGTTAATTGTATTCTCCATTGAAATGATTTAGTCAAAACTGCAAAGTGCAAACGCATGGGGGCTTTTGACAGTAGTGTTGTGTGCTGATCGGGGACTGGAAGGAAAATGTATTTGCCCAGTCAGCAGGTCTTATAAACTCCTCTTCTTCTTTCTAGGAAGGTCTTTTTTGCATTCAGTCTGTGGTTTCGCATGTACTGGCTTGGCTGCCTGCTGTCCAGAGAGAACAGGCCTTGCTACTTGTGATCCAGGGTTGTACACCAGCCTCCTGCCCTCAGAGGGAACTAGCCTATGTGCTCCTTGAGCCTTCCTCCCTGTCCTTCTGTGCACCAGAACCTAATGGAAGCCTGCTTAGTCCCTTCATTGCTAGGTTAGTTTCCTTTAATATTAGTGCATTGAATCAGCTCCTGTAGAAAGTGAGTCTGAGCATCAAAATGGGCTTAAGGTGCTGGAAGTGTTGGTGGGAAGAAGAGATGGAGGGAGTGAGACATGCTGGTTTTGGCTATGGTGAGGTGTTGGATGATTCATCATGTCTTGTAAACCTGTAGCTTTAAGTTTCAGTGGTTTTGTGTTCCTCTACTGGTAGCTATATATGTACAGATCTGTCAGATCTGCCATCATGAGTGACTTGCTCATTAGAGTCTGTCCCTCTCATCCCATGCAAATGGAGGAGCATCCTGTGTAGGTGAGGCACAGAGCCTTCCTCATTTATCTGCACCTGGATGCCAAGCCCAGCATTTTTGCCATCCACCAACCAGCTGTCCTGCATCAGGGCCTGGCATGGCTCAGCTCATACCTTTGCTCCAGCTCATGGTTCCCAGCTGCTGCCTCTGCCTCTGACTTCACCCTGTTGTGCAGCCAAGCTGCTGTGCTTCTTCCCTCACCTGCCCATGGGATGTGTGGTGCAAGGGCTTCCATGTCCAGGGCACAAGTGCACAAAGAAATATTGTGATTTCTGGATTTCTGCAGACAGTTGCTTTTTTTTTTTTTTTTTCTTAGTGTCTGTCTTCTGACTTTTCACCTCAAGGAGAAATAGATTAGATTTTCGAATATCAAGCACAAGTTAAGAGTAGTTATAAAAGATGACAATAACTGTACAGCACATGAAAGCACAGGCCCTATTTTTCATTACTGTGTGAGGGTCATCCTTTTAAGTGGATGTCTGGAGTTTGCTGTTTTATGTGCTTTTGAATATACTAAGCCAAATCCCTGCTGTTTGCTGTCTTGAAGAGTTTTCATGGTTTTGCTGATCTGTGTGGGCCATCATGGCTGCAACCAGCCAACACAGTTTGTGCTCACCTAGTTAAAAAATGATGACTATAGGGATTAGGGTGCAATGGTAAGCAGCATGGATAAGAGCTATTGCCATGGTAACTTTAAGGTAGTTTGTGTCTCTGCTTTAATGGTGCTTCTGGTTTAAACAGAAAATGCAGCTGCAAGTTTTAGTAGACCTTCCTTTTTTGTTTTTGCAATGGTTTGCTTGTCTTGTTGAGGGTTAAAATCTTTCTTTATCTGACCTTGTCTCACAGCAGGAAATTGAATTTTGCTTTTGGTAGTAAGTATTGAAGTCCTATTTTAAAGATTCTAGCATGTGGACTTTGGAGAACAAGAGGAAAAAGAGCTTTCAAAGATGTTACCTGATAGTGTTCTTTATAAGCATTGTCAGGTGCCCACAGAATTGTTTTAACATAGAACCTTCCTGTTTAGCTTAAGATAATTAGGTGTATGTGTGATTTATGGTATTATGTATGCATTTACAAAGAAGCTTGAAAGCTAAGGTAATGAGGGGTTTTTAATTATTTTAAACAAAAATGTCACTGTGGGAGGGATTTTTGAGGAAAAACTGACATGCGTGGAAACAGAAGATAAATGCTTCCAGTCGCCCGAGTTAGATCTGTTGTTCACCATACTCTAGAATGTGTCTGCATATATTTTTCTTTGCTCTAAGTTTTTCTTGTATTTTTGGAGTTTCTAGTGATTCTTTTGAGCTGCTGGGGGGGAAAAAAAAGGAGGGTGAGGCATGTCAGGTATTCAACTCATAGAAAGACGACTTCATTGTCTGTATTTGGGCTATCTCTGGCCTGCTACGCACTGTGCTATGTTGTGTCACATTCCTCAACACTGAATTTACCTAAAGGTCTCAAAATATCTGTATATATATCTATAAAACTTTGTTTTTTTTTTATTGTTGATGCTGACTGAAAGCTGTTCTGATTGACTTCTATTCATAAGTCTTCATGTTCTGCTTGTGGGTGTGAGGGGGGGTTGTCTCTTGCAATAGTATCTGGGTGTATATCCCAGTTATATGATTTCAAAGGTTTTTAGATGTGGAGAAGCCAACCCTCAGAATTTTGCTTTACTTACCTTAGCTGTCAAATTTAATTAGAAATGGGATAAAGAAAATGTAGCTATCCAGACCACTTAGGAGCGTCTGAGCCATCAGAGACCTGTGGACCATGGCTGTAGGAGCGCTGCTCTGTTACATTTGTTGCCTTTGCTGGAGATTCAGCTGTGGTGTGAACCACCTCAACCAGCTTGAAACGTGGTCCAGCCACGTTGTCTGAGCAGTCTTGTGGAACTCACAGAAATGTTTGCCAGTATTTAGCTTTCTGGCATTTGTGTGGATGCTGTGTTCCCCTGCCAAGACGGTCCTGTCCTCAAGTTCAGGATAAAGCAAGGACGTTCCTTTATGGACATTCCTCAACACTGTTGTATGCTCTCCTTTAGGCACTGACCCTTGAACAATTTTAAGTACAAAGCCCTTCCTAATTAAAAACAAGCTGGAAAATGAAATAAACTGCCTGAATCTGAAAAGTGTAGCAGGGCATATCCCATGACTGATTTATTTGCTGATCCTAACACAGAGGTTGAGCTGAGGAAGAGTACAGTTGCCTCTTGTGCTTTTTTTAGTCTTTCACCTCCAATAGGAGAAAGAAACTTTAACTATTTTGAGGAGGAGAGGATTTGTTTTCCTTGAGCTCATGACATGGATCAGTTTTCAAGGTTTGTGCAGTGAGACGTTTAGTGATACTGAACACATCCTTTAAGGGTCAGCTGTAGGAATTCAGCCTTCAACTGAACTCACAATCTTGTTATTTTTAATTAGAAAAGGGCTGGTGTTCTTAAAGCTATGGAGCAGTCTTCCCCTAAGCCTGTGTGGTTTTGCTTTTTTTTCTTCCCTCTGCTTTTGCTGTTTCTGAGGCTCTCCTTTAATCTTTCCTGATATTCTTGAGGTGGCTCTTGTCAGCCATTAGATAAAGCTTTGGACATAATAAACTCCTTTCACTGCATGGTATTGTCTCTTAGACAACCGATATAGGGCCACATATTTTTGAGCAAAAGAAGAGCTGTGTATGTAGTTCCAAATTGAAGCTGATAGGCATGAAGAGTGTGACTACTTGCATTTATGAAAAAGTGTCACAAGGTTTTTGAAGACATTCTGATCTGAATTTAAAGAAGAAAACAAAACAAAACAAAATCCTTCCTCACCTTCACAGCAAGTGAATACGTTCTGTGATCTTACTATTGTTGGGTATTTTGATACCTTTGTCTTCGTACTTTGTGATACTCTCGATGCTACCTGCAATCAGATACCAAATTATACAGATGACTGGTTCATCACAGAAAGGTAATTCCTCTGCTCCTCCCATGGTGTAGTATCAAAGCAAGATCACACCCAGTGGTAATGACATGAATTTTATTGTCAGTTTCTTGCATAATTCAGCATTTGTCTTGGTTTGAAGGTCATTAGAACTTGTATCAGTGTTTTTTAAAAGCATACAAAGAACAGAAATATATATTTGCAATTTAAATATTGTATAAATATTGCCAAATTTGCAATTTGGCTGAGAAAGGGAGAAACAGAAGACTTGTTTTCTTGGGTAAGCAGAGACCACTGAGGTCTGATCTAGGATTTCATGTGTGTTCGTGCATGGTATCTGATGATGCATGAATTCCTGTGTGGCTGATCATAAAAGTAAGATTCTTTTTCTTGAAACTGACTTTATAAAGTCTGGAATTCCCATCTCTGTTATGTTTAATTTACTCATTTTCAGGATTACGATAACAATAGCAATGTGAGTAGGATGGTTTGAGGAGTTTCTATACCGATTCATTAAAAATATAATGGTTTTGAAACCTGTTTTTGCTCTAAGCAGGCATTTAGTTTTATAGGTGTTTTCCTTTTGGCCCCAGTATGGAGCTCTAATGTAAACCAAGCCAAATGCTTCCTGTCGTTGTCTGATTTAAAAAAAAAAAAAAAAGAGTGTACTTCCATTCATTGTTTCCATGCAACTTCCTATCCTTTATACAGTAAGAAGGGATAAGTCTGTGACAATTTATGGGCTATCTCTGGGGAAAGAGACTTTCACAACAACAAAACCTTACATGTTGTTTGAAATAAAGAGCAAGGAATGCTAGAAGTGCTTTTCTTTACTCATTTCTTCTTCATCTTTTTTTAATAATGGTTCTGGAGACAACTTGATTACTTGATTAATTAAAATTGATGAAACTGAATGCTGCATTTGATTTTTCCGTTCAGCCTGTTGAGATGTAATATTTTCTTGCAGTTTAGGTTTTGTCTTGATACAAGTATTGATGGAATTCATGCTTTTCCAAAATACAGATGTGTCTGGAGGGAAACCACACTTGATTAATTTTTGCAGCTTTTGGGATAGGACAGGGGCTCCATGGGACCTGAGGTTTGTGTAAAACTATCACCTGTATTTGTATTTTTCATTTGTATTTGTTTGCTGAAAACTTGTCTCTTTTCTGCTGCTCGAGGATAACTACAGGAAAAAGTCAGCAACCCTATCTGAAACAGTGGTGAACTATTTGGCATGGAAAACAAAAAATGTATTTCCAAGGTTTATTTAAACAAATATTGACACATCCATGCTGTTCTATTTATACAGATTAAAAGATGGTCTTATATTAGTGGTGTGTTTTCCAAATACTTGGGTGAAGGGATGAAAGAGAGGGAGAGCATGTGTACGAGACTGCGTGTGCATTAAGTGTGGAAAAATACTTGAGAATAGATCCTGTAAGCAGTGTTTTGTTGCAGATCTCAAGAGAAGTTAGGGGTCTGGCAGTACTTTGGTCAGGAATAAGTGCAGTGGAAGTTACAGAAAATGCAGCTCATTGATTAAAGTGATACTTTACGTGCTGCAGTACATCTGCTTTGAAAGACTTCTTTGTTTTTTAGGTACAGATGTTTGTTTTCGAAGATTATGTCTCATGCACTGGAATGTCTTAAAATTCTGCTTGGCAGATGTTAAACCAAATAGACTTTTCAATCTTTGCATTTTCTATTTAATTAGCTTAATATGTGTCTTATTTAGACACTTAGAGTTTTATTTAGTAAACAAGATACTGATGTATTGACATCAGCTACCCTCGCCTTGCTTGTGCAATTATCAAAATTAGTTTTGCTTTATAAATTTGAATGTTATTTACATTTTTCATAAAATGGATACTTTAATTATTTAGGTACAATTCTGCTTTCTTAAGTAGCAGCAGTATATTGCTACAGAAGTTGAGTTTGATAAATATATAATAAATAGATAAATAAATAGTTAACTTCTCCAATTTAATGTGCATTAATTTTACATCCTTATAAGGACAAAATGTTGTTAGGTGCTTATGTTTGAAAGTAGAAGGGAGTATTTATTGCTTGCAAGATGCAATTTGAAATTTTACATCATGGGAAAAACGTGAGATCCACGCATGTAACAAGTGAGGCTTGGTCACCCCTGCTGCAACAGGGAGATGAGCCTCATGCTTTTACCAGTACCTAGCAGCAACAGGAAAGGAGATTTTTTCATTACATTCTCTAGAGAGATGTAAAAGTAAAAAACAAACAAACAAACAAACAAAAAAACCAGCTGCTGGAGTGTATACCAAACATAACTGCAACCCCAAAATGGTATGGGATCTGTCATCTGTAGATCTGAGTGACTCAGAATGGGCAAACAGAAGATGCTAGATAGACTTTGTTACGCATAACAGAAATGTTTAGAAAAACTGCAGGAAAATAAAGGATCAAAATACGTTGCAGGTGGAGAAATTCAGTATGTTGTTATATTGAAATGTTGGGCCCAAATGCAGAATGTGTCTGGAACAGAATTGCTGATAATGAAATGGCAATTAATTCTGGAGTAATAATTGTGAGTTAAGAACACATGGAGCAAAGTTCTGATTTCATGTAGCTTTTGCATTAGAAGTCAGTGTTAAGTTGGAATGTTATCTTCCAGGAGATAGTTTTCTTTTCCTTTGGAGGAAGAGGGAAAGAGCAAGAGTGCATGAAATGGAGTTTCTGAAGATTAGCAGGCTTTGAGCTTTGGAATGGGGAACCTCTGTTTCTGCACATGTTTTTAATATTGTTTGTACGTTTTTAACTCCATCTACAACGAAATGTTGCCATCTGTATTGAATATTTCTTAAAGATATACTTTTCTTCTCAGTTCAAGTTTTATAGCTCCCTAATTTAAATAGATACATGTGGAGCCTGAGGTTTTTGAGACCCTCTACAAACCCATTTGCAGCTCTTTTTTCTTTTGATTTTTTTTTCTTTCAGAAATGGCCACAATTTGTCCATGAACCTTTCCATTGTAATTTTAAACCTTTTCCATTTGTCCTTGTAGTAATTCAATCGAAACTAGTTCCACCATCAAAAATGCCTTTTTTTTTCCCTGTCAAGAAGCCAATACTAGATATAGCAGTAAAAAAAACAAAACAAAACAACACACACAAAAAAAAACAAAAAAACCAAAAAAACAAAAACAAAACAAAACAAAAAAAAAAAACCCAAGCAACTCTTTGGGCAACTGAATGTCAAGGCTTTGTTGGCTATCTGGCAAATGAGATAGTGGCAAATGGGGCCACTTCCATGACCAGTAATTCTGTAGATCCTCAGAGATCTCATTTGTTGAGATGGGACTCTTGTGGGTATTTGTGTTGTGATTCTATTAAACTTGCCAGCAATTAATTGTTTTTCAGTGTTTTCACCTAGCTCTACTGGAAAGTTTTGGGATGAATGACGAGTCTTTCTAGTAGTTCCTCAGCCCTTAGCATGTATCTAATGGCATCGAAACACAATGATGTTAGACTCTCAAGAGAAGATGTGAGGTTGCGTGTGGGAGGTTCAAGTTATATTTACACTTGTGGATCTTGTTTGCCCCAATCCTAGTGTACTTTTTTGTATCAATGCTACCTTAGAAAAGAATCCTTTATGAGAAAAAGGATGTATAGGTGTTAGCATTGCTTCGTATAGAATAGTGCTCTTCATCTGTGTGGCTATGCCTTTCAGAACTGAGTGGTAAAGGTTTTAGGAAAAAATTATTACTAAGCTTGCTTAGGTGCTCTGCAATGAATTTTAAGCTTTTCAGTTCTGGAGAAAATGACTTTTAGTCATCTTGTTTTTCAGAACTTTGCTGTCTCTCAAAACTAGGTTTGAGGATCTTGTCTCTTCTTTCCTTCTTGTCCCAGTTGTCACTGTGACTAGTTAATATAAGAAAAGCTCTTAAATTAACCTTCTCCAAAAGAGCTTCTGCAGAAGTCTGGCATTTGGGCATACTGAAATCACTGCTCTGATAGCTAGCCTCCTCTAGGGCTTGCTTTTCAATGTTAAAGTGATGAATTCTAGCAAGATCTGCAGTCATTTATATTGCTTTGTACCTGACAGCACAGAAATCCCTGGTGTTTCTCAAGTCTGGATTTGGATTTTTTGTCTTTATTTATAATGACTAGATGTGTGTCATTGTCACATTCAAAAATTAATTAGGTTAAATCTATTGTTCTACTGAGGAGTGTTATATACCATTGCTGTGTCTTGTGTCCTCTTGTATGACATATGGGAACCATGCTAACGTGCTTTTGAACCCACAGCAGAGATTCATGGAATTTTCAGGAGCTAATCACACTTTTCAGCAATATAGAAATCTCCATGGAAATACAACAGAAAGTACATTAGCATTTATTATTCGAATAAAATCCATCATAGCTCTTAGCGAGTCTTAGGTTGTATCATCCTACTTTGCTACTTACTGTGTACTCCCTATGTCGTATTTACTCCCTTTTCTGCTACTTTCTTAGAACACGTGTTACTCATTAGTAACATGGATGATATGGGAAACAAGATTCTGAAATTGTATTGAATACATTCCAGATGTTCATACCAAATAAGGTTGGATCTGCGTTAAGATTTTCTTAAAGGTTTTCTTATTAATTGGAAGTGGAAGATAATTAAGCACTGAACAGTTCTTTAAAATTCTAAATTCACTAATGTTTGCCATCGTAAAGCACATTCGCAGTAAAGTTGTTATAAAACTACCTAACCTGCTTTCCTTCTTCAAAAGACTTTGCAGGCATTACACAATTAAGATATAATTGTTATAAGAGTCAGGATTTGCTAACTGTAACTAAATTCAATGTATTCACTGAACGAATACATAGTCCAAATCAGTAATAGTGAAACAAAAGCCAAACAATGACCGTACGTTACACATTTATATTCTCAGTAGGAGAAGGAGTGAATCCTAAAGGCTTGCAGCTACACAAACTGGAGAAATGCGGTTATGGCTTTCAGAGACAAGCAGATATTGCAGAGGTGATAAACGAATGGATTAGTGGTATCATAGAAAGGGCTTTCTGTTGGTGTTTGTTTGTTTGTTTGTTTTTTTCTCTCAGAGTTGTAAATACACACTGTAGTATTTAAACTACCTAGAAGTAAGTAGATTTTTAGCCACAGGAAGGTGGTGTGGCAGGAGGATGGAAGGAATATCATTGGGAGGAGTCTGAGAGGAGCCAGGAAGAGAGATAGCAGTTAATTTGGAGAAAAGAGAGCTCCTGCCAGTGCCTTGGAGTGGCATGAGGCAAGACCTGCAGGTGCAGTAGGTAATGCTGGAAAGAGATGTTGATATTGAGTGGTGAGCGGGTAGATCAGGCTGGGGCTTGTCTAATGTAAAGAGACTGAAAGAAAGCATAAATGGAGGGCATGTGGCGGAAGGGACTGTCTCATAGCTGTACAGACTGGGTGCCAGTGGACTTCGTGATACAGAGGAATTGCCAGCACATTTAAAAGAATATTCCTGAGTCTTGAGCTCTTTGGAAGCTCCTAGGAAGAGTGTGGACCAGGGACATTTCTACACAAACACCTATGCAAAACTTGGCAGAAATGCAACGTCTAGTGTAAGCCTCTGTTACTTACCCCATCATACATTTCTGTATTTGGGTAATCTGACAGTGTATGCAGTTGGAATACAGTGGAGCTAGCCTTCAGTAGCCATTCTGATCTCCAGAGACTTTCAGAGGCTGCATTTTAGTCACTAACAATGGACTGAAAGCAACTCTGTCAGAAGAAATAACTCCCGTTTGCCTTCTCTATCTCCTTCCCAAAAATGTTGGTTTCTTACACCGAGCTTCTCAGAAGAGCTGTGATTTAAGGGAATGGTGTACAGAGCTGACAGAAATCGCAGTGAATCAAAGAGAAAACGTTGATGTGTGCACTTAGTGGCAGCACTGGGAGCGTAGTTGCTCAAGGATGCAAAGGGGAAGGGAGGAGAATGTACAAGAAAGGTAGGAGATTATTTTGGGGCCTGGATTTAGGGTGGCTGCTTTGTTGCAGTGGTGGTGGGTAGTTCACAGTGCTGGACACGCAGCTTGTCTGCTGTGCATTGAGGCCAGCCCTGTGCTGGCAGGCCCAGAGCCAACTCGTGTGCAGGAGTCAAGGGGCCACACTCGTGTGGCCTGGGACCCATGGCAGCCAGCCCTGTGCGGCCTGGTATGCCGCTCGGGTGTGCTGCCAGAGGGGTTACATGCGTTCTGCAGGATTTCTGGCCCGCCTCCAGTTTGGATGGATAGCAGGCAGTGTGGGCATGCCTCCGTCTGCCTGTCATTGTGTAGATAAGCCCTGCTGCACGTCGTTATCCAGAATGTGAACTGCTACTCCCTTCTGTGAGTGTTTCCATTTTGCAAAGCCTGCCATGCGGAGCTCTGCCTAGCGCGCCTGGGGGTGCCAGGGAGGAGAGGACATTAAAGAAAGCTCAGGGCTGTGGTAAATTAACACCTCTATTGGTCACCGTCACCTTCCTGTAGATGAGCCTTACAGAGATGAGGAAAAACACACAACTTCCTCTAGTGTGGCAAACGTGTATCGAATAAAGACCGGCTGAAGGGGAAGGCTGGTAGGTGTACTGCATGGAAACAGGTAGTCAGGAGGGGTCAAGTGCCAGGAGGGAGGTTTTAGCGCTTTCTCCTGAATTTTTGCTAAAAGTATGTTTTTTGTCAGCAACTCCGTTTCCATCCTGTTCTAAGTCTTACAGCTTTTTATTCCCGTGCCAGACTTTCTTTTCTGTCTGTCCTTTATATACAGGCTATCTTGCCCCATACTTTTCTGGGACCTCTCCCCCATGCTGCTATTTCTTTTTGGCGTGTGCTTATATTTGTATGAATTTTCTCTTTCCCTGATTTTTTTTTTTTTTTTTTTTCTCTGTTATGGTAAAGGCTTCTTTACACATGTCAACTCCACTCTAGTTTGCAAGAAAAGCAATTCAACACATGGCTGCTCCTTGGCTCTCAGTTTGTTCCCTAGCCCAAGAAACGCACATATTTAGAAATTCTTTTTATGTGCAGATTGTGTAATAATTTGTTCTGCTGCAGGACTTGCACGTCAGTGGTTGGGCTAATTGATCTGCACTTGTACATCAAGAAAATGAGCCCTTGCTGCTGGCGATACTTCTATTGCAAATTCTGAATGTTTCAACTGTTACAAAGGGCAATAGTCTAAGTTTATTTTTATTGTTTATTTATTTTTTAAACTGAGTGTCATTGCTTGGACTGCTTTCATCTTACATGCATATTCTTAAAAAGTAGTAAAAAGACAAACCTGCAATCCCCCATGCAGCCAGTCAGTGCTAATACCAAGCTCCTCATACAGAGAACAGGAAGATTGTTTATCTTCTGCATCCCAAGCACAGGCATGTGTAATTTATGCCTGCAGCACTGCCTTTAATAACTGCTCCCATTCTTTGGGAGCTGGCAGGATACGTAGCATGCACCAGTGGGTCTCAGGAGCAGCCCTTTCTGCAGGACAAGACACGCACAACCCAAGGCACTGCGGAAGTATCACCATTCTCAGTGGCCTTGTTTTTTCTGTAAAATGTCTATTCTAAGATGGTCTTTGGCTTTAAATGGCCAGTTGCTAACTGTATCTTGAGTGAGCTATCTTTTTAACCAGCAAAGTGTAAGTCAGTCCTAATATAACTAAACACGTACACCCAGGTCAAATGATCTCTAGTGCTAGCTAGATTGCTGGATGTAGATTTCACAAAAACAGAGAGAGCTCTGCTATTTGATCATTTATGCATTTTCTTTCCCTGTGAATTTTATATTACTATTATTAATAATATATACTTTTAAAGAAACATTTTCCCTTAATTGTAGTTGCATGCCAGCCAGAGAAATCAGAACTCTGCTTTGTGGTTCTCCTTTATACAGTGTAACTTTTGAACTGACTAGTTTGTCTAATTCTTATCTAGCTGACTCTGGTGCAAATTAGGGGTTAAGTCAATTGGCGTTCTCCTGTGACCTCCTGAATCCAAAACATACTGTATCTGTTATTGTCAGGGGTGGGTTTGAGCCATTTTGGAAAAGCAAGGCTGCTTTTCATAAATATTTGTCTTGCTTTAGTTTCCTGAGATATAGTTCAAATGTAAACTTTTCCGTATGTTTCAGCTTCTGCTGTATCTTGTTGTATCACATCACACTGTCTCACGTACTATATGAGAGTACAGCACTGCATCATGCTCTGGTGATTATTTAAAAGGGCGTACACTCTGTTTTGGACTAGATATCCGTTATCAGTGTAGATAATTGCTGTCAGACGCAAAATAGACTCAGTAAACAAACATTTCATTTTATCATGTGATAAACTTCTGTTTTGTCCAGTGTATTTGAATGGTGTTCACCATAAATCAGCAGTGCTTCAAAAGCAACATATGCAACTTGCCCAAATCCTTCCTGCTGGAATTACATTATACTAGAGATTAACTTTTTCATTGTTGTATATACATAGTTGCATTTTTCAGTGTTTGGAGATAACAGTGTCTGACATAAGCAAATAATTCATATCTAAGACTAACCAATTCCTCCTAACCACTCTAACTGTTCTTTTTCTCCTTCAGGGTATTTTTGTCATCCTTTTTTTTTTTTTTTCCTTAATTTCCTTTCTGATAATGACAACACTATCTTCAATTTTAAATAATGTATTTTAAATTCAGACTTTCAGAGAGAGAAATACTTTAAGAGTTTAACGTATTCAGGGGAATATGCTAAATTAAAATTTGTTCGTAATGTGGATAATAAGCATGACATCTCTGTTAGTATTCCCATTGGTTTTGTGACCAGAAGGGACTTTATTATTTGACAGATGGAATCTGTGAATTGCTTTTTTTTCTCTAAATGATATGCATCTGTCTCTTTCCCTGCAGGTCCTGTGCCAAGGAGTGAGTGTGTGCTATCTCCTGTTAACAGTTCTCACCCAGTCCATGCTCTATTGGAGAGTTTCACAGTCTTATCTGGCTGTGCAAGCCGAGGCACAACAGGCCTACCACAAGAGGTGCATGTCCTCAATCTTAGAAATCCTGAGGAAGGTCTCGACCATCATGAACGAGAGGTAAAGGAGTAATTGCTTTTCTTCCAGATCCATGACTAAAAGTGTGTCTGCAAATGGGATTATTCTAAGTTTATTTTCTGAATTGTGAACATCCAGACTATGCAAAGAAGCATGTGCAGCTTGCATTGGTATTGTCCACATATGCTTTGCATGTCATAGCAGTAAACTACTTCCATACCCAGTCGTTCTCTCTGTCATCTTTCACAACCACGAAGTATAGTTTAAAAAGTTGGTGGGGTGGGCAAAGGAAATAAGAAACAGATTGGGATCTACAAGAGGCCTTTACAGAATTGGCTGTCTTCAAAGCCAGATCATTTACCTAAATGTGTTGTAAATTAACATGAATACCTTTGGATTCTTGCCACGACCACTATAAACAAATACTAAAGTTCAGATGCTTATAGCCCTGTAATACATCTTTAGTGCTTCACTGAGTGGGGAATGTTGAGCAGATAGCAAGTGTTGCTGATTATGATAGTTCTTAAGTACAATCCAATTACTTATTTATATACATTGCACTTGGAGAGACTGGCAAGAACTTAAGCTGCTCTGGAAGCAGCAGCAGAAGAGAATTTTTGATGTTAACTTCTGCAGTACTGTTGTTTACTATCAAAACCAAGTGCTGAAGTGAAAAGAAAACACTGCATGCCACAACAGCTGAGTTTCTTAGTTCATGTTCCTACAGTTATTACACACACAAATCCTGAGCACTGTTTCCCGTGAGAGCAGCGTGTGTGTGCACAGTTAGTAGAATTAATGATGAAAGAACAAAGATGATGTTCTATCATATGGAAGCTTAGGAAAAGAGAGTCTAAATCTGTGCTGGAAGAACTTGTAAGTGGAATCTTTTATAGTGTGTTCAATTCAGGCAGATGCTCTTGGCCATAATCAGTTTTTCCTCTGACTTCAATAGCAGCCTTGTTGTGTTTGTACTGTATTTAACTCAGTGTTTAGTGTATGCATCTGTAGAACTTCAGCTGTTGTATGTTTTCAGTATTTACACTGCCTGAAAGGTCTAGTGTATGATTAAAGAGAAGATACTGTTTTATTTGGAAGGCATCTCATTGATGGCCTTTAATCAAAAATGTCTGATCAACTTCAGTTCAACTGTCATAGAATGAATAGAAAAATATTTCTTCTGAGAATGAGGAGCAGAGATTCTATTGTTGTTATCTTAAAACTTGTAAGGCATTGGGTTGGGTTTTTACAGCCAGCTTTTTAGGCATGAAAAACTGTTTGAAGTTGAAACCTGTGCAGTGTAGTTTCTTATGGAAACCAAAAGCCTTATGTAGTTCTGCTATGCCTTTATTAGTGCTTCTCTTGTCACCCAGGAACTTTTAAATCTGTTGGAAAGTTTCAGACAGATTTACTCTGACAGATAGGTCTCACAAGTTCTGTTAAAAATATGTAGAACAACATCCTCACTGTAGGGACCTGATGTAGTGTTAATTGTAAATTCTTAGTGGCCAAAGGGTGCCTGAATGTGAGGTGAAGTAGGTGAACTCCAGCTTTAGCATCTCCCAAGGGGCCAGAACGAATCAACTGCAAGGCTTACATTTGCATGAAACTAAATGTTATCGTGTCAAAATATGCTCTTACCATGAATTGTGTAGCAGTGCAGTTTTTACAGTTATGCACACACAGCATGAACTAGAGTCACATACACACGAGGCTGTAGACTGTGCTAGTACTAATTGTCTTGACAACATGATAGAAAATTTAAATTAAAACTTAAATGCATAAAGATTAGTTATTGTCTAGTAGAAGGATACTGCGTGTGCCTGTTCTAATGTGTTCTGAAAGCAATTGGCCCAAACAGTCTTTTCTGTATACTTCTGTGGTATACTAATACTAATACGATGGACATAGAATATACTCCACAATTTGCAGCCCATAGCCACCTGCTCCCAACTATTTTCCAGTTGCAGACTTCAGAAGTTGCTGCTCTGAAAATGAATGGGAAGCTACAGCAAGGCTTGCTGGTGACAGTGTAGAGCAAGAGAGTGTACACAACTTGGAAAGATCAGGTTTTACTTGTAGGACCGGAGTCTGAAAACAAAAAGTGAATATCTTTTCCATTATTGTACAGATCAACTCCGAGTGCCCTTTTGTCTTGAACTAGAATTTCTCATCACTTCAGGTTAAATTAATTTGATTTACCAGCTGAGGTTTTTCCTGTTGCCTGCAAATACTGATAGCAAAGGTAGAAATATGTCACACAGTATAGATAATATACTCCAGTATAAAAATAATACTTTTTGACAGTACACTAGTAGAATCTGCAGCCTCAAAATTACTACTAGTACTAGATGCTGTGAAATTACACATCTCTTACATACTGGAAGAAGTGTAAATTTCCTATAGCAAATTCTTTGGAGAACATACTCACAAAGTTATCCTGGTTCTCTTCAGTGTGCAACATACATGTTTAATTAATTTAACTTGCTTGGCACTTGTGTACAATAGACAGACAACAAACATTCACTAACTTAGAAAGGATGGCTGATGTAGGGGAAGGACATGGTAGAGCAATGTGTTCCTCTGTAACATGTGCAGACTTCTTTATTTAATGATTAGTAAGGTTTGGCTGACCAGGAATGTGTGGGATTATGTATTCTGAAGTTTGCACATCTAAACTGATAACGTAGCACTTTCAGGTTAAGACTGACATCTCATAGATAGAAGGTCATGCCATGAAATGCTGCAATCGTGTCTCTATTCTCCAAGGAATTTATTTGTATTTTACATTGTTTATCTTAGTTGATAGGACATCTTGTTTGTTGAGACTGTCAAGACGTTTCTCCAAGAAAGAACCCCAAAAGTTTCAGTGTTTTTGAAATATTCCTTAAAACTGTCTTTTATGGCACTTCAT
The DNA here is from genome assembly GCF_026119805.1 of Tympanuchus pallidicinctus. Classification (NCBI taxonomy): domain Eukaryota; kingdom Metazoa; phylum Chordata; class Aves; order Galliformes; family Phasianidae; genus Tympanuchus; species Tympanuchus pallidicinctus. Next base: position 15,404,923 of record NW_026294791.1, on the reverse strand, counting down.
ATTGGCTGTGCTTTATCATAGGAAATAGAATACGGGTGCGTGTAATAGCCACAAGTGTTTTTATTGAGCTTGGCATGAAAAATGCAAGCCTTCTTTGTTTGTTTTATTTGATCAAATATTCCTGGGGAAGTGAGAGCATGTGTGCATTTCTGTACTGATCTGGGGCTCAGCTGAAAGCCAGAACTGCCAAACACTTACAGGAACTTTCTCTGTGGCTTTTGGTGTCTTTACTGCTCAAGTTTCCTAGTTTTCAGAAGAGCTTGCTTTCTTGTGAGGCTATTCATTCTGGGAAAGAATTGTTATGTTTCGAGCAATTTGCACCAGAAAAAAGCATATAGAAAAGCTTTTTATATTAAGATTAAAGTCACTTCTTAAATAAATATGTTATAGAGTCTTCAAGTGGTGTGAGATTCTTTTAAGAATATCAACTGACATTATTTTGTTCAATGCCAGTTGGGTTTCCCTGATCTACTTCAGGCATGCAGTCACAACTGAAATAGTTAAAGGTGGAGCAGGGGAATGTAAAATTATTCTCATGTGGGTACTTAGGATTTGAATACATGTGACTACACGGAATCAGAATTCCTGGCAACAGATTCACTATTGTTTTCTTGACATCCTCATCCTCAATAGCTTTAAGATGTTATGCCTGATACAGATGTTTAACATGTGTTATGCGAAATGAAGGCAGGAAAAGCGAGGAATCGTCTTTATTTTTATAATCATGATTAACGCTTCTGAGGCTGTAATAATTCCAGTCTTTCTTCTCAGTATTGTGTGACAACGAATTCATAAGAGTTTATTATTTTCCTTTGTGAGCAGACCTGATACTAAAATGCATGTTAGTTCCTATTGAGTGGACTAATTATTATAGTTGGGCACTGACTAGGGAAGCACCTTCAGGTTCCTGAGCTGGCCTGCTTAAAGCCATAAAATAATGTGCAAAATTGTTGAAGTCCAACATTGTAGTATTTTCTGAGAATCTGGAGAGTTGTAAAAATGGGACAGGAAGAGACAATGAAATTGTCACCTGATAACATTTTTTCTACATCCTGACTTTTGCTGTGCATCCTGAATTCAGGGTCGTTCTGTGTTGGAATGATTCAAATTTTAGGACTTTGAGGATCCTGGATCATTTTGCTTAGATTTCTATGTATTGGTTAGATTTCCCCATGCATTTATTTAAAGTACTTTCTGAAGTTTATTTCAAAAGTTTGTCTCAACGTACCTCTAGGAATGCAGCTATATTTTTGAGCTGTGCATTTTCATATGCCAGTTGCTGCATTAGCATTTGTCCATAAAGTGTATGTACCTAAAATTAATGAACTGGGTGGCCAAGCTTTAAATGGTTTTAAATGCTTTCAGATATTCTAGTAGCTTACAGCAGTGCTTATGTTACTTGATACGGTGCATGTGGAGTCTGAATAAATGTGCCTTTGGTGTCTTGTCACCTTCAGCAAGATTTATTTGTTTTTTCATCTGTTCTGTGAGGTGGTGGTCTTGCAGAAAGGTGTGCATGTTATAACCTGGTGGAAATCCATTGCCAACAGTATGACACTGTCGGAAGTCTCTGCAGAAACAGCATGGCAGATACCATTTGATATTATAACTTCCATGCCAATTTTCTTAATTTCAAATGCTTGGATAATCACCATATTTCCTTTTTCACGCTTCCTCTTGATTGTACTCGTTAGCTTTCATTTCTCTCCCTGCATAATTTATAGATTGTTATTCTTTCTGTCTTTTGGGTTTTAGGCTTTATTTTTATGATTTTCAGAGCAAGGTTCCTTAGATTACTCAAATTACACAACAGCGTGCCATGGCCATGTTGGTGGAAATATTTGTTTCATGCTCAGGCACACAAAGATCTGAGGGAAGCCTTGAGAAAGAGCTCTAATAAAGGGGGTTCGCTTTGAGTGTGGTTAGACGTGCCAACTGCTGCACCTAGGCCTTGAAATCTTGGCAACCACATAGGAAGGGAATTCAGAGTTTGTTACTTGACAGTGTAGTTAGTGAAGTTTTTGTTACTCAGACATTTCTTTTATTTCAGTTTATGCTTATTTCTTCCTCTAAGAATGCGTTTTTTTAAAAATGGGTTTTGATTTAGTGACAGTCAAATGTCAATTTGAGGTGTTTTAGTCTTAGTGTCTGAGGCGCAGTAAAAATAGAATGAGCTTCTTTTTCTCCTGAGCTTTTTAGAGCCGAGCTCTCAGTGTCAACATGACCAAATAGTCTGAAATTGACAGAAAAGATGGGCTGGTTTTATTTGAATATTTGAAGCACCTGGCAGAGTGGACTTAAAACCTTTCTGGCAACCTCTTCTTCCTAACTTGATTCTCCTTTGTCCTCTTCCAAACTGAAAGAATTGGATTATAATCCTATGCACTACTGAAATTCATAATGAATCAAAAGGCACAGATATAAAAAGGTTGTTTTATTTCTGTGAGATTAAACTAGACTACAGTTTTCACTGTCACCATCAATGCTGTCTGTGCACTGCCGTATCACTTGGCTACACAAAGTGATGATTCTAGTAAGCTGATCACAGTATGTGGTACAAAATTCAGGCTGGGAAATACAGGGGATGTTGCTTGGTTTGCCGTACTGTTTCCATCTGCCCTATACTCATTAGCTGTGGTACAGTGGGAAGCTTATGCTGCTGCATTTGGGCATGTTTGGTGGCTCTGGTAGGCCAAATGGATCTGTTTTGAAGAAAAATACTTCCTGTTCTAGAAGAAACTTTCATAGATAAAAGCAAAGTACTGTGCCTTTGTTTCTGCAAAAGACGTCAGCATTGCAAAGGTATATTGCTAAGTTTACTTCTCTGTTTTCTGAGCACCTTTGCTTGGCTGCAGTAATGAATGTCTAACTATGACAGCAAACTTGCAAGAGGCCATGCAAAGGTACACAGGGTTTCTGAAGCAGGCATGGCATGGATTACCTGCAGTGAGATGGCCTGAGAGAGGAGTGGTGCTGCCTAGAATATCTGGGGATGAGCAGGAGGTGGAAAATGTTCAGCTTCTCTGGGGATGGAGAAGTCAGAGTTGAGACTTCAGATGAGAGGAACAGTAACTTGGAAGTAAAGCATTTTGTTCCAAATGCGAGAGGTTAACCCTAAAGAGAAGACTACAGCATGGGATATCTTAATTGCTTTGATTAGTGAGCATGACATTGCCACATCTTTAAAAACAAAGAACACCTCAGCCTTCATTCAAGGAAGGCTTACAATCCTCTTTTCCTGCCCCCAACCCCCCATGCCCCACCATTTTTTTTTCTTAGCACTTTAAAGCATCTGTGCTTGTATAAAATTCAGCCTTTTTTAATGTGGGTTTTTTTGTTTGCCCTGGCCTGCAGTTGCTGTGGGTTGTTTTCAGTCAGCTCAGGAATTGCTGGTCACTGAGTTTGGCAATTGTTTCACACTCTGCCCACCAAAACTGCCAAAGGAAGTCCTGTGTCTGCCAGAAGAGGCTGTTTGTGCAGAGCTGCTGTCCTGCAGGAGCACTGCCTGGTGCCTGACTACTCTTAAAGAGACAACAGTAACTTCACACTACTTGAAAAGTGCAGTGCAAACCCTTGGTGTTTTTTTATTCAAGAAATGGAATTATTTTCCGTGCATGGAAAATGAGACCTATTCTGTTTCACAGAGCTTCTTGGAACGGAGTGTGAAGTAATGCCAAGGCCCACTTCAAGAGGCCAAGGGGTTCAAAGGAAAAATATCAGAATGACTTTTCTGATTGCTTGGAGTTTTCGGTTTTGCCGACTGTCTTTAAAATATCCTGTTAGGAGCTGAAAGTTGGACTCGCTTACTGATGTTTGTTTTCCTCTGCTGTGTGTGCCCACAGATGCTACTTTGCTGTTACAGGATTGTAGAGAGAACTAGGCAGCTGTTCCAGCCTTCACTGCTGGCTTTACCAGTCTTCGTCCTTCTCTGCTTCTCATATGTGTACAAGTACATTGTGCACATGTACATATTCTTTCAGGCAAATGCATGTGTTGTGATTTTGATCATAAACTGTGATCCAAATTCTTGATCTCTAGTTCCCTCCTTAAAACCCCTTTCTATCTGATGTGGCTTGGAATATTTATTAATTACTTCTTTGTCTATAGTTACTTTACCAATAAAAGATAGTTAGAGAAATGACAGCATTTCCACAAGTCCTTTTATATCATAAACTTGATGGGCAGGCTGCAGTCTGGTTTTGGGCTTACATGTTTGTATGAGGGAGATGTTGAAGCAGCACTTGCCATGAGTGGCTGGGTTTATGTTGTTCTCTGGAGTGTCTGTTTGACACTAAAGTTGGAATTGATGGAGTTGTTCTCCAGTTGTTCTTCGCAGCAGGAAAATTTCCAACGTAAATTGAGTGCAGCTTGCAGTGCTTCATGTTTACTTTCCTGGATCAGCTGAGAAAGTAAAATCTGTGGTGGAAAGGTGTGAGAAGAGGAAAAAACATTTTAATCGACTTTGTTTTGTTTGTTTTTAATGTACATAGACTGCGCTTTTGCTAGCACTTCTCATCCACTCAAGTTTTTGTTTCTCTACACAAGATTCTCATTTTCCATGTGAAACATAAACAGAGCACTTCCACAGTGGTAAAACTTATTTCAGGGTGAAGATGCGAAAATAGCACCACCAAGAGGTATAAATAGATGAAATTTAGGTTGCTTTAAAAAGTATGAAGGAATTATAGGTAATTTATAGTTGACAGTGTCCCTTTAGCAGTTGTTTAGGCAGTTTAAAAGATGGAAGCATTTTTATGGCTGTGCTTGTGTAATACAAGTAAAGCATGGCAGTGGTGGCATTCTATGAAGCATGCAAGTGCTCAAGTGAAATTTTAAGGCCCTTTGGGAAGTTTTGGGAAGTGTTATACCGTGTTGTTGTTTAGTAGAGAAGCACAGGGGCACTTACTACGTTTTTTTGTTGTTGTTGTTTGTTTGTTTTTCAGAATAGACCATTAGAACATGCACTGTTGCCTCCACTGCTTATTTGGCTTTCAAGGGATACTTAGAATGGGACAAAGTTAGGCTCTGAGAATTCACTGGAGCTATGTGGAGAACCTTTGCAAGCAGGAAGCTGCAATCCATTTTTGCACTGCTAGATGGAAAGCACAACAGTGTTTTCTTTAGTGAATTTCTTTTCAAGCAAGAATCAGCAAGACAGTATAGATAAGAAATGCTCAGAATGGTATCACTGTGTGTGAAATGTCTTGTGTGACAGCCTCACCAATTCTTTGGAGGTTTTGTCAGGTGTTCACGGCTTTGATTCTGCAAGTGTATACAGATTTGAGCAGTCTTACATGTACAGAGAGAACTGATTAAACTGAGAAAATTTGGTTCCTGGGGCTTTTTTTCCAAGTGCTTGGTGTAATTTCATTCTCTGAAGTATTCCCCAAATATTATCTTGCTTGTACATACTAAAAGTTATAATTTTCTTTTTGAAGTTTGAAAACAGGAAAAAACTGGAAAGAATGAAGGTCTGCCTGAAGGTAGGGGAAAAGAAAAGAAAATGTATTGGCTGCAGTTGTTGAATCTTCTGAAGGCAGTTTTCTTTGTGCTTTTACTCACAAATTAAGTACTACAGACACACTTGCAGCACGTTTTACTCAGACTAATAGCTTAGTGACAATAACGTAAACAAAGCCATTTCCTAAATCTGGTGCCTCTGCTTACATTTTCTGTTTTTGACTCATGCGTGTGCCCGCTGTTCTCTTCCCAGGCTTGGAAAGGAAGAATTTAGTTTTATATGTCCAGTAAAAATATGAACTCCATATATTACACTTCTCTATTTGACTGCCATTCTGAAAGACACCTGCAGAATGGCGTTTCTGTTTTCCAGTCATCTAGATCGATGTGTGGTCTGGCAAAACTTTGAGGAGCAAAGCCTCTTACATGCAGAAGTTAGTTTGAACTGATCTATGATTGAAACCCATGGACAAGTGAGGTGCATCAGTGCTGCAGTGGTACATGTGGTGCAGTGGTACATTAATGCAGCCATGTAGTTTCTGGTTGTGTGGCTAGTGCATATCTAAATAAGTTGCTAAAAATGCAGGCAGCAGGAACTTCTGTTTATCTGAAAAGTCTGTGTAGATTTACTCAGAGTACCTCAAACGCCTTTAAGGAAAATTGTTCTGTCTGAACATAGTGATCTTGTATTTTTCACTGTAAGAAGCATTTCTTTTGGAACAGGAACTGCTTTTACGTTTTGTGCTCATAACAACTCAAACATGTTAGTCCCTCTACCCCTTCTGCTTTTTTTCAGGACATTAGGCAGTGTTAATGCAAAAACACAAGTATAGCTTAGGGATAGGAGAGAGGAGTAAGACATCCGACTTACCTTGCAGCTCAGGTGATTCACCAAAGAAGAGGTTAGCTAAGCCATGCATGTACACGTAAGTACAGAGCAGAATATTGTCTGGAGAAATGTATCCTTTTCTCATGAGTCTTCTATCTTAACTGTTAAAAATAAAACTTGCAAGTCTGATGTGATACCATTTTGTGACTAGGACAACAGTAAGGCAGACACTGTACTCAAGACTTGCAGGAATGGATCTTCTGCCCTTAACCATATGTAAAGACAAAAATAAATTCTCCCACGAGATGCATAAAAGAAGGAATTTCCCTTTGGGATTCATTATACAGCATGTGAAAAGTATTGACATCTACTGATTTATGCAAAGCTGAGTGGGTTGTCGTGTTTTTAGGCCTCAAGTGCTGGGAAGCCTGATGGTTTGTGGAAGGGCAGATGGCACAAATGGTTTCACTTAATGTTTGGGAGTCGGAGCATCTAGTTTGTGTTGAAGGAAGAATGGGTACTGTGTCCCAGCTTTGCAAGGCTGAGCGTGGGCTTTCCATTGCACGGCAGGGCTGATTGCTAGAGGCAGGCCATGCTCTGCAGGTGCTGAAGATGGGGATCACATCTGGAGATGAAATTTAGCTGACAGAGCGGAGATGTTCGCACAGAGACTGCTCCAGTGATGCAGCCTGAAGTTTTTGAAACGTTAATTTTTCAGGAGATCTCTGGTTCTCTAAACCAAACAATACCAGAGATATCAAAGACATAAAATCTGCTTTGAAATATATGCCCATGGGGAAAGCTGGATTTTGCGTAGTACAGATAAAGGAAGCTCAGGTACTGTTAACACGTATGTACAATCCCTACCAAAAGCCCAGTAGTACACTGTGATTAGTAATATTGAAATTGTTGCAAAGGTAGTGGTGTAAGTATGACTTATTACCCTTTGTGTTCTGAAATAGCTGTCCTTATATAAGCTAACTTTTCTTTTTTCTGTTTTGTTATTCCTGCGCTGTTCAAGCAATACCATTTTCTAACGTGAACAGAACTTCAGTAACTGTCCTGCATGTTTGCCAAATTTTTTGTTCCTGGGACAGCTGTGCTCCTAATTCTTGGATTAGTTATGTATTTGCATAAATGATTAACATCTAATATAATGTGATTACATTTGGCAGCTCCTGCTTAAAATAACAGTTTTAGAACATTAGAAATTAACTGGCTACTTTTTTGTCTAAAGATAAATTATGTGAGTGAGCTGTGGATAGAAATGATCCAGTGTTTTTTAAAAGCATTATTTGTAATGTTCCTGTATCAGAACTTTCTGACGCTGTATGACCTTTGGTGCTTTCTGGATGGGCTTTTCAGAGTCTTTATTCCTGAAGTTACCAGAACAGTTACTTACTTTGTACTAGTGAGGAGAAGTTGTTACTGGTTTGATACAAGATACAGATGACCTGTTTGCCAGGTGGTGAGCAGTATGTTGTTGCCATACAGCATGCTACTGTGCTCTAATGTATTCTTCTTACTGTGATGCTCTTTCGAACACCTTGCATTCAAAGGATTCTGATGGTAATTGCTAACAAAGAGTGTGCAGTGAGCCCTAAATCACTGGGGTTGTCCTTGTCAAACATTCTGTTCTCTTGCTCCTTCTCTTTGGTGGAGTCCAGTATTCTCATGTGAGTGGTAGATCATAAGGGTCAGCAGATTGCACAATAGTATGCTTTTTTTACTAGGTAATGTGTGGGACCACATCATCTCTGGCTTAATGCCATGAGCTTCAGTGGAATTGTGCCAGAGTGAATCTTTCCCATGATTTTCACAACTGAACTAAAACTGCTGTTCAGTTGATCTGATTATTTCTGTAGGATGTGGACAAGAATCAGGCAGTGCCAATCCATTTACAACCATGCATTTAGGATAAAATAAACAACCCTGCTCTCTCCTGGCATTGCTGTGTTACTCACCATGTGGTTGCATGGGGTTGCTGTGTGCTTGCTTTGTGGTAGTGCTGCTTGAGCAGCAGCATCGCTTTACTTCTGGCCTGACAGAGGAGGCTTCTTAGTGTCTCTCTGGCAAAAGCTGTGGCGATGGCAAAATTTCTTTCAGCAAATTCCATATGAACAGTTTGTCTTTCCTGGAAAAATCTGCAAGCTCTCTCTCAGAAACTGCTGGCTTGTGAAGGCTGTTCATTGCAATCTACTATAGCTGGCTTGATATCAAATTTGTAACAGCATGGGAGCATAGCAGAAATACCAAGAAATTGATAATATATGTATTCCAATTGGAACTCTTAGTCCCTGTGTAAAGAGTACAGCTGTTCTTTACTTTCGTCTTGAAAATGAAAAAATGAAATGGCCTAGAGGTCCTTCCCAAAGCAATTGATAAACAGTGTTTAGAAACGCACAGTACCAGCTCTCGCCGTTTGAGGTGGGTTCGTGGGTTAATCCTTTACTGCACTCTTTTATAGCAAATGTATTAGCACTAAAATTTTTAGAGTGAATTTCATTAGAATCTCTAAACATCTCATAGTGGATAGTATACACTAATGTATTTATACTACATATACTAATATATAGTAGATAGTACACACTGTATTACTAATGAACTGTAAAGATAAGCTTCTTATTAACTTTTCTCTCAATTTAGAATAATTTGTCCTATAAGCATTATATTAGACAGATTGAGAGCGCCTTATAATGGCAGTGATATGTTTAAAAAAAAAAATCCCTTTTCTCTTCTTGTCTGCTTAGTACCAATTAACTTCATCTCTGCAGCTGTGCATTAAGTTGTCATAAATCCATCTTCAATGCATCACTAGCAAGTCAGAAAACCTGTTTCCGTGATCATGATTTGCGAGTTAAAATTCGTTTTCCTCTTCTGTTGTATGAAACAGCTGTCCTAGCCTAGGCAGCTTAATTCAGTCCAACACAGCATATTTTGTCCTGGTTTATTAGCACAAATTCACGATGGCTGTTTTGGAAAAAGAGCTATGGATTTATCTTAAGGACTTCACGCTAGAATAGTTAATTCAGCCTCGCAAATCCTTGGCACTTGACTTTCATCTTTTAGAACAAAACACAGACTGTGATTTGATACCTTGAAGTCAGCAAAACAAAATGGTACTTTTTAGCAGCAGTGTTTACTTTGATCAGTTTTCAACTTTTGTGCCCTTGCCTTTCACGTAGTACAAATTGCTTTAGCAGAGTAATGGGGCAGGAGCCCATGGACTGTTTTTGTAGTTGGTTGCTGTGGTAATACTCAGCCATCCATGAAACTGTGATCTCCAGGGAAACAGAGCTGCCACAGCCGCCCTAACCTTGCTGCTATCACATGCATCTGCGGAGACCTTAAAGGAACTTTGCAAACTGTCGGCAGATGGTAGTGATGAGCTTGAGCCCATGCAAAAGGACCTGGCTAAATAATGCCAGCTTCTGTCCAATAGACATGATGTCTGTGAAATGTGTCTTTTTGAAGGTTTTGGTTTTTTTTTTAAACAGTTTTCATAAAATATAGTGAAAGATTCATTCTGGAAGAAAGGCAAAGCTGCTCTGAGGCTCATTTCCTAGTCGTGTTGCATCCTTTCTTTGTTTGTATACACATTTTAATGAATTGGTAGGTTTTGTTGTATGCATTTTTAGAATAGCCTTAATTTTATTTTATTTTATTTTTTTTACCAACTTGTCGTATTTTTCACAAATTAGTCACTTATTTGAAGCAGTGACTTGCATGCAAAAGGAAACTGGGAAGAATAGACCTATGCCGGGAAGAGCAGCTTTGCTCTGCAATCAGCAAACAGCTCCTGCACCTGAGCCTTGCTGAAACATGCAGGGGACCATGCTGCTACACACCAGCTCAGTACTTAAATGACCCCTTTCCAAGCAGCAAAGGATTGTGTTGGACCACAGTGGCTTATTTCCCTGTACTGATATTATGCTGCTGTCTGCTTGGTTAATGTGCTGTTCCTTCACATGTTTTAAAAACGATATGGACAGAGCAGTCAGCTGATTGTTAAATGGACTGGGTGTTTTAGTATACTTAATGGCGCTGCTTTAGTTTTCTCTCGGTGTTTTTTGACTAAAGTGCTCTTGTAGAGCTGTCTGACACGCTGAGGTAGTATGTTGCTGAGAAGCACAAAATGTGTGTATTTTGTAAGTTTGTGTCAGCTTACAAGAGTGCATGGAGACTATCTCTATAGATCCATCATTTTGGATAATAATATGCCTCTGTAGGAGGTTCAGAAAAGTAATGGATTTTACCATTGTGCTTATTAATGGGTTCAGCATTTTGCATGTCTTCATATGTAGCTGTATGGAGCTGAATACACTAATTTCCAATGGGGTTTCTGGGCAGTACCTCACATAAATATTTAACAGTATGAGTTCTGCCAGAGAAAATGATAAAAAGGAAGGGAAAACTTCTAGTTAGCTCTTCTGCTATTAATTAGAAACATTTTGTTGGTGGTTTGGAAATATCCAGTACCTTTCTGTTAATGTATGCAGTGTTTAGAAGGTGCTATGAACTGTCTAGACATTTGAAAAAGAATGTGCCCTGAAGAGCTCACAAACTAAGATGAGAAAGGAGGAAAATGTGACTGGAAGAAGGGGAGCATCACGTCTAACACAGCTGATATACGGGTTCCTAGGTGGACAGTGGAGGCACTCCAGCAGAAATGACTTGTTTTTTTTTTTTTTTCACAACAGCACTTGATTTGCTTATAAAAAATTAAATTTTGGATTAACATCTTGTAGCTTTTCTTATGGATCTGCCTGTACTTTTCATGCAGAAATGTAGGAAAAAATTCATTGTGGGACACAAGTTATGCAACAATTCCAGCCAAAGGCATTCATAGATACACCACCAGTTCTGAACAACTTTATTTTCATAGATACTGTATTTTCATAGGTGGACATAATCATATATGTATGTGTTATATACATACTTGTAATAACAACTGGGAAATCAAATAGCAGATCCAGTTGCAAAGAGTCTGATTTTCTTTCTAAAGTGGAATGTTTTCTCTTTATGCTCCCTCATGTGACCAAACTACAGGCAGAAATCTTCACGAAGTTTAAAACATCTGTCTTGTCTGGTAGATGTTGGCTTTGGATAAACCTGTCTGACATCAGTTGAAACAGAGATACTTCTCCATTTTCTAATTACCCAGAGGATTTGGCCTAACTATCTCTGAGATGAAGTGTTCAGTGTGTTATGTTTTTTGTAATAGTTTGTTTTTAATAAAGAGATTTTAAATTGCAAGAATTTTGAAAATGTCTATAGGAACATCTTCTTTTAATTAAATCAGCATTCTAATAAAAACACAAGCACTATGCAAACCTAAACTGTGTGTCCCAACTAGCCCATGTCAGGAGATTGTTAATAGTTTTCTATTCTTGGTTATTTAAGTACAGAAACCTAGATTATAGCTCATTTCATTAATATTTACATTAGCCTGAGCTAAATTTGTGATCAGAGGAAACCAGTTATCATTTGACTGTGAAAACGTGGCTATGGATGCATACCGTAAGATTGGAGAAAGGCAATGTTCACCACATTGAGTGTAGGAGACTTTTTTGTTGGCAGGTTGGAGTTTGTAGACTTTGCGGTCAGAAGTCCTTTGTGCCGTTTGGAACTGAAAAGAAATATCAGACTAAAATTTGAACTTGTTTGCCAGATAAGGACTGCAAAAGATAACACTTGGCTGCTTTGGTAAATTTAGATTACAATATTTGTATTGCTGTGTAAGAAAACTGTATTACATAAGCCCAGAACAAGGTAATTATGTTTAATTGTTTAAATGGCTTATTGCTAATTAGTCATGATTACAGCTGAAGAAACAATGGAATTAACGAAAGCTTTTTACTAGTAGTGAATTTAATAGCAGTTCTAAACTTTTTCCACTTTGAGCTCTTTCCATTTCTAGATGGAGCAACCAAGTGGGAGACTTTTAAAAGCGAGGAGTTTTATCTAATTTTTTTCAGCTAACAGAATTATTTTCACTTTATAGCCTGATACTTCAAAGCAGTTTTCATATCTAAGATCATGACTGCTTGATATCTGAAGTCTGTGTCATCCTCTGTTAACATTCAGAGTGCTAACGTCCTTCAGTTTCCTAAAAGGAGCTATTTTATTCTTCTGAAGCTGGAAATGGAAAGAAATGCTGTCCTTGGAACACAAAAGTAAACTGTGGTACTTCATGCTTTCTTCTGGAAATGCATAGATACAAATAGGCCACCTGTAGAGAGAAATCAATTGCTTAGAGATGTGGCTGCATTTACGTGTGGAACGGGGTTGCTTAGCCTTTCTGCAGTCAGTTGGCGTTGCTCAGTGTGCACGTTGGTTCTGGAAAGAACAAGTTATTTTTTCAGAACAAATGTGTAGATTCAACCATTTGATTGTAAAATCTCAGTTCTTTTTTCCTTTTTTGAAAACGTTTTAAGCAATGATGGACATCTGTACTCAGTTTGGTTCCCAGCTTCTGTCTAGTTACATGAATCTGCATTTATTTTAATAATAAACCGGTATTTACCACTGTGTAAGAGTAATGCAATAAACAATGCATTTAGTTTCTCTAGCAGGAGACAAAACTCATTCTGAATTACCTGTATGCTCTGTATTCTGAGCCACTCAGAGTTTTGTGGTTGTGTGCATGTTCAAGGAGCTGCGGTTCTTTGTCAGGGAGTCCTGCTCCTTCAGTCCACAGCTGAGATGTAACTTTGCCTTCTTGGTGTGTGTGCTATGTGGTCTCCCACTGCTTTTTTTTTTTCAATAAAACAGAATGTATAAATATGCCAAATGCTGACTGTTTAGTAAACTTACTAGTGACTGTAACAATACTGTGATGTCACTTACGAGTTGTCATATACTAAAAACTGATAGAATGTTCTCTTTCATGCACTGAATTTTGCCCAGCATTGGCAGCAGCACTGACCGTGAGTGAAGAGTCAAGAACAAACTGAATGTTTAAAAAGTCAGCTCTTAGCTTCCCTCACATTTTTGATGCTCGCTTTCCTGGGCTTACATTCACCATGTGTTGTTTTTTGTCCACGATGATAAGCATTTTCTTCTGTTTTGTGTTTGTTTAGTTTATTTTGCACGTTAGAATTATGCTCTATTAGCATAATTAGACGAGGTTTTGTACTCTAAGCCAGCTTTGTAGGCTACCATCAGAAAATGGAGTTTTCTTTGCTGTTCTTTTTATCTCCTTGTTCTCCAGCTCTCAGCTTAGTGGTTTGACCTTTTGCATAAGCTATTTTTCATCAGCATTTGCCAAGGTTTTCTTAAACACTTTAGCAGTGTCTTTGCAAGCATAAAACAGAAATGTTAACTATTTCATTCTTTATTTTATCTGTATTCTCTTGACTGACTTTTTTTGGGAAGTGGAGGAGTCCATAATCTTGGTCTGAGAAGGTCTGAATGTTAGGAGCTGTAATGTATATAGAAGTGACTTCTGATTCATTGTTTCAAATTCCCCTTTTGTTTTGAAACTTGTAATGCAGTACTTGTGCATTTCTTTATTTCTTTGTAGGTCACATTACACTTGACTCCAATTTCATCAGTGCATATTCACCAGAAGCCTCTGGTGTTTCTTCTCAACTCACCTTTGCCTCTGGTCTGGAAGCTAAAAACAGAAAGACTGGCACCTGGAATCCGCAGAGTTTTCTTTGTAAGTATACATGGTCCTCTGGCCCGCTCTGTATCACAGCTATTTGTCACACAAAGCACAAAGTTAATGGCATTCATTTGGAAAATTTTTAAACATATGTTAAGAAAGGCAAGTTAACAGGAGGTCAAGTTTCAGTGTCAGGCTCTGGGGAGCAGTTAGGTGGTAGGGCAAAGCAGTTTGGAAAAAGTACCCAATTACCAGTTATATGAATTCAAGTAAAAGGAACCAAAATTGCTTTTTTTTATAATCTGCATATTGGGTAGTTATTAACAGCAGCAGCAATTCCAGTTCAAGAAGTTGTGAGGTTATAACAGATTGCCTGTTCTGATTAGAAGTTTGATAAACAATGCAAAAACCCTTCAAAGCAATGGGAAATGTTACGGTGAATGCCTATTGTGTAGTCTGTGAACAAACAAAAATTTGTGTGTATTGAGTTCAAGATATGTTTGTTTCTAGTGAAGCTTGATCTATTGAAATGACCAAACTAAGCCCAGAATGAAGTCATTTTTATTTCTCAGAAGGACTGGAGTGCTGCTTAAAATGTTATGATCCAAATATTACCTAGTATTTGTAAATCATGTCCATACAATTTGCCAGGACATTCAAGTTTGCTATTTGTAGTGAAACAGACAAGTTGTTTGGATTAAATTTTTAATGTGTGACATCATGTCTAATCATGAGTTGTCGTTATTAAAGTTGCTATGTTCAACTCTAATTGCAGAACTAAACTTGATTATTTTTAGCTATGTCCTTATAGGGTTCAGTTTTGCTCTTCCAGCATAGCTGACTGTGGTAGGCATTGACTGCTTCTGCACTACCTGATGGGAGGGAACTCAGTGGTGTCACTGTGCTCTGGCAGGAGGAGAAGGAAGCAGTTAGCACACTGGGAAGGGACACTTGTCTCTGTTGACTTGGTGTAATGGTGACTCCATAAAGTTCTCTAAGAGTCCCGTTGTTCACAGGATATCAAAAGTTTTTCTGGGATTGATTTCTTTATCATAGAATCATAGAATCACAAGGTTGGAAATAACCTGTAAGATCATCTAGTCCACTGCCAGGGACAGTGACTCCACCACCTCCCTGGGCAGCCATTCCAGTGCCTGACCACTCTCTGAGAGAAAAACTTCTTCCTTATGTCTAATCTAAACCTCCTCTGATACAACTTGCGGCCATTTCCCCGTGTCCTGCTCGTTGCCTGGGAGAAAAGGCCAAATCGCTCTTCACCATAACCTCCCTTCAGGAAGCTGTAGAGTGCAATGAGGTCTCCCCTGAGCCTCCTCTTCTCCAGACTGAACATTCCCAGCTCCCTCAGCCGCTCCTTATAAGACTTGTGCTCCAGACCCCTCACCAGTTTCGTTGCCCTTCTCTGGACACGCTCCAGGACCTCAATGTCTTTCCTGTAGTGAGGAGCCCAAAACTGAACACAATACTCGAGGTGCGGCCTCACCAGTGCTGAGTAGAGGGGGATGATCACCTCCCTGCTCCTGCTGGCCACACTGTTTCTAATGCAGGCCAGGATGCCGTTGGCCCTCTTGGCCACCTGGGCACACTGTCGGCTCATGTGCAGCTGAGTATCAACCAACACCCCCAGGTCCCTCTCTTCTTCACAGTCATCCAGCCACTCATCCCCAAGCCTGTAACACTGCATGGGGTTGTTGTGCCCAAAGTGCAGGACCCGACACTTGGCCTTGTTGAACCTCATCCCATTCATCTCAGCCCAGTGGTTCAACCTGTCTAAATCCCTCTGAAGGGCCGCCCTACCCTCAGGCAGATCAACACCACCTCCCAGCTTGGTGTCATCTGCAAACTTACTACTTACAAACTTACTGAGGGTGCACTCAATCCCCTCATCTAGGTCATCAATAAAGATATTAAACAAGATGAGCCCCAGTACTGACCCCTGGGGGACACCACTTGAAACGGGTCACCAGCTTTCCTTCCATCAAGGTACAAGAGTAGAAAGACCTTTAGTATTTTGACTTGTGAAGGACTCTGTCCTGTTCCCAGTGCAATTTGTTTTAAATTAAAAAATAATATTGTATTTTAAAGGTGTTTTAAAGGTAAAATCTCAATTTTTCTCACTAAATTTTACAGACTCTTATCTGTTACCTTCTTGTTGACCATTCATGGTATGTGCCCTTAACATAGCCAGCACGGTTCAGATGTGCTCGGAAATTGACTGAAGATGATGATGAACAGCAGTACGATGAGAGTCCTCGATCTTCTTATGGCCAAAAGAAACAGCACCTTTCACCAGTTAATTAAGATTTAGTCATATTTTCAGTTCAGTTTTGATCTCCTCTTGCAGTTGCTATACCATCACTCCCATTTCAGTTCCGCTAATTTGTTTTCAGCCCTCTCTTCTCCTCTCTTCAGCATTTTCCTTCTTCTTTTGCCTTGACTTTGGAATTGAAGAGACTCTGCTGAGAGCTATCAATTTCTGCTTAGCATACCATGCCAGTGTTCAGACTGTGGCTGTGCTGGACTTGCTTAGCTTGGCTCAGTGGCCTGCAGTAAGGCACGGAAACAATAGGAATGTGTCTAAGGCCTTAGCTGCCAAAACTGTACGATTAGCCAAGTGTTTGCTTCAGAAAAGTGCTTCAATCTCTTCTGACTTAAAACAGACTTGAAAGCAAAAACAGTCTTGAAAACTTGAGCAGCAGCAGTCACGATTTGTGCCAAAAAAGGCATTGTAAGTTTATTTCATTCTCTTATCAGGGACTCATCAACCTTCCTATTCCTCATATACTGGTTTCTCAGTAGTTATGACTTGTGTTAGTTGGCTGAATAACTTAACCTGTGGTAACAGACGATTGCCCTTCCACAGTTCCGCTCTGCTCAAAAAGATACATACGTTGTTTTGTCTATATGTTTCTTTCAAAAAATAAAACAACACAGAATCATGTGGCACAGAAAATTATGGGAAATGGAGAAAAAATCTTGATTTGTGCACAGGTATACCACCCCACAAAGAAATAGATCAGCTCTAGTTTGGCAGCAGAGCTGCTTGTCTGTGTTAGGCCATGCCACACTGCAGTCACTAGTGCAGCCTCCGACCTGAAGAAGCAATCTGCCTCTTTGCAGAATCAGGGATTTTACTTCCAGGTACTTTCAGGTGAGTCATGGAGCAGACAGACATACTTCTTCTACTCTCCCTTCTTCCTTACCAAAGCCCTCAATAAGTTCCAGAGAATTAAGCTTCAGTGTGTAAATCACAACCTTAAGAAGCATGGGATGCAAAATTGGCTTCATTGGCTCATCTTGTTTGAAAATACTTGGCTTATGCATGTACTTCTGCAGTTACATCTTGTTCATTCTCCTTATGTTTACAAGCCAGAAACAGGGTATTTTGAATCATAAAGGATTTCAAATATAAAAATATGTTTTGATGTCTGTGAATTCTATGCTCAAAACAGGAATGTGTGTCATGCATACCATAGGAGTGTCATAACTATTGTGTCTGTCTCTATGGAAGCCTGAGGCATGATAATCATTGTCTTTCCAGCCTCTCTTTCTGACATTTCATACAATATGTTCATTCACAATTTTATTAATATGCTGTATGTAAATTGTGAATTGCAGTGTTTTATTGATTGAGCCTAGTTAGTAAGTAAAAATGTTTAACTGGCAACTTCTGGGACTTGTTAGTGGTAAAGAAAACACTCCTGGAGCCAAGTCCTGACTGTTTATTTCTTACAATTACTAACTGTTAAATTTGCCCCTGCATAGCACCATAATATTTAAGTCATTACAGCGAAGTTATTTGAATAAATAAATATACAAATTATATTAAAAGATCAAAAGCTATTTCTAAAAAGGGAGGTAACTCTAGGATATGAGCAGATAATAAAACAATCTTTGAGATGCTGTTAGTACCTTTGTACAGGTGGAGAAAATGTTTGCTGAGGTTAAACAATATTTCTGTTGCAGTGGACAGTAGAACTATGGCTGTGTATTCTTGGTATCCTTGTTAGAAAGATATTTTGCTCCCCTCAGTCTGAATTCATTGTTTGAGTTTCCACTGCAAAGGTTGGTTGAAGAGAACAAATATAAGGGGTCTCAGATTGCTTGCTGATTTTTTTTTTTTTTTTTAAAATTTATTTTATCTTTCAATCTGTATATATGGAAAAGAATGAAAAGATTTAAAGCTTGTGTCAGCATATACTCAGAAGACCAGGAAAGCATACAGTAGTAGTTCTGAGTCAGTCTGGAGTTCACCTTCTTTCCATATAGCTAAAAGCTTGCATTATTGACTTGGGTCAGGTCCTGCATTATACAGAAGTTTAAAATGAATGGTGGAGAAAATCTGTCCTCCAGGCGCATGGTTAAACTGTAGAAGAAAGTACAAAGTACTTTGTAAATTATTATTTTCTTCCCCAAACAGTGCAATGGATGGAAGCACAGTGACGCTTACAATACCTTGGAGGAAGGCATCTGGGATGGTTCTTAAGGGATTTCTTTACTTATTCATTGCCTTTTTGCTGTTATTGCACTGATTTCTGCATCTGTAAATCAGACAAAACATTAGTGAATAGTCCTGAGAAAAAATGTTGGTATTTCGATCAAAACTAACTTAAGATATCTAAATAGTAATGATTTTCCTGGTAGGTTCATTTGTCAATTATATAAATGCAATTCATGAATTCACTCTGAACTGCCTGAATTGCATTCAGCTGAGTTACTCACATGGTAATTATCTAGATGGAGAGTCAAAAGGAACTACATAATATGGAGAAGGAAAAGCCAGTAAATAGAAGTAAAACAGACACGTTCTGTATTCTCAAGTCAAAAGTGATGCAATAATGATTATAGAATTGTAATGCTTTGTTTGGTATACATAATATTCCAGTGCTGTGCAAGACAAGGAAGTCAGGTATGTTTCAATAGCCATATTTTAGTGCACAGGTGTTCTTGGAAACTACAGATGCTCTTATGCTTTGTGTACTCTTTTTTTTTTTTTTTTAATGTGAAAGTACTCACATAGAAAATAAATTAGAAAACAGATGCTTTTCCTGAGCTTTGACTCCTGTTGCAGCTGAGTTCTCTCAGGTTACCTGGGAGAAGGCAGAAGGGTGGAGAGTGATTATTGAAGCTGTGGAAGTGCCAAAAAAGGCAAATTTCTGCAGGAGAGTTATAGAAAGTAAGTACATGGTGACTGTCTGGTACGGTGTTAATGTTGAATCTGGCTTAGATAAGATTATTTTCAAAGAGCCTATGTCAGTTATGTATATCTTGATGGGTTAAGTTGGTGGTGCCAGCAAGTCCTGAGTTTATTCTCATGATGCTGAAAATCAGCAGACCTAATTATCGTACTATTTTAATTTGAAAACACCTGAAATATAGGAGTGCATGAAGTCTGCCTGACCTAAGTCACTGAAAATCACCACTTTGACTACTGATGTATCTAGACATATTAGTCTGATTGGATATTCTTACAAATATACAATAGCTTGGGGACTGGGCCCTTTCTGTTGGAGAGTTCCTAGGATGAACCATCAGCCCCCTGTAGGAAGAGCGGCACGCAGATGGGAAAGTCTGCTTAGTTCAGCAAGGGGAATATTTAGCACCTGTGCTAAATACTGCTTTTTCTTCAGTGGGAAGAAATTGTAGGCCAGAATTGTACCGGAAGGAGGCAGAGGGAGAGAGAGTACATCTTCACTGGGGATTAGCCTGGTTAGATTACAACAGATCTCAATTTTATGTAAGCTAGACAACACCTGCAGAAAATACTTCTATCTTTGATCCTTTTACAGGCCAATTTTGCAGAAAAACCTGACCAGACTTTTCCCACCACCATACATTTAAATTTCTGTATAACAAAATAATTTCCTCCCTTCCCCCGAAGTCATTATTTCACTCCTTCCCTAAAAGCAGTTTATTAAGAACATGTCTTGGCAGAAAACCAGAAGGTTTATGAAGCTGCCCAGAGAGAGGGTTTTGCAGATGCTGCTCGCTAGTGATTTCTCTCTTCAGATTTGTTAGCTTTCTCAATTGCTTTTATAGCCTAGGAACGTCTTTATTGGGCAAGTGAAACTAATCAGAATTAAATGAAAAAATGGACCTCAATCCTTTTTGCTTTCCTGAGAGAAATCACTGTTAGAGTAGATTCTCCATCTCCTCCCTCCCCAGAAGTCTGAATATCTACTTCATAGTACTGCTTGTGGTATTTGGTTAAGGATGTGGTGCTTCAGCTCTTTCTCTGAGTTAGTTATTCAGGTAATTGGCTGAATAAGAGTTATGGATGCGAAAGCACTTAAGAAGTGAATAACCTGACAGGAGATTGGTAAAACGGAGGAAGCAACAGTAATAAAAATAAATGCAAAACCAGACCGTGTGCTGTTGTTTTGAGATGTGAGGAGAAAAAAAAAAGAAAAAGCTGTAAAGAAAAATGAGTGATAGAGTGATTGAGTTTAATTATTAGTCATCTGTTTATTTCTAAGAAAAAAAAAAAGGGATGGTCTTATTTCTTCAGCCAATAGCTAGTGTATTCCTTTTACTTCATATGGCTGACATATTTTGGGTCTCTGCCACCAAACCACAAGCTGCTCTATGGTTTGCACTAGATTTTGGATGACTGACAAAACTCACTGAAAAACAAGTGCTATTTGTTTTCCTGTGCCTAGAATTTAACGGGAAATCAGGAGACTTAAGTTTCCAATCACTTGCTAAACAGACCCAGATGCGAACAGAGCGCTCTGCTAGAAGAGTGAGAAAGGATAGGAAGTGCATGGCTAGTGATAAATATAGTATAAATAGTGACCTTTCACTGTTCAAAGTAAAATGCTGTAGATTTTCAGCGTTGTGTAGCAGTGTGAAGAGGAATTTAAAGGGACGACTGCATTTCCACAGAATCCTGGGTTTGTTTTTTGTTTAAATCTTCATAGTTCTTCTACTTAGTAGCAGGAAATAATCCCATGGTTGCCCTTTTCCACTTGGCAGAGTTCATGTTTCCCCTTCCCCTTCCCATACCATTTCCGTGCTTTTTGGAAGGAATGTGAAAATACCATTAAGTGTCTAATTAAAAGCAGCGTTTAGTAAACAGTAATGTTTATTATGCTTGTCACAACTGTAAAATTCCTCAGACAATGTCTAATTTAGCCTGATTTACCTCCTGACAAAATCATGCTTTTCTAGTCTGTAGAACTGTTTTCCTCCCAGAAATTTCAGAGACTATATATGAGAGCTGTTCTTGGCAATCAGCTGGAAGGATTTTGTCAGAAGTAGAGATAGTAGAAAATGAGAGTGCTTAATACATGTGTAACAGTGTTGCATTGTCTGCATTCAATAAAATGGAATGTGAAAGAGCACAGTAGTTCTAGTAAAGCATCTTTAAATACTTGGATTATTTTTATTCAAAAGTTCCTTCAGGAAATGTTAGAGGGGAGAATTTATATTTTTGACTTATGAAGCTATGTTCATAGCAAAGAATTCTGTTTGTGGTAGCATGATGTCCCAAAACAGGGGACATTTTTTACGGCACAGAAGTATCTTTTGCTTTCAGTGTAAAGCACTTTAATCTGGAAAGAAATATTTCAAAATTCCCAAGTTGCTGGTAAATATCAGAGGAATCTATGCAAGTCTGTGTGCCTTAGTTTCTCCTTTCATGGAATGGTCAGGCCCTCTTCTTTTTTGGAGCTTGGTTTGCTCATGCTATCACAGTTCATATTAGATTCTCTCATGTCCTAAGTGATTTAAGCCATTTTTCAAAACTCACGCTTAATGCTTGGTGTTTCATTAAGCTTTGAGGGTGGGCTCCAACAAAAGCTTTGTCTGCATCCGGGGCTTTATGTTAAATCAAGTTGAAAGAGCAAGGAAAGAAACAACATTCTGGCACTTGGAGATTGGAGTGGACCCATTCTGCAATAGGCTGAAGTGTTTGGAGACAGATTCCTGTGCTGATTTTTGTCTTTTCTATACTGTCATAGTTCCTTCCTGTCCTCACTTGCTTCAGTTGATGGGGGTTTTGAAAGTGGAAGTTCACAGAAGCAAGCAGCACATTTTGGCAGACTACTGGTGTTAGTGACGCAGAGATAATAAATCACAACAGGTTGTTATTTAGTCACTGATTCCAGTGGAAAGTATAGCTACACTTGCCTAGATATGCTTTAATTCACTCCTTCTCTAGCTAGGTGGAATCTAGCTTGAAACAAAATCCCTGAAAAAGCATCTGCTATCTTATTTTGTTCAGATCAACTTAACGTGTTGAACCTATTAAGATGGTATTAGATTACCGTGAGGTGAGTGAACAGTTGCCTGTGTATGTTAAACTCCTGCTGAGCCCTGAACTTTGGGGACAGATTTATCCTTCATGTCATTTTTTTTTTTCTTTTTCCTTTTTATCATGATTCTTTCTATGGTGGTTCTGAAAATTGTACTTGCTTTGATGTGGTTTCAACTTAGATGGAAAATTTCTGGATTTTCTTTCCAGATGCATATAAATGCGCAAGTGTGATCCCACGGGGCTCTAATTCCTATCAGGTTCTTTGATAGTTGGTGAACTCAACATCTCTTCAGAAGCAGAATTAAAATCTGCAGATAAGATAATGCTATTTCTTTCACATTTGTTCTAAAAACAGTGAGAAAAGGAAGTGGAAGTTTGTCATGATTTTAAGTGGTCTTGAGAACACCAAACTGAAAATGAAAAAAAATATACTGCTATCTGAAAGCATCTTATCTCTGTGGTTTGTAGGGAGTAATGCAAAGCTTATAGATGCTGCACAAATGTGCAGCATGTTTTATGTTGCACCTGATTTCAAAAGCAGCCACTTACCAAGAATTGCTCTGTTTGTGATTATTGTATGCTGCTTTTTTTTAAGCAATAAAGGAAATATTTTTTGAGTTTCAGGGTACTTGATCTTTCTCCATTTGTGGCTTCGCTTTTTCTCTGTAAGAGGTCTGAAGTCTGTCAAAGTACATTATCAAAAAAGCTACCGAGTCCTGACTCTGTGTAGGCTGCTATGAAAGTTGGTGCAAGATTTTTACTTCTACTCTGAGTGGATTTACTCCTGATGTGTTCTGTCACGGGTCTGATACTATCTAGAAACATTAAAGGGTGCTGCTTTTCTTCTGCTGATTTGTTTGTTCCGTTATGGATGGCTTTGTTGGTCACTTGTGCTGGAGGGACCTTGGTGAGTGGCTGTTGCTGTGAGGAGAGGGAATGATTCATGCTGTGGATACTTAACTTTGTGTTTTGAGTCAATGTCCAAAGGTATCTGACTCTCTCAAGGCTAATTTATGAGCTTGCTTCCTACTTGGGTGTTCTGAGTTACAGCTACATTAAATTCTTAAAATGTCATAAGGCAAACAAAAAATAATATCCCCAATATATCAGGTTCAAAGAAAAGAAGGAAAAAAAAAAAAGACAGAACTTTAAAGAGAGAAGGAAATAGGTAAAATAAGAAACAGA
Source organism: Tympanuchus pallidicinctus (assembly GCF_026119805.1). Classification (NCBI taxonomy): domain Eukaryota; kingdom Metazoa; phylum Chordata; class Aves; order Galliformes; family Phasianidae; genus Tympanuchus; species Tympanuchus pallidicinctus. Next base: position 15,381,565 of record NW_026294791.1, on the reverse strand, counting down.
AGTTGCTGTTTTGAGTGGCTGTAGTGACGTGCTCACCAGTGAGATGACTTATGGCTGGATCTGAGGTGTTCCTTCCGGTGAGCAGTAACTGGCGCAGTTTGGCACTTAACGCCAGGTAGCTGATGTCCCAAGGTGCCTTGGCAGCACTGCAAGAACAATTTTTGTGAGACTGGAAAGTTTTTTTAGAGACACATAAAGGTTTGGTTGTTTTTTTTCAGGATGAGAGATCCTTGAAGTTTCCTTGCCTCTGTACAGTGCAAAGAAAATTTCTGTTTCTCCCAAGGACCACTAAGTTACATCTAAGTAGTAGTATGTGTAATTAAAGTAGGTTCCTAAATATGTTTTACTACTTGATAGAAAGCTCAGAGTTTTGTAGCAAATGCAAGATGCTGCACTTGATCCTCATTCCCCCTGACAGCAGAGCCTTTTGAACTGCATTCCTTGCTGTGGAATACTGCTGTCTGTGGACGGTGTATTTTGGGCCTGCAAACTGATTTTCCACATCAGACTTGGAAGTTCTTCATTTAGCCTCAGAAATGTGGCAAAGCATGTAGATGACCTCAGCAACAGGGGATGTTTCTGGTGCAGTCATCTTTAATGCCCGCACAACAACAGGAAGAAATAGAGCTGGAGCGCTTTTTCCACTCTGCAACCTCTAGAAGTAACCACTGCAGGAGATGAAGTTGGGAGATGAGAGTGAACGTGGTCGCAGTTTCTTAATCAACCATTGGGCTGGGTAATGTGTGCTCACGTTAAAATTGTTGACATATTTCTAAGCATGTAAAGCATTCTTTTGTTTGAATGCTCTGGCTGCCATGCCTGAAGTACTTCCAAGAGGGCTGCTTTTGTTTTTTCTGAAGAGTAAGCAGTTAATGTTTGAAGCAGGTGTTGAAACAGTGATGGTCGCCTTTTTTGGAAGAGTTTGTTGAATTCTTTCCAGAAAAAATAACGTGCTTGGCCCACTTAACCTTACCTTAGATCCATGTAGTAAAAATCCTAACACTGGCAGGAACAGCAGAACTCTGCACTTCTTTTAAAAATGTAATAGTGAAACCATTAATTTCTAATTATCTTCGGTCTGTGATTAAAAAATGAATGATGATAAGCTTCATGTCTATATAAAGATGTTTACTATATAATCGTTAGTTGAGGATGTTAGTGAGAGACTTGGTGATTCTGCTTTTTGTCTCCCAGTTTCTTTCTAGTAAGACTCAGAAACTTGAGTGTGGTGTTTATTGATAGGATCTGTCCTGCAGGGAAACATCTGTCTTGCCCCAGAATTATACTGAATATTTGCAAGTTTTAATTAGTAATAAATGGAAAGCCAAGACCTTTGAGGAAGAAACCTATTGTTAACAGACACTTAAATATTTCAAATCCTAAATAGAAAATACAGTGAAAATGCATTATTGCAAGCAAATGCATTTCTTTAGACAATATTTTAGAAGTGTTAATATTTTCCTCTCCAATTTTCCTTAAATGTCTTAAAAGGTTACACTGAATTCTTTTCTCTGACACTGACCATGGAAAATACCAGGCCTATTATAAATTGTGTAAATCAACATCAATTGCTGTCACTCTTAGATGCACTGTAGGAATTTTTTGAGGCAGTTACGGAATCTTGGTTCCTGGCAGTGGAATGCCAGTATCTATCCAATGTACCTGTAAAATAGTAACTGTTGAAATCCTTAAATCCAGCAATTTTTACTCACAGGAGAATTTTCTTTTTTAGGCCAGGGCTCTACAAAGATGTCCCATGTGTTTGGATAGAAAAGACAGCATAGTTAAGAGGTGCTGCATAGGCTGTCTCCACATGACCTGTCTTGTACTGACAGTGTGGTCTTTGTCCTGTAAGACTGGGCACTGTGATCCAATGTTATTATGGAGATGCTCCATGAAAACCCATTCATGGTGTAACTGCTTCTAAGTAATGGAATTACAAAGTGAATACTGTTTGCTAAGTGCTGTCATACGTTGCCATCTGTTCCTAGTATTGTAGGAGAATCCTAGATTTTCTCTTATGTTAGAGTCTACTTTCTTATTTGGTAAGGATGGTATTTTCTGCGTTACAGAAGATAAGGATTAATTTAAAGGAAATGTGTTCTGATGGTCATATGAAAAACAATTAAGGAAGATCATTTGGAATTGAAACAAATATTAGTTTAAACTTTGAATGCTATTCTGGTGGGGGGAAAAAAGTCTTCTCTTGAGCAGAGTGTGATACATAGATAATAAATGCCAACATAATAGCTGGAAGCATGGAGAAGAACTTTTGAAATTGCTTCCATGTGCCAAAGGACATAATTTATGTGTTTACTTAGACAAATACTTGTATGTGCTAAACTGCTCAACAAGCTGATATAGAACATCACAAAATAATGCTGTGAAGTGAACTGTAGATACAGGGAAGATAATGGCTGGTTGTTATTAGTTAATTTTATCTAATTGGAGCCTGACTTCATATAATTTGCTTAAATAATTGCTGTTTAAAAGACTGGATGGGTACTTATCACCATTATCCTGTGATAGCGTGTAAATAATACTCAGAAGGGGTTGGAAATTGTTGCACTGTGCTATTTACTCTTTTGATCAACGCTGTTAGTTTTGAATTCAAGGAAGTAAGGAAGTAATACATTTTATTTTTTTTTTAACAAAGAAATCAAGTTTACTAGAAAGCCTTGATGTTGCAGCAGTATATATTAATATTGGGATACTTTCTGCCTCCAGGCTTCTGTCTGATTTGTGCTCAGGTGCAAGAACTGATACACTCTATATTTTGACAATTTTAAGCACTGTTTTAGTTTTTCTGGTCAAGACGTAAGTTAATACAACCTATTTATAGTGATTTTTCTAAAGATGCAAGTCATCTGCTTTATGTGCTAGATCAAAGCATTTCTTTTCTTACTCTAAGTAAAGCAGTAGTGTGTATAGCCTGTTTCATTTCTAACCGTGTCTCTCCATTGGTCTTTTCACTGTGCCTGAACTCATGTTCTTTTGGATTTGGAAGACCTTTCGGATTCGGATTACCTCAGTAGTTCCCAGGTTTATTGAGCTTCACATACTTCTCTCCCTTCACTTACCTGGACTCTGTTGTTTTAACCCCCTCCCATTTCCCTGCTGTCTTCCTGTTCTCCCCTTCTTCTCCTCTTCAGCCCACATGCAGCATTATTATACTATTGTCAGCAGCCGACATCTGAGACTGGTTTAGAGACCTTTGATTCAGCTGCCGTATGCACTCCAGCCGAACTGATAGGTTGGGAACACTGTGCTGTTTAAAATAACTGCATTAAAGTAAATAATCTCTGCGAATGAATCATTATGCAGATGTTAAAATGCATGAAATTTAGGCATGAAGTTGGAAGTAAGCTGTAAACGTGCAGCTGATTTGGGTGTGCCAGATGATGTTGCTTAAACAGGCTGCATGTCTGTGTGGATAAATGTACCGCATTAAAATTGCGTTTTTATTTTCATCAGGTGTCTTCAGGTTCCATTGTTTGGTTCGAGAAGGGAAATTTCTCTTTGTCAGCCGAAATGGAAGAAAAGAATTTTCCTGAGAGAAACGAACATCTGTTACAGTGGGCCCAGAAGGAATATGGAGCAGTGACATCTTTCACCGAACTCAAAGTATCAAGAAACATCTATATTAAAGTAGGAGAAGGTAAATCAAACGAAAAGAAAACAGGCAAACAAAACTCAACAGAAATGTTGGAACTTCTCAATCTTGAGAATAAATTTCATTGTAGTATTTCATTGTTTTTTGATTTTGATTGTGAAACAAACCTCTCATTTTCCAAAGAGATATGTTATGAAGAGGATGAGGCAGAGAAAATCAGGTGTAAAGAACAGACGTTAGGTTTAGTCAGTTTTTTAATGAATTTTAGTGCCATAATTTTATGCTTATAAATTCAGGTACAGGATCACAGGCTAGAATATTACAAGAAAAAAAAAAATTGCCTTTTTAAAGAAATATTCTACTCGTGGTGACTGTTTAGGTGCCTTCAAGATTAGAGTGTAGAACCTGAGGAAAGTTTCTATAAACTTTCTGAGGGCTATTTCTAGAAATACATGAGTTGTCTTTTGTTTTTCTTATTCCCTTGCATAAGGATACAGACTACTCTGAGCAAAGAATTATTGTCTTTCTCATGAAGATAGGTCATCTCGGGCTGATCTGATGTCTTTGTGTATTTTTACCCTGATGATTAAGGTTTCCTATCCTTTTGAGCTGGGCTAAAGGGAGCTGGGAAAGTACTGCAGTGCCTGAGGGATTTCATGGCCCATGTTAGGGTGGGGCTTTGGCTGTGTGTGCAGCTGAACAATATCAGAAAAATATAAAAATATGAATCTATGCAGTAGCTTCTGGATCATGCTTATATTATCATGCTACAGATATCTTCTGCAAGAGATTTGTATCTGAGCTGTTCTTAACTCATAGTGATACAACAGGCACAGCTTTTCACTGTGATCTTGGAATAAGGCTGTTGGTTCAGGAGAGTTTTATAAACTGCTTATCTTTATTCAGATTTATTTTCTGGAACACATATAGAGAGCAGAAGAAATTTATCAGCAAAAGCAGCTTTCCGTTATAGTATGAGATGATGGGGGGTGAAATTTGCTTTATTTGCAGGCGGGGGATGTCATAAGATTTCAGTGTTCCTTTAGTTCTTTGAAGATGCCATTCAAGTCTAGGCAAAACCAAACGCAATGAGAATAAAGGCTGGTAAAAGTGAATTGGAGCTGTTCTTTGCATTGCAGCTAGAGATCCAGCTGTTTTGAAATATTAGAAATCAGTAGAAGAACACTTTTAACAAAAGTACTGGGGGCTGAGCATTGACTAGCACCAGCAGGCTGTGTGACTTAGTATCACTTCAGCAGTATTTCTAGAGAAACTGCTGCAGAGTGGATCTAGTTGGCTACCAAAAAAAAAAAGCGAAAACCAAACCCAAAGTCTTCTGTGGCAAAAACACCTAATCCTCACCACCTGTATACCATCATTAGATTTCCTGAAGCATAAGGCTTGTCCCCCCAAATCAGAGCATGGCTGTGTTGGTTTTATCCAAAACATGCCAAATTTGTACAGGATTCCCCTGCATGATTTTTGTTCTGCTTGGCACCAGTCTTGTATTTTAATGCCAGAAGATCATTCAGAAATACATTTATTAGGTTATTAAAGTGCTCTTGGAACATATGTATGGGAGTATGGTCTCTATGTTACAGAGATAAGCACTCAATTAGATATGTCAAAAAACATATAAAATTGTTTGTTGTTTTGCTTATCTCCAGTTAAACAAAACAGCTAAATATGAGAGCTTTGCATCATGTTTAGAGTATATTTAAACACAATTTAATTAGGAGTTAAGTACACAAAATGGAACTTGGCAAGCAACCAACATCAGTTTCTGAGAAGGCTCCTACAAACTAGCTCAACTGTAACCATATTTGATTTAGACTTGAATTTTTGGCAGAAGAAATAAAGGGGCGGGGGGAAGTGGAGAGATCATGCACATGTATTCCTGCATAGGAGAGGGTCAGTTCTTGAACTGTAGCAGTCATGCAAGAAGTTCTACGAAAAACACGTGGGACATGGACCTGATCTGCTTCTCTGCAGAGTGAACAATGGAATCAGTGAGTTCCACAAATCACAGTGTATGCTGATAGGCAGCTTAGGCTTTTCCTACAGAAATCACACTACACAGTCAGGTACCCTCAATTGCCAGTCTCTGAATTCATGGCTAGAGTTACTCATAAAAGAAGAGGCTGCATGAAGTCATTCATTCTACACAGCTGATACAGAATTTAATGTGGGTAGTTAAATGAATACTGCCATTTTATCTTTATTCAAGTTAAAAATATCTGAAATTGGAAGACATAACATTTTAGAAGTTGGTGCTCTAGCTGAATGCAAGGAAAAGAGAATTCAAGCCAGAGGAAAAAAAAATCTGAAAAAGGATGATCTGTCATGGAATAAAACTGCTTCTGATGCCATGAGTCTCTGAAATCAGTTTTGAGGCTGTGAGTGAAAGGCAGCTGAGTATGGAAGCCTGCCAAAACTGGGTTGGGGCCAGGCACACCTGAATCTTATTGATTCCATCCATCAAGAGCTTGAGTGTGGCTGATCCAGCTCTGCAGGGGTGGTGAGCACAGTGGAAACTTAACCAGGCTAGAGTGAGAATTTTGAGCTGGGAGGCCCACAGAGTAGGGATGTTGTGGTCAGCTGGACTTTTGTGATAAAAGAGGTGACAAAGTGATAGCCATGATGATTGCTATCAGATCCTACAAGGCTGGACTGCTCACAGAAAAAGTGATGTTAGAGCATATTTTTCTATAGAAAAAAAGCTGATTTAGTTCCTTGTGGCTTAGTAAGATATGACATACAGGTCAGGGAGACTTATGAGTTAGCTAAATGTTACCTCATGCAGCCGGTACCACCAATCTAAATCCAGCACAGGTGCGCTAGCCTGGAGGGCAGCCTATTTTCAACACATTTAAAGCAGGGAAGGAGTCAACCATAACAATAACAGGTTTGAAAAAGACTCCGTGTACGATCTGTTTACAAACTAACACTGTGCTCCTGTCCTGGCAGAAGCTGGAGCTTCAGTCCTGTTGCTGGGCTGGTGCCCTGTACTTACCCACACCTGCAGACTTGGTGGGTTTAATACTGTAGGTTTGTGCTCTGTGCTATGGTTTGTCCTGCCAGTGCTTTAGCTCACTGCTTCACAGTGAGTGCTGCTAAGAGCTTCCTCCCTCCTTGCAAAGACTGCAGCTGCTTTCTATTTTTTAATGTGGTGCCACTTTAAAGTTGATGTTCTGATCTCTGTAGTGCTAAGGGCTAGTGAACTGTAAAGTGCTTCCTGCATTTTTTTTGCATGTAGAGGAGTGGGAGAAGAAAATCCCAGATACCTTGCTCATCCTCAGCTTAGAGTTTTGGAAGGTGAGCTCTGCTTGGATGGGATTTTTATTGCTGAATTAAGCTGCTGCTGCTAAGACTGCATGTCTTGGAGAGTGATACCTGATTAACAGCTCTTATTTGCACAAAAATTGCATGAGTTAAAGCTGGGTATTTAAGTTTTATCCAGTTTAGCCAAGAACCTGTGGGTGATACCTAATGTGTATAGAAGAGAGCAGCTGTTGTCTGTCCTCTTTAAAATGGAGGTGTTGCCCACAGGAACTCCTGTTCCTGTGCCAGCAGCTGGGAACAGTCAGGGCTGCATGCCTGTGGCAAGCAGGGCTCACCCGCTGTGGGCCTACAGCTCACCTGGTGCTGTTGCAGAGGAGCCTCACCTTGGTGCCTGGGGAGATTAGGGAGGCCTGGGGCTTCTAGATGGGCTCGTGGGCTCTGTTTGATCAGTTGAATTGCAGACACCCGCAGCAACCTTCTAAAGTAACTAAACAGCACTGAGAGGGAGAAAAAGAAGGAAAAAAAGTATGGTGACCAAAGAAAGAAGAAATGAATCTACTCTTACAGCCCAAATCTTGGTAACTGACTGACAAGAGTAAATGCATTTTGGTTAAGACGGGGGCAGTAAATGTGTATATCAAGCATCTACTGACAGAGTTAAAATGAGTGCAGAAGAAAGGCGTGTGAGGAGCAGGGGCCCGGGCTGGGGAGCATCAGCGCTGGTGGCAGCAAGCAGCGGTTCCCTGAGCTGTGCTGACGCGGCAGGGAAGGGCCAGGAGCAGGAGGCGAGTGCTTTGCCATGGTCTGTGATAGCACGTGTGGTGATTACCCACACACTGCTTAGAGGCTGGTGTTTTATGGGTTTAACTGTGTTGTAGCACAGCAACTGAGAAGCAAATACATAATATCTGTGTGTAAGTATGAGCATATATATATAACTTCAGGCTCAGTATAGATCATTTGGGATCACTTTCCATTCTGTGCTGTAGTGGGAGGAGTTGGCAGGAGTGCAGCTGCATTCAAGGCTAATCTGGCAGGGCACGCACCAGATGTTGGAGGAGTGCTTTGCTTGCACAGTATGAAGAGTTACTGCCTCATGCAGCTTTGACAGGTTCTGTACAAAAGGCAATAAGGTTAAAATTCAAAGACTGCTTTGTGTAAGATCAGGAGAAGAAATTCTCCTAATTGTTTTCACTGTAGCTTGGGTCACAGGAGTCTCTGAGCTTTCTGAGAAATTGTGTACCACATGCAAATGCACTTCAGGGATGATACATCAGCTCTGATTTACGAAGCAAATGCAAACAGTGATCTCCACTCAGTTTCTAGGAATTTGTCCGCAGCTTTACGTGCGTAATGCATTATATTCTTTCAGATATTTTTCTGTTGTGCTACTGATCTTAAAAGGAAAGCCTTCTTTGTAATGCAAAGGTCAATGGGGCAATGGTTTGGAATTCTGTTCTTGTAAGACTTTGTCTTGAGCATGACACTTAGTCCTTCTGTGTATTATGGTAGTTCGTACGTAAAGCTCTCTCAGAAATGAAGTATTTATGTATGCTGCTGCTTGAAGTGCAGCAATGTAGGCTGTGCATGAGCACTTCATACCAAGACTATTTTTTAGTTTAATTTTGTACAGTAATTAATGTGCGTGATCAGCTAGACAGTTGAAACCAAAAAAAAGATTACCTACTCTAGGATTTCTTCACTTCGGCGATGAGTATTATATCAGCCATTTATTTCATCCTTTTCTTGCTATATTCAATTTTCCATGTGTAAGAGAACTGTGATATTTCTAGACAAAACTGATTCTGACTACACAAAATATAGGAAAATATACTGAATATGGAAATGGAACATATTTTCTGTGATCTTTTAAATATATTAAGTTTTTAATAACAAGAAAAAAAAATCTAAAGGGAGGAGTTAACACAGAGGCTTTGAGTTAATTTCAAAAGAAATATGAGAGAAGCAAATTAAATATGTTATTAATTTTGAAAAACGTTCACGTATTTTCCTTCAGTATTGTTTTCAGGTTTCTGTTGGGGAAGGGAGGGAGTTCATTAAATATTTGAATCTGTAGTTCAAAAGTATGTATTTTAGAATCACAAAATTGTTCAGGTTCACGTCTTCAAGATCATCAGGTCCAACCGCAACCTAACCATGCTACCCCAACTCTAACAGCCCTCTGCTAAATCATCTCCCTGAGCAGAGGAGTGGTTTTTTTTGCAACAGTTACCTGCTTTTCAACATTATGGTGATTTCTCCTAAGTACTTAAGGTGGGTAACAGATGAACCTCTTGTGCTTGAGATCTGCATCATAAAATACAGCGCTGCATTGAAGTACATGCTGTACGTACATGAATGTAAGTTGATATTTATGTATAAAGCTACTCATGCTTTCTTTTCTTTTTTTTTTTTTTTTTCTTTTCAGATCAAGTTTTTCCTCCCACATGCAACATAGAAAAGAATTTTCTGTCTTTAAATTACCTTGCGGGATACCTACAACCAAAAAGAGCAGAGGGGTGCCTAATGTCTAACTTGGTCCAAGAAAGGGAGGTTCACATAATTGAACTAATCACTCCAAATTCCAATCCATACAGGTAAGGTATCATGAAAGATATAAAATCTGAAATCACAGCTAGATCTTTCCCTTCTGTATTGGAATTTAAATGAAGATAGCCTTTTTAGTCATTTCATCATTGCAGGAAGAGCTTGGACCTTAACATTTTAACTTAAGTAGAAACTAGTTCTTCATCATGTAAAGACTCTGGATTCTGCTTCATGATTCCAGGATTTTTCTGGGCAAGACCATAATGCACAGTTTTTATGGATTTTACTTTTCTGTCTAAAGAAGGACAGCAGTCTTGCTCAATCAATTGATGTTTTCTAGTGAAATGAACAAGGAGGTATGAATAAGGACAAAATCTGACAGGGATTAAAATACGCCCACTGAATGGGGAGATGAGAGAGGAATTAAAAGTAATTTTGACCTGTCATAGGTATTGATGACTTACAGTAAGCCAAGGGCACTGATTCCCAACCAGGGGTCTAGAGGTCATGAGTGATCTGTGATCCATGGTAAGAGTGTCACAGTTCTGCAGAATCATAGCCGTATTTTCTGTAATGTTTCTGGTTGAGCATAAGGTATAGTTTGATAATCTATAAGAAAAAGGGTTAACAACAGTCCGTTCATTTTTAGAAGGTTTATAAATAGTTGTTAGGAAGATTAGGTAGCTCTCTGTACATGTTATTAGAATTATCTAAATTGTCAAAAGTACTGTAAACTGGGAAGCTAAGATGGTCAAAGCATTCATCCTTTGCCTGTCTTTCTTGGATCTTAGTGGAAACATATGAATTGTGTTTGCTACAGATAATCATACCTGGAAAAGCTCTTCATAAGTGCTGAGTAATGTTGCTAGAACAGAAATTTGCCATGGAACTTATTTTTGCAAGAAGTAAAGCACAATTTCAGCAGAGATGAGGTAGAATTAAAATGTCGTCTGTTTTCTGCAGACTGGCTTTCCAGCATTGTCCACTTCTGCTCCTTATGCATTATATTTCCCATCTCTAGCCAGGAAATCACACAGGGAGACAGAGGTGGAAGATTAATTATCTCATTGCACGATGCTGAATCCAGGGTCTGAAAATACTCTCTTTCCTAGCAATCTTGGCAGAGCAAGAAAGTGCTGAGGTGATAGAAGGCAAGTAGTTAAGTCCTGCCTGTCTGTGGCAGTGGATAGTAAGCCCATTTTGAATCATGGTATTAGTTTGTAGCAACATCACCATGAGTCTCTTACAGCGTTATGTGATGATTAAGGCCCTGTTTCTGTTCCTCTGGGCATTTAGCGTTGGCTGACAGTGCAGGGTAGGAGTTTGTTTTTTAGATGATAACACTGCAAAATATTTAAGTGTTACAATACTAAGAAAGGCAGTGAGTATGTTAAATCTCTGCTTGCTTCATAAATAGTTCCACAGCTATCTTTACAAACTTTATCTGCACAGAAGCTGAAGTGAATATATGTAAAGCTACATGAGATAAAACAGAAGATGCCAAGATATCAAGTCTCAATGTAGAAAATTAGTTGAAACTTGATATTTGGAGATGAGCACATTCTTAGACGTATGTTCCCATAAGATTATTTGGAAGTAAAGGTTTTTATGTTGAATTAATATTTTGCATGATGAAATGTTATTGCTCTACTTACTGTACTGAAGTGTTGAAAATCTGGATAATGTTCGTCTATTTTCCAGTGATCAGTAGGCTGTACATCTGTTTTCTTGTGTTTTTAAAGTATATATCCAGAAGTATTGGAAACTAAATAGGACAGATTAATTCCTCAACACATACATGATCCTAAGCAAAGTAATTTCAACAATTTAACTGCATAGACAGAGACATTGCCTGATACAGCATTTTTGTGTTTTTTGGTATTAACTTGCTTGTCTTTTTGCTTTTTTAAAATACTATTTTGAACTTTAATTTTGTTATACCCAGAGGAAACTGAAACAGCTATATTTAGCCACAGCTGGAATGAAATAAGCAAAGAGTGTAAAGCAAACGGCTTGCCATATAGCTAACCTGCCCCAAATAATAGCTGAAATGAGTAGCTTCTTTGTAAACAAAGAAGCAAACAAAAAAAAAATTGTCTAAAAAATACTTGTATCTGTTGCAGTGTAAAATCATTCAAGAGTAAATGGAATAACAATCTGTTTTGCACATGTTGTGTTGTCTGGGATAACCTCCAGCATTTTAATCAGCTGGCCAGACAGTGGAAACATGATGGATTGGAAGAAGGTTGATAGCTGGAAATTTCTGGCACTCTGGTCTTACTTTCCCTCTATTTTCCACACACAGTGCTTTCCAGGTGGATATAATCGTTGACATTAAACCATCTCAACCTGGCGCCAAACTTGACAGAAATGTCGTACTTATCCTCAAGTGTAAGAAATCGGTCAACTGGGTTATCAAGTCACATGATGTCCAAGGAAAGCTGGAAGTCATTGTAAGTTATGGCACCTTGATTTTTTTGAGAGGTACCATGTATGAACAGTATGGAATCCATTTGAATGTGATATGCTACTAGTCCATATTGATTTTTTAATGTATTCTAAACTGCTGGTGCTGATGCAAACCAACATTGCAAGGAGTAAGTACAGAAACTGTACATATTTCTTTTCTCCTTTACATACTGACCAACGTGTCCCAAAAGCCAGATAGTTACTGCAAGGATTTAGTCTATGTTTTCTTGATTTCTGTTGAAGTACACTCACTGTTGAGTTGAATCTTCATCTCTTTTCTTGCTGTTAATTTGGTGAATGAATCTACAGGTTCATCTAAGAAGTTGGAAAGATGCCTATGAAATCAGAATAGATAATTCTAGATATAAGTCGTACACCCACATTGTTTTACAAGTGAAAACTGCGTTTTGCCTTCCACTTGTGATTCTAGTGGTCTCCAGCCTTCTTCCTTGCCAGTATTTCTGTCCCCAGCAAGTGTTTGGTCAAATTGACCTCACCTCTGCTCAGACCGCAAATAGTAGGTTTTATAAAATTTAAAATCAGGGTCTGTAAAGCTGAGCATTTGAAACCATACTTAAACATAATTGGAAGCTCCAATTCAGAATGGTTTTTGGCACAGGCTCTGTGACTCAGCATTGTTTCTACTAAGAAAATAAACCTTTCCTTTTTTGGAGAGAAAGAAAACCTAAATAAAAATTAGATTAGGCTTATTTCTCTCTTAAGTAGTGAGTTGAGTGCATTATAATGTTGAGCTTAAAGTTGAGCTTAATGTTGGCTCGAATTTTAAGAGAAACCAATGTTAAGGAAAATATGGTGGTGTTGCTCAGGAAATTGTCTGAAAAGACTTTCTAGTGTTCATAATGAAATTCTCTTCTGATCCTTGGCACGTCTTGATCATATGGACAGGTAGGGCTGATGTAGTAGGTCCGAAAAGAGTGAGATCAAGGTCAATTGTTCAGGATTAGCACATTTAAACAAAAGATCAAAAAACAACATTGCACTTTAAACTTTCATTTTGGGTTATTTAATAAAGTTCACTGTTGTATATTTAGACTGTTCTTCTTCCACATGATAGAGAATTGTGCACTAGTTCACTTCAGTGACATGTTTCAAAGCCATGAAGCTACCTCTTTGTAGATGTGAATTTTCAGAGAGAGCGTTTTTAGGAGATTTTAAAATGTCTTAAAATGCTGCAATTTTATTCAGAACAAAGAAGAAATATTATTATATTTTGTTCAAGTTCACCTTTAGTAATCATTGAAAGTGTGAGTAAAAAGTATAAGTGAAACTTTTCTCTAATGGGTGGCAAAAAATAATATTTTATTTAGGTCAGCAAAAAGAGAAAGTAATGCAGTATATGAAAATGTCAGTGTTTTAAAGACTGTATGTTTATGTTAGGATTCGTGACTGTTTACTGGCTCATTCATATGGATGCCTAATTTTCCAAATGTGTGTTTGTTCTACTTTATATGGGGGAGGGAATTAAACAACCACTTATTATTTAAAAGTACTGTGAGGATTTAGGATCTGTTAATATTTCTATTAAGCTAACGGCCTTTCCAAGCTCAAATTTAGACAATACATAGAAACATTACTAAACAATTAGGTAATGTTTCACAATGTGCTTTTTTATTAGTTGAGTAGGTTCCATGCACTTCGATTTTCCTGATATCTTGCCCTCAGTTTTAGTCTTGAGGGGATTGACAAACTGAGAGTGAAAGGTTAATGCTGTGCTGCCTCAACCCGGAAAGCTTGAGTGAAGGTCCAGATGCAGAGATGATAAATGATCATTTATCATTTCCCACCTTGCCATGCTCCTTGAAAATTGATGGGCACAAAATTGAGTAAAGAGAAAACAGTTTGGGTAAAATAATTGCACGCAGTGTATGTGTAATGTGTTTTTCATGGGCTGTGTTCAGATCCTGTTTGTAGCCTTATGTCCTTACATCAGCTTGAGTTTCTGTGCTTGTTGGACTATCTGCACTTCACGTTGCTCCCTTCAGAGTAGGTGTCTTCTTACACAGCTGTGTACAGATTGTGCAGTGGAGAAAAAAAGTGAAATTGCAGAAAGATTTGATCAATTCCACTGTATTGAGGGGGGTAAAGAGTGAAAGAGGTAAAAAGCACAGAACAACAAATCTGTGATGATTCCAGAAGCTTGGAGGAGTTGTTCTTTAATGAGGAAAACTGCCTGCCAGTTTCTGAAAGGATCTCTCTTTTTGGAATAGCTTTCTAGGCAGCTCCATGTTGATTGCCTGCACTGTGCAAGGGTGTTGACAGGGCAGGCATATGAAGGAAGGTATGCCTATTCCTGGAAGCCCTTGTGATTGGTTTTGTTTCATTAAGTTGATGCAAGACTGAACTTTTACAGGCGCACTGTGGCATGGAGAGGTATAAACAAGCTCTGAAAATGTTCAAGAGCCAGCTAGAACTGAAAAGTTCTGGGATAATATTTGTTCAGCTGTCTCATTTTAACAAAGAAAAAGAAGGGGAAAGTAGAGAGGGAAATCCAGCAAAATTGGGATGGCATAGAAATTCCAGCTGGTCGAAGCGGTATGGTAATATGAAAATGTGTGATAAATCATATCCAGATTTGTATCTATTGGAAAAATAAAATATTATTTCACCCAAAACAATAATAAGGCACTGAAATTAAGATACTCGTGGCTTCCTTTTTGTTTCTTCTGTTTGGTGGTATTTACTGGTCTTTGAAAACTAGTAACAGTATCCTCAAACCAGACACTGTCACCTAAAATTCCCTGTAAGTTCTGAGTGTTTGAAGTATACACAATTGGGTCATTAGAAAGAAAAGAGGGAGGGAGCTGAAGATAAACAATATACAGTCTCTATGATGGAGAATATAATCAAGCATGGAAATTAAGTGTGTGCTGTAAATTGAAAGATGTAATCTGCATGTAGAAAAAGCAATTCAGTCACTTTGGAGGAATTGTTGAGTGGGTCATCATGCCCTTTCCTGCTGTGTATTTTCAGCTTGTTATGTAGTTCGTAATGGAATTGTTACAGTGATAATAGTGAAACTGTAAATGTAAAAATAAATTCCTGTATCTTTAGCTTTGTGGGAATACGTATTTAAACATAAGATGCCAAGCACTTAAAAGAAAGTTGAAATGTAATATCAATGCATATTTTCTGTCTGCCCCTTTGACAGCTAGGGATGCTTGTTATATATCCTTTCGACTTGCTTATTTGGACAAGAAAACTTTCTCCATGTGTGCAGCACTTCTGTTTTTAAGGTGGCAGAGTTTATTTTATTTTATTTCCCAGGTGATCTCAGTTTGCTGTTAAGAGTAAAAGTTTTCAACAAAATATCACTGTCCCTAGTCCACGTTAAGTATCCTTAAATGGTAAGTAATGAACCATGTTTTTCTTTGTTTGCAGACATCGAATAGTATTGGTTTTGGAAAGGAAACAGAACGATCCATGGCTATGAGTAAATCAGTAATACCCGATATTCCTTCCTCACATGAGAGTTTGATCAAGTGGGCATATGAGCATAAATATAGTCCAGTTACTTCCTATACAAAAGCCCCCGTAGCTAACAGATTTCATCTGCAACTTGAACATACAGGTGAGCTTCAAGATGGATTTTTATCATATGGTAGAAATAAATACTGTGTTCCCAGGAGTATGATCTTCTAAAGGTCCTTTCTCAATTTTGGAATATTGTTGTTGGGGATTGTGCTATTTTCACTGCTCCTTGTAAAGTATGCTGCTTGTATGTGTAAATGCTCATTTAAAATTAAAAAATAAAAAACTGTGGCTTCTTGGTTAGAAAATTCCTGACAAATTGTGTTACATCCTGAAGTGGAATTAAATGGTTATATTCTGTCCAATTCAGAAGCTTGACCATGCTCAATATTCATTGGAATGAGACTTCACCAACTGCATATTTTGTTAGTCAATAAATGCAGTTTTGGTTTTTATCAAAAATATGAACATGTTTCTTTGGACAATTAAATGAAAATTTGAATTGTTGACTGAAAAAGCTTGGTTACCAGAAAAGTCTGAGTAACTGGAATAAATACAGCCATTTTTTAAAAAATTAATTGGTCAAAGTCACTGCTGACTTAAATATACCCTAGTCCAAAGAAGCTAATAGAACTACATCTCC
The DNA here is from genome assembly GCF_026119805.1 of Tympanuchus pallidicinctus. Taxonomy (NCBI): domain Eukaryota; kingdom Metazoa; phylum Chordata; class Aves; order Galliformes; family Phasianidae; genus Tympanuchus; species Tympanuchus pallidicinctus. The sequence continues at coordinate 15,365,522 of NW_026294791.1, read as the reverse complement.
TTTGGTGATAGTTCTGAATTTAAGGCCCTAAAAATACCGTTTTCTTTTTTGATAAAGTTTATATTCACATAAATTTTATCACTTGCACTCTTCTGGTTTCCACATAATTTTCTATTTGGGTGAGGTGCTAAAACTTCTGAGCAGTACTTCTGAGCAGTACAGCCTGCAATCCAGGAGATAGTGTTCTCATTTCCTCATCTTAAAGTTAATTCTAATTTAACTTCACTCTAGTTATATAAGTAGTTCCTCAACAGTAGAATTTGTATTTTCAAGTAATAGAAGAATTTTGTAGGTTCATATGACTGACTGATACTTTAGCAGCACTAAACTAGTGTATTTCTTGGGTATGATGTTTTCTTTATGTTTGTGGTGGCCTTTTGCATACAATGAGGCCCATTCAAAGTCTGTTTTTAACTATTAGTGAAGCATATTTCTAGAAGAAAATAAACATACCGACATTAAGTGCCTCAGTATCAACTATACTGTTGGTAGAGGAATTGTGGCTAATAAAGTACAAAGATGATGCTTTATGGATGTCTTTCAGAAATTCCTTTCTGGATAAGATAATGGCTTTTTACATGAAAGTTCTTCAGCTCTGAATACTTTTAGGAAAAATACCTAATAAGCCAAAAAACTTTTTTTCTACCTTTAGAAGAGATGAATGATGAAGAAGACCATTCTCTTCCTCCAGAGCTTACAGAACTGCTGCATGGTGCAAAGAATCCTGCATTAAGTGATGGCCTGACTTTCCCTTTTCACATTAATAGAGGAGGACATGACACAGGGGGAGAAGGAATTTTCCCATCCAGGGATTCAGTGGATACTTTAATTAATCATGACTTTGAGCATTCCCTCTCAAAACACAAAGAACCTGAAGAAGTTCAAGGCAGTGCTGATGTAGCCTTGTCAATAAAGTGTGATGACAAAGTCATGACAGTGGCTGTAGAAAAAGATTCTCTGCAGGTAAGTGTGGTCTCTTATCCTCAAATTTGGGCAGGCTTTTTTGATCAGATTATTTTATTTGTATTTTGATGGAAAACAAGTAGTCTAAGATTCAAAGCAATTTTCACCCTCCTGACCTTCCCCTGCTTCCCTCTCCCCCAGGAGTTTGATGGGGAAACTGTACTGTACCTATTCTTTGCCATAACTCTTGTTTCCTCTTCTCAGTAATACAGTAATTTGTAGAGAGCTTTCTGATTAAGGCTTTGCAGGATTGATTCTGTAGAAAACTACTGCGTTCAACCATTGGTCAGTTTTTAATTTCTGTCGTACGATGAAACTGCTTTTGGTAGCTTCGTAAGGCCTGAATATTTCAATGAAAAGGCAGCTAAGGGAATGGAAAGCTGGAGGGTGAAACTATATAGTCTGCTGTTACCCATTATGTGCTATTTTATTCTGTCTTCACCATCTACCAGCTGACAAGTCACTTGAACCCATTTGCATTGTGGAAAATAGCTTGATACAGACTAAAACATTTTTAATTCAAGACCAAATAGAGTTTCTGTCAGTGGATTAATAATGAACCTGTTGTTTCCTTTGTTCCATGTTACACTTATTCCCTGTCTGTCAAGTATAACAACATTTTGAGATTGACCTTCCCTGGATGTCAGTACAATGAACTTCATTCCCTCTTATCAGTAGTCATGAACAGTATTCTGAGCTATACTTTAAGAAAGGGTCTAACACAATTTCAGTGGAGGTTGCAGCCATTTACAAAGCATCTTTGTTTTAGGCAAGCGGCTACACAAGAACTGAACTCTCATTGCTGGATCACTCTTGCAAAGCCAGGATGAATGGTACCCATTTCATTCTGGAGTCTTCGCCGAACAAATGTGGGACTCGGACATCGTATATCTTGGACAAGATTGTTTATTTTAACTCTGTGAGTATTTTACAAAGTGGAGCCTTCTTCTCTGCTGCACAGCATAGTGATACAAGGAAGCCACTGTAGTTAGCTTTAGCCTTCGCAGGAAGGAGGCATCCTGACCTTTTCCTGTTGAGCTCAAACCTAGTTCTAGCTACAGTCCCTGTATTCAAGAACATATGAAGGCTATACATTCCATCTGACCTTGTGGTCAGATAGTATCCTATAGGAAAAAGGAGGAGTTGAAGTTGCATGCTTTTACAAAATTACATGGCTGAACCCTCTGTACCAGTTTCAGAGAAGTTGCATCTACTTTTCTTGTGCAGTTTAGATGTGCCCACACTTAAGAAGTAGGTATGTTGCTCTAAGAAGGGATAAGAATGAAGTTCTGTGATTGCAGAGAGCAATACCATTTAACTCACGTACTGGATTGCTTAAGATGTATTCTTTCTTTTAGAATGGTGGGTGAAAAGGCTTTCATAAGTGAGGAAAATAGATTGTGCACGCTTCTCTCTTGTGTTTTGGATTCATATTTATTTGCTATCAGTTGATGCATGCGATGAAGAGGCTCTGAGTGTTTTTATGTGAGTGATGATGTCGAGGAGCCTACTTAGGTTCTACCACTTTCATGCTGACTCAGTTTATGACCTTAAAAATGTTGCGACTAATCTGGGTTAGGAAGTAATGACACATTTCTCTGAGCTTTCCAGTGCTTATCTTTGGCAAATAATGGAAAGCCACTGGTCCAACCCAAACACTGCTAAGGCAGTCTGATCTGACCTTGCCTGACTAAATCTGTAGAGCCTGACTTTAGAAAAAGTCCTAAACCGAGGCTGTAGATAGAAACATCTCCAAACTGTAGAATAGCATGTGTGTGGAGCTAAGTATTGTCTTTGTTCCTGTATTATATTCTGTTGTGGTCCAAACCAAAATGGATATTTAATGCTTCTCTCCTTTCTCCATCATGTCTTAAGAGCCTTGGTTACTTGCTTAAATTCAGAATTGTGCATGGTATCAGTGGAGTCCCAAAGAGGGATATGCCACTTCGTAGTGGTTGCTCTGTGTCCAGGAAAACAAATTTGAAGTCTTTGAAGGATGGGGATGAGCTGTGCAGTTGCAGGGCATAGGTTACTAACAGAGTGAAGAAGGCTGCTAAAAGAAAACTGGAATTGTCAAGTGAGGAAATGGAAAAGTGTGCTAAGGAGGAGTGGAAGAGCTGAGTAGAAATTCAAATTGAAAAACAAAGAAAAAGACATAATTTCTTTGGATATGCATCTCAAAAAATGCAAATGACAGAAGAGAAAAGCTTTTAATGACCCTAATACTTGCAGTGATTTTTTTCATGTGTGCATCAAGGAAAACTGTAAGTTGTGAAAAATCACTTCAGAAAGCCATCTTTTCTAATTAATGTTGGCTATAGAAGTGCTAGAAATAGAATGGAAATACTGAAATACTGTTTTAGATACCAGCACCCAGACCAGCATTTTTTATGTCTTTGCTTTCTGAATTCTGGAAACAAACTAAAGGACTTTCGCTAAACATAACCTATGTATTTTCAACAGCTTTGTGTCAAGCATAAGAGATGTTCTTTTACCATCTTTTTAGCTGGTGCACTTCTTTTGGCTTTCACATTGTTGTGAAGAGAGAAGAAAATAATAATTGTAAAGAGAGAATGCTCAATTATTATCTAATTTTATGCAATTTGCAATATGCTGTGTGCAGATTGTCATTCAGCTATCATCACCAGCAGAAGGCAGCAGCTTTGATGATGATGACATGGAATCAGGTGATAATGGATTTCCAGGGGATGCTGACGAGGGAGATGTTACTTTCTCAAGCTGGCCTGAAATAGCGGTATGTTACTCTTGGTTTTGCACCTGACAACTGAGAAAAACCTCTTGTAATTGGCAGTTCACAGAGATTACATTAGTAATATAGCAATTAACTTGTCTTTACCACTTTTCCTTCCACTTCAATTTCTTGTGACCCTGCTGAAGGGTTGCACTAAGTAAAAGGAATGTGGGAGGGGCATTACTATATACTCAAATTTGTCCTTTCTTTGCTACTACTTCTAACTCAGGATGCATTTGTGCTTTTATCTTTTTTGTAATTTCAGTTTAATTGCACGCTGCACCAGCCAGAGAAAGACTTTTTTAATCCTGCCATGTTCTGGCCTCCTGAGCCACACATCACTAATGTGACCTTCAACATGGAACTCTACAAAACCGATCTATTCCTTGCTCCCTCCCAAGGACTCTTCTCTGTTGCTGAAAATGGGCCAATATATGTAGAGGTAACAAACTGAAAAAGGCTCTCATACTAGCAAAAGCATTTTGCAGGGCTGTACAACTCATTGTGCAGCTGCCTTAAGTAGATAGGTATGTGCTTTTGGGGTGGTAGAGAACAGAAATTGTGGGTTTGATTTTGACTACAAGCAGGACAGTGCTTTTGGTTGACATCAAAAGATCCTTGCAGAATGCATGAATTTAAGTACAGGGTCATTCTTTTCATATCTGCTTTACTATTCAGAACCTAACAGTGGTCTCTAAGTCTTTGCTCTGACCTGGCAGTTTTTGGTGAAGACTTCAGGGCTTATTTTTATTGGATAATGTGGTTGAACCTCAGATTGTAATGAAGGCATGGAAAAAAATGGTTGCAAGTGTCTGTCTTCTACATACTGGTGTTCTCAGGTTACAAAGTTAATACAGGTTCTGATCTGTCTCTGAAGTACATTCAAACACTTTGTTTGAAACACAAAAGTGTTTCAAACACTTTCTTATGCTAACGCACGGCATCTAAGGGTATAAAATAAATGAACCCAACAAAGTCAGCAGCCATAAGCATAGTGGCTCATTTAACACTAGTAGTTGTCATCACTTTTTCAGTGTATTGTGAATCTTTCTCATTCTCTACCCAGTGAAGAGGTTTCTACTTCTTTCGAGAAAGGTCATAAGGATTCATCCCAAAGTAGTTATTTTAAATGACTTTCTGAGTCTTTGTAGTATGATACAGCACTGCATGGTGGAAACAGAAATGTGAAAGTGGTATTGGAGCTCCAGATTCCTGTTTCCTCTCATTTGTAGTATCCTGCTTGTTGTATTTTCAGTTACTAGAGCAGTTTTCTGCTTCCTTTCTTTAAAGCTGCTGTCCATTTAAGGGCGTCTAGATAGCAGATGGTCTGTGAAGGTCTTTTTTTGTTTTCTTTTGTTTTTCTATTTTCTCATACTTTGCCTGAGAATAAAATACCAGCTAAACAGTGAAAAGAGTAAGAAGCTTTGGCTTTACCATAGCCTCAGTACCTGTCAGTGAAGCCTTCTCTAAAGGGATCTACTAGTCTCTAACACCCTCATTAGAGATCCTTAGCAAGCAGACTTGGGAACTATATTTGTGACCTTTAGTTGATGGTAGTTTTTGTCTGTTCTGAAGATCCTTAGTTGTTTTCTGCCTAAAAGACTTTAAACAATGGGATAGTGAAAAGTTCTTAAGACAGCTGAAACAAAAAGAAGGTATGTCCTCATCACTGAAGAATATTCATTTATCATAATATTCATATCATCATAATATTTATCATAATATTCGTATCTTCATACCAATGTTCATAAAAGACACATGATTTTTTTTTTTTTTTTCCGTTTGGATAAAATCTTCTGCTTCCTTCAGCAATCTGGGGTGAGTCCCCTTGGCTTCTAGCTCTTGGAACTGATCTGGTTCTGGAGCTGTTTTTTCAGACAAATGTGCTGATTTCTTCACCATTTGTCCTGGCAAATCCCACCCCCCTTTTTTTTTTCTGTTTCTCCTTCTTGCACAATGGAAAATGTATATCAGTTTTGGACTTCTGTGATTTCATTTCTAACTGACAGACATTTTTACGTTGTTGTTATTATTAAAAAGATAATTGAAATAATTTAAAAAGCAAACAAACCCCCCACTGCTTATGATCTGCTTATGATAAATTACTTAAGCCTTCATCTGTAAGAACTTTCTCTGCTAAAAAAATCTTGTTGGCGTCTGAACATTTTGGCTTTTTTTCCCCAGATTTCATTTTCTTACCTTATTTTGGTCTCACCTTCCTACTGTAGCTCTTCTTGTTTCCTCGAGATATTGTGCATCTTTTTATTTGCGCAGTGTTGTTTCATAACTCAGTAATATATTTGTCCTTCATGTCATGTCTCTTTTCAAACTAGTTTACACCACCAGCTTCTTTCCCTCTCGTTATCAGTGCCTTGGTTTTCACTCACCCCTCTTGTTTCTTGTTCTTTTTATGAAATAATCTCTTCTGGTTAGATGCTTCAGCTCATCCTTTCATCTTTGATTAATGCTCACATGGTGAAAAAAGGGAAATGCCGTTCTTCACTGCACAGCTTAACATCCAAAAATGTCTGTATAGACCACAGGAAAACTTGGAAGGCTCTTAAATATACATGTAGCACGTAAGAACTAAGTACACATTTAAGGCACATTTTCTTATTTCTGAGAAGAAAATTATTTCTTGTGAAACTGTTTTCATCACATCATGTTAAATGGTCCTGTTATTTGTTAAGACTAGCATGCTTCATTTGTTACAAATTCCATTTTTTTTTCCTAATTATTCTGTAACATTTGCTGTCTCTATCCAGTTCAGCTGAAGCATATCAGTGCCCTCCAAGTTGGCACTTTTAATTATTTTTCATTAAAGAATATCAATTTCAGACTCATACTTGACAATAAATTAGGGCTTTTTAGTAGACTGCCCACACCCCCCCAGTCCTGGAATGCCACCCGCATGTCAGACCTTGACCTCCACTCTGCCTCTGCATTCCACTCTTGGCTGGGGCTGGGTTTTCTGTTGTGTGGCTTTCTTTCTCATTCTTTTTCCTTCTTTTTTTTTTTCCTTATTTTTCTTTTTTCATTTTCTTTTTTCATTTTTTTTTTTTTGGTCAGTAAAGCTTTCAATAAAGGCAAAGGATTAGTAATTGCCTTTCACAGAGTTCTCATGATCTGTCTCGCTGTGAGGGAAGAAGCATCATCTCCAGTTGTAGTTGTAGTCAGTTGTAGTCAATCTGGGTTCATCCTTCCAACCCCTGTGATTCTGTGATCTGGCTGGATTTTATTTATTTATTTAAGATAAGGAATTGGAGTTGTTTTGCATGGTAATGCTATTAAACAGCTGCTAGTTTTGAAACCATAGATTTTCCTCTCTGTGTGTGACAGCCTACCCTTAACATTCAGCTTTCAAAACAGTTCAACTGGAATGTGGAACTGGATCACTATTTTAAACAGATGTCAAAAATACAAATGAAACGTGCACTAAAAATGTCATTTTGGAGATCTTACTATGTGTTTCTTTTTATTGCAGGTGTCTGTGACTAAAGCTGACAGATCCTTAGGCTTTGCCATTCAAACGTGCTTTGTTTCCCCATTTTCAAATCCAGATAGAATGTCTGATTACACCATTATAGAAAATATTTGTCCAAAGGATGAATCTGTTAAATTCTACAGCACTGAGAAGTTGAACTTCCCAATAGCACATGCACAGAAGGACAAAAAAAGATTCAGCTTTGTGTTTAAACCAATATTCAACATCTCACTGCTCTTTCTTCATTGTGAGTTAACTTTGTGTACAAATAAAGACAGAGATACACAAAGACTGCCTAAGGTGAGTACTTTTTTTTTTTTTTTTTAAAGTCTAAATTGATTTAAGTAATAATAAGTTGTGGGGTTTTTTTAATCTGAACTTTAATCTGAAGAGACTGCATGGTTTTCTGTTGGATTGATATAATGAGCATATTTCTAGGTACAAGATTTTATGGGTTATGGTGCTATATGTTTTGACAACAAAAATTACAATTTCTATTTAAATCTCATTGTGAGGGATAAATAGAAATTGCTTTTCATTATGCAAATGGTTCAGATTTATCTTTGCTATCAATCTCACATAACACTGTGACAAACGATGTTATGTGTAACAGTAGGGAATCTTGCAAGTGTGTTTGACCTTCCTTTTATGAATATTGAGATCAGCTTATCTCAGTACAACTTGGGTAGAAAGTAACTAAGTACTGCCATGTCTGCTACATTTTGGTTCTATATCATCTTGGGTGTTTTTATAGCAAACGGTCTTGCGCTGCTCTACTGATTCTAAGTAAAATTCATATTCTATCTGATATTTACAAAATCACCAAATTTTGTGTTATGATTGATGAATATGGTTTAAGTTCATTACCAGAGAATGTATTTTAAGAACAACTGAAGTTCGAGAGTAACACTCCTATAAATCTTAGAGGATTCTTAATGAATGTAAAGGTTGCATTCTGAAGCACTGTTTGGGATTACTTTTGCCTGTATGTTATACAGATATTGTTTGGAAGTTCTCCTATGTTTTTTGGTAAACAACGTTTGATAAAACTTATGAGATAGCTGTGCAGCTGGCAGAGCTGGACTGACAGACACTGCTGGTGTTTGTGTGACTCTGACCTCACCGTTCTTTCCATCTGCAGTGTGTTCCTCCTGATGAAGCTTGCACCTCTCTGAATGTGGATATGATCTTGGCCATGATGCACAACAAAAAAACCTTCACCAAGCCTCTTGTAATAACCCATGAAGGAAAACTAGAAGGTATGAAAATGGGCTTGACTTGTTTAATAAATCTAATATATTATATTATGTACTTATAGCCACTTGAAATGGGCTTTTAAAGAAAAGAGTACTCTAAGTATGAAGCAACTTGTAATCTTGTGGTAATACTATGTTTATAAGTTGTTATTTGTTTAGACTTTTCCCTGGCAGAAGTTATCATGGCAGTTGTTGCCATCTATTAATGGTCATTATTGATCCCTGGAATGTGATTTTGCCCAGCATTGACAAAGGAATACCGTACTAAGCAACAAAATTGGTTTCAGAAGTATGAATACATCACTAGTGTTTCCAGCACTTCTTGTTGCCCAGAGATCAATAGCAGTAGTCTGTTCCTTGCTGCATCACTTCTTTATTTTGTCTGTAAATATATATCTAGGAATAATAGCAGTAGAATTACAAGATCTTGAGAATGCTAAAGCCCCAAAAGTTTGTAAAGCAAAAGGGTGGCTACTGGAAGGAATGTGTTTGTTGGTTTTTGTTGGTTTTTGTTTTTGTTTTAAGCAACAGGAACTGAGAACTGTTTCCTGTTTCATTTAGTTTGAAAGTTTTTGGTGAATCCCTCTGGCAACAGCATTAGTCATATTTTGTTGCATTCATAGAAGGCGAAGGTATACATTATCTTTTTGTTTTTGTATTAACATGGCAGTTTAATTAGTAAGCTCCAGTAGCTTTATGTGCATATCAAAATCTTACAATTGTGTACAAAAGCTGCTTGAAATTTCAGAATGCTTTTCAGGTAATGTCAAAGGATGGGGGTAAGAAATTCTTTAACCTCCATTGTACAGTGTGAGATTTTTAGTTTTCAAACAATTTATAGTACCATAGAGCATTGCTATAGGACTTAAGAGAAAAGTATTTCTATTTAATTCTTCAAGGCAGCTTATGATTTATTTTACAAGTTTCTTGATAATCCAGATCAATTCACAATGAATTAAAAGCTGGTAATTGATCTGTTGATGTGATACAGCTGAATCTCTACTTTGGCCTGATTCTGTGCTCTTTCTTTTTACAAAGCTCCCACTTTCTCATTTGCTTTTCTATTGGAGATGAGTAAATCCTCCAACTGAAGTTCATCTTTCAATAAATGGACTTATACTCTGAGCTCTCTTGCCCTTCTGATGTGTGGAGCATTGTGTGCAGCTCCCGTCTAGGACTGCACTCAGAATGTTGCCTTTGTGAGAGGCACAAGGTCTTAGTGTGCAAAGACGAGCTAAATTTATAAAGATTAGTTGCAAGACAACGATGTGATAGAATATTTTGTTGTATCGTGGGTGATTTGGTCTAATTGTGGGACGTTCCATGGAAATCTCCGCCAGCATATCACAGCTTTCAGATGTAATACAAAGTGGCACATTAACAACGTAGCTTTGTTGGTATGCAGTTGTTCTGCAGTGAATCAAATGACCCCTTTCTGAAAGTAAAGAGCAATACATCTAAGATTTGGAGAATAAGTCACATTGCGTCACTGAACTGGAGAATTTACGTCTCGGAGGTGTTGTTCACAATTTTCTTTCACGTGAACAGGCCAGCTTTCATTGTTGCAGACCATATTATGAGTTACTGCTATTGCAGCTGCTCTGTAAGCCAAGTGAAGGATTATATGCTTGAAATTTCAAAAGCCTTAGCAAACTAAACATTGCAAAGGTTTTTTTTTTCTTCAGCCATGATCTTATGATTGTCACTGAGTCTAGTAGAAATCACAACTGCCTTATCTGTATGAGACTGATTACTTCTCCCTTACTGATGTTATTACAGTTTTATACAGACTCACTTACATACACTTTTGTGTTTATGCTGTGAATTGCTTCCTGGTTTCAGTCCAACTTTCCTCACAAATGTTACATTCAGTTACGCGTGAACAAGCTCCCCCAAACCCTCTTTTCTCACCTGTTTCCTACTACTGTTCCACCTGTTTCCTGCTATCCTGCCAAGAGTGATTTGGAGGAGATAACTATGCGTTAGAACAACTGAACGTAATGCAGTTTAAGAATAACGTGCTATTTGGATATTGTAGGCACATGTGTCTGAGGGTGTAATGCCCTTATAGGATATTGCTGTCAGTTTAGTGATGCCACTTGAGTTTAAGAAGCTAGAAAAATTGGCTTGGTTTAAGAACACTTTAAATAAATAACATTTATTTTCAGGGTTTTTTTGCACCACTTTGTTTATGTTGCGCTTGGTTTGTTTTCTGGTCCCTGAAGATATAAAAATAAGTATTGGGGCACTGTCTCAACAAATCCTTTTACAGCTATTGCACTGAACACCCTCAAATATTCCCAGAATTTAAACAAGATCCCTAGGTTACTGGGCAGGACAGAAGCAAATTCTGCAGCTAACCAAACAAAGACTTGGATCTGAAGCCAGGATCTCTGGCTCTTCTGCTTGAGGTGGCATTCTTGGAGAAAGATAAGAGGAGCCAGTTAAGCAAAGAAAAGGAGAAAATTCTTCATTTCTTAACATGTATTTACGTAATCACTTTCTGCTACATGCTGATAATGATGATGATAATGCCAAGAATAATAACTTTGGTTTAATAGCTATGATCTTTGATTCTCTGTGTGTGTTTAAACCAAACCAAACAACCCACCATCACTAAAAAAGCCCAACAAAACAACATTCAAAACAGAATACTAAGTAGGAATTAAGCTAACGTGTGAATCAACACATATTCATGCAATTTGGATGAACGAATTTATATTATGCCATAATAGTGACTTTTCTTTAGAGAAGATAGCCACTTATTGTTTTGGTTTCCATGATTTAGCATGCTGATATCTCATGTTTGTGACTGGTCAGTAGCCAGATCAGTGTAATCTGTTCAGGACTGACATTGTAATCTGTGCTCATTTAAGAGCTCCTTATACGAATTAACCAGACTTAACTGCAGGTTAGAACTGATGTTATCTGGGTGGGAAGCTGAAATGTACCTGCCAGCAAATCACACTTTGCATGAACGTAGTTCATTCTATAATGTTTTTCTGAGGAATGATCAATATATGAATGGAATTTTTCTAGGCTGAGCAAGATTTGGACTGGTTTTCCTGAAGTTTTTGGTTTCAAAGATTACCATTAATGTATTTCTGCTTGATCAGATCCTGAAGTTTACTTTCAGAGTTTGGAGGCTCTTTGTAAAACTTTCTAATTTTTTTTAATTTGTTTTGAAACAGATTCTTCTCTTCCGAAATCAAATGTGAGACAACCGTGTAAGTAACTCTTCAACCTATCTCTTTTAAGCTTTAAACCTTTGTCTAGTATTAGATTAATTAGGAAAATTATATTTAAGCTTTCTGAATTATATGTGTGTGGGTGAGTTTGTTAAATTGAGACAGAAGAGAATTCTGATTAGTGCTGCTGTAGGCATTCCTATTGATCTTTAGAGAGAAGAACTGTAAGCATATCTATATGTGAAAATTGAATTTGGGAAAACACCACTTAGAATTTCAGTCTTAATGACTTCATTTGCCAGTGTGTGTTTTTTCCCCAGCTCTGTCAAGGCTACCACTTCCCAATACAAGAGCTTCAGCAGCAATGCCATCTTAAGGATTTCCTGTATCCCATGGCAAGCCTCTCTTCTACGCTGCACTGCAATTGCTCACATCCTCAATTACTTTGGCACCAGTACTCATAGGCCATGCTCTAGATGAGATCACTGAATTGATGTAGGATTAATTTATTTGTTTTTGTCCTGTTGTCTTGATATAGTGAATTTCATTTTTCAGCATGGTCAGTGACTAATCCTGGAGAGGTAGAAAGAGGGGAGAAGTGGCTCTAGGAGAATAAAATAGGAAGTTGGCGGTGATTTGCAGCTAAAATCAGCGATGAATGAAGAAGAGGGAAAATTAGAAGGGGAAGTGCAACAAAGGTTTTTTTCCCCTCTATTTCTGTCCCCATAGCTTTGAGACTGAATTTACTCTAAATAGCAAAGGCGATGAAAAATTATGCTTCTACTGCATGAGTCTCTAGATAACTTTCTCCTCTTTACTAAGTACTCTCAGAGAAGAGTATACAGGGCTGGTGCCTCATGGAAAAAGAACATTTGAATTTAGGAAGTCCTTTTCTGTTTTGCATTTAAAAGTGACCAAGTGCCAACAAAGGAATGAGAAATAGTCCTATATTAGTAAAGGGAGAAAGGCCTTCTAAGCCACTGTCCATCTAGTTTTGCACATGCAAACTTGGTCACAGGTACTCAGGCCCTTGCCAACAGGAACTGCTGGAAATGACATTTGTCAGAGTGGGGATGGCACTGAGAATCCCAGGAGCTGGTGGGTGAGGGATATCTATGGGGATATCTGTTGAATGCAGGAACATATGTAGTTATTTCTAAAGTGAGGGTGTTGGTTGTGTTTTTAGAACTGGAATTCTCCTGAAGGATACTACTGAGAAGATCTAGTCATTTTATTTCCCAGCCAGCTTAGTCAGTAAAATGTTATTTGCTGGCCTAAGCCATTCTGCGTACTGGGAGACATTAAAAATACTGAAACTAGAAATCCATTTTGTAAGAAAAGATTACCCCCAAATAGTTGATGAAGGAGAGTTGTTGAAGCATTTCTAATCACCAAGAAAAAAAAAAGACAAAAGCTGGAATTTTTTTTGATGTTCAGCTCTGGGGCATCGTATCAAGGAACCAGATGCTGTTACCCTTGCAATGTTGCTGCAAAATTGCCTCTCCCCTAGAAAGTGATCTTGTGTGTGTGGGGGGGGGGAGGGAGAAGTGTTCTATTTCTGTGTTCTGGAATTAATTTTAGTTATTGTTTTTCACATTTGGCAATCTTTTCAATTGTTTCTATTTATGTTTTTGCTGACTTTTTTGTTGGCATCTCTTTCCTCTTAACAGCAGTTCCGTTCTCCACCTAGAATTCAGACTGAACTTGTTTGAGATGTAGGGAAAAGTTTGCTTGAATATTAGGGCATTTAAATTAAAATAATCTTTTGCCAAAAATCCCTGCCTTTGTGAAACACATTTTTAAGATAAATGGATATTTAATTGAAAGCAACTTATTAAGGGCCAACTGAAAATGCTCAGTTTTTGCAATGTGTTGCACATTTGGGTGTGCAGAGCTGAAGCTTTATTTTGTGATGTGGAACAGTTGGTTGGACGGAAGCCAGTCTCCAAAAGCATCGTTTTTATTTCCTTGATGCTAATCTGCTACACTGTTCCTTAAAATGGTGCTTAATTTACTATGAACTTCAACTAAAAAAAAAGCTAAACAACTTTTTCCATGGAAGTTTAAGGGTAATTGTTCTTAAACACAACTTGTCACTGACAAAATTAAAAGCCCTTATTCTGTGTGTTTGCCTTTTTAGCTGTGTTCTATGGCTTGGACACTCTGACTGTTGTGGGCATTGCCTTTGCAGCATTTGTAATTGGAGCCCTGCTAACAGGAGCGCTGTGGTTTATCTACTCTCACACAGGTAAGCGTAAGAACTCTCAGTGATCTCAGTGTAGATCATAGTGCAGGAAATGCAGTGTGGTATAAGTCCTTGCAATGAGAGTGGGGAGGGGAGTTAGCAATAGCCATCCTGCCCTTGTTTCTCACTCGCTTTTCTCTGTGAGCAACTCCTTGCAGGAGCCTGTTGGTATTTATGAGTAGATTGATACCTGCCCTTCCTTAAAAGGAGATGTTGTGTGTTATGAAAATATATATATATATTTTTAATCTTAAATGTAAGTCTTGAAAACTCACCTGGGGTCTTGAAATTAAAACTGAGATTTCCTGTGTTGTGCAGTATCATTAGTAGCATCTCTGTTTCAAATTAATTAGCATATCCATTAATGTATCCCTTTTGGTTCACATACTACTTTTTCTAATTTATTTGTGTTGGTTTTTTTTAATTTACTAAATTAGATTTATGTTGCTCAAGATGTGACGTGATCACTGAGCCGAATGACTGAGAGAATGCCTTACTTGCTTTGACATTTCCTGAACATAACTAGACTTGAAAATGTTTCTCTTGATTACGTAGAAATTTTGTCCCTGCCATTTATTTTTCTGTTCATCAACTGTTGCACAAGATGGTGGAAGTCACAGGTAATCTGCTTTAATTTAACTCAAGCAAATAACCAAAAAAGTGCCTGAAATTGATGTACTTCTTATGCGTAGCTAATTTTTCAGTGTCTCCTTATCATATCTCTTTCCATACTATGATGAGTTATCAGAAGTGCAACACCATAAGAAGCAGAGTTTGTTTAGGGAGGTCTCTGTTTTGTGGCTTGATGTAAACAAAGACTGAACAGTGATAAGGCCTTGCTTTGGGTCATGTGATCTTGGCTACCAGCGGATTATTGAGTATCTCAGGATCCCTGCAGCATACTGGACTGCCAACTACTTCCATTTTTAACACTGCAAGACCCTGCCAAGATCTTTAGGAGGTGGGGAGAATGTGAGGTCATCTACTCCAAACCTGTGCAGCTCTGGAGCCCTAGGATTGTCCCATAGCACATTACAGGCTACTGTGGGTTTTCCTCTGCATTTAAGACCTTATGGAAGCTACATAAGTGTAAGGACCAGTAAGAATCTGGTCCTGTCGGGTCAGAGCTCCTGTAAATATTATGACCTAGAAGCTTATGTTAATTCGGAAAAAATCTGTTTTATTTCCAGTTGACAGTACAGCAACTTCGTGTAAGCATTTTAATACTCCCCAATGCATCAGCTGTGTATGAAGCTTGTTTGGAATTCAGAGGCAAATGTGGAAACTGTAAATGTTGGGATCATAAGTATAAACAGTATTATCCTACCCCATGTACTAACAAAATATTATGCAAGAAACGTAAGTGTGACTTTGATGGCTAAATAGCAAATAATTTCCAAATAGGCAACACTTACTAACAAAAACAGTAAAACAGTTGTTAAATTAATATTGTTGGTTCTGTGTTTGGGGAAAGTTGAGATTCTGTTCATATGCAGAATCAACTGTGGGCACATGTTATATATCAGTAATAATGGAACACTCAGAAGCAACATGATAAATCCTTCACTAACAGCAAGGCTTGGACCAATCCCATTAAAATTATTACATTAACAGAGTAGATCAGTCATAGTTACCCTGTAAAAGTAGTGAAGAAGACAGCTGCCCCGACTTTGTGTTTAAGAGATGAAAATAAGTGGAGAAAAAGGCCTGACAAAGAGAAGAAATGACTTAGAAGAAAAAAACAAAAAGAAAAGTAAGGAGGTGCTGTAACTCATCAGGTCAGAGAATCGCAGCAGTGAGATGAGAAAATTATCTAGGAAGTTATCTGGGTTGGATTTTGAAAGTGAGCCTACGTTCCTGCGCGTGTAATTTTTCTGTGCATAACAACTTGTATCTACAAAGCAGAACTTCAGCAGAGTACAGTGAAAGTTCTGGCAGGGACAGCCTCTTAGAGGACAACTGCTGTGATGGACAAGATAATCCAGCTGCAGTGGAAACATTTGGGAGTTCACTGCAGACTTATTAAAATAAGGAGGAAAAAAAAGTTATCTAAACATCATCTACAGAGTGGCTGTCTTTTGCTGTTACAGAATTCACCCTCTGTTGTATTGCTCTTTAAAATCTCATCTTTTGTTGCAAATAATGCTGAGTTTCTATTCCAACCTGTTATTTAGACCAAAAATTGGAAAGTGAGTTAACTCTGAAGTTATATATTATAATGATACTCAGAGAATGGGGACAAGCTATGCTGATGGAGAATGCCAGCTGGGAGTGTGTGAAGTACAATACAGCAAAAAGCTACCTTTTTGCCAGTAGTGAGAAGGTTTGCTGATATGATTTTACCAGAATGGCTCTGTTGGCAGGCTCATTCTAGCATGGGGAAAGCTTTACGTGTATGAGCTCCTTTATTCATCTGTATTGGCTGTTACCATCAAAATCTCAGTTGATAGCAAAAAAAAAAAAGAACTAAAAATAAGTAGAATTTAATCTCAAAATATTAAGCAGGAGTTGTGTTTTGTTTTTGTCTCTCACGTAGGACTTTCACTGTTCTCAGTGATTAAAATATAAGAGATTTCTATCAAAAGCATCAAAATTTTGCTTTAAAATTGTGCATGGCTCTCTGAAACAATTCAGTATGGAGTTGTCCGAAGGTACAATAGGTAGTAAGGGAGGAGAAAAGAGAAGCTGTGCTTGCAACCTTGGAGGAGGAATTTTAGCCCACCTTTCTGCAAAACAATTCCCTACTTTTGATTCTTTGCCCAGTCGATTAAAGGCCTTTAAAAGTGACTGGCAGCAGCATTATTTTTGACTGAGAGGCCTTGAGAACAACAGGAAAGCAGCAGAGATTTGCTGAAGATGAAGATTACATGAAGAAACAAAAATTCTTGCAGATTGTGCAGTTTCAGAAACCCTTCAAAATTAGACACATAAATATCTATCAAGTGTCTGTCTTAATAGGAGTAAGTGGTTTTGTTTAGGAAAGGACATGCACAAATCTGTAAGCTAGTGAGGCTGCCAAACCTATATCCAAAGGTGTAAACAGAAAGCTGTTACATGGAACGTCAATCACTTCATACTGTAAGGTAGTGCTTTTTTCTGCTTCAGGTAGTGCTGCAAGTTAACAGGATAGAATGTTCCAAAGTCTGAGAAGTTAAATGCATTTCTCCTCCCCCACTTCTTTTTTTTCTTTCTTTTTTTTTTTTTTTTTTTTAAATGGGATCTGATTTAAAATAAACTGACATAGCAACCAATTATATTTGGCAGATGGAGATAGAAAAGCAAACATTCAGACTTCCTGGACAGGGAGTACAACTGGCAGCTTTCCTAAGTGTGAATAATAAAGTGCATGTTGTCGCGCTCGGATGAGTAAAAGCTTGTTTACTGTCAATAGACATGTCCATTTTGAGTAGTCCTGGTTCAGTAACGTTGGATACTCTAAGCTGTTTACAAGAAGACAGATGGGGAATGCCTCTTTAGCAATAATTTACATTTCTTTAAGTCCATTTCTTGAATATTCTTTAAAAATGCTGTGCTGCATCTTTGCTGGGTGTTTAGGAAATAAGATGCAGGAGAAATCAGCCCGTCCAAGTACAGTTGTTGGTCTGTGTTTGTAATATCGCAGTGACAAAGTTTCTTTTCTTCCGGTCTTTGAAAATTTATTCCACAGCTGATTGGGGTGTATGGGAGCTGCCAATAATGCTCTAGAGATGAAGTACTGAAGAGGAAATTGAATTCCAGCGGGGGATGCCAGTGAGGGAGGGGGCTGCCATCCCAAACTGAAGGGAAGTGCCTGTAGGACGCTTCCAAGAGAAACTGAAAGGAGCAGGTAGCGTCACAGGGATTGCACAGAGGCCGACATGCCTGTCACTTTTCCATAAAAATATATATATATATTTTTTAATAATAAAAATACACACTTAGCTTGTAAATGAATTTCTGGTTAAATACATCCAGATTGCTCTGACACGCTGATGCAGAGCTGTGTAACTGTGGTTTGTAAATGGGAGACAGCGGGGGGAGGCTGGGGCCCCACTAGGGGAGCCCAGCCAGAGCTGCCTCCTCCAACGCTGCCAGCTGGGGTTAGCCCTTCGCTGCCTTCTGATGATTTTCCTTCTCTTTAGTGAAAGGGAGTTTGTTTATTCCTGCCTCTGTAAATATATCCTTTTGTACGAAGGAAGGAGGGCTTATGCACAAACAACTGGAGAAGGGAGCAGCTAGGAAGGAGAAGCTATCCAAACAAGGCTTATGAAAGTCTTTACAGTACGGTAACACAAAACGCTGATTTGGTGCAGCTTATTCTGATGAGTTACAAAGCTGTTTCTAATGCAGGTTAGGGGTGAAACACATTTTATGTGTGGATGGCTGGGGATGGATTCTGACTTGTTGCCTGTAAGCAGAAATCTGCATTTTCCTGGTGAGCTATGTGGATATTTCTTACCCCGTAGAGAACAGAATCAAATCTGCTCACAAAAGCCAAGGCTGTACTTCATGTCTGCGAGGGTGAGACTGATCCTCCCACACAACATTTCATTGGCCTCCTGGGCAATGAATTTAGCGGTTTACTTGTTTTTTTTCTTTCCCTTCTGCCTTCCCCGTCCCAAGAGCAGCAGGGTGCAAGGCAGGTCTGTGTGCTCCAGGGCTGTGCCTGGGCTTACAGCTGTGGCTGCAGCACAAGCTTGCAGTGACCCCAGCAATTCCTGTTACAAAGAATGCCTGCAGCCTCTGCTGTGAGAAATCCTCAGACCTCCCTTGTTCAGAGTAGACTCTGAGGGCTCTGCAGCCAGCAGAAGTATGTTTTCTTCATCCGGTGGAAATCTGTTGGCTTTGGCCTGAGATGCAAGACATTAAGAACATGCAGCCCCGAGGGTCCCTTCTTGAGGAGCACGGGATGCTAGAAGCAAGGGCATGAAGTATGCCATGAGGCACCTATAGGAGAACCTGTCCTTGTTCTGTGACCCTGTTATTGATGTGCTTGCTCTGGGTAGGAAAGAAGAATTGGACTCCACCTTTCTTCAGCTACTGGCAGACCTTGCCCATGGGATCAGATAACCTCGGGCAACACACAGGGCGGGAGTCTGCAGCCTTCCTAAGCTCACGAGGCTGGAGATCCACCAGTCTTCGGCTTTCCTGATTATTCCTGCCTGCGATCCAGCAAAATATTTCCTTCTTGCAACTTCGCTGGTAGAGTGACTGTGTGCTGCTGGCTGCTGTGGGTTGTTTCATGGCTTTGCATGGCAGTTATTTCTCTGTTACTGTGCTGAGATCTCTGACTTAACCTCCAGGCAATCATTATAGAATCATAGAACAGTTTGGGTTGGAAGTGAACATAAAGATCATCTAGTTCCAACCCCCTGCCTTTGCAGGGGGGCAGTGGCAGTGTAAATCACATAAACTTCATTTTCACATCTGTTCTAAAGAGGCTATTTTGTAATATTGCTACAAAAGAGGTTACAAAAGTGAGCACTGAAACTTTAAAATAAATAACTGGGGCTTTTTTGTATATATATTATTTATGATTTCCTATGTGGCCTCAATGTGATATTTTGGGCATTTACTTTGTGACACAATGCAGTAAGAGCTGGATTTCTTCCAGAGGATCCCTGCCACATATGCAGAAGGGACATGAAGAGAGCAGATGAAATCTAGGTTTTACCAGGAGGCATAAATCTGTCTTTAACTCCTGAGTGCTTGATTTGGCAATCCAGATAACAAAGAGCTTTTAATTTATTGTCAATAAACAATTTACAAGAAGTGGTGAGGCTTGTTCTTACTGAGTTGTAAGTGCTGCACATACTGTGGCAGCTGTAAGGGAACTTCCTACATGTTATGTTCAGAGTACATCAAGTCAAGATTGCAGCATAGCCCGTTGTTTTTCTACACTAGGAAATGGATCATGTCTCAGGATATGTGGTATCCTGCTGACTGATGAACTTTGTCTTTAGCTCCAGCTTCTCAATTACAGCAAATGCACTCTTCTGTGAATTGGCGTTGGAACAAAAGTCTGCATTTCACTGACCTTTCTCCATATAACAGAGAAAGCTGTGATGTTGTCAGTCACGTAGCAAGACACACCTGAGTGATGGCTGACAACAAAAGGTGGACAGTGTCCATCTTGGTCATTTCTATCTGCTGCTTTTACAGTGATTAAGAAAAAAACAATACTGTTTTCCCCACGTGCATAGCGATGCTGAGGTAACAAAGTATGGTCGCATCTTCAGCAGTACTCTGAGATCTGTCACCCAAAGCATTAGTTGTATGGAAATGAAAACCACCAGAAGAGGAGAAAGACTGGGAAGGAATGGAATATTTTCTGTCACAACTAACACTTTCCACTTCTCTCCCTCCATCTCCTTTTTTCTCTCCCTTTTCCCTCAGGGGAAGCAGCTGGAAGACGGCAGGTCCCTACATCCCCACCAGCCTCTGAGAACAGCAGCGCAGCGCACAGCATTGGCAGCACGCAGAGCACTCCTTGTTCCAGCAGCAGTGCAACCTAGCTGGGGAGAGCAACACTGAGGAACAGCATAGGAGTGCAGAGGTTCAAAGGACTGTGTGTTGCTGACATCAGCGTTTTAATGCTCAAAGTTTGGTTCCTTTATGAAAACGTGAGGATAGATTGTTCTACAGAAAAAAAGACTGATTTTCTTTTGGGGAAGCCACTATGTGCATGTGTGTGTACACGTGCACACAATGCATGGGTAAGCACAGCCTTTTGGATCTATAGCGTGTTATGCTACATGTGACAAAGCTACTAATGTTACAGTACTGCAACCTGTTCTAGGGGTCTCTTGGCCCTCAATGTGAAATCTTTGCCAGTTTGGAAAAATGCTGCTTTGTCTATATGACTCTTTTTCCCTAAACTGTCTCATTGACACAAGGTATTCATTAAGGGAATTCAAAAAGATAAGCAGAACAAAAATTATCTTAGGTCAAAAGATTTCTATTTGTCTAAACGAGAAAGCCTGAAGGTGAAATCTCTTTGATTAATAACATGTTATTACTTCAGCTATGTTAGCAACTTATGAGTAACCTTTGTTTTGTTAAGCTTACAGCTACAGCATCTCATTTGCTTTTCTGTTGTGTTTGCAGCCTCAGGTTTGTTCCAGTTATTTCTGTTTTAATGCACGTTGATTTGGTAATGGGAGAAAAGCATGCTCTAACATTCCCTTCCCTCTTTTCCAGGCCAAAGCTCTATAATGAGAGATTTTTTTTTTAATCTGCTATACCAAATACAAACACACACAAGCAGTGAGATAAATAACGTTCTTGTGCACTAGTATAAATGTGTGTGTACATTTAATGGCAGTGTCCTTATACAAATAGATGTATATCTCAACATTTAGATCCAAACTTGTTATTTCAACAACTGCAAAATTAGTTGAGCGTTCCTTCCATATGTAAAACATAAAATGCATATGTATGAAAAATCAGGCACGTTGGTTCTCAATGGGTAGATAGAGGAGATTAAGAAAAAAAAGGTGATGGTGGTTCTACTCCTTTAGCTCCCCTCAAATTCCCTTTGAAATAAAAGATGATTTTGAGAGGGTACAGAGAATGTGCAGTAAAGCCTATTGTTTTTGTAAAATGCCACGTATGAAACTAAACTATTCTCTTAAGTATGCAGTTGTTTGTGCCAAACCATTGTATGAAGATTGCAATCCAGTAGTCCCAAAATAATGTTGAAATGCAGAAAGCACAAAAAGGTACTAATTGTCTCAGTGATTTTCTTTTTTAGTGAATTGCCATAGCTTGACCTTTGACTAGATGCCAAATGAGAAGAAACAATAAGTAATTTTTAATGTGTGATTCTTTGACTGTTATGTTGCCACTTTGTAATTTTAATGTGTCCTACTGATCCTTCTCCTTTAAGGAAAAATGAGTGTTGTTTTCCTCTACAAGTGGGGTAACTAACTTTCATTAATTTCAGTAAAGATTACCTGTGTTTTGCAAGAGGAGAAGGGAATTGATTACACTAGAGTGATAGTCTGCTCTGAAGTCTGAGCTGCAGATTTCTTTCGCTGATTCTACACTTGTGCCTTGCTGATGCGAGGGTGGTCAAAGTGCAAGATATGCAATGGACGTTAAGTGCCCAGAGCTGGGTAGAAGAATATTGCTCAATTTGAACCAAATTTGTTACTAATCCTGCAAACATTCATGCCTGTGGGTAGCTACGTGCATCATCTTCATAGTACCTGAGCGTGCTCAGCTCTACAATTTACTGGTATTCTCAGAGTCTATAGAGACATCCAGTGCAGAGTTAAGCATGTGAAAAGCTTATGTTGCCATAGGCTTTATGTTACCAAGCCAATGAGTTTTCCTGCAAACATCAGCAGGAATTGTCATGCAAGTGTAGTTCTACCCATGCACAAGAGTGTGCAGGATTGGTTCTGATAAGAGGATGAAGGTGCTACCTGTGTGGTCAAAAAGAAAGTGCTTTGCCCTAACCTTCAGCAGAATGTATTGTAAAAGCATATTCTATGTGTAAAGTCTTTAAAGATGTCTTCAAAGAAGACTAGAGTCTTTAAGTTCAATCATAGCTATATTTTACTACATTAAATTTGTGTATAAAGATATATTTAAATGTTTTAGATAAATGTAAGTTACTCTATATGAAATGTTTAATTTCAGTTACTGTGAAATTTACATACTCTGTAAATTCTTTCCTTGTTTTAACCCTTTCCTTCAGATATTTTATTGAGTAGTTTCTCATAAGAAGTTTTAAATTTGGTTGTTGGGAGGGATGGGTGAAAAACTTCTATGTAAAATAGATAACTATATTTTTGAGGGAAATGTGCTGCATTAAGAATGTTTTTATAAAAAAATACTCTAATTTTAAAATGATGTAGAGATTTATATTTACTGTTGGATAAACCAAAAATATATAAAGTTCAAAGATTCAGTTTATTGGCTTTGATTTCAAATATTTTAATTAACTGAACTTAGTGTACTTAGCTGTTTAATTCAGAAATTTTAATCAATCTGAATTGATTGGCTATTGGAGATTACCAAAAATACATGTAATTCTTCAGCAGATGGAAGAGGCGTTTCTGATTCAAGAGAGAGAGGGAACTAAAGTGGACGTTCCAAGTTAATAGCTTTATTACAGAAACCAATAGTACTTTCCAGCTATTAAGTTGCCTGTGAGAGTACTGATACACCTGTAAGCTCTGCTTTTATAACAGCTATTCATGTCTACTGCAAGTCTCTGTATTTGGTGTGGCAAGCTATCTGAATATGTAACTGCAAAGTCACTCATTCTCAATGCAATTGAAGCTGGGCTTGTCACACTGAATTTCATGTGGCAAATGTCTGCCTGTTGTGGAAAGCCACCGGGACATATGTGTACTACTGATGTCCCAGCACACGCCTTTAAAGCAGGGCTTCAGGGGGCTGGCCGCGTGCTGCCTCATCACAGTGGCAACTTTTAGCCTAATCAAATTCACTCCAAAGGAACTTCTTATGCAACAATGGGAGGACTGGGTTTAAAAGGGACACCTTTTCTCTGAAAGCTATCAGTAACATACTTAAACTCCAAACCATACTGCTTGTTGTGACATTCGCTGCCTAATCACTAACCTGTTAGAGCCTCTGGTGTTGGACATTACTATATTGATGTTTCAAGAAGTCAGAGCTTTCTGTGTTAGAATGTTTTTGCAGTGTTTCCCGCATGGAAATGGATTTTCCAAAATGTCTGTAGATGTCGATGATTGTAAACGTTCCCCTGCCTTTTTCTAACCATTTCTTGTATGTATGTATGTACCATTCTTTCTGTTACGTATATCTACCTCACGCTTCACAAGAAGACTGTACTGTTGGTTGTGCTGACAGCCCTTCCTGTGAGGTGACTGATCTGCCATCTTGTTGTTTGTCATTTTGGGGATGTTCATGGAGTAAACCATATTTCGCTGCCATGTACCTACCAGTTCCACACAGTATTCTCACCTTTAAATAGATAAGTATATTTCTTTAGGATCCAAATGCCAGATTTTTTTTTAAATCCAAGAACAATAGAAATATACTTGCTAATACCTGTGGCCAGTCAGAACATCCCATTTGTACTACACTTTATGTTCAGTATTTCAGAGACTTGTGGGAAGTGCTTAGTTGTAAAGTTTTGATAACCACAGTTTCATGTCATCTTAGTCTCTTGTGCACAATAAAGTATATATCAGTTTATTAACAGTTGATGCTGTGATTCATTTATTTGAAGCAACTAATACCAACAAACTGTGAAAAACAGTTGATTGAGATCTGCGTTGCTGCCTGTTTCCTCCTCTTCCATAAACTTCAGTGAAGACTGTGGTTAAGGCAAGATTTGATTTTGTCATATTTTTCTTTTTCTCCTTTCTTTGTTCTTTTATTCAGTGACTTTGGTTGCCTTCTCAGTATCACGGCTGATTGCAGAAGGCAGTAGACATATTTAGTTGATTGCTGCCATTTTTCACTCCAAGTCCAAAGTTTGGATCCAGCAGGTGTTTGGTTGTTGTATATTGTGACATGTCCCAAGTCCTATTTTGCACAAGGCCTGGCTTGAGAACAGCCAAAATCAAGAGTCAGCTGAGAGTCCTCCATCTGAAGCAGCAGAGTTTCCTTGGTCTGTTGTACACTTAACTGCAAGTACACTGGACATGAACAAACAAGACCGAGCTGTATTTTCATTACTGAGGGGTCGTGCTCTGTTAGAGCAGATAGCTTGGTCAGTTGCCAGCAGGGCAAGGATTTGGATGTTTACTATCCTAGTTACTGCTTTGTTTCCTGTATTTCATGTGCAAAATATTCTTTATGGGCAGTCTGGGGGAGCCGGCCTCCGCTGTATTTCCTTGGGTTATTCAAAGGTTATGGCTATTAACTCACAAAGTGAAGCTCCCTAAAAAAGGAATTCCAAATGTTTGATGTTCGTTTTTAAATATCAGGATTCTTTCAGTACAGAGAAGACTATTAATTAGAAGCAATCATAAGTCATAGGCAGCCTGTAAGCTTAACTCCCAAAGGTGCAGTAGATTTATTGCTTCTTAGCAGCCATATATCAGTTTCTGAATTAAGACTTTTTTTTTTTCTCTTTGGAACTGAGTTATCTGGAGCTGACAGCGTAAAGATACTGGAGTTGTTCTTCACCTTCATCTTTAAGATTTACGTTTTGACTGAAATGTGGTGCAAATATATGATCAATCTCTTATGTGGGGATTTAATTTTAACATGTAATACCCAACAAATTATGATACGATATTGAGCTTCTATACATGAGCTTCTGTACATTAAGAATCAAGTCTTACCATATTATAAAGTATTGGTGTTGTTGGAATTTGTTTCTGACAGACCTTTGTGAGTGAAACAAACATCTGGGAATGTCAAAAAAATACCAAGTGCCAATTTCATGAAAAACACAGTCCAGATCCTTTCTATTTTAAACAGAATTAAATTTATCACAGCATTCCTTCCAACACAATATAAAAGGAAAAGGAGCCAATATTTTTGATACCTTTTCATAGTTGTCACTTTGTAGTTGTAAAACAGATATTTATGGGGCTGAAAGTCTGTTTGCAGCTTAGATTTCATACTGCAATCCCAGTCCTTCAGCCCAAGAGCAGACCTCGTGAACCTATATGCATTTACAGTTGGAATTCTTTGTATAAGAAAGATCAAATTACATCACTTCACCTACCCAAAGGAGGTAGCAGTTGAAATTACATTTCTATAGATTCTCACTCACTGGCAGCCATAAGGGACTCACTGCTATGTGTACGGAAGGCACAGCATACTGGGGTGCCACCAAGCCCACCGTGCCCCAAGGCCTGCTTATCTGGTGTTTGGTCCTGCGCAGTGCTGAGTTCTACGTTGTTTGGGAACAGCACGAAGAGGAGATGGTTTGCAGAGCTGAAAAAGAAAAGCAGCACGAAACTGTTACTCTTGCACTTTTTAAAAATGACAGCTCTTTTTCCATCCAATTATTTTGGCATGGATATAAGAAATATTGGTTAAAAAATGTTTGGGTGGAGTCTCCTTTTGCTCAGCTGTTACTTATTGCTGCTTGTAAACTGCCTAAGTCAGTTCTAGTAAGGAACATACTGTACTTGCAAAAACTTGTATTTTGAAGATCGTAACTGAGTGTTAAGCTGAGAAAGCTGATGGTATTTATAAGTATCTCAGCAAACTTGATCTACATTTTGTCAGTCTTGTGAGTTTTTTAATGCTGTTCCAGTTAAAGTCAAAATGCAGTATCTGTAAGGGACTGTTGCATTCCCAGTTCACAGAGCATTTACCTTCCTGATTTTCTTTGTGAATGGAGTGAAAGGGTCAGCAAGTTTTTGTTCTGTCCTTCAGCACAAATAGGTACATACCGTGGAGTAACAAGAATTAGGGATGCTGGAAAATCTTTGTTCTGAACTGTATTATTAGTGATCTCTGATCCCCAAAGTGATTAGTAACTTACCTGTTAAGCATGGAAAACAAATAGGAAGATTGCAAGGATCATATGTGCAGAGTGTTTCCATCAGGTATATTTAAGATTTCACAGGATTTTTGAGTGGCAAAGCACATAATGGAAAGTTTAAATCACTGGCAGGGAGCGATAAAATATCCTGAAGGAAGCAGTTGGAAAGCATCTGGAAACACAGCACTGAAGGCTGGTGTGGCGCAGCAGGCTGACGGGGGCTGCTGGCCCTCCCGTGGTCACAGGCAGAGCATGGTGAGAGCCCTGGCCTGCAGGCCATGCTGCTATTGCCAGAAATTCACTTCTACAGATGACTGGGCATCAGCAATCCAAGTAGGGTTATTACTGACAGGTCTTGTGATGTTAACTTTGGGGTACATCTGGGCTTGCAATAAGCTCTTTATTAACAGATGCTTGGTTTTTCAGACATCCTTTTTTTTTTTACGTAAGCCAAGCAGCTCTGAGTGCCTGTCTTTGCTTCAGGAAACAGGACTGTAAGATATAAATAAAGCCCACTAGGAATCACTAACTCAAATGACAAACTGAGGTGCTGGCATGCTGGCTGGATGGTGAATGTTCGCATTGTGAGGAGGCGGACAGATGAAGCTCTACTCCTGCTTTCTGGGTAAGTTCTCAACTGCTGAAAACTGTGCTTAGGAATCCAAAATACCAGCCTCTGTCATGCATGAAAGTGAGCTTGTCCCTGTCTGTGTCACTCCTGCTGAAGCAAGATGGGCGGCCCTCAGGGCATGCAGTGAGCAGGGTTCCTCCGGCTGGACCCTCAGAGTCTGTCAGGCAGCCCAAAATGGCAGCACAGGGCCCAGCACCGCCCCAGAGGACTTTGTGGTGGTGCCTGGACAAAGCAGCATCGCTTGGAGATGGCTCCTCAGAGGAAGAAGGTCTTGGAAAGAGTCTTGTAAGAGTGCAAACATGGCAAACTGGGAAAATGCAATGGGAGAGCATGAGGTGGAGCTGTTGTGAATGGTTTTTGACTAATTGTTGCTGCTGCTGAGTTGTGTGGGGATTGATCTGGGTCCCCACTCCTCTCTGTACATCTCTGTGGTGCAAAAGGCACCAGCGTGGTCTGGGGCTCTGTTCAAAAACCAGACTTTCCCTCACTCTTCTGCATCAAGTGGGAGAAAACCCAACAGTGGGTCCTGATTAAAGACTTCAGACCCACTCCCAGTTCCTCACAAGAGGTTATTTGTCAGCTCCAAAAGGAACAGGACCAGATACAGGACAACACAAACACATATCTGAAGAGAAAGGTGAAGATAAAGGCACCAGCTAAGCTGGTGATGCCTTAAGTGTGATGGTGTGAGAAGGGATGTCATTAATTGAGGACAGAAATAGGAGAAGATCTGCAATGAGGTTATTGTTTGAGAGGGAAAATTGAATCAATGTGTTGATTATGAGATTAATGGAGAATGCTGGTTCTGTCTGGACAGCGTTGTCATACTCTGTATGACACTCTTTATCCCATTACAAAGCTATTGTAAGTACACCCATGTTTTTGCTGGCACTACTCACTTAATTTTTCTGTATTTTCCCTGAAATGTGTGTCCCTGAAGTGAGACGTGTTTTCTAGATGTTAGACAACAAGGGTCTGTCATAAACTGAGAGGTTCTTGCTGGCCACTGGCCTCTCCCCTGACCCTGGGGCTGCCTGCCGAGGAGGTCACAGGTAATCTCCAGCCTAGCTCTGGCATGGCATTGTGTGCAATTGATTTTGTCTAATGGTAGGAGAAAGGTTATGCCAAGCTAATGATTGCTCTGTTGCATTCTTTTGTAAACTTTCGCTTATGGCATTACTGTTCCATTCAAAGGAAAAGGCAAAAGAGCTTAAACTAAAAATTACATAATAGGCTGAGAATACCGGTGTTGGAAGTCAGATCTCATACTTCTTAGTCAACAGCTGGTTAAACAGTTGTAAACCAATGACAAGTTTGTTATTTTCTCTTTTAGAAGTTGCAAGAAAGCTTAATTACTGTGTTGGTGGCGTTTCTTTTAGAGTAATGATAAATAACACGGTTCTGTGGGACCCAGCTTCAATTTTATAGTATTTCTATGCTTTTATTGATCAAGAACAAAACTGATATCAAAAAGCTATCCATTCATACAGCTCTGTTTTCAAATATAAGTGTCTGTGAGTATATAAGCCTGTATTATTCCATCTAGTAATGGGAGAACTCAAAATGGAAAATACCAACATGTATCATAGAGAGTAAATGCATGTGGATATGAATAGTCCTGAAAGCATCTGGAGTATGCAGGCCAGTGCTCCTGCTAACAAGTTTTCTACATCTGGAAGTTATGATTCCTTGCTGCGCTCACTTTTCAAATCTCAAAGCGATGGGCTGTCCTGGCTTAGAGCAAGAAGGTGGGGAGCCACCAGCCTGTACTTCCTCCTCTACCACGGGATCTCCTGGAGCCCTGCACCTTCCCTGTCTCCCTGGTGGGCACAGGAGAGGTCCTATAGCAGTTCTGAGATCAGCTGGGATCAGCGGATGACCTTGAAGTCCTATAGCTGAATGGAAATGAATTGGAATGATGGATTCTCAGAGGCTGCATTTGTCGGTGGAGCTGGTGTAAAAACAACAGTGATGTAAATTTCTTATGACTCAGCAAAGGTAATAGTTACATGGAAGAGGTTGGAGGAGGTCAGGGCACTGCCACACAGGTGTGCAGCCTCTGTCTGCAGCTGGGATAATGACATGTTGCATAGAGCTTTCAAAATTGGATGAGGATTTTTGACAGCATTGAAAGAAAGCTGGAGGCACATGCCAGTACCCAGCATCAATGCCACCTCTGCAGAAAAACAGTTTGCTGTTACTCAGAGACAGTTTGTCATTTTTAGAGCAAACTAAAGGCCATGTTGTCAGCTGGTATAAACCAGCTCCCTCCTTTAACTTTGGTCAAATTGTGTCTGTTTACAACAGCAGAGAATCTCTCAAGTGCCTAAGCTTCTCTGTAGCACCAAATAGCAGCAGTATGAGGTGGCAAACAGCCAGTTTGAACAGCTGCCAATGCAATTCTGATCCAAAAATGATTCCTTGAACCCCAGCATTCCCCTCCCCCGTCAGACTTCTATTGAAAGCAGGACTTACTCCCTGGTCTCTTGTAGCCATATTTCCCCAAACCCCAGTTCATACCCCACCCACTTCTGCAGCCATCTGAGTTTTGTTCTGCAGCAGTAACACCTTTTTCCACAGCTCCAATCAGCAACACAAGCTCTTATTTCAAAATGAAGTTGTGAGTATTAAAGCATCAGAGCTATTCAGGCCTCAGTGAATTGTACAGGTTTTACTGAAAAGCCCCCCAGAGAAGATTGAAGCAGGTGTTCTGGGCAGTGTGCATTCAAGCAGATGAATAATATGTTAATTATTTCTGGAGGTATCCACAGCAAAGCCACAGGCTCTGTCTGACACTGCCGGTCTTTGGTCGCTCTGGGCCTAATTGCAACACAGAGACCAACACCCACAATCTCTTCTTTTGCTTTCCCATCCAGATGCACAGTGATGTACGTGACAAGTTGTTGTCCTGGGGCGAGCTGTGCAAGTCCCTGTCACGTGGAGAATTGCTTCCAGCAGCGCTGCTGCCTTTGTGTGTCCTCAAGGCAGCGTTGGGTCTTGGCCTCTAAGGGAAGTGCTGGTGTTAGTCACACGTGAGTCATCTGTGACTGTCCCACCCGCTGTGAACTCTATTCACAGAGCCTGTTTCCAGATGTTTGTAACTAGAAATTGCTTTAAAGCGTGTCCACACGCTATAGCTGCTTAACCACTCCTTATACCCATGAAGTCTAAAGCCGTTTCAGTGACCCATCTTTCCAGGAAGGTTCCTTTCTCTTTTTCCCCTCCAGCTTTTTGCCCCTCCTGCACCAAACATGGTCTGTCCACACCTCTGAGCATGCATTTTGGACAAGCAAGCATATCCCTAGTTTGACACTATTGTCTGGAAGTAAAGTGAGTTTGAAAAGTGGATAATCTCATGGGAGAAGTAGCACGTGGTGAAGTCAACTAATACATGGCATTGAGCTCTTTGGTGTGAAAGAGATACTTCCAGAAAACAGTCTGCAGACAACGGATTGGCCACAGCTTGTGTTCAGGACTCACCAAATGCCTCAGAACAGCAACCACGGCAGTAAAACCACACACTGCTCTCAGGCAAGGGGGGAATGGGAGGAAGGGGAAGAAAGGCTGTACAGGCAGCATACATTGGTTAGTTCAACTCTTTGGGTAAGATTTTAAGTCTGTGGAGAGAAATTACTGCCCAGATCTACAAATACAGACATGTGAAGCTGTTCCACAGTGCCAAAAAACATTTCTAAAGGAAAGAAAATAGCTCTTTTATCAGTCATAAAATTCAAGGGAATTGTACACCCTCCATGTATCACAGGCTGCACTTTCAGCACACGGTGATTCACTGTCCATTATAGCAGGATGTTCCTTGGCAGCTGACACACATGCACTGGCACAGATGCTGGCAGAGGTCAGTACCATGTGGGCTCCCAATGGGGACCTGACGAAGTCTTTCAGCAGGAATCTCACATCTTCCCTGGATCTTGGCTTTATTTTCCTAAAGACCTCTAGAGCTAAAACAAAGCCCATTTTGATGATCTATTGAATTGCAACACACCCTGTTATGCCTCTCCTGTGAACTCAGACATGTACACAGCAATAAAAACTTTCAACTGGTGGTAATTAAGAAGAAAATTTTTCTATGGCAGTGTTTTTTCTCCAACATTCCCCTCAGGTGAGAATGAGCAGGTAACGCATTCAAATGAACAAGAGAAATTAAGAAGGAAAAAGCTATGGCCAGAAGTTATCTTCTCTGTGTGGAACTTATCCAGGATGACTTCCTGGAAAGGAAGTGAGATGAGACAGTAGAGAAAGAGTGAGGGGCAACTAAACTGGGTTGGGGATTTCTTAGAGAATAGCATTAAGCACAGATTGCTTTTGAGAAATCCATTTTGTGCAATATGGGCAGTGCACTGTGCTGGGAGCAGTGTGGCTGTCTCACCTGATGCTGTAGGTGCCACAGGGTGAAGGAGTGAGAGCAGCAGACAGCATGGCACAGCAGTGCTGGGCTTCCTGCAGCAAATTCTTTGAGGAATTCCCATTATAACTTTTTAGAGAAATCTTCTCATCCAGTTCTCAGCCTGACGATGACTTCGCTTGCAAAGGAAGACATTTTCCTATTTGTGCAGCCAGCTGGAAGTAAGGGTTACAAGAGAGACGAGTAAACACCAAAGGAAGGAGGCATGGAGGGTAAAAGAACAGTGAATTAAAATCTGTCTGTCTAATACACTGCAATAAATGGATGTTTGAGGTTATGTAAATACTTTCCTACAGTGCAGTCATCTAGGCATTATCCTAACAGAAAGCCATTTAGTCAGTTTAATCAATAGGCCCAGGAGCGTGTTTCACGGCTTTTTCTGTCCTAGTTAGCTACTCTGACATTCATGTTTTTACTACAGAATTGGTTTACATAGAACATTACACTAAGAAGTCTTACTTCAATTTTTGCCCATGACCATAAGAATTTATTGCCCACAAAAATCTGCTGGGTGCAGCAAGTGGGAGGAGACCACATTTCTTCACATGAACAGTGATTTTGGTGAAATAGGATTGCATGCAGTGGTTCCAATGCTTCCCCATCAGGTTGGTGTGCTGAATTGTTTTGAGCTTTTGGTGCCCAAAGCAGTGTTTAGTTTTAAATTGCTCAACCTGGATTTTTCCTATGTGCCTGGTGCTACTCTTTCAGCTATTAGAACCCAGTGCAGTCTGTTTTTCAGCTGAACAGCATGGCCAGACTGATGGGCTGCACCTGTGACCTGACCGCCAGCAATGCCCCACAGGTGTGCTGCAGGCAGATAGAGAGCCACTGGCTTTGGTGTGAGAGCTGGATTGGGGCTTGGTGCAAAGGTAAGGCAGTCTGAAATGTTAATGTTTTACTTTTCTCAAGTTTTACTTCTGAAACAAGGCTGTTGAATCTGAGGACACTGAGGTACTGTGGAGGATTTTGTATGTTAGAGGAAAGTTGTACTGCAATGGTTGGAGAAGAGCTCTGGAGCTGTGTTTATTCTTTTGTCAGCCTTAATGTATTAATGCTAATTTGAGAGACTGCAAGTGCGAGTGGTGCAGATGCTGAAATGGAGAGAATGCTTTAGCTAGCACATGGAAAGTATTTACAGTCTGTACACAATGGTGATATATAGGAGTAAACAGACCATCAGATAAGCACTGAATTTCTTTATTTGCACTTAAAATATATGCCTCTTGGCTCATAGGAAGCGAGGATAGCTGGATGACTGCGGGCAGGCCGTCTAGGAAAAACAAGCTTGCTAAGCAGAGAGGAACATCGATGTGAAAATAATAAATTCACAATTTGAGGTGATATCTAAAGTTTACAAAAGCTGTTCTGTATTGGAGTAAGAACTTGGCCTATGGCTTAATTTTCTGCTTGCTTCTCTTTTACTTTCACTGAAACTGAACACCATGCCGACTTTCATCCTGTGTGCATCGCCTGCCCTGTGCGACCCGGGTGCAAGCACAGGGCTGCATGTCCCTGGGGCAGGCTTGGAGGGCAGGCAAGTCCCTGGAGTGAGGTGATGGTCCTGCTGTCCCAGCACCAGAGCTGGCTTGGAGACTGAGTGTCTGCAAGCTGACCCCAGCTGCCTGTGCTTAGGGCTGCTTCCATTTTCCTGACCTTTTATACTTCAGCATTACATTAATATGTAAATCTGTATCTTCCTGATTCTGAGCTCTGAGGAATTCCCCAGGACCGCTGCAGAGGAATAGCACTGTGCACTGATGCCTGAGCTGGGTCAGGGGGAAAAATGCTGATGTACGCCTCCAGGTGGGACAGGACACAGCGTAGCTGGTGCTGACTGCCCTCTGTGCTCCACCAAGTCAATTTCAGAGGCCTGCAGACATAGCTGGGCTGCCCAGAGTCCTGCTGTCAGCTTACCAGCACCCATCAGGAGCCTGTGCAAATGGTTTCTCATCCACTTCAAGTGGATGAACGTGAGATAACTTTATTTTAAAACATAACGGAGTGCCAGCTTTCTAACAGAGGTGACGGTGCTAACATACAGGAAATGAAATACACTGTGTTTTGCATTTTTTCCTCGTTGAGTTGGCAGCTTCAAAAAAGTGCGTTATTAATGCTGAAATCTAAGAAATGTTGGCTTGCTTAAAATACTGCTGGTTTGAAACAATGTTGTTTAAATATTGCTGACCTAAGGATTTTCTTTGACACTTACTCTTATTTCTTTTGGATATGCTTTGCTATTTATCTAAACAACTCTGGTTGTTGAATGAGGTTTCAAGAGACAAGGTAAATAGAGGAAAGAAATCAATACAAGCAAGCACAAATAGGTTTTTCTATCGCATCCATGCTTCCTTCACATTACAGCACTGAAACTATGAGAATGTATTGATTCAGTAAACTTTCCCGTTTTTCTGAAATGCACAGGATCAAGAACACTGGTCCATACTAAAAGCCTTAGGAAGAGCATAAGATTTGTTGGCTTTGGCACAGGCACACAGAGGCAGTCTGATATCATCAGGTTTGAAAAAGGAGGGCAGCAACAGAGAGTGACTCAAGTACAATATAAACTCAGTTAATTTATAGCACGATCTTGGTTTTAATAAAAAGCAGGGGAATTGGTACACAGTGCTGGCAGAAAGCCTGACACAAAATCAGATTTAGCTCTAGATATCAATAAGGAAGCACAGCCAGATATTGCCATTACTAAGTATATTTATTATTGCTTAATTTTTTAAAGATGACTATATCTGTATATTGGATATTTTTATTTTTATTTAAGGCCAAACTGTAACTGTCTGAGGTGCTTTCTATATGGCTGTGGTGTCCTGTCAGCTCTGAGTAGAAGACTCACACGCACCAGATCACTTGCTGCTCAGTGCTTACTCACATCAGTGCTGGGTCCAAAAAGAACCAGCTGTGGATGCATCTGAGCTGTCTCTGATACAGCTCCAAGTCTGGAAAAGTGAATTCCTCCCTCTTTATGCAGACAGTGTTGTGCAATGGCCTGACCTCACTAGACACTTTTGCTGTACAATGGAAAGTAACCTGGGTACAACATCTGCTTTAATTAGCACTGGTTTGTTTAGCCAACGAACAATTTTTTTCTGTGCCCTATCCCTTCCTGCTAGTTTTTAGTATTGATGGGATTACAAGATACTGACTGGTACAACCGTGTTTTGTGGCAGATCTCCAGGAATGAGACTGGTTGTGTCATTGCCCTACATGGAAAATCAGTGTTATGCAACTTTCTCTGTTTACAAAATGATCTGAGGAAATGTTTTAGAAGACAGATTTCCTAAAAATGTTAAATGGCACCATCAGCCAAGGTGATTAATTATTAAACCATATGGAAAATTGAATGATAAGGCAAGGAAAACCATCCAGGCACTTTGGTATGAGATACTGTTTCCTGAAAATGGTGGGACTGGATAGCAAGATTTCTGTCCTCATCCCTTTCCTGTTCTACGCCCTGTATCCCTTGGCTGTGTGCTGCACTTGCAGGTGGTGTTTATTGCAAAGTGCATCTAACCCCTAAGGAACCTTGACTACTTCTTCCCAACACAGAATAGACTATTTGTGCCAACTGATCTCTCCTTCTGCTTTTAGAATTACAGCTTTGCGTTAGTTTTACTTCAAGAGGATTTTACCACCTGCCTTAATTATTTCGGTATTTACAGCTCTACAACTGCTTACAGCATCTTCAGCATTGTTAGTTCTCTGTCCTTGTGCAAGTAGTGTGATGTCATATGGAACTCCATCTCACCACTTCCCTTTCCTATTTTAGGACTCCAGCAAACACTGTAGCATTACAGAGCTATTTATTTCTTGAATCCGTACTCCATCATCAGTGACCAGAGTCCAGAATGAGAATTGACATAAGGAAACAATTAATACATTCAGGTAGCATAGTGTTAATATTTGTGTTTTGACTTCATAAAATACCGTTGCTCAGACAAGAAAATGGCCACAGTGCTGTGCTTACAGCTTCCAATGCAGGTTGACTGCAAGCTGATCTATCTTTGTGAGAAAACTGCTCTTATCTATCCTAGCTGGGAGTTGTGCCTTTACCTGTGAGGCCTCAATTATAGCCCAGAGGAATATTTCCACAACACTACTTCCCTTTGGCATCCCCTTGGAGCCCTAACTCCAAACTCTGACTGATTAGTATATAGTAATGCCCAGTTTATAGCCCAGGCATTTTCCAGGAGTAAAGCTTTTGTGCAGCTGAGCTATTCTCCTGTCTGCCTCTTTGCAATCTGGCTCTACTTGCAGCTCTGGGCTCTGTCGCTCTCCTAAACCTTAACCAAGCCCTGCTTCTGAGCAAGAGCTGAGCATCATCCCACAACCTACAGAAATGATCAAGATAAACAAGTTTGTTAGTGGTTGCATCTTTCAAGAGTCCTTCCCTCATTCTGGTAGCCCCTATGTGGCCCAACTCCGTCTGGAGCTCTTGGCTGTTTCTCTGTCCTAACTCTTTCTTTGATGGACTGTGCAGCCACAGTCTGCCTGGAGCTCTGTGTTTTGTCTCTCTTCTAACTCTTGGTATGGGCTGAGCCTTTAAGAAGGGCCACCAAGCAAGGTCTGGAGGCTATGGCTGAAATCCTTGTGCAGCCCACTAGTTCCTTTAGCAGCATTATTTTAACCCCACAGCAACAGACTTTGCTTTCCTTCCTAGTTGTAAGCTTGAATTTGCTGTAAAATCATAGTAGAAGCAAAATCCCTTGAGCTCCAAATGAGGTTGTACTGTGAAAGGAAAGGCTTGGCCTTATCTTGACAAGTTTTTCCAGTGGGCAGACTGAGTCTTGGTCAGGGAGGGTTAGGGTTACTGCAAGGCATAGGCTTCAAATGCAGTTTATAGTTAGGGTTAGTAGAAAGCCAACAATGAGCTACATTTCAGATGTACCCAATTGAGGAAAACAGTACTGTTTGTAAAACTAAACATTCCTCCTTAAAACTGACATCAATCGTTTTCACTTTTCTGTGCAATGTTCCTAATCTTTTGCATGCTCCCCACTTTGATGGCAGGTACTGTTTGTCCCTGTGCTTTAAGCAAGGACCTGCACTCTTTTGGCATGGCAGACTTTGCAAATTCCTCTCATTTGCTCTAATTTAAATTGAGTTCAGATGTACTGGAATATCTTGTGAAGTCCTGTTCTGTCAAGGTAATGAGCAGATCAGTGGAGATTTTCCAACCTTGATTAAATAATGTATCTAAGAACAAGTACATTAGGGAAAAAAAAAAAAGCAACAACAAAAACCCCTAAGATAAGAAGAAATGCCTCTTCTCTGGGCCCTTTCCACTTGGTAGCCAGCCAGCTTCTATGTTGGTCTGCACTTAGATTTGTAACTGATTTGCTTGACAGGGCCTCTGCCAAGCTTCTCGGTCATGGCCACGGTTCTTGTCATTCTCAGACACAATGCAAATGGCCTCCTTGGTAGAACAGGGTAGTATCTCTTTTCTTCAGGCCCACATTTTCAGAAGGTTGGATGCTTGTAATATTTGAGCACTGTGATGTTGTCCTCAGTAACTCTGTTTTATATATACCCTTGCATAAATGACTGTGGACTTTAAGCTGTTCATCCAGGGACAGAATTACTGTCAAGCGCATGAAAATAGACTAATGAACGTAATGCTGACAAAATGTTCAGCACATCATAACACATTTTTTTTAGAACAACCACAAGGTAAAATACTCATTCTTTGGCAAGGAAGATCTCAATTAGGAGGTGCTGAAGGAATTCACAAGGCTTTGGAAAGCTCTATGTATTCTTTCCTCTGGGGAAAACAGGAAACACGAACGTTATTTCCTTGAATGTTTACAGCTGAAACTGAAAGCTGGAAATCCAGCAGAGATGCAAGAATTTCAATACAGTTTTGTTGCAAGAGTTGGGAATAATGATTCCAAAGTAATTCCACTTATTCTCAGGAGTCTGTTTTATAATTATAATTTTGAGGGCTTTGCATTTTGTAATCTAATAGGAATTTTCAGGATTCTTTTGCATGATGATTTATAAAAATCAAGGCTATATCCTGAGCTTTTTAGGTCTCTACCATACTAACATGGATAAGATAAGCATGTACTCTCCAGTCTGGTCACTGCTAAGCCAAGGTCTAGCAGAACATACTACCTGACCTTGGACAAGGCAGCTCAGATCAGTTAAGATACAGAAGGTCATTAACAGGAACTTTCTGAGATAACTGCTAGAAACAAATGCTGTTGTGAAAGAGAACATTTTGTTCAGCAATTTCCTTCTAGCTCCAGGCTTATCACAGTGTTAGCATTACTTCTGTTTTTATCTCTTTGTCTGGTGGTGTGTTGGCTGTAAGGACAGGTGCAGTATGGAGTGGTGGTACCTAAAGCAGCTGTGTAAAGTTCCAGCCATCACTACTGGTGATGAAATTTGGAAAGTAAAATAGATAGCAGCTCAAGGAGTATCAAGTGAGTTGTACAGCACTTTGCTCATCCTTTGCTGCAGGCATTTTTGTGTATTAGAATATACACAAAATAGCTGCCATAGTATACTTGCCAACCTCCTCCTCTCCTCTTCATGTTTGGATGGATGCAGAAAGAACATTTTTTAATCAGAAGAGAAATTCTGACAGTTTGTGGAGGTTCAAAAGGTATTCTCTGCCTTGGCTCTAGGGAACAGTTGTCATACTCTGTGTTGGTGAATTAGTCAAAACCAGCACCAAGAACACTTTGTTTCTGAGTTGTGATGGAAATGACTTAGCTGAGATAACTGGGGAAGAAAAGTCCTTTTGCTTGAATTTGCTGTCAGACTTTTTCATATCATTATTAGGATGTTTGTTTGTCCCTAGCTGCTTCCCTAAGCTTTTCCTGCTCTTAATTAGGTTTATTTCCTCTCTTTCCAGATGTATGTTCTGTCCACTACACACTCCTCCTGCTTTCTTCTCTTAATCCACGTTCAATAAGCCATGTGGTTAGCAGTATGCGTCAGGCTTTCCCATCATGCTGATGGAAATCTTGTCATTGCACTGGAGATTGTGCTCTTAAGGTTGTGAAGTGCTGTGGTGCAGGGGTTTGAAAGCATATGTCTGTGTAGTGGTATCTTTTCAGCACAGATGTGCTCAACAGGAAGCTGAGTGAATAAACTACTTCAGGCAGCTTGTGCAGTAGGTTTGAAGCTTGTCCCAAAGTGTATGCTATGAAAAGAGGTTATTCTTATCCATGCTAACTGGCTTAAAGATTAGATGGATTTCTCTCATATTGGCAAAGCAGTTACTATAGAATTAACTAAAGTTTCTCTGCAGTGACAACAAACCAATAAACTGAAGCTTTTTTTTTTTTTTTTTTAAAATCTGAGGATTTTATGAAATATATCTCTAGGGCAAAGTCAAAGAGTGGTGAATCGCTATCTTCCCGGCCTTTTACCTAGCAGAAAGTAAAGCCAGGTGCCATTTCTGCCCAGATGATTTTCAATCTTTCAGACTGGTTTCCAAAGAGATCTTCCCTTCTGCTCTGCCAAAACTGCTCCTGGATGCAGGAACAGCCCATGACATTTCATTTCCAAATCACACCTCCAGGACAGCACACAGCTAAAATCAGTGAACTTGTTTTCTGTTTATCTGCTTTTCTACTCACACTGAAATGAATAATGTCCTGCACACAAGTTGCCCGGCAGGCTGCTGTCTGTGTGCCCTCACAGGATGTTGAGCCTAGTGCGTGGTGGGATGCAGGACTGGTGTTCTGTCATGTTGTATGATGGTACAGGCCTGCTGGCATGGCTATGATCAGAGATCTGTAGGGCCAGCCGTGAAGAAAACCTTGCCTGTTTAAGGGCTAGCATAGTGAGAAGGAAGATAGCTGTCATGCCTCCAGAGA
Source organism: Tympanuchus pallidicinctus (assembly GCF_026119805.1). NCBI lineage: Eukaryota > Metazoa > Chordata > Aves > Galliformes > Phasianidae > Tympanuchus > Tympanuchus pallidicinctus. The sequence goes on along the minus strand of NW_026294791.1, from coordinate 15,326,312 downwards.
CCATTTTTGTGCAAGAGAAACAGCCTGATGTTTTGCTAGTTAGGGTGGAAAGTGTTTTTGGTTTATGTCTCATATAAATAATAAAAACACAAATACCTCAGCACTAGCAAAGTGGTCGGGAACAAATTAAAGAGAAAACGAATAGCTGACCAGAGCACATTAAAAATTCAGACTGAAATCTGACTTCAGTCTGCAATAAAAAACTGCTTTCCCTCTGTGCTTGATGTGCTCAGCTGATTAAGCACACGTTCTGGCAAAGAGAGACCCGATGAGGATAACTGTGTTTGCAAACGGCTGGGGAGGAGATGGAGGTGCCAGGACTGCAACGTGTTTGCTCTTTTTGGAGCCCAGGGGCTGCACAGTGCCTGCTGTCCAAGACGCTGGCAGGAGTGTGTGTTCCCTTGGCAGGAAAACAGCTTGCTCGATTCGCCCCCCTATATCCCCCAGAAATGTACACAATGTCCTTCCTCCTCCTGTGCTAGAAATGAGCTGGAGGCAGCTTCCTTGCCCAGCCGTCCAGGCCTCGCACTTTCTACTGGCACTGGGCAGCTGCAGCCCCTTCCCCACATGGGCTCTCATGGCCAAGGCCCTGGGCACCTGCTTGTGCTCTGCCTGCAGGCTGCTGGAACCAAATACATTCAAGCAGCCCAAACTTTGCAACGCACCGGCCTGTGTCTTGGGCAGTGGCTGCTGCTGTCTGTTCCTTCTCAGTGCATCGTCTCTTCATGTGTGCTGCCATGAAGGATTTCATTAGCAATGGGCAGCTCTGTGGGTGTTTGCAAACAGCAATTCATTTTTCTGCGGTGTGGATTTCTTGGTTGTTTTTTTTTGTTTAGTTTCTGTTTGTTTGTTTTTAAAATGTGCTCAGTCTTGAAATGTTTTTCCTGTCTGTGCATAGTTCACAAAGATCTGTCTTGTTCAGCACAGAGAAAAACACTGTGGTCACCTCCTGCTCCAGTCTGGCCTATCCAACACCTCTGATCCACCACTGCCAGAGATGGGAACTTCTGCTTTGGAGGAGGGCTGATGCCTTTTGTGGGTTGGGGTCTCTGTTGATATGAGTTACGTTTAGCAGAAGACTTTTGAAATCCATGAGCAGAAAATGGGAGTTCCTAAGTACCTAGGAAAGATTAGAATGTTCATTGTACATATTTTAGATATTACTACATTTCTGACCTTTACTTGATGATTACTTCATGCGAACAAAGTCACAGACAGTGCTGCACAGTGTGGCAGTAGTGGTTGTTCTGGACGTTTCCTGGCTGACCCAAGGGGCAGGGGGGCAAAGAGGGGGACACTGGAGCTGTCTGTTTGCACCAGAATGAAACATTCCAATATTAGAATCCTGTCATTTATACATATTTGCTTCTGCAAAATAACTTATTGGGGTTATTTCAGGGAAGGAGAAAGTTATTGTGCACAAAAAGAAGCAAGCAGTTTTCACTGCCCTTGGACTGGTGCTTTGCATCAGCTGGATGATGCTGCAGGGTGCCCTGCTGGTGCTCATGCAGTGAAAGCTGAGACCAAACAGACTTGCAGGGTTTTGTCTGAAGATGTTTTTTCCAGATACCAGCGACTGAAATCTTTCCTGGCTTCCTTGGAACTCTGAGTGCTAAAATAAGCGTTGTAGATGGAAAAACTGGAGGAGAGCACACAGACAGACAGCAGACTGAGTGGAGCAAAGGCACTAATATTTGAATGTCACGATTGCTTCTGAAATATGGGATGAGCTTAATGAGGATATAGATGATGGTACATTAGGAAAATGATTTAAAATCTGGTATATTTTATATTGAAGATGTATGTATCTTCATAAAAGAGGGCGTCACTTTCAAAGTTGGGGAAGCAACAGTCTGTGATTTGGAAGACTTCAGTTTTATAGCCTGTGACTATTTTAGAAACCTAGAACAGGTTTATTTAACCCTTTCGTGACTTTTCTGTGAAAAATAATGACCAACAACACGTTAGGAATGCTATCAGGCAGTAGTCATGCTTCTTACATGGTCTGAGGTGTGCATGCACATAGGTTAATGTCACTGGCAAAGAACAAAATATTTTTTATATCAAGATTTAGCGAACAAATGTCCTGCATAAGGACACGGTGTAGTTTAGGAGTGAGAGAAGGAAGTCTTAATTAACTCTTTGAGATGAGAAGAGCCTGCTATTGCTAGCTGTGGTCTTGAGTATCTTCCAATAAAGATGCGTCCTTCTACTGGAATCAAAATACCTTGAAAACTGAGAGAGGCAGAAACCAGATGTAAATATATGGACCCTGCTGAGATTAACAAATAAAATACTTACAGCTGACAGGATGTTTTTTCTAGCCAGGCTCCCAGAGACAGACATGTTGCTGCCACTTGCAGTGCCACAGGTGGGAAACAGGCCTGTTGAGCAGGCACAGATCATGGAGCAGCACTGTCAACCTGCACAGGGACAGCAAATTATTGCCTCTTGGCTTCTGTTCCTACCACGTCAGCTGTCAGTGAGAGGAGGATGTTGCTATCCCTTAGTGCTTAGGGTAATTAAACTTTAGAGAACAGCTGAGATCTTCTGGGGGAAGGAGAAGTCCTGGTGCTGCTGAACGGATCAGGTGGGCAGGAGGCAAGTAGAAGGGTCAGTGAGCTTGCTGAGACCTGCGTGCGGGTTGTGCCATCTCTGTATTGCAAATATTACAGCTCGAGGCTGGACTTTCTGCACGCGAAAGCAATGTGCTAAGGCCTCCATGTGCTTGCTCTGCTCCCAGAAAAGAGGTGCTACTGACAGGAGCACCCCTCCTCTCTGCAAGCCTGCCTCCTGCGGCCCCGCTCAGGTGAGGCTGAAGCAGGCAGGGCTGTGGCTGTGGGCAGTCTGTGGCTGTGGGCAGTCTGCTGGGGGACACGATCTCTCGCCACCTGCCCCTGGACCTCCTGTGCTCTTCACGCACAGCTGTCTCGTTGTCCACTTGGTAGCCTGCTTTGGGAGCATGCAGCCCCAAGGGCCTGCTGGCTGTGTGGCTCCCAGGAGCACTGTGGGTGCCATTTATCCCATCAGTGTGGCCATGCAGAGGGCTGCACTCCTGCAGTAGTGCTGATTTTTGGGCTGTTCGTGCTCCAGGCCCTGCACAGACACCTCTGGTTATATTCCAGAATTTTGAAAAACTAATAAAAACATAAAATAACTGATCAGTGATACCTCAAAACTTGCAAATGTCTCACGAGAGTCTTTTTTAGAAAAAATGTTCTAACTGAGGCTGAGGCTTGGGAATTCATGAACTATGGAGTCACCTTCCACCCTGACATTCTTTAGCTTGTCCCACAGCATGTTTCCCTCCTGTGTGCAGGCACTCTGTCAGCGGTTTGCTGTAATTAACTTCCTTGTGCTGGGAATGCCTCGTTATGAGGCGGCTCGGTGCTGCCCTCCTCTCAGGAGTACAACTGACAGCAAGGAATTGTGCTTAATAGATACAAAGATGTGGAATTTGCAGGAAAGAATGAATTCTGTGTAAATAACCAAGTGGGTCTGAGGCATGTGTTCTGGGTAATGATTCATGCTGGAAGTTTAATTTGACACGAACAGGAAAAGAGAGAATTATCGATGGCTTGAAACTGATAGTTGCTGAATGCCCTCGGTTCCCTGTGGAAGCTGCTTGGACCTTAAAAATGAGGTTCCTGTTGCATGTTGCTGTTCCTGTCATTACTCAGCATTGTCCTGTGAGGCTTTATTGTATCTTTGTTTATAGGCCTGTTTTTTGTCTGGGATTATAATTGAAACCATATTTATAAACAAGACATGCCTTGCATGCTGAGTACGAAGGCTGAGTGCTCTGTGTTGGCTGCCCTGACTCTTCAGTGCAACAGACGAGGCTGCTGCCACCACCTCTGGCTGTAGGGCACTGTGGGGCAGTGAATGCCATTTGCTTGTGCATGCAGGACAGCTTGCTTGGGGAATCTGATGTTTGTCACGTGATTTCTTGGGAAACAGATAACATGAAACCAGCAGCCTGTATCTAGAAAAATTAGAAAGTATAAGGGGTACTTTCCCCTTTGTTTAAAGAGAAACAGATTTAAGCTCTGAGCCCCAAGGGTCTGGATATGCTCTTCTTCATTCAGCTCTACTGTGTTCTCTGGGATGCTAACAGGTTCATAATTTCAAGTTGCTAATGAGAACTGACAGATTGCAGTATTTCTCTTCATTGAAAGCCTCTTTTACAGCCTTGTGCAAAGCTCTATGAGGCTGATGGAAATGTTCCCATTGACCCCAGTGGGCACTGAATCAGGTAATACATCAGTCCTAAAATCGATCCTATTTACCTGTGGGGTACATAAATAACAGCTGTAGAAGTTGCTAAAACCATGCACTGCAGTTCTTGACTTTTGTAGAGTCTATAAAAATCTTCCTTCTAAGTATCAGAGTGTGAAAATGGGAGCCCTGAAACAGTCCAAAGGCATTTTGTGACACTGAAAGAAAACGTTTTCTGTTGTAAGAAAGTTTACTCGAGGACCCTGTTGATTGCCATATTGTGAAAGAACAGGTATATTGGCAGTTGGATCACAATCTTTTTATAAACTTCATCTCTTTAGTGTTCTGAAGCTGAAGTCATCTCTCTTGATATTAAAACATCCTCCTAGTACAGATAGCTAACTCTGTCAGTGCTGGAGAGTGAATCCTATTATGTGTTGGCAAAACATTTAACTATTCTTGACTAGCTCTCACGTTATGAGTGTTTTGCCAGGAAACTTAAAATTATTAAGTTTTTGCTTCTCCAGCAGCGATGCAAAGCACCACAAAATGTATTAGCTTTACTTGAGTGTTTTAATGCATAGGTTTAATTATGTATATGCATACATTTCTGTATGCATATGCATTTATGTAAAAATATAATTCATTTAGAAATCTGGGACAAGTACCAGGAAAGCACTTTTGTCCAGATTGTTTATATGTAGCTGAAGATGAATGAAGAATCAGAAACTTTCTGAAATGTGTGCTATTTTTATCACAGTGCAGTACAAAATAGGATGTACTTCTTATTTTGTGGCCAAGGAAGGTAAAAAGGGACTGCTCTGGTGCTTTATTTCATTTTTTAAAGCGTGGTGCTTCATTGTGCTTTTTTTTTCTTTCTTTCTTTCCTATTTTTCTAACTGTCTTTGAAATTATTTTGGACCTGTTTTGCAGAGTTCCATTTTCACAAGATGCTTGTAATCAGCAGCTTATGAAATCCTTATTAGAATGATGTCACCAGCCATCATTAGAGATGTCTTTTGAACTTTGTGAGGTTACTTTAATGATTCTGGCAGATAAGAAGATGCAGAAAATAGAGGAAAAACAGCAACACTGTTCTTCCACCGGGTCCTGAACAACTTTTCTGTTTATTAGCTGTGAAATCCACAGCCTTTCACATGCTGTTGATCTTTTAAGATGTGTCTCACCAGTGCTAGAGATGCCCACTGACAACTTGCTCTCTTTAAAATAGTCTCTTTTCATGCTGTTTCTGTGCTAGAGTGGAAAGTTTCACTAAACTCATGATGAATTCATTTTCAGAAATAAGCATGTTTCTTTTCAAGTCTGTACTGGGGAATGTAGGAAGTTCTTATTTTCTTCAACACTTGAATTTTAGTCTTCTTACATTGATAGATTGATTTGTTTGTCAGAAATTTGCACATTTAGAGCTCTGAGAATATGCCCAAATATTTACAGATGGCAAAAAATGTTGGCAGTAATGTTCTGATAAATAGCCATCTTCACTGCAATTAGTGGGGTATTCCAGAAAGATCTGGACCTACAAAAGGATTTGCTCCTTGGTTCCTAAGGGCAGCTTTCTAGGGCTTCTCACTTTACTTCCATGGGAATGAAATTGTGTTGTATCCTAACAGGAGCCTGGCTGCTGTAATCTGAATGAGTCCTGAGAACACAGTACCTCTTCCTGAAAGCTGTAATGGGCAGCAGCAAAACAGCCTTCCCAAAATCGTGTAGTTTAATTCATCAGGAGGATGAAAGTGATTGGGATGTGGGTCTGACTCGTTACTGAAATCTGCATACATTGCATAGCAAGTATTTTGTTGTGCATTAGATATAATTTCATAGACTTCCTAATGGGTTGTGAGTCACTCTGCTGCTTCTACCTCTTTCCATGTTCTCTTGTTCCTTTTCCTTTGAGAAAGTCCATTTCAAGTTAGCCTAATCCTTTTGACCTCCAATGTACATGTATCATAAATTGAGATTGTCTCTTATCAGCACTTGGTTGTTCACTGAGAAGACTTCACTGCGCCCTACTCTCATCTATTGGTACACTAAACGTACCAGTAACTATGTAAACATGAAGTATTCATAAATGATTGCAGAGCAGCTACAATCCATCACAACAGGATCTTGAGAAGGCTGAGGCTTGTCTGCATGAACTGTGTTGTAGCTGAATTTCTTGACAATACTGCATTTATAGCAGGAATCACCCATTACTTCAGCGTCATGAAATTATTTTGTAATATGGTGGCCAGTGTACACCCTGGGGAAAAAAGAAAACAAAACACTTATCTTGCTAGCAGGAAACACATCTCATCTGGATGGATTGGTTTAGGCTCGTGTTACAGTTCAGTGCTCTCTGACCAAGTTCTTTTGGGTGACCTGTATATGGAGGGCTTTATGCTTAATGCCATTCTGACTTACTTGATGCTATCATTACATGGAATTTTGGTATGGCAGTGTCTTACCACAGTGTATGTAATTTGTATTTGTGTTGTGACTTTCAAGAGCCAAACTGCAGTAGAAATGGGATTGCCATTGCCTGTCCTTGTACCATAGCTCACCATCACAAAGCAGGCACCACAAGTCACCAGAAAGGAATGCGTGGGCTGACAATAGCTCACGTGTATTGCTCTCTTCAAAAGCCACTATTTGGTTCAGGTACTCCATACTGAGCTAAGAACTTCATAGCTGCCCCTAGACCCCATAGATCTAGATGATGTAGGAAGATATTTGCACTCCAGACAAATTAAGGGATGATGCTCCATCCATTCACCTGATGTTAATCACTTGTCTAGAGCAAAGCCACACTCCGGTCCCTTTCACTAAGATAACTTCACCTTTCTTTGCAGCAGATGTGGTCAGTCATTCCAGATGCTGCTCCCAAAGCTTCAGGAGCACAGCCTGTGCCTGTCTCCTCAGAAGCATTACAGCTCTCATACAGTCATTGCCAAAAATGAGCTTATACTGTCCAAAAGCTTAGCTGGAAAAATCAGCCTCTCCCAAAAGTCAATTGTAAAGCTAACAGTGTATCTCTCCTACATCCAGTATTTCCACTGAAACTAGTATCTTTGTGTGTGCAAGGAATGAGTAATTGAGTTTCCATTCTTATCAGAGAGAAGCACTTTATAGAAATCAATAAGAATTCCTTCAGAAAAGTCAAAGTCAAGAGCATTACAGTGATGTGTAATATCAGAGAGCAAAGTGGTGCTGTGGGATAGAGGGGTGCTGTGGGATAGAGGCCAGGACTGATCTGTAAGTGTTGCATGTGGCTGCTGATACCTGAGGAGTACAATGTGCCCAGGTGCTGCTGGCTGGTGGATTCCAGAAGCCAGCAGCACTGTGACTGCAGCATGCATGATGGTGCTGTGCTGCCTCATACATTTGCAGGACAAGTGCCAAGCTCTCCTGTGACTTTGATAGGAACGGGAATTTGTGGCACTCTGTTAGGTAGTGTGCCATGAGGATGAGGAGCTTTGGAATGCCAATGCAGAGAATCACAACTTGCCGAATTCTTCCAGAGATCAAAAAAGGTGTCCAGAAGAGTCCTTAAAATAAAGTTTGATGTGGGAATAAAAATTGCATCTAGTCATGGAACAAAGGGTGATCGCACTCCTTTCCACATTCTACATAGTGTTGAATTGCTGGGAGTGATTTCTGATTTAAGATGTCTGTAGAAAAGTTTATCAGAGATACTTGGCCATTTATCTCAGTAATTCTAGTCTTAACCAAGCAATCCAGAAGTATTCCTTACCCAAAAGGTATCAAAAATTATTTGCGTAGTTAAACTGAAATGATGGAAGATTAACTTATGACAAATAACTATGTTAAATGAGGGTCAGGTTGCTCTCTTAATCAAATAACTTTGCCAAATATTTACTAAAATAGGACAGACTCTTGTAAAAGTATAAATAGTTTGTTACTTATTTAAATAAAAGATCCTTACAAGCCTTATTTGGTATGATTCTTTGATAGTGTTTATGAAAGGGGTTTAATAGCAGGATTTCCATTGTGATTTTCACTAGCAAAAAAAAACTTAACTTTATTTTCTGGCTAAGCAGATTTTTTCCTATAAAATTTTGATAGAAAATATACTACTTAATAAATTACGAGATACGTTATAAACACTCCATACGTGAACTTTACTACTAAATAAATATTTGATTAAGAAGGATGGGGCTTTTCTAGGGTTTGACTAGATAATCCGATTCTGTGCAGCAACTTGCAATTGGCAAGTTCTGACTCCCTGATAAGGAAGTGCTTGAAAACCCAGGGAGGAGTGGGGGCCTTCTGGAAGAGAAGGCTTGCAGCCTTTTATCCAGATGTGTTTTCTGTGTGTGTAGAACAGAATATATCCAGAACAGAAAATATGTCATCAAAAAAGGCAGTATTAGATAAAGCAATGTGTATATTGAGAGTAAATTGTCAAGGAAATGTGCTTATTTTCAACCTCTCTGGTCTGGCAGAAGTGGGAGTTCTTGTATTCATGGCTTGCTTTGTCACCTTGTGTACAATATCACACATACGTTGAATCTGTTAAGAATGTTTTACCAGAAACATGTTCTGTATCTCAAATCTTGAGTTCTGGCAGAATTTGGGAATGGAATTGAAACAGCCAGCCTGGCCATAAGAAATATATCATTATTATTGCAGTCAAGAAAGGTGCTAAAGCGTTGAGGACTTTTAAACAATGCTGAAGCAGTCCTGGACTTGCCTACCAGGTCAGTACTACCATTACTATTATACCAGGAAAACTCATTCAAATGTTAAAAGACTGATTTCTTAAAAGCAACATGACAGTGACTTTATAAAACCAATTCCAGAGTGTCTTTTGTAAAGGCATGATTTCTCAACTCTCTTTAATAATATTAAAGTGGTAAAAAGGAGTTAGAAAATAAAAGTATTTACTCTTTCTACGTAAGCCCTTCTACATAAACACTTGTAAATTGTAAAGTACAGTTACAGCTTAGACACTACTTAGTATGGGGGAGAAATGCAGAAATGTTAGATCTCAGTGTAGTGGTTATAAATGCTATATATAAGACAGCTTAATTAGAAAAGGGATAGGGAAGTGGTAGACATTACTAAGTAATAGCAGATAGTGTTCAGAAAGCATCCCTGATGAACGTGTTAGGCAGTAATTGTTTACAAGAAGGGTGATCTGAATCTTCTGCATGGTAATCTGCCTATCATTTCTCAAAATCTAGGAATTGTAATGAAAGATGAGATTTCCAATCAAAATTAACATTGAAAGTGTTGGTTTGTTACAGAGAGGTTAAAAATGTAGGCTCAGTGGTGTTTTCAGACAGTTTTCAGACAGTGTATGAAAAGCAGTTTGGCCTGAAAACTTGAAGGCTGAACTGTCTGGCTGAAGACTTGAAAATAGTATTGTGTGTGCGTAACTTTTGCTCCTAATTTTAGTATTCTGATTGTCTAATCTGCAATTATGATGGTGAGCATTTATACGGGTCACTTCTTCTGCACTAGTAGGAATGCTTATGGGAATAAGAATATACCAACACTATTTACTTCTCCTGTCTAGTTTTATTTATATATATAATTTTTTTTTAAAATTCAGTAGGAAGTAGGTGCCTATTGTACTGAGACATTGATTGCAAATACATATCCATTCATTTCACTCTTGGTGAAAAAATGACCTACCTTGAAAGGATTTGGGCACAGGACCCTATAGTGAGCACTGAAACTAGAAGTGATTCGGGCCAAGAAAGTATCTAGGTTTGTGTTCTCCAGGCAAGGTTGGAAAACCAGCCTGACTGTCAGCTGCTAGCCACCAGAAGCTAGAACTGTGAGCTAAGTTTTGTTTTATTATATTCCGTTCCTAATGCTCTGCCTGTCTGCACATGACAGGATATAGAACTGTTTTCAGCTGAAGTCCAGAAATATAATTAGTACAACCAGAAGAGCATGCTGAGTTCCTTAAAATTCTTGCAGTCACCCATTAGGAAAATGAGCCTAGCTAAGAGTTACACTGCCACCTAACTAAGCGTAATTTCACATAGTATTGTTCTAAAAGTCTGGAATAACTCCAGCTATGAGATCAGATTACCCGAGTCCAAACGGTACCTAAGTAAGTAATGCAATGAAGAGATTAACTACAGATGAAGCAACTTAAAACATGTCAAGCAACTGAAATAAGACCTGTACAAATGGAAACAAACATAAGGGGTACAAAAACATAGCAACAATCACTGTTGAGGGCTGCAGTAAGCTTGTATTAACTGGAAATCTAAGTAATGTAAGCGGTTGGAGGAGAAAAAATAAAGGCACTTTCAGAATTTTCTGTTGTAAACCATGCCTTTTATGGAGGAGCACAGCAGAAAGTAGAGCAGTTCAAAAGAACAACAGACAAAGATGGAATAGATAACTCGGTGAATGAAACGCATTCCATGTTTAAAATGACACTCTGCCTGGACTCTTCTTTGAGAGAAAATTCAAACCATTAGAAGTTTGTGCTTAACACAGAAAATAGTGCCAATGCAAGCAGTATGCACGGCAGAGACCTTGTCTGAAGTTTGCAGAACAATGAATAATGGTTAAATGGCAGCCTCTAACCAGTGACGTTGTTTACGTGAAAGGCAACTCCAGAGCTAAGGCAGCATGAAATACAATGGAAGAATGAATCTCTTTTTAGTAGGAGAAAGAGGAGACAAGCAATAGCAGCAAACTACAAGTATTTGAAAAATTAGGAGAAAAAAAAATGAAAACAGACAACAGGAAAGAAAGTGAACAGCCAAATTGTGCAACTCTGCTAATGTGCGTCAAGGGCTTGGGAGTATGCCAGCAGCGTGGCTCTACTTTAGCAGATTTTAAGGCATGAACATGCTTTATACCTGTCAGTATTTCAGAGTTTGTATTATGCATGTAGGAACCTAGCTGGGCACAGGATGTCACACCAAAGCTTCTGGCTTTCTGCTCAGTTTTCATGCGCTCTTGGGTGGATCCCTGCTGACTTGTACTACAGTTGCATACGTGTTCCAGGTGGTCCCTCATGGGATGCAAATTTAGATGTCTCTTAAGACTTCTAGCAGATATGGTAGAAATGGTCAAAAGTGATTTTGCGTGTGGGGATAAACTAGTGACAGATGTATGGACAGCCTGAACACCAGAGCCTCCTCCCTGTAGGAGACTAGAATAGAAAGCAAGGCCTCCTAACTAACACAGGGAGAAATGTATCATTGTTTAACTGAAGGGTGTGTTGAGTGAAAGAACATGTTGGATGGGGGACTGAACGGCTGGGATTCATTTGATTGTAACACTCAAAATGCCAGACTGTAGTGTCAGGAATTCTGCAAAGCCGAGAAATTCTCAAGAGAATGTTCTTATCTGCTGACTTGAATGAAATAGTGAGAAGGATAGATCAACCAAATGACTTTAATCTGGTTTACTTTAACAAATGCTATTCAGTGAGGCAAATTCCAGAATATTCTCTATGAATAAACTATTTGGGTAATATAGATTCCTGTCTTCTATTAGTGCTCTGCATCCTGAGTTCCACAGGACAGAAATGCAAATATTTCATAGGCATGTAATGTATTTTGACAAAAAATTACTGAAACACACCAAAGCAGCATAGGAAAACTCTGCATTGCCTATTTGTGATGGAAGCTATGCAAACTTCTTTTAAAAAGTTGATATAAATCAACAAGCCAAGATGGAAAAGACTGATACGAAAACAATTAGAGCAACTCCAGGTATGTCAGCATCCTACAGTGGCAGAGATGCTCCATATGTATTTACTTTAAAGAAGAATTCCTTACTCTGTAGTCTGATTAAAACTGCTTTGCTGTCTTTTTGAAGGCAAGGATGGCTGAGAAAGTGAGCTACTGTCAAACTACCTCAACTATATTGTTATGTTCTCCAAAAGCTGAACATTTTCTCCAAAGTCTCGGTTTTATTTTCAGGATCAACACTGAGAGTTGTCATATCCAGTCTATATTTTAAAAATGATAAACAGGGCTCTAGATGTATGTTCTCTAGAACTTTGATTGTATCTGGATGTGCCCTTTTCAATGACTGTGCATTTCCCATTGTTTTGTATTAAATGAACAGCTTGATACTTCTGGTTTTCTAGCAAATCGGAAAGAAAATCTGGCTCTCCCCTACTCCATGGGTGTCGAACTTTTTGGCTTTCTGGGGCCTCACTGAGCAAAGAGGAATTGTATTGGGCTGCATATGAAATACGTAATATAGTAAGCGTATATAAGTTACAAAAAATTTTAATGTATTTTTTTATTAAAACATAAAAAAGAGCAATGTAAATATAAAACTAGTGAACTATTTGCCCTTGTTTTTGTGAAACTAATGCATCAGCATCTAGTTTTATGGAAGTGGTTGCAATTCTAAATGAGTTCTCACAGGGCTCATCAGAGATTTTCCATCTAATTTTACTCTTCTTGAGCTTCATCTTTGAACATAGTTACTGTCAAATGTATTGACTTCCAAAAAGTGAAAGAGGCATGATGAATGCCATGAGTAAGACATGATATGCTTTGCAGTGAGGGATCTTTTTCTGTGATAAGAGAGGTTTTATAAAAGTCTAGTGAACAGGCATGATCAAATTTTTCATCTGAATGTGTGATTGCAACTCTGTGCATTCCATTTGATAATTGTCAGGTAATATATTTATGTCAACTGAAGTTGCGAATACAGAAAAAAATTGATGTTTTTTCTCAGACATCTTGAAACCTATTCTCAAACTCCTTTATGAAAATGGAAATATAAGCCTTGTATTTTTCACTGCTCACCGTGGAACTTTACTTAGCCAACGTATCAAAATGTATAGCATTATTCACCATAACTTTACCTTGTCACAAGTTTCATTTCAAATGTCGTGTTCATAGTTGCTAAAAATGTACAATCTTTGAGTCTGCGTTACTAGCTATCTAGGGCTGCATGCAGCCTGCAGGCCACGGATTGAACACCTCTAGTGCAGTTCCTTCAGTCCATTTCTGCTCTCCTTGTAGTTCTCCATCACTTTGGCATGGTCTTCCAATTGTTGGTGCAGCTGAATGCTGATCTGCCTCACTGTAGACGTAGACCAGGGTTTCTCAGTGTGGCATTAAGGAGGATGCGTTGTTCCAGTGGTTCGCTTTGTAGCTGGGCATTGCATCTCACACGTTTGAAGTCTGTAGATGGTAAACACACTGAAATTATAGTTGTTCATACTATATATTATTTTTTTGAAGTGATTGTACAGCTGATTTGAGGAAACTCACTAAAAGCCGTGTGCTGTACTCCGGCCGTAAAAGTCTAAGACATTTCTCCCAAGGACAAAGAGATTATCCTTCATTTCCTACTTTATTTAACATTTAACTTGAAACTGAACTGCAGTCAGGGGAACACAAATAGCTCACTCAACTCTCTTCTGTGAGGAGTCTTAGGGCAAAGAAATTAGCAGATTAGTCACGCCAGCTTGCCAGGAGGCTGTTGGCTTGGATATAATGTACCAGTTCCAAAGGGGAACTTCTGAGTTATGAAACTGTATGTGGTTATAGGGATATATTAATAGCAGCAACAGCAGAAAGCACAAATGGGTCAGTTTTGGAGTTGTGCTGCCCCACAAAGCCAGGAACTGATAGCTGAAAGACTGCGTTGTTGTTTGTACTTCTGATTGAAAATGTCCTGTCAGGCAATGCTTCGTGATGGCTGGATGGCTAAGTGTGCTCAGATGTACAAATCCTGAACATTTTATTCAAAGAGAGATCTTTATTTGGAAAATCTTTGCTGTTTATTGAATCATAGAGTTACCAAGGTTGGAAAAGACCTCCAAGTCCATCCAGTACAACAACCCCCTGCCACCAATATTTCCCTATTTAACCATGTCCCTTAGTGTAACATCTATGACTCTTCTTTATTGTCTAAGAGGATAAAGAAATGGCTTGCAAACGCAGGACTGTATCTAGTTTGAACTTGGCATGGACTGAAGGTTCAGTGAGCTAAGCTTGGAGATGAGTGCACTGTGGGGTTTGGACAGCAGTCCTGGCTGTGTTTGCTTCCGAGGTTTCTCTAGTTGCATGTGGTACCACTGGAGAGATGGGGCTACTGTGAGAAAGGTGCATTTATTATGCATATAGGTGGGGTGAAGTAGCATTGTCACTGCAGGGAATGGAGAAATTGAGACCTGTTCCCATGATGGCTGCTAGATTATAGAAGTGGGCAAAATGGGTTCTCTGTTGCATGCTGCCTTCTTAGGTGGTGTAGATCAAAACTGTTTTACTTCAAGAGAGTGTAGGAAGTGGTTAATCTGTGGTCTTCTGCTTTAGTAAGAATGTTTTTACATGTTTCTCCTTGGATTATTATTTTTCTTAAGCATAGTCAAATACACTAACTTTTACAAAACTAACTTTAAATGGTTATTAAATTTAAACTAGGAAGAAGAGTTGACTGTGGTTGCCTTGATTCCCAGTGAAGTAAATATACTCAAAAGCTTGCAAGCTCAGATCCTAGTCTTTAATATCTAAATTATTATTATTTATTTTAGATTAATAAACAACAGAGTATTGAAATAAGTTTTTCTTTTTTTTCTTTTCTTTACACATAACACCCATAATTCACTCTGTGGTTCAGACAATCAGGCCAATAATCATCAGGATCAAAAAAAAGTACTTCCCTCTGTATCCACCCAGTCTGCAAGTCACTAGATGCTTCTGATTCAGTCTGTAGATGGAGGAGAGGGAGGGTGTTTTATTTTTCCTTTTTTATTTGGTATGGTAAAGAACCAAGCCCAGAAAATGTATTTGACTCCAACTCCGGAATGAATATATCTATAAAGGTTAAAATCTACTTTGATTTTCTAGGTAAGGCAGTAGTTATAAATTCCTTTAGAATTTCAATATTTTGAATGCTGATGATTAGAAATAATAACAAAATAAAAGTATATACCGGGACCTTTTAAATTCATTAAGTAAAATTTCAGAGTGCGTATGACTTTGGACTCAAGCGATACTTTCTAATGTTGAAATGTCAAAATTGAGCGTGTCTGAGTTGGCACTGTCTTGGGAAAGAACTTGTTTGTGGTTGTTGCTTTTTGATCAGGAAATTTTTCAAAAACAGATCTTCCCTATGAGAAAGTTTGTACTTTTTTTGTACTTTTGACAAAGAAGTCAGGCTTTTTTGAAAATGAAGATTTCTGCAGAAACATTTTCAAAACATTACTTTTCACAGGTTTTAGACTAAAGACCTGAGTGATCCCTAATATTATCGAATACTTGTGTGACAGAATGCATACTCAAATAAATGCTATAAAATGAAATTAATGTAACTGAAGTAGCCCCCCAAAAGTAAAAATAACACCCCTTGATTAAGCAGTATATAATCAATGCCGAGGAAGAGGCTTTTGAGTTCTTCAGGCAGCTATTTGCTGAGAGTACTAGTATGGTACAAGCAGATTTGGGTTTAAAGCCAGACACAGAACAGCTGTGTCGCTGGAAATTTGGGAGATCTCATTCTAAATATTTTAAGCCAGAAGAAATGTTTAAAACAATCTGCTATGCTTCAAAATGGTCTCCTATGAGTAATCCCATTATCTTCAGGAGAATGAGGACTATTTAACTGTTGCTAGATCTTGTCCATAACTAGTGTGTATTTAGATTCCTAATTGAGTAAAAAATAAAGAAAATCCATGTGGTGGCTTCTATACTGGGAGGAGGCAGCAGCAGAGGGGCAGATGTGAGCTGCAGGGGAGCATGACACCTTTTGCTTCTAGGAAATGGGCAGCTCCTTTAAGAATTGAAGGAATGTAAAGCTGCTAACTGCTAATCATCTGCTCAGTGTCAGCGCTGAGCAGAGCTGCTGTGTGCCAGCAACCTGCTGGGTTCCAAGGAGAGACAAAACCCTGGGACCAGGAGGAGGTGATGGCACCTCAATCCTGCTGCGCAGTTTTCCATCATGGAGATCTGTTTGGGCTCCAGCTCGAAGGGAAAGCAACCAGAGGTGAAAAATTCTGGCTTGGTTCTCTTTCAGAGAAAGACCATCACAAAGTCAGAATGATAAAAAATATTCAATGCAAAAAGGACTCATTTAAAAAAAAATGATGTATCAAAAGAAGTTAGCAAATAATGTAATGAAAGAAGGAGTGAGGCAATTCTACTACAGTCAGGTTATGCTTAGATAAAGCCAAGACCATTCAGAAAACTGTAAAAGTTCGTATCTTGAATGAAATATATTGCTGCAGTGACTGTGCAAGTTAGGGCTGCTCCTGCTCTTTAGCTCTCCTGTTGCTGATGAAAATGGTGCCTTTATTTAAGGAAATGTCCAAAAGGGACACAAGTGATGTGACAGGCGTGTAGCTCTGCTTCACTCTTATCCATGCCAGATTTTGATCCCTTCTGGGCCATGTTGTGTCAGTCATACTTTGGCTGTTCTGCTGCAGCCAAGGGACTCACAAATGAACTGACCACAATGACCACTTGCTTGTATTCATGGCATGGCATGCTGACCTACTTTAAAATACTTGATCCCAGCAGTGTCGCCCTGCAGACCCAGCAGTAGGCTTGCTTCGATGCCTGCTTTATTTTCCTTTCCCAACTAAACTCTTTAATGGGGTATTTGCTGTACAAACTCCAAAGCTCAGTGAGCTGCTCCGCATTCCAGTTTCACAGGAAGCACAATCTGAGCTTGCCAAGTACACCGCTCGGCATCCCGAATTCCTGCGCCGGGCAGCAGGAGGTTATGTAATGGGAGCACACCGGCCTGTGGCTGTCAGAGGGGAAAACAGACATGAGTGAGTGTGATGTGGCAGGAAGCGGCTTGCGGGGCACAGGCAAATGGAGTCTGAAAGGTGGCAGCAATGTGTGTTCAATACAAAGTTAAAACAACAAAATACTCGCTTGGACAGCAAAGCTGAGGTCCCTCAGGCTGCTTTTAGAAGGTATAAATGGAGCAAACCTCAAAAATTTCACGGTGAATTTATTTGACAGCTTAAATTAACCTAGCAGCTGGATAAGGAACTGTTCTAAGAGTGACAGAAGTTTTGTGGCAGCTGTCTTTCTTTTTGAAGGCACAGTGATAAAAGCAATGGGGTTACAGTAGTTTTAAAGTCTACTGAGGACATGGGGCACTGGGGGATGAAAGTGTTGCATCCAGACCAAGCGCCACCCAGGTCCCTGCCACAGCCCAGGCCTGCGGTTTGGCTCAGGCTCCACTCCTGCAAGGAGCAGGGCAGCTGGCAGGCAGCGGTGTTGTGCACTGCAGCTAGCTGCTGAAGCTGGTGGCAGTCGCCTCATCTGAGTGGACAACACTGCTTGTGCTCCTAGGGGCAACAGTGCTTGTTGAGGTCTGGCTGTGCTTGTGCTCAAGCTAAGCTGCTTACCAGCATGTTTCCTGACCTGTCTGTCAGGGTGTCCTTTTTGCCATGTGCAGGGGCACTGATTGCTTCATGGGATGAGATCAGGCTTTTGTATAAACAGATTTCCTGCTGCAAGGACCAGAACAGGAGCAATATTCAATTCCTTCTGTGTGATGTTACAAGGCTTTGGGCCTCCTGCTGCAAGTGTGAACCTTGGTGCTGGCTGCTGAGAAGTACTTCATGGTCTGTAGTGATAGCTGGAGCTCCTGTGGGCTCAGTAGCTGTATATGTATATGCAGATATGGCCCAAACTCCCAAATCCCATGCTCACCTGCCAGGGCTGTGCTGCTGCACCACACAGGCTGCCTATACCTGTGCAAGGCTTCCTCTGGTGAGGAAGAGACCCATTTCCATCTAGGTTTGAAAGGAATAGTAGTAAAACATGGCTCCCACAGATATGAAGTATTGCAGCGTGGCCCTTCCTAAGGATTAGTTGGAAACAGCAGCAAGAAGGAGCAGCCAGCCTGTTTTGTAACATACAAAAAGGTGGGGGAAAGTGGACTGTAATTAATTTACCAGGATTCTACAGCTCTCATTTCACTAAGTAATAGCTGAATGGAAATCCAGATTGTCTGAGCAGATGAAGAAATAAGCAGATCCTGTGCATTTCATAGAAGAATGAATTTTATGTTTCTGTGGTTCTGTTGTTCCTCGATTTACTTAGAGACTGTCATTATCATAATACTACATTCCTTAAAGGTGAATTAAACCTGTTTGTGTTTTGAGATAGCATACTTGTATCATCATCAATACTGTAAGCAAGCTGTTTCGTAAACTTTTTGTGTCACAGTTTTATAACAACAAGAAGGCTAAAGTTCATGCACATGGAATCACAAAGGTCTTGAGGCACAGCCCACAGATGTCAGGTGAGCTCTCTGCTCCCTGTGGCTGCTAACCAGACTGGGAGAGAGCTGGTACCTCCGTTGCTGCCTATCTGAGAGATCACTTATGCAGCGTGGCTCTCTAGGGAGGAGAAGTATCTAACTTCTAGCACTGTTTGTTACTATGAGACCTAATGGAAAAGTCAGTTTGGAAAAGACATTATACAGACTGTATGCTATTAGAGCTGCCTCCAGCATTTTCATAGGGAATCTGAATCCTTCTGCTAGAGATCTCCTTTTTATTCCTTTGCATTTGCTGCAAGTTCTCATTATACAAAAGCTGTAGAATTTTTGTAAGCTTTCAAGCTGCACATTGGTCCTTCACTCTGGCAAGTACAAGGTGGGCCTCGGCTGTGAATGGCACCTCATGGGGTCAGACCAGCAGGCCTGGGCACAGTCCTGCCCCCTGGCATCATGGCCCCCTCACCCAGCTTGTCCTACTGCCTGATCTGCAGGGCTGGGAGGGTTAGTCCCTGGCCAAACCTTTTGTGTTTAGCTTTGTAATTTTATGAGAAATGTTTGCTTTTATTTTGCTGTTTGTTTGTTTTGTTCTCTGTAATCACTGTTGCATGGAGTTCCACAAGATACTTTTTTGGTGTTAGGAGGGGAAAGGCAAGAGAATGTTTCCTAAAGGAGATAAAATTAAAGTTCATGCTCTGTGAACTACGCAGATTGCTTATACTTACGTGTGTGCATGCATCTGTGGTGGATGATCTCAGTTTTTGGGGACCAGTGTGTTTCAGCAAACTCAGCCAGTTTGGGAAGGAAACTTCCAGGAAAGGAAGGCACTGCAGCTTTAACACACAAAAGGAGCAAACTCATGTAACCTTTTAAGAGAAGTGCTTAGGCTTTCTTCCCTGGTTTCTATGCTTGAGATAATAGGAAGGAATAAAAAATACTTCTATGCGGCTAGGCTTGTACATGTTATGAACCTCTTACTTCTTCCTCCCAAAGGATTTATGTATCTGCAACTTTTCAAAAAAGAAAACTGTAAGGAAGAGGTCTTTACAGCGTAACTTGAATAGCAAGTTGGTTACTGTGCATGTGAGGCACCAGCTAAGGGTCTCGTACATTTTATCTACACAACCACTTTTTGCATGGATATGCTCATTTCTTCACTGCATGTTTGTGTACCTATGACATAGACATTTTTCATTTGCATGAAAACAAAGCAAAATCAGCAGATCTTTCCACCTCTTTCACAGCCACCCTTGTCTCCTATATGTGTTGCTTGCCAACTGTAAAAAATGGACAGTTTTTTACAGACAATGCATGACACATACTCTATATATGTCCTAATTCTGGCAAAGTTGCCTACCCAGGCCTCAGTCTGAACTGTATTTCTGTATGAAATGTGTGCTGAGCAGGCTGCTGAGACGACTGTTGGAAACTTATCTTTAAAACTTTATTGCAAGCCAGAATATTCTAAAACTTGGCATGCTGCTTTCAGAGAGGGTGCAGTTCATTTAGTTAAATCTGGGTCTGCCTCCTGCTCTCGTTCAGGTTCCCTAGGGTAGAGAGAAGTACCTAATTGCAAGGCTGTTTGCCAAGTACTTGGCAATGGGAGCTTCCCCCGTGATGCAGTTTGTCTCTAAAGCAGATAAAGTCCGTTTGGAATAGTCTGCTGCTTTAGGGTAGCAAAGGGCAAAGAGTTTTCAAGAACAGTTTAGAATTTAAATTCAAGCATTTATAACACATGTATTCATTTCTAAACACTATCAATAAGGTGCCTTCTTAGCATGTCAGTAGTTGAGAAGTATTTTGTAACTATCTTCATTCTACTTTCACAGAATCACAGAATCACAGAATTGTAGGGGCTGGAAGGGACCTCCAGAGATCATCGAGTCCAACCCCCCTGCCAAAGCAGGTTCCCTACAGCAGGTCGCACAGGTCGGCATCCAGGCAGGTCTTGAACATCTCCAGAGAAGGAGACTCCACCACCTCCCTGGGCAGCCTGTTCCATTGCTCCGTCACCTCACTGTAAAGAAGTTCTTGCGCATGTTTGTGCAGAACTTCCTATGCTGCAGTTTCCAGCCGTTTCCCCTTGTCCTGTCTCCACTCACCACTGAAAACAGTCTGGCCTCGCCATTCTGCCCCCCACACCTTAGATATTTATAGACCTGGATCAGGTCCCCTCTCAGTCTCCTTTTCTCAAGGCTGAACAGACCCAGATCACTCAGCCTTTCCTCATAGGAGAGATGCTCCAGGCCCTTCACCATCTTCGTGGCCCTCCGCTGGACTCTTTCCAAGAGATCCTTGTCTTTTTTGTACTGGGGAGCCCAGAACTGGACACAGTACTCCAGATGAGGTCTTACCTTCACCTTCCCTTGCATTTTCTTTCTTGCTCACAGTTGGTTTAATGTGAAGTTTTGGTTTTATTGAGTCAATAATCATGTTATGAAAACATTTTGTGCCTAGGCAGCACACAAATACATGTAGATATTTCATACCAGGAAATGCAAATGCTTTATTCAAGCCTAATATGCTGCTGGAGATTGAGAAGTACTTCTATGGCTTTCCGTCCATTAAGAAATCTGTCATGCGAGGCAGAGGGTGCGTACCAAGGAGCGTGTATCAGCAGGGCAGAGGTACCAGCAGTGTTAGGGGACAGCGCTGCTGCTGGCTGCTCTTGCAAATCTGCAGTACTGCAGAGTCAGCACAGGCCCTACTCAGTCAAAAACCTAAACATCTGTTTAACTTAAGGCATGTGCTTACACTTCTTTGGCATGGGCTTCTAACGGAGGGGGATGTTTTTGTTTTTCTGAGTGTTTTACTTCACGAGGTTATGCTTAGGAAGCACTTTTCAACCAAGATAGAGATTCTTTTCCCTAGCCTGCCTTCCCATAAAGGGGTAAGATGTAGACATGCAGTCCCGAAACTTGTGCTCTGTTTCTGTCCTTCCATACACTTTTTCAGAGGAGGGAACCTTGGGTGTCCCAGCCTCAAAGAGACCTTCAGCTTGTTCATGTGGGTCCCTGGTCTGGGCAGCCAGGGCTAGGGCCTCAGGACTGTTAGGTGCATGTCAGCCCCTCATAGGGAAATAGCAGACAGCATCACTGCTGTTAGTTCACTTTCAAATGATTTAGTGCATTCAGTAATGCATGGGTGCATAAGCTGATCAGTATTTCTTCAATTACCTGGGGGATTCTGTCTATGAAAACCTGCAGTGGACTTGTTCCTTCCTCGTACTCTAAGCTATGGAAGCAAATAACTCTTCCTCTTGTACTGAAATCAATTTCATTTAGTTGCTGCTTTCATCTACTTTCTGCTTGTTGCCTACTTAGATTCTTCCCGTACTCATACTGATTGTTAGCTGGAATAGTTCATGTATGCATATTTTATATATTATTCTGTAACAAATATCTGACTTAAAAACTCACTTGACCTAGCTGTGGTGATATTGGGGGCAAAGTGAAACTTTCAGTTCTCTTTGAGAATGAGATGCACCTGAAAATTTGTGGAGGAAATCACATTCTTGCCCTGACACTCATAGGAAATCTGCTGAGCTACTGGCAAACCACCACTGGTCTGTTAGAGTCTTTCTATTGAGCTCTGTTCTCTCCAGCAATGAGATTGTTGCAATGCTTCAGACAAGAAAAGTGAAGAATCAAGGAGCTTTGCTTGGAGACCTACACTAATTCTCTGATAACCACAGCAAGTTTGGGAAGAGTTGTTGAAGATCTTGAGTTGTTAAAGATTTTACTTAAAGATCCTGTGTTTCAGTTTGGGGTATTTAAGTGCATATTAAATTCGATAAATGCATTTTCAGGGAGGAGCATGTAGAAGTCAAAGGAGAGGGGAAGGAAAAAGCAACCATTCTTATTGCTGTTATAAAGACTTGCTCATGAACAACTAGAAATAAGGCCTGGATCACACTGTCTTTGTCATTTATCAGCAGGATTTACCTTCTGTTGGCTACGTGGTGTGGTTCGAGGCAGCAGTCACCCTAGTGTGGGAGCACAGGGCAGCAGGAAGATCTCACTCCCTCAGAGCTGGGGATGTTACTGGCTGCTGAGGTTTATTTGATGGGAATTTGAATTTATTGCGGTATCTGGTAGCATCCATCTTTCAGTTCTTCGGCTGTTTTGATAAGGAAAAAATCCTGTGCTGTTGCAGCCAGCTCTGCTGCTCCTGATAAATAAGCTGCATATCTTTAAGAGCTATTTATTACTCTCTGTTTGTCAGTTTTGTAAACTGGAAATGATTAGTGGGATGAGAAGGGGGGGCTGCTGCTCCGCACAGGCTACTCCTTGGGCCAGGGGGATGGAGTGGGATGTAGCGGGGGTCCCAGCATTTCCCTGCACTCCCCCACAGCAGTCCTGCATGGCCACAGGCAGAGCCAGACTGGAAGCACCCCTCTGTGATTCGTATGTGGTATAACTACTTCTTTCGAATAATTAGTACATTATAGAATCGAGCATTACCATTTCACAAACCACATTTATGGACAGCCAATATTAGTCAATATTTGAAGAGTACTTGTTTTGGTAGAGTGTTTATTGTTTTTTTCTTTACCCTATGTTTTATAGGCAGGCCACAGGCAGAGTGCAGCATCTCAAGAGCCAGAACAGAATCCTAGAGGCAATACGATCACAGAAGATATGTGGTTCAGGAGCAGTTAGCTTAAGAGGGAAGTGATGTCCTTCCTGCCAAATTCATTAGGATCTACATTGCCTAGAAGCAGTAAGTGTTATGTGCTCTATGAAATGAATCTTCATAGGAATGTTTTATTTTGTATGCCCTGAAGGAAGGCCAGAGAATGCAGTTCTGGAGCCGTGTTTGTCCAGTATAGTTTCATCCATCCCCAAAATAATTTTCGAAGCATTTTGCAGCTCTCATTCTTCTGGCTGTTCGGAGATTAACCAGATCAAAGTTACACTGCATCAGATTAATCAAATCATTGATTTTAACAAAGGAAGTCATAGCAATCAGCAGGTATCTTGATCCTCTCCTCTCTCAGAACGGGCTGTTAGTGAATATTCAGTACATGGTGATTTTTTTAATTTTTTTATTTTTTACAAGGACAACTGGGGAAAATACCTATAAATTTGAACTACGTGTTACTTTATTCATAGTAAATGTGGCTCAAGTTACAGAGCCAATTGCAAGCAGACCAGCAGTGGAAAACATAAGCCAAAAAGCACACACGAGGAATCCCAGCAGGTGAAAACTGCTTGGTTGTAAGCTGCATGCAGGACTAATCTGTGCTGCATGAACTATCCATCATCAATTATCTCACCAAAATCCATCACAGCAAAAAGTGGTAGAGGAAAAGGCCACCCCTAGTCTGAGTCCTGCAGTGAGGTATATTTTTGGAAAGTGAAGAGAGCCCCGTGAGGAGCTAAGGCAGCCCATGGGAATGGGCTGGATATCACAGGGCAGAATAGATTTTTGGAGAGTTTAGAAAGCAAGTTTGAGATAACTTTCGTAGCTAGATACGGATGTGTTGGAGGAAAATGAAGTGGTTGATTTGTTATAAATTCAGCATTACTGTCTCATTTACCACTTTCTTTCAGAGTAAGGCAAACAAGTGTGTAGATATCTGGTAGAAGTTTCAACAGAAGATAGATTTTCTCCCATGTTTAAAACTGATATTCAAGATCAGATGTAATAAGAATACAGAGTAGAAAAATGCAATAGTAGTGAGAATTCTAGAATATCTTACCTGTCCAAGTCAAGTGTTTTGATGAGGAAGACTGAAATCTCCAAAACAAGCCGAAGGGTAGTAGAACAGAGGCAGGACTTGAAAGAAGGCCCACAGGATGACTGGAAATGGAAGTGATTGTGTGCTTGCATTTAATGCACAGCAACATACAAAATCATGAAAGAATCACTGAAGACCAACACTTCTCAGCAACACAGTGCAGGGAATCCAATCTTCTAGTAGGATTTTTTTGAGAGAGCTGGTGAAAAGAAAGACAAGAGATCTTATCAATAAGCTGCCTCCTTCTGGGCATTAATTAGATCAACTTATACAAACTTTCATCACAGATAAAGGTAATATTTTTCAAGTATTACAATTGCTAGGCTTCATCCTTAGCTCTTCACATTAAGAAATAAAACCACCTATGCACTAACTGTTATAAATTGTATGATTATGCCATATAAAGGAAAATGCTCATGAAAATACTTCTTAAGCACTAGTATTTTTGCGACAAACACATAATGAAGGCTTAGATTAGAATCTGACTTCTCTGAAAACCATGGCAGTTTATGCAAGAAAGCAAATGACATGTAACAAAAGCACCATCTTCCCTGCCTTAGTCCCACAGGAGAACTTCAGTCTTTCCAGAAATGGAATGAACTGGGGATAGCAGGAATGCTTTCAGTGGTTAGTTTTGAACATGATACAATGGTGTATTGTATAGAGGCAACATTCTTGCAGAGTCAGAAGAACATGAAAGTAGAACTGGCTGAATCATGGCGAGGCAGAACTAAGTACCTGACCAAAGGTTTTTGAATGTTCAGTCATGCTGTGCCCTGTTTCAAAACATCCATTCACCAGGAATGCTCAGAGTAACAAAGCTGTATGCACCCGCCTTCACGAGCATCTGATCAAAGGGCCCATCCAGTTTCCACCCACTGTATGCAGGCAGCCAACTTCAATATTTACCACCCTTTGAACTGGTCAACCAGGAATGCAGCAGTAGAAAGGAGTGTGAACCTCCTTTACGCTGCCACTGATCTGGAACATGTACTGTGTTCTGGAAAAGGGACAAGATGAAGTGAACACGCAGTGGCTGCGTGAGTAGTAAAATTAATTTTAGGCCATATAGTTTGAATAGAAAATAAAAAATTTAAAAAGGGACCCATTGCAACTATGTTACATAAAAATTGAGTAATGTCTTGGGAAACAGTCTTTGCTATGAGCCTACCGACTGAGAATGATATTGTTTGGTTATAGAATAAGAATCCACAAAGCCATAGAAAATATTAATTTCATTTTAAACGCTTTTGTTCTCTTAAGTGCTTTGGTGCTTAGTGCTTTTTTTTCCCTTCAGGAAAAGCTTCTTTGAAGTAAGATGATAAAGAAAAAGGAGAAAGCTGACTTGCCTGAATCCCACTGTATTATATGGTCTGTTCCGAGCACACAAGAAAATTTCAGGTGTGCTGTATTAAATACAAACACATTTTTTAAAACATGCCATCTAGTTGAGAAGAAAGTGCCTCTTCATCACTGATAACTACCTTTTTTCCTTTGTATTTTGCTAACCAGCAGGACTAGTAAGAAATCTGCTAAGAAAATAAATCATCTTGGTAAAGGAAATGCTTTTTGTTTGGCAGTTGTAATTAAAGCAGGAAGTTGCACAGTAGCCTGACCGGATTACAAAGCCTACACTGACTTTGATGTGAATTTTTTAAAATTCTTGCAAAATCACAATGCCTTGATTACCAGATTGGCCACGTCAGGGGCTCTCTGGAATGAAAATTTCTTTATGTTCTATCTTGAAGTGCAGTTTAGCTCTTCAGCTTAGGAACTTGGCTAGATATTGGACAGTTATGGAAACATTTTCATCAGACCCAGTGGCCTCCAAAGGCCACTCAAGATCATCAAAATTCTTTTGCACCTGCACATGAAGCTTTGGCTGCATATTGGTCCTAAATTGCTTTTACTATTTGAATAGCAAAGACTGTGTAAACTCTAGGTATGGCAAATGCATAAAATAAGGAGGATACTGAATATTCTGATAGAATATTGATGCATGATTTATTTATTTATCCACATAACAATTTGCTTTATGTAAGCCTTTTAACACTTAAGTCCTATCTCAAAAGCCATTGAGTCTGATCTCAAAAAGGAGAGCACTACAATCTCGGTAGGATTTGGAAATTCATTTCTACTTTGTTGTCAGTATTATCCAGAAAAAATTGTTGCTGGTTTGCAGGTGCTTCTTCAACCACGTCTAGTAAGATGACTTCCCCTTCCCTAATTGTCATTTACAACAAGGAAACATACTGTAAGCTTAAAATGTGCCACCATTTCCTCACTTAGACTTACGTAGGACTAGGAATAAGCTTGTCTTCCCTACACTAGATACACAAATGTATTTAGATTTGCTCCTAATGTTTTGTTCTCAGGATTATTCCTATCAGTTTTTCTTTATCCAATGAAGTCTGTGCTTATTTTTGCTGCCTTATTTGGTTTCTTTCTAATGTATTAACATCCTTGTTATAGCACAATGTCCAGAACTTAACAGTGCTCCAGCTGTTTCTTGCAACTACTTGAATATGTGTTGTATCACTCTTGTTTCTGCATGCAGTTCATCCTAATTGCAGTTATCATGACACAAAATTCACATCCACTTTATAAACATGTCAAGTAATTTAACTTAAAGAAATCTTTTATCTTGGCTTTTACCTGTAGGACCATTGGAGAGATAAGGAGAATTCAGTGGCAACTAGTTGTTCATCTCTAGTGTTTCCTTGCTGTTTTCCAACATTTTTCTTTGTTTTATCCCACTCCCAGGTAATGTCTGACGTTTTAAATAAATAGCTATCTGAAGGAAGAATAACAATGCTTTGTTCTAGCTTGTTATCAAATAATCTAAGCTTAGAATTGTTACTTGCAGAATTTTATTTACCCTTAACAATAGTAAAAGCACCATCAGCAGGAATATTCCTGCTCTGATTATTAAACTTACATGGTGATTAATGGTTGCAGTGCCTGCTGCAAGCATCTGATCAGTGCAGTGGTGAGCAGGAGGGCTGAAAAAGCAGAAGTGATTTAGAAAGTTCACAATAGATAGTTGGCATTTTTTTTTCCATCAACTAGTGCTCTCATGAGACTACAGACAGCATGAGTGAACGTAGGAGGAAACAATACATCTGCAGACACTGGCAGACAGTATCGCTTGCCAAATTTGGCCACAGTTCCTCTAGATAAATAATTTCTCAGTGACGTGCTGGGTTGAAATTATATAAACAGCAAAAGTTACTAAGACCTGGGCCCCAGAGTACTGTGGGTTTCAAGATTTTCTGAAACCCACCCTTAGTAGTCTGACATCTACAGATATTTTTCTTTAACAGCTGACACCAGGGACAGGGCAATATTACCATCACTTTGTACTGGAGATTTTGAATGTACTGAAATAATCACTCTTCAGGCACAGCACTGGTCATGATGTAACTACCAGCTTCTTTGTGAAGGCTTATATAAAAGTTATCAAAGCAGCAATCTTTTCCTGGAGTGGCTGTAACCTTTTATAGCAACAACTACATGAGCATTTCAAGAAATGTAATTGGAAAAACACTATGTTAAATTTCAGTCTCCAAAAGCATGATGGGTTTCCAAAGAGGTAACTGCTGAGAATGACTTCACGCAACGAATTCATGAAGCTAGAGGGTACTAGGGATGGGAGGGGGGGATTCCTACTTGTGACCAGACATTTAGCCAGCTTTTAATGTAAGGCAGTAAGATTTCCTTGATAATTAAGATACTTCCGCTATGACAGCTCTATACACTGGTCTATCTGAAAAGTATTGTACATCACTGAGGAATTTATGCAGAAAAGAAAGCTGCATAATTCTTCCTGAACAGAAGTATCCCACAGGGAAACCTTACCTAACTATTTTTATAGAATCATCTCTAGACACACTTCTGAAGTTATAAAAACAAATCCTTTATTTAAAAGATGTTCTGTGAAAATCAGTTTCCATAACAGCAATCAAACATACATGTCATACAAGACATTCTGAAGGCAACAGTTGTTGTGTATTGACAGCTACCAATGGCATAGAAGAAATACAGGCTATGCAAAATGAGTAACTGCAGTTATCATTATTGCCTACGTAGAAAGGGACAGGGAAAAGAAGTACTTTTAAAACAGTGATGCTTTTGTTTTGATGATAAAACTTCACTATCTAGCCCCTGTTCCAGCAACACTCCTGAAGTAAAACTGTTCTCTGAAAACCATCTCAACAAAATTAGTGCACTTTAGTCTCCCAGGTACTAATTGGAAACAAAGCAGGGGTATGCAATTATGGAAAAAAATCCCTCAAGCACTTTTTCATTTCAGTCGTACTTCAATGCAAATTTCTATGTTTTGAGAGAGTATCTTGAGCATTAATCTTATTGTGAGAAACTCTTTAGTTTTAGATCAAAGTTAATTTTCTTAGAGAACAGGTATGCACAGTAATAACACCTCAAAAGCATCTCAGGATTTGAACATTTCAATAACGTTTATGTAATATTTACATCTGCAAGCATTTTTTAAGAAGTTGCATTTGCAGTCCAATTGTGAGACAATTTCAGTAGTGCTGTGCACAGTGTAATAGCACTTCAATGAGTGTAAGGGCAATGGATTAAAACTCCTTAATTATCTCATTTTCACATAAAATGTACAAAAGCATGAACAGAGCATGTTCTCATAGTCTCATGTCCTTAAAAAAGGGATGCAGCAAAGCATCTTTTGCAGTTATTCTTGTTGCAGGGTTTAAGTCTAGTAGCTTATCAAGTAGATCGTATGCTTCATCAGGAACCTGATCCCATCCCTTCATGTCTGTTGCCTTATTTTCTGAAGCATCATCTTCCTGACAGCTCTTTAAGTGCTGAATTTCTTTTCTGATTGTCTCAGGAGCACATTGTTTGTCTACTTCAACTGGCAAAACTGAGTTGTCTCCAGATTTGCTGGGCATGTCACCGTGGGATCTGTTAGAGCTGCTATTTGTTCCTCTCAGCTTCTCACAGAGGGTTCGTAAGTTTTGTGCTGGAACAACGTGGGTACACAGAACTGATTTACCTAAGAGAAAAATAGTTTTTACAGTCAGTTTTTTAACAATAAAATAAGTTACATTTTATTTTATGTGCTCTATGACTCAACTTTTAAGTTTGTTTCAGAGAAATTTCAAGTATTGAAGCTTAACTGACATTAGTTCAAAGCTAATTAAAAAAACCCAAATCAGCCATGTTTGACAGTAAGGGCCCCAGAAAGCCAGAAGTAGCTCTGCTTAGAGCAGATCTGTGTTTTTACATGAAGTTATAAATTGACAAGTCGTCACTCAGTCCACACAGCACCATTTGCCATTTCACCCTCATCTTAACAGAACTGAAAACTTAAAACCCAGTTCAGTTCATTGCTTATATTACTGATTTAAACACCTGTTTGGAGAATTAAAATTGATGCTGTCAGTTACACTTCCAGGTACCAAGTGCTTTAATGTTTGGCTTGCAGTCAAGGAAAATGGCTATTTCTATTTTTGTGCTTTTTCTTCTCCCTCCAAACAGGCCCTCTTGCATTTTCTACTGGCTTTTTTTTGTTTGGTTGGTTGGTTGGTTTTTTCTGGTCCTTCTTGAAGTTGGATAAAAATGCAAGATTTACATCCTCTAAATATTAAGTCAATACAACTTAAGGCTCCATAGCAAATTTTGCAGGAATAAATATTACTTCAAGAATTCTAAGAAGTAGGAAACATTTAGCTGGCATATTTCACCTCAAGTGGCCCTGAGTTACTGAAAGGCAGCAAAGTTAGGAAATCCACGGAATAAATTACTCCTCATAAAAAAATTATAAAAGATAGACAAATAAAAGCTCTCCTAAAACTCTGTATGCATGTATAAATAAGTGTTATTTTGCATGCAAGAAGTGTGACTTACCTCCAAAGTGACTCCCAAAGTTAAAAGTTTGTTTAAAATAAAAACAAGTCACAACTAGATCATAAATCACTGTATTAAACAGCAGACCAGGCATACATTTTCCCCTCCTCCCCATAATTAAGGTTTGCATACCAAAAGTTTTAGCAGCCTGAATGGTTTCTCGAGATCCACGAACTGTCATGATTTGTGCCAAAGCAGTTAAATCATCGCTCGCTTTGTAAAATGGATACCGTCCACTGAGCAGAGAAAGGAATACAATTCCTGCAGACCACATGTCAATTGCTGTAATGGAAAGCAAGCTTAGTAACAAATAAGCAAGCAGAACAAGTAAAGTTTCATCAAAAGCAAAATCCCAAATTCTTGAAAAAGAAATTATGACCAGAAGTGTTGTCATCAGAGAAAGCAATGTTCTGAATTACCTACAGGCTGTGGTCACAATGATAACACTTCAGCAAGCAGTGCAAATTGGTATACTTGTAAATAAAATCAGATGCCTTCTTTTATAGAGAATGTTTGTCTATAGAATTTCTCACATGAGTAATTTCATTAATTTGCTTTAAGAAATGTACTGAAACAACATTTGGAGTTATTCTGATCAGGGAGCTGAGAGAGGAAAAAATGGCTAGTTTTGATACTTCAATAAGTTTGGTTAGATTGGAGAAAACTTTATATAAAAGTTCATGAATACAAAACAATTCAGAATTGAATGTAAATCTTACTTTTCTGGGACTGAGGTTGCCAGTTAGATGAACTAAAAGGTTTGTCTTACTACAGACTTGCTTGCTCTCTAATATGAAACCACTTGACAAGATTGTTAAGAACTGTAAGAGTTATTCATCACTTTCATTGTGTTATGAAGAGTACAGGGAGTTCTCTGATGGAAAAAGCCAAAGCATGATGGAAACTTTAATAATGAAAGTTATAAGAATACCTGTCTGCTGTAATTTTTTGGCTAAGTTGCACATTTTGAGAGATGGCAAGGAAAGTGAAGGAGAGAGTCTGAAGAACTCTCAAATTCTAAAGAGAAAAATTAAGTTGGGAAATAAACCTCTGGTCATCCTGCATATCTTCCAAAAATAGGCAGTAAAATATGCAGTAATTAAGTCTGACATTTTAGCTAGAAACGGCAAAGAGCTCTGAAACTTCTAAGTTGGTCTACAAACACAGGTTTCAAGTCTTTTACAAAAATCAAAATCCAAGTTATTTATGGGTACAATAATTCAGTGTGCAAGAATTCTGCATCTTATCTTCAATGAAAAAGTTTTAGCAGTACTGTGTTGATGTTGATCACACCAGCTGCTTACAGTTTTATGCATCACCCTTAGTATGTGGTTGGGAAGGACAGTCATTAAGGTGAAGACTTTTAAAGATAATTATTTAGTTCTTCCTGATGTTGTCAGACAATTATATAGTGAAATTACTACTAAGTCCTACAGTTCTGATAGGGTTGGCATCTTCAGCAGACTGTGGGATCTTGTGCAATGACATCAAAATCATGATTCCTCTCTGTGCATTTGCCTAGTGGTTAGTATCTAACTAGTGAGTGATACCATATTAAGGGGAAACAAAGGAACAAATCAAGTTAAAAAATGTAACTGGATCTGCTTAGGGCCGAGATGTAGGTTTGGGTTGTATTCTCTGTGTTTTAAACCTGGCTCACTTATTTAAGGTAGCTCTGCACAGCCAGCTGGATCCATCTGATAACTTGGTCTCGGCACAAAGACCACAACTAGTAGCAAGATTGGCAGGAGTACAAGGAGGTGACTACAGCAGTCCCAGATGTTATTGGGTAAGGAGATTTGTTGTTAGCTCAAGTATAGCATTATCTCATAAATATTAGTATTATTCTACCCAGTTCTAGTTAAGCACTTTGTTGACATATTACAGAAGCTTTGCAGCACTGACTCAATACCTTTAGGGCCACACCCGAGGGTTTCCAGATTTACCCATATTTTCTGTAATCCTGCCCTCCGTTACCCTAGAGAACAGAAAACTGTCTGAAAGCACACTGAAGACAACCCTGTGTCCAAAATTTCTTAAGTATGTCTTCTTTCTGCACAAATTCTGTCTAGACAGATTTAGGGATTGTCTAAACTTGTCCTGGATTTCTGGATGTCTCCTAGCTCTCAAAGCTGGCTGTTACTGCACAGGCACAGTGACTCCAAGTAGGCTGCCATTCCTCTTGAAATCCCAGCCATGCCCACAGCACAGATCCTGTCTGAAATAGCATTAAGCTATCAAGGGATATGATGATCAAATGTATTGTAAGGCTAGTCTGAGTGTGTATAAGCACTTTCAAATGCTGCAAATCGACTATTTTCTTACAAAGTGCTCAGCAAAAAAGATGGCTATCAACTTATTTTAAATACAGATTTTGAGAATGTTGGTTTCTACCTTTCATTTTCATAATCAAAACCTCTGGTCACACATGACATGTTTAACTTTGTATCAGTCCTCCAATTCTCCATGTACGCAGAGTTTCTCCCAGCCTACTTGTGTCAGCTAATGCATTAACCACCCCTTTGTTCTGCCCCAATATTTACCAGATTACTGAAACATATAGGTTTTATCCCTGAAAAATTAAAAATCTTAGTAAGAAAAAATCATAAAATGTACAGATTATCCATTTACAGCATTAGTAAAGAAGAAAAAAAAATCCAGTGAAAAGTACTGATTAACTAACACTTCATAAAAAACATAAAAATTGCACTCATACAATTAATTATGCCTGTGACAGCAAAATACATGTGGCAAACAGTCCAGAAAAGCCTAAAGCATATCTCTCTAAGATTTATTTAAGATTTTTCTTGAATAAATAAGCCAACGAGCCAAGAAACTTGATAAAACTTACAACTTTGTTTTCTTTTAAAACACGTGCTATTGAACTCCTGCACATGGCAGTACCCCTCAAAGGGATAAAGACATTCAAGTTTCAAACATGGGAAAATATTCCTAGTTCCTTCTTATTCTGAGTAATGAACTTTAAATTAAAATTGGGAAATGGTTGATAAATGTTAAAGGGATAATAAAACGAACTTCATGTGTAAACAGCCTCCTATACAAAAGATGATGTCAGTGCATAAATGATAGGTTTGAAAAAAAGAAAGACATTTAGTTTTTGTCTGTTGTGTAGTACCTGTTGTCTGAGTGGGGCACTTTGTCAGTACTTCTGGTGCTCTGAATCCAGGTGTTCCTGCTCTGGGAGCAACTTGTTGACACCTTGTTGTAAGAGACAAATACGTTTAGAATAGATACATTCAGAAATAAATGATGTTTAATTATAATGATGTTTAATATTTTTAGAATATACTTTTGTCAGATGTGTAAATCTGCATTATTCAGTTTTTGCAGTTATTCTTGTTGCAGGGTTTAAGTCTAGTAGTAGGTCGTATGCTTCATCAGGAACCTGATCCCATCCTTTCATGTCTGTTGCCTTATTTTCTGAAGCATCATCTTCCTGACAGCTCTTTAAGTGCTGAATTTCTTTTCTGAGTGTCTCAGGAGCCCATTGTTTGTCTACTTCAACTGGCAAAGCTGTCATCTCCAGACTTGCTGGGCACGTCATCTTGGGATCTGTTACAGCTTCTATTAGTTCTAATTATAATGATGTTTAATATTTTCAGAATATACTTTTGTGAGATGTGTAAATGTCTCATTCAGTTTTTATGTCTGAAGCATCTTATAATTTTCTAGTGTATAATTATTAGCTCATATGAAATAACCTTATTATAATTACCAATTATATTATTGGTCTTGTTATAATACATAGAAAGAATACTTACTGCATACTTCAGTCACAATATTTTCAGTTTCATTCAATGACAACACGTGTTTTCAAAGGAACTTTCAAGTGAAGACTAATTAACCAATGGCACAAAATGCATTGGTTTCTTGGGTGTGGATATTATGGCTTTCTATTTATCCAGAGCAAACTAAGGCTCACTATTTCTGAGTGTTGACAAGAATTTACTTCTTGTTAGATTAACTAAAAGTTGTGAGATTGTTATTAAAAGTCTTTTGAAAAGAAGGTCCAAAAGAGCTTTCCTTCTACAGGTCAGCTTTTTTGTGAGTCTAGCAAATTCCTCATGTTTAATTTCAGAACTGACTTTGATAACATTGTATTTTGACAGGGGAGAGGTACCACACAGTTTCATGACTACCAAGCAGATTTCTCTGCATAAATTTCTGTCCCCTAAATGAGTTATTTAGATTCTCTGGCCTGTTGACTATTAAAATATTTCAAATTAAGTAATACAGCACTGTCATCTTTCCTTTTTATTCTGTGTTTCATGATTTCCAGAATGCAAACAGCCTGATGAATGTATTTCACCTTAAGTTCTTAGAAAGCAAGAGTTCAATCACTGAATTTCAATGCAGCTGGCGTAATTTAGGCCTATTAGATAACTGTTCAATGACAGACTGTTGTCTAAGTGTTGTAACTCAGGTTATCTTCTACAACACATGTAGGCAGATAATTAAATACAACAGCAACAGAAAATCATTAACAGGGAATCTCTTACTGCAGACAGCAGTGAACTGATTACTGCACAAATTCCACGAACTGTTCTTTTTGAAGAGCACACCTAGTGTCGTAAGGGCTGCACAAATGCTTGTCTTTCATCTACAAAAACAGCTCTCCAGTAAATTCAAGCTTTTTGACCTTGTTTGACAGCATAGTAAGTAATTTTACAGCATTGTTGAAGCAAATTACCTTGAAAGGCAAACACTGCAAACTCTGTCCGTTGCGTAACAGTCACAGGTCAGGTTTGACGGACAACCACTGGCAGCTTTCCTGCTCACTGCTTTGGTAGAAATAATCTTCTTCTTTGTTACTAACTTTCTAGATGAAACATCTATCATTTTAGATTGTTTAATGAGCTGCAACACAGATATTTTTTTTAGAAGGTGCACTATTTAAGAAGCTTCCCTTTATACATAGATACCTGTCTCAAAACTACTGAAAAGACTCTCATCAGCAAGGAGCTCCAATTCTAAAACAGGAGATAGCAAATCTTTCTACCAAATCGTAATATCTATAAATGTACTTCATTTTTCAGTGGTTACAAAAATTAATATCCAGTAGATATTTTGAAACTTCAAAGCTTTTTTTTTTCAAGTCAGCATAATTTTTCAAGCATTCTTTTGATTCAACATTAGTAAAAAAAACCTGTATGAAATAGTTAATGCCACAACCAAAGTAGTACTAGTTTTAATTCTACAGTAAGATGATCATTGCTAGACAAGCCTTCTAATATACATGGGGGTTTTTCTCCATATCAAATTAATTCTTAACAACAAAATGAAAACATTTATTACATACTTGTTTTCTCTACAACTTCAGTTGCAAAATAACAAGCTAAAGCTTCACAAACTAAAGACATCTTGGGGGAAAGGTACATGTGTAGGAAAGATACCAACTAACATAGAGAGAAGATGAGTTGGGGAGACATGCAAATAACACCTCTTCAGGAGTTTCAAAAGGGACTGAAACAAGTGAAAAACTCTTCAAGCCTTTCAGTGAAGTCACACTTAATAATCTGTATTCTTAATTGTCAGCTGAGAACTTTAGTTTCACAGGGTTCTGCCCAATCTTATAGAACTAGTTCTATAATTTCTCTAAGACGTAACAAATTGCTCTTACTGATGAGTCATGTTTCTTACTTTTGTATTTGAGTTCTCCTGGTATGTGGAACAATAGATGTTGAAATTCCTCTCTCCAAAGACAGAGCGTTGGGCAGAATGGTGCACAGAATCCTCCTACAACATCAACCAAGAATACAGTAAGGATCTTATCCAGCGCTCAGCTGGTCACTGGCAGTTCAAGAACTGTGTTCAGTGACATAAAACTGAAACACCTACGCGGTAAGTCATTTTCAGGCATTAGTTCACTGTGAAGAAAACATCATCTAGACAGAACAACAAATGTGCTCACAGAGTTAATCACAACTCACGTGCCCCAAGCTGATCTGAAATGCCATCTGTTTTGCGTTTGTTATATATATGCAAGTAAGCATACACAAATAATTATTGGTTTGGGGAGGAGTTTAACAGCATGTGGGCTTAAAAAAGATTTAGGGTTGTCTAGAGTAACTCATGCTAGAGTTTTATGCAGCTTTCAATGCTGAATTATATCTAACAGATACAGGATGACGCCAATAGTGTTACATAAAACTAGCTGCTCCAATGTGAAAATTGGTTCAGTGCATCAAATCTGCAAGATCAGCACAGCTTTTGTTCAGGTATTACATCTCCCCCTGTTGGATAAAAAAATACATTAAACATGCAAAAATATTAATGAAAGCAACTGATAACCTTTCCTCCTCTTCCTTGTTTAATCTGTGTTTTTGAGTGTGAGCTGGAGAGTGAGCTTTTGTCAGATGCTCTTGATGCTAACTGGTGAGCAATCTGTCTAGGTGCTGTGACAGCGAGAGAATCCCCATTTCCCAAAGCTATGCTGGGACTCTTTTGTGAGTAACTTCCCTGCTGGCCTTCAGAACGGGCAGTTTTGAGAAGTTCAATTTTTGTATCAGGAGTTCCTTGTGCCAAGCCAAAATCTACCAAGGCATACCTAAAAGAAACAAAGTTAGAATCAAGAGTCAAAAAGTATCAATCAGTTTTATCAACTACTTATTACTTGTTTATTCACATTTTACTTCTCATGTTGCTTATGTGCTGCCACCAGCAACTCTGTTCTTTTTTTCCTTGTGCTCTGTCTCATCTGTCTGGCTCTGTTTGTCCCTTCACTTTTACACCACACCTATTTCTCTTACTTTGCTGTTTCTTGTAAGCTTTTCAAGTGTACTTTCACCGCTGACATTTTGAAAATTATACCCAGTAATCTCTTTCTTGGGTTCTCATTCTGCAGTTCCGAATTACCTCAAAAAGCAGCCAAGTGAACTGACCTGTCAGGGACAGAGGCACAATGCAGCAGTGAAGGCAGCTGGAATAATAACAATGCTAAGAGTTTGCCAAACCTCAAGCAATGCCACTGTAAATCACTTATCTTTAATCAGATTCTTTCTCCACCAGACCTTCACTAATTGCACCCTTCTCACTGGTCACCACAGGACCGCTAGCAATGAAACATTACTCAATCCATTCCAAAACAAAAAGCAGTACATGACTTCTTAGTCTTCAGATACCAAATACATTAGTTATAAAAATTCATGAGTAGAAAGTTACAAATACCAGCCTATGCTTAACAAGTACCTATTAGCTTTTTTTCAGGCCGTTACTGATTTTATTCTCATTTTTATTAAAAAATGTTGTATCTATACTCAACAGTAAATTTTCACTTTTTCAGGTACTTGACGCTCTGTAAGGCAGACGTTAAATTAAATGCTAAAAAAAATCTTTCCATTCTCAAGTCCCTAAACACAGAAATAAAAGTTTTACAAATACAAAGCCTTTTTTAGCTTTATTAGTTAAGCACATGTTAGGCAGCTGGAAGGAAGAAAACCAAAAGCCTCATTTAATCTGTTCTGCCAAGACACACATCCCCAGACGAGATCACACTACGGACATCTGGACAGACTTACTGCTTCAGCCTCCTGTTGTAGAGGAAGTTACTGGGTTTGACGTCACGATGAACAATACCAAAGTGATGAATGCGCCTCAGTGCTTTAAACAGGTTAAACATGTATTCTTTTGCTTCTTCAAAGGAAAGAGAATTCAGAATGTCCTGAAAGATTATTTGGATACTATTATTATGCAACTACGTTCAATTAAGAAGTTTTATTACACATAAGAAGTCTGGGACTCACCAAGAAGGATTCATGTTCCAGATATGGCATAACAATAACCACGTGATCATTCTTCCTAAAGCAATATTTAACTCCCATAACGTTGTCTTGTCCCCTAAAAAAGAGAAGTAACGTCATTGAACAAAGACCAGAAGATGAATTTTGATTTTCCTTTATTTCCTGTAAACTTCAGTCTGGCTTTCTTGTAATATCTGATTTATACTTTGGCAACAGTCTTATTAGCAGGAATTATGTTGTACTTGTGTTCCATTTGAATTCTGCAGTTTGAGATGAGGGCTCTACAGATCAGGGGGCCACAGTTGGTAGTTACCACTGCATTTAGATGTAGGAGTTCACAATGCTGGCTACTCTAAAAACACTGGCTACTCTAAAAATGTGCTATTGAGCACATTGGTGACTAGAATTCATTTCCAAAACTTTAATTTCTTATTAAGAGATTATTTTTTCCAAGCAGCTGTTCCCACATACATACATTATGGAACTTCTCAGATGGAAAATGTAGTATGGTCTGCAAACTGAGACCAGCAAAAGAGGACATTCCTTACAGATAAGAATCCATTTCTTATTTGCTCCTGCTATAAGTCTCAAACATTTCTGAGATTAAAAAAAATAAAAATGCAAGTGAAGCACCTAAACTTTACATACATAAATGCAGAGCAGCAAGACAACATTCAGCATTTTAATCATGACAATCATAATTTTTTAAAAGTACCCTGCTACTGTGAGGCACTGAAGTTCAGCAGCAATTCGCAGAGGGTGACTGGTTGGAATCAAGTGCTTCAGAGCCATTTTTTCTTCACATCCTGTTTGTAGTTGCGCTGTGGCCAAGTAAACAGAACTAAAAGTACCTGTAAAACAGGGAGAAAAGCAACTTTAATTAAGTCAATTCAGATTTTTACAGAAATGATCTAAATGTTCACAGTCTTACAGCACATCTGACACTACGTCAAAAGCAGATTTTAGAAGAGAGAATAGGCAGTTTCTTTTTTCTATTACTGAATTCAGTGATCTTGTATACAATTTTTTTAATGTCAGTAAAAATGCAAATGTTACACTGTCTAACTTGCCGGGGACATAGAGCTCTTTGAATGTAAATTTTCCTGTCTTTGATTTGCTTTCTTGTTTAGGTAGCTCTCTTTCATCTGACATCCAACTCTTCTTTCTCTGCAATGTAAGTCAGCTATCTAATGCTAATCTGGCTAGCACTGCTTTTGCTACTCAAGGAACTTCTGACATCATTACATTTTCCTTAATTCTGTTATCTTATTTATAAAGTAAGGCTTCTTTCCTACCTTATAAAGGTATAGCTTTACTATTTGTTGGCCTCCAGCAATACCACATAGACAGAACATTATAGACTCCTTTGAGAAAGAGAGCATTCACACTGTACAATAATATTACAGCTTTAAGTTTTATTATTACAGTTTTATCTGTTACAGTTTTAAGGATATCCTAAAATATCTCTGGGAAGGTTAATTTATCCTAATGATCTGAGACACCTGAACATACAAGTCAGAGCATTCTTCCCTATGAACAAGCAGTTCAAATTTACTTTTGATTATATTTTAACTACCGTGTTTGTGTCACATTAAATTTAACAGTCTGTAAGCATATACATACATCAAAATGCCAGGAAAGCTTCTAAATACTTCTTGCAGTCGTAAAAAAACCTAGTGTCCCATAAATCAAATAGAATTGCTCATAGCAACATGGGTTACTGAGTTGACCTAAGACCTTCTTTTTGGTGGTGAGAACTGCTAAAACAAAACAGACTCCTGAATGGAATCCTAAGTTGAAGCTTGTCTTGTCTTTATGCCACAGAACTGCTAGTGGTATTTTTGGCTTTCAAGAGCATTGTTTGCTCCCAGGAGAGAAACTGGAGTACTATTCATAACTGGAGATTTAGCTTGACTATCTTATTTATGACAAACAGAACTGCACGTTTTCTAGAAATTTTGGATCACTGTGCAGAATGGCACTTTTTACTTTCTTTGACAGACAATCTTTAAGCCCCCTGGTTTGCCATCGCTGTTATTCCACTGCAAAACAGCTACAAAGCTACCCTGCTTCTCATACACATCTTTGCTGGAGTGTCATTCCTGAGTAAAGTTTCAAAAAGTGCTGAAGTCCCAGACTCAGAAGGCACTAGGAATCTACTTGCAGTCGTACCTACCTTCTAATAGAGTATCTACAATAGTATCCACTGAAGGTCAGGAGTACCTAAGTGTTCCAAAATTTGATCCTGTATATCCTAAAAACAAAACCCAGCA
Source organism: Tympanuchus pallidicinctus (assembly GCF_026119805.1). Taxonomy (NCBI): domain Eukaryota; kingdom Metazoa; phylum Chordata; class Aves; order Galliformes; family Phasianidae; genus Tympanuchus; species Tympanuchus pallidicinctus. The sequence continues at coordinate 15,286,224 of NW_026294791.1, read as the reverse complement.
ACAACAACAAAGAAACTAAAGCAGCTATAATATTCTAGCCTCCTCCTCCACTTCTGCCCTCAGTTTCAGCAGAAACAAACCTAGTAATTAAATATGTCAAAACATAAATGCACATAAATAGATTTTCCATGTAAAAAAAGAACGGAGTACTGTCTGTATACACCTAAAAGTAAATCAAAAGGCATCTGGCTTAAATAGCTTGTATTGGCATCTTAGATTTATATCTGCTAAGTTATACATTCCAAAACAGAAGTAAGTTTAAGTACGCTACAATAAAACATTTACCTTCTCCAATTTTTTCCTTAATTTTGAACACATTTACAAGCTGTGGCACTGCTTCATAAAGTTTTTCGATATCTTTTTTTATTCCTGCTGTGGAAAGAATGGGGAAAATCAGTTGAGAATTTTATTGCTCGATTCAGTATCTGGTCTGTAATTCAGATCATAAATCTACATCAATTTCTAGTACTGCAACTTGACAAACTGAAGGAAAAACAGGCGAGGGGTACCTATCCTTGCTGGCATTACTGTCTGCCTAATTGATCATCTTCTTCACATTCCCTTCCATGCTGCAGCATTTCAAAAAATTTTACCTACCTGCCACCTAGAAATTCCTGAGAGGAAAAGCTGTTCTTGTAAAACTTCACATGATTAATGCTCACTGATTAGTGTTCCCTAAGACATGCAATGTCAACGCCACAAAAGACAGAACTATAATAGTTGTTTATGTAAGCAAAGGAGCACATCCACGAGATGCAAACCAAGAATCAAAAATGTAGGAAAATTATTATTATTTAAGATCACCACTATAATCTTTTAAACTTAAATCTTTTAAACTGTTACAATAGTAAATGCCAAAAAGCATATTTGCTTTGCATTTAAATTATTGTACTTTGTGCTGCAATCACTAGATGGCAGGACAAGGATGTTGAACTGCATTCCTCCCAAAACTTAGCTTTCCATTCAGTTCCTGAATGCTTCTATTTTAATTGTTCTCTATTTCTCTTGAAGCTGCGTATGAAGTAGGGTTAAAGAACATTTGATTATGCAGAAATATGAAAAAAATGCTATTTGGAAACTACATCAAATGGAAAAAAAACCCGAAAGTTCATCATTTTCATCCTAAAAATGAATAATAAATTCAATTTAATAAAAATATAAATTCTATCGCATTGGTAAAACATGGGTCTTACTGCTCAAGATAGGAATATTATTAGTTCTGTAATATCCTAGACAGACATTCATGCCTAGAGGCTGTGTGCCATAGGACAGGCATAGCAAATGGTTCGAAATGCTGATATGCATCTTAACAGCTCTGTCAGAATTGCCTTGTTTAGAACTAGATTGCTATGCAACCTGCTCCAAATAAAGCAACCTACAGTTTTGTTCCAGCACTCATATCTGAGTTTGGCTTCTGAAAAGAGGAGCTTAAGCTTCAATTCTTACTGATCACACCGAATTTGCACTGGAAATGCTCCAGTAAAATTGTTTGGTTGAAAAAAAGGACTTAACCTTGGCAAAACGCAAATGACTCCAATAAAGACTTGAAGCCCACATCTTTTAAGTCTAGCATATCAGATCAGAAACTAGCAGATCAGACTTAAAGCTGACTTTTAACTTGTCACCAGACCAATGGCCCTATGGTAGATAGTAGCAGTAATGAAAAGCTCTTGCAACTGCTGCAGTACAATCTGCCAGCTACTTGGTTTTGTGCAACCGAGTTGAAGGAGTTGAATGTTATCAGAGCTCTAATAGCTGAGTGATCGTACACCAGAGGAGTACATATCTTAGGCACTGAGAAAATTTAGCAACTCAACATAGTTTCGCATGTGAAAGATCCCCAAAGCAAACAAACATTGACTGTCCTTGTTGTTAGCTGCATAAACATCATCCATTCTCTTCCAGGAGTCTGAATCCCCAGCTGGGCATAGTGCTCGCTCCATTGTTGGCACAACACAATTTAAAAATGCAGCCACTCTTTGCAATGTTTTCTGCTAGATTTTAAAGCAATTTATTTACTTCCCAGAATTAAAAGCATTTGCAAAGTGAGACATCAAATGCTATTCAGCATTGCTCTAAGTATGGACACGGATGTGCAGCAAAATGACAGAGGACTATTTCTAGGAAAATCAGTAGCCATTATATATAAACTGTCTGACCACCAGCAATTACTGAGCAAGGATGGTGCCTGTGTACAGAACACCCAGATTTAAGTCATAAACAAACAAAATAAAAACAGCAACAAAACCACTATCAGTGCACGTGTCTGTACTTTAGCTTCTCTTGCATGAGCAAGAACAGTGTGTTTGTGCACACCAACACATCTACAGATATTTAAGGCCAAGGCTGGTGATTTTATTTTAAAAGGCAAATATTACTGTTGAGACACTGTCTGGTAAGGGAATTTTATTCTCAAGAAGTCCATTTTGGAATTATATTATCCCTTAAAATAATATATTCTGTAATAAATAAATGGGATAAAGGAATTGTGACAAACTACTGCTGATGAACTGTAGCCACGTGGAAAGCAGGAATATGCTTGATGTCAATCACAATTTCAAATGTTCTCATTTCATTAATTCTTTATACAATATGACAGTTGATGTTAAAACTTCCTGAAGTGATGAAGAAGCACATCAACACCAAAACGTGTTGTTAGCAGTCCCTGTTTAAGCACGTACCTGAAAGCTTACTGTTTGGCGCAAGCTTTCTGCTTGTGTCTTCAGCCTGATGAGGGTGCTGCTCATCACAGTGAGACTTGGACTCTGTCTCCATCACAAAACTAAAGAAAAAAAATCCAAGACCCTGAAAACCACTTCTGGACACTTGAGGGAGCAACCTTATGTGATACTACACTCAGTGCCCCACACTCAGAGTGTGAGGAATTCCTCTGCGCTGCCTAAAATTGCAAGGCACCTACCATCCCAGAGAAAATCAAACCAGTAAACCCACTTGATCTCCAGTAAAAGGTAAGAAAGGGGAAGAGAAGGAAGAAAGCAGGATAAGCTTAGAGACAAATGATTTTCTTCTATGTGGAGTGTTTGCTCATTCATGTTAAAGCTATGTATTTTTTCTGAAATTTGCTTTGAAAAGTGGGGAACTGGTCCACAAGAAATTAGCTGCAAGACATAAAACCTGAAAACCTGAAATCTTCTCAATATGTGAGATATCCCCCTTTTCTAGAGAACATAACCCAAAAGCATGATTATTTGTTCTAATCTCTCATATAAATAATAGAGCATATTTATTTTGAAATGATTCTTCCCAAATCTTGCAAGAAAAGGTGTAAATTATTGTACTAATGTACAATTAAAAAAAAAAAGATAATCCTATTTCATGAAGAAAGATGCAGAGCACCAGCGAAGGACAAACAGCGACAGAGGAGCTCAACACCACTGCCTCTCACAGTGGCACCATTTTTTCTCGAGGATCTTCCTTGCTTGTACCTTTGCCGAGCCCACAAAGTTCTGCCTGAACTATTCTACAAGAGGAGAACGTATTTTGAAAAGCATCAGATGAAAGATTCACCTATTTCAGCAAGCTAGAAATACATTTTGTCCCCTGAGAATCCTGGCTACCTTTATTCTGTCATTCTCAGGCAGCAGAATGGGGACAGGCGACAGCCTCTTTCTGTGAGGGAACTCTGCTGGAGAATGCAACTTGGAGGCTCATGGAGCGAGGCAGCACTCTGCAGCCTTTCACAGGTAGGCACTGCCCTGCTAGTGCTGAGCAGGCAGACGAGCCTGTTCCAAACCTGCAATGGCATGGCCTCATTAGCAGAGCAAGGAGTGCCCTGAACACGGCCTCATTAGCAGAGCAAGGACAGCCCATCAGCGCACGGCAGAGCTTGCTGTAACCAGCATGCTGAAATGGAACCCCAGCTCCAGCTTCTGCCAGTGCAAGGCTGACACGTTCAGGAAGCTGGAAGCAAAACTGCTCAGCCTGCAGGACCTCGGGAACATGGGCAGGGCAGAGGGGGCTCAGTAACACAGGGTGCCCCTTCCATTGCTTTGTGTTAAACAGGTGCTGATGGCTGCAGAACTGAATGCCGGGAATACCTGAATATATTTTAAAACAGTTTACAAACTTGGAAGTGGGCCTCGCGGTTGTAAAATGGAACCTGATGGAGTTTCAAGTCAGGCATCCAGTTTTTATGTTACAAAACATTCAAAAGGGATCATCTGAGAGAAAAAAAGAGGAAGATGGAGATGATGCAAAGTTTCAGCTCAGTTCACCCTCACGTGTTCCAGCTTCCATCACAGTAAAAAAGTTCTGCACGGCCTGGAAATGAGCGAGGTGCAGGCGGTGGCGGCCATACGGCTCACACAGCTCCAGGGCCTCTCGGGTCAGGTCCCCAGCGCTCAGCGGCCGTCCTCGGCTGCAGCATCGCCAACTGCCACAGAGCCACCGGGAGCACCGCGACTCGAGCAGCACCAACAGCGCACGCAGGACTCGAGCTAGAGAAGGCCGGTACTCGCAGACAAAGGGCGCACACGCGGAACGTGTCACGGCGGGTTAGCATTACGCGCAGCCCTCGCAGCGAGGCTCCCGGTCAGACACGCCATGCCGCGGGCATCAATAGCAGCGGGCCGGAGCTTCGAGGCACGCGCCGTGCGGGAAACGGGGCCGGACCCCGCGGGCTGCTCCCCCGTCGGGCACGGAGAAGCGGGGCCGCCGGCCCACGTCCCGCAGCCCTCCCGCCCCGCCCTGCCGGGATCACATGCGGGCATCGGCCCGGCGCGGAGCGGGGCCTCCCCAGGACGGGCTGCAGGAGAAGCGCCGAGGGACCGCAGCGGAGGCGGGGGACGAGCAAGCCGCGTCGATGCCTAACGGAAGGCCGCGCGGAACCGGCCGCAGTGCAGCGAGGAGCGGGGGCGCGAGGGGGTGTGAGGGGGCTCGGGGACGCGCGCGGGACTCACTCACGCGGCTGCCGCGACGCACCGAAGTTTTGCCCGCTGCCGCCTTTTGCCGACCGCCCCTCCGCGACCAATCCCGGCCCTCGGCGGAAGCCGCGGCCGCGGCCAATGGGACTGCGGGCCGCGGGGAGGCGCGCTGCTATTGGTAGGCAGAGCGGGAGGCCCGCCCCGAGAGGCGGCCGGCCGGCAGTGGGGGTGGCGAGTTGTGCGCCTGCCGCTCCGCTCTGATCCGTGCCGTCCTGCGGCCGCGGGGCTGCCCTGCGATCTGCTGGAGCGGGGGGGAGAGCTGTGTGGCGGCGGGGCCCTGCTGGGCCTCCCGTGTGGGCCGCAGTGTCTGCGGGATAACGGCCCGCGTAAATCTTGTTCTCTGTGTGTGGGGTTATTGCGAAATAATTGCCAGCCGGGGGTAAGATCTGGTTGTCTTCAGATCTGCCTTCAATTCAGCTCAGTTCTTCGGGAGTCCGTGAAGCTGCTCCATGTACGTTGTTGTTCGTGTGGGGTTTGGTTTGGGTTTTTTGTTGTTGTTTTTTTTTCTTTTATCCAGACTTTTTGTTGTTATTTTGAGGTGAAAAATAAGCGTCGTTTCTATTAAAGACTGTCTCTTCAGCATTTGTGCACAAGTAACTTCATCCCTCGGTGAAGAACAGGAACCCCTGACGCTGCCGAGGTTCCCAGGGCAGCGCTGCCATTCGGCTGCCGCCTCACAGCACGCAGGGAACTTCAAAGCAGAAACAGGTTCCGCTGCCTTTACCGAGCTGCGTGGTCTCCTGTTACACGGTTTCGAAAGAGGGTGCCCAGATATGTTGCTCAGTCAGCTGCTTTTGTGTTTTCTGTGGGACGGGTTATCTTTTTCCCCAACAGTTCTAATTGGCACCTTCTGTTCAGACATCTTAACAAAGCAGCGCAGCAGCTTTTGCTCAGAGGTTTTGCTCAGTTAAATTGCAGTAAGGCTTATTTAGGTTAAGGGTGAGGGTATTTAAGAGCAGATTATAGCAAACATGAATTAAATGAGGGATAATGACAAAATAATGACAAATTCTGCTTTCTTTTATCCATGTAATCTTCTAGAAGTTGGAAGCATTATGTAAGTGTTCATTCGAGCAGGACTGTCCTGCTGCTAGCATCAGGCACTGCCATTTTCAGTTAACCTGGTGGGGCGGTGTTACCTGCTGAGCATTCCATTGCACTGTATAGCCATAACTTTCAAATTCATATTTGCAAAAGATCTGGTGATTATCTGTGTTCAGCCCTGCTGCCTCACGGCCAGAATCGCAGCCTGCCTCTTGCCCTGTCTGCTTTTGTGCTGTGGGAATCTACGTACTGAACCATCACCCCTTCTATGAAGCTTCTGTTCTTGGCATTTCTGTTAGCAATACTGCTTTTCTCACTATTGCTTCACTTGCGTTCATGGGCAGTGACAAATCCCTTTCATTTTATCTTCTAAAATAGGTTCTACAGAGCTGTGGTTTCTTTCTCTGTTGTATCTCTAGTTTCTTCCTTCCAGCACCTAAAAGCTTTTTCATTTAGACCCTCATCATTTATCTGCCTTGATCACTTGTTCCTCTCCATTTTCTTCTTTCCTACTGATGTAAATGCATTGTATTCCCTTGTGCTGTCTTTCCATTTTCTTCTTCTCCGTTATGTCCAATTTACTAGTATTTGTTTCACAAGCATAACTGCACTTGTAATATAATGTAATATTGTCTCTTATTTTATTGTCCTCCTTAGTCTGCCAGAAATGCCAACCTTAATGCTCACCTTCATTTATCTCTAAAAGTGCTTTTTACGTTCTAGCTTCTCATCTGCTTAAGAGAGAAGTTCAGTCAAGCTGGCTGTGACTTTCATAAAAATATCTTCCCAAAATTCACCCCTTCCACAGTGTCTTTCTTCATGTACATCCTAACAAAAAAATAATAGATCATGTATACCGTATTTCCGTAATCCTTGCTTAAGTATCTCTAGCTAATTTTATTCAGAATGACTGTAAAATACGTAAAACAGCTTCTGTGCCTTTGCTAAAGCATAAGAAATGCTCCTTTTATGCTGGCTTGGGAAAGCAGAAATCCCTTTCCTTCTTTGCTGTTTGCTGGGACAGAGAAGTCTCCATCTTCTCATTCAACATTGAATTTCCACTTCTAACAATGTAAAGGCAGAGCTTCTCAGAACAAAAGAGAAGAAATTGCATCAGCCAAATATGACAAACAAAGCAGCATGTCCAATGCTCTACAAGTCAAAGTGCTGAATTGTCTCCTCTTTGTGGCTTTATCTCTAGGTTGGATCTGTAGGATAAGAAGCCAAATGACAAGCCAGGCCCAAGAAGAACGTTGCTTAAGGCTGACAAGCAATTGCCAAAGCCAGCCTCTGGGAGCTCTCCAAGAAAGGATCAAAACTTTACTGTGAGATTGCATCTACTGCTGCCAGAATCTGCAGGTGAATCAATTGTTATTTTTATTTTTTTTTGACAGATCTAAAATAGTCTGTGTCAATGCCAGAACACAGCTATTAACTTCTTAGGTCAGTTAAGCTAGCATAAGTCTCCTTGTGCTTCTACTGTGCTTCAGTCTCAAAGGAAAGATCTCAAAAAGATAACTGAGGAATGTTTCCAGCACAGACAGAGGTAGGAGATCCTTACAACCCACTAGTCCCAAAAGTATTTACTCATAAATTAGAAACTTAAGAGCGAGAAATTAGAAACTACTTAGTATACTAATAATATATTACAAGCTTTTATTGCCCTGACAGTACATATGTATACCAGTGTGTACACTTTAATGTTAATATAGGCTGTTGAATATGTTATTCAGTCTTCATTAGCCTAAATGTCATGTTTCCTAACTTAATTCCTCTTATTGTCAAGCAACATGATTCTATGGCAGAATTTTCTCTCTTTAGCACCAGGTTGAGACAAATCTCTTCATGCTATTGTGCCCTTTAGGAATACTGTCAAATTCAATCATTCAGGACTCATGAGTCTTGCACTAACACGAAGAGATTGATTTGAAAACCATGGAACTACATTTTTTCTTTCTGTTTTTCATTTTCCATTTCCATACCTTAACCATTTTACATGAAAGCTGAGATTGCCAGCTTTGCTCTCACATGCAAATGAGTTTATTTTGTGATGCTAGGGAGCCCAAGAATAATGCGCTTGGATGTGGCAATGACTGTCTATGCCAGTATTTTCTGATCAGTTAGACCTATCTGAAATGTCAAAAAATATTGTGTCAGAAAATATACGATAATATAGCAGCTTCTACAGCCTATTTAGAGAGAGTTAAAAATAGACATAAAAATTACCCCAAAGATGCAGAGGAATTCTTGACCTTTCATAATCTAGGTCCCATCCAAATAAATTATGTTTTAATAAGGTTAGTAAAAGACATATACCTAAGAATAAGTAATCTTATATGGTTATCCTACACAATGGAAAAGTTTGAAGAGGGCCAGTAAGTCAACTGGCAAATAACTGAACACAAGTTCCAAGTGTGATGTTGTAGCAAAAGGGGTCCGTGCGAACCTTGTTGCATAGGCAGAGTGCAGATGCTAATGGTGGCAATTTTTACATGTGTGTAGAAATCATGAAGGTGATTCAAGCATAATGTGCTCTGCAAGATAGATACCAGAAGAATGAAATGAGTGCAGAAAAGACCTGTCAAAGAAAATGCTATGTAATTGAAGAATTAAAATTTTAATTTAACTACTGAACCAAACGGATTGAAAGTTGAGTTCACAGCAGTGTATACGTAAATGCACAGAAAAAAATATTTGAATGTTAGGGCTCTTTAAATCTACCAAAAAGTGGTGTAGGAGGGAATAATTCCTGGTAGGTGGAACCAAGCAAGTTCAGATAGTGTTGTCCATCAGTACTCAACTCAGTACTGCTAACAACAATTAACTCTTGGAAAAAAAAAAAGCAGATGAGGGCTGTGGTGGATTTCTTGGCTCTTTGATGTCTTCATCTTTGCTATACTTTGTAAATAAATTTCTATATTTACAAGCTCTTCACAAACTCAGTAAATAATTTTTTCTTACTACTGCCCCACATCTGACTTTCCTTTCTTTGTATGCCTTTTCCATCTTTGATTGCCCTGTCCCTCTTGCTCAGCACTGCGCTGTGGGATGGGAAAGAAAAATTGCAGGTAAAGGGGAGATGACTGCACCCACTTTGTGTCTCAGATTACTCAATATGTCTCAGAGCACTTCAAGGAGAGTCTCCAGCCCTTGCCTTTATTTGCCACATAGAAGAATGCACTTTGTGCACCTGAGCTCTTTCTACCCAAATCTTGTCCTTCCATACTCTGCTACTGCAGTCTGTCACAAGATCAGCTCAACAGCCGTGCCTCGACAAAAGACTGAGACGTACAGCCAAAAGCAAAGCAGTATAGCTGGTCTGGAGTGATGCTTCAGAGACTTTTTCAACTTTTAGACAAAATTAAAGCTTTCTTTGGCAGCAACTATCCATTTAAAGTAATTTGAATATTCTTATATGTGCTGCAATTTCTGTGATTGCTTATAGCTTAACAGGAATACAGTGCCTGGCCTAAATGGTTCCTACGTGGCTAAGGGGAAAACTGGCATCTTATGAATATTAAACTGAATGCTTTTCTTTTGCCTGTATTATATATTATTGGTATGTGAAACATCTGTTTGAATGTAGAGCTACAGTTGTCATTGTTTTCTACATTTCACCAGCATATAAGGTGTGCTTTTTTAATAGTTAAATGATTCTGTTCTCCTCATAGATACGTCGATAACACTGTGCTTTTGCTCCTTTATCTGACATAAAGCTGAGTCTGGTAACCTCACTTACTGCATAATTATGTTGTCATTGGGAATACTCACACATGTAAAATGAGAAGAACTTGGCCCTTTGGTCATATTTTTGTAATAAAAGATAAAATGAGATTTTAGGAAACTGCAACTTATGACCATGATATTTATGAGGCTGTCAGGATTGCACTGTAAGAATTCGTATTATTTAATTCTTCACTCTGACACTAAAGCATCATTTCATCTATATGCAAATAAGAGCATACTCTACTGCTGTTTCTTCACTGAAGAAGCCGTTTGAATTATTCACATTTTATTAATAAAACTTCATAAATAAGTATTTTTTTCTACTCAATTGGTAGTGGCCAGGGAGAGAATCTATTTATCAGATTTTGTTATTATGAGCTTCATAACAAAATATGAAGATTTATGGAGTACATAATTAGATATTATATGATTGTAATTGTAGCATTGGGTTATACAGATGAAATACACTTTTCTTTGTATGTTTCTTCTTGGTAGAGGCACTTTCTGGGAAATGGACTAAACCCAGTCTCTATCACTGTTTTCCAAGCACTGCGTATGAAAGGAACAAAGCAATTTAATACCTGTGTGTTATCATACATGCTGAAATAATTTTGAGTAATGGGAATATGGCTAAGAAAGACTAACGTGGTGAAAATGTTCTCTTCTGTGCAGAGGTGCTGGTGTGCAGACCTAGCATAGCTGTGTGTATGATGTTACAATGCAGAGCCTGAAGCTCTCTGGTCTTTAAACCATCAGCATTTAATTTTCCCTTCAGCTACAGATCGTGGTTAAAATACTCCAGAGGTGAACTCAAATCCACCAGTGCTGTGAATGAGGCTTGGCTGCCTGTGGGACTGAGCCCTGGCACTGAAACCTGGCCTCCTGATATGTTTATGTAGAGCAGAGATGCCCTGATGCTCTACTTAGTCAAGATATCAGCCTCTTCAAGTGTACATTAGGGGGACTTTAGGAACTCAGGTGTTTTCTTCAGCAATATCAGGCTTAAGAGACCAAGTGAAATTTGTGTAAATTGCTTTGTTAGAGTTGGGTATCTATACTGCACTTTAAATAGGCACTTTCTGAAATACTAGCACTGAATTCTCCTTGACGTTTTGCGGTGTGAGACACAGAGAACAATGCAGACATGAGGTGTTCAATTCTATTACACAACAGTACCTAAATGCCTGTATATGACCTAAACCAATGATAATTTAAGGGAAAAACACCAGAAGGGAAATACCTGCTTAGTATTACAGTTCAGCCCTTAGAGTTTTGTTTCATTTTATCACTATATGCTGTAATCCAAGCAGAATTTTAGTCTCCTGTACATTTGAAATCTGCTATAGCAAAACTAATGCAAATTAGAAGTAGTCCAGTAAATCTAAGCTGCTTAAGTTTGTGTCAAGAGTTGAAGATATTTTGTGGGAAAGATTGTATTCTGTCATTGTCAATTAGATATACATTGAATTGTGTGTTTCTGTAGAAACAAGACCATGGAGCACATCTTGTAGAAGCCTCTCAACATCTCAGAGTTATCAAGACTATTAACCTGTAAAAATATACATTACTGTTCTTAAAATAATTTATTTTGCATTTGAAATAAGGATTTGTGAGCTGCACTGAACATAATCCAACCAAGCAATTCACTGGGCAGTTAACTTTAAGCATATGTAACCATCCTGGAGGCACTGAATTGGGTTGTGTGTGCTGGGTAGGCATGTGTGTTTAGAAGAGCAGCAGAGAATGTTCCTTATTATCCTCCAAAGGATACAGTATTGGCTGACAGAGTCAGTGAGATAACAGGTGTTCTGAAAATGTTTACCTGAATGTAGCTGTTATGGACATACCTAATGCTAGTCAGAGCAAAATGTAATCATACATCAATTCTGATCCATTCTGCACATGATCTTCTTAGGAAGTTCAAGAAACATCTTTTATGCTAGCTCATTGTAGCAGAAGTGCAAGTCACAGCCTGAAACAGTGATTGAGTACCTGTGGGAGAAGCAGGGCCAATCCAGGTGAGCTCAGGTGCATTCAGTGCCTCTGAGTGACCAGAAGGATTGAAGCCAGGATCCAGCCCTTCCCAGAGCTCATTTAAGGGTTGGCAGTGGAGACAAGGGTGTATCACTGGAGATCTCTGCATACCTGAAGCCTTCTGCAGGTAAGCAGCTTCTTTCCTTTGTTTCTGTGACTACAGCTGTTGCATTTGAGCAAGTCCTCACTTGCTAAAACCTAGAACCTTGCTGTTCTGCTCTCACTGCACTTCCCATTGCATTACATGTGTACGACCACAGGCTTTATTGCTATGTGTTTTGATAATATTGAATAAGCTCTGAAAGTAGTAAATCTAAAGTACTCACTGTGTTATTTTTTTGAAGAATGAATAGTTGTAGTATGATAGCTTTCATTTCTGGAGTTTGTTTTTATTTTGAAGACAGTACAGTTAACTTTTTTTTTCCAGGAGATTCTTTAATTCTCTTCATGTTGAATACTAGCTAAAGTATTAAGACAGAAGAATGCCATTATTCCTCCAACAATATGTGTTTGCTGCCTGTTCATGATATTATTTACAATAAGCAGAATCAAACCACTGGGTAGTGTAAGTAAGTGTAAAGCTACTGATCCAAACATTTAGAGACAGTTCCTTTTTTTCTCTCCTGATAGGGGATAGATGCTAATTTGCGTTACTGAGATTGATGGGAATTTTACTCCTACCTCTCCAAAGGGAGGAAAGTCAGGGACATTGTTAGGGTGATTTTATTATTGTCTTCTCCTCATTGCGAAGCTATTTTGAAGTGGTAAAGATATTCAGACTTGCTAGGATCCAGAAAGCACTACTGGGCCCTGTTTAGCCCTAGCTTGGTACCCAGGACTCTGCTTAGGCTACTGCTCTGAACTAGACAGGACTTGGGTCCTGACATCCTGGCCTAACCTTGGGCTGTCACAACCCAGGGACGTGCCAGGTGAGGGCTGGGGCTGTCTTGGCTCCCCGGGATTCTCCCTGCCCTGCTCCCAGCTGTGGTGGTGGGATGCATCCTGCCCAACCCCAGCATCCCTCCTTACTGCCACCAGTGGAGCTGCTGGCTTTCTGTGTGCCCTGACACAGATGTAATAATGGCTGAATTTTATTAAGGAAGAAGTACAGTGACTGCCATTTTGCTTCTCCAGTACCTCTCTTTTACAGGTATACAAGAGGCTCTCTGTGAAAGCATTCTTTATAGGTAGCTCTTGGTGTCTGTGTTTCTAGCCTGGCATCTGTGTGTGGCTGTATGTATTCATGGTTCACATTCCCAGGTCCTTTTGCCAAAAGGCAAATATTACATTGGGCACCTCAAGCCCTAGTCTAGGCAAATAAATAACATGATTGTAAGATCTCCCAATGCAGCAGTAAATCAGAACAACTATCAGTGCTGATTGTCATATACTTAATTCTTCTGTCATTATTTTGTTTTCTCCTTGGGGTACCAATGCTAAAATCTAAGAAAAGCAGTTAATTTCTTGCAATGTGTTCGTACTTGATGTAGTTGGACCTTTAAGTCTCCAGTATTATTGCAGTGCACGGCTGCAGAGGTGATAGTTACTGAACTTAGATACATAGATATGTAGCTTACTGTGGTTTTTTTTTTTTCTTCTTTGGTTTTTTTTTTTTTTTTTTTTTTGCTTTCATTAAAAGGAGAGAATAACATGTCTTGGAAAAGCATTATTTAAAGTGTGCACTGGTACACTGCTGAGCTTATACTATATTAAATTTCAAGGATGAGTTCTCTCGTGAGAATTCAGCAACTTGACTGATCCATTTATTTTTCAAGAAAATTGTCTGATATGGTTCTTTTTTTCTTTCACTCTCAGCTACAAGTAATCGCAGCAATGAAATTGTTTTTCTTTTTATGTGGAAAGCTGTAACAACCAACTTAGCTAATTACATGAAAAGGTGATAACTTCTCCAGGCTGGCACAGGAAAACATTGAAGTTTACTGTGGCTTCTGTCATGTGAAATGTTTGTGTTAAAATGCTGCAGAAGTCCTTTTTTCAGGCTCCAGCACATGGCCAGCAATGCAATGATGTGAGAATCCTGTTTGGTTTCTTCTGCCACCTCCTTGTTCCCATCCCAAACATACAGAAGTGTCAAAATAGGCAGCCTGTGATTTGAAAATAAGTCCAAATCCTCAGAAACTTTCAGCTCTGTTGTTATTTCAGTGGAGAAATTTGCAAGATGAGGGACAGTGTGGGATTTCTGACAGGCAGCTGAACATTTCCACTATCTGCTCAGGGTGTCAGGCTTCCTCATGGTGACCAGCAATCAGGTGCACACCTCAGTTCAGTACCACACAGAGCTGTCCTTTGCCACTCTTCTAAGAGCACACGTGCTACAAGTACACAGTGCACATGTGCTTGTGAGCTGGAGCGTGTGAAACAGCCCTTTCTGTTTCTCTGTGTGGTAAGTCCCTATGCGATGAAGTGGCAGACAAGTGGTCTCCAGACACATCAGGGACAGTACAAGCAGAAAAGATGGCTGTATCTGGAATAGGTGGGACAGTCATTTAAAAACAAACTTTTTGAACCCTCAAATGCTGTAAGTCTCTAATGCTCCACTAAGCAGCAGAAGCTTATCTGGAAAACATTATTGTTGTCATGTTGCCTGTAACTGGTTGCTTGCTTTCTGTTTATGTTTTTGAGGGGCAGGATGTAGTACGTTAGTTTTTGTTGTTGTTTTTTTTCCAAAAGTCCTCCTACATTTCCTCAAGTCAAAACCCAATTTTCAGACTTTGTGGCTTTCCTTCATGTCCTCTGTGAGGAAATATTTTAATACTGCAATTTGGTGGAGCTGTGTTCCAGATAGAATGGGTGCAAGCCAAACACTTTGCTTTCTGGGCAGAATTTGGATGACTGCATTTCAATTATTTTGTTCTTCAGTCTGCAGTATGCAAACCACAGGACCATATGGCATAGCTACAGAAACGTGTGAGCTCGTTATGCAACTGCTTCCTATTATAGCTACAAAACATGGAGGTGATGAGTTAAATGGATCAAAAGCAATGTTGCTTTTTGAGAAGGCAGCAAAGCCCAAGCACTTACTTCTGGGAAATGAAATACTGCTATCCAACAGACGTTCCCAAAACATGTAATGTTAAGATAACTGAAATAAATTCATGAGCATTCTGGTTTCAGCAGATAGAGTCAGTTTTCTTCCTAGTAGCTGGCACGGTGCTGTGCTTTGGCTTTGAGATGACAATAATGTTGGTAATACCACAGTGTTAGTTATTGCTGAGCACTGCTCGTACCCAGTCAAGGACTTCTCTGCTTCTGACACTGCCCTGCCAGTAAGCTCACTGCCGTGGCAGAAACTGATCAGGTGGCCTCAGCCTACTGAAGGAGTGCCCGTCCATATGGCATCAGCAGTGGCAGGGGTGGCTGCTGCTGCTGCTTGAGGCCTGTTTGGAG
This sequence comes from Tympanuchus pallidicinctus, assembly GCF_026119805.1. NCBI lineage: Eukaryota > Metazoa > Chordata > Aves > Galliformes > Phasianidae > Tympanuchus > Tympanuchus pallidicinctus. Next base: position 15,271,069 of record NW_026294791.1, on the reverse strand, counting down.
GTGGCTTGGCTGGAGGTCAGCAATTGCCTTGTGCATCAGTTACTAATGCATCACTTACTCATCTGTTTTTGTGTTGTTTTTTCCCCTTTTGTGTGCTATGGTTTGGTGGTTTTTTCAATGGTTGGTTGTGTTGTTTTTATATTTATTGTTGAAGTGCCCTTACCTCAGCTGATAAGTTCTCCTCCTTTTCCCCTTTTCCATTCTCTCGGCCATCCCATGGCATTGTGGTGTGTAACTACCAGCTAGGTTAAACCACAAAAATGAGTACTTCAGTTCTTTTGTCTACCAAAAAATGGAGTTCCTACTAGTGTCCCTGAAAGGAAGCATATCATGATGATCATATGTTGTACATCAGAATTGTCAGCTATGTGGCTACCCACACATGCTCCATACAAGTAAGGTGTTGAGATGTCACTGGTTTTGTACAAATTTGGTAATAAACTGTCACTTGTGTGCATTCCTCAAGTGTTGCTCGCTGTCATACTGATCATTGGTTTTTACTGTCCCTCTGCTAAATGGAATTTTTAGCAAAATAAAAGGAGTGATTTAGAAATGGGTATTATCCTACAGGTTTCACAAGAAATTGGAAATGAGTAGGATTAGATGGAAGGATCAAAAATAAATTTTTTTTGGATGGAAGGATTTAAAATTTTTTTAGACATCAAAAACAGCTTGCTGCAGTTTCTTAAAGAATGTCAGTAAAATTAACAAAGGACAGAATGGAAAATAGTGCTAATCAGGGAAAAATTGCTAGAAGATTATGGTGTTAATTTGGTAGTTGCTGAGGAAAACTGTGAAGGCTTCATGTTTGTCCTAGTTACAAGAATCTTGAGGCTGTTGTGGAAACCCACGACTTAGCAAGCTGTCTTATGAGTAAAGCAAAGAAATAAGGCAACTGCAATGCTCCACTTCCTTATGAACACTGTCTTTCATGCCAGAAGAAAGGCTGAGAGGTTATTCCATCACAAACCTACTACATTCAATCTTCTTGTAGCCACAGGCTTTGTGTCCTAAACAGTTCCTCTTGGCTTTGAAAACCCAATTTCCTTTTGCTTTTACCAAAAATATACCCCTCAGTCACAGTTAAGGATACTCTGTGTTGTGAGTGGTTTGTTTATCCCAGGGCACTTTTGCATGGTACTGGCCAGTGGGAACTTATTCCCTGCTAACCTTATTTGTATACATGCAATGCAAAGCAGTACATACTGTGTGTGTGACACAGCCTTACTTGAGAGTGTTTGGTGCCCACAGAACTCTGATGAAAATTTCTTCCTAAGGAAAGGTGGAATGGAAAGTCAAACCCTTTAGATAAAAGGGGAGTCTGGAGAAAATCCATGGAGGAAAGGAAAGAAACTTTGAATAGATCCTGAAATCAATGAAGAGCCTGTGGGGATAGCTGAGGATTTAAAAACAAAAACAAACAAACAAGTCTATTTTTACCTTAAAATCTGTCTTCAATTGATTTATTTCAAAGTGTCTACTGTGTGCTTATAATGGGAAACAATGAAGTCAAAATACAAACATCTCACATTAGGAATGCAAATAGATCTCATGATAGCTTCAATAGATTTCTTAATGGGAGATTACAATGAGGATGAAACTGGTAGGAAAAACAGATGGACAAAGCAATGAAAGTAGTAATACACAGGAAAAGGAGCTATCAGGGATCAAGGATGAAGTCCGCATTGCAGACAAGGGGGGGCAACTATTAGGTCAGAATAAAACAGAACAGAAGAAGAGAACAAGCAGCGCGTGTATAATATATGTGATAGAACCCAATTCTGCCCTGCCTTACACTGGTGCAACTTCTTTGGCTGAATCCTTTTAGCACAATGTCACTTTCAATATGGTCTAACAACATGCATGCAAGCTTGCTTCCCCTTGTTTTTTTTTCTTTAATCAGTGCACAAAGCTAAGTTTTCATTGTCTTAAACTGTTTCTGGGCAATTGTAATTTCACTTTTCCACTGTTGTTACTTCTGTGATCCTTTAGATACTGCAGATTTCTTCTGTGCACCTTCCATGAGCGAACATTTCTCTGTTTCAAGTCTGTGTTCTGCTTCAGCGTAATTAAATCGTTTAAGTTAAAGGTCATTTGGGGAAAACAAGACTCTTGCTTGACTAGTGTACTGTTTTATGCATTTTTAAAATCTATGAATTCTAGGTACATTCCACCTATTGATCCTCATTTTAAAATATTTAGGTGTTGGGTTTTATTTTGTTTTGCTTTTTTTTACATTGTCAGTATTCCTGTTTTCCATATTTTGGCATCAGTAGTGCGAAAAGGACCAAAGAGGAAAATCCGCTCCCAGAACGAATAAGCAGAAAAACAGACTTGGCTTGAAACCTTTCCTTATTACATCTTTTATACTTCCAGCACTTACATTATTTTTAAAGTTCTAACCCCCAGGGAACTTTGCCTCTAACCTCTGGAATTTTAAAAATAAAAACCAACCTTTAAAACCTGTCAACTCCTCTTCTTTCCCCAAAACTCCAGGCTTCTGCTCCCCTCCTTACACGTTTATTTCATATTACTTTAGTGTTATAGGCAACGTTGTATTTACTGCTCGTATGCTCACCATAACAGAAGTAGCGTTAAACCCTCTGTTCACTGATTAATGAAAAGTAACAACAGTATACTTGTTGTTTTCCATTTGTCTACTGCGCTTCCAGTTCTGAAGAGCTACCCATGCAAGAACAAAGAGTTGCAGCTCCTAAGAAAACTGTTTCATAGCCCTACACAGAGGAACAAAGAAATACATACAAAGAAAGCTGTGCCGTACGCCACTCCAGCAGGCCTGGCTGAGGTGTGCTGAATCCCAGCAGGCTGAGAAGCGCTTGTGGAGCCCCCAGCAGACAGCAGCACTGGGGCCCTGAGACCAAAGCAGCCCATCAAAGATAGGGATTTCATACTGAAAGGAAAGTAATACATATATCACTTAAGGCATCTAGCTTAAAATATTTAAAAGGAGGACAGAACTATGGAAAGAGGAGTTCTTTTAGAAGATTGCCTGTGGACTGTATTTTAATGTTCTGAAGCTGCTCCCTGCAGCTATTTTATACAATACCCAGTTTTCTCGAGTTTCAGAAGTACTAATGATTCAATGGATGCAGAATCACAGAAAGCTCCTGAACTCAGCTTATGCTTCCCTCTACTGCCTTGAAGTCCTATTTCCAGCCAGTGTTTTAGAACTAGACAGCTTTGCAAGAGGGTAAAAATCCCTTAGCAATATTAACTGTTAACTTCTTTGAAAGGAGTTCATTTTAAGCCAGAGAAATTGGCTGTGTGTGATAGAAATATTGTTTTTTTCTAAGAACTGCTAGATTATTAACCTAAAATCTTGCTTTAATGCGACGATCATAGTAATGAAATGCAGTACCTCCTTTGGTGTTTAGTATCAGTTTTTTTTCTCTATTCTCCAATATTTCTATAGATATTTCATGTGGGTTTTGATGTTTAAAACAGCACTCATTTGAAATGTCATGAACACACAACAGAAATTTGGTATGTAGCAAGCCCCACTCCCCAGTTTAATAGGGGGATAATGCTTTTTTAATCCTTTTCAAACACATGGCCAACAGTTTTTTCTATAATATCAAAATATGATATAAAAATACCATTTCATGCAAATTTCAACTACCTGTGGCTTCAGGAATAGATGCTACATACTCTCTAGCTGTGGAAATCATTGTGGTAAAAAGATGACTTGTTTTTAAGACCGGAATGTATAAATATGTAATATATAACTGCCAGGATTTCCACTATGAGACTGAAACTAAGAAAATTGTAGATGTTGCAAAAATATAACTGAAATCAAGAAAAGAATTCTGCACCTTCAAAGTCTCATTTGAATACTTTTTTTTTTTCTACAAGGTTCTCATGAGTGAATTAGAAACCACTGAAATGCTTCTGAAGCAAAGCCACGATCTGTTGAAATTTCACCATAATCAGAATGTTCAGCTTCTTTGCCCAAGGTTTTGATGGGAAGTCATGAAACAACTGAAGTATTTTAAAAGCAAAACAGTCTGAGGTATCTGAGTTTCACCAAGAGGAGAACTCTCTTTTCTGACCAACTTTAAGTGGAAAAATGCTTTTTATTCCTCCGTTCCTCTGTTTTAATGTGAGTCATGGTTTTGCTGACCTTGGTATTTCACTAGCTCTTACCTGTCCTCTTTGTCTGGATGCCTGCTCCAGGAGTCTCTCAGCCACTCTCAGAGCCCTTCCCTCTGGTCTTCCTTTTTTCCCTTTCTTCTATTGAGTAAATCTTTTTCACTGATCTGATGTCCACTGTTTTATTGCACAGTTGTTACTGTTACATTATTACTGATAGATCTTGCCTCCATCACAATAATTGCCTTGTCTCTCTTTACCTTCCTATGGCATTCCTGAAAGCAGTAGCTAGACGAGAGCAGCAGAGCTGTCAGATGCAGTTTGCTGATAGGCAACACCATAAATAAGTGCTTTAAAATTTTATCAGCGCCAGCCTTATGCCTTAACACTTTAGTGCAATTCTCTCTCACACTCAATTTTTTTTAATGACTATTATTTCTAATGGCTAATGTAGGTTTATGTAAGTTCAGTCTTAAGTTCCTGAAGATCTATTTGTATGCCTTATGTGCTGGTGATTAAGATTCTTCCCTGTGGTATGTAGTAGCTGGGAGGAACAGCTTAACGCTGTGTTGTATTTATTTTTATTTTATTTTTTTAGAGGAGATTTATCCTAATGCTTTGTTCTCCCTGGTACTCCTGCTGTTGCCACTTCTACTGCCTGAGGAGATATTTCTGTCTCAAATCCCCCCACTTCCAAAGTCAATGTACAGACCATGAATACAGTCCAAAGGTCACGCTTTGGAGAAAACAAGAAAGAGTGGAGAGTAAAGGAAAAGTTGTTTTTAAAAGGTGGTGACTTGATGAAATTTTCTGAGTTTTTACACACAGGAGCTCTTGTTGGAGATTAACATGGCCTCCTTGGTCTTACAACTCTGGCTCTGCAAAAGCCAAGAGAAAAACAAGATAAAACAAGGTGACACTGACAGATGATAGATTTTCTTTTTATATAAATGTTGGCAGTGCTACAACAGCAGTTCACTTGATCTTACTAATTTTTGTAAGTTAGTATGAGTTCCAAAAGCATTTTGTTAAGGTAGTTCTTAATTTTCCATTTCTTTCATCATACTTTAAACAGTTTTTAAAGTTACATAGAATCTGCTCCTGAAATTTAGAGTTATTAGAATGTGATCAAATTTTCCACTCTTAAATATTGATTTGACCCTTTGTTTCTTCTGGCAAACGTGAACCAAATGTCACTAGACCTACTTTGCTTAATTACAGTGGGTATCTGGTTGGGCTCTTTTGCATGAATTAAATATTTGGACAAGTGAGCACAAGACTGTATTCTCTCATAGCCTAGGGGAATGCTGTGGTTTGGCTGGAGGAGCCTCCCAATCCTCAGGTGACTTTCCTCATGCTTCCACATACACACTCTTCCTACATAAGGTTTAATTATTCCATACCATTTGGGGCAGTTTTACCACAGAGAGATGAAGCAAACCCGGACCACAAAACCTAGTAACTGAGCGCTTAAGAATTCTCACTTGAAGTGAGAGATGTGTGCTTAAATTGCTTTACACAAAAGGAAGAATTCTTCAGTGAGTGCTATGGTAACAATGTTGTCTGGAAAAATGGGAATGGAGAAGACAACTACGCTTTGTAGGAACTTGTTTGTTTCTTTAAGTTCCCAAATCCTCCCCAGAATCGAAAGCTAAGGCTTTCAATTTTCAATAGACTATTCCAATAGAAAATATATAAAACGCCTTCAGAAGAAGGCTGACAAAGCTGTCAGTGTGGAGTGTTATGACATCCTCTGTTCTTCCATAATTACAGTCTTCAATCCACTGACCATTTCATCTTTATTTAAACATGTCCCCTTCTTTGTATCTTAAAAAAAATAATAATAACAATGGTAAATTTATATAGCTTGAATTAAGAAGTGTCAGGACTGATTAGTGACTATCTGGACTAAATATGCAAATTGCAAAGTTTTCTTCATGGTTTTATATAAGAAGATGTTTTAAAAACTTTATCAGTGTCAATGTGTCAGCCTGCATTTCTCTGTGAAATCTTGAAACTGCTCTTTCATCTATGTTGTAAACACATCAACAAGTATGTAGAATGTCTTGACTTTGAAATGCTGTCACCTACTTTCTGTATCGTTGTCAGTAGTCAGCTTGTTATAAAAGTGTTTCATTTCTAGCTCTGTTTCTTTTGGTAGTGTGTCGGCATACTGCATTTTTCAACAGTGTTCTTTGCTGCCTCTTCCATTCTTATCAATAAATGCAGTTTGACAGAAGTTCTCCTCCTCTGCAACATGTTGCTATCTCTGACTCTCCACTGTCACCAAAGCTGTTGTGTTACTTTGAGGCTAAGCTGAGTGCATGTAAACCATCTTCAACATTTTGTGCCAAAGTACAGAGGGAATTTGAACTCAAAGGTTTCTGTGATGGTGAGAAATCCCTAAGCTTCAGTCACTGCCTTTACTTTTCAGTTGGAACTTTCCCAGAACATGTTCAGTTTGATGCAGTACCTGTTTCTGACGTCCTGCAATATGGAGTCTGCACTTTGCTTGGAATAAACACATCTGGTGATGGACAGTTTCTTAAATGTGAGTGTATTCAGGCTTTTAATTCTGCTGCTTCTCATACAACCTTATTTTTTTTCAGAAGATAATGTGTCAAAACAGGTGAAATTGCCTCAAGTGCCATAGCTTAAAGCTGAATTACCTGAACTGCATATGAATGTAAGACACTATTTTCAAATTTTGAACTACACTTATTTCAAGAAGATTTTCTAACCAAATATACATCACTGAGATACACATTTGGTTAAACTGGGAAAAATATCCTGTTCAAATGATTTCAAGACTCGTGCAATAGATATGTAGAAGAAAGTCAGTGAGACCAATAGCTATGATATAATAGATGCTTTAATATTAGATACTTACACCATTCTTGTGTGCACTAGAATGTCAGCCTCTTGTTGCATTTACAGCAGTATGGCTTCCTTGCACCTTTCAAAGGCCCACGTCGTGACAGTTCATGCATGAACTCTTTCTCACTCTATCAGTATAGATTACATTCTTGATAACTAACATATCATAAAGAACTATCTTCTAGTTACAGTTTGTTTCAAAATCAGGCTGACATGGAACAGAGATCAAACAAAATCTGTATACACGGACCTAGTTTGAAAAAGCTAAGGATCTGTAGTGCGTTCTGATGACATACTCTGCAGAAACTTAATTGGCACATTGTTGCTGTCTAACTTAAAATGCACTGCACAGCTACAGCACAGAAGATTATTAGAAATAACTGAGTAAGCAGACTGTCACCTCAGGAAAGATGGTAAGAACTATCAGAATTATCTTGAATACACATGTGTCTTTGACCTGACTACGTCAAGCTGTTAATCATACAGGCTGAATGCATTTCACCTTACACACGCATCACGTTGATTCTTTAAACACAGTCTGTGTGTTTCAGGAACTTAATCAAATTGAGCTTAGTAAGGGAATGGGATCAAGGAAGGAAGGGAGAGAGTAGAAACAGCTTCTCTAGAAATCTTTGTATTTGTGTTTATTTTCAGAAGGCAATGGAGTGTGGATGAATATCTTGAAGAGGTCAGTACCTACTTGCAGTCTTTTTGGTTTTGTTTTGTTTTTTTTCCCTAGAGAAAATGGAATGGACACAGAATCACAAACGTAATTTTTTTTCAAGAGAAGGAATCAGACATACAGATGACTAAGTGGCCAGAATGTCACACCAAGGATGGAGGTCTCCTTACCTCTGGTCTATTCCAGATGCCATTATATGTCAAATTTTTTTTAAAAAATCTCATTAAACAGAAACTCATGTGATAAATAAAAATGCCATGTGAAAAACAAAATATGTATTCATTTTTTTATTAGACTCATATTTTCAAAACTGTTCCTTTAACATTGACAAATGTCTCAGTGATGTTAAAATGTTTGTATGAGCAAGTTTTCCAAGGTAAGATCTTATTTCCCTTATTTTCCTGCATATCCTGACTGACTTCGTGGGTGACTTCTTTCCATAGTTCTTGGGTTGAGTCTTTTTGCCAGTTTAATTAGCAGCTGCAAGTTAGCAAGCTTTTGGTTATAATCTGAACTCACAGTTAACTGTTCTGCAGGTGGTGTTTGGGAATATGTGTAGAACTAAAGACTTGGAAGACTGGACATAATTTTCAAAATTCTCCTTTCCTTGGTGATTTGGATTGATCTTTGAAGATTGCTCTTTTTGTTTTCATTATTGAAGCTGAAAATCCATAAACAGTTCACACTACTTCAAAACATGAGCAAAATAGGCTATTTCACAGGGAACCAGTTTGATAAAATTATGAATAGGTTCACACTGCAAAAATCAAATATGACTTAAGTTTTGTGCAGGAACAGGGATCTTACTGTAGAACTTAAGAGTATTCATGATGTTATTTTTGTTAAAAGTGCTTCTATTTTTTACAAATGATAAAATTATTCCAGAAGGAGAATCTGTACATTTTATAATACATTAGAGAAAAAGAAGAAACATACGGATGTATTACTTTTCAGGATCTTCTGAATCATTCTTCCCAATGGAATACCATAGTCTCCAGTGCAAAACAAGAAATGCTGACAGGATTTTGTGACAGTGAACAAACCATCAGAGAATTCAGCATCCAGATGTTACATGGATCAATATATCATTGATCCACAACAATTTAGAACAAAAAGCTAATAAATTGAGGATGTTTTATAATTTTTGCTTCTATTAAGCTCTGACTACAACAAATTTTTGTAGTCTCTGTCCTCACATTTAAAAAAAACAAAAAACAAACAGCAGATTGTTGGAAATGACAAGATGAAAATAGCAGTTGTTTTCCAAAACAGTTGCAGATACAACTTTCAGCTTTATTTGCTATTTATTAAAAATCTGAATCCACCTGGACTTTATCAATGGGAGATTCCACATATGTTAAGGGGAGCAGCACTGACTTGCCTCCTAGGGAGTGCACACTGATGAAACACGCTCCCACAGCACTGATCTCATTTTATTTCCTCTGTCTGTACCTCATGTTATCAACTGAGCCAACAGATTAAACATACAAAAACTGCAGAGTATCAGCTTTGTGAACAATAAGATCTATTCTCAATATTATCTCTTCTATGTGCAAAATTGCTACTCTCTAAACACTGAGTGATATAAAATGACATTTGTACATGATGAGATTTGTTCAGGGTGGAGTTCTAAATATGGAATGTGGTTCTTTTGTTAATTAGAAGTAAGATACAAATACTATACATAATAAAAACGGTCCTTGGTGGCTAGTCTGCTTGACAGGTTTTGTAGGAGAAGTTAATGTCTGAAAAAATGTATGGATGAGAAAGTGAAAACAGGGAACGAAGGTAAAGAAGTACAGGAATAAAAAATATTTCACCCAACTCATTGTGAAAAACCATATGCTAAATATATTTAGCCGCATAAAAATCAAAGTTCAAGACCTACACTTCCTGGGAAAGCATATGTTAGGGGCAAGGCACTAACAGCCTGCTCAGTGGGACCCAGGGGAGCAGCGCCGTGTATCAGTCTGGGAGATCCCCTCTGGCTGACATGCAGGGCAGCACTGCCAGCTTCCAGGGGAAGCTGCGTTTAGCTCTCTTAAGACCCAGTCTTGCAAACGCTTATGCACATGAGTAACTTTAGTTTCCATGAGTCAAGTTACTTACATGTTTAAGTTTCTGCAGGGGTGCAACAACAGGGCCAAGTAAGTGCTAGTCAGCAGGACAAAACAGAAGAAATTCACCCCTGCTTTTCCTCAACTAGGCAACCTAGTTTGTGCTATATTTTTATTGCCTGGTTTTGACTGAAAAGAATGTTACAACTGCAGATATTTTTTAAATTCTTAAGTTTTACTATGATTTCCTTAATAAATGAGTCATTGCCACAATCTCAAGCACATGGTACAAAATCATAAGGTTTGTATGTGATTTTATGACCTTCTGATATTTCACAGTGATTTGTTATGAGGTGAGGCACTTTTTAGAGACCAGTGTTTATGCTGTCACGTCTTTCAAATTGTGGATAAAGCTGGACAAAGGAAACTAAGATAGGATACTGGCAACTGTCATTCTTCTTGGGTCTCGTTGTTTTTCTGCTTTTAATTTGTTCTTAATTGATCTGTTCACTTTGTTCTGGAGTTCTGGAGAAAACTGATGCTTCTAACAAATTTGCGTTTAGTGTGAGGATTACTCTGTTATCATATGGATCACTGACCAATGTCTGGTGTTCGTGATTTTTTTTTAGTTGCATTCTCCAGAATATGGAGGTTTATGGCTTAGTATGTATCTCTATGAGCTGGAAAGACTCAAAGCATATGGCAGATCAGATGTTAGGCTTGAGGGAAATCAAAAATTAAACTGTCTCAGAGCTGTTGAGAGACTGCTTTGCTATATATTTTATGTGATTTGTGTATGTGTGTTGAGGGAGATGTCACCTAGGGAAGGGAATCGAAGAAAAAATAGCTTTAAAAATGAACTGTTTGTATTATCGCTTTAAACTTTTAAAGTCTGGTCAGCTAAAAGCAGATGTTGTGAACTAAGATGGAAACTTGCCTGAGGCCAGAATTGAAGCAGGCATTCTCTAATAGTAAGAAGTAAAAATGTTTTCTGGTTTCAGAATTTATTGCAAGAATACAATGAGTAGTCCTCAAAAACGTTCCCATTGTTATATAAACTAGTGAATAATTCTGGTGGTTTCAGAATTTAATTTCGGACAATGTGTTCATCAGCAATCTTGTTTGCATTCTAAGCTGTTTATCATAAAATCTTTTGTTTCTCTGTGCTGGCCAAAATCCTGTCATGTTGGAAGTAAGAACGGAGTGTTTCTTGCCCTTGGCTCTTTGCCCAGTCATTAGATGAGAGGTGGATGAAAGCATCTACACGTGGTGCCAGTTTTGGAATACTGTAATATTAAAGAGTTTTGATGTGAGTCAAATAATCGGCAATCAGAAGTAATAATAAAGGGGGGAAAAAAAATTCCTATACAAAGAATTGTAAAAATGAATATAGACTTTCCTGCACACTTTCAATTGACCAGGCACTTCCACAGCACTAGAGAATATACATATGTAAATGATGTCTACAAATATGAAATCGAAAGTTAAAAATTAATATTTTCAAGAAAGTGAAACAAAAAAGTTGCTTAAATAAAAATTATTTATGTTAAAATCAATCAATATTTGAGAGAATGTTATGTCTCCTTTTCATCTATTTATGTATGAGGAAATACATATTTACAGTTGCTGCCTCTATAATATTTGTTGAATGGCACGAAGCTTTGAACCAGCTCAAAATTGAGTTTTTCTGAGACAGTTCTGCAATTTATTTTAACTTTACTTGTTCGGAAGCTGTGCTCTAACGGCAAGTCCTGAACTGCAAGCTCCAGCATTTCTGGGGGAGAATAATAGCAACCCACTTCTGCATTTCACAAATCCTTCACGTGGTGCTGGTTCAGTGCATGTAATTTGTCTGAGGCACCTTTGCTGCTCTAATGCAGCAGCAAGAATATATCTACACAATTTTTCGGAAATCCACTAGAAAATATTTTAAGGAGCAGTATTTTGTATTCATTTCTCCCTCCTCTAGGAACCCTTTTCATAATGCAGTCACACGATATCAGCCTCCTATGCTGATTTGTGTCAGGGTAAAAACTAGCAAGGGCTTCCCGACAACAGAGTAATTTCAGGTAAGTCCGTGTTTGGCCAAGCCCTAAATCTGGCTCCCGCAGCGCGGAGCGCGTGCATGGAGCTCTGACCGCAGCGGGCTGAGGGGAAGCGAGCGCGCTCCATCACCGCTTCTCCCTCACCGCTTCTCCCTCACCGCCGCCGCCATTTTGTGCGGGGCTGACGGGAGGCGCGCTGACAGCTTCGCCCTCCTCGGTCGAGGGAGGAGAGCAGAGGGAGGCCTCGGCCTTGTGGGAGCGGGGAGTGAGCCTGGCAGGTGGGGATGACCCCTGCCTCCAGCCCAAGGGCACCTCTCCACGGCTGGGAGCGAGCACGAACGTTTGTTTAGGTCGGCGTCCCTGCAGGTGGGGACCTTCCGTTGGCGCCCCCTGGAGAATTCGCTGAGGTGAAGGCGGCCGGCTGAGGCAGGCAATGAGGCTCAGGGGGAAATGAAGAGCAACGCAGCTTCAAAACAGAAGAAAATCCCATGTGTCTGTAGAAAGCTATTTCTTTAAGCAGATACACAAAAAGGTCTTTGCTTACAGGAGTTGGCACGTGTCCCTTTGTAAGTGAATCAATATTTGGTGGTGCTCCTGCAGACACCTGCACGTCTTTGTTTCGCCATCTTGAGTATTTTTTCCCTGTGCTAACCGACAGCATTAAGTGTTGAGGCCTCCTTGGTTTTGTTTGGTTTTGGTTTTTTGGTTTATTGCACATAAGAATCTCTGAGAAACTTTTCACAATTTCTTGGCTCAGGATTCTTGTGGAGATATCCTGACGGGCACGCAGTGAGCAGATGTGTGAATACAGCAACACATAAAGGAGCAGTGAGCCAGGGTTTTCCCCTCAATGTGTGTCAATTTGAGTCACTGAGCAATTGGAGTTAACAGAGCCAGTCAAAGAATGAAGGCTGTGTAGAGAGGGAGCCTGGAGCACCTTGGGGTTTAACTAATGTGAATAACAAAGACTACTCAAAGGTGGGAAGCATACAGAAAAAATGTTCAGATGGTGTTGCACAACCTTGGCTTGCACATTCTGTACTTTATGCATGAAAACCATTTAATACTGCTGAGCAGCATTTGCAGCTCCTTGGAGCTGATGGAGAGGTGCTTATTTCTTCAGTGGCCCTTCACTGATTGAATGCAGCTTGGTGGCACTGATGGATGCTTTCTGCTGCCCATTCTTATACCCAAAGTGACAACTCCTGCTTTTGATTACTGGCATTGCATATGCCATAGAATGGTGGCAAAATTAGCCTGTCTTGTTACATTACTATGATTTCTAATGCCGCTGCTGCTAGAAGAAATGGCAAAACCTGGTGTTGGGGAATGACAGAGCTTTACAGAAATGTTGCAGATTTGCACTGAAAAGGAATGTGGTGGGGGCATTGACAGGTTTCTTGTTTGAAATTCTGGAATCTAAATCACTGTAGTCACAGTTATGATTATACACTCAATATTCTGCTCCTTTTGTGAAATGTTTTCTGTTTTAAATTTGAAAGATTCTTATGGAGTATTTGAAGTTTTGCAGCTTCTGTGGAAGAAAAATATATCTTTTTAATTTACATTCACAAGTGACAGTACACAGTAATTAAGTGAACCTGAATTCTATTTGCAAAGCATTGTAAGATTTATTTATTTTTTTTATGTTACTATAATGAGATGCTGGAGCAAAAAAGAACCAACAAAGATCATCATCTTTAGTTTGTCTTTATAGGCAAAGAAGATATGTTTGCTTTGTTATTTTATTATCAGAGTTGTCTTAAATTGGCATTTCTAAATTGTTAAAGTTGCTTTGCTATTTTACTAAGTATAAGTGAACCTAAAGTTTTGACTCATAAGATCATTTCTGTGCTATTCTTCTAGTGAGATCTTTGCTTTTTCAGTCCATCCTTAAGCAAAATAAAGAGCAATGGAACTTTTCAACACAACATGTAAACATAGCATAGTGCCTAGAGGTGGTACTAACAGAATGATACTTTTATTAATGTATGTTTTAAAAACAATTTGTGAATTGTGATTCTGCTGTTTTCTAACAAATCTCATTAAGGAATTGGGCCCACAGTCCAGTTAACCAGGTGAGTATCTTGCTTATAAGTGAAAAAGAAGTCTGATTCACTTGTGAATTAATACATATGTACTTAAAATAATAGAGCCATTCATTTATTTTGTACAAATTGACAGTCTGTTCCAGTGGTAAATATTGTATTTTCTTCCATCAAAATGGAAACAGTTCGAGAAAAGAATGAGTCTGCAAACATCTAAGCAAATTTCAGCATTAGTTTTAAAAATGAGATAGAGAAAGCTCTACCTGGATCGTCAGTATTAACCAGTTATTTCCTACTGACACATGGTAATGTGAGGGTTGTTTGAAGTACTGTCCTAAAGGATGTTTTGGTCATAGTTAATAGGATCTATATTATGTCATGAGGGAGATTCTCTTTATGAAGCCTCATTAAGGGTTCAGACAAGATCTCTAAAAGCAAAAGTAAATTTAGAGATGAAATATTGGCACATGTATCTCTGGTGAAATACATGTTCCTTGTACAGGCCCAGTTCTAGAAACCTAATTTCAGTTACTTGTACTGCCTTTTACAGGTCTAGAGATTAACATTCTATCTAAAAATGTTCAGCTCTGTGGACGAGGTTTTTTCATTGGATAACTTATTTTATGAAAGACCAGATACAAACAAAAGGTAAATATTTACAGTTAAATACATATAATTGTTTCCCAAGTATTTCCAGACTGTGAATTGTTTAGCAGCAGATTTTTTTAAATGTAACTTCCATTTCCACTTCTTAATAGAAATCTGAGGCTAGAAATTTCATAGTTCCAGGAACTCATACTTTCAAATATTTTTCTCAGGTTAGCTAACAAGATTCAGATAATGCAGGTGTATCTTCCGAGTGTAAGAAGAATTTGGCTGAATTTTTGCCTCTTAAATTTACTGTGATTAAAAATCACATGAGTTTAAAAGTTTTTTAGCAGGAGAAACGGTTGTTTTAATCTAGGTGTTGCAGAGGGCGCTTTAAGAATGGTTTTAACTTGCATTTTTTATGATAGAGATCTAGAAAATAACAAGTCAAACATTTGGTGGATTGCACCTGCTCCAGCAATTGATGAAATTCCACCTGCAGAGGAGTTACAGAGGGAACTTGAAAAAAACACAGCCAGCAGTTGCATGGGTAAAATATTTGGCATTCCTTTTAAATGACTTGACAGATAATTAACTTGATATACAATTCCTCCTCTTTCTTTTAATGCAGTGAATTATTGAGTACTGTATGTATGCAAATGCAAACATATTTTAGTTCAGAGGAACGGTCCTGGTTATAGGAAAGGTTTGGCCTAGTTCCCTTTGTGCACATACAGCCTGCAAGTTCACTGTGCAGAAGTGGGCGATGGAAGGAGTAAGCTATTTTGTTTTGTGTTACGGTGCTTATGGAAAGGTGGGAAGCAACTACAAGAATAATGCAGCATGTGAACCTGTTGACCTTCTCCCACCCAAGACACAGAGTTTGTATGAACCTAACTTTTTTCCCCCCTTGTATTTTCCTCTTTCCTTTTTTTTCTTCTCTTGCTGTCCTCTCTCTCTCCCTCCTCTTTTACTTTCCCACATTCATGCTCAGAAGTCTAAACAAATAAATAAATTAGAACCTGGTCGTTGTTAAAGGATTAGCAGGTCAAAGTGAAGGCTGTGTAATACAGCTATCCTTTAATCTTTTTGCATTCAATTGTTCATTTCTGCTATTGCCTCTTTTGCTGAGTATGGAGAATGAGAATGCTTGTAAAGTCACTCAGATCAGGACACTGCTTCCACCAAGAGCTACGTGTACAAATCATAAATAACTAAGATGACTGACTTCATTAGGAATTTTGGCTGTTGAGATCTCAGGTCTTATCTCACGGCTGTTCTTAGCAGGTACTTCGAGTCCAGTCATTGAATCGTTTTTTAAAACAGATTGTCTAAATGTTGAGGCACAGTTAACAGTTTTCCATTTCACAAATTTCTGGGATTAAAGTGAAATATGTGTCTGGAAGTAATTTTCATCTACTTTGTAGTGCTCAGGAGTGGCTTTATTCCATTATTTTAAATAACAAACAAGGAAAGTGGCCCTAATTTTTAACTGTCAGGAGATGTATTTGTCAGAATGAGTCATAAAATATAGAGTTCTTGCAATAAAACAGGAGGGTAAGTTCATGTAATAAATGTGAAGTTGACTGATTTTTATCTGGAAGATGTTTAAGGAAATGAGTATAAATAGGAATATGAATGAATATTCTTGTCTATTCTAGGAGGGGTAAAGAACCAAAAGTTCATACAGCAATGTAAGAGTATCACTGAGGAAGTAAATGACAAATCACCAGCACCTACTCATTTTGGCATAGCCTCTGAAAAAGAAATGTTCCAGTTATGTGTAGGAGAAAGAACAAAAAAGCATGGAAGTCGGGAAATGGCTTCAATGTCTCTCTCTCCCAATCAAGCTAAATATAAAATGGGAACAGAGATTTTTCAGCAGCCCGATTCAAATTTCTCACAGACTAAAATATTAACTAATTTTCCAGAAATTGGTGATGATGAGAGTGTTCACTCAGCATTTCGAAAAAGGTACGTTTGCAGTCATTTCTGATAACTCAGCAATTGTAGGATTGTTTTAGGTCTGTTTCTCAAATGCAGAGTTTTTGATCCTCTGTGTACTTCAATAGGGCTCCAGACATTAAATCCCTTCAGTGTAAAGAAAAAAGTTTCCTTTTGGCAGAATTTTAGTACTGTAATTAAATGTGTCCTGAGTTCAGGCTCTTCTATGAGGAAGATAAGCATGCTGTTGTTCTTTTAAATGTCAATAATTTTTTAGATAGGACGGGTTATTGAAAATACCATTTCAACTTCATTATCTATTGTGAAGAGCAAGACAACAGATCAGAGAGGAATATCTTTAACAGTTCACAGCACGATTTCAGTGCTGCCAAGGAGATGAGGTTTTACAGATAAGCACCTCTCCTATGCCCAGTTCTTCTTAGTCCTTGAACCTCGTATGTCTCTCTCTCTCTCTCTCTTTTTTTTTTCTTCTTTTTTTCTTTTTTTTTAATTATGCAGAGATTGGCAGTTAATGTACTATTGGGATTCAGAATCTGGACAAGGAGTTCACTTTTTTTTTTCAGATTCTTTCTGGAATGAAATTAAAGTTAAAATGTATCCTGAAAGGAGTCTTCTTCATGTAGAGGAATGTCAGATCCAATAAAACTAGATGCAAACTTTTCTTATTATTGTAACATTTTAGTTGTGTTTCTAATATAAATATGCTTATTTTTCAAATATTGGAGAAACTATTTAACATACAGCAGAGTAATAAAAATCCTGCATCTTTTGCAGCTTATTTAAAATGCCTGGTTGTATTTATAAAAATACAGAATTTAAAGGTAGTTCAATGGATGTGAAAGAATTTGATACTCACTTTAATACAAGCGAAAACGTGACAGAAGTGAAAAAAAATACATGGAGAGAAAATCATCAGCCTCCAGTAACTACAGACTCAGGTTTTACCCTACATAGGGTAAATGATGGGGACATGGCATCTAAAATTGGAATTAAAATAAAATCATTGCCCAGTGCTTCAAAGATTCTGGATATGACAGGTAATTATTATTGTTCTATTGAAAGTAGAAAGAGAGATTTGGAGGCTGGCCAGGAATGGCTTCCTGTCTGATTGCTTGCTGTGCTGAGTTACTAGACACTAGTCAACTATGAGAGGATGAGAGCACTACATGTCACTGAGTTCAGCAAGGGTTTGTGTGGGATCTTAGAGTTGAGGGACACTGTTTTCTGCAATGGTTTTGCATCTAGATCGGGATATTAAGGTCTGAATGAGTTACAAGTGTGTTACAAAATGGTTGGCCGAAGGAGGCAGGTTAGTGGGTTGTGCTCTACTCGTATGCCTGTCTCCAGTGCAGAAGCAGGGCTTTGTCCTGGCACTTGGGCTGCACAACATCCCTCTCAGTGACCTGGGGAAGTGGTGCAGTGAGCTTGAGGAATTATTAATGTCATTAAATGGGGGTGGACACCAGTGAGCGCACCTGAGAGCCAGGCTGCTCTTCAGAGAGACCCATCCTCGGAGGACGGACCAGCAGGGACCTGGTGAAATTCAGTAGGGTCAAATGCCAATTCCTGCCCTGAGGAAGGAGGAATCCCTGTGGAATGGGCTGACTAGGAAATAAATAAATAAATAAATAAATAAATAAATAAATAAATAAATAAATAAATGTCAGGAAATAAATATGGATAAAGTGGATTCTCCCCTTCTTCTCAGCACTTTTGCATGACTTTTAACTCGCTTCTCAGATGTGTAGGTACTGCATTCAGATTTTGCTCTCTGATACGAGCAAGACACCCTGGAACCAGAGTTCAGCAAAGGGCTACAAAGTGATTCTTTCAGATGATAGGCTTCTGTCCTCTGTGTCCTGTCAGCTCCTTCTGTGCCACCTGTTCCTTGTTCTATACAGCCTTGCAGCACCTCACAAAATGCATAGCTTAGAGTCAGGATTTCATGGCTATTGGTTGAAAATAATGAAATCTGGTTTTATAAATGTATCTACTTTTATTTAGGAACTACTGGAAGAAGCTTGGAAATTTTGAGGGCTGTTACAGAAATACGTATCTTTTTTCTGTTGTATCTGGTCTACTGATCTACAATGCTTCTATGTCTACAAAATTACAGGTTTAATTTGCAGCCATAGGAACTCATGCATTACTCTGCAATAGTTTTGAATTGCAACGTAGTACCAGGGGGAATCAAATGATGAATGGGTGTTTATGCCTGGGATTTCCTAAGCTAGAGTGAAGATAGGACAATTTATAATAAACATATTCATTGCTAAGCAAATTGGCTCTTATTTCAAATGTTCACATTTTATCCTCAGAGCAGCTTATTTTTAAAATGAAAAATATGAAAATTTTAGTTTGCAGAATATATTTTTAAGGCTACATTGTATATGCTGACACACATAAACATACATAATCTCTAATACTTTAAATAAATAAAAAATTAAATCAGTATTTAGAGTTATTAGGAAAAACGAATCCTACTTCTTGCCCAAAATTCTCAAGAGAAAACAGGCTTTACCTGTGAGGGCTGCTCTGAAAGCAAAGCCTGCTGTTTTATGATGGTGGCCCATCAGAGGTGGATGTCGGTGGTGTCGCAGCAGAAGTTGATTCTTCCCACCAATATTCTGTTTCAGTTTGTTGCTGTACGAGAGATGGCAGCAGAGGGGCAGTCTGACAGAACGACCTTCCATGTGGAAGTGTGTATGAAGCAAAGGTGTTTGTTGAATGTTTCCGTGTGGAAAAAAATGGAACCTTTGAAATTCATTGATGCCAGCTGAACGCGTATGGAGACCACACAGCAGATGTGACCACAGTGAGGTGGTGGGTGCTGCATTTCAGCAGTGCAACAACAATGCCTCCACTCGTGCATTTTTACAAGCGTGGCATGTGGGCTCTTCTTTTTGGCTGGCAAAAATGCACAGCTGATGGTGGTGTCTACGTTGAAAAACAGTATTTTGTAGCTTTTGCTCAATCAGGTGGCATTATCACACTCTTTTATCTGTGGAAATAAATAGAAGGCATTACTTTCACAGTGACCGGCATACTTCTTACAGGTCATTGGTCTTGTGCAGATATTTGGTCTTGTATGCATATGGTATATTTCCATTCATTAATTTTAAGCAGATTTTATGCAAATTCTTATTATTCTTGCTTTGAATCCTTAACATAAGGAACTATCCATTGGTATAACAAACCGCTTTTTTGCATTTTTCACTCTTAAATATTTTGTTGCTAGTAAGATATCAAATGATAGGCTAAATATCATGAAGAGTAAATGGCTACATTAGCCACTGAATTCAGGTGAACAGTTAGAGAACTGACATAGTATTCCAAACAAGCAACTATTCAGTAGTTCTGGTGCTTCCTGTTGCAGATGGTTGATGTTTATCCTTTGGAAAATGGGTCATTTATTTAGGGGAGTAATTTTAGAGAAGCCTTTAAAAGAAATCTTTTTTTTTCTTTTCTTAATTTAATTAATTTCTTATTTTAATCCTTCCTTTTTCTTTATAATTTTATTGAGTCTTTTTAAATGGATGTAACATTCATCTAAGTCCTCAGCTGTTCATTGTTGGTGTTGCTGCTGGTGTTACATCCAGCTGTGTTTGCATCCACCTGCAGCCTGATCAGATGGTTGTGGTTAGACTGCTTGTGTAGCTTCAGTGCAAGTCCAGGCGAGGATCAACTTGCTCATTTGGATCTATAATGAAACAATGCTCTCCTTCCTCTTGCTTGTATTATGGATAGGAACGTATTTGTCTGAAAAATACATAAAATTAGCCATTGAAAATACTTTTAAAACCACCATTAGCATTAAGATATCATAGGTGGATTTCTTTACAACTGGGCATACAATACTGTGCTTGTTAATTACATTTGTTATGTAGCAGAAATGTGGCAGTTGACACTGCAAATACTTTTAACAGCAGTGCTCTGCTTGCTCTTATAAATGCTTTCACATGACATAATTGCATGCACTTCCATGATGCTTCTATGGAGGAGGTTCTTGATTTGTGGTATAATCCTGAGATCTTTTAGATAGGTGCTGGGTTTATTTTCTTTGTAAAGTGAAATACTTGGTATCTAAATCTAAACAGAGCTACTGAATCATTTAATGAGTTCCTTTTTTATAACTGTGATGTATTTTAGACTTGAATTTAAATTGCAAGAAAAGCCTCTGTTTCACAATTTTAAAAGAAATGTTAAACTTTTCACTCTGTTGTTTTCAATTCCTTAATGCTCTCAAGCAACCCAATTTAGGTGTATTTTTAAGGAGTTTCCATACTTTAACTATGCACAGTCTAAAGCTTTGGATGATGTAAGTATGAAACATTAGCTGCAGCTGTAAGTAGTACTTTGCAGATAAACGTATTGCATAAATGTAAATGAAATTTTAATATTCAAAACTGAAAAGGAAATTGAAAGCTACAAGATATCTCGAATCTCTTCCTGAAGCAGTAAAGCAGGATTCTGTTCAGCGTGTACTTACACAGATTGCTAATGGTTTTAAATGGTTTTCAAAGGAGTATAAAGGAGAACTTTAGTGAAGGATGTCCGTTTGGGTAAGTGCCTTTTACCCATCCTTTATTCTTATCAGGTATGCTTTTTTAAAAGCAAATAACTTGAGACTGTGACATATTACGGAGAGGGGAAATCAGTCTTAGCAGTCTGTAAAAGCATTTAAAAATTTTATCCAACTCTATGGGAAATACCAGCATCATTCATCACAGCTTCTAAGTGCGATTTTTTAAGCTACTGGCATTTTTGTGCTTGTCACAGAATGGTAGATTTGCATAATAACCTTAGAGAAGCAATATTTTTCTTGTTTGTGTGGCAGGTGTATAGCAAGCACATTTATTTTGCTCTAATTTAAGTTTTGCACCTCATACAAAATTCACTATGGAACTATGTATATCAATGTAATATTTGTGTGTGTGTGTCCTTTTCTCCTAGACAGTTCTTCTGGAATGTGTGAACAGGTACAATAGCTATGTTATATTTACTGCTATGCCATTCTTTCCCAGCTTCTTTATACAGATAGAAATTTTGTGATTTGTGCTCCAACTGGCTCTGGAAAAACTGTGATGTTTGAACTAGCTATTACCAGATTACTTATGGAAGTCCCAATGCCTTGGTTAAATACTAAAGTTGTTTATAGTAAGTATTATGCAGCTTTGAGCATTTTGATGACAGCAGTAGAAATTGTCATTCTATGAGTGTGGAGGTATAGATCGAGTGCTTTAATAATACTGAAGTTATGTAAGTAACAGTAGTGTATAAATATAGTGACCACCATAGCTTAATACAGATAAAAATAAAAATCCTGTAAAGAGTTTGTTCTCTTATGAGGCAAAATGTACATGAAAAGGAGAGAATTAAGCAAATGAAACTAAATCAAATGCATGTGGGCAGAGCCAGAATTTAAGCAGTATCTTTTGTGTGCCTGTCTGCTGCTTTAAGAGAATACATTTTCTGTATTTGCTTATCTGGAAAGGTTTCATACTGTTGCTTTCTGTCTATTCTTTCTATTGTTCGAAGGCAACAGAGCCATGGTTCTTGGCCTAAAGCTCAAAATTGATCTACACACAAGGAGTATGATAACCTGTTGTTACCGTTATGGATTTGAGAACAAAACTGAAAATTGGAGAATTCGTGAACGCATCTGCACTTAGAATTTGTATCAGTACTGCTGAAGGTCTGGTGTTCGTGATGTAACTGATCATTTCATGTTATTTTTAGTGGCGCCAATAAAAGCTCTGTGCAGTCAACGTTTTGATGATTGGAAAGAAAAATTTGGACCCATAGGACTCAGCTGCAAGGAACTGACAGGAGACACAGTGGTGGACGATTTATTTGAAATACATCATGCTCATATTATTATCACAACACCTGTAGGTTTCAGTTCAAGTTCTTACAGAAAGAGAATAAGCAGATTTAGTGGTCAACCAATCATATGCTGCCAGGTCTGCTTTTCATTTTTTTCAACAAAGAGTAGCAATTTTCAGAACATTGTTATGATCTTTATAGTTGTCTGTAAACTGCTGTTGCATGCTTTTGCTTCATATATCAGCAAATTATATAACACCATGTCAGATGAAACCTACGTGATAGGTTAGCTTGAAGTTAGCTTGGCTTTATTTAACAGATTTTATTTAAAGATGTGTTAAAAGTTAAGAATCCTACATGTACTTTATTTCAGGCGTATGTTTGTCTTTCAAACATCGTTTTCCTCTTGACATTTTGTATCCTAGGAAAAGTGGGATAGCATGACTAGGAGGTGGAAAGACAACTCTATAGTTCAGCTTGTGCGACTGTTTCTCATAGATGAGGCAAGAAAATTAATGATCCTATACGCTCTTTTTCTTCTTGAAGAAGAAAGGAAAACTCTTAGAAAGTAAAACATTTAACAAGCATTTGGAGTATAACGAGAAATATTTTGCAAATGTTTTTTGGAATTCCTGATAGGTGCATGTCATAAAGCATGAAAGCCGTGGCGCAACGTTGGAAGTTGTGGTCAGTCGGATGAAGACGGTTCAGTCTGCTCTTTGGCGTCTTTCAGAGAATCGCCATGTTCCTCCTTTGAGATTTGTAGCTGTTTCAGCAACAATTCCAAACGCCGAAGATGTAAGAGTTGCATTTTAACCGCATTTGAATTAATATAAAATAGAGTTCTAAGTAAAGATTGAATAACAGAGCTGTCATTTTGAAGCTGTCAGCTGATGGCAGCTACATGGTTGATGTTATCATAAGAAATGGTTTTCAGCCATAGGGAAGTATCAGCCAAAAGTGGCTGTGCTTTTGTTTTAGATATCTGGGATTTTTTTATCTTTAATATCTAAACAGACTTGAGATTACAGTCCCAATTATACTGGTCTAGTAGAACTTCACCTATGATTTTAATGATGAGAGCACTGTGCAATGCAGTAGTAGTTTGTGTGATAAAAAGAAAATTAATTATTGTGTAATGCGGGTGGAGTAAAGCATGATTGAAAACAGAAAATGATTATTTAAATTCTTTTTCTTCTTTTTCAAAGATTGCAGAATGGCTTTCAGACGGGAAGATCCCTGCTGTATGTCACAAAGTAGATGAGGATCAACGACCAGTGAAGCTACGCAAAATTGTTCTTGGTTTTCCTTGCAGTGACAGTCAGACAGAATTCAAATTTGACTTAACACTGAACTACAAAATTGCTAGTGTTATACAAGCATACTCTAATCAAAAACCAGTGCTGGTGGTATGAGTTGTTTTTTAGTTACATTTGAAATTGTTTCTTACTCACAAGTGTTGATTTAAAAAATAAAATTTTTCTTACTTACAGTTCTGTGCCACAAGAAAAGGAGTGCAGCAAGCTGCTTCTGTTCTTTCAAAAGATGCCAAATTTCTACTGAGTGTAGAGCAGAAACAAAGGTATTTTTATGTTTAAGTTTTTGATCTATGTTTCTGTGTTCTAGTAAGCTTACGACATTTGCAAAGATGCTGACCTAATACATCTTCTAGCAGAGGAGTATCTGCAACAAAATCATCACAGCTGACATTTCTGTTGCTAAACTGGCACTTTTTTGGGGATACTTTATTGGTTGTTTCTAAAAACTTATTTTTGCAACATAAAATATTAATCTCCATGGACCTGTAAGATCTTGTATTATGCAGACTAAATATACAAGATCTTACTAGTGCAGTAAGTTAAGCTCATGAGAAGTCTCCGCATTATCAGATACCTTTAATAAATGTATATTAATCATCAACTTCACAACCACAGAAGCTACTTCCCAATTTTTGGAATCCAACTTTTGCCCTCTCCATGTTACACAAGCAATACATCTCTGTTGCTTTCCTTGTTTCCCACATTTCTGCCAACCCTATCTATATTTGATTTCTGTGCCTGAGTCAGAGAGCTGTATTGTGTGTCGTGTCTTGGAAAGAAAACTGGGCTGGAAAGGGTGCAGCAGCTGTTCCAAACAATCAGTTTGTTTGCTTTGGGAAAAGTGGAGATTGAAAGTATGCTAAAAATGTGTGGTTAAGAAGTTATTTTAAGACAATATCCTTTTGATAGTCTAAAATGTAGTCATAAGCTAAGAACATATTTTAAAAATGCAAATACAGTAGTACTATGAGAAAGTATGTAAAAAAATGTATTTGCCAAGGAGTGCTTGTTATAATCTTTAAAGATGCGATTGTGCATCTAGTTTTGTGTGAAGCTCTGTCTTTGCATGCTGACATTAATGAATCTGTTTTGTAATTTATTTATTCTTTTTTGTGCAGGTTACAGAAGTCTGCCAATTCGTTGAAGGATTCCAAGCTCAGAGGTAAGTATAACCTATTACTTCTCTACCTTGTGAATGAATATTTGCATGAGTGAACTTAATCAGGTAATGGATGTAATTACTACATTATCAGATCTTTTAATGTATGGTGTGGCTTATCATCATGCGGGTATGGAGCTTTCTGACAGAAAAATAATTGAAGGAGCTTTTACTGCAGGAGATGTACCCGTACTTTGTAAGTAAATTTAAATTTGAAAGTCAAAATGTTCTGAATATATTCTGAAAAGATGGGAGTTTGGAATTGGTAACATTTTATGATTCTAGTGTTTCTGTTTAACCTTAGGAATTCTTTAGTAGAATGCAGGTCAAGATGCTTTTGTATTTCATATATACTTTGGCTCTTTGAGTATACATATTACTAAAACATACATATATTACTAAAATCCGGAGAACTTCTTTTCTGCATACATAGAGGTCATCCTCCTTGATATGTTGGTTCAGGGCTGGCTCATAGTACTTTCCTTCTTGTTCAGATGAGCAATCCTGTTGACACGGAATTCTCTGCTAATGTTTCCTTTCTCAGCTTTCATATGATGTTTTCTTGGCTTTTGCTTTGCAGCCCTGGGTTCCCTGAACAGGGAGGTTGCTATGAAATATTTCATGTATTGTTATGTAAAATGAAAAGATATCTGTTTGAGACATGATAGTCTTGTTAAGGCCTCCTCTTTTCATATCCAGGAATTCAGACCCTGTGAAAATTGACTGTGTTGCTTATGTACTATGGTGAAATCTTGGTGGATTTTTCAATCCGTACAATAGTCTTGATTCACTATTAAGTGTTAAGGTAGATCCTTTGCTATGATCTAGCAAAACTTATGGGAGTGCTATTCCTGAAACCCCAGGAGACAGTAGTTCAAAAATTGCTCTTTGCAATGAAAATTAAAGAACCCTGTGCCACAGTTTGAACACAGTGTGAATGCACAAATGGACTACCAATAAAAGAATGCAAAGTTACTTAATACGTCTGAGAGCATGAGTGGGAATAGGGTTTGGGCACTCTTCTATACCTACTGCAAAGGGGAAGAAGTCTTTGGTCTTCAAATAGAGGAGTATAGATTTATTCACACTGTAGGTATACGAATACATGGACTGCAAATGCAATTGCATTGGTTACTTTCTTTGCCATGTTTTGCTTGGTTCATTATGCTTCAGCAAACTTTCAGTATGCGTATGTATGTAGTATGTATGTAGTATGAAAGCCAGTATTATTCTCATGCCATTGGTTCATTTAAAAAATAATACTTTGGTTTCCTAGTGGTGGAGTAACTGTGTCAGTTGGCCTGCATAGCTGACATTCCATGTTGAATTTCTGCAATCTCATCATATATTAGAGAAAACAAATTTACGAAGGAGATAATCTGCATGTAAACGAGTCTTCCATGAAAGTGTGTATTGGTAGAGAATTACGATAGTATGATAGTATATGATATACATTTTTTTTTGCTACCATGAACACAAATAATACTGATGGTGGATGACTTGAAACAAAACTCTTAAAGATACTGATTGTGAAGAACTACAGATGATATTTCCTCAATGTTTGTGTTTTACTGAAGACAGATTGTGTTCTGGATTATTTGAAAGAATTCCTTAACGTTTGCAGATAATCCGAAGTACATATTCTGTTAATTAATATTTGAACATTTACTTTTAAACAGATGTATTCTGGTAAAGAATTCTCAATAATACTTGACAATCGGGTACAGAATTCTTATGCAAATATGTGTCAGTATCCTAGATTTAATTCTTTTTAGTGTGTAATGTCCCCATTTTCACTGGCTACGCTAGAAAATATGAGCTCTTCATGATGAAAATTAGGTGCTTATTTGTTTAATACCTGTGTAACAGTGGTGTTCATCCTGATGTCAATATACTTTGATCTGGTCTAGTTACTACTAGCACCTTAGCTATGGGAGTCAATCTGCCTGCACATCTAGTGGTTATAAAATCCACAATGCACTATGTTGGAGGAATGTTTGAAGAGTACAGTGAAACTGATATTCTGCAAATGATTGGGAGAGCAGGAAGGCCTCAAGTAAGTTACTGCTGTGTTACAGCAATTCCTTCTAAAGGCAGATAAGTAGAAACTAAATTTGCCAAAGAAACAATTCCAAAACTTTCATTGCAGCATTTGTTTTTTTTTTCAAGTTTTGTTGTTAATAGTTAATGAGAGAGAAATATTTGCTTTTCTGTTATCTGTTAAAAAAAAAAAAAACATTGTTTCACCTTGCTGTAGTAAAAGATCCAAAGATTACACTTGAATTGTGTGTGGAGTAAGAATTGGAGAACAATTAGGAAGCTGGCACACAATTTACAGATTGCATGATAAAAATATCTGAAACATTTAACAGCATACTTTGCAATGTACTTCTCATGACTTCAGAATGAGAAAACTATGTTAGAAGAAGAGAGGAGCAGTTTGGAAACACTGCCTTCACAATATCCCAATTCATTTTACTCCCACAAGAGGAGGGCAGGGTTGTTGTTGGGTTTGTTTGTTGATTTATGTATTTATTTTTGCAGTTTGACACAACAGCTACAGCAGTAATTATGACTCGTTTGAGTACAAGGGAGAAGTATATACAGATGCTAAATGGTGCAGATATAATAGAGAGCAGGTAATTACTTTTTCATAAAATGAAATAGATGGCAGAAACATTTCATATTTTCTACAGAATGTATTTTCTCTGAATTTTTTCCTGTTTAGAAGAAATGTAAGGACCTGAAAGAAAGACAGAAAACTAGAAAGCTAATCAGAGATAACAGCCTCTGCTTTAATAGATAAAAACATATTTTAGGTCATCTTAAAGTTAGCTCTAGATTCCTGCTGGAAAACTTAAGAAACCTAAATTATATATATTACAAAGACGAACAGCAAGAGCTGAAGCCAGATCATGTATCTGAATTTTTAGACAATAGAGCCTAGAAAATAGCAGGCTGCAGAGTCCACTTGAGATGAATGAAATATCAGGAGAGACACATATACCAAAGTTAAGATGCTAACCTTAACTCTGAAACACAAAATTTTAGTCACAGATGTTTGGGTTTTTTTATGGTTCAATTTTTCAAATATGTTCAAAATATCAATAGTGCACTGTAACTTTGAAATGCATGTAGCTTTTTTTCTAAATACTTATGAAAGTTCATAGTTCCCAAGATGATTATTTTTGTTCTCTGGATGCTAAGCCACATTGTGAATTACATTATTGATTGTTTACTTTTTAAAACTATTTCCTGTTAATTTCACTGATTAAAATGAATAGTTTACAGTAAGAAAAAAAAAAAAAAAGGTTTTTTGTGTATTATTAATTGATAAATATACTTACAGAGGTTTTTTTTTGTTTGTTTCTTTGGTTTTGACAGCTTGCACAAACATCTTGTGGAGCATTTAAATGCAGAAATAGCATTACATACTATCACAGATGTCTCTGTAGCTTTGGAATGGATACGATCAACATTCTTGTACATTAGAGCTTTAAAAAATCCAGCTCATTATGGTTTGTTTGCAGTTGTTCTACATTTTGACATTGGCCTGTGTTAAATCAGTATTATTTGCTTTTTTTTGTTTTCTTACTGGCCATTCTTTTTTGAGGGGTTGAAGACAAGTTGTGTTATGTGGTCCATAACACTTCATGGAAAAATAATTTTATTTGCATTAATACAAATAGTAGGAATTTCAGTGTGATATAATGTTACAAACTATGAAGAAGCCATTTACAGCTTCATAGTGATCTATTTTTTTCATTCTAGTACACTCAGCCATGTATGCATACAGTATCTAGTCATAATGTGCTTTTCAGCACTGAATAGGTAGTCTGTAGCTATGAAGACTTTGTCTAGCATTTCATAATTTTGCTAAAACAAAATTTTAATACGCTCCTTTCTTCAGTTTGTCTTGTCCAGAGCAGCAACTTAATTGCCAGCCATGACCGTATCCTTGTTGTTATTGACCCCTGCACTACATCCAATTATGAAGTGGTTATTCACTTGCTGAAAACAACTCCAAAAAAAAAAAAAAGAATGTGATGGAATAGACCATAGTATATGTACTACTTGAACAAGTGCTACAGTTTAGGAAGCTTCCTGTATTCTACAGTAGGAAGATTCTGTATGTGAATTTGGCACTCTGCTAATGTTTATGGATGTTTCTACAACTGTTAGGACTCTGATATGTGTCTCAGAGGAGCATGTAGAGCATTAATCCTTTTGTATCTGTTCTAACAAACACTTGGATATTGTTTGAGGCTCTTTATTTGTTCCTGGAATAATAGAAATATTTAGCAGTTCTTCATTTTGGCCATCTATCTCCTAAAAAATTGGGAAATTGTTTTTGATTTGTTATGATATTAAGGAGAAAGTATACAATTGTATCAAATTTTTAAAAAGAAATTGTTGTTTTCTTGAAGGTTTTTCATCTGGATTGGATAAAATTGGAATTGAAGCAAAATTACAAGGTAAGTAGCTTGTCAGCTGTCTCAATAAAATGTTATGTTTTAGGCCGGGTTCTTCCATGTGCATGCATGTTATGTAACTTTATTATTTCAATAGATCCAGTCAGAGAACAAGTACACTTTACTATGCTGTGCTGTTTTATTATTTAACTATTAACACTTTGGAATGTGACCAGTATGTCTTGATTGGTAGAATAGTACTTTCAAAAAGCCCTTTCAACAAATTATCTTCCCCTATTCCAACGTCTGTAGCTTCTTCTCCCTGCATACATGAAATATGCTGTAGTAATTTTCAGTTACTGATGTTCTCATACATTGCACGTGCAAAGTGAAATACTTCTGGTTGCTCTGGGAATTTTGAATGCTTTCAGAACTTTTTTTATTTTGAATACCGTGTTAATGTTTTCTTGGCTTTGAAAGAGAGAAAAGCAAACAAAAAACTTTGATCATCCTCCTGCAGATATCCAATACAAGAAAATAAATAGATTTACTGAAGTAAATACAAATTCACCTGATACAGTTTGGAATTTTTTTCATGAAGGACTCTCAAATACCTGCGGATAATTGAAATTTCTGCCATTTGAGTGTTCAAAGTTAAGGGGAAATCATTTGTATAAATACCATGAATTCTCAGGCTTGTCATTTGGTATTGAAAATGGTAGCTTGTGTGCCACATATCCAGTCTTTTCCTCTGCCACATTTGCTTTACTGAAAAAGAGTTGAGTTGTGCTATGTCAAATATCTTTCACCTGGAGGAAGCTCACTCAAAGTTTGTCATCAGCATAAGCAAGAACTTTATTTGAATTCAGTGGAATTACTTTGATATATATTTATTGTAATTGGATGATGTTCTTGACTTGAACGTAAGGTTAATTTTTTAATATGTGCTAAAAATACGTATATTTTCAAATTGTGGACAGAACTCTGTTTGAAGAACTTGAATGATTTGTCATCTTTCAATTTGATCAGGATGGATAAAGAAAATAATTTCAAGCCAACAGGTAACACTTTTCAAAAAAAAAAAAAATTTCAGAAGGGATGTTGAGATAATGAACTACAAAAGTTCACAGCTATTCCTGTGAACCTTTAATACAAGTACACAAATGTTATAGAGAGTAGAATCTGAAAAATTCTCTGCCTAGAAATATGTGATTTTTTCCAGCAAATCATGGAAGTTCATTCTCTTAATGCCTGAACACGTCTTCTCTTTTAATGTCACAGAAAAATTTGTTGCAGATAGGGGAAAATTATAGAACGTTATCACAGGATAATAGGCTATAACAAAATCAATGAAGGAGAGGCTTTCTGGCTACCTGGTCTTCCCTACAATCCTCTAGTAGCAGTGGGTGACTTCTCAGCAACTGCAGTTCACAGTCTAATATTAGTGTGAATTAATCTTCACTGGAGAAAACTAAATGGTGCATGTTTTTCTGTCTCTGTGATGCGGTCAGTAATATCCATCACACAGCATATTGAGTCAGTGGTGTTAAATGTCATGCAGCTTTCTAATAAGAAAATTAATTCATTTTTGACTTAAAAAATGCATACACTGGAAAAAAAATACTTGGCATATGAATTTTTGAAGGTATGTTCTTCTTTTACAGAGACTGGAAGATTGATGGCATGGTATTATATTGCATTTGATACAGTAAAGCAGTTTTTCAGAATTAAAGGAACCGAAACTTTGAAGGAATTGGTAATTTTAATCAAAATTCACTGATGTTCAATTGATTGTAAACAGTAACAAAAAATAATGTTCAGAATTTTTTTTTGTCTGCCAAAAAGTTTGGGCTTTGTTAACAAGATGTATAAAATTTTAGAGATCTAAATAAATTCTACATGGAGCACTCTGGAGTCTTTTTAGTTGGGAGATCTTTTGACTTCCACTTCTTTCTTTCTTTCCATCACTATCCCTTCTTAGGAAAATATGAAGTTGCCAAGGCTGTTCTGCTTACGTAAAAAATACTTTATTGAGTTATTTAGTTATCTATATTTTACTGTAAATACCAGCTGTATGAAGAGCAGCTTTTATTTTTAAAGAAATGTTATTGTCTTTCTAAGTCATTTTTTACTATCATTTAGCAAGTTATTATTGCAACAGTTATGTTACAAAAGGCATTTTGTTTTCAAACAGATCTTGTGGTAGATTGGCCATGAATAAATGGAATGCCTGTTCTCCTGGCTGTTTTTGTTACTAAGGGATAAAAAAAGTAAAGTGAAATAAATAAGAAATAGCAAAAACTGTTTATATTTACCTTGCATTCAATAAAGTCTTGGCAATGTGTTTGGTCTTGGATAAGCTCAAGTGGAATAATCGTCTGAAAACTGAAAAATCTTCCCCATCTGTCACAGAATAACCTTTATAGAAAAAAAGATAAGAAAAAAGTTAAACTGTTACAGGTTACAATGATCTCCAACTGCGCAGAATTTCTAGATGTCAAGTTAAGAACAAATGAGAAGAAAATACTGAATGCTTTGAATAAAGACAAGGACAAAATAACTATCAGGTATAAAAAATTATGTACATAGGAAAAGTGAAGTTTGCTTTTAGCAGCAAAAGCTATGAATAGTGAACAATAAGTATATTTTCACGTATAGGTTTCCAATGGAGGGGAGGATTAAAACAAGAGAAATGAAAGTAAACTGGTAAGTATTGCACTATGATTACATTTTAATGAAAAGTTCTCATTTTGTCTGTTGAAATCCCTGCTAGAGTGTGTCATTTCATAATGGACCAGATCTTTTATTTTACGCTTCCAAATTTTCTTGTTTTTTCCAGAAGAAACTTCTATGTTGTTAAGTGTAGCTTAGAGTAGAGTTTATGTACCAAGACATAAATATTTCTTTTCCAGTCTTATTCAGGCTCACCTAGGATGCATTCCTGTTCAAGACTTTACTTTGACACAAGATACTGGCAAAATATTTAGAAATGGCATAAGAGTTACTAGATGTACGGTAAAATTTGATCCTTTTCTATAACCATAATAACTAAAAATATATATTCGTTGATTGATATGTAGTAAATTTTATTTTTTCAGGGTTATCTGACTTTTTGGCATCAAGTAAAGACAACTTTTCTGCATTATTAAACTCTTTGATTTTAGCTAAGTGTTTCAAGTGCAGACTTTGGGAAAATTCACTTCACGTGTCCAAGCAATTGGAAAAAATTGGTATGTACTTGTCAGAAATGAGATGTAAGGTGTAGAGTGAAACAGCTCATAATTTCTGTAGTGACTGTTTACGTAATTGAATGTCTCCCAATTGCCTGTTTGTCTACAGGTAAGTACCAAAGTTATTACGAGTTTGTCGTTACCTTCTTGGATAGAAATAGTCCATGTACTGATATTATTCATGCTTTCAGAATGTTGTTTCTTAATGTTAATCTCCATATTTTGAACAAATTTCACATTTGTATAATTGCATACCTCTCAGTGGACTTTAACTTTCTCTCTAACAGACAGTTCTGTCTGTCCTACTACTCATATGCATGGAAACTACTTAATTGGCATTGAGATGGATAGGAATCATAAAATAGAAATAATTTTGTAGTGCAAGGTTCTTATGTGTTCTCAAGCTTCTGATGGTGTTCTTCCTTATCAGCATGCTGTATTACTAGATAAACTTCTGTTTGGGAATTCTGATTTGTTTTAATTACTTGAAAGGGAATTCAGAAATGTTGAAGCTCTTGAACAAAAATGTATGTATGCTTAATGTAATAGTGTATCTTCCTGCCATTGTCTGATGTTATCACGCTTTCATGCTTACAAAATTCACTGCAGTTCTCTGTGTTTGTTATTTAAAGACACATTTACTCTATATGAAACAGAATAGTACAGGGGTCTGCAAATTAAGCCAGGAAATCTGTGTGGTACAGTGCATGACAAATTTATCAGCTCATGTGCAGAAGCAGTATTGCTGCGTTCATGCAGATTTAAGATAAGAGATTAAGGCGTTAGCTTCTGTGGTGGTAACTTGTTTCCACTATTTCTGGATCTATGCTAAGTATCAATCCAGGATTTTATTACCTTCAGTGCTTATTCGGTTCTATTTCTGTCTCCTTTTTTTTTCTTTCTTGATTGGACATAAATTGGGGGAAAAAAACCTTTTGTCATTTCTCCTCTCATTTGCAGAAGCTCTGCAAACAATCTGAAAACTAAGGATGTCACTTATTAGTTCTGCAGCTAATTCACCTATACTGCATCATTTCTTTTAAGTAAAGCTGAAGGCTAGTTCTTTTGTCATAGTTCTTGAAATGGTAGAAAGGTTTCCATTAGTGAGAAGACATAAGAGACAAATGATATAAGACACTTTCTCCTCATCTGTATTTATGTCCATCCAAGAGGTGTTGAAATATACATAAAAGGAAGAAGAGATTAACAATTTAACAATCCCTTATGTTTTTTGCAAATTGTGAAGATCTTGAGTTGAAATGAGTCATTTCTTGAAAGATTGCTTTATCAATCCTTGCTTTATCAAGTTCTCCGAAAAGCAACCTAAGAGTCTCTTGAGAAGCTTCCCACCTAATTTTCCGGTTTCTCTTAATGTTGCTATAGAATTATTCTAAGTATACGCTCATTCTAAGTATATGATACTACCTTTTATCTAAAACTATTTTGGTCATTGTGGTAGGCTGTAGTTCTAGCTGAGAAAATGCCTTTTCACACATAGTGCATTGACTAAATCTGACTAAACTGTAAAAGAATGGAGAATCGTGAAAAGGAATAAGGTTGCATGTAGAATTCTCTGCCAGTCTGCTTATCATGTAACAAGAAAATATTTTGCTAAACTTGCATCAGTTCCTAGAAGATTATCATAAATATTTTTTCCTGGAGTTATTTTTATTATTAGTCTGCTTGAATGCGTTGAGATCCTTTTGACTTTAACATATAATTAAGTAATTCCTTGGATAGAATTGTTTGTTTCAGAAATTTTATTCCATGTGAATGACATTCTGTTTTTTAATCATACATACACAGAATGCTTGTTTGTTGACTCCTGTAGAACCTGATCTAAAATCTGTCTTACACTAGAAAATGTGTATAAAGTGGTGTTTACTCCTGTAGAAAGTGATCTAACATGATTTTTATACTAGAGAATTTATATAAAACTTGTCATTATTGTAATATTAAATGTTTTCATATTTGCTTTCCATGCATGTCTTTTTGCCTTTACTAATGATGAGTGAATTTAATACTTAAATATTTAGTTGAGAAAAAGATGTTTGCTATTTGCTAGGCAAAAAGATTAGAAAAAGCATACCATAAAATGTTTTCTGCTTTGTATTTACTTGCTGTAATACAGTTAGAATAATTTGAGATTAATAATTGTCATTTAACAACATAAAACTTTTTCACAGGTGTGTCGTTGTCAAATGCTATGGTAAATGCTGGGCTCACATCATTTAAAAAAATAGAAGACATAAATGCAAGGGAACTTGAATTGGTAAGTCTTTTTGTATGCAGATAAACATTAAGAAAATAATGTATCTGCTGTATGAATGCCAGCAAAATTGAGCATTCAAAGTGATTTCTTTTATGCTGGAGAATTTTAAAAGTGCAGTTACTGTTTTGTTTTGTTTTGCTTTTTCTTGAAAATGTGTATAATACTTTAGTTTAGGAAATTTCATATGACTGACTTTGTGGGTTTGGCTAGTTTTGGAAAGTGGCTGCTTAAATACATAGAATTTCATTGTTAACACGATTTGAAAGAGAAGGCGACGTGCATTCCCCTTCTAATAATATTTGTAAATATCTCTTTGCTTCTGTTTTTAATGTTATTTTTAATTAATCTTAATGATGAAAATCCTGAATTTCCATTCTTGATATTTTAATTAAAGATAGTCATAGAATAAAATGCTGCTTGAATCATCTATAAAACATTCCTAATTCTAGGCAAATTAGATTTTACACTAGAACAAGTTCTTAGGCTCTTGACTTCTTTTCTGAGGAAACTGCTTTTCCTGTGTTCTGGAACAGATTTCTAAATGAAATTTATCTTATTCAGTTATTTCTGTTCTGGCTTTAAGAATTTAATTTTTCTTTTCTACCCTTTTTTCAAGTTTTCCTTTCATTTCTGTTTTGTTTTCACTAAAGGTAGGGTAGCATAGAAGTGTCAGCACACAAAGCCTGCCTAATTCTTCAACATGTAAGCTAGTTCATTGGCTGATACCAAACAGAAGAGAGAGCACTGTGGAAAAAATGTTGGAATTTTCTTTTCTTTTGGCTATTTGTCTATACTGGATATCACTGACAGTAGAGAACTAGGAGTGATTAGGGCTTTTGTTAATGGTATAATTACTCTGGTGACTTTGATCCCTTGAATTTACTTCTGTACTAGCATCACTGATCAGTTGAATTTATCAGAAATGAAACTAAATTTTTGCAGATTTTGAACAGACATCCTCCATTTGGAAACCAGATAAAAGAATCTGTTTTGCACCTTCCAAAATATGAACTTAACATTGAACAGGTATGGCTTTTCTATTTGTTTTATTGTTGGTTTTTTTTCCTGATATTATTAAATGAAAGCACATATGTTGCTGTTAAGAGATTCCAGCCCTCTCTGAGAGTACACTGTATACAATATCATGACTTTTCACCTTAGCGTGAAACTCAAACTCTGAAGGACAGATTTTGAATAAACCTTCCCTCTAGAACATTAACTCTGTTCCTTCTCCCTTCCACTGTTAATAGCATTTTGTGTTAGAGTTGCAAACCAATATATTCACGTTCTAGCTTTATATGTAAATATCTTAAATATAATGCAAATATTTAAATATTTTTTCAAAAGACTCCATCCGAGAGACAAAAAAAACAACCTTATAATAAAATTTACTGAACAAGCATTAGCTAACATTAACTTTCTGTCTCACTTAGCAACATATAGAAAGAATAAGTGATTATATTAACCTAACTGGTACCGTTTCAATAGTAGGGTGTAATCTAATGCTCTAATTCTGTGTTCTCTGAGGTTATGATAAGCATTATATCAAATAACCACTTTGCCTCAGTTTTCTGAAATAAAAAATTTATAGCATTTTGTGAGGTCAGTACAAATGAAGATGCCTTTGATGTTAAAAGCTGTATTGTGTAAAATGCTGTTTTTATAGCGAGTTCTATTTTAGTTTTTCATTTGACTTGTTGATAAGCATCCCTAAGTTATTCACGGAAGGAAGATTCAGCAATGGCATACATAGAGGTATGCTGGAATGTCAAACATTTGAATCTGAAAACTTCATCAAAATACTCTTAGTTTTATTCTTTGCATTGAACAGAGGAAGTTTTTTTTTTTTAGGGGGACTCGATATATTCTGTTTTCTTTTCTCAGTACTTAAATACAGAGTGTTCAGCTATGGCTAAGATAGTGCCATATTATCAAATTGTTTGAGTTGGAAGGGACCTTAAAGATCATCTAATTCCACTCCACGTGCCATGGGCAGGGGTTGCCACTCACTAGCTCAGGCTGCCCAGGGCCCCATCCAACCTGGCTTTGAGCACCTCCAGGGATGGGGCATCTGCAGCTTCTCCGAGCAACTTGTTCCTCTGCCTCAACACCCTCAGAACAAAAAAATTTCTTCCTGACATCTAACCTAAATCTCCTCTCTTTTAGTTTAAAGCCATTCCTCCCGTCCTGTCACTATCAGACCATGTAAAAAGTCACTTCCCTTCCTGCTTATAAGATCCTTTCAAGTACTGAAAGGCTTGTGAGATCTCCCCAGAACCTCTCTTCTTCAAGCTAAACAAGCTCGCCTTCCTCAGCCTTTCTTCATAAGAAAGATGCTCCAGCCCTTAGATCATCTTTATGGCCTCCCTCTCAGACTGCACCAACAGTTCCACATTTTTCTTGTGCTGGTGGGGACTCCAGGCCTGGGCATGGTATTGCAGGTAGGGCCTCATAAGTACAGAGTAGATGGAAGCAATCACTCCCTTTGCCCTGCTGGACACCCCCCTTTTGATGCAATCCAGGGTACAATTAACCTTCTGGGGTGCAAGTGCATGCTGCTGTCCAGCTTTTTGTTCACCAGGACTCTCAGTTCCTTCTCTGCGTGGCTGCTTTCTGTAAGTTCTTCTCCCAGTCTTTACCCATTTCTGGGATTGCCCCAACTCAAGTATGAGAGTCTTGACCTTGCACTTGACCTTGTTGAGTCGCATTAGGTTCACACAAGCCCACTTTTCAAGCCAGTGCAGGTCCCTCCTTCTCCTGTGTCAATTGCACCACTCAGCTTGGTGTCACCAGTGAACTTGGTGAGGGTGCACACAATCCCACTGTCTGTTGCTAAAGATGTTGAAGAGCACTGGTCCTGAGGTGGGTTTCTGCTGGCCTCCACCTGGACATATAGGAGTGTCTAGGAGTCTAAGCATACTACATAGAAACTGTATTGCAAATTGCTCAAATTGAGCTTTTGTGGTTGTATCAACATTTAAAAATTTATGGAAGGATGTATGTTTTATTTGACGTATTTTAGCTGTTATGTCATCTTGTATATAATCTTTTCCTAGCTTCCAAAATACAGTGATACAGTGGCTGAAATTTTAGTAACCACCATATTGACAAACTTTGAGCAGCTACAGACAAGGAGAACAGCATCAGACTTTCACTATGTTACGTTGGTTGTAGGAGATGCTGACAATCAAGTAATTTTTATTCAGAAAATAATGTATGTATAAACAGGTTTTTTTCATCTTTTGAGTTTTTTGCAATTTATTCCTTTTTTGTCTTGCAGTTTTTGCAATACTTTCTATTTATGCAAATATTAGTCTTTATCCTGTAGTTACTCAGTTGTCTCCTAAAATATTGCACAACTCAATACAAAGAAAAAGAAAAAGAAAAACATGCTTACACACGTCAGCACAGAGGGTGTGTGTAAATGTCTGGACAGCAGTGATGCCATGTTGAAGAAATCTTCGACAGTCAAAATATGTAAAATATCTTAAAATACATATATATCTTCTCAACTTGTTACTTATGAGTATTCGCAATCTTTCTTTAGTAATATGATTGTCACAACTGTTTCTGTGTCAGAGATGAAATTCAATTCTCCAGTTAGATAACTTATGTTTGGAGCAAATGGAAAAAGAGACAAAGTCATTTGTAACTGCATGATCTGCACAAGAGTCCTGGCCACTGTCTGACAGAATTTTGGCAGAATTGAAACTGATCTGCAGGATCCTGGCTTAAGACCATAGATGATATAGAATTGAAAGGTTCAATAACCTTTACATAATTACTGATACAGTCTCGTATGCAGTCTTGTTTTCACTGACCATATCTCATGAAGCTTTACTGATGCATTGCAGGGATTCTGTGCTGCTGAAAACTGGAAATTGGATGAAGAAAATTGAAGTGAAAAGAGCTCTTAAATCAGATGACATTAGTATAAATTTAATTAGTTCTGACTATGGTGAGTTAATTAACATACTTGTAATAGAAAAACATCTGCATAAGATATAAAATATGTTACTAAA
The DNA here is from genome assembly GCF_026119805.1 of Tympanuchus pallidicinctus. NCBI lineage: Eukaryota > Metazoa > Chordata > Aves > Galliformes > Phasianidae > Tympanuchus > Tympanuchus pallidicinctus. The sequence continues at coordinate 15,232,457 of NW_026294791.1, read as the reverse complement.
ACACTTTACATCAGATCAAAATATAATCAACTGGAAAACAAATTCTGTTCTTTCTATAGTGTTGAGTATTACCTATCTGCCCTAATTACAAATCCATTTACTTAGTAGGATATTAACGTTCTCAAACAAAACTGTTCTTGAGAGAGAATTTTGCTCAGTTAAGACAATTTAAAATTTTCTTTTTCACATTACCTTTAAGTTGAATGAATCTATCAGCTTTATAGGGTTACTTGCACTGGAAAGAACTGTATTTGCAAATGGCGAGGTTTTCTGTTCTTTGAATTTTGCATATAAAATGTATTGATGCAGATCCATCTCCTCTTTAGTAGCATGAAACTTCTACAATGAAAAGTGTTGTTTCTTAAGGTGTGAAGATTTCAACATTTGTTCCCTCAGTGCCAGTTTCCATGAAGCTGAAGCTACAGGAGTAGATGAAGAACAGTAATGATATTTCAAACACACAGTTTAACTATGTTAAAAATTGAACTGGCTGCAGTAAATTCTTCATCCTGCTCCAGTATTAAAAATATTTCTCCATGCCAGATTAACTGAAATATATTTGTTTCCTCCAGGAAACCATTAAATATTAAGACAATCACAATAATTCAGCCTAGAATAATACTTACTCCTGCGTTCAAACCTGTGTCTCGGGCAGGAAGAAGTGTTTTCCAAACAAATGAGATGGAGAAAGAGTTGTAATTTTATTAATATTTTGCTATCTACAAGTTGTACTGAGTGCAATAAATCTTGAAGAGGAAAAAATGTTGATTTTTCTGAAATTGTCCCATTGGCAACAGTGAAGTTACATTAAAAGCAAGTTTTCTTAGTGCCTTCTTACTTCAGTCTGCATCTGTTTCATACATTAAGAAAATCTCACATTTTTTGAAAAGTCTGCCTTGTTTTTCAGTAATGTTTGCCTAATTGAAGTCCAAAATGCTCTATTTTTTTTGTAACTGTTATCTCTCATAGTCTGTTACCAAACTTGGTTTTGTTAAAACTGAAAACAATTAGCTTTCAAATAAAAAAAATTCTACTAACATTGTCATTTCACTTCTTTGTCAGTGCAAACTGCAGTCACATAAGTTAGACTATAGTGTTAGAATATAGAGTATAGTGCAGTTTTACAGGAAATTATACCTGCACTGCAAGTAAACCTAGTTCTACGACAATACAGGAAAATTTTTATTAATGGAAATAATGTATTCTGTACAGTACAGCTATATTACTCACATAGTAGTGATGGCATTAATTTCTGAAGATGTGCGACTTTATTTTTTTAAACATTATCTGCAATAAATCCATTCAAATAATAAGCTCGCTTTTAATGTTCCATATTCCTAACAAATTTCCATGGTCTTTGTTAAAGATTCATACTTCCTTGAACTCTTCAGAAAAGTGGAAATAATCAGTAGTTCAAGAAATAGTTCATAGCAGTTTGAAATACTTTTTCTTTTTTTCAAAGTTGGCCTTGATATACAGCAAACATATACAGCCTTCTACTTAACACCAAGAGCAGTGGGAAGTAAAGCAGTTATAAATAAACGGAAAGCTGAGTCTTCTGTTGATACATCTTCTGGCACAGCACAAAGCCTACCAGCAGCAAAAGTGGAGACAGGTAAACAATGATATCACAGCATCTGGCTAATTCCAAAGTCAACAGAAAGCTGAATTTTCTGTTCAGTAGAAAGTTAGATCTCTTTTATCCATATTGTTTAGTTCTCAACTATAACAAATATGTAATGCTACTGCTTTACTGTTTCTGCTTATCAAGTACTACTATGCAATTCTTTGAATTTGAAAGTTAGAAAAATATTGTGAACTTGCTATCTAATGTTGCTGTTTGATTTTGGAAATAGAGCCTCTGTTTCTTCATAGTGTTCGTTAATTTGTTTCCAGTTGTAGTGCTAGGGCAGCTCAATATTCTGTTGAAGGCAACAAAATTCTAGGGATCCAGACTATTTTAGCCCATCCTACACTGCACGAGGAACTCTCTCAACAATGCATACAAAATAAAAAATGAGCACTTTGGTTTTCCATTCATCTAGGAAGCAGATGTAAAGAAGAAAATACCTACAAGAAATACAGTAACAGAGAATGTAACCATCGCTGTAAAAATAAAGATGTGTGTGGACATGAGTGCTGTGAGTTTCATTAAATACGTTATTTCTGTTACTTTTTGATGATATAATTTACAGTAGTTCTGTTTATACCAATGTCTACATTAACAGCAATTACACAAGCAACTCAGGCTTGTTTTTGCTAAAAAGGCAAACAAAAAAAATCCACATTTTGTTAATATAACTTTTATAGAGATTACAATGGCTATTAATGTTTTCAGATCATCTAGCATATGATTTAAGAGAAATGTCAAGCTTGACCTCTCGTGTAAATATTAGTGTCTTAAATCTTTAGTATCTCTTAATAGAAGACATCCAAACTTAGTGGCAGAATATCCATTGATTTGGAAATAATTATGATTTATCCCTTTTAAACTAATTGAAGATTGTTATAATACCCTTTCTCAGGTAAAACTGGAGTACTTCCAAAGTCTGAAATGAGTGGAGATTCAAAGTTTAGTTTGTACCTGGCTGATTTAAGGAGCAGGAACTCTACTTCGTCTGTACCCCCAGTAAAGCGGTTAAAGGTTTGTTTGGATACAGTCAACATTTGCAATTTTTTTTTAATCTGTTTTGTGTTTGTATGTATTTCCTCTCATAAGGAAATACAGACTTGCAAGATTGTCTGCATGGAATGCAAAAAGTGAAGAAGTAGAAAGGTTGTAAAGGTACGGGAATCTTTGAGACGTTCCACTGATGTTTGGAGTACTTCCTGTGATGCAGTTCTCTCCATGTTTTTATTTTAATGTTTGCTTATTTGTAATAGAGAAGAATGATTAGCCTGCAGCTAATATAGACAAAGTTAGTGATACCTAGTCTGGCTTTTTGGATAACTGTAATAGAAGCATGTAATTCAGTATGGTATTACTATAGCTGTGTAATCTTGAGAAGTATCATACAGCATCAAGGGAAAATATTGCTGACTAAAAAAACCTTTTTCTAAGAGATCCCAGGAGGTAACTAAATGCCAGAAAGATAGAATGTGCAATTTTTTAAAAATATGCTAGCTTGATAGAATACTAATGATATAATTCAGATTGTTAAAAAACATTTTTCAGTTTTTGTCTCATTGATTACAATAACCTGATTTCTTTAGATGCAGATGTTAAATCAGGCTCAAAGTGTGGATCTCAAACAATTTGTTTTTGCACCCAAATCTTTGATGCCAGCATCATCAAGGTACTAATGAATACAAATAACAATAATTAATATATTTAAGTAGTAGTTCTATTTTAACTAGTGCCTGTTTTCTGAATAAAATTCTTCTTTGTTGCAGCTTTCTTCATCAGTTCCACTGACACGTCAGTGTTTTGTTTTGTTTTAAATAGGTCTGGAAATGAAGAGTCATTTTCGTCACATTCAGTGGACCAGGTAGATAGTTTTAATAACTTAGGAAGATCTCAAAAACAATTCCAGTCCTGGGACTATGGAAAGAGTGGTAAGTTATGACTAATGTTTGAAATCATAACATTTGTTGTTTTGTGTTGAGCATACCTTGTGCGTAAACTGAAACTTGCTGAAATCACTACAGCACCCAGTACAGGGAAATAGTGTGGCCTTAATTGGCTTTCTTTCTAAAATCAGTAAGAAAAGCAAATGTAGATCTAAGTCATATATCTCTAAATAAAACAATGATGATGAATTTCAAATACGAGAATGAATTTCAAATATGAGAGTACAAAACTAAATATTTTATGCAAGGTATTTCCACTGAAGACACTTGCAGTGTGAAAGGCATTTTACCTGTGTCTCTATATTTCTTCTTCTTTCCTTCTCTACTGGAAGAAGTTGATGAAATAGGAGCTTTTGTCCATAACCAGTAAAGCATCACTATCTGGAAAAAAGAAAAAATTCTTTCTACTGATCTTTCATTGGAAAGGGCATTAAAGTTTTTTTATGTGAGGTTAAATGATCAGTCTTTGTTATTAGTATATAACCATGGTGCTCTCCTTAATGCACGCCCTTTACCATTCTACTTGGTGACTGCAGAGTTACATGAGTCAGGTTTTGATTGTCTGTTGGTTAAGTAGCAGATCCAACCTTTAGATCATACTCATACATATAAGAAACACTGTTGAGGTGGACTGATATATGTATTTTTTGGCTCACGCTGCCTTAAGTGATAGCAACTGTACTATATCATACCATTTTTACCAAATATCTTGAGGATGGAATATTCCTTTAAATTAATACTAAAGATTTGCCCGTGTACTCACCACCTGCTATATATATATATTTTTTTACTTTAGTCTTCAGATGGAAACTGTTGCTATATCATCAGTAGCTGTGTGAGCCAGTTAGCAGGTGATATGATTGTGTTGTAAGGATAAACTCACAGAAAGACAGGTGAATATTCTGGTATCATTATAGCTGTGTAATCTTGAGGCAAATCATACAGCATCAAGGGAAAATATTGCCAACTGAAAACCGTCTTGATTGAGTAGTACCAGAAAACATAACCTTAGCCATATAAATTGGGCCAGCTACACTTTTAAAATGCACCAGAAATAATTTTAGTGAGATAAGGCCCCAGATTCTATGATTTATGTGGGATCAACTATGTCTCTAATATGGCATGTTTCCATTCTGTATAAATAAATGCAGGAAATTGAGAATATGCTGTGAAATTGTAGTAACCTATAGTTAGGTATTTTAAAGAGTGTGTATGTCTGCAGTCGTGCACCACGCTGACTTTGCATTCTCAAAATTACAATAGAAGTGCCTTCTGGGTGCTTTCTGGTGTCTCTTGAACAGTATTTTTTATTTCAGCCTGTCCTGCTTCCCCTGCGTTGCAAGGGATATCTAGATCAGAGTTCTTTTACTATATTGGGACTGTGGCAACAAAGCAAAACACTTTCTGGTGCTAGAGGGGAGGTTGAGGAGGGAGGTGGGTAAAAAGTAGAGAATTGGATTGGTGATGAAGAAAGAGAACAAAACAAAGGGAGAGAAAGTGAAGGAAGTTGACTGTGCACCAGAAAACAGTGTATTTTCAAACATCAAGTATCTCACTTTAATTAAAAATCTTAATAATGCTTGGAAATGCTTGAAAACTTATCTCAAAGTAATACTGATGAAAAAGCGCATATGTGACAGTCCTTCTTTCAATAGATTGAAGAGCTGGTCTTAAAACAGAGCAGTTTCTATTGCACTTGTCCATGGATTACAGCTTTCTCTTTGAATCATTCAGTGTGTGTTCACTTGACTGATACAGCTAAAAGCTGATCTTTTTTTCAGATGCTTTGGGTGTGAATGCTGAACTGAGAGATGACGCTTGGGATGATCTTGATGATGAAGTATTAGTAGTTGCTAGCAACCTCTTCAGTAGAGAATTAGGTAAGATTATGTATGAATTCTGTGTACAAATTATTTTACAGGATTATGGTGATTAAATACATCAGATAGCTCGGCTCCTCCATACTTTCACTCCACTTCCTCAACAGAAATGGGAGAGAAACTACGATGAAAAAGACCTCATGGGCTGGAATAAGGAAGGGGAGATCACTCTCCAATTATGTCATGGTCAGAATAGACTCAGCAAAAGATTTTTATTTTATATATATATATTTATCTATTGATAACAATCTAGAGCAGTGAGAAGAAAAAGCAAACTAAACACCTTCCCCTCATCCACCCTCTTCTACTTCTCTTCCTGAGTGATGCAGGGGAGCGGGAGCTGCAGTCAGTCCCAATGCTTTGGCTCTGCTGCTCCACAACGATCACTCTTTCCTTCTTCACCATGTGAGGCCCCTCCCATACAATGCCTTCCTTCCCAAATCGATCTGTGGGCTTCCCATAAGTTGCAGCTCACCAAGCACTGCTCCAACATGGCTGCATATCATGAGGCCCATCCTTCAAGGAGCACGGTGCTCCAGCATGCATCCCCATGGGTGGCAGCTCCACCACAGGCTCTTTTCCCCAGGCTGCAGCTCTGGCCTGAGGACTATTCCTGCTGGGGCACATAGATATTTATTATTTATGATATGTAAAACATTTGCATTGTTTTTTTGTTGTTTGGTGGCTGGTTTAAAAGTTTGATTCTTAAATGGAACGTGAAAATACCTGCTTTCACATTTCAGATGAGCATGAATTGCTTCACAAGTACTCAACAAGTAAAGCCACAAGTGACATTTCAGAAGAGTAAGCATTATATAATTTATTGCAATTTTATTCATTTTTAAAATTATCTATATTTTACATTACTTATGTTCACCGTTCAATGTTCACATGCATAACTGGATATGTAGAAGATTGTTTACTGAGCATGGAGTGAAATTTCAATTTTAAAACAATAGGAATTGCTGACTAATTTGAAATGACTTTTTATTTAGGTGTGGAGGGAAAATCCTGAACTGAAAAGTAAGCCATTTTGCACTTCTGTAAAAATAACTTCATTTTCTCTACTTGGCATTTTCAGCTCTTGCCTATTACAAAGTGATACCAGTATTCAGAACTCAGTTCTCTCTGTGTTTAATAGCTCATCAAAAGTGGAATTATCTGTACAGAGTGGACATGTAAATACGGTAAGTGAAAAAGTTTCTATGACAGGATTTCCAGTAATTAAATTAGTCTTCCATATGAAAATGTATTTATCATATCTGACATGTGAATTGAATTGAACATACAGAATTTCTGAACCTATCTGTGTTGTCCAAAATCTGAACAAGCATGCCTTCTGTGTTCAGCATGATGTTGGCGTCACAAAGAACTAGGACTACAAGAATCCATCCTGCAGTTCTTTTTAACATTTTAACATTTACCTTGCAGTTCCCTTCTCAAGAAAACAAACGTTCAAATCTTTCACAAGAGCTGGAAAAAATAGAATATTCTTCAATTTCAAACATAATCCCAGACTCTTCCAAATTCACTAGGAAAGAGAATTTTTTTATTTTCATGAAGGAGCAGAAAGAAGAAATGGAAGCTAGGTAATAAGTTGTATGTATTATCGTATTGTCTAAGTGTGAAGTGCTTATTTCTTCCTGGCAATTTGTTGATTTACTACAAATTCAAAAGATGAATTTGCATGGTAGTTAACTAACCAGTTAACTATTCTTAGGAAGAAAATATTTTGAATAGTGTTTTTTATTTCATAAGGTTTTATGTACTATACCTAATTTTTGCTCAATGCTCAATATTCATTAGATATCTTCCTGATGATGAGACCAGTGATGTCAAGCCTTTACTTGGACTACTTGATGACATATTTTAAAACAGAATATATTGTAAGTGTTTAAAAAAAAAAAAAAAGAGAGAGAAAAGGAAAACACACTTATTTTTCCAAAATTTCAGATACTACTGAAAGAATTTCTTTGTTTTGCAGCTATTTACCAGTAATGGGATTACTGCCATACAGTAGATCATTACATATTAAAAAAAAAGAAAAAGTTGTTGTTTATTTAATGGAATTTGGGTACGTTATCTCATTTTGAAAACTGCTTACATTTTCATTTGTTGACCTCATTGCTTTCAGGATGGAAAGAAACAACATAGGAATGTGTCAGAGGAGCTCTCATGCTGACGCTGTAAGCTATTAATTACACGGCCTGCTCCTAAGTACTGTTTAAATGAATGAAAAACTGTTTCCTCGGAAATTTCTTCAAGCTTTTTTATTTTGTTTGTCAGTTTTTTAACACTGAATTTTTCTGATTCTGTTAAACAGTTGGATTTAAAATAAAGAGTGATGGAATAGTAAGTTACTCTAGGCTATTACTCCTTCTGATAGTACTACCAGCTTGTTTAAAAAAAAACAACTGCAACTTCCATCATGTTAGCATCTGTCCTAGATCTCAACAGAAGTTATTTAATGTCTATAAAAAGTATTCTAAAGCTGTATTTAACTGTTCACTTTGATACTTGATCTCATAAAAAAGACCTGTATGCATCTCAACACATCTCAATACTTAGGCAACCAGGTACTGGATTTGGCTATCTTCTTACAGCTCTCGTGTTTGAACAATAAACATCGCATGTTCATTGGATAGAAAAATATGATATTCTCTTCATCTGGATTTTAGGCAATATTAAATTTCAATGTTAATTATTCAAAATGTGTGAAAGTTTTAAAATAGCACAAGGAACCTTAGCTGTTTGTTCTTGCAATGTTGCTTGCAGTGCAAGCACACACAATGATGTTTCACTCCCATGCATGATTCTATAGCTCTTGGCTAGTAATATGTTACATATATAAAAATCCCTCTTTCTCCATAAGAAAGAAGGACCAAGTACAAGCAGCCTCAACACCCAAACAGTACGTGTTTTAGACTGTGCAGTTTCCAGCAGTCCCAATCTTTCAACGCACTTTGGTGCACCTCAGTTATTTAATTGCCAATTGACAGTTGCGTGTCAGATCTCTTATCAAATCCTTCCTACTCTCAACCCAGTAGTTGACTATATCTAGGCTGAAACTGAGAACAGTCTGATACCAGAGTTAGGTATGGAAAACACTAGTTTGCCTGCAACTTGGTTTCCTCAGAATGAAACCCACGTGAGTATCGTATGGAAATCATTTCACATCCCAGAGGTGTTCCAGATTGCAATTGGAAATCAAGACCTAATGTATCCCTGTGTTCTTTTAGTCATACACAGTATCATAAGCTGTAGTGGCACTGAAAATGGCTTGTCATGGTCTCTAGGTAGAATTGAAAAGATTATCTTAAACTCTGAAGATAAACTTGAATACTATTGTGCTTTGCTTTGAATTCTGCACAAAGGTAAGTTCAGAGGAGTTAGCTGTCCCTAGACAGCCTGATTATTGGCACCCAGTGTAAATTCTGGTATTTAGTCCCTTTCATGACTTGAAGAAGTGGGTGGCAGTAACAAGATCTTTTCATTTTTAAGTTTTCTCTTATTCCTTGACTGTTTTTATGTTTCCTTTCTGCTAGAGCACAACACAGCAGACTTGGATACTGTATTTCTCCTTCTGTTGATTTTAAAAGGCTTTAACTTCTAATTTTATCCATAGTCAGAACACACTATAGTAAATGCACTTCAATACTTTCAAGGCTTTTTGAAGTACGTTGCATATGGTTTCTAAGATCAATTCTTGACTATTTTTCATAGGAAGCCATTGTCGTACATATCTTACTTTGGAAAATTACAAAAATGTGCTATTGTTACTGGCAACACTTCAGAAAATATATTCAATACTACAGTGCCTTTATAATAATGTTGAACACTAATGAAAAAACATTATTTCAAAGATAAGTTGTTTATTTGTTGTTGTTTTACTTTATTCTTCGCATTAGCTCGATGTCTCTTTACAGTTTAAGTCACTTTCAGAGAACCAGTTTGGTGGTACAAGTGTTCACTGTCCCGAGAAGGAATGATTTTTTCATATGGTAACATCTTTTTTCTTATTGTTCCATTTTTCAAATCATAATAGTTGGAAGATCAAAACTGATAACCATAGTGCATTTCCCTGGCAATAACTGTATTCAGATACACAGTGACTATGCTTCACAACTTATATGGACAACTGACTGCAGAATTAGAAATATCTACTCAAGGTTGGATTGTTTGTACGGGCTTTCTTGTTGTTTTTTTGTTTGTTTGTTTGTTTTCCCTTGGCATTTTTTGTTTATTTTTTAAATTAAAACATTCAAATAGAGGTAACTCACAGTTACTGTAGTAGTGCTGTGTTCAGACCAGCAGTCCCAGGTAAGCAAATCTTAGTCACGTGTTATCACACGTAAAAAGCAGAGTTTACCTCCTCCAAACCATTTCTGATTTCCATAGCAGGAACTCTGGTGTTTCTCTGCAGATGCTAGATATGAACGACTCGGGGACCAAAATCCTACTCTTGCCCCAAAAGGAGTGCATAGACAAAGCTAATAAGAGCTCTCTAATTTTAGTCATATAACTGAATAATCTAAAGGTCATAAACCTTGTTTACCAACATGCCCTAAAAGAGGCAGGCAGTGTCAGAAGAGGATTCAGATTGTAAGTGGGCTGAATTACTCTCTGGTGGAACCATCAAATTATGTGATGATGAAAGTGACTATGTGCAGTTAGTGTGGAAAAGCTGCTGTGCTCTAAATTAATAGTAAATTAAATGAATATTGCTTCTCTTGCATAAACGAGGTGCTTGGGCTCTTTTCCCCCCATAAGGATGTTATTTTTCTATGTTGAATGGTCCTATTTCTGGACAGCAAAAGACGGCTGTGCCCCACTGATTTTGCTGCATGCAGCTTCCTTTGAGGTGCCTCGTCGATGATAAAATATACTAATTAAATTCACTGTAAGATTGTTTCATTCAGCTGCTTCCCATTGATAAAATACTGACTTAAATAAAAATATTGTGGAAGTATGAGGGGATCTTGTTATTTTTTTAATTTTGCATAGTGTTGTAACATTAAATAAGTGACTTGAGTTTGAATCATTTGAATTGTATAAGTAGTTCTTTCAGAATGTCACTGATTTTATTCTGTGGATGATTCTATAAAAGGTATGTTATAAAAATACTGTTTCCCACAGTGGAGCCATGAAAGAAAATTCAGTGTGACAAGAAGTCAGATTTTACTGTCTTACTTGTCTGATACTCTGTAATAAAATACATGCTCATACCTGCTTTTAATTTAACTTCGTCTTCCTTATATGCTTCCTTTTCCTATCAAATGTATTGGTTTCAAAATATAAAGTAAGGTCAGCCGTGTCTGTGCTTTAAGAAAATGCAATATGCACTCAAAAGACATGATCAAAAATTACTAGCAGAAAAGTATAAATAGTGTTTAAACATGTTGCCAGACACGTTTCTGTATAAGGTAAGTTTATAGCATGTGGATTACTGCAAATGTACAGTGACAAGAGTATGCATCTTGTCTCGTGTTCATTTAAATTACATGGAATTCTTTCATATATTTGAGCACTTCAATGAGTTAAACTGACAGTAATTGTTAAAATAATGATGAAAGTTGTGGCAAGTAGGAATCTTACTTTTTTGGACTTGTTCTTACTTAAGTGAGATATAAAAGCTGGTGCTCGTAAAGGCGATTAACAATAATGAAGATTGAGCAGAAACCGCTGAATTGAACCAATATGCATCTGAAAATAATTAAAGTCATTCATTTTGTGGAGCACAAATGACACCCCTAAGACACCATCATGCCGGAATTAGTGGTCTCTCATCTAAATGAAAGGGTGCCATGCTTTACCTCTTGACCCCTTCTGCTTTATATGTAGAAGCGAGAGCAGTAGGTCAGTTGTTCTACTGGTGCAATCTTTAAAAGATATCCATGAAATGAGACTCACGGATGTCCTTTTCTCCCCCACTCTTTTGTTTAACAAAAAATAGAGAAGTACTACTCAGTAAGAGCAAAATTCAATTTCTGTAGAGCACTAAAATCTCATTGAAGGTTTACATAAGAATATAATGAGGTGTATACTTTGTGCTAAGTTTGCAGTGATGAAATTCAGTTTGGGCTGGAAGAGTTGTTGGCTTTATTGGCTGCCACTGCAGAGCTGAGGGTAAGGTCTGCTGTTTAACCATGTTGCCATTCTTTGTTCCTCAAACCTCTAATGAGAGAAAATTGTATCCCTCTGAGCCCCCTCCTCTCTACCAGAGACAATTCCTGGTCTCTATATGCTCTTGGCAGTTTTTTCAGATGAAGTAGGCTTGGGCTGCACCTCATGAGTAATAGGAGGAGGCAGGAACTATTTGTCTCCTGCTCTACGAGTTCTTTGATCACTGTTCTGCTTTGCTGTGGTTGTGAAGTGGCTGGGAAAGCTGTGCTAGTATTAACCTGCAGTCCTGCACTGCATATCCTGTTCTGAATGCAAAGTCCGGATACAGGTTTTTTATATCAGCTGGTGAGCTGCTTTCCAATTCACTCTAGTATGCAAACTGCTACAGTGAGAGCCATTCATTTGGTTTCATTTGGTCATGTGAGATGTGCTTTGGTTGTTACTGGGTCTCTCCTCCCACAGGTTTTACATTGACTGTTTCCATGTGCCAGGTCTTGCAGGCATCTGAGCATGGTGTGCGATAATGTTGCACGTTTTGCAGAAATCAGGACGTGAGGTGGATGTATTTTGTATAAAGCTGGTGTGTATTTTTTCAAATAGAAGTAATGCCCAGATATACTAGCAAGGTGTTTGTTGGGTTTGTTGGGTTTTTGTTTATTTGTTTGATTTTTGTCTGTATTAAAAATAGAGGACATGGAGCTAGTATGTAACAATTACACAGACTTTCCTTTTAGTTCATGCTACATAACAGTTTTTATATTTTAGATGGCTGACCATAGGGGAAAATGTAAAACACTTTGTTTTGGAGGCTGGTAGGGTATTTTGTTTGTATAAATGTAACAGTGTTTCTTTCATAACTGTGAAACTTCCCATTAAGGGGTGGATATAACTTTCAAAATAAAAAGATGCTTGTAACTGTAAATGGCTATGATATATTTGCTGCTCCCTTACCCCCTCACCTCCACCCCCCCCATTTGGAGGCAAAACCTATTTATGAGGCTTTATTAAGTGCAAATAATTCCCATGGCTTCAGCAGAGAAGAAACAGCTGTAGAATATAGCCTGATTTGCATATAAATGACATGATTTCAGCACAGAAAAGATATTGAAATATATATATATTTCTGCAGTGAAAGCCCCATAGTCACACATATTAAGGTCAGCTTGTGTAACTTTTTTAAGCTGCTGCAGGTTGATATCTGATCTCACTTCCAGCTAGATTTAGGCACTATCAGTTGTATCCACAATGAAATTGTGAATTTCTGCTTTAGAGCTAATTAACCGATCATTTTTTAGAAATGGGTTCCAAAACATTTATCTTGGCTGCTTAAAGACTTATAAATGCTCAGAATACTTAATCAATGCAAGCGGATAACTTCAATTTCTTCATTCTTTCTTCAGTACTGTGAATTTGTAGTGCAAGGGTTCTGGTATTAGATAAGACAGAAAGAGTCCTGCTAACTTGCCCAACTCACTTCTATAAAGGATAGGACGTATTACAGACAAGTGCAGTATTAATTTTGCTGTCCCAGATAGTTCCCTCAGGTTGTCTTTTTTACTGAAGATAAGTTCATGCTTCTAAAATTACTGTCCAACATAGGCCATCACTGATCAGTTGGAGTGCTCAGCCAGGATGAACACTGAGTGTTTCAAAGCTGAAGCTGTATGTGCCATCCTATAGCAGTTATTCCAGCTCACCACACAAACTCTCTAAAATACATTTATTGCAGTAGAAATATAGCTTTAGACTATTTTAATAATGAACTACCTTCAACATAGTCATATCTAGTTACTGAACAAAGATCTTCAACTATTGAACACGGCTTCAGCACCAATACTCACATAGAGCTTAGACAACAAGCAAAGCCAAGTTCTGCAAGTGGACTTCTGCCATTCCCCAGCAAGCTGACAGAGCTCCCAGAGATCCTCAAGCAATTCCTTTAAGAAGACAGGCAGTGTGAGAGAAAGCAAATGTGGGCTGTTGTCATCAACCAGCCACTTCCTTCCCTGAAAGGCTAGGAGTAGAACTTAGCAGAACTTCCTTCTTAACAATTTCTTTTGCTTTTTATGTGTTATAAATTCATTTGAATAGAAATGTGACAATAGAGTTTACTGCTAAGATTACCAAAGGTTTTTTGCTTGTTGTGATTTTAACTTTTGTAGTTCGGACTTGTTAGATTGCTGTTTGCAGAAACAAAATTATTTCATCCCATGGCACCATTTTCGTGTCTTATGAGTTATGCCTGGAGGAGGTTTTTCTGCCCAGCTGGAAATTTCTACTCCAAGAATAGTCACTCAGCAGCTGGATCATTCATAACATTTTCAGTATCTCCTCCTCAGTCAAAAAAAGTTTAGGTCTGAGATCAGCTGGGTGGTTTCTAAAAATTGTACTGGTAGGTGTAGAAGAAGCATTTGCAAAGCATCGACACATTATCAAAGTAATTTTATTTCAAAAGGATGGCAGTAGAATTGATTGAGAAAGTGATTAATAGTAGTGGAAAAGATGTGCTTGACTTGTGATATATCACAGAGATGCATTTCAGAGGCTGGAGGTTTGCTTGAGGAAAATAACCTGTGACAGGAAGGTAAGAGGTACAAGTGCATCTCTCTCTTCTTGGGTGTGACTGTTTTGGACAATTCTATTAGCAGAGGCTCACATGAAGGCTTAGTTTCTGTAACAGATTCACAGGAATGATAGTGTGTAAAGCAGATCACGGTAATAAAACAGTATGTTTTGAAAGATGGTAAAGTTGATTGCTTGGAATGGTAGAAAATAGCTTCAGATAAGTGTGTGATTTGATAGAAATTTGTCTGTAGAGTTTATAGCAGCCAATCAGAAATGCACTTTTGGTTCAAGCAGTTAATATCTCTGTACTGTAGCTTAAGGAATACAATTTTCAAAACTACTGTAGTGTGGGACCAATAAATTTTGGCACAAATAAGGCAGTATTCTGTATAATTTATTTTAGATTCACATCTAGAGTATGTTCTGACACTCCACATGAAAGTCAAATTGTCCATGTAAAATGGCTTTCAGGTGATAAGTTGACCCCTGGGGTTTTAGTAAAATAAAAGATTCAGAATTCTGTCTGATTCTCCAATCTATAAAAGCTATTTATCAGCTGTTCAAAGGATTTGATAAGAAGGAACAAAAAGGAAAAAAAGCTTTTGTACAGTGACATATTTCTCATTAATGGGAACAATGTTAGAATCACAAGCTCCTTCTGGATTTGGTAGTAAATAGTGTGCTGACATACGTTTTGGCAGGCAGTTGCTCTGTGTGAGAAGTGCATGTGTCTAATGCTCTCCAATACGCATATTGAGCAAGGCATATTTCTAACATGTGCGTACAGCCTTTCAAAAGAAGGGCATTTACTGTGCCACCATCTGGCCATCATTTTTAAGCGCATTCTATTATCACAGCCTACCTCTGCAGAAGTTTTAATGGAGAATGGCCATCTTATACTGCTCAGAGAAACATCAGGAAAACAACACAACCATTTTTTCCTGCTAGCATTCTTCAGTATTTAAGCATAGGGCAAGAAGAAAAAAATGGAAGTAAATGGAACTAAAAAGAAACAATGCATTAAGTTCTATTCTCAGCACTCATATTGGACCTGCTGTTAACTTTATCTTTTTTTTACTTTATTTAAATTTAATTGCATTTCCTTGAGAATACTTCCAGGCAGTTCCTAGTGTATTGTATGCCTTCACTGTCAGTTTAAGTAAATCTGAAGTTGAGTAGAGGCTTGATTGCATTTTTTTTTTTTCTTAGAAGGATGCATCTGCATATACATGCAGATGAAGGTGAGCACTACTGAGCAAAATAATAAGTGAGGTGACAGTAAATGGGACTAGTCATAGAGATAGCAGAAGTAGCCTGCCTAATAAAATGCTAAAGAGTGTTTAGGTTTAGAATGGTTAAGTGTGTTCCTTTGGGTTTTGAGTGAATAAAATATCTCCAGCTTCAAAAAAGCAAATAAAAAGCAAACAATGACAACAAAAATGCTGAAGAAAACTGGAATTTTCTACAATCTGTGTAAACACAAAGGATTGTTTCAAAGAAAAAAGAATCCTGCAGTTACAGCTCATGTAATCCACCTTGGATTCTGCCTGCTTGTCATGAACATTCAGTGTGTGCTGAGTTTGCTGCAGAAGTACTGCTCGTTGTGCTCTGTAGCTGGGAATGCAGTAGGGCACGGAGAGGCAGGCTGCACAGTGACTGTCTATTAGCCACTGAATTACCAGAGGACAGGCAGATGTCTTCTCTTCTGAGAGGAACTGAGCAGTGCTCCGAGGGAAGGAACATCTGGCACTCCCAAGTGGAATGAAGAAGGAAAATGCAGTGAGCCGAGATCTTGTCAGTGTTGTGAAAGAGCTGGGACTTTGTTCGCAGGTTAGAGCCAAGCTCTAGAAGTGAGAGGAGGTTGGGCAGCTCCCTAGAGCAGGCTGAGCAGTAGCTGAGGTGTTCTGTAAATCACTTGGAAATGATCAGATTGGAAGAAGGAATGGAAAGATAGATTTATTCTATAGTAGCCCGCTGTGGACATTCATTTTCAAGCTTTTTAAATTTTATCTAGCCGTCTAACAGATCAGATTTGATTTAGAACAAATATTTCTATCCTGTGGTTCTAATAACACCTACTCTTATGTAAATCTGGATCCTGTGGATATGCTCATCAGAAAGCAAAGCTTGCACCTAAGGACAGTTGATAATTCAGGGTTATGACTCAACTCAAAAAGAGCTAAGTATTACTTGACCTTGTCTCTCCTGGTTTTGTTTTTTGGGTTTAGCCTTACAGAGAACACCTCTGGTCCTCTGAACCTGTTGTGGGAAGGGCCAGGCCAGGGACTTGGGTCTCATGCTCACTCAGGTATGTACAAGCTCTAGAGGAGTGTACTCAAACACAACATGTCTGCCACGTTTTTAATGTGCTTTTCTTCTGGAAGACCAAACCTAAGGATCAGAAGAGCTTATGAGTAACGCTGACTTGTGCTGTTGACTAAGATGTATTCTGCATTAATGCTTTTCAAAGTAGCTGTATGTTCTTTTTTGGGTTATTTATCACTCGGATTGATTTTAAAATGTATCCTCCACTTTCAAGTTTTCAGTTGTTAGCACTGAAATATTTCACTGTGCCTTGGGGTATGGTGGCCCCGCCTTAACTGCAGGCCACACCTTTTGCATACTCCAAACCTTGTGAGAAACTGTTTCTTTTTCTGGGCTGTGAGGATGCATAGAGTCTGTATTCTTTCATATCTTTCATACCTTCTCTGAGCGCTAGGCTGATACAGTGTCAGGTGCTGACAGTGCATAAGTGTTCACTGCAAAACTTGTGGCTGCAATCAGAGGTAAGGCCGCTGTCAGACATGGAAGCATCCTGATGCAGGCTTGCAAGGAGAGTCTTGGGGCCCTGGATAAAGGCGAGCACACAGACCAGCCTCCTGAAAAGTGTCAGCCACCTCAGAACAACTTGAAGTGCAAACAGGTCATAGTCTACTCCGCTGAAAGAGATGTGCAAGGTAGGATGGCTAAGGAAGATTCTCATAGAAAGCTTTTTGAGATAAACGCAGTCCCGTAACTTGCATTTTGGAAAGGGACATCTGGCCTAGGGCTTAATGCAGTTCATCTCCTAACTAACAAAAGAAAATAATGATTTTTTAAAAAGGGAAAAAAAAATCAGGTGTCCTTCAGAGACACGGCTTTAAGAACCACTTATTGCTTTTGTGAAGTACAGAGGCTTGTGGTGACACGTTTGGGGCATTCCTTCATCTCACTATCAGCATTTTGCCTTTCCTATGGATGAATGCTGTGGATGTGAGTAGGAAGGCATTCTTATTGCTAGACTGGGTTATGCTGACTGGCCAGCCATTCTGGAAGTCAGTATGACTGAAATGTGATCGTGGGAAAGTGGAACATGACCAATAATGAAAGTAATCATGGAGAATATCATGTTAAAGCATGCTCTGCTTGTGCCCTGTGCGACACCAGCTGTGGTGCCAATGCAGTTCTGTGGGCAGTCCTGTGTAATGAGTTTCAGTGAGTGAGTGAGTATTCTCCCTGGGAACCACATCTCCTACCTCTCAGCAATGCTGTTACTGGGATAAATTGCAGGTGTGCAGAAAACAAAGCAGACTGAAAAATCATCTTTCAAGATTATAATTCACCCATACTTGAATTGTAAAATAATAAATAACCTTTTTTTCATGTATAGGGTGTCAAGGGCAGGTGAAATACACTAAGAAAATAGAGATTCTACACCCTAAACTTTAATAGAGCTGTCGCTAGCATTAGTAAATGTCTTTTCAAGTGTATATGTTAATTGTATCTTAGCAGTCCTGGTAGCCTCACAGACAGCTGCAGGTGTGTTGGGATTCACCAGGGTTCCGTCCCATCTTCGCAGCTTTACATGTGGCCTTGAGACTGCTGGCCGTGTGTCTCCAGTGAAAGAGCTGAACAAAGAGTAGCATTAAATTTACATTTCCAGTTGCAATGCGGATGCAAAGGGAAATGAGCCAAGTGGAATTAGTAACATCATTTCAAGCGCTGCCTAACGTCCGTAAGCAGCTGTGCCTGCCCTCAGACTGCGATGGGCCATTCGGAACATATTTCTTTACAAAGTCATTGAGGAATACAACCCCCAGCATGCACTGCTCGCTAAGAGTTCTAATGCGGCTCTTACATCGGCCTCACATCGGGCAAACCCTTTCTTAGTTACGCTAACCATCTCCGGCCTGAGGCACATTGAGGAATGGCCCATCTGCGTGGGAAAAACTGGACACGGAAAGCAGCCAGTTTTGTTTTTTGTTTTTTGTTTTTAATTAAGGCGGCGCTGCGCTCCCTCTCTGCACGCAGACGGGTGCCAGGAGCCGCCGCCGCCTTCCCGCCGCCCTCGCAGCTCGCCCGGGACCGAGGCGCCGCCTCGCGGGGGCCAGGTGGCCGTGCTGCGAGCGGAGTGGCGGCGCTGCCCGGGCTCGAACCCGGTGCAGGCCGCTCGGCCGTTTCTTCGAGCGCCGCTCTCGCGGCCGTCACCTTGGAGACGGGCGGGCGGGCCGGTGGTGCCGCCATCTTCCCTGCGGCGGCGGTGGGTGGGTGACGGGGAGAGCCCCGGCTGTGGAGGACGGTGCGGTCCGAGGAGCACGGCCACAGAATTCCATGAGGAATGGCTGGGAGTCTGTGACTGCCGGCGGCTGTTGGCCCTGCCGATCCCTTCAGCCGCTGTGGCTCAGCCAGGTGTGCGGCCGGCTCTCGCTTGTGCAGAAATGCAGTGTAGAAGCAAAGACTGGCCTTGTGGTGTAGGACTGGAAAGAGCTGTTACTTTAAATGGGGAAAAGCCTAGCCGGTAGCTGGTCGGCTTCGTCATTCACACCCACCTGGTGCGAACAGAGCCAGCGCACGGGGTGCAGCCATCATCTTGCTGCTGCTTTTACCAGCGTCTGCAGCAGCATTCAGCCCAGGTCTGCCTGCCAGCCGGGCGTCCCTTGGCGTGTGCAAAGGCAGAGAAGGAAAAGTGCTTTGCATTTAATGCAGAAGTAAGGGATTTGTTCTTTTTTTCCTGCAAATGTATTGCATGTTGAAAAGGAAGCAGAGTGCCCGAAGCAGCTGTTGGGCTCACCTCCCTTTGCTGCGCATGCAGGCTGTGTGCTGGCAGCAGTGGAGCTGCAGGCCTTTGCTCTGGCCTTGCTGGGCCGGCCAGCAGGGCTGCAGGCAGAGCGTCCCAGAGCGGTGCCAATGCATGGGCTGCTATCTGCCTTCACCTCCCCTCCAAGAGTTCCTAAGGTGTTAACTTTCAAAAGGGAGGCCCTGCTGTGTATTTCTGTCAGTGATTTGGGAGTTTTAAAGAATTCATGCATGAAAAATGACTGTAGGAGCTGTATGCTCCCATGTGTGGGTAACGACTACATGGGAACACAGATCACAGCAGTTTTGCACTGAGACTGCTGCCGTTTACATGCTCTCTTTGGGAACGTTATGAAACGTTTTTAAATACTGGTGCATGTTAATGCATTGATTTCAGTCAGCCCCTTTTTGTCCCACTTGAATTTGTTCAACTTAACAGCTCTCACGTCTCATGTTTGCTCTAAGATATGCCTAGCAAATTAGACAAATTAAAAAACGCATGCAAAAATGCACCCCTATGCACATGTATCAGGTTTGTTATTTATTAATGGACTCCAATTTCCGTACGATAGCCTACATTATTTTTTTTTAACTTTGGCTCAATGGGTAGTTTATGCCAATTACATGTAGTTTAACAGCTTTGAAATCTGTTTTTGCTTTTCTTATGCATAAAGACATGGATTCTGTTTCAGGTTTTAATTAAACTCTACACTGACTTTAAAGATTCTATTGTCCTTTCATTTAAATGGGATTTTTGTTAGATCTTTAACAAGGCCTCTGTGGGGTAATAAATCTAAGCAATTGTCCTTATTAGGAGTAGATTATTCTCAAGAGATGGAAAGTAACAGAAGTAAGTAAAACCATTTGTAGAGACTGAACTAAGGCTTTTTCTTCCTAAACATTAAACAGACTTGCAAATGACTTGCTTGGGTGCTCAAATTAAATTAAATTATATTTTGTTTATTTTTCACATTTCTAGTGGAGGCTATTTGCGTTTACTTAAACTTGGAGTTTCACTGAGCAGAATTCACTCCAGGGTATGGATCCGTACCTTCAGTAAACAAGCCGTGCATGAAATTCAGTACGTGCTGCAATTTCTTTTGTTAGTAATTGTTGCCACACTTTTATATTATGGGACACGCAGACCTAGTGAGTATATTCTTGCTCCCTCATGTGTTCCACAGTAGGTGAGTCTTGGCTGGAGAATTTGCCTGTCATTTGCCGCACACCCCAGCCAAGCAGAATTGCAGAGCATATAGCAGCATGCAGTTTGTCCAAGGGCCTGCTCAGGTGCTCATCTAAAACTGCAAGTTGTTAGTCAGGGAAAACTTGCCACTAAAGCACCCTTAGCCTTCAGTTTACCTGTTGTCAGAAGGTGAAAGGGCTCTAGTGGTTCTTTTTGTTTGAGGTGTTTGCTTCATTTGAGGGTATTCTCCACTTTGTAGGTGTCCAGACCTTGTTTTATTCCTGACTTTAATCATAGGTTGGCTGCTGCTGCGGCCTGGTTTCCATCACATACAATCATATCCTGAATTTTAGCCATACATTTAATTCCTAGCTTTGCTAAACACATCATAGTGCAAATCTTTTCAAGCATCCACTTATTTGAAAGTTCCATTTTTGTGGTGCTAGGCTGGGGATGCTCATTTGTGGGACTCTAATTTACCCAAAATCAACTGGTGAAGGCAGAGATCTTGTGCAAGGACATGCAGTGAGACATGTGACATGAGAGGCTGAGTTGTTTTCGCTGGCTTCAGTTCCCGAGCTGCTTGAGCTGCTGCCCTCTGCAGAGCATGCAGCAGGAAGCTGGACTCCAGGGACACGGCTGCACGTGACGCGACCCACGTCCGCCTGCACCGGGAAGGAGCCCTCAGCCCTGCTCAGGAGCAGATGAAGACAAACCTGTCTTGGTTGCTGCAGCCACCAGGTATTTAATGTCCTGAAGCTCTTCTGTCCGTGGGCTGTTCTGTCCCTGTCCTGCGCGCCAGCACCTGGTAGAGCCAAGTGCTGTGAGGCTCTGATCTGCTTCTGTTCCCTGCCTGGTACATGGTCATGTTTCTCCATTCTGACTTCTCAACTCTTCTTGTCTCTGCGTGACACTGTAGTGATACTTTGGGCAAGAACATAGTCTATATGTATAATTTCTAATTAGGTATTTTTTTCAATTTCCTGGGCAAAACAGCAAGTTTTGTTCAGTCTTCGTCTCTTCTTGTTTCTGTAACTCAATTGGCAAAGAGTTTGGAATGGTAAATCATGAGGGAGGTGGGAAATTTGCTGCAAGTGAAATCTGTGGCTCTCAAGCCTCGTGGCTTCTCTGTACTCTGATAGGAATTTAGGAAAACAGAAGGTACTGACAGCAAATACGTCACCTGGTTGCTGTTCTGCTTTTGGGATAGAGCTGGAGAAAGAAAGAGGGCAAAGAGGAAGCTCATAGCTGAGCTTATGGGCTTGGATTGCCTGTCTTCCTTCCTCCTAGTGCAGCACGGTGAGAGAGTGAGTGGCAGAGAGTCAGAGGCTGAGTCCTGATGCTGATTTAACTTTTAATGTGACACAGTGCCTAGGCCTGTGAACCAGCTGTGAGTGCTCAGGGGCAGACTCTGGGGAAGTTAAGAGTCTCTGTCCTGTATTGTGTGGCATTAGATCTCCTGTTTTAGCCAAGACATCTTTGAGATGAAGTAATACTATATCTCAGCCAAAATCTATGGGGTGTAGCTATGGCATCTCACCAGTATGTGGGATTTCCCCTCTGTTTCCTTCAACAGCAGCAGGGCCAGGAGCTAGCTCAGCTCTGGAGAGTGAGGCTGAGAGGGCTCAGCTCTGCACCTAAGAAGTTTGTTGCTTCTGTTCCTCCATCCCCCAACCCCTGTTTCTGGGGACATGAGCTGTTAGCAGGAGCTGGGACTCTGTGCCTGCAATATGAAGGCAATGATTGCTTGCTGACGTGCACTATCTGACAGTTGAAAGGACCTCTGCTTGCCTGGCACTCTAAAGCTTTCCAGTGCTGGCTATGCGCTGCAGTGCCAAATGCATCTTGTAGATGCTGTTTGCATATTGCCCAGAGAAGCAGCCACGTTCTGTCCTGTTTGCAGCCACCTCCCCTGAGGGCAGCAGGCTGTGTGGGTCTGGAGCACCTGTGCAGCACAGGTGTGAAAAGCTGCCCTGCTCCTGCCCTGAGGCACAAAGCTGCCTTCATTCTGCCAGGTAGAGCGGAAAAGCTGGGGTCCGGCTGTGGGACACATCCCTGAGCATCTGTGTGATGCAGGTGACGTGTATTAAGAATGCCAGTTTGCTTCTCAACATGAGCAGATTGAGACTTAGGTGGCAAAGTAATGGGAATGCTAAATGATTACTGCTAACCCTTACTAAGATGACAGCAAATCTCCTCTATATTAATGTTCCGCTTTTGAGACTAGGTTGAATCTTTCTTTATTAAAGAAGGTGGAAAGCCTAGATGTAACTCTTTAATCCTCAACTGGAAAATACAATTCTGAAATCTATTATCTTAGGAATGCAATAATCAGAGTAATAACTGATATTAAATCTACTGTGAATATTATTTAAAGTACTTCCCAAATGGAAACAAAAGTTGAGAGGACAGCATCACGTTCACTTGGACACCTGCTTTCTCTGCAGTGGCACACAATAGGAAGAGACTGATACCTATTTTCTGCCTTATGTGATTGTTTCAGGATCTACCAAAGGCTGGAGATCATTGTGATATTCATAAACACATCCATTTCCTCTTTATTCCTAGAAAAGACTGTTGGAATTACACTCTACAAACGCAGTCCTGAGCATGAGGACCTGTGGTGGTTACCCATGTGGAGTGTCCCACCTCTTTGGAAATCTGTGGCATTAAAGAGAATGTAGTCAACCCCTTTCCCTGGCCTACCTGCACCTGACATCATGTACACGTTGTTTCTCACAGCATAACAGGATTCCTGATTTTCCCCAATGATGTTCTTCCTCCTCCCCATGTTTTTCATCTGTCTTTGCCCATTTGTATAATGCATCTGCCTGCTCTGTTGTTTTCATCTTCTCCTAATTTAGTACCCTGGTGAATTTCTCACTCTCTGCAAACCGTTAATAAGAGGCTCTGTGGCTCTGCTTGCGAAGGAAAATGCTGTGTTCCCAAGATAGCTTAGAGACTGGTGTTTATCTGTGCACACTGTTTAGGAACTTTATCTTTGTTTTGGTATTAAACAGGTGGAAAATGATCTCTGGATTGTAACCTGTTTGCCTCTCTAGTTTGAGAATGCAAGGAACACAGAAATTCAGAAGTTGCAGGATGTGAGAGGGCCTGTACAGCCTGAGGGAAGGGGCAGTTTGCCATGTAAGCAGAATGAAAAAAACAGATGAATGAAAAGCTACAAAGCCTGTCAGGTCCCAGCCTGTGGGCCCACGAGGGCAGCCCTCTCCTCCTTCCCACCCCCTTTTCTGTGCAGCCTGCTTCAACCCGCTGCCATGCTTGGTGGCTGAAGAGCTGGCAGAAATGGGCGTGTGCCTGAAATACCCTCATGCTGTGCAAGGCCGAGCTGGCTGCCCGCGTGTATGGCAAGGGGAATTCTGCTTGCTGCTGCCATTTTTGTGCTGCTCTTGCAAGAAGCCAGGGTTCGTGTAATTGCTTCAATCCAGCCGAAATTCCTGTGGCTTGCGCAGCCCAAAGGAGCGCAGCGTGCTGTGGTGGGTGGTGGCCAGGTCCAGCCCCATCAGGCTGCCCGAGGGCCACAGGGACATGGCGGAGGCAGTTGTTGGGGTGACAAGGGGAGGGTGGGCTGACGTAGACCGAGGGGCTCAGCACAGTGCTGATGGGAGTGTGACTCCTGGTGCATTAGGGCCTGCTGTTTTAGGGCGGGGATGACACTGCTGCAAGTGCTGTGTGCGTTAGGCAATGCCCAAGGTCTGTCTGTGCCCACTTATTAAAGCCGTGTTGGATCAACAAAGTTGTCCCTTTCGTTTGTGCTCCCGGCTAGAAGCTTTCACTGGATAAAGTAATCAGTCTCCTTTCTGTGCTAGGGCAGCCAGAATCGCCCTGTAGCTGCACCTCTGACTGGGTAAGGACCGCTCTTGGCCTCAGCAGGTTTCTGGAAGCACCCTGCAGGCCGTATCTCCTGGCACAGATGTCTTGTGCCCTCGAGCCTTCTTGAGCAGCAGTGCAGGAGGGAGCCTGCTGCTGCCGGACAGTGGATGTTAACTCTTTGTTTTCTAAATTCAGTGTCCATGTGACACCGAGGGAAATAAACCCTTGGCCCCTCTGTACAACCACATGTACCTCCTGCTGCTGCTGTTAGTAATGCTGCATGCAGTCCCTCCGTGCAGGCTGGGAATCAGAGAGCAGGTGGCAGCAGGCAGTGTTTGAGTCTGGGCAACAGCTGACAGCGCTGCCGGAACTCGCGGTCAGGTAACTCAGAGGTAACCGTCAGCCTCAGTCAGCAGCAGCGTTGTAAACTGAAGCAAACAGTGTCGCCCTTGATTTTTCTAGA
Source organism: Tympanuchus pallidicinctus (assembly GCF_026119805.1). NCBI lineage: Eukaryota > Metazoa > Chordata > Aves > Galliformes > Phasianidae > Tympanuchus > Tympanuchus pallidicinctus. The sequence continues at coordinate 15,207,781 of NW_026294791.1, read as the reverse complement.
GGGGGTGGTGCAGAAGGAAATTGAAGTAAAAATTAATTTTGAAGTGAGTCAAGGCTTTTTGCAAGCTGCTTTCAAATCTCTGATAATAACAGAACCTATTTAAAATAATGGAAAGCTGCCATCTGCTGGTAAAAAAAGTAACGCACATAATGAAGAAGCAGACTTCAGAAATGATAAACAATTCTTTTGTATTTGACGTGCCACAGCAAATATATATGTGATGTGGGAGCTGCATATATTTATTTTACTGTTTTCATCTCCATTTGCATTTTCATATAGAATATGCTAAACAGATGCGTATAACATAACTAACTTTAACGACAAGAGCAGAAAACCAAAGACAATAAGAATAAAGAATGAGGACTAATAAAAGCAGATGAGCGATCGGGGTGGTGACAGCCTCCAAATGTGTCCTATTTACATTGCTAATAAAGAATCGCATGTACTTCCTTCTTTGATCCCCCCAGCAGACCCTCCTGTATGACCAGAATTGTAGCACTGGGAAACATTTCCCAGCTTCTTCAGTGTGATCTCTTTGTGTGTGGTTTCTTAGTTAAGCTTGTAAATAGGAAGCAGGGAAGCGGGTCTTTAATTGTTTCTGATTTAAGTAGGTCACCTTCACCGATACCCAGATCTCCCATGTTATAAGCTAGGCTGACTATTGAATGAATGTAGGAAATACTTATTACACAAATACGAGCAGAGAAAATAATTCAGCAGAGGACCACTCCCACATTATACGGCCACTTACACAACTGGGCTCCATAAATCCCAGGTATGAGTGCACAGCAGGGGAGAGACCATCCGATTTCATGTTTGTATAGTGCCTACCAGGTAGCTGTGCTGAGCGCCCCTGGTCCCCGAGGTGCTGCTGCACTATAAATAGCAGTATTAGCGTGAATTACCTCCTGTGCAAACACCAGGCCGCTTGGCTTTGTCATGCATGCAGTTTTCTTTTACGGTTTTGGTTACTATAAACATAACCCGTTGTTTCAGCAAACCAATTTTGTCATAGGAAATGCTTAAAATGGGCAAACTGAAAAATAGGTCAGCTCTTCCTTTGAAATCAGAGAGCAGTGTGCATTTATAACATTTCCCAGGTTTATTTCCTTGGAGCAGGTTTGGCAGGTATGAGAGGAAGTCAGAGATTTATTTTTGGTGCTATGTACCAGATGTCATACCTGCTTTTCTGAGACAGCGGCTTTTATCTCCAGCAGTACCTGCTTTAGTAGTGATGAAAGAAGTGACTCGAATCCCATTTAAAGCATGTAGTGTGCGCTGTTTGTATGCTGCTGAAGGGAAGGAGAGGCTTCTTTGGGAAGCTCCAGGCAGAGTCTATGCATCATCATAAAGCGAACGTTTGCATCCCTCCTGGCAGCGTTTTTGCCTCTATGAAATGAGGAATTAGTGCACACAAGTCCAGGCTTGCAATCCTAGCACGGGCTGAAGGTCTACAAGGAAGCCTGGTTTGAAGTGTTGTTGTATTTATGGGAACTCCATTCGTGGCTTGTTTTGTAACATCCAGATTGTTCTTTGAAAAGGACTGGTTTCAGGGGATCTGTGATGCTGTGTGTGCTTCATTCACGCTGATCTTCATTAACTCCAGTGCTGCTCAGCATCATGCCTGATGGGGCCCTGCTTGGTGGCAGAGAGAGGCTTAGAATATAGGGCTCAGGAAAAACACTGTGACTTTTTTGACTTTCAGTCTGTGGAGGATCTAGCCTCTGGTACATGATCACAGGGGCCCTGTTTACTGAAACGCTCCAATAGAAACACAACATGATCAAAGGGAAACAGAGCCAGGGGAGCAGCGGTGCCCATGGATACCTGTTAGCAGGCAGGAGCTGAAGCTCACAGCTGCCATCAAAGACCCTACTGTCCTCTGCTCTGCTCTGCCGCGCTTCCATCTCCCTGCTGATGGGATGCTGCCTTCCAGCTGGAGCATGACTGACAGCTGAAATAACAGTCCCAGTTTGTTCCAGGTATGTCAGTGACCTGCATGACCTGTAGGAAAGATAAGGTAAAGGCAATCAAAGCATCACACTCCCATAGCCTCTAAGGACTGTAAAAATGGAAACCTGGGAAACAAGCTAGTACATATGTGAAGGAAAGAAATGAGGGTGGAAGTTCACCCTTCCCTGCTAATATGCTAAATCAGGAGTTCAGTGAGACTGGGCTTTAACCCAGTAATAGATAGGAGGTGAGTAAGAAATGATCAAGAAGATAAGGCTGATATTTACTTTGTTTGATGCTAGAATCATGTTCAAAAAGTCCCTCAAACCATAGAAGGCTGTGGCTGGCAGGGCTGAAAAGGTGGGTTATAGCAAAAAGGAGTTATTGTCATTACATAAGTTGAAGCAGTTCAGGTCTGTTGAACCGTTTAATGCCATATCCCATTTGTCTTTTATGAGCTTGCTTTGCTATGAGATTCAGGAGATTGTGCTGACAACACAATTAGCTGGTTTTGTTCTGTGTTTCTAGAGGATTAAGCTGTGTCATGCCTCTGCCATGTTTGAAGTTTGGCAAAGGGTTTACCATTCTTTTGGCCAATGTTTGATCCTACTTCTTTTCCACACTGCCCCTCATGTACCTCCTCTTGAAATGGAGTGCACAGGCTAAGTAACAGTAAAGCTACCAGTGGTTTACCTAGAAGCAGGAATGCCATTATTAGCTTGGTCCTAGCAAAGTGTAGCTCTCAAGGTGAAATGAGATCCTGATTTTTGTGAGTGATTATTATGTAGTGGACTCAGAAGGGATACGTAGCAGTTCACTGCTGTTCAGAAAGCAGTAAGACATTCACTTTACAAGTAAGAAGTATGAAACATGCATTATTTCGCTCGCACAGAGAAGGAGGAATGCGAAGAGAGACGTGTAATGGTTACACAGTTGTCAGTTGTTGCGAATGTAGTGACATTTGGAGACCTCTGTTATTCATTTGAAATAAACAATGGAATAGGACCCATATGCTACATGCTTGTCAAAGCCAGGCGTAGCGATCGGCTAACGCGCTTATCGGCCAGGCAGTGTGCATGGGGATATTCTCCTTTCACACTGTCTGCTGACTGGAATTGGGCCCATGAGGAAGCCAGGTGATTAATCTGCAGGGGTTTATTTTTTCTGAACTGTTAATGTCCTCTGTTTCAGAGCAACAGCCCATGGCTCATTAAGCAGGGAGGACTTGAATGCAAGTGTGAAGGGCAGCACTGAAAGATTCTCTACGCATCTCATTGGAGCTGAGAGATTAGAAAGATTGTGTTGGAAAAAGTTTGTCCTATGCTGGAGCTGAGTTAGTGCATTCTGAGAAGCAGCAGTACCATTAGAAATACTTACACATTGCAGTCAATAGGAATAAAATCTAAAGCCACAAGGCTCTTGCAGGATGGTAGCAGACACTTGGTACTGGCCCAGAAGTGCACAGCTGCTGTGTAGCTGACCTGCTGGGAAGAGCACGCTCTTATTAAGTCTGTTGCTCCATTTCTTTGGTGATTACATCTCTCTCTCACTGTGTTCCTTCTGCCTGTACTGCTTGTGTGCTCTGCTGTCAGATGCTGAGAAAGCGAACGGGGTTGCTGAGGCTAACTGCCTCGACAGAAATGCAACAGAGGAAGGATGCTTACTCTGAAAGATGTAGAAATATTAGATTAATCTTGGGATCTGGATGTTATTAGGCCTCATTTTAGTCTGTTGTACCTGTATTGAAGACTAGTTTGTCTGCAAGTGGAATATTTGAAAAGATGTTGATTTAGGAAAAATAGTCTTCAGGCAATGTGATATTATATAAGCATTATTTTATTAGCCCCGGTAACCTGGAGAAAAAGGGAAGCATCTCAAGGCAGCTTTTACAGATAGGGAAAATCAAGGCTTTGATGTAGAGATTCAGGCCTATGTAGCCTTGTGTCTGCTGGTGCTTGGCCCTGCTTGCTTTCACGTGAGTCTCTTCCTCCCCTCAATTCCCAGTCACAGAGTAGCCATGTCCTGCGCAGCTCTTGGCAATGCTGATTTCATCCTGTGAGGGAGTCTGTGTCGAGAGGGCAGCCGTGAAGATAGGCTGTTGTAGGAGAAGGTGAGGATGATGAACTAAGGGCTGTCTTGCATCAGGCCGAGAGGCTCTCTTAAGTGTAATTGTGGTGTTAATTTTCCCATGATCAGAACTTCCACTGGTCTGCAGAGATAAAGTGGCAGCAAGGATGTGTGTGGGAAGGGAAAGTAAGCAGGCTGCAAGGCTTTCTGGGCTTCGCTCTCCACTGAACCTCTTATGGCTTCTTTATTTTTCTCTCCCGTTGTTCTTTAAAGTTCTATAAGCAATTAGAGGAAGCTTAGCAGTAATACTGCCTGTGGAGACCAGGAAAGCAAGAATACATTCTACATCATCGCTTCCCTTTGTTTGTCTTTTTTATCTTTGATCAGCTGCAGATGAAATACCCAGCTAACTGCTCACACACTCAGGGCTGCCACTCACGCTGATGGAGCTCCCTGGCACAGGACGATGCTCTGCAGCAGTCTGGCAGTCTCCATTTCTTATTCCAGTGCTCTGACAGGTCACTCAGGGAGACTAAGAACCTCTATTCTGGAGTGGAAGAGGAAGTGCAATTTCAATTTTGTTTTGATTTGAAATTTTCCATCTACCTATCAAGACCAAATCCTTGAACTATTTACTTAGAATAACTGAAATACCCCTATCTGAAATAGTGGATATGCAAGATTTAGCCATTAAAGAGTTGGGGTAAAATTAAAATCCCTTTCAATAATAACTGAAGTCGGAGAAAATCTTTCAAGAAAATTAAACACTTGATCAAAAAGAGAGAGGGGTTATTGTTGAGAGCATAAAGATTAAACAGGAGAGTTGTCTCAGAGAATAACCATCAATGATAAGTAGCAGGCAGTTAATAATATCCCCTCAGGGATCTTCTTTTACTCATGTAGGTTTTTGGACAAATACAATATTACATTTTTTATAGCTAAAGCACAAGAGAGCTTTGTGCCATTTCAGGGTAGCAATAAAACTTCAGTGGAATAAGGACAACCGGAGAGGTGGGCAAGGGGGTAAGCCAGGCGCTGAAGCAGTGGGGAAGCAGTGATCTGCCTCTCAACCCCCAGCCTCTGAGACCCATTCTCAGTCCTCCCTTCCATGCCCCTTTTTCCTATGGGCGGTGCTGTATCAATGCTGAGATGTCATATGGCATTGCCCCTTGTTACACAGCAGCTGAAGATGAATGGCAGACCAAGTCGACTAAGGGTGTGATTCCATGCTGTAGTTAAGAACTTGTTTAGAGCTCGAACATGCAAATGGTTGGAGTGGTAGAATTAAAGGGATGGGAATCCGCAACCAGGGGAAGGCATGTAGGGTAGAAGGGCTGGGGGCAGGAAGGTTTGGAGGACTCCTCAAGCCAGCTCTGCAGCTGGAGAAACTGTAACATGAAGCAGCTCCCTTGATCTCTAATTTTTCTTCTCTTGCTCTCTCCTCCTATGTAATTACAATAATAAATCTTGTTGTTCCTTAACCATCTTGTGCCCATTGCAAACATTTAAGAATTAATGCAGTTTTTGCATGTGATGCACATGTTCTGCATGTCCCCTTGTGTCCCTTCACTTATTCATTTATCGTGTACACACAAAATTCCCATAAAATATTAATCTGAAATACAAATCTCTCTTTGCACTCTGGGAACATTTGCATATAGTAATGTTAACGAGATTATTAATTCTGCATGCACAGTCTGTGGGCTGCACACAGGGCCAAATTTCTCTCAGCGTCTGTACTGAAATCAGTGTCAATTCCAGAAATATTATTTTAATATTAAAAAGTTAGTGGGAAAGGAGAGTTTTCTAGAACTGGGACATTTCCTTCAAACTCAAAGAAGAGAATTTGATTCTTGGCTTTCGGTTTTTCCTTCCAAGTATTTCTTTGTGGAAGGAATTGTATACTGCTTGTATTTCTGTCTGATGACTCCTTATAGATTAGTACAGCCTGGAGTCAAAGAGAGATTTTTTTAACAGTGCTGTAATCCATGAGGAATCTGAACATTTCTTTTGCTATTCCTCCTTTTTGGGACCATTGGGAGTAGCTACCCTTCTGCAAGGCTGCTAGGGGCCAGGCCTCCTCTGCACCTCTCTGCTCATCCCTGCCTTCTGCCAGGTGGCATCTCTGGAGCAGGGATTTGGTCTTTAGGACAGAAAGTCATACTGGTCCTGTCAGAAAGGTCTGTTCTGTGGGCTGCACACAAATCCCACCATTCAGAGCTATCAGGGCACGTTGCACCCCTTTCCCAGCTTCACTTCTGCAAGCTAGCTGTTTCTCCTCTTTGGTGGACTGGGAATGGCCATGTTTACCCACAGTGAAACCTGAGTCACTGCAGCTTTTCCAAAGGCTTCTACTGGGAAAGTCCCAGAGTGCTCCCTGCTGCAGGGGACAGTGGGGTAAGGCCTGTACAGTGTGGGGCCCTGCGGCCGGGCACTATGGGGCTTGTGTTGGGCACTGCAGCCCGGGAGCTGGGCCTTCTGGCAGGGAGCACACAGAGGTACCCAGCTTGCTGCTTTGGGGTGACACAACATGCTGCATGTGCTGCTGTACAATCAGAGCCCTTCTGGTTTCCGGAAACAATGTATTTTCATTTTGGTTCAATTTCTCTGATGGAATTCAAATGTAGATGTCTGCAGTAGGAGAAGTCAGTGCTTTAGTATCCACAGGAACAACACCTCCACCCTCAGCAATGAGTGCTAACTTCGAAGCACTCATTTGGCTGTATGGTTTTTTAAAGTATTATCAATGAGGCATGTGAGAACATTTCCCCAGCTGGAGCTGAGCACTTCCATGTGCTCACCGAATTAGGGACCACGTCATTAATGAGATGCTTAAGGACTGACTGGAGATCCAGAAGAAATGGTCCTGACTTAATCAAGCCATCACATTTCTCTTAATCATTACTACTCCATCATCTTTCTTTTTTCTTTCGCTTCCTTCTTATTCGTGCTTAAATGAGAAACATCTGTTTCCATTTTTCACATTGTTCTGTTATGTGAGTAACAATATTAAACATGTTTTTTTCTGCACTTTGAGAGAATAAATTAATGCTAAGTTTTGTGCTTTTAGAACACTAAAGCAAAACATCTGTTTCAGCTGCAGGTCATTATGATGAAAAATCCTACTCTGTGTGTAGTGCAAAACTGCCAAAAAATGTATCAACTTAAGCACATTTCCTCACCTGTCCTTTTACTATAGCAATTGAAGATGGCCAGAGGACAGTAACACTTGTCTTTGGGGATGGAGCAGTTGCACGTGCTCGCTGCTGTGACCCACGGCAATCCTCGAGATGATGGATCCTGCTCTGATGTGGTGGTGCCCCGAGGTTGCCCCATAGCATCGGGCTGAGTGTCTCCATGAGACTGTTTCAGCCAGGCTGGTGCTGTGCAGGGCTGCCTGATACCCTGTGAGCAATACCCTTCAGTTGAAAACAGCCCCCTCAAGTCAGCTGAGGTTTGAAGGTTGTTTGTGGGGCATGTGGCTTGAAGAAAGTTCAATAGGCAAATCTACTGCCTAGGTGAACTGAGATGTCTTGTTGTGGCAGAGCTCAAAAGTAGATGTCTGTGTTCCTTTGTTGATAATGATCTCCTTTGTGAAGCACTTTGAGGTCTACAGATGAAAAGGCAACAAGTACCTTAGAGCTTGGCTATTAATAAATAAAACGATGACTATTAGAAAAAACCAGTGCAGTCACTGAATTATGCAGGGAGAGCCTGGCTTTTTGGGCAGGTCCTGGCAGGTAAGTAATCACGTACTCCTACAGGAGCCTGGGTCCACCCTCGTTTCCCTCTGTCTTTAATTACAAGGTTCAGATCCTTCCTAAGTATAAAGGAGGTGCTCAGCATCTGGCAGGAATGATCTTCAATGCTGCACAGGGATTTTCCAGCATTTTAATAGGAAATTTTTTTTTTTTGTTCTTGCAATCTCCTAAAGCAGCCCTGTGCTCACACCTCCATGGTGCAAACGGAGGTGATGGCTTGGGGTCTCTAGCAGTCCTGTGTGCTTTTTGTGAAGTGTTCTGGCTCCTGTTTCATTTAAACATGGAGTTTTTGAGAAAAGAGCCTGTGTGTACCATGCTGCACTGGGTCTGTTCACCTGCAGCCTTCCCCACCCCCAGCGTACGAGCGTGATTTCCTTTCTGCACTGCTCTGTCACCGCTTGGCAACTTTCCCAAGACAATCCATACCAGAAAGGAGAATATGAGTGCAGAGACGGGAGCAATGCTGATGGAACAGCTTCATTTAAATACCATGAAATGTTGAGATAAGAGACATAACTGAAAGCAAATCACAGCCCCTAATCTCTACCATCAGTTCTATGGTTTGCCTTCACTACCAGCAGCACCTAACAGCCCCTAACTGTCCTCCATCTTGTTCAAGAAACTGCCTGTGGCAGAATGCACAAGCAGCTTGGCAAGCAGTTTGAGAGGCAGCCATTCTATTTATTTATTTATTTTCTCCTAATTCCTCGTGATTCTCATAAGCATTTCCCCACTGATGTGCCTGTGGCATCATTAGGTGTTTAATGAGAGTGACGCCTGATTGTTACTGTTTTTATAGCTCATTTTGCGTTGACAGCTCTTTGGTTTTGGCAGCTTATGACAGGTGTGCAGACTTCTTGCTACACCCAGCTTTAGGATTTGTGGAAATCTTTACCACTGAGGTATTGTCATAAAATCTGCCATAATGGATTGTCAACATGGATTATTTTTGAGTGCGATGTGTGTCCAACAGCACAGAAGTTTAATAGCCAAATAATTATTTGAGCGTGTTTCTTTTTTAGTTTAACTGAAACATTGGCGGTCCGCCAACAGCCACGATCAGGCAGAAGTTAAGTGCAGTTCTGCTCTGGACAATCCTGTTGGGCATCCTTTAGCTGCTCTGAGACCAATTTCACTCCACGGGTTGTGGGTCACCGTCTCATTTCTCTTCTTCCTTGCATCCAGAATCTTGACCGTTCTGTGTTGTGCTCAGAGAGAAAATGCCAGCATTGTATCTGCAGGACACAAGGCTGTTACAATTGTAAGCCTCGGACAGATGCGTGCAGTGTCATTTTACTGCCTGAGTTTAGTCTGCACGATGGCTGTGCTTCATTCCTTTCTTTACTGATGAAATTAAATGGATGTAATTTTTGTGTGTAGCCAATAGCGTAATTCATGGGAATACACTGTCTTCATCTACAGTGTCCCGTGGAAGATAAGCACTGAGCAGTGCCTTTATTTAACAGTTGTCTATGCAAGGAAAATACTGGCATTTTTTACAGAGTAACTAATATCTATGGAGCTGTCATTTTTGTATTATTATCCAAGCGATTTTGTCTGGGTTAGGATGCCAGTGCTTCCTTGCAAAGCGTGCACCCTGTGTGACACAGAAAGGGAGCGAGCAGCACCTCGCTGCAGCCCCACATCTCCTGCTGACCCACAGCAGTGCTGCCCAGCCCAGCCTGAGGCTGCCCACAGTGCAGGCCTGCAGCTCTGTGCTGCTGCTCCCAGCGCTGCACAGCCCCAGGAGCGAGCAATGCTGTCTGCTTGTCCTTGTATACACAGCTACTGTTTCAAATATTCTTATCCTGGCTTCCAACATCTCTACTTTTATGTCCTTGTTTACATTTAATAGCAGTTACACTGGTTAACTGGCTTTATTTTGGAAACCTTGACATTTCTCTTGCCAGTACTGAAGCTGTGAAGATCTGAAACAAAGACGTGCCTTTTTACTCTGTTCCTTCTGATAGGTTTTGTCATTTGGCAACTGTTGTTCTGTTAGACTTAGCAGAATTTGGACAGGATTCTGATCTCCTACAAAGTGACATGCATTTATTAGAATGCAGGAGCAGGTTTGGGGCCTTTTTTCTGATACACCATGCTGGGTGCCGTGCATGAGAAATTAGAGTCTGTCTGTTGTTATGTGACCCAGCAGCTGCGGGAACTTCTAGGGCTTCTAAATAGTGAAATGAGAATCAAAATAGTATTCCCTTAAGGGAGAAAAGAAAGGGATCCAGGCTACCCTTCTGCAGATCTCCTGGGCTCCAGAAGAGGATTAACCTTGGGCCAAGCCAGCCCTCATACACTTGTAGTTCCACTGAGGTAAAACAAAAAAATGAGGAGAAATTTGGAATTATTTCTGCAGGCTCTTTCAAGATGTTCTTACTTTCATAGTTTCTCCTGAAACCCATCCAAGTGCTTAAAAAAAAAAAAAAAGAAGAAGAAGAAAGAAACAATTGTAATTTCTAAACTAAATGAAACACGGGACTTGGGATTTGCTCACTCACTGTGTCGAGGGTGTACTTTTGACACTTGTGTGAAAGAAAGAGAATCCCATGGTTTGGATGGCACTGCAGTTGACATTGAAGCGTACTTCATTTTGTGTTTGGTTGTTTTTCCTTTTTGGTGCACAGGTAATTGCTGACAATTGCTGACATTGCCAAATAAGCAGTAGGGAAGTCCCCAAGCCATTTAATATTCCTGCTCCTGCTGGGAAATGGGATTTATTCCATCAGCCACCCTGCAAGCGCAGTGTCCTCACCCGACTCAGAGCAGGAGGACTGCCAAGTGCTGGGGGGGCCAGCGAGCCCTGTCCTCCTGCCCAGCAGAACTGCTCCTTTGCTACCCTTAAGGTTTTATTACCTGGCCATTGTCTGTCCTCTGGGCTCCCTGGGAGAGTCCCAGCTGGGACACATCCTCACAAACATACTCTGTTCCCCCTAATGCCCATGTATGTTTGGATCGCCTTCGCCTGTCCTCAGGGCACCCCTATACCTGTCCAAGAGAACCATATGGCCTGGCGCTGGGCTCTAGCTCTGCCTGTACACGTGCCCTACCTGCCCAGCCCTGCCCAGCACCATCTGGCCATGTGGTGACAAGTTGTCTGTGCCTCCAGCCCAGTTCCTCCACGTGGCCCCATGCTGCCATCTTCAAGCTCTCTGGTCACTTCACAGGCTCCTCCGTGTTTGGGAGGCTGCAGCTCCAAGCTGAGGTGTTCTTAATTCTGTTAACCCGAAGAAGCAGCAGCACTCCTTCCCAGCACTAGAATCTGTTTCTAAAAGGTAGGGCCTGAGTGTGCCACCCCAAATGGCCTGAGAGACCTGAGAGATGTGCTGGTTGTCCTAGGGAAGGTGAGGCATAGATGGGGACAGGGCCTCAATCTGTACTTTGTGCTGCTGTTTTTATTCCTCCTCAGCTACAGACTCAGTATGCTCATGTGGCATGTCCTCAAACATATCACATGCCACCTGCATACAAAAACCAAACTAGCAGGCAAGCCAAGTGTGTCCAGTGAGCATTTGAGAAGGAGCCCTGGCTCCCCCAGCCAGTCAGCATTTCCTCATCTGAAGCTGCCTGGAAGTTCGTGCCTCTTCTCTTCCCTTCCCCACATCTGTGGTTGCCTTTGGCATCAGTGTTGGGCTGAGAAGAAGAGCTGGGAGATACACAGTGTTTCTGCAGCTGCTTGCTGTGAAGCAACCCTGCTGCTGTCCCAGCAGGCTCTCAGGCCACTGCTTATCTTCCTCAGCCCAGGAGTTCAATTGGGTCAGCTCCTGCTGGCCAGGGTCTAGCAATGAAATGAGCGCTCATTGAGTCCTTATTTCTTTATAAAGGATGGAATAAAGAGTACTGATGAAAGTGATTGTATAAAATTCATGCTTAGTGAGTACTCTTTGTCTTAAATTAATCCTAATAAGACAGTTTTTCCCAGCATGTGCAATTTTAACAGTCACTGTGAGAAGCTGTTCTCCCTAATACACTGTCACAAATGTGATGGCACCATCCTCCTTTGTGTAATTGGTAAAATGTTACAAAAACGTGGTTATTGCTTCTCCATAAATGGCATACTTTTAGAAGTATTCAGTCTTACACTGATTTGGCTCAGTTGCTTGCTGATTAAGATGCCTTCATGAAATTTTAAACCACTGTTACCTCACTGGCTCTTATAAAAGTTCAAAATCAGGATTTTCTTTTGAGCAGAGTAAATAAAAACATTTCTCCTGTTTTAAAGCAGAATGTGAACATTGTAACTCAAAGCTGAAGGTATGTTTGAGTGACCATTCATACGTAACTTCTTACGGAAGAATTTTAATCTGCTTGGAATGGGATCTGAGAGAGACATAGATATAATGATAGATTGCAGAGATTGTGTACATATACAGCTGCATTTGTTGGAATTCCCAAAGTGGAACTACTCTGCTAACAGTTCCACTCTCACAGATAGCCCATTTTTACTCTGTCAGTTGCCTGTATGGTCTAACTAAAAATACCCTTTCCAATGCCTCACCTGAGCCCATTTCCACACACTGACCTATGAACACATTGTTGGGAACCAGAGCCAAGTGATGTGAAACTGGGACATGCTGTAAAAGGAGCGTAACTGTTCCTCTGCATTTCTTCATTCTTTCTTTTGCTGAGAAACTTCTGCTCAGTTTGCATTCCAAAATACTGAAATAACTATTTTACAGTTACTTTAAATATGTAGATTTCTATTACTAGGAAAATTAGTGCTGGAATTCTCTTTCTTTAAGCCTTGTTGAAAGCTCATTAAAGTCTTTGCACTGAGCTTATAATAAGACATTTAGTGTTCCTATGAGCTTCCTACTAAAAGTAGCATTATATCACAAGTTTGGTCTGTAAATCCCAAACCTAAGATAATATTTCTCGAGTGGGATGATGGCAAGGGAACTGCTGAACAAATAACTCATCTGAGAACACAGGCAGGACGTGATCTAGAAATTCTGGATGAACAAGAGAGAAGCGAAGGCTTAAATGTAACTTTGATCATTACATTGAAGATGCTTTCTGGCAGATGAGATGCAAAGATGTGGCCAAGCTGGGAAATGGGGTGGTGCTTCTCTTTTGTTTGCATAAAGAGGCAGGGAGGCTGGGAAGAAAAAAGTTGCTGGGTAATAAATCTTGCATTGTAAGAACCCTACGTTTTCACTTGCTCTTTTCATTTTTGACATTAATTTTATTCTACAAGAGGAAACTTTATGTTCCAGTGACCAAGCTGAGATATGAGATACTCAAACCAACCACGCCATACGCTGATTCTGTGCAACCACAGAATTTGATAAATAATTTTTCAAAATTGGGTGATAACTCTTAGCCTGACAAGAACTATCACAGTTTTATATATTTTTTCCTCCTTTTCAGGATTCAATTACAAAGATGTCTGTTTTCATGCCCTGAAGATATATGCTCATCTATACAGCACAATATACACTAAAAAAAGCTTGTGTAGCTTTTTAAGCTGTATCTCTGATGTTAGAAAGCTCGGCTATATTCATAATTAATTGTCTTGATCAAACCCAAACTCCTTACAATTAAGAAACAAACAGAAGGTATGGCATATCAAACAGACTTTCTGCTGCTGTGATCTTATCTAAAGACAAAGTAAGTTCCTTGGTACTTTCACATTAATAGTAATAAAGGATTTTTTTTTTTATTTTCTTCTTTAAATATTATTGTTATTATGTCTTCCCGTGCACAAAGCTCTGGAGCTCTACAGATGATGATGATGATTTATGTAATTGAGTCAAGCATAAGGACAAGAGGGTGTATGTCCACCTGAGTTAAGGCAAGAAATCACAATCACTGGTGTAGGAGCTGCAGGGCAGGACGGCAGGAAGCTGTGTGGAAAAGAGGGTGGTATGAAATCCTGGCTGGTGTGTAGTGACACCCTGGCAATGCCAATGACAACTGAGATCCTGTTGTTCATTTTTTAATATATGGCACTTGCTTTTAGAGGCTGCAGTTTCTGGTGAAATCGTCCTTACTTGGACTCTTGTCCTCACTGCTCTCTGGCCAGGTGACTCTGAAGTGCAGAAATGGTGGGTACTGCCTGCCAATAACAAACCAAAGCTTGTCCTCCCTGTGACGGTGTTGAAATGGTGATCAGCTGAAGGAAGTGGCCTTTCCCCTTTGTGCTACCTCTGTCCCTCACTGTGACCTGTACAAGTTACAAATACAGATTTGGAGCTTGGCTAAAAGAATCATTGTCACAAACTCCTCATGCTAAGCTGGGAGGCTGTAATGTGGCGCCCAACCACCCAGTGCAATTGCCTTCTCCTCAGCAATGCTTTGCTGGCGTAGGGTGCTCATGTTGAAGGTCAGGGACAAGGTCAGTGGCAGTAGGAGCTGCACTCTCTTCTGCCCTTTCCTCTGCAGGGATACATTAAGGGTACTAGAGGGGCACCTGAGACAAGGAACTTGAAATTACTCCATCTTCTCTCTGTATGCTATTTTAGCATTTTAATGTGAACTGGATCATCACAGCAGAACTGTGATAATTTATTTCTATTGTATCTAGGTCCTTTCCATTATCTGCTGAAGGCCAGTTTATTGCTGCAGCTTTTCTCCTATCCCACTGAATTATAGTTCATCAACAGGCTCAGGAAGAAATTTCTTACTATTTTTTTGTTCATAGCATATTTTCTTATATTAATACTTCCTGTACATGCTACAAATGGCAACCCTCCAAGGAAATACATTGTTGTTTTGAAGAAGGTCAATGCTATAATATACAGTGGTATTTTCCTGCCCTGCCTTCTCATGATCTTTGAATTCAGTGAGAATTGAACTCAGTAACTCAGACATAAGAAAAGAGATGTCAACTCCTTCTTTTTAATGTGAGATGGATAATAATAATGCAAAAGAAAGGAAGGAAGGAAGGAAGGAAGGAAGGAAGGAAGGAAGGAAGGAAGGAAGGAAGGAAGGAAGGAAGGAAGGAAGAGAGAGAGGGAGAAAGAAAGGAAGAAAGAAAGGAAGATCAAGGTTAATTTGGTCTACTGATAATCAATCCATCCAGGATTAGTTACCTAATAATATTTAGTATGTGGTACCTGAGGAACAGCTAGGAATGGAGTCTTGCGTGCCAGGCAGCCAGCACTGCCCCAGCAGCTGCTGCTCCTCTGACCAGATGACAGTAACACTCCTTCCTGGTGTGAGACTGAAAACAGGAGGCAGCTGTGGGAGGCTGCACCCAGAGCCGGTGCCCTTGTGACAAAAGCTGTTTTGTAATTGCAGCAGTAGGCTCAGCTAAAGGAGGTCTGAGCAGCAGATACCGTGTTTCTGTGCTGCTGCTTATGGACGGAAACCTAGAAACAGGAAAACACTGGTAGTTGTCCTTATTATTTAACGTACTAGGAAATACTTTCCTAGATGGGAGATTTAAAAGAGCATGACAGTCCTGAAGGCAATTCACAGTGGCAAGTAGTGCTGCTTCCCTAGGCAGTCTCCAAATGTTGTACCTCAGGACTAACCTTACCTTGGGATTACAGTCTGGAGAGCGAAAGGCTTCAGTAATATGTAACTTTACCTATACATTCTTACTGCCCTTCTACTGTTTTATTGACAATTCTTGAAGTTTTATTGATACTGACAAGGATGACTAAAATATCTTGATTTATAGAAGGAGAAAAAGATATGTTATGAATAGATTCTTTTTTTCTGTCAGAAAAAGACAAGACTAGACAGTCCTCTTTAATTAACGTTGACAACTATTTCAAAAGGAAGAAACAAGCCAACAGGACATGAACCAGCAGCTCAAGCAAAAAAAAGTTAAATCATTTTTCTTCTTTCAATTTTTACAGTGTTGAAGTAAATCAAACTGTTCCAATTAATTCTTCTGTTAGTGACTAGTTCTTCTAAAATCTGTAGAAATATGCTAATTAGTCTTTGTAGAAACAACCAGTATATTGAGTTCCAAATTCTTTTCTGTGTTGGTGGAATGAGTAGCATATTTTTATAAGAAAGGAAAGGAACTGGAAGGATCTCTGTAGGATGAAAAGAAAAGCTGTGCAGCAAGGTGAGCAATAGCACACAGATCTTTCACACGATGTATCTGGGGCCTTGTTTTGTGCTTGTGAGGGACTCAGAATGATGACAAGACAGTTTGGTAGGCAGAGGTTATGATGCTTTTTTAAAACAATAATCTTAGCTAAAAAACCCAAAGCATTAAATCTGAAATACTCCAAGTTCTCTACTTTATGACCTCGTTGTAGTGAATTGAAGATGCCACCTTTTCCTATAAACTCATTTTTTGTCTGAAATTCTGGTATCAAAGATCATTGCAATTTTGGAAGTGTTATGGATGATAATTTTCTTCTTTTTTACCAAAGGTCGCAGTATGAAGATGAAATTAGCCTGAGTGGAGAGGGGAATTGCATGAGGTTATAGCAGTGTACCCATTACTTGAGTGTGTTGCTTTTTTCTACAACTCAAACCTATGTAATCTAATATTTTCTCTGGTTTTGTGTTGGTTTTTATATACAAGGTAAGCACAGTATTTTGGTAATGAAAGAAATGTGTAAACTGAAAAGGAATTGTTCAGAGTGATGCATGTAGAGGCTACATTTCTATGGTGAAGCGTTTTGCATAGAATTAACAAAGTGCTTGGGGTCCTAGGGAATAAAAGGTGCTATATAAATGTAAGAAATCATCATTAAAAAGTTTTTCCCTCCAGGCATTTGGGATTTTGCAGGGTTTCAAGGAGGCATTTGCAGTCTTCTTTCATTCAAAATGCTTCAGCTTAGACCTGCTCCAACTCTCTCTGCAGCGTCATCTACAAAAATGTTTATATGAAGAAACAGTTTCTGCACTGGTTTCAGTTAATCATATTTTGCTGCTAACAAGAAAGAGTCTGCTTTGGCATAAGCTTTTTATAACCATTTTGAAGACCAAAAGGAACTAGGTAGCAATCTTTCCTCAAGAGGTTTTCATTTGCTCTTTTAACCATTATTAGACCTTGTCTGCACTGGTGGAGAAATAACAGAGGTTCACAGCCAGGATATGTGGGTACGAAAAGCCTACTGTGCACTATAGGGATTAGAGTTCAAGAATTATATCTTATGGGCCTTCGTGGCTGCGCATGTTTGTGAACTGATCTTAGAATGCCTTGTTGGAGGCTTTCCCTTTCATCCCAAATTAGACTGATTGGTTTTGTATGTGTATATTTCTGTACATTTCTGAACTCCTTTTTAACCCAGCATGCAACATCTAAGATAATCTACCACTTTCCACATATTGTAAGTGTAAGTGGCAAAGCTGGCAGAATCAGAAATCAAATCGTTTGTGAGATGGCTGGACTGTCTTAGTAACTGTCATTTCGAGGAAATGGTGAAGTTATGTGCACCATGAATTCACACCAAATGTAGATCATGGAGTGTGGCTCATAAGTATTTTCATGGAGTTCAGTACTGTTTAGAGAATAGGAATTTTTTGATCACTAAGTTGAGGCACTAAATAAAATGCTAAGTATCTTTAAGCTCTTAAAATTGTGAGATATTGCAGCATTAAAGTTTAGGCTTCCTTATGCTCTCATTTTACTCATTTACATATGAAGTTAAAAACACTGCATCTTCTGTAATAGTATCATACAATTTGGTATTTTCCTTCAATTCCTACAGAATTGAAGCAGGAATTGCCGTTGCTTACAAATTATCTGGTAGGGGAAACAGGAGTGAGTGAGTGTAATTACCTTAAAATAATTGGGTACAGTAATATATATGATATTTAGCAAGTATAGAGCCAGTATCAATACAATATGTGCTTTTTTGTGCTTTTGTTTGCATTTTGGTTAGCACGGAGCACCTATTAACAAGACCCTGAGAAGAAATCTGTGGGTTGTGTGAGATGTTTCTTATGCTAAGGAACAGTGGAGAACTATCCATATGTGCTCCAAAATACCAGAACTTGATTTTATAAATGTATCTTTTCAGAAAACAAGCTTAATTCTCAGAAGAGTCACATTAGCACTCATTAGGGGACTGAGTGCTTCAGGGTACTGTTAATGAAATTCATTGCCTTTTGCCTGTGGGCTATCAGTTTGAATTCAGTTGAACTCAGCGGAGATTTAAAATTGTTCTATTTAATGGCCTTTTAGTCATCTCCAAAGAGATGAGTTTGGTGGCTCTCAGTCCCAGAATGTAAACCATTTGCTCTGCCTTCTAACTGGCAAGCTCCAGAGAAAGCCGAAAGTTTAATGGATTCTGGGGAAAGATGTGTATGTTACCATGAAAAAGCAAACCAAAGAAAAGAAAAGGTCTTGATGCACGCTAGTTACATGAGCACTAACAAACACGTTCGTAAATGTACAATCTGCAGTCCACATATGAAGTCTGTAAATTAGCAAATTAGCTGAGCATGTGACATACACTGCTGTGCAGCAATGCACAGAATGCAGCGTGACAAGGGCTCCCAAAGGGGTTATCTACACCTATATGTAAAATCACACCAACACATTAAATGTTTAAATGTCTCTGGAATTCCTGTCAGATAAATATATATATAGGATCAGAACAGCTATCTGGATAGTAACTGCAGTTGTGGAAAATGATGCAAGAAAATTGATTTCTTAAATGTGCTCCATTACTTCTCAGTAGTTAAATGCCTCTCATCTATTTGTACAGATGTTTAGCTCAGTTTTTTTTTTTAAATGGGAGTGATGTCTTCAGAACCCTCTAGAGAATACGTACCAGCTCCATTTATCCATGCTGTAGTGAAACTTTTCCTAATATATCTAACCTTAATTTCTTTTAGTGCAGCTCGAAACTGTTACTTTTTGTTCTTAGCTGGATGGATTTAAGTGTAGTCCTCTAATCTCTAGAAATCTCTAAGAAATTTAAATCATTCATATTTTCAGTTTGGGTTACATTTTTCATAAATTCTGATTGGTTGGTTGGTGTTTTTTCCCCCTCCTGTTCTTTTCTTCTATTGGTGCTCTTTGAAAGATACATTTTCTTGAAACAGAGAGCCCCAAACTTAACACAGTATTCCAGCCAAAGATTTACCAGAGTTAAATCTAAGGAGAAATTCTTTGTATGTCCTAAATATGACAGTTCTGTTCACACATCTCCTTGTACTGCAGCTTTTTTTCACAAGTGTGACATTGTGGATGCATGTTCTGTTTGTGATTTACTGTGGTCCACAGCCCCTGTTCTGAAGCCATGGTGTTTATTCATCTGTTCCTAGCCTTGCAATTGTGCAATCGTTGTTTTCCCATTTGAATTGACAGAAATTGACAGTTGCATCCTATTTTTGCAATCAAGATCATTTTGAATCCTATTTTTGCCCAGCAACATCCTTACAGCTCTTCCATTTTATTACTGTTGGCAAATCATAGAATCATGTAATATCCTTAGTTGGAGGGGGCCCAACTCTACTCCATTACTCATGTAGTTAGAGATACAGGACACCTCCATGCCCAAGAAGCTGCATTTGCTGTATTCTGTTGTCATTCACTGCCAACTACTTTTTGAGTAGTTTTGTACCACTGCAGTCTTTTCTGTTCAGATTTCTTTCACTTGCTCAGTTATGGAGTTCTGAGTCAGTGTCAAAAGCCTTTTGGCAGTCAAGCCACAACAGACCTGCCGCTATTTCCACCTGCAGTCCATTATACAGTCATCAAATGGAATGACTTTGGCTCTGTATGATTTTGTTGACAAATCCACGTTGGCTGTAACTTATCACTTCATTAGCTACCACGTACTTAAAGATGTGGGATTATCTGCTTCAGTACTTTTCCTGGCTCTTCCTACACTCCCCTTGGAATTGCACGTGCTACGCATTCCCTTTTCCCCTCTTCTGAAGCACCAGTTGTCTTCATGAGCTCTCAGTGACAACTGCTCACACCTCTGAAGTCGCCTTATCACCTTCTCATTCTAGCGTGAAATCCTTTGGGCCCAGCAAATCTAAAGAAAATCTAATTTATCAAAGCAGTCCCTAATTTACCAATTTGTCTCCCTTGAATCCCTGCCCTTTTGAACCGGAGCCTGCCATTACAGCCATTAATCTGAAGGGCTGGCAGCTAACGCTAGCTTCTTGGAGTCCCGTCAGAGCTGTTCCCCAGAGCGGAGCGGCCACCTCCGCGTTTTCTCCTTTCCCCTTGCCGCCGCTTTGCTGTGTTTCCTGCTCCGCTCTCATTGCCCTGTCACATCGTTTGCCAGCCGCTGCTCGTTGCAGGACTGCCTCTTTTGTGCAGCTCCTTCAGCGTTTGACCTAGTTTTCCACTTTCTGTGGGAAAGGCACCGCTAAGCAGCAGGCGCTTCGACTTCCCGCTCCCCGCGCACCGGGAAGCCCGGCGCAGGTGAGGGGAGGCCACGCTGGGACGGGAAGCGGCCGCGTTCGGCATTTCGCCTTTTGAAGAGAGCTGTTAGGAGTTTCTCCTCACGCCCACAGCAGGCATTTCCCGCCCGCGCTCACGGCGCTGCCGGGGACAACCCGAGCCTGACGGCGCGGCGGAAGCTGCGCGGCGATAACAGCCCCGCTCGCGGCGGCGGGCAGACGAGCGAGGTCGCGACCCCGCACCTCCCTGCGGGAGGGGGCAGCGCCGGAACGGGAACAGCGGAGGGATGAAGCGCGCATGCGCACTCCGCTCCCCGGGACGTGGGGCTCCGTGTGCGGTACGGGGGGGGCGGGAATCTTACGCGATGACGTCATGACGCCGCGCGCAGGACGTAACCCCGGCGTGACGCACAGCCCGGCGAGCCCGTGAGTTTCCCGTTATGCTTTTTTTTTTTTTTTTTTTTTTTTTTAAATGCCCTCCCCCCGCTCCCCTCCCCCACCGCCGAACGGACGGCCGGGGGCGCGCGGGCGGGGAGGGCCGGGGCGAGGGCGAGGTCCTGGGCCGTGGCGGGCGCGGCGGGCCGGGCCGGCCGCCCTAGCGGCGGTTGGCGGGCGGCCGTCGCCTCCATCCTGCCGCATCGGGAACATGGCGGCCGCCTCCGACCCGCTGCGGCTCCGCGGCTCGGCCGCAGCCGCCCGCGCGGCGGTAAGTGCCGGGCCCGGGGCGGCGGCGGCGCGGCGGGGAGAGAGTGGGGCGGCCGCGGAGTTCCTCCGACGCCTCGCCGCCTCCTCCCGGCTACACCGGCGGTACCCGGCCCTTCCCTGGGCCGGCGAGCGGCCTCCCGGTGCCCCTGGCCGGGCCGGACACAAAGGGCCGCGCTAGGAGGGCTCTGCGCGGTCACATGAAGCGGCGCAGCCAGTGAGCGCGGGGCGGGGGGGAGCGGGCCGCCGCCATTGCCGGGCGCGGAGCGGCGGGGCGGCCTCGGCGGGGCCGGGGGAGGCCGCGTGCCGGGCGGCAGGTAACGGCGGGCGGGGGGAGGCCGTGGCTCGCGGGTTGGCCGGGGTCGGTGCGGGGGGCTCCGGCGGGCCGCGCTCCCGCCGGCTCCGGCCGCGGAAGCTCGCCGCGCTCCGGCCGGCCCGGTGACGCGCGGTGCTGCCCGTTCCCTTCCTCCTCGGCTCGGAGCGGGTCGGTCGCCCTGTCGACTCGTGCCAGTCCCGGCCCGCTGACGGCTGACGTCTGCGCGGTGCCGCTGCGAGGCCGAAGTTAGCGGGCACCCTGGCCGTGGGGCGGGGGCTTCCGAGCGAAGTTTGTGTTACGTCGGGCTGCGGCGGTGAGCGTCGCCGTGCGCGCGATCCTTATCGCACGAAATCTGCAGAGTTCTCTGTCGTCGAGTCTCCGTATACAACCTTCAGTCTATCTGAAGTTCTTGCGCTGGGATAACGTGGGCGATATAAACTGACAAGTCATGATGGTAATGAAAAACAAACTGTGCATCCAAGCAGGCTTCCATCAGTGCTGTAAAACTCTGGCCCTTTAAGCGAGATCTCACCTACGGTCACGTTCTGATTCCGCCTCCCCTCCTCCGTAACACGTAATTAAGTTATGAAGGTTGTATCATGGAACTTCACTTTGAGACTCATAAGGGGAATGAACATGCACCAGGTTTTAGGAAGAAGCCATTTCGTGTTGTGTAGCTTAATGAATTGTCACACAGACAAACAGTTGGAGAGGTTTGTGTCCTAAAGATAAGGATTTCTGGAATTCCATCAAGGAATTGTGCCTCTTACTGAGAAGCTTAGGCATTTTTAAAATAAAAGTTGCAAAATATTTTTTTCATTCAAATTATGAAACAAGGCTCTAACTGAAGCATTTTCACATTTAGGAGGTACATCTGAGTTTTGACAACTTTATGTGGTTCTTTTGTATAAAATCCTTTGCTGCCCGACTTGTGTAAAGCAGGTAATTTGAGGGCAGAGCAGGTGAACTGATTAGGCAATGCAGAATAGATCCTGAGGAGCTTTTAATGGGTCACTTACCTGGAGAGGAAACACTGCAATTTCCTTATTGGAAAGGGGTTTAAGTAGGGTGCATGGAGGAGCAGTGCAGTGTGACAATCCTATTACACTGACTTACCATCAAAGCTGATGATGCAGTCCTGTCTAATATGACTGCAGAGGGATGCAGCACAGAGTTATGCTTGAGTAATAACTGAAATAGGAAGAGTCTTCAAAACATTGTCTTTAAAATAGTTTCTTGCAACACCTAGCACAACTTCAAATAGAGGTTTCTTATTATTGTTTTAAAACTTAAGTAGGAAATGTTTGGGGGGGTAGGAGGATGTTAATTTCACCAGTAAACACCTTTCTTGTTTACAGGAATAACTTTTCTTTTGTTGTTTTTTGTCATACTGAAAATAGTCCTTGGCAATGTCATTTAGCAGAATCAGGGCAGAAGTGTTACTATTTTGATTTTTTTTCTGGAATCTTGTGAAATCCAGCATCTCTTCTGCAGTAACATGTGAAAATATACGCCTAGGAAAATGCCAATAAAAGTTTGTGAGTGAACGTAAAAAGTGATCAGATGGCCTTCAAATCTCAGGAGGTGGCCTGAGCTGTAGGAAGAAGAGGCCCTGTTGACATGAAGCATCCTTGTGAAGGTAATTCTCAGAGCAACAATTGATTGAAGCTGGAGCATCAGCAATTGAATTAACAGGATGTTAAACAATAGTGGCAGTGCCTCCCACTTTAAAATAACAGTGCAGGCTGAGTTTCAGTATGGACAGCTGAGTTGCCAGGGGAGTTTCTGGTGGGATGGTTTGTGCTTACACTTGTAGGTGCTTGCACAACTTACTTGTGCACAAACCTTCTATTTGTAGGGCCTTCTGCAGAAAACAAATCGAAAGAAAATAAGATTCTTTGTAGTAATAAAGCATATGCACGCTCACATGCCTCTGTTCACCTTGAACACTTGCAGGTTTTTTACCAGCTTGCACAAGAAAGCCAGCAAAGCAGCTCAGCAGTGAAAACTGGACAAAATGCAGTGTAGTTGTGTCACTTGCTTTGCAGTTCCCCTGAAGTTGGTTTGGCTGAGGGTTCTCTGATCTTGCAGTCTGGCCTGGTTGGTTTGGCTGGTCAGGAGCTCTCTGTCAGCATGTTTTCATATTTTGTAACAGCTTTTTGTGTTCTGCAACCTACAAATGATGCCGCTTTTAGTGGGCTGCCTGTTGAGATTATTGCTTTTAATTTGCTCTATTATTTCAATCCCAAATGCCCCACTCTAAAGCTATGGTTATTTTAAGCCAAACTGAACTGATTTCTTATGTTCTATGCATTTTGATATTCTGTACTGTGTATTGAGAGGGTGAAAACATTTAGTAAAATTAGGTTATATCTGCACAAAGTTGCACTCAAATTGACTTGTAAACTGATTCAGGATGGCAGAGCCTCCAAATCATGATTCCTTCAGTTGAAATTTGTGTCCAAACATCTCGTGAATGTGAAGAAATTCCTGGTAAAACAAAGCAAAACAAGTCTTCCTTCTCTCAAAATACGTTCATTTACCCTCCTTTTTAGCACTCTAAAAAGAAGCAGATTTTTGATAGTGAGCCTTTTTCCTTGCTGCTTTTTTGAGATGTAGGCGCAAACTTTATATAGCTGCTGGCAAAAGAGCTTAAGTTACCCAAGGAAGCTATGAATGTTGGTTGTTATGGTTGATACACTTAGATACTACTGGGCTAACTGGATTAAAGGTTTCCTCATAGTTTATAGTCAGGAAAGCACCCCTTTAATGCTTAATTAAGGAAGAAGTCTTTTATGTCTGTGTGCAGTGTGTCTCTTGAATCAAAACTGTGCTAGTAGCAAAGAATTCACACAAGCAGGGATGGTAACTGTCATGCCCACGTCGTTCACTGCATTGTAGAAAAGGCTTCTTTCTGCTGTATGAGGATGTGAAATAGGCACTGGGATTTCCCTCACTGCCAAAATCATCTGAAATGGACTCTGGCGTGGTGCATCTCTACAACACAGTACTATTTGTGCACGATTAGTTTAAGTCGCAGCTGTCTGTCAAAAAGGGCCATGTAATGAGTGTGCACAGACTTGGAATGTGCACTTAAAAAAATGGAGAGAACGTGATGGTCACAGGATTGATCACGTTACCTTGTGTGCGATGCCTTTAATCCTGGGGTAAAGTCTACCCATAATTCTGTTGTATTCACTCATAAATCTCCTTCGCTGAAGGAGAACAAGCTTTTAAAAATTCTAAAGTAAGGAAAAAAACCAAAAAACAAATAGAAACAAATACCTTATTGTGCTGTGTTTCTGTTACTGTCCAACCCCACCGAGCAGCTGCTAGGTTGAGAAGTTGTTGTTGCAATGCCTTTAAGGTGGTGAATTAACAGCGAGTGTACAACTGTCTTGTTTTTGTTATGCTAAACATTAACTGACTGTTTCTTAGCAAGCTTGGGACTACAGAGTGCGCTTCCTCCAACGGAGTGAGTGTAGTGCTCTTGGTAGGGGAGCTGCTGTTCTTAGAGGTGGCTTAGTGCAGCCTCTGGGAAAGGTGGATCTCTAGCTGGTGTTATCGCTGATTGACACTGAGTGCTTAGTCTTACATATAGTTGATTAGTTGAAGAATGATGGATTATGTAGAAATTTAGTATTTCTTGAAACTTAATCCAGAGGGTACAGAGTCTGCTTAAATCAGAACAAAGGTCAGATCACTGGGCTTGGAACATTTCAGGTCTGTTGTCAGTGTGTAGTAATGATTTTGTGTGACTAACATTGCAAGTTGGATACGTTCTGTACTTACACAAGCTTTGGAGTTGAAGACATACTGTGTTTTGGGGGAATTCCAGGTGCTTTAGTGACTGGTCCAGTTGGAGCCGAAGACTGGAACTGGTCATTGCAGCTCTTCCATTTCCTGGGCTGACTGTTAGCACTGCCCTGTAAGAATGCTTTTGCCAACAGTGGTAGAACATAAGCAAAGTAAGATGCAAATTGTAGATTGTGTATAGTTTTAAATATTTTATTTACATCCAGTTGCCTGATCTTTCCTTTTTTAACTCGTGAAGAGTGAGGAATTCCTTATCATGTGTCATAGTAATGTTGAAGAATAGTAACGGAATGCTTCCTACCTGTCTGCTGAATAATGAGCTGTGCTTTATCCCGTCCACCTTTCCAGTCCTGCTTCTTCAGGGGGACAGCGGTAGGCGTTCCACTCGAGATTTATTTCCAGCGCAGACGTCCAGCACTGATGTCTCAAAGCAGAGGGCTGCTTTGGGAAAACTGTTGCTGATGTCTGCTTGTAAAGCATGGCAGTGCAGTAATGGCTCTGTGCTGCTGGTAGGAAGTGGCAGGTATCTGTTTCTTGTCCGCCTGCAGGCAGCAGGCTGGTGGGGGGTGGCTTGGTTTTGTTTGGTTTTGGTTTTGCCTGTTCTGCTTGATAGTCTGCTGTCTTTTTTTTCCTCTCTATTCTTTTTTTTCTTTTTTCTTTTTTTTTTTTTTTTATCTTTGGCTTTGTGCTTCTAATGTCAGTCCTCTGAGTATTTCTACTGTTTGCTTCTGATTTACACAGCTTTTCTAGCAGCATCGTTATCCAGTGTGAAATAATTCTTGCTTTCTGTTTTTACAAAAGCCCTTAATGTTTACAGTGTTTGCTGCTGATATCTTTCTTCATCTTCATACCCAGGTATAAGCAGCAGTTTCATGGCTGCAGTGGTTCAAACATCATCTCACTATTATCTTTATTTAAAAATATATAGTTTTTCAGTCAAAAGAGGCAGGAAGATCATAAAATGTTAATCCTTTTACTAAGTTTCCATGCACCTTAACAATGCTTGCAGTTTATTGAAGAGTTTACAGTATTTGTGATTACTGTGTTTGCATAAAAACTGTAACTGCTCTTAGGGAGCCGTCAGTAAAGACTTTGGTTTCTGTGCCCCTCTGATAACCATCAAGGAGGAAAGGGAGCATTTGTTATGAAAGCTTTTTTTTTCTTTGCTCGAAGTTGAGTTGCTATTAGAAGTATACTTTCATATATATTCTTATATATTTTTGCTTGAAAAGTTCTGGTATAAATAACTTTGTTTCTTCCCCCAGAAGGGCTGGTTTTTGTGCAGTACTTGTTGTGAATGTCTCTTCTGTGAGAAAGCCAGGAGTGTTTGTGCTGTTGGTGAGTGGGAAGCACCAGCTCTGCAGCTGGCTGTGCAGTGGGTGCTCGTCCTTCCTGCTCGCTTCCTTTTTGTTCGTGTTTTTTCTAGATCTTCCTAGATTTTCACATACATTTAGGCATGAGTGAGATCAGTTTTTTCGTGAGCAAGGCTTTAAAAACAACCTGTTGCATGTAGAGAAAGCAACTGTAATGCATAAAATTTATACCAAAGGTCAGAGCTCTGAAAGTGCTGCAAAAACAGTTTTTTGTCTTCTATTGACTTGAAAACAAAACACCACTTTTTGCCTCCTTCTCGGGTACTTACTAACAGAAACAAATTGTGATAGTTTTTTTTTCTGGGGAAAAGGAGAGAGGATGGGTGCTGGGACCATGAAATGGTGAATGAAGAGAGGAGCTGTGAGCAGCAGCCTCAGAGGCTTTGGAGCAATTACAGAATGGGAAAGAGTGCTCTTTGCCTCACGTGCAGACTGCAGTGCAGGTGAATCTAAGGTGGAATGGTTGCTCATGTGGTACATAAACCAAAGAAGACACTAAAGACAGCGTGTTGGAATTTTCTACATCTTTGTTTTGGAGAAGCCTCAGAAGGTTATTTTGTCTGGCCTGTTAAGGAGTTTGGGCTAGCACTTGTGTCCGTGTCCTTATAAAGCCTTGAATGTGCTGGGTAGTGGTGACACACATAGTGATGAGAAACGATAGGCTTTTTCACGAGCTGCTTTGGCAGTGACTCTTATAGGCATTGCTGTGTGTTCCTGCAAATTACTGGCTTCTGTTCACAAGCTTTTTGGGTGGTAAGATTTAGCGGCTAAGTTCGCCATGATTCTGACTGCTGTGGTGTGGCAGGAGCTGCGTGTGGATTAGAGGGTCCCTTTCCTTGCCCAGTGTGCATGAGGTTTGGAGAGGAGGGCAGCTTGCCCACAAAAATCTTCTTTCCCACTTTTACCTGTCTGCTGTGATTGAAAGAGTGCTGCTGCCACTTGTCATTGTGTACCAGTAGAAATGTGTGTTAACTGGCATTATTTGTTTCTTTTGAAGAAGGAGGGGAACCAAAAATAGAAGAGCTGCTTGGGAGAAACCATTTGAGTTACTGTGTAACAGAAGTGTCCTACTATTGCCAAAAATACCGCACAGGTACAGCGATAACTCGTTTTTAGAGATGTCTGAGAGAGGAAGAGCTCTCCTATTTTGATCCTCTAGAGAAAGAAGTGATTGCAGCCTTCTTGAAAGAGATCCTTCAACACAGATGGTTCTTTAAATGTTGAAATGGGTAGTGGGAATTGAGAAGTGTAGTTCTCTCTTGTGTTCTGCGTCTCTGCCCTTGATTCATAATTCTGTAAGGTTTGTTTGGCTTGAGATGGGTTGATTTCATTGTTCAATTATATAAAAATTGGTTAATATTG
The DNA here is from genome assembly GCF_026119805.1 of Tympanuchus pallidicinctus. Taxonomy (NCBI): domain Eukaryota; kingdom Metazoa; phylum Chordata; class Aves; order Galliformes; family Phasianidae; genus Tympanuchus; species Tympanuchus pallidicinctus. The sequence goes on along the minus strand of NW_026294791.1, from coordinate 15,180,146 downwards.
CATTTCTGAGCCTACTGGAGGTCTCACGCGGGTGAACAGAGAAGGTGTGCAGGTGGCACTGTAGTAAGGTTTCATTTAAAAATAAAAATAAAATTCAGATGTTAGTTTTTGTGATCATTTCAGGAGTTGAGTGTCCGTGTTCCTCTTATCTATCCTGATAGATCCTTATAAGCATTCACATAGAGACAAGCAGTTCAAATCCTCTTATGTTATTTTCCCATGTAAGAGCCTTGTGTTATGGAGCAAGATGCAAAGTTCTAAATTAATATCATCTCTAGGATCATTTGTTGGCATTTAGAAAAATTGGGAAGATGTGCACGTTCTGTGATCTCTTCAGAAATCCAGCAAAATGCATGAGGGAATTAGAAGGATGGGTTTGTACTTCTGCATGCAAAGCGCTGCAGCGTTCCAGCTGAAAATTTCCTAATAGTGTTGGGAGTGTTAATGAGGAATTGTTTGGTTTTGGCTTGTTAAACCATTTAGGGAAAAGTGGTTTTGTTCATATTCTGTGACACGATTGTTTTGATATTTAGGATGTTGGGCACTGCTTTAGTTGAAATTGTATTAAATGTATTTCACATAAACTTAGCTTTAGATTCACCTAGTGAGCTGATTCTGAAGTGTGCTGGTGCCTGCAGTGTTCAGGGGATGTAAAAATACCAAAGAGGAAGGATTGGAATGGTCCTTTGTTTTGTGGTTTCCACAATCTTAAAACAAAATCTGACAGCTTAGTAATATTAATGTTAGGGCCCAGGGTAATTTTATTCAAAATTATCTCCCTGCAACTTCGCTTCTTTTTCTCCAAATAGTTTTGGCTTTTCTTTCTTTTTTTTCTCCTTTTTTTTTTTTTTTATTTCTACAGTAAGTCATTTGGAGTGCCATTTTCAGCAGGAAGAAGCGTAATGTTGTCCTTTTTCTTCATGACTTCTGTCACTATTGATTCATTAGCATTTCTTCCTGATCTTGAAGGAGATTTTTTGCATTCAGATGTGAAAATCAAAGATGTATGAGCTTAATCAACAACTTATTTAAAAGAATGCATAAATATTAAAGTACCACTATGAAGCATAACCTTTTGTTACCACTGCTTTAATTCAGAATTCACACTTTGTTTTTAGCAGGGCAGCCCTTCCAGTTGAGTAAAAAAAGCAAAAAACTTAAGAACACCAAAGTCAAACTCCCCTCTCCTTTAGTCTTGTCCTCAGTATGAATCTGAGTGGTTTATGACAAGCTATACCTCATTTAAAAAGAAAGACACAAATGTTGTATTGTTTTCCTCTAAATACTGTGAATTCCCAGCGACTTTCTGATAGGCCAATGTAGTCAAGGAACGGGTTTGCTAAGGGTATTCCCAAGCCTACTTTTTGGAGGAATTTCACTCTTCTTTGGTGGAATTTCCCTGATTTTGTTTTAGCTGTCCTTTGAATTTGCTTTTGTGAATCTAGGAGAAAGATGCAATTTCTTAAATGAAGTCTTAGTACTAGCCTGTGTATTTATGTACTTGTAACAACATTCTGGAGTGGAATTAATTCTTGGCTCTTACTTTCTGTGTTGCCTAAAGTTGATTAAATAGGAAGCGATCCAGTTCTAAGCATTTTGTTAGACTTGCTCTGGTGAAGTCTACTCCTTTCTGTTGTACATAATATCACGGCAGAGTTCCTCTCTCATGCATTTAAGCCAGAATAATTCACATTTCAAAGAATGGTTTGGGTTGGTAGGGACCTTTAGGATTGTTTATTTCCTGCCCTCTGTTACAGGCAGGGATTTATTGATATTCTCTAAGCATTTACTCTTGCTTGTAGTGTTCTAGATGAAAACAAATATGAAACAGTGGAGCTAAGCTTGAAAATCTAAATGTGTATGTGTATATATATAAAAATCACTTGCAGTGATTTTTAGGTATGTTAGTTAGTATGTATGAATTGTTTGCAAGAAGTATTACCAGATCTCTTTTTAATTGTGGATGTGCAAGACCAATAGCAAAGCTTCCTTAAATGACGGTGAGCAGTTTCATTTGCTTTTAGGAAGTTTTTAATTTGTGCAAATTAGATAAGTATTTACTTGCTAGGAGAAATGTATTTTTCTTTTGGTTATGTTCTTTTTTAAGGAGCGAGGTTGGCATGGGAAACATACAGGTTTCTTAGCTCAATTAAAAAACTGTATTGTGTTTGTATTCTGAAATGGAATGGTTGCACATGTTAGTGGTGCCAAATGTATTGATGTTTCTTAATGATGATTGTATGCGACCTTAGCCACTGCAAATTCAGTTCTGTGGTCTCCTGTAACCCAATGTAAAGCCTATAAAATAGGCTTAGAGTGTGGTCTCATGTCCCTTTTGTTCCTTGAGCTACTGTAGAAAATTTGGTTGGAAAATCTGTTTTCAGTAGGAAAAGTGAACTTAAATGGCTGTATACCAGAACAATGACAAGAAAGTCTATTTTATTACTAAGTCCCAACCAGACCAACTGCCTGAGTGCAGCCAGTGGGCTGGCTGTGCACAGATGAGCATAACTAATGTGGTTTGCTTTCTGCCGTTGTCTTTTCTGAAAGTTTTACAACTTGAGGAGCATACCAGAAGAATAGGTTTCTGTAGGCAGAATTAGAGTGATTTGCTGCTGTAATCCATCATATGATGGAGACTTATATCATGAGCAGCAGCGTTTGTCTTGTGACTGCAGTGGAATATTTAAGGAGGTAAAGAGTAAGTGGCCAAACACTCAGGCTCTAATGGTTTTTCTTCTCTGTGGCATGCCAGGTATGCTATGATCTTTTGACTGTAGCTGCTGGCTCACTTTATTGGCTGTGCACCTGCAAGGCCAGGTAGTGGAAACTTGGCCAAATGTGTACCCAAAAAGTGGAGAGAAACTCTGATACTTAGTGTATGCAAAGGGAGGCAAGGCTCCACAAACATTTAAAGGGTGAGAGTTTGAATAGAGTGGCATTTATGTAAGTGATGGACGGCATTGGAAGCTTGATGTGCTGCCAGACCAAGAGTGAGCATTGAGTAGCTCAATGAGGAACAGGGTTTTACTTACTTGAAAAACAATTTGCAGCACCTGCTATAAAATGACAGAATGGTTTGAGTTGGAAGGCACATCAGTCCACCCCCGTGTCACAGGCAGGGCACCTTCCACCAGATCAGGTTTCTCAAGATCCCAGCCACCCTGGCCTTGAGCACTTGCAAGGTACAACTTGACCCCAGCACCAACAGCAGTCCTCTGTCTTCATAAAGCAGGTCCCTGTGGAATGAAGGCTTTATACTGCTCAAGTGTGACTCCTCAAAGTGATCTTTGATATGTCATAAGGAATGGAATGTAGAAAGCAAAGTACTTTGTATCTTCTTTTCAAATCTGATGAGCAGTAGTTGAATCCTATTATATAAAATATGTTTTTAAATGTAGATTTTATTTGGACAAAACTATTGCAGGAAGGCTGCTGGTATTGGAATATATGTATTTAGATGAGTGTTTTATGTAGTTTTCTCCTTGCTGGAGCACTGCTTGCAGTGGCTGCTTGGCTCTCCAATAAGCAGTCTGTGGGAGCCAGCTGTGGTGCTTATGGACGCTAATGCTCCAGTGTCTGCTCTGACCTCTGCTGGAGGTTGTCATCATAGGGATATCAGAGTAAAATGTCTCAGCCATACCAACTCATAGATCAGCATAAACCTGTGAGGTTCTTATTATTAGTTTATAAGCATGGTTTTACAAATATTTATGGAAATCTAGGTGCATGGAATCTCCAGAGAAATTTTGTGAAGACTTTTTGTGTTTGCACACTCCCACAAAGGCTCCCAGCGTGAGATTCTCTTTCCTATCACTGTGTATGGGAGATATCAGAAATGTGCCTTGCCAGATGCAGCAGGCCTTAGAGCTTATGATCAGAGCTCACGTGTGCGTTCAGCTAGAATAGACCTGTGAGGAGTTGCATTTGGAATTAGAGCCCTGGTTATTAGGGGATATTCATGCTCAATTCCTGTAGGTAACTTTCAGAAACACTCATTTAGTCTTTTCTTCCATTGCTGTTATGAAAGGAGTGTATATTTCACTTTCTTATTAGTGCTCTCCCACCATTGCTTGCTTGTTTGCTTTGAAAATGTCATGAGAAGAAGGGTTTTTTTTGAGAGGGAAATGGAAATCATAGAGCTGAAGTACATCTCTCTGAAGAGAAACTCGAGGAGCTGGAGCGCTTCAGCCTGGAGAAGAGACAGCTCTGGGGAGACCACGTAGCGGCTTCCCAGCACTTAAGGGGGGACAGAGAAGCTGGAGAGAGACCTTTTACAGGGAAGTGTTGTGGTAGAGCAAAGGGGAATGGCTTTAAACTAAAAGAAGGGGAGATACAGATCAGACATTAGGAAGAAATTCTTTACTGTGAAGCTGCTGAGGCTCAGATACCTCCCAGAGAAGCTGTGGGTGTCCCACCCCTGGAGGCGCTTAAGGCCAGGCTGGGTGGGCCCTGGGCAGCTGAGCTGGAGGGGAACAGCCCGCGCATGGCAGGATTTGAACTGCATGGACTTTGAGGTCCCTTCCAACCCAAACCCTTATGTGATTTTATGAAAGTTGTTGCGTTTATCAACACGCTGTAGGATTTTAGGCTAAGCCTTTTATAAAAACAGCATTCCAGTCTTAAGAAAGCAAGGAAAGTGTTTCAGATTTTGTCATTTTTAAGACTGCAAAAATGTCGAGAAGGAGTTGGAAGTGAGCACACACTGTTTTTGTCTCAGATTTTCTAAACAGAAAATCCAGGGAGATGTGAATCTACTAAGAAGCTGCTTTTGGCTACAGCACCTGCTCTGATTATGTAATCTCTGTTTTGAGAAAGGTTTTTCAGTGGTTGCTCCTGTAAGGACAGAAAGTACGCTGCTACCTGAATAACCTCATACTGGACCGTGTTCTTACAGCCCGAGGGTTAAAATAATTAATTACATTGCTGGTCTTGTTTCCAGTGTCCCACAAACTGGCTACAAAGTCTCTTAAATGCGGTTGTTTCAAAAGTGCACTACTGTGCTCTTTTGATTAATGTTACTGAATTTGCACAGAGTACAGTTTTAGAGAATACAGATAGATAAGTACATCTGACTAAAAGAGATAGTCTGGAGTGAGATATCTTCAAGTGTGTAGCCAGAGAGAAAACTTGAGCAATTTGCTGCCTTGAAATTTAAACAGAGTTTGTAGTAAGAGTTGTTGGTGTCAGAAAAGCGCTAAAGCTGAGAAGAAAATGGCGACCCGAAATCATTGTTGCTACAGTAACAACATGGCTCGACTATTAATGTGCTGCTCTCATCATGTTAGGTGTGCTGTGTGAGATGCTGCTCCCAGGTAAAAAGGACCTTACTGGGAATATATTTAAATCCACTTGGAAGCCTGACAATAACCATTAACATCTTTTAGAATATGAATCTATTTATTGGAATGACTAATTTGTAGTGAATATTTTTTTAACTACTGTTTTCTACAAAAAACAAATTACTTAACCGCTTTCGATTGTACTGATAACTTTGTTGTTATAAAACAATTTGCAGGAAGATAAGGTGCAGTGTGACTGATCTTTTGGTAGTAAGTTTAAAGGAAAACTATCTGGTTTGTTCTGAATTATTCATTTATTATTTTGTTCTATTTATTTCCATGGAAACTACAACAGATGCAAAGAGCACAATAATAATATCTGATAGAGCAGATTCTCAGCTGCAGAACGCTATTTTTCAACATAGTCACCACAGGTAGCAGTGTATTTTCACCAGTGGTGAGAAGAGCCTGCGTGCTGCACTCCTAACAGTCTGCACCGGTGGAGGAGACCCAGTGTTGCCCCTGCTGAAAGGCACCACCTGCTGCCTCACCGTGCTCACATCTACTGATGGGTTTCCATCAATGTTCAACAAGCATCCGTGAATATCAGTGGGTGCCACTTTTTCCACACGGAGGAGTTCCTTGATGCTGCTTTGCTTCATGTGCCCTTCCATGTCAGACGCCATTCTGTCAGTGCCCCTCTGCTGCCATCTGTCACACAGCAGCAACACGTAGTGGGATGTTGGTGAGATGGTCAGCCTCTACTGCTGTACCACCAATGTACGCCTCTGACATCGTGTGCTGACATAATAAAACATGAGGCACTGCATTTGGAGCACCCCTCATATTACTCTCATGAATTTAGTGTGCTTTAATATCATGGTTTCTCAGGAGTACAAGTAATTTTTATTTAACACTGGAAACCCGTTTGTTTCTCTTGTTTCAAATGCTTTACTATTTTGAATTAAAATTAAGAAATTGACATCCTGATTGAAGACTTAAAAACAAGGAAGGGTCTTATTTAAAAGTGTAATCTGTGCATCTTTTTGCATTATGTTTTATTTCATAAGGCTGTCAACGTAGGCGTTCTGCAGTAAAATTTGCAAGTTTTTCTCTAATTGAGGAAAGCTCATTTACATTGAAGAATTTCAAAGATGTGTAATGAAGAGGTCAGTCAGGAAATAGATGTGTGAAGTGCAGGAAATGTGTGAAAACAAGTTGATGCATTGCTGTACGCCTGGGTTCCGCAGGTGGTGGGCTGGGAGTGGGTGCAGATTGGTAATTGTCTGCTCTCTATACAAGTCCACTGTGTGTGGAGTGCATTGTATAGTGTGTCAGATCCCATGTGTGTTTACTTTGAATGTACTTGTGTAGTATTTGTATTGGACAATCTTATTCCATGTACTATTACAAAACAGCCTTCTGACTCATTTCAGTGGAACTCTGCTTCATTTACTGCATCTCAGATGTGTGCTGGATATATAAATTGCAATTTCAAGACTGTAGAAAAATGCTTGGTATGTAAGAACAGTTATTTGGGCAGTGGAAAAGGATGCACCAATTTGGTGTACATGAGGCTTGAACACTTTGTGGCTCTTACGTGCAGCTTTGCCTCTGTGTTTTATTGACATTCAGGGGGCTTGGCAGAAGAGAGGATGGTTGTTACTTTAGAAATGAACTGGCTGTGTGTGTGTTCTGGAGTGCATTCATGTCCCTGTATGTGTGCTGTGTATATAAAGCTTGTGTGATGATATAGCAAAGGAATATGCAGTAATTGAGACTGGAGGAGTTCCACAGCTAAAGGGCTGAGATAGTTACCACACAGGTAATGTATTGCAGAGATTCTGCTGACGGTATAATGATGAGAGAAGTGTTCAGTGTCAAGGATGATGCCAAGGTTATGTACAGTGTCAGTAATGTGGAGTGAATCAGAGAGATGATGTCACGCTGCTTTAGGCTTTTCCTGTTCAAGAGGAGCTGTTATGTTCAAGGTACATAATGGCAGGAAATCAAAAGCTAGTTTGTGTGGTCAAGGCAAATGGAGTGAAGGGTGACAGAAAACTTACGGATGTCTGCTATGCAAACTGTATTGATTTGTAGTTTAAACTGGTAGAATGTTACAGAAAGAAAGGGAATTGTTGCTCTGCAGCTTATTGGATGTATTATGGTAACTACCATTGTGAGGAGTGCCATTTGATTTAGCTGAATATTGACAGACTGAATATCAACAGTATTTAGGATATTACATCCAACCTTAGCAGATGGGGAAGCTGCAGTGGGAAGTAACCTTTAGCAACAGTATATTAATATTCTTTCTTAAGATCCAGAAGTTCTTTAAACTAATGCTTCAGTTTGCTTCTACCATGCTTTAATTTGTTGCTTACTATATACTTGCTTACTGGGTAATGTATGTTCAAAGCAGACAGTTCTTAAACCTATCTGCTTTCCGTCCGCTTGCTTCTCTGCAGATATCTTTCCATCTGACTGTGTGCCTGCTGTATTCATCATTAAACACCTACTTCTGTCTGTTTAGAGATGAAGATGAAAAGTAGCCTTTTTAACTGGTAGCTGTTTCATTAGTCCAAACCCCAGTCTACCTAGAATATTTTTCCCTCTGAGAGCTTTGCCTTTTTTTCCCTCCCTTTATTTAAGTAGTAGAGATTTTTGAAATAGTAATTAAATGTCATTTGACTTGACTGATGATAAAACATTAGCTCTTTTTTCTTGACTCAGGTAATTCTCTCTGACAACTTTTTTCCCACTGTGATAGTCCAATTGATGTTACGTTCATCTACTTGTAATCTGCTTGTTTGGACTGAAACAGCTTTCCTCTGAAGCATCATCAGTTGTGTTCCACTCCTGCGCTGTCATACTTCTCCTTGAAGTGCTTTGCCATCCCATATGGGGTGTTGTCAAAAAGCAAAACTCTTCTCAGTAGAAAAATGAGATCAACAGTTCCACAAGAAAGCCCCACCACAGCTTTGGGAACTGTGCATGTGCTTTTTACTGTGGTGGGTACTGTGAAAGGAAGAACTGCAAGGGTTGTTTTTTTGGTTTTTTGGTTTTTTTTTTTTTTTTAACTGTTTTTTCATATATAACTCAAAATCTAACAGGAGATGGAAAATGCCGGAGACAGTCTTCTGTCTTTCAGTCCCTTGCTTGCTATTTCTTTCAGTCAGTGAAGACTTTGAAGGCAGAAGCATCTCCAGTAAAAGGATGTAATTCTTTGTAGGTTGTTTAATGTTTGGTTTTGGCTTAATTTTACTTCTGGATAATTTTTGAAATAATGGCTTCAGTCCGGTACCTGTATGCGACTATTGCAAAAACAGTGATTGTTATTTTTCCTTTACAAGTTTAACTTTGGTAGAATTGTGTGGCATTTGTAATTCAGTTGGCTAAAGTTGGAATAGCACAGGTTGAGATAACTTCTACAGATTCTCCAAGGGAATGAATTTTGTGGTTTTAGAAAAAAACGTGTTAAAGTTCAGTCAATTGTTTAACATTATGTTAACAGCTGAAGGGCTGTTAACATAAACTGTTAACAGTTATAAATGTTAGCATAAACTGAATGATAGTTCTGTGTTTGTGGGTACTGAATGTTTTAACATATATCTAAAAGCATCCAAATCCCTTCTACCAGAGAGCAAGCAGCTGCATTTTGTACAGACTACGCTGTTTCTGATGACTTGCTGGAAAAAAGGGCAGTCGAGGTTTGTATTCAGTGAGTATTCGGCTGTAATGACTGATTCACTTGCTACTAGCTGTGAAGGTCTTTCCTTTATCAGGCTTCTTTTGAAATTATTTTTTTCTTGGTAGTAGTGGGTGACCGTGCTAGTGGGAGCTGCTTCTGGGTTCCTTGAGGAGTTTTTTCTTATCTGCCACATTAGATCTATTAGATTCCCGTGGATTTGTCAAAGACTTCCTGAGCTGCGTCAGACGGTAGAAGGAAACTTCTGCCTTTTCACTGCACCTTCTCTCTGCCGTGTTTCAGTTTGATCTTAGTGCTGGGACGCTGGTGTCCTGATGAATGTATCTGTCACTCTCAACCAAATAAATACATTTCTTTTATCTCAGGAAGTGCTTGAGGTTACGAGCACAGGTGCAATACCAGTGCTGTGTTTTTTGCATTAAGCTGCTGAAGTGAACTGTGCAGCCCCAGCTTATACCAGCCAAAAAAAGCTGTTGCTACAGCTTATTCTCACCTTTGTTCCTTTGTCTTCCTTGCTTCTTCTATAATCAAAATCAGCTGTGAAGGAGAAAGCTGGCTTTCTATTACATTAGAACTTTCACTTTAAAACAACAAAATAAATGCACTTCTCTAAATACTGCAACTATTCCAGGAGAAGGTGCTGGCTGGAAAGAGTTAAAGGTGTTTTCCCAGATAGATGCAGAAGTACCTATTGTTGTGGATCTGATAGGGTTTTTTCTGTTAAAATTAAGGACTAAGTGGTAGATAAGTGCATCAAAAACTTTATCAGGATTACTGTAAAGGTTCCTTGTACACCTTTGCAATCTGGTGTTCCTCAGCCTTTGCAATCTAGTGTTTCTCAAAGGCTTTGCCTAGAAAGGGGCCTGTTGTAGGAGGTACTTCATTATTGAAATCAGGATGCTACTAACTTAAACAGAAAGTGGACAGAAATGTATTTAATCTTAAAATAAAATGTAATTGTAATGACCAGAGGAGAAATGGGGCAAATTTTGTGAAGTAAATCAGATTTAAACTCAGGTGAATTATCTTAATATACACTATGTATTGTGAATGACTGTGAGTTCAGTGCAGGAGTCATAGGTACAATATTTTCTATTCTACTTACAGATGGGGAAGTGGTTACCTTAATTGTTCTTTATGTACCTGAATTTTGAAGTAGCAGCTGTAGCTGTTTGCTTTTGAAAGCAATACTAAGGAAGCTTTTATAGCTGATCTCCAGCTAGTCATAAAGATTGGAGTTTTTTAGTAGCTATAGCGTGGTCATCTCTAACAGTTTTGTAGCTTGTGTATTTTTAAGTTATTCTTAAGATACTTTTTGAGAATTTCTGTCTCTCTGCAGCTCACCCATGCTCGAGTGACTGTGCTTGCCTGGGTAGTATCCATGTACATGTCTTGATCTGTGTATGGACTGGAGAGCTTCTTGTGCCTGCTTTGGGCTGTTTGATACTGTGTATGAACGGCAGCAGCACTGATACGCTGTTTCTGTTGTTGGTTGTTTTTTCCACTGGTTTAGGTGATCAGCCCTGGCAGTGCAGAGCAGCATTAGCTCATATTCACTGATTAGCGGGATCTGCTTGTGCTTTTGGACATTGAAGTCTGCCTGTTTTTCTTTGTTATTATTGGGGTGCTTGTGAGGCATTGTCCATCTCTGCCTGTGCTGTGTGCTTCGTGCTGCCTGTTCTCAGCCCTTACAGAACAGGCTGGCAGCAAATCAGTGGTCAGAAGCGCAGCTTCCTGCGGTGGCCACTTCACTGCTGTGGCCCACTTCCCTCCTTGGTGAGGCCTTGAGGTGAGAACTCTATTCTTACTGGCCTCTGAGTTCCCTTGGGCCTTATCTTTGTTACCTGGTGGTAGAGAGACTTTCTTTACAGCTGCTTTTCTGATTATGAGAATTAAGACAGGAAAAATCAGAGGTAAAACATTTGTGATTTTGCCTTTCCCTCAGGAACCCTGGGGAGCTACCTCTCTTGGATCTGCGGGGAAAGAATTCTGGGTGCTCAGTTATTTCAAGTGTCAGCAGCCTTGAAATGAGAAGTAGCTGTTAAGATTGGGCTGTGTGTGCTATAGCGAGAGGAATCCTCCTTGACAGCAGAAGGACCTTCGATGGGGAGGTGTTGGCTGGGCAGTGCAGGTTTGGTTGCTTTAAGCGTGGTCAGTCTCAGTGCTGTCAGTCATCAGCTTATGAGTCCCACCGCAAGACGTGTGTGCTGCTGCAGTGTTGGCCGTGTGGCGGGGCTCTGAGTGTAGTGGTTACTAAATCCTTAACAGGGGAGTTAAGAGCCTGGAGAACTGCAGCAGGCTTTGGTAGCCAGCCCGTCGGTCCTTCTGCAGTTTGCTTGCTGGTGAAACTTGTGGCACCTGCCTCTCAGCTGGACAGTATCCTGACTGTGGTGGTCTGTTTTCTCTCTTCCCTCTTTTTCCCTCTGTGCCAGATGTAGATAGAGGATAACCTCACTTTTTTCCCAGTGTACTCTAAGAGCTCCCTGTGAGCCAAAAAAGTAGTTATATCCAAGAATACTTGTATTGGAGCTTTTTCAAAGGTGTGGATCTTCTCCAGGTAGGCAGTATAGGTTTGCTATTTTATGCAGCCATCTGAAGCGCTTGGTCTCATGTAAGGTGTTGCTGTGCCAAAGCTGCAGCAGCGCAGCATAGGCTCTGCCTGCTGGATTGCTATGTCCAGCTTGGTCCTGCGGTGCAGAGATGCTGTGCAGTTGAATAAGAAATGATGGAAACTGTACGGAGAGCAGTTTTTGCTAGTGTTGGGCCAATTGCAGTTTTCAAAAGATAAGAGGATTGTTGCAGTGGTGAGATGAGTTTGCAGGGTGGCTGGGTCATTACATTGAAAAATTGCTTGCTGTGGAGATATGTTAGGTTGGGCCTGGCTTTCGCCAACCAAATTGCACAGGCTTACGGAGATGTCTGTTTTAGTGCTAATCCTAGTGCTTGGTAGTATTAGGCTGCATAGACCTTCTTCCCCTTTTCTGAAAGGTGTTCTGGCACATCGTCCATGGAAGGTATATTTTGTGAGTTTTTAACTATACTTGCTGTTGAGCCTTCTGTTGCATCTAGTGGAGATTCACTGCTTTTTGAAAAAAATTCTTTTGCTTCTGTAGGCACAGGGTTTGTCTCTTTATAAACTTGATTTTTTAAATTATCATTGTTTGGGGAGGGGGAGGGAAGTATGATGTAATTGAGAAAGGAATGCAGCTTTTCAGTAACATGGCAGAAAGGTTGTAGTTTTATGTGGTAATCAGGAAATGATCCTGTGGCTTGTGAAAGGAGCTTGGAGACTTGTCTTGTGATGGGTTATAGTGCCTACAAAGACTTGGCAGAGGTGTCTTTCCCCACTCTCTGCCTTTGTATTTCAGACAGATGGCTTTGCAACAGAGGCTGACTGGGGAACTAAGATTCAAAAGACCTGCTGCGTGTGAACCAAGTTAGGAAAGGAGTCCTGGGCAGTATGTGAGGATCTCTTTCCAGTTAATTCTGATGACGGATTCATGAGTTTTGTCTTGATATGAGTGTCTTGTGCTATAAAGCTGTATTCTCCTTGTCTTCACTGGTAGTAAACCAGTTTTACAGAGATGCTGTATTTTGATCCGTTCTTGTTTTGTACAGCTTCAATAATTTTCAGTCTCTTCCAAATGTCCTGTAGTCTGGTACCTCCAACTAGGAAGTGAAAAATTTCCTTACGAAGTTCTTTTGAAGATTTGTAAGCAAAACTGAAAAATGGTTGGTTAATCTGGTATTAATCAACCTATATGAAAGCAGAGTAGGCTATGATTTTAAAATAGGCCAATTAGCCTTTAAATTATAGTTAACTTTTTCAAAGGAAAAATGAACTGATGAGACCCTGTATTTAAAACCTTCCAACACTTAATTTCAGGTACTTTGATAGTTTTTATGAAAAAGGTCAGAAAAACTTTTATTTCTGACCATTTATTCTCTGTGCTTCATTCACTGTTAAAGGAACATAAAATAGCTGAGTTTGAAAGCACTAGCTGAAAATGCAGAACTTCTCTTGCTATGCAACTTTTTCCCCCTCTTCTTAGTTTAATAGCACATATATATTTATATGGCTTCTTGATGTGTTTGAGAGAAAATCACTCGAATTTTGATGTTTCCAACCTAGAATACATATAGATTTCTCTAGGTTTGTGTTAAATTCATGTTTTATTTTGCAGGTTTGTTTTAATGTGGAAGTGGATCTCAGAGCTTAATGCAAAAAAAACAAACAAAGGTATGTGGAATTTTTTTCCCAGATTGCTTGAATCCATTAACACATACTGCTAAGCTAAGAAAAGCAATCAGTGAAAAACTGTTGTAGTCAAAAAGCTATTGTGGCATTCTGCTAGCTGACGAGAACCAGAATTATGAGTACTTAAGATGGATTTCATTCTCTACATATTATCTGCCTGGTTTCTAAGTATTGAAAATGTACTTTGCATTGTGAAAGGAGTGTGTTAAATTTCCACTTATTTTTTTAATAAATAACCATGTGGGAAATCTGGCCAGCTAACAGAATGGTATTTCAATTTCTTAATTAAATTCTTTTTTTTTTCTCTGTCCTGTTCTTAGGAAGAAACTCTTTGTGGAACTATTTGTAAGCAAAAGTATATGAAAATCTACTGTCGAATCTGGATGTCCATTTGCATTTGCAGACTGTCAGTTTAGGAGCTTAAGCATTTCTTGGCATGCTCCTCTTACCCCCTCTAATTTTTTGGGACGAAAGATTTAGTTAAACACGGATTTTGTTTCTTTTCACATTACTTCATGTTTTACAGCAGTAATACTTTGATTAATTAATTTATTCCCTATTAAGTTACATTAAATACACCTACGAGCAGTTTGCTTTCATCTGTTTTAGCTTGATTCCTTCTCAAGTATCTTTAGGTAAGATCCCAGATCCAGTAAATTCTCATTATTGTGGAGATGGGTCTTGATAGTTGGACATGGGGGCTTTAGCAAGTAAGATCTGGATTCCCAAGTTTTCTCCTTGCTGCTGACTTATATACCATCTTAAATTCAGCTCAATATTTTGAACAGGTGAGAGGGAGGTCCTAGTGTGTACACAACAAGGGGATAGAAAAAATGGAAACAGTATAGCGATGTTTGATTGGTACTGCTGCTGCTTGGAGGAGATCTTGAGGCTCTGACAGAAATAGGCAAACCAGCTGTACTTGGCTGTGTCTTCTGTCTCCACTCATGAGTGACTGCAGCATCTTGTAGACTTCTGACCAATGAATTCAAATTGCACAACTTGATGCAGATTTGGCCTTTCGTGTAAGCTTATGTCACCTAAAGCAGTAGTTGAAAATGTGGTGTAATGATTCACTCAAACATCTTGTGCTCTTGACAGGAATTTAGTTCCTGATGATGGAAAGTGCCTTCTATACAGGTTTTCTTTGGGAGTAATGAATTTGGGTTTTTGCTTTCTAATTGCAAATAGTAAGATATCTTGACTTTAGGGAAATCAAATAACTTATTGCCAGTTAAATGTACACAAATAAGAAACTATTTAACAACAATGAATGTATTTTATTAAGATAAATGTCGTCTATGTTGATCAGAACCAGTTTGCTGTTGATGATCAGTGGATGCCACTGAATGTCATTTATTACTCTAGAGTTGTAAAGTAAGTGAGTAAAAGTAGAGTGTTAATTTGAGGAAGTCTTGTAGTAATTGGGAAATACAGCATGCTTTAGGAGATCTCTACATCAGCAGGAGGTACAATCTTAGAATTTGTGATACTACTGAAATACCTACAGCAAATGATTGTCAGTCAAAGAAAGTAAAAAGCATAATAAATTGCTGCATACCTCTCAGAACATGCTGAAGAGAGAAAAGATACTACTTTTTTTCATTGTAATGGGAAGTGTGGTCAGAATTTTTCCCAAAGTTGGAGAGTGTGTCATGTTCTAAGATACATTTCCATAAAATTGAGTTAAACTGTTTTAATATCTTCTATTTAAAAAAAAAAATTAAAAAAAAAAGGTTGCACTGCAGATGTGTGGCAGTGCTGTGCACATTCTCAGCTCTGATCTTTAGGAGTGCCATCCCAGGAATAGCAGGCACTGCTGACTAACAACATACAGCTGATGAATTTGAGAAATATTTCTGTCAAAAATAGTCAGATGAACCTGATTTCTAAAGCCCTTCCTAGTCTGGTTGTGATCTCTACATGCTGAGTTTTGAAATACAGTGAGAGTAAGCCTATGTGACTGTGCAGTTGTAATCACTGGAGATTTGCATAGGGTTATGACAAACATAATTAGTCAGTTTGCTGATCCCTACTGTATTTGTAGTGGAAGAAAGAGTTCTTCAGCTACTGCTCACAAAACGTGTCTGAACAAAAACACCTGATTGTAGGGAAGCGTTTTCTTTTAAATTGAGAGTCACTTTTGGATTTGACTACTAAAAATACATAGTTGTGCTTGGATTAGTTTGAAGTCTTTTTCTTAGTACACCTTCAGTCACTCACTTGATGGCTGGGGAACGTTTTTAGTTCTGTGGGGTCTACACGTGGAGTCACTACATTTGCATACGGAATCTCACCACCACTTGGTGGCACTACTTGGCTTCGGAAGGACTTTTTTCTGAACAGATAATGCCTTGGTTCCACAGAGCTCCAATTTGAAGAGGAGCAGCCTTGTTTTAAATTTTCTAGAAGTTCTGATGCACTTCAGAAGTGAAGAGGCTTCTTATTTAACCTACTGAAAGGATTTGCTTTTGTATGTCTCTGTGGAAAATCTAGCTATCATATATATGTATTTTAAGATAATTTCTCATGATAATAGTATTCTCAGAAGATGTATTATTTAATGCTCCTCAGCTGAATTATTATCATAGCATTTACTTGTAGTGTTCTACTTAGATTGAATAGTATACTTCAAGTGATTTTAAAAGATAACATTAGTTTCATGGTAGCGTTCTTCATTATGTTATCTGTTGCAGGCAAATAAGGGAATGACAGAACTTCTTTCTTGCCTTGAAAAAAATTTTCTCTGCACTGTTACATTTATTTATTGATTAAAAACATTAGGAAAGAATTCCCCCATTTGATGAGTTCATGGCCCTTACTCTTAGTTCCTGCCTGGCAGTTGTGCCAGTTCAGCTGTAAGTGTGCCAAGCTGTTAAACTAGGTAAGGAAATTGTTAATAAACTGAAAGAAGAGATGTGGAGGAAGGCAGGAGTCATTTAAATTGGCTAAGAAAGGCATAATTCCAATATGTAACCAAGTAATGCAAGCTGAAATCTTCTGCAGTGACAGCAAAGCTTTTCTTTTGTGTTTTTTTTCCCTTTACAAGAACTCTAGTAGTGGTGCTAGAGCCCATAACAATGCATGTACTTTCTTAAGCATGTTCTCTATATGAAATTCTTCACTCGCTGTGACTATAGTCATAACTGATGGAACTAGTTTTCATGATGGAGAAATACTTTCCTTACATTGTCTGGAAAGCTGACACTGAGAATCCAGCTTCCTTAGGCCCGTCTGTGGTATGACAAAAAGGAATCTAAGCTAATTGTGAGCTGGAAGAAGGGTTCATCCTGTGAAAAAGTAATAATCGTGGCAAATTCTAAGTAATAGAACTGTTAATAAAAGATGAGGTAGAACTAGGAAAGTGCATGTTTATAAATTTGAGAATAATGAGATTATTTAGTGAGAGAACTCTGGAAAACAGCAACACTGGAAGAGAGGGATATCAGAGTACAGTTCTGCTGTCTGTTCTGCCTAGCTTGAGAATATGCCCTCTTCAGGTGGAAACTCACATGTTCCTATCTGTCCTTCCTATCCCTGGACACCACTGAAGAGTGGGCAGCACTGAGTCCAGTGCTGCCCTTTTTGCACTCTTCCTTCAGATGTTTGCACATATGGATGAGATCTGTCTCCAACTCTTCTCTATGCTAAGCAGTCCCACTGCTGTCAGCATTTCTTCATATGAGATGCTCCAGTCTCTTAGTTGTCCCAGTGGCCTTTCAGGAGACTCCACAATAGCTCCAGGTCTCTCTGTGCTGCAAATCCCAGAACTCCAGATGTGGCCTTGCCAGGGCTGAGTTAGAGGAGAAGGATCACCTCCCTCAACCTGCCAGCAGCATTCCTCCAACCGCAGCAGGGAACCCACATTACCATCTGACCACAGTAATTTATCTGTGCATGTGAAACTATGGAGGGCAACAGGTCTGTGGTGAAATAGTAAGTATTATCTCACCACAGTAAGTCTGTAGTTTTAGAAGTTCTGTATGCACTCCTGGTGTGCTGTTAGGTATTACCTCATCTGTGTCCATCTCGGAAAAATCCGTGGTTGGACTGTAGAAGGGCAGTGTCACTTCAAGCTTGTTCGTACTTGTGAAAATACAATCTAGACAAAGATGCAGGAATGTGAGGACTTCAGTACTTGACTGTCCTGTATGGATAGCGCTGTCAAGTGCTATGGGGAGTTATGGAAGCCTGTGGGGCTTCCTCTGTTCGAGGTTTCCATTGAAGATTCAAAGGCTTGGTTTTGTACAGGCTAGGCATCTTTTGGCAGTATCCAGTTCACTTTGAAAAGTCTTTGCCAATGAGATCATCTTAAATGGCTGCAGTAGCTCTTAAAGCTAGAAAAATATTTTTGAAAGTTCTACATCTGATTCTTTTGACACTTAAATTGTATTTTCATTTATTTTATTGATTTTAGTATTGGATTTTAGTGTGATGTACTCCTTTGCGACAAATTGGTATATTTTCCCAAGGAAATCAATATTGGAGAAGTAAGATTAAGAATGGTTGGTGGCAGTAACAGCATTCTGTTCTACCATTTCTGAATTGTAAGACAGTCTTGCTCTGGTTGTGAACTGTTGTCTTGCAGATGTGAGATGTTTCAGTATCACTCTTACACATTCTAGACCAAAAATCATGTTTATAAAACTCTGGTATTTTTTCTAACTATCGGACACATGGCTTTCAAAGGAGCTGTTTTGTTAGCTACAAATTTCCAGCTAACTTTTAGAATATAAGTGTGCTTCAAGTTTGATGTTCCTGAGTATCACCTTACTGGAAGGACAGACATTTTTTTTTGTAAGTTGATAGACCAGTAGAAATGCTGTCTCGCTTTTCCTGGAAGATCTGAACTTAATCGTTTGTTTAGACAGAAGGGAAGTCTTTAGGTTTAAATTCTAAAGATTTTGTAGACTTGATGTCTTTTTGTTGCTTAGAGAATTCTGAGTCCTAAAACTTCAAATTAGTAAATAAAATACTTTTGAGAAACGATTTCTTACTTTCCAATATTCTGCATTGGAAATGCTTTGGATTTGTTTTTTGTTTGTTTGTTTGTTTTTGAAATACAGGTAAAGTTTTGGTAAAGTTGCGTTGCTGGTGGCTACTAATGGTGAATTTTCCATTGCTGAGCAATGACAGTTGCATTTATTTTTTCTTTTTTTCCTCCCCTAATTGTGTTGATCTTCTGCTAGCCTGTGTAATTATAAAAGACTCCTGTGTAAGTTTCTCTTTGGTCAGCTTTTCATAAAGAAATAGGACAACTTGGTGAAAATTTTCAAATTTGATTTACCTACTTCTTGCTGCCTTTTTAAGGAATTGGGAGCAATCTTTGCAGTTTTAAAATTAAAAAAAAATTAAAATTAAACATTTTTAGTTAGTAGTATTGTAGTCATTGGGATCCCTGTCCATTGCAGTAACTTCTGGATTTTTCATAGTGTTGCATCAGTGAATTTTCTTACTGTTTTGAAAAAATCACTCTTAATTTGGGAACCCAACTAGTTATGGGGCCTTTCCAATGTTTGGGCTTTCGCATAGCCAGCTGCACATCAGAGTTGGTTTAGTTCTCAGTGGAGCTGCTCAGGCTGTAGTTATGTTACTGACCACACAGCTGTGTGTAGAGGTGTGAGAGGGCAGTATGGTGGTGCAGGGCAGTGCATGCTAAGCAAGCTCTCTGTTCACTGCAGGAGTTAAAAATACCCAGAAATGTTCAAATGAATTTGTTTGTTTCAAAGCTCAGTGAGGCAATTTATGAGTTAGTAGTCTGTCTGTGCTGTGGAGAACTGAGTGTGTTTTCAATGGCTGAATCTGCAAACAAGCTTGGCGAAGGCAAAGTGAATCACTGGTTTGTTCTGTGGTCATCAGGCTTTGTGGTCCTGTTTTCATCTGGGTGGTGGATCAGGAGAGATTTTAAGAATGGATGGAGGAAAACTATTAGTAGGTATTCTATTCTGATGTTTAAAATACCATAATTTTATCATCTTAGAGTATTATTACTGCTAGATAGCACCCCATACTTAGTAGGTGTGAAGTGTGTGCACTGTTATATGGAAGAGGCTAAAGCATTGTGAAGTATTGCCCAGATGCCCTCCAAATAAGATGATTTTTTTCTTCATAAAGTTGTGATGAGGTTATGCTTATACACTTGGCTATTTGGGAAACAAGGTTTTTGGCTTTCTCATCCCCTCCTGTTGATTTCTACAATTTCTACAATTAGCATTTATACAATTTCTTCCTGTTCTGCATGTGTCTTCGTTTTCCAGGTGTTACAAACATTTCACTTTTGATGGAAGCTCAGTACTTGTCAGTGGGCCATGATCAAGTTAGTAAAGGAATAGACTGCACAGTGAGGGAAAACAGGGATCCTCTCTGCCTTAACCTGGTGCCACGATGTGCTTAAAGTTCTTTAGTCAGCTGTTTGGAAATCTGTGACTTTGGTTCCATCAGTTGTCATTCCAGAAAGATTTGTTTCAGCAGTGCTGCTGGATAGAAGTGATGACATCTGTTGTTTTTTTTCTGTTTTAATAACAAAGTCTTGAAGGAATAACAAATGTTAATGGAATCAGTAAAAGCCTGCAACACCTTTACTATCTCTTGAATATTTGAATAATCTCAAGTACCTTGGTTATTCATGGATGTGGCTTAAAGATCTGGATTTATGGCTAGTTACTTGGTGCAGGACAAGTTCAGTTTTGCCTTTGTTGTAGCACTGTATAAATAGTGTGTTTGTTCAGTTAATTTAGTGAGTAAATTCAACCCATTTAGGAGATGACTCTTCAGTCACTGTGATACTTAATAGTGACTCTGTGCTTTTAGCTCGCTGGTTTATATTTATGAATTTGGTGAGAAACTTGGTATCAAAACACAGAGACGCTTAACGCTTTTCTCAATCTCAGCCTTGTTTTTCCGACTTAATTTTTCACCTGCAGTATCCTTTCCAGTCTGTTGTAAATGCTTGTAAAACAGCGTTGTTGTAACAGAAATGGAGAAAGCTCTAGCTGTATCTGCTCGTAGACAACATCGGAATGCGCTTAGCATTGCAGTGTAAGCTTTAATGAACTTGTGTTGTGGAAGGCACTGCAGTTTGGTGTGTGACACTGCTGTGTAGTTAGGGTTGTCATTATGAAATAGGAGCTTGGAAATGTCATAAACCTACTTGTAATAAATACAATTAATAATGTACATAGAACAATGGAATTACGTAGATTCCTATCAAAAAGAATTCTTAATGAACAGAAAGTGGACAGCATAGGTTTGATGACAGGAAGGTTGCATCTAATCTGAATTACTGAGTGACCTGGGAAGCTTGCTGAGAGGGATTACCGAATAATTATGTTAATATGCAATTATCACCTCATTTCTTCTGCAGTAACCTCAAGATGTAGTGTAGTCAGGGTGTTATAGCAAGTGCTGATAGTTTGCAAAAATACTGATGTTTGAGATTTTTGTGACTACAAGATTAGCTTAAGGCATTTAAATGATGATCTGTCAGCTTGAAGACAGATCTGACCTTACACTCTTTTAATGCTTACAGTATCTGGCCACAGGCATTCATATCTGCAGAACTAATTATGATCTGAAACTGATATTTTATGAGTAAAAATAGTATTTAGAAAGCAAAAATGTATATTTAAAATTACTTAATTAAATCAGTTGGAATTGGGCTTAGTTGGCTAAATAATTGGTCATTTTCTACTTTTGAAAATGAAATAATGTCACTGTAATAAACAGTGGGTCACCTAAGTCAGGAACAACACTGTTAACCATGCTTCATTTGTTCTAAGTTTACCTAAAATGATTGAATAGAATTTTGAAGTTTCCAAGGTATGAGCCTAGAATTGTGGTGTTTGTGTAGGCTTTCTGTGCTCTGCTGTTTTGCACGCATCTTCTGTGTGAATGTTTCTAAGTAAAAAATTAACTGCTTTGCCCTGGTAGTGGATGTGCCAAGCACTATTTGCAATATTAAATCTGAAGTTTAATCTCAGTGTTTACGTTTCAAGTACTCTAAGGATTAATTACCATATATTTTGACAGAACTGGTACAATGTGTGTTTTGAATGTGGTGTAGAAAGCTATAAAACTATATGGAAATATGCAAAGATTATTGTGTACTCTTTGTTAAATCTTTGTTGTTTCAATGATTGATTTTCTGTTTTTTCCAAGCAGTTCAGGATTATGTAGCATTTCAGTCTGGATATTGTGCTTCCTCAATGGCACAAGTGAAATAATAGCAATGTTCTTCTCAAAAGTAATGACATTGTGTGGCATCATTGTTATTGAGCAGATTCCTACATGTACAGTACTGCATTTTGGCTCCCTATTATCACAATACTCACAAATCTAAGAATATCTTTTATGTTTTTTTTAAATACACTGTTAAAAATGCTAACTCCCTTGTTGTTGTCCTGCACACCTAATAGTGAATTGTACCACCCCAATAGCTGGAAAAATGTGATAATTAGCAGAAAATTATTAAAATGTAACAGCAATATTATCGATATGATAAGCAGCTAAGGCTTAATTCAAAGCCTGAAATCTGTAGGGACTGCTGTATTACCATAGATGTCTTCTAATCAGATCCATATGGAATAGTTTACAATCTCACAAATACACAGTACAGAAGGGAGTCTCTTTTGAGATTGCACGATGTGATGTTTTGGATATTGTTCATGATAGTCCTGAAGATTGAGGTGGTTGTATTGTGCCCTCTCCTCCTTGTTTTAACTCAGGTTTTAACAATATTGCACACAGTTTTTGTGTATGGAGCAACATGATTTTTCCTTCACCCTGTAAACCTGTGAAAAGTTTTCAGGAGCCATTTGATAATGAGGGCTGCAATCTCCGTGTTCTCAGACAGCCTCCCTGCTGTTTGGGGGGTACCAGTGGGGTTGCTTTAAATGGGAAGCTTCTGTTCTTCCTCTGAACCCCTAACACCACAACAGATGGGTGGAACTTGGAACGTGGAAGGTTTTACCTCAGAGGTGGTAACAGTGAAGCCACTCATTAACACTGAATTTACCACTTTGTTAGCAACGTTGCTTCCTGTTGAGAAAAGCTAATGTAGGCTCTGAAATTGACTGAGCATGCACTTGTCTACATCTGCAGTAACAAAATGAAGAAAATGTACGACTTTTAGGAAAAGCTAACTTGCTGGATTTCTTCTAAACTTTCTTGGAACGTTTTAGAGTCTGCTGTTAATTATTAAATGGAGCTTATGCTTCCACTTATAAAATCATTTGAGCAGTCCTGTGTCTTTGGAGCTTTCCCCTCTTTAATTTGATTTTTTTTTTGCACTACTGATTTTGTAGTGCATGTTTGTAGTACCCTTCTCTAACTTGTGTTTATGTTGTAAAGACTCCTGCTGCGTAGTGCGTTATCACCATTTAAGGATGATACCGTAAATATGGTGTTATTGGAAGTTCGTGTTGTGTAGAAACTGGCTCATCTGAAAAGAGCAAAGCAACTCAGAAATTACAAAATGAAGACACATATCTGGAGCATCTAGTTGAACATTAGGACATTCAAGTAGCCTAATAAATAGAATCATTTCATGTGCATTGGGCATTTGTTACTGAGCTGATGTGAGTACAGCAGCATTGCTAAATTGAATAGATCACTAACTAGGTAGCAAAGAAAACACTTTTTGAACTTCCTGTAAAAAGTTTTTTTTCACTTTATTTGTACTCCCTATACGGTTTATTTTTCTTCAAAATGGTTAAGAAAAAAATGCAGTATACTGAGGTTTGTTATTTAGAAACTTTAAGGAGATTAGATTATTTTGTCAGTTTACTGATTTGAAGAGCACAGAATTTCATGAGGCTCTGGCTAGCTTTGAATTACATGGCTGGCTATCATGATGTTGAATTGGAAAAACTAATAGTTCTGAATTAATTTTGGTGTGTGATGTATGAAGATGAAATTGGTGCCCTTTAAACAGCTTATTTTGTATCCTTAGGAAAAAAGGATGTCAAGCGTGGTCTTCCTTGATTTTGATGAAGGACCACTGCAAGGAGCCATGGACATTTGTCGTGAGTTATAACACCGTAATTTGAAGAGTCTAGGTAATGACTCCATTCAATAGGATTCTTTATTCAAAATGTTGATTAATGTCTGAAATTAAGCATGCGATGGCAGGCACAAATCCCCTAAAATATGAAAGTACAATTCAAGGGTAAAAATGTGTTTTCTGTAAAACAGGTAAATGTTTCCATCTCCGAGGTGGATGTTGTAATGCCTTACACTTATTGTGTTCTCACGACCCATATGTAGGAAACTTCTTTGTGCTCAGTAAGCATTGGGTAGATTGTGTGTAAATGAATGTTGCTTATGGAAAGGCGTACTTAACACACGTGAAGAATTAATTTGTAATATTCTCTGTCATAGACAATTCGACGTGGTGACTTCGTTAGGTAGATAAATCCTAACTATTTTTTTAACTGATTATTTTTTTCCACCTCTAAGAAAATCTGTTTTATTTGATTACCATTTTAAATGGGCTCGGAACATCAGCAGGATCTGTTTTATGTATTTGTCTGAAAGCAAGGAGAGTGCTTTTTTAAGAACATAATGGGAAAACATTTCATTTCTCCAGTGAATTTGATCCTTTGCTATGTTTGCAGCAGCAGTTATATGTCCAAAATTGGCCTAGTTGGATGTATTCTCTATTAATACCCAAGTAAAAGCACTACAAGCTCCTGTGTATCATTATGTCAACTGTATACAAGTGCTTTGAAAGAAGCGATACCTTGAGATATACAAAAATTATGTTGGTTTATTTCTTAGGTCTCAAAGGGAATTACATTTTAAAAAGCAATATAAAAATCACTGAAATGACTGTAGTGGCTGTCTGGATAACCTTAACTCCTTACTTGTTTTACTTTTAGAACAGAATTAAGGATAAACAGTATGCTCAAGTGAATATACATGTAAAATGCATTTGCACAATTTTTGTCAATCATATTTTTGCATGTAAGTGTTGAAACTTTTTTTTTGACTGAGATAATACTAGACAGTGCTGTACCATTATTATTATGGTCTAGCAAAAAAAGAAAAAAGTATACAGTTTTTGGTTCCCTTATTGATTGATTTAAAACATGTCTCAAACTTGTTAGAATATATTTTTTTCAATTCAAAACATTCTGACTACAGTGTGAAGGAGCATGGTCCTCGAGAAAATTGTAAATTAAAATTGCCATTCTTATATTTCTGTGATTCTGATTCCTTTCTTTCTTGTTTTGTTGTTTTCTGTTTGTTTGTTTTAGTATAAATGTACTTAATGGACAGACCAGCAACATGGATGATTTAGAGATGAATACTGAAGTTACTGGTGCTAAAGAAGAAGAAGAGGAAATCCTATGTGATTTTGTATCTGAGGAGGAAGGTGGCATTCCTGAATCGCAAGAGAGTGACGCATTGTTTCAGAAAAACAGTACATTGACTCTGCCTGAGGAGCTATCCAGGGACAGATCTGAAAAAGCCTTAAGTGGAGGCCAGACTTCTCTATTTATACACACTGGTGCTCCTACTGTTTCTAGTGAAAACTTTATCTTGTCTAGAGGAACTGCTGTTAATGGACCAGTTTCACACTCCACCTCAACAAAAACTTCCATTATGAATAAAGGCAGTGTTTCACTAGCCACTGGACAGCCTGTAGGTCATCATACAGATTCCTGCTCAACTTTGACTGTGGTTCATGATCTTCAGCTGCCTGCAAAGAGTACAACAGAAAATTCAAATCAGCACCAAGTTTTATTTTTGTTACCTGATGTAGCACATGCTAAGAACGTGACTCATTCCATTAAAAATTTACCTACCTCTGCTTCAGTTGGTTGTGACTCACAGAAATCAGTAGGAAATAGTGTAGACAGCACTTTAGTAGGCCAAGTAGAAGTTTGTGAGGATGACAAAAATTTACTGGTAAAAGACGATTGTGTTGATGCATTAACAGGCATTTCCTCAGGTACAGGTGGTTTCAGATCGGGATGTGAACCCAGCTGGGATCCACAAAAAGAGTTTATACAGTTTCTTATGACAAATGAAGAAACAATAGAGAAATCTCCCATTCACTGTAAAGTAGGTTTAGAAAAAAAGAGAAAAAGAAAAATGGATGTTAGTAAAATAACACGCTATACTGAAGACTGTTTTGGTGATACTACTTATATTCCTAGTAAGTCAAAACTGCTAACTGTTGACTTCTTAGAACAGAATGAGGAGCTACAAATAGTAGAACCTCAGAAATACTCGTTGAGTAAAGTAAAGCCTGAGTCCACAGATGAAGAGCTGGAAGCTGTTGATGCTATCCAGCAGCTCATTTATAGTCCCACTGGTAGCTGTGCAGAGGATGCTTCTCCTGTTCACACTAGCACTTTTCTTTCCAATACTTTAAAAAATAAATGTGAACAGAATGATTCTGAATCACCATCTACCTTCAGTACTGATGAACCATCATTTTATCCCTGTACAAAGTGCAATGTGAATTTTAGGGAGAAAAAACATCTGCATAGGCATATGATGTACCATTTAGATGGGAACAGCCATTTCCGACATCTCAATGTCCCCAGGCCCTATGCGTGTAGGGAATGTGGGAGGACATTTAGAGATCGTAATTCACTTCTTAAACACATGATCATTCACCAAGAACGAAGACAGAAACTGATGGAAGAAATCCGTGAGCTGAAAGAGCTTCAGGATGAGGGTAGGAGTGCACGGTTACAGTGCCCACAGTGTGTATTTGGTACCAATTGTCCCAAAACATTTGTGCAGCATGCAAAGACCCATGAAAAAGATAAAAGATACTATTGCTGTGAGGAATGCAATTTCATGGCTGTGACAGAAAATGAACTTGAATGCCATCGAGGGATTGCTCATGGAGCAGTAGTCAAGTGTGCTGTTATTGGTAGTGACATGTCCCAGAGGAAGTCACAGAAGAAGGCATCCATGAAAGATCCATATTTAGGATCCTCAAAGAAGTCGTCAACGTACATGTGTAAGATGTGTCCATTTACAACTTCAGCTAGAAGCATTTTAAAAAAACACATGGAATATTTACATCCAGCATCTTGCATTGATCCCTTTGGTAGCCATCTCAGGCTAGAAAAAAGAAAAAGCAGCATAATAGAAGAATCTTTAGATTTTGGTAGCAGGACAAAACAGTTGATAAAACAATCTTCTACATTTCCAAAGAACTCAGTTTTAAAACAAGATGTAAAACGATCATTTGGCTCTACTTCACAGTCCAGCAACTTCGGAAAACTTCACAAGAGACCCTACAGGATACAGAAGGCTCGGAAAAGCGTTTCACAGTCATCTGTAAGTGTGTGCAATCTAAATTCTCCAGACAAGATCCCTTTGATTAGAAATAGCAGTGACCAGAAACTTAGGAAGTTTTCATAAAGCAGCAAAGCAGAGAGCTAGGGTCAAAGCAAGCAATAATTATTTATGTAGATCTAAATGTGAAAACTACAATGATTAAAAAATATACTGATTGTTACTGTTTACGTTTAAGAGTCCGTCTCTGTGAGTTCTTTACATTTATTTTCTCCATCAAGTAGCATCCATAATAATTTTTTGTCATGGATTCAGGTAATCTTAATTGCAAAGGAGCAGAAGGCTATAAAGATAATAAGCATGTAGCTGTAGTAAGAGTGGTTAAGGAGGGATGGCACTTTTACAGGAAATGGTTTGGATTGCTTTTCAGATTTTCTGCATAAAATGGCTGTTGTTGTTTTACAGAGACTTAACTCTGCTGAAAAAAAAGACAGCTATGAAACAGAGGATGAAAGTTCATGGGATAATGCTGAACTGTGTGATTACACAACGCGGTCTGTGGAGGATGAATCTTACAGTGATATTAATCAGGAGCATGTAAGCCTATTCCCTATATTCAAAGGTAAAATGGAAGATCATGAAGCTGGTGATAAATCTTCACTTAGTTATGAGCAGAATGATGGCTTTTATTTTGAGTATTATGAAGATGCTGAGAGTAGTAACTTCCTGCATGATTTGCATGATGCACAGAATTTAGAAAATGTAGGATCAGCGTTGCCAAAGCATAATTCAGTTTTCCATTGGACTGATTTGTCACTTGAAAAGAAGTCCTGCCCATACTGCCCAGCAACCTTTGAAACAGGTGTTGGATTGTCCAACCACGTCAGAGGACATCTTCACAGAGCTGGATTAAGCTATGAAGCCCGTCATGTTGTTTCACCAGAACAGATAGCAACAAGTGACAAAATGCAACATTTTAAAAGAACTGGAACAGGAACTCCTGTTAAACGTGTTAGAAAAGGTATGTGTTTTTTAAATTTGTTTATTGTTGTTGTTGTTTTTTTTTTAAGTTTTGGTGTAGAGGGGACAAAGTGCACTAAATTGAGCACTAAGCAAAACTTGCTTTATTTTGTTGTAAAGCCTCTCTTCGTCCTTGTGATTTGCTATTGTAATATTTAACAGTACATAATTGTCAAAATACATGAAAATTATTTTCTTTGTAGCAATTGAGAAATCTGAAACTTCCTCTGAGCACACGTGTCAGCTCTGCGGAGGCTGGTTTGATACTAAAATTGGATTGTCAAATCATGTGCGAGGACACCTGAAGAGGCTTGGCAAAACCAAGTGGGATGCACACAAGTCTCCGATCTGTGTTTTGAATGAAATGATGCAAAATGAAGAGAAGTATGAAAAAATACTAAAGGCTTTGAATAGTCGCCGTGTTATTCCCAGACCCTTTGTTGCTCAGAAATTTGCATCAAATGATGACTTTTTATCTCAGAATGTTATACCTCTCGAAGCATACCATAATGGCCTAAAGACTGAAGATATATCTGTGTCTGCATCAGAGGAAGAAGGGCTGAGTTTCCTAAATGAATGTGATGAAACAAAGGCAGTACTACATAATGAAAAAAAAAATCAGTCACTTACACTGATAGAACTTCTGAAAAATAAAAGGTTAGGAGAAGAAAGGAGTCCTGGTATTTCTTCTCAAAAGATTCATAATCAAACTGCGAGAAAGAGGTTTGTTCAGAAATGTGTTCTTCCATTAAATGAAGACAGTCCATTGATGTATCAGCCACAAAAAATGGACTTGACTATGCAGTCAGGTAAGAAGGTGTTTCTCGCTGTCTTCACAGCATTTCCAAACGAATGTTTTAATTCACAGAAAATGTAAAGTGCAGAGGATTTTATTTTGGAATTTGTTTATTTAATTCTTGTTTCATTTCCAGAGGACCTTGACTGCGAGAGGTAGTGCAAGAAATTTTTCTTGTGTGCTTTTTCTTAAGTGAATATTCAGTACTGAGGGCTTTTGGCACAGAATGTAGTACCTGTTCTGTGTATGGTTGGGCTTACAGTTTCAAAGTGGGCATAAAACGAGCCTCAAAAAGGAAGAAGACAGATCCTGCAGTAACCATATGTCGAAGTGTCCGGGCATATATGGTAGACTTAACAGTTCTGAGATGTTTGGGCTTGTGACCCTGTTTCTGGGCTTTAAAACTGCTGGTTTGAGAATCACATCTTTTAAATCTTGGAGGTTTGTGCAAAACAGCATTTGCTCAAACTGACAGAACTGTCGATGCCATTATTAGCACATAGTGTTTTAAATTGATTAATCTCTCTTAACTAATTTTGATGTTTTTAGGCAAACATGCTCTTACACCATAGATTAATTATTGTTTGTTTTAAAATTGTGGCTGCTCTGAGAAACTGGTGCTTTCTTAAGGTCTGTCTGTCCTGAGTGAAGATGTGTGTTAGCTGTAGCCAGTAGAGTTCTGATAGGCAGCATCGGACTGATAGGGACGAAGATGTTCCCTGCACTGAGACTTGTGCTGATGAGGCAATTCTGTGATCAACTTTCTAGTTACTCTATTACTACTGCTACTTAGAAAGCAGTTTTTTTGGAGCTATGTTTTTAACCTACTTGTCAGGTAAGAGTTGTTTCTTGTCTCGGGAAATTGTAGTAGAATTCTTTTGAGTGTGTATACAGAGCTTGCGTTTACCTGTTTCTTGTTGGAGCACCACCTTATGGTGCTGCAAGATTCTTTAAGCTGAGGAGAAGGTTCGTAGTTTTATACTCATGACTTTTGGTTCTGTTGGTTTTCTCATCAGTACCCAGTGCAGGTTAGTAAAATTGACAGTGCCTTGTACTTTTTTTCACCTCTATTCTTGTCTGCCCTTAAAGAAATAAGAAGCCCAGTGTGCTCAAAAGATCTTTTAAGGGACTATTGAAAGTGTGGCAATCAATTTCTTAGAGTGGCTTTCTAAAATGACAGGTGGAACAGAATTATGTTCAATGTCATGTGGATGTGTGTGGTTGTTGTTAAAGAAAGGGTACTTTATACTGGAAGGTGTGTCTTCGACAGGCTTAATTATTTGAAAAACTGTGCTAGAGGAGAAGCTTGCTAAAAACAGACACATTTTATTGCTGTCTGTTTAATGTTTATTGCTGAGTGCTGGATAGCAGGCAGCACCTGCTTGGTTGCGATGAACGATCAGGGTAAAATAAACATGTGCTTATATAATACTAACAGTTATGTACGGGGCCCTATAATTATCTGTGGCTGAGGTAACAGTTTGACAACTAACGATCGCACTGTGCCAGTTGAGTTGGTGAGAAAGTATTTAGCATCAAGTTGAAGTCCTCAATTCTTCCTAAAATGGCAAACGTTTCTAATCCCATTTTTAGTTTTCAAAAAGCTTTGTGGTTTTTTCTTTTTTGTTGTTGTTGTTATTTGTTTTCTGAACCAACCAGACCTTCTATAACTTACCTGAAAAAAAACTGCACATCTTCTGTGTGCTGCTGGAGAATAAGACTCCTTCCTTTGTGCAAGCAGAAGCATTCTTTCTGAGTAGATTGGGCTTTTTTAATCTGTTCTAATAATAATTTATTAATAGAGAATTGGAAACAGTATCTTTAGTAAAATGAGGGGAGAACATTATGGTAAAGTTGAGCAGGGGAGAAGTAATAATGCTTTCTTTGTCTGGTAAATGAGGGGTTCAGTATTGTTGCACTTTCACTGTTTTCCTGTGATAAAAGCATGCTCCTTTGTTGGTTATTTAGCACGGAGATTTTAGCAAAGATCTTTGAATCATTAACTTTCATTATTGGTGACGTATCTAAAGTAATGAACAGAATATGCACTGAACAAAATGTTTTGTCTAACAGATGTTCAGTTATGTGCTTTACCACCTTTCTCTCTAAGCCTTCAACAGTAGCCTAATTTAGTATTGAGCCTTTTTGTCTTATGGGTAAAACACTTAATTACCACTTTGTCAACCAGACTTTTAAAATTCTCTTTATTGGAAATGTTACAAGCTCTGAAATTTCTCAACAGTACTGTGCTATTCAAATTGCAGGATTGTGTTTGGGGAATAGAGCTTCGTGATATGGAGATCTGTAGGAATTTGTTAGCAGCCTGATGCAGAGTAGCCTAATGGGTTCAAGTTGCCTTCCTTCTGTTCTTTTCAAATAACAAGGTTTGGCTTAAAGCACTACGTGGAAAGCTAATGACGGTTAACTTCGATCCTTCTAATATACTAAACAATTGCATCTATGCAGTGAATATATTTAAAACCATCTCTATTACAGAAAACCTTTTACAACGCTTTGAGAATTTCATTTTTTGAAGAGAGAACTGGATTATAGTTTTCTTTTGAATGATAGGTATGCCTGTGAAGCTTAGAACGTGTGTGCATTGCAATACGACGTTTACAAGTGCTGTTAGCCTGTCCAACCACTTACGCGCTTATGCACGAAAGAAGAGTGCTGGACTTTTGACTGGGACAGGTATGTTTTGTTACAGATGTAAAAGCAAGTCTGTCTATGATACATTTTCCTCATCAGACTGGACAAAAGCATATGTTAATTCAAAATAATTTTGAAGCTTCCGTTGATAAAGAATTTATTTGCCATAAAACTTCAGCAACTTGTAAACACAGATATGTTGCTGTTGTCCACTCTCATGTCTGATTTTCATTCTTACTCATTTATTTTGGATCCAACACTTAAGGTATGTGTAAGCAAAACTAAGAGATGTTCACTCAAAATTCATTCTCCCACGATATCACAATTTCCAAACCAACTAGTTGACCATCTAATAAAGTCTTTATAAGTACGTCAACAATTAAAAACATTAAGAAATAATTACATTACATATAACTACTAAGAATACTGTGGCTAAAAAACGGAAGAACCAAGTAATTTTCCGACTTGTGTATCTCTACCAACATAGTACATGTAGCTGTTTTCATTTTTTGTTTGGTTTACAAACCAATCATGGAGTGATAGACAATAGAGTGAGTGTGGTACAGCACTTGGCACTGCTGTTAATGCTTTTTTTTTTTTAATTAAAACACGTGTTTATTGAAAATCGTCTAGTATTCTGTATTTTGTCTCATTTCCAGAGACATGCAGTTTTCTTGGCTATAGGCAGATTCCTGAGTTTACTTGGAGTATTGCTTAGATCAGTGGGATTTTGTATGGTCAGTGGCAAGTTGGGGAGCAAACATGGAATATAGTGAAGAAAACTTAGACAGATTTAAAACAATGAAGTAATTCAGAAGTGCAGCAAGCAGTTGCCTGTATTGATAAGCACAGGCATTTACATAATGCTGAAAAAATATGTAATTCCATTTTTTATCTGTAGATGCGATTTGTTATGCTAGGTATATAAACAGGCTTTCTCTGTGGCAGGCTGAATAACATTTAAGTGTATTTTACACACGGAGCCTGTGGATGCCAGGTCTTGTTATACATAATGATATAATAAAGTAGATTTAGAATGAAAACAGTTGCACTAATATCCATTGTGTATGAGAATGATTTTAGTGATTCTGAAAGTTTTCATTTTTACGTGGTAAAAAGATGGTGATAGTAGACTTCTTATACCACTGCTGTCATAGAATCATAGAACCATAGAATTGCTCAGGTTAGAAAAGACCTTAAAGATCATTGAGTCCAACCACAACCTAACCATACTACCCTTACTAACAATCCTCTGCTAAATCACGTCCCTGAGCATCACATCCAAGCAGTTTTCAAACACATCCAGGGATGTGTTTCAGCCCCCTCCCTAGGGAGCCTGTTACAGTGCTTAACAACCATTTCTGTAAAGGGAGTTTTTCCTGATATCCAACCTACACTTACCCTGGTGCCAACTTAAGGCCATTTCCCCTCGTTCTGTCAGGTACTAGCCCTATGGTGAGTTATTTTGCTTCTATACCTATTGGTAAATATAACTGTATTTAAATTGCTCATTAAAATCTATCAGTTATTAAATGAAGGAGACGCTGAAACAAAGAAAATAGTACACAGAGCCTAGAGAAGCTCCTTTCACCTCAGCTAAATAGGAAATGTGGAAGCAGCTTCGGAGGTTTTTTGTTGTGTTGTGTTGTGGTTGTTGGGTTTTTTGTTATTGGTGGTGTTTTTTTTAAGGAACAGTTTGCAAGCTAATAATATAAGCAGTTGATGCCTTCTTTTTAAGAACTTAAGCCTCCTGGGTCTTGTATCATCGAGACTAGAAGTTTGTTTACAATGAAGTTAGAAAGAAAATTTAACAACAAAAACCAAAAACTTGCTTCTAATCTTAGAAGGCAGAGCTGATCTACGTTAATAGCCTGTGCCATGCACATAAGGGCATTTCACTGAAAATGGTGGCTTAAGAGAGACTTAAGTTATAGCTATAGTATTATGCAACCAATGCACATGTGCTCATTTAGTAGTTACCATTAAAAACTTTGCACAGTTACAAAAGTTATAAAGTTTGTTCGTTGACTCTTCATTTGAGCAAGCTCAGTGTAAACCTATTAGACCGGATAATACAATTTTAAGCTTTTTTTTTTCCTGATACTGCACAGTACACTGGAAGTTTTGCTAGGAAGAGGACAGCTTTACAGGATTTCACTAGCACGTATTGATTTAAAACTTTGCTGAATGTTGTGCTTGGGCAGATGTCGGTTTATCTTTTGAAAAATAGTTGTGGCTGAGAGCCACTTGTAGACATCTTCTGCTTGGCTTCAGCTTGGAACTCTTATGGAGACAATGACAATACATTTATACAGGTTTCTTCTTCAGTTTTCATGAGATGATCTTCTAAAGCATACAGAACTGCCATGAAGAAATCTTATTAGTTGCTTATCATAGAATCACAGAATGGCCTGAGTTGAAAAGGACCTCAGAGATCATCGGTTTCAACTCCCCTGCCATGGGCAGGGTCACCATATTTATCTTAGTTTCTTGCGGTCATTAAATAAGTGTGTGCAAACACACACTAGTTCTTTTATTATTTGGTAACTGTTATGGGAGCTATCTAGGTGTTACTGTTTAGTAAAAGCAGTACAGTAAGCTGTACAAGTCACCTAAGTGAGAGCTGTCCCAGGCCTACATTACTGTATGCACCAGTCTACTCAATTTTTCAATTTGTCTGCGTGTTTTCAGTAGATGGTTATCATATTGCTTTTCTAGCAGATGCCCATTTTCTTCAGAATCAGCATTTTTTTCATGTGGTCAAATGTTACAAGTTCCATTTTTTTAAATGCAACTTGACATTTTTAGTTATAACTGAAATAGCTGCATGATTGTACATTTTGAGAATAGGCTCAGGAGAAAAACATTCAGAAGTGGAACTTTCTAGGCTGTTGGCTGTTCAAAATTAGTGTTCATTATTAAGCTTAATTTGTGCTTAACTGCTGCATAGCAAGTGCTTCACTGAGTTCGTTTTTACAGTTACTGGCTTTTGTATTAGGGGTTGCATGATGGTCTGTCTTCTCAAAAGCGTGTATCAAACTGACTTATCAAACAGACCTGTGCAAAATCTTCTAAATGCATCCTTCCCTTCTTGGTACAGTTGTATATCCAGCTTCCTTTCTTTTCTTTTTACCAGGCTTCTCTTCTTACTTAAAATCTCCTACTTCTGTCTTGCAGCTTGGCTTTTTACATATTCTCTTTTTCTTACTCTGTCCACCTACTTAATCTCTTCTTAACAGCTGTAATTTCTGGGAGTCATCACTCTCTTCTTTGCTCTCTGCTTCTGTAGATGGAGGATACTTTCCCAGAAGTTTGGGAGAGAACAATAATATACAAGTAAGGACTTTGTCTTGGAGCCAGCAGTATGGCTGAGGTAGTGATTTCTGTGGTCACCACCTTTCCAAATAGTTTCTAATATTGCAGTTGTAGCTTCAGGGAGTTTGCTGTATAAGTGTGTGCAACCACAGCAGGGATCAGAGATCTGCTGGATTTGCATGTCTTTATTTGATGCTGATCAGCCAGCAGAGTGGGCTGAATTTAGCATTGCATAAAATCCTTCAGAGAGCCAAATTATTGGAGTATTTTATATATATATATATATGCAAAAAAATTCTGAATTTCTTTTGCATTGTACTTTGCAATAATGATGAGACAAGGTAAAAAAAAAAAAAAGATTGAATTTGACTAATTAGTGAATAAATACACAAGAGGGATGTTTTTCTAACTTGGCAGTGTTTTTAAATGGTTAGAGTCACTTATGTATGCAGTTATTCAACTTGTGTCACATTTTATGACAAAAGTCATGAAGTCTTGATAAAGACAGGGCTTTGGTCTGCTGAAAAGAAAGGTGTTCCACTCTGGAGGGCATTAAGAGGTGGAGCACACAGGTTAGCATAGGTGTGTTTTAATTTTGAGACTCAGACCAAAGATCATGGATTTAAGGATCCCCAGTTGTGGCGTTTGTAATACATATTGTCCTAGATGTGCTGATTATAACCTCCTGTCACCATCTACTTGTCAGTCTTTCTTGATAAACTATCACAGATACAATAGTTTTTTATACGCAGTCTTTTGACATAGCATGTGTTTTTCTAAACATTGTGATCAAATTGGACTTGAGTGCCTCAAGAAGTTCACCCCAATGTTTGGTTATCTTCCTTAGTTTTACATGAGTTTTCTCTCTGTCATGCTGTGTCAGTTTTGATGAAGTGGTACAACTTGTCTTTCACAAAAGGCTTTTGGAAGCAGCAGGTGGCCAAACGTGAAAGAAGGAGGCTTCCTTCAAAGAGAACTGGTTCTTTATGGAGAAAGGCCCATAATTACAAAGGTTAATAGTTTTGGGAGCTGTCTTTGCCACAAAGTAGGCATGATTACAGGTAGCTCCTCCATCTTTTTGGCGATTTGCTGCAAGTACGGTCTGAATTTCCATTGCTAGAACTGCATTGTCTTTGGTCTCTTCCTGAGAGTGCTAAAAATGCTTTCTGCTGAGATCATGCTTTGTTTTACAGTAAAGGTATCCAAAGAGTTTTGTTCAGAACATGCTTTGTTACAGACGAAACAATAGTATGTCTTATTTGATGCTTGCAAAGGCTTGTGGGCATCATACCAGCAGTGTGTAAGCAGATGTGACATGTAACTTCATTTAAAGTCGTTACTCTCTAGATAGGCAAAAATGGAATTAATGTGACAGCTCCTGGTGTGTGTCCTTGATAACTGGTGTTGGATTTGCAGTTTTCAATGAAGTTTACCCAGGTCTTACTCTTTTTCACCATTTTTGCTTCATTGCTTCAGTAAGATAACTTGAAAATATACTTGTGTTGCTTTGCACCTTCTAAAATGTAAAGAAATATATTCACTTGGTCATAAGACAAAAGTAACAAAAATAACCCTTGCAGAACACAGATTTACTGTCCTTAGTATTTTTTGTGTTTTTTAACAGCAGCTTCTTGCTGGGCATATGTTCTATGTCCAATCCTAGCTAAATTATTCAAAGAATGCATTGAGTGATCTGATTATTGTTTTTCTTGAAGTTTCATTATATTTTCTGGTCTTCGTTTTGTATTTTCTCTGTCTAGAATGTCTGTTGTAAATGATTCAGAGATGTCCATA
Organism: Tympanuchus pallidicinctus; assembly: GCF_026119805.1. NCBI lineage: Eukaryota > Metazoa > Chordata > Aves > Galliformes > Phasianidae > Tympanuchus > Tympanuchus pallidicinctus. The sequence goes on along the minus strand of NW_026294791.1, from coordinate 15,144,060 downwards.
TGTCTGTTTTGCTTTGTTTTTTGTGGGGTTTTTTAAGTCGTTCTTGGGAAAATATACCTTTCACAGAAGTAGTAACTACTTCTCCTGGTGTATTATGATTGCCTGTTTACCCATGTTGCTGTCCATTTGATTTCATAGTAGTTCAGAGAGTTTTTTTTTCCTAGAATATACAAATGCTTAAAACTATTTGGGAGCTCTGTTACAGAAAACCAAATAAGAAGGTGAAGACTCTGAAATGCTTGGGATGTGTGTGAGTAGAATCAAATTTCTTGATGAGAATGAGTGTCTTAAGTTTGCCAATCTGAAGGAAACAAGCTAGTTCTTGTTTCAAATGCCTGTGGGCTTTTCTAGGTGGAGCCTCCTGTCTGCTGCTTTTTGCTCATTTGTATCAACTGACATCAGGTGCGACTCCTGGATGCCTTTGCATTCAAAGAAAATGACGACTTATAACTGTTTCCTTCACATGACATTTTGCAAAATCAGCAGTGGCAAAGCTTTTGCTGTAACAACTGCTTCAGATAAGTCTTCCCTCATGCAAGTAATTCTCTTGAGAGAATCAGCCTCTAGGTTTCAGTATTTTCTGTGCTTACATTTCTGGTGCTGTTGTTACAGGTGTTGCAGCATGTGACATATTTATACTACTCAGTAGTTCCTAGAGCATTAAAGATAGTGATTTAAGTTCTTAATTATCTAAAGGATATCTTTTTTATGAGAACATAAAACAGTAAGGACCCCTTACCTGTTCACTTTTTCAGAAGTTATCTTGGCCATTTCTCTCTCACTGGCTTTATATTGAGACTGCTTTCCTTGGTACTGTCAGAAAAAAAAACAAAAACACTGTTGAGGCTTATCTTCGTAATGGTGGCTTCACCCAGAATCTGAAAGAACTTTCCTTAGGTTGGTGTCTCCTCCTTTTCTACTTGTCTGCAGTCTGATTTGTTCTCTGGTTCCTTCAAACCTCCAAAAATCATTCATTTTTTTTCGAAGTACTGTGAGAATCTTCAGTCTGGGGATGGAAATGGGAAGTGCTCGCTGTGTCTGCAAGTTTAAGGTTTAGCTACAGGGTAAAAGCCATGTTTGGGAGGTGCTCTTTTGGAAGGCATAAGAAGAATGACGGATGCAATTGAGCCTGTTTGTATGTTCTTTAAATCAGCATGTTTTGCCTCCACAGATGACGTCTTATGCTTCAGGATACTAAGCTTTTCTGTTTTCTGTTACACGAGTCAGAACTTAGGCAAGTTTAACAGCTTTTGAATTCCACTGTTAAGATGTCTCAGTAGCATAGCATATGCCTTTTTAGTATCAATATCACTCATTACTGTCCTTCATATTTCTGTGTAGTTTTAGTATATCTTGTTTTTGGGATATAGTATAGCTAGTTAACACTTATCAGTCCCGAACTGCTTGTCTTTCTTGAGCCTTATCAGTTATTTTCATCATACCAATATTAACTCAGTTTAATGCCCTCATCCTCCTACTTTGGATACATACTAGAATCTCCAGGTTTTGTTGTAGATTCCCGTGGCATCTGTTTATGGAAGGTGTAAACTTTTTAATGCAAATTGAACCTGTTTGCTATGTGTTTTCAGATAACACACATTACTTTCATAAATGGTTTCAAACAGACTGAACTTAAAAAGATGGCCTTGCCATCCCTGTTGGTCGTTCTAATACCATCTTCTACTGTAGAGGATCAATACATGAGTTTTGCAGGATGCATTATGGTTCAGACAGGAGTGAGGAGGAAGTTCCATTTGAAGTTGATCCGTAGCATATAAAAGGAAAAAGTTTTTGCTTCGTTGAAAGTAAATGACGTGTTGCATTCAAACTAGAAATTCTTCATTGCGTTAGCTGAAAGCTACAATTTTGTGAAGATGCAACCTGCTTGAACATGAGTGGTCTTACAACGTTCCTTGAATTACAGAACAATTTTCACATTTTGTCAGTGTTTTTTGAATGAAAGGGTATTTCCAATGGTGCTTTGTTTTTGTATAATTCCAGAAGTTAGCAGGTGCCTGCTGGTACTAAAACAACAGTTTAATGCTAAATGTCAATTATCTAGTCTTTCAAACTGCAAGTGCTGTGCTTAAAGAAAGGTGGAGGTGGGGAGGAAGGCATTAGATGTTTCACCAGCACATTTCTTAGAGCATGTTACAATTGTTTTGTAATGTAGCTATAACTAAACATACAATAACAAGGAGGTAGATATCTTTTCACCACTTCTATAGGGAATACTCACTGAATATCTCTGGTTTAACACTGTCTGAAATACTGCTTTTTACATATGGAAATTTCTCTCTTCTTAGCTTTGGACTGTAAGCAAAAGAAGTCAAGGTCAAGATCTGGAAGCAAGAAAAAAATGCTGCCATTACCTCATAGTGCTGATGAAGTTTACATACTCAGATGCAGGTACATAGGGTTATTTTAATTGAAAGACTGTGTTCTTACGAGCTTGCTTACTTTAGTTGTAGGAATATTTAAGATTACATTCTGTAAAGTTTGTGACGCTGGATAAGATGAGGGGGAAAGCAGTTGGTTATTTTCATTAATTTGGAGAAGATAATTTGAATCAATCATACTTAGTTGTTAAATTGCCAGCTCCCATTTCTCCAGCTAAAATCTTATTGGCCATTTTGAGTAATAATCTGTTCTTCAAAAGAAACCCTAAGAGGATCAGATTGTTACTCCTAGTATTACAAACATAACTTGTATGAACTGCAGAGAATTGTGTTTGTGGTTACTACTTAGTTACTAACATTTTCAACTAAATATATGGAGAGGCAGACTTGAAGAAAATTAGGGCTTTGTTTGCATAATGTTTGAGCAGTGCTAGATATATCTTGATGGAACAATTTTAATATTTGCATAGGTTTTGTGGTCTGGTCTTTCGAGGACCTTTGTCTGTGCAAGAAGACTGGATAAAGCACTTGCAGCGACACATTGTCAACGCAAATCTTCCACGGACTGGAGCTGGCATGGTTGAAGTCACATCGCTACTTAAAAAACCTGCTTCGATTACTGAAACTTCATTTTCTTTACTGATGGCAGAAGCAGCATCATAGAACAAGAACACATTTTCAATTTGAATTGGGTGTAAATTTGAAATACTTTGTCATTTTTTTTAATAAATTGTTACACTAAATTATGTTTATAAATCCTAAAGGCAAAAATAGAGGAAGTGGATTACAATAACATCAAAATAAATTGAATACTTAACAGTTGCAGTAAGTAGTCTTTATATTTTATATAGGGTGGAAGATGTGTTTTTAAGGTTTATTATGTTTTTGTCAGTTACTGTGTTCACTATCAATACAAGACCATTACATGTATGGCAGCCATTTTTAAATCGTTGCACATGGGTACTAAAAGACAGATTTTAATAAAACAAAGAAACCACGTTCTCTGCAGTGTTACCCAAATCAAGGCTCTGTTTATTCCAAAAAAAAAAAAAAAAAAAATTACATAGTAAAATAAGATATTATATTTTGTTTGTATGTATGTAGTGTTTTGTATAATATCAAGAACTGCTAATAACAATTTACTCAACTTTAGGGCATTAAATACCATGTTACTTCATAGTTCAAGAGACTGTTTCATTCAAATAGGGCAATTAGTACTCTTCTATCTAGGTGTGTAAGTGTTTTTTTTAAATCACATGAGGCTTTTTGTACTAAAAAGTGGAGGGAAACTTGTCTAAACAAATTTCTAAGATAAATATGTACATAATACTGGAAATTTGTGGTAAGGAAATATTCTTTACTTCAGTTGCATTTCTCACTGACAATAAAGTGGTGCATCCATGCTACCTCCTACTTGTCAACAAAGATGGTATTTACCCTTATGTTTTTGTATCATAGTAGATTCAATCCAACTTTCTTTATTACAAAGCATCTTTTTGTTAACAAGTTTGTTCTTTATGACGATTTACTTAAAGTCTGACTTGCTTACAGAAGTTTGCCTCTCTACTATTTTATTTAACACTGTAGAAATGTACTAATAAGCATTGCTCACTACACGGTTAGAGTAGACTTTTCATTTATAATTCTGTTTAAAAGGTTGATCATTTTAGAAAATTTGAACACAGGTTGAAATGTTTCTACATATGAAGAGAATGTTTACAACTTAAATTTTAGAGCTTGTTTTGGATGTGATTATATGTATGAAAACTGTAACACTATGCTCATGCTAAGGACCTACTTACAGAATTACTGAAATAAATGTGCTGTGAGGATGGAAATATGGTGCAGGTGTCTTGGTCATGCTGAATTGTGTTTGTTCATTCAAACTGTCTTTGAAACATGATTTTTGTTTAAATCATAAGTCAGATTCCTCTACAAATCAATTTTGTATGCAAATAACATTTCATTTTACTCATGTAGGGTAACAAATACTGTAGTTAAGCCAAGGATATGCATTGATATTTTCCTTATATGTAAATAAAGTTAAAAGCAGTTAAAGCAAGAGGAGTATTTTGGTAGAGTATATACATACCTCACTGCCAGTGAAATTGCTTTCCTATGGTATATCTCCTTACCAGAAAAATCTCTAAATAAAAAAGGTTTAAAGAAAATCTAAATGTCTATAATGTGAAGCATTTATTTACATTGTGTGAATTAAGTTTGTGAAATGGATTTGTCTTGCTTGAAATTAAAATATTCTCATTATCTTAAGTAAAAATAAGTTTACTTGCAATAAAATGACTTGTTCAGACACGTTACATTTGGTTGGTGGAAAATGTGAATGATGTTGATCTGCCTCTACGTGTGCAGTTAACACACAGGGTTTGTTAACGTTCTGATAAAACAGATGAACCAAAAACAAGCAGTTGTGGGGGATGGAGTCCTGAGACAAGGCCGTCCTCTGTCTGGCAGGGTTATCATTTGGTTAATGCTGTCGGGTGTGTTGCTGTACACGTTCCTACTGGTAACATAAACTTCATTGTCCAAATGTATTCCTACTGTTTTGTTTTGTTTTTTAACCTGGAAAACACCCATCAGTCCATCTAAAGGCCAGAAATAAAAATTGCTTCAGAGATCTTAGGAAAGATAAACAGAGTGTTGAAGTGTATTGCAGACATATTATGTGTATACAGACTGACTAAAAAATTCTGAATTTGTATATAATTGTGGGATTTTTTTTATATGATGTGAAAATTACGTATTTACAGCAACATGTTGGAGCGGAGAGAAGCGATCAGATCATCTTGAATGTTTGTAATGCTTTAATTGAGTGGTTGTTTACTCATGTCACCAAAAAGGGTGCCTTAGAGCACCAGATTCTGTTGCTGTTTAACATGAAAAGTTCAATTAAGTGCAAATTATATTTATCTAGAATCTTTATAAGGGAAAGCCATACCGTGCAGAATTTAGCATTTGGAGAAAAAAAAAGAAAAAAGAAAAAAAAAAAAAACCCTGTCTAGATTTATAATAATAAATCTAGTTAAATTTATTTAGTTCCTTCAGCCGCAGTAGTGAACACCAAAAATATAAGGCTGTGTCTGAAGTTGAGAAAGCTCTAGTCCTGGCTGGTTTCCAAAATGACGTTCTCTGGTTAGGAGCTGCTGCTTTCATTGGCAGGCTTTGGGTGTGTGTTGGAGCTGCCTGAGTGCTTAGCTGTGTGGTTTTTGTCGATGTTCCTGCCCTGCTTACATCAGATCCTTGCTATAATATGGTTTTGAAATATAACCTGGAAGTTCTCTGATTAGTGGTTTCATTGCATATAAAGCTGATGGACTGAATGATCAAAAAGTGCACAAGCTTTCTTTAGCTTATAGGTCTCAGATGGGGCTGTTTGGTTTCTGTTGCTTGGAATTAAACATCTTTTGTCAATACTGACTGGGAGATAGAAGCTCACCTTTCCAGAGTTACACAGGTTCTAATAGAATAGGTGGAGTTCATTAAATCAGTCACTTTATTGTACAGATCTCGTGTTTTGAGATCTGTGTGGCACGCTTAGACCTTGGCATCAGTGAGGGAGTCTCACTGTCTTGGGTGTACTGCTGGGTTAGAGAAGCTCTATGGCAGTCTGCTGAAGAGCAGGACGTCTGGAATTGCACGTATAAGCGCAGGTGTGACTTGGCTCACCTTGGCTGTATTGCTTCAGGCTAAAGACTGCAGTTGTTTAGTCATACTTGGTAGTGGTCAGTTGGCTTTGGTTCCTCATTGCAGTCTTCAGGAGTTGTACTCCTCTTCCAGCACCTACCCTACCTTCTGGTAAAGCTCCTGTAAGTAGGAGCTTTTGGAAAATTGTGAGAAGTGTCAGAATACTCAAGCCAGGAAACCAGAGGTCCAGCTCCACACTTTGTAAGATGATTGCCTGTGTATTCAGTCCCAGTGCTTTTCCAAGTCATCCTTAAAAATAATAATAGAATAAGCTCTATTTGCATTCCTTGAAAGAGATTTCTGCAAGACTTTGGAAATGTGCTTTTCAGGTGCATGTGGTAATCACTGCCAAGTGATGGTGTGGTAAGGCTGTACGTGTGGAAAACATCCCTGGGCACTTAGCTCCTTCTGGCCATGTGCTGCTTCGCATGGATCGTGCGGCTTGTGCTGTTAGATGGTTGGCACCCATGCGCCAAGGCAGCCCAGCCCTGCGTGCTGGTGGAACTTCTGCTGGCTCAGGGTCACCTTGCCCTGGCAGTGGTGTCAGGGCTGGACTGAGGCTTCTTCTTGATGCGAGGAAAAGCGTACTGAGACAGTAGCTACCAGGGAAGGGAAGAGGGAGCATGAAAGGTGCCAAAGAGAGGGATTTTAACAATTGGCATTCTTGTCCTGAGCCAGATGTTTTATGTTTGGAGTCCTACATTTTCAGCCATGCTCAGGAAAATCAAGGTCTGAGGTAAGTGCTTCACAGGAAGAACATGGATTGTGAATTGGGCTCAGAGGCGTGCATACACGTGAGGCTTGGAAAGGCCAGCTTTACAGGGCTGTTCCTACAGAGCTGTTGTGAAACAAATGCTTTCTCTGAGCTCATCCCACATTATCCTACAAGTCAGTAATACTTTAAAGGGGCTATTCATTAATTCAGTCTTTGACCTGATCTGGAAAATCTACAGGGAAAAAAATGGCTGCAAGTATGTGGAAAAAAATGACAGTAAATAACAAGTACTTATTTTTTAATAAATTGTAATGTCTGTGAAAGGAGCCTCCTCACTTAAGTACTACAGTTGGCAGACTTTTCCAAGTTTTTACCACAGTAGTTAGTGGCCTGGATGCTTAACCACTAGTTTCCTATTCCAAAAATCAGTTCACGTAGTCCTGATTCCATTTAGAGAAAAAAAAAAAAAAAGAAAAGAAAAAAAAAAGGCATCTATTTAGAACAGTACTTATTAAAAAGGTCGACTGCATCGTGAGTTCAGGTATTTCAATCTGCGTGCTTTGTAGGTGCTGTTGCCTGATAACGTGGGTAGCAATTTCAATGTAATGGAAACGTTTTGGCCAGAGCGCCAGGTCTGTAATCTCTTGCAATAAAATGTTCCTTTCTAACACTGCAGGCTTCTTGGTGTTCTTCCCCTTGCCCTGAGGTGAGCATGCACAGCATGCTTCTGCTAAGCCACCCTAACCTGGGTCTGCTTCCCTGAGCAGCTGAGCAGCGAGGCAAGGAGATCGTCCGCTGGCTGTAGCCTGAAATGCCGACAGGTGAGGCAGGAGCTGGTGTTTGTGTATTGGTCTTGGATGCCAGGAACAAGGGTTGGTGGTGGAGGGAGCATCACCAGAGCTGGGTGCCAAGAATAAATCTGAATCTAATACAAATAATGGGTGCTGTCACCTGTGGATACCCTCCCTAGTTGTTCTGTGAAGTCCAGGTAAGCGCTGCTGGCTGTCCTAACGCCGGCTGGCCTGCCTCTCTGAAAGGGCTGCTCGTGTCTAACTCTGAAGAGGTGGGGCTTACACGTTAAGTAATGACTATAATACCTTTCATGTCAGAGACCCACACCATGAAACCCATGATTTTCCTCATGCCTGTTCCTCCATATCAATAGTCTGCTACTTAAAGTCTGTTGAGTGCTCCCAACCTCTGTGCACTTAAACATCTGATATACTCTTAAGTTGGAGCAGCTGTGAATCACATCTGTAGTTCCCTGAGGTCACCCACCAGACCCTTCATGTTACCTTCATTCCTACTTTGTTCTCCTAGTTTTTTGTTTATGTCCTTGTTTTCTTTTTCCTTTCTTTGTTTCTTGTTTTCAGGACTTTACCGCAGGCCACGCTGTTGAGGTTTTTTGGGGCAAGCCGTACATTGGTGTGAACACACACAAAGTGCTGCTCAGCATTCTCACGTGTGTCTAATGGTCCACTTTCTGATGCATTCCACAGGGAGGTGTAGTTGGACCCAAGGGGAAATTGGACATTTAAAAGTGACTAGAAATGATACTATGCACAGCAGAAACCCAAACTTGTGAAGTTCGGACCTGCTGAAGGCCCTGAAGGTCTCTAATGTTTGGTATTGCACACTCAGCGCCATGTTTCTGTTTTGCCTGCATACAGGTGAGATGTTGCCTTTTTGTTTTTTAACTCCTGGCAGCCTTTCCAAAGACAATTTTGAGAATATGGAACATTTGCATGAATGATTTTTGTGAACAAGCAACTGGTTAGCTTCTGTCAGCAAAGGGAAATGGATATTTGCTAAAGGCTGGCAAAGACATTGCAGATCTTAGTTTTATTGATAAATGATGAGTATGGTAGGTAAGAATTTCTTAGGAAATTAAGCTGTGATTTCAGTTGTATGTGTGCAAGCATCTCAGCAGTATGTGAGCAACAGCACCCCGTGTGCACACAGTGTTAGCTGCAGGCAAGCAGCAATCTGAGGCTCCTGTAACCTGCATGATGGCATAGCTGATGTGTAATTTAACGAATGATGGGGAGAAGAGGGGGAAGACTTGGTTTTCCATTGCCCCTCTTGTGTTTGTATTGAACAATTATTAGTAATTACTACAGTGTTTGCTTATCTGGTTATCTCTCAGATGTCAGACATTGTCAGTACCCAAGCAGGCTGTTTCCCTCAGCATGTGATGTACAACTGCTGCCCTGGTCTCAGAATGCTGAGGCACTGGCACAGGTTGCTCCAACATGTGGTGGGTGCACCATCTCTGGAGACGCTCAAGGTCTGGTTGGATGGGGTTCTGAGCACCTCATCAAGTGTAGGGGAGTTGGACCAGATGGCCGTTAAGAGTCCCTTCCAACTCAGACGATTCAATGATTGAAATCCCTATACATTTGAAGTAGAGCTGGTTCTGGAGCTAGGAAGCAGAGCACCAAAGCTGGGACCGAGGGGCAGAGGCTGAGTGCTGGAACCAGGCAGAGCTGGGCCCTGCTCCTCCCCTTTAAGTTCTCATTGGAATCCCCACAACCTCTCCTGGTTGTGACTGGCAAGAGGAGAGCATGTCTGCTGCCACAAACACTGCTCAGAAATGGCTGCCACAGTGTAGTGACGTGCCCTTCCCTTGGGCTGAGCTGCTGGGGAGTTGCTGCTGGAGAGTAAGAAGCATGAGGTGCAGGGCTTTTGATGAACAGACACAGCTGACACCTGGCATCTACTGGAAAGATATGTTGGTACTTCAGGACTGTGTGTTGTGTAAACAAATAGTATGAGCAATTAACTGCACCTGGGAAAGGCTGAGCAGTGCGTCTGAAGCTGGGTAAATGAGAGGAGACCTGAGGAACTTGTTGTCTCTCACAAAATAAATAAATGAATGAATGAATAGCAGTGTATGCTATAGACTGGGAAATGAAAGCCAGAAAAGTGGTGCAGGCAGTCAGCCATGTGCTGCACCCAGCGGTTTCCTCCAGATAGAGCCATGTCAGGCTGGGCGGTGCAGACACAGGCTCTGTCCGCCAGGCACAAAGCAACAACTTCAGAGAAAAGAAAGAGCAGGAATTGACCAGTAAGGCATCTGCTGTGCTCTGCAAGAAACCTTACAGAGGAATTTATGGAGCAGATGGGCATGGAGTGCTCACAGCCTTCTGTGCCTGGACCTTTTTCTAAACAGATACCAGCAAACGCATCGTAGGAATCCCTCACTGAGACTCTTGGGTGATGTGAGAACATCAGAGAGGCCTGCTAGAGGGAGTTCTGGAGCCCGCAATGAAATCATCACAGATATGAGCAAAGCACAACAAAAGGCTTGTCCCTGCTACCGAGGTAGCATTTGTTCACCTTATTCACATTATAAGAGACCAGGATGAGATGTCATTAGAGCACCTGGTGCTCTGAGGAAGGCTGAATTAAGAATGCCCCATGTGGGGTTAGAATTAGGGAGTTCTTAAGAGGGATTTTCACTGGCCCATAGAAGCACTAACACCTTATGCTTCCCTGCAGCTGCAGTTTCAGCTCTAACTCCAGTGACTCTGGGGTTTTTAAGTGGCTTTGGATACTGGGCTGCACATTTGAAGTCCCTTCCTGGTAATGCAAATAAATAAAAACAACCAGATGGAATTTAGACTGAGCAGTGGCGAAGCAGCAGCACGAACAATGCGGCGGACTGGTTGGCAGTTCTGGAGAGACATGGTAGCTGTCATGGGATTGTCATCAGCTGGTCCTGCGTCATGATTTAACTCCTGTGTGAGGACAGGTTCAGAAGATTTACTGCATTTACAGCATTTGAGACTATTAGCTGTCAAGAGGAAGATGCCCTAAATTACACAGTATGCAGAGCATGGGAGCATGGTAGGAGAACGATGTTACTGGCATATGAGAATAAAAAGGCCCGAAGCCCTGCTTTGTTATTCTGTAAATATGCTGTGCCAGAGGCCCTTGCAGAGCAGTGGGAGCACAGGGGTTTAATGCTCCTCACAGAGCAGTGCTCCTCGCGCTCGGGCGAGCGAGGACTCTTCACAGCAATGGCTTTGCTCAGGGAGTCCCCCGAGGGTCTGCAAGAAAGAGTGATCAGATGCTGAGAGATGATAGAGCTCTGCTCAGCCATCAGAGTTTGCCCATAAGCAGTGCCAGACAGTGTACTTACCTTCTAGGAAAAAAAAAATTACAATAATTGGATAAACTAGAACGTTTTTTTTTTAATAGAAATGCATAGTAGGAAATAATTTTAAATATTAGTGATTAAAACAATGAAGATAACTTAGAAATTAACAAAAAATGGTACTATTGAAATATCAGATTTTCCAAATAAAAAAAAAAAAAAAAAAAAAAATCTCCATTGCTTTCATTTCTGACATGAAAGCAGTGTGAGAGCTGCTGCTGTGCAGAGCTCTGGTTGGGCGGTCGGCTCTGCACTCACTGCTGGGCAGCTCGGTGCTGGGCTGAAGCCCGCTGCTCCTGAGCTGCTTGTGCTTAGAAGGGACCGAGAGGGTAACAAAAAGGAGTAACTGCATATTAAGGAACTCCTCTTAGCATCTGAGTCTCCTAATATCACCAAAAATATACAACAGGCAAAAGCAGATTGGGGGAATAACTGAGATTGCAGTAAAGTGTGGTTTAGGAAGGTGGGAAGAGATTTAGGTTTAGAGAAATATAGCATTTATCTGAGCCAAAGGACTGGTTTACCTCCATTGCTCGTTTACTGAGGAAAAAAACCCGCGTTGTGATACGTGCCCAGGAAGGAGGGCTCCATCTGTGCCTTAGGGGATTGGTGGGCACGTTTGGAACCACCTGGACCATGTGGAGGAGGATGCACTGTGAGCTCTGCCATGTGCCCAGGCACCGGGTGCCTGCTGGGAAGTGGAGCCACCGGGAGACTGAGGGGAGCTACCCCAGCTCTGTGCCAGCAGCTGCAGGGCTGCGTGCCCCCGGGCAGCGAGGGGCTGAGCGCAGATTTCCCATGTCCCGGGTCAGTGCCCTAATTGCTGGGTTAGCAGACAAAAGAGGAATGACAGCAGCTGTGGTGAATCCAACCTCTTGTTTCCTTGGTGGGTTTTTTGTTTATTTCTTTTGATAATTTTATTTTTCTGTTGCAAGTGCCCCACATGCAGTGTTTTGGCTGAAACAAAGCACCTTCTTCAATGCAAAACATACACAGGTTTTTTTGTTCTATCAAAGAAAACCAGGAAGTGTAATTTCACTGTTTCATTTAGTGGATCTGAATGTGCTTTTGTGTTTGTTTGTTTTTGTTATTTGTTTGTTTGTTTCATTCAATTGCTCTACGGAGAATCAATCATTTGCACAAACATAATTGTGAATGTTAGTAACCACCATTTGGGCTTTCCCAGAGGATGGCCTGGGTCTCTGGGCAGTGCCCTCCTTCCTTTTATACCCTTTACTGAACCCTGGGTCAGCTGATCCCGCAGCAAATACCTTTGGTAGTGTGGTAAATAACCACCCAGGGAGCACCGGGCTTTTGTACAAGCCTTCCAGTGGCCCTTGTTGGCAAGTGCTTGCAGGGGAACTGTGTTCACGTGCTTCCTTTGTGGCCGGACGAGGCAGCAGCCTGGCTCAGTGGATGAGGAAGGGTGCTGGGGCCGGGTGTGGGCTGTGAGGAGCTGGATGCTGTGCAGCAAAGCTGAGAAGGGGCTTGGGGCAGTGCCTGGCTCTGTGGTGTGCAGGGCTGTGATTTATGGGTATGGCTCACTGCTGGCTGGGCTCAGCTCGCTGCAGCCAGCACAGCTGGCGGGAGCAAATGTACATGGTTATTCTAATATTCTCCTCTCTGTGCCACTGTGGATTCCAATATGTCTGTTAATTTCATCTTATAGATGGCATAAATGTGCTTGGAACATTACAGCGGGGAAAATATGACAACAGAATGCTATAAAGCATAATCCCTGCCTCAGGAGCTCGCTGTCCAAGGGCCTGAGCGCCTTCTTTGTGCCGAGGAAGGGCGCAGTGTGTAGGTGTTAGCTCCGCTCCGCTTGACACGGGATTTGGAGTCCAGTGAGTGGGCAGGAGGGGGGCTGAGAACCCCTGAGGCTCTGCAGATGAGCAATCTGGTTCTGAGCATCCCCCCGAGCTCGTGGTGCTGGGAGCCCGGGCTGCGTGGTGCCAAGCGTGCAGGAAAGTAACGTATGTGGGAACCAAACACAGCTGCAGTCATGTTTGGGCAATGCACTTCCCCTGCTACGTGCATGCAGTACATTGCAGGGACGTGGGGCCACGTGTGTGCCTGAGGTGGGCAGAGCCATGGCATGAGGGTGTGGGAGAAGCACGGAGCAGGCAGTCACAGGTGCTGAGAATTCATTGAGGATAGAGCTGGTGTTTTTTAATACAATTGACTCCTTGTTCACCACTAAAATAAATACTTCCCCAAGGTCACTTGAGTTTTTTGCTAGGATCACAAAGCTGTTCCAGTCTCCACCGGGGTTGGAGCTTGAGTTAAATGTGTGCTGGCATCTGACAGGGCTGTCTCAGCTCCCTCCTCCTGCCCAGACAGCAGTCCTCACTGGTCTGGGAGGAGCTGAGCTCAGAAGGCTCTGAGCCCCAAGAGGAGCTGTGGGGCCTGATGCAATGTCCCCAGTACGTTCTGGTGTCGCCCCGGTGTCCATCCCTGCCTGCAGGCCCACAGGCCCTGGGCCAGGTGTATCCCAATAGCTTCCTGCTATAGCAGTGCATGGAGCTCATTGGCCCCAGATGGGATGGTATGTGTGGGAAGGGTGGCATTGCTTCCCTTTGTGGTTCTAGGGACCAAAAGCAATGCAGAACACAGGCTTCTATGATGGAACAGACAGCCAGGGGCCAAGTACTCCTGGATTGCGGTTTCTTGGCAATGGCGCAGGCACTAAGTGCTCATTAGGGGGTCCCTTATTAGGCACCAGTTGCAGCTTATTAAGGGGAATCCGGGAAAGGCCACCTCGGTGTTTGCTTGGAGATGTTTAATTTGCAAGCCCATTGCCAGGACAGGCAAAGTGCCTTTGATACTTTGTCTCAATTGGAGTCTAAGACAGTTGATGACATTATACTGGGCACTTACTGTAGATCCACCGAGCCCAGGGAAATCAATAGTTTTCCATTATCGGGTCCAGCTGGGTCACCGGTCTGTCAATGAGCTGTTACGGGCGCTGTACAGGGATGAACCTGACCAGTCAATTGCTGCTGACAGGAGGAAGGCACGCTGACAGCCAGGAGAACAAGCCACTGTGCAGCTCCGCGCCTCGGCCCGCCAGCCAGGGAGCTCGGGGGGGCACCTCCAGGTGGGGGCACATGCATGGGGAGGGGCTCATCTGCCGTGTGCCAGGCCCAAAGGGATGCGCGAGGGGAGGCTGCTGCCGTGCTGGACAGAGCAGGCTTGGCCTGCAGGGGGCAAGGCCAGGGGATGGTGGGCTCCCAGCCCCCACCCGTGGGTGTACTCAAAGCCCGTGGGCCTTGATTCCTCATCGGGCTGTGGTTTAACGCTGACTTCTGAGCCAACATAAGCGCCTTGCAAAAATAAATATTTAGAAATTATCCCAATATTATGATTTTTAATTTTCAACTTTATTAGCTCCTTTCAAGTGTTAAATCCTGACCGCTTTATTTACGCCTCCAGTCCTCTGTTTGATTCTCTGCAAGTCAATATTCGCTGTGTTCCATCATCAAACACAAAGCTGGTAATCAGCTCTATCACTGGGAGCCAACTGCTGCCTTTTAGCAAACACACCGCCCCACAGAAAGCCCATTTCGGGAAGCGAGGGGCGAGGGAAGCGTTTGTACCGGGGCTGAGCGAACCTTCCTGCAGTAATTAGGAGCACCAGCCCGACATGACTCGCAGCACTCATGGCTCGGAACGCGTCAGATCTCTTACAGCATTAATTAAAAAGAATTTATGTTTTTTTAATAAAATGCTTCGTGTTTTAGCCCCTTTCTTCCTCCCACCGAACGTGATATGGGGCTGAAGGGAATTCAGGTTAATGTGTTGACACACTTAACAATGCGGGGTCATGTTGCACAACACGCCTGGCTGCCTCGACTCGGCGCAGCCCCTGACAGGTCCTCATCAACCCCTGCCCTAAAGGCAGAGCCAAGGAGAGGATTTTAATTACCGCTCTGCGCGCGGGTTTGCCAGCATTAAATTGAGACGTAATTAGGCCGCCGCATTTTAATAATTGTCCTAGCTAATTGGGCAGACAAGTTACGCTCCGCAGCGTGGCGTGATTAGACAATCAGTACTTCCAATCGGGCTCCGGATGACGATTCCGCGGGCGGGACGGGACGGCTCCGTCCGGCAGAGCCGAGGCCCCGACATGGCGGAGGAGGCGCCGCGCCCTCCTCGGCCGCCAGGGGGCGCCGCAACCGCGCGGCGGCGGCAGCGCCCGAGCCCAGCGCTCCGCGCCCCGCTCCCGCGCCGCCGCCGCCGGAGTACCGCGCTGCGCCCCTGCGCTGCTCTGCGCTGCCCTGCCCGCGGAGCACTGCGCTGCGGCCGCCCGCGAGCTTGGCGCTGAAGCCGCCGTCCCGCGAGCCGCTAACGATATTTGTAATTTCTACTTTTTAAAATGTTTATTTCTTTTGATTTTTCGCTCTCCGCGCTCCGCGCCGCGGGATGCGAAGGGCGAACGGGGAAACGCAGCAGTCGCCTTGCCGTTTTCTCGGGAGAAATCGGGGCGAGCAGCGAGAGGAGCTCCCGAACCCGGCCCACCGTGCCGTCCCGCCGCCGCCCGCAGGTAAAGCGGCTCCTGGGCGGACGGGAACCCCCGGGCGGTGGAGGCCCCGCGGGGCCCGGGACGGGGTGCCGGGAGCGGGCAGTGCGGCGGGGCAGCGTGAGCCTGAATCGCTGATGGCAGAAAGTTGAAACGCGGGCGTTTCACTGGGCGCTTCAAGCAGATGCTGCGAAAACGCTTCTTTAATCGTTACCGTTATTTTTAATCTATTGAAGGAAGAACAGTCTTGTGGTTTAAGAGTGTGTATGATCGCACTGACAGCGAAATACAGATGCTCCAGCTGAAATCCGCGTCGATGCTTCTCGCTGGAGCCTCGGGACGTCTGTGCTGTAAGGCTCTGGCCGTTTGCTCTGGCGCACCGACACGTTGACTCCGGTCCGCGTCACGAAGCAGCTTCAGCCGCCGCAACGCCGCGCGTGTAGGTACGGACTTGCGGAGGGGCTCCGACCGAGCGCGGCGCTCCCGAGCGGCAGCGCAGGGCACGGGGCGGCTCCGGGCGGGCGGCAGCCAGGAGGGAAGCGCAGAGGCGTCGTGACCCATCCGTGTGCGGGGCGAACTGCGTGAATTACACGGTGGCAGATGCGGAGGACTGATCTGCCAGCGCGCAGTTCGCGCTGCTTCGAAGGTGGGAGGGGGGTTGAGGGGTAGGAGGCTGTAGGCGCCAGGAGAAGCCCCCTTCTTCGTTTCTTATCATCTCTGGCCACGATGGGCTCCTGCTCGCCGGGTGACTCCCCCGAGACTCCGGGCAACTGTCCGCCGGTACCCGCCCCTTCCTGAGCAGCCCCGGCTCCATCCCGTGACCCCCCGGGAGGCTGCCCGCAGCTCTGGACCGGCTGCGGTGCGCGAAGGCACCCAGCTCCGGGCTGCAGTGAGGCGGGTCCTCTCGGCGAAGCCGAACCATTCTGTCGGTGCCCGACCTGGTGGTTCCGTCTGTGCTCTGCCCAGTCCCTTCGCAGTGTGATCTCCAGCGGCTGGGATGGAAGAGCCGCGCAGAACGGAGCAGTCCCTGCCCTGATCCCGCACCCCACCGGGAGCACGGGGGGACGCCGTGTGTGTGCAGCGCTGCGCCGGGCGAGGGCTCTGAGGGCCCAGGGCAGCGGCGCGGACATCTAAGGACACTGTTGCTGTTAATTAGCCAAATACAATCCGCAAGCAGCAGTGCTTAGCGGACCTCGCAGGGACGTTTTCCTGCCTGGGGAGAGAGCTGCGGATCTGCTTCGGGGACGCCTAGAAGTGGCCGGTGCGGAGCTGTGGGGATGCTGATTTCGGGGTGGGGGGCAGGAAGGCCGCCGGGGCTGTGACACTGGGATGTCCCACCGCGACTCCCGCGTTGCCCCGGCTGCGTTTGGGTTCCGGGGCAGAGGGGGGAGCGGTCCCCCCGCCTTGGGGCCCGGTGAGATTAGAAATTCCCTTTTAATGTCCGTGTCGGTGCGATCGTATTGATGGGTTAAAGCACAGAAAGTGCAGTTTCCTTCCCGGCTCTCACCCTCCCACCTCCTGCTCAGGCCCAGGCCACGTTTGTTACAGTTACACTGAACTGAGTCTTCCTGCTTTTGCAGCACCCCGCCCCCCCCTCCGTGACAGTGCTGTTGGGCCCGCTGGGATGGACAAGTGTAGTTGAAGAAATTAATGTACTTCGTAAGTAATATATTTTTTTTTCTTCTGGGTACCAATTTGATAGTGCCTTTTTCTCCTTATTCCTAATGAATTTAATGACGATGAGTGGGAAAAAAAAAAAGAAAAAAAAAAAGTAAAAAAAAAAGTAAGTGGTTAGAGCTATAAAATATGCTGTATTTATTTACAAGCACTTTACCGGCGCGGTGGCTGTAAGGTGGAAGCCGCCCTCGCAGAGCACGGAGCTGCAGGGCAGCGCCCACATCCCGCTGGGTTCGTTCCAGCTCCATCCCGCAGCGCCGCCCGCTCCGTGCGGTGCCGCAGAACTGCCCTCTCTCCGCTTTGCCCCTTCGCAGCCTCGTTGGAGAACGGAGGCGAAGAACGCACGCGACACACTGAAAGTCCCTCGGATTGGTGACCCTGGAAGTCACTTCCCGTCTCGGGACACCGGGCGAGGTGTCTCTCGCAGCGCCTGGATCCGCGTAGCTAATTGAGGCCCGGCTGAGTCTTCCCGCTGAGGAGGGATAATAAGCGGGTCTGGAAAAACCGCTGACAAATACGGGAGACGGAGAAGTGACAGCCGGGGTGCGGCAATCGCCGAACGGCGGAACGGTCACGCTCCTTCCGTCGGGAGCGGAGTGGGGGTTCATTGCAGTGCGGTGCCCCGGAGCTCAACGTCCCGTCGGTGCGGGGGGAGCGGCGCGCCGCTCCGGGTTGGTGCCGCTCCGCGCTCGCGCGGGGCCCCGCGGCTGCAGCGCGTTTAACTTCTCGCCGGGCCCTTTCATTGGGGCATCGCATTTGCACCTCGCTATTAGGAGAAGTAATAACACTCGCAGTCAGGGGCAAATCCTGTTAATGAACAAATTAAAGTTCAAACCGTTATTCAAGTTCACAGCCCAGAGCGCTGCTCCTTTAATAAGAGAGATACACGTTACTTTCTCCAGGACTCCCCCCAACCCCCCTCCTCTTTATTACTTTTTAAGCTTTTCATAAGTGCTGACGGGGTATAGGGGCAGCTCCCGGCCCCTAAAGGACCCGCGGAGCGGGGGGGGGGGGGGGGGCCTAATCCGCCCTTCCTTTGGCGGTTGGTGTAGGACGCATAAAGGCGCTGTGCCGCCGGCTGTGCCGATGGTTTTGCCCCCCCGCAAAATCCTGCACCCACGGCTGCGGCCATCGCCCCGTGCGCTGCAGCGGAGGAGCGGAGAGCTGTGCGTGTACGAGCGGAGGAGATCACACTCCCCATTATCCACCTCCCGGCGAGTGTTTGATTTGTGACATCAAAAGCTTA
Source organism: Tympanuchus pallidicinctus (assembly GCF_026119805.1). Classification (NCBI taxonomy): domain Eukaryota; kingdom Metazoa; phylum Chordata; class Aves; order Galliformes; family Phasianidae; genus Tympanuchus; species Tympanuchus pallidicinctus. Next base: position 15,125,640 of record NW_026294791.1, on the reverse strand, counting down.
TCAAGGCGAGCTCCAAAAAAAAAAAAAAAAAGCACCCCTACAAGGAGGGGGAGAGAGCGTTCGGGTTTGGGCGACCGTGGGGGGAACAGTCGAGAGAGAAGGGCTCGGAACTGTGCTTCTCGGGACGGAGCTGCTGCGTAATTCCCCGGGCAGCGCTGCGGGGCCGGGACCGGGCTGCGGGGAGGCCCCGGTTGCTCGCAGTCATCCGCACCGAAGTGGCTTGATATAATCACCATGACAACTGCCATCTATGGGCATACAAATAACGGAGATGGAGTAGAGCGAAGATTAGCATGCCATGAAAAGTACAATAAGTTTCTTATTTAGCATTTAGATAACTGTCTTTCCTTCGGAGCGGGCTTCAAAGTTGAACCCAGTTTAGACCAAGAGGATTAATTCTCTCTCCCGCATGCTTCATTGAATCTCTCATTACCAAACTTTGTCTGTATTGATGTAAGATGTGATTGAAGATTAGAGCATTTAGCAGATCTCGCCTTTCTGCGGGGCTCGGGGCCCTTTCAGGCGCGGCCCAGTGGTCAATCCCCCCCCTTTTATCCGGTGTCTGCTTCATTTAAACTTAATCAACTCCCTCAATGAACTGGAACGGGGAAGCGTCCCCGCGGCAGGAATGCTGCGCTTTCCTTAGATCGCCCTTCGCTCCCCTTCCCGATCCGCTGCAGTTAAAGCCCAAATCGCTCTCTGATGAACTTAATCAATATGATAATGACAATCGGGGCCGAGCGGCTTTGCTGAGGCTCGGGGTGGAAAAGGCGGCGGCGCCCATTGCCCCAAACCGACCTCAGCTCGGCTCCCTCTGTGCGCTCTGCTCCCACCTCCCTCCCCCCTCCCCATTCCCTCCGCCCTCGCGGGGTCACGCAGCGCGTTGCGGGGCTGTTACCGGCTCGGGAGTCCCCGGCCCCGGCGCTGCCCCCACCGCCCCGTCCCGCGGTGCGCAGGGCATCCATCAGCGCTGGCGGGCGCGTGTGGAGCGCTCCTGCGTAAATCTGCAGCCCCTGTCCCGGCTCCGTCGGAGCTGGCGTCTGTATATCATTTTTATACTGCTACCAGTAGAGCAATTTCAAAAGTATTTGCAAGGAAAATGGATGTCCCCATCTGTTCCCGAACTCATAAATGTGCCACTTTCGGAAGGTTTTCACCGGTAATCATATCTTTAATGATGAACAAACTTGTGATATATACCTTTCCATAAAATGGGGTTTTCTTCGCTTCCCCGTGATTGGCCGCGATAAATGGCTTTTCCATATGGTGGGGAGATAAAACATGAGATTACCGGGGCTCGTCGGCTGGGTCGTAAACAAAAGAAACAATTCACTCCGAACGCTCCTTAAAGAGAACCAACCGCAGAACTAAGTTCTATTAACAGGGGGGAACGGCCGCCCCCGTGCCGAAGCCGGGTCCCTCGCACCGCGCTGCGCGGCCGCACGCATTAACGCCCGACTAAGCTCTAATTGTTGCCATCGTTTTGTCTTTGTCTCCGTTCTCCAGCCCAAGCCTGGATCCCGGTGCCGGTACCCGAGCGCATTGCAGAGGGCCTCCCGGATCTGGGTTTGGGAGCAGCCCGAAGAAGAGACGCCCTTAGGACCGATTGTAGACTTCCATCACAAACCGCTCCCGGGCGGGCAGGGAGGTTCCTGAGGGCACAGAGCGATTCGGCCGGGAGCGGCACGGGGTGATGGCCGAGAGCCCCGGGAACCCCGACGGGGCGGGCAGCCCTCGGCTTCACCGCTGCCCCTCCGGTGCTGAGCCCGCGGCTCCGAGTGGGCAGCGAGCGAACGGACAAACGAATGTGTCCTCGGGCCAGAGGGGACTTGACACCGGCCGCCTGTTCTCCTGCCTCTCACGGCCCCGCAACTTCCCAGCTCCCAGTGCATTGAGCCACATCGTTTTGATCCCTGGCAATAAATTCAGGGCCTTCGGCAATTAACTCAAGCTCTTCAGCAAATAGACACTCCGTGTAGGGAAGGTTGTTACTCCTAAGCGGGACATCTAGAACCTAAAAGAGCAGTTAGAGAAAAATGCGTCCCGCAGGCAGGCCGCTCATTTCGGGAATTTCGAGAGTGGCAATTTGGCCCCTGCCCGGGTACTTCGCTCTGGCAGCCAACCGCCGTTAGGAGCAGAGCTCCAGCTCCGTCACACACAGCGTGGCTCGGTGCTGCCCGGCGTGCGTTTGCGAGCCCCCGAGCCGCGCTGTCCCGCCCAGGTGCCAGCCGGGGTCCCCGCTCTGCCGACCCCCTGGAGTGGGAACGGTTCCCAGCCGAGCCGCCGTCCGTGGGCAGCGGGACGTTGCCCGTCCTGTGGGTCCCAGGGCCTGGCACAGCCTGGGGGCGGCTGCCGTGGTGCTGGCGGCTCTGCACGCTGGTGGGAGGGCGTGGAGACGCGTGTCAGCGCAGCTGAAGGCACCGCGTCTGTTGGTCGCTCTCGGCCGTGTCTTATTTACTTTTTTCTGCTCAACGCTTGCCTCTGTGTGTGTGAGGTCAGTGCAGTGCATGGCATCCCGCAGCAGGACGGGAGGCTTCCCTTCCTCGGACGCAGCCCCCGGCCACCGTCTCAGCCCCATGTTATAGGGGTTCCTCGGGCGCTGCGGGGCCGGGGATGGACCTGTACAGCCCGCGGGACCCGACCAGGACACTCCCGGCTCAACCCCGCCGCCTTCACCGCGACACCGGACCCCAGTTCTCCCCGAATGAGCGGCTCGGTCCCCTCCGAGCCCCCCCGGACGGGTTTGTCTCTGTCCCCGCGCCCCGCCCGGGCTCTAGCGTGTCATTACCCAAATCCCAGCGAAGCGCCCGGCAGGAGCCGTCAGGCGCAGGCAGCCAGACAGTTTTCTTGTACTTTATTAAAGTGTAATCAAACATCGGTTAAGTGGAAAATAAATATCCAGATCTAATAAGCTGCTCAGTCAGATCGTGTAAATGCAAATTGCAAGCTGGTTCCCATCTCCCCGCCAGGGGACCGAACAAGCCACAGCAATTGCTTCATCCACCGCGATTGTAAATCAACTAAAATAATGGCTGGATAATGACCGGTTTGCGGTTTCAAGCAGATTGAATGATAACAAACCGCGTGTGCCGCACCGGCTTTGCATTTAGCACTCATCACGGCGCAGCCCGCACAGCCCGGCCGCCTCATTAGGCTGTTGTCTGAGCTCCAGCGGCAGCCGGCGCAGCGCTGCCAGAGCTCCTGCGAGGGGAGGGCGAGACAATTCAATCGGCCCTCCCCGCGAGGGGGGGAACGCGGGTCCGTCGCAGTGAACTGATAGCGAAGCGATGCTGCCTTAACGGGGCGACAGGAAAACACGCGTGGGGATGGGGGGGAGAGAGAGCCGCACACAGACCCCAGCCCCGCGCGGGCTCCCTTTTGCTTTTTAGTGATTTTTTTCCTTCTTTTTTTTTTTTTTTTTCCCCCTATTTTTTTTTTTTTCCTGCTGTTGATTTAGCTGCTAATTGGTGACAGAAATTGTCAGCTAAGTGGCAGATAGCGGCTCCGGTAGCTTCCCCCCAGAAGGTGCGAAAATCCTTTCAAAGCCAAACCGCTGCCTTAAAAAGGGAGAGGGAGAGCTGGGGGGGGGGGGGGAGGAAGGAGGGCTGCGGGGGGGCTTGAGAAATCTCTCCCAGATATTTATTGCGCGCATTAAAAAGATAAATCGGGAGAAGAGAGAGCGAGGCACGAAGCAGGTAGTACGGAGCCGTCCCGCTTTATTTAGAACATGGATCATCGTGTTTGTTTGTGGAATATGTTTGCTTCCAGGATGTAATTTAACATACTAACACTCAACCTATTTAAACAGAGAGACAGATAAAGGCTTACGGAGATCTCAGGGGGAGCCTCCGGAACCCTGCTTTGACTTCTCCTTTCCTCAGGAGCATAAAATGAACAGTAATTAGGCTTTGATACTCTGGCAAATGAACAGTAATTAGAATCTGCTACCTCCAGTCCTTAACTCCGCTCCTCATAGAATATTCACACCATTATTGAACATTTAGATGAGGCCGCTCCGCTCGCACCGCCGCGCCGCGGCCCGCAGATGGCCCAGGGAAAGCGGAGCGCCGATTCGCCGGAGCCTTTGGGCCCACAGAGGGGATTTTCTGGTTATTAGAACCCTCCTAGATCAGGGCCAATTATAAAGAAAACTGTCAGTCAAGGGAAAATTGCTACATGATTAGTGAAAAGGACAAAATCAGGTGAAAAGTGTGAATCATTCAGGCGGCTTTGATTTGCTAATCAGGGGAAGGAAAAGAACAGGAAAGTCCCCAGCTGTAGCCCCGGTTTACTCTTTTCATTTTATCGTGACCTTCTTAGCAGTTACTGATATAATCTCTAAAAAAAAAAAAAAAAAAAAAAAAAAAGGGACGGTGCGGCTGTGATTGCGGGGAGGGCCCGGGGGGGAGGCGAGGCGGAGAGGCGGAGAGACCCCGGCACAGCGCCCGGCCCTCCGTACCGCGAGGGCAGGAGATTCCTAATTACGTTAATAGTTTTTAACAGACTAATTCCCACCGAAAACCCTTTGTACGAAGACGCCGCCTCCTCCGCAGAGAGCGGCGGTGCAGCAGCGAGGCCACGCGGGGCGGGCAGGTACGGCTGCGGCTGCTGACGGGCGGCGGAGCTGCTGACAGCTGTGGCAGCTGACGCGGGGGCTCCGCTGCTCCCTTCTCTCGGAGGCGGTGATGGAGCCCAAAACCCTGACGATCCCATTAGCCCCGTCTGGGGTGGCGGTGGCGGCTGAGAGCCCGGGGTGGTGGGGCGGGAGGTGAGAGTGCGTCTCTCCGTGAGCTCCCCCCGTTCTCGGGACAGGTCCGGGGCGGGGGTCACCGGGCGCTGCCCCCCGGCGCGGGGCCGTGACAAATCGGGCGGCGCGGGGGGAGCGGCCCTGACAGTCACGGGGGGCAATTATCACCGCGTGATGAAGGAGCCTCCGCCAGGATGGATTGCGCCGTTAATTACTGTCCTTTTCCTACAGGCTTCTAATGTGAGGAAAAACACGCGGTGACAAGTGTGGAAAAGAGCAAGCACTAAATTACTGTCAGAAAAATAAACGGCGGAGCGCGGAGCTGCGCGGTGATTTACGGGGGCAATTAGCCCGCCGGGCCGGACCCGCCCGCCTCCATTCCTTCCCCGGCCACAAAACGGGGAGGGCCGCCCCGGCGCCTGGGCACCGTGCGGTGGGTACGGAGCGCTGGGTAAACCTCGGTGCTGCTGTGTCACCCGAGTGGGGTCCTAGGGGGGGATTGTCATTGGAGCGACAGAGCGGAGGGATGTTTGAGGCTCTGGTACAGCCCAAGCCGTGGCAGTGAGCCCTCAGCCACTGATCTGTGGGGTCTCCGGAGGGACCACTGGACCATCGGTGTGGCTGTGCAGATATCTCTTCCTGGTGGCCAGAGCAGAGCGTGGGCTGAGTGCTGTCAGATTACTAATCACCCTGCAGAGACACTGCTTTGCCCCATCTCGCCCTGCTGAGTGCACTGTGAGTGTGGTAGCTTTGACCCTGACCTGCTGATCCTAATCTCTTTGGTGCCTGTACATTGATTTTCACTTTCTGAGGCTGCGCTGTGCACCTGGGCCAAGAACCAGGGTCTGGCTCTGGGGCAGCAGTGGTATCTGACCCGGGTGCTGGCCCTGCCTCTCTGACCAGCACTGCCTGTCCCAGCCAGGGTACTACTCATAGGGTAGGGAACGTGTGGGGACAAAAAGAGGAGCAGCAGGGCCAACCTCTCCAGATGTGGCTCTGAGTGTGAATGACAGCCATGTGTGTTTCAGAGGAAAATGAAGAGATATCATGGTTTGTGTATAAGAAATGGGCATGTGGGGGAAGCAGCAGTGTGTGCTGGGCTCAGCCCTGAGCCGCTGCCTCCCTTTCTAGAAATGCTCTGTGCAGAGCCATGGGTGTGTACCTGTAAGGGGCTCCCTGTGTGTGTACAGCCCACCTCTGCTCTGGGCTTCTGGACTGCCTCCCACCATCACTGTGACCAGCATGACCAGCATCTCTCTTGTGTTCTTCTGCTAGTAAAACTGTGGATGTCCTTTAAATAAATACTTAATTGCTCTTCTTTAAATAAATACTTAATTGTTAATCTTGCTTCTTTCTCCTGTTCTGCCTCATTTTGTTACCGAAGGCAAAGTCAGAATTCTTTGGGTACAAGTGGTGAGGGATGGAGTGAGCCCTCAGCTCCAGGAATACGTGTGTTTCAGGTATACAGACGTACCTGCAGTGGGTGTGAGAAGTGGAGGCGAGGTCAGCGTCCATGGCTCTGATGAATGGGACATCAACAAGGAGTGTGGAAGGATCCTACTTCAAAGCACATGCAGCACTGGGGCTGGGAAGGACCTGGGCCTTTTCCCACAGTCCCAGCTGTTGGTGGCCATGGCACTGGGAGTTCTATGAGGGGCCTGGAGCTGCCCACACATCTCTGTCACCTCTCGGTGTGAGGTACTGAAGCCTCAGTGCTGGTGCTCGTTCATCCCCTATGCTTCTGCTCTCAGCAGCCTGGTCCAGCCGCTGCAGGGCTTCTCTGACAACTTGGCTCCCAGGGCACTGGGTTCCTGCACCAGAACCCTGCAGCCAGAGCCCAGCTTTGTCCTTGTGGGACCCTCTTTGGGCTATATTTGTTGGGGTGGTATATTGGAAGAGCAGCAGTCCTACCTGGCCTATAACAAGTGGGTGCCACAGCCATTTCCTACAGCTAGGTGCCGGTCAAGCAGCTTTCATTTGGAGTGTGCTTCCAAGACATCATTAATATTGGGCGACTGATGCAGGGCGATGCCTTTTAGATGTATGCCACAGAAACCATAAAGGTGCATCGTGCTGTCATATGCCAGGTCTGCCTGTTGGACTGGGCCCGCAGTGCTGCAATCTGGTCCCACAGTGGCGTTTGGCCAGACCCAGATCCAGGGGGCTGTGAGGAAGATGCAGGTCGGAGTGGTGAAGCCTTCCTGGCCTGGGAGGCTTCCGCAAGGGGAGATGGCTCCAGCACACAGGCTGCTGTGCAGCTTTGTCTGGGTTCTGCCACACAGGCAGCTCTCCTGGCTGGCAAAAGCTCCAAGCCCTCAGGTTTACTTCTTCGGAGGTAACCAACAACCCAGCTGTTACGGGAAATATCAAAATGAAATATTTCTGATGGATTTCATAAAGGATGACTTACAGGAGAAGAAATTATTTTGGATGTAAATATATTGTATTTCATTCTTCAATCATACTGTATTTTTACTTATCTGAAAAGATTTAAGATGGCCCAAACTGTTTGGCTGGCATGCTGAAAGCATCCCTGTTTGACAGAAGCTTGAATTGATAACTTTGCTGAGAGAGGGAAGGGAAAAAAAAGAGTTTTATTTAAATCAACTTTAAAGCTTTATTGTAAAGGGCGGCTATCGGGAGCCAAGCAGTGCTGCTGCCCCTCGCTGCAGCTGGGCTGCGGGAGCCGGGCGGTGCTTATTTATTTCCCTCACAGAGGGGAGGAAAATACAGGTCCATGAATCAATCTAGATAATGGGGCAGGCTGAATGTAATAAATAATACAGTAACAACCCTAAACTAATGAGCTGTTGCTAAGGTACATTTCACAGGCTCATCCTCTATATAAAAAGTCACTAATAATCCCTTGGTGTAATCAGATGATAAAGCTTTGCCATAAGGCAACACCTGTGCAATTAAAGCTGCGGATTCTTTTGCACGTTTCATTAATTTCAGGATTTTGTAAAGGCACAGTGACTACACTAATAATCTAGTCTACTTGACTCCATGTCTACTGGAAACAGGGTGTCTAATTAGGTAAAGGTAATTAATTAGAGATAAATGGAGCTAATCAGACTCGGTTAACACTAATTCTCTGAATTAAGACATTTTGGGACACCTACTATTCTGCTGGCTTTGATGTTTCCCAACAAACACAGGCTTGGAAAGGGCTCGGCAGCATTCTGTCTGCTTGGTGCCACCCACCAGCCCAGCCTGCAGCCCATAGGATCCCTAGCAGTGCCTTGCTGAGTCCCTACCTCCTGCATCGAGGCCTGGGGCCGGCACCCACAGTGTCAGTGGTGATGTTCCGGGCTTCTGTCAGCCTTCTGCTGGCTGCTGTTCTCCCTACAGCTTTCTTCCCTGATGTGGGCACTCTATCAAATGCTATTAAATATTAAATGTTGTCTGATTCAAAACCTGGATTATTTACTGAAAGAACCAGGATTTCACAGGTGCAGTTATAATGCTGTGGAGGTCATGGTCCTATCCTGAGGATGGCTCAGGTGCTTTTCATCTTGCGCAGCCAATGAGCTACACTGAAATCAGGTGTCAGCTTCTTGAAAGCCAGCAGGGTCAGGGGTGGGGGGACAGAAAATGGTTGGGACAAGAAGTGGGCAAGGAACAAAATTGCTCAAATATCATTGAGTTTCCATGCACCTCTAGAATTATTAAGGTTGGAAAAGATCACTAAGGTCACCAAGTCAAACTATCAACCCATTCCCACTGTGCCCACTAACTCAAATCCCTCAGTGATACATTTACATGTTTCTTGAACACCTCCAGGGATTGTGGCTTCACCACCATCTCTGTTGTCAGCACTCTGTTAAAGGAGTCCTTTGTTAATTCTTTTTCAATATAACCACTTATTTCTGGTATGAATTCATGCCCAGAAATGATGGTAGGTGTGGTAGAAAGATATTGTAGGTGGTCTGTACCAAAATAACAATATCACCACCAGCTCTGCGAGCACTCGTTAGCAATTGGTGATGGGACTGTGCTGGGTGCATGGAGCAAATGTTTTTGGATGTCCCTACATAAAGCAAAGCTACAAAGGAGGATAGCTTTCCATCACCTGTGGCCAATCTGCTAACTCCAGCACAGCTGAGGGAGTGCTCATTGTCAGTCACTTGAACAATGGAAGCCTGGGAAGTGCTGCTTTCTCCTGCATCTGAGGAAAGCTGGGTGTTTTTTCAGCTTACATTTCTAAAGCACCTAGGTGGGTGTTGCGCAGTGTGGTACGTAAATAACAAGAGTGAGGCAGGAACAAGTCCTCACAGGGTGAGCTATAGCCCGAGGTAAGTCTCTGCCAGCTGAGCTACACTGCCCTCACCAGAGGAGATGAAACAGAAATGTCTGACTACCTTTATTGCCAGATATTTTCTGGATTGACCTTTCAATAACTTGTTAAACTACAGAAAATATTTCTGTTTTCTGGATGTGAAAGACCTGCTGGGTTGAACTGTTCATAAATGCACCTCTGGATGTTTTTAATCACAGCTTGATGGCTCTGGGCTGTCAGGAACAGGCAGCCATCCTAAATGAGATGGTTTCTGCCCACCCCTGCAGGGCTGTATGAAATAATTCTCATTTCCAAAGACATAGCAAATCCTAGATAGCTGTTGCAAAGAGCTGTCTCTTATGCCAGTGTCACTCCTGCCATCCAGGTACGCATGGTCCCGGAGCTGGGGCAGATGCGGTGCCCTGCATCCAGAAACATGAGACCTATGGGTGTCCCTCTGGCAGGTACCTTGCTGGGCAGCAACTAGTGCTAATGTTATCTGCTGGGTATTGGAGGTCAGTATGGGATGGAATCTGCTTGGAATGTCTGATTTTGTAACAAAACTCTTTCCTTACCTCCCTGTAAAGCAATGCAAAGCACAGCCCAGCATGCAATTTAACTGCACCACAGTAACAAAATGCTTAATGCTTTAAAGAGGGAGTTCTAAAATTTAATAGTTTATTTTATTATTTCTCTTTTGGATATAATTAACTGGGGATGCTCTTCAAACTGTGCTCTCTTTGCCACCGAGATGTGTTTTTATGTTTTACTCTGGGGGAAAGAGAAGGCTGTCAGATCACGGCCTCTCCCTCGGTGCATATTATTAGAGTCTTTCAGAGCCAAGCAGGCAATTCCACTGTCACTGGTCTTGTTTGGATGGAGGAGTTTTCCTGGGAAGTCCCCAGAGAAGGGTGTCAGGGGCAGACCAGCAGCCAGCATGGCTCAGCACAGCTCCTGGCCTCCTTCCTGCAGTGCCACTTTTGGGTCCCTTGATCTGTAATATGCTGGCTGTGCTAATAACAGGTAGATGCTTAGTTTCTTCATGTCAGAAGTTCATTTATCCTTGGAGAAAATTTTTTCAAGCTCATTATCCAGTGATGAAGACTGGTGCAGCCTTTTAGTGATGCTTTTCTCTAAGTTTTCACATGGATTGGACATTTTTTTCCAGCTTCTAGTGGGTAAGGAAGCCAAAAATATTGTATACAAGAAAAGGCTCTCTGAATATTCCTTATTCTGTGAATAAAGCTTTCAGAGTGGCTCATGCAGGTGTTCTCTGTGCTGTTCAGAACAACAACTGAGAGGTTCTATAGTTACCTAGAAGTCATTGTAGAATAAGTCAAATGTATTTCTTTAAACTTCATAATTCTGCATAGGCATATATCAGTGATGTGATAGTGAGATCTCCATCTCCTTGTCTCTTTGTGTGTAATCAATGAATGTGTGAATCATATGGATGCTATGATTCAGAAATATATAGGAAACTGAGGCTGAACAGGTTATCACACTAAAGAAGAATGGATGGAAAGCATGTCCTGAGCTCACTGAGAAGACTCCAAGAGAAGCAATCTCCAGAAGAGATCCTTCTCCAGGGGTAGTCAGCTCTTAAATGGGTCTAGGAGAGGTGCAGCCAGGCTCCATCCCTTCTGGCAGCACAAGAGAATTGTCTTCACCTGTGCTCCCAAGGCTGACTCAGTGCTCACCTCAGGTGGTCAATCAGAGGTTCAGGCCATGATTCAGCAGTTCCCATACACTTTGTTAAGGACAAATTCATCCCAACGGTGCAGTATGATTTCAGCAAATAGTGTTATAATAGCAAAAATGGAGAGCAGGAGTTGATGATTAAATTTAAGTGTGTGTTGTCCACATGAAGCAAGCCATGTGCCTTTTTTCATGAATGTGAATGTTCATCACTGGTGCTCAAGAAAGACAACGTGTGCTTGCTAATTATTGTGTTTTTAACTGATAATATGCTGTAAATTTTGTATAATACAACTGTGACCTTACAGAGAATAGAAGGGATGACAGTGCACCCGTAATTATAGTATAGTGAAGAAATGCTGTTATTATCCACTATTTTTAGGACCTGTGTGTGCAGCCTCTTAATTTGCATAAGCTTTAGACATTCACACATCCTCCTTCTTTGCTTGTGGATAAGTTTTGTTTAAATGAAATATGAAGGCATCATGTTGGCTGAGAGGTGAGGCAGCTGGGAGCTCCATCACTGCAAGCAACGTCTTCGGTGCCAGGTGAAAAAAGGGCATTTGTTTGAGAAAGAATTGTTAACACAAGATTAGTTAGAAAAGATATATTTATATCCACCAGCATAGCATTCAAATTGTGCCTTGATCATGTGTGATTTGTATTCAGAGCACTCCTGAGTTTGGCCTGGTGTGCTGTAGCCGTGTGCTGTCAGGTTGAGCTACGCAAGGCCTCGTGCTCTGCCCAGGGCTGTGCCTGCCCCAGCTGGGCAGCCCCATCGAGCCGAATGGAAGCTGGCCTGGCTGCAGCCTGGCCCTTTGCCCAGTATGAGCCCTGTGGCTATGAAGGAGCACTGGTCTGGAGGTGGTGTTCTGCCCGACCAGGTTCTTCCTGCAGCCATCAGAAGTCTGTTTCGCAAAGTGCAAAACAGAGAAACAAAAAGATCTGGAGATGGAAGAAAAGCTTGCTTGTACTCATTACACCAGGGGATGCTCTGAGATCAGATCATCCATCTGAAATTATGACCTCCTGTAACACTGCCCAATACGGTCAGGGGCGGCTGTGTGCCTTTGCTGAAGAACTGCCTGCTGCAGGCTCGGCTGCCCGCAAGCACCTCACTGCTAAGTCTGGGTTTGTCAAGCTGAAAGAAAAGAGGGAGTTTGCTCTTCAGGGTTTGACCCATTATTTTTCTGCTTTGTTTGACCCATGTTTCTTTTCTTTCATTGTACTGATGATATAAAGAGTGTTTCAGCCATGTTTCAGATTTTCATGAAGGAGGCTGTATGAGGAGAGCCATTCACTTGAACAGCTGTTCAGATCTCCCATACCCTGTGACTTCTTGTTGCAGAAGGGTGTGGGTGTATCAGCAGGGACTGGTGCAGCTTCTGCCGGGCAACCACTGTCTGTGCTCGAGGGAGGGGATGCTCCTGGGGTCCATTTTATGCCAGACACCTTGGGGAAAATGCCAGTATAATTGATTAAAAACTTCTGTTAGTAAAGACCTTTTCCAAATGCCTGTCATGACAACAAGTGTGAAGGGAAGAACTCCCTGGTCGCTCCGTGTGGCTACTGAAAGAGCTGTGATGGCCACATGCTAACAGGCTGTAAGGCTTACTCCATCATCAGTACATGGGCAATGTGGTGGATGTTTTAATGTGTGTGCAGCTGGACTCAGCAGATATTAAAACCTGGAATGTGCCCAAAGAAGGACAACAGAACTGAGTCTGGAGCACAAGTATGAAGGGGAGCAACTGAGGGAAACAGGATGGTTCAGTCTGGAGAAAAGGAAGTTCAGGGATTTATTTATTTATTTATTTTCTTTATTGCTCTCTACAGATACCTGAAAGGAGGTGGAAGCAAGGGGAGTGAGGGCCACTCTCTCAGGTAACAGCTATAGGACAAGAAGCAATGGCCTTAAGTTGCAACAGGGGAGCTTCAGGTTGGATATTAGGAAGAATTTCAAAGAGTGGTAATGCACTGGAACAGGCTGTGCAGGGAAATGGTGGAGTCACCATCTCTGGAGGTGTTCAACAAATGGGTAGATGTAGCACAGAGAGATGTTGCTATTGGGTATGGTGGGGGTGGCTTGGTGGTTGAACTAGATGATCTTAGTGGTCTTTCCAACCTCAATGATTCTATGATTCATTTATTTGGAGAGGAACAGACCCAGTGATGTCAGTGGGGCTTTGCTCTATGGAGAAGGGTGTTTGCCAGCCCTCAGCCTCCAGCAACAGTGCCCCACAGGGCTGGGATGGCTGAGCAGAGGCATGGGTGCTGGTGGCAGCTTGTTTTGTGTTCCCTTACTGCAGCCTCTGGTAGTTCACTGCCGAGTGACAATATCTGTGCAAGGCGTTCTTGCTTGCTTTGCTTTATTTGCTTCTGTATATGTAATCACTCCAATCTCCTTCCCTCCAAATTTCTTACAGCTGAGGAAAATGAGCTTGTCTGTCCATAAAGCATCTTGCGGCAGGTTAATGCGGTTGTATATCTGGATAACCCCGTCTACCTTTGCCAGTGCAATCAGTGTGGGTGTGAATTACAGGCAGGGGTGAGCACAACCAGAGTAGGACTGGGATTGATGAGTAGTGTGCAGCTGTATGTGGAGCAGGCAGGGATGGAACATCTGCAGGAGCCTTTTGTTCTTCGTTCTGTAATGCCATCAGTGGAGCTGCTGAATTAAGCTGTATTTCCATGATGAGTGGGGATGGCAGGGGTGGCACAGGTGAGTGCCATGTGTGCTGTGCTGGGTGCTACCTGTAGAGCTGCTCTGTGCTGGCATGAGTAGCCTTGCTAAGCCCTGCTTAGGCATGCCAGGTATGGATGAGACCTGGGATCACCTGGAAATCATGGGATTTCTCTCCAGGCCACGCTTTGGTGGTAGTATTTCTTTTAATCCAATTCAGTTTTAAATACTGCCATGAAGAATTATAGCTGATTGCATTGAATTATGCTTGGAATCTCCTGGCTGCTTGATGAAGAAATGATATGAGCGCAGCGTGGGCCTGACTTTACGTCTGTATTAACAATGTTACAGGCACACGGCCTCAGTCTGATACATTCCTAATGAGATTTTGAAGTTCACACTATAAAATGTTCTGTCAATTAAGTCAGAAATTCAGAGCAACATATTTACTTCAGCTAACAGTATGTCCTTTCAGTGCAGGGATCTCGATGATTACAGCAATGTTTTCTAGTTCCAGCCTCATCAAAGTCCAATAAAATATTCTCATTGTAATATGCGCTTGTCGGTAACGTGCAAGTTTTTTGACTGCAAAGAACAGCTCTGCAAAAACATATTCAGTGAGGAGGAAGCAGGGTAGCAGATATCTCTAATACAAAGGCCTGTCTTTCTGTAGTGCCCTGTAGCTGAAATGAAATCAGGCAGGAGCCCTGTTTTACTAGCAGCAGGTTTCCTTGATGCACACCTGTGCTTCCTGATGCTGCTGACTCCCAGGAAGAAGGCCCTCCAATGTGCTGAGGAAGGGCTGATTGCGGCTGTCACCAATTAACAGGAGATGGGCATGCAGGTGAAAGCAAATCCTGCTTTGCTTTACTGGGTCATGAAAGTGCAAAGCCAGCCACAGCTCCTACATCAGCTACACCCATGGAAGCAGCTCCTGCATTACTTGAGGAGCGTTGCTTGCTGCTTCTGTGATTCGATAAAGTCCCAGATCCTTAAAGTCTTTGGGAAGCCATGAACTAGCAGCAGTTAAGGGGATTCAGCCTTTTAGCACGCGGAACTGCCCCCCTCTCGTGATCTGTGTGGCTGGTGAATGGCTCAGCTGTGGAAAGAGCTGGCTCTGCTCCAGATCCCTTCCCTCCCAGCCCAGTCTGGGACTTGTTCTGAGCATGCCAATAGTGCTGGCAATTTTCTCAGGTTTGGGATCTGTGCCTGAAGTAAGAAGAAATGTATAGGTACTGACTATGAACTTCAGATCAGTTTAAAAGAATTGGGTTTGGTGGGGTTTTCATATGTTTGGGGCTCTGTGAAAAAGGGTAGCTACTTGGAGTGAAGTCTTTGTGTTGAAATCACAGGAAACTGTGCTTTCTCCTTAGGCATGATCAAGATGTAGTTATGGCACTGTTTTTAAGAAATCATTTGGCTTAATATTATTGCCCACAAATACATTTTTACACAATTAGTTTGAGATCTGAAGTACTCGGCTGTTGGTGAGCACTTGTGGTGGAGCTCTTGTTATAAATAAGCCTGGTTTTCTCTGTGGGCTGTTGCACATGTCCGTGGTATTCATTCAGCTCTGCTCTTTCCACACCACTGCCACGGTATGAGCGTAAGTGCTCCACAGAAGTCTGCAGGTAAGCAAATGGAGTGTGGGCTAGATGAGTGGAAGTGAAATGGGTGAGAACTGGCTGACTGGCAGAGCTCAGAATGTTGTGATCAGCAGCACAGTCTGGTTGGAGGACTGTAGCTAGCAGTGTTCCCCCCAGCTCTCAGCAAGTTTGTGATGCTACAAAGCTGGAAGGAGTGGCTGACGCACCGGAAGGCATTGCTACCATTCACTGATACGTGGACAGGCTGGAGAATTGTGCAGAGAAGAACCTGATGGGGTTCAACAATGGCAAGCATAGGATTCTACACCTGAAGAGGAATAACTGCATGCATCAGCTGGAGAGAAGCTCTGAAGAAAAGGACCTAGGTGTCTGGTTGGCCATGAGCTACAGTGTGCCCTTGTGGCCAAGAGGTCAATGGCTTCCCTGGGGTGCATTAGGAATTGTGTTGCCAGAATGTTGAGGCAGGTGATCCTCCCCCTGTACTCTGAACTGGTGAGGTCACATCTAGAGTACTGTGTCCAGTTTTGGGCTCCTCAGTTCAAGAAAGACAGAGAATTGCTGGAGAGTCCATTGGAGGGCCACAAAGATGATGAGGGTTCTGGAGCATCTCCCATGTGGGAAAGGCTGAGACCTGAGGCTGTTCAGCCTGGAGAAGTATAAGGGGGGGATCTTATTAATGCTTATAAATATCTAATGGGTGTCTAGTGGATGGAGTGAGCTCTCTTCTGTGGTGCCCAGTGACAGGATAAGGAACAACAGGCACAAACCAGAAAATAGGAAGGTCAGTATGAACTTGAAGAAAAACTTCTTTACTTCAGGGATGGCAGAGCACTGGAACAGGCTGCCTGGGGACGCTGTGAATTCTCCTACTCTGGAGATATTCAAAACCCACCTGGATGTTTTTCTGTTCAATGTCCTATAGACAGTCCGCTTTAGTAGGGGGTTGAACTGGAGGATCTCCAGAGGTTTCTTTCAAGCCCTAAAATTCTGTGAGTCTGTTGTCCTGAGATCTGCCCCTCCCAGGCACCGTGTCCCAGGAATGCCTCAGGACTGGGATCTGCAGAAGAGGATTTGTTTAGTGATGTAAACTAAATAAATGTAAGCTCCTTTACACATTGTCTTTCCAAAAACTGATGGTCTTAAGTCATCTGGAACGGACACCATTCTCTCCAAGCAGTGTGTCTTGTTTGTTAGACATGTTGTGGCTCAATGACACATTGCTAATGAGAGAGATCTTTTGGCCTCTGTGTTCTTCTCCAGCCCCACGTGTGTGCCTGGCTTTGCCTTTCACACAGCTGGGTGCCCAGGTCTAGCATGCTGTGCTGTTCCTGTAATTGTTTGGGGAAAAGGGAGGAGTTGTGCTACATTATATTTACCTGAGGCTAGGAACCTGCCAGGTTGATGGTAGAACTGATTGCTTGTGAAACACTTTGACTCAGATTCTTTCAGGCAGTGTGATTCTTGTAGGATCCTTGTACCTGGGTCTCTGTCCAGGTGCAATGCTGGCCAGCAGGTCAAACACCAGGCTCCCAGAGCAGGGGAATTGCTGTGCCCTTGCTGACACTTGCTCATGGGCCCTGTGCCCAGGTATGCTCTATCCTGGTAGGGTCCCCCAGTCCTCCATGTGCTAGGAGGAGGCTTTCTCCTGGATGAGAGGTGCATCCCTCAGTGCCATGGCCCTTACAGCTCCTGCTATCAGAGTGCACTGTTACACTCTGGATGCAAATGCCCTTTTATTTTCACCAGAACTCTGCAAGTGGCACTGACAACAAGAAATGTGCTGTATCTGCAAGGGTAATAAATATTACTGGTTTGAAATTTCTGCATGCAACTGGGCATGGGTTAGGTTTCACTGTATTTCAGGGTACGATGACAGCAAAGAAGTTCCTTCCACTTAGCATGAAGTAAACAACAAACATGCAGCACCGGTGTGGCTGTCACTGCACCGTCAGCAGCCCTATCCTGGAGCACTGTGAATCCACATTGCTTTCATTTCACAAACAGAAGTAATGGCAAAGCCACTTCTCTTCTATCAAAAGCTTCTAAAGAGAGTGTTTCATCTCAAGTTTTGTGTAGGCACATCGTACAAATATTTCATCGAATACATTACAAAGTCAGTGCTGCTGCTTGCTTTGCTACTGCATGGGAGCTACCAGTATAGCCACCACCGTCTGTCAGATAGGTTTTCATCCTGTTTCCCTTCATGTTTTTTATTCTAATATTGCTTTTCTTCTACTTACTCATATTACAGCTGAAAAGCATTTCTTAGTTCAACAAGAGCTAAATGACGCACAAGTATAGATAGATAACATTGCCCTTTGAAGTCCTGTGCACAAAGGATGAAGGCTCCTGATAGTTGGTGCTCTACTGGAGGTTATCTGCAGTTGTTGAGCCACCAAGGTACAACACAAAGTCTTCCTATTAGGACCTGCAACATCTGCTTAATAGAAAGTGACTGGAAAGTTGCAGGTTCCTCTGCCAGCACTGAGTGACGCTGAATGGCTGAAATGTGTGGCAACTGCCTGTGGTTCTTGCTCTGCCTTGTTTGTGGGAAGGTGCTGGTCGAAAACAACTTCCTGGCACCAGTGACAGGACTCAGGATGGAGGAGTGAGGCCACAGAGGGCTGCTTGCACAGGAATGTCTGTAGGTGCCAGTGGGGAGAAAGGGGGTGAGGGGAGCACTGCTGCTGGCACCATGGCGGCAGGCCTGGAACAACACCATCTCAATTACATCCAGGCAGCGTCATGCTCCCTTTGCAGCCCATGGAGCTGCCAGGCAGGCTGCCAAGGCAGGCAGCAGTTTGGCAGGTTTTTAAACACTGACTGCGAGAGCGTGTGCTGGGCCATTTGTACCATATGGCACCCAAGAGCTAATCCAGGAGAGGGTGCAGGGTGGTGTGGCAGGCCAGCACTGAAATGCCATTTAGAAGGGAAACATCAGCCCAAGTGGCAGAGGGTAGGCTGGTGTCTGCACGACCAAGTCCAATTCCCTCCTACTGTCCCTTCACCGAGAGTTTAGAAACACTGTTCTGTAAAGCGTAAACCTATACCGTAAGCACATAAACAGATTTCAATGCAGATTTTGTATGTATGTATTGCTCAAAAGGCAGAGCTCTGTGGGAAAAAGCATTTCTGCCTCTCGACTGGGAGAGGATACTGGTGCCTGGTGCAAGCAGCCGCCCTGCCCTGGCCTGTGTGTGGGTGTCAATTAATCTCAGGAGGCACAGGCAGGATGGGAATCCCAAGCTTCCACTGCCCTTGACCATCCTGGCCCCAGGAAGTCAAGCAGATCTAGTCCATGGCCACCTTCCCTTTGAAAGGACATTTTATCCCACACGGCTCAGTTGTAAGGGCTTTCATTTACAGCGTCGTTATATTAAACAAATGACATCTTCCAATCGTTTGCCCTCTGCTCTTGGGCTCTAATGGATAGCGCTTGTCACAGTTATTGATTTTTCCTCTCTTACAGAAATCTGTTACTTTGGGAATATTGAGTTGTGCTATTATCCAGACAGGTGCCAGCCCTCTGGGTGACAGACAACTGGTTGTTACTGTAAACACTTGATAGCTGGCAAAAAAAGGTACACAAATGTCATTTATCCACTAAAATACTATAAATAAAATATAGATTTGGTAGCTCTTTCATGACTAAGCTCATAGAGAAGATGGGATTTGTCATACTAGAACAGGCTGAGTTCTTCCATGTGTGTGCAGCATGGCATGTGCAGTGCCATGTGCACAGTGATGACACTGTGGTGATGCCAGGTGGCACTGTAGGGGCTGGGCTTGCGCACACAGTACTGGGGCCTCCTCCCACCCCAACCACAGCTCACCTGGCTTAGTGGCTTCTGCAGCAGCTCGCGGTTCAAAAGAAGCTAAATCAGGGGTGCTTATTTTACTGGGAGAAGCTGGTTAGTATGCATGTCATTTCTGTGCCTCTACAGCACTTGAACAGCCTGGGCCTTTCCCCATTACACCAGCGGATAGCAGGCTTACACAAGCAAATGCGATCAGCTTCTACATCAGGAGGAAGAGAAATCTGTGGCTGTTGGGGAAAACACTTTCAGGTATTTAGAGCTGTGAACTGATCTGAGGGAGCTGTTGATTATAATCCTGCAGCTGCCCAGGACTTGCTGTCTGACAACAGAGTGCCTCGGTACAGCGATCCCACGCAGTGCTGCAGGGTGGTGCCTGTGCTTGCAGGAGGGCTTGGGAGCAGCAATGCCCTGGGCATGGAGGTGTCATGGAAGTGAGACATACAGCGGCTTCAGCCCATCGAGCAAGTGTACCCCTCCTGTCCCAGGCTCTGCCTGCTGCACAGTAGGTCACAAATGAGTTTTGCTCTTAAAAACTCTTCTGATGCTTATTCCTCTATCTCCCCCTCATCTCCTGCACTTGCAGTGCACCCCACTTCTTCCATAGACTCAGCCCCTATCTAAGCAGAGTGGGTGGTTTCACCTCTCACTAGAACAGGCTTGGAGCTGTTGCAGATTTCCCAGTGTAATGGGGCAATACAGGTACTTGCAATCACAAAATGTTTGGTTTGGTTAACAAGCACCGCTTTGCAAGCTCTTTCATATGTCGAAGTTGTCACATTATCTTCTTCCTAGCTGGGATGTCTGTCAGAAGCAGCAGCTGGTTTGTCTGGCACTGTTTACTGCTACAAACCCTGCTGCTAATTGTTCGTCCTTTTCTGTTTGTCTTTTCTTAATGCCTCTTCTGCTGTCTCTCTAGGCAGACTTCCCAAGCAGAAAGGTAGCAGTCTGGTTATTTCCCTTTTAACTGGATCTTTCAGTATCTCACTTTCCTTCTGCAGGCCTATGAGGGGCATCTTCTAGGGAAAGCCTGCTTGCTGTGTTCCCATCACATACTCCGTGCCTAGTCTTGTCCAGGTGCTGTCCCCACTGCCCAGACGCCAGCCCTAGGGGCTCTCCAGCAGTCACACCCCACTTGGTGCAGCTGAGGCCAGGTCCCACCTTGTCCTTAGGTAAAACATGATTTTGTAGTGTCATACCTGACATGCTGAGGGATGCCTTTCTTGGGAAAGCTTGTCTGGTGAGGTGGAATGGAAGATGTGTTCATTGTCATCTGTTAATTATTGCAGAATCATTTAGGTTGGAAGACATCACTAAAGCCACCCAGGCCAACCGTCAACCCATCACCACCATGCCCACTACACCATGTCATCCAGTGCCACATCTACCCTTTTCTTGGAAAGCTACCCAGTGCCCAGAAAATGGATATCTGAAACTGTGGAACAATGTAAATACATATTGGGAAAAAAAAAAAAAAAAAAAAAAAAAGAAAGAATTTAAAAAGATAGATGCTAAGCCATTCTGGAGAATTAAATCATAAAACTTTAATTGAATTAATAAGTTCAAATCTGTTCCCAGATATAGGCTATTTCACTGAGCTTTAATGTATTTCCCCTTAAGAAGATACTCTGTAATTTATGACTGCTTGTGTAGAGGATACAATAGTTTGCATAAAAAATGGAACTGGAGGCTCTTTGGCTGTGCGGTGGTGCTGGAGCCTCATTTACCATCTCCTTTAAAATGTACATCTCTCTCTGACTCCAAAATCTTTCCTACAGAATTGCAAGTCCAGGCTATGAGCTGGGATTTATACAGTTGTTTCTGGAATTGGTTCTGAAAGCATGTTACAATAAGAACTCAATTGCAGGACTGCAGCTACTTGTCCTGAAGGAAATGAAGGCGCCCTCCATTTCGGGAAAGGTGGCTAACCTGAAGGTAGGAGCCACAGCCTGGAATATTTCATAGGTTCACATTGCTGTTTGTTGATTCCATATTAAACAGAATAACCGAGCGTGCTGAAGGTAAAGCCCTCGTTTAATTAACCCTCTTGGTGTAGTACCATGTGATTAAATGTGACTGAGCTGCTCCTTGGGGCTTCTGCTACTGAAAATACTAACAATAATCATTTGTTTTGTTTTTATATTTAAACACATTATTGCATAGCTTGGTGCAGGGATAATTACCAATTTTATCTCCTGTGTTTTTCTAATGTTCATTAATAACAATAAAGGGTTGTAGGTTAAAAACTCATTTAATTGCCTTTATGTTAATGACATTATGAATAGCCTTAGCTACAAGATTCTAATTCTGTCCAGTATCCTGTTTCTCGGTAGAGCCCCAGGAGAGCTGCTCATTTTATCAGCATTACTGATTCAGAGTTTTTCCTTGCAGGTGGGTTTTTGTACATAATCAGAATTAATGCACAACACATTTTGCAAGGAACGGAGTAGAAGCACTCTGAATAAGTAATTAACTGGAGTGCCCAAGGAAAAATGCCTGAGCAAATTTCTTAGCATATTCATAAAACATTAAGAACAGTCACAAACACAGTGGAAACAATTTACTGGTAATATGCTTTCATGCCATTTTCTAACTCTTTTATTTTTTCCCCCCTTTCCTCTTTTCTTTTCAATGAATGGAGAAGAAGAAAAAGAAAAGGAGTTTTCAGTTCTCTCATCAAGGAGCACCTGCCCTTGGAACAGCTTACATTCCTTGCCATGTTGGACAAGGACTTATTGGAAGATAAATGGAAGTCAATATGAAGCTTTCTTAAAGTAAACAGAAAAGAGGCTTTTCTCCTCCCTGTACAAATGGCCACTCTCCACATCGCCTCCTGGGCCCTAAAAGTCACCGATGGAAAGGTTATCTCAGCCACTCCTGCGCCTAGTGATAATTAAAAATAATAGCTCCTGTAACAGGCCAAGGAGGGTGTTGCATGAATTTTTCTGTTGTTTGGATGAGCAAAGCGCTTGGGTCTGTTGTGTACCTACAGGGTGCACTGAATACGTGTGTTGCTCAGCCATGGGATCCATGTTCCCACCCATAGAGCCATTTGATTCTCACATCTCCAACCCAGCAGTGGGAGGGTGAGGAAGGCAATGCTGGAGCATCTAGACCAGGGGCTGAGGACCATCTGTTTGAGCCAAAGTCCAGACTGATCCTGTGGTGGAGCTTGGCTGAAGGTGGCATTGCCCTTTGGTCACAGGGAGGCAGGAAGGACCAGGATGGCTTTTTCTTTCTGAGGTGACAGCTCTGATGGCTGTGTTGAGCTGCTGGGTGAGCCCACGCTGCTCATTCCTGTTGAAGCCTGGGTATGCCAGGCAGTCTGGAGGCAGTTGCTACCCTTCAGTGTGAGCCGTGAGCTGGGGCATAGGGCTTGCCCCACCAGACCTGCCCTGCTGCCCACTGAGTGCCCCGCCGGCCACAGCTTGTTGGGTGATCTTTCTGACAGGCAGAAAAAGCACAGTTGTTTGCTTATTTTCCTTTAAAAATAGATTTCTAAATATGTGAGCGACAGTTGTGCGTGTCTGGAGCCCGGTGCCCGGGGCAGGCAGTAGCACCAGTAACCACAGACATGGCGTGGGCTCATCGGGGCGCTGGCGGTGGCAGTGCTGGAAATGCTGATGTGAGAAAGCCATGTAGAAATCCATCAGTTTTCCATTCCCTTCACGGGTGGGAGGATGGAGCTGCTGTGTCCACAGAATGTACAGGACCCCAATAGGCTGTGGCACCAGAGGGTGAGGTACCTAAAATTGGGGTGGTGTGGAGGGACTGGCGTGTGATAACAGTGACAAGCTGGAGACATTCTGCTTTACACTGACACTTTTTCAACTTATTTCTCAAACTCTACCTCAGATTTCAAAATGAAGGGTCATTTTTGGATGGCTAAAATGAATGACTTTCAGCAGAAACGTAGGAATGAGCATCCTCTCCCCATAGGAAGTGACCAGGCAAAGATGACACCCCTTTTTTAGGGAGTTTCCCATGGAAAGGTGTTTCACCCAAGCATCACATGCAGTATTTTAGCTCTCTTCACCCTCCCTCATCCTGTGCTGCGTGTGGCTGTGTTCTGTGCCTGGTGTGGGTCAGAGCTTACATCATTATTTGGGAAGAAACATGTACTCTACTACACAGTAGAAGAACTAACAACCAAATGACAACGTGATCTCATATGCTGATTTCCAGCATATGAAAGGAAAATATTTTAAGAAAGTGTTTATTTCCTTATTCTTAAGCAGTGCTTTTTTCTGACCCAATACCTGCAGCCTGCAATCATTTTGCCAGAGCAACTTCTATCCATGTTTTGATGGTAAAATATGTAATGTGACCTCCCACAGTTCATTAATTTGCCTTTTGTATGCTCCTAGCTATCTGTGCCACCCCTAGGCTTTTGGTTCTGTGTTACACCGATTACTATTACAACAACTTACCCATCAGCAAAAAAAACCCTACAGATGAGCCTGAGATACTTCTGAATATGTGCATTTGAATCTTGGAGCTAGCTCTGTAAAAGGTAGGGATTTAAAAATAACAAAACAAAGCCCGTGGAAATTACCCAATCCATGAAAAATATGCAGCCTCAGCGACGCGGCATCACAGAAGCTACAGCAGCTCTGTGCAGAAGTGATGGCAAGCCCCGTCTCGGGGCTCTCTGACTGAAGGCTCTATGCCTCAGAGGCATCTGCATGCAGTGTCCCCCTGCCAAGGTCAATGGGAGCCTCGTGGGGTGCTGGTGGGATCAAGCTCTGGGCTCCCATCACATGTAGCACCCAGGAGTAGTG
This sequence comes from Tympanuchus pallidicinctus, assembly GCF_026119805.1. Classification (NCBI taxonomy): domain Eukaryota; kingdom Metazoa; phylum Chordata; class Aves; order Galliformes; family Phasianidae; genus Tympanuchus; species Tympanuchus pallidicinctus. The sequence continues at coordinate 15,102,030 of NW_026294791.1, read as the reverse complement.
TGGCTGATTCTTTGCAGCAGTGCTTTTTTAATTCTTGCTTTTCTGCAAATTAACTACTCTCTTTCATTATTGAATATAGGAACACTAGGGAATTTCTTACACAATTTTTCTGTCTTTGGGGGTGTAGTATGGAAAAAGGCAGTTGCATCTAAGTAATGATTTCTGCTTACACACAAATCCGATGTTGTGAATTCACTGCCCTTCCGAAGCTAGGCACATTCCCTGGCATTTTGTGGTGGTAAATATGCAGACCTACCACTTACCCAGTAACAAGCAAGTGTTTTTGCAGTAGATTGCAAAGAATAAAAACAAACTAATGTATATTTTTCAACTTCCTGGTGCTTTAACCTTTCTTAAGAAAAGCCTCGTGGGACATAATTGAAGGAAAGTGTTTTTCCTTAGCAGATGGATTGCTTTGCTCGGATAATATTTTAGTTATGCCAATAAAACGAAGGGTACACAGAAAACCATGAAACTGCCAGCAGTTGTTAGTGCACGACTATTACTGAGGCAGAAATGAGGCCAAAGCGGTGATAAATGTGCATATCTCCCTCTCCATCAGCTGAGGAATGACCCGGGTACACTTTCCATCTGAGCACCGAGCGGGCCGACATTTTTCACAGCAGCGCTTAATAGTGGACATTAACTTAGCCCTCTCCAAAAGGGCTGACCCAGAGGCTACCCTCTGCAGTTCTCCAAACTGTAATCGCTTCTTCAGTCTGTAATTTTATCAAATAGCATGCACCTTTTCCAGCCACTTATTGGCCAATTAAGTCAAGTTCTCACTGAGGGGGTCCAGCTGGTTTCAAGTTATCTTAGATGAATTGATTGAAGACATTCTGCAATCTATGAACCCGGTTTAATGATCTAGGTGATAATACTTGTAATTCTTCTCAGTCAAGGGAATTTGCTGCAGCTGTTGTCTGCAAATCCGTGTTCTGATACAGTGAAGTACCAGAAGAGCACTAATCCGCCCTCAGAGTTTTATAGCGACGGCTGCATTGTGAGATGAGAAATTTAACATTCACACGGCATTGCTGGGTGAAGACAATTTTTTGTTGATGTGTTTTTTTATTTCATTCTATTGCAAGTGTTAAAGAGGTTACATTGAGGAATATGTTATTGATAGTACTTAAAAATTGGCAGCTGTAGAGCAGTACAAAACAGCCTGCTAAAATATTGCATAAAGTGTTTGCGATGGAAAATAATTTTGCCTCTGAGCATGAGCACAACTTTCTAAAAATTTGCAGGTGGAATGGAGCTCCAGAAATAAAGCCACTGCACTGGATCATATCACTGATACGGTTCTGGTTTGGTTATCGATACTGTATTTTGGTTTTTCCAGAGTTACACTGGAATAAATGAGGGGATAATCTTGATGCTGAGCATAGGAAATAACTCTGAAATTAACTGGAGAGGGGCATGCTCCTGCCTGACATAGCTGATCTGTGCGCAGCCAAGCCTCCGTGTTGTGTTGGCCATGCTTCAGCGGGCGCGCTCCCTTCTGTCAGTTCTCACAACAAGCAGCATGCAGGAGACGTCTCCATGAGAGGGGCTCAGATTAGAGTGAGGCTGACTGAGGGAGCCTGGTATGGCCATGGAGAACATCTTGTTCCCCACGTTTAGCCACGGGCAATGTCAAGTAATGTATGTTACATGAATGTTTTTCTCCAGTCTCGTAGGCCGTGTTTTTGAGGTTGACTGTGCAAGGCTTTGCTTCACAATAACAGACCTACATGCAAATACTCAATTCTTCATTTTCTTCACCCATCCCAAACCATCCCCGTTGCTGGGGACAGAGAGAGGCTGGACTGAAAGGGAACCACTGCTGCAGCATCGCATCCTGGGGCCAAGCTTTCACCATGATGGGCTCAACAGAAGGGTTAATTCACACAGCTGACTTTTATCCTGCATTCATAAGGGAAGACAAGGTTGAGCCAGTAATGACAGCCAACTTCCAAACACATCGTGGGTTTTGGTAAGAGGCAGCACAGTCATAACATTTGAATATTAGCACTTTTTAGCTCTGCCACACTAACAACTGCTAATTAGGCAGCTTGGGCACAGGAGCACTGCCTTGAACCTTGTGCAGTAATTCACACCTAATTGTGGCTCCAGCTCTGATGCGGGAACACTTTAAACCTAGTTCCTATGTACAGTGACTATCAATCAGCAGCAGAGGGGAATCCCAACACCAGGTTCTTGTGCCTCACCCGTCTGTGCTCTCCCTGCACTCGTTTCTGCTCCCAGCAGCACCCAGATGCAGGTAGGACACCGGGCGGGCAGCTGTGCAGGGACATTTCTCAGCAGGGCACAGCATACTGCCCTACATGCTCCCTTCCCATGGCCTCTAGGGGCTCTGGCAAATTTGGAAATGGGCTCTTCCCATGCTAATAGATTCTCGTTTGGCCATCAGCGATACCAAAGCTGAAATGTTTGATAGGTTATCAGTGAACATTGTTTACTCAAATTCTCATTACAATCTCCATCTTGTGCGTGTTGTCTTATACAGCCACCAGATACACCTTTGCATTTTTAAATTGTCACTGTTATCCTCGTCCCTCCACCTCATTTCATACATCTCTCGTAAAAACCAATACAGCAAGGTTCTCCGCTCCTTGAGCAGCCCTTTCAGTTGATCACCAGCACTCAAATAATCTCCTGCAGGGTTAGCTGGGTTGCTCAAGGTATGGCAGATAAATGGGGTGGAGGGAAGGGGGGGAGCTTTCCTCAGTGACTTGGATGCCTGTTGCTCTCCAGACAGAAATGAGGGGTATGGGAGGTCAGTCTAGGAATAATTTACTGTTGTGTTAATTACTTTGTGTTCCTTGTGGTATCTACAGAATGAAGGTGACCTCTCCGTGTGTGAGTGGGGTGTTCACCAAAGACAGGCCAAAGCATTGCTGCAGAGCTCCTCGTCCCTACCTACCTCTCAGCCAGGCTCATAGCTGAGTGCTTGGTTTCTTCCTGCCCTGGTGGAGCATTTTCCTGGCAGTATTTCCTCCTGTGGTGGGGAGTTGTTCCTCATGCTTCTGGGGAGTGGGGTAGCCCTGAGGATGTGGCTGAGGCTGCTCTCTGCTTAGCAGAGCAAAGGAGATGTGTTCAACTGAGCTAAAAATAGTGCCAATTCTTTTTTAAATAATACCAATCTTTCTTTCTTTTGGAAGAAAGCAACCAGGGCCTAATGTAAGCAGATATAAAATAAGGGCGAGTCTGGCTATTTCCCTGGGGAAAGCTTGAGATGCTTACCTCATCATTTCTTGGAGTGCTCTAACATCAGCTCTGTCTGTCCCTGGTGAGGTACTGTCCTCACTGCTGCATGGGGAATAGACCTGAGTTTCATATGCAGCACTAGCTGGGGGAGAGGGAGGTTTTTATACCATTTTCTAATTGTTTTTGTATTTAATTACAGAGATGGGTGCTTAACTCAAGGTGTCTGCAAACAGCCACAGAACAAAGCAGGGCTGTGTGTTTCTGCAGGGCTCAGGCTCTAGGTGTGCACAGTGGCCTGGGGATTGGGCACCTCTTGATGTTCTGTGCTGCAGCTCATTAAGAAAAAGGAAAGTTAGCAGTGAAAGCCCACAATCAAATAAACAACAAAAGGGCAAAACTGTGTTTCCCCCTCTGTAATTTGATCTGTAAGAAATGTAAATCGCTCATCCAGAAGAGAGTGATTTTCAATTAGTGCTGTTTTCTTAAACATGCAAATCCCCAGCCTTGTTTAGCTGCACAGTTTTGCCCTAACTCTGCAGAGAATTCCCAAGCAACCTTTAATAGACGGCCATGCCTTCAGGCTTGTCCACTTATGTTTTCTCTCCTGCCTGGGCATGAGATAGATTATGCGTATTATTATTCATAAGTGCCACCTATTGAAGGCACCACCACAGGCACGTTGCAAATGGTGGGCTTGCCCCAGATGTCCCTGCTCATGCGGAACATTCCTGCTCTCTGACAGACCCCCAAACCTCACCCTCAAAATCACTGCTATTTTTCTTGGCACGAGGAAGGGCTTGCAGGATATCTGGTAGCCTTCACAGGCAGCTGAAATCAAGAGTTTCCCTGTGCCATCTTGCAGAGGTTCCTGCTGGCTGTTGCTTTGTCTCAGCAGCACTGGGGAGCGGTGCAGTGCTGGTCGGCGGGGCTAGAGGTCCTCTGGCTGGTACAGGGCATGGTGAACAGGGCATGGTGAACAGCTAGTGCAGAAACACAGGGAAGCAAATGGGAGACTTTCAAACAATGTAGTTATGAGCTTGGAAGTAGCAATAATATTTAAATAAATGTTTTGAATGCTTGTGGCTAGAATTAAGCATAACCCTACATTTCTACAAAAGGTCAATTGTGATTCTAATTACTCCTATGCAAAATAGCTCATGTTTGAACTGTGCAGTTATAATTAATACATATGCCTTACTGCCAGCTGTGAGCGTTTTTGATCATTAGATTCTGGACAGCCTTATTATGTCCGGACAGTCGGAGTGAAGATGTGAGTGCACCTCTTTGGGGTGACTTTCCTTGCATTATTTCACAACAATGTGACTGTGCTGGCTCTCGTTGCGCCATTCCAATGTAACAGCACTGAGGTGCAGTGTGGGCCTGGGCTGGGCATGGTTCTGAGGGATACTCGTAGCTGTGCGATGCTCTACGCCCCTATGCAGTGTTCTATTCCTTCACATAGCTGCAGCTTACAGCGTGGGTAGAAGCCTCCATCCATCTCCCTCTCCTCAGCATACGACGGCTGATCATTGCTGCGCATCTGTCTTTGGCAGCAGGAAGAGGGATAGCGCTTTGCTCAGTGGAAGATGGATGTGGCAGAGGCTCGGCTGCCGTCCGTAGGTGCGTGTCCTGCACTGTATGGTGCATGCAGATGGACTGTCCTGCATTGATGATGCACCCAAACATGCACATGGTGTATGTGTAAGGGCTGGTCCAAAAGTAATGCCTCCCATTTCGTTATGTAGGGCCATGATACCAGAGGTGGAAATTGGTGGTGTGGCAGTTGAGAATTCCCAATAATATCCCATTACATTTGTTGCCTTGACAGATGGCAGCAGAGGGGCAGTCTAACGGAATGGCATCTGACATGGAAGTGCACATGAAGGAAAGGTATGTCATTGAATTTTCTCCCTGCAGGAAAACATGGCACACAGTAATATTCATCGTCATTTGCTGAACACTTATGGGGACTGAACAGTGGCTGTGGGCACACTGAGGTGGTGGGTGGTGTGTTTCAGCAGTGATGACAGTGGTCACCTCTGCTGATACAAATCCTTATGACCATGGCATGCAGGCTCTTGTTCATTGTTGGTAAAAATGCATTACTAACGGTGGTGACTGTGTTGGAAAATCAGAGTTTTGAAGCTGAGACTTTGCTCTGTCAAACAGTGTTACTTTGCTCTATGTACCTGTGTCATTTCCATGGCAATAAATAGGAGGCATTTTTTTTGGAGCAACGTACATATCTAGGAAGACGCATGCTTGCTATGAATGTATGTGAGCACTTGCATGCACGAATACTTTAAAAAATAAAAAATCAAGTCATTGCATATAGTACCACTGGAAATTTGGAAAGGAGTTGAGAACAGAAGCACTTGTGACCCAGGGAGCAGCACCATCCTCCGTATGGAGAGAGGGGACAGTATATGTCACGTGCAGACAGTGTGTGGGCACCGTGGGCTCCCACACCAGGAGTGCCTGCCTCCATGGCAGTGTGTGTGTGTGCGTGTGTGTGTATTCAGATGTGTGCACAGCCAGATATGTGGGTGTTACTCTGTATCTGAAGAGGGTCCCTGAAATAACGTGGTGTGAAGCCAGCGCGTGTTTGTGTTGGGTGAGGCACTGGAGCGGCTGAACAGCTCTATTAGCAGGGCTCTATGGCTCCAATTTCACTTAGCATTGGAGTTGTTCACATTAAAACATGCCCTTGGCCTGACAAGGCATTATTAACTTGCATTTAATAAAATAAAATATTACATTTTAAAAAATTGAAAGCTGACAAATTTGATTTAAATGAATGCTGAACTCCAGGCAAATGTGTTGCTTGAACTCTGCCTGCTGCACTGCAGCTGACAGGAAGCATTACAGTAATGCTGAGTGGTCAATATGTGATTAAATATCACATGTCAAGCTTAGCAAGAATGTTCCTTCCAAGGAAAATTATATTGTTAAAAATAAGTGACAAATTCTAAGCAGCCCCCTCAAATTCACAAAGACATGTGAAAGAATGGAATTGTGCTCGTAATAGACCCAGATCTCTGCAGGAGACAGAGTATGTACCATCTTCTGTACAGAGCCACACAGAGCACCTACAGGTAATCAGGTAAAAATGATTGCACATATTTTAAGCAATAAATTTCCTTTGCATTTGCCATAGAACATAAAGAGAAGAGACACGCTACATTTTCACACCATGTTTTCATCTGAAAGCTTTTGCTGTCATGCTGTTCTGTCTAAAGGGATTATTTATTTATATCAAGACTCGGGTGTATAGATGCGTACATACACACATGGGTGTGCATGCACTGAAGCAATCACGAGTGGCATACGGAGTGGATAACTTACATTTAAGTTCATTTTTGAACTAAATAACAGTGATAATTGTAATAGCAGCAATAAATACCTCCTGTCAGTAGGTGTTGGGAAGTTCCAATTCTGCATGGCTATGGTCCGTTATGGCCTCCAGCTGGCAGAATGCACTCCAACACCACCAGCCCTTCTCCCATGCCTGCTGCAAGTGGGGCATGGAGCTGTCTGCCTCCCCGCAGCTCCAGCAGCATCAGCCTGGGGTTACCCGGGTGCCACTAGGCAGTATCCAGTGGTCTCTTTAGATCAGGCACCGCAGGCAAAATATCGGGATGCACAGCCCCAAACAAATGACTCTGTGTGCTTAGGTCAAGGGGTCACCAAGGCCAGGTGATATCTGAGACTTATTTATCACTGCTGGAGCACAAATTAAGTTTTAAATGTAGTCAGAAATGAAAAACTGCTACCAGATGGTGTCAGGATAATTCATCTTGCTGCACTGAGACAGTGTCTTCCAACACCACCATGGTGCCCACTACCCCACACAAGGCGCTGTCAGTGCATCTCCCTGAGACACATGATGTGTCTGGGCTGTGTGTGGTGCTGGGATGTCTGTGCCATGCATGCAGTCCTGCCAGCAACACAGCGCCCTGCAGAGCAGAGTTACCTGCTGTGCTTTGAGGCCTCTTTAGCTTGTACTGGGCTGCAAGCCTGTTCCTTTTCCCTCCTGGCCTGGGGAGGGGGGCTGGATGGGCTGCAGGAGAGGTGCTGGGGGATGAGGTATTTCCTCCTGATGTGCTGCTGCTAATACTGGATATTAGGAAAAATTTCTTCTCGGGATGAGTTCTGATGCACAGGCTGCCCAGGAAAGTAGCAATTACCAAACTGAAGGTGTTCAAAAACCACGTATATGTGGCACTGAGGGACGCGGTTAGCGGGCATGGTGGGCATGGGTTAGTGAATGGACTAGATCTTGGAGGTCTTTTCCAACTTTAAGATTCTGTGGTTCTACAAAGAATGTGGAGCTCTCCCATAGGTGGGGAGCTGGCTGTCTTCCCCCTTTCCATTTCAGGGCTGTAAGGTGTGTGCCACTCTGCCCAGAGCCATTGTCCCTCGGGTGAAGGCTGGGATGTGCTTTAGTTTAGTGTCCCGGGGAACACAAAATGACATCCATCGATGTAATGCTTTCCTTCCTGTGTCACTCATCTGCTCCCCTTTCCGAACTCTCAGACCCAGAGCAATGTCTGAGCTGTGCGGCCACCCCCCAGATGGGTGGTGTACCTGGGCATGGTGCCTGGGCCACGGGCACACTGCAGCCCAGCATCTGCTGCTGTTGCTGGCCCAGCCAGTCTGCATAACCGGAAGGGTTTCTTATAAGTGCAAAGACTATGGGAAGTCAGTGCTCTGTTCAGTGGTCATGGTAAAATTGGGCGAATGGTGGGCAATGCTCAGAGCCCTGCAATGCTTGCTCTAGGAGGTGGTTAGAACTGAAGATGATGAGCTTTGCTGCACAGCTGCAGCAAGAGTGCTGCTGTTTGGAGTCAGGATGAGAGGTAGGGATGGGTGAATTGCACCAGGCAGATCGTGCCTGGCAGGCCAGCCTGATTCTGCATGTGCACCAGGAAAGGCATTTCACTGACGTATGAGAGTGCAGCGTAGGTTTCCTACCTCAAAAGGGGCTAACAAGATAGGTTTAGCATCTTTATGGTCCCTCTGCATGTGGGCAGTACGTTCCCATTCTCCAACCCCATTATCTGTGGAGGAGGATGAGCACAGCGCTGCTGGGCACACGTCCCCCTTCACCAGGAAAGGGTGAGGACGTTGTCCCAGGGGCAATCACTGCTGCAGAGATGGCGTTGGGCGTTCACCCGGGATGCAGATGAAGCAGTTTCCAGCAATTGGAAGGACATGGTAAAGTGGGACACACCAGCAACAAGCAAATTATCAAGCCTGTAAGCGTAAAGATTGCAAATGTCTACTGGTTCCTTAACTTATTATTTTTGGCAGGGTTGCATATGTTCTCTGTGCTCATTCCATGAATCCAGCTGATTATTATTCCAATCACCAGAGGAAGAGAGAGTCACATTAATTTGTAGTAATTAATAGCACTGATGCATTTGACAGCGCATGTTAACAAGCCTCTTTGATTGTTTGGATCTCTAACTGCGGCCCTTCTTGTTTGCATCTCCTCCGAGGAATTCATAATATCAAAGCTTAACGGTATCTGATACTTGTCAAAATGCAATTTATAAAAGTTTAATTCTTTTATTGATTTAGTTTGGTTTTGATGCCTGCAGAGTCAGCTCCCTTGACAGAACTTAGCGGATTCAAATGCTTGTCACCAGCTCGGCCTCCTTTTTGCAGGGAACAATTGCCATAGGCCAAGCCAACAGGCATGGTTTAATTGCCATTAATTAAAAGCATAAATCTCTTTTTTCTTCAGTTGCTCTGCTCTTAAAGGGGGCCGCATCTCTCTCTCTTTTCCTGTGTTTGTCAGAACACCTTCTGGCAAGCAAAGTTAACCCATTCCGTCTTCCCAAGCACTTTCTGGAATAATCTTTTGAAGCATAACTCCTATGATCTGATGTGAAATGCATGCGGTTCGGTGATATTTAACAAACTGGATTTCGTCTTTATTGCAGTATAATGAGGTCAAATGAATCCCTCCATGGGTTGTATACATGCTTAAATGGTTTCGGCATCAAATTCTTTTTGACAGCAAATAAAACAGCAGCCAAACAAAACATCAGCTACTTAAAATTGGCCGGAAAATCAGAACGGAGCGTGATTGGCAAAGCGGCCGCGGAAGGCGACCCCCGAGCCTGGCAGGCAGGGTGCCGCGGGGCGGCCGCTGCCGTCGGGGCTCGGAGCGGCTGCGGGAACGGGAGCAGCTGCGGACCGGACCGGGCCGGACGTGGTGCTGCCCCCGTGCCAGAGCGTGGGCCGGGCTGCAGGAGGCCGCCGTCGAGGGGCGCTGCGCGGGGTCGGCAGGGAAGAGCGGGGCCGGGGCC